>NW_025422045.1:11617500-14017500 GCF_011764305.1 Mustela putorius furo
GCCAAATGGAGCCTGGTCCACACCCTTAATTGGGAGCAGGTGGAGAGACAAGCCCCTGGTGATTTCAGGGCAGAGGATAGCGCTACGAGAGGGGCCCCGGATGTGGTGGGGATGTAGAGGAAGGGCACTAGCTCAGCCATCTGGGGATCCTTTCTGGAGCAGGCAGCTGCTAGATAGAGCCTTTCAAGGTGACTAGCCCTCCACGAGGAGGAATGATCGCCGAGTCCTGACGGGGCCAGGCTGTGGGCGTGCTTCTACTGCACCTGCTGTGGCAAAGGCTCCCATGGGCCAGGGATGGACCCAGAGAGACAGACAAGTGCCTGCCTTCACAGAGCTCGGCGTGAGGTCATTCTCAGCTGTGCTCATGCCATTCATCCCCCTTCTTCCTCCCCACCCGCATCTCCTCAACACCCCAAATTCCCACCCTTCTCCCCTCGCTTGTTCAGAGAACTCTACCTAATGTGACCTGAACTGTATATAGATGCTTAGATGCCTACCTGCCGAAGACCATCACATTTCCCCCTGATCAGATTAACCCCCTGCCCCCCTCCCCCCACTTTCCAGAGTCCTTAATTCCTGCATCTGGCCATGCCTTTGGGTTCAGGAATTGAGGGTCACTCTCAGTGTAAGCCTGGAAAGGAGCTAACCCATGAATCCATGAGAACTCACAGACCCCCTAAATCAGTGGTTCCGGAAACTTGGCTGGGCATCCAACTTGTGTGGGTATGTTTAGAAGTATGGATTCCTACCTCCACAGATTCCGATTTGGCAAGTCTTGGACTGGGCTAAGGAATCTGTATTCTTTTCAATACTTTTGCAGGCAATTCTGTTCTGCCAGCTTGAGGAACCCCTGGATTATATTATGAGGTGATTACTAGGCTTTGAGATAATGGAAAACAGGATAATAGGAACTGGGGACAGGATGCCTGGTCATAAAACTGTTAACAAACACTACTTAACAAACATGGACTTTGAAAGCACTTTGTAATAACAAGCAAATAAACTAATGCACGCCCAAATGACGGGGCAGTTGATCTTGTGTCTGAGCTTGTGCTAGGTGTTTCCTTGGACATTAACCCAAGTCACCCAGCTGTCTACTGGGCAGCTCTGGGGCCTCATTATCTCTGGCTCTGGGCACAGGAGGGCGGGACACACAGACACCAGCCCTGAGTTGCATCAGGGAATTACTGGCTATGCAAAATCCTTCGAAGTACTTTCTGTCTGGTTCAGAGCTCAGATTCATTTCCCTCCTCTCCCTCTGGATTGTGAGTAATGGCTCTTCCTACAGCATTATTATTGGAGAAGCCATAAGGAAGCACGGAGGCAGCAGACTCCCTCCAACCACTGGATGGATAGAATCTGTCATTACATCAACCCCATCATCCTCCCTCTTGGCTTACAAAATCCCTGGCTCAGTGGTAGGAGAGAAGCAAAGAGGACCTGAGGCTATGAAGTAGGCACCCGGCATGGGACTAGACCCCTGTCCAGCCCCCACCTGCTGCCTGCCTGACTCCCACTCTGCCGCCCCCCACCCATACTTCAGTCTCTCACCAACTCCTCCCATGTGGAGTCACTGTCCCCAGCCTCTTTACCACCAGAATGTCCAGCTTAGGGCTGCCCTGAGATTTAGGTAGGTCATAGCCTGACTTCTAGAACCATCCTCCCCTCCTCCCTCTTTGGGTCTGTGCCAGGCAAAGACAAATCAAAGGCGAGCCCTACCCTTGGGGGTCCTTTGCCACTTTTCTTAACTGCCTTTGTGTATAACTCTCCACGTCTGTCTGCTTTATTGGCTCAGGGTGACTCATCACAGCTAAACCAGGAATAAGTGATTCAAGAGGGAAAGTGGAAAGGATTTAGAGATTCCACAGAAGGCAAGAGCAACCTTGTCAAGACGGTCTTGAGTCAACGGCAGGCGTTTGCCATTGGCTGTATGTCTGAGGGATGCAGCCGTGTGAAAAAGAAGAGCCATTGAAAAGAGATTGAAATCCCAAAGAGCTCTTAATTCTTCACAAAGTAGTCAGGGAAAGCTAGAAGGAGGTATTCTGTTCAAGCCTGGAGAAAGCAAGGGTTAAGTTAAGCTGTGGGCCATCACAGTTGAGGTTAGTGAGAAAAAGCATGTACAGCCCACTGATTTGGTTTTATAACTGAATATAACTTTAAGGCATGTTTCTTCCAATTATGGTTTTCAATAAGGAGCTTAGTCTTTCACATTTTGTAGCCGGAAGGCATGGAGGCACAGGTTGTTAGCCCTGAGCTGTAACATCAATGGGAAGCCTAGATGATTGATGTTAAGGAACGCCTACTGGCCGGCCTTGCTCCCCCTATTGTCAGTTATGAGAATTGCGGATAAAGGGCTAAAGCGCCATTAATAACCAGTCTTGAAAATTCATTCAATCCTATGAAATTATAGAAAGCCATTCTCAAGATGGAGTATATTTCAGCATCAGTTTGTTCTCCACGTCATATGAGGAGCCCTCCTTCCCTGTCCTGCGCTGTGGGTCCTTAAAAGAGCGTGCTGGCAGAGGCCAAAGAGCCAGGTGGAAGAGACCATAGGCCCCTGGGGTATGTGTGTATGTGGGGGTGGGGTGGGGTTGGGGTGGGGGGGGTGGTGGAGAAGATGCTGAGTTCGCAAATCCCTCTGGCTTCCCTGAACTGCCCAAATGAAATTTATTTGCTTTCAAGGAGGTTAGTAACCTGGAGACTTTCCTTGCAATGTTTCCACTTACCCTCAAAGCATGCAATGGTTGGCTCTCTGCCTTTCTGTGCTCAGCACTAAGGTTGTTCCGGGACCCCGAGGGCCTCAGGTTGACCAGCTGTGTGTGTGTGTGTGTGTGTGTGCATGCGCGTGCGCATGCATGCGTGTGCACATGGGGGGGGTGGGTAACCTGAGCCTTAGCTGACATACTCTTCAAGTCCTGGGACTTCCCTGTGTGGTTGTGGCCTTAAAAAGAAAAAAAAGAAGCAGATGGTGAAGGAGAAAGAAAAGAGAGAGGGAGAGAGAAAAAGGCAAGAACAGAAGCAGTATCTGCGGATGCGGGATGCCTGGAAAACTTTCGCAGGCCTAGTCTCTCCTGTGCACATGGCCCCAGAGTTCCCGCTGTGGGCTCTCCCTGGCAGCGCAGAGCCTGCTCTGTGTCTCTGAGGGCCTGAAGGCGCCTCGGGCTCTGGTCTGGAAGGACAGCTGTCTGGATTTCCACTGCTGCTGCCCACCCCAGCTCACGCTTTTCCGGGGCGTGCGTTGCCTGCAGGGTTCGGCTGGGGGCCTGGGCCCTGAGCCAACGTTTCCCCACCAGCATAGTTTTTCTCTCTCTCTTCCTCTCTCTGGTGCCTTGGATGGTTTCATCCTGCCCTGGGCTTTGCTTCTGTAGTGATTTATCCTTTAACCAGAATGACTCATGGTACCAGATTTTATTTGTTCCAAGAGAAAATAGCAGAGGGCACTTCTGCCCTGTGGTCTTGGGAGGCTGTTCTGGGGGCCTGAGCCAGGAGAAGAGCTTAGGCTGCCCCACAGTGCAATTTTATAGCAGCAAAGGTTGAATCTGCCCCAGGCCTGACTGCCCATAAGGGCACCAAAGAGGAGGAGGGACGGGCTTGGAGAAGACCCGCCGTTCTGCCCAAGCAACAGTCGCTCGGGCCCTTTTCCCCGAAACCTCTCCCCGGACACCATATTCTTTTATGGAGCATAGACCAGCGCAGGGAAATATAACTCCAGCAAAATCTGCCCACAGTAGACACTTCCTACACCATCTCCTATTTCACCTTCAGGAAAGCCCTTTTGGGCTCTGGCATCATTGCGCCCATTTCACAGATGAAGAAAATGTGGTCCAGAAAGTGGCTATAAAGTGCTCCATTCCCTTGGCTTGGAAAGTGGCTGAGCAGAGAACAGAACCCAGGTCCATGTGGCTCCGAAGCTTAGATGTCTCCTTAGTAAAAAGCCCCCTCAGTGTGTCTTCATTTATGTGCCCAGGCAGGACAGCTCTGCCAACCATGAGACCTGCCACAACCTCGAGGGAAGGGGCCACCAATGAGAGGCTGGAAATCGGCCGGGGCTGGGACAGGAGAGAATGGCAGGGCCAGAGGGCACCCCGGGCTTAGGCTTGACACCTGGTGTTCGTGGATACATTCCAGTCCACCCCCAATTCTATCATGCGTGGGACTTATCTCAGAATGTCCATTTAGATGGTCCATGCTATGAAAGAATCAACACCTTACCCCAATTAGAACTTAGGTGAAATAGGTATTACCTAGTAAGGAGCAGGGCAAGAAATCCGGAAACTAGCAAGAGGAAATGAGCAAAGAGAAGAAAAAAGAATATCCAATGGAAGGAGAAAGCAGAGGAAGGACTCAGAGAGACAGGAGGATGCCCAGGGATGACAGTGAGGTGTGAGCAGGTCTTTCTCAAGCCTCACCCCCAGCTGACTGTGGCTCCCCAAGTCCCCATTTCCCCACACATGGGGGCACCTACACGGTTCTGGTCATTTAGTGTCTGCCTGTTGTCATCAGCTTAAGATACCGGGAACAGAAATCTCTAGTCTGTGGTTCTCAGAGCGTGGTCCCCAGACTGACAGCACCAGCCGCCCCTGGGGACTTGCTGGATAAGTGCATTCTCAGGTCCCACCCCAGACCTAGTGACTCTGAAATTCTGGACCTGGCGCCCAGGGATCCCATGTAATGAGCCTTCCAGGGACTCTGACACCCACTGAGGTTTGAGAACCACTTGATCCAGAGTAGGAACTGAAGACTTCACAGATGTTGCACGGAGTCCTTTGGAGAGCTCTTGACTGACTCTGTGTGCCTAAGTTCACATCACGGGCATTTCCATCCATTGCAAGGGCTCTGGTCCTGTATGGGTTTGCCCAGCGCTGTATGCTCCCCAGCTGGGCCCCGCCACTACTTCCCGGAGGGACACTCGGGATAACCCCACCCCCTCTCTGTTGCAGTTCTCCCTTCCTCTGCCCTCTGGGACACTGCACTCCCTTTTGCCCGTACCTCTGATTGTTCTCTCTCCCTCCTCCCCACTCATACCCATAGGCATCTGACAGTGCTTTCCGCAGCCCCCTCCTTCTCTCTGATTGCTCCTCTTAGAATGTAGTTCTCCCAAACACATCTGAATCTTGGCTCTGATCTCCCCACCCAGTTGAAGGTCTCTGGCCCCTGCTGCCAGCTGATGACTTATACCCGATGACCCTTGGATACTTCAAACCAAGTGGGACCAAAGCTTAGCTCATGTTCCCCCAAAGTTGGTCTCCTGTTGCCGAGTTTGGCTTCCCAGTCAGCAAGATTTGCCCTCAGTCACCTTTCATACTGTTTCAACTGCCTCCTTCTTGCCCTAACTCACTCGACTCCAACCACACACATTGTTCCTTGAACATTCCAAGCATCTTCCTACCTCAGGGCCTTTGCACTTGTCATTCCCTCCACCTAGAAGAGTCTTTTCTCAGGTATCCATGATTGTCCCACTCTCCCTTTCCTTCAGGTCTCTGATGGCTATCACCCGAGCACTGAGGCCTTTCTTGGTGACCTGCATAAGGTGGCAGCACTCACCTCACCCCGCCACCCCACTTATAAGCCCTCTTCCCTTGCCTAATGTATCTCTGTTGCCCAGATCACCACTGGACAGACAATGCGCAAACTAACAACCTGTCTTGTCCCACTAGAAGAAGAGCTCCCTCAGGGTTGGGACTTTGCAGTTTTGCTCACCATTGAATTCCCAGGACCTAACACCAGGCTCACAAGGATGAATGAATGAACTGTTGACACTCACAAAGCAGGCCCCTTCCTCAAGCCCCAGGCCTTATACCCTCCACTCGCCTAGACTTCCATAGGCCTCCCACCAGCCTCCTCACTTCCAGGCTCTCCTTCCCTCAATTCCCTCCTCCACATAGTAGCCAAATTGAGCACTCCAGAAATTACAGCTCTGATGAACCACTCTCCTGCTCTAAAACCTCCATTGGCTCCCCATTGCCTCCCAGATACAGTCCCCTTCTCTGGTGTTCTCCTCACCCTCCCAGCCTGTGACCTCCCTGCTTGGCTTTCTGCACCTTCTCCTCTAGCCACATGGGAAGTATCCTTTTTCTTTTTCTTTTTCTTTTTTTTTTTAAAGATTCCATTTATTTATTCGACAGGTAGAGATCACAAGTAGTCAGAGAGGCAGGCAGAGAGAGAGAGAGGAGAAGCAGGCTCCCCGCTGAGCAGAGATCCCGATGTGGGGCTCGATCCCAGGACCCTGGGATCATGACCGGAGCCGAAGGCAGAGGCTTTAACCCACTGAGCCACCCAGGCGCCCCAAGTATCCTTTTTCTAAGCATGGCCTCTTCTTTTCCATCTCTGTACAAATATCCATGCTAGTCCCTCCAGTTCTCTCACCCATGTGCATTCTGCCCATGGAAATCCTACCCATCTGAAAGCCCCCTCTTCCACAGCCTTTCCTGATTCCCTCCACTTACTGAATTAGAACTTTCTCCATCACATGGATTCCCACCATCCTTTCTGTGTGCCCTCTCTTGGTATTTATCATGGAGTATTCGGGTTCTATGAACATACACCCTCCCTTCCTGTCTGGGCTCAGCACATTTATGTGAATCTGCTAGTGTTGGGTCCTAGGGACACCATTGCCTTGGTTCTTGTGAGGCCAGCAGCGGGGCCAGTGGGGAGGGGCACCTTAAAGGAAGACTGTAGGTTCCAGCTGGCCTCTGGGCTGGGGCTGCTTCTGTTCTGGGCCCCCTTGGGCCTAATGAGATCTGGGCTCCAGACCTGGCTCAGAGCCTTACTAATTATGTCCTCTCTCTCTCTTGCGTTTCAGTTCCTCCATCTGTAAAATGGGGACAAGCCAACTTCTCTCACAAGTTGCTCATGTCCCTAACTTGCACCCCAGGGAACTTGCCATGCCCTCTTGTTCTTAAAGCCCAAAGGGGTTTAAGTTCCAAAGGGGCCCCTTTGCGGAGCCCACTAAGGCTGTTTGGCTTCCGCTCCCCACTGCCCATGATGGGAGGGTGCCAAATGCCCTGCCTTGCCGAGAGCTGAGGCTTCTCTCTCCAAGGGGTGAGAGCTTCAGTGACAAACTGAAAGCCTGTGAGGCCTAGTTCTGTTTCTCTTCAGCACGAGGAGGCTTCCTGCTCCTGGGAACTGAAGACTTTAAAAACCAACTGATTTAATGACTTCAATGTACATGCATTAGAGTCATATGGATTAAATTTCTCTGGAAATACACAGGGGCTTTAAAAGCAGGAGCAGAGAATACTCAGCACAAGAGGAATTTGTTTTCTTTTTTCCTTTTTGTGTGTCTGTGCATGTTGTTATTGTTGCTAAAACCAAGGCATGTGGGAAACTGTTCAAAATTGTGTCCACCAGCTTTGACCAGTTTGAGCCTGGAATTGGGGGCCCCATAGGCAGGAGGTGAGGGGTTCAGAAAATAAAGTGGCATCCCCACCAAGTCTTTCCCCTCATCCTCCAACTGTTTCCATCAGGCTCGGGTGCCCTTGACGTTTAAGGAGGCCCACAGTCTGGTAAATGGGGGCTGGGCCTCATAGGCGCCTGTGGTGGATGATAGCTGGGGGAGGGGCCTTCTCTGTGGCAGGGTTGGGAGCTGAGTCTTTGGGCAGGGGCTGGGGAGTGATGTGGTTCCACACTGGCACGTCGCTTCCTCCAGTGGAGATGGTGATCCTCAGGAGTCCCCCTCCCCCTGCTAGAGTCTCCTGGGGGAGCTCTTTAAAACACAGATTCTGTGGCCTCACTACAGGCCCAGGAGATGTGGGCCTGGGATCCAAGTCCATACCCAGGAGGCAGGAAGAGCCTGGGTCAGAGAAAGATGCTCAACCAAGTTGCAGAGGCCCAATTTCAGATTTGGCCTCTTGCTGGCTGTAAGGAATTCAATCCCCAATTTCCTGCTCTGCACATTCACATTTCAGGTATTTTTTGACCTTGCCTAGCACTGAGATAGGTATGTTCATACCCATTTTACACACCAGCTAATAGAGGTGCAGGGAAACAGAGCTTCTCCCAAGACCTCCCCCCAAGCCGCCATCTTTGGACGGCAAACCTTTGCTTGCACTTGTCTTCCCTTTAAGGTGTCTCCTGGCAGGGAGTTGAACCAACACAAACCCCTGGGGCCGTCCCCATGCATCATGTCCAGCCAGCATCTCCCAAATTACACTGGCATCAACCTCTTTCCCTATGATCAACATCCCCAGGGGCTTAGGTCTGAATACAACTCTTGAGATGCTGCCTAGAGGACAGGAAAAATGGGGGCCAGAGGGGAAGCAAGGAAGTAAGATGAGCAGGGGTATCCCTGCAGTGAGGACAGGGATTCCTGAAGGGTCCTGTGGGCCCCAGATCGTTCTGCATGAGCTGCGGCTCCCTGGGACTCTGAGGCCTCTCTCTGGCTCTCCCAGCCCATGAGCTATGGCAGAAAACAAGCCGAGGTCAAGTGGCTCCAGTACAATACCACTCCCCTTCCATGACGTACCCAGATCAGCAAACAGGACCAGGAGTTGAATCTATCCTACATTACTGCTCATCTAGGCCCATCCTCCAAGACCTCACTCAAATGCCCCTCTTCCATGAAGCCCTTCCAGAGACCCCGGGCATGCAGATTTCTCCTTTTGAACTCTGGCTGAGTTTCTTTTATGAGCAAGATGCTGTGCTGGGAGATGATGATGGTGTCCAGGAGGGGAGATACGCCTAAGTGACTCCAACATAAGGTAGGAAGTGATATTGTCACCAGAAGAGAGGGCTTGGGAAGGGTCAGACCATCTTAGGCTAGGAGAAGGATCTGGAGAGCCTCATGGAGAAAGTGGCCTCACAAAGAGAAACATAATGAACACCAGCTTGTATTTTGTCTTGTATAATTTAATTATTTCAGGGGTATTAGTGTGGCCTCCTCAAATGGTCTGTGAATTATTTGAGAGTGAAACCATGTCTTACTCATACTAATATTTTGCAGAGTCTAGTACAGTTTATTAACAGAAGCTTAATAAACAAATATGAGTCAAAACAATTTCAATCTTGCCAAAGCCAGTTCTATTTCATCCTTAAACCTTCATCCTGTGTAAAAAGTTTGGATGTTATGCCTCTTATGTTTGGGCAGGGTGAGAGAGGTTTAAATCATTAATTTAGTCTTTCAAGGCATGTTCTTTTGTGTATCTACTAATTGCCAAGGAGTGTACCCCTCATTTTAGGAAAAAAGGTGACCACTATTCAGCTTGATAAACATTATAAAAAATGAAATACAAACCTTATGGGGGCAACTCATCCAGTGATGGGAAGGGAAGGTCGGAGAAGTGAAATCTCAGTTGGTAATAGGAAAGAGGACTTTCAGTTGTAGCCATAAACTAACTGCAAAAGCTACATAAAACACATGGAACAATTATTTTCAGGCACTGGACAGCAATCAACGCAAAGGCCATTACTTGAGAAAAGGGAACCCCAGCAGCTAATGCCACATTCAACCTAGCCCTCTCCATGAAGGCATTTTCCTTATTTTGGTATGGGAATGGAATCCAGAGAGCAGCAGTCTTGCTGCATGGAGGGAACAGTGATTGGAGTTGGGGCTGAAACTAGAGTCTGGTGGGGGCAGGCAGAGGGAGAGAGCCACAGAGAAAGAGCCCCCAAAATTCTGCTAAAATTTCCCCTCAGGATCCTTGGCTGGCTTCTAAGTTGTGTATGCATAGTGGGAGACTCTAGAAAATCTGTTAGAGAAGAGCCCTTGGGGAAGAGATATTAGAGACTGTCCAGTGCTTGGGATATGTTGGGGTACATGCTCAGTCTGAATGGAGAAACTTTAATGAATACTACAGGCTTTCAGTTGAGATCCCAGAAAATCCATGCCCTAGGAATAAAGACCACAGCCCTGAAGTAAGGACAAAACAAGATGATATCTGCCCTAACCAAGGCCCAGGCCAAGCCATAGTAAGATCAAGCCACGGTAAGATCTAGGTGATTTCCTCAGTATTTTAATTGCCTATCAGAACAAAATGTGTACTTCTTTAAAGGAAGATAACATAACCTAGAGTCTCTACTGTGTACTATTCACAATATTCACCATAGAATAAAATACAAAAATTACTGAACAGGGAAAGAATCAGGAAAAAATGACCAATAATCATGAGATGAAATAGTCACTAGAAGCAGACCTGAAGATGCTTCAGATATTGGCATTAGCCACGGACTTCAAAATAACTATAATTAGTATATGAAGTAAAATAAAACAAAGTAAACAATAAGCAAATGGGAGAGATAGATAGTAACTATTGGTTCTAGGATGCCTGCTCCCTGTGTTGTTTTCATCCCCATTTTTCAGATGAGAAGATCGAGGGCCAGCTATGGAATGCTTGAGGTTTCACAGTCAGGGGCAGACCCTGGGCAGCTGGGACAGGAAATCAAGTCACTGGACGTGGGGGTGTCTGCATATGTGAGAGCCATGTTGGGCAGCTGGTGGAGGGGACAGGTGTGGGGAGGTCTAGGGTAGGCTGGGGAGGCAGCTCTCACTCACCACTTCTTGCCGTCGATGTCATGCTGCTGCACTGTGTAGCCGAAGAAGGCAGCCCTGGAGCCGGCAATGATTCGAGGTTTTCTGGTGTCTATGTTGAAGGTGTCTGTGAACCCTGGGATGGGGAGAAGAGGGTAATCAGGCAGGCAGAGGGGTGGGCCCCAATGGTTTGATGGGCCCCACTGACAGGTCTTGGCTATAGGAGGAGTATATTCCCCTTTCCTTGGGGAGTCCCCATATGAAATGGCTAAGGTAGTCCCCGCTTGTAGGAGTCCATGGTCTGATGGGAGAAGGCCCAGCCCTGGCCCTGCAAGAGCCATAATCTGATAGGGGAGGCATAAAATGTATTCCCAGGTAGATCAGGTCTGGCTGGGAAGACCTGGTCCCTCCCACTGAGGATTCTTGGTCCCACGGTAGGGGTGGGGACAAGGCCACTCCTTTCCTCCTCTACCACTCCTACCTCCAATACTGCTTCTTTTAGCTTTTGCTATCTTCTTCCGTTTTGTTTTCTATTTTCCCTCCTTTCTCCTCCTTCTTTCCCTCCTATTCTTTCCTCTCTGGTCTCCTCTCATCTCTGCCTGTTAAAGAGTCAAAGAACTGGCTTCCCACCTGTCCCCCAAGCCTGGGGTCCTAATGGTCATGGCTCCAACTCTGCCAGTTCACCACTGCCTTCTGAATCAATTTGCAAAGCTCTGCCTGGCTTTAGTTGGGGACACTGCTTGGCTGAGGCAGTCAATGAAAAGCAGAGGAAGAGTTCCATAACTCTTTCACCCCGGCCTCTACCGTCTTCTCTGTTTGGTTAGGTCACACATCAGTGAACTGATTCTATCTCCTGGAAAGCCTTGGTGTTGAGCCTTTGGTATTCTTGTACCAAATCACAACAAACAACAACCCACATCTGCATGGTAACTTGGGTTTCTGCGTCTCCTCACATCAGCCATTATTTTCCCTTAAGGAACCTTGGGAAAATAAGCAAGCATCATCTATATTTGGCAGAGGGGTTTCAGCCCCAGAGAGGTGAAGGAGGCTTGTCCAGGGATGCACAGCAAGTCAGTGGTAGCATCAGGAGCTAGCCCCTCAGATGCCTGCTCTTTGACTCCTTCTCTCCATGAGGCATTTTCTGGGCATGTCTGGCCTCCTTACCTATTATCATTAACAGGAACACCGAACTTGGGACCCATGATTTAAGGGGTAGGATCCTACCATGAGACCAAACTTTCAGATTAGTGAAGTACAACCAATAGAATAGAATAGAATAGACAGAATGTCATTGTCACCCCTTTCATGTGTAGGGCACTTTATGCCTTTCAAAGAACGTCTATATATATGTTACCCTTTGACCTCCATGACAGTCTTGTGATGTGGGTAGCGAAGGGTAGCCCCCTAGACAAGGCCTCTGAATGTGAGACTTGCACCTTGAGTGTCCCATTGTCCTTCCCGTGGACACTGAACCCTGGCCTGAGTGTTTGAGGGTGATATCCAGGAGCACCTACTTGAATAAGACCTATTGTATGGGAGCAAGTAGTTTCTTCCACACTTTTTTTGCTCTGAAAATGGATACAGTTTCATCATTAGAGTCATTGAATTACAGTCCCAGAGGGAAAACTGGAATGCCTTAGAGTAGGGATATTAGATATATCTAATGTCAATTGATTATTAGTGCTGCCTAGAGCACTGAGTTAAGAAAGATTCTGAGGTCAAGTCTGTACTGAGCAGGCAAGACTACTGTGATCTGTGAGCAATGCCCGCTGGGGATAAGGACCATGGCAGCAAGTTGCTATGTAGCTGCCAATCTTGTCTTCATGATTCTTAGTGAATTTAGTGTCATGGCCCAGAGTGGTGGTGGGAGCAGAGGAGTACCTAACCCTTTAGTGCCTTCTTTCTAAGGCCCAGACCATGAATGGGCTTCTCAGCCTGGTTAGCAGTGCGCAGCCTCAGGGAAGAGGCTCCTGGTCTGGTGAGCACAGGGGGATCAAGGAGCACCAGTTCTTAGCCAGTAAGGGCATGTCATTGAGGAGAGAGGGACAATAGTGTCCCCTGTGCAGAGCTGAGAGGTGGCTATGGACGAGTCAAAGAAGTGGAGTTGCAGATGAGGAACTGCAAATCGGTCCCATAAATGAACACACTTACACACATGCATACACCCATGCACACTATAGGCCTGTGTGCACACACACATGCTCGCACACACAGATGTAACACACAAGTCTGTCCGCGTGCACACGCACACACACACACACACTTTTATATGCACAGGTCACACACAGTCCCTGATTGTGTGCAACACTTTACCTGGCTCCCTGTGCCCCCTGTAGACACCCCGTGGCTGTCCCTGGTCCTCCTGTTTCTGGATCTGACCTCAGCAGCAGGGGGTGGCCCGGAGTAAGAGGAAGGCGCATTCTATTCTGGCTCTTGGGACCCACCCACCTGGACGGTGAGGGTCAGGGAAAACAAGGCCAAAAACTGTGTCTTTGAGGTCTTCCCACTATCAGTGCTTCTTGTGTGAACATGGCCAGAGGGATCCTTCTAAAACCTGTGAGGTCCTGTCAGTCCTCAGTCCCATCCCCTCCACCAGGTTCCCACCCCACACAGTCAGGGCCAGACTCCTTACCCACAAGGCTCTGCGTCGCCACCCCCACCCTCGTGCTGTTCCCTCTGCCCCTTATTCCCTGTCCTCCTCCTCCATCCTTCTGCTCCAGTCGTGCTTTGTCAGACCACCTCTGCTCAGTGTCTTTGCCCTGGCTGTTCCCTCTGCCTGGAAGGTTCCTCTCCCGGTTAGCCACATGGCTCACCCTTTAAGTCACCGGTGTCCCTGTTTTAGCTCCTTTTTGTCTACCAGCAGACCACCCGTCACTCTCGACCCCCCTTCTCCATTCCTCCTGACAGCACTGATCACATAATATATATTTGTCTGTTTCTTGTCACCTGGATGGTAGTTGATAATATTCTTAGGTTCTCGTTAGTGGCACGAGACACTGCTTTGCCCTCTTGCTCACACTTAGGGCCTGAATAGAGACCAAGCCCTTGGCGCAGAGTCCTATGGACCAACTGATTGGAGGGTTGGGGACCAGGAGGCACACGGGGCTGGGGTGTCCTCTTCCTTTCATGAGGAAAAGGAGAAAGAAAAGTCTATTCACTGAGCACGGAGATGTTCCAGGCACGATTCTAGGTATCTAACCATCAATTTTACATTCATTAGTTAAATCTCACACCAACCCTGTAAGACAGGTACCATACCTCTGGGAGATTAAATAATTTGCCCTAAATGAGAGCAAGTCCAAGACCAAAGAGCTCCGGGCCCTGGGGTGATTGATGTGTTACCCCTGGGGGACCAGACTTTCATGAGAAGGACCCTCTAGGGAGGAGGGAATATTCTTTTCAGAGAAGGGGATCTTCCCTGACTTCTGTCCTCAGATGTCAGCAGGCTTTGTCTTTGGGGTCTGCTGGGAGAAGCACACGGAGAGAAGGCAAACCTCTCTGTGCTCCTTCCCGCACTTGGGGGTCTGTCTGGGACCAGCCCAGTCTCCCCCCACACCCCTATCCTCAACCTCCTGGGGACAGGATTAGTGAAGTAGGCCACAGGGAAGAGGACAAAAGCCTCTCAGGGTCAGGGTGTTAAGTGACAAGGTGCTGGGATTTTCTTTTGGCCAAACGGAGTCAGAGAATGGATTTCCTAAATGTGATGTCAAGTCCGACACTCCGACCTTGGCTCTCAGCAAGATCTGTGGTGCGCTCTTCTGATGGCAGACGGCTTCCATGCTTGGGGAACGTACCCTTCTCAGAGATTTATGGACTCCGAGTACCAGTAAAACCAAACAAAGTTGTTTTAGACGGGAACTGATAGGCCAACTGGAGCCACACCAGGAGCCTGGCTTGCCGCCCCTCCGCCCTGGGCACTGATGATGGAGGGGGTAGATCCACAATGTTTGGGCTGCTCTCCTGCGGACCGGGGCCAAAGTGACATCGGCTGCTGCTCCCTTTTTCAGAAGCATATCTGTCTTTTTAAAAAGCACCATTCAGTCCCAAGAAGGGATGGAAGACACAGTCCTGAGCTTGAGCACCCCTCCAGGCTAAGGTGAAGGCCACTGTCCAGCTACCAGGTGGGGCAGTCATCGTCCCAAATGCTGCGAAGCGCGCTGGCCAACACACGTCCACAGCTACTGTTGGCCAACAGCTCCCCGGGGAATGCTCACTCTAGCCTAGGGGCGGCTGCCACAAGTCCATTTTCATTGCTCCCCACCACTGCTCAGCCCTGTCCCGAATCCTCCACGCAGGCCCAAGACCTCTGCAGTCTCCTCTTGTGTGAGTTTCCTCTGGCTCCCTGTGGGGCAGTCCCTAGGGGCCCCTTTCTGAGCCCCAGACACCCTTGCTTCCTCCCGCCTCGGGACCTTTGCCCCTGCTGCTTTTCTGCCTGAGCCTCTCTGAGGAAATGGATTTCTCACCTTCTGAGAATCTGTGCTAAGAACCAGTACCTGCTGGCTTCTTCCTGCCTTAGTTTACTTCCCGGCCCTCTGACTTAGGTACTCACAGTCTCCTCCACTTAGATTATGATAACAACACGGATAGCATTCACTAGGTACCAAACACTCTTCTAAATTTATTTCATCATCCTCCCAATACCTTTTTTTTTTTTTTAAAGATTTTTATTTATTTATTTGAGAGAGAGACAGTGAGAGAGAGCATGAGCAAGGAGAAGGTCAGAGGGAGAAGCAGACTCCCCGTGGAGCTGGGAGTCCGATGCGGGACTCGATCCCGGGACTCGGGGATCATGACCTGAGCTGAAGGCAGTCGTCCAACCAACTGAGCCACCCAGGCGTCCCTCCCAACACCCTTTTGAAGTAAGCACATTATATTCTCATTTTACAGGTGAAGAAACTGAGGCACTGGTTGGAAACCAGCAGGGGTCGCACAGCTAGGAATGGCAGGGAGGCACTCCAGCCCCTTGCCGCCTGCCTCCATCAAGCCTCCTCTCCCCTGTCAGCCCCCGCCCCCTCACTTGAATTCCTCGACCTCAGTGCTCTCACCCAGGCTTGACCCCTCCCACCCCCTGCTTCTTAAACCCTCCCCAGTCCCAGGTCCTAAGCCCTAAATCCTGCTCACCAGAGAGCTGATCAGTGAACCCCTGGGCTTAACATGTAGAATACAAGGAACCAGCTGTGCCAGAAGGAGGCAGCCAGAGTCCCAAGGGCCTTGAAAGCACCAGACTATCGGTGACAGCAAGAAGAAGCCCCTCGGAGGAGCCTGAGGGTGAAGGCCTCACAGCAGCCCTCCGTGTGCCCAGACCCGGCCTCGGCTCACTCCACGGGCCCTGCTCTGGGCTGCAGTCGCACCTGTGTAAGCAAACACTTTCGTTTTCCTTGGATGCTATGAGCTTGGATGGGGGCGAGGGAGTGGAAATGTGACCCGAACTCTCTCAGATTGTCTCCCTCTTCTCAATTTTACATGGGCCCCAAGAATCTTCACTTCAGTTTGTTTAAAAGCCAATCACACAGATAGGGGCCGCGGGGTGTGGGGTGGGGGAGAGGGGTGCGGCCCAGCGCGGTGTGGCAGCAGAAAGACCCAGAAACTCGCTTGAGCAAAAAGAAATGATAAAGTGGACTTCTGGCCCCTGGGGAAGACGATATAACATATTTCCAAAGTGAGACAGAAATGAGGTTTCAATGTCTGACTGTTTTGCCCCATCGGCGTGGCTGTCCCCTCTGCCTGGCCTGGGCAAATCAGGAAAGTTTGGTGATTCTCACTCTGCTACCAGTCCAGTCACCTTTCCCTTCTGCCCCAAGGCCATTGTTCCAAAGACAAGGCATCCAAGAAGACAATGCCAGGTTTGGGGACAGGGTTGGCAAGTCCCCAGGGCACCCCCTAGTCTAGGCCCCTGTGATAGGGGCTAATAAGATCTAAGAGAAGGACTAGGAGGAGGGAGCATGTGGTCCCCTCATCAGAGAAGCTTCTTGCCCATTGAGGGAAGAAGGCCTGCACTAGAGAAATGATAGGCCCAGCCTAAGGTGTCCTCTGGCTCTGGGAAGAAGCCGGGACCCTGCGCCCCGGGGTCCCGTTGCCCTCCAAGAAACCTAGTAACTGCACATTCCCTCAGGAAGCCCTCAGGAGGGTGGGGATCTGGGCTCTGACCTGGGGAGCCCCTGGCAGGTGGGGAAAATGTGCAGTCCTTCCCCTATGGGTAGCTATTTGAACAACAGAGCAATTGCACTGTCCTGCAAGCTTCTCTTGGGCAGCAGCTCGGCCCATACCTCCACTGGTGTGGATGTCGAATGACTCTTTGTTAAGTGTGGGGTTAAACCTATACCCTGAGCAGAATGGATTTCCTACATCATATCCCAGTGCCAAGACCCTGAGCAACAGAAGAACAAGGACTGGGTTTCATTTATCTTTTCATTCCTAACAAAGGCTTTGGGACCCAGTAGGTGCTCAGTAAAATGTGTGGAAACGAAGTGGACCATTTAGCTCTGCCTAACAACAATACAAAACAGACACTGTGGAGCATTCCTGCTGGCCTTGGGGCTGGGCCATAGGAGGCAGAAATTAAAGTGAGCCAGCTCCCAGCTGAGGTCTTACAAGGCTTTGTTTCTGTTTGTTCACTTGCACTTCTGCCATGGATATCAGAAGTATTTCACTCAGGCTAACTCACTGACGCCAGGAAAAGGATGAAGGCTATCTGGAGCTGAGCTGCCCTAGCCAACCCTGCCTGAGATCAGCCATCCCCAGGATGTCTGAACAAACCCAGGGAGACCAGAAGAGCTACTTGGTTGAACTTAGTTTAGGTCCGCTGGTGTCAGACATATGAACTACATGATTATTGGGTGTCACTCAGATTTTGGTGGTTATTTGTTATGCGGCATCATTGAAGCAATTGGTAACTGATTTGGTCTGGCTCTTAAAAGATGGACAGTCAGGGAGGGGAAGGAACGGTTTCATAGCGTGATTGACAAAGACACACAAGAGGGAGGCTGGGGGGTCTGTGGGGGACTCATGATCTCGAGGGTAGCAGTCTGATCATTCCCTTTGCAAGGGCTCACGGGGAAGGCTGGAGTAAGGCTGGGCTGGACCGGGTCCTCACCTGTCAGGGAGCAGTGTGGCCCAGCCAGCAGGTCATGACCTAAGCCATGCAGCCAGCCTTAGAACAGCGCCGCTGTGCCTAGTCAGGGCACAGAATGGCAGACGCAGGGGCAGCAGACAGACAGACAGACAAGCCCTGAGCATCAAGGCATCTGGGCTCTAGGTAGGGTCTATGCAGTCAACAAACTCTCCTCATCACGAGGGCCCTCCTGTACCTCATTTTCCTTCCTCCCAATCACCAGGGCTCCTGACCCACTATCACCCCTCCCAGACAACTGAAAGGAGTAGCAAATTTGTTATCAGGGATGCGAAATGTATTCGGATTTTATTTTTCTGAGCAAGCAGGGATTTTAGAGATCATGTCTCTAAGTCTAGCAGTCTCCCAACTTTAATTTTTTGCAGTGAATCCCCGCTTTTTTTAACACAATCAACACATGAAATGCAGATACAAGAGGTTGAGGTTGGGGTTAGGGTGAGGGATAAGGAGTACCTCTTTACCCCCAGTGAACGTCCTAATTCCTTGGAATCCTGGGGTATCCTGGAACATAGTTTGAGCACCACTTGATCAGGTTTAAGACTCTCATTGTCATAGGTGAAAGAGCAAAGGCTAGGAGAGAGGTGGGGATTTGTGCAAGGTCACTGGCCTTTCCTCATGCCCATCTTTATTCACTGCCAGGCCTTCTGCATGACTTTTCTCTTCAGTCCTTCAATTCAATAAAAGTGTATTTGAGTCTGTGAGGGTGTCGGTTCCACGCTTAGTAGCAGGGACACAAAGTTGACAAGACAAGACTTGTGGTCTTCAGATCAGCGTCAACAGTCATGTGGGCGACCCAGTGGTCATGTGGGCTGGTCAGCAGAGCCCAAAGTGAGGCCCAGAGAAAGTTGGACCAGGTCGGTGTGATCTGGGTTCTAATCCCAGCATTGTCACTCACTTGGACCATGTGTCCGTGGAGAGTCCTTATGCCTCTGTGGGCCTCAGTTTCCCCATCTGTAAAATGAGAGGGTTCTGCTCCCTGCCCTCTAAGGCCCTGTCCCCATGCACATCAGTAAGTTTCTCTTGGGCAAAAGCACAGCCAGCTTCCAGCTGTCGGCACGCGAGCATCTGTCTTGAGGCTTTGCAAACAATTTAGAATCGGAGGCCCGGCAGTGTGGAGGAATGCAAACTCATCTCAATGTTGGCCAGAGCCAAACACATGTAGGAAGGGAACTCTCCAGGCAAAAATGATGATATTTTGCATTCCCGAGCCAAAGAGAAGGACAGAAGAGAACTGTCATGGAGTGCTCCGAGTGTGCAGGCCCAGCTCCCTCTCCTTGCCTGAACCCTGGAGACCGGGCCTCAGGGCCTCTCTTCCTTGGCTGCGGCCGGCAGCCGGCCCAGCTGCCAGAGGGGTGGCCTTGGTGGGGGTCCAGGCCATGTGGTCCCCTTTCCAGGAAAGCGCAGCCCTGCCCCATCGTGGGACTGTGCTGCTGAAACCCCAGGGAGGAGATCAGGAGTCTGCAGCAGGGGACACCGTGGCTGCCTCTGGAATTCTCTCACTTCAGAATTGGGGATGCCGGGCTTTGGGCACTAGCTCCCTGAGTACACCGCTACGTGGCCTTGAAATGACGGATGCTTCTCTCTCCCCAGGATCTTCTAGGAATGGAAGTAATGATCCCAGTGAAGGCACTGGGGAGAACTGGCTGGAGGACCTCCACCGAGGTCAAAAGCCAGAGGAGGGGCTCCTGACAATTCAGAAAAAGCAACCTAGTAATATAGTTCCCACCTCTTGAGAGCTAGGCCTGCTCTGGTAAGCAGAAGGAGGCCAGGCAGCAGGAGCCTTGGGTTCTTCCCTGGCTTCTGCCACCCACTGGCTGAACCTTGAACAAGGCATTTCTCTCTGGACCCAGTTTCCCCTTATCAAAAATGAGGACGCTGGACCGGGTGGCCTAAGAACCTTGACAGTCGGGATGTTCTGAGTCTGTGTGGCCCTTTGCCTCTGGATTCACTTCCAAATCCATCTCCCACTGGAGGGGAGAGGCGGCAGATGGGCACTGGGCACCCCAAGATGGCAAGCTGATGGTCATTGTCCCCCCAAGTCCCTGGCTTCTGGGACTGGGGCCATTGCCTCTCCCCTGTAGCACTTCGGCCCCCCTTACCTTCAAGCCACTTCTGGAAGGGAGCTGGAGCCACCTTCCACCTGCCTTCTCTGGCTCAGCACTCAGTTGGCTGACCCCCTGCTACAGTTGGGGGCTGTGATAGGGTGGGGGTGGGCCACAGGCCTGGGGATTCCAAACCAGGTCTGACTGACAGGCCCTGATGGCCCTCTAGAGCTTTCGAGCAAACCTGCCCCAACTCGGGTCATTCTTCTGGCTGAAGACCAGCTTGTTTTCCCACCTCCTCCAACCACCTCCTCAGTGCCTTGCTTCTTTACAGAATGACTGCCTTTCAGGAGGCACTTCAGGTCTCTCTGCTAACAAGTCATTATCCCACTGCCTTTTCCTCGGAAAGAAGTCCTATGGAGTCCTATCCCTCCAACCACGAGTGTCACCAGCCAAGCACCGTCCTTCCTCTTCCTTCCCTCTGTTGAAGAAGCAGGAGGGAACATATCTCTGGATGGAATCTCAAATCCCAGCCCCTGCCCCCCTCCCCAATCCCCGTGTGGTGCAGTGGCATGGGGCCCACTGAGGGAGCCTGATGCCATGATTTCACCCGACAGCTCAGAAGAAGGCATGGATTCAGGGGACGCAAACGCCATCCCTCGGAAGGACCATCTCTCTCCTCACACTGGTAGAGAAGAGAGGGAGAGGCCTTTGTGTGGAGGCTTCTGTTGCCTTCCGCACAGAATAAGCACATCACTCATGTCTTGGGGAACTCTCTCAGGGCAGTGATCTCATCTGGGAACCAGCATGTCCCCAGCCCACATTCCCTGCTGCTTCTGTCATCTAGCCACTCTGGGCAAGCCAGCAGCCATCTCCTGGGTAGCTGCGGCCACCTGCCCCTGTCCCAGGAGGAAGGGCCCCAGGTCAATGTGTACGTTCATGTTTTTTAGGATGTTACACGTATGAAAAAAGAGTACATTGGAATCAGACCGCTTCCTCTTGGGTTCAGTGAGGGGGTCTAGACATTGTCCCTGGGTGAGTTCTGGGTTCCCCTTGAATCTTGTGTCCTGAAAAGCCTTCCCTATGTGTACAGAGGTAGATAAAAGCTTCCATATTCATGATCTCATTGGGTCCAGACTGCTTCTAACACGCTGTCAACCCAGAAGGAACACTTTGGATCTCACCTGCCTACCTCTGTCCTCTATTCCAGTCTTCTTGTCTCATCTCAAAGCTCAGACATTCTCTGTCCTGTTCCCGTGGGGTCCTAATGCTTGCTGATGTGTGACTCAGCACAAATTAGAAGTAATCAGACATGGGCTGGGCAGCTGTATGGGGTCCTGAGGGCCCCTGGCTACTGGGGGTTACTGAGGAGAGTCAACACTTACATGGGGCTGGGGGTGGGGGATGGGGTGGGCTCAAAGAGAGACACTTGCATAAGCATCCTGCGAGGGGAGTGGGGAGGAGTCTGTGCTGGCAAAAGCCAGAGCTGTCCTTTTTATTTTTTTGAGAAATCGGGAGTTTGCCAATGTGCTGGTTAAGCAGATGTCAAGCTCATGGAAAACAGGCCTAAAAATTGAAAACAGCAAACACCGAACTGAAATTTGCTGTAATTAACATTGTTTTCGCTCCCAGCCTTGGACAGCCATCTCGTGCCCTCAGGGGATTACCTCCTTCAGGAATAAGACTCACAATTTCATGAAAGCCAGTGCATTTTTCTGCCTTACATCATTTACTCCTTTTTCTAGCCAGGGAAAGGGATCAAAATGGACTGCTTTCCTTAAGATTTTCAAAAACAGCTGTGAAGGAGATACAAAAACACACTGATATCGGTGTTATGAATCTCTGTGTTGCAAGTTCACATCAAGCACAACAAAGCCTAGATCAACTAACCCCCTCCCCTCAATACACAAACTGCAAGCTGCCTGGAGGACCACAGCCAAGAGATATGAACCCAAAATACACCTGTAGGATCCAGCCAAGGGAGTGGGCCTTGGGCCGCTGCCTTTCTCCACTCACCCCAAAGTGACTGAGGCTCTTGTGAACCCTAGATCACACCCAGCCCAGCCCAGCCCTGCCCTCTGCACCCCATGCTTAATGCCCAGCTGCCGCAGGCATTTTCATTTGAATGTCTCCTGGCATCTCACTTCATGTGACCAAAAAGTTGCCTTAGGTTTTCCCTCCCCAATAGGCTTTCTCTCCAAAGACTCCCCATTTCACGACCTGGAGTTACCAGCCACCTGACTGTTCAAGTCAAAGACTGGGAAGTCAGTCCCCTGGCAGCAAATCCTACAGGCTCCGCCCCCTCGATTCCCTAGAATGAGTCCCCTCTTGTCTATTTCCTCCTATGCCACCCACACCGAGTCATTCTCATTATTGTGTGCCTGGACCTTTTCGACAGCCTTCCATTCAGTCCCTCACTTCTACCTGCGCTCAACTCCAAGCTATGCTCTTCACAGCAGCGAGAGTGATCCTGGCACTTTCCTGCTAAAAACCTTCCAGGATCCTCCCACAGCATTCAGGGTGATTCCAGACCCTTTCCCAGGGCTCACCAGGCCCTGCAGGCTCTGTCTGTTCCAGCATCACCATATTCTTCACTTTCTACTTCCAGCCACACTGACTTCCTCCCTGCTCCTCAAACCCACAGAATTCTTTCCACCTCGGGGCCTTTGTACGTGCTGTTCCTTTGGTCAGGAACATTATTCTCCATGATCTTTGCTCAGCCAGCTCCTTCTTAACTTTCAGTGTTAATGTCCCAGCCTCAGAGAAATCTCCCCTTGCCATGCCATGGAGAACCCCTATTCTCCCTCACAGCATCTTCCTTATGTCTTTTACAAATAAAGATAATTACAGTTGGTTATAAGAGCTATTTGCTCACTTGGACATGGTTTCCTCTGCCCCTAGAGTTTCATTTCTACAGGGAAAGGGACCAGTGGTGTGCTGGGGAGACCACGCTCATGGAGCTGAATGTGTGCAGTCTTCCCTTTCAGTGATGTCACGGTGGTTTTTAACGGACCACAGCGGGAGGATTTAAACCATGATATTTGGCAAATGCTACAAATAGGGACTCTTCCCATCTCCTTCCAAGAGCCAGAACGAGTTGTTAAACATTTATCAGCACTCTCCTGGAAGGGACTGTATCTGTCTCCCTACCTTATCCTCAGCATCTGGAAAAATGCCTAGCACACAATAAATACTCAATATGCATTTGTTGAAAGATATGGGGATGAATAAAAGCATTCAGGCCTCCAAGAGTCTCATACGCTAACCCTGCCAACAAGAAATAGAAGGGAATGCGAGCCTTGGATCCTCAGAGAGGGAGAGAACTTCAGAGTACTGATTCTGACTCCAGAAGCTCTGGTTCTAATCCCAGCATAGCTTTTAACTTGTTTTACATCTTGGACGGGTTTCTTCTTCTTCCTGACTCTGCTCTCTTATCTGTAAAATGCACACACTGGAGTAGCTACTCTATTAATGTACACTGTTAACACTTGACCCCCTACCGTCCCCCAGTCACTGCACTGCACTACACAACTGCAGAGGGTGCTGTTTCTATTGTAGTTGATCAAGTTATGTAGTGCACAGTCTGCACAGCTGTACGTGGCGGCCCTGCCCACTCTGGTCCTGGCCACTGGCCATTTCAAAGAAAGCTGAATTGGACACTGAGTTCCTCCCTTTCCTGACATACTAACCAGCTCAAAGAGCTCAGACAGTTTGGTTTTGGTTTTCTAGTTCCTAAGATTATTTCCTGCTTGTCATGGGGGTGTGGATCAAGAGCCCTGTACATCCAGGGTTAGCCCCAGCCCAGGGAGTGTTTGGGCAAAATAAGAGAAAGACAAGGCTTAGGATATGCAATTTGTGGCAGGGCTTTCCCTTGGAAGAGAGGAAGCAGTGCAGTGGAACCCAGAGAACTGCTCTGCCTGTCTGCCCCTGGTCTTTGAATATGAACTAAAAAAAGGAATTGTGGAGGCCTTCCTTCCCAAGCCTGCAGGCCTGCCCTATAGTGGACACACCCACACCCATCTGAAAAGTTCTCTGGCGGTACAGAGCTCAACATAGACCCAAGCAGAACCCAAGTTAAGCTGGATGCTATTGGCTAGGCTTGATGGGGGTGGAGGGTACCAGGGAGTGGAAGTGTTGGCTCCTGGAAGCTTATGCAGAAGCCCTCTCTTTGGGTTTTTGTGTATGTCCATTCCTTATGGTTCCAAAACTCTCTACTGTTTATTGTCCCTTTTAGGTCCTTAGAAGAGTCAAGGGCTCACGACTCCATCTGCCTTTGCTAGAAAGCAAAGGTTTGCCTTGTGGGGTGGTGGGCTTCCTGTCCCTGGAGGGATGCAAGCCAAGGATGGCCGCTTGTCTGGGTCAGGCTCTACATTTCCTCTCAGCAGATACTTGGTACTGAGGCCTTGTAAGAGGCCCCTGGGGCCTAGGACTGCTCATGGACCTGCAGCAGGGGAAGGGCCAACCATGCAGTGGGTCCACCCACACTCTAGATGAACTTCTTTTGAAAGAGAGTCCCCGTGGTCAACTTTCTCATGTTACACGTGGCCTTTGTAGTCCAAGTTGAGCTTCTGGCTCAGGAGTGTTCAAGAAGCAAGAGCTGTTAGAATCGTGGAGGCCAAATACTTCAGAAGTGACTGGATGGAAGTCCTAAGAGGATACATGGCTCCCTTAAGTTTAGTACAGGAGCCTGAACTCGACCTAGAGGTCATCATCAGTAAGCCAAGTTTTCTTCATGACCTCCAACTCAGAGGGGTAGTGAGAGATGTAATTCAGCCCTGGGCTTTGGTTCCACATCTGTAAGATTCAGGGTTGGTTCAGACTGGCCTGCTTGGGTCAAGTCATCACTGGTTTCAAGCAGCCTCTCCTAAAAAATCAGTAAGGAGCATGGTAGGGCTCATATCCTGTCACCCAGGAGCTCCTCTGTGTGAATTGGTTTGCAGCTGTTTTCCTACCCAGCAGGCTGAGTAGAGCCACAGCTGGAAGAAGGGGGCGCTGCTGGCTGGGGTGAGATGCCTGAGCCAGTGTCCCAGCCTTAAGCAGGATGTGTGTTGGCACTGGGTAGCAGGGTGGTGTGATGCTACACAGAGGGGGACAGAGTAAGAGAGAAGCCAATGAACAGTGTCCACTGCCCAAGGGGCCAGGATAAAGGAGGTGTTGCTGATAAGATAGAGAAGCCCACAGAAATATGACCATCAATTCGGCAGTGGTCCAGGAGGGCTTCCTGAAAGAGGAGGTCTCTCTTGAGCTGCTAAATCCCAGGGAAGCAACAAGCTCCTCTTCATTTTAACCTACATCTATTAAGGGCACTTATTATGGAAAGGATTGGGGGTTTCCTCTTCTCTCGTGGGGGCCAAAGATTTATTTGGACTGTCCTCCCTGTGGTTTCTTACTCCCCCCACCAAATCCCACTCCTCCTGCCCCCATCCCAACTCCAGGCCAACCCTTGCTCAGCAAAGCTTTGATCTGGGCTCTAGGTCCACATAAAGCTCCCTTCACCTTCAGGAGTGGAGCACCCTGGGCAGACCACTCTTCCCAGGCCCATCCCCATCAGCAGTGGGAACCAGGCCAGTGGGGCCACTGCCAAGTCAGGAAGCTCTGCAAAAGCCCCAGGGTGGGCTGAGCATGAGGGAAAATGGCCACCCCTGTGCCCAGACACCTACCAGCTTCTCTAGACTCCTCCTAGTGAATGCCAGAGGGGAGCTGGCCCTTGATGAGACCTCGACCAGGGCAAATCACGCCACAGATGAATGGAGTCCAGGTCTGTCTCACAAAATCCCCCAGTCCAACTTGACCCCGTCCCAGCAGATACGGGGGTATTTGTCTTTCCTGAGCACTGCACAGTATAAGCCTGTGGCCCCCAAACCATGGCGTCATGGGCAGAAATATTTTACATGGGACAAGAGTGAACTTGAATACTCAACGACTCATGTGTTTCTTTAGTGGATAGTAAAAAATGGCAAGCCAATGAAAGTTTAGGTTTCATGGAGATTTTTGCTTTGGATTGGGGTAAATAAAATGAAGCTGATTGAAAGTCAATTTAAAGAGAATTATTAAGTGAAAACCATCAGCGTGTTGCACAGGTAAGGCCAAAGTCATGTGGGAGGTACATGGAAAGCAGGAAGGGAATGGGCTTTGAGATGATCAAACCTGGATTTGGATCTGGGTTCTCTTGTTCAGTGGCAGTTTTGTGACCTTGGATGAGTCACATTCATTGGAGTTGGACAGCCCGGGTTCAAGCCAGGCTATGACTTTATTCTCCAGGTGATCTTGGGTAAGCTACTTAACTTTTACAGGCTTCCGTTTTCTCATCTTTAAAATGGGGGACATAGCACCCCTCTTACAGGACTATAGAGACAATGAGTCCTTAAAATGAAGCCTGATTCATGGAAGCCCTCAATGAATGTTAGCAAGTATTATTATTGCTAAATGTAATAAAGGAACATTTACTGAGCTCCTCATCCCTGCCAGACATTTTGGGGTAATTAGCATCATTCCTAATTTTTCATACTCATCCTACATGGTAAGCATTCCAATTTCCATGATACAATCTAAAGAGAAGTGACTTGCCCAAGGTCACACACTTCGTAAGTGTCGGGTGGCCAGGAATCACACCCCAAGTCACTGCAACATGCTACTCATGTGAACCACGTTGACTCAGACTCAGTCTTTCCACCCTTACAATGGGTTTCACATGCTCTCCCAAGCCCCCCAGGGCACATTGTGGTCTGGTAGTGTCCAGGGATTGGAGCATAACCTGGGGCCTACCGTTCAGTCCCTGCCATCTTCTCTGGGCACTGCCAGGCCCTCCTTGGGTACTAAATGACATGGTTGTGTCCCGCGGTACGTGGACAATGTCTGAATCACCAACCTTCTGTGGGGAACGAAGCATTTTGAACTTGTCCTCCACCCGCCTTGTTTCCTGGGAAGTCCCATTATATACGTAGGTTTGCACTGTGTAAAATCAAGCCCTTTCCCACGTCTCCTCGTGTCCTGCCTGAGTCACAGTAATAATAATACTGAATAGCATGGGACCAACTGGGCCAACCCAGGCTGCCTACTATGAACTGCTCTGCTCCTTCCAGGCCCTCCTCTCTTCAAGAGACCCTCTTCCACCACCTTGTCCTGTCCATCTGAAACTGCCACTAACTTCTTCTTGTCTGGAAAGAAAGCCTTTAACATAATAGCCAATGGCTTTGGAAACCTCAAGACCGTGCGCAAGCCCCCTAGGGGACTGGCCTTATAAGAAAGGGGATCGTAACCTTAGAGGGGATTAATGAATGGGATTTCAGGCTATTGCAGGCCTGGATGAGTTTTCATTGATTCATTGATTCATTCCACAACTATTTATTGCTTGCCTGCTCTAGCCAGGCCTGCTCTGGACCCGGGGGGCCCAGAAGCCAACACAGCATATGAGAATCCTTGCTCTCACGATTATGTTCTGTTGGAGGAGACAGACAATGAACAGGATGAGTAAATAAATCGGTGATGATGCTAAAGAATGAGAAATAAGCTCAGAGAAGCAGAGGCTGGGCGGGTGTTGATGTCCATGCGTGCATGCGGCGGAGGTCGGAAGTTTCGTTGGCCCTGCTGGGAAAGGCTTCCAGGAGTGGGTGATGCTGGAGTAAGGGCCTGAAGGATGTGACAGAAGCTCTTTGGAGAAAAGCATTCCAGGAAGAAGGAAGAGCAAGTGCAGAGCCCAGGATGCTCGGCTTGGAGAACCTTCCAGAGACTGTGTGGGTGGGGCAGAAGGAGCACGTGGGGGAGGAGCCAAAGATGAGGTCAGAAAGGCAGGGAAGCCGGATCACAAGGGGCCTCTTACTCAAAGGAAGAAGGGAGCCCTGGAGGGCTTGGAGCAGAGGTGACATGATCTGACCTACATTCTAGCAGCACCCCTCTGCCGACGACGGGGGAGGGGCCTCAAGGGACAAGGGCAGAGGCTGGGAGACCAGTTAGGTGGTTGTTGCCATGGGCCATTGGAGCCTTTCTGGGGGTCCCGCAGTAGCCTCCTGACCCCCGCCCGCCCCCTGGTCCCTAGTCCTCCAGGACGAGCGAGCAGAGATGGGTAGGCAGAGGGCAGACCAGAGCTTTCCCGGCACGGATGATGTGGGACCTGGGAACTCCCGGGCTGGGGTGTAGCAGGGGAGAGTGAGTTTGAAGACGAGCTAGAACGCAGGCACCAGCACGCCGAAAAGAGAAAAGAGCAGGAACATTCTTGGTGACCATTAGGACGCATTCGCGACTGTCGCGGGGGCCCCTTGCCGAGCCTGCCAGCATCTCTGCCCCTGGCTGGCCTCACCATCAGCAGCAAGCACATTCCACAGCTGACGCTTGGCTTGTGGTCTGGCCTGGCCTTCTTCCTTGGTTTCTTCTGCTCTGAAGGGCTTTAAAAAAAAAAATAAAAATCTGGGTTCTCTTTAAGTTTGGGGCATGAATCACTGCTTCTGGGCCTGGGAAGGGGATGGGAAGCAGGAGGCCCCATCTGCGGGTGCCCTCTCTCACGTAGGCCTGTGTCTCACTGAGCACATTTATGTGATAAGCTCCCACTCAAAACCCTCGGGCTCGGACTCACTCTCAAGCTCCTGGCCAACCTTTCCAGCCGGCCTGGGGCTGCCTCCACCTGCCCCCAAAGCCCCACCAAGTCGACATGTCTCAAACAGACTTGACTTCTTTCCCTCCAGCCTCTTCTTCTCAGGCCAGTGCCACCAGCTGTTGGCCTCCCTGACAAACTAGGTGACTAGGCCCTGCTCCGTTCTGTGCCTCCCAAGCTCACGCCTCTTCTTCCATCTCACCCCCTTTCCGTCAGGCTCTGGTGTCCCCGTCCCTTGCCTGGGTTGCTACCATGCCATCTTATCATTCTACCCACTCCCAGTATTCATTCTCTTCTCTCCCTCATGACTTCTCAAAACATAGATTCGAACATGCCACTACCCTCCCTCAAAAACCTTCAGTGGCTCCCTAGCTGCTAAATCCAATGCCTTAGCTGGCCTTCAGGTCCTCTCTCAGGGTCCTAGCCTTCTTGCAGTTTCTTGTGTTACACCCTCCAGCATCCTGTTGACCAACGTCAGGCCCTTTGCCCAGATCCACTCGCTACTCTTCCTGCATTTGCAACCTCTTGCTCAACTCTCAAATCCCAGGGTCTTTTATCTGTACCTGGTCTAGCCTTTAG
Organism: Mustela putorius furo; assembly: GCF_011764305.1. Taxonomy (NCBI): domain Eukaryota; kingdom Metazoa; phylum Chordata; class Mammalia; order Carnivora; family Mustelidae; genus Mustela; species Mustela putorius. Next base: position 11,646,303 of record NW_025422045.1, read on the forward strand.
TGCGTCTTCCCTTATGTTATTTACCCGAAGATCCTATCCCTCCCACTCAACCATAAGCCCACAGAAGGACAGGTCGCATCTCTTGTCTTTTGTCCACTAGAGCACCTAGCACGGGGCCTGACTCATACAGGCTCCTGTGTTAGGACCTCCCGGGCGGGGGGCATTGCAGAGAAATGCAACACGTCCGTCTTGCCCTTAGATAGCTTTCTGTTTACTTGGAGAGACAGTGCTTATGTATTTAATACATATTAATTGAGTGTCGACCGTGGCACCTGGGAGAGCTGGGGACACAGGGTCTGGTCGGGGAGGTGGTCTCCGCTGTCAGTCCAGTGCAGGAAGATGTTCAAGCAGTCACAGGACTGTGTGGTACGTGGAGAGCAGGGGTCTGGATATCAGACGGGCCTCCAAGGTCAGACTGTGGGGATGAGGTGAGGCTTCCGGGAGGAACTGGTGTCCAAGTGGAGGCCTGAAGAATGAGTGGGAGGCAGCCAGAGAAAGGAGGACGTGGGATGTGAACTAAGGAACAACCTGAGTGCAGGTCAGAAAGAGCTGGTGTGTCTGAAACACAAGGAAGCCCAGTCTGCTGGGGGTGCTAGAGGGCCGTGCGGGTGATCCTCAAGGTGAGTCCTAAGCATAGGCCAAGGCCAGCTTTTCACGGTCTGCTTAGCTCTCTTACAGTCTGGACTCAACCTAATGGCAATAGGGAGCCATTGAAGGTTGTAAGCAGCGGAGAGACCACATTGCTTCATGTTTTAGCTTTACTCTGGCTGCTATTGAGAAAGGTCTGACGGGTGGGAACAAGAGAGACAAAGACACCCAAGCTGGGCTGGGGCCTCAGGGAGGACCCAGTGCCCTACTGTTCTGCTACCAGGTCTTGCTTCCTGATGGAGCATCCTTTTCCACCCCACCCGGGCTTCACTTTGCCTGTGCGCTATCTGGAAAGGCTGGTTTCTTGGGTGTGCGACCTGTGCAACTGCTCAGGGTCTTACATTCAGAAGGGCCCTTGCTTGGTTTAATGCTCCTCTTTGGCCATCCTGGAATTCTTAATCTTTTTAAACAAGGAGCGCGGCATTTTCATTTTGTGCTGGGTTCTATGTAGCTGGTCCTGCATGTGTAGAAAATGGTGTGAATAAACTCAGAGAAGAGCCCTGTCTACAAGTTATTTTATGGGATGTTATGATTGCCACCAGTTGCTGAATCTGAGGGGCCATTAGCTCCAGGGAAAGACCAATTCTGGTAGAGGAAGAGAAGATGCTTTGTGACCTTTCTGGCAAGAGGAGGGGGCAGTGGTGTGAGGGTCTGGGGGTGGTCTGGCTGAGAGGGAGAACTATGGAAACTGGGGACACAACCAAAGGTCTATAGAGAATGACTTCAATGATCTTATCCCACTTGCCTACCAGAGATGTAGAAATTCTACCATTAGAACTTTATTCCTTTGGCTGAAGCATTTCTTGCTCCTTAAATTAGGTATGGCAGATTAGATTCCTAAACTCATCTTTGGCCAGAAGACCTGCCCTTGAGTCCCCATGTAACCTTAGGAAAACCTTTAATAGCCTCAGTTTCTCCATCTATCTAATGGACATAGCCCCCTTGGCAGGGCCTCTAAGCTTCACCTGGCCCCCCACTAACTCAGAGAATGAACATATGGTACTGCTTATCAGGATCTGAACCCACTCCATCATTTTATTTTCAAGACCTTCCTCAGGCAAGTCTTCCCAATCTGTAATGAAATGGGCCCAGGAAATCTGCAGGGTCAGGATTTCTGGTAGCCTAGCCCTGCTGGGTGATGCTACTGGAGGAAGAAAGCTGTCAGCCCCAGCTGTAGAGGCAGGAGCCCCTTCTCTGTGTCATGCTGTTTGGAATCCTGGAGTATGTTCCTATAGCAACTTGCTTAACTCACCCCACATGCCACGTGGAAAAACCTCTGTCTGCTTTAGCATATCACCCAAGCCGCAGACTGGTTTAGTGGGTTGAGCGGCTGGACCATGTGAAGGCAGGTTGCCTGCCTCATCTCTATGGTCTGCTGGCTAGGCTCTGAGCCTGACATCCCACCATGAGTTCCTGGTTCCTTTAGCTCAAGGCACAGCCCGGTTTCAGTGCGAATCCCTTCAGGTAGGACACATGAAGTTGTCATTGCTCATCAGGGCTCTTTAGCCTGAACTAACTCCTTGTTAACAGTCTGGGGCTCAGAGCAGGTTGTGATCAGGTGAAAAGGAGCAGAGACTTGTTCAGCCTAGACCCCGAGGATGGACTAGAGAGAGAGTCCGGGGGCAGGTGGAGTGGTCCAGAGTACAGGGCACTTGGGAGGCAGCTGGCAGAGCCTTTCTTGGCCCCAAGCTGTGAGGCAAGGGAGAGCAGCCCCCACCTCCTGAGACCCCTTGTGAGCACTGCTTCTCACCCAGCCAGCATCTTGACTGAGAAATCAGTGACTAGCTGAGTTCGAAGAAGGGAGTTGTCACTTGTGAGCTGGTGCCCCTGTGCGGGTGGCCATTTGAGCGCTGATCTCATTTTCCCAGAGGACAGCTCCTTCAGCAAGAGCGTCTTACTCATCTTTCAATGCTCTCCAGGCCCATTTCCCAAAGAAATGTCATGAATGGATTAAGTCAGAGCTGCGGCTTGGGGATCAGGCAATCCCGACACTACCTCTTACTCTATCGGCATGACCTTGGGTGAACCATTGATTCCTCCCGTGTAACCCGGTGACCACAGTAGTGACCTCGTGCGGCAGTAGCCAGGCCTAACTGAGATGCGAGAAAGGGCTTCACACCGCGGCTGGCATCTGTCAAATAATAAACGATGGGAAGGGTAAGAACTGGTCCTGGTAGCTGAGGGCTTCCTGGATGCTGGATGCTACTGTAAGCATGGATGGGGATGGGCCACGAAGAGATTATCTAACGTCTGGCACAGAGCCACGGGTGAGGTTGTTGTTCTCCCCATTTTACAGAGGAAGAAAAATGAGGCCCAGAGGGGCTTATCCAGGGTCACCCAAGGAGAAAGGATTTGGATCTGGGCTGTTGGGCTTCTGGGCCCTTCGTGTAGTGATTGTTCTTGCTGCTCAGGAAGCATGCAAGTGAAAAAAGAAATGAGGGGTGGAGACAGGGAGACAGTGTGACTCCCCCACCGATTTTCCCTCCATGTGGGATTTTATTCATGCTGTGACTCAGATCATAAGACACAGTATGAAAGCCCTCTGTGGAATGTGTTGGGAGCTTATTCACTTTGGGTTTACAGGATCACCAACTACAGGCTCTCTCCTCTCCTCTCCTTCTGGGCTTTCAGCTAAGAATTGGTACAGTTAGGATTTACACGATGGGGGTTGGGCATGGTCCCCACCCGGACCACAGCTCCCTCTAGCAAGCCTTCCATACCGAGGAGATGTGGGTGTCTTTGGAGCTCTCAATTGTTTGGGGGAAGATGGTTTCAAATGGCTGTCCATCCTTGATGGCAGCCCACAGTTGGGTGGTAGTGTGTGTGTGTGGGGGGGGGAATAGGGGCGTGAAGTGATGCGGGTCAGCAGAAATACCATTTTGAAATGCATTGGTGCATGTTAAAAGTTTGTTTTGTAGCTGACCTTCTCTGAGTCTGCTGGATGCCATGACATACCCCAACGGGATAAAGGCGGTAGATGACAAACCCATAGCCAACCTCATGCTCAAGAGTGAAAACCTTTTCCTCTAAGAGTTGAAATGAGACAAGAATGACCAACTTTGCCACCTTTATCCAACATAGTATCCAAAATCCTAGCTACAGTAATCAGACAAGAAAAAGAAATAAAAGGTCTCCCAACTGATAAAAAAGAAGTAAAACTGTCACTGTTGGCAAATGAGAGGATATATATAGAAAACCCTAAAGAGTCCTCTCAAAACCCACAAAAACTAGTAGAGCTAATAAATGAATACAGCAAATTTGCAGGATATAAAATATATAGAAATCTGTTACATTTGCATACACTAGTAATGAGCTAGCAGAAAGAGAAATTAAGAACACAATCTCTTTTGTAATTGTGTCAAGTAGAATAAAACACCTAATAAATTTACCCAAGGAGGTAAAATAACTCTACTCTGACAACTGTAAGACATTGATGAAAGACACTGAGGATTGGGGTACCTGGGTGTTTCATTCTGTTGAGCATCCTACTCTTGATTTTGGCTCAGGTCATGACTTCTGGGTGGTGAGATCGAGCCCTGTGCTGGACTTCACTCTGGGCATGGAGCCTGCTTAAAATTCACTCTCTCACACTGTTAGTGGGAATGCAAACTGCTGTAGACACTCTGGAAAACGTATAAAAAGTTTCCTCAAAAAGTTAAAAACAGAACTATCCTACAACCCAGTAATTGCATTACTAGGTATTTATCCAAAGGATACAAAAATAATGATTCAAAGGGACACATTCTTAACAATATGTATAGCAGCACTATCTACAATAGCCAAAATATGGAAAGAGCCTAGCTGTCTTTTGACAGGTGAATGGATAAAAAAGATGTGGTTTAGATACACAATGGAATATTACTCAGCCAGCAAAAAGAATGAAATTGTGCCATTTGCAACGACATGGATGGAGCTAGGGGGTACTATGCTAAGCGCAATAAGTCAGAGAAAGAGAAAGACAAATAGTGTATGATTTCACTCATATGTGGAATTTAAAAAACAAAAGAGATGAACATAGGGTAAGGGAAGGAAAAATAAAAGAGATAGAAACAAAGACAGAAGTAAACCATAAGGGACTCTTAACTATAGGAAACAAACTGAGGGCTTCTGGAGGGGAAGTGGCTGGGAGGATGGGGTAACTAGGCGATGGGCATTAAGGAGGGCACTGGATGCAGTGAGCACTGGGTGTTGTATGCAACTGATGAATCATTAAATTCTACCCCTGAAACTGATAATACACTATATGTTAACTAAAGTGAACTTAAATAAAATATAATAAATTTAAAAAGATTGTTTCTCCCTCTCTCCCTCCTTCTTGCTCTCTCTCTCTCAAAAGAAAAAAAGAAAAAAAAAGAAAGAAAGCAAGAGAGAGATTACAGATGACACAAATAAGTGAAAAATATAATATATTCATAGATTGGGAGAATTAATATTGTTAAAATGCCCATACTACTCAAAGCAATCTACAGATCCAATGTAATCTCTATCAAAATACCAATAGCATTACTCACAGAACTAGAATAATCCTAAAATTTGTGTGGAGGCACAAAAGTCTCAAATAGCCCAACAATCTTGAGAGAGAAGAACAAAGCTGGAGGTATCACAATCCTGGATTTCAAACTATACCACAAAGCTGTAATAATCAAAACCATGTAGCACTGGCACAAAGATAGACACATAGATCAGTGGGACAGGACAGGGAGCCCAGAAATAAACCCACATTTATATGGTCAATTAATCCATGACAAAGGAGCAAGAACATCCAATAGGAAAAAGATAGTTTCTTCAATAAATGGTGTCCGGACAACCGGACAGCTACATGGAAGGAAGGAAGGTAGGCAAAAAAGAAAAGAAAGAAAGAGGGAAAGGAAGGAAGGAAAAGAAAGAAAAGAAAAAGAGAAAGAAAAAAGAAGGAGAGAGAGAAGGTGGGAGAGGGGACGGAAGGAAGACAGGGGGAGAGAGGAAATGCACGATTTTCTTATACCATATACAAAAGCAAACTTAAAACGGATGATAGGCCTAAATGTACGTCCTGAAACCATAAAACTCCTAAAGGAAAATAGGCAGTAAACTCCTGTACCTTGGTCTTAGCAATATTTGGGGGGGAGGGGGCAGTCTGTCTCCAGATGGAAGGACAACAGAAGCAAAAATAAACAATTGGGACGACATCAAACTAAAAACTTCAGCACAGTGAAGTAAACCACCCACAAAATGAAAACCATCAACACCTACTAAATGGGAGAAAATATTTGCAAATGATATATCTGACAAGGGGTTAATACCCAAAATACATACGAAGTCATACAACTCAACATTTAAATAAAAAATGAACAATCTGATTTTTAAATAGGCAGATATACGGAATAGACCTTTTTCCAAAAAGGACATCCAGATGGCCAACAGACACATGAAGAGATGTTCACCATCACGCCTCATCGGGGAAACGCAATTCCAAACCACACTCCGCAATCACCTCACTCCTGTCAGAACGGCTAGAATCAAAGACAAGAAGTAACCAGTGTTGGAGAGGATGTGGAGAAAAAGGGAACCCCCATGCACTCTTGGTGGGAGTGCTAACTGGGGCAGCCCCTGCGGGAGACAGTACGGAGTTTCCTCAAAAAGTGAAAAATAGAGCTTCTCTATGAGCCAGCAATTCTACTGTTGGGTGTTTACTCCTCTGAAATGAAAACACTCATATGAAAAGACAAATGTCCTCCCATGCCCATTGCAGCATTATTTACAGTAGCCAAAATATGGAAGCCACCTAAATGTCCACTGAATGGATAAAGAAGATGTGGCGTACATACACAATGGAGGATTACTCAACCATAAAAAGCAATGGCATCTTATCACTCACAACAACACGGGTAATACCCGCAGGGTGTTGGGCTAAAGGGAAATAAGTCAGTTGGAGACAAATACCTTATGGTTTTGTTCACAGGTGGAATCTAAAAAACAAAGCAAAAGAACAAACAAACCAAAATGGAAATAGACTCCGAAATACAGAGAATCAACTGGTTGGCTAGGGGGGAAGGGGGTGGAGGGATGGACCGAGCAGGTAAAAGGGATGAAGAGGTACAAACTTCCAGTTATAAAAATAAATAAGTCATGGAGATGAAAAGTACAGCACAGGGAACATCATAATATTGTCACCACTTTATATGATGACAGATGGTAGCGGCACTTATCCTGGTGAGCATTTTGTAATGTATATCAATGTTGAATCACTATGTTGTAGCCTGGAATTAATAGAATATTGCATACCAATTTTGCTTTTATTTAGAAACAAAACAAAACAAAACAAAACATTACCATTTAAAAAAAAAAAAAAGAGTCAAGCCCGCTGAGAAGAAAGTTTTGTCCTAAGCAACAAGAGGAGAGGATGGAAGGGAAGTTCCCTGCTGCTGGAGGAAGCTTCCACTACAGGAGGGGAGAGAAAGAGCCGCAGAGAGGTCATAAAGAAGGTGAGTCACCGTCTGAATGCCTTAAGGCCCATGGCCCTGTGTGTGTGTGGCTGAGGACAAGGAGAACAGCCTGGAGATAGCCTATCTCTGAGGGTCCGGGGTGGGGTGGCTGGGCTATGGGGTATAAGTAGAAAGAAGGTGAGACTCTACTCCTGTCCGTTCAGGGCCCTATGTGGAAGAGCTTCCATGCGGAAGGATCTAGAAGCTCTTCAGCTGGTGATGGTAGCAGAGAGGCTTGCCTGACAAGCTCCCAGCAGGGAGGGACAAGCTTCATCTCTTGCTCTGCTCTTCCAAAGCTGGAGAGTAGGGCTTACATCCTTTTAGTCTTTGCACATTCCTGCTGCCTAGTCCTGTGTTTTTTCCAGACAAGGTTTTCCTGCTGGAAATGAAATGTCATAGTTTTTCTCTGCTCCACAAAATGCCACAAGGCACTCACACTAAGATCACACTGACTCCATGACAAATCAATCAATCAATCAATCAATCCCTGAACTCCCATGATGATCAAGACTTTGGGCCAGGTCTTTTGGAGAAGAGCTGGGAAAGTTTGGGTTTCCTGGGCCCTTGGCATGTATGCCCCTCTGAGCCTCCAACCTCAGCCCTTCCTTTACACTTCTCTTTGGGACTGGGGCTTGGCAGTTTCATCTTCGTGCACCCTCCCATCCCTTACTAAATGGTCAGTATCTTGAGCGCTACTGTTGCTGATGATGATGGAAAACAGAGACAACCTCCTTGAATACATAATGTGTGCTGGGACTTTCCAAGCCCTTAATTTACACTTACTCATTTAATCTTTGGCTAGCTCTGTCAGTTCTATTACTTTCATCCCCATTTTGCAGGTGAGAAAGCTGAGGCACAGAACCACTTAGTAGTTTGCCAAGAGCACAGAGTCCTAACTGGCAGAGCCCAGACCCAGTCCAGGCTGTGAGACCACAGCGCCTTTACCCCCACACTGTGCCTAATCTCCCTGTGTGCCTTTATGGGGCTTGGCAGATTACAGATGCTCCGTGAAGACTGAGGTTTTAAAAAGAATCATCATGCATCCGGGCACCTGGGGGCCTCCATGGCTGAAGCATCCCACTCTTGGTTTCAGCTCAGGTCATGATCTCTTGATCCTGAGATGAACCCCTGTGTGGAGCTCTGTGCTCAGCACGGAGTCTGCTTTCTTTCCTCCTCTCCCTCTGCCCCTCCCTGCCACTCACACACACATTCTCTCTCTCTCTAAAACAGATAAATAAATCTTAAGAAAAGAATCGTCACTCATCAACCCTTACTACAGATGTGTTACGATAGAAACTTCTTATCAATGGATCTGCTATCTCTGGATGTCAGCTATAGAAGTCTTTGTCCTTGTCTATTTCTTTTTTTCTCTTGCTTTCTTGGTAGCTTTGTCCACCCATCAGCCTGCCCAGCTTGTAGCAGAAGCTCTGGCAAGACAGAGGCTCTGAACTCATAATGGTTTCAGTGCAGACTCCCTCCCAACTTGGCTTATGATAGGTCCCCTGTTCCCCTGCTCAGCCAAACTGTGCCGTCACCAGCAGGCACGCTTCCTGGTAATTCTCACATTGGATCCATGTGATACACAATTGGGAGATGGATATCAATCTTGCTCTGGAGCCACGGGAATGGATTCATCGACCCCACGACCTTTCCAATTTTCAGAGTCCAAACTAGGGTCACCCTTGTGGTTTTATAATATCCACCTTTTTGTTCTTTGATTAGTCCCTGGAAATAACACTCTAACTTACTAATCAACTGACTTCAAGACCCTGTTAAAATGATACCTCCCCCTTCAGGAAGCCTTCCTTGCAAATGCAAGTGAAATTGAATTTCTTGTTTGAACCATGGCTCTTAGTCTCTCTGTGCCGTTCACTCCCTTCTCCCTCTTTTTAACTTTGCCTGGCCTTGCCTCATTCCCAGCGCCAGGCAGGGCCCAGATCCACACATACTTCATTCCCACCCCCAGTTTCTTGCAAGCAGATGTCGTTCCAACATTGATTGATATGTTTAATGAATCCCATATTTTAAGAACCCAAAACTGACCAGACAGAACTCAAGGGCGGTTTTCTCCATTTAAAGGGAATTCTGAGTCACAAATTCTGTCCCTGTCCTTCACCCCACTCCCCTAGCACACACACCCCCTCCCTCACCACCGTTCCTGCTTGACTAACAACAACAGGAACAACCATTGCTTCTGTTCTGCTGTGCACCCAGCCCGAGTTAAGGGCTTTACTGACAGTGCCTCACACAATTATCTGGAGAAGTTTATGAACTCAGTCTGAATTTTCATCTCCATTCCACAGAGAAGGAAACCTGTGGAGAGATTGCATAATGTACTCAAGGTTGTACAGCTAGTGGGCAACAGAGCCAGAATGGAAAACACGTTCTGACTGCAAAGACTTCCCCCTCAGTCCCTTGAGGTTCAGACTGACTCTAGCCATTCCATCTCAGGGTCTGGTGGGATGGGTCCTCCTATCTGGAGTCACACAGGGGCACACTCCCTTTTCCTACGGAGGGATCCCCTTGTGATCAGAAGACAGTTCCTGGAGTTCTCTTCCCTCCTAAGTGACACAGAATGGGCTTCACCTCTGGCAGCTGGTTTCTAGATGAATACTTGCCTGGTGGCAGCTCTTCCTTTGTCCTCAAGAACACCCCTTTCCTCCAACAACTTTAAGCGTTAACGTTTACTTTGTGGTTCTAGGATCTGGACTGAACTCCATCAGCCAGAGACATTTTCAACTACAGCCCCTCCCAGAAGCTCTGCTATAGACCAATGGGGGCGGGGGGTGCACTTGTTTCCGAGGTACCCCCGGACAGCGGTGAGTGAGCCGGGCTGGGGGGTCTCCACCTGTGCTTCCTGATGGCTCCTCTCTCGCTGCCTCCATATCCGACCCCCGGTCCCGGACCCAGCCCCAGCCCGCAACCCATGCGGAAGGGGAGGCGAGACCGGGGGGCCAGTACCCGCGGCTGGCGCTGGTCCCCACCGGGGCACTCGGCTGCGCAAACGAGAGGCCCCGAGAGCTGTCGCCGCCGGTAGAACGGCGCTACAGGTACGGGTCTGGCCGGGGCGCCGGGAGTGGAGAAGCGCAGTCTGGTTGCCCCAGTGCGGAGAGCCTAGGGTTGGCCTCTAGCTGCGGGTCGTGCGCCCTGCGGACAGAGGTCCCCGCCGCGCCCCGACACCTGGATTGCATTAGGCGAGCGGCGCGCCTCTCAGCGACGGCGGCTTCTCCAGATTACTGAATAACTGCATAATTCCGAGCGCAGGTTGCCCCGTCCCTACCCCAACCATCAGGTAACTTTTTCCCGGGCCCTGGCTGCGGAGCTGCCCCAGTCTCCTTTGGCCCGGCCGGCGACCGCTCGCCACCGCCTAGGGCCGCCGCCCTGGGGCTTCGTCCGTCCCCGGACCGAGGGATTCTGGGCAGCTCGCGGCGCCCAGGTCCCCCAAGCCCTTCCGGGCCTCCGTGTCGTGCTCCCCGAACTTCAGGCGGCTCCCTCCGCTGGCAGGAGGGCGGCCGAGGCGGCGCTTGCTCCGCGCCTCGCGTCCCCTCCCAGCGCGGGCCACGCGCCCTCCGCGCTCCCGGGACGCTCGAGTGTCCCCAGCCGGGCGCCTGGAGTGGCCAGCGTGTCCCGCGGAGCCGCCAGCCCTCCGCGCTCCTCTTCCGCCCTTCCCCAACTCTTCCCCAACTCTTCCCCACACGCCAAACTCTCGGCTCCAAGCCGTCCGGCCGCGCCTCCCTCTGTTGCGGAGCTTGGCGGAGCCGCTAGACTGCAGCCACTTTCCGGGGGACCCCGGTTCCCCACCCCGGCGGCCAAGCTTCGACCCTGCGAGGGGCTCCCACGGGCACGCGGAGGCAAGGGGGCAACGTACCTGGCCACAGGCTGAGCGCCCAGGCCACCAGGAGGCCCCTGGGCAGGTCCATGGCGTGCGGCGCGGCGGCGGGGGCCGGGTGCGGGGCGACGGGGCAGCGAGCCCGAGCGGCAGCCTCCTCGCGGGTGCCCCGAGCCTGCACTGTGCGCCGCGCGCCGGGCTCCCTGACAGCCGCCGCTCCTGCAGAGGAAGTGGGAGGGCTCGCGCCGCGGGGAGGGGCGCGCGGACACGCTCGCGCCGGGCTCCAGGCCAGTCTCGGCCCTTCTGCCACCTGGGCCGGCGGCGTGCAGCGTCTGGGCGCCGTCCCCGCACGCCCAGCCCCGCGACCCCACTCCACCTCTGCCGGGGAGAGCTGGTGCTGCGCCCCCCTCCACGCTCCGCTACCAAATTCCACGTCGCTGCAGGAAGAGTGGCTTATATTCCCATTTCCCAGAGGGAAGAGCTTCACAAAGCTCCGAGGGGTTATCTCAGGGGCCCCGGGGACACCGGGCCACGACTCAGGCCTCCGTGGGCCCAGGAGAGCAGATGTCCCTCCAAGTCAATTCTGAAACGTCCCCCCTGCGGGCCCGCTGCGGGGAGCTTGGAATATAAAGGGCCCAGTGCTTCTTCTGACCTGCACTCTGGCTGCTTCCTACCCGAGGCACCCCAACGCAACCAGGAGGAACCCGTGCCTACATCTGTAACAGAGAAGCTCTTCTTTAGAACGCAGCTGCCTTCCTTCCCAGTAGTTCTACCCCAGACATTTAAATCCCATGCACGTTTGCTGCGCGAACTTTAAAATGGGACCTGGACCCCAATTGGTGAGTGCTGAGGCTGCCCTGTCCCGCAAGGGAGAGAACTGAGGCAGAGGGTGGGATGGCCCAGGTCCTGAAAGCTAGAGCAGGCACCCCGCCTCACCTCCTCCCGGAAGCCTTCCTTCACCACCTCCCGAACCCATATCCGCACCAGGGTACATGTCCCCGTTCTCTCTCTCTCTCCCCTTCACTGAACTTCTTAGTAGAGAAGCTATGCCTCAGTTGGTAGAAGCATTAACTTTTCTCTCCTTGTCCAGACCGAAAACTCCATTAAGGTAGAAATCCTTGTTTGGTTCACCGCTGAGCATCCAGGAACACATAGTAGGATGGATGGTTGGATGAATAGGTGAACCAGCACAGGTGATGTGAGGGGAGGCTCAGAGGGTAGAACTTCGGTCTGGAAGGGACTGGAAGGGCTTCCCAGAGGACTTGCCGTTCAGGCTGGGTCCTGGAGGATGAGGTGGGTTTTGAGAAGGTCCAGCTTCATGCAAGTGTAGTAATGGGTGTTGCGCCCAAACTGCTCCCTTCTAGCTATGCTGGTTGTTGTTTGGGCAACCTCACCTCTCCCTCTGGTCCACAGACTTTGGGGAAAGCTGATTCCATCTCTGGAAGGGGTATGTGCATGTGTGCTGGGGGGGAGGCACGTGGTTTAGGCCGAAATGAATCGATGTATTGCCATCCCCTGGCTTCAGCCAGGGAATGAAAGGGAAGAAAGGAAAATGTGAGAAGAAAAAGGAAGAAGGTTTTCTTTTCTAGGAAACAAGATTTCTTGCTCTTCTGATTCTCCTGGAATGAATGAAGGAAGAAAAAATGAACTAACTAATTCGCTCCTCCCTTCTCCTACTCTCACGTCCCCTCCCAGGCTGAGACAAAGACTCCTGTAGGCCCAGAAGCTCATAGGGGTGGGGAAAGGAAATCTGGGCTTGGGGTGAGGCAGACAGATGCTGGATGGCAGAATGGAGTGACCAAGTTCAGGAGGGTCTTGTTGGGCCCCTGAATCAAGCCACCCCATCAGCCTGTTCCCCTGAAGACTTTCCAGTCCTATGACCAATGAGGCCCCTTTATTGTTTGAGTGGGTTTGACTCAGGATGCCTTGAACTTAGAGCATCCTAACTGGGAACAGCGATCTAAGGAGCTGCAAACTACGTCCTTGCCTCACACAAATTCAGACTTTCTCTGGTGGTTCTCAAACTCCACCTATATGGGGGTTGCCCAAAGCACCAAACACTGCTTGCTGAAGGGGCTTGTGTAACAATTCGGCTGTTCTTCCGGTCATTAGCTCTCATTGTCCTCATCAGGGCCATGGGAGTCCTGAATAGAGTATGTGTGCCTTTCTGTAATCTGGTGAGGTGGGGGAGGGGGGGAGAGATGTGCCTTCCCTCTTTCAGCAAACACACAACACACGAGTGCAAGTGTGCAAAACACACAAGAGGGGCTCACACTGGAGGAGCAAGGGATAGAGCCGAGAAGACAAGACACAACCTCATATTTATGGATGTGATCGTTATTTATTATTTAATCACTTATTTTAATAACGTATTCGTTAGTGACCATTATACTTTGTGAAAATCACACAGGGCAGCAGCGTATGGGGGAGAATGCGTGACCAACAGTCTGGCTGGAGAAGCTCAGAGAATTGGATGAAGGACTTTGTGGAAACTGGGACTTGAGTTGAGCAGTGATAAGAATAATGCTAATCCCACATGGGTATGTAGCATATTTATTTTTCTTGAGATAATTCACATACCATGAAATTCGCCACGCAATTCAGCAAGTTTTAGTTTATTTGCAACATTGTGCAACTATTACCACTAACTTTATTGTTGTGACACCCCCCGCCCCAAAGAAACTCTGTAGTCATCAGCAGTTACTCCCCATTCCGTCACCTAAGTCCCTGGCAACCACAGATTTACTTTTTTGTCTGGGTGGATTTGTCTATTCTAAACATTTCCTGTAAATGGAATCATATCATACATAGTCTTCCGTGTCTGACTTCTTTCATTTAGCATAACGTATATGAGGCTCCTCCCTCTGGCAGCAAGGATCAGTACCTCATTCCTTTTTATTGCTAAGTAACATTCTGTTGCATGGATATACTGAGTTTTATTTATCCACTCATCAGGTGAAAGATATTTGCGTGTTTCTACCTTTTGGCTATTGCAAATGATGCTGCTATGAGCACTTGTGTATAGGTTTTTGTGTGAACATATGTTTTCAGTTCTCTTGGATATATACCTGGGAGTGGAATTCTGAGTAGTGTGGTAACTCTATGCTTAATCGTTGGAAGAATGAACCACCTGTGGCTGCACTGTTTTACATTCCTACCCACAATGTATGAGGGGGTACATGGTGTTTTACCAATTTTGAAATCCCTTTGACACCTATGATCCAATTTAATGCTCACAAGAGTCCTGCAAGGAATTATATTCACTTTTATATATAAAAACACTGTACTGGTGAGGATTATTTCAGTTGCAAGGAACAGAAACTCTACACAAACAAACTCAAGCAGAAAAGGCAGCATATGAGCTGATGTAGGCAGGAAGTGCTGCAGGTACGGCTGGATCAAGAGTCTTACGTGAAACTCTCATCTTTTTCTCTCTATCTTCTCTTACATTTGCTTCACTCTGCTTTCCTTTCCTGCAGCAGACAGGATTTCTCTGCCTGCTAGGAAAATGTAGCCAACAGACCCAAGCTTACACTTCATAGATTCTAAAGGGAGAAAGACAGCTTTCCCTACTAAATGCAGCAGGAAAGTCCAGGATTTTGATTCATGTCTACTCCAGAACCAATCAGTAGCTGGGCCATAGGGTACTATAATTGGCCAAGTCTGGTGTACATGCCCAGCCCTGAGGAGTTGGAAGGGAAGGAAGGGCTTTATGACTGACAGCCCCACCAGACCACATATTGTAGGAGAACAGTTCCCTAAAAGGAAACAGAAAAGAGGGGATGACAAAGTATGCCAGACAGAGAGGTTTCCTGGGTTGCTGGACTTTAGTGTCAAATTCAGAGCCATCCCTGGCCAGCTGGGACAGATTGGTCCCCTATCTCTGTCTCTTGGACCTTCTGCCACTTTTTCTTCAATTTTCCTCTCCAAGATTCTCCTCCCCCGTCCCCTGCCAGGTGTCTATCCCCTACTCTCTGGTTATTTCTCCCCACCCTTCTGTTTTCTGTCCCCACGTGCCTCCAGTGCAACTGCTCACCATGTTATCATGAGGGAGGGTCCGCACCCTGGCTCCTGGGCTCCTCTCTGCCCCCTTACGCCCCCCTCATAGATCTTCCCTCTTCCTGTGCCTTGTTGGAAATGCAGACTCTCTTTTTAAATTAAGATAAACTTCAGCAAACTTATAGTCTCTGGGAAGACACATCATCTGCCAAAAAAAAAAAAAAGAGAGAGAGAGAGAGAGATACAAATTCCAAGGCAAAAAACAAAGTATAAGAAAGCTACAGGGTTGCTTTTGTTATCTGCTGTTTGAATGACACATGTCACTGTTCCAGACCAATAATGGGGATGATGGGAAGGTGATTGTGTCACGCACAAATGGCCTTATGTTTCAGTTTGTCATGCCAGGTCTCATCCTTGCTAAAGAGTGAATGAAGTTAGCTTTGAATGACTGTGTTTACCCCAGTAGCTGATGTTTGCCCCAGCTGGTTTCCACTTAAAGTCGAAAGTTCGATCATCCCAAATGTTGGAGTAGGGGTGGGGGGGAATGTTTCCATCTTCCAAACGTTGTGCTGAGCCAAGGGTTAGGGACTGGGATTCCTACTGGGACCAAGCCCTGTACACAACCTATACCAAATCCAGGAAGTTATTTTCTGATTTCCATTTCTCAAGCCACAAGTATGTACAGTATTTCGCAGTAAAGATATCAAAGGGGAAGGAGTAATGGCCACAACACAAACAGACACACAAGATAGATGAAGAAACATCCTTTTGAAGAAAAATATGCCAGAGGGTGTGGGAGAATAAAAATTGCTTTGAAAGTCTCGAGGTAGCAGTCAACATCCTAATGGAAAAGCTATTTCTAATGCAGCTTAGATGAGAGAAACCCTTGACCATGGACCAGACAGAAAGGGCGACATCAGGGTTAAACGTCACAGCGAGGACACTATGAAGGACACCTGCTTTCAATGGGCTCTCAGTACAGACTAACGGAACTCCTTTAGCCATCCGCACCATCCAGGTGGCTGTCTAGGACCTTCATCCCAGCCCCGGCTCCGCTGAGAAGTCAAGGAGAGGCCGTGAAGGTTAAGGGTCTGGATGGAACGGTCTAGGGTAAAGATGGACTCAGGAGAGTTGCAGACAAGGACGTGGAGCAGAGAAAGGGATTCTCAACTGTGTGCACAGACCAGGTGCAAGGGTGCCACTTGTCCAGGGAGTGGGAGCTGGGCCATTCGATAAGCAAATTCTAGCGGGTATGATCAGGCCAAACACGCAGGTACATGCACACGTGCATGGTCGCACGCATGCACACACATCTGTGCCGGCATAAATACACTCTTCCCATCCAGCACCGTCCGAATCCATGTTAAGGAAGAGACACGTTACTCCAAGAAAACCTCAAATGTACAGATCACCCTGTGCATTTTGGAGAGAGCATTTTGAAACAGGGTTGGTTCCTCATCATTCTTTCTCCCACTTTAAGGTGAAATCTGAGTTACAAGTCAGGGCATCCTTGGCTCAAATGCCAGGGACAGAGCTCCCGAAGGATGACCTTTGGCTCTAAAAAGGCCCAGAGAGAGCTTTTATATTTTTAGCCTTTACTTTGGGGGCAGATCAAATTCCGGGGGGGGGGGAGTGGTAAATCTTAGGGATTTGGGGGGAAGGTGGGTTAAAAGATAAAGGGTGGAAATAATTTTGGTCCGATCGTAGGGTATTTTTAATCAGCCTTCGTTTGATAACAAGAAGGCTTCAGAGGTTTTTGAGTGAGATTGGGGAAGGGCAGGGAGATCTGTATCCAAACAAGTCCGGGAGACAGAAGCCTGTGGCCTTTGGCCCATTCAGGAAGGTTCTGTGAAGGAGGAGCCAACACTCCCAGATCATCTTTCGGATACCCTCCCTTCATGCTCCTCCAAGACTTTGGGAGCTTTCACGGCCAACGTTTGGGCTTCCATAAAGATGCTGTTTTTTCCTCCTCGGCTTTGGTGGGTACCGTTCCTTGTGCTCAGCACTGAACCTTGCATTCCTCCCAGCCCTGCCTACTGGATCTAACCTGTGCCCTCAGTGCCCTTCAGAGCCTGTGCAATGGGACTTACTCCTGCCTTCCCTAGAGTGTTTCCTGCCTCTCTCTGAAACAAATCACATGCTCTTGTCTGGTGGCTAGTACTCAGCATGCCCGGAAAGCGGATACCAGGACCAGCTACTGTCGCTGAGCATCCCTGACCGCGGACCAGATTCTGGACCGAGTGTCCTGCACCGTCTCGTCCTATCCTTCTGTTCCCACCACACGGGCAGCTTTGCAGGCAACTGTCAGTATTCTCAGGTATTCCTTTGGCCCTTGTCATTCCTGTGAATGCCACATCCTGAGGCTTCCAGCTGCAACCCCCAGTGGGTTCTCTGTGTTCCCTGACTCTGGAGCTCTGTCAGCAGGCTGGGAGTGTTGGGGAATCAGTGGGAGCAGTCCCCAACCAATGACGGATGAGTACCCCAGCTCCCACAGCCTTTACTAGGGGCTGAATGCTTGTCTCCCCCTCCCCAGAGTCCTATGTTGAATCCTAATCCCTAACTATTAAGAGGTGGGGGCCTTTGGAACAGGATTAGGTCGTGAAGGTGGAGCCCTCATGAATGGGATTAGCGTGCTTACTAAAAAAGACTGTGAGAATGCCCCTGCCTCTCTTGCCATCTGAGGATATGACTAGACGACGCTGTCTGCGGACCAGAAAGCAGGACTCGGGAGATATGGAATCTGCTGGCTCCTTGATCTTGGACTTCTCAGCCTCCAGAGCTCTGAGAAACACATCCCTCTTGCTCATAAGCCACCCACTCTGTGGCATTTTTGACAGAGCAGGCCAAACAGACGAAGATATCCCTCCTGAGGGATCACTCTGAGGAATATTCCACAGTGTCCCAGGGAGCCGGGCGGAACTGAGCCCTGTTTGCCCGCCGTGGCCACCTGCTCACTGCTGCACCCTGTAAGGGCTTCCCTCCCTTCTCTCTCTTGTCATTCCCTTGACATTGCTCTCTGGGATCACTGTCCCATCGCCCCACCCCCATCACAGAACACTAGCACTTAAATTCTCCTATCAGGGTCTACTGCCAGGTTTAGAGGAATAAAGCAACTGGATCCAAGTTTTGTAGCTAGAAAGTGGCAGACTAAGCCTGGAACCCAGGGGACATGGGAGGGACACTGAAAGTAGCCCCGAATCTTGCCAACTATTGGACCTCCTGACTTTCTCACATCTTTTCCTAACACCTGGGATGCCTGGGAATGCTGGAAATTCTGCTGTCTGAGTTTCTGGCTCCAGGTGCACTCTTTGGAAAAGAAAATTCAATTCCACTTGGGAAGTTGATGAACCTGTTTGATGAATATTAGCCCTTATTCCCCAAGGTCCTGAACAGAGAAGGAGCTTTAAGAGGGACAAGAAATGGATCTGCAGCAAATGTGGATCAGAAGAACCAGTCCTCGGGCAACTGGAGGCCACAGCAGCAGAAAGCAGCCTGTCAGAGAGGCTGCTGAGAGGGTTGGGGAAGAGCATGCCCTGTTTCCCCATTTAGCTGAGAGTTGGTCCTAGGCCTCAGCTAATGCCCTCAGCCTAGAAGGGCATGTAGAGGTTTCTGAACATCACAAGTTGTATACCTGATCTTGGAAGTCCAAGAGAAGAAATAGGGGAGCACAACCCCCCCCCAAAAAAAAACATAAAAAAAGGAAATGTTCTTGACAATATAACCAGTGACGAACCCTCTATTGGTCTACCTCTGTCTCCAGCCAGCCTCACTAAACCCAGAGACTAGAATTTTAAATGGCTGCTACCTCCCTCTACCTCCCCTTCTGCCACAGGCATGAGGGGTTGGCCACGTCCCTGTGATCACATACCTGCCAGGCTGGGTCAGCCACCAGTGGGGGCTTTCTCGGAGACTGCTTGTCTACACATATTTCTGGAAAGAGGACAGACCTCCGTGCTGCCAGGGAAGGCTCTCCCCAGACTTTTCCAGCTGCTGCTGCTCATCCTAAAGCATGTACTAGAAATAAACATCTCCCAGGCAATTTGCAGCTGGGGGCAGAGGCTAAGAGGTGGTGTTTGCAGATGTGGGGAGAAGGATGGGGAGTGGAGATGTTTTAGTTGACATTTGGGTAGCAAATGCTTCTGTGAGCCTTTTTTTTTTTCTTTGCTGAGCATTAGTGAGCAAAATGTGGGTGCAAAATCTGGGCTTAAAGACCTCTTAACCCCACCAGCCCTCCGTGTAGGCCAAATGTTAAGCATCGAGTGGAGGATTATTGCAAGGAAAGGGGTTGGTTTGTGTTTGTGTTTGCAGAGCTTCAGACAGACTGGGGACCCTGACATTGCTCATGAGGCTGTAGAGTGCAGGGAGTGCAGTGGTTACACATGCAGGCTCAGGGCCCAGAGAGACTAGATTAGGATCCCAGCCTGGCCTGGCATCAGGTGGGTGACCATTTCAAGTGGAAACGATGAAACAAGCTCCAATAAGTCACTTACCAAGTGCCAGACACAATTCTCAGCACTTGAGGTGTATCATCTCGTTGAATAATCCCGACAGCTCTCCGAAGTTGGGGCTATCATTGTTCCCATTTTACAGATGAGAAAACTAAGGCACGAGGGGGAGCATAACCTGCTCAAGGACAGTCAACTGGTGAGTGGTGGAGCCTGGAGATCGCCTTACATGATCTGGCTGGATCCCTCTGCCTCTTGGGTTGTCGTGAGGCAGGGCTGAACCAGGGGCTATAAAGGGTTTGGCACCGTGCCTACCACATGGCAAGCTCGCAATAAATGTTAGTTTTTATTATTAACAACATATGAAACAGCGTAAAGCAGACTAGTCAAGCTATCCGCACCATTTGAGATTGTTAACAATGCCTGACATTTGTTTAGCTCCATATGTAATTCAAAGGACTTTCCCCGATTAGGTCTCTGAGAACCTTCCTTGAAGGCCCTGTGAGAGTGGTGGGGGCAGTTTCGAGTGGGCATGTTTACTGGATGAACAAGGACATGGAGGCCCAAGGTCAGCAATGTACATAAGGTCCCATACTAGCCCTCTGGTCATACCATCCTTCAGCAAGCCTGTGTTGAGATCCCAGAGCCTGAGTTACACACCAGCAGGCTGAAAAAAATGCCAAACTATCATCAGCATGTGGTCCTCTAGTATGTTTCACTCAGATTGCATTTACAGAAACATTTTCATACCCAGCTGTGTAAACTGTGATACAACAATAACAATTTATTGCTTGTTTATCCTCTAACTTCATAATTAGGATCTGAAGAGATTACAATAAAAAAAAAATCCCAACAATAGAAGACCAAGAGTCAAACAATGGAACAAATATTTGTATAGCGTTTTCCATTTTATGAACAGGTGTGATCTCATATCAACCTCCTGTCAGTCCACCACTGGACATAACTGTGCCATAAAACTTGGGCTGAGCAGAGGTCCTGTAACAGAGAGTCTCATGGCCATGTCCAACTCTTCTACTCTGGTACAATTTTGCCTGTGTATTTTGTCAGTTACAGAGAGGGTAGAGTTAATGTTTCCTGCTATGTTTCACCAAGACTCGAGCTAGAATGCTTGGTTTTAAATTGCAGCCCTGACACATGAATTCTGTGACTTTGGGCAAGTGCCTTAAGCTCTTGGTTTTTTAGAATTCTAACCTATACGAAAGCATACCTATCTCATGTGATTATTGTGAAGATTGAATGAGTTCACACATGTCAAGTGTTTGGAAAAGTGCCTGGCACAGAGTAAGTGTTATTCGCTTACAGTAAAACCAAAAATCATCTCCCAGGAAGTCTGCAGAATCATACATCTCTCTTTTATAGTTCTGTCCATTTTTGCATTATAGATTTTGAAGCTAAGTCTCCAGGTGCGTGCAAATGTAGAATTGTCATATCTTCCTAGTGACTTGAGCCTTTTCTTGTGACAAAATGTCTATCTTTAGTTATGCCTTTTGACAACATCTACTTTTTGATCTTAACATGATTCCACTGGCTTTCTTTTGGTTAGTGTATGCATGGAATATTTTTTCATTTATTTGCTTTCAACTCTCTTTATCTTTGTATTTTACACATATCTCATGTGAGCAACATTTAGTTGTTTTAAAATTTAATGTTAAGCTTTCAATGGAGCACTTAGTCCATTTACATTTAATTTTCACTATATTTGAGTTTAAATCTACCATCTTAGTATTTTCTATTTGTCCTGCCTGAAGTGTGTGCTCCTTTTTTTCCTCTCTTTTCTTGCTTTCTTTTGGATAGATCATTTGTAATTATTCTTTCCCCCACTTTGTTAGGTGGAAAGTAATAAAGAATGGTTCCCTAGAGATTCCAGCATGCATCTTTAATTTATGAAAGTCTAATATGAAAAAGCGCTTTTATCTTCTCCGAGACAATGCAAGAACTTCAGAGCATTTGCACTGCAGTTGCTACCTTCATGATTATACACAATTGGTTTTGTTTATTTTAATTCTCTCCATATTTTAAAAATCATGATACTTTATTATTTTCTTATAGCCTGTCAATATTTGGATTTGTCCACATATTTGCCATTTTTGTTGCTTTTCTTGCATCTTTGACTTTTCATATGGGATCATTTTCCTTTTGCCAGAAGAATGCCATTTAGCATTTCCTTTAGGACTGCATTTTCTGGTGTTAAATTCTCTCAGTTCTTGTTTGTATGAAAATGATTATTTAATTTTTATTCCTGAAGGATGTTTTCTCTGGGCATTATATTTTTTCTTTTATCACATTGAAATGATCATTGTCTTCTGATTCTTGTTATTTCTGATGAGAAGTCAATTCTCAGTTTAATCATTGTTCCTTTGAAGGTAAAATGTCTAATTCCCTATAGATGCCTTTAAGATTTGTTTTTCTTTTGGTTTTAAGAAATTTTGCTGTGATGTAGATTTCTTTTTGTTTATCCTACTGAGATTAATTTGGCCTTTTAAAAAAACTGTTCATTCAAGCCTTTTATCAGTTTGGGGAAACTTTAGCCCTTACCTCTTCAAATATTGTGTCTGTCCCATTTTGTCTCTCCTCAACCACTGGGACATTTATTAGAATTTATCGTGTATCTGTCATAGACTGAATGTTTGTATTGCCTCAAGAGTATATGTTGAGATCCCAACCCCAATGTGTCAGTATTAGGAGGTGGGGCCTTTGGTAGGTGATTAGGTCATGACAACGGTGGCCTCATGAATAGGATTTATGTCCTTATAAAAGACACTTCATGTGTGCTTCTGCCACATGAGGACATGGTGAGAGATGGCCAGGAAGCAGGCCTTCACCAGACACCAATCTGTTGGTATCTTGATCTTGGACTTCCCAGCTGTGAGAAATAAATGTTTTCTGTTTAAACCACCTAGTCTGTGGTATTTTTGTTATAACAGCCTGAATGGACTAGGACAGTATTCTTTATGCTTCTCATCTTTGCATTTTTTGATTATTTTTTTCTTTCTAAGTTACTATATATATATATATATATATATATATATATAAAACCTTATTTTCCAATTTATTAGGTCTTGCCCCAGCTTATTCAAACCTATTCTTTAAGTTCTTTATTTGGATTATTTAATTTTTTATTTTGAGAATTTCTATTTGGTTCTTTACAGTTCTCTTTTAAAATGTTAAATCTTGTCTTTTATCTTCCAAATATAGGAAACTTAATTACTTTAAACTCTGGCTCTGATCAACCAGAGTCATTATGGTCTGCTTCTATTGTATGTTTTTTCTCCTGATCTTCATGTATGATGTCTTATCTCTCATGGGACTGGATATCCTTGATTTTGCGTAGGTCAATGGGCAGGGAAATTATGAAAATAAATTGAGAGCTTGAATTTTATGTCCCAGAAAAGATTATTTGCTTCTGCTATGCTCCCAAGGTCATTTAGATCACTCAAATACTGTTAATAATGTTAATAATATTTTGGGATTGGACTTTCTTGGGTCCCCAAATGTTTAGGAGCTGTATTTCAGTCTATGTGAGGGCTGGTTTACTAGTAGTTCACCTTTACTTTTCGGGTATAGCCTTTCTGGGTTTAAAATGTTAGAGGTTTACTATGGTCCCCACTTTTGCCGATCCTGAACTACATTTTTTTTCCCCTACCCACAGGTATGGTCAAAAATATTTTCCAGTCTCTCAGCTGTGTCTTCTGGATTTGCAAATGCCCCCAGGGCAATGGGAGTCCCAATGCCAAGCTCCCCTCCTGGGCTTCCTTCCTCTTGCAGACCTCAGTCCAGTAATATTTTTACTACCTTGATAGCTTTCCCATCCTTACAAGCTGGTTTTTGGAAAATATTTTGTCCAGTTTTTTGAATTTTCCTCAGAAGGAAACTTGTCTACATTATTCAATCTGCCAACACTGGAAGTGTAATCCAAAATATGACAATATCATTTCCTCAAGACATCCTTTAATATCTCATAAAACACAGCAAGAATTTTCTAGTAAACCTTCTAGAATTTTTTATTCAAAAGTGAGTATGTCTGTGATCTTGATTTTATCTAGTCTTATCTAATAACAATTCATCGACTAGGAAATTAATTGATTCATTTATTCAATAAATATTCAGTGTTGGCTATGTTCCAGGCACTGATCTATGCCCTAAAGATATAATGGTAAGTAGACCAGACACCTTCCCCCGTCCCTAAGTTTAAAGTCTAGAGAGAGAGAGAGAGAGAGTGAGGGCACATATAAAAATTTAACTACACTTAAATGTGATGAGAGATTGAGAGAAAAATCAATTGAAAACAATCGATTGCAATAGGAAGAGTATGAGGATGCCAAGTACAAGAAGAATTACAATAATTGTGATGCTCTGTCTGCAAGCAGCAGAAAATTGGACCCAAATGGGTTTAAATAATGACTGAATGTATTATCACTCACAAAATAATAAGCCCCAAGGTAGAGGAACCTCAGACAGAGGTCATTGGAATGTTAGCTGCTCCTCTGCCTCTTACCTCTCATTGTCCTCAGGCTGGCAAAATATGGCAGCTAAAGTTCCACTGGTCTCATCCAACCACTGAAAGATCCAGAGGAAAAACAGGAAGACCAACACACCTCCCCTCATCTTCCCTTTTTTTTCACTGGGCAGGATTGGGTCACATGCCCTCTCCTATACCAATCACTGGCAAAGGAAATAAAATTACCGGAAGGAATTACACTAGCCATGATCTGTTTCTAGCTGGAAGTGGGACCATCTTCCCTTGCGTCACGTGGGGGAAAGACCAATTCTTCAATAAAATTGGGGTTCTATTAGGAAGGAAGAAGGAAGAAGCAGAATGGCTACTGGGCAATATTCACCACAGGGGATTGGTAGTAAGGGTAGAACATTACCAAAGACAAACCACCCATTCCACACATTCTTTTGAGTCTTTACATACACATTCTGACATGTTTTTCACAATTAGCCAATAAATCAATCGTAATAGCTAACGTTATTGACTGCTCACATACGTGAACTCATTTAGACTCAGTGAGGTTGGTGCTATTATCATCCTCATTTTATAATGGCAAAACTGAATCACAGAGTGTTAAGGAGCTTGTCCAAGGTTACATGATGGGCGAAACATGGATTTATTTTTTACTATTTATTTATTTATTTATTTAATTCACTTGACAGAGAGAGAGACACAGCAAGAGAGGGAGCACAAGCACGGGGGAGCAGGAGAGGGAGAAGCAGGCTTCCCGCCAAGCAGGGAGCCCAATGCAGTGCTCCATTCCAAGACCCTGGGATCATGACCTGAGTCAAAGGCAGCCACTTAACTGACTGAGCTACCCAGGTGCCCCTGAAACTTGGATTTAAACCAAGTTATCTGGTTCCAAAGCTACAGATTTTAGCCTCTAAAATAAACTATTTCTAGCAAGGTAAATGGACTATTCCAACATTTTAAATGAAGAAATTGAAGTTCAGAAATGTGAAGTTTGCCCATCCACTTATTTTCTTATAAAACTTTATTGAATTATCCCTTACTACTCTTGGTGCTTAATACTCCTGGTGCTAGGCTCTGGGGATACAGTTCTGAATAAGACCTTGCTCTTGATCTTATGCTGCCCATAGACTTGTAAGATAATAATCATTGAATGTTAACTGTGAGCACTTTGTCACAAGTAAAGGCTGCAGGCTCTGGCACCAGATGCTAGGGTTCAAGTCCCAGCTTTATGGCTTACTAGTAGTCCTTGACCTTGGGCAACTCTCTATTTTGATGACCTCTTCACCCTATTGGTGAGGGAGAGATTACTACCCTAAGGTTATGGGGATGGCTAAACACACACTAGGTGACGAGACCAACAGTATTTACTAGATATCTATGCTCACAGCCTATGGAGGAGGATACCACCACCATGCAGGACCACAAGGGGTCTCACTTGGGATCAGGATGAACAACTGGAGTGGAGGGAAGCAGACTTCATAGCCTCAAGAGGGTATGGTGCCTCCTGGTTCACCATGACTGGCTTGTTTGTATAGTTCTGTGGTCTGGCAGGGAACTAAAATGTGCTATTCAGAGAGAAGTAAGAATTGCACCTGGCCTGTCTGATAAGAAGAGTTGGCTAAAGAAGCTTATCCATGAGAGCAGAGGGGAGCTAGCCATTAAGCCATTTGGGGTCCTTTTAATTTCACCAGATATCATGCAGCTCATGATAGTGAACCTTAATTTCAAGCTTTACATCACTGTTTCTTAACCTGGTTGCACCTTTGTTTCTTCATCTTAAAATCAGAATAACAGTGCCTGGTTCATTGGTTATTTGTGGGTTTTGAATGAGACACTATGAGGTGAGCATTTAATACAGGGCCTGGCACTTGCCAAGAACCAGGCATATGTTGTGTGATATGCATAAGGTCATATGGCTGGTAAGCAGTGGACTCAGATTTAACCATCCCCTTTTGTTTCTAGATACTGGGAACTTTCTACAACACTGAATTGAAATCTTGTCCATTGGGAAAATACCAGTTAGTTTACCCATCCATCTGTCTAAACATACATGCCTCCATCCTCTTATTTGCTCATTCATTCAACAAATATGTGTTGAGCACTTACTATATTAATGGTCTTGGCACTATGAAGATGGCTTTTAGAAGCTTACAGTCTGATGGAAGAGATAGACATGGAACAGACATGGTGCTTTCCAATGTGATGGATGTTATGCCACAAGCAGTCAGTGCCAAAGACAAACCAAGGTAAGAATGGCTGGAGGTGGGATGTGGATTGTAAAGACCCTGGGAATTTGCCCCCAAACAGCCCATCAAAATATCTCCTGTTCCCTCCCCCGTGATGGTTGGGGTTAATGACCCCTGTGATCCAAACTGTAGAGGAATCTCCCATTGGGATTCCTGGCTGACACACTGACAGACTTTGAAAAAGCCAAGACTTTCCATTTCTGACTCTTAAACTGTAGGTGGAGGATCCTGGGCTGGTCCCTTCCTCCTATTGGAACT
Organism: Mustela putorius furo; assembly: GCF_011764305.1. NCBI lineage: Eukaryota > Metazoa > Chordata > Mammalia > Carnivora > Mustelidae > Mustela > Mustela putorius. Next base: position 11,672,681 of record NW_025422045.1, read on the forward strand.
CAGTTTCTTTGTTTGTAGAGCAGGGGTATAGGGCTAGGTGGTTTGGGGAGATTACCTCCAGCTCTATCCAAAAATATTGTTTTTAAACACTAGGTCTCATGAGATCCCTACTCCACAGGACCACCACTCTTCCATAACTGGCCCCTATTTGTCCTCTCCCACACCGTATACACACGATACCCATCATTCTGGTCTACACTACACACCCCTCTAGGTGGGAACTGGTTTCTTCAGATATTTTCTTCCAGGAAAAAAGTAATATAAAACAACAGCACTACAAACCACAAAACCCAGGAGAAAGAAAAAGTTGTAGCTTGTCCCATTGTCTGTCTTTGGAGATTGGTATACCTTGTTCACTTTTCCTCAAATGAGACTTTCATTTTAAATTACATTGAGCCATAGCTTGGCGGCTCTATTTTTTGTTCCATTCTTGGTACTCCACAGGATGTCAGAAAGGAGAGCCAACTTTTCACTTTTCTCCAAATCTGCGTGTTGCCCAAAGATCTTGGGGGTGGGGGATGGTTTCCAAGGTTGGATGGGAATATGGAAAGCCAGCAGCATCCAATACTTCCCAGACTACCCTGACCACAACCCTGCGGATAGGAGGCAGGCAGGCAGCTGGGCTGGCAGCTTGGGGAGTACTCAAAGGATGAGGCAGGGAATTTGCTGCCACCTCCAACTTGGTGTATAGGATATGTGAAGGAGAATTCCAGGTGCTGGGCTCTCTCGACACTGTGTCTAGAGTCTGGTTAGGGTCAGGGTTTCACAAGGGGGTAATGCTATGAGGCTATACCCTGACATGTGCTCTCCCTTCTCCCTGGAGGAAAACCAGGTTCTTTTCATCAGTGAAAGCATCCAAGTTCTGCTTTCACTTATTTGAGGAATGTTTCATCAAGAGGAAAATCACGTAAGCCTGGCACTGCCACTGGCAAGATGTGTGACCTTGGGCTGATTGCTTGACTTCCCTGATTCTCAGTTTCCTCTTCTGCAAAATGAAGGGATTGTATCCAGTTATCCAAAAGGTCACTTAAGGTTATAAATTGTCATGAGAGGGTCAGGATCATGGTTTCTGAAATCGGACAGTTTGACGCAGTTTGAATCCCAGCACCATTTACCAAGAGGGGACCTTGGGTAAGGGGGTGACATCTCTTAGCTTCAGGGTTGCTTGAGAATTAGATGAGTGAATGCTTCCAAGAGTGTAGCACAGGGTCTAATGTAAAGGGAACATTCAGTAAATAAGTTATGAGCTCTCAGGAAGATAAAGGTAATGAGCCTGTGTGCACAACTCTGCTCAACTTTCTTCTACTTGTGCTTTCTGGGGCAGAGACCGGAAAGCAAATGCAGTGGAGCTTTTAGGAGCAAAAGGTGCCACTTCAGTCTCCAAGACTGGTATTTCCTCCCCAGGCATCCAGGCCAATATCTGGCTGGTTACCAGAGGATTAAAAACTAGTCATTAGGTGGCTGCCACTGAGTATGAGGCAGGGAGTCAAGGGAGTCCAGTCAAAACCTAGCAAATACCAATGGATGATGCTAGAAGGGGCAGAGAGCATTTTCTGGGGTGGACCATAATTGGGAAGAAGCTCATGATTCCATCTCCAGCTAGATTGGCCTTAGCTTTCTGCTATGTCCCATGCCATCCTCTTATGAAATGGAAGCTGATGATGTGCACAGTGGGACACAAGTATGGTAAGGGAACAGGAGGATAGAAGGGTGCGCTGGGGACGCTTGACTCTCTGAACCATAAATCAGAGACTTCTGCTGGTCACGCTGCCCACAGTGGCCATGCTGAGTAATCTGCCAGGTCAGCTCTGGCCCCAGAGAGCCTTCTGAGTTGTACTCTCAGCAGACTCATTTAGCTCCTTTGAAAAATGCCAGCATCTGCTTGGCTGTGAGCTGGCTTCTTTTCTCTGGGTCTTAGGTTCCTCTTTTGTGAAGTGATGGAGACTTCTTTTTCTTGCATGATGGCAGACCATAAACCACATACCAGAGGGAAGAGTACACAGTGCTATCCAAAGAAGAAAAAAAAATTTTTTTGAAGATTTTATTTATTTATTTGACAGAGAGAGAGATCACAAATAGGCAGAGAGGCAGGCAGAGAGAGAGAGGTGGGAAGCAGGCTCCCCACTGAGCAGAGAGCCCGATGCAGGGCTCGATCCCAGGACCCTGAGATCATGACCTGAGCTGAAGGCAGAGGCTTTAACCCACTGAGCCACCCAGGTGCCCCAGAAGAAAAAATATTTTTAACTGCACTGATAAGCTGGCATAAAGGTAAAGAATCACAAATAAGTTGAAACCCCAAATCCTTGAATATAAATTGGTGCCAAAGTTCTCCTTTGAGTTGTGGGTTTCTGTCAAAATTTGGGGATTTTGAGCTTCTGTTTCATGGTTTTACAGAAGCAGGGGCAGAACAGGAGGCCTAGGGGTGACCCAAGGTAGAAAATCTAATAGGAGAGCTCTTTGCACAAGGCTAAGACATCCCTAAAAAGCATTGCCTTCAATGGAAATGAAGAAGAAATGAACTCTGCAAAGAGGGCAAAGCATAGAAACTAGTCTTTAATATTTTATTTATTTATTTGACAGAGAGAAATCACAAGTAGATGGATAGGCAGGCAGAGAGAGAGAGAGAGAGAGGGAAGCAGGCTCCCTGCCGAGCAGAGAGCCCGATGTGGGACTCAATCCCAGGACCCTGAGATCATGACCTGAGCCGAAGGCAGCGGCATAACCCACTGAGCCACCCAGGCGCCCCGAAACTAGTCTTTAAAAAATCTTAACTGTGGATGAAGAGGGGGAAAAACTCTGAAAATTCAAAACTGTAAGCTGACCTTCGTGTGAGTTTCCAGTCCAAGTTCATACTCAGTGTGGCCCAAAAACCTCAAGTGGAGAATTTAATTTTAAGTAGCCCTACATTAGAAGAAACAAATATAAGTAATTTCTGGAGAAATTAAACTTAAATCCATCCCTCAAAGAACTCCACAAATAAACTTCCAAGGAAAAGGAGCAACTTACAGGAAAAACAAAATGAAACAAAATACACAAAGAAATAGGATACCAAAAGGAAGGGTCAATAGAAGCAACAAAAAGCAGATCTTCAAAGACTTCATATTCTGGAATTAACAGATGGATAACTAGGTTTCATATATTGAAAGAAATAAAGAAACATAAACACGAGGAAGAAATAAGCAGGTTTGGAATATAGTCAAGTAGATTGAGAATTGAAAAATATAAGAACTAAAAACCTCAAATGAATTGGTTAATGAGCTGATTGGACACTGAGAGGAAAATTTGTAAATTGGAAAATAGTTTCAAAGAACTAGCCAAATGTGGACACAAAGCGCTAGAAGATATGAAAGAAAGGGAGGTGTTAAGAGACATGGAAGACAGAGTGAAATGTTTTAATATATTTTGAATTGATTTCCAGAAAGAGGCAAAGAGAAAACACAGAGGACATAGTTTTGGAAATAAATACTAATAATTTCCCAGAATTGTTGAAAGCTTCTAAACCATGGATCCAGAAAATCTAGCAGATTCCAAGAGTAAACACATAACACATACATGTATGTACACACCTAGGCATACAGTAAATATTTCAAAACAACCAGAGACAGAAACAAAGTTAGATGGATTCCTGATGTTTTAATGGAAAAGCATAAGTTGAGAGAAAATAACCACCAATATAGAATTCTATACCCAGCAAAACGATCCTTGAAGAATTAGAGCTAAATAAGACATTTTCTGACAAACACTAAGTTTATCCCCAAAAATCTTCCCTAAAGGCAATGATCAAATATGTGCTTCAGGCAGAAAGGAAAATAGTCCCAGATGGAAGACTGAAGGTACAAGAGGTAATGATGGGCAAAGATACTTGTAAAGATGCAGGCAAATAGGAAAATTATTGTCTGCATAAAATAGCATAATATTGACTAATTTAGGTAGGGGAAGAAACAAGGTAAAACTAGAATACTGAACAATAATAACAAATGAATTGCAAGGAGATCATTGAAATTAAGGCATTCTAAGATCTTTATATTACCTGGTAGGAAGGAGGATAGTATCTTCCGTGTGTGTTGAGCTCAGTCTGCATTTTGTGGTAACTAGGACAGTCACTAAACAGGCAAAGAACTTACAGCTTCTAATAAAGTAATGAGAAAGAGGAAAAACCCAATAGAGAAGAAAGATGGCGAAAAAAAAGGCAGTGGGAAAAGGAGACCAAAAAAAGCAAGAAAAAAGAAATAGTATGTAATGAAATATTAGTGATATATACAAATACATAAGTAAGCACAATAAGGATAAATAGACAAAACTCAGGGTAAAAGAGAAGAGTTGTCAGACTGGGTTACAAAGGAAAATGTCAAGTGTAAGGTGTTTACTACAGTCATGTTCAAAACAAAGAACAATGGAAGATTGGAATTCTCAGCATGGGAAAAAATATGTGCTGGGCACATACTAACCAAACTAAATCTAGAATGTTTATTTCAATAAGAGACAAAAAATGAACTTAAAGATCCAAAGTATTTTACAATTACAGAGGGCAGTATATAATGATAAGTGGAAAAATTTACCAATAAAATATGACACTCTAACTCTGTATGCCTATAATAACATCCTCAAAAGATAAAAATTAAAATTCATAGATCTATAGTGAAAAAATAGACAAACAGGCCATATAATGAGAGATTTTTAACATGCTTTTTCTATTACCTATAGAGTAATAAAATGTTAAGACTCAGTGATAGCATAATATGCAAATTTTGATCTAATCGGCATAGATAAAACATTACACCCAACAATCAAAGAACATAGGAATTGTCAAGCACACATAGGAGAAACGTTTATGATAAATTTATAGGAGGTTGCAAAACTCATCTCAAAAAGTTTCAAAAAGATTGGTATTAGATAGATCATATTCTCTAAACACAGTGCAATGGAGTTAGAAATAAATACCAAAAGATTATTAGAAAAACCCCCCACATTGAATTTAAATCTAAGTATACTATACTACTAAATAATTCATAGGTCAATGACACAATCACAACAACAAAAAATACTTATCATTGAACAATAATGAAACTCTTATGTACAAAATTTATAATTTTTTATACATTTTTTTATTTTTTATAATCATATATTTTCCCCCCAGGGGTACAGGTCTGTGAATCGCAATTTTTAGCTTTAAACTCTTTCCTTAGAAAAGAAAAAAATTCAAATTTAATATACTGTGGTTAATGTAGATATTAAGAAGTTCAACAGCAGGGTGCCTGGGGGGCTCAAGGGGTTAAAGCCTCTGCCTTCGGCTCAGGTCATGATCTCAGGGTCCTGGGATCGAGCACCCCATCAGGCTTTCCACTCAGAAGGGAGCCTGCTTCCCCCTCTCTCTCTCTGCCTTCCTCTCTGCCTACTTGTGGTCTCTGTCTGTCAAATAAATAAAATAAAATCTTAAAAAAAAAGAAGTTCAACAGGATGATACTAAATAAAGCAGATGGAAAGACTAAAGATAGAGGCAGAAGTTAATGAAATATAGAAAGTAACTGGACAATGGAGAAAACACCAGACCCTAAACTTTGTTTTTTGAAAAGATTAATATATTGATAACTCCTTAACAAGTCTGATCAAGAAAAAAGAGAAAACACATCTGCCAATATCAGAAATGAAAAGACATCCCCAATATCCTATAGATATTAAAAAATAATAGAGTATGAACAATTTTTTTGAATAAATTAGAAAATTGAGAGGACAAAAATTTTTTAAAATATAATTTATCAACACTGCTGGAAGATATGGAAAATCAGAATGGTCTAATAACAGTTAAAAATGTTTTAAAAAGATTTTATTTATTTATGTGAGAGAGAGAGCAACAGCACCCACATGGGGGTGGGTGGGGAGGAGCAGAGGGAGAAGGAGAAGCAGACTCTACTGAGCAGGGAGCTCAACTTAGGGCTCAATCCCAGGACCCCAGAATCATGACTGAGTCAAAGGCAGACATTTAACCAACTGAGCCACCCAGGCACCCCTCAATTAAAGTCATTTAACTGGTTGTCAAAAACTTCCCTAGAAAGAAAACTCTAAGAATAAATGGATTTACTAATGAACTCTTCCAAACGCTTAAGGAAGAAAGAATACCAATTTCACAATTTCTTTCAGAAAACATCAAAATAAGGAATCCTTCCTAACACTTTTCATAAAGGCAGCATCACTTTGATATTGTGACCTGGCAAAGACTGCAAAAAATGAAAAGAAAAATCAGTATCCCTCATGAATATAGTTGCAAAAATCCTTATCAAAATGCTACTCAATAAAATCTGGCAACATATTTAAAAAGCCAACACGTTATTATTTTTTAAAGATTTTGTTTATCTATTTGACAGACAGAGATCACAAGCAGGCAGAGAGGCAGGCAGAGAGAGAGGGGGAAGCAGACTCCCTGCTGAGCAGAGAGCCAGATGTGGGGCTCTATCCCAGGATCCCAGGATCATGACCTGAGCTGAAGGCAGAGGCTTTAATGTACTGAACCACCCGGGTGCCCCAGTCAGCCCATTATTATATTTGGGATTTATTCTAGGAATGCAAGTTTGGGCTAATATTAGAAAATCAATTAAGGTAATTCACAATACTAACAAAAGAAAGGAAAAAATAATACAATCATCTTGATAGATTCAGAAAATGCATTTGGTAAAAGTTAAAATCCGTTTATAATAAAATCTCATATCAAGCTATAAGTAGAAGTGAACATTATTAAACCATTAAAAGTATCTACAAAAAATCTGTAGGAAACATCATGCTTAATATTTTGCTATTATATAATTGCTTAATATAATTTCTAATATTGATATTATAATACCAGTATAAAATAATGACACCTTTCCACCTGAGATTCCTGAGATTAGGAAGAAGACAAGGATGCCTGCTATTTCATGTCCTCCACATTGTACTGGAGTTTCTAACAAGTGCAATGAGACAAGAAAAAGAAATAAAAGACAAATGGATTGGAAAGGAAGAAAGAAAACATTTTTTTATTCACAAATAACATGAATTTGTGCCTAACCCCAAAATAATCTACAAACTACTAGAATTAATAAGTGAGTTCCACTAGGTCATTGTTTATAAAGTTAGTACTAAAATTTTGTGTTTCTTTTCCAAGTAGGAAATAGAATTTTAAAAGACAATTTATAATAATGTCAAGAAACACTGAGCACCTAGGAATAAACCTCACAAAATACATGCAAGTTTCCTGTGGCAAAACTACAAAATATTACTGAGGGAAATGTTTATTAACATATAATGTATTATTTGCCCCAGGGGTACAGGTCTCTGAATCATCAGGCTTATACACTTTTCACAGCACTCACCATAGCACATACCCTCCCCAATGTCCATAACCCAATCACCCTCTCCATGCCCTCCCTCCCCCAAGCAACCCTCAGTTTGTTTTGTGAGATTAAGAGTCACTTATGGTTTATCTCCCGATCCCATCTTGTTTCATTTTTTCCTTCCCTACCCCCCCTAACCCCCAACTTTGCCTCTCAAATTCCTCATATCAGGGAGATCATATGATAATTGTCTTTCTCTGATTGACTTATTTCGCTAAGCATGATGGAACTATTTCTAGTTCCATCTACATCGTCACAAATGGCAAGATTTCATTTCTTTTGATGGCTGCATAGTATTCCATTGTGTATATATACCACATCTTCTTTATCCAGTCATCTGTTGATGGACATCTAGGTTCTTTCCATAGTTTGGCTATTGTGGACATTGCTGCTATAAGCATTCGGGTGCACATGCCCCTTCGGATCACTACATTTGTATGCTTAGGGTAAATACCCAGTAGTGCGATTGCTGGGTCATAGGGTAGCTCTATTTTCAACTTTTTGATGAGGAAAATGTTTAAAAAGAATATACTCCTCGTATAAAAAGGGGGAGGAATAAAATATGTTGATGGATTGAGAGGTTTAATATTGTGAAAATGTGAATTTCCTCAAATTAATCTATAAAGTCAATGGAATTACATTGAATTTATTTTTAAAAATCTGTATGTATATGTGTGTTCATGCATGCATGTGTGTATTTAATAAGCATAGACAAGTTAATTGTAAAATTCATATGAAAATGTAAAAGTTCTAAAATATTAAAAACAATCTTCAAAAAAAAACTAAGCTGGAGCACTTTCATTACAACTAACAAGACCGGTCATAAAGCTATTGTAGTTAAAACAGCACAGCTCACATACAAACAAATGACATGGATTAGAATCTATTAACTGATCCACACATATTCTGTCCCTGGATTTATGCAAAGGTGACACTCTAATGTAGAGTGTAGATATAGTATAATGTAGTATAAGAATGTAGTATTAGAATGATTTGTTTTTCTTAAAAGGTGGTAGGTTGATGGGCTATTCACATGTAAAAAAATAAAGTTGTTCCACTAGCTGAAATGCAAAAACCGAATCCAGAGGGATTGCAGATCTAAATGTGAAAAGCAAAAACAGTTGAAAAATAATGACAAAATAATAGAAGAAAACACTGGAGAACATTTTCATGACCTTGAAATAGGCAACAGTTTCTTAAACAGGACATAAACAGCATTAGCTACAAAAGAAACAATAATAAATCATAATTTCATGATGTCAGTTTTTTTTAAGTTGGTAAATTCAATATAATTCCAATTCAAATTCCAAAAGTATTTCTTTTTTTTAGAATTTAACAATAAAATTCTCAAATGTATAGAAAGGCAAAATAGTCAAGACTAGCCAAGACACTCTGATTTTAAAATCTCCAACAAACCAGATGGTGGACTTATTATGCCAGATATCAGGATTTATCATAATGATACGATAATTAAGACAATGTGATATTAGCATAGGGATGAAACAGAAGAGAGTCCAGAAATAAGCCCTCACATATGCAGAAACTTGATTTATGACAGACCAGACATTGCAGGCCTGTGGCACGAGGACAATTGGTTATCCATATGGAAAAAAATGAAACTAAATCCCCCAACTTACACAATACACAAAAATCAACTCCAGATGGAATAAAGGCTTAGACATAAAATGAAAAAACTATAAAGCTATTGGAAGATAATATAAGAGAATATCTTTATGACCTCAGAGTAGGGCAAGATTTCTCCAGCAAGACACCATAAGTACAAGCCAGAAAGACAAAGATTAATAAATTTAGCTACATTAAAACACCATAAAGGGAGTTAAAAGACAAACCCACAAACTAGCAGAGGGTAATTGCAACAAGTAACACAAGTTAGTTAGTAAAACCAACAAGATAGTGAGTGGCATCCAGAATATATTATTATGAATCGAGTACAAAATGACAAAAGATTGAAAACTGGGCAAAAAAAATATGTGAACTGGCATGCCATAGACAGAGAAATATAAATAGTGTATGAGCATAGGAAAAGAGGCTCAAACTCAACCATCATCAAAGAACCACAAGTTACAGCAAGATACGATTATATATTCACAAGATAGGCAAAAAGTAAAAAGTCTGATGGCACCAAGTATTGGTAAGGATATCGAGTCATGAAGCCCTCTTCCACTGCTGGTGGGCATATGAGTTGATGAAACTTTTTGGAAACAGTTTACCATTACCTAGTAGGGTTGAACATGTGGAAACCCTATGAGTTGAATTCCACTGTTCAATAAAGACATTTTTGTGCTTGTGCACCAGGGAACACTTTAAAGAAAGTTCATGGCAGAACTCTTTGTAACAGTCCCAAATTCAAACAGCTCAGATGTCTCTCAGTAGAAGATTCAGATCCTTTGCCCATTTTTATTTTTATTTTTTAAAGATGTATTTCTTTAAGAGACAGAGTATGTGCAGGTTGGGGGAGAGGGGCAGAGGCCAGAGGGAGAGAGAAATCCAAGCAGACTCCATACTGAGCATAGAGCCGAACTTGGGGCTCAATCTCACTACCTTGAGATCATGACCTGAGCCCAAACCAAGAGTTGGACATTAAATGGGCTGAGCCACCCAGGTACCCCAACTTGGCCATTTTAATTGTTATTTATCTTTTTATTATTGAACTTCAATAGTTCTTTACATCTTTTAGATACACGTTCTTTCTTAAATCAGAATTTGTACAAGTTTTCTCCCATATGTAGTTTGCCTTTTCACTTTCTTGATGGTGTCCTGGCAAACACAATATGTTTTCATCTTGATTATGCTCAGATTCTCTATTCTTTCTTTGTTGCCTGTACTTTTGGTGTCACATCTAAGAAATTGTCTATGGTCATCCCAAGGTCATGAAGATCTACACAGGTTTTCTTCTAAGAGTTCTATAGCTTGAACTCTTAGGGCTTTGACCCATTTTAAGTTAATTTCTGCATGCAGCGTAAGACAAGAGTCTAATTTTATACATTTGCCTGTGGAAATTCATTCTTTAAAAATGCATATAACCCAGGATGCCTAGGTGGCTCAGTCAGTTAGGCATCCAACTCTTGGTTTGGGCTCAGGTCATGATCTCAAGGTCATGAGATCGAGCCCTGCAACAGGCTCTGCACTGCCCTCCCCCTCTCCCCGCCCCATTGTTTTCCCTTACTCTCTCTAAAAAAAGAAGAAAAGAAAAATAAAACTACATATTGTCCAAATAAAAAAGGAACACAGGGTTGGAGTAGACACTTCTCCGAAGAAGATACACACATGACTGGTAAGGACGTGTAAAGATGCTCGGCGTCACTAGTTATTAAGGGAATGCAAGGTCATAACGAGACACTACTTCACACATCCTAGGACATTTGTAATGAAAAAGACAGACAATAGTAAGTGTTAGAGGAGATGAAGAAGGACGCTGTTGATGGTATGATGCCACAGACACTTTGAAAGACAGTTTGGCAGATCCTCAAGTGATTAAACAGAGGGTTACCATGTGACCCAGAAATCCCAGTGCTAGGTGTGTATCAAAGAGAATTGAAAACAGATGCTCACACAAAAGCACATGTTCAGGACAGCATCACTCGTAAAAGCCATAAAGAGGAAACGACACAAATATTCCTCACCACCTGATGGACAGATAACAGAATGTTTATATCCATATCCATACAATGGAACATTGTTCGCCCATAAAAAGGAGCTAAGCACTAACATAGGCTACAACACAAGTAAGCCTTGAGAATGACACCCTGAGTGAGAAAAGCCAGGCATAAAACGTCACTTATGGTACGATTTCATTTAGACAAAATATACAGAATAGAACAAATCTATAGAGACAGAAAGCAGATTAATGGTTTCTAGGGGTACTGGGGAGTAACTGCTAATGGGTACAGAGTTTCTTTCAGGGGTGATGAAAATAGGGGTGACAGTTGCCCAACCATGTAAATATACTGAACTGTATTAATGTTAAAACAGTAAACCTGATGCTATTTGAATTACAACTCAATAATGAAAAATACATATTAGGTGGTAAAACCAGTTCAAAAGTCAAAACCGGCTAACCCCAAATCAAGACATGCCTGCCTCTAGTTGTGTGTTCAGCGGGGGTGGTTATTACAGGAAACGGGGGTGGGCAGTTTGAAAACGTTGGTAATGGGTCATTCCTTAATTTGGATGGTGTAGTACATGGTGTTCATTTTCATGATTCTGTAAACAAACACTTATCTCTTATGCACTCTCAGACAGATGATATATGGCATAACAAAGATAACTACACTGAAGGAGTTGGATGAGGGGAATCTCCCAGAGACCTCTTTGCCCAGGTGGTCACCAGCTCTGTGGGCATGACAGAAGGCTAGAAGCAGCTCTTAGACACAGATTCGATGACACTCCAGAACTGGGGCACCTTGATGTGGACAACTTTAGAGTGGAAAGGAGATCTCCCAGGCTGACCCTGAAGGAGCCCAGGCTGGCCATCTCCTCAAGGCCTCCAGGGGGCGCTCACAACATCAACCCGGGGCCAGGCACACAGGACACCTGCTACTGTTGGCTTCCGCTGGGCTCCTACCCACTCTGCCTTAGTGGGGAGGGGCAGGTTCTCGTGAATAAAACATACCAACTTCATGGATACACCTGAATACTACATTGTTAATTTGTAAGTAGAATTAAGTCCTCACGTCAGTGTGCCCACATTCTCTTCCTGAAGGGGGACTCTCGTCTCCCACAGGACGCAACTCAGGACGCTCACTAGTGAGTTCAGGGGGACCATCCCTCTCAAGCCTGGATGGCCTTGCCAGTGAGGTTGGCATCGTCACTGTGTATTGACACAACTCCCTGCATTCCTCGTCTCACCAGGGAGGACATGTCCTACCTTCAGCCAATAGACACTTGTCAAATGCCATGGTGAGCACTGGGGACACAGCATGGAACAGAACAGAGATGACTGGCTCACTGTGGAAGCAGGACATAAACAGTTAAGTATGCAACTAGAAATAAAGTTATAAATTGTGATAAATGCCACAGAAACTCATGTTCAGGGGAATGACCAGAGATTGAATGAAAAGTGTGAACGTGCTCCTGGTCCAAAGGCCAGGGATGCCTTTCCCTGCGTTCTCAGGCACTGCAGGATTGTTCTGGGCCTGTCCTCTGTCACTGGCCAGCCCCTCCCCACTGGACCACTGTCATCTTTCTTTATACCTTGCCCTCAGATGTGGCTCAGTCTTGCTGACGGGGTGCCCTTCTGTCTGTGAGGATAACTTTGCTCTAAGTTCTCGGGGAGCACATCCTTGAGGCCACCAGCAACCTCCACACTTACAATCCTGTAATGGGATGGTGAGATGCTGATCACCTCCTGTCCCAGGGAAATACCCAGGGGGCTGGGAGAGGCCTCCCCCTTTTCTCCATGGCCAACACGAGCCTGTTCCAAGTGGCATCCAGACTCACAGACAGAAGCGGGGATCCTGGGTCACCGGTGATGAGGAGCTGGCAATTTCAGAGAAGACAGCAGGGCAAGGTCCTTGGAAGTGCTTGGAGGGCATCAGAGAGTGGGAAGACAAGAAAGGAGGAACCACAGGAGGGGATTCCACAGATAGCTGACCAGGGACACTTTTACCATGCTGGAAAGAAGGAGCCCACTTACTCTGCTACTACGAAAAGCACCCTGTCTTCTGGGAACACAGGGAACCATCTAGTGGAGGGGCCCGGCTGACCTAAGTCTGTCTGTCTCTCAGCAGCCCAGAGTCCTTCTTGGGAAGGTGATTCAAGTAAGGGTAGTCTTTTCTGAGAGCCAACTCTGCTTACTTCCCCCAAGAGTGAAATGGGCAGGCATCTCTCTGTTCTTGCCTTGAAAGGTCCCCGCCTAGCTGATCAGACAGGGCTACGCACAGGGAATGGATAGCACTAAGACAGCGTCAAAGCAGCTGCCCCGGTGGTGGGGGAGGGTGTAGAGACGGAATGAGCTGCAGCCCCATCCTCTGAGCTGGAGGGCCTGATGGTGAGAGCTTAGCCTGGCCTAGTGCCCCAGCTGTCTCACAGACAAGCTGTGTGACTTTGAGTCATTACTTCAACTCTCCAGATAGATGCCTGTTTCCTCTCTCTCTTCAAAATGGGGATAAAAATGAGCAATAATGCCTGAGGATTTACATGAGGTGATCTCTTAGCCCAGCACTGGGCAGGCACAAAACCTCAGAAAGTGTTGGCTACTATAGGAATGATTATTACCCTGATTCAGAGAAGGGGGAGAGAGAACCTGGGGTAAGTTTCATGGAGCAGGCAGAACAAGGCCCTTAAGAGAAGAGTAAAACTTGGATGCATGGAAAAGATGGCAGCAGTGGAGAAAACTGAGGCAGCAGTTCAGGGAGGATGTGGTAGCTGGAGACAAGGAAACCGCCTGGCTAGAGCACAGAGAGGAGCTTGAGGGATGAGCCTGGGTAGTTGATGGGGAGTGAACTTGGGCCTTGAACCTCTATCTACACAGTGCTTAAGCACCTCAGCAAGGATAAGGTCCCGATGACTTGCTGAAGGGCTTCTTGAAAGTGTCACTGAGATCACCCAGTCCCTTCTGATGAATTCACAGAGAGCTGCTGTTTTGGAAAGATCATTGTGTGGAGTCTAAGGGAGACTCAAGTTCTTGTCCTAGCTCGGTCTCTAACTGGACTAGTGATGACACCATCCTACCCTCAGTTCCTGGGACCCACTCTCCTTATCTGTAGCATGGGAGTGCGGCAATACCTCGTCTCTCAAGTTCCCGCAGCTTGGTGAGCTCTGCAAAACCCACCCAGCCCTAAGCACACCGCTCCTGTTTCAAGGATTTGTGGGGACAAATCTCCAGGTATTTTATTTGCTTGGAGTTCACGGAGAGGTTGCTATGAGCTGATCCTTGCAATCTTGCTTACTTTTTAAATATGAAAATTAACAAGGCAACCTGTTGTTGTCAGTTCTGAATTCCAAGGCTTCTATTTTTATTTTTAAACCTCTTTAAATGCAAATGGCTCCTGAGGAACCCACAGGCTGCTGTGGGGCTGGGAGGAAGCCTTGGTCTTCCGGTAGGTAGATGTGGCTGGATTGCTGGCTCAGCCACTTACCATCCAACCTGATCTGAGTGGGATCCTTCAGCTCCCTGAGCTTCCACTTCCTTGGCCCTGAGATAAGGTAGTGGTTCCTTAGAGGGCAAGGTGAAGGGCACATGGGATGTCATCACCATGATGACCTTCTTTCTTGTCTCACTTTTCATCAAAGTGTTGAACTTGGCCATCTCAAAGGTCTTGTCAGCCAAAGCAGTTACTACTGTCTCTGTGTCTCCGTTTCCAGGTTGGGAAACTGAGGCTCAGAAAGGGGACGTGAATCTGCCAAAGCCACAGCTCGTCTCCTTTGGACTACGATGGCGCACATATGAACCTGCGCCTCCGCGACCACTGTGAATGGGGACAGAATTTACCATCCTTGTTTAATAGGCCCCGGGCGAGGCCAGGCTCGTCTTCACAGTGGGCTGTTCTGGTATATCTGTGCTGCTGGGAAACCCCTGGAGGGCCCTCACTGTTGCAGCTCTCCAGCCAGGGCTGGGCACGAGAGCCCCCACCCCTACCTCCCACCCCGCCGTCAATGACCATGGCGCAGGAAGGCAAGGCAAGGCCCTGTGGCTGTTGACCACAATCACCAGCAGGCCCCTGATTCCAGTAGCTGTCCCGGAAGCTGCAAGCCAGGGCTGTAATTTCCAGGTTGGGCCTGGACCAAGAGCAACCCCACTGCTGAATCAGTCACTCAGTCGGTCCTATCTTATTTCTTGGCTTTCTGGCTGGGAGGCTTTGCCTCCAGGAAGTGGCGCATGGGAGCCAGGCTTCGGCCTGGCACACCTGGGGATGGCTGGCTTCCTTCTAGCCTCCTCACTGTCGCTGTCTGGCTCCCTGCAGCTCTCGTGGGGAGGAACCCCGGGCCTCCCACTCCTCACCCCTCACCCCTCACCCCTCACCCCCAGCCTCCCTCATCAATTGCAGACCTTTTTGACTCCACCCTTCTGGCTGAATCATGCATTTCTTCTCCCCAAAGGGCCCCAGCTGGGGTTTCTGCCAGACAATCTGAAAATCCGTGCAGATAAGTGCAGGGGACTTTCCCACAAAAAATGGGAAAATGGCCCAGAAATTAAAGAACTTGCCTCCCTTCTTCACCCTCCCCCATCCCTCTCCATTTTGCAAAATGCCTGAGCTCAGCCAAAGAGGACATGGCTCTTAGGAAGGGAAAGCAGGGGACTGCTTGCAACTTCCATGGCCCATTTTGTTCTCAGTTGGGCCAAGGAGCTGAGCATCCTTTCCTGGACCCCAGGAACCTGCAGCAGAGGTTGAGGATGTGGGCTGGTGAAGGGCTGGTATTCATTCTTAAAAGACTTTAGCGTTTGTCCCCTTTATCTCTGCTCATGGGGGCTTTGGGCCATGCAGTCATCTCCAGACAGGACTATCTGCATCCCTGCTGGTCATGTCTCATTCCCACAGGAAGCCAGAGTTCTTGTTCTGAAATGTAAATGTGTTACAACTCCTCTGGGTCCCCCTCTTTAAAACCAGTCAATGACTCCTTACTGCTTTGGGGGAATTGCCATTTTCACACTCCAAAGCCTTCTCTGGTCTTCCCACTTACCCTCTAGTTTTTCACTTTTGTCATTGCCCAGGCCACCCCAGCCGGCCTTCAGTTCCCCGTGGCCACACACCCTCCCACCACAGGACCTTTGCGTATGCTGTTCTGGAGTGCTGTTCTTTGTCTGTTACCTGACAACTTTTGCTTATCCTCATACTTCAGTCCCTGCATCTCCAAGCCCAGCTCAATCCCAGTCAGAGTACCCCCTCATAGCTCTGCTGACTTCCCTATCACAGCAGAGTCATGGTGCATGGTACGTTTGTCTTTGTGGCTATTTGGTTAATGTCTGTCTCCTCCATGAGAGTGGGGAGCTTGTCTGATTTCACTTACCCCTGTATCCTCCTCAGCGCCTAGTACCCTGCTTGGCACAGGGCAAGTGTCCACAGTATTTGTAGAGTGGGGGAAGCAACAGCTGAATTTTCCTGGTGCCAAACTCCTATGGCCCAGGACCTCTCGGTTGAAGTCTCAAAGGTTCAGAGAAACTTGTGATTGATTTGAGGCCTCTGGATGGTTCAGTCCATTTGTAAACATGGGAAAGACACAGATGTGCGTTCTCAGAAAGTGTGTGTGTGTGTGTGTGTGTGTGTGTGCACGTGCACACATGCCTGTGTTCAAATCCAATGTAATTATGTGCAGATATAATCCCATGGCCCAAACTGCTGTCAGCACAGAAGTCCTTTCTACCTCTGAAGCCCATGCTGTCCTTCATAAGACAAGTCCTCAAATACTAACATCAGTTTCCTTTAAAAATTATCCTTCAGCCTGTCCTGGTCTTCAGCTTTGTCAACAACCTCATGTTCCTGGCTATGTGTCTGTCTGTCCTTTCAGATTTCATATATGCCCTTTCCCAGCTGTGGCTCTGTCTGAGGCTGCCATATTGGGTCTATCAACCAACACCCCCAATCTCTTTTGTGTCAGATCTTATCTGACTGTGCTCAGCTGAATTTTCATTTGCTATAATAAACTCTATGATATATTCTCTCGTATCTTGTGAGATGTGAGAGCCAATTGCCTCTAAGTTGTCCCAGGAGATTATGAAAAATGCAGATTCTGGGCTTCATCCCAGACCTACTAAAACCAAGCCCCCAAGTAAAGGGTTCAGGAATAACATTTTAAGCAAACTTCTCTTGAAATAGGATGCACAGTTAAAATTACAAACCCCAGTTCTGAAAAAAATGGACAACCAGCTAGTAGAAGTGGGACCCCTTGCACATTCTAATGCTTTTACCCCCCAAGTGGATTTATCTAAAAAAGGGTGGAATTCTCAATAGGGTTCGTGCTGGGGAGGACAGAAGTGTTGTTTTTTTTTTTCTTTGACAAGAGAATGCTGTTTAGCATGTAATAGAACGTTCCTTTCCTGGGGCTTTAGTAATATAATTTCTGGAGCTACTAGGGTTTCCAAAAATGCCTCAGAAACTGATGAACTGAGCTAGCTCCAAATTCACTGGCCAGTTGCTCAAACATACTATGCATTTCTTTGTGTTCAGTAGTATTTGTTGAGTGCCTACTTGTGCCTGATACTGGGAATACTTTGGTGAAGAAAACAGACCAACACCCTGTCCTCATAAACTTACTTTCTCATGGGAAAGGACTAAGCTCACAGGAACACAGAAGAAAGGAGACAACAGCAGCTGGTGAGTGATGTTCTTTCTCTTTTGAAGGGACAATATGCAGCGAGATGTGGGCTGGAGACATAACAGATAAAGATGACCCATGAGGGGGTCATAAAGGTGATGCCCAAGGGTTGAGGATGGATGGAGGATATGGAGACTCTGAAGGTATTTAGGAACAGTGTCAAGATCTGATTGGATCTTGGGTCAGCCTAGTGGGGGCCAGGACCCATGTAGTAGACTGACAGCCTATAGACAGATAGTAGCTATAGGTTGGATATATGGGAAGAAGAAGAGGGAAGTGAATATGAAGGTGAGGAAATATGAGCCTGATAATTTGGAAAGTGAGCTATAATGCTGGGTATACAGAGAGTTGAAGTTTCAGTGTGGGTCCAGGCAACCTAGACAGGGCTGGGAAGCCTCTGAGCAGAGAATTTATAGGTTTGGCTGATCCCTATGTGATTCCATGTCTCTGAACATGGGGCACTGGCCCTTCTCCTGAAAAATGGGACATGACAGAGTGGAGGGCCGGCTTCAGTGCTCCCCAGAGACACAAGTGAACCCTGTGTACTGAGCACCTGACCAGGGCAAGGGATATAACGTGCAGACTCACATATATACATGCACACACACACATACACGTACACACTCACACACATGCACATGGTCACCCTCCTTCCTTTGTTACACCAAGATTGTTCAGTGTTGCGTGGGGGTGAGGTGTGTGCTACAAAGGCTGTGGGGGAGGGTGTTGGTTGTGGCGTCTGAAGCTTAGCGGTTAAAAGAGGGGAGAAGATGGGTTGCTTTCTGCGTCTGAGCCACAGATCTGCGACAGTCTTGTGCCACTGGTTCAGCTCTCCACGTCTCCCAGTCCGCAACTGAACTTTTCAGAGTGAGATGGTAATAATAGTATCAACGAAGGCAAGAGCTCTTCAAATAGCACCCAGTTGGCGTTGGTCCTCCTGGAAAACACATTTTTGAGGTCAGATTTTTTATAGTCGGGAAGTCATTTTAACCAAAGCAACTAGCCTAGGGCTGTGTCATTTTGACAGTATAGTTTCATGTTCATTATATTTTCTTAGTGTCATCTTTCCCTCCATCCTTTGATAAATATTTATCTTGTAGTGCTATGTCCCAGGAACTGTCCTAGATGCTCAGAGGGAAAGAGGACGGGCCTGGGCCCTCTTGGAGCTTATGCTCTAATGTAAGATCAGGCCTGGCCAGCACAGAGGTTTTGCAGGGACCAAAAGGGCTGGGAGTCCATACTGAACTTTCTGGACGTGCAGCCTTTCCTCCACTCACGCATCAGAGGCTGCTGGGCTGTTGCCACCGGCACCTGGAGAGAATGAAGTCATGAGTGTGCAGACAGCTGGGCCCCACACTGTCTGTTCCCAAAGACCAGATGCTGCTGCTTCCTGCACCCTCCTTCTCCCCTTAGGATACTTCTCCCTGCTTCCTGCACTGGGATTCCCAGTACTCCACAGGATAGAAGGGAGGAAGCTCCACTTCGGGGTGTGCCCAACTTCCTGGGGAGACATCGATGCAATCCCACGGGTCTGGGTCTGCATGTAAGGCAGTGCTCGCCCTAGCTCCACTTCCTGTCCCCTGGTCCTTCAGCACCTGCCTTCCAGTCTGCCCAGCCTGGGAGCTCTGGTCAGCCAACTCCATTCATTGCTGCCTCCAGCCCTGTGCTGAGCAGCTTGCTGGGCACTGGGGACACAGAAACAGAAACAGAGGAACCAACATACCCAGTATGCATAGAACAGACACATGGTCGCTTGATGGAGTTAGAGCAGGGGCCCTAGAAGGCCGGAGCTGGGGACACCAAACCCTGGAGGAGATGTGCCCAAACTTAAACTGATTCCATCTTCTCCTTAAGGGAGGTCCCCAGTACAGGCCCACCACAGTATCCCAGAGCCTAGTACAGAGCCTGGTAGCTGCTGGCTTAATTTTTGTTGAATAAATGACCAACTATAGCCAAGCACTAAACATGGGGGGAGGTATTGCCTCTCTAGTGCCCTAGCTTATGTGGTCAAGCTGTAGTTTCCCCTCCTTTTCCACTGCTTCAGGGCTGGAGGATCACGTTATTAGTGACTGCTGATTGGCAGAGCAGATTACTCTCAAGGGGGGGTGGACAGTGGAGCTAAAGCAGGTGAAGCTTCAGGGCCCCCACTGGGCACTTCCAAGGCTAGGTGTTCTTTGCTAGGGGTGCAGGTTGTCTAAGCCTGTGTCAGCTCCACCCCCCAGCCTTAGAGCTCCCCTGGGAGGTGCCATTGGGAGTGTGA
This sequence comes from Mustela putorius furo, assembly GCF_011764305.1. NCBI lineage: Eukaryota > Metazoa > Chordata > Mammalia > Carnivora > Mustelidae > Mustela > Mustela putorius. Next base: position 11,692,580 of record NW_025422045.1, read on the forward strand.
ACCCCATTTTAAAAGCCCATGGAGTACTAAGCTGCAGAATTTACCATTACCCTGCCCCGTGGATACCTGTCCAGCAGGTAGGGGTGATGGTGATGAATGGGTTGAGCTGGGCCAGGTGCCCAGGCATGACCCCTAGGCATAAAGCATCAGGTAAGCAAGAAATTTGAGGGAAAGATGAGCAAGAAACCTAAGGGGAAGTTTTATGTGTGATATTACGGTAAAAAGCTACGAAGCTGACTTTTCCAAATGATCAACAGCACAAAACACATTTTGATAACCTATGTCAGAGGGAGAACTGAATTATCTTTCTTTCCTCTCTTTAGACACGGATTTTATAGAATCCTTTTTACGTAAGGAGGTAATCAAAGAGGGTGCAGTCAGAAATGCTAAAATACCAGGGGAAAAAAGTATCCCCATCCTTGAGGAGTGGAAGGGTGCCAATTATTAGCAGTAATAAAAATGTTATGGTATTCTTACGGATCTGGTGATGTTTATGTTATTTGCCATATTTTAAAATTTCTCATTTGTGATTTCTAATTCTTAAAAAAATAACTTTTATGCCTGATTTTATATTTGTATTTCCTGTGTTTTTTTCTTGGAGGGTCTCCCACAGTCTAAATTGTGTAAGATTCAGGATTAGCACAACGCAGATATGTCTGTATAGTTCTTGACATATGTTCATTATCATTGTTATAGTCATTGTCTGTTCTTTAAATGTAGGTGTTTAATAAACACCCTCGAACCTACCACCCAATACAAGGAAATAGAGGACTGGTGAATTATTTCTCCCATCCCATTTTTCTGCCTCCCCCTGCTGAGATAATCAGTGTTCTGAAATTTGTATTCATGGTTTTCTTATTTTAAAAATGTATTTACCCAATATGTGTGTTTAGCTTTAGTGTGGCTTTTTTTTTTTTTAAGCTTTATTAAAGTGCTGTTTGTGTATTTGTGTTTGTGTCTGTGGATTGAAGAGTCAATAGAGTAAAGAGGTTCAGTTCTCCCCAAATTAATGTAGAGTTTTAATGCAATTCCTACCAAAAGCTCAGATAGGTACTTTGTAGATGTAGACAAAATGACTATAAAATTCATATAGAAAGACAAAAGAACAAGAAAAGCTTAAATAATTTTAAAAAGAAAAATAAGGGGCACCTGGGTGACTCAGTCCTCTAAGCGTCCAACTCTTGATCTCAGCTTAGATCTTGATCTCAGGGTCATGAGTTCAAGCCCCATATTGGGCTCCACGCTGAGTATGAAGCCTACATAAAAAGAAGAAAAAGAAAAAGAAGAAGAAGAAGAAGAAGAAGAAGAAAGAAGGGAAAATAAATTGGGAGAAACCAGTCTATACAACGTCAAGACTTACTAAATAGCCACAGCAATCAGGATCCTGTGGTATTGGTACAGGGTTAGACACTTAAATCAATAACACAGATAGGGGACGCCTGGGTGGTTCAGTGGGTTAAAGCCTCTGCCTTCAGTTCAGGTCATGATCCCAGGGTCCTGGGATCGAGCTCCACATGGAGCCCCACGTTGGGCTCACTGTTCAGCCCACCCCTCCAGCCCCGCCTGCCTCTCTGCCTAATTGTGATCTCTCTCTGTCAAATAAATAAATAAAATCTTTTAAAAAAAAAAAAAACAAAAAACAAAGACAGATAGAAAGCTCAGAAATAGACCCACGCAATGTATCTAACATATTTTTCACAAAGGTGCAAAAGCAATTCAACAGAAAAAAGTGGCTTTTTCAACAAACGGCACTGGTATAATTGTACAACCGTAGGCAGAAAAATAAACCTGATCCAAACCTCACACCTTGTACAAAATTAATCCAAAATGAATGAGAGACTTTAATATAAAGCACAAAACTATAAAACTTTCAGAAAAAAACAGAGAGGAAAAATCTTTGTGATGTAAGGCTAGACAGAATTCTTAGACGTGACACCAAGGGAACAAGCCATAAAAGGAAAAATTTGTAAGTTGAGCCTCATCAAAATTAAAAATTTTTATTCTGAAAAATACCTTGTTACACCCTGTGGATAGAAAACAAGCTACAGACAGAAGGAAAATATTTGCAAACCGCATAACTGACAAAGGGCTAGTATTTAGAATATCTAATGAGTTCCCAAAACTCAACAGTAAAAAATTCAAACAATCCAATTAGGAAAGGAGTGAGAGATGTGCCCAGACATTTCGCCGGAAGGATATGCTGATGATAAATAAGCATGCAAAGAGATGTTCATCATGATTAGCCATTAAGGGAAAGCAAATTGAAATTTATGATGAGATGTCACAGGGCTCAGGATGGCTTAATTAAAAAATAATGTCAGTGCGCAGAGACTAGGTCACTCTCATTGCTGGTGGGGATAGAGGAAGGTACAGCTACTGGGGAAAGCAGTTCGGCAATTTCTTTAAAGGCCAAACATGCAACTACCATAGGACCCAGCAATCACACCTCCTAGCCAGAGAAATGAAGACTTTTATGTTTCCATAGAAACCTGCACATGAACCTTAAGAAGAGTTTTATTTGTAATAGCCCAAACCTAGAACCAGCAGAGACACCCTTTGACAGGTGAATGGTTAAGCAAACGGTGCTATGTCCATACTCTGGCGTGCTACCCAGCAATAAAAGGAAATGGGCTACTGATGTGAACAGACACTGTGTGTAATGTCCAGAAATTGAACTGAGTGAGAAAAGCCAATCCCCAAAGGTTATTTGTTGTAAGATTGCATTTCTATGACATTCTTTAAATGACAAAATTATGGAAAGAGAGAACTTGAGGCTCTCCAGTGGTTGCCAGAGTTAAGGAGGAGATGGGGACAGGAAAGAGGAGTATGTGGCAAGGACACCATGGGAGATCCTTATAGGAATGATCTGTCTTTAGATTGTATCAATGTCAGTATCCTGGTTGTGATACTGTATCAATGTCAGTATGCCGGTTATGATACTGTCGAATGGTTTTAGAAAGTGTTACGTGGGGGAAACTGGGTACACTGGTTCTCACAATAACAAATGAATCTGCAATTAGTCTACATGTCTTGCAGTTTTCTGGGGCCAGGGGAAAAGAAGTATTGGTCAAAGCAATTAGAAAAGTTAAAGGTGCCCTATAGATTTCACAGTTGCCATAGCTGTAGATGTTGACCATGACTCCCTCTGGTACTTGCTAAATACTGTGGATCTCAAAGGCTCTGGTGTAAAGGAACCAACCCTTGGCATCAAGACAAAAGACCTGGATTCAAATCTCAACTTTACCGCTTACTAAGCCCTTGACTTCTGGCAGGTCATTTGTGGCTCAGTCCTTCACTCTGCCCTGATCCTCCCCTCACTCCCTGTGCTTCAGATAGGGCTAACCTGTCCTTGCTGGACAGAAGTGGGCACATAGCTGAGGTCTGGAGGTTCAAGGACTCATCACCAGAGCCAAAATGATTGCTTGTGGTGTAAGGCTGTGACCAAGGCAGGACGTATCAGTCTTCCTTACACCTTCTTTTTCTTTCCTTTTTTTTCCTAAGAGCTATGAAAAAGGGTACTTTCTTTCCTCTGGGACCATGACTCTAAGAATGACACAGGAAGTGCACATGGGAGAAGCAATAACCTGATATTGTTAGGGTTCCTAGATCCAGCCAGACCTGAAGCCAGGTGCAATAAATATCTTTTTTTACTTACGCTAATTGGAATGAGGTTTCTATCACTGGCACTTGAAAAAGGACCATGATTGTCATTTCACTTAGCTATTTGGAGCCTGTTTTATTATCTATGTATAGATAAATATATTTATTTATCTATTATACAAGTAGACGTAATAATAATAATAAAATCTCACCAATGTACTTAAAGAGATCATGTACATAAGTCATTGTCCCCCTTCTCTTTCCTTAACCAGTTGATTAACTTGGATAGAGTCCTAGAGAAATTTAAAACAGAATATGCTAAAAGGTCATAATTAAAGGGGACTTAGAGGTCATCCAGAACAACCATTTCAAACTTGAATTTTTTTTTAGCCCTCCCTTTTGATTTTGTAGGTCTTGTTTGTTTGTTTGTTTTACAATGAGGATGATATAACCACTTTTTATTTATTTATTTTTTTTAGCACATGGTCTGGTTGGGAGGATAAAATATCGTGGTACGTATCAAAGCATTTTGCACAAAATGGAAGAAAATTGTTATTATCTTACAAGGAGCTTGTGGCCTGGCAACAGAGATAAGGAATACTCCAAGCATCTTCTAGGTAGAGGTTCTGAGAACAGAGTGTACACGAGAATAACCTGAGGAGTAGGGTGTGCCGATCTCTTCCTCCTTACGAACCCCGGGTCATTCTGGTGTCCTGGTCTGAGAATCTTTGTGCCAGTGACTAGAGAAGAGGATGAGAGCATGATGAAAGGGAACATTTAAGTGCTTGCTGCTGATCACCAGAGAAGGGGTCTGTAAGAAAGTGCAGAAGATAGAGCTCATCTGAAGCCAGGATGGGCTCCTGGAAGCAGGGCTTCAGAGGCTTCTCCCAGAAGCAGACTCCAAACCAAAGAGTCAGTGCCATGGTCCGGTCAAGAGTGTGCTCCCATGGAGAACTGTTAAGGCAGTGGACCAGGGGAAGAGACAAAGTTGGCTCAGTTGCAGGTGGAAACCTGGTGCCAGGGGGGCTCTGAAGTGGGAATTACATTTCCATCTTCCCAGACAACCAGTCATTGGCTGTGGGCCGGAGGGTGGGGATCCACTTGGCCCCTTCCAGCTGCTCCTGTGGGGAGGCTGTTCCAGGGTCCAAGAGCAACTCACTGAAGGTCAAGGGTGCCAGCCAATAGCAGGGAGAAGCTGGAGAAACTGGGAGAATCTGGGTGGGGCATTGGCTGTGGCCAACACTGAGCCCTGGAACAGCACCTTGACGCTGGATGCAGGACCTAGGGAGGAGGAGAAGGAGGACATGTCAGAATCCTGCACTGAAAGCACCACGGGATGGATTCAGTGTGGCCAGAGCTGCCACTCTTGGTTCTTATTTCTTGAAGAATCCAGAGCATTTGGGAATGTGACCCACCTTCCCTCCGCCCCTCCTTCTCAGCCCCCCAACAAACTTTAAAATGAATTATTTTTAGCTGTGCTCATTTGCTGTCTGTCTCTCCAGACAGGATTGCATAAGAAGGAGCTGTTTTCTTCCCCGTGGGATCACAAGGGGATGGTTAAATTGCACACGGATGGTAAAGCCATTTACACATGGAGAAGCAGCCGGTGTGGCTTAAAGGCTTGGCAGGTCCCGAGCCTCTCGGCACATAAAGGGAAACCTGACGAATGCCAGGGAGGCAAGGTGACTTCATACAGACACTGATTTACTGCAGAGAAGACTACGCACACCCTCCCACTGCCCCTGCCTTTTCAGGTTTTTGGAATCAGAACATTTTACAACTGGAGCCTTTGCAAGGAGATCCTCTGGCCTGAACTGGTCATTATAAAGATGAAAAGCTGAGGCCTCGAAGTGGGGAAGAGAAAGGGACTCATACCTAAAGAGAGCCATGACTTGGCCCAGGCGCCATGTTGGACACCTTTCCAGATTGTTCCATTTTAGCTCCACAGTGGCACTGTGGGGTAGAATTATGAACATCATGCAAGGATACAAGCTCAGGGAGGTAACAGAAATTTTCCCAAACCTTACAGCTCTGCAGGGAGCTGAAATTTGAACCCAGGCCCATCTCTGTTTTTCTTTGTCTTCAGGGTAAGTTGGAGAATGATTTTCTAGCCAGCCACAAAAGAACCTGTGTCTGCAGCTTCTAACTCAAGTGCCACAGGGCAGGGTACCATCCCTTCTCTTTACTTCCATATCCCACTACCTAGAACAGGGCCTGTAGGTGCTCAGTAAACATCCATTGGATGAGTGAGTGGAAGCGAGAAAGACTTTAATGCACGCCTTCTTCATAGAGCTACTTGCTTCCTGAAAGGAAATAGCACCATCCCTTGGGGTACTCATGCTAGAGTTGATAGGATGAGATGTATACATGGAAAATGCTGGAAAGGGGGTCTAGGTGACAGAGACACATAGGAGCTAGTGTTGTGCAGATGAGGCTGGGTTCAGGGCAGCTTTGGGGGAAGGGATGTGTATTTCACCACTGCCCTACCGCCTCCAGCCCCACCTATGCTATGGCCTTGAGGAGCTAGTCCTCATGCTTTTCCAACCAGGGCTTGGTCTGAAATAGGCTCCTTCAGTGTCCACAGTCCCACCAGCTGTCATGGATCAGTCTGAGTATCATCTCCTACAGGACACCCCTGCTGATCCCTTTGGCTGGAAGGGGTTTCTCCCACCCCTGAGTTCCCATTAGCACCTGACCGGTGCCTCTCTTGTAGCATAAGACTTCTCTCCTTTACTGATCCCTAAGATGAGCGTCAGGGTCGCCACTGTAGTTCCAAACACTTGACAAAGAAACTGCATACACTGAAGCTCCCTGAGTGTGTGACAAGTGTCAAATAGATATGGAGGTGGGTACTGGACAACAGGGGTGCCTGATGGCTTCAGAGCAGGCACTTGTCTCCCTGATGTGATTCAGGGAGTCAAGGATCCAGCTCCCTTGACTCCAACATTCCTCAGCGTGGTGCTGCCCCTCACGTGGAAACATACACTGCTTTGAATTACAGTCCAGGGGGCTTGTGGGTGGCTCAGTCAGTTACCAGTCCCACTGTCAGTTTCAGCTCAGGTCATGATCTCAGGGTGGTGGGCGGGGCATGGGGCTCCATGCTCAGTATGGAGCCTACTTGAGATTCTGTCTCCTTCCTCTACCCCTCCTCCTACTTGCACATGCACTCGTGCTCTCTAAGTAAATAGATAAATAAGTAATCTTTTTAAAAAACAGAGCTTTTAATTAAGGTAGAGGTAGGACACCTCTATTTACTGCCTCCTCCACAGCTTGCCTCTACCCCCACCAGCTAAATAAAGCCATTAGCTTAATTTCAACTCACGTATGGAGCAAGTAGCAACAAGTGAGATCCTGTTTGGTACCTACAGTTACAAAAAGGCATCTGACTATAATCACTGTTGGTATAATAGCCTAGAGAGGTGGTTTTCAAACTGCGTTCTGAGTCACCCTCAGGTTTCCATAAACAACTTGATTTTTATCTCTGATTGGTTTTATGTTTCTCTCATTCAATTTCTTTGAATGAGTCTCCCAATAAGAAGTTTATAGATCTGTGAGATGGGAACATCACACCCTGGGCCCCACCTGCCTGTCTCTGTCTGGCTATCTGGGTTCTTCTGTCATCAAGTGTGTCTGGACCCGCAGAGCACACAGTAGTCTGCCTCAAAGCCCACACTTCCAGATCGTAGGCTCCTGGAGGAGAGGCACTGTGCCTTGCTCATTGTGCATTCCCCCAGCAACCGACACAGGGCCTGCACCCAGAAGGTGGTGATTAAGTGTTTCTTCTTTAGTTCTTCACTCAAGAGGGGGGAAAATGGATAGATTCAATGATTGGAAGTCTTGGAGCATTTGGTAAAATTATTGATGAACCTTGGATGGAACAAGTAAACGGCGGGGGGGCGGTCAGGAAGAAAGTCATTATTAAATTAATCCTGCCCCTGGCTGAGCTCTGCCCCCACATCCTGCCATGTGAGTTCATGTGTGGGTGGACAAGCAGCCTTCATGTCCGTGTTCCATCTGCAGCCCTCCAGAAAGCATCCAGGTCTTGGCTGCCCCCAGGGGCTAGGGTTGTGTGCGCAGCAGTGTGGATCCTCCTTGAAGAGAGAGCTCCGGAGAAGACTGACTGAAAATGGGCATGGTGCCATTGAACCAGAGAATGCGGCACTCTGAGAAATCCAAAACACGGTCTAGAGGGAGGCAGTCAGAGGGAAGCCAACTTGAAGCCCACAGCAGGCACCCCCAGGCTGGGGCCTCAGGGATGAACTCCAGGGGGAAACAGCTAGATGCCAAAGGAAGTAAAGTAAACGCAGTCACTACCTCACCCATCAGGAACAATTTCTACAGAGGGGTCATATTGGGAACACTGCCTACGGACTTGACTAAAAAACTGTGCTTTTGAAAATGTGGGAGCAAGGAAATGGGAGAGTCACAGGTGAAAGTGTTAAATCTCCAGCTCCCTCGATAGGAAGCCAAGAGATTCTGTCGAAAACAAACAAGAAATCAAGAAGTTGCATGATAAGCCCACGTCTATATCCCTTTAAAAATCTGATGGTCAAAACCTGAAGAGTTATAAGGATGAAAAGCTGGTGCCCGAGGGAGAGCAGCCCAGGGTAGGGGCAGAGGGCCGCTGTGTTTGGGGTCTTGTGCTACTTTATATGTGTGTGTGTGGGAGGTGGGTACCTTAATTAAATAAACACTGAAAAATTAAAGGAGGGGCTTTGGTAGCCCTGGGGAGGTGGGACACACATGATGAGACTCAAAGCAGAGAGGCTAGGGGAGGCCAGGCCGGGGTGGGGGGGGGCGGCGTGCAGGCCAGGGCCTGTGGGGGAAGCTTTCCAGGGGAGGGGCACCAAGGCAGGGCCCAAGTAAGGAGCTGTAGGTCTGGGTCCCCAGAAGAGCCAGTGTTGGGGATCAAGGGGTCAGCTGAGGACAGAAACAGCATGGGGCAGGCAAGGCAGGCGTCCCGGGCTGGCCTGGGAGTGAGGCATGGGGTGTGGAAGAGTTCAGCCTTGCCCTGGCTGCGGCCTCAGCGGTGACCGGCGAGCCCCTCCGTTTCCCCCCCTGGTTGTCCAGCCGGCATCTTCACCACAGCTTGGGAGGGGGCCTGGTGTTCCTATGGCCAGTGAGGGTTGGGGGGAAAAAGAATCTGGGGAAAGGAGAAGGAAAATGATGAAATCGAATCTGGCCCTGAAATAAAAATAGCCAATAGTTGAGATTTTTAAGAAAAAGGAAAAACAAAAACAGCATTTGGTACATGAGTCACCCCAAGTTCTCCCAATTACCAGCTTTTAGCTTCCAAAGAAAGCTTCCGACCAATGAGCCTCGGAATGTGGGTGGCGGTGAGGACGGGAGATCCAACCCTTCCTGCCAACCTCACGTTTGGCTCTTTGCAGTGGAAGCCGTCAGCCTGACTATCTGGAGCCGAATGTCTCCCCTGGCTGCTGGGTGCCAGAGAAAGACCGGTGGCCTGGGAGCCGGGGGCCTGGTGCAACTCGTGTTCCTCCCGAGGCCTCAGTTTCCCCCCTGTCCCAGCAAGGAGGCTGGGCTGAATGACATGAAGGCCCATCTGGTTTCCTCACCACCTGACGTGCTCCAGGTGAGGTGGGAGCCACAGGGCTCACCATGGCTGTACCCCTGGTGCTCAGACCATGCCAGTGTATTTCCGGGGCTTATCGTCTCGTCCACGGACTGTGAAACAGCCCCAATCCCTGGCAGGGGGTTCCCATGCAGAAGACGGGGTGCCACTTTGGGGGAAAACCCATCCCCACTCTGAGGCTGGAGGAGGAAGAGAGTGCAATGTGTGGACCCACTTGGGCTGGCCACGGAGGCTTCTTGACGTGGTTTCAAGTTTGGAGAGTCAGATGGCAGACTGCACTCTCAGGCCGGTTCAGGAAAGGGAAACAGGGGCAAAGCGGAGGACCCGATGACTTCCACGGAACTCTCTGCCCGGTGCCTGACTTCCGGGCAAGCTCAGCGGTCCCCTTTCTTCCCCTTCTGGGTCTGTACCCCTTGCAGCATCAGCACATGCTCCTCCTCTATGAAGCAGGGCCTTATTTCCAAGGGTGATATATGCATGCTTGGGGGGCTGGTGGGAAGAGAGAAGCTAAGTAGTGTGGGGAGGGGGTGGCTCTCATTTCTGTCTGCAGGGCTGAGTGCTAGAGGAGGGGTGGCAATGTTCTGGACCCTTGGTCAGTCTGGTGGCTGCGAGCTACGCTGGGTGAGAGGCTCTGGCTGAGCTCGGTTTACCAGATATGCTATGTTTACCTGGACGAGGATCTCATGGCCCCGGGCCTGCAGCATGCTATCCTACAGACCCCTATGTGCTGCTTCTGGCCTTTGCTGACGAGACACTCCTCTCGCCCACAGCCGCTGCCTCTAACTAGAGCAGTCACCTTGCGTGCAGGGAATGGACAGCCCCTCACAGGGTTTCATGAGCAGATCTTGTGGAAGGGGCGACTTCTGGAGATGTGTGCAGGGGGAGTGGAGCTCATGGAGGATGGGGCAGCTGCAGGGGCTCCTGCCGAAGGCTTGTTCCACTGGAGATGAGGCTGTCAGGGCACAGAGCAGCAGAGAGAAAGGTGGAGGGGGGATCTGGAGGGCAAAGCCTAGCACAGGGGACATTTCTGGGCCTCAGCTCCCTCATTTGTAAAATGGTGGTGATAACACCTGTGCCATAGGGCTGTTGTCAGGATTCAAGATCCAGTGTCTGGATCTTGATCTGTGGCTTAGAACAGGGCCCGGCACAGAGTACATGATGTGAAGTGTTTGCTGTTAGCCTTGTCTGTACCACACTCCTACCAAATGGGTTCCCGTCCTCTAGGCACCCAAATTTCCTTTCCCCCTTTCACCCAAATCTGTCACCCTGTAGTACTCACACTAGGGGGTACACAGGTGGTAGGCCTGCGCACTTACCTTGGTCTGGGGGCATTTGCCTGTTAATAGAACACACTGCCTTCGCCTGCGTGTATGCCTCTAACTCAGAACCCCCGGTCTTCTGTAGCTGATGTGATCGCCAGTGTGTGGCCTCCCTGTCCATCCTACGCTGAATAATAACAACCAGCAGGGAGAAAGAGAAAGGGGATTGGGTGAAGGCAGAGTTCCTGCGGCCCCCGCCCAGGGAATGAGCTAGGAGCATCTGACAGGAGGAGGTCAAGCTCCACAGGTTGGACCCTTGCCAGTTTCCGGAAAGCCAGCCTGGACCCTGAGCTGACAGAGTCCTCTGAATGAGGCCCTTGCCTTCGAAGCTGGGGAGATCACCTGCAGCAGCCAGAGAAAGGGGCCCAGAGAGCGGGGACCTAGCCTTATCACCTAGGAGACCGATGGTGAGGCCAGGATTTAAGCCAATGAGTCCTGATCCCAAGGCCAAGGTCCTTCCTTCACCCTGCACCATCCACTCTCAAAGTACACACCCTTGAGTGGACAGAGATGTCCCTGGGCAGTCGCCTGAACTCATCAGTTGGCCCGGAGCTCGGCCTTTCAGCCAGAGGGGAATGTGTGACTCAGGAGAGGCTCCAAGTGTGACTCAGGCTGAGAGTGTGGACTCTTCGGGGTACTGAAACCTTTCCTATTCTTAAGTGCCATCCATGGTGGGGACCCTCTGGCCTGGGCATGTGGCCTTGGCAATGACTCCCGGCTCCCACGTACAGAGATGCCCTCCAAATGGGGCCACTGTGGATCTCAGAACACCCCTTCCCCTCCCTCTGGGCCCTGGGTCACATGCTCTGGGACAGCATGAGCGGAGTGTTTATACAGTGTTTGCTCACAATAGCAACAAGCCCCTTCTTCCTTCTGTAACCCTTTGATCATAAAATGCTGTCACACTAGGAGGGGCTATAAAGTAGTTTGGCAGCAGAAAGCATCCAGAAAACAAGCCGAGGCTCCTGAAAGCTCTGGAAAACAAGCTCAGACTCAAGAAAGCATCCCAAAAGCACCACACTCGGGCTCAAGCATGTGCACAGTCTTAGGCCTTAGACCCTTGGTGACAACGTCTGTCTTCCTCTGCCATATTGCAACGCCTGACCCAGCCTCACTCACACCCAGGTGACCCCACTTCCAAGGCTGAGAAGGGGAGGCCATGGGGGCACCGAGGATCTTGGCGACACAGGTGAAATCTCACAACATTAACTTCGAAAGCTTCGTTTTGTGTGAATGTGAGTTTTCTTGCGGTCTCGGTCTTCAGCAGATTCTCACAGAGAATCTGTTAGTCAGGATAGACTGTGCAATGCTGTAGTAACAAAGAATCACAAGACCTCAGTGGCTGATGGCAACACTGCATTTTCAAAGAGCCTTGTTAGAGTCTATCTCCTGTTTCTATTCTCCTTCCCTAACACCCAGCTGCCCATCTATGTGAAAACAAACTGAACAACAAAAGAGAAACCCAACCACACCGTTTTATCAGCTTATCCTCTGCACAGCGGGCACAGAAAGAACCGGGTGTCTTCAGAAGTGCTGTCTCATTTGATCTTGTGAAGCACAGGAGGAAACTGAGGCCCATAGCCACCCAGGTGGTTGTGTAGCCAGAAGCTGGGCTGGGGTTTAAACCCAAGCTGACCCCGGTAGCTACAGCGACCAAAGTCAACCCCACGGAACCCTCCCATCCACGATGCCACTAGTCCCAGGGTCTGTATTGGGCTCCCAAGTTTATACAACATTTTCATTCATTCGGTGACTATTTCTGAGCCCCTCCCGTGGGCCAGGACCATTCCAGGTGTTAGGGTTCAAGCAGTGAATAAAATCAACGTGGGGCACAGGCAAGGGGAGGGAATGGATTGGGGGTGGTAAAGAGAAGGTAACTGGATCCAAGGCTGATCTGGAGACAAACCTCGTGGACGGAACAGCACCCGGGGATGCAGGCTCTGTACCCATGAGCCAGAGCTATCCTCAAGGTTTCCATAGCAAACCAAGCCACTGCGTCCGCAGTGTGGGGGATACGGCTGCCCAGAAAGAATTCTAGGGATTGTCCTTGTGCTGCTGAGCCTCAGCTAATTGGTTTTTGTTTTTGTTTTGTTTTCAGCTATGGAAACACATTCATCATTTTGTCTCCAGCAGCCTGGAATCTGCTTTAGAGAAAACGCTCCCCAAATGGTTATTGAATGAATGAGTGATGACCACCCCAGCCCCCATCTCCCCATGGGTAAAGCCCTTCCCATTCTCTGGGCCTTGGGCTCCTCATCAGTTCACAGAGATGTTGTCTAAGGGCCCCCAACTGCTGGCATCTGGTGACTGATGTGACAGTAGCATGTCTGGGTTGGGGGAAGGCCTGCTCACCCCAATGGGGCCTTTGCGTCAGTCCCCATTGCTGGCTGCGGGGCGATATCGCCCAGAGACAACTGCTCCCACCCCTGCAGCATCGCTGTGGTGTCCCCATGGCGTTGCTGTGGCGTGGTTGAGGGAGGCTAGGGGAGCCGGACTCGGGGCTCTGCAGCCAGGGCTCACAGTCAGACGGGTGTGACTCTGGAAGCAGAGACAGGAAATGTCTTTCCCCAAATACCTCTTTTGCTAGTGCCTGAAATTCCACCATTTGTGATTTATTCCATTGGGGTCAGCACGGTGTTGTTTTGTTTTGGTTTGGTTTCGGTGGGCCCTCTTTATAAGTGCTAAAAACTTCGGCAGAGGGATAGAGTTTTTACACAAAATTCCATGCTTGATTGCCTTTTATGTGCCAGTGTCTGTAGGGGAGAGGAGACAGTGGGGGCCAGATCCAAAAGTGATAATGAAAACAATACAATTACCATTTATTGATTACTGTTTATTGAGCATTTACTATGTGATGCGCTCTGCATATATGGCTCACTTAAGCCCCAACTACAATCCTGTGAATACCAATTTTGGGCCTCATTTTAGAGATCAGGAGACTGAGTCACGGGGAAGCTAAGACCTTTGTCTAATGTAACATCACTGAGTCAGTCCTTCTGGTTTAACTACTACACTACAAACCTGTTGGTTGTGGGGAGTTATAGGTAATGGGAAAAAGATCTGGAAGTTGAAGAGAATCAGTGCTAAACAGATGCATAAAACAGTGGGCTATGGCGGGGTACCCGTGCACAGCGATTAGAAAGGCTGAGATTTTATTCCAGTTCGTTCTTGAGGGATGGGAAGGGTTTCCATAGACTGAGAAGGAAAGAACACAGTAAAGCCCTAGAGAGTTGCCAGGCCACTCTGCCTGATGAGTTTGCTAAGATGGGGGTCTTCTCCTGTCCTCAGGCTCTCCTGGCCCTCAGGCCTTTGGATTCCAAATGTGACACCACACTTAGAGCTGTCTGGTGGTGTTGGCATTAGGATGTTTGGAGAGTGCAACAGATAGAAGAAGAGGGTTAGTTAAGTGGGTTAGACCACAGAAGGCCATGGAATTTGGCAATAGGGAGCCATTGAAAGTTATTGCATGGTGAGATCCCATGAAGTTTGTTTTCAAATACTCTCTCTGTTGAGAAAACGACACAGACCAGAAGTGGCTAAGAAGATCCCATGCCTAAGTGAAACAGGGCACCGTAGACAGGCACCTGGAACAGAAAAAGGACGTCAATGAACAACTGAAGACATCCAGACAGGTATGGAGGTTAGTGCCTAGTAAGGAATGTACCAGTGTCCACTCATTGGTTTGACAAATATCTCCTAGGATGTTAGCGATAAGGGGAGCTAGGAGATGGTATAAGAAAATTCTCTATGTAACATTTGCAAACTTTCTGCAAGTCTGAACCTATTCTCAGAAAGAAAGCTTATTTCAATAAATTGAAAACAATTCCCTCTGCAGGCAGCATGGAGGGTGGAGTTGAATGGGGTATCCCCATGGTCATGGTTGTGAAGACCTGAGCTCTGCAGGTGGCACAGGACAGTGGGGGAGGGGCAGGGCTGGATAACTGGCTGGATGTGGGAACTGAGCTGGGGACTTGGGTCAGAGGTGATAATCCAGCCCTGAGCTCAGGGCCAGGCCTGGAGGAGGCCTAAGAAAGAGGGTAGGTTGTAATCGACCAATCCGGGCAGCGGGGACAAGGGGAGCCCCCAGCCCCCCACCACTCTGAGCATCGCACCACTCGGATCATGACGGCGTGTCCTGGGTACCCAGACTCTTTGCAACACTGCTTCCCAAACTGCTGGTGGAAAAGGATCAGGCTTTTGTTTTTTGGTTTTAAAAATATACATCCAGTTCAGTGAAGATCAGTATTTTGATCTGCACCCTGTTCAGGGAAGCAAGTCCATCATGTGCTTGGCTGTCAGGCAGTTTCAAAGCACTCTACACGTTTCCGAACGCTTCCCCTCCGTGTGCTATTTTTATTTCATCAGTGCAAACACAGCTTGTGGGCTGTACTGTCCACTTTAACCCTCATGACCACCCAAGCGTTAGGATCTATGATTCTCATTGTACAGATGAGAAAACTGAGACTCAAAGAGATTTATTGCCATCCGAGGTCACGCGGAACTAGTAAATTGCAGTGAGAGGAGATTTCATCTGTCCCCACTCAGGTCATACAACCCCGTTAGGCAGTCTTGTGGCTTGACCTCTTCTTGTGCCCTTCAGATTGTTTTCAGTGCTCTTCATGCCTTTTCCCTGGAGGCCGAATCATGTGTTACTTTGACTCAAGAAAAGAAGGATGTAGGGGGGAGCGCCTTTGCCAGAGGTGACCTCACAGCCCATGTCCCCAGGGCGCAGCGGCAGGAGTATGCAAAGAGCTCAGAGCCAGGGGGACCTTGCCAAAGTGGCCGGGAGCACTGACCCTGACCCAGGCATCATTCCTCGGGCTCTGCTGCTAACACAGGCTGGGAAGGGAAGGAGGACGGTCCCAGGGCATCCTGTCCAAAGACAATCCCCTTCATGACCCCAAGTGGTACTTAGCAGCAGCTGCTACAACAACAGAACATTGGAGCACCTGCCAGGCAAAGGGCAAAGTGTGAAGACATTCATTTGTGTTTACTTTTTCTCTGTGGAAAGATCGAGAGGATGCAGTCTTGGGTTTTGTTTTTTTTTTTCTTTTTTTCTTTACTGTATCCAGTTCTTTCCCACTCTGAGACCGAGGCTGGGCTTTCGGGCTTTCTTTCCTTGGGGATATTTGCAGAGACAATAGAGAATGGATTTGGAACATTCTCCTTTCCAGGCTTCTGAGAAAGCCTGCGCTTACAAGGAGCTGGTGCCAGAAAAGGGGGCAGGCAGTGCCCCTGGGGCAGGTGAGGTGTCAACAGACAGTGAGAGATTCCACGTCGGGAGAAGGGCTGGAAGCCAGAGGGTTTGTGGGCAGGGGAAGCTGAGGTCCAATTCCTGGGGCAGTGACTGATTTGTGGGCTTAGGGAGATTCATTCATTCATCAAATATTCACCAAAAACCTACCTGCACATGCACCTGTCTAGGTTCTGGGCACGTACCCATCTGGGTTCTCATGCAAATAAGACAGACTTCAGGAAAATGACAATACGCTCATTTAATAGAGTAGGAGTCTCTCCTCCAGTCCCTGGCTGTGATCATCCTCCAGCTGCCGTTTGCTCGTCCTGTCCCACAGCAGGACACTCTTGCCCAAAACTCCGATATTCTGTGGCTCTGTCTCAGCAAAGGATAATAGTGCATGTTCCTTGCCAGAGCACGCCAAGCCATTAGAATGGAATAAACTGGACCAGCATGTGACCCCCCGCTTGCACACACCCTTGGTACCTGCACCTCACCTTCCATATCTGGGCTCACTCAGCCCAGCACATCCTTCCCATGTGTTTTGGGCTCTGGCAACACACAGCCCTTCCTTACAATTCACTTGCAAGTCTCTGCTCCCATCCTTATTCTGTTTCCTCTGCCCCAAGTGGTGTTCAGATTTCCCGTTCCTCATCATATTGAAATCTTACAAATCTAGCCTGAGACCGGGCTCCCATGTCACCTCCACTGGGAAGCCTTCTCTGATTTCCCTGGTCAGGATGAATGCTTACTACTCCCAGTTCCCAGCCAGCCCGACTCACAGTAAGTACTCACTATACCCTCCTCACTTCCCAGCCAACACTGTTTCTTCTGCACAGCACAGGGCTCTCCACCACTCTCCGGCTGGTCCATGCTGCAGTGCGCCGACCACAGATGCTGTCCTCGAGCCTGTGAAGCCCCTTTGTGCTTGTTATCACCTGGATAACAGGTGTACAAAGGCTCAGCGAGCACGCAGTTCAGACGCGAGCAGGAGCACACAGGCTCCGAAGGGGATGGCCAGGGGAGAGCCTCAGGTTATGTGGTTCATTGAACTGGCTGGAGGAACATCCCTTGTTTTGAAGGATAGGGGCTGAATTACTCATAAGTTCATGGGAAGCAAACAAACGAAAGGGGAAAAGCAATTACTGACTCCTAAAAAGGACAAAAGCTATTTGAAAGAAAACGTAATCATGGTACACTCTGTGTATTATTTATATAATCGTAATCATGTCAATACTGAACAGAGATTTAAGTAAACATGGTGATAACAACTATATTGAATGGACAAGAGTTTGAGAAATGTGTGTGTCTGTGACTGCATGCGTGAGTGTGAACAGACGTGTGTGTGTCAGAGCCGGGAGGCAGGACTAAGAGAGCGGAGTTGTCATTTTGTTAATAGCTAATGTCCACAAAGGAAAAATCAAGAATTGGAATTGTAAGTCTGTTATATAGAAATAGGAAGGGAAGGACGCCTGGGTGGCTCAGTCATTAAGCGTTTGCCTTTGGCTCAGGTCATGATCCCAGGGTCCTGGAATTGAGCCCCTCCTCGGACTCCCTGTTCAGCAGGGCGTCTGCCTATCCCTCACCCGCTCCCCCTGCTTGTGTTCGTTCTCTGTCTCTCTCTGTCTCTGTGTCAAATAAATAAATAAATAATCTTTTTTTAAAAATAGGAAGGTACAAGCACCCCAGAAAGTGCTCAAAATGGTTGCCCTATTTCCAAAATCAAGGTGCTGCTATTTTTGCTATAAATTTGTTTTTGCTGGAACTATTTGTTTGTAAACCTAGGCACATACGTTGCTCCGGTTAGAATTCAAATTTCAATTAAACACTTTAAATTCAGGTGAAAGACAAGTTGACTGCTACCACTCCTCCATACATCTGTCCCCATCACCCTGGGGAAATAGTAGTGGAAGTGAGGTGCGGTCTGCAGAGAGGGAGCCTTTGGTCTTTAGCCCTCAGGGCAGCGGGCTCCATAGGGAGCGGTGTGGGGGGAATCTGCTGGGACCCAGCTGCTGTGTCTGGTTGTGTTTTCTTGTCATGCCTCAGAAGCATGGGGTAAACCTCCCCTCATTAGCTGGGGTGTCTCCTGTTGGGTGGGGCTCAGGGCAGGAGCCATTAGGTGGAAGGGTGTTTCGGGAAACACTTGCAAACTGGGGACAGGGTGTTTGTTTTTCCTCTGAGACCCAGACACTTCTGGTAACCATTGTTCCCGAGTGTGGTTTTTTGAAAACTTATTCTTTTCAAATTCCACGGGCAGCCCAGACTGATTCGTCCGTCTAGGAATTTGAGGAGCCAAGAGCAGAAATAACATTTTATGAGAGAATGGGGATCAAAGGCAGCACGCTTTCTGCAGAACCCACTCAGGTCTTGCACTTTGGGGATCACACCTCATTATGGTCCCCCAGCTGCTCCAGGTTGGTTTTTAACAAGTTGCCTTCCTGTGTGCTTTGGTTTTTGTTCAGCATTTTTCAAGCAAACTGCTGTGTCTCCTGGTGCTGGGACAAGTTCCCAGTGACCCCAAAGAGGGATCCCATATGAGGGATCTTGTACTTTGTCTGACAGTATACCTAGGTTTCCCTTTTGGATGTTCTTTCCCCCCTTAAAACAATACCTTTGACTTCTCTAATGCTTTGTGGAGCTAAGGTGCTCAGCACCTTAGCTGATCTATGTTCTATCAACATGGGACGAGCGAGGATTATTGTTTCCATTTTATAGGTGGGGAAACTGAGGCCCAAATCAGTGAAGAGACTTGCCCAGATGACACAGCTAACAGGGCAGAGTTGGGAGTTGAACCCGGGGTCTCCTGAGGTCTCTGCCAGGACTTTGCCCGATGCCGGGCACCTGCAAACTTGCCGGCCCCCAGCTCCAGTGGGGCTGACCGAACACCCTCCCCAAGGCCCATTGCGGGGGCTGGCTCACCTGCCGGCCTGTATCAGATGCAGCTGGGTCTCCAGGCCTCTCCAGTTCCTGTCTCCTCCCCAACCACAGCCTCTTTAGCCTAGGGCCTGGATTTCAGCTGTGACCAGCCAGACAGTCTGAAGCTAACTCCCTCTAGAAGGTGAATGAATGCCACTCAGCCCCTCCCAGGTCAGAGAAGACTGCATCAGGATTTGATGGTAGGTGGCAATCCCAGCTCTGTCACTGGACGGCTGTGGCCTCGGGCAACGTTTAAGGCATCCTGGGCCTCAGTGTCCTCATCTATAAGACAGCGGCAGTAATTCTTATCTCAGTAGGAACTGACAGACCAGACAACTAAAATAACGTACCAGCTGTACAAAGGAAAAGGATGATTAATACCAGGTGTAATTGTAACAACCGTAGGTGCCACACCTTTTCTATGAGGGATCCAGCCTCTCCCTCTCCACAGAGGGAATACGAACCCTCACAGCCACTATTTGACTTGTCCAAGCTCACACGGTGAGTTAGCAGAAGTTGCAGGTCTGGACCTTAGTTCCGCTGTACCCCAACTTCAATATTCTTTCACTGGTCAGAAGTCAAATATTTTCCTCCCCACGTAAATACCCGTCTTGTGCCTGTGTCGGCTCACGTGGCTCAGTTCTCAGAGAGTCGGTGGCTCAGAAAGTCTTTCATCAAAAATGGCCCTATGAGGGACGCCCAGGTGGCTCAGTCAGTTAAGCGTCCGACTCCTGGTTTCAGCTCAGCTGCAGATCTCAGGGTAACGAGATCGACCCCCACATGGGGCTCTGCGCTCAATGGCGAGTCTCCTCGAGATTTCCACTTCCTCTCCCTCTGCTCTCTCTCAAATAAATAAATAACTCTTTAAAAAAAATAATAAAACCTGTCAACGTATGTTAGGATGCTTTTGATGGCAAGTAACAATTCATAACTAAAACATGAGGGAAATACGTGAGATCCTGCGGCCAGCAGTCCAGACCCCAGAGCTGGTGAGTTTGGGCTCAGTGACAGGGCCAGCAATTGGCAGGATGGCTGAGACATTTTCGGGGGCTTCACAGGTAGGATAGAGCTCACGGAAGAAGGGAGGGTGTTTCCTCACTGGTGTCGTTGCTTATTAGTGAGGAAGATGTTCCAGAAACAACCCCTGTGACGAAGCAGCATTCCCCTTGTATCTCATTGGCCAAAGTGGCATCACAGGCCAGGACTAAGCCTATCACTGACAAAAAATAGGGAATTGCCAAAACTGGCTCAGGCTAATCAGCATCCGCCCTTGGGGGTCACCTTCCAGAACACATGGGCAGGTGAGCCCCTAAGCAAAATCAGGGTTCTGGCAAGGACCTAGAGCTGAGCTGGGCAGGACTTTCTGCAATAGTGTAAGTGTTCTGCGTCCGTGCTGTCTAATACGACGTAACGTGCCTACCATCTGGGGCTTGGCAGGTCTAGACGGTGTATATGAGTGTGTGGGTGGGCACGCGTGTGTGTCTGTCTGTTGGATAGGTAGCCAAGAGTCTGCTGCAGAGTTAATGAGCTTTCCCAGGAATACTTATATTCTCTCTCCCCACAAATGGAAAGAGAGGCTCATTGCAGGTCATAAACTGGTGGGTAGAGGTGGAAGAGGAGAAGCCCCTAGCAGCCTCCCCAGGGGAGGACCCCAGAACCTCGGAGGAGGAGCCCCCACTGAGCAGCATGGGCTTCCCCCCGTCGGGCCTGCCACCAGGACACCCCAGACAGAGGGCAGAGGTCCCGTGCCCTGCCCTCCTCATGTGCTTTCCGGCTCCCCTCCATTGTCTTCTCTGTTCTCCCTTCTGCCGCCCCCACGCCTCGTTCCAACGCTCCTTCTCCCTGCTCCCCTCCCCCTCCCATCCCTCTGCCTCTTCTCTCCTCCCTCTCATTCCCTTCTCCCTTTCTGACCCCCACTTCCTCTCCTTTGGGTCTCCTCAGCCCACCAGGTTTTAAACTCTGGTCAAAGAGTTTCCCCAAACCCCTTCTCTTTCCCGGATTTTCCAAATCCTGCTCACCCCGTCTCCTTTGCCCAGCTCCCTGCCCTTATTCACTGGGGCCTTTCCTAGCAGGTGCCACTCACTCTGGAAGAGGAGCCTCCTGCATATACACTCCCTGAACCCCAAGCAATGAATCTGACCTTGGAAATGCCTGAGCCCCAGAGCAGGACCACGGCAGTACCGGAGGAGCAATTTAGAAAAGGAAAGAGGCTTTCTGGAGGTCCTCAAATCACAGAGTGCAATAGGAAGTGGGGGACACTTGTGGGCACACTCCAGCGAGGACCCGGATGCTAGATAGAGATAACCCATCTCTCTGCATGGCCCAGCATTCCTGGACACCCCTTGGGGGTGTGAGATGAGGTAGGGCCTTCTATCTGGACCTGGGAGTCAAAGGCCAGAAATGGATCTTTGTAAGCAGGGTGGAAGCAGCTTGAAACTCGCCTCCATGGCCCCCACCCCATGCTGGCCTGCAGCGGTTTCAGCAGGTGTGGGCACAATGGGAGCTCGAGCTCAGCTGGCCTGTGGGTCCTTGTCCTTCAGCAGCTGGAACATCTGGGCCAGGTGGGAGAGAGAGTCCCCAGACCACGTGGGCGGGGACCTAAAGACTCTCACCCTGTTTCCAGCAGGCTGGAACCTGGCCTGGTGCTGGGTGCCCTGGGTTCCCCCTTGTCCTGAATGGTTGCTATTCCTGACTGAGACCACTACTCTCAGAGGGCTCCCCCTATTTCTAAAAGCTAAGAGTCCTGTCCAGGCCTAAGCAGCTCTCTGGAACGAGGGACGATTCCACCAGATTTCTTTCCAGTTTCTGGTCTTCGCCATGTTTTTAAGGGCAAAATGCCATCACCCAGACCCTTTCAAAAGGCCCAAAATGGCTTTCAAATGGGACAGAAAGGGGCTTCTGCTCTCCAGGAAAATCCTCTATCCCAAGTCATAAACAGCCTGGGTAACCCTACCCCAGAGCGTCTGCTCTGTAAATGCTGGCTTTGTTCAGGGAAGGGGCCTGGGAGAGGGATCAAGTCTGAATGCAGTGATTGCTTTCCCTCCTGGGGTCTGTGCGTGTGGGGAACGCCAGCGCCCCTCTGCCGAGCAGCGCGGCCCACCCAGGTGGTGGTGGACGGAGCTGTGACCCGCCTGGGCCCTGAACGCAGAGATGGGGGGTGGAGAGTATGGCCCAGCTGTAGGGCTTTCTTAAAAACACTCTTCAGCTGCGAGGCAGACCACCTCTCTAAGCAAAAACGCCCAAGTTCCTGGGGCCCTGCCTCACTCCGACTCCTCTGTCCTTTGCTCTCACCATCCTTCTGTTGCAGTACTGACCCTCTAGCCGCATGCCGGGACCCCAAACCCTCCTTATCTCCTTGCCTCTGTTTAAAATGTCTCCTCCTCATCTGCCTACCTGGTTCTGGGTTTCTATCAAGGTCTAAATCAAAAGCTGCCCCTTCCTGGAAGCCCTCTCAGATTTCCACTGAGCATTGAACAATTTCCCCTCTGACCACACGTTTGTCAAGTATGGTAGAATGAATCAGAGTCGGCCTTACTTTAGTGTTCACTGTACATGACTGTTATCTTACTCGCATATCTCTGGGTCTATCTCTCCTTCCTGCACCCCACCCAGTGCCGAGCAATGTCCTGTTTCAACTGGGTCCTCAGCCCCTTTGTCGAAAATTGACTGTTTTTCAAGACCACTTCAGGGTAATACTAATAGCTAGTGTTTACTGAGCACTTACTCTGTGCTTGGCTAAAGTCTAAGGATTTTATGAGCATTAACTCATGTACCTTATAAGAGCCTGTGAGGTAGATACTGAAATCATCCCATTGTACAGATGAGGAAGCTAAGGCACAGAGACATTGTGTAACCTGCTCAGAGCCACAAGCCCAGGAAGTCCAGGTCCAGAACCCATGCCTTTTCACCTCCTGTTTCCCCTCTCAAGGTGCTTGTGAGCATGGGGTCTGACTGGTGGCTTTAGATCAGGGCTGCACCTTCCCTATCTGGGTGACCTTGTTGAGATCACTTATATAACTTCATGTGGGAAAACAAGGCAAAGATAGTGTCCATATCACAATGTTGTTATAAGAGTCCAGTGAAAGAAGCTATGCAGAAGGGCTGTGCACAGGACTTGGCATAGAGAGGGCACGTTCCAGAAAGTACTCTGAACTTACTATCCCCTAGCTTAAAGAAGGATCCTGGCCATCCACTCGTAGGCCCAGGCACTGAGAGCTGGCCCAGGCAAGCACTTGGCCAAGGACTCCTGGGATGAGCCCAAGTGTAAGGACCGGCCCTGCCCAGGACCCTGGCCAGGTCTACCCATGTGGCATGGGGCGGGGGGAGGTCAGGGCTGGCCCTGCCACCAGGCACTTCCCAGGCTTGCTACACAGTACCCCAGAAACAAGCCACCCTCATTTCCACAGAACCACAAAGGCAAAATTCCAACATCAGAAAAACAACCAATCAGCCAACCCAAAACACCCAGGGATGATAGGATTGAGGTTAAAGGCCCAGAGTGATAGGATTCCCTTACATCTTTAATGAAAGGAACCAGGCACACCATCTCCAGGCTAACTATTGTCTCTCAAGGTCTTCCCTGCACACAGGAGGGTCGTACTATTTCAAAAGATGTATGTGTGTGAACAAGAACACCAATATCTGGAGGTAATATGCAAGAGTAAAAAGAGTTGTATCGTTAGGTGTGGCATGGGTGGGTGTTTCTAGGACATTCTTTAATGGTATTGTTATATTCCCTCCCCCCAATTAAAAAACATTGGGAATATTTTGTTTCAGACACATGTGTTGTGTTTGCCTGTGGAGCACCTGTTCCTCTGTCTTCTGGGCAAGTGTCCTCTCTCCCAACTCCCTGGTCCTGGGGTCCTCAGGTTCTGATTCCAGGGACTGGCTCCCAGGTTGGACCTGTGACCCAACTCTGGATTTTTAGAGCATCGGATGCCTTGGGCCACAGAGCATGGCTCAGAAGTGAACATAGGAGACTCATTTCTGGGACTTTCATTAGAACAATTGGGGGAGTGTAGGCCTCAGCTGTTGACGGCTGCATGAAGAGGTATGAGACTGAAGGCGACACCAAGAGCTGGCTGAGGGACAGCAAGGACAGTGGGGACAGGTGACATTGAACTTCCCAAGGCAGGCATAGTTCAAGGAAGATCTCTTCTAGGATTTTCCTCTTGGTGTACGGTTAGGACACAGGCTTTGGAGACAGCCTGCTGAGGGCAAATCTTGGCTCTACCACTTGCCAAGAGAGCGACCTTGGTTGAGTCCACTGTCTCCCTCATATTGCTCATCCACAAATGGGGAAAAAAAATATGTACCTCTAGGCTGTGGTGGGGACTAGTGAGTTATGCATAGAGCAAATATAATCTGTAAATACAAGTTGCTTATCGGCAGCATCAAGCTGGGTTTCTGCCTTGCACTGGAAGGGTGCTTACTGCTTCACGGTGCCAGGAGTGGGAAATGTTTCCTATGGCGGGCATGGAGGAAGGCTGGAGGATGGGCTCTGCCCAACAGAACTATCCGTGGGGCTGGATACTATGGTGTTCGTTCTCCTCTTGGCACTCTCCCCACTGCCCCTTGAGCCCCTGGCGTGAGCCAGTTCTGACCAGGCAGTGTGTCCTGAGGATGGGAACCAGCCACCATTCAGGGACCTGGTAAGCCAGGCACACACTGACCAGGCCACATCCTCTTTCTTCCTGGACCCATTGTCGCTTGGAAGGCCACTGACCCGCTGTCCTGGCTGTCCCGCACAGTACCCTGCACAACCAGCACTAGCCTTGCTCAGCCTGGGACACCCTCGTGCTCAGCAATGGATTCTGTCTGCACAGACTAGGCTAGCTCCAATCAGCGGGATCTTCTGGAAGCTGCAAAAACCCGACACCTGCCTATGAAAGGAAATCCCCAGTGGGGCCCATACCAAGAGCATGACACAGTCAGTTACTGTAACAGCCACTATTTATTGAACACGGGACAGGGTTCCTTGATAACAGAGGGGTGACATGGAACTGTGACCTGGCCAGAACTCCCCAATTCAGATGGGGGCCTCTGTCTGCATGGGCTGCTGCCCTTAGACAGAAACAAACCCAGATGGGGGGGCTTTTCTCTCCCGGCCGTGCCTCGGTCCTAGGAGTACAATCTCCCTACTCTCGCTGCTGCCCTGGCAGGCTGCTGGCCATGGCTAGACCTGAGCTGTCCTGTTTTGGCTAGCTATAGCTGCATTAAAATGACCCCAGAGCTTGGCAGCTTATGGCAACAAACACATCTTGTCTCCCACATCTTCTGAGGGGCAGGAATCCGCAAGTGGCTTAGCTGTGTGGCCCCGCTCGGGACCTCTCGTCGTGTTAGAGGGCTGCGGCCCTCTGAAGGCTCACCTGGGGCTGGAGGACCTGCTTCCCGTAGCCTCACTCATGTGGCTGTTGACAGGAAGCCTCAGTTCCTTGGAACTGCCCATGACTGGCGGCTGGCTTCCCCCAGAGTAAGCGATGAGTGAGAGAAAGGAAGACAGGGGTGGGCGAGAGAGAGAAAGAGGGAAAAGCCAGCAAGACAGAAGCTGCTGTGTCTTTTATGACTGAATCCCGAAAGTGGCACACCCCCGCTTCTGCCATATTCCACGGCTCACACCGATCAATCCTGGCATCGAGGAGGAGGACACGACACAGCCGGTGAACACCAGGAGGTGAGTCATGGGCGCCATGTTGGAAAGAAGCTGCCATGGCCCCCGAGGAGGTTTTGGAATCAGAAAAGAGGGTCGGGGAAGAGTACAATTTGGAGTTAAATACAAGTTTGAACTGTGAAGGGTGACAGTAATACGTCAATCGCACTAGGCGCTCACTCGAGGGACTTTGATCATAGTAAGGATCAGTGATGGATCACAGTGCCGGTGGCCTGCGCTGATGTCCCAGCAGGGACAGGAAGAAGAGTGGGACCCCCCCACCCCCCGCTGAGCAGTGGAGGGAGGAGGGCAGGGTGAGGCGGGTACAGTTCTGGGGATTCAAACAGGCAGAATCGTGGATCTGGGAAGACAGGGGGTTTGTACCTGAGGCTCCTCGTGATTCTGGGCAGGCGTTTCCTGGGCGGTGCACAGAGCCATGGGCTGTCCGCCTGTTTGCATGGGGACCCACTCAGAGTGGCCCCGGGGAGAGTCTGGGGAAGAGGCCGGTCTCCTTTGGGAGGGGAAGCTTCTGAGCAGTGCCTTCAAGGAAGGGAAGGATGTCATCTGGCAGAGGCAGCAAGGACATCGGAGCAGAAGGAAGGGCTGGAGAAAGGGACCCAGCAGTCAGCTGGGAGCTCTGAACCCGGCCGCCATGGCTGCCCCCCGGGGCCCATGCTTGCCTCCCCGCCTCCATTCACCTCCCCTCCTCATCTTGCCCCACCACATTTTAGGGTTCATTAGCTGGCCAGGTGGGGCTCTTTCCTGGATGTTAGTGTCTGCTCTGAGCCCCTGGAGCTTGTCCGCAGCTCAGAGGGTTCACCCCAATCCCCTCTGGCTCGCTCGCCTTGAACTACCCTCTCCCTGTCTCAGGTTCACCTCCAGCTGCACACATCTGGCCTGGTTCTGCTGGAAACTCCATCCCCAAGGAAGCAGGGGGGGACTGGGCTGCTCCAGAGCCAGCCAGAAAATTCCTGAAGCGTTAACAGGTTGGTTTTCATTAAAGACTTGAAAGTTCTGGACAGCTAAACATGTCTCTTTCGGGTAATGATATTTGCAGGCCCCCAGGCCTGACTTCCAGCTCCTGGGAAGGGCAAACTCTCTGCCTCCCAACATCTATCACTTTGGATCCTAGAATCCTGGATGCCCTTTCCACCCTCCTAGAAAACTCCAGAGCCTGGGATCTTATTGGATGGGACAGAATCCAACCACTATAAAGTAGACATCAAGCCAGGAGGGACCAGGGAGAGCCTCAAAGCTCAGGCCCCAGAAAAAGCAGCCCAGCCTCAGACCTGAGTCTCCAGCATGGCCAGTGTATCCTTCTGTCTTCTGCCCTTGGGGCTCCCCCGGGGGGAGGGGCAGTTCCCGCCCTCCCACCTCACATGGCTGCTGAGCAAAGGAATGATGTAACTGCAAAAGGTCAGGAGTTGCTTCTCCCCTTCTTTGCAGGAGTTTGCCCTTCTCTGGTTTGAGGTTTTTTTCTCCTTGGTACCGAATTCCATTCAGGCCACCCCCTCAGCACCTCCCACCCTGTAATTTAAAGGGAGTGATGCTTCTAGATCAGGAGGAATAATCATGGTTATGACATTTGTGGTGTCGTGGAAGAGGCCCAGATCCCCTCCTAAGAACCCATGTAGCAAGTTCATGTGGGGCAGGCCGGTCTCCCTTGTTCTGAAGGCCCCTTTCATGTCCCCCAGGTGACAGCAACGAGCATAACACAATTGTGCAAGGAGAACCAGGCCAAAGGGATTGGCTTTTGCCCACTTACCCCTCCCACCTCCTCCCCCCCATCCCCTCTCTGATGCTGGGGAGGATGTTGTCAGTTGAGGAATCAGAGGATGGTGTCGGGGTGGCTGGTAGTGTGACATTTCCCCTCTCCTCTGAACGGTGAGCCTGTGCAGAGGGGGTCCCAGAAGCTGGCCCCCAACACTGGCTGCAGCCGCCAGGTAAATTTGCCCGACTCGGGAAAGGCCGTGCAGCCCTCACCTTTGCATCCTCTGCTCCTGGGTGGTGGCTGGGTGGGACGTGGGACTGAGGTCTCAGGAGTGGCTCTGGGACTGCTACTGTCTGCTCCTCTCTGACTAGGACTCCTCTGTGGCACTAACTGGGGGTGGTCTGGCAGGTACGGTCAAACCCAGGTGGGCCACTAGAGCAAGAAGGAGCGGGCAGGTGAGGTAGGGGTTGGAATCCGTTGACTCATGAGATCAGCATTTGTGCATTCAAAAAACGTGCTATGTGCTGTGTGCCAGGCCCTGGGGTGATGGTGAGTCTGACTGCAGATGGGCCAGCAATGGCCACCCAGCACTACTGTGCCACGGGAGCCCATGACAGGGGTGCTGCGATGGGTTGAATCACGCCCCACCACCACCAAAAAAAAAAAATTAGGTTGAACTCCTAACACCCGGGAACTGTGGAAATGTGACTCTATTTGGGAATAAGGTCTTTGCAGATGTGATCAAGTCGAGGTTGTTAGGGTGGGCCCTAGTCCCTGATGACTGGTGTTCTGAGGAGAGGAGAAGAGATAGTCATAGACTCCCAGAAAGGACACCCGGGGGTAAGGAAGGCAGACCTTGGAGCAATGCTTCTGCAGACCAAGAATTGCTTGGCGACACCAGAAACTAAGAGAAAGACATGGCACACATTCTCTCAGAGCCTTCAGAGAGAATGTGGCCCTGCTGACGCCTTGATTTTGGACTTCAAGCCTCCAAAACAGTGAGAGGGTACTTTTCCTGTTCTTTAAAGCTATATGATTTGTGGTACATGGTTACAGCAGCTCTAGAAAAGTAGATGTCACCCATCCAGAGATTCCAAATGGGACGTTGTTCACCTGGAAAGAGTAATAGAAGCCGTATACAGGGCTCCCAGAGAGCATATGCGTGGAGAGAAATGAGAACGTGGCCAGGGATGGAGACCCGAGAAGCATTCTACTCTAAGGAGTGACTAGAGGAAAGAGAGCTGCAGAGTAGAAAGGGAGGCAGTGAGCAGAGAGGTCGGAGGAAAACCACAGGAGAGGTTTCACAGAAGTCATGCAAAAAGGAGGGGACAAGGTGGAAATGGCAGCAGGGTCAAATGCCAAGTAAGATGAGAAAAGAAATATTTATTGGCAAGGAGGTCACTGATGATCTTGGCAAAAACCATTTCATTACGAGAGGTCGGGAGAAGATTGTGGTGGCCTGGGAGGGGGTGAGGGCTGTGTGCGGGAACAAATCTCTCCAGATAAACAAAGTATGTCTTCTTGAAGTTTGCTGGGGGGCGGGGGGTGCTTTGTTTCAGATTTTTATTTTTTAAGTAATCTCTACACCCAGAGTGGGGCTTGAACTCCCAGTCCCAAGATGAAGAGTCGTGAGCTCCACCAACTGTGCCAGCCAGATGGCCCTAGAAGTCTTCAGAATTAGCTCTTCCATCCAGCTGCTGTTTACCTTTTGCTTTTATTTTTTTAAACCTTTTTACCAAGCTTGACAATCTGATCTATGAATGTCTTACTAATATTTCACCTGGTGCATCCCTAGATGATTTGTAAGTTCATTGCTATTGTAATAGGCGTTTATTTTCTACTTAGCTTCTAACCGATTATTGGTATTTTAAAGGAATGCTAATGAATTTTGTAGTTTGATCTTATATCCAGCCATCTTTTTTTTTTAAAGATTTTATTTATTTATTTGACAGAGAGAGAGATCAGACAAGTAGGCAGAGAGACAGGCAGAGAGAGAGGGGGAAGCAGGATCCCCACCAAGCAGAGAGCCCGATGTGGGGCTCGATCCCACAACCCTGAGATCATGACCTGAGCTGAAGGCAGAGGCTTAACCCACTGAGCCACCCAGGTGCCCCTGTCTCCAGCCATCTTAAAGATATTTATTTTACTTCTGTTAGTTTGCCTGCTGAATGTTAGTTTTTATTTGAAAACAATCGCAGTTTCATGTCTTCCATTACAAAAGTTATAACTTTTATTTCTTTTTCTCCTTTGATTGCCTAGGCCAGGCCCTCCAGCACTATATTGAATAATACTAGGCACAGTGGTCATCCCTGCCTCGTACCTTCAATAAGAGGAAGGTATTTGAATTTAAAAAAAAAAAAAAATCATGTTGAGTATATTCACTGTAGGACTTAAGTAGAGGAACTTTCTAAAGTTAAATAAGTTCCCTTCTTTGTTTAGCCTCTAAGAATGTTTATTATAAAGAGATGATGCACTTTTCAAATATTTCTTATGTTTCTGTTATGACCTTCTGTGATTTTTCTCCCTTGGTTTATTAATGTGGTAAAATTCATGGATAGATCTCCTGATTCTGGAGCGTCCTTACATTCCTGAGATAAAACATTCTTAGTCATGATGTGCTATTTTAAAATAATTTGCTTATTTTTTTTTTTTTTAAGATTTATTTGCTTATCTGAGAGACAGGGCAGTCATGGGTACTGGGGCTATGTGCAGGGGGCAGGGGGAGAGGGAGAGGAAGAGAGAGAATCCCCAGTAGACCCCATGCTGAGCGTGGAGCCCACATGGGGCTCAGTCCCACGACCCTGAGATCATAACTAAGCCCAAACCAAGAGGCGGACGTTTAACCGACGAAGCCACCCGGGCACCCCATTTGCTGTTTCATGAAGAATTACAACTATGTCAATCAGTGGAATTGTCTGTAAGTTTCTGCCTGACCTGTCTTTGCCCAGTTTTGAGAGCAACATAATAGGGGCCTCTCTCTCTCTCTATCAGGATTTCTTTGTGGCTGGGCTCTCATGTTGCCGAGACCTGGATCGTCCCGCCATGTGTTTTCCTGAAATCAAGGTTTTCCCTGAAGAATACTGATCACATATATGCTCATAGAGAGGGGCTCGTCCTCCCCTTTCCCCAGCCTCGTGGGGGTCTAAGGATTCTACCGTGAAGATGTGCTGGGTGGACCCACCTCTCCCTCCCTGTGTGATCGATGAGGCTGTGCTAGGCTCAGGCTGGCCGCCGTGCAGTCGGTCAGTCTGGAACCGGGGTTAAAGTCAGCCTGTGGCCAGTGAGTAACAGTTCACTGCAGTTGGGAGCAGCCCTTGAGGTTTGGGGTCAATATTCAAGTACGGTTCATGTTTACAGTTAGTCTCCAGGTGGGGTAAATATGACTGAGTTCATGGTCAGCCCAGGACTGGGTTTGGGGCCAGATTGTGCCTGGTTTAAAGGCTTTCTGTGTGGCCAGGGTTGAGGTCAGTCCTGGCTAGCGTTAAGAGTCTGTGTGTGGCTGGAGCCGTGGGCCAGAGAATGGTCCCCGTGGGGCCTGAGGCTGGCCTTGGCTCCACGAGCAGCTCCCACTACCCTCTGCAATGCTGAGAGCCCCAGGCCTTATCTCTGTAGTGGAATACCCCCTGATGTGGGCATCTGTACAGCGTGTGCTCTGGCCAGATCCTCCTTAGCAACCTGGACCATGGCAAACCTTGCTCTTGCCCCTCACAGGGGCTCCCCTCGGCCCTGGAGATGGTCCGTCCCTCTGCTGCCAGCACAGCTGGGTGGCGTTGCTGGGAGATGACACTGTCCTGGTCCCCCAGAGCCCCAACCCCCCCAGCTCACCCTCCCCCAGAGACGCTGGTGGCTAACCTAGAAAGAGAAGAACAGGCCATAGAGGAAAACGTGGCTGCCTTAGGCAAGCCCGCAGGTGCCCTGATCTGCAACCCAGTCGCCTTGCTGTGTGGAGGAGAGTGTCCTGGGTTCGAATCCTTCTTCGCCCACTGTGGAGTGAGCCATCTTGGGTAAGTCATCATTCGCTCCAACTTTTTGTTGGCGAAGTGGGAATCGGAATTTCTGATGGAGTAAGATGGATTGTAGACATTTGAGCTCAAGCTACAAAGAGCTATCACGAAGGAGGGGATGTGATCTTGATGGCTTGAAGATGGTGACACCAGACGCTGACAATGGCTTCTTCTCCTGGAGTCTCCCGGCGGGGCACGGAGTTCCTTCTTCAGGCGCAGAGCGGTGAGGGCCAGCTTTGGGGTCACGCAGGCTTCAGTCCAGCTCAGCCTCTTATGAGACGTGTGTCCACGGGCACAGCACGTTACCTCTCTGAATGGCCTCAGCTGCCAGAACAGCCAACGTTTTGGACTATTTATTTTGTGCTAAGGGCTTTTCATGAAATAACTTATTTAAATCTTGTGACATGTGCAGACAGGGAGACTGAGGCACAAAGAGGCCAAGGAAAGCATCCAAAGTCACACAGTGCATGCAGTCAGGAGTCACACCTTGGTCAGCTGGCCCAGGTCCTCACTCATGACTACCACACTCCGCCGACGCTCCAGGGACACCCACTCCCTCTGTCACAGGGTCGCGCTGGGGATCTGCGCTAACGTGTTCATGGCACTGAACCTGTCCCGGAACTAGAAGGGCAGCCATCCGCACTTCACAAAGCCCTGCCACACACGAGATTTCATTCGATCCTCATGGCCCCCTGTGGTGGAAGATATGTGAGCCAGGTTAAATTCGACATGCTGAGGCAACAAATAATCCCCTAATTTCTGTGACTTTTCACAGCAAATGCTTTCCTCTCCCTCACCTCAGGTGAGGACAACCTTTATTTTTTTTTTTTAATTTTAGTTATTTAGGTGAGAGAGAGATTGTGCAGGCACACATGCGTGAGTGAGGGAAGGGGCAGAGGGAGAGCAACCCTGAGATCACAACCTGAGCCAACACCGAGAGTCCAGCACTCAGCTGACTGAGCCACCCAGGTGCCCCCTCATGACCACCTTTAAAAGCGAGGCCTATTGATGCCTAAAGATCCCAGAAGACAATGTTGCAGATGGGGAAACTGAGGCTCAGAGTGGCATCCTACCCTCCCACTTGCTGCTAAGTGGCTGAGCCGAGACTTCTCTGGGGCCTCTCTGTTTCCGAAGCCTGCTCTCATCCCCCATGTTGTACTGAAATCCAGCCAGGCTGGGACTCGGACGTGCGACCTCCGGGCCTTAAATGACCCTCCAGCAACACCTTCCAGGCATCTTGGACTCGATTTGGAGACTACGTAACCTCCAACCAGGCCGACTTCCCAGGGGGTAATGGAGAGTCAAACGAGTGGCAAAATATATTAAAAAGGTCAAAATGTTACTTAAGCGGAAGAGCTTTGTAAGACCCTCCCCCCCCCAAACTCTACTTTTCCTTCCTGACTTCCTCGCTCCTCCTCAGTCACTGAGCTAGGACAAAAGTTATGATTCTTTGAGGGGCATAATCAGGGTCTGTCCCTTGGAGATGACTGTCCTCCCAGCCTCCTGGGGGGTTTCCAGTTTGGGGGCTGTTCCCAGGGACCCAGGGAAGACTGCCACCATTTCCCTTCGTGGCAATGGAAATAATTAGCCCCTTTCTTCCTATTTGGATGGCCGTGCTTAGTTGGGCTCTTAAATATGATCTTTGTTTGCAGTCCATTTTCAACTCCTCACAGGTTCTATTTTTACTTCTCCAGCCAGAGGAGCTCTGGGAAGGCGATTCCAGCACAAAGGGCCCTAATTAATTTCCCCTGCCTTTAAATATTTTTTTTTTCAAAGTATGTGTTTGAAAAGGACATTAAAAAAAAAAAAAATTCCATGACTCTGGAGGCAGATTCCAACATACTTCTCACCACTTTCCACTTGGAAAGCAGCCTCCCCTGCCAGCGGTGGCCCGGCGTACGGGTTCTGTTTCACAGCTGGTACGGCTGTTCCTTCTCCCCATCGACCGGACAGACCGCCTTCTCCATCCATCTCTCAGGCCCCAAGCCGCCTTCAGTTCCAGAGTCTGGGGGCCCAGGGAGGAGATGGTCCTGGCTATGGGCCGGGCTGAGGGAAAGGGGGCCTCCGAGAGCCAGACTCGTGGAAGCACAGGACTGGGCCTTTGGAAAATCCATCAGGAAGATTCTTCTGCCCTGAATCCCCATTCCCAGAAGGGCCACGGAGCCAAACCATACATGGGGGACGGAGATTTATGATCGATCTGGCCATCCCCGCTTTGAAATGACATTCCTCACCCTGGTCATGGGCTCACGGGGCTACAGAAAGTCTGAGCACACGATCCCAGGGTGACAGAGAAGCTTCTGGGATCTAGAACACGGGCTTGGAGGGAGGCCGGATTCGGCTTTGGAAGAGATTCTGTTTTTCGAGCTTCTTGCTGAAAAGTTGTTTAGAAAGAGCAGAGGCTTTTTGAAAACACACAAGAAAGGCCTTCTCCCGTCTCCAGCTCCCGGTTGCCAGGGTGAGGTTCCAGCTTCCCAGGGTGAATCCTAAATCCAGGCAGGGGAGTCAGAGCCTCGCAGACGGAGGGCAGTCCCCAACACTGGAGAGCCGTGGGCCTGAAATCCCACCCTTAGTGCTTCTCACTGTGGGACCGTCTCAGGCAAAATGCACATCCTCAGTAGCTAGCATCTGGAAAGTGCAGGTGGCCGTGACGTAGGGACAGGCTTCTCTCCTCCCCTGTCCTGCTCTCTGCCCTCTTCTGCAGCCCCCTCTGCTTCTCCCCTCTCCAGGCTCTACTCCCTCCCCTCTGTCTTGTCCCCTTACCTTCTTTTCTGCTCCCTCCCAATTTCCTTGTCTCCTCTCTTCTGTTGGGAGGTGTGGGGGGATGGGGTGAAGGGAGTTCTCCTGTCTTCCTCCCAGGAAAAAGCCTCTAGACACTTTCTTCCATGCAGTCTTGCTGAACCATGACAAACCATCAGAGAATACACTTTAGCCATAGCTGGAGAAACACAGTCCGGACTGGTCTCCACCCTAGGGCTTTCCCAGGGGCTCCCTGGTAACCCCAAGATGACCTTTCCTGCTCCTTTCAGATGGAGCCAGGGGAGGCGGGAGTTGGGGGCTGGCTGGAGGGAAAAACAGGTCTCTTCTCTTTGTGGCTGTAAACACTGAAAGGTCAAGGACCTTCAAAGACAGGAAGCAAGCCAGATGGGCTTGGTCCCTCAGACCATGGGTCTCCAGACCCTTCACTCGAAGTCCTGGAATGACCTCCAGTCTAAGAGGAGGAACTTGGGCCAGACCTGGGCTCTCTGGTCACTTATGCCAGACAGCATGCCTCAGCTGACCAGCTCCAGGCCCCAACCGGCATCTATAGGGGCAAAGGCAGAACACGCAGGGTCTCGGGGACTTCTCACACTTGGGGATGCCCACAGCTGGGCATCACACATGTGTGCGTGGGGCCTGTTGCTGGGTGGTGGTGTGCCCTACCACTCCAAGACAAAAGTATCCTGCGGAGGGTTCCCCCGGAGAAACCCGGTGCCAGCAGCCTGCGGAGAGCATGGCCAGGACAGACCGGGCCCCAGGAGGTCTGACTTTAGGAAGGTCTACAAACACACAGAAGCAACATTCATAAGCATGTGTAATTGGAATCCTAGAAGGAGAAAAATCGGGATATAGGGCAAAAGCCATGTATGGCCAAGAATTTTCCAAAACTGTCAGGTTTATTCTCCACTGTTGAACTCTATATGGATAATTCTATTCTAGCTCACTTTTGTCCAGATTTATTGAGATACAATGGACACAGGACACAGTGTAAGTTCAAGGTGTAGACCGTGCTGATCTGACACACTTAACATACAGCAAAATGCTTACCGCTGTGCAGCCTTGGTCAACTCCGGCATCATATCCTAATAAACGGACTCTCCAACTTTATTGCTTGGCGTTTATAACCTGGCATCCTCAGCAAGACCTCCTTGAACTTCACCTTAATCCGGTCAAGGACATGGGGATAAAATTTCCCATTTTGAAAATCATGACGCCGTAACTTGTAAGATTGATTTAGCAGAGAAGTTAAGGAGCATTCGTGAATGAAGGCTACTAAGAAAGTGGAGAAATTCTAACTAAAATTTAGTTATTTTTAGCTCTAAGTCCAGCCACCATTCATGCTTCTTTTTTTATCGGGGGCTCCCTGAAGCCAGAACCTTCTTCGGCATGTTCCGTCAGGCTCACTGAGGGTCGGAGTACAAGACAGATGCTCTAGGGATGTTTGCTGAATTGATTTACGCTGGGTTGCAGCAACTGATTAGAACGGGAGGCTCCCAGCCTGACACGAGCTCTAACTATTGCATCAGATTTTTATTGAAAAGGAACTGAGAATAATAAATTAATTTCTGGTGCCAAAAGAAACCCACAGGAATTTGCGAGAAATACAACAAACTCACTAACATTCCTACTCAGTATTTGTTCTTCTCTGTCTTATATTTAGGCACATCTGGGGATAACTAAATCCGTTAAATCTGCCCCTCACAGAAAGGCAGCTTAACCCAGCAAAAAACCCCAATAAACCACCCCCAGATAAAGCCAACTGACATCACTTAACCATTAATGGGGCCTGTTCTGGTCTAAAATGACAAGCATAGAAATTGAAGCCATTTCTGAAATAAGTCATTCAGAATTCCAGGGGCAGAGAGAATACGACCTTCAGTTTCAACGTCAATTCTGAAGCATTTTGGAAAGAAAAAAAGAGCTTTTTTGTGACACATTGCCGAACGAGTCAGGAAAGACCATGGATGTCTTCAAGCAGATTACCGGTCTGCTTGTCCAAATGTGGGAAGAGATCGTGTCCTCTCCGTCTGGGTCATGGGATTCAACAAGGCTTTATGAGTTAGCAAATGGAGACTAAATCAGCTCCTGACAGAGGCTTATACAGGGTTTGGGGAAAATATCATTTGTTAAAAACTAAAAATGCCATTTCTGTTACTTGCTCACTCAATGAACATCTCTGAGCTCCTGTCTCAGAATCAGCCTAATTCACAGCACAGAAGCTGCAGTCCACGAAGGAGGTCAAAATTGTCGGCATTGTTGAGAGAATGGGCTGCTGGGCAGAGAGCAGGCTTGGTTTACTGGATTTTCCAAATTATTTTAATCAACTTTATTGGGGTATTATTTATATGTATATGAGTGATACAGACTATATGTGTGTCTGTGTGTCTGTGTGTCTGTACAGCAAAATAAACCGATTTAAAGTATACAGTACAAAGAGCTTTAGCAAATTCTTACATTTAGGTAAACAACACCCAAATCAAAATGAAGACCTTTTCTCATCCCCCCAAAAGTGTGCTTGTGCCCTCCCAGTCCATCAGAGCGATTGGCAACCAGCCCTAGGCAACCACTGATCAGCTTTTTGTCCCTATAGCCAAGATTTATTGTTTCTTTACTTCCTAGCATTCAAATGAATGGAATTCTGAGTATGTGTTCTTTTGTGTTCTTTTATAACTGGTTTCTTTCACACAGCATAATTACATTGACATCCATCCATGTGGGTGTATGACACTCCTTTTTATTGCTGATTAATCGCCCATTGTATGCATGAACTATAATTTATTTATCCACTCACTAGTTTATGGACATTTTGGTTATTTTTAGTTTGGGACTTTTATTAAGCGGCTCATAAATATTTATGGGTGAGTCCTACATGGACTCAACTCTTCACACCTCTTGCGAAATGCCTAGAAGTAGAATTTTAGGGTCCTATGCTAAATGCATGCTCAATTTTAGAAAAACTGTCAAAATTTTCTGAAGCGGTTATACCATTTTACACCAGCCCCACTATTCCCAAAGCTCCACATCCTTCTAATT
This sequence comes from Mustela putorius furo, assembly GCF_011764305.1. Classification (NCBI taxonomy): domain Eukaryota; kingdom Metazoa; phylum Chordata; class Mammalia; order Carnivora; family Mustelidae; genus Mustela; species Mustela putorius. The sequence continues at coordinate 11,729,401 of NW_025422045.1, forward strand.
CCTGAAATTTTCAGGCTTTTTGTATTAACCACTCTAATGGCTGTGTGGTTATAACTTATGGTGGTTTTTAATTTTCCCGTCCCTGATGACAAGGGATGTCAGACATCCTTTCACGTGCTCACTGGCCACTCCCTCGTTGTCTTTTGTAAAATGTCTCTCCCAATCCAGAGAACAATTTTTAGTTGAGTTTTCTGTTACTCTTGTATCTTGGTAGTTCTTCGTATATTCAGGGTATAAGCCCTTTGTCAGATATAGGATAGGAAAAGTGAGTATTTTCTCCCAGGCTGTGTCTTATCTTTTTATTTATTGGCGATGTTTTTCACAATGCAGAGTACTAACCGCTATATGATCATGGCCTGGAGATGTTTTTCAAAGAGCAGAAATACTTAGTTCTATGAGGACTGTCACATGAACCAAATTCTATTTCCCCTAAAATTCCCAGGTTGAAGCCCCATGCAAAACCCTAGGTCCCCAAATTTGGAGAGAAGTCCTTTAAGATGGTACATGAGGTTAAATGAGGTCAGGAGGCTGAGGCTGGAATCTGGTAGAACTCATCCCTTGGAAAAAGAGAAAGAGACACCAGAGATGCAGATACGCAAAGAAAAGGCAACCAACTTGCTGGAACCCTGATCTTGGACTTCCAGCCTCCAGAACCCTGAGAAAATACATTTCTATTCCTTCAGTACCCCCAACTTGTGGGGGAAGCCCTCACCAACCAATACACAGACCAAGTGATTCATTTTTTCTTTCGTGATTCATGCTTTTTATTTTCCAGCTAAGAAAGCTTGGCCTCCCTCAAAGTTGCAAAAATGGTCTATTTCTTTGTCTGTAAATTTTATAATTTTACCTTGAGGTCTCGTACCTATTTTGAGTTCATTTTTATGTGTGGCACTCAGAAGAGACCCAGGTTCATTTATCATCCCCACCCCGAACGGACATCTGGTTACTCCAGCACCACGCATTACAAGACCGTCCTTCCCTTGATTGGAATATGTCAAAAATCAATGGAGTGTATATCTGAGTTATTGCCACTCTTTATTCTGTTCCACTGATCTGGGACTCTTTTTTGGTGTCGGCATCACAACTCTCTTGGGCTTTAGAGTAACCACCGAAATCCAGTAATCAGAGTCCTCCAACTTTTTTTTTTTTTTCCAAAGTTGTTTCATCTAGCCTAAGTCTTTTGTATATTTCATATACACTCCATATATTTCATGTACATTCCATATCCATTGGAGAATAAAGTTGTCAACGTTTTAAAAAGAAGCAGAGGCCTGCTGGGATTTCATCGGGATTGCTTTGAATCTATTGGCCAATATGGGGTGGGTTAATATTTTAACGGTATTGCAATCCACCAACACAATGTAGTTCTCTGCATATTTGGGTCCTCTTTGATTTCTCTCAGTGATGATTTGTAGTTTTTAGAATACAGATCTTGCATAAATTTTGTTAAATTTATCCCTAAGTATTTCCCATTATTTGATAACATTCGAAGTGTTATTTTGTCAAATTGTGTTCTCTAGTTGTTGCTGATCAAGGAAAATGGTTGGTTTTTGCATATTGGCCTTGCATCCCCTCACCTTGCTAAAGTCACTCCGGGTTCTAGAAGGTCTAGTTCTTTCTTAAAAAGATTCCTTGGGATTTTCTATGTACACATCATGTCTACGAATGAAGGTGGTTTTACTTCTTCCTTTCCAACTCAGGTAACCTTAGTTATGTCACCTGAATTACTGTGCTACATAGGATCTCTAGGACAATGCTGAATAGAAGTGGTAAAAGCAGACATTTGTCTTATTTCTCACATTATAAGGAAAACACACTGACTTTTATTGTTATCTGATCCTCTATCAAAATAGAAAGTTCCTGGGGCATGTGGGTGGCTCGGTGGGTTAAAGCCTCTTCCTTCAGGTCCCGAGACCAAAACCTTCAGGTCCCGGTCTCGGGGTTCTGGGATCGAGCCCCGCATTGGGCTCTCTGCTCTGCGGGGAGCCTGCTTCCCCCTCTCTCTCTCTGTCTGCCTCTCTGCCTACTTGTGATCTCTGTCTGTCAAATAAATAATAAAATAAAATCTTCTAAAAAAATAGAAAGTTCCTTTCTATTCCTAGTTTGTTGAGAATTTTTATCACAAATTACTGTTGAATTTTCTCAAATACTTTCTCTGCATCTATTGAGATGGTTATACAATTTTCAATCTTCATTCTATTACAGTGGTAAATTACATTGATTCATTTTTAATGTTACAATATTATAGTTAATGACTGCGTTTCTGAGATAAACTACTTTTGCCTTGTGTATTATCCCTTAAGATATCACTAGTTCTACTTTGTAAGGACTTATTTAGGATTTATTTAAGGATTAATGATCTACTTTTCTAAGTTCCATTTTCTTTATATTTTGTAAGGATTTTTGAATATATGTTCATGAGAGATACTGGTATATAGTTTTTTGTGTTTTTCTTAAATAATGTCCTTACGTAGTTTTAGTTTTAGAATATAATGACCTTATAAAGAGTTGGGACGTGTTCTCTCCTCCTTTTTCTGAGAGAATTCATTTAAAATTGATACTATCTCTTTCTTAAGTGTTTGTTGGAATTCACTAGTGAAACCATCTGGATCTGGAATGTTTTGTTTTGTTTTGGGAGGAAGCTTTTAAATTATTAATCCAATTTTTTAAATGAATTATGTGTCATGCTTGAGTTTCCAATTTCAGTCTCAATTTCAACATTACTCAGATTTTAGCAAAATCTATATACAGAAGCAGAACTAAGAAACCCCCAAGTGACTTAATTAAAAATTATATATACAAACAATTATTCCTTTTAAAAGCTAAATGGCAAAAGCAAACCTGAAAGGTGTAATGGGGTAGACCATCTGAATCCCTGAATCCATCTTTTTCTCTCCCTAAATCAAAATCAGGTGTCCTTTGATCTCTGACATTCCAATGTCTCTTGGAGAGACACAGGTAGCCAAACACATGGGTTGCTCAATGGAAAATGGCTTGATGATGGCTCGACCAACTGGCGTCTTAGTCCCCAGCTCTCCCTGGTGAGGAGATAACAGCATTTTTCATCAGTATGCTTCCATAGTTAGCGTCTTGGTAAGCATAACTCTATTTACTGCTTTTTGCATTGTATGTGCTTGTCAATTTAAGGGGAAGTAGCCAAAGCATTTTATTTCCTCATGTTCCTTCACATGATGCCAGTCACATTAGTCAAGGTCATCATAGGTCACACAAATAGCTCTAAGGATGAGAGATGTTGCTCACGAACTTGAGACACATTCATAACACATGTCAGACTACTGTTTTATTTTTTTTCTTCTTCTTGAGTAAGTTGTGTCTTTAAGCAATTGGTCATTTCATCCAACTTGTTGATTTTATTGGCATGAAGTTGTTCATCACACTCCCTCATTATGCTGTTATTTATTGTCTCTAGAGTCTGTGGTTAGCTCTTCCCTTTGGTTCATTACGTTAGTAATTTGTATCTCTCTCTCTCTTATTCTCTGATGAATCTCGCCACAAGTTTTTCAATGTATTGGTCTATTCAGAAGCCTACTTTTGTGTTGTTGAAGCTCTCAATTATTTGTCCATTTTTAAATTTCTTCTCCTTATTATTTCTTTCCATTTACTTTGGGTCTCATTTGCTCTTCTTTTCCTAGCTTTTATTTTTTTTCTTTCAGAAGGAAACTAAAAATATTGATAAAACGATTTTCTAAAAATAGACAATTAAAGGCAAAGATTTTTCATTGAGCTGTATCCCACAAATTTTATGTTCAGTTTTCAGAATCACCAGTTAAGATGTCTTTGGTAATATCTCTTGTGATTTACTTTTTGAATCAAGGCTTTTTAAGAAGTGTGTTGTTTGGGTGCCTGGGTGGCTCAGTCAGTTGAGTGTCTGACTCTTGATTTCAACACAGGTCATGAGCTAGGAGCTGGGAGATTGAGGCCCCCAGGGGACTCTGTGCTCAACAGGGAGTCTGCTTGGCATTCTTTCCCTCTGCTCCTCCCCACGTTTGCTTGCTCTTTCTCTCTCTCTAAAATAAATAAATAAATATTTTAAAAAATTAAGTGTTTTGGGGCACCTGGGTGGCTCAGTGGGTTAAGCTTCTGCCTCAGCTCAGGTCATGATCTCAGGGTTCTGGGATCAAGCCCTGCATCGGGCTCTCTGCTCAGCGGGGAGCCTGCTTCCCCCTCTCTCTCGGCCTGCCTCTCTGCCTACTTGTGATCTCTCTGTGTCAAATAAATAAATACAATCTTTTTTAAAAATTCAACTGCTTTGTTTAATTCCTCCATATTTGGGGGTTTTAGATATCTTTCTGTTGTTGGTTTTTGGATTAATTCCATTATGTTGGAATTAAAGACACTTTGTTTTCAGTCCTTTAGATATACTAAGATTTGTATTTATGGCATTTTGGTACATATTCCACATGCACTTTAAAAAATTGTGTAAGCTGTCATTAAGTGTATGCTTAGTAAATGTCAGTTAAGTCAAATTGGCTCAGAGTGTTGTTCAGGTATTTCTTATCTTTACTGAATTTGTTTGTTTGTTTTATCTATCAGTAATTGAGAGAAATGTATTGAAACCTCCAACAATAATTGCGGATCCATTCACAGTTCTATAAATTTTGCTTCATACACTCAGAAATTATCTTAGTAAAAACATACACATTTAGGATTTTGTGTCTCTTGATGAATTATGTTTTATTATAATTAAATATTAATTTTTATCTCTGACCATATTTCTTCTCCCAATACCACTTTTTCTTTTCTTTTTAAAGTTTCAGATGTTTATTAATCAGTGTAAATCCCAACACAATATATCAACATGATTTCATGAATTTAGAGGGGAAATATTCCCTGGATAAGTGGAAAACTGTGCAGATGGCTTCTAGGAGAGCTACATTCTAAGCAGCATTATAGTGAAACATTTCACTTAGAAGTCTGGACCTTCTTTCTTCAGTGTGCTGTAATCTACATTCACTGGGTAGAACTTGTATTGATCATTGAGACCCAGTTTTTTCCAGGGTTCTGTATTATTTTTCCTATCCCAACTGACATCAGGATGAACAATGCCAGGCACAAGACATACAGGGCTGCTCCAATAACATAGGAAGATGAGGATCAAACTCGAATGCTTCTTGGCCTGACCCAGGATCTGGCATAACATGGTTGTGGCAGAGTCCTCCAGTATGGAAGAAGAAAAGATCAAATCTACCAGACCCGGCACTAAGCAATCCTACACCAAGGATGACCAATGTCCAAAGTCACTCAGCTACTTTTTCTGATTATAATACAGTCACATGTGTCTTCTTCTCATTATTCTTTTCATAGTGTATTTGATTCCATCCTTTTACTTGCAAACTACCTGTGCCTTTATGTTTAACGTGGGTTTCTTGCAGACAGCATATAGTTGGATCTGCCTTTTTATTCTATCCAATAGTATCTGATTTTTAAATTGGGGTGCTTAGACCATTTATATTTAATATAATTCTTGGTTTGACTCTTTCATCTTGTTTCTTGTGTCCTATTTGTCCCATCTGTTATTTGCTCCTTTTTTCTTCTTTCCCTGCCTTCCTTTGGGTTAATTGGGTTTCCTTTTCACTCCATTCAATCTCCACTATTGACTGATTAGGTACAACTTCTTTATTTTTTTAGTGGTTTTTCCACAGCTTTCAATAGATATCTTTAGTTCATGACAGTTCTCCTTTAAGTAAAATTATATCCTTGCATGTGCAGTTTTTGACCCTTATGACACTATACATTCATTTCTTCCTCCTATCCTTTATGTTATTGTCATCATACCTTTACTCAATTATCTTTTAGAGAACTTACAAAATGAGGGGGGAAAATTTCCTGACGTATTTATACTATTTTTGACGCTCTTTGCTTCTTTCAGTAGATCCAAGTTTATAGCTGGTATCATTTTTTTTTAATTCCTGAAGAATTTCCTTTAATCTTTCTTGTTGTGTGGTTCTTCCAGTAATGAAATCTACCAGCTTTTGTTGCCTGAAAAAGTTTTTAGTTTGTTTTCATTTTTAAAGAATATTTTCTCTGACTTTAGAATTCTATATTGACAGAGTGTCTTTGTTTCCTTTCAGCACCTCCAAGGTTTCTTTTCTTGTTTTCTGGTTTGCACAGCTTGTGACCAAAAGCCTGTGGTGTTGTTATCTTTCATTCTCTGACATAGAGTGCCTTTTTTCTTTAGACACTTTTAATAGTTTTATTATTGGTTTTCAACAATTTAATCACAATATCCTTTTGTCTGGTTTTCTTTATTTTTATTCTGCTTGGGATTTATTGAAGTTCTTGGGTCTATGAGTTTACATTTTTCTCCAAATATGGAAAAGTTTTGCCAATAACACTTTAAATATTTTTCTGTCCTTTTTCCTCTCCTCTGGGACTTTAGCAATTTGTATGTTAGATTGTTTATGCTGTTCCTTAGGTCCCTGTGGCTCTTTATTTATTGTTCAGCCTTTTAAAAATTTTCTGTGCTTGAGTTTAGACAGTTTCTATTGCTATGTCTTTAAGTTCATTGATGCTTTATGTTTGTTCTAATTTACTCTTAATCCCATCCGGTTGGACTTTTTCATTTCACATACTGTATTTTGCTCTAAAAATGTCAATTAGTTCTTTTCACAAGGACTTTTGTATTTTCTATTTTACTTCATTATATTCGTATTTTTCTTTAGACCTTGAACATACTGAGCATATTTTTTTAAGCTTATTTATTTTCTTTAGTAGTATCTACATGCAATCTAGGGTTTGAACTCATGATCCCAAGGTCAAGAGTCACACACACATGCTACTGACTGAGCTAGCCAGATGCCTCTTGAGCATATTTATAATAGCCTTTTTAAAGGCCTTGTTTGCTAATCCTGTCATTTTTGTTTCTGCTTCAACTGACTGATTTTTCTCCTCATTTTGAGTCACATTATCCTGTTTCTTGGTGTGTTCAACAATTTTAGTTCAGTTTTTATTTCACTGTGAGTATGATGCTGTGGAATATTTTGTTGTCTTCCAGTAGAAAGTATTAGAATTTTTATATCAGGAAATTAAATTACCAAGGATTAGCTTACCCCTCTCAAGGTTTGTTTAAACCTCTGTTGGGGCAGGTCTGGAGCTGAATGCCCTAGATGATCAATACAAAATTTCCACTCTGTCTGGTTATAGCCTAAACATCTTCTCACCTGTGTGAATCTCGAGAACTGTGCAACTGACAAATCCCATTGTTTTTTGCCTGAACTCATGGTGTTTCAGTCTTCACATATGGGGCTTATCATTCAGCAAGCATTTCAGGGGACCCTTGTGCAATTTAGGGGATTTCTTCTTCTGCCTAGATTCTTCTCTCCAGAACTCTAGCTGTCTTTCCAACTATTTTAGGTGTCCCTTGACATTGAGCTCTGTCTCCTCTATTCGGTGAGACCTCTGTGCTCTGCTTGAAATGTCTTCTCTGTATCACAGTCCGGAATGTGCCCCTGGACACAAATCCATAGAGATCACTGGGCTCCTCTTATTTGTTTCCCTTCTCTCAGGGATCAAATGCCCAGGCAGCCTGTTAACCAATGTCTGAAAACAGTTGTTTGATATATTCTGATCAGTTTCCTAGTTTGTTATGGTGGGAAAATAAGTCCGAACTCTGCTACTTTAGCACGGACATAAATAAAATCTCATGTACTGAATTTTGATTCAGAAACTCTCAGCTGGGTTGGGGAAAGCAGTGGTGGGTTAACAGGCTTCCAGATTAAACAGACATGTCATATGTATGCAAAAATATTGGTGACAGTATGAACAAACAGACAGAAAAACCTGACCAAGAGGGGCCTGGGGTAGACTCACCAATAGAGTCAGTAGACTAGAGCTGGAACCAGTGGGGTAGGATCATCTGGTGCCCACCAATGAGGGATAACTGCCACTCCTTGTGGTATGAGGACGGAATCAAACCTAGGGTGGGTCCTCCCTTGGCAAGGGCCATGACAGGATGCAGTCAGGGAGATAAGTAGCCACAGCTCCCCAAGCACCCTCTCAAAGACCAGTATCTTCAACATTTTCAAAGTTACATTTGGCATGAAAGTCATCAAAATAGTAATAAAAATTTCTTAAGGTAAGCAGTAGGGAATACTCCATTGAAATACCTGGGCCCCAAATACAGAGTCTGGGGAGAGTAACCAAAAAATGGGGACATTTTTGTGATTGTTTTCCCACTACACCCCCCACATTCTTGTCCTCAGGCCCCCATCCTGGATCCTCATGTTCAGTAGGTTTCGACAGTCATTGATAGGTCCCAACAAGGCCCATCTGGCCCTAATCTCCCTGACCCTTAAACTCCTTAACATGAGCCCTATGTCCAAAGCAGGCAGAGTTCTTCATGTTTCCCCATGCACACAGGTGCCCTTTCCCCCAAGAACCTGTGCATCTGGTGGGTCCTCTGAGAAGGGAAGGCCCATACAACTTCTGCCAGTTCTACCCCATCTAGCTGACTTCTTCTTTCTTGTCCTTATAGATCTAACCCACCATGTCTATCTCCATAAAAACTTTTCCCGTCACCTCTCTGTGCATGAGTGTATGGCCCCCTCAATTATATTTGATCTTTGTTCACCTGTTCCTCTTATTAAAGTGGAACTTCTTCAAAAGAGAGATTTTGCCTTATACATTTTTATAGTATTTTATCTCTAAACCAAGGCACATGGCAGAAGCTCAGTGAATGATGCTAAATGGCATACTTGCTTCCACCTTGGGAATTTATCTGCCAAATGGACCAGGATACTCATGTCAACCCATCCAGGCTTCCCTTGTTCCCCACTTGCTGCTGATGAAACTGATGAAAGACTGCTAATTTGCCTTGTGAAAACGCACTGATGGCTACAATCCCTTTGCCAATACATCTGTTCTCTCTGCATGTACCAGCACAGTAAGTCTGGTTTCATGGTCCTTAGTCATGTGGGCACACATTCAAGGCTTCACCTTGGTCACCTTACATAGATTTATGCTTCCCCAAGTCTTCCCGAGTCTTCACTTTCTACCCACTCCGAGGAAGGATCATTTCGATAGATGGCTCTTTTTATCATCTTCCTGTTGAAATTTAGTAGTTTTGATCTCAAGGATGGGGTGGTCTTTTACTGGGCTCTGCCCTAAAGCTGGAGGCACCTCCCTATACCTCTGGAACCAAGAACCAGATCTACAGTTTTGAGTCTATTACATAGTTGTAGGACATTCGATGAGTTACTTAAATGAGTTTGATCATCTATAAAATGAGGATACTCATGATAATTATTAATGATGTTTATCATGATGAAATTCAATCACAGGGTTGCTGGGACGCTGAAATGAAATCAAATGTGTCAAGAACTAGTATGATGCACATAATAGGCATTAAGTAAATGTTCTTACTATTATTGACGCATCATACACAGATGATGCCACCTCTCACTCTGGCCCTCCAGCCTCTTACAAATACATAAACACTTCTAGGATCTGTTATGGGTTATGCAATAGTTGGAGGAAACTAGCAAGAGGAAGAGTGCCTGCCACTTGCATCAGAGGGGGTGATGTTGTATAAATCCTAACTTGAGAGCCCACATGATTTTAAATTCCAGCTCAGTGGAGACTTAAGGACAAGAGACCCAGAATGTCATCTACAAGCATGGCATGGGATTCCAGAACACAGGTGGTTAAAGCACCCTGTGTGATTCTGGAAACTTGGTCTGGGAAAATTGTATGGGTTTATGGAACATCAGTTTCTCGGAAATGCTGTGTGATTCTAGATCGAATGGCTTAAAAAAACTTTGGGTGATTCCGAAACATGAACCTGAAAGAACGTTATATGATTTACAATTTAGGGTTATGATAATGTTATGCCATTTCATAACCTTGTGTGAAACTTGACCTGCAATAAACTTACATGATTCTGAAAACTTCATTTATTAAAACATTATGTAATTCTCAAAACTTGGCCTGAAAGAATGACTATGCTTGATGCCAGCATCCCGGCTATGACAACATTACTGTAATAACACTGTGTTGTTGCAGAAACTTGCTATACAAGAACACGTGACTTGGAAGCTTGGTCTATAAGAAATTCAGTGTAAATCTGGATTCCTGGTCTCCATGTACCTTAGCCTATAGGACTCTTGTGTGAGTCTGAAAACTCTTTTTGTAGGAATCTCAGATAATTCTAAATGCTTGATCAAGAGAATTTCATGTTATTTGGGAAGTTTGGTTTCTTGGATTTTGTTTCTGAAGCTTGGCTTGTAAGAATTTTAGGCGAGTCTGGAATTTTAGCCTGAGCAAATTTCATCTAAGTCAGAATCTTGGCCAATGAAAAGTTTACATGATTCAGAATCCTGGGATATAATAGCACAGCAGGTCAGCACTTTGGCCAGTAAAAATGTGATACAAGTAAACTGGCCTGTAGTAACACGGTATGATTTCAGAAGCTTCATCTTTATGAAGTGTGACTATGGAAGCTTGGTGTATCAAAGATCGCTAGTTGTCCCACACTACCTGTTCTTCCCTCCTTCCTTGGTTACAAGCTACCTGATTTTTAGCTGGCTACATGGCCACCTGAAATAAAAGTGAAATTTCTCATCCTCTCTGGCAGGTGTGTGTTGTCCTTGTAACTAAACTTTGGTCAATGACTCATGAACAGAAGAAGCATAGACACTTTCCAGGAAATGCCCCTAGACCAAGGGCTGCGACCTTCCTCTAACTCTCCTGCTTCCTGTTGGCTGGAATGTGGACCTGGGCCCAGTAGCCACCCTGAACCATAATGTGACCTTGGCAGGGAAGTCATGACTGATGGGACCTTGAGATCAAAGGATCCTGAGCTCCCAACGCTGGGGAATACTATCCCAACCCTATGAAACATGAAAGAGGATTCAGCTGCCTCATTTAAAAAAGCTGAATTCACTATTTTAATTCAAAGAACAATAGATGATTCTAAAGACTGGGTTTCTGTCATTCTGGCACCATGGCCTATAAATCTTCTGTGATTCGTTACCTTGGTATGCTGTTAGTTATTGCCAACCAAGCACACTGCCACACTCTTGAAGAGGAGAAGCCAAGAACCACATGTCCCAGAATTCCCTTCAGAATGGTTCTGGAAGAGTTTGCCTAGGGGAGCCTTGCACGCGAGGCTTAGAAGGCAGAAGAGGAAAGAGAGGCCTTTTGTCTCCAAAGACAGTGATAGACAACATGCTTGGCAGACTCTGGCTACTACACCTTAGAACAGAAGTTAACAAATGATAGTCCATAGGCAAAGCTAGCATAGCATATTTTTTTTGTTAATAAAGTTTTATTGAAACACAATTATGTTTACTTGTGTCTACATTTGCTTTCACACTACAACAGCAAAGCTGAGTAGTTGCTACAGGAACCATGTGTGGCCTACAAAGCCTTGAATGCTTACCACCTGGCCCAGCACAGAAAGGCCTTGCTCATTCCTTCTGTAGAATACATCACCAGGGTTCTATAACTTCATTTTAAGAAGTATGTATTGAGTATCAGATGTCAGTATCAGGGGAAGGGAAGAGTCTTGTGCATCAGGTGGGTATAAGTTAGGGGGCAAGATAAGGTATATCCAGGGAGCAGGGTCTCAAACTTGCTTCTGCCATCTTCAGATGTTCAGAGAAATATACAATTTTATTTTTGTTTCCCAATAATTGATCACATCTCCTCCCAGTCACTATCCATTGGATAGCAGAGGCAAGAAATGTTACAGTTTAATCTACCCGGGTAATTTTAAAGTGCATACAAAAACTTGGTCTTTTTATAGCAATGCTTGGTTTCTTTAGGTAAAAATGCACAGGGTGTGGCAGCCGGGAGAGAGATGGGTCTTTGGATTCATGCAAATGCCAAGTCCAGCTGCAGAGGGGCTGGTCGTGAGTGTTCCTCAGGCTGGTGACCCTGAGGAGGTCCCAGGGGTGTTCCTGGCATCTGCTGCTGGAGTCCATGGCTGATGTAACTCACAAATGCATCCCCCCTTCCTCTGCATGGTCAGGTCGCCCCAACTGATTTGGCCCCACTTCGGTTCTGACTGTTGTTTTGACTGAAGCCTGGTTTTCAAGTTCACTCTAAGCAAATAGGTACTTCCCTAGAGAAAAGAAGCTCCTAATGTTGTGAATACAACAAAAAGTCAGCTTCATTTTCACCTCCCAACCTCCCTAGACCCAGTGGGAGAAAAATAAGGATTCCAGGACCCTTTGGGACTTCTTGAACTCTGGACGAGGCACTGGGACCCCCGAGTAGGGGACTACGTGTCATTACAGCAGACTATAAGTTCTCACAGACCTGGGTCTCCCTCTGTCCCTTTCAGAGGAGGACACATAGCAGGGCTGGTGGGGGAGGGGTCCTCATTTCTGTTTGGTGAGCTCACTAAGGTCCTGAGGCATTGATGTTAGGAAAATCATTAATTTTTAAAAGTATTATATCATAGAATGGCAATCACGCTCTTTAAATATATATATGATTTATTTATTTATTTGAGAGAAGGAGAAAGAGAAAGCACCTGTGTGAGCAGGGAGAGGGGCAGAGGGAGAAGGAGAAATAATCTCTAGCAGGCTCCATGCCCAGCATGGGACCTGCTATGGGGCTCGATCTTACAACCCTGAGATCATGAGCCGAAATCAAGGGTCAGACGCTAAACCGACTGTGCCACCCAGGCACCCCATGGCAATCCCACTCTTCTGTTTCAGTTTTTGTGCCTAAATTCAAACATTTGCATTACATTTGAATTTCATTATGCTGCTTAACATCCATAGGCTGCTCAAGCATAGGGGAGATAGCTCAGGGACCAAGAGCAAATGTAGTCACAGAGTAACAGAATCAGGCAGGACAGGAGCCAAGCTGCAGGAGAGCACAGAAAGGAAAGCCTTGTCCTTCTGCAGTGTCTCTAGCACCCTCTACTGGCAAAGCTTAGCCTTGTGCTCCCTGGCAAAGAAAAAAATATATATTTAAAGGGCTCGGCCCCATTTTTGCAGAGTTGACAGTGAAGGATGATTTAGAACTGAGAGTCAATAAATTGATTAAATTGATAACTGACATATATGGGTTATGTCTCTCTGTAATTCCATTCTAGAAAAACGGAGACACATTTGTAATATGGATTTACTTTAAAATAACAACGATCAACATAACACATTTTAAGAAAATATCTCTAAAACAAAATTAGTGAAAAGAGTGGCATTATTTGAAATTGATGTTTGACCTAATGAAAGACAGCTGGACTCCTGTATCGGCTTCTGCAGTCAATCTATTTTTATATGTTGTTTTGGTTGATGTATCTAAAGAAAATCTGCTTCTACCACACACACACACACACAATGGTAACTATGTAAAGTGATAGATAAGTTAGATCGTGGTAATCTTTCCACAATGAATATGTATATCAAAACATCCAGGGGCACCTGGGTGACTCAGTCAGTTAAGTGTCTGTCTTCAGCTCTGGTCATGACTCCAGGGTCCTGGAATGGAGCCCCACATGGGACTCCCTGCTCAGTGAGGAGCCTGCTTCTCCCCCTGCCTCTCCCCGCTCCTTGTGCCCACTCTCTCTCTCTCTCTGTCAAATGAATAAATAAAATCTTTTTCTAAAACTTAAAAAACAACAAAAGCCATCCAGTTGTGCACCTTAAATATATACAATTTTTATATGTTAGTAATATCTCAATAAAGCTGTTTTTAAAAGCTTTTTTTTTTTTTTAAATACTGGTTTCGCATAAACATGTAGTTGGAAAGGGAGGAGTATTTTAAATTTTTAAGACGATTGTGAATATTCTGCTTTGTCAGTGCAGCAAAGCTTAGCTAGTGATAGTTTCTTAAAGGGTAATTACAATGGGGGGTACCTGGCTGACTCAGTCACCAGAGCATGAGATTCTTGATTTCATGGTCGTGAGTTTGAGCCCCACATTGGGCCTGGAGCTTACTTAAAAAAAAAAAAAAAAAAAAAAAAGAACAGCTGAATTGCAGTGAGGAATCTGAAATCCTATCAGTGAACTTTTCATACTCTGGTTTCATTAAAATCCACTTGTCAACCTTGCCATTTAAATGCATCTTTTGCCTATGCCTGGTCTTAAAACATTATGCACCAAGAATTTGGAAAATATTGGTTCACTGAGATATTTAGATCTTCAAAATGTTGATACATTTCATTATATAATATTTAAAAAATAACATTCCTTAATATAATGGCCAATCGCAACGTATTGGGAAGCTGTCGATCTCACAGTGGCCAACACAAAGTTTCCAAAACTCTGATTTGCTCCTGAAAGCTTTAATTTTATAATTGGCAACAATTAATGTCAATTTCTTTTCCTTGAAGTGGTGAGCTTATTTCACTGATTTTTCAAGATTCTGTCTGCCAAATACACAAATCTGGGTAACTATTCTTTATCTGTCTTTCAAGTAAAAATGGTGTTTCATGAAAAAGGGTCTAAGTTTAGCTCAAATTCAATCAATCACACGAGCCCTTGTCCTCTAGATAACCCTCATGCTTTTCTATGCAGCTGAAGTGCTTTATGCATTTTTCCCATTTTGTCACACAGAACCAGAATATTAAAAAGGCATGTCCTCAAGGTTTGATATTTAATCAAATATATAATTTTTACTGCTTTATCAAGGATATCCTTAAGCCAATCTGACTTCTTTGTTTTCCAGTGCAAGTGTGGAGTGGTGAAAACCAACTTCAGTGACCGCTGGCCCCTCCTGGGGTTACTATGCCCATTTATGCTAAAGCATCCCCTTGCTTTTGCTCCATCCATGAAATTCCAAACCAGGAAAAGGAAAATAATGTCTTTGTATTATAGTAAGGATAGTTTTTGGTGTTGCAGTGGCCCTGAGAGTTCTCAGAAACCTCCAAAGTGGCCAATACCTTGAAAATCATAGATCTATTGAAACACTTGATAACTAAGTACCATCTTGTGCTTTTAGGGCCCTAATTTTCATTTGAATTGAGAGTCCTGTTGGCACTAGTAGTGCTATTTTATTTCAAGGGCTCCCAAGGCTAGGAAGAGGCATGGCACGATGGCCACAGGTTTATATCCAGTGATGGCAGATTGTGTGAACAGAGATTTTCAAGTACTTTGGATAGAGAGGAAAAGTGACAGAAGACTTGAGTCATTACACAAGACCATAATATGCCAAACCCAGAAGAACCCACATCCCTGCAGTCAGTACCATAGTCGGAGTGCTGGGCGTGATTTCCTTTTATCAAGATAACATCTTTTAGAGCTAACGACCCCCAACTACTGAAGCAAGACCCTTTTGAGTGCTTTGCCCAGTGCCCTGTGAGTTACAGGATTGTTCAGTCTGGCTGGAGAACAGGCATTCTTCCTGGCCCTGGGAGAGTTCCACTGTTCTCTCTAATCCTTCCAGACTGCTCCTCCTCCGTTGTCCCCATGTTGTTTCCTCCACGGGTGGGCTTCTCGGTGCTCTGTGAAGACTTGACGGGGACCCTGTGTGGATCACTGGAGTTCTTTCTCTCTGTGGCTCCCTTAGCTGTCATCTGTGCCCTGTGAATTCTACCTGCCTTGGGCTCCCAAAATTTAGTTTTGTCTTCTCAACTTGGAGAGTCTGCTGGGATCCTCCTGTGTTCCTTCTGCCTGTGCTGTGGTCTGGAAACTCTCGAGACAATGAGATGGGGTAATCCTAGTGCTCATCTCATTTGTTTCTTGGGTCCTGGGGATCATTGTTCTGTGTTGCTTGAGGTCCACTGTCTTGAAATCATATTTTTAGTTGTTTCAGGTGGGCCAGTAAATCCAGTCCCTTAACACTTCTTGGCTGGAATTGGAAGACCCCAGGTGTTCCACAACTACCCTCCTGTCGGCACCCGTGTATTAACCTGACCCATCCCTAACCCCATAATTTCTGAGCTCATCCCTTTTTTATAGCCCACACTAGGAAGATCACACTATTAACATGCTGTCTGCAAACTTCTTTCCCTGGAGTACAGTTCCAAGTGACCACAGGTGACAGTTTCACCAAATGTTTCCCCACTACAAGGATTGCCATCTGGCCAGCTTCCAAGAAACCTCCATTGGTTTTCTCCTGCCTGCCCCTGACCCTCTAAGGGAATGCCATGTCTTTTTAATTTTTTGTTTGTTTCAATACCAGTCCACTTCCAAATACAAATGTTCATGACAGTCAGAATGGGCTAGTCCACACTACGCTAGCAACAAGCCCCAAATGAACAAGAGTTTACTTCTGGCTCACAGTACATATCCTTTGGGTGGGGGGCAGAAGGAAAGGGCCTTCCTCGGGGTCTTCGCTCAGAAGCCCAGCCCATCTGTCTCAACACCTGCTCTCACGGTTGCCGAGCCAAAAAATCGCCTGGCCGAAAATGCACACTCTCTCGTACGTAGAGCCTCCCAGAGGGTCCTAGTCACTCTGTTCACATTTCGTAGGCTAGGGCAAGATGGATGCCTTCCTTATCCTCCAGAGACACCAGAGACGTCCAGTCCTGCCTGCCCACATGCCAGGCAAGAGGGAAATGGGAATACCGTTGACCAATCCTAACGCCGGCTGGCGTATTGCGCATGCTCGCTCCCTCTTCGATCATCCGTGGTCAGTATGTGACGTGTCAAGTGACAATTCACCCCCTGGCATATTGAACGAGAAAGTGCTTGTTGCAAACTTCTCCTGAGTTGTCATAATTTATTGTAGATCAAGGGAAACGCCTAACTTCCAAGGCCGTGCAAATCCGGAAAGCATCCTCTGGGCTGGTGGAGATAACTCAGACATCTTCCAGCAGTGTGAGAGGAAATGGTGAGCTGGAAGCGGCCCTGGTGCTGGGCTTAGTTCCTGCAGAGGCCTTCTCTGACACTGGCTCTGCCACGTACTGGCTGTGTGACCTTGAATAAGTCCTGTCCTCTTGGTAGCCCTCAGCTCTCTCCCCTCTAAAGGGAGGATAATGTGAGTGGAAATTTCTAGAACAGTGGC
Organism: Mustela putorius furo; assembly: GCF_011764305.1. NCBI lineage: Eukaryota > Metazoa > Chordata > Mammalia > Carnivora > Mustelidae > Mustela > Mustela putorius. The sequence continues at coordinate 11,746,321 of NW_025422045.1, forward strand.
TGGCTTGTTCCCTTCCCGCTGGCTGGGAAACATCTCTGTCCTGGACCAGAGCCTGGAGCTGATTCACAGCCTCTATCGGCACCATTCTCAGTCCTATGCCAGGTCAACGAGCTGTTTATCTTGGTGTCTGAGACCATTCCTGACATCGCAGACACACAGAGACAGAAGCATCCAAGGGCTGGTGGATCCCCACCCCCACCTTTCCACCCCAGGGCCTTATGGGAGTGACTAAAAATGTAACTGGAAGGCCAGCAAGGCCAGTTTCCCAGAGGTGGAGTCCATGGTTCCCATGGAGACTTTCTGCCCTGCTTCCAAGGAGCCTTCCCTTGTACTGACTCTTGACTCTGCCTGCCTTCCAGCTCCTGTCCCTGTCTCTGAGCTCAGGACGTCCATCCCTCTTCCCTGGGACAACTGTGGGATCTCCCCCTCAGTCCCACCCCAGCCTCTCCCCAGCCCTCCACAGCCGTCCAGCTTGTGTTGCCAACCCAGGGTTCCCAGCTCTGCCTTTGCCCTCTCCTTCAGCAGCCGTCCGGGTGAGGGGACAAAGCGCCCCTGCAACGCCGAGTCCTTTCCCTTCCCTCTCCCTTACCCTCTACCTGAAGAGCCAGCCCACCAACGAGTCATCTGCTCTCCCCCTGAAATATCCTTCCCACCCCTTCCTCTGTCTGTCTGCGGGGCTCCCCAGCCCCCACCCTGCCCACCCTGCCAGCCCAGCCAGGAGCTTACAGCCCCCACGGGGGACAGCCACCTGTGGAGAGAAATGGTTAAGAGCAGAGGTGGGGTCCACACCCTGGCTCTACTCTTCCTGAGCAAGCGGCTGGACCACTGTGTGACTCAGTTTCCCCAGCTGTAGAGGGTAGATAATGATGGTGCCTTCCTCAGAAGATTACTGGGAAGAGGAATTGAGAGAGAGCTCGGAAAGACGTGCAGTGTGTGGGCGTGTGTCGCTTGTGATCCGCACGCTAGTTATCATTGAATCGACCAGCTGACCCGTCCCCCGGGCACTCACGCGCTGAGCCCCTCAGGACGGCCAGGCTCTGAGCTCACTGCTGGGGACACACACAGACCCCCTGGGGACACACACAGACCCCCAGGACTCAGGCCATGCCCCTCGAGAAGTCCTCTTTCAAGCAGGGGAGGGAACCAGGGAAACAATTGACTAGACACGGTGTGACGTATGTGTACAGAGTTGTGTCCAGGCCACGGGAACAGAGAGCAGGAGGGGTCCTTCCACCAGGACAACATAAGAGACCTCTTGTGGGGATTGAGGGAGTCCGATATATGGAACTTACGATGCCTGACACATAGCGGGTTATTCAGTCAGGGAGGAGGGCCCGGAGAAGTGAAAACCTCTAGGCCTGGAAGCCTTAGGAGGTTCCCACCTAACTTTTCAATCTGGGGGGTGGGGTGGGGGGTATCAAGTCACTTGTTTCCACCTTTTCATTGTTTCATTGTGGAATATTTGTGTTTCTAAGTGTCATGTCGGGTTTGCCTGACTCCCAAGTTTGTGGCCTGTCTACCCTCCCCACCTGCACCCCTGACACACATAAGGTAGTGAATTCAGTCCTTTGAACACGACTAGAATAGGGTAAAACTGCAAGCTGGTGTGGGGAAAGCTCCTCTCTGTATTGTAAAGTTCTTGAGATGGCGCCCCTGGGGGGCTCAGGTTAAGCGTCTGACACTTGATTTCAGCTCAGGTCACGATCTCGGGGTCTTGGGATTGAGCCCTGGCTCCCCTCTCAGAGGGGAATCTGCTTGTCTCCCTCTCTCTCTGCCCCTCCCCCTGCTCATGGTCTTTCTCTCTTTCATAAATAAATAAATCATTTAAAAAATAATAAAAATAAAAAAATAAAGCTCTTGAGCCAGAGGATGGGGTTTCCCCACTGGCCTTTCCCACCATCCCCACCTGCTCCTGACCAGGCTTATGCCCTCCTCCCTTTGGAACCTGCTGGAACAGGGCAAGGAGGTAGTGATACTGGGGGAGGGGAACAGAGCAACAGCCAGGGCCTCATTCAAAGGAGGCAAAGAGGCTTTCCCGCCCTTGGGCTTTGGCCCAAACATTCCTTTCACAGGATAGAGACATCCTCTCCATCCAGTTCAGTAGGGTAAAGAGCCAAGGTAAATGAAGCCTGTCTGGGAGGCTGTGGACATCCCATGAGGGTGGCAGGAGCCGAGGTCTCCTCCTCCTCCTCGGCTCAGTTCCAGACGTCCCCAGGCCTCAGCCCCAAGGCTGTGGTTAGGAAAGCGGTGCCTGGCCGTGCGGGGGCTCAGAAAGTCTGTCAGGGTCAGTGGCCACCCAGAGACTTGGCATCCCCTCCCACAAGGTCTCACTTCCTCAGCACAGGGTCTCCCACACCCCCGGCCTCGGCCCACTCGCTCTCCCCTTTCCTGCCAACTCATGTCACTCATTTTCCAGTGCGTGATGCCAACAGCAAATTGTTCATGCCGCCCTCCATTTCCCTGGGGCAGATCATGGACTTGAGGCTCTTTTCTGAATACAGAGCCATTCTCTTGTTGATTGTCCCTTATTTTCCAGTCCTCTCCCCCTCCTCGTTTCCTGCCAGGAGGTCGGCCGCACCAGGAACTGTGGCGTTCATCTTGCAGATGAAGAAACCCATCTCAGAGACACTGAGCTCTTTGCTTCAAGACCTCCCAGGACTCGGCTTTGAGATTTTGCCACCCAATTGCAATTTTTCCCTTTTCTCCCTTGTCCAACACCCTGCACTGATTTAGGTTATATGTGGAAGGAGTTTTCATAGATCAAACCCCGGCACAGCTCCCCCCAAGGGCTTCCTGTGTTTCCAGGGACCTAGAGGAGTTCTGTCAAGATGGGAACAATCAACCATTCCCTGAGCAGAACCCGTGGCTGCTATGTGGTAGTTTCCCAAGCTGGGCTTTGATAATTTTAGAGCTTGGGGTATTTAGATGGGCCCCCAGGAGCCCTTGCTGCCCCCACCGTGGCCTGCCTTCTGGGCCTGGGACGTGCATTTTCTTCCTCCCCTGCAGACTTCCTGCTTCTGATCTAGAGCCTGGTGCTTAATAATTATTGAAAGAATGATTGAAAGAGTGAACAAATGGATGTTGCCTTGTTTTGTCCTTGATCTAGACTTGTTCCTGCCCCTCTCTGGTGTTATGCCTTCCACTGACCTTGGCCTTGACCAAGATGGCAAAAAAAATTAGCTACTGTTTTGTCCCCTGTCCACTCCATCACCCAGCCTTTTATGCTGGGACCAAAAAAAGCTATAAATATGAGCTAATATTTCCGGCAACCACTCAGGATAGCTTCTTCCTCTCTTGCTGGATCACATCTTCTTTATCTGATAGATTTGAAAAAGGAATTAATTTATAACCTGCCTTATTCCAAAAAAGGCTCAAATCACTTCATAAGCTTAAATACAATACAAAATGAAGTAAATTATAAACCAGATGTCAAACTTACAGGAAAGGGAAAGTAATGGTAGGAAGGAAGAAAGATAGAAAGAAAGAAATATTGAAAATGAGATATGGTTGAACTGGATGTTTTGTTGCCTTTTTTTTTTTTAGTTTAAATAAACTGTATTTTAAAAATATCAAATTGTTTCCATGTTACTTCCTAGGACAAAGCTTAAGCCCATCTAAAGTCATACAAAAATATCTAGCACCCAAACAAGGTAAAATTCAGAATATCTGGAATCCAGTGAAAAATTAACAGGCATGCAAAGAAGCAGGAAAATATGACCATAATGAGAAGAAAGACCAGTCAATAGAAACAGATCCAGAAATGACACAGGTGATAAATATAGCAGACAAGGACAGTAGAAGAGTTATATCTGTATTCCGTATGTTCAAGATGGCAAAAAAAAAAAATTAAGTATGTTAAGTACAGGTGTGGAAGGTACAAAAAGGGACAAACCAGGCTTCTTTTATTTTTTAAGATTGTATAATTTATTCATTTGTTTGTTTGTTTGTTTGTTTGTTTAGGGGAGAGAAAGAGAGGCAGAGGAAGAGAGGGAGAGAGAGAATCCCAAGCAGACTTCACGCTGATGGGGGAGCCTGGGACAGGGCTTGATCTCACCACCCTGAGATAATGACCTGAGCTAAACCAAGAGTCAGCTGCTTAACCTACTGGGTCAGCCAGGTGCCCCAGGGACAAACCAAACTTCTAAAGATGAAAAATACACTCAATGGGATTAACCACAGACTAGATACTGCAGAAGAAAAGGACTTGTGAATTTACAAGTCATAATAATAGAAAACATAATAATAATGCCTTTACAAGGCATAATAATAGAAACTGAATGAATGGAGAATAAAAGAAAAAATAAATGAACAGACCTTCAGTGATCTGTAAGGCAGCTCCAGCAGCCTTCTGTACATGTAACTAGAGGCCCCATATGTCCCATATAGACATATGTCCCTTGCATAATATTGATTATTGTTTTTAATCCTTAGAGCCATGTACTATGAAACATTACATTCAGTCACCTGTTGTTTTCAGCGTAACCGTATGTTTCTTAGATCAGTCCATGTTGATACATAAATTTGATTCTTTTCATTTCTGTACATTATTCCATAGGATAAGTATACCACATTTTATTTATCTATTCTTCTGTTAATGGACATGCAAATTAGGCAATATTTATACTATTGAAATCAAAGCTGCAGAGAACATATTTGTGGTGGTGTGTTGTTAAATGTTTAACCATCAGCTCTCAAAAAAAAAAAATAATAATAAAGAGAGAGAGAGAGAGAGAGAGCGCCCTGCTTTGTAATGTTTGTTAATTTCCATGTTGTAAATACTCTGACCGTGACCGAATTCAGACTAGTGGCGTGATGGCATCGAACACAGAGTTGGAGGGAACTGGACATCCTGGGGTCCTGCGAGCTGGTATGAGTTGGCTGCAGGACACCACCATGTACATACATCCCTGTGTGTCTGTGTGAATGTTTCCCTAGCAATATATCTCAGGACGAAGCTGCAATGGGCACACTTTAATTTACCACTGACTGCCCAGTTGCTCTCCGATGTGGCCTTCCTAATTTTTACACCTTCCAGCCGCCAATGACAGTATTCATGCCTCGCCATCTCCACTGGGCTCAGTACCTTCTGTCTTACATTTCTGCCACTGTGATGAATGAGAGACCTTCCAACCAGTGAGGCTAAACAGCTTTTCATGTGTTTATTGGTGACTTGGATGTCCCTGTCTGCAAAACGCCTTTCATATTCTTAGTCCATTTTCTTTTTTCTTTTTTTTTAAATATTTTATTCATTTATTTGACACAGAGAGAGCGAGCACAAGTAGGCAGAGAGGCAGGCAGAGAGAAAGAGGAGGAAGCAGGCTCCTCACTGAGCAGAGAGCCCAATGCAGGGCTCGATCCCAAGACCCTGAGATCATGACCTGAGCCGAAGGCAGAGGCTCAACCCACCGAGCCACCCAGGTGCCCCTCTTAGCCCATTTTCATCCCCGATTATTTACCTTTTTCTTAATGATGGCTGGGAGTTCTTCCTATAGCATATCCTAATCCCCTGTTTGTTATATATGAATGGCAAATATTTTCAGTCTGCCTTACTAATCTTTCCATTATTGGTTTATGCTTTTAGTCATTTGTTTAAGAAATTCTTCCTCTCCTGCAAATCATAAAGATATTCTCCTCCATGTTTCCTTTTTACAAATCATCTTTTTGTCTTATTACATGAACAATATGAATTCTTTGCAGAAAAATTAGAAAATACACAAAATCCAGGAGAAGAAAAATCACTTGCAATCCTACTACCCAGAAATAACCACTTTCAGTATGTTGGTCTGGGATATATATACATCAGATATATATACCAGATATATATACATAGGTCTGTCCCTGTGATGTCACCCCACCTAGGGCACCTTGCTCTGGGAAGTATGAAGCCCCCTGAGAGTTTGGTTGCACTCTTTAATCTGTCAATCTTCCTTTCTAGCAATTTTTTTTTTTTTTTAATCTGGACCTCCCATGCTTGGGTTTTGGTCTTTTTTTAAAGTAGGTTTGTTGTTGGTTAGCAGGTTGTTTCAATGTGCCTGCCCTCGTGGCAGCAAAGCCTCCAGCTGTGTGGGACAAGGACTTCCAGTTCCTTCATTCTGTTCCCATTCTGGCCCTTGGCCAGTCTCCAGCTGAACAAGCTAGGCCCTTCTTGGGGCGGAGGGTGGGGGTGATGGGGTCACTGGGAGGGGGGAAGGGGAAAAGCCCTGAGCTGTCAATCAGGCCACTACTGTGGAATTTCTGGGGACAAGTCGGGGGCAGGTCACTTAGCTTCTCTCAGTCTTGGTTGGGTCCCTGCTCCCTGCTTCCTGTGGGGGCTGGGACGGGGGCAGACTGCACTTGTTAGGTTTTCCGCACCTGAGAGCAGGTAGAGTCAGCCAGGAGGTGGATAAGAGAGCTGCCAGACCTGGTGTGCTTGGAGCTGGGAGTTCTCTATGAAGAACACTGCTTGCCTCAGGTAGATTTAAGCTACTTCTTTCTTGCCAGCATGAAAATGCAGAGTTGCTCAGACAAGTCCCAAATGAGCTTGTCCTCCAAAGTGCCTTCTTGTTGATTTAGGTTCCTTCCCAACTTTGTCACTGACTTGCCCGGAGGCTTTGGCAAGTCACTCCGCCTGGGCCTAGGACCCCTTCTGGAAACTGCCCTTCAGGGGAAGTAGGTAGTGATGTGAGGAGCAGCGTTCATTTTCTCCCACCCCTGGGCGACTTATGCAAATTATTTAATCGTTCTGAAGCTCAGTTTCATAATCTATAAAACTGGAACCTGATAGCACCAAATAATTTATTGATGCAGGCAAGGTAAGGCTCAACATGTCCATTTTAGTATAAAGACAGAATTCTAGGATTCCGGGGTCGCCCAAGAAGGGATGGGTGTAATACCCAGAATGGCCAGCAGGTGGTGCTGTCTCAGAGCAAATCTCCTAGCGGCGGGTGAGTAGGTTTTCTCCAGCAAGTGGGGAGGTCCCTTTGGAGCCAGAGTACATTGTGATTGAAGGGGCTCTGGAGAGTCCAGCGCCCTCATCTTCCCGAGACAGGCTCTGAAGCTAAAGAGAGCATGCCGCTGTAGTCACAACAACCAGAGCTCCACCCCAGGGCCCGTGTGGCCAGAGGGAGCCTTCTTACTCTCCTCCCACGTCCAGTCTCCCTGCCACCTAAGGGCCATCTCTGGCCCTCCACAGAGGTGTGGTAGACCCTGCTGGAGAGGTTGGGATGGCTGGTTTCCCCAAGCCTTGCTGGGTGTCTGTCTGGGTGGGGAAGTGGTGTCTGACTCTCCAGGGGAGGAGGACCCAGGCTGCCCGACCCTTGGATGACCCTGCACAGAATTCCCCACTCAGCCTTTCTCAAGGGTCCTTGGCCAACAGTGGGTGGAGAGGGGTGCAGCTTGGAGAAACTGCGGCATGACCTGAAGGAGGCAGCTCAGAGGGCACAGAGCTGGGGTCCCCTCTGCCCTCCAGGGACCCCTTCCTTGTGAGTGCCTGATCTACTTAGCCCAAGCAAGCAAGTATCTCACTCTCAGGGTCTGGGAGCTGAGACACCCAGCAGATGACCCCCAGGGGCTCTCCCTGCAGGCTCAAGGCACAACCTGGCACTAAATGTGGCTCATCTCCCCTTGGAGACCTTAGCCCCAGGTCCCCTCATGGGCTGTGCACATGGCTTGCTATCCCTGGCTCTTGTGTGCAGAGATAAATTCTCCCCAGCTCTGCCTCCCCAGTCTTTTTCTCCCTCTACTGCATCCCCTAACAGACCTTGACCAGCCACTCCACTCCCTCTGAAGTTCTTGCCTCATCTCCAGGTAGCCCCAGACTCCTAGAGCCCCTAGGAGGGATGCTGAGTGGCTAAGCCCTTGGAAGCAGGGAGCCAGGGCCCTCATAGGGGGAATGAAGGCCTGGGCCATTTCCATTTCTTCAGACCATGGTCTATTTGAAAAATGAAGAGTGGTAATGAGAGTTACAAAGACTGAAGCTTATTTTAAATACTTACCATTCCAGATGAACAGTTTCTACTTATAAAACATGACAGGGACTAAAACTTCTCTGGTATGACATCTAACGTCTAGATTTGGGGCCCTTCATGAACGTAAGGCCCAGAGCCAAGTGGCTCCCTGTCCTTCTCCCTCCCATAGACCTAGACGGACCGCTGTGGACTTGGGTAGGTCGGAGGAGGGGAGAGCAGTGCAAAGCCCTGGCTGGAATGTGGGGCTTGGGATCCGCTCCATCTCTGGAGGTTCTGAAATCAGAGAATGTCAGGCCCAGAAAGGGCCTTGGGGATTCCGTGGCTTACACTCTTCTCTTACAGGTGGAAAAACTGAGACCCAAGGACAAGTGCCTTCCTCAAAACACTCGACAAGTGAGAAATGGATCCAGGCCATGACGCCAGGTCTCCTGACTCCCAGGCTGGTGTCCTCCCTGCTTCATTTTAGTAAAAAGAGAAAAGGAAAAACACCCAGCAAAGACTGAGACTGAAGTGCCCCCTATTCACCTCTCCTCCCCTAGGCAGTCTCAGCTCACCTTTCTCCCGACGTCACCAATTCCAGAACCCCGCGCTCGTCAATCACAAAACCATCCCCTTTCCTTTCCTACCCTTGGTATTTGGACACAGAGGGAATCTGGTTCCATCTCAACACTGGAGCAATCTAGAAAGGGCAAGAAGCTCCCAAGGGGCAGAAATGGCCATAAGAGGGATGGGGGAGGTGGGCCTCGTTGCTAGGCAACCAGCTTCATCTGTTGCCTCGGTGACAGTCCCATCAGAGGGAGGCTGTGTGCTAGCGCGTGCCTGTGAGTCTCCAGGCTTCTCAACACCAGCTGGCTGGAACCACGTCCTCCCCCATGGTAGACTCCCTCCTGCACATATCTGAGCCCCCCCCCAACACGAATAAGACCCTGTCCTGCCTCATTTCCTGCCTGCTGCCCCCTGCTCATCACAGAGTCTCCTGCTTCAACTACCCCAAATTGTCAGCCTCACAAATTACAAGAGCATCTTTGATCTTGCCTCTAGACCTCAGTTCAAGCAGTTCTCCCCATCTAGTGGCCCGCTGGGCTGTTGTCTCATGGGAGCAGAGAGGGATGGAGAAGAGGGATGCTTGCTACTCCCTCCCAAGGACACTTAGCAGTTGCAGAGGTTGCCCGTGGCTGGGTCCCCTGCCGTCGACCTTCAGGGACCGAAGAAGCCAGACAGGAAGCCCTTCATACACTTCACAGACGTCCAGTGAGAGCTGCCTACATGCCAGGCACTGTGCCAGGCCCGGGAGCCCAGGAGCTCAGCCTCACAAGCGAGTCAGACAAGGAAACAGAGTCATACAGGTGGGTGTCCTTATAAAGAAGAGACCTCAGGGAGCTTGTGGGCACAAAGAAAGGCATCTCATCCATGGCTGTGGGAGAAGGGGCTGTGGTAGGCTGAGTCAGCGCCCTCCCCCGCCCCGACCTGAGAGACATCCATGTTCTAAATCCCAGAACCTGCAAATGTTACCTGGTGTTGCAAATGTTTACAGACGTGGTTAAATTAAGAATCGTGGGATGGGGAGATTGTCCTGGCTTATCCGGGTGGGCCCAATGTAATCACGATGGTCCTTATGGGCAGGAGGCAGGAGCATGCGAGGCTGGAGTGAGAGGAGGCAAGGAAGGCAGGCGGTCTCAGAAGCCAAAACAAGCAAAGATCAGATTCACCACCGAGCCCTCTGGAAGGAATCGAGCCCTGCTGACACCTTGAATTTAGTCCCTAGAGACTCCTGCTGGGACTCCCGACCTCCAGAACTAGAGAGTAAGGAGTACACTCCTGAGCACAGTCTCATCTGGGCTCTGCTGAGAGCTTCAGGCAAAGCCAAACCCTCAGGAGGCCTGGAGACAACTACTGGGAGGCCCAGGACTCCCACCTGCCAGAGCCTGAACAGACCTTGCCTCCTCCTCCAGGCAGCCCTCCAGCCCAGGCCCCTTCTTCTTCACAGACCTAGTAAAAGAAGCTTATCAGTTCTAAGACCCTATGATTGCCATGCGTTGGGCTGGGGCATTTGGCTCCATTCCTGGCCTTCCTCCGCCTTCATTCGAAATTCCCTGATAAAACACAGGCAGAGTCAGCCCTGGTCTTGGCAAGCGGTGGGCTGTGGCCTTGCTGACGGCCCCTGCTGTCAACGAGAGTTGGGGGCTACAGTGCCCCCTCTGCACCCTGCATGACCCCGGTCTCAGGTTAGGGCCTATGAAGTCTCCATCTGCTAATGACTAGGAAGCGATGGAAAAAGACGCTCACCTTTATGAGAAATCAAAGAATGGTTACTCAGCGGGAGAACATTCTCAAAGCCCAAGGTGGCCAGGTTGACAGAGACACTGCGGGAGTGACGTGCTATGTTCGGAAAGCAGCTTCAGAAAGCGTAGCTTGAAAAATGCTTGTTTGCTTTTACTCAGTAATTTCCCTTCTGGGAACGGGTCCTCAGGAAATAAGCAGAGATGTGGGGGAAAGACTTATGTACAGAGCGGTATCTTGTGGCCGTGTTATCATGGCGGAAATGAAAACAATCTCATGAACAATGGGGTAATGGCTATGGAATTCAGGGTCCCTGGTAAGGAAATTACGAGGCCTTAGAAAAAGATGTTAAAAAAAAAAAAAAACTTAATGATATGGAAAAATACACGTAATATAAGATATTTACATCATGCACAACTGTCTTAATGGTATAAACAACTCCACCAAGGAAACTGCAAAGAAAGAAATTTGAAAGCACTGGGCTGAAGTGAAACATTGATTAGTTATACATGCTGGGTCGCCTGGGTGGCTCAGTCCATTAAGGGTCTGCCTTCGGCTCAGGTCATGATCCCAGGCCTGGGATCAAGTCCCCCATCAGCGGAACGGGCTCCTTGTTCAGCTGGGAGTCTGCTTCTCCCTCTCCCTCTGCCCTTCCCCCCTGCTCATGTTCTCACTGACTCTGCTCGCGGCCTCTCTCTCTCTCTCTCCAGTAAATAAATAAAAAATCTAAAAAAAATACAAATGCTGGTGGGGCACCCAGCTGGCTTGGTAAGTAGAGCATGGAACCCTTGATCTCAGGGTTGAGTTTGAGCCCTGTGTTGTGGATAAAGTTTACTTTAAAAAACTAACTAATTAAAAACATTTTTAAATAATAAAGAAGCCTTCTGCTTCTCCAAGGTCTCCCTCCTGGGCCTGGGGCCCAGCCCACCGCACACCCCACCCTGCTCCACGGGGGTGGGGGGGGGCTTGGAGCGGGAGGCCCCTTCCCACATGCCCAGCCTCAGGCAGGCCAAGCTGTCCCTCTTCATGGGTACCTGCCCTCTTTGTCACTAAAGACGTTCTGTCAGCAAGACCCCATGATGCGGCTTGTGTCCCTGGGAGCAGTCTGTGGCTTCCCCAGGAGCTGGCAGAACAAATTTGTTGGCAGATGGGTGGGTGAGAGGCTAGCTGCCTCTTCCCCACCCGCCCCGGGGTCGTGGTCCTCACAGCCTGCCCCCCACTGGTGCTCCAGCAAGGCCCTGCTCCTCACTTTCTGCTCCCCTTCCTGGGACAGCTGCTGGACCCCTAAGCCCCTGAGTCCACTGCATGCAAACCTGCACCCTCCAACCCTCCTGCCTCCTCCTGGGTTGCTGGGAGGGTCAGAGCGCAAGACACCCAGGGACATGGCCTCCACGCTGGGTGACTTCAGACACAGGGGCACTAATTCCTCCAGCCCAGGTGGCCAGGAAGTCAGGGCCAGTAGGGGTTGGGTCCTCCCATCTGGAACCACAGCAGGTGGCTCTCCACAAACGGCTTTTTCCCCTCCCCCGAAACTAGAGCCGGTTCTAGGCCAGGCTCCCCCCTTTCTGCTAATGAGCAAACAGAGGGGCTGGGAGAACAAACAAGCTTCCTGCTGAAGGTAACCCAGACCTCTGAGTCAGAACTCACAGCCCTACCTCCCCTGTCAGGGCTCTCCTCCCCCCCCCCGGGGGGAGGGGTGGCCAGTGGACAGGGCAGGCAGTGGCAGCCCAGGGTGCTAGGACTCACGGACCTCTCACCCCGGTTCCCCTCCCGCGTCTGAGCTCAGGAATCTGCATGCACAATGTCAGGAGAGGGGCCCCGTTTCCCCCGTGGTACTGGTAGGTTCTTATTTCCATCTTGAAATTTGTATGATATTCCAACCTCCCAGATGAGAAGAGAAGGACTTTGCTCCCAGCTGATGGGTTCCCCAACACTGCGAAGTCAGGCAGCTGCAACACGGCCCCCTCCTCTCTCCGATGCTCCTGTGATGATGTGTGGCAGAGTCTGGAAGGAAGGGAGCAGGGGCTGGGTTCCCTCACGAGAATTTGTGCCGAGGGTCAGGGGTCAAGGTCCATCCATCGTGTCAGTCTCAAGGTCACAGAGCCACATCTGGCCCTCGCTCCTTGACCTGGGCATGTTAGGACCAGAAGGGGCCAAGGTTGGAACGGAGGAGGGCAGGTTCCAAAGAGGAGAGAAGAGAAGGCCCATCTGCCCCTCTTCCCTGGCAGCTCCTGGCTGGGGCCCTGAGAGATGAGAGGAGGGTCAGGGGCCAAAAAAGAAGTTCAGAAGAAGGGAAACCTACTCATTTTTACCATATTCCCACAATGCTTACTGGTAATAGGGATGCATGGCAGGAGGAAAGAAGGGGTGACAAATGCGGAGATGCCCCCAGGGAGAGAGCAGAACAATCGCCTCCTGATTGCCACAGGGAACCAAGCTGGCAGGGCTCGCCCAGGCTTGCTGTCGGCGGTGGGGGTCATCGCTGGGAGGTGTGTCTCCCCTTTCCCAGACTAAGCACTGTCCCCCGACCCTGCCCTTCCATACTCAATGGGTTGTTACCATTTGTGATGTAAACATTAAGTATAGAGGGGAGTTGATCTCGAATCTAGAAGGCTGCTATGCTCACAAAGCCTGCAGATGGAAGGTTTATAAAGCCCAGACCTGCATGGCTCAGGCCAGAGATGTTGAGGTCCAACAGACCCCCAAGGGTCACCGCCAAGAGCCAAAGTGTTTTGCATGTGGAGCAAGGCCAGTTGGTCTTTATTTCCATGAGACCATGTTCGTTTGGCAGATAGATCTGCCACCAGGTTGGGGAGGAGTCCCTTTGGTTTTTACAAGGGGTCTTCTCCCCCACCCAGAATCACACTGAACGGGCTGCCCAAATGCTCACCGTCCAAGCCCGTGTGACCCTTTGGCTTGACCAACCTCCCAGAGACCTGACCACTTCCCGGAGCCCGCTCGTGGGACCCGTGGGCCTCCTCCCTGTTTCTCAGGATCTGTCCCCTGCAGACCTTTCTCAAGGACTCTTGGCAACCGAGTCAGGCGTCCAGCTTTTGGAAGCTCTTGGAAACAAACAAATGAGTCTTGTTGGCTGTGAACGTCCCCAGGGAAGGGAAAGCAAAGCTTGGCTCCCTCACAGAAGGGAGATGACAAGGACATGGGGCTCTGCACAGGATCTGTCCCACTTATGTGCTCACCAGGGCTCCGAAGGGGACACGTAGAGAATTACAATATGGAGTTCAATCTGCAGTGGAACTCCTGGGAGGGTTGCAGACAAGGAAGCTGAACCTCTGGGTGAGTCCAACTGAGGTTGTACATCTGGAAAATGTCAGAGCAGGGAGGGGAACCCAGAACTGTGCTTTGCACACCCAGCTTTCAGAAATAAGTCAACTTCACACCATAGCAGCAGCATCTCCGAGGGCTTACTGGAAGCCAGCCACTGGTCTGCTTGTGACTGCCTCACAAGTAACCCTGGGAGGTGGATACCTTTGTTTTCATGATCACTTGGGAGCATAGAGAGGATAGGGGAATGTCCAAGGTCACAGAGCTGGTGGGTGGCAAAGCCGGGGCTTGAGCCTGGGCCATCTGCCCCCCGAGTCTGCACTGCGAACTTCTAAACAAACAAATAAGTCTTTGGACCAGGGTGCAGGGGTGTGGGGGAGGGGGGCTGGCGGTGGTCCCAGGCAGCTCAATAGGTACTTGGGGGCACCTCCCAGAAGGGGATGGCAAGGAGGGTAGAGGAAGCACAGGGCCTCCCACAGGGGCCAGTGAGTGTGCTGGGGCTGGCAACAGCCTAGGGGAGGGCACGGGCAGGTGGGAGAAGCTGACAGTTGAGGCTGGCCTGATCCGCTTTGGGGATCCACCCAAGGGGTTGGTGAGGACCCCCCGCCCGATACATAATGCCTCCCTCGGCTAACCCCAGCCTCTCTGGAAGCTGGCTCCTGCTTCCACTGCCTGGCAGGTTCAGGGGTTCTGCTGCAACTCCAGATGTCTAGGAAGGTTGGGGGGTGGGGAGGAGAAAGCAACTGCCTTCCCCCAGAATCCAGACAGGATGTGATCTACAAGAAGAAAGGAGAAGGAGGCTATGGGGCCACAGCCCCCCTACTAGCTCCTTGCTGGGGGCTGTAGGAGAGATAGGTGTGAGAAGCTGGATAGACCTTGGGGCAGATCCAGGCCTACCTTGACTTGCTGTGTGACACTGGGCCAGTTAACTCCCCTCTCTGAGCCTCAGGTCCCTCATCTCTGGGTCCTGTGGGGACTAAAATGAGATAACAATGAGGAAGTGGCCCAGACAGGCCATGCAGTGAGCACATCTCTCATCCATGGACAATTGCAGAACCATTCGGTGGTATGAGAAAAAGTATATACATTGGAGGTCAGTGTGGCTTAGGAAAATGAAGACCTGTCCCCCTTCTTACATTTTGAAAGCATGGATTGAACTTTGCTTCCTGAATGGTGGCCTGATGAGGTCGGTGGAAAGACAAGCCTCCAGAAAGGGCCAGCTCTTCTGACATCTTGACTTCAGCACAGGAAGGCTGATTTTGGATTTAGGACTTGCTCTAAGAGAACAACCATGTGCTGTTGTTAGGCCACTAGGTTTGCGGTAATGTGTTACAGGAGCAGTGAGGGACTCTTACACCCACCATATAAGATTAAAGGCCCCTGGGTGAAGGGCGCTCAGTCTACATGGAAGAAACAACCATGCCTGGGCTGGGGGACATGGGACTTCTGCTGTCCTCCGGTGCTCGGTGACGATCAGCAGAGGGTGGGGAGTAGCCAGATAGGACCACAGGGCAGAGGGCCTCAGAAGCCGGGGTGCCACTGGAGGCTTGTTTCAGGAAGGTCACTCCGCTGCAGAGAGGTGGATAGGCCACAGGGATCTCTGGGGAGCAGTCACCATGGTCTGGGGAGCAGGACAGTGTAAGAAAGGAATGCACGTGGGACGCCTGGGTGCCTCAGCTGGTGAAGTGTCTGCCTTCAGCTCAGGTCATGATCCCAGAGTCCTGTGAATGAGCCCCGCATCGGGCTCCCTGTTCAGTGGGGAGCCTGCTTCTCCCTCTGCCTGCTGCTCTCCCAGCTTGGGCTCTCTCTCTCAAATAAATACATAAAATCTTACAAAGAAAGAAAGAAAAGAAAAGAAGGAAGGAAGGAAGGATGCATGTGTGGGATTGGCTACCAACGGAGGAATAGAGCGCCGAGGACAGAACCTAAGCTAGCGCCCCCAAGAAGAGGGGGAAGGGACAAGATGGGGGTGAGGGGGTAGAGGAAACAGGTTTGGTGGTGACAAGATGTTGTCAGCCCCAAGGACTTTTCTGTCTTTAATCCTTTTTCTTTCTGGGCCTCAGTTTCCCCGTTGGTAAGGTGATCTTTGATGGTCTCAGAGCAAGCAGTCAATAAACCTGAGGTCACAAAGAGACCATTCCATGCTTCCCACCCGTCTCCCCTCCTGGAGGTGTAGTTCCCAAGGGTGTCCACCAGAGGGCGGGGCGGCCCAAAGCCTTCTTAACTCCAGGGCTTCCTGAACACCCTGTGTTTCCACATGCGTGTGCGCGCAGGACCGTGGCTCTCGGCCTCTGTGTCATTTTGGGTCCTGTGGTAAGGAGTCAGGGGTGCATGAAGTTGTCCAGGCTTAAATCTTTGGCAGACGGGGAGGGAAGAAACGGGATTGGCAGGGAGAGCAGCAGCCCCTGCCTCACAAAAGCACCCCCCAACCCCCACCCAACAGGGACACCCGAGCCCAGACTGCCAGTCTGAGGGGTCTTTCACAGGCACACAGGCTGGTCCCTGAAACTCGCTGTGCTCATACGTTAGCTGAAGGCTGCTTGGCAAGATGGGCCTTGTCATTCAGCTAATGGAAGGTGCTGGAGGCTGTCACCCGGCTGTATTCCCTGGAGGGGTCTGCAAGTTCTTTCTCACAGAGGGACAGGAGAAGCTGCAGCCTCCCCTCTCTCAAATAGCGCTGCCCCACAAACAACCCATTCCCTCCGTCAGCGCTTGCCCGTCGGTCCCCTCTAGCTGCCCACCGTAGGCCCTCCCTTTCCGGCACGTTTTTCAGGGGCTTGGGGCCAGTCTGCCAGGCTTCTGACTCATGCACTCAGGGTGAGAGCAGACAGCAGGGCCCACCAGAGGCATGCGCCGGGAGGAACCAGAGCCTGGGCCTCCTCACCCTGTTGTGAGGTTTGCACAAATCGGCTCCCACTCTTTGGGTTTTGTATGGCACCATCGTATGGTAGTCTTCCCTACCAGCTCCCAGGGAGAAGATCCAAAATGGGAATGCAGGAAGGGGCCACGGGTCCCCCAAGAGAGTGGCACACAAAGGGCGCAAGAGCCCTGGTGGTTTTAAGGGCCGTGTGGGTTCCCCACCCCCACTCCCTCACAGCTCCACCTCTCCCTGGTGGTGGGGTCCCAGGAAGGGGAGCTGTGAAAGGGGTTTTTCCAGAATCAGTGAGGTCTGAGGGTGCTGAAGGCAGTAAGGCTGTGGAAGAGGACCAGACTGCAGGTGCTCTGTGGGGCTGTCTCCCTCCTCCCCATGCTGCTCAGGCGCCATGATGCCCATCTGCCATTGCAGAGTCCTTGGGCCGGGCCTGTAGCTCCCCTCTCCTGGGTCCAGATGGTCATCCCGGGCCTTCCTCCCCCACTCTCCCCACTGCCTTCGTCCCCCCCGCCCCCCCAGCCCCACTCAGAGCCAAGGCCTGGGCAAAAGCCAACTCTGCTTCCCAGCACCTTTTCCTTCCCAGGTGGAGGGTCCTTGGTTGCCATGGAGACCAGGCCTGCCCACCCTCCCTCAGCCTTCGCTGTGGGGAGGGAGAAGACGGCTGGGGTGGGAGAGCGGAAGTTGGACAGATATCCAGATAGAGATAGCAGGAGAAAATCCACCGCCCAACACACACACACACACACACACACACACACACACGAGCCTGAGAAAAAAAAGGCAGAGTATATGAGGTTTGTTGTGACGGATCTATGATTGGGTACAGGGTCCACAGAGTGTGAACACGTATGTGAATGGGTGCAGGGCCAGCGTCTGTGTGAGCAAAACATGTTTCGGGGGTCTGAGCAGACGGGAACATGTTTCTCTGGGGCTGTGTTGGGCAGTCCTGTCTGTAAGTGCCTGGGAAGGTGTATCTAGGTCCAGCGAGCTAGACCAGCGATCTGGGCAGTGGGGACTGTGAGCACATGTCTAGAAGGATGCATGTGTTGTAGGGGTTGGAAGAGCCCTGGTCTTCCACGTAACTTGTCCCCCGAAAGCAGGTTGGCTGGGACTACCCTGCTCCAAACCACTGGGTGAAGAGGTGGCCTTTGGGTGCTGGGCACTGGGTGGACAATGAAGTGTAGGTGGGGGAAGAACCAAGAAGGAGCAGAGACCGTGGTGCCAAGGCCTGACTTGCCCCACCACCACCCCTGCCTTCATGGGAAGATCGCACTGTCTCCCCACTTGAAGTGGATGCCTGTCAAGCTAGGTCCTGATTTTTCCCCTTAAGTCAGAAATTTCCAGAGTGTAGGGCTGTGTCTTTACATTCTTACTGGAATAAAGTTCTCAGATAAAATACAGAATGCTCAGTTAAATTTGAATTTCAGATAAAAAGTGAATAATTTTTTAGTATAAATGCATCCCAAAGAGTACATGGAATATACTTATACTAAAAGAATTACTCATTGTGTCTCAAAATTCAAATTTAACTGGATGTCCTATATTTTTATTTGCTAAATCTGGCAACCCTATACTGGAAACCCCCAAAGACACAACAGGTTGGAATGAAAGGATAAAAAAAGATATTCTATGCAAAGAGAGACCAAAATAGAGCAGATGGGCTATATGTACTAATATCAGACAAAAGAGACTTTAACTCCAAAATTGTTACCAGAGACAAACATGTTATATATTCATGAAAGGGTCAATCCAACAAGAAGAGATAAGGATATAAACAAATGTGCATTTACCTACAGAGTCCCAAAATATATGAAGCAATCAGAGACAGAACTGAAAAGGGAAACACACAGTTCTACAAAAATAGAAGACTTTAATACCCTACTTTCAATAATGCAGAGAACAACTAGGGAGAAGATCAATAAGGAAATAAAGGACATGAACAGTTATAAACCAAATAGACCTGACAGGCATATCCAGAGCATTCCATCCAACAACAGAAGAATACACTTTCTTCTCCAGCGCACGTGGAAGGTTCTCCAAGAGAGACCACATTAGGTCACAAAACAAGTCTCAATAAATCCTGGAAATCTGAATCATCTGAACTATTTTCTCCGACCACAATAGGAAGAGACTGGAAACCAACAAAGAAGGAAAACTGGAAAAATTCACAAATCTGTAGAATTAAACAGCACAGTCTTTAGAAACTAAGGAGTCAAAGAAGAAATCACAAGGAAATGAAAAAATTAGAAAACACTTTGATACAATAAAAACACAAACACAAAATACCAGAACTTTCAGGATTCAGGGAAAGCAGTGCTGGGAGGGAAATTTGTAGCTGTAAATGCCTACATCATAAAAGGAGAGTTCTCAAATCAGTAGTGTAACTTTACACCTTGAGAAAGCAGAGAAAAGAGAGGTACTTGGGGGGCTCAGTTGGTAGAGCGTGTGACTCTTAATCTCGGGGCTATGAATTCCCCACATTGGGTGCAGAGTTTATTTAAAAATAAATTCTTTAAGAAATTAGTAAAAAGAGCAACCTGAGCACAAAGCAAGCAGAAGGAGGGACATAATAATGATTAGAGCAGAGATGAACAAAATAGAGTGGAAAATCTGAACCAAACTGTAAGAAATAAAGAGCTTGAGTCAATAATGAAAAATCTCCCAAGAAAGCAAGGCCCAGAACCTGATGGCCTTCCTGGTGAATTCTACCAATCATTTAAGGGGAAATCGACACCCATCTTTCCTAAATTCTTACAGAAAACAGAAGAGGAGGGAGCACCTAAATCGTTCTGGAGGCCAGCATTACTCTTATACCAATCCCAACAAAGATGTTCTAAGAGAGCTACGGGCCAATATCCCTTGAGAATGTTAGATGGTCTAAGCTCTAAATAACTACTGTATTGTTAGTGCGTGTGTGTGTGTGTGTGTGTGTGTGTGTGTGAGAATAGGGGTGTATTATAAGTTAGTGCTTTTTACTTACTTACCCTTTAATAAGTAGTGATTTCAACATATGAGTCAATTCAGAGAACTCACATTCATACAGTGGGCCTTGACACACCTAAACTAAGTTTCTACACAGGATTGTTTGGAGAACACTTTAATCATGGGGAATTCCTTCAAGTCTTCAGGCATTGTTTGTGTCTCTGTAGATTCAAAATCATCAGTGGCTACAGATGAAGAAACAGGGGTGCCTGGGTGGCTTAATCATTAAGCATCTGCCTTCTGCTCAGGTCATGGTCTCAGGGTCCTGGGATGGAGCCCTGCATCTCTCTGCTCAGCGGGAGACCTGCTTCTCTCTCTCTCTCTCTCTCTCTCTCGCTATGCATCAAATAAATAAATAAAATCTTTAAAAGATATAAAAATGAAGAAACAGAACATGAGTCACTCAGTTACTGTCATATTCTAAAACAATGGGTCAAAATCATGTCAATAGTCTTTCTCTCTGCCCTTTTCTCCGGTTTTTGGAGAAGAAAAACTTTAGGTTTTACCAAATAAGGTGAGAATTTTCTGGCAAAGATAGTTTACTGGAAATTTTTGCCTATGGAAACATTGGAGAACCACTATAATCAATACTAAGGAAACAAAGATACAAACACATTGCAATTTCTAGATTCTGTTGTGAAACCATCTCGACCAAATTTATCCTCCTATTCAAGACTTCCTATTTGTAATCTGCTGCTCCAGGTGGAGGAAAGTTTTCAAGGTTAAAATCAATAATTGTTCTTTCATGGGGCACGTGGGTGGCTCAGTGGGTTAAAGCCTCTGCCCTCAGCTCAGGTCATGATCCCAGGGTCCTCGGATCAAGCCCTGCATCAGGCTCTCTGCTCAGTGGGGAGCCTGCTTCCCCCTCTCTCTGCCTGCCTCTCTGCCTACTTGTGATCTCTGTCTGTCAAATTAATAATAAATAAAACCTTAAAAAAACAATTGTTCTTTCATGAGTTAGGAGCAAATTCGGATGGGCATCATGGTATCATGGATTGAATATGATTTAGGAAGATTCACTCGGACGTATTTACATATTTGCAGGAGCTGTCATGTGATTATTTGCTACCCTAACAGGCTAATAGAGAGAAATTTTTCTCTATTTTCAAAAACAATTAAGGTAAATAAAAAGTATTAAGCATTGCTATTTTCCTTTTTAGGACTTTTATTTTTTAATTTTTTATTGGCATGAATATATATATAAAGTCCATATATAATGAGTTTATATATATAAAGTTTGTGTATTATTCTACACAATTGTGTATTATAGTTTGATTTTTTTTTTCATTGCAAGTAAGTAAAAAACACTAACTTACAGTATGCCCCCTTACACACACACACACACACACACACACACACACACCATTTTCGCTGTCTATATTTCTTTCCCAGCCATTTTGATTATTTCTTTCATTGCAAGATCATAGCTCCAGTTAAATTTATTTTACAGGGGAAGGGGACAGCCCCCACTCCGGGTGTCAGATGCCCTAGAAAGTATTCCTGCCTGGAAGAGCATTTGTCGATGGCCCCAAGACCAGGCCTGCCCATTATTCCATGCTCGCCACACCCCTTTCTGGAACCTTCCTGCCCAACTGGGAATAATACCTGCTGGGATACCCAGACTTTGCTGATAGTTCCACAACATCCCTCTCACCCCTCCCCCCATCCCCACCCCCCCCACCCATAAGCCTGGCTGCTTCCTCTGCCATGTGGTTCTAGGCCCTGAGCCAGCAGTGAGGCAGACCAGGGTGAGAGCAGAAGGGAGCCTCACGGTGTTAATTGGTGCTAACGAATTCCTCCTGCAGCCCTGTCTTTCCTCCACCACTGTGGGGAGGCAGCAGAACCCACTGCTAGCTTTGCACTTTGCATCCTAAAGTCAAGCAGCCCCTCCCCCCTGCCCTAGGTGCCCCGCACATGTGAGAAGAGGTAGGAGGAAAGAGGGCGTTAATATTAAAAATAGTCAATGCCTTCTCTGTGCCGGATCCTTCCAGAGCACTTTGCATGTATGTTTCTCCCTTAATCTTCATGACAAGGCAGATATTATCAGGAATCCTAGTACACAGCTGATAAGCAGCTAGTATATGCTGAGCCCTTACTCTGTCCAGTGCTGGTCCCAGCTCAGGTACAGACTTTGCCTCGGTAGGTAGCTCCTGTCAGTCACTACCATCTGATAGAGGAAGAAACTAGCGCCCAGAGAGGCTAGGTAATTCAACCAAGATCACGCAGTCAGCAAATAGCAGAGACAGGATTTGGACTCAGACCAGACTGATTCTCTCTTAGGTTCCTGATCGCCACACAAAACATCCTCGTGGAGGGGCTCCCACTCAAAGACCTGTCTCCAACCTGTGAATAGGAGAAATACCTGTAGGGACACTGGCCCCTCCCCTCCAGCCTTGGGTCACACCTGCAGGGAGTCAACACCCTGCAGGACTGGCTTCGGGCCCTAGGGATGTGGCTTCCCTGGGCTACCGCCTGCCCTGTTCCTGCATGGTGACCCCTCCCACCTCCCTGTCCTCCTCTGTGTTTCAAGGGCAAATGAGACCTCACTGCTCCTGGATTTCCTTTCCTGGCCTGGATTGTGGGCACAGATGTCACATGGGGGAAGGAGCCTGTACCACCAGAAGCTCCTAGGGTGAACACGGCAGGAGCCAAAGCTCCTGGGGCCCAGGTTTGGCCTCTCGTGGCTCTTGATTTGCTGAGTCCCAAAAGGAAGGATTGCAACAGCACAGCACAATGTGCATAACACACACACACACACACACACACACACACTAGCTTGCTCATTCATGCCTGACTCAACTGACCTTGCAGCAGCTCAGGGACCTGAGGGGTTTGCCAAATGTCCAATAAAAAACTCGGACCAGCTGACCCCCATGATCCTCCTTGGACCTGACATGTTCTGCTCTTTGACGTCTATGCTGCAATTTTCTCACCTTCCCTTGGGCATCAAAACAGGAGCTATTCCACGGAATTATGGTAAGAAATCAGTGAAACGGTGCGTGTCACGTCCTTAAGGATGGTCCCGGGTCACAGTAAGTCCTGCAGAAAGGTTGGC
Organism: Mustela putorius furo; assembly: GCF_011764305.1. Taxonomy (NCBI): domain Eukaryota; kingdom Metazoa; phylum Chordata; class Mammalia; order Carnivora; family Mustelidae; genus Mustela; species Mustela putorius. Next base: position 11,768,738 of record NW_025422045.1, read on the forward strand.
TGTGACCGTCCCCTGTTACTATGAAGCCAGTCCCCAGCAATCAGGCAATGGGGCCAACCCCTGGCTGGCCCTGGAGGGCATGGGGGTAAAACAGAAGGTTGAATACAAACATTGAGCCTTCCAGAATCTTCTTTGCCACTGACCAGCTGGGCGACCCAGGGCACATTTCCTGTTCCCCACCTGCTGCTCCCCTTCCTACCCTAATTCCATGTTTCTGTTTCTTATCTATAAAATCAGGATGGTTGTAGGGATTAAAAGAAATCATGTGTATAGAGTGCTTAATACAGAGTCTAGACATAAAGGTGCCTATGCCCATCATTATCACTACTCACTCTCTGAGGGGTTGTCATGGGGATGGGAGCAAAGAACACGTGTTTTCCTCTTGGTTTATAAAGAAGGATATTGGGACCCAAAAAGTCAAAATGACCGATGTGCACCCCAGTGCTGATCTCTGGCGAGCTGGAATTTAAGAACATAATATCACTGGTCCTTCATACCAATAAACTAACTTGCTGTCTACAAACAGTCTCCATGGGCACAAGCTTGTGTATCCTAGCTTGAGACCTGGGTCATTTTGCCTCTGTCTTTAAAAATAGATTTTTATTTTTTAAGGCAGTTTTAGGTTAACAGCAAAATAGAGCAGAAAATACAGAATTCCCGGGGCACCTGGGTGGCTCAGTGGGTTAAGCCTCTGCCTTTGGTTCAGGTCATGATCTCGGGGTTCTGGGATAGAGTCCCGCATCAGGCTTTCTGCTCAGCAGGCTCCCTGCCTCTCTGCCTACTTCTGATCTCTCTGTGTCAAACAAATAAATAGAATCTTTAAAAAAAAAAAAAAAAAAAGGAAAGAAAATACAGAATTCCTGCATATCCCTCTCCTTCACAGACATAGCCTCCGTCTCAAGTTCCAATACGCACCAAGTGGGACATTTGTTATAATTCACAAACCGGCACTGACATGACATTATCACCCGAAGTCTGTAAGTTACATCAGGGTTCCTGCTTGGTGTCGTCCATTCTGTGGGTTTCCACAAATGTGTAATGTCATGTGTCCACCATTTGCAGGAGCATACAGAATGGTCTCACTGCTCTGAAATCCTCTGTATTCTGCCTACTCATCCCTTCTCTCCCTTAGCCCCTGGCAACCTCTGCTCTTGTTACTGTCTCCATAGTTTTGCCTTTTTCAGAAGGTCCTGTAGTTGGAATCATACAGTGCGTAACCTTCTCAGATCGGCTTCTTTCACTCAGTAATATGCATTTAAGCTTCCTCTATGCCTTTTCATGGCTCAGTAGCTCATTTCTTTTTAGTGCTGAATACTATTCCATTGTTTATCCATTCACCTGCTGGAGGTCATTGTTGCTTCCAAGTTTGGGCAGTTATGAATAAGGCTGCTTACTGCTATAAACCCCATGTGTAGATTTTGTGTAGATGTTAGGGTTTTAAAAAATATTTTATTTATTTATTTCATACAAAGAAAGAGAGCACGAGCAGTGGGAGTTGTGGGAGAAGGGCAGAGAGAGAGGGAGAAGCAGGCTTCCTGCTGAGCAGAGAGACTGATGCAGGACTTGATCCCACGACCCTGGGATCATGACCTGAGCCGCAGGCACATTCTTAACCAACTGAGCCACCCAGATGCCTAGCATAGATGTCAGTTTTCAACTATTTTGGGTAAACGCCAAGGAGTAGCAGTGCTGGATTGTATGGTATGAGTATGTTTAGTTCTGTAAGAAACCGCCAAACTGTCCTCTGAAGTGGCTGTGTCTCTTGTGTACCCACCAGCAACGAACGAGAGTCCCTGTCGCTCTACATTCTCACCAGTGTTTGCTGTTGTTCATGTTGGGAGCTTTCCCTCCATTTTGCAGGCGGGGGTACCGAGGCGCAGAGAGGCAAAGGCTTCGTCCGGGCAGTGACAGATCATCCTCCCACTCCACCTTCTCCCTGCGCACCTAGCTCTCGCAGCACGTAGGCTGGGGAGTCATTTTCCAACGGGCCCTGTGCCCTGCCCAGCAGGCTGCAGGGAGCAACTCACCTGCAGGGAGAAGCTTCTCTGATGAGTCACCTGAGCAAGCATCCCTGCAGAAGGGATTCTGGAACAAAGGGCAAACCTGTGGGGTGGCTGTTTCTCTTCCCCTCTGCGGATGGCTAGGTGATGCTGTCGGAAGAGCCAGCTTGCTGATAGTTGGACAGAGTCGGTGCCACTCACGCGCTGTGCGGCTGTGTCCAATTACCTTCCCTCTAAGATTTCGTTTCCCCACCTGAAAAATGGTGGCCACTCCCTGGGGTTGTTGGCAGGATCAGAGAGGTCTCTGCATGTGTTAAGTGCCTGCAGGTAACACAGCAATGACTCAGACCTTACACCATCTATATTCATAAGGGATATTGTTCTAGGGTCTTCTTTTCTTGTGATGTCTTTGTCTGGATTTGGTGTCAGGGTAACCCCGGCCTTATAGAATGAGTTGGAGGCTACTGAGGGTCTTGATCATGAAATTGTCCGACATTGGAAGAAACTTCTGGGTGGTGACTCATAAGCCGGTGTCCTCACAATGAGAAGAGTCCAGGGGCTAAGACAACCAGGAACAAGCCAGCCGACCACAAAGATGGGCTGGTTTGACAGCCAGGAAACCCCAAATAGGAAAGTAGGGGCGCTTCCGTGCTCTCCTTTCAGTATCCCCTGGGGTTCGGTGGAGACCGTGGAAGCCGAGCCAGTCCCACCTAAGCAGCGGAGAGCATAGGGAAGGAACTGTCCAAAAGGGCAGAGATCCAAGTGGTACAGCAGAAAGAGCCCAGCTTGGATGCAGGCTGACCCACGGGTGACTCTTGTCTCCATCACTGCCTCTTCCAACAACCTTGGGCTCCAACTCACTGAGCCTCTATCTCTCTATCTGCAAAATGGACATAAACCCCTCTAGGATCACAGTAAAGACAGATTGAGACACCAGCCCAGAGAAGGCTCCTGGGACTAGTCACCTTCAGATTTTTGATCTTGGGTCCCCATGTCTGACGATGGCAGAAAACATGAATCTTCCTGCCTGCAGAGGTCCCCTGGCAGGATTCTGTCCTTTTGGAAGGAAGTCTGGAGGAAGAGGAAGAAGTAATGGGTGGTGCCCCTGGCTGTGGGCACCTATAAGCCATGGCCTGGGTAGGGGAAGAGGGCGATCAGTCCACAGAGTGTTCAACTCTTGCTTTCAGTTTGAGTCATTATCTCAGAGTCATAAGATCGAGCCCCATGTCTGCGCTGGTCATGGAGCCTGCTTGGGATTCTCTCTCTCTCCCTCTGCCCCTCCCCCCACACCCACTTTCTCCCTCCGCCCCTCCCCCACACCCACTTTCAAATAAATAAATAAATAAATAAATAAATATCCATGCCCACACTTAGGTGGCTCAGTCAATTAAGTGTCTGACTTTGGCTCAGGTCATGATGTCAGGGTCCTGGGATAGAACCCCATGCGGAACTTGAGCTCAGTGGGGAGTCTGCTTGTCTCTCTCCCTCTACTGCTCCCCCTGCTTGTGCTCTCTTTCTCTCTCTTTCAAATAAATAAACTCTTAAAAAGAAGAAGAAGGAGAAAAAGGAGGAGGAGGAGGAGAAGAGGAAGCAGCAGCAGCAGCAACCATGCCCCAGGGTGCGTAAGAGTTTGGGGATAGAGATCTGATGGCAGGGATAGACATCTCTCTAAAGAATTGTCCAAGAACGTTGGGCACTGTCTTCTGCGTCCTCTCCTAGAGGATCGGCTCCACACCAGTGCAGTATCCTTCTCTCCTTCCATCCAGCCCTGTGGGCCACCACACCAGGAAAGGCAGCCTCACTCTCCCCTCTGCCTGGGCTTCCAGTGCCCAGACGCACGCAGCGCACCTAGCCCGGTCCCTCAAGGTTCTGCCCGAGTGTTGCTGTGTTCCTTAGGTCTCCCTGACCCCTTCCTCCTTACCTTGCATCACACCCTTCAGCCCCAGCCATGTATTTACTGGGGCATTTGCTCATTGTCTCTATCCCTGGCCCCACACCCACAGAACACAAGTTTATGGGGGGCAGGGACCTTGGCTTTGGTCCCACCCCCGTCCTCAGCCCCCGGTACCGCAGATGGTACAGAGTAGGTTCCTGTTAAATATTTGCCAAATGAATTGTCAAATTAATACCATTTTCCTGATGGGAGAAGCAGTCATGGAATGGAGACATAACCGGTAAAGAGGTAAGATTTGGGGGAAAGGAGCCTGGACCACAAGGAGACCAAGAGGCAGACGCCAGCCCCCATCTGTAAGAAGCACTCCCGGGGCTGACCATGGGGGTGACCTGTTATGCAAACACACGGGGCTGCTGTAAGCAACGAGGCTCAGGTCCCCAGACCCACAGCCCAGCACTCTTCCCTCCAACCAAGTTACCTTCACTGGTCTCTCTGAAAGCAGGTGCCACTGTCTTGGAGAGAAGCCTAGCCCAGTGAGGGTGGGGGAAGGGGGAGAACCAGTCAGGGCCTACACTGCCACCAATGCAAGATGCCGGGGAGCCTGGCCTGGACCCTGCCTGGGGCTTGGTGCCCCATTTCTCTTGTTAGGATACCCTCTGACATTTACCCCAGGCGTGGGGTTGGCTTGATGACTCCCCCACCAAGAGCTCTGGGACTCACACTTGGGGAGCTGTCCTAGAGCTCTGAAATCAGGCCTCCCTTCCAAGAGGGTGGTCTGATGGGTAGGTAGTTCCCGCCGTGTGGCTGGTACTCAGGCTTTTGTAGGATGGAGGTCCCTGAAATGGGGCTGACACGCTGATTAGGAGTGATTCCCATGTCAGACTCAAGACAAGTTCAGGCCTCTGGGCTACCATCGGTCTACCACTGACCCTGTGCGTAAGTCTGGGCTGGGTCTTCCCCTCATCTATGATCTGACCACAGTGTCACCTCTGGCCAATAGCCCACAGTGGCAGGGGTGGCAGCAAGCATCCTTCACCCTAGTACTGACCTTCCTGAGCCCCCGGGACAGTTCTCCACCCCACTGCAGGCTTCTATGGCTTAAAACATTGGTCATTTACACCCTGGCATTCTGAACGCTCAATTTACATCCAGAAAACAAGTGAACCTTCTCCCACACATCGGGTAAGACTCGCATGAAGGGGCATCACCGATGAAGCAGATGAAGACCCTTTGAAGAATTCACTGGAAGCCAGGATTTCTAGATGTCACAGTGGATGGTACAGCGTCATCAGTAATGATGTAACTGGCATGAAAGAGACAGTAGCAGGGACCAGCAGAGGCAAGGGGACCCGTACTATTTGGCTACAAATAAGTTCCTAAGAAGCACGAAATTGTGAATGATAGCAGTGTTCTAGCCTTTTTCTCCTGGTGGAAGATGAGGAATTAACCAGGAATGACATATTTGACAATAAAGAATATGAGAGATGGTTGAATAAGAAAAGATGGTTCTTGGGGTGCCTAGGTGGCTCAGTTGATCAAGTATCTGCCTTCAGCTCAGGTCATTATCTCAGGGTCCTGGGACTGAGTCCTAGATTGGGCTTAAGGCTCAGTGGGAAGTCTCCTTGTCCCTCTGCCTCTGCCCTTCCCCTACTCCTGCTCTCTCTCAAATTAAAACAAAAACAAAAACAAGAAAAAAAACAACTAAAAAAGAAAAAGTTGTTTCCTGGATTCTACAAAGAATCTTCATATGCCCTGTTTGGACAATAAACAAGTTAGTTAGTTTCCTTTCTCTACACATTATTATAAATTTTTATTGATAAATCACAACACCACATATGGGCCAAGAATTTTGTAGTACATTTAAAAATCAAATTGTTTATATAGACATGGATCCCCCGCCACACACACACACACACAGATTTCCATAAGGCCCTGCCCACACTAAGAGCAGTCCTAACAAGGGGGAGATAAGCCTGATTCTTGTGGACCGGAGTCAGAATGTCTTACAGCAGGGGGAGACCTCGGGAACCATCTGGTCTAAAGCCTGCTCTTTACAAGTGACGGGGGATTAAAATGCAACAGTGACACCTCGGGGTATTTAACAGGGACAAGCTGGTAAGTGCTAGGGGCTCAGTGGAGGGAGAGGACAGAGTGTCTGGGTGTTGGGGAGGGGGATTGTCAGAATGGAAGGACTTTCTGCTGAGCCAGACTGGAGGAGGATGGCACGGAGCATTCCTGGGGCGGCAGTGGGGGATCCAGGATCTTCTCATTCTATTAAAGGAGCCCCAGACTCCTCCTGAAGGAGTCTGTCCCTGGAGACACAGAGGGAGAGGGATCTGCGGGGGCATGGGACTGTCAGGGACTGGTCTGGCTGAGGGCATCTGGGAAGGGTAGTCACCCCATAAGCATATCTCTGAGACCCTTCTCCAAGTCTCTGAGCCTTGAGGGCCTTCTCTCCCACAAGGCAATCAGGATACCCAGGCACTTCCCACTCCTGGGGGCATCTTCAGGATCATCCTGGAAGGGCCGAGGGGGGCTAACCCTGGTAGTACCCGCAGCTCCTGAGGCTGTGCATGATTTCAAGCCAAAGTGTGAACACCCAGAGCCAGGGCCCTTCTCTGGTTCTGCCATGCCTATAACCTCCTCATCTTTGGTGGAAAGATCTTAAAAGCCTCTAGCTACGGATTTTGAAGTACAGGTTAAAGTTCCAGGCTGTTGCCTGAAAGACGGGAGGTGAAACAGCCCCTTCCTTCCTCCTGGTTCTGTGTGGTTTGCGAAGCACCTTCCAGCCACTGGCCCACAGGATGCCTGCCGTACTGTATGCTGAAAATCAGTGCTCTTCAGAATCCCAGGAGGACTTACTTAAACACAGCGCTGGACCCACTTTCAGAGTTCCAGTGCCAGTAAGCCTGGTGTGGGGCCCAAGAATCTTCGTTTAGAACAAGCTCCCAGAGCCACCTGCTGCTGCTCTGGGACCCAGGCTTTGAGAGGCACAGGTGGAGGTGTTCCTGAAGTTGAGATGCAAAAGGAGCTCCAAGCTGGGTGTCTGGTTCCTAGGTCCCAGGTGGCCAGATACCAGGGACCGCTCATGCCCTCTGTTGGTGGTTGGTGGCATGGCTGGCTTTTCTTCCCCTTTCATTTTTTCTTTCAAACATTTTTTATCTTTAATACACGTTTGCCAATTGATACTACTAGAGACGATGGGTTTCTGTCATCTCATTCTATAAAGGAGCAAACCATGGCCTGGCAAGGCTAGGGGGCTTTGGTAAACCACATGCTCACAGATGGTACAGCTTGAACTGGAACTCAGGCCTCTGATTCCCTTTCCTGTACCCTGGAGGAGTCTGAATCCACAAGCTACTCGGGCAGATACACGGCCCCCAGTGCTCTCTCACTGAGATCCCATAACAGCTCTCTGGGCCAGTGGTATTACCGCCACTGGCGAAGAGGAGATCAAACACCTGTCCTGATCCCACAGATAGTGCGGGAGAGCCAGGATTTGAGCCCAGGCATTAGGGTTCCAGACCACAGCACTGAAGCCTTGTACCGTATAAGAGTGGGCAGAGTTTCTGGAGCACATCTATCTCTGGGCTGCATCTGCGGTGTCTGCCATCTTCCTTGCCAGTGGCTGAACATGCCTGTTTGCCACCATGGCCCCAGAGAGAGCTGGGAGAGCAGACAAGGGCAGGGGCAGCTGACCCCTGGCTTCCCTCATGGAGCTTCCCTCACTTACGCAGCTCCTCCCTTCTTCATCCATTTCCATACATCCCACATAGGCACAGCATGCATACAGGACACAGACTTGCAGATTTGAAGCTTGGAGAGGTGGGGGCGACAGAGACAGAGGCTGGAGAGAACCCAGGGACTAAGACATGTAGCCAAGGAGTGAGACTGGGAAAAAAACGAAGAGCCAGGAAGGGAGAAATATAAACCATGAGAATTGTATAGAGGGAAGGGGATGTAGGAACGCTCTAGAATGGCTGCGTGCTGGAATCGCCAAGAAAAGGAGTAGTTCCTGTCTTCAAGCAGCTTGTCCTACTGCAGGATGCCACACACACAAACAGGAAATGTCAAAACAATGCACAGGCACAGAAAGAGACTCGGGGAGTGTGGAAAGTAGCACAGAGGCTGGGCCACTACGCCATCCTTGTCATAATCCAGGAAGGCCTCCTGGAGGAGGCAACATCTGAGGAAAGAATGAGGAAGACTCTGACAGGTACTGAGGAGGAAGATATGGTTAAGAGTATGATGAGACAAGAAGCCTGAAGATGAAAGAGACTGGAGTGGGTCTTGGAGGATCCTAGTTAGGCTTCATCCTGAAGGCATCAGGGAGCCCCTGATCAGTTTCATGGAGGCAGATCTGTGCGTGTTTACTCAGGAGTGCATGAACTGCTGGGTAGAGAATGGATGGGTGGGCATAAGATAGGAGGCAGGAGGACCACTTGGTGTGGCCCAAGCAAAAGAAAATGCTGTGAGGGCAGTAATAGTGGAGACAGCTTCTTTTCTCAGGCTGTGCTTTGGGAAGAATGTGAAGTGAGATGGGCCGTGTTGCTGGAACTCAGGGCAGGAGGTGTTGTGGTATAGACAACTGCATCACAGAAGAGGCATTTCTGAGCATCTTCTTCGGATTTGACAAGGGGAGGCAGAGTTCTTTGAGAGGCTCTTCGCTCTCTCCCAGACCTCCATCCCGAGGGGGAGATGAGACAGAGGGGTGAGCCACCAGCCTGTGAGGGATCGGGAACATTTTCTGTCTGCCTTTGGAGCATGTCACGTGGGTTGTGGGCAGAAGATTGATGTTCCTAATTACATTTGGCTCAAGCTGATATTAAGTATTTGTCTCATTCCCAGAGCCCACAATGCCGGTGGATGGTGGGGAAAGTGCCAAGAGGCATGCTGGCTAGCTGAGGCTAACAATCTGGGATCTGAAATATCCGTGAGGGATAAAATGGACAAGTCACAGCCATGGGGGAAGGGTGACCGGTGATTTTGAGTTGTCCTTCAGTGTCTTCCAAGAATGGTTGGAGGGGCCCTGGAAAGGTCTGAAGGTCCAGCCTCCGGTCTTGAAGGCTGATCTTACCAAGACAATCCAGACAGGGAATGTGACCCACTTCTGATGCAGGACAGCTCGCCTAGGAAAATGCTTTTGTGGGTCTAATTTAAATTTTCTCTGCTGTGTGTCAAAGGTTTATTTCGCTTGATTCATTGTTAAAAGTGTTAAATATTCACTGAGCACCTACTGTTTGCCCAGGGGCACACAGCAAGAGAAGTCATGGCCTTGTGCTCAGGACACTTGTTAACTCACCTCAGGAAGCTCATGAAAACATCAGGCACTCAGACCCAAATGAGCGTGGGGGCTGGAGTCCGGATGCACCAAAGAGGTAGGGCCACAAGAGATGGGGTATGTTGAATTAGTGCATAAAAATCAGGAGGGTGTTCTTGGCAGGGGAGCACTGTGGTCAAAAGCATGTAGTCCAACATGGGAACAGGAAGGGTGTGCACAGAGGAAATGCAGCAACATTTGCTCCCCAAGAGAATTAGCAAGTCATTGAAACACATTGAAGTGGGGCCAATAGCTGTCCATCCACCTCCGAGGACAAGTGTGAAGATCACATAGGGCAGCAAGTGTGAGTGTGCACTGTGGAACCTGCAGAGCCACGGTGCAATGCTGGGAGTGCTAGTCACCATTTAAAAAGACTTCTGGGGCACCTGGGTGGCTCAGTCCTGAAGCGTCTACCTTTGGTTCAGGTCCTGGCCCCAGGGTCCTGGGATGGAGCCCCACATGGAGCTCCTTGCTGGGCGGGAAGCCTGCTTCTATCTCTCCCATTCCCCCTGTTTGTGTTCCCTCTCTGTATGTCTTTCTCTGTAAAATAAAATAAAATAAAATAAAATAATCAAATAAAAGATCTCTATTAGAAAGACTTCTGTTCAAGTCCTGGCTGTCAGTGTGTGATCTTGGGCAGGTCCCCTCCCCTCTCTGAGTGTGTTCACTCATCAGCAAAATGAAGATGGTAATTCCTTCCTCATACTCTTGCAGGTAGGGTTACAGGAAAAGAAATTAAAATAAAAATATAGCAGGCCCATCCACTGAGCGCTCAGCAGATCCCGATGACTACTGTTGTCGTCTACTCAGCCGGCTCCTTGAAGGCAGGCAACTGGTCTCCCCTCTTTCTCCAGCACCTTCCGCAGAGCAGGTGCCCAGACACCACCAGGTCCACTTGGTCTAGTTAATTGCTTTGCACAGTCGCGGTGGAGCAGGAAGCCAGCACTTCCGGGCTTAAGGCAGGCAGTGGGGCGCGAAGATTCCTCCGCCTCCGTCTCCACTAACCCCTCCTCTTTTGAGTTTCAGAGGTTCAGTATCTGCCGAAACCGGTTCTGCTCAGGTGCTCGGGAAGGAGGAGACTTGCCCCGTTACCTTCAGGTGGTTGTCCCTCAAGTCCGTCAGCGGCTGGATGTGGCGTGACCCAGGTCAGGATTCATGCACCACACAGGTCGCGTCTGTGCTCCGCCAGAGTAGCGCTGCACCCAAGCGCAGTGTAGACACTCCTAGGACAGGGACGGTCCGATTTCTAGAGGAGTCTAGCTTTTTAAACAAGGGGTTCCGTAGAGAGCTTGTGGAGACGTGGAAAGAGCGGGCGCCAGGACGACCGCCTGGAGCCAAGGATGGCTGTTTGCCCTTGTCTAAGTCACTTCCCAGTCTGGTCCTCAGTTTCCTTCTCTGTGAAACTGGCTACACTGCCCGCTGGGCCAGCCAATCGCTGCGGGGAATTAGATTCAAAAGACCGCCAGTCCCGCGACCCCGTGCGGGGTCCAGCGAGGCAGGGCCTGCGGCCGCCACGCCCCTCTCCGCTGCTGCGCGGCACTCTAGGCCCGGGACCGACGTCGCCAACCTCCAGGGGGCGAGCCTGGCGGGCTTCCCGGCCCACGCGGCGTCTCGGCCGTCTAGCGTGTGACTTCAGCAGCGTCCCCGGGCCAACGGGGGCCCCCAAGCGCGGGGGTGGCCGTGCGCGCCCGCAGCCAGCAGGTGCCAGGACCTGGCCTCGCCCGGACGCGTGGCGTCCGCGGGCGCGAAGGGGTTAAGGCCTCGGGCCTGGGCGCCTGGCCGGGGCCTGGGGAGCGGCGGTGCCCGGCGGCGGGCTAGCAAGCCCCAGGCGCAGGGCAGGGCAGCGAGCGGGCGTGCGCTTCCTCCTCCTCCTCCTCCCCCCCCTCTCCTTTGTAGCGAGTTCCCGGCCCCTCTTCCTCCCCCCGCCCCCCAGCCTGGGCCCTCTCCCCCTCTCCCTTTCTTCCTGCCTCGCCTTCCTGCGGCGAAGGAGGCTCATCTATTATAAATGCACATTCGGGGCTGACATCAGCGGCGAGCGGCGGGCGAGCGCCGACGAGCGGTCCCTGCGCGCTGCCCGCCCGGAGCGCGGCCCCAGGCTCCTGCGAACTGCCCGCGGGGCGCGGGGAGCGGCGAGCGCGCCCAGAGCTGCCCGCGCCGCGCCCGCCTGCTTCCCGCCGCCGCCTGGGGCCCGCGGTGGACCCGGGCCGCCGCCCCCGCACGCCGCGCCCCCGCACCGCCCCGGAGTTTCTGCATGACTGTCACAAAGGTAAGCGCCGCTCGCCCGCCGCGCCCGGGACCCGCCGGCGCCTGCAGCCCCCGGCCTCGGCTGCTGGGGGCGCGGGGGTGTGGGCGTGGGGAGGGGGCACTGGTGCAGGGGAGGTGCGGCGCGCGCCTCCTCTGCTCCCCGGGTTCCTCCAGTCGCTCTGGCCCCCAGGGACTGCGGAGGGAAGGGGGAGGATGCCGCTTTGGCAGCCGCAGTGGTTTGGACACCCCCCCCCCCCCCACACACACACCCGCACCGGCCCACCCCGCGACTGCATTTTTAACCCTTATTTAGGATGCTGCATTTTTAACCCCTGGAGAGCAGTGTTGGGCAGCTGCTTGGTGTCTCCCGTTAGAGCGCGCCACGGGGAGCGACGCTAGCAGGAGTGGGTGTGGGAATGGGCTTGTCGCCCTGGGGAGACCATCCGACGGGCAAATCCACCCCACCTGCCAGGCGCTGCTGCCGGTCCTGCGAACTCTGGCCCCACTCCGGAGCTACTTAGTGGAGAAGGCACTCCTCCAGCCCCAGGAGTTGCCACTAGGGGTAGGACAGGTTCCCTGATGACCCTCTTGAAGATGCGGGGAGGGAATGTGACAGGGACAGGAGAGATGCGTGTTCTGACAGCCCCCATACTGGAGGAGAGTTCTGACTCTGCTACAGCGGCCCAGGTTTATTGGAGAGACTTTGTGGCCTCCCCATTATGGAAAGCAGACCAAGATAGTTGTGGAAAGTGCCCAGCATCAGGAGACCTGTGGAGACCTAAGTTCACTCTCCCCTCTGCCCCAAACCCTATGGATGACCTTGGCTGGGCCCTTCTACTCTGGGCCTCAGTTTCCTCTTGTGGAATATGAGGATGAAACTGTGGATCCTGGGGGTGGTGACAGACAGTTGAAGAACTAGTAAGAAGATCAGAGGTGTAAACCCAGACTTTTCAGAGGGCCCTGTCAGGTAAGGAGCTCACAGCGTGGCCTTGGCCTTAGGATTGGCAATCCCCGCACCCAAGGCCAGATTCCATCAGCTACCCACCTGGTTTTCAGGACTGGAGAGCTGGAGGCCAATGTGGAGAGGAGGTCAGAGCCGTGGACCAGATGGAGGGTCAGCTGTGGAGGTGATGGGAAGGGTTCTTCAGGCTCCTTCTGCTAAGCCAGGGGTTACCAGTGCCTCGAGGAGATCTGCCTGCCCAGAGACAGCTTGTCTGTCCAGGGTCTTTAGGCTCAGTGCCCAAACTGGGACTTAGAAACGTTGCTGGGGGTGGCGGGGGGGGGGGGATGTGCCTGGGGGCTAAGGATCTGCCTCAGTTTTGAGTACTCCTGGCAGGGCTGCTGTGGACCACGGTGGGTAGGATGCTTCGTGTTTGGAAATGATGCAAATGCTGTTTGCCTGGGAAGGATTATTATTATTAAGGTTATTCATGTCAAAGACGCAAACAGGCCAAGGCAGAAGAGTAATGGATGGGCCTGAATGAGAGATAAAGCATATGAGATTTGTAATAATAGCACTGAAATTTGACTCATTGCCTCCCCTGCGTCTCTTTATGTACATGAGCTCAGGCAGCCTTCCTTCCCAGGAGGCCTGCAAGGAAGGTGTGTTCAGCCCCCTTAGGAGTGGAAGAGGCTGAGGCTCAGAGAGGAAAAGGGACTTGCTTAAGTTCACACAGCAAGTAAGTAGCAAAGCTGGGGTTTGCCGTCAGCTCTATCACAACCTATAGCTTATGATCTTTGTCTTGCTCTGCCCTGTTGAGTACATGGACGCTGGGTTATGCCATGAAAGGGGGTCACTACTCGAAGCCTCAGGCCCCCGAGGCATGGAGCCCACAAAAGTGGGTACTTGTCTGCTAAACTCAATGGCAGGCCTAGCCTCTTGAATCTAGTGATTATTCACTGATGCCCTCCTCTTTCCCCGCAGCCCCCACCAAACCCTCCTGGATGTTCTCCTGCCCTAACCAATGTGGCGTCAGTTTAAGCCAGCTCAGAGGATTAGATAAAATCCCCACCTTAACCCTAGCTTCTCTCCCCTTGCCAGCCCTTCACAGACCAGCAATGTTCATGTGGGGAGGCCTAGGAGAGCAAAAGAGAAGCAGGAGAGGGCCTAGGAGCCCTCCTGCTGCCTGAAAGCCTGCCAGAAGAGGCTTCTCCAAGAGTTCTAGAAGAACCACAGTGCTCTAGGAGTCTGAAGGCCTGGCCTCTAGTCCTCAGTCAACCTCCAAAAGGCTGTGTGACCTTGGGCTAGTCATGGCCATCTCTAAGCCTCTGTTTTTTCCATCTATGAGGTGAGCAGTTGGTTTCTTGGATGTCTTGGATCCCTTCTGTTGGGCATTGGCACATCTTCTGCGAGGAAGTGGGCTCTGATGGCGACAGGGGGAGCTCTCTCTTTTGGGGGGTTGGTCGAACCCTCGAGGGGGTCTGAGAGGTGGAATCACTGCTTACCAGCTGGAGTGACAGGCAAGGGAGGACTGGGTTGGAGGGTGAGACCCCAGCCCTGCTTGTTCCTTAAGGCAAAGGTCACCCCTTTCTGGTGAGCCCCGGCTGCCTGCCGCTTGGAGTCCTCTGGGCCAGGGGTAAGGTGTGGATTGGGAAGAAGGTCTCTTTAGCTCAGAGGGCCTGGAAAGTGGAGGAGAGGAAACCGATGACAAACTGTTAGATCTTCAGGAGAACCTCCTGAGTCTGGATGGGCCTCCAGTTTCCATCTACCGTCCCCCTCTCGTGCGCACCCTGGCCCCCTTCCTTTTGAGGTGCAGCCGCTAATGTTGCCCTTGAAGTCTGGGGGGCTTGGAGGAACCCCTGCCCCAGATGGCATGAGAGATGAAGAGCCGTGCAGGTCTCCGGAGTGGGACCTTCCAGGCTGACAGAATGATTCCTGGTTATGATGTTTTAAACTCTTATTTTATTGTGTGGAATCTCATAAGCTGTCTTAGGTTCTTTATGCAATCATGAGGAGAAGGAAGATAAAAAGAAGGGATGCAGCCTGTCAGACCATAAACATCCCCAGGAGGTTAAGGGCCCATCTCCTCCCAGGTTCAGTCCCGTATCAGTCCAGAGGGCAGGTGAGCACGGAGGGAGCGAAGGCTGCTTTCCCAGTAATGGGATGATTTTATTCTTTGCCCTTTTCTGCCTGCTCTCTATACGTTTTCTGTCTCGATGCCGGGTCAGTCATGTACCAGCCTGACTGTGCTTCTCTGGCCCTAAATATGTTTCTAAACTCCCATCAGCTAGCAAAACAGAAAAAAACACATTAAAATTGTGCACAGAGTACAAGTCAGGAGGCTATAAGAAAGGTCTGCCTCTGTAATGCAGGGCTTTGCAAACGCCTTTTGCTGCCTTGAGGTCCTTTGGAGTGATTTCCTGGCTTTTGTCTGGCTGTGGTCAGAGCTGGGCTGGTAGGTAAGGAAGGTGACTGGGCTTCCTCGTTCCTGAGTGTGGCTTGTCACACGAGATGCTGGGAGCTCAGCGCTTTCCTGGTCCCCAAGGCCACCTCCGGGGGGTCGGCAGTCCAAGAACAGAGTACCCCAAGCAGCCAGAATGCCTGCTGCACCTCAGAAGGTCTTAGGAGAAGGAGTGTGGGCAGACAGAATATTCTAGAGGCCAGCATCCCCCACTCTGAGCAGCCAGTTCCAGGTTCAGAAGTGACATCCTTGACCATGGCTGGGCCCCTCATTCTGCACGGCAGCCCTTTCTCTCCTGCCCCTGTCCCAGCACAGCCTAGCTCACAAAGGGGAGCCCCTGGCCCCTGCTGGATGTGCTGGAACCAAAGACAGTGTGGCCTTGTCCAGGAAGCTACTAACAGACCTTTGTTTGGCCAGGTCATGTGTCCTTAGGACCCCTGAAGAGCGGCCTCAGAGAATAGGAAGTTTGAGTCAAAGCCATCCAAATCTCTCCCCTGACAAATAATAGAACAGGGACCCAGGGAACGAATCCTAAGTTACCTAAAGTCACTCAGCGGGTTTTTGGCTGGAGGAGTCAGAACCTGAGGGCTCCTGATTCCTGGCTGCCGTGCGAGGGGGGCCTCAGGCAGCCCGTGCCGGGACAGGGAGTTTGGCCCCACTCCAGTGACCCCACTGCACCACCCCAGCCTGGACCTCTCGGGTCAGAGTCTCCCTCTTCTCTTGAAAAAGCATCTGGGGTCCCTTGCGACCTCCTGGGCCAGGACAAAGGAGAAGGAAGGAGTATGAAGCCTTCTGCTTCCAATTCCCAGACCAGGGTCTGGCCAGTCCAGAAGATGCCTGGACTCCCAGACATTCCACTTCCCAGCACCTGTCTCCTGTCTGGCTCTTACTGGGAGAAGAGAGGAGAAAGCAGGCCTGTGACAGAGCCAGTTTGAGGGCAGAGATATTCACCGTTCCCCACAGAGACCCAACTCCCAGAAACCTGAAGCGGAAAGTTCTGCCTCCCGTGCACTGTGTGCCCATCATACCTCCTCCCTTGCCTCAGTTCTTGCAAATACCCAGCATTCTCATGCAGAAGGTATGTGCTAGCATTCACTGGTTCCTAGGGCCAGCACCCTGGGAGCTCCTAGTCTGGGTCAGGCTGTGTGTTAGGCATTAGGGTCACAGGACACCGAAGCCACGGCCCCTGCTGTCCAGGACCTCTGAGGAGATGGATGCGGGAGGAGTTGTGCCAAAACATTGAGTTAGGATCTCAGGGTGCCGTGGGCACAAGCCATGTCTGTCTCCTGCATACTGTAAGTAACCTCAGCCTTTCTCCTTCCTCGCTGTCTCTCCCTCCAGAGCTCCCAGGGTTATTTTCTTCCCACCTGGGCCCCTAGGCCCTGTGTTCTCTGGCCCCGGGGTCATTGCCACCTTTGCCCCTATGACAGCACGCAGAGGCATCTGGGAAGGACGGTGAGGCGCCCTGGGGCCCCCCAAAGCCCCACAGTGAGCCGGCCCTGTGGAATCGGCACAGACTTGATTGAGCTTGGCGGGTTCGGGAGTGTGGACACTGGCTAGACCCACGGCCTGGCAGCATCCATCCCTGGCAGCTCAGAGATGGAGTGAGTTTTTCCATTTCTCTCCCGGGTTGGCCAGCCTGGAGCAGACATGGCCTCAGCCACCGCCGGCTCCTGGCACCGGGGCTGATTCTGATCTGGATACGCTAGCCACAGAATTTGTCTGGTGTCCAGGAGATGAGAGAATGTGCAAATTCCCTCTGCGCCCAGCCCCCCTCTCCGTCCCTTTTCTGATCAGCTAGTTCTGTTCCCCTTCCTCTCCTGGCCTGTGGACCCTGCAGGCTCAGGCTGGGCAGCTGGCATGGAGCAGAGCCCACTGGGCGAGGACAGATGCAAATCCAGTGGCTTCCGCATGAAAAGAAGCTGTTTTGAATGAGCCTCTCCTTTGTGGGCCTGGAGTGTGGGACCAGCTGCCTGGGAGGGGGAGGGGAGGTTGTGACAATGAGGGAGGAGCTGCCACCCGCCCCTCCTTGCCCACTGCCTCCCCTCTCCCAAGAGGTCCCTAGAGGGACCTCCTAATTGGTTTCTGGCTGGCACCCCCCCTTCCAATTAATTAACACAGCAAGGAGGAGGCACCCAGTTCTGGTCAGGACAGTCCCTTCTACAGAAAACAAACACAAATCCCTTGGAGGGTCCCAGGGCAGGGAGGGAGCCCCCTACTTACAGATGAATAAACAGAGTCTCCCGGTGAAAACATGGCCACACCCTAATCCCAGAGCTAATATGGGTCAGAGCCGGGTTGCACACCCAGATCTTCTGACATGGAGCCAGAACCTTCTCAATCCAATCGCTAATGGTCCACAGCCCGTGGACATTAATCACCAGGCTCTCAAGAATAAGTTATGAAGCCGCCATTGGGCACACACAGTCGCTTGGGCTCTGGGAGCTTGGTTTTGTTAGCAGACACTCCCATTTTCCAGAGGCGCAGGGAGGGTGAGTGACCTGCTCTGGGGCGCAGGTTTAGCGGTTGGGGGAGTAGGTGGGGACCGGTCCCTCAGCCGTCAGACCCCAGAGCACAGGGGCATCTCATTTCCAGGACTCTCTTCCACCCCCTACCCCCCAAGGCAGAGGGCTGTTGTCTGTGGGTCTGGGGACCCGGCACCAAGGGGTGCTTGGCAAAGGCTGCTTGCCTCAGGGGACACCCATGGCTGTGTTCTGCTTAGGCTCCCGCTGTAACTGGGAGCCCTGTAAATCCTTTGGGAAAAGAACGTAAGCTGAGTGAGTGAGGAGGAGGGCACCCTGCACTCCGTGTCTGAGGTCAGACAGGGCCTCTAAGGAAGGGCGACCAGCCCTAGAGGGTGAACGGTTATGACACCTCCATTTCCACAATTTGCGTAGGGAACCCGGGTCTGTGGTCCAGGCTTGCAGGCCTTTCCCACTTGAATGCACAAATCCCCTCTCAGCCTGGGGTGGGCGGCCCTCTTGGGATGGCCCCTGATGACCAGGGCGGGTGCTGCTGGCTTAAGAATGCCAGCTTAGAGCCAGACAGATGGCACTGTATCATTGACTTGCTGTTTGCTCTTGGGCAAGTTGCCTAACCTCTCTGAACATCACTTTCCCCGTCCATTAATTGGGATTGATAATAGTAGCACTTAAAAGGATTATTATAAAGATTAAACGAGCTGATCCTGTGAAGCACTTACCACATGCCTGAGTGTTCGCTATTCACGTCGGGAAGACAGAAAATTAAACAAATGCTTATAATGAGCGTCCTGGGGCTCATGAAATGAGAAGTACCAAGGAACTCTGGGAATCACAGCAGAGGGCCTGACCTAGTCAGAGGGGGTGTGGAGGGGACTTTTCAGCTGATTCACGAAGGATGGGTACAGAAGGTAGCAGGTGGAAGGAGAGGAGCTGAGGAGAGGGTAGGAGGCAGAGGGAACAGCGCAGGCAGAGGCCCGGAGTCAGATGTTCAGCAAGAAGGCCCCCTGCACGCAGGTGTCTGAGAGCTCGCACGTGTATTAGGTCATTGTATGCGCTGAGTGACTTTACGGTCCTCCCCCACTTCAAGAATGAGGAAGCAGGCACAGAGAGGCCGAGTAAGCTGCAAAAAGTTGCCCAGCAGGCAGATTAGAGGCTGGTCCAAACCCAGGCTTCCTGCGTCTGGCACTCTCCTCCTCCTCCTCTCTGCGGCTTCCTGATCCCAGGAGGATGGCTCTTCCGTGGGCCAGGAGGATAGCTTTTCCGTGGGCCACTTCTTAGACTCAACCTGGGCCAGTGGGGTATAAGGTATGATGTTCTGTTTTCCCTCACAGAGCCTCCCTGGGCTGGGTTTTTGGGAGGACAGGACCCTTCTTGGCTGGCAGGCAAGGGTCATTTATTTTTCCAAAGGGAAACTTTGCTCTGGCAGGGAAATTTCTACCTTCTATTTTTACCGGGCCCCGTTAAAACCATCTGTAGTCCTTCCGATTATCAGGAGCGGGCCTCAGTCTTTAAAATAAAATTGTAGGGCACCTGGGTCGTTAAGCATTGGCCTTCGGCTCAGGTCATGGATCCAGGGTCCTGGGATAGAGCCCAAGTTGGAGGCTCCCTGCTCAGTGGGGAGCCTGCTTCTCTCTCTCTCTCTCTCTCTCTGCTGCTTCTTCTGTTTGTATTATCTTTCTGTCAAATAAGTAAATAAAACTTTAAAACAAAATAAAACTATAGGGATATATAGAGTGAACTTACTGGCCCGTGTGTGAGACCGAGGAGAACACCCATGCAGGATCCAGCTGCCTAGACAGACGGATGTGGGGAGGCTCTCTCAGAGTGGGGGAGGGGGGGGATGGTGGCTGTTCACACCCAGCCCTCAGAAGGAGCCCCGTGCTCAGGGTTCAACTCCAGAGCTGTCTGGGGTCATCTGGTCCAGTCCTCTGCCTCTGTGGCACTCCACACTTTCTAGGAACACGAGTATGACTCCTAATCTGAATTTTGATCCACTTAATAAATGCTAGTTTCTTAGGAGACCGATCCTAGCCTTTTACCAAGTGTTAGGTCCCTGCTTTCAGGAAGCTGGCCGGGAAATAAAGATCGCCAGTGGAAGGAGCTGACCTTTCTAGAGGGCATCTATACCAGACTCACAAAAAGTGTTTCACACGTATTTCCTTATTCAGTCTTGATGTACCTTTACTGCTCCTCCTCTGCTCGGTGCAGAAACAGAGGCCCAGAGAGGGAAGGGAGGTCACTTACTAAGGTCACAAAGCTGGTGAGGGGCTGAGCCTGCCTTTCAGGCCTCTCTTGCCCCTTAGTCAGGCTGGTAGGAATGACCCTGAGACCTGTGGCCAGAGCCGGGGGGGTGGTGTCTGGAGGCAAAAAGACTCAGGCTTTGCTCTTAACCTCTGCTCCTCCCTGCATGACATTGGGCTAGTCCCCTCGATGTCTCTGAGCCTGTTTTCTCACCTGTGAAAAGGGAGTTAGTGCTCCGCCTCACTAGGGCACTGGGATCTCTAGGGATCTCACACCCCTCCTGCCCCCTCCCACCACCAGTGTCCCTTGGCCTTGGGAGTTAGGCAGTCTGTCCAAGAGCTTCCCCGCTGCTGTGGTCGTGCCAGCAGCCCTCTTTCACACTGTGTCCGCAGAAGAGACCAGGTCATCTCTCCCAAACAGCCTCTGTCTGTTTGTATTCGGTCAGGCTGGTATGGGGCAGATGAAAAGTTGCTTTTCCCTCTTCCTGTTCTATTTCGGGTGTTTTAATATGCTTGGGACAAATAATCGGGCTAAGAATCGGATGTCCTGCTTTCGTTTGAAAAGTGAGACAAATAAAGCATCCAACCCTTGATCTGTATCGTCCTGCATCCGCGCAGGCCCCAGCGCCCTGTGGAGGGTGGGGGAAAGTTGGTCTCAAAGCCCAGTGTTGCCCAAGTCACTGGGCAGAGAGCCCCGAGTCCCCGCTGGCAAATGACCTTGACCTTTGCTCCAGATACATCCTGGTGCCCCCCAGCTCAGACCTGCTTTTCCTTTGAGTGTATGGGAAGCTGTAGCCTCTGCTAGCTTGAGGGATTTGCAGCAAAACATTTTTTTTTTTTTTTTTTTTTTTTTTGAGAATGATTTCAGGGGCGTGAAGATCTGGGATCCAGGGGAGTTTCCAGGACGTGAAACAGCTGATGGAAAAGGAAGGTGTTGGGGGAGGGGGACAAGGGGATTTAATTCCTGCAGTTTGGGTGTAGCTTGGTGAAGAAAATGCTGTCCACGCCTGCCTTGCTGACCTCCCGGTAGAGATCACTTCGCAGGAATGCGTGGGGGAAATTTAGGATTCCGAAAAGTTTGGAATTCTGGGAAAGGGGATTTCTGTGTACCTGAGGGTCCATCTGATAACTTTTTAATATCACCAGTGTGTTCTCCGAAGACCCCAGGGCTGCTTTCCTGCCATCGTCATTATAGTGTGTGAGAACAAACTCAGGTTGTTACGGATTGAGGCCATTTCAGGTCCCAAAATCCCTGTTAAATTGACCTTTTAGGGTCTGGATCCAAGATAATTCCCCCGTTCTCCAAGCTCCTGTCCTGCCCAGCCTCTACGACACCAGTCTCAGGTAAAGGCCCAACAAGTTATGTTGTTATGGGGATTGACCTTGATTCCTTGACTTGACTGTGAGCTCGCTGAGGCGGGGGATGATGTCTGGTGTTTTGGGGTATCTTTCACAGTGCTCGTCAAAGGTGTGGTGTAGACTTTGGGGTAGCCGTTGTGAAGTGCAAGGTTGGGCGGGATGTCCGGGAAGCCAAAGCTCTTCCCTAAACATTGCTCCTGCTTGGGCTTAGTCCTTACTTTTGTACGTCCGTGGACCGCTGGAGCTGGAAGGAACTCTAAATAGAGACATAATGGGACCTCTGTTTTGCAAAGGAGAAAATCGAGACCCCAGAAGGTTTTCCTGAAGGGGGCACAAGCGGCGGAGCAGGAAGTGGGGCTCCCTTTGGTTGATGGCAGGCTCAGGCTGGGTGAATTTCAGTTCCGTGGGTTTTTCTCCGCTTCTGGTAGAAATCAGGCCAAGGACTGATTCAGAGGTGGGTGGCGGGGGAAAGTTCTAGAAATGAGACTTGGAGAACTTCGCCTAGCTGGCAGGGAGCACCCGAACGGAGAGGCTCAGCTCCCCAGGTAATCAGCCAGGAGCACCACGCCTAGTCGTGGCCTTGGTCTGGCAGAGGCAGGAGGAGTGCGTGCTGAGGCTCCTTCTTGGCCACGGAGCTGTGGTCCCCGAGATCTGGCAGCCAGGTACCCTGTGTACTAGGCTGCCACTCCGGCCGCCGCAGAGGCCCACGAACCCCACTCTCCCTCCTGGAAACCAGCCCTCCTGGCATGTTGGGCTGCAGCCAGTCTTTTCCTCCTTTGTTTCTCTGAAACCATTAGAAGGGCCTCTGGGTTGGGAGCCTGGGTTGCTAAGAGCTTTCCTCTGGCCAGACCTTATCAGGGCTTGAGAAGTCTCCCGGCAAAGGCAAAGTTTTCCCTGGAACTCTGGTTTGGAGGGAAGGAGGGAGGGAGAGACAGAGAGAGGGAGAGAGGGAGAGTGGGCGAAGGGAAGGGGGGGGCTCAGGAGCTGCAAACAAAGCCACCCCTTTGCTGGCCCCCTGGGGAACCAGCAGACCTTTGCTTTTGAAGAGCAGCAGGAATGATGCTGTCCCCCAAGCCTGCCCCCCATGCGATGTGGGTCACATCTAGGATGTACCCCATGACTCGAGCATCACCCCAGCCTCAGAGAGGGGCAGTAGCCCTGAGCATCCCAGTTGGGGGGGGTGAACCCGGACCTGCCCCAGGGTGTCTGACTGCACCACCCGCGTGGGCCCAGCCTGACAGTGGGGGCCGATTGTGCTGTATGATTACTTTCTTCAAGATCACCCTCCCAGCACCGTACCCAGGATTCTGTTCCTCTGGGCCTTTTAGATGTTATTAAAATATAAATTCCCCCAAGAGGGGTAATACCTGACTTAGGCAGCTGTCACCCACTAGACTCCGCCTGCAGATGGCAAGACCCGAGAATAATTAGACTTTACTTGGGAGACGATCCTGAGGAGGAAAGTGAGGCAGGAGTGAGGGAGCGGGGAGCCAGAGTGGCCAGGGGAGTGGGGGCAGTGAGGACTTGCCGTGGTTCTGGGTACCTCTCCACCCTCGCTGCCTTGCTCTCGCGACCACTGACCAACCCCGCTTCCTTGCCCCTAAATAAAATGAGGCGCTAGATACATTCGAAAAGCATTTGCTGAGCACTTGTGAGCCAGGCCCGAAGCACGTGGCACCAGGCATGAAAGGGTGTCCCCAGGCCATCCTCTCATCAGGGAAACCCCCATCCTGTGGCAGAGACGGGCTGCCCAGAAGGACAGGTGCTTCAGGGAGGCGGCAAAGGGAGGCTGGTGAGCAGCAGTGTGGGGAGGGCAGGGATGTGTGTACCGAGCGCTGAAGCCATGGGGACGGACCCGGGAGGCCAGGCAAGTTCTCCGGAGGAAGAAATCGTAGCCCAGTCTCCAAGGCCGAGTAGGCAGAAGCGTACGAAGAGGAGGGAAGGGCATTCCGGGGAGAGGGGGCGGCATGAACAAGACAGGGAAGGGGGACATGGGTTTGGCTTAGTTTGGGAGAGTTGGGTGTGGCTGGGTGGAAAGGGTAGGTGAGGGGTGGTGAAGCAAAGCTGGAGGGGCAGGCGGAAGCCAGGTGGGGTTTGGGCTGTACCCTATAGAGATGTCAGGTGCCCTGGCTCGGCTGTAAGGGGAGGGACCTGATCCGACTTGCCCTTAGGTGGTCTCTTCCAACCCTAGAGGCAGAGAGTGAGTGGACATTCCCAAAACCTGGGTGTAGCCAGGTGGGGGCAAGGGGTTTGGGCCCCCAGCCCAGATCCCCAGCAGGTAGCTCCTGCAGGGCTGCGAGGGAGCGCTGCCTGTGCCCCTCTCCCCACCAAGGAGATACCCGTGGTGGGACCACACCATGGTACTGGCCTTTCCCGCCTGCCTGGGGCTACTAGAAAGGTTGGCTCTGGGAGTTGAGGATACAGAAGGAGGGGGCAGAGGGCCATAGGTCTCCTGCTGGGAAGACATGGTTCCAGCATGAAGAGAAGACCATCATAGGAGGCTTCTAGCAGCTCTCACCTAAAGCCCAGCTCAAATGCTGTGTGACCTTGGGTTAGTCAGCCTCCCAACTCTGGTTGGGACGCAGTTTCCCCAGCTAGATGGCATCGCCTGGTCCAAGGTTGGGTGCAGGAGGGAGCTCATGGATGTACTTACTTCCTGCTGCTGTCCAGCCTCAGGCCCTGGCCCATCTTCCTCCCTCTGAGCCACGTCCACTAGTGCATGCACACGTGTGCATCACACATACTCCAGACTGTCAAGGTTGTGAACAGCTAACAAAACTCGGGCATTGATGGGGCGCCTGGGTAGCTCAGCCGTTTACTGTCTGCCTTCGGCTCAGGTCATAATCCCAGGGTCCTGGAATTGAACCCCACATTGGGCTCCCTGCTTCCTCTCCCTCTGCTGCTTCCCCTGCTTGTGCTCTCTCTCTCACTCTCTCTTTCAAATAAATAAATAAAATCTTAAAAAAAAAAAAAAGCCAAAAAACTTGGGGGTTGAGGATCAGAGTTCGAGTCCTGGCATTGCCACAGCTGGCCCTGTGACTTTGAGCAAGTCGCTCAGCCGATCGAAACTTTGGCTTATTCCCTGTCATTTGGTGTAAACATCAGACCCTCCCACGCCAGGGAATTCTATGGGTCAACCTTCTCCACATCTTTTCCTATACCCCCTTTGTGCTGATGCTGCCTTGCTCAGCCCGAGAGCCCTTCTTCGATGAAAATTCTATCCACTCTTTATTGGTGACCTGGGGGGGCGTGTAGTATTCACTAGGAAAGGACACAAAGGAACCTTCCGGAGTGATGGCCGTCGGGTGAACGTATGCATGGGTAAACATTTTTCAAGCTGAACACTTAAAGTTTGTGTGCTATGAGCATGCTGGATATATTTTAATATATTAATGTTAAAATATGAATATTTTATTTTATTTTCTTAGACAAAATAATTATTGACTTATTGTATTTACTTGTTAATAATACAATATTAATATTTAATATATTTATATTTGATTTTTAAAGCAAGTGGAAAAAGGATCCTTCCCGGCTTTCTGGTATAAGCTTCATCTCTCTCCATCCGCTCATATGTTCATTCCCACTACAAATATTTGTGCTCCGGGCGGCCCAGGCATGCAGGGGTGTGAGCACTGCCACGGGGGCTCAGGGGTACAAGAAACTTCGGTGTCCCCATGTTGTCAGGGGCAGTGGTTCTCCAGGCTTGGCTACACATCCCCTGGGGACATTTAAATGCTTTGCAGGATTATATGACCCGTGGGACACTTGGTTTAATGTTCTGCTGATACTGTCTTGAAACCCTGTATTCTTTTTGATCAAGGGCCCCTACAAATGATGGAGTTGGTCCTTTCTCTCCAGCCCACCCCCACCTTTGCCCAGAACAGTAGAATCAAAATCTCTGGGAGGTAGGGCACGGGCATGAAGATGTCTTTACAGCTGAATTTCCTTCTGGAGTAATGTCCAGGGGCAGCCCTTAATCCTCAGACAGCTGGCTGAAGCAGAAGCTGGCACCTGACTCTCTAGATGCTTGTAAATGAGTTGGAACGCTAAGACCTCACACGTGAGGGTGTCCCAGGAGCAGTTTCCAGGTGGCTGCAGGGACAGTGATCCAGGAGGAGGGGGAGGCCAGGGGAATCATTGCGAGGGTGGGGCGGCCAGGAATGGTCAAGGAAGACTTCACGGAGGCGGTGTCTCACTCACCATCCTGCAAATGGTGAGAGCAAAGAACCGAGAGAGGAGAAAAGGCAAAGGCAGGTAGCAATAAGGAAAGGGAAGGACTCATCTAGGGGAAGGGAGCACACAGGAGCACTGCAGTGTGCCCTGTGACTTGAGTGGAGGGAGGTGTGGCTGGGATTGGGGTGGGATTGGGAAGCACAGGAAATGACAGTCTGAGAAGTCAGAATCCTGGTGGCAAAGGGGAGCTGCTCAATGTTCCCTGCCCAAGAATAATGTGCTCCATGAACGACTGAAGGAATAAACAAAAGGAGGGTATGAGGGAGCCCAGGGGGACTGGCCCACTAAATGGCCGTGGTCTCCAGCCAGAGCTCTGGTCCACCTGTGCCTGGAGGCTCTGTACCCTTGCCCCGCAGGTGGTGCCTGTCTGAGCAGGAACCTCAGGTCCCCTGCACTGTGGTCTCGGGCAGCAGCCACTAAAGTGTCCCCAAGAACAACAGATGCCGAACAGACTATGTTCTCCCATTTCTAGGGACAGCAAGCAGTTGGGGGGGGAGGATGCTTCTGGTGAAAAAACAAAAAACAAAAAACGGGTCTATATTCTCCTGCTCCCAGCAGGTTCCCCAACCCAGGTGCGCACCCTGTGCAGGAAGGCGGCTGTGCCTGCCACCCTTTATTTCCCATGGCCTCTGGGAGACACTGCAGGGGTAGGAGTGGTGAGGGTCCTGCCCGCGGCGGAGGAGCCCCCATTTCTGAGTGACCAGAAGCAGACCAAATGCAGATCTGTTTGTTTCTCCGCCTCCTGAAATATTTAAGCAGGAAGATGAGAAAGGGGTTCTGTTTATTGAACGTATCCTCCAGGGAAGAAGCCGCAGGGAACGGGCTGCTTCCCGTGTCTGAAAGCCAATGAGCAGAGAAAGGAATTTCTTTGGGTTTGAAGCCAGACAGAGCCTGTGTGCCTGCAAAAAGGAAGGGGGCGGGGATTTCTGGAGGGGACAGAAAGCCCTCTCAACCTCCTGCTTCTGGTCCCAAGAAAGCCATTCAGCACATGCTTTCTTGGTGACTCCAAATAATAACAACTGAAATCTCAGCCTAATTTCTGTTCTGGGCTCTGCCTCTACCATGCTGTGTGACCTCGGGCAAGTTGCTTAACCTCTCTGGGTCTTTATTTCCAGCTCCGAAAAGGGAGAGATATCAATCCAGTTCTGTCTGTCTCTTGCCAGTATTTGGAGAGTCAGATGAGCTGTGGAATGGATAAGAAGAGGTGGACGGAGCATTTCACCCTGCGAAAGTCCCAGCTATGCAATGTTCAAAGCCAGAGAACTGACAGGAGACAGGATTGAAGGGCCAGCCCAGCCGGCAGCTGTGGCCTGGGGGATCAGGCCAGGGGGAATGCTCCCAGGACCAAGGCCCACCCTGGGACCCCTTCCCTCCTTCCTCCTCCAGCTGAGTCCCACGCATGTGTCCCTGAGAATTCTGGCAGGATTTCCTCCCAGGAAGGGGACACGGCTGTCGGTTTCTATCCCCTGGGAGTTGCAGGCACCAAGGGGCCAGGCTGCACTTCCCCTGACCATGGGACTGGCCTTGTCTTCAGATGTGAAATTCTGCAGCTCTGTGCCTGGGTTCTGGCAGGCCCCAGGTCACCTGCTGTGAAATTCTGCAGCTCTGTGTCCGGACCAGGCAGGCCTCAGGTCATCTGCTGTGCACACTCCAGGGGCCAGCAGCCCTGTCCCCAGTTTGGCCCCTGGGGCAGGGCTTCCAAGGCTTCTCCCAGGGCCAGGTTTCTATTCCCAGCTTCATCACTGGCTTGCTTTTCCTGTATCTCATGGGGGACCTTATAAGAAGTCATAGTCAATAACATCAGTTAGGATTAGAACAGATTAGGATGATCTGAATCTGAATACGAAAGACCATCCAGGTGATAGCCCACTTAGGGGACTGGCCCTGGAGGCTTGGGAGACAGGACAGAACAGAAATGTCAGGGGATGGTAAACGCCATTAAGAAAAATGCTTTGGGGTCAGGGGCGGAGCAGTGGGGGCCAGGGAGTTATTGTGAATAGGGTGGCTCTGAAAGGGGATGTGGAGACCCAGAGTGGAATGAGGGGAGGGATGGAGCCCCAGGGAATCTGGGAAGAATTTTCTGGCTGAAAGCAGAAAGCTCAAGGCTTTGAGGAGAAGGCCACCTGTAGCTGAACCACAGACAGAGGCCCTAGTCTGGGGCATGGTGAAGGGAGAGGGTCAGAAGGAGGCTGAGGCTGGGTCTGGGTCACACTGAGTTCTCCTCCTCCCACAGGGTGCCTCCTGCTCAGTAATGTTTGTTGACTGACTGCTTGAGAATGACTGCTTAGGAAAGGCAGGAAAGGAGGCGGAAAAGAAGGCTGGAGGTCTGGAGCCCAGCAGCCCCGTTGAGCTGATGAGGGTCTAAGCCAGGGCAGAGGACTCTGTCTGGTGACTGGGTGGGAGGAGGGGGAGATGGCTGTCAGCTCTTCTAGGAGCTGCTCAGAGGAGGACTGTCTCTATGCATCCACAGGACATGACCACGGGGGCTCGCACCCCCCTGCCACGATGGGTCCCCGGAGCTAGCCCTTCCCCTGGCCTGGGACCAGTGAAGCAAAACCAGAACCTCACATCCCTCTTGGCCTCTAGAGGATGCTCCAAACTGGGCTGCAGCCTCCCGCAGGGCCTGCTGGGTTCTCGCAAAGTCCTCAGGGCCGGCCTCCCCTGCCCGCCTCACCTGGCGTCCAACCTCATTAGTATTTTGAGCAGAAGCATATTTATTTTTTCCTGCGGGGAATTGGTGCCCTGCTCATTTCAAGTGGAGGAAAACCAAAGAGCAATTAAGAGGCTCAGCCGTCTCAGGTCAAGGAGAAGGGAGGAGGAAAGTGAGGCAGCTGCCTTGTAGGCTGCTGTGCTCTGCTCTGGGTTGGCCAGGGCTGGGGAGGCGAGGAGGAAGGTGCTACAGGATTTGAATTTGCTAGTAACAAAATACTAATGATCAATGTTTACTTGGTTCTGAGCATGTTCCAGACTATGCTAGTTGCTCTGTGTGCCTCTCATTAACATTCTTTCAACAGCCTGTGAGATGGAGGGGTGGGGGGGTTGGCATGGGCTGCTGTTATGTCCATTTTATGGATGAGAAAACTGAGGTTTGGAGAGTTGCGTGTCCCAGCCCACACAGCTGCGAAGCTGATGGAGCCAGCGTTCCACCCATCCCTGAAGCACTGGCCCTTTAGCCAGTTTGGTTGCCATTTTGTCCCTCAAAAATAGTATATTTGGGCACCTGGGTGGCTCAGTTGGTTGAACGACTGCCTTGGGCTCAGGTCATGATCCCGGACTTCCAGGATCGAGTCCCGCATCGGGCTCCCAGCTCCTTGGGGAGTCTGCTTCTCCCTCTGACCTTTTTCTCTCTCACTCATTCTCTCTCAAATAAATAAATAAAATCTTAAAAAAAAAAAATAGTATATTTAACGCACAGCTTCTCCCTGATTTCTGTTTCCCTCCCATCAAGGGGGGAAAAAAGGACCAAACGAACAAAAAGCTCTTGGTTGTGGCGCCCCACTCCCACTCCCTCCAGTTACACCCACTGCTCTGGTTGGGCGAGGGGGGGGGCAGCAGACCTGTGGGGGGTGGTGGTCGTGCTGATGCGCCAGGGGCCCTGAGCCGGGGAGGGCTGGAGAGGAAACAGGACATGGGGATGACATTTTGGAGGTGGAAGCGGGTACGACGTGGAAGTCAGTAGGGCACTGGGGATCCTGGGAGGGGCCAGCTCCCATCAGGGGCCCTATCTCTGATCCGTCCCCCTCAGCCAGACCATCTACCTATTCCACAGACTGGGCTCTGAGAGCATTTTCAGTTTCAGAAAATCAGATCCCTCAGAGGCTGAAGCTCGGGAGGAAAGGGACAATAGCAAGCTGGAATTGGGGTGTCCTGGCTTCGGAGTCCCTGGCCAGAGAGAGCAAGGGGGGAGGGGGCTGGGAGGGAGGGAGAGAGAACAAACAGGAAGTTTTCCCCGTCTCTGCTTCTCTGTCTTGCTGCATCAGTGATTTTGCTAATAGCAACCTCCTGGTAAAAAATTGATCCAATTTTCTCAGGACAAGAGGCCTGATTTTTTTTTTTTTTTTTTAAAGCCTGGACCTTAGAGAAGCCAGGCGGAGGCAAGTCCCTGGCAAGCGTCCCTTCCTGGAGCCCACCAGGCCCGGGGGCCTTTCTGCCTTTCCTCCCCAACTCCTGCTGCAGACCCTATCCTCCCACTCCCTTCCCCTCTTGATGCTGGGCTCCTCGCGGGGCACCCAGGGGCTCATCTGTCACCTGGTCTGTGTCTAGAACGCTGGGGTTTTATGCAGGAGCCTTGCTGGGAGCAAGCTCCCATTCTGCCTAGAACTTCTGGAAGCCTTGGAAGGGTGACGCTGTTGGAGGGATGCTGGGAGTCGGGAGCTAGGGGGATGGAAGCTGTGGCGGCCCTGCTCTGAGCCTGTTCTGGCTTTAGGCCTAAGCTGGCCCGGGCTTCCCCAGATGAGGGGATGGAGGAAGGAGGAAAGCTCTACCAGCCTGTGCTCCTGGAGTCCGTTGTCTACCGGAGTGGCAGGGTTCTTGGCTTCCCACCACCCAGGCTGCTTAGCCGGGTGTGCAAAGCCTTCCTTCTCTGACCAGGTTGCTCTCCTTGGTTCCTGCCCACACCCTTCCCCTTAGCCACATTGGTGTGCTTGCTGCCCCCAAATTTAGCTCGTGCTTTTCTGCTCCTGGTACTCCAAAGGCCTCCTGATCCCCGATTTCAAGGCCCAGCCAATGGGCCCAATGCCACCTCCTCCAGGGAGGCTTCTCTGATCTTTCCTCAACTCCAAACTGTTCTTCTGTCGCAGCTCTGCGGGGACCCCCTACCTTCTCCACCAGAGGGCGAGCCCCATGTCCTGAGTGGGAGGGAGTCCACGATGCCGCGGATCCTATGACGCCTTTCTCGTGCCTGGCCCCGGATATGTTCGAGTGGAGATTTTTGAATGACATTTTTGTATTGTGCATGGAGAGGACTCTATTCTGTGCTTGTGAGACTTCAGCCACGTGAGATGCATTTGTTGGCGAACCTATTAAAGGGCACAGAATAAAGCTTCCCAACCCTGACCTCCGAAGGGCCTGGGACAGATAGAGGGAGCTTATTCTTCCTTTTCCCATCCCCCCAGCACCGCTATCAGCTGTGCTGCCCTTGAAGAATTCTAAAGCGGGGAAGTGCTCCCCAGGGCCTCCCAGACCTCCCGCCCAAGAAAGGCGGTGGCCTGGTGACCTCCTCAGAGCGGCGTGCTACCCTGGGGGCTCTGCCGTCCCCTGGGAGACTGCCATATGCTTTCCGGATGTCCGGGTCTCATTATGCTCCAACTCAAAAATTCATCTTGTCTAATTGTGCTCCAGGCCGGAGTGAATTCAGGAACTCTTACCCAGGCTCTGTGGGCTGGGAGTTTCCATGGCAACAAGGGATGCGTGGTAATGAGCTGCGTCCTTGGAGATGCAGCCCTGGGCTAGGGGGGGTCTCTGCCTGTCTCTCTGTGTAGACTGTCCCTGCTGCTTGGTGGAGGCCCTCTCCAACCCGGGACCAGGGGCTGGGGAGCAAGGATGGAGGCAACCTCTGCAGACCTTTGGGATGGGTCCATAATTCCCCTCACCCATGGTGCAGGGATAAAAGGCACTCAGATGATTTCAGTCTCAGCCTCTTTGCAGGTTGGGGGGTTGTCCTTGTCCCACAATCAAATAAACACCTCTTCATCTAGAACATATGAATGTACCCCAAATTCCACTGCTTTGACTGTCATCTGTTTTGCAAACTTTCTAAAATGTGGAAGTGGCACTCCTCCTTGAAGGCCTGACTGAAAGGCCACCTCCTCCAGGAAGCCTTCCTGGAACTTCTCTCTGCCAACCCCCTTTGCCACTGTGCTTGGTCTGTCCCTCATGCATATTTTTCAGCACAGTTGCCCAGGAGTGGACTTGGCCCAGTATACTTCAGGTTCGCTTCATACCAGGTGACGAAGTCCTCTAACATAGGTAACCTTCTGCTTTCCTCTCTGGAGCTTCAGATATGGTGCCCCCAGAGGGCTTAGACAGAAAAAGGGATCTTTGCTAGCCGCCTCTCTCTGCCCTCAGTCCTACCCTAAGCTTCTCTGTTGATGTGGCCCCCAGGGCCTCTGGAGACCTTGTCTTCCGTGACTGCGGGTGACAGCCAGGGGACAGCCCTCTCTGCCTTTCCCTCCTGAGGAGGGGGGGACGCCCGGGCCTTTGGGGAAAGAGTGGGAATGAAAAGGAGACGAGAAGAAATGAAGATAGCGAGCGGGGGACAGCCTGGCCCGGCGCCCAGCCTCCTAGCTGCTGGGCCCTTCTGTGCCTGGTCCCCGACGGGGGAAGATTAGTGTGGGAGGAGGGTTGTGGGGGGTGGGGGATGCAAACCCAGCAATCTCTCCACAGCCACCGCACTTCCTTCTCCTCTGTCCTGCTGACTCTCAGTTACCAGAAATGACCTGGAGACAGAGGAATGAGTGGGGAGGAGGCTGCCTGTCTGACTTTTAATCAAAAGGACCAGGACACTTTCCAGCCAGCCTCTCGGGCACTGGCAATCTGTGATGTGTGTCTCCCTTGAGGGATGGGGTGGTGGGCAAGTTTCTGGGGGTGCAAATAGTGACAGGAGTAAAGATTTAGAAATCCACCCAGAAAGTAGAGTCTTCTGCTTGTCTCTCTGTACCCACTCCCCTCAAGGCTGCAAACTGTCCTTGAGCACCTGCTGGGTGCCAAGCCCCAGGCCCTAGGGATGCAGTGACGGATGAGGGGTGTCCCTGGCCTCCAGGGCTGTGGGGACAGTGGTGGGGCCCGCCTGTTGCTGGGCCTTCCTTCAGCCAACATCCCCTGAGCGCTGCCTGTGAGCTGTGCCTTTTGGTGAGTCCTAAGGGTAAAGCAGCAAACGTGGCAGCTGTCAGTCAAGGGCAGGAGGGGGGTGAGGAGGGCAGGGTCTCACCCTCACAGCATGGAGTGAGGCACATAGGCCAAGGGAAGCAGAGGAGCCCAAAGGAGTAGGAGCCGCTAACACAGTTGTAGGAGATTGGAAGGCTGCCTTGAGGAGATGGTTCTGGAGCAGAGAACTCCAAAAAGGAGGAGGATTTGGCCCAGTGATTACTGGGCAACAGGATCAAGAGAGAGGAAATCAGCACGTGCAAAGGCCCGGAGAAGAGAAGCAGAGGCCCCGTGGAACAGGAAGAAACTGAGTGCATCCGGGGCCTAGATGGGCCGTGCTGGGGGCCCAGGCCACAGAGGACCACCATAATCCAGTTCGCAAGGACCACGGACTTGATCTTGAGGGTGGAGGATGGGACAATTTACTGGCTTTACGCAGGGGAATGACATCAGATTTAGGTTTAAAAGGGCCACTCGGGGGTGTATTCCTTTATGATTAAAAATAAATAAAGATCCCCAGTTTTTCATGTCAGGTCACCCTCAGTGCTGTGAAGGGAAACCAGGGAGAGGCCAGGCGGGAATCGCAGTGACTGGGGTGTGTGGCCCACAGTAGGCTCTGACTTGGGACGCACACACACTTTGCCTATCTGGTTTCATACAGACATTCCAGGCCACTCAAGGGAGAGATGAGCGTAAGGGCTCTCACTGTCCTGTGTCATATGTGCCTTTACCTTCTGCCTGTCCCCGTCTGTCCCAGGTTAAACAGGATCCATCCATCATCTCCATGGTCCCCGGGGCTCTTACTGCCCCGGTTGGTGGGGGTCCCGTAGTTTGCCTGCTCTATGGTGTCTCCTCCTTTTATTGCCCCTGGTTGGGGAAGGATGGTAGCTGTGGGTTTCAGCTTCTCCACTTCAGCGAAGCGAGATAAGCAACGCCCTCCTTCTTCCTCCTCAAGAACACAAAGAAGCCTTTCCTTTCTGTTTTCTAGTGGGAATATTTCACCAACGTGGACTTGTTTTTTGGGCAAGGAGGGCCTGCCTGTGCAAATCTTGCGTACACACACTTACATCTCTTGTTGGGATGCGTGTAATTTTATTTTCGGGGAAGGGACACGGAGCTTGGCAGTCTCTTGCTTAGAAACAGCTGGCTCGTTGGATTAACACCTGTTTCCCTTGAGCGGGAAGGTGCTGGAGAGCCTCCTGCCCAGTGTGGGTTTGGGATGGGAGGTGACAGATGTCAGGTGGCCGGGGCTGAGGGGGGAGAGGAGACAGGTCGGCAGCTTTCGGAGGCAGAATTGCCTCTCTGTCTTGGGCACTGGTGCCCCCATCAAAGTCCCAGGCCAACAAGTGTCCAGCTTCTAGCAGGTGTTGGGATACTAAACTAGCTGCCTGGTGGCCGAGTGACTGACTCAAGGAATGAATGAGTTGAATGAATGAATGGGAGGACAGCGCGGAGCAGTGACCGTTGGCCTGGAACCTCCCGATAATCATAAAGTACTTACACAAAGGCATGCTTGAGGAGGAAGCTAATGGGAGGCGGGACAGAATGAGCCACGGGGATGGTGCAGGGTCCCCTGGATGTCAGCATTCTGCGTCTCCCTGAGCACATCCAGGGGCACGTATTGAAGGGATTATCCCCCATCGCCCCCCATTCATATGTGGAAACCCCAACCCCCAGTGGGACTGTGTTTGGAGATGGGACCTTCCAGTAAATGCTTAAGGTTGAAGCGGGTGAGAAGGGTGGGGCCCTAATCCTGTAGGGCTGCTGTTCTATGGGAAGGAGGGAGCGTATGGCGCCCAGAGGAAAAGCTGTGTGAGCCCACCAGGTCAACCAGACTCACACCTCCGGAGCCAGCTGGCCTGTGGCCCTCCGTTTCGGCATTGCTAGCCGGTGAGCAAGCACAGGGTTGCAGGAACTCAGGTGGGACGTCAAGGTAGACGGAACATGGGGGGAGGAATTCCGAAGGGCCTCAGGTCTTCTTCCGGGGCTCATAGGAGAACATGCGCACTCTGGACCTTCAGGACAAGGGGCCGGGCTGTGAGGTCAGACTGCTGGGATCCACATCCTGGCCCCTCCGATCCTCCAGCTGGGAGGTCCTGGACAGGTTTTAGCTCTCAGTTTTCCCATCTGTAAATGGAGATAGTAACCATGGTCGCTATGGTTAACCCCTTGTTGTACAAGTAGCATTGTGAGTGTGGGGTTTTTTTACATACTGAAGCAGTGAGTACTGAGCCTGGCGCCTAGTGAGTCCCCCGCAAACACAGCTGCCCCCTTCATCCTCACTGTGTCTGCTTGTCAGTGATGTCATTCGGGTGTCCCCACATGTCACACGCATGCCAGGGGCTCCAGCCTTTGTTCAGAACGTGCTGGAACCTACTTGGGAGCAGCTTTCGGGACCAGCTTCTAAGGGGGTCCAGCCTCCTACTTCCCCCTGCAAACCATCTTCCCCACCTTGGAAGGACCAAGCTTGTGTCTGAATGACTCTGACTGTGGCTAAGGAGAAGAACCCTATTAATGAGGGCAAAGATATGCCTTCACTGAAGCTATTCCTAGCCAGTCCTAAGCAGGGTTTCACTCCAGGAATTTAAAAAGTGATTTAGTTTCTTTCTTTAAAAAAAAAAAAAAATGGTGATTTGCTCTCAACGTTGTGGTTAGAATATGTGCCTGTCCTTCCCAGGGGGCTACTCCAGGAAGGCCATCCTTCTCTGTGTGTATAAGCCTTGACTTAAAAGCACCATTTCACTTCTCTGTAAATTCAGGGAGTTCCTCGTGCTAGCATTCCGAAATCAGAGGTCCTGAGAACCTACACAAAAGTGGGATTGTAGGTGTTTTTGTTCTGTTTGGTTATACGTCTCTGTTTGCCTTTCTGTACTGTATATTTATTTATTTATTTATTTTAAGATTTTCTTTGAGAGAGAGCATCAGAGAGAGTGAGAGCAGAAGCAGGGGGAAAGAATAGAGGGAGAAGCAGAGTCCCCACGGAGCAGGGAGCCGGATGCGGGACTTGACCTAGGACCGTAGGATTATGACCTGAGCCGAAGGCGGATGCTTAACCAACTGAGCCACCCAGGCACCCTATACTGTACATTTATTATTTTGACAGTTCAGAGAAAATTAAGCAAGCTTTTAAGAAGTCCTCTGAAAAAGAGAGAAACTCCAGACTTGGAGCTGCCCTGGGCTGTCCTAGGTCCTGTGGCACTGTCCTCCAGCGCTGTAGAAGCCATTATCAAAGGCACATAAAAGTAAAGGAGTGTCAGCCTTTTGAAAAGCAGTTTGGCAACATGCATCACAAGCCATAAAAATGTCCATATCCTGTGACCTAGTAATCCCACTTCTGGGAACCCATCCAAAAGAAATAATCCCAAGGCAGGGAAAGGCTCTATGCATCAGAGTGCTCATCATGGCATTATTTATAACAACAAAAGATTGAAAGCAAAATAAAGGCTTCGCAATATGAGACTGGCTAAGTAAATTAGGCAGCGTTTATTCAATAGAACATTTTGCAGCCGTTAAAAATTAGAATATCAAAATGATACAACAATGTGGAATAATGTTCATGCGAAGCGAAAAAGGAAGGATACAGTTTTTCTGCACACCGTGATTATCGCTGTGGAAAACCAAAGAGAGGAAGAGTGGACTGACCTAGAGGTGGACGGGGAAGAAGTGGGGTGGGGGATTCAGAGATGCTCTGAGGTTTGTGGGCTGATCTGCTGGGTGGGTGGAAGTTTCTGTTACTGCGAGTCGCGGTGGCAGAGGAGGAGCAGAGAGAGGTGGGGAGAAGATTCATAGTTTGTCCCCACGTGTCGGGTCAAACACACCTGGGAGAATCTGAATGGATGGGTCAGAAGTTCAGGAATGGGGCCCAGGCCCGGGGTAGGAATTGCAGAGCCATCAGTTTGTCGATGGTGTGTGATCCCGGAGTGTGGGTGACCTGAGGCAGGACAGCGGGTCTCACCCTTGACAAGGTTAGCATCAGTGGAGGTCCCTCCTGGTAGGTGAATCAGAATCTCTGGGTGAATCAGAATCACCAGCGTTTGTTCAGAGCTCCCAGGCAATCCAGGGGTGGGTTATATGGGTCAAGGTGAAAGAAGACAGGCTGGGTTTGAACCTTGCTGAGACTGGGGACAGGAAAAGTCCCCAGAGGTGACTGAGAAGGTGTAGCCAAAGGAGAGTCAAGGAGGGGAATGGTCATCGGTGCCAACTGCTATCCAGAGGTTGGCATGTGGAGGCCTTGGCCTCTGGATTGAGCTGTGCAGATGAGGCCCTTCCAGCACTGGGGTTCGTGGTTCTAGAACTGCCTTGAGGCCCTGCAGTACCCAGCACAGAGCCTAACATGCAGGCAGCAGGCTGAGGCACCCACCCTGTGGAACAGAATAGAAGAGTTGTGGGTCAGTCACTTTCCTTAATGGAAATGTTTTCCATACCCCCAATTCTGGCACACAGTTTGCAGGACTTCTGAGCTGATTCTGGGTGGAAGAAGCCATGTAGAAAATGCAGATTGGGGCGCCTAGGTGGCTCAGTGGGTTTTAAGCCTCTGCCTTTGGCTCAGGTCATGATCTCAGGGTCCTGGGATCGAGTCCTGCGTCGGGCTCCCTGCTTGGCCAGAAGCCTGCTCTCCCTCTCCCACTCGCCTTGTGTGGGACTCTCTGCTCAGCAGGGAGCCTGCTTCCCCCTCTTTCTCTGCCTGCCTCTCTGCCTACTTGTGATCTCTCTCTCTCTCTCTGTGTCAAATAAATAAGTAAAATCTTTAAAAAAAAAAAAAAAAAGAGGGGTGCCTGGGTGACTCAGTGGGTTAAAGCCTTTGCCTTCAGCTCAGGTCATGATCCCAGAGTCCTGGGATCGAGCCCCACATCAGGCTCTCTGCTCAGCGGGGACCCTGCTTCCCTCCCTCTCTCTCTGCCTGTCTTTCTGCCTACTTGTGATCTCTGTCTTGTCAAATAAATAAATAAAATCTTTATTAAAAAAAAAAAAAGAAAGAAAGAAAGAAAAGAAAATGCAGGCTGTATGTAGAAACACCAAAATGATGGGGATGTTTTGCTAGCTCACGGGTACAGAGGGCAGGCAGAATATTTGAAACTGGGACAGACAGAGAAATCTGGAGCATAATGCGGAGTTACATATCTCCCAGTATCTCTGGTTAGTCTCTGCTGGTTCCAGAAAAAGGGTGGTTTCTTGAGCAGAGAAGTGGGCACAGGAGACATTTTTCGGATCCCCTCAAGCTTCATGAACTGGGTATGATTCAGAGCCAGGGAAAGGATGTTCCCAAACTGCAGAGCACTACAAAAAGGAGCCTTCTCCCATGTTCTGAGTGTCTCCTGGCTTTCTCTCTGGCTTACCAGGGTAAAGACACATACCGGGGTTTTTTTTGGAGTCAAGGGAAGGGTTAACAAGGAGCCTCATGGACTCTGTGGGTCAGATTTTTCAGACAAAGAATAGAGACAATAGCTTGTCTCTCTTCTACAACATCTAGGTTCCCAGCTAGGATAATGCAGAGGACGAGGGGTGACTTGAACATGCCAGGGGCTGGAATCATCTGGAAGTTTCTTCAGTCTCATATCTGGTGCCTGAATGAGGTTGACTTGATGGTAGGCCTATCTGGGGCTTGGGACTGGAGCATCTACACGGGCAGCTCTGTGTGGCTTGGGCTGCTTCATGACGTGGCGGCCTTAGAGTTGTCCGATTTTTTTTTTACCTCATGACTCGGGGCTTCAGAGGCACGTGCCCCAGCAAACAACACAGAAGACTCATGGCTTTTTGTGACCTAACCTCAGAGCCACACAGTGTCCCTTCCACACCTAGATTAAGGGGGAAAGGACATGGAAGCCATCTCACAGCCCCCTCTAAGATGTGCTTCTCTGGCTTTCTAGAAGGTGAGTCCAACTAAATCTCCAGGAGCAGACACTACCCCGTGTTCATATCAGCAGCTTTCTTTCTTTCTTTCTTTCTTTCTTTTTTTTTTTTTAAGATTTTATTTATTTATTTGACAGACAGAGATCACAAGTAGGCAGAGAGGCAGGCAGAGACAGAGGGGGAAGCAGGCTCCCTGCCAAGCAGTGAGCCCGATGCGGGGCTCAATCCCAGGACCCTGGGATCATGACCTGAGCCGAAGGCAGAGGCTTTAACCCACTGAACCACCCAGGCACACCTATCAGCAGCTTTCTTGAGACCCTCATGGTCTTTATCATCTTCCAATCAAAACTTGGGCGTGCACTTCATGAAGGGGAGTTCTGGAGAATGGGGGATCCCGGGGCTCCGCTGCAGCTTCTCCACAGCTCCATAGAGAGTTTTCTGGACTGAAAGGCTGCCTTGCTGAGTGGACTTACACCCCTCGGCCCCCACCAGACCTGGCAGCCTCCCCAGAGCCACCACAGGCCCAGAGCCAGAAGTTGGAGGCTGTCCTGTGTGATGTGGGCTGCACAGTCTTCAGGGTGAGCAAAACAGGTTTGGCCTCCTATGACTGGCTGCCACGGCCCGACCCCAACACTGGTAGTCACAGTTTCCAGGCCTCCTGAGGAAAGAGCCAGCAAGGCAGGTCTCCCTCCCCATGCTCCGTTCCCCTGGTCAGGCCAATGGGTGCAGCCTGATCTTCCAGCTGGCCCGTTGACTGGCAGGGAGCCTGGCCCTCTCCACCTTCGTGTGTGTGTGTGTGTGTGTGTTGGGGAGCATTTCTGTTTTTCAAGGATTTGGCTCTTTGTGCCGTGAAGTGATTTTTTTTTTTTTTTTTTTTTTTTAAAGAATGCTGTGAGGACCAAGGTCAGGGAAATACCCTCCCTATTCTTCCTAATTCCTTCTCTCCTAGAGAGTGACCACCCCCTGAACCAGAACCCTGAACCCTGAGTAGTTGGAGCCTCAAGGCTTTGTTCTCAGCCCCTCCCCTCCAGACTCCCAATGGCCCTTTCTCAGGAGTAATGGGACCGCAGGAGGGGACTTGGAACTCTTCCAGTTGTCGTCACCACCGCCATCATTCCTGGGCACACGGCCCTAGCCCTCCACCCATCCATTCAGCAAGGGTTGCAACATGCCTTTACTGAAACTGGGGGAGAGAGAACTCTGACTCTGACCCTATCCTCAAGCGACAGCAGTGGGAAGGTGCAGAGCAGGGAAGGAAGCAGGGCCAAGCAGCGTTGACCTACACCTCTGGAGGGCCTGGGATTTGGCTCTGGCAGGTAGGGCAGGAGACAGGGGAAGAAATATGGGACAGGAATGTCCTGAGCGTGGGGCCTGGTACCAGGGGTTTGCCACCCGCCAGGGCCACATTTGCTGCATTGAGAGAATCAGTCCTTATCCACCAGCGTTCTTAAGGCTTTTCGGGCAGAGGGGAAGAGGATCTGTTGACCTGAGTCCCACACAGCAGGCCAGTAGGAATGGACTTCCATCTCTCTCCTGGCGGGGTCTGTTGAAGGGAGCTCTGGCTGTGCAAGCTCTGGGACAGGGGATCCGTTTGTGGCCCCTGTGGAACATCTAGTAGGTGGTTACAAGAGTCTGAACCAGAGTAGCGTCGGCGGGGAGGAGAAGTCAGTGTGAGGTCAGGGAGTATCCAAGTCTCCAGCTTCTCCTTGCTCCTGGCCTCCAGCTCCTTCTTGGGCCGACCTTGGCTTCCTCACTACCATTCCTTACCCAGAGCGTAAGATTTCAGCAAAGGCCTGAGAGCTACGGATGGAAGGCTGCTGCTCAGCCTGCCCAGGGGTGAGCTGGGGTCATTGGTGAGGACACGGGACTGAGAGCGGCTTTTCACCGCACGCGGTGTGGACGGGCCTTCTGGGCCTCCTCACTGGCTGTGATGGCAGACAGGATGGAATGGGGTGGGGGAGTGCGAAGAGGTCCCATTCGGTACGCTGGCTTGACCTGGAATCCACATGAATCATCCATATTGGCTCCCTAGCCCATCCCCAAGGGGCTCCCTAATTGTGCAATCAACTCCCCCCCCCACCCCCCACTTTTCTTAGTAGAAACCCCACCAGAGACTCAGGCACAGAAACAAAATGGGTAGGGCTATTATCTTGTCTGTTATTCAGAACTAACTAGGTGACTCTTTACTGAGCCCCTCCTACAAGGTGAGCACTGCAAATCTGTCAGAAACGGACCCTGTCTGCAGAGAGCCAGTGGCCCTCAGTAAACATGAATGTGTACAGCCCAGAAGAGGAGCCAGGGTCCCCCAGGAAAGCATGGGGCCTCCAGTGCCTGGTTTATGAAGCAAGAAGTGAGCCACTCCCTGACCCCATGGGGGATGGGCTGGCAGCAGGCTTAGGTCCTGGGAATACCTCTTCATTGCCTACCCTAGATTTGACATCAAAGACCCCTCGATGCCTGGCCCCACCCATCTGCCCGAACCAGTCTCCTGCCCTGATCTCCAGACCCCCTGTTCTGGCAACAACAGGCTCTTTCCCAAGCGGCTCATGAACTTTACCCTCTGTCCACTCATGCTTTTGTGCTGTTTCCTCTACCCACAATGCCAAGGCCACCCCTCCCTCCTTGCCCCGGGTTCGGCAGTCTGAATCTGGAATCCAAGTTAAGCTTCGGGCGGGTTCCCATGCCAACTTTTCCTCGACTCCTTCCCCATCTTTCTGTCGGAATCAATCAGGCATTGTCCTGCTTCCTGCCCAACATTGCCGTTAGCTGTCTAACTCAGGCACTCACTGGAATTTGAGTTCCTTGAAGGCAAAAGTAGCGCTTTTTTCCTTACAGGGAAGATGAGACATAGTGGGTTAACTGGGGTTAGGCTGTCAACTCAACTATTACCATTTTATGACCTTAGGCAGATGACCTAATAGTTCTGAGCCTCAGTTTTGCTGTCTCTAGAGTGGGGAAAATAATAACTGGCTCCTGGAATGGTCACTAATGATCAAGCAGCTCCATGCCTGACAAATATTGTTTGTTCTCGAAGTGTGTTCCCCCCTCTTCTTCTGCTTTGCAGTCCTGTGGTCCACATGCTGTGGCTCGCACACATAATTTGTTCAGTGATTGTTTGATGAATAAAATGAGTGGCTCGAGATCAGAAATAAACCCAAAGCATATATAATCAGCTAATTTTTGATAAGAACACCAAGAATGTATACAATGGGAAAGAGAGCCTCTTCAGTAGGGTTGGGAAAACTGGATATCCACATGCCAAACAGTGAAGTTGGACCCTTATCTTAAAGCATACATGAAAATCAACTCAAAATGGATTAAAGACTTAAATGTAAGACATGAAGCTGTAAACAATCTGGAAACAACAACAACAACAACAACAACCACAAAAAAAACTATAGGGAGATAGCTCTTCTACATTGGCCTTGGCAATGATTTTTTGGATATGATACCAATGCTCAGGCAACCAAAGCAAAAATAAACAAGTGGGACTACATCAGACTAAAAAGTTCTGCACAGCGAAGGAAACCATCTACAAAATGAAAAGACGGCTTATGGATTGAGAGAAAATATCTGATAGGAGGTTAATATCTGTAATATATTAAAAAAAAACACAGCTCAACAACAGAAAGACAAACAACCTCATTTGTAAGTAAGCAAAGAATTTGAATAGGCATTTTTTCCAAGAACAGCATACAAATGGCCAACTGATACATGAAAAGGCGCTTACCATCACTTATCATCAGAGAAATGCAAATCAGAACCATAATAAGATACCACCTCACACCTGTTCAGATGGCTAGTGTCAAATAATAAAAGATAAGAAGTATTGGCTTGGATGTAGAGAAGAGGAAACCGTCAGGCACTATTGGTGGGCATGTAAATGGGTGCAGCCATTATGAAAAAAAGTGTGGAACTTCCTCAAAAAACTAAAAATAGAAATCCCGTATGGGAGGGGCCTGGGTGGCTCAGTCATTAAGCATCTGCCTTCGGGTCAGGTCATAATCCCAGGGTCCTGGGATCGAGGTCTGCGTTGGGCTCCCTGCTTAGCCAGAAGCCTGCTTCTCCCTCTCCCACTCATCTTGCTTGTGTTCCCTCTCTCACTGTGTCTCTCTCTGTCAAATAATTAAAATCTTAAAAAAAAAAAAATCCCATATGATCCAACAATTCCTCCTCTGGATACACAGCCAAAGGAGATGAAGTCAGTACCTTGAATAGATAAATTTGCAACCACCATGCTTACAGCATGATATACAATAGGCAAAATATGGAAGCATCCTAAGAATCCGTTGGATGAACGGAAACAGAAACTGTGATATGCTTGAGATGCGTTTGTATATGTGGAATGGAGCGTGACTCCACCTTAAAGAAGGAGATCCTGCCACTTGTGACGATGTGGATAAACCTGGAGGGCATTATGTGAAGTGAAACGAGCCAGGCTCAGGAAGAAAAAAAAATGCACGATCTCACTTACATGTAGAGTCTAAAAGAGCCAAATTCATAAAAGCAGAAGGCAAAATAGTGGTTACCAGGGGTGGGGGGGGAGGGATGGGGAGATGGTCAGTGGGTACAGAGTGGCAGTTCTGTAGGATGAGTAAGTCTAAAGACAGCATGGTGACCATAGTTAATCGTATTGTATCGAATACTGGAAATTTGCTAAGAGAATAGATTTCAGGTGCTCTCATCACACACGCGCACACACAAGGTAGCTGTAGAAAGATGGGTATGTTAATTAACTTGGCTATGGTATCATTTCACTACCTATATGTATATCAAATCATTATGTTGTGCACCTTAAATGTATACAATTATTATTTTAAAATAAAATAAAATAACTTTTTAAATGAGTCGCTTGATTGAGTTGCATCTGTTTAGGAACCATATGTCTAGATCAGACTTGGTGTATGCCCTCCATTTCTTATTTCCTGAAACTGACCATTGGAGAGCACATGATGTACTGAAGGTCATACATCCTCCCTAATTTCCCATCCCTCCCTACCCTTTTTCCCCCTCCCCACAAGCACCCTGTGCCTTTAAGTTCTATTGGTAGACACCTGATCTCAGGCTAGATCTGCCCATCTTCTGTGCCTGAGGGTACGTCTCTCCCAGGGTCCCCCATCTGTCAAGAAACTGATGTTTTCATTTTCCTTATTCAAATGTCATATCACCTGGCAGAGTACGATATTCTACTCCCCAGTAGAACTCCAGTTTCTGTGAGGCAGGTTTGGGAAGTCAGTATGGCATCAGGCTAGTCCAGAATGTTCACATCTAGAAACAGAGTGTCATAGTGAAAACGGACCTTAGACGGACCATTCTGTCCCTGGACTGCAACTCTGAGTCGCCAACGAACACCCAGACATGCCGGGCAGCACCTTTCACGCAACACCCTGGAAGGGGTCAAGAAAAGGACCCAAGACTGGGGCGCCTGGGTGGCTCAGTGGGTAAAGCCGCTGCCTTCGGCTCAGGTCATGATCTCAGGGTCCTGGGATCGAGTCCCGCATTGGGGTCTCTGCTCGGCAGGGAGCCTGCTTCCTCCTCTCTCTCTCTCTGCCTGCCTCTCTGCCTACTTGTGATCTCTCTCTCTCTGTCAAAGAAATAAATAAATAAATCTTTAAAAAAAAAAAAAAAGGAAAGGACCCAAGAGGGAGAACAAAAGAAGCACTTTGCACAAAGCTTTATTTGTGTTAGCAAAAAATCGGGAAACATTCCATGTACATTCCATGAACATGTCCTGGAACAACAACTAAGCTAAGCCAACTGCCGTTCATGAACACGAGGATATGTGCCCCAGCCATGACCATGATAATAGGACCAGCTGTCCATATATAGATGCATATGAGTTCACCGTGATTTCACCTGTTCCGTTGTATTCATTTTTTTTTAAAGATTTTATTTATTTATTTGACAGACAGAAATCACAAGTAGACAGAGAGGCAGACAGAGAGAGAGGAGGAAGCAGGCTTCCTGCTGAGCAGAGAGCCCGATGCGGGGCTCGATCCCAGGACCCTGAGATCATGACCTGAGCCAAAGGCAGAGGCTTCAACCCACTGAGCCACTTAGGCGCCCCTCTGTTGTACTCATTTTTATATATTTTTTTGAATTACAGTATTTTTCTTAGATTATAAAAATGATACATGATCATTCTGGAAATCTGGAAAATCAAAACACTGTAAAAATGGAAGTAAAATATCACCCTTTATCCCACCCTCTCAAGGTACTACCCTTTGCATTTTAGTACTTCTTTTACTTAGGTTGTCTTTTTCCTATGTGTGTATATGAGTATATCTTACCCTGTGCATTTACTATTATAACATTATATCAAGAGAATTTCTCCATTGTGTTATTTATACCATATTTCATTGATTATAATATTTTACATTTTATGATCCTTGAAATTGCAATGTATTTTTAATTGATAGCATGTTATAGTAAATTATTTTTTTTCCTCTGAAAGCATAAAATAATGGTCAGGCCTAGAAGTAGTTGAATTGGGTTTGATGAAATATGCTTAAATGCTTTGAAAGCATGGATTTATGCTTGTATAACAGTCTATCTGTTACAAATATGAATATACTGGATTTTTTGTTAAGATTATTTTAATATATTCATTTGAGAAAGAGCACGTAAGCAGGGGATAGGGTAGAGGGAGAGGGAGGAGCAGACTCCCTGCTGAGCAGGGAACCCAATGCTGGGCTCCGGGA
Source organism: Mustela putorius furo (assembly GCF_011764305.1). Lineage (NCBI taxonomy): Eukaryota > Metazoa > Chordata > Mammalia > Carnivora > Mustelidae > Mustela > Mustela putorius. Next base: position 11,813,330 of record NW_025422045.1, read on the forward strand.
CCATGACCTGAGTCAAAGGCAGACACTTAACCAACTGAGCCACCCCAAGTGCCCCAATATACTTGATTTTATCAGCCTTATATTATTGAACATTTAGGTGGGTCCAACTTTCTACTCTTAAGAAACATCCAGTATGTGAAATGTGTCCACACTGCTCATTGTTTATTGGGGTGGATTCTTAAAAATAGATACAATGAGGCAAAATGAATGAAGCTTTTTAAAGGCTCATGATGGCTTTTCCTTGTACATGCTAACAAGGACCAGAAGTGAATACAGAGGGATGAAGATGGGCATTGCATTTAGCGAGTTCTCCTTATTCTCTTTGCAATTCTTTGTGTGTAGACGTCAAAATGATGATCATAAAAGGACAAATCACCAGTGAGTGGCTCCATTTATTTATGGGGGGGGGGCGATGTGCAGGGAAGAGAGGGAGAGGGAATGCAAGAGACTAGGAGACTGAGAATTGCCCAGCACTGCCGGGGAGCCCGCAAATACTGGAATGGATGATGTAGGAGTGAGTGCTCTGATCTGAGGTCTGAGGTGGGCAGGAGAGCTGTCGGGGTGATGGGAGGTCTTTATTTGCATACTTCTAAATTCCTGGGAGCTGGGCTGTTCCACCAGTTGGTAACAATATCCAGAAAGCACATTGAGCAGGGTGGGGCCAGGAGACCTGGGTTCCAGCCTCGGGCTGCTGCTAACTTGCTTCCTACCTAACCTTGAACACATGACTTGCCCCCTCATGCCTCAGTTTCCCCCTTTGTAAATGACGGAATGAGATTAGATGATCTTTGGGAAACCTCCAGTGTGAAGATCTATAGCTCGGGCATGCCCAGCCTATGAGGAGAGACAGATGGCAGTGGCTGATTTATCCCTCACCTCAGCCCTCTTGTTCCTTCTGTCCTAGAACAAGTTTCTGGGCGTCCCTTACCGAGGCAGAACGTTAGAGCCATTAAGCTGAGACTGCACAGGGAATTGGTATGACCAGTACCCTCCCTAAGTGCACCAAAACAGAGGACTCCTGAGAAACCCACCAGTCTTCTCCTCTTTCCCAGAAGTTCCAGGAGAGGCCCTGGGCATGACGGAAACCTTAAGTCCTGGCTTGTGTGCCTTATCCTCACCCGCCTCTCTGAATCACAAGTCAGACACTACCCTCTCCACCGGGGTCAGGAAAGAGTGAGAAACGGAGGTTAGAAACAGGATCTTTTTTTTTTTTTTAAGATTTTATTTATTTATTTGACAGAGAGAGAGATCGCAAGTAGGCAGGGAGGCAGAGAGAGGAGGAAGCAGGCTCTCCACGGAGCAGAGACCCCGAGGCGGGGCTCCATCCCAGGACCCTGTGATCATGACCTGAGCCGAAGGCAGGGGCTTTAACCCACTGAGCCACCCAGGCACCCTAGAAACAGGATTTTGGTTAGGGCTGCTCTTTAAAGACTCAAAGTAGCATAAACGAAGTTGAAGTTAGCTTGGGGTCCTCTTTGAGCAGGCTCTGATGTCCAATTGCTGCTGTCCCTGCTTTTTAATGCCAAACTGCTCTGAGTTTAGTTCCATGGCTATTGTTTCATTTGCGGTGGGTTGTTTCGTCAGCCACCTGTGAGTGGCACTAATTTGCATACTTGAAACCTAGAATTTTTCACTAGTCACTGTGTCTTGAAGTGTCATCTGTGGACGACCTGCGCTGGACTCTCTTAGGTACATGTTAAGACGCAGATTCCTGGGCTCTCGCCCATATCTTCTAAATCAGTCTCCGGGAGCGGGCGGAATAAACATCTCCATGCCAGGGAGAACCTCTGAACGCATTTTTAACACGTTTGCCAGGTGGTTCAACAACAAATCTCACGGGCCCTTATTGTCAAAGTACCCATGTATGTCATTGCCCAATACTGCTTATCCGAGTTGGGCTGCGTGTGGGTTTACTGACTTAAATACTCTGCAAGAGGAAGAGTGCTGTCTTATCACATAAAATTGTGCATGGCTTCTTTTAAGAACGTTGTCTTTGATTCTTAGTCTCTTAGTCTCTGTTACCCCACCTTGCTCTTCCGCTGATAATAGGGGCCCAGGTATGTGAGGGGTCTGTGTGCCACCCCAAATCAGAAACCATTGCCCAAGACCCCAAGGAGCACCCTAGACCCTGATGGGCGGTAACAGCTGATGGAGAAACTCTTTTAAAGAAGGAGCATGAGGACCAAGACAGGGACGGGTCCTAGAGGACCTTCACAGGTCACAAGGGAGAAGCAGCCAAGCCTGTGAGCCAAGGATGGGGCTGGAGGTTGTACTTGGAAGGTGGCTGGGAGGATTTCAGGACTCCAGGGGCTGTCTGGGGACGGCCTTCCTCTACCCTTGCACTGTGTGTTGGGGGAGGGGCCGGTTCGAGGGCCCCAGCAGACCCTTTATCCGCTGCCCTCAGCTCTGACTGGAGCATTGTGTCCTGGTTGTGTCCCTCACAGCCTCTTAGTGACGGGCTTGTTGTCCAAGATGGGCCCGCGGCTGGTCCGGGCCTGCGCCCATGTATTATGCATCAACAGCTCAGACAAAGCTTCTGTGTGTGGAAGCCCAGTAGGGTGGGGGCTTGGGCCCCCGCAGAGTTCTGTTTACCAGGCACTGGACGCCCAGAGGGTGGGATGGTGGCGGGCGCCGCCAATAGAGGAGGTGGGATTCGCAGTGAGGTCAATGAGCGGGGAGAGTTGTGGTGTCATGGATCGCAATACGGGCCTTCCTGGCTGGAACGGGAAGGGTGGCCTACTTCAAGTTCACGGCAGCCAGGGAAAGAGTCCCGCCGCCTCCCAGGGCTCCCAGGCTTGCTCTGAATACACTGCTGGGTCATGAGCAGAGGCTGTCTGGCTAACCCAGGCCCCAGCGAGCCAGTAATTCCCGGGGTCCCCTGTGGGGGCGCCCAAAGGCCTCAGGCCCACAGGAGACAGGACTAAGGCCAACCTCCCTGATCCGAATGGGGAGCCTCTTGAGGGGCTCCGAGAGGTGTGGCCTCTCTCTGTGCCACCGAACTTGGGGGATGGGAGATACAGATCTGACCTTGAAGAGGAGGGAGATGAGACTGGCATTTTATTTATTTCTTTTGGAAGATTGATTTATTTATTTGAGAAGGGGGAGGGGCACAGAGAGAGGTAGAGAGAGTCTTAAGCAGACTCCACTCTGAGCACAGAGCCCGATAGGGGCTCCATCGCTCGATCCTGAGATCACCACCTGAGCCAAAACCAAGCCTGACGCTTCACCTGACTATGCCACCCAGGTGCCCCGAGAGACTGGCATTTCAGAGCCTCCACTGAGAGTCAGACCTGCCAGGAGGTTAACACGCAGGGATCGCTCCCTCCGGTCTGCAACCCTGCCCAAGGGAGACCTTTCCTCCATTCTGGGCTGGAAGGACCCATTGTCCCCTGCCCGGGGCTCTGATCGGAGTGCATCGTGAGAGCTGAGCTCAGTTAAGCACTCTCCCCCTGCTGAGACAGCCCGGAATGTCTCCAAAGCGTGTGCTTTGGGCGTACCTGGATTGCTCTGGGAGCCAGGACTAATCAGAATTCTCTCAGAAGACTTTGCAAAATAATAAGCTTGCCTCTTCTCCAGCACCCAGACGCTGGTGTGCATTTATAAGGGGGAGGGGGGGCTACCAATCTTGGGCAGGATGTATAGAGCTCAAAAAAGCTCCTCCATTGTCCTAGTTCCTTCCCAGACAGATATTTAGCCTTATTTTTAGTCTTATTTATAGATTTTAGAATTTTACTGTGACTCCAACAAAAGAACAAAGCTTTGTTCAGGGTCACCCAGCCCCCAAGTGTGGGGAGGGGGCTTGCCTGTTGTCTGGCCTGCTGGCCTCTCTGCCGTGCCTCACTTCCTTAGAAGCAGGTGGCTGCCCTCGAACAGATTCAGACCCGTCGCTGGAAGCTGTGGGCAATTGGGTGAGTCTCCGAGGCCGTGGTTGGGAGGATCCTGAGTAGCTGTGAGCGTGGCATGTCAGCACGTGGGCCTCAACTCTAGCCAGGAATCCCATGCCGCAGCCCTCTGTGAGAGTCCCCATGTCAGGGCCTGGCACCCCCCAGGGCCCGAGATCCGGGTCCTGCCTCCTGGGCACCGAAGTGGGGGGGGGGGGTCACGGCAGATGTCGTGGATGAGGGAGGATTATGGTGTGCTGACGTGCTTTTGGTTCCGGAACCAAACACGCAGGCAGACCCGTTCCAATGGCACGGATCCGAGGAGGCTTTCAGAATGGCTGTTCTGGAAGGAGGATGTGGGAAAGGCCAGCCTGAGGGGAGAGCTCTCTGTGTGTGCATGAGAATGTATGTGTGCATATCTGTAGACGCGTGTACATGTGTGTGTGGGCATGCAGGCCTGCATGCTCCTGTGCAGAAGTGTGTGTGTGCGCGTGTGTGTTCATTCACAGCAAATTCTGCGATCCTGGTTGACAGGTGCCTGGCCCATCTCATTGATGGACAAAGGAAATAGGATCAAATCCTTGAAGGATCTGAGTGTGGGGCTGGGGAGTGTGGACATTCTTCTCCTAGTGGAGGGACATTGAAAGTGTTAGAGCAGATTCATGGTCGGAGGTGTTTTGTTTTTATTCAGAAGAAATCTCAGAAGACGAAATAAAGGGTTTCGGGGAGAAGGGAAGGGGAGGGATGAATGTATGCACGGACTAACTTATCTTCTTGTTTACTCCTCCCAACCACCGCCAACCTGGAGAGCAGTAACCATGGTTACCAGTTGAGGCTCCGGGGCTCTGAGGGGTTAAGAAAATGGGCCAGGAATTGTTGGGACTGAGTCACAGCTGGCCTCTGTTTTCCCATGACAATCAGCTCCCTCCCGCTCAGCAAAGCAGGACAGGTCTCTATCGCAGCTCAGGTAGTCCTGGGGACTGGCATCGGAAATGGGTAGGAACCTGGAGGTGGAGGGGGAGGAGAGGCTGCTGGACCACCGTGACCTCTTGTGTCTGCAGGTGGCCCAGCATCCCCTCTCAGTCTCAAAAGGACCTTCGTGCCTTACCAGGTGCTCTTCTGTCTACTGCACGATTTGTCCTGTCTTCTCTCTTGGTCTGGGAACCAAGGGACTTGGTTCTAGTCCCAGTCCTGCCACTAGCCTGCTGGGTGACCTTGAGCAAGTCACTTGCCCTCACTGGGCCTCCACATTCCCACTTCTGAAATGAAGAGCAGGGTGTGCACATGTCTGTGAGTCTGTGTGCAGGGTTGTGAGCCTGTGCCTCTGTGTGTTCATTCTCGGCCACCCAGACAGACTTGAGGCCTTTCTTTACCATGTTCCCTCCCCGTGGGGTGGACAATGCTGGTATCATCGTTCCTGTCTCCTGGAAGATGAACGTCCAGTCTTGGGAAGGGGGTGCTGAGTGAGTGGGGACTAAGCCGTATCATTCTTTTCTACCCACACCTGACAACCTCAATTCTGAAATCCATCCTGGGTGGCCCCCTTCTAGGTGAGTGGGTCCTGTGGCTGAACACGGGGGCTTATACTTGAATCTCAGGCTCAGTACATTATTCTGAATTACTGGATTTTCAGTTCACTTCATTAATGTTTACTGAAAAGCAAAAACAAAAATAATAATGTTTACTGAGTGTCTACTATGTGCCGAGCTCCATGTTAAGTCCTGGGGACACAGAAGTGAACCTCACCTGGTCCCCGCCCTCCAGGAACCCACAATTAGTGCTGTAGCACTCAGATAGTTTTGTGACTATGACTCCTGGATGAAAATCACCTTATGTTGTGGCCACAAGCACACACACGCACACACAAATACTTATATTACGTATATAAAACCAAATCACAAGGCAGGCCATGCACTCTGATATTTTTTAGTCTTTTCTACTCTGTCTCATTTTTTTTTTCAGTGCTGGTATCATCCTGCCACTTTGATTTCATAACCTGCTGATAGGAGGTGACCCTCCAGTGTGAGAAACATGGGTTGAATGTTGCGTCTGGTGTGTATATGAAATTGCATATAAATTACATGCTGTGGGAAATGAGAGGAAGGCATGGGTTCTTTTGATGGGGACAATCAGGGAAGGCCCCTGGTTCAAATGGCACTTGAGCGGATGAATGATAGGATTTTGGTCTGCAGAGAAAGGGGAAAGCTAACCCGAGGCAACAGCACTAGCACAGGCCAGGAGACAGTAGTGCTCCAGGCAGAGCTCACAGTGAGAGGTTCGAAAGCAAATGCTTTACCTGGTGTGCCACACTCAGTTCCCATAATAATTCTAGGAGGCGAGAACTCCTTGTACCTTCATGTCATGGATGTAGAAATTGAGACTCAAAGAAGTTATGTAACTTGCCAAGGATCACATAGCTAAAACTGATAGAGTCCAGATTTGCACTCAGGCAGTTCCACAGAGATCTAAATGAAGTTCCTAGAGATGTGACCCTAAAGATATTTGGGGACTAATTCATTGAGATGCTTGAATACAAGCCTGAGAATGTTTAATTTCACTCTGGAGGAAAGAGAAAAAAAAGTTACACATTTTTCAAAAAGGAAAGTGACAGGATCACACGGGGAAAGATCACCAGCATAGGAGATGGGCTCAAAGAGAGACAGGGACATCTGTCAGAAGATGGGAGCGGCATTTTTCTGCTCAGGTCAGCCGCCCCAGAGATCATTATGTCACATTTATCTCATTGCAGTTAAGGACTTGGCTCATATATCATATGAAAGGAGGAGAAATCATATTTCCCTTTTTACCTTGGCTGCTAGGAAGCTCAGAGTTCCAATCGGTGGCACTCTTTCATGGAACATTCGTGGATTCCAGTGGGCCTTTTATGTACTCATTTTGTCTTGCCTTAGTTTTCCTACCCTCACTTTCCTTTAAACTGAATTTCGTCACTACTTGATTTTTTGCCTCACCATAATGTATGCATTTTGGTATGCGTACCTTTGAGCAGGCTTTAAATGAAACATAAGGGAAACACACTGAAGCAACTGGAGAGGTTTTGCTTTGTTTTGTTTTGTTATTGTTTTTGTTTTACAGGCAAGATTGGAGCTCCTGGAGAGTAGGGATTGGCTTACCATCTCCCTCTGTTTCTCAAAGAACTGACACAAGCCACCAGTGATGTACAAGATGTTTTCACTGGGGCCTGGATAAATATGGTTTGGTTTAATTGTGACATATTTAATGTGTAGTAGAAAAATGTAGCTAACACATTGAACCAGTTCCATCACGGATAAAATTCCTTAGAATGAGGCTCAAGCATTTATTTAAATTTTAGAAAGGGTCAACTTAAACAATATTCTTTAAACAATTCTTATTTTTAAGTAATCTCTACACCCCACGTGAGGCTTGAACACACAACCCAGAAATCAAGACTGAGCCAGCCAGATACGCCTAAACAAAATCCTTAAATAAATATGGCTCAGATGATTTATAGAGATGGCAAAACAGTGTTGGCAGTGGTCCATAAATTATGAAGTTTGGCAAACAGGAATTCATATTAGGCCCTCATCTGACAAATGACAAAACAGAAGCCCAAAAAACCCTTGTCCTTGGGTCCTGCAGGTTATTCTTAATCTACAGAAGTACAGAGAGCTTTCCCCTTCCAGCCTCATTGTGCTTCTGAACCCTTTCTTACATTTCTGTCTTTTACTTACTTAATCCTTTTACCCCAGTAAATACTCCCAGAGCAGGAGTTATTGTTTCTCCCATTTCATGGATGGACAAACTGAGCCCCAAGGCGGGGTCAGGCCTGCCATTACCCAGCCAGCTATGGACTGATCCAGGTTAGAATGGTTCCAGGCCTTCCAACTGGGTGTTAGACGGAGTCAGGTGGGGAGCCAGTTTCTGTGTTGAAATCCCCCAACCAGTGTAGAAAGTCGGCTGGATAAATCAAGCAGTCCGCTGGCCTGTCTCCACTCGGAAGGAGCCTGACCCGGACGTCGCTGCCCAGTCCACGCTGCCCCACCTCTGCTCCACTTCTGGGAAGACATAGCTTTCCGAAGGAGCCCAGATGTTCCCGCTGGCATACTGATGGGCTTGGTGCTCCGCTCTGTGGGGACGGATGACATCAGCCATGAACGCACTCAGCTCTGGCCGCCGGGCACCTGTGGGCGCCCTGTGTGGGACCCTCCTGGCCACGAGTAATGAGACCACAGCATTTATTGGGCTTCTATGCCTTGCCAGCCCCTGTGCTCCCAGACGGAAGCTCACATTGAATGAGACACAGCCGTGAGCCCTGGGGACTCACAGTCTAGTGAGGGAGGCAGACACATAAACAACTAGCCAAAGAACAATGCAGTAAAAGCTGGAAGGGAGGAATGGACCAAGGGAGGGAGGGACCAGCTCTGCCTGCCGGGGATCAGAGAGGCTCCATGGAGCAGGATACACCCGAACTGAACTGTGCTCTTGAATGGGGTTTGCCAGGAGAAGAGGAGAAGGCATTCCCAATGAGGGTCTGCCAGAGCAAATGCTCGGAGGTGACCGGGAAGGGACCTGTTTGGCTGGGATACCCAGCTGAGTGAGGCCTTTGAGGAGAGAAGCTACAAAGGTGGGTTGAAACCATTCGCAAGCTGGGGCCCCTGTGCTGCTCAGGCTCAAGCAGGAGCCCGCTGCTGGCGAGGATTCCGTACTCCCGTGGACCTGGAGACCAGCACAAGTGCAACTGAGGGGAGAATGTGCCAAGGTCGGGTGACGGCTGGGCTGGAAGCAGCCTTTTGAGGACAAGTGGGGCTCACTTTGGTTTGGTTGTTGGTTTGTGTTAGGGACGCAATGTGGCTCACGAGACCAGGCTTTGGAGCCAGAAAGAACGAGGTTCAAAGCCCATCTTCGCTCCTGCCAACCATGTGACCTTGAACATGTCGTTTTACCATCTCAGCCTTGGTTTTCCATCTTTAAAATGGGAATAGAAAGCCCTTTCTCTTAGGAGAACTCAAGGAGATCAAGTGAGAGGAGGACTTAGCCCAAAGCCTGGTTTGTAGTGAGTGCTCAGTGTGGTGGGTGCTACTGCTGTTGGCAATGATGGTGGCAACTGCTCAGTGAGTGGGTGTGCAAGATGGACTTGAGTGTGTGCAAGTGTGGACTTGAAGGTCTTTTTGAGACCATCTGTCCAGGTGAAGTCTGTGACCACAGCGTGAGGAGGCAAGGGCTGGTTTTATAGGCACTTGAGTGTGAGTCTGTTAGACAACATTTTACTGAGGGCTGCTGGTGGCTGGAAGGATGAGATGAGTGAGTCTGTCATTCTCTGAGGTGGAAGACCCTTGAAGTGTCATTCAGTTCAACCTGAATCTGATGTGGAAGTCCCTTCAGTACCCACCTGTACCAAAGGACCTTCCAATGTCATTAATTGCCTCCAGAGATGGGAAACTCACCACTTATAAATAATCCATTCTGTCGTTGGACTTCTCTGGCTACTCAGTAGAAATAAAAGTGTCACCCCTATGGAGTGCCTGCAGAACTGAAGCAACTGGACTGAGACCCTGGGCCCTTTGCACACCATGGGAAAGTCATTCGGGAACCCTGGCAGTGTCCAGCATGTGCAAGCTGACACCCGTGACCTCTGGCCCTCCCCTCCCACAGCCATATTTGCCCTGCATCTTCAGCCCTGCCCTGTCTTAGCCCAAGAGGACAGAAATGGGTGAGGTCAGCCTCTCCCAGCAGGGATGTACACTGAGGACATCCCTGATGATGTCCAGGAGTCATCATCGCTGGCAGCGGGATGGACTCTGATGGGGGACGCCAAAGGCAGCCTGCAGATTTCTTTGCTCCAGAAGTCCTGTTGGGCTTCTCCATCCTGGGTCCCAGGAGCCTGGAGCAAAGATGTCAGCAGCTCCTCTGCAGTCAGGCACAGGGAGCGCAAATGGGCTTCTTAGTCGCTGGCTGGAGAGGAAACCCTTGCTGAGCCCTCCTCCCTCTGTGCCCAACCCCTCCTCAGCTCAGCCTCCAGTGAAAAGGAGGGATGGTGGAAGGCAGGAGAGATGGACCCAAGGACCAGGTCTCAGGTCTTGCCCCTGCCCCACCCTGGCAGGTGACCTCCCCTCGATTTCTGATTCTCTTATCTCATCTGATAAATGGGGATTAAGAAAGCCGGCTTCCTGGTTTAGACGAGGTAATCCATATCCCGGTGCCCCACCAAGGTTAGACAGAATCAACGGAGAACGCGATCACCAACACGAACAGTAATGGGGATGCGCAGATCATTAGAGTCTTCGAAAAGTACCATTCACAGACTTTTCCCCAGCCTGAACCCACTGTCTCCAAGGCCCAGAGCCCATATACCACACATCTCAAATATTAGGGTTATACTGGAATTACCCAAGGGGCTTTTTAAACATCAGCCTGGCGGCTTCCTGGGTCTGGCCTCTGGATTTTAATTCAGTGGATGTGGGGTGGAGCCGGGGATCTCTGTTTCTCTTCCAGTGTTAGTGGCTGAAGGCCACATCTGCCCAGAGTGGGGCACACCGCTGGACAGCTGGCAGGGTGCCCGGGGACACCTCCTCTGTGCTGCACGACCCTAGACTGCCTGCACAAGGTGTCCAGAGTGTGACACAGTGGGAGGAAAGAGACCCTGTCTCCTCAGCGTACCACACAGGGCTTAGGAGTCCTTAAACTTGAGTTATTCTGATCATTTCTTTATTTTATTTTATTCATTTATTTGACAGACAGAGATCACAAGTAGGCAGAGAAGCAGGCAGAGAGAGAGGAGGAAGCAGGCTCCCTGCTGAGCAGAGAGCCCGATGTGGGGCTCGATCCCAGGACCCTGAGATCATGACCTGAGCCAAAGGCAGAGGCTTTAACCCACTGAGCCACCCAGGTGCCCCTGTTCTGATCATTTCTTGTATGCAAATTTCTCTATGGAGGACCAGGACAAAAATTTCTTCGAGGAATTTTTTAAAAGTTGGTTTTATTGAGGTATCCTTTCCATGCAATAAAAATCCTTTACTGTGTTCTCTTCCATGTGTTTCAACAATGACATACAAGCTATACAAGCTGTGCAGTATCAGTTATGACCTAGAACATTTCTGTCTCCCCCTCCCCCAAATCCCTTCCAGCTGCTCTGTAGTCAACCCCTCTTCCCACTTACCACCGATCTGTGTTCTATCTTTATCGTTTTGTCTTTTCCGGAATATCGTATAAATGCAGTGTTTGTGTCTGGCATGCTTGGCTCAGCATAATGTATTTGAGATTCGGTCATGACATATGCGGGAATCGGTCGTTTGTCCTTTATTATTGCCGAGTCGGATTCCATGGTGTGGATGTGCCACGGTTTACCTTCCTGGGGTAACCACTGTCCCCAGATTTTGTGCAGATATATGATCTACCAAGAAACGCAATGCATTTGGTTCCCATGCTGATCGTTCTGCTCTGGCTTTTTCAAAAGTCACAAAGTAGACTCATTCTTCAGCAATGTTTTTTAAATTAGCTACTACATGCCTCTACGAGGGCACCTAGTTCATAAAGAGGGGTGGCTTGGGAATAACTGGAAGATCCCTCTTCCCTTCAGAAGGAGCAGCTCTGGGAATGTAGACCCAGAGTGGGCCAGAACTTCTGATTTCCGGTTTTTCCAGAAGAGGAAGGAATCTGGATTTTTATATGAAGTGTCCTGATTTTTTTAATGTTGGCAAGTAATTCAGAATGATTATAATCACTGTGCTGGCCCTTAAGTCCCACATCTGCGAGCCAGATTGAGTCTGTGGGTCTCTGCCTCCTGGCCTGGGGCTCTTGCTGTGCTAGATGTTCGAGATGCAAAGAGAAAGGATTCTTGCCTCCAAGTTGATCACACACCAGTGGGAGAAACAGGGCTTGTAGAGCAGTAATTACTCACTGGGGGAAGGTCCTAGAAGCCATGTAAAAAGATATTTTGAGAACTCAGTATTGTACCTTGTACCCATCACTGTCCCTAAAGGTTTCCCAGATAAGGTGACCTTGAGGTGAGCCTTGAGGAAGGAGTAGGGGTTTGTCCATAGCGGGGACACGTCAACCAGAAGGATTAGCCTGGGCAAGGACTGTGAACACGGAAGAGGCTGGGTGCCCCCCAGAGAATGGCGAGTCAGCAGGTGTGAGTGAGCCCTTTGGCACAGAGGTTGATTTATTATAAATTTCCTTCATGGACTTGACCTTGAAATACTGGTTTTTCAAATCAGGAAGTCAGCACAGCCCCTGACTGTTTGTTCTTGTAACATATTCTACTGAAGACCTAACTGTCCATCATACTGGAAGTCTTGCCACACCCTTTAGTGGACACGTTGTGGCGCTATGTCTAGCATCTCGCCCCTTTCCCTTGGAAGCCTGGGGCTCTGGGGCTTTCTGGCCCTTTCTATCAGGTGTGCTTGGAGGACCAAAGCCACCTCCCAGAAGGGATTGAAGACCAAATTGCATGACCATGTAAATAGCTGAAAGACAGAACCAGTGGCCAGAAGTTGGAACGATGTTATTAAGTCTTAAGGTCAGAAAACACCGAGGAGAAACGTTCAGTGTCCTGGAGAAAGTGAAAAAAAAAAAACAAAAAAAACTCGAGTCAAGTCCAGACTTACATTCCTGTTCTGAGGCAACTCCAGCTGCACATGGGGCCCAGCGCTGGTATGAGCCGGCATGAGTGGGTTGAGTTCTGCTCTTTTCACCTCCCCTGTGTCCCCTGGGGCGGAGTGACATCAACAGAGAAGGGAAGATGGTGGCCGGATGACATGGATGGTGGCCGGATGCAGGACTCCTGGCCTTTAAGTGGGGTGAGGAGGGGGCAAGATAGAGCCAGGGACCCCCCAGGAATCACCACCTTTAGACTGGTGGCTCCTCCTCCTCACTGAGCAGGGTTTTAAAAATGCAGATGCCCAGACCCTGGGACCAGCTGCCTGGTGCCCACTCCCAGTCTCATCACTTGACTGCAGGACCTTCGCTCGGGGCTGTGGAAGGAAGGGGGGCTCAGGTCATACAGCAGTCCCCCTCCGGCTGATGGGGGGAAGGGGTGGCAGTGTCTCCCGTCGCCCTCCACAGCCAGCTGGGATCTTACATGGTTCACCTCTTGCCAACCCTGGCATCTCAGCGGTTGCTCGGCAATGGGGAGGTCACAGAAAAGAGAGGTGGGCGGGAGCCATGTCCCCTTCATTCACTCATTCACTCAACAAGTGTTCACAGAGCCTCCATTGTACCTGCACAGAAGGCCCCACAGGGGATGCCACCATGACAGCCCTGGTCCTTGCGCTCCAGAAGACTCAAGTCCAAGACACATTGACCGTGCTTGGCTGAGGCTCTCGCATAAAGGTGGCATAATATGGGCAGGGCAGGGCTAGATCTATAAAGTGTTCTGATGGCACAGGGAAGGAAGGTGTTGATCTGCCTGGGATATCTAGGAAGGCTTCCTGGAGGAAGCAGCCTTGGGGATGCTGTTAGGCAAGTCAGTTATTATTTTTTGACTTGGACCTTGTTGGGGGCAGCCTGGTCCCCTTCGTCTGCTTCCTTAGCCCAGTTTACTTCCAGCCTCTCTGTATTGGAGCCCACTTTATTTGCTATGCATCTCCAAGTTCCAGAGGGTTCTGTGCTGGGGGGTTTTACTCCTCTTCCCCTTGATACCCGCAGTCTTCTCTCCCCATCCCCAGACTGGATACCCAGCAGGAGACCTTCTACAAAGAATGCCAAGACTCCTGCCCACCACCACCAAAATGTAGCAACATCAGCGCTGGAGGAGGGAGAAAGGGCGAGAAGGGGCAGGTGATTCTGGTGGGTGCTTTGCACGTTTTAGTAATACCAGTGATAAATGTGCGACGATAACAATACATTAACATAACGACCAATATCAAGTTTCTTCCATGTGCCAAGCATGTTGCCTGCATTATCTCATTCAGTTCCCACCCCAGCCAGCAAGAAGCCCTATGGCCTGCATGTTGAGCGATACACCCAGTGGAGCTGGAAGGCTTGGGTTCAGATCCTTCCACCACTTCATCTGTATGGGATCTTGGGCAAGTCACTGGACATCTGTGCCTCAGTTTCCTCCCCTGTAATAAGGGGAAGATTATAGCACCTGCTATATCCCTGAATTGCTATGAGGATTAAGACTGGCAAAATGCTTAGACTAGCACCTGACACATAGTAAATACAATGCAATGTCAGATACATTACCCGGTGCATTACCTTGCTTCATCCGGGTTAAAACAAGGAATCAGGAACAGCTGAGTCCAGGGACTGTGGCTAAGTGAATTGAGCGCAGAGTAGGTGCCAGGTAATGTCAGGAGCATTCTATACACATTTTCTCACTTAATCTCCCATCAAGCCACCTCCTGTGGCTTAAGGAAGCACCACGAATAACCCCAATTTCTTGTGAACTTGTGACAGTAGCTGGTTAGTGATAGATAAAGACATCCAACCAGAGCTAGATGACAACAGCAGAGGGGAGGACACCCCCATGTCTCCTGAGATAGCTGTGTGGTTCACCTTCAAAATGGGCAGGGAGGAATGAATTGGAATTGGAGGTGCTAGAGGTGCTATGACATTAACAAGCATGAGCAGGGAGGAGTCCAGGGAGCAAGACCTAGCAGGGGGTGCTGGGTAAGCCACAGGATTGTGCTGAGAAGTACTAAATAGGTCTTGATGTTTTGTGAAGTTGTTGCCCCCTGAGCTGGTCTGCCCCACATTGGAAATTCTGGAGTAGTCAATGTCTGAGAATAGCATTTAGGTCAGAAACACAGGAGGGTAATTGGAAAGGCTCCATGCGTGGCCACCATGTACAGTTGTGCAGGTTGTGGTCTGCACAAAGGCACCTGGCAGAGGAACAAGTCCAGCTCACGTTTCCCTCACCAAGTCATGGGCTCTGATCTGGGTCTACATCTGCCTAGAGGAAGAGGCACCATTTTCTATTTTCACTAAAGTGCCCTACAGACTGGGGTGGTCTTGACTCCAGGTGAGGGGGGAGCAGAGAGACTTTATCTGCAGAGATGAGTCTGCAAGGTCAGATGTTGCCATTGGGCTGGGGAACCGTGGCTTTGGTTTCATAGTGATTGGGAGGCCCTGAAGCAAAGAACACAGCCTGGGACCATGTCGATGGAAGGCTGAGCAATTTCTGGGTCTTCCTAACATGCTCACGAAGTGAATAGGGACCAGCAGAAGCGTCTGTGATGGGAGTAGCCCCTGTGGGGGGACCAGCTCTGGGAGGTTTGAGTGGGGCTGAAGAAGATGGTAACCCCATGACCCTGAACCCAACTCACAGTGCAGTCAGGGAGGCTAGGCTCTTGAGCCAGCAGTGTGTGTGTGTGTGTGTGTGTGTGTGTGTGTGTGTGACTACCATAAGGGAAAGGAGAAAGGGAACCTCAAAAAAGCACGAATCCCAACAGACAATGGCAGGGTATCCTGCTCAAGGCACCGTGGCCATGCTTTGCCACCCGCTTGGCCGCCATGATGGAAGAGGGGAAGAAGGGTGCTGGTGTTTGTGTGCTCGTCACCCACCAGGCCCGTGCCAGATGTTTTAGACACATGACCTCATTTTCTTCTCCACCCCCTTCCTCATGCTTTCTGTAGCAATGACAGCTTTTAGTAGAATGAAAAAAAAAAAAAAAGGTGGGGAGATCTTCTTTCAAGTCTCCACAGCATTGCTGGGCCTGGAATACGCTGTGGGGAGTAGCTGTGTAGCCAAGGGCAGCATGAATCTGATTCTTGCTCTCCCCCAACCCCCCCATCCATGCGACTTTTCCAGTAAGCACACAGGAAGAAGAGCCAGCTGCCTCAGCTCACCCCAAGAAGCTCTGCTGGGAGAGGAGAGAAAACCTGGAAGGGGAATGGAGGGGGTCCTGGTCCTGGTTCTTCGCGCTCTGGCAGAGGCCTAGGCTGGGTGTGGGCTGGGCTGGGTGGGGTCTGGGCATCCTCCCCTTCTCTAGGTTTTTGACTCTGGGGGGAGGGCCGCTGAGACAGAGGCCTCATGGAGACCTGTCACAGGCAGTGTCCGAAGCCCTTTCTTCTATCAGCTGCGATGCTTTGGGCTACAAGTAACAAAAAAGGCCAACCAAGAAAGACTCAAGCTGTAGGCACGTTTCTGTTTTATCAAACAAGAGGTCTGGGGGGTGAGAAGGATCACATCCTTCCCATCTCGAAGCCAGCACCCACACTGGAGGAAGCCCTGATGTGCCTACATGAGGAGAACCCCTTCTCTTGAGCTGCCAGAGATGATGGTTGTCACTCCGCGTTGCTAGAATGGGGTCTATGTTGGTGGCTAGAAGCAGACCCTTTTACGGTCAGTAATAGGAGGCAAGAGAGTAAGCGGCAGGCAGGCCTCACGGGCTCCCAGGGGCAGCCACGTGACCAGGCATTGGAAGTCTGGAATGACGTTTCTGATCTGCAAGTGCACAGGATTCCGAGGTTTTTCTTGTCTGCTCAAGCCTGGCCTCTGGGATACTGATGAGAGCTCTTACTCTGTCGCTTGCCTCTGCAGCCTCTTCCTCATCGGGAAGGGACAGGCTGTACCCTCCCCGCCGCCAACCTGAGCTCTGTAACCCCAGGGGGCGCTATTCACATGGTCAAGTGTGCAGTGCACGTCCTGCATGGCCTTCCACGCCGGCCCTGACAACTTGGAAGCACAGAGAAGATACAGATCCTTTATTTTCTCCAAAGCTGATCTGATCTAATTCAGAAGCCTTGCCTCACAGAGTCACTGTGATAAAACACATCTAGCCCAGTCCAGTGGGGCCGGTCTGATTCAGTCATGTAAATCATCTTGTAGGGTAAAGGCTCGGCCTCTTTGGGGGTAATTTGGCTTCTACTTGAATGATTCTCAAGGGCTCATCTTTCAGAGCTCCTCCTCCTCTGGCTCATTTTCAAAATGATATCTGTGGATATAGACGGCTGAGGCTTATACGACCTCAGATGTTAGGGGGAGGGGGACCCCCAGTTCTGTGCTGGTCCTTAGACATGTCCTGGCTGATGTCCACTAAAGTGTGTCTGGTCTGTCCTTCTTTGGGCATTCATTGGGCACCTACCACTGAATTCTCCAACTGACAGACTCATGGTCCATTTTTTCTTGGCTCTAATGACAGTGTCTGTTCCTAGCTGGTCCTTTGTCTCATATCCATCTTGCCCCTGGCCTTGCAGTTGGTTTGCCCCTCTCAACAGCAACTTCTTGGTGGCCCGTGGCTCTTAGACCTCCCATATCCTCCCTCAGAGGTATGCAGGGACTGATGGCAGGGTTCTCTCCAACACGCAAGAGCTGAAGGGAGCTCAGGTTTGCACACACAGCCCCTTCTGTTTGGCCATTCCCCTTGGCCATCTTAATTCTGTGAAACCACATCTTGTTTGAATAGTGATCTCCTTCCAGAATCCTTTGTTCTTTTTAAAAGTGGGCTCCATGCCCAGCGTGGAGCCCAGCGCAGGGTCGGAACTCATGACCATGAGATTAAGACCTGAGCTGAGATCAAGAGTCAGACGCTCAACCCACTGAGCCACCTAGGCACCCTTCTTTCCAGAATCCTAACCAAGAAGTTGGAGGGAAACCCGTCTGCCTACCAAGCATATTGCCCCCGAGATGGAAAATCAGGACACATACCTGAACACGAACTTCCGTTCTGATTTCTGATTTCGCATTCTCCGTCTCCATCTGCCAGGAGTGGGCTTTCCTCTTGCCCTGGTGTCTCACCAGAGTCAGCCAAGGAAGACTCTTCCCTTGCTAACAGGGGGAGATGGGAGTCCAGAAAAGCCTCTTAGGTCTGGCTCTTAAGATGGTCGTGTAGCTGTGCAAAATCCTATTTTAGAAGTCAGAACCTTCTTTTTTTTCTTTTTTCTTTTCTTTTCTTTTTTTTTTTTTGATTCCTGCTTTAACCGTCCTAAGTCTCTCTGAATAAATGGATGCCAATAAGAGGAAAAAGGAGAAGGTCACAATTAGCCAGTGCACAGGAGTGAAGCACACTTACATATCTGGAAAGTAAAACTGACCCTCTTCATGCTTCTCCGTGTCCTCTTCCCCATGCCCCTTTACTGTGCCTGTGGCTCCTGTCTCTGCCACCAACTACTGACTCCCCGTAGCTCACATTTAAACTCCCAAAGAAGGAGCTGAGTGGTTGAGCCAATCGCCGTTGAGCGTGGGTCTCCCCTACCATGCAGAGCTCTGGAGCTAGGCTAGAGGTCCCTGTGGGACACAACATGGCCACCTCGATGAGTCAGTGTCCCTGGTGAGTTTGGGCAACAGTCGCTGTCATAGGGGAATTGGCCAAAGATCCAAGGAGATTCCCCTTTCCTTGCCAGGTCTTAAATGAATTAGTAGGTTCTTTTTACAAGGCAATGAGTGAGTGAAAGGTGCAGGACATCATGAGATAGTCATCAGTCAGATGGTTTTTTTAAACAAAAACCTTTTTATTTTCTCAGTGACATTTTCTTCACAAAGTTTCCACTCTAGTTTCTAGACCTTCAGCTGATAAAGTTTTTCCAGTGTCTTGGAGGAAATAGTGCCCCCCCACACACCCCCCACACACTTACACACACACATCCCTAGGGGATAGTAGAGGGTGAGCAACACAGAGAGTTTATCTCCAAATTAGCTGTGTGCATGGGGCCCAGTGTCTGCTTCTCTGTGGGCAAGCGGACGGTCCACCTTGTCTGTGCCCAAGATAGTTAACAGTAACACAAAGGCCTTCAAGCTTTCAGGGTGCCTGAGTGTCTCCCTCAGCTAAGCATAAGACTTCGGCTCAGGTCAGGATCTTAGTGATCCTGGGATCCAGCCCTGTTGTCAGGCTCTGTGCTCAGTGGGGCATCTGCTTCTCCCTTTCCCTCTGCCCCTCCCCGGGCTCAAGCTTGCGCAAGCGCTTTCTATCACTCTCTCCCAAATAAATTAAATCTTTAGAAAAATAGCAAGGTCTTCAGCTTTCCCTTTCTCCGTTGGCGTGCTGAGGGATGGGTGCGCTTCCTCTGTTCTCTAACGGAGACCCCACTACGAGGCGTGCAGACTGTCCTGCTCCTCGTCCCCCTCTCCCCCCAGCCCCACAACAGTTTATCAGCCCATCTTTGTCTGCACTGCCGAGTGACAGGGAGGCATGGTCTTGTTCTGTGAAGTAGGTGGTCCTAGGACCCCGGGCCACAGGGACCAACACGTGGAAGAGCTCCCCAGCAGGCCCCGATGAAAGCTCATGGGACTCTGCCCCACAGGGAGCCCTGAATGTCCCCTTCCAGGGAATCACCCCTGACACACTGTTTTAGAAGTTCTCCTAGACAGAAGCGGCATCCACATGCGAGGTCTAACCACCCAGGGCTGAGCCCCGAAGGTTTGGGGATGCCTGGGTGGGCAGGTTCTGCCACGGGGAAGGAGCCCTGCAACAAGGCGCAGGACCAGGCACCTGCACATGGGATCCCCAATCATCCTAAACATCAGGCAGGGCATTTGAAGAGCCTGGAGGGTCTCCCCAGCCCAGCCTTTAGCCTCAACTACCAAACAACCTTGAAAAAAAGTTGCCTGGGTGGCTCAGTGGGTTAAAGTCTCTGCCTTCGGCTCAGGTCATGATATCAGGGTCCTAGGATAGAGCCCTGCATCAGGGTCTCTGCTCAGCAGGGAGCCTGTTTCCCCCCCACCCCATCCCACCCCCCACCCCCCGCCTGTCTTCTGCCTACTTGTGATCTCTGTCTGTCAAATAAATAAATAAAATCTTAAAAAAAAAAAGAAGAAGAAGAAGTTGCTTAGTCTCGCCTAGCGAGAGACCGGAGAGCCACGGAGGAAGGTGTGAGAAGTTGAGATTCTGGGGAAAAGAAAATCGGGCGGAGAACCAGAAGTCTGGGGTAGAATGCTGCCAGCCCTTATTAAGCACTTACTGTATGCCTGACCTTGCAGCTGTGCAGTCTAGGAATGAGA
This sequence comes from Mustela putorius furo, assembly GCF_011764305.1. Taxonomy (NCBI): domain Eukaryota; kingdom Metazoa; phylum Chordata; class Mammalia; order Carnivora; family Mustelidae; genus Mustela; species Mustela putorius. The sequence continues at coordinate 11,833,070 of NW_025422045.1, forward strand.
GTAAAGCCCTGGAGGAACGTGTTAGGCCCTCTCTTTGATTGACTCACTCTACAACAGGATAGCTGTCAAGGACAAATGAGATCACTGCAATCGTTTTAAGGAACTAATGGATTTATATAATAGTCCTCATACAGTAGTTCCCACAGTGCTCCGCACACGTCACTATTTCACAGGGACCTCACAATTATCCTAAGGGGAAGGTATGAATTCTGTCCATTTCACAGATGGAGAAACCGAAGCTCAGCAAAGCAAAGGGACTTATTTAAGATCACAGAACTAGGTGCTCCTTGCACCATAGCCCGAGGACTTACGTCCCCTCAGATCATCTGGCAGCTTGTTAGAGATGCAGAGACTTGCCCCCACCCCCACCCCAGACTTCTTGAATCAGACACGGTGGAGGCGGGGCCCGGTGGTCTGTGCTTTACCAGGCCCTCACTCAGGTTTGGGAAGCACTGAACTAAAGCCCTGTTTCTCAACTTTGACATCTCTGCAGATCACCTGGGATCTTGCAAAACTGGATTCTGTTTCAGCCCTGCATGGGGCCTGGGATTCTGCATTTCTGATCGACACCCACCCCACCTCACCCCCCCCGCCCCCCCCCCCCCCCCGCCCCCTGAGGATGCCAGTGCTGTTGGCCCACAGATAGCACACTGAAGAGCAGCAATCACCTGGGGACGTGGGGGTGGGGAGCTCTGTTCAAATGCAGATTCCCTGGTCTATTCCCAGAGAGCTTGATCCTACAGTCCAGAAGTGGAGCCCAACCATGTGAATTTCCACAGACAACCCCCAAGGATGACTCTGAGACAGGTGGCTTGGGGCTTAGCCTCTTGAGGACTGCTTCTCTGGAGCTCAGTCTTGCAGACATCCCCCCAGCCTCATTTTCAAAGGTTTTTCTCTTCCACTCAACATCTCCACTGGCCTTGAACCACCCATCTGATCCCCTGCCAAACTGGGTTAAGGGTGTGAGTGGGAGGCCATCCCTGAGCCAGTGGGTCCTCAGTTCCTCAAAATAGGTCAGAAGTCTGGCACAGACCAGGCTCAGTGGCTGCAAATAGAAACCATCTGTTGGGCCTCTGCTTTGAGTTCCCTTGCTCCTCCCTCACTGGGCAGAGGAATATAGAACTCAGAACCCCCATGGTGGGTGGGCGCTTCTCTGGGCTGGGCCCGCTTACCCCAGACCTTCCGACTGGGCATGCCTGTGGAGGAAATGGGTAACCCTGTGTTGCACACCTCCCCCCCTCATCCTTTCACCCCTCCTCACCCTGCACCAACAGGTGTCTGGCCGTGTGCACTGGTTATCACATAACCTTGCTGTGTGACCTTGGACAAATCACTTCCCCTCTCTGGGCCTTCTGCTATGAAACAAGAGGCTGGATTTTGGTGGACCCAAGGGTGATTTTCTGCTCTGACGAGCTCTGGTGGGTTGCATGAGAGCCTTTTGGTGTCAGAACCCACATGTAGAAAAGGTCGGGCCCCTAGAGAGGCAGACATTTCCTTCTCCCAGCTTTCTGCCCAGGTCGGATCTTACAAGTTGAGAGTTGATCCTGCAGATCTTCCGAAGGAAAGGGGCATGGTTTGTGATCTGGGAGGGCCGGGGGGGCTTTTGGAGGCTTTGAGGGGAAGTGACGGGGTCCCTTTTCCTTATTCCTGTCCTCATCCCTTCACTCATTTGTGCATTGGCTAAACATGTAGCAGCACTATATTCAGTCTAACGATAAGTCCTGGAAAAATGAGGGAGACTGAGACCTAGTTCCCGCCCTCAATCACATCCAGCGTGGTTGGGGAGCAAAGATGCCGGGTGGAGCCCCGGGGTCAGACCTGAGTTCACTCCAGCTCCTCCACTCCTGTGAGCTTCGAAGCCCAGGTGATTCTGTCCATGGGGATTATTGTTGTATCTTTTCCTAGGGTTGCTATCAGGATTAGGGGAGGTAATGGACATAAAATGCTTGGTTCACAACGAGCACCTCAACATCGGCTATTGTCATGAGTGTGCTAAGCCAGGAAAAGGAGAGCACAGGACGGAACCTGGGGGCTTCTGGAAAGACTTCTCTGCCCGGCAGCCATCTTGCCGTAGGTGGGAAGCTCTCCTGAAAAGCTTGGAGCAGCGCAGGCCGGCAGCCTTCTCCTCACGTGTCCAGTCCTGCTCAGCGGTACAGAAAAGATGCGGGGATTCAGGGCAGAAGCCTGCTCCAGGAATAGACTTCGTGTCTGGCTGGACGTGTGTTGGGTGATGGGCAGTGGGCAGCATCCTCGGGAGCCAAAGCTGGATCCTCCCATCTGTAGGCTGTTGAGAAAGTGCCATCCCAGCCCCGTTCGTTCCCACGTCGATCTGCTCTGATAGCATGAGGGAGACGGGACAGAGCTGGGAGGGGTCCCGTTTCATGGCGGAGAAGGGCTTGCGCAAGAGGCTCTGGGAATCTGTGGGCATGCCGGCCTGGGACCCAGGCATTCCACATTTGCTGCTCAGCGGTACAGAAAAGATGCAGGGATTCAGGGCAGAAGCCTTCTCCAGAGCATGTCATTGGGGTGACTCCAGACCATGACCTTCCTTGGTTCCCCTGAATCCTGGCCGGGAACTATGGGATATGAAGGTTCAGTCTGATCAGTCTCTTCTAGGATATGACTTTTGGGGACTAATCAATATTCTAGCAGCACTGTCCAGTAGAATGTTTTGCAGGGATGAAAACGCTCTGTAATCTGTACTGTTCAAGATGGTAGGCCCTAGCCACGTATGGCCAGTGAGCGCTACCAATGTGGTTCGTCTAAATAAGGAACTGGATTTTGCATTAGATTTCATGTTAATTCATCAGGCACACATAGCAAGTAGCTGCCACGTGGGATGGTCTAGCTTTGGGCAATTGTTAGGTATAGGGGCTAGAGGAAGTATCCTCAAAAGTGGGCATCCACAGAGATGCACCTTCATAACATGCCCCTAAGGTGATCCCTGTGTGCAGTCAGGTTAGGAGATCAGCGGACCAGGGCTCTGAGAGCCACTGCACTAAGAGAAGTGGTCAACATCCCGCAGCGTACGGAGCCTCACACCATCCATCCATTGGTCTGTCTGCCTTGTAGCCTCTACCTCTTTCTCCATCATCTGATTTCCACTGCTGTTTAATTCCGGACCAGCTACACATTCAGTTATGCCACAGTCATAGTGAGAGCATTTAGGCCACGGAAACTGGAAAATACTAAAAACCAGGGCACCCCTTCCCTCAATGAGCTGGTTGATAATCATTTACCAGCACGCTTCTGCCCCAGACCCCCTGGCAGGCACATTCTCTGAGTCGTGACCATGTACCTAGCACGGTTTTAGGCATTGCCGATGCCACAGTGAACGGGAGAGATGGAAATGCCTGCCGTCCTGAAGCTGACTCCGAGAGGACAAGGGTCCCACCAGATGTGTCAGAGGCGTTGTGTGTTTGATAATGACACGTGCCTGGGACAGGTCTCACTGAGAGATCACCTTTGAGAAAAGAGCTACAGGAGGTGAGAGAAGCAATGCAAGGAGTGGTGTCCTCCTGAGCAGGTCACGTCACAGACGAAGGGAACCGGGTCTCTGATGGGCTCGGAGCCTCACACCAGGTTGGGGTGCAGCCAGGGTGCGAACGTGGGTCTCCTTGGCACGAATGCTGTGGAGCTGGGATCTCTGGTGGAGGGTGGGGCAGGGGCAGTGAGCCAGCCTCCTGCCTCACCCACCCCTGTGCCCCTGCTGACACTGGGTATGCTTAGGGGGCCAAAGATTCAGGGACAGGCCCTCAGGAACTCTCTGGAGGCCCAGACCCAGCAGATCCAGGAGTCAAGAGAGCGGGTCAGAGAGAACACGTGTGGTGTGGCGTGCTAGTAACTGCGTGAGTGGCCACAGCATCTTCTCAGGAGTCCTGAAAGCCAGTGCGAACCCCGTGTCCTGGGCTAGACCACAAAATGGCAGAGCAGGTTGGTGAGCCACTTGGCCCAAACCTCTCCTATGGCAGAAGGAGGGATTGCTTGAAGGCCCCCAGCTCATGAGGAGTTGAGCTGGCTGGAATGCAGGCTTCTGGCACTTTCCTCATACTAGAGGTTCTCAAATTGGGTTCCACAAGGGTCCAGGTTTCCTCAGTGTGTTTGCAGACCACTGCATGAAGGTGTTCCCAGCTTCCTTCTCGAGGAACACAAGCGTCTCCAGCTTGGCCTGTGTACACTTTGGAGGTCTAAGTAATGCTCTATTGAGAGAAAGGACACTCCTGCTGAAAGGAAGAGACCACAGCCCTTCATTTCACAGAGAAGAAAACTGAGGCCTAGAGTTAGTCAGTCCAGCCACCCAGCCTGGTGGACTTCTCAGGCCCCCAACTGGTGGTCACTTCTGCTCTCTCCAGTTTGGGGTCCCTCCCATGCATCCAGCCCTGGGCTCAGAGACAGAGGAGGGCCAGGTGACTGGCTTCACTCAGGGACCCTGATCGTCATGGTCGAATGAGACAAGAATAGTGATAACAGATGTGCCCTTTGGGACAGTGGCACACCATTTGCAAAGCACCCCTGTGATCTCCTGTCCCATCCTCACAGAGATTTGGGACACCGAGGAGGACACTGAGTCGGCGGGGAAGGAAGGTGACTTGACCCACATCATGTAGCTAGTGATCCCCACCAGAAGGAAAAGATCAGCCTTCCTCTGGCAGCACATGGACAGAAAATGGCTCTCCCACAGACCCCAATGGGTTGCCCAGCAGCTGTCAGGTTGAATTCCAGAGGGGTCCTGGGCTCTGGGCTCTCCACTGAGGATGTAGCCATAAACTCCCCCGTCACCTGAGTCAGAGACAAGGAAAAAAAAGAAACAAAAACCGCCCTGGTACATTTTTGTGTTCCAGTTAAAGGACTGAATTTTAGTCATCATCATCTAGAAAATGCGCCCGCTGGCCACAGTAAATCATTTTTAGGATCGGAGGACAGGATACAATTTGCTTCCATGTGGAGTGTACATAGTGATTATCTCAGAGGAGAAAAAAGGCAGTCTCCATTTCTTAAGAGGCTATAAGGGCCATTCAGCTGCGAAATGAATGCTTCTTCCTTCCGGGCCCTCCCCCTCTCCAAGGGAGACCAGGATGGCGCTAGGCCCGGGGAGAGGCCGCTAGGGAGTCGGCCCAGCAGCTGTGCACATCTGGAGGCCAGAGCATCTCCCTCCCTCCTCCGACCATCAACCCAGCCCAGCCCCCTCGTGCTCCTGGCAGATCCTGGCCTCCCCAAGTAAACACGTAATTGAGGTCAGAGACTCCCTTGCAGGACCAGGAGAGAGGGCGGAGCTAATGTTTGGCGGACACCCTGTCGGGTGTCTTTGGATATGATCCCTTCACCGCATCCAGTGAGCCAGGTGGCATTATTTGCCTTTTATGGGTAGGTAAACAAATGCTCAGAGAGGTTGAGTAACTAGTCTAAAATCACACAGCTAACAAATAACAAGACAGTAACCTTTGGATTCTTTCTGACTCCCGGACGCCGCCTATTATATAGTTTCTTGACACTTCTGTATCATGAGCATCCTGGATGCTATGGAACAAGCGGGAAGGGATAGAAGTTTAGGGAGAGGCCAAAGGAAGGGAAGATGTGTATTATATTGGAAAGAACAGTAGACTTAAGAGTCAAAAGTTCTTGGCTGGCCTTGGCTCTGCCATGTTCATAGCTTGTGACTTTGGGCTGGTCTCTTAACGCCTCAGAGCCTCGAATGAGTCACAGAGGTACTGCATGTTTTCAATGAGGTTATGGTATCTGCACAGCTCTGTGCATTGGTCCACTGGGGTGGAGGGAGGTGAACAAGGTGGTGGATAGCCTGGGTCATGGCTATGATGTCGGTGGACTTCTTGGCACGGCTGTGCAGATACTGGTCCCTTGCTGATACTGTGCTGTCTGCAGCAAGGAGAGCTGTGTTGAATGCAGAGGCCTTGGCTTCCCGGTGACAAGGAGCCCCAAGGACATGGGGCTGCATGACTGCTAGGCCAAACACTGCGCGGAAGGGCGTGGACCCAGAAGTACTGCTGCGGGAGGGTAAGGACCCTCATCCTGTGGGCAGGAGTGGGATGTCAGCTTGAGAAGGCAACTCGAAACTTCAGGAAGCTGAAGTCACAGCCCTGGGATGAGGTTCCTGAGGGACTTCTCCCTCTTCCATCTGGGGAGCCAGGCAACTGGGTCTGACCTCGGCCTGCGCCTCGCCACCTGACACTTTATTCAACCATAGTCACTGTGAAGGTCCTGCTAGACAGGAGTCCGGGACCAGGCCAGGGTGGGGTGCACAGAAGGGGATGGATGACCAGGTAACTCCCAAGCTAGTAACAGGAGAGAGAAATGAATGAGTAGCAGTAAGCAGCCCTTGGGACACCCTGGGAGAAATGGCAGTCGCCACGAGAGTGGTTGTCATTCAGGGTCACCACAGCCCAGCTTTGCGGCATCAGGCTCCCTGTTTCACAGAAGAGGAAGAGCCAGGGTGACAGAACTAGGACCCCCGCTGGGCACTCTGACCCCATGCCCCTTTCTATTACAACACAGCGCCTTTCATAGAGGAGCTCTGTGATCTCATCTTGGGGCCGGAATACCGCTGGACCCATTCATTATTCCAGACCACCCTGATCAGAGGTCATCCACCAGGATCTTGAACCCCTCCCGGGATGGGAAGTTCATTACCTCTAAAGGCAGCTTCCTTTCCCACCGCGGGCAGCATTAACCATTAAGAAAGTCTTCCCTTGGGGCACCTGGGTGGCTCAGTGGGTTGGGCCGCTGCCTTCGGCTCAGGTCGTGATCTCGGAGTCCTGGGATCGAGTCCCGCATCGGGCTCTCTGCTCAGCGGAGAGCCTGCTTCCCTCTCTCTCTGCCTGCCTCTCCATCTACTTGTGATTTCTCTCTGTCAAGTAAATAAATAGAATCTTTAAAAAAAAAAAAAAAAAAAAGAAAGTCTTCCCTTGTAGGGAGCTCAACTTAGTCTCAGTCTGTGCTGATTGCTTTGAAAGGCTCAGAGAGCAAGCGTGTGTGTGGTGTCCCACCCTCACTAGAATGAGCTGGGGCAACCCACCAGGATCCGGGCTGTGCTTGGGGGCATGCGGTAAAAGACAAAGGGCCAGGTTCTAGGTCATCTCTTGGCTGCCACACTGCCTTCCCTTTGAGGTCTGGGCAGCAGCTTCATCCCAGCCTTGGCAGGGCCTCCTCTTCTGGCAGAAGAGGGAGGAGTGCTTTCTGTTCTCTGCCTGCACACGCAGCCAGCTGACCTCAGAGTGAAGTCAGCCCCTTGGGAACTGCGGGTGGAAAGGTCAGCCCTCCGGGGGCCCGCGGTCGCCCTGCTTGGGTCCACAGCGCGTGTCGGTGCCTGACCCGGCCTCCCAGGCCTTCCAGCCTTCTGTCCACCGCCCTCCAAGAACAGACCCTCAGCACACCTAAACCCGTCCCCCCCGCCACCAGTCAGACCAGGTGCGTGTGACTCGTTCTATCTGCCTCCTCCTCTCCATCCTTGCCTCAACCAAAGCCAAGGGGTGAATAACAGGGCCGTCTTACACCTGGATCGAATCAAAGCCTTACACTTGACTCCTAAAGTTTACAGGCAACACAGGGATGACTTTGAAGCTGTCACAAAGCAATATGGGACAGATCGCTGGGACGTTTTGTCACACAGCTGACTGTGTGTGCTCAGAAAGTCAATACCACTAAAAAAAAAAAAAAAAAAAAAAGGAAAGAAAACAAAACAAAAAGATGATGGGAATGTTCTAGATTGAAAGGAGGCAAAAGAGAGATCACCGCCAAATGAAACCCATGGGAGCGCCCAGTGGCCCCTGTCCTGGTTGTTCACGAGAGGGAATGGATGTAAAAGGGAATTTGGAGCATTCTGTGTATGGGTTGGGTCTTCGACGGAATTGAGGACTTGTTAATTTTCTTAGACGTGGTAATTTGTAGGAATTTGTCCTCCTTTGTAGGAAATGCATGGCGATGTAATAGAGGGTAAGAGTCATGTGTGCAACCTCCTTTCAAATGATTCCACAAAAGGAAAAAAAAAAAAAAGACACGCACATGTGCATGCATACACACACACACATACACACACACACGGAGAAAGAGAGAAACATGGCAAAAAGTTAATGACAACCTAGGTGCTGGGTGTTTTTTGTTTGTTTGTTTGTTTTTTACCATTCCCCCAACTATTTTTATGCATTGAAATCTTTCCTGATAAAATAAAAATAAAAATAAATATAAAATAAAACATAAAAATCTGGACCCTGAAATCTGAAAGACCAGGTTCCAGTCGCCCCTGTGCTTGCTAACTATCTGAAGTTTGACTGGGTGTTTCCACCCTGTACAAGGACAGCTGGAGCTCCCCCATGGGCATCATGTGCAGCCCCGTACTCTCGCGGCGCCTGGGACAGGCAAGCATTTGTGGGCTTCTGCCCCCAGGAAGCCCACCCTGATGCTCTTCTTCCCTGACCTCCCATCCCCACAGCATTTCCATCCCGCAGTCTGTTTGCCACCAAGCGACTAACCACCATGAACGTTTCAGGTATAGGCTTTGTCTTCTCTGTATTTGAAAGCAGGATCTGTGCGGGAGCTTTCCCGGGCCCCATCGACGGCCTGGGCCCATGGGAGCAGCAGTGGCATGGTGCATGGGACCTGCACCTACATTATCTCTTTTTGATTCTTCAGACAACCACATAATCAGAAATTACGGATCTCTTTTAAAAATGTAGCTCCTGATGCTCAGGGAGACAAAGTGTCTTTTCCAAGGTTAGCAGGAGTCAGAGAGGGGAGGGGAAACCCAGGGTCCAGCACTCTGCCGTGCTCTCGGTGTGGGCCTATGTGCAGTGAGGGTGCAGACCCAGTGATGAGGACCATGGTCGGCCACATGAAACCCATGGGAGCACCCCGCGTTCACCCTATTGTGAACAACCATTTGGTCGACCAGGACCCTTCAGAAGACCCAGCTGAGAGATCCAGCCCCAGCCTACTGGCCAGTAGGGAAAACCAGCAGGGGGCTTGCTGAGAACAAAGCCCTTGGAAAGATGCTCTCCATTTTCCCAGGAAGAAGGCTGGCCTTATTCTAGGGTCCGCTGGAGCCCAGCCCAAGGAGGCAGGCTCACTGGAAGAATGGGCCTGCTGAGTGCAGGTCCCAAGCCCGAGAGCTGGGCTCAGGGCAGCCCCCACCCCCCCACCCCACCCCCCCGCAGGATACTGGGCTGTGAGGGGCACCAGTGGGATATGTTCAAGGAGAATACAGGTGCCTCCACCAGGAGCCTTGACCACAAATGCTTCTTTGGGCGCAAACGCCCTGGGGAATGGGGCAATGGGGAGATGGGATGGGGGGGAGAAAGGGCAGAGAAGGGGGGCAGTGCAGAAAGTGGGGGAGGGAGTAGGGAAAGAGTGGAGGAGAGTTGGAGGAGGAAGAAGTGAAGTCAGATGGGAAAATAGATCCAGATATATCCAGCCGCTGCGGGCTCCACCCAGGGAAACATGGGTGTCACGGGAGGGCTCCCGAGAGTCCGTCAGGTCAGCTGGCCTCAGTGTCACCAGAACTCTGGAACAAGGCATGTCTCAGGAGGCCCGTGGGATGCCCCCAGCCATGGCAGACCCAGGCTGGGGACCCTGAAGACCTGGGCGCAGGTCCCACCCCTGAACCTGCAGGCCTCTGGGGCATTCATAATAAGGGGGAGTGGGAGCCCAGCCCTTCCACTCCTGCTTTCTATTCTGCTCTGTGAAGTGGGCATTCAGACGGGGCCAGGCCTGTGCCAGGCATATCACAGCATCTTGGCATTGACTCCTCCACCCTCTCGGAGGCAGTGGGGATTATTGGCCTCCTTTATCTAAGAGCAGACAGATGTAGCACAGAGAGGTTAAGGGTTTTTCCCAAGTCACAGATTGAGGCAGCAGCAAACATGGCACCGCATCTGGAGCTATGTGGCTATAGTCTGGCTCTTGTTACCCGGGAAGGGTAACAGCCACCCAAGAGACCCTGCAGTGGAGTCCGCACTGGGAAGAGTGTGGGGCTGAGCCATTATCAACGTGCCTGGGTCAGCCCATCCCAGGTGCCAGGCCAGGGGCTGTGCTTGGAGCAGAAAGAGAAACTGTTGTCCTGCTCACCAGATGTGGGCTAAGAAGTGGCTCCCCATGCCTCTTGTGGTGGGGAGGCTGAATCACACCGGCTGTCTCCCCACCGTGGAGTGGGGGGGGGTCCCATTGGGGAGGGGCCAGAAGCCCAGCAAGTCTTCCCTCCCTCTGCCCCCCCCCGCCCCACCCCGGCATCTGGGACTCATGCAGGTTGCCCAGGAAGAGCAGACACCAGTCTGCAGTCCGGCTCAGAGGCCCTGGGGTCAGCACCTTCCATCACGATGCTGAGACTGTATTTCGGGGAAGAGAGAGCCGGTGTGACACGGTAGAGACTAGTTCCTGAGGGAGAGGTGCTGGCTGTTCAGGGGCTCTGAGGAGTCCAAGTTGAGCCGTGCCCTGAAGGCTAACGGGCTGGGCAGGGAACAGGGGTGAAGACCTTCCAGGCCAGGGATGCACCAGCAAAGAACAGGAGATAGAATTTCTCTTTTCCTTTCACGGGAACTGTGGAATCTAGAATGTTCTACCTGGAAGGGACAGAGAAATTCTTAGCACTCCCCTATGAGATTGAATTTTTGCCAGGTCTCTGCTATATTTTTCATGCTATATTTTTGTAATTGATTCATTATTTTTTAACTTAGCCTTATTAGCAGTGATATCTGTGAAATTATGGATTTGGCACGCAAGTTATATTATTTCTAATGCAAATTAAAATAAACCCGTAACTACTAAAATTAAACCCTTCATTTCTGCACCATGTAAGGGGATCGAGAGTGAGCACCTGGGACCCCAGCCTGGGCATCGCTGATGTAATCCTGATTCGGAGTTGATGTCCTGAGCGAGCAAGTGAGGTCTTGCAGATAGCAGTGCCCATGGGGCTGTGGTCCGTATCCCACAGGACTTTGTCCTGAACAGTCCTGACAGACCTGGGCAGGAACCAGAGCAGGCAGATTGGAGTGGGTGGCAGTGTGGGCTGAGGCGGGGAGGAAGGAAGGAGTGATGAGCAGGGAAAGGCCCCCCCATCCCCGCAGGGTGCACAGTGACCCAGGCAGAGGAGAAGATGGAGGTAGGGGACAACCCCCAACCCCGCAACCCTGGGGCCAGTGGGAAGAGGATTTGCTGGCAGGTGAGAGACACTCCCTGGGAATCTCCTTATGGGAGCTGAATTCCTTCCTTCAGTGACAAGAGAACTTCGAAGCTGGGTTCCTGGCTTTATTTAAATCAAATGCAAAGTTTTGTTTCCAGATTCCCAGAGTTGGTGTCCTGATTCTATGGTGGGGCTTCCTTTTTTTTTCCTTCCCATGGAAATTTCCTATAGGGAAATCACCCTTGCCTGGTTCTGTCCCCAGATGCAATTGGAGATAACAGGAGAGTTGGCAGGAAGGGGAAGGCATGGATCATGGCAAAGTTGGTCCAGCAGTCTATTCATTTACAAAGGGCTCTTGAGGGGCACCTGGGTAGCTCAGCTGGTTAAGCGTCTGCCTTCAGCTCAGGTCATGATCCCAGAGTCCTGGGATCAAGCCCCACGTCGGGCTCCCTGCTCAGCGGCAAGCCAGCTTCTCCCTCTGCCTCTGCTTTTCTACCTGCTTGTGCTCTCTCTCATCCTCTCTCTCTTTCTCTCTCTCACATAAATAAATACTATTGAAAAAAACAAATAAACAAAAAACAAAAACAAAGGGCTCTTGAGCTCTAGCCATGTGCCAGGTCCTGGCTGGGTACTGGCGGTGGCCTGTCGCACTTGGAGGCACATCTACTGGGAGAACTCCTATTCGGGTTCTGTCTGTGAAGGTGACCATTTGTAGGGCTTCCCTCTAGGAGAATCCATCCCTCAGTGAAACTGGACTCCAGCGTGGGCTGCCCACTCATTCTTCCAGTCCCCCCCTTGTGCACATCTGTAATCTAGGATGCATGGCACAGGATACACATGCAGTAGGGGACAACTGATTGCTTGGTTGGAATGGGTATTATTGATGGTGGGTAGAGAAGGGTTGGGCTCTCAGACTTTAATGTGTGTCTTTCTCGCTGGGTGTTTCCTGCAGGTGGGAGAAAAGCAGAATTAAAATCTAATTTCTGGGCCCATCCCCCAGATATTGGGTTCAGTAGGTCTGGACTGGGACCGAGGGATCAGCATTTCTCACAAAGGATGTGTGAGGCTCAGGGCGCCTGGGTGGCTCAGTGGGTTAAGCCGCTGCCTTCGGCTCAGGTCATGATCTCAGGGTCCTGGGATCGAGTCCCGCATCGGGCTCTCTGCTCGGCGGGAAGCCTGCTTCCTCCTCTCTCTCTCTCTCTGCCTGCCTCTCTGCCTACTTGTGATCTCTCTCTGTCAAATAAATAAATAAAATCTTAAAAAAAAAAAAAAAAAAAAGAATGTGTGAGGCTCAGATGAGCCTTAGACCACACACTGAGAAATCTTGCTCCAAAGAATATTCTGGCATAGGAAAGAGTCTCGGATTTCCAGTTAGGAAGCCTGTGTTCAGGGCTCTACTTATTAGCTGTGTGGCCTTGGACAAGTGACTTAACCTCTCTGTGCCTGATGATGAAAATGATGATTTCTGACGGTGCATTTGTGGATTAGAGGCTTTCGAGAGAACAAGAGAAGGGGATGATAATGGGTGGTCATGTGTCTCTTTGCACATAAAGGGGAACATCTCCCCCCGTCCTCACCATAAAGGGGGACATCTCCCACCTTCCTCACCAACAGCAGTGTTCTTTGTCTTTGGGGCCACCAGACTCCTCTGTGTACCTCCCATACTGAATTGAGTACAACCTTTGAGAGGCAGGAGGCAGCCCATACGTGTTGTTGGGGGGACAGTCTGCTCTGTCACATGCCATGTCCCTAGGAAGTGAAAGGACCTTACATCATTTCTGGAAGGTGGGATAGGAGTGTGCATCAAAGGCAGGAAATTCCTGTACGAGTGCCCGCATGCCAGTCTTTGCTCTTGTAGGACTTTAGTAAGAGAGGAAGTCCACTAGCACAGGGCCGGACACACAGAGGGCCCCGCATTCCTGGAAGCTTCTTCCCCTCTCTCCACGTTCTCCCCATCCCCCACCCCGTGCCCAGCCCAGGCTTTTCTGGAAGCAGTGACCTGCCTGACACTTGTCTCTCCTGGTCCCTCACAGATGTCCTGGCGTCCACAATACCGCAGCTCCAAGTTCCGGAATGTCTACGGGAAGGTGGCCAACCGGGAGCACTGCTTCGATGGTATCCCCATCACCAAAAATGTGCACGATAACCACTTCTGTGCTGTCAACGCCCGCTTCCTGGCCATTGTCACCGAGAGCGCGGGAGGTGGCTCCTTCCTGGTCATCCCTCTGGAGCAGGTAGGACCCGCAGCTCCCTAGCCCTGGCTGCTGTCCGGAGAAGGGAGAAGCCTTCTTTGGTCACTCTTGCCTCCATTTCTCTCTGTGCCCTCCGCCCTTTTACTGTCTCATCATGTGTCCGGTGGCTGTGCCCTCCCCCGGGTTTTCCCAAGATTTGCCAGAAGAAGAGCAGGCCAGGATCCAGGAGACCTGAGATCTGTTCCCAAAACTTCCCCAAAGATTGCACTTGAACAAGTCACTTCCCTTCGGATACATGGGGTTCCCGTTAACACTAGGGATTGGAACATCTGATCTCCAGGTGATCTCCAAGACCAGGTCTTGCTCCACAATTTTGTGTCCTGGGTTGTCCTTTTTGGTGTGAAGCTGGAAGGGTTGAAGACCCAGCCATAGGCCCATGGGGGCATCTGCAGAAATGACACTCGCATTAAAAAACGCTGTGAGCTCTCTCCACTGAGAGCCTAGGAATAATTCACCTTCCCTCTCATCCCCTCTTCCTAGATAAAGGTTTTCCCTCTTCTGTGGCTGCCTTTGTGAATATAGCAAATTAAATCTGCAAAGCCTAGATCATGAAATTTTGAAGCTCTGTGTTCAGGCAGTCCCTGGAGACCCGTGGGAGGTCACGCGCCTCAGGGAAAGTGCTCGCTGTCAGTCTCGCTTGTTTATGGCTGAGCTCTCCCTTCCCGGCCTGACTCATCTCCACTCCCACCCTCCGCCAAACCAAACCGCTCAGGGGAGGAGGAGGTACAAGCGGAAGGAAGCCTTCGTTCTCGAAATCTACCGTCAGCTGGTGGTGGAGGATGGATTTTTCCAGTCTCTCCTGCCCACAGTGGGGGAACACGGATTTGGGAATGCCTCAGGCCATAGCCTCCCTCCCACCAAAGGGGGCACAGCCGCAGTGACACTGAGAGGTGCGAGGACAGAACCCAGTGGGCAGAGAGGTCTGGTCTGAGGAGCCATGGCCTCGGTGGCAGGGTTCCAGCTGGCTCTGCCACTTGCCGCCACTGTGATCTCAGGCGAGTCACTTAACCTGTCTGCACCTGATCCTCCTGTAATGTTAAGACGAGGATGCTGAATCGTCCTCTGTCTACATGCACCATGTTGGCATGGAGTAGGACGATAGACATGGAAGCTCCTTGTGAACCACATGGGATGTTAAAGATGTTTGGGTATTTTCCTGGAAACATCTATTAGCTCTGCTCATGGACTTTGCCTACAGATGCCCACAGCAGCTCTAACACTTTTGGAAGGATTCTGAAATATAGCTTGTCTCCCCTCTCAAACCAGATGGGCTCAGACACCTGTCTACCTTGGGGACTAACTAAGTTCCAACCCACGTCAGGTCCCCAGCCAAGTGTGGCTTGGTCCTTACAGGGGTTCAAGGACAGTGCCGGCACACACTCCACCGTGTGGCTTTCCAAGGTCAATAGGCAGTACCTCATGCTGTAACAATTAATTCCAGATGTCTTAAAGGTCTAACCATTAAAAGAAAAGAGAAAGAAGAAAAAAGGAGAGAAGAAAAGAAAAAGAAAAGTTGCATGTATATTATAGGAAAAGAGAGGATTTTTTAAATCATGCAATGAGGAAAGTCTTTGTAAATAAGATAAGAATCCCAGAACCATAAAGGAAATGAGTAATAGATTACAACAATTTTTTTTAAAAAGTAAAGTTTCTATACTACTATATTATTACTATACTACTACTATACAACGTATATACTACTATACATGTAAGGCAACTTAAAAGCAAACCCCATAACTGATACAGACAAAAGATCCATGTTCAAAATAGCTAAGTATTCCAGAAAAATCTATTAGCAAAAGAACCCTGTAAAAAACAGGTAAAGGAGGGGTGCCTGGGTGGCTCAGTGGGTTAAGCCTCCACCTTCAGCTCAGGTCATGATCTCTGGGTCCTGGATCGAGCCCCGCATCGGGCTCTCTGCTCGGCAGGGAGCCGGCTTCCCCCTCTCTCTCTGCCTGCCTCTCTGCCTACTTGTGATCTCTGTCGGTCAAATAAATTAAAAAAAAAAAACAGGTAAAGGATATGAATAAACAGTTCACAGAAGATGAAAATAAGTCTTTTAGCCTACTAAAATAGGAAAAGATTTAAAAGACTAATTATCTTTGGTATTCCTGAGTGTGTGAGAGAACAGGTGTCCAAATACGTTCTTGGCGTATTTAAGGTACTTAAATTTGATGTATTTGATGTACATTTGATTTACATTGATGTATTTTATTTGATGTATTTACATCAAATTTATAGGTAACTTGGAAATAGCTATTAACATGTAAATGTACATGTCCACGGGCCTAGCAATTCCACTTCTAGGACTCTATCCAACAGAAATGTTCTCAAGGATACCCAAAATGTTTGTACCATTTTTCAGTACTCCATTTTTTTCCAATTTATTTTCTACAGAGATCAAATTTCTCTCTCAAGTTGCTTAAAAGTTTCTAAACTCTTCTCCTCGGTTTCTGTAATGGTACCAGAGAGTTTTTTATTATCAGTAGCACTAGTCTAGAATGTGATCGGATTTTGTAAACACTTTAGGGACAGCAGGGAAAAGGGAATTTTTTTATAGAGTGTGAGACTCTGCATAGAGAAAACAATGTATCCAAACTCATACATATAAAGCCAAGGCACACAGAGCCTTTCAACTTTATTTGTTCATATATTGTGACACATTGTGTTTGATTTGATTGCTAAGGAACAGGTAGTAATGGCTCATTCTACCAATTGGTTACTGTCAGTTTCTCTGAATCCAGTAGGTTTTCACTTTACATAAGTGCATGATGGTTTGTGCAGCCCTTTTATAATAATGAAAATTGGAAGCAACCTGCAGGTCTTTCAATAAGGAAATGAGGAGAGCATTAGGGAACATCCAAATAAAGGGATACTAAGCAGTCATCAAAATTGGTGATGTACAATGGTTGTTCCCAAGTGCTCAGCTCAGAATCAAAAGTATTGAGGATGCCAAAGGGCTTTTACTTGGATAAGTTATGTATCAATATTTGGCATATTCAAAATAAAAAAGAAGGAATTTCAAAAATATCTATTTGTTAATTCATTTAAAATAACATTAGGGGTACCTGGGTGGCTCAGTCAGTTGAGCTTCCCACTCCTGATCTTGGCTCAGGTCATGATCTTGGGATTGGGGGACCTGGGCCCACTTTGGGCTTTGCACTTAGCATGGAACCTGTTTGAGATTCTCTCCCTCTCCCTGTGGCCCTCCCACTGCTCTCCCTGTCTCTCAAATAAATAAATAATATCTTAAATTTAATGAACCCATTTCATGTTCTCCCAAGAAACATTTTATGAAAAAAAACTATTTTCCAAAACACAAAAGAATTAATGAGAAGAAAGGCATTGCTTTACCCTTTTGCAAGTCTCTTTAAGTTAGTCTGGCTTAATAGAAGTTTTGCATGTTATATATGTGTATATTGGAAGATTTGCATGTTTACTTTTGCATTCGGCCTCTTTTAATAACAGGCACGTAGTCTCTGGAAACTTCACTCTATGCTCCTAAGAGAATGGCAGTGAAAAGGCAAATAATATCCCTGTATTATTAGAAAAATTGTTTCAACCCAACAGAATCCTTGAAAGTCTTAGGAATCCCCAGGGATCCCCAAACACACTTTGAGAACCACTGATACTGGGGAGTATTTCATGAGAGAAAATTTTATGACATACTGTTAAGTGAAACAAAAAGAAGAATATAATTAATCCCATCAGGAAATTTCTATCTGGGGCGCCTGGGTGGCTCAGTGGGTTACGTGTCAGACTCTTGGTTTCGGCTCAGGTCATGAGCTCTGGAGTCATGAGGTCAAGCCCTGTGCTGGGCTCCAAGCTCAGCTGGGAGTCGGCTTAAGATTCTTTTCCTCTGTCCCTCCCCTGCTCGTATGTGTGCTCTCTCTCGCTTTCTCTCTCTCTCTCAAATAAGTAAATCTTTAAAAAAGAAAAAAAGGGAATTTCTATCTATCCATGTACCTATCCAGAAAAGACTTGTTGATATACACCTAAGGATAATAATGGTTATCTCTGAGTATTATTAGGATCAAGCAGGTTCTTTCATTTTCTTCTTTTTCCATAGCTATAGCTTCTCAGTTTTTTTTTAGGTGAACCCTGAAGGTTTCATTTTTCAGAAAAAAACAATAAAAGCAATTTGTTGACGTAAAGATGGAGTCCCTGAGGTTTGAGAGGCTGTGGGGAGGAACTCAGTTCAGCCCTCCATTACGTTTGTTGCAAATGTTTTCTCGAAGAGTTACACATGCTTAGGAGCTTGCTGGAGAAAAGGCTGACGAGACAGTGAGGGTGAAGGCTGGCAGTGGGTGGGTGGGTGAGACAACTCTTTTGTGGTGTTCACTTAGTTTGGGTGTCTGAGGCCATGTGGAGCAAGGTTCCACATCCACAGAATGGCTCCTTAGGAATCAGAGCCAACACCCGCCGTCCCCTGCTGCACCAGCCACGGCTGTCAGTGTCCTGCCCATGGTGGCCGCATCGAGCCTGCAGGCACAGCCCGGCTGGTCTGGGGGCAGGGCTTACCAACCAGAATAGTAACACCCAATTCAGAACCCTCCCATTATCGGTCAGCAGTAGAGATGAGCTGTTAAACGTTGGCCAGTTTTCTAGGAAGAAGGTTCTCTTATTTTAGTGCCAGGTTATTTTCCCTCAGTTTGATAGAAACCTTTCTACAAACCCAGGTTTCTCAGTACAAACACCAAAAAGATTTTGGCCCTTTCTTAGCAGATCCTAATCCCTGCTTTGAGCGCTGGTTATGAACTGTGGACTCCTGGGGACACACTTTGTCCCTACACTAAATGACTCTAGGCTGTTTTCCCCGAGCAACCGGAACCGTCTGCTGTTATTGTTCTTTTCCGAATGTTTTCCGTCTGCTATCAGGTGTCCTTCCCTTTTCCCTTCCTGCTTCTCTGAGAGGTTCGGGCCAAATGAGAATAGCACTACCTGGGACCCCCAGATCCCTGCCCCGAGACCGAGCCTTCTGAAGGGGACTCCAGCTGCCCCTTTGCTCAGGTTCCCTCAAAGCTGGCTTTGCCTAAGATTTCAGTATCTGTGACAGAAAAGTTTTCTCCAGGCCAGAAGGCCCGTCTGCAGCGACTCCCAACAACGGCCGTGCTGATGCTTTCTTTGCACAGTGCTCGCATCCAACCAAAAGCTTAGAGTCAGTCCTCTTGGGTGGCATTTCACAGTTGGGGAAACTGAGGCTGGGGAGACGGACCTTCCCTGGATCAGTGTGGGAGCCGGACCTGAGGCCAACTTCCTGCTTTCCGAAGCCACGGCTCTTTCTACCACCCCTGCCGCTGGTGAGCAGATCTGCTCTGGCTGGCCAGCCGGTCTCAAGACTTGCATTTGCCTTCCCTGGGGCTCTTGCTCGGGCTGCTGCGGGGAAGGCCCGAGCCTGTTGTTCCCCTAGTTAACATTCAGCCGCCAGCTCTCTCCTTTCTGGAGTGGAATGTTAAGCTGCAGATGGGGGAGCAATCATCACCCTGATTGCCTGGCACAGCTGGAGGAGCCTTATGAATATTCCAGAGACCAGGCACGGTGCCCAGAGGCCTGATTAACCACTTGGGCCTCCCCAGGTGCACCGCCCCTTTCCTGCCGCACGCACTCCGCCCGGGCTGCCTGCCGCCTCCAGATCCGGGCTGCGGGAAGGCCAGAGTCTGGAAGCGGGGTCTTGCCCGCCGAAGCTTTAGGCAGCTACCCGGTAGTCCCACTGGCACCTGGAGGAAGAGGGATGAGACCTGGCCTGGACATCAGGAGGCTGGCTTGTCCCTGCAACCCAGCGGTTCTCAGTCCTGGCTGCGCGCTAGAATCAGCGGGACAGATTTTGAAGTCTAATGTACTTGCTGCTTTTGAATCTCACCTCCAGTCCCATGATGAAGATGTAGAGTTGTTCTCCGCATTTTACAGATGAAGAAACAGAGGCTCGGAGGAGTCAAGGGACTCCTTCAAGATTGCACAGCGTACACGTGGCAGAATTTGAACTCAGGGCTCTCCCAGCAGCGGGCCTGCCCACGGAGCATTAGGCAGAGGCATGTCTGGAGATACGCCTTGTATTGTCACTACGGTTGTTTGAATGTCTCCAAGGACTTCCTTGGATGTAAATTCCACAGTACTTTATGATCTCCTCTGATATGCTAACACCATTCGTCTATTCCTGCTGAAAGCCAGGAGAGTGGGTATTTCCTAAAGCCTGTGGGAAGCTTCCGCTCTGAAGGCCTGAAGCAGCAATTTCAGTCAGCAGGAAGAGATGGGAGAGGTGTTTTGGAGCAGGAAACCAGACAAGATGGCATCCTTCCTTCAGTCAGCGGGCATGGACTAAGGACCAGCCCCAGGCACTTCTACCCCCTTGTGCAAGCCCTATGGCCTCCCTCTCCCCCTCCTATTGCCCACTGAGTCTCCGTGACCTGGTGGCAAAACACTTTCCCCTTGGACTTGGGTCTGAGATGCTGCATTCTCCTCCCCCAACCCAATCAGGGGGGCCTCTCTTGCTTTTTGGCTTGTCTTCAGTGTTCAAGGTTGGGAGATCTAACCGGAGTTGGGCAGGTGCTCCCTGTTCTCCCCAGCCCTGCAAGGGTGGGTGGTAGAGTGGAATGGGAGCAAAACTCCACAAGGCATCGCGGTGAAGACAGCAGAGCCCTGGAGCAGGAGAGCATCACAGGAGGGGTCTAAAAGATCAGACTCTAGACGCCAACAGACCTTGCTTGAATCTCTGCCTTGCCACTAAGTTGCTGTGTGATCTTAGGTGAGTCACCTAAGGTAAACCTTCCCATGCCTTAGTTTTCCCTTCTGCAAAATGATGGGGTTGGGCCACACGCTCTCTCCGGTTCAGTTTAGCTCTCGTGGTTTCTTTCCCTCTCACACTGTTTTGTTCAAATATGTCATCACCAGCATGCTGCTATGCACTGCACAGAATACAAGAATGGCTCCTTCTCATCGCTCAAGGCCCACCTCAAACAAGGCCAGCTCCCCAAAGCTTCCCCTATCCCAGTACCCATCCAGAGGCAGTCTGTGACTGTTGCTGCTAGGCTACTCCTTAAAGGTTTCATTGTGTCCTAAGTGGTTAGTGTATCCATCCATCCAACCATCCATCCATCCACCCACCCAACCATTCAACAGATGTTTATCGAGCACCTACTATGTCGCAGTCCCCGTTCCAAGACCAGGGATACAACAATAAACAAGATCAAGTGCAAACAAGACCAAAACCTCAGGAGTTTGCAGTTCAGGGAGTTGCTTTGATTGGCCTGAGAGCCCTGAGGGTGAGGAACATGTCTGAGTTGCGCCTGCACACAGTAGGTGCTCAGCAAGGCGGGGGGTGGGGGGTCATTGGGCTGACCCGATGCCAGCTCCCGAGGTTCCCATGCCCCATCTCCCCAGCTGCAGTTTTCTCTTTGCTGGTCCTGGGATCCCCTCTCCTGCAGGCCCCAGGGACAGTGCAGTTTCCTCTCTGGGGGGCTTCCCAGCCTCAAGCTGGGTGGAGGGGAGGCTGTACCCTCCCCCTAGAGCCCTCAGAACATTATTGCCTGCCCAGCTGCTCTTATTCTGGAATCGACCCCAGAAGTTGGCAGGCCAGTTAGCTCCATGACTCACTGTACATTTGAGGCCTGATAATAAAAGAAGGACCAGAAATGAGTGCCCAGCTCAGCGCCGAAGGCTGTAATAAGACCAGACTTTCTGCTCTGCCGAAGCCTTTACTTCCATTCCAGATTTCTGGAACACTCCCTCTCCATCGCTCCCTGCCTCAGCCCTGAGCTCCTCAAGCCTGCTGGCTCCCATGGAAAAGCCCCAAATCTCCATCCCTGCTCCCCTCTGCAGACAGGTCTCCCCCCTCTCTGGGGGGAATTCGGAATCTTTTCCACATCCATTTTTCAGATCTTTCCTCAATCGTTCTTTGTTCTTCAAGCTGCCTTCCGCTTGGTGCAATTTGCATCTCAAAGCCTGTGACAGCCGGAATGTACAGTAAGTGACTTTGGGAAAAGGGGGGGAGAACTGTGCTCCGAGGGAGAAGTCACAACTTCGTTCCATTTGTCTGAGGGCCGAGATTGACAGCCTTGCTTTGTGTTTTTCCCTTTTTTGGAAGAATGGGTGCTTATTTTTGAGAAAAGTGAAGGCGCGCTTTTCAGCAGACATGGAAGTGTCGCTCCCTTATTTTAGTTCATGGTTATGGGATGGAATCCTCTGGATTTGAGGTACAGGAGGCCAGGGAGGCAGCTAAACTGGTAGATATCCTGAGAGGTCAAAGAATCCATCCCCCTGCCTTGGGTCAGGGCTTCTGCGGAGTTGTCTCCCCAGCTCCATTCCTAGCACAGCCTGTGAGGCTGTGAACTTGGGCCTTGGGCCCAACCTCCCCCGCCCCCCCCGCCCCCCCCCCCCCGCCACCACCCCGACCCAGGCCCAGAGCAGTCACCCAGATTGCTGGATCTGCTCTCTGCTTTCCTTCTCAGACCTGGAGCCTCCCGCATCTTTAGAAATCATCTTTAGAAATCCATCCCTTGGCTGTGACCCCCTGGGTGTGCACCCTCTCTGTGCCTTGCTTTCTCCATTTGCGAAATTGTAATCATTCTCATGACTCCTGGGGCCGCGGTGGTTAAACAGCACTCAGCACATAGCTGAGCACACGGTGTATGTCCAGGAAGTAGGAGCTTGGTGGGGACAAGGGGTTTTGCAACCTCCCTCCTCTTCCATGGTCCGTCTGGGCCCAGAAATAGCCTGTGGGCTCCCCAGCCTGCATCCAACAAGGAGGAGGCTTATCTCTGGCCTTCTTAGAACTGTCTGGCTGGCTACAGTCTCTGAGCGCTGTAGATAGGAAGGCACTCATAGCCCCGTCACTTGTGCCCCAAAGGGTCTGGGGCTGGCAATACAGGGGGCCACTGATGGGACAGATGGGAATGCCTGAGGGAGGGGGAACTTGGGGAGGATTCTGGGCACACTTTGGTGACCAATCAGTGGTGAACTTTGTAGCCTGCTGCTTACCGAGAATCTACCTGTCTGCAAGGGTTAAATGTGATAAGGCGTGGAAAGGTACAGCCAGAGCTCAGAAAGTTGAGCTAATGGTTCTAATCCCCTTCTAGCTAACTTAGAGTTCTATCAGAACCGCTATCTTCCACTTCACATCACGGGAGAAGAGGCACTGGGGGATGGGGATGAGCATCGGGACTGGGACAGGGGCTCTCTGGAGTCCAGCTGGCTCGGATCCGAGCTCAGGACAGCTGGGCAGGTGAGAGTTTGAGATTCTGGGCTCTGAGCCTGCCTGAGGCCTCAGAATCCCCATAGCCCCTTCCCACCCCACCCCTGCCCATCTCCCCAACACCCCAGCTCCAGCCTCACTTTGAAAGGATGTCAGAGTTGGACAGCCTCCAGTGATCACATGTTCTCGGCACCAAGCTGTACCCATGAGAAATCCTGACCCCGAAGAGAAACGACTTACTGAGGCTGCAGGGTGCCCCCAGACGCCCTTGGCGCCCTTTCCCAGGGGTCCTTGCCAGGCCCCTTGTCCAATATCAGACCTACCGAGGTGGGGACAGTTGCTTCCCTTCACCAGGGGAATTTGCCTTTGGTTAAGGTGAGGGTGAGATTTAAGAAGACCAAACCTTGAGACCCAAAGGGAAGTGTGGCTAGTAGGAGAATTTCAACCTCTGAGATCAGCTCACCCAGGGCAGCCATCCCCACACCCTGGAGAGAAACGTGTCTGTTCTCTGAGGTCTGGGGTGGTGAGGCTGCAGCATCTGGAGTCCCTCTATGGGCTCCCGACACTTCAGGGAGCAAAAGTGATACAGGGTACAGGCAGGACAGGGGAGTGGAACAAAGGTGGCCTGGCTGGAAGCAGGGCATATCCCCGAGGGCCAATAGGGTCCTGAGGCCTTGGGCAAGACCCTTCCTAACTGGCCCTTCCCATGGCAACTTCCAGAACAATGAGTGTGTGTTTGCTGAGCCTGAGAAACTCCAAGCCCCCAAGTCCGATTTAGTGCTGGGGAAGTTTTCTGTTTAGGATGGCCTTCCTAAAGTCCCTGAGCCCATCTCCGTCCCAACGCTCTTAAAGGGCCAGGTCACCTTAAGGTGCAGGGATAGGTCATAGCATTCAACCTCTTAAAACACAAGATAGGGACACCTGGGTGGCTTAGTTGGTTACGCCTCTGCCTTCAGCTCAGGTCATGATCTCAGGGACCTGGACTTAGCCCTGCATTGGGCTCCCTGCTCAGTGGGGAATCTACTTCTCCCTCTCCCTCAGCCCCTCCTCCAGCTCATTCTCTCTTTCTCTCTCAAATAAGTAAAATCTTAAAAAAAAAAAAAAAAAAATTTAGGGGCACCTGGGTGGCTCAGTGGATTAAGCCGCTGCCTTCGGCTCAGGTCATGATCTCAGGGTCCTGGGATCGAGCCCCGCATCGGGCTCTTTGCTCAGCGGGAGCCTGCTTTCTCTCTCTCTCTCTGCCTGCCTCTCCGCCGACTTGTGATCTCTCTCTCTGTCAAATAAATAAATAAATAATCTTTAAAAAAAAAAAAATTAAGAGATGGCTTTTTGGCATTGGCATCCCATGGTGTTAGCTTGTCCTACCCCCCACTTTCTATTCCCCTCAGCCAAGACCTTGATTTTAGTTGCTAAGCAACCCATGCCCAAGTTTCCAAGTGGGTCATCTGTTAGGTGAACACAGGAGAGGCAGGTAGGGACGACTGTGCTTAGAACCCTGCATTTTATAGATGAGGCCCAGAGAGGGCTAGGGACTTGGTCAAGGCTGCACAGCTAGTTGGTGCCCCATGTGTCAGAGGATCAGCTGGGGCCACAAATCCTTCAGAATCTCATTTCCCTATGCCCCTCCCCCCACCAAGAGAAGCACCCAGGCAGCAGCAACACCTTAGGGACTTTCTGTGAGAAGCTTCCATCTACCCGGACAAGGAGGCAGAGGCCCAGTGATGAGGGAGGAAGGCTCTGGGATCATGTCCTGGATTCCAAACCCAGCTCTTGCCATTCACTAGCCATGGGCTTTGGGCTAATACCTCATATTCTGTGCCTCAGTTTCCTCAGTGGCAAAAGGGAAGAAATGCTAAGTCTCAACCCCAAGGCCATTGCAAGGATTCAGTGAGATGTCACATAAAGCCTGAAAGGGTACGTGGTGTGGGGCGTGCCCATGGGCTTCCCACGCATGGTGCCAGCCCCCTACCCTCCAGCTTACCTCTGTCTCCAGTGAATTCAGCCACAATCTTTGTCTTCTGAGGTAACAGATGTGACACAAAAGTTGTCAAACTTTGGTTTTTAACACTGGAACATTTTGTCCAAATAAAACAGGTTCTTTTTTTAAAGATTTATTTATTTATGTGTGAGAGAGAGAGTGGGAGGAGGGGCAGAGGGAGAGGGAGAGAAGCAGACTCCTCTCTGAGCTCAGAGCCCGCGGTGGGACTCGATCTCATGACTCGTGAGATCATGACCTGAGCTGAAACCAAGAGACAGACACTCAACCAAAGGAGCCACCCAGGCACCCCAAATAAAACAGGCTCTTATCTGTAAGGGGGGGGCAATCTGGATAAGCCCATGAACCCCTTCAGAGAATAACAATTTTAAATACGTAAAATAAAATAAATAGGATTAGAAAAGAACCAATTATGTTGAAATACAGTTATGAAAATGTATACCAGAACTGTGATATAGTATTCTCTGTGCTTTTATATTAACACATTAAATAACGTGATTAAAGCAGAGGGCCTAATAAGTTCCATAATTTCCAAGTAGTGCTGAGTGTAAACATTATTTCTGGACAGCAGTAACAGAATAATGTGATCTGAAAATATCCGTGATTATTGATGAAAAAGTCACAGGTTCGGCTAATCTTACTAGGATTTGTGGCCTACATTTATAAACAAAAGAAATATTAAATTTCAGTGAGAAGCTAGTGAAATTTCTCTCCTATCCAAGCTCACAGACCTAAAGGGTCTGTAAACCCAGATAAAGACCCCCAAAGTCACAGGTGGACGATTATTATACACAATCAGGATGAGGAGAACTGCTCTGCTGGAAGCTTGGTCCGAAGGACCAGTGGAACCCATCTGAGTACTTCCCCTTAAATCCTCAACTTTGCTGGCAGTGAGGAAACCTGTCTTCTCTGCCTAGTTCTCTGTGGACAAGTCCTTTTGCCTTTCTGGGCCTCAGTTTCCCCATCTGTAAAATGAGATGTTAGACCCGTTGTCTTCTAAGATCTTGTCGGGAGTCATGCCTCTTCCCTTCCCCAACAGGGTCCCCCAGAGACAAAGGCCTCAGAAGTGTGGGCCTGCAGGAGCCCTGGACCAGAGAGAGGGAACAGCTGGGGCCAGGCTGGCCAGCTCCCAATTGTTCAAAGCAGGAGGAGGAGGAGATGCGTGGTGCTCTCCAAAGCGACAGCTGGGTGAGCCTGGCTGGGGGCCTCATCCTCGCCTGCCATCTGTGCCTCCTTCCTGCAGTCCGCCAGCGGGGGGCGGGTGGGGGTGCGCATGGGGCCCGAGGCCAGGCAGCAACCTGGGTGGGAGGGGGAGGGGGCTGCCTGAGAAAGAGCCAGGGAAGAGCATGGTTGCTTACTGTTGGGTGCTTAACTCTTTCCACCCTCCCTTTTTCCACCCTGGTCTTAGAGAGAGTTCTGAAGAGGGGAAGATAGGCAGCCCTGGGTCCAATTAGGTTACTTCATGGCTGTGTGACTTCTGACAAGTTCCTTGACCTCTCTGAGCTTCATGTTCCTCCTTTGTGTGACAGACATCATTCCTAAAACTGCCCCTTGGGATCTGAAGGAGGTTTAAATGACATGGGATAGGTAAAGTACCCCAAAACAGCGCTGTCAGAGAAGGCCTGGGGGCTCAGTGCTGTAGGCCATCCCAAGAGGGCTTACACCTGAGACTGGAGAGTGCCTGCTGCTTGGAATGCAACCGGCAGGCCAGGATGAGGCCCTGGGCAAAGATGTATGACACACTCTCCTTGTCCCCAGGCACGTGGGACTTAGCAGCCTAGGAGTGAGCTAGAGATCATTCACACTTTGATTCTGGTTCTTTCCCCCTCTGGACTACCCTTACTCACCTGTATTTGCAGACAGAACGTCTTACCCATTTAGAATAACATCTCTCTATGTGTAAATGTTTATTTCCAGGTAGTAAAACCTTCACATAGTTTAAACTTCAAAAGCAATCAAGGGACATACAGTGAAGGATATGCCTCTCACACCTAGCTTCTGGTTGTCTTTTTTTTTTTTTTTTTTAAGATTTATTTATTTATTTGAGTGTGTGTGTGTACACGCACAAGAGCAGGGAGGGGAGGGACTGAGGGGGAGAGAATCTCAAACAGATTCCCTGCTGAGCGCAGATAACCCGATCATCCCAAGACCCTGAGATCATGACCTGAGCCAAGATCAAGGGTCAGGCACGTAACCGACTGAGCCATCCCGGCGCCCCCTAGCTTCCAGTTTTCGGTGGCGGCAACTGGTGTCTTTCCTGAATAAATGCCCAGAAATTGAATTGATGGTTCGAGATTTGCGATTTCTCCCAGGAAAGGCAGATGCATGCACACACACACACGCACACACATGCACGAGAATTTCTTCCTGACGTAGTAGTCAGAGGTTGTTTAACAGGGCACAGAAAGCAATAATCATAAAAACCACTGACCAGCTGGACTGTATCAAAATCAAAAACTTGCTCATCAAAAGAAACCATTAAGAAAGCAAAAAGGCAGACCACAGACATGAGGGCAATATGTTCGTGTATATTCCTGACAGAGGACTGGTGTCCGCAGTATATGACAGTGTTTGTGTCGGCAGCAAATGAAAAGGTAAACCTTAGATGAGCATCATATAAAAGTAAATATCCAAAAAAGCCAACCAGCGTATGGAGACGTGCTACTTTGGGGGTAGTTTCGATTAGCATTTTTATTAAGACTGAGGCTAAAAATCTCTTTACGTGTTTAGACCTATTGGTACTTCTTTGGGTCATGACACCAGGAAAATGCAGATTAAAACAGGTGTTCTTCCCATACACTCACTAGCACTGGCAAAATTTAAAAGACTGACAACCTCAATTGTTGATGAGGATGGGAGGGTGGCCGTGGAACTGCCCTGCTTTGCTGGTGGGGATGTAAGATGTTCCAGCCACTTTAGAAAACTGTTCCGAATCTCTAATATAGTGGAACAAACGTCTACCCAAGCCATCCCACTCGCAGCTTTATTCCCAAGAAAAATGACTACTTATGTCCACAAGAAAAGACTTGTCAAGGAATGTTCTTAGCAGCTTTATTCATAATAATCCCAAACTAGAAACAACCCAAATGTCCATCAGCAGGATAAACAAACTGTGGTAGATACATAAAATGGAATAGTATGCAGCAGTAAAAAGGAGTAACTACTGATACCCACAGCAACATGTGAATCTTTAAAACACGTTGAGCCAGGAGTGCCTGGGGGCGGGGGAGGGGGGCGGGCTCAGTCTCTTAAGTGTCTGCCTTGGGCTCAGGTCATGATCTCAGGGTCCTGGGATCGGGCCCCACATTGAGCTCCCTGCTCAGTGGGGAGCCTGCTTCTCCTTCTACCTGCTGGTCCCCCTGCTTGTGCACTCTCTTTTTATGACAAACAAATAAATAAAATCTAAAAATAATAATAATAAATAAAACACATTGAGCCAAAGAAGCCAGACACAAAATGGTACACATTGTATGAATCTGCTTATTGGAAGCTCAAGAACAGGCAAAATGATTTATGATGATGGGAGTGAGAATAGCGATTGCATTTTGGGTTGGCACAAAAAAACTTTTAGAGTGATGGAAATGTTCTAGTTCTTGATTGTGGTGATAGTCGCATGGTAGTACACATATGTAGAAATTCGATGATTTGTATAGCTAAGATTTCTGTATTTTGTTGGGTATAAGTATTCCTTAGTTAAAATTCACAAATTAGGGAGAAAGGTGATGTGCCTTTGAAATTTCCATAGATATTGACACAACGGTCTTCCACTGAGGTTGTAACAATGTACATTCTCACCAGCAAAGTATAAATGTGCCTGTTTTCTTGACCCCTTAAAGATGGAGTCTTGCTGTGCTTTTAAATTTTTTGCTAAGATGGTGTGTGGGAAACTGTCTCGGAGTGGTTTCAAGTAGCGTTTCTATTAAAAATGAAGCTGGGATATCTTTATGTGTTTAAAGTCTATCTGCATTTCCGTTCTGAGTGGTTTCAAGTAGCGTTTCTATTAAAAATGAAGCTGGGATATCTTTATGTGTTTAAAGTCTATCTGCATTTCCGTTCTGTGTGAATTATCTATCCATTTCCTTCATCTGTTTTTCTCCAGGATCATTGATTGTTTTACTGGTTGAAAAAGCTCTTTATGTATTAGGGAAATTAACCCTTTATTTGGGATATAAGTTGCAACTATATTTTTCAATGCAGATTTCTTCTTTTAAATCTCAAGAAGTCTAATTTACCAGTCTGTCCCTCTAGATTTAGGACCATGGTTAGAAAAGCCTTTCTTTCTCTGAGATTATACGGTAGTTTTCTCACTATGCCTTCCTGTACTTTTATAATTTCATCTTTATATTAAAATTTTTGATACATTTAAATTTACCTTGGTATAAAGTATGATGTATAGATTCATCTTTTTTTTTTTTTTTTTTTTAATATGGCTCTCTGGTTGTCTTAATACAACTTAGTGAGTCCTCTGTCTTTCAAATCATCTGATGGGAGAGGCAGTCTTTGCGACATTCAGCATTTCTGTTTGTATTTGGGTTTATTTATGGATCTTTTCTACTGATCTCTCTATTCAGGTACCAGTACAATAATGCCATGTCACTAAGGCTCTATAATGTGTTATAATATCTATAAGGCTGGTCATATGACTCATCATTTTTCTCAAACATTAGCTGCCTCTTCTTGCTTCTTATTTTAATATTTAATTTTAGAATCTACTTATATAGATATGAAACGAGACCCTCTTGTTTTTATTGGGATTATGTTGAATGCATAGAATAAATTAAAGAGAGTGGACAAGCCTTTGATGTTGAGTCTGTGATTACAGTTTTACTTATCCTGGTCCTTTATGTCCTTTTGTAGGAAGTTAAAAATTTCCTCCATATAGATCTTAATGTGTTTCTTGTTATCTGTATTTGCTGCTTTGCTGGGGTATCATATACAGGGCCCGCTTTCCATTATATATGTGAATTGGTGACTATATATTGGAAAGCCGTTGGCCATTCTATGTTAATTTTTTATGTCACCATGTTACTGGATTCACTAATTGTTGCTAGTACTTTTTCAGTGTTTTCTGTTAGCTGTTCTGGGGATACTATCTTATCATTTGTAAGTGGTTCTAGTTTCACCTCTTTACTTACAATTTTCTGGTACCTTTTCTTTTCTGATTGCATTGGATACCACCTCTAAGGAAGTGGTCAGCAATAGTGCTGTCTTGTTTCTAACTTTGATGGCCCTACCTCACTTGTTTACCCAGTAAATACATGAAGTTGAGAAAGATAACTTCCTTCCATCAACATTTTATTATGAAACTTTGTAAACAGACCATAAAGTTTAACTAATTTTGCAGAGAATATCCCCCAGCTTGTACTGTCAACAGCGCACTGCACTTGCCAATGGTGGGGCCCTATTTGTTTGAGGCAGGGAAGGGACTTCAGACAGAGAATTCCTCGGAGACATTCTGTGTAGCCAGACCAGGACTTGGCATGTCCTATGCCATCACGTGATGCTCTGATGTACAATTACTGATAATGAGGCCCCAGGCCACTTAGTGCTCTGCCCAAGATGTCACACAAGCCTCAGAAGTAGAGGGGAAGGCCACCTGGGTGGCTCCTTTGGTTGTGTCTGACTCTTGGTTTTGGCTCGGGTCATGATCTCAGGATCATGGGACCAAGCCCTGCATTGGGCTCCACACTCGGTGGGGAGTCTGCTTGAGATTCTCTCTCTTCCCATTGACCTCTGCCCCTCCCCCTGTTCTTTCTCTCTCTCTCTCTAAAATAAATAAATAAATCTTAAAAAAAAAAAAAAAGAAGAAGAAGAAGAGGAAGAAGAGGGTAGCTCAGATGTCAGGACACGAAGTGGGTGAGTTGGTGCTCTCAGGTGAAAGCAGGAGAAGGATGACCACCTCTCCCACCCGCCCGTCCCCCCCAGCATTCTGAACTTCTGCCAGACCCGGGGAGTGCAGACAGCATTCCCAAGAGACACCCTCTTTCCTGACAGCTGGTGGGGATTTCCTTTTTTCCTTCCTTTCTGTCTCCTACTCCTGCCTAGCTTACCCCTTTTAGCAGAGCCCCAGACAAAGAAAGGGAAGTGGGCTAAGAAGGGACTTCCCTCCTGCTCTGAATGACATCTTCCTGGACAGCTGGAGTGGGCAGCAAGGTGGGGGTGCTGGGGGCTGGGGAACGGTAAGGAAGGGATCCAGGGAGCCTTGTGCTGGCCCAGGCTGTCATTTTTATTTATAATATTGCAGTCCCCTCCTTGAATATAAGTAAGTAAATAAATAAGTAAATAAAATTCATGTATAAATTTATCTTTTCTATATGTAATTTATATATATAAATATACACTTACATATACATATATATGTATACACACACAGGTGTCCAGTCAGATAGACTTGAGTTCAAATCTTGTCACTGCCAGAAACTAGCTGTGTGACCTTGGGCCACTTAGGATTCTCACTCCTCCTCGGGGCAGTGAGAGGACCTGCAGTCCCAGGGGAAGGGCTAGTCTGCACCTGCCAGAGGGAAGCCCTTGGCAAGTGGGCACTGAATGTTCCTCTCCCCAGCCTTGCCCCTCCCCCCTCCCTCCCCCTGTGAAATCTCCCCACATCTCTCCTCCCTTTCCCGGTAAAGCCGACACCTGTCCTGGCTCCACAGAGTCTCCCCACCCTCCACGTCCAACCGCCATCCCACTCCTGAGCTGGTCTTGGTCTTTCCAACCCCCGTGCCCTTCTCCCTCCTTCCCACACAGCTTCAGGGCACCACCTGGGGGAAGCCCCCTCCAGAGCTACCATGCTTCTTCCTCTGGTGGGCCAACAGAGGCTGTTCACACACGTGTGACCTCGCTCTGTGGTCACACCTGTTCCTGCTACACTCGCTGGGCTCCTCAGGGCTGGGGACAATGTCCACTCATCCTTCTATTCCCAACGCCCAGGGTTCTGCGAGGACACTGGACCAGGATCTTTGGGGACCAAGAAACATTTTGAGGGATGGTGACAAGTCTTGGCCAAAGCCCCATGTCTGCTGGACTGTGAGCTTTGAATTTAAGGCCCTGGCTGAGGGGCATGATGGGTGAGGCCCTGGGGACAAGACCAGGGTTTCTGGCAGATCTCAACCCAGCCACTTGCCGCCATCCCCCCACCCCAACCCCAGCCTGAATGAGTGTCTGGGAGCAGTATCCGGTGACCTTGACATCATGAAACTGGGTTGGCCCTGGGCTTCTCTGCTCACCCACATGTCCCTTCTCGGCCTCAGTTCGCCCCACCTGTGAGAAGGGAGAGCACACTGGAGACTGTGGTAATGAGGCCGCCACCTCATGCTGGAGGAACACAGAAAAAGCTAGTCCTATATGTGTTAGCACGCAGTTGCTGGGAAAGGGAAGAGAATTCAGACCAGTGAGTTCCATCTCGGTAAAAAGAACTGGAATATGGGGCTGTGAAGTCATGGGATTTGGGGCTTAGAATCCTGATTCAGCTACTTCCTACCTAAGCTATTAGACCCTAAAGGCTTGGTTTTCTTGTTTATAAAATAGAGGTAATAAATCCTACCTGACAGGGATGCTATAAGAATAATTTCTTACACCTGTCAAGCCCGTACGATGGGCCAGGGACTGTCCCATGTCTTAATCGGATGCTCACGCAACCCTATGAAACAGGGGCCATCCTGTGCTACAGATGAGGAAACTGAGTCACAGAACAGTTAGGTAATTTACCCAAAGTCACACAGCTGGAAAGTGACAGAACCAGGAGAAATAGGGATGATGTGGACCAAGAGGTCAAAAGTCCCTAGCATATGCCACGCCTCGGTCAACAATAGGGCCTCAGTCATCTGCCCCACTGGGTACCCAGCCTTGGCAATTGGCAGGCACAAGGGTGGGGGGCTGGGCAGGGAGGAAGAGCCACAAAGGGAGCGACTGGAGACCAGAGAAGGTTCTGGATCACGCAAACGATGCAGACAGGTATACAGACAAGGTTCCTCTTCTCAGGGGCTGTGTGGGCCAGTCAAGGAGACCAACAATAAACAAGAGAACAAACTGGTCAAGATTATTTCAGACTATAAGGGCTGTAAAAAAAAGCCCAGCTCAGTGATGTGATAGACTTGAGAGGGATACATTAGATGAGGTGCTCAAGAAAGACCTCTCTGAAAACTTGGATGGGAAGGATCCAGTTATGTAAAGACCACAAGGAAGAGTGTCTTCACAAGAGGGAACAGCATGTGCTAAAGCCCAATGCAGCAAAGAAGACCGATGTAGGGGGTGGGCATCATAGGTAAGCAGGAGAGCGGAGAGAGAGATGCAGGAGAGATGGACAGGTAGGCAAGGGCTAGATGACCCAGAACCTGGAGATCATACTAAGGAGTGTGAGTTTTTATCTACATGCAGTGGGAGCCATTCAAGGTCAAAGTTGCCTCTTAATTGAGCTAAGTAAAGAAATACACATAATAACATCTCCCTTAGAAAACCTGAGACAGGATTTGACCTTGACAAGATGCCCACATTTGGACCACAGCTCATTTGCTGACCTATTTGCTTATCTGCAAATGGGCAACTGTGCTTCCCTCTGGTCAGGGCAAAGTGGGGGTGGCTGTGAAGAGTGTGGTAAATTTGTCTCACCCAGTTGGGAGGGGGTATTCTCTGAAAGAAATTGCAGCACTTTGCATAAAGGCTGGTGGGGACCAGAGAGGAGCACTAACAAGAAACGCAGTCCTGTGGTTGCCCCTACTTCTGGTGTATCACTGGGTGGCCCCACATCCCCTGAGAGCAACGAGCAAGGCTGTCTCTGAGCTAGCTATAATTTGATGCCCCCGGGCCAGAAACAAACGTGAACCTTCTAGAGAGATCATTCTAGGGTGTTTGGAGGGCTCAATAAAGAAATCCCTGACACTTTATCTAATAAAAAGTTTGTGTTTATTACAGATAACTGACCATTACAGGGAGCTGGACAGGGACCAAGAAGGTGAAGTAAAAATATTTAGAAGCATTAGTTTTTGGTATTCATTTTCTACTGTTGCATAAGAAATTACCCCAAAACTCCACTGGAGAGACCTGACTCAGGATCTCTCACAAGGTTGCAGATAATTTGCCAGCTGGGCTGCAGTCATCTGAAGGCTCGACTGGGGAGCCACACAGCCTTCCAAGCTCTCTCACAAAAATCTTAGCTGGAGGCCCTAATTCCTTGCCACCTGGGCATCTGGCTTCCCCTGACTGGTGATCCAAGAGGAGAAGGGCCCGAGGCAGAGACCACAAGCTTTTATAGCTCTCACCACATCCCATCAGCGTCACAGACCAGGCCCTGTAAAACTTGGAAGGGGACTGCACAGGGTGCGCCGGCCAGGAGGTGGAGATTGCAAGGGACCAAAGCAAGTAGTGTTCTGAGGGGGGAATGGGACAGGGCGGGAGGTGGGGTGAAGCTCACTCACAGAATTCTGAGTATGCCTTACTCTTTCAGAAACGCAGGGAAAAAAATGCAATGGGGGGTGGTCCCTAGGGATAGCAAATAGGAAGGGATGAAAGGACCCTACTCTACTGAGCGCAGCTTGGGGAAGACTTACACCAAAAATAATAGGATTATCCCCAGGGATAACAACATGATTTGGTAATTTGGAGTTGTGTGTGTGTTGTGTATACTTTTTGAATGTCTTCAAGTTGTCTTCTTTGAGTATGTATAACCATCTGACTCTCAAGAGAAGCCACAAATGGCTCAGTGGCTCAGGTTTGGAAGTGAGAAGAAAAGGCAGCACTAGAATCAGAAAGAACGCTGGTCCGAGACAGAGTGGCCTGGGAGGGGTGGAAAAGGAATAAGATCGATCAAGGCATCACACCGGGTTCTGAGGCGGGGACCTGCCACTCATGAACCTGTCCTCCCCGCTCCCCACCGCATGGCATCACTGGGATCACAGGTGGAATATGAGCTCAGGGACCTGTGGCTTGGGTCCAATGCATCTAGGGGAAGGTGTCGGGATCACCCAGTTGACGATGAGCTCAGGTAGAGGTGGAGGAGAGGAACAGCTAGGAGAACCCAAACTCCAAAGGAAAGGGACTAAGAACAGGCTGTGGCTTGGAGGGTAGTGAAGGAGTGCCTGGGAGCTGTTGTGAGTGCTCAAAACCCAAGGAGAGGTGGGGGGTGCAGTGTCCCCTCTCTTGCCCTTCAGCAGCCACCAGGAAAGGGATGCCATTGGGAATGTCAGAACTGGAAGGAGCCTTGGGATTCATCAGGGTCCATACCCTTGTCTTATAGGTAAGGAATAAAGACCCAGAGAAGGATAAGTGTCTTGCCCAAAGTCACACAGCACTGTGGATGGCCAACTAGGACAGAGACTCCAACTCCCAAGAGCTGGCAAATAAAAAACTGGTTGACTTTGTCTGTGTGGCTCCAGAAACAGAGCTAGGCCCTTATGGCAAGACACATAAGGAAGTAGATTTTCATCTCCGTATAAAGAAGAATTTTCTAGTGAATTGAGCACAATAGTGAGCTACAGTTGACTGGGAACATTCAAGTCAAGGCTGGAATGTGAGTCAGGAACCCTGGCCTCAGGAAGAGCTGGTTTGTGAAATTTCCTCCCACACTCTAGATCCAGAGTTCTGGAAGTGGCTGAGAGCAGTGCCGCCACCGCCCTCTGCTGGTCGAATGGCAGTAGTGCAGCATTCCCTGCTTGGCCACCACACTGTCCTCTGGCCCGCCCAGCCAGGCTTTCCAGAAGGGAAGCAGCCCTTTGGGATCTGAGAGCTCCCTGCTGGAGCTTCCAGAGACTAGATGGGGATATCCCCTGCACATACGTGCCAGAAGGCAGGAGAGGTAGGCAGAATCCCCGACCGTGTCTGTTCTGTAACCAGGGAATGAAGCCCGTGAACCATCCTCAGGTGACCCCTTACTGTGCCCTTCCCGCAAGCAGGGCTTCCAGAACTGGTGTGAGCAGGGGGCTGGGGGGACTGAGCACTGAACCTGAGTGTCTGCAGACCTGGGTGTGGCCCTGGGAATAGCCACTGTTCGTGGACTCCCTGAGTGACTTGAGCAAGTGCCCTCTCTTCTCTGGGTTTCACACTGATGGTGGGGTGGAGGGGCAGGGGCTCTGACCACCAGAGGCTCTCAGTGGTAGAAGCTCTTGTGTGGGGCACAGCATGAAGATCACGAAACTCAGTGATGGTGAATGACCTCATCAGCCAAAGTCTGAAGTTAATAGTTTGCACCGACCCTGGCCACTCTGTTCATTCTCATCTCCCCATTTCCACCCTTCCAACCAGTACCCTTAGTTTTTTTCCCATCAGATGCGTCTCATGGAAAGTTCCCAAAGTGCACTCACAGGAGTTGTCAGTATCCAAGAACATCTCTCCCCACTAGGTACTCCTCAGGAATATCTATATGTTAAAAGCAGCAAGGTATAATACCAAAGGAATGAATCCCTAATGGTGGAGTTTCAGGTATGAGTCAACTGAAGAGTCAGTGATCCTTTTATAAACCAGCAAGATTTTAGAGTCAAGAAAGCTTCCTCCTTCCTTTTGTGCTGGTCAGACCACAGCCTGGAAGTACAGTATTGTTCTCTGCTCTATGAGCCATACTTTAATTGGGAAATAGAGCAGAAGGTAATCTGAAGAAGGCAGCCATGATGGCAGAAATACTTCTGATCCAGCAGGAACTGGAGTGTTTGTACACCCCCCCCTTCCATGTGCTCTGGATTCGCCTTCCAACGTCTGCCTTCTGCTTTGCTGTCATTCCTTTATGAGGCTTTCACAGTACCTGGGCGGCGAGTGACGGGGTGGGGGGGCGAGCTTGTGTTAATTCTCCTTCTTCAGTCCATTCAGCCTCTGTTTGGGCCTATAAATCCGTCCCTTCCTCTAGCTGCTTTTCGCAGGGAAAGAGTACATTTCTGAGGACAGGAATAGCACTTTCTAGACACAGGAAAGATGCCTTGGTGTCTGAAAAGAGGTGGTGCTCCGGGGGAAGGTGTGAAGTCCGAGGTCATGCCTCAGCTCTGCTACTTTTTACTTTGTGATCTTGAGCAAGTTGATTAAACTTTCTGGGCCTCAGCTCTCTCTCATCTCTAAAATTAGAGAGCTAGTACCTCCCCAGGGGAGTGGGGAGAACTCAGGGACCGGTTTATAAATGTGTCTGCAAACCATAAAACCAGTATCACATAAAATAGTACACCTAGATCCAACCAGCCCCTGCAAGACAGCTTTGAGTCTTGCCTCTCCATGTCACCTTAGACTAGTCATTTGTAAAAAGGAAATAACAAGCTAACACATATTTGAAGTACTTAGAAAATATGAACGATATAGGTGTTCAGTGAATGTGAGTTATGACTGCATCTCCTGGAAGAGAGAATTCACTCAGTCAGCCAATTTTTGCTGAGTACCTACTATGTGTCAGGCACTGTTGGAAACATTAGGGACCCAGCAAGAAATAAAACAGACAGAAATCCTGGCCTTCCTGGGGCTTACATTCCAGTGCAGGAGACAGACAATAGGGTGAGGTGAGGAATATAATAGAAGATAATGCTAGGAAGAGAAATTAGGGAAGGGGACAGGAATGGGGGAGGGTGAAGTTGTAGTGACAACTTTAAATTCAGTGGTCAGGTACTCTCATTAGCTCAATTTGAATTAGATGTTCATCCTCATCCAATCAGCTGTATAGGAAGAAAGGGGGTATGATTCCAAATCTGATTGGCTCAGCTTTAATTAATGCTCATTCTGATCCAATCAGCAGTGTGTGTGTGTGTGTTTGTGAGTGTGTTTCGGGAGTGACTAACATGGCTTCAGGCCTCCCCATCTATAGATAAATGCCGTAATTAGGGAGTCATTGTGAGCTGCACAGACACTCCAAGGGAGGACCCCTGAATTCAAGCAGAACATTCTCCATCTCCTGGTCAGCCTTGGCTTTTGACGACCTAGGGCCAATCTAGCTGAAGTCTTTTTCTTCACAGCTATCAGGATTAGGGAGACAGAGGTTAAGGGGGCCACTTGAATGGCAAGGATCACTGCCCTCTTGTACCCCAAGTGCTGCTGTCCCTTTCTGACTAGGGCTTTATGTGCATGTGACATCCCCAGAAGAGCTGCTCAGCACACAGGCTGCTGGCTGCTAGCTCATCGAGCAACCCTGGGTAGGTTAGAGCCCCTTCACACCCAGGGCTCCGCAGTGCAGGGTGTGGGCTCTGGCAGACAAGGAAGCCCCCATTTCTGTGACGATGGGAGCCCGCTCTTTCCTCTCCCACCCAGAGCCCCCAGAATGTGGCCTTGGGGCCAGGGGACAACCAATGGAGGGTGTTCCAGGGATTGACGGGTGGGCGGCAGGGGCCAAGCTCAGAGGAGCTGCCCACACTGTCTCCGGTGAGGGGCCCCAGACCCACAGGCACCGCGCTCCCCACCCCCAGCTTTCACAGCTGCTGCATCTGTTGCTGCTCAACACAGACCAGGCCTCACATCCACTTATTGTTCGAGAATTAGAGTAGCCCCAGGTCCCTGGGAGGATAATGGATCTGGCTGGAGGCCAGGTGGCAGGCCTACTAGGGGATGTGTCCCCTGCCCCACCCCCCTCTGGCAGCCCAACCCCACTGGATGGTAACAGCCAGTCTCTTCCCAGACCCTGGGTACAGATGAGGGAGAGTATGGACCTTCTGCAGAAGGTCACCTGCTTCTCACTCATACATCCATTCAATAAAAACTTACTGAGAGTCTCTCCCATTCCCAGCACTATGCTTGGTGTTGGGGCTATAGCCACGACCAAAACAGACAGAATGTCATGGAGCTCACCTTCAAAGGGGGAGATTTCCTTTCTAGGCGGCCAGTGCCAAGCCCAGGGAGGGTTCCTGTCTGTGTTGGATGAGGACATAGATGGAGGTTCAGTTTATAACCACAGCCGGTCAGAGCTGGGAAGGCCCCGATGGCTCAGCTCAGTCCCACAGACACTTCTGAGCATGTGTGCAGGGCCTGTGTTGGGCTGGGGTTGCAGCTGGGCTTAGGTGCCGGCCCCACCCGTGGAGAGCTCACCCGCTCACGCTCACCGATAGGCGATGGGCGGAGGAGACTCAGCCCAGAGGCACTGAGCGCAGTTGAAGGATGGGGGTGGCCAGATGGGGGTGGCAGTGGTCCCGGGTGCAGAACACTGGCAGGGTGGGGATGTGGACCCTTATTTTGTAGATAATAAAGATAAGTGAGGTTTACTGAGCACATATTTGGTGCCAGGGCTGTGCCAAGGGCATTTCGTTTGTGTCTCCTAAAGGAACTGAAGTCCAGGGAAGGAAGGGACTTGCTCACTCAGTGTGCGCAAAGCCAGAGCCAGATACCAGCTCTGGGAGCTCGGAGTGCATGCCGTTTGCCCCTTCAGCCACCACCCCGCCACCGGGGACCACCAGGCCTCAGCAGACGCAGTGAGAGGAGGCTTGGGATGGAGGGGGGCATCTAAGAAGTGAGCTGTTCACCTTCCATTTAAAAGAGACTTTCAAGGCCATTGATGTCCCAGGGCTACTGCCTCTGAGATGGCGCAGCCCCTCCTCTGGTGTCTTAAGTATCCCTGATGGGGATGTCTGGGTGACTCAGTGTGTTAAAACTTCTGCCTTCAGCTCAGGTCACGATCTCAGAGTCCTGGGATCCGAGCCCCACATCAGGTTCTCTGCTCAACAGGGAGCCTGCTTCCTCCTCTCTCTCTGCGTACTTGTGATCTCTGTCAAATAAATAAATAAAATCTTTACAAGAAAAAAAAAAGATATCCCTGAAGGACGGGTCCCCTGCCCTGCCCTCAGGTTCCGCAGCTTCCATGTGTGCAGGTGCCAGCCCAGGGTTGAGTCTTGGCCAGGAGGATGCCAGGCATTGGGTTCCTGCAGTGTCTGGATGCTCCGGATGGATAGTGGGCTCTCTAGAGGGATAATTCCAAAAAGATGAAGCAGAGGAGTAGCCCATCTCTAGGGGGTGTGAATAGTGCCCTGTGATCCTCTCCTACGGCTGATAAAAGGAGCACCCAGGCAACTGGCCGCATGTGGTTGGGGGGATTATTTGATTCTGAATATACACTGACATTGTGCTTAGGGCCAGAGGGCATAATAAGCATGTTTCATACTTTGTAGGTTTCATTGGGCCCCATACTCTGCTGAGAACCGTCCATGCTTATCTCATCTAAGTTGAAGGTGCTGATGGGGCCCCTGGGTGGCTCAGTTGGTTGAGCACCCAACACTTCATCTCAGCTCAGGTCTTGATCTCAGGGTTTTGAGTTCAAGCTTTTTTTGGGCTCCATGCTGGGTGTGGAGCCTATATTAAAAAAAGAGGGGGGGCTAATAATCTCTTGGGAAAGACAACCAACATCCATGAAAGAAAGCATATAATACAAGGTAATGCTAAATTGAGAAGCAGGGCAGCGTCATGGTTAGAGAACCACAGAAAAGGATGCACCTTGTGAATGGTAGCTCCTTTGAGTTGTACAGTGCACAACCCATGCAACTATCCAGGGGATCTGATCTGGTCCAGAATTGGTAATATTATTCTCACTCAGACAGTTTATGGCAGTCAACAAAAAGTTACTGAGATCCTGCCATCGGTCAGGCACAACTGCAGGCCTTCAGGTTACAGCAGAGAACAAGCCCCAGCACCACGCCTTACATAACTTACATCCTAATTCAGAAGTCACATAGGCTGAGGTCTGAGTCCCAACCTTGCCACTGTATTAATTAATCTCTCTGAGCTTCAGTTTCCTCATCTGTAAAACGGTTACAATGATGATATGTGCTTCATAAGGTTATTGTGATAAATAATTGAAATAACACTTGGAAGGGTGTTGGAAAATGGCAGCCATGGTGGGGCATGGGGGGCACAGCCTTGTGAAGCTGATGGAAGAGGGAAATCACAGGTTGTGGAGGGGTTAGACAAGATGTCTTAGCAAGAGCAGGAGTCAGGGTGTCTCCTGAAGGATGGTTAGGGCTTATAGAGGGTCCAAAGGAGCAGGTCCCTCTAAGGATGGGTGTCCTGAGGAATGTGGGGATGGACAGTGAAGAAGCCACAGGCCAGTGGGGAGCCCCTGATTTGGGGACTGTGTTTTCCGCAACCAAGGGTCAGGACACATGATCCGGCAAAGAAGCTCTGTGTTTCTTCCAGATGTGAGAAGCAGTCTGAGAAAATTCTGGGATTTAAGGAGATTTCTGTGTTTTATTAAGACCTGAGATATAACACTTAACATAGGGTCTGTCTCTTGACAGATCTGAGAAGTATGACCCCAAAAGAACCAGTCAAACCGGTAGGTAAGGTTAGGGGAAGGCAGGTGGGATCAGGTTGTGGGCCCCCAAATGCCAAGCAGATACTTGAGGAGGTAGGGACAAGGCAGCTGACTGAGTCAGGATTCCTGGTTGCTAGCAACAGAGGTCACGGTGGCCCTCGTGAGCAGACAGGGGTTGGGGGCCCTTCACGGATTCAAGGGGCCGGGTGTAGTGAAAGGTCAGACTTGGAACCCAGGGAAGCACAAAGTCAGCCCCTGAGGGCCCAGAGCAGGAAGTTGGGTCAGTCGTTGGCCATCCTGGGTGGGAAGTTTCATTGGCCACAACATGTCAGGCATTCCTTCCTGGCCCCCAGAGGGCCCTGGATAGGAGGAGCCCCACTTCATTCTCATGATGGAAGATGAGGAGCTGCATCCCATCAGTCCCCCCAAATCAGGAAAGGAACTTGGATATCCAACTGCCCAAATTCCTACAAATGGTTATACCCGTGGAAGTTTCCAGAAGAGCTGTACAATGAAAGGGATAATTATGGAATTCCAACATCACACTAGGGTTCCAGAGGAGCCAGGCACCCAGGAGACTCACTGGAAGGCTGCTGGAGCACCTCGGGGATGGTGTGGGCACAGTGGGTCCGGAAAGGGCAGATGCAAAGGCATTTGCCGGGACTAACTTAGCAGAGGCCTTGGGCATCCTCTCTGAATGCTGAGAGCAACCCCGTGTCTCTGAGGCTTGGTGAACAGCTGTCAGGGCTCCAGAGGGTCACATGGCCCCCCGGCAAACGTTCAGATGTCCCCTTGCTGTTCACCAAGAAGGGGCGCAGGGCTCAGGCAGGATGGAGAGAACCATTAGCAATGATGGCCATAGAGATGGAAGCCCCCCGGGCGGCAGGTGTACCATACGCTTCCACGGTTCCGAAGAAGAGGCTGAGGCCCACAGAGGCGGGAAATAGCCCCAGGCCAAAGCCAGTGAGCAGCTGTCATCAACCCCAGTGCTCAGACCCCCAGGCTAGGGACTGGGACAGGGAGGTTCAGTGGTGTTCCCCAAACCCTGGGGGTGAGGAGAGGACTAGACAAAAGCCCGTAACCCCGAAGTTGCTTCCCTTCACACTGCAGGAGACGTGCAGGGGTGTCTCAGCAAGGGCCTCAGGCCAGAAGTTGTCCCTTTCTCTCTCCTTCCATGGCTCAGACAGCAAATGGAAAGGATCTTTATATTCTTGGCAGTGGTCCCTGGAAAACACAGGAAGTCCTGAGGCCAAGGGGTCTCTGGTGGAGATGGCCCCTGTGTATTAGACGTTCAGGCCTTCAGGCCCAAAAACAGAGGACTGACCCAAGAGCTGCTCCTGACTTTGACTAGGTTGCCCCTCAGGCCCATCCAGGCCTCTATCCCTCTCCAGGATGCTCACATTCGGAGTGGGTTCCCACTAGGGCCCTCTCGGTAGCAGGGCCCCTGGGGAGAGGCACCAACCGGGCTCTGGAGGAGCGCACAGGATGAGGCCTGCTTGGGGCCAAGAAATGGGGAGAGACTGCACAGCCAGAGGCTGACCCCACAATGCTCCGGGCCTCGTGTCCCCAGGGCTCCCCTCCTTCTGGGAGAGCGAGGCTCTGTGGCAGTGGGGAGAGGCCAGGGCTCTGAGCTCCCCTGCCTGCCTTGAGAGCGTGTGTGAGCACCCTCCTTTTCTTTCAATTTTCTGCCTGGACTAGAAATTTGCCTTTCTATTCGTCATAAAACAAAATAAGTCTTTCCCCACAATTTGCATAGAAGCTGTCTTGTATTTTGTATTTCTGTATGTTTTACATTTTTGTCATATTTTGTTTGTTGTTTTTGGTTTTAGTTTTGTTTTGGTATTTTTGCCAATTCTTTCATGGTTCCAACAGGTTACGGTTTAGGTGTTTCTACCCACACACCCCTTCCCTACTGTGGGACATTGGGAAAGGATGGGGGTTCTGGGATGCTGGGCCTTGGATCCTTCCCTCTGCGGTCTCTCCCCCACACCCTTTTCCCCATCACACTTAAGGCCTGGG
The DNA here is from genome assembly GCF_011764305.1 of Mustela putorius furo. NCBI lineage: Eukaryota > Metazoa > Chordata > Mammalia > Carnivora > Mustelidae > Mustela > Mustela putorius. The sequence goes on from NW_025422045.1 coordinate 11,875,838, forward strand.
ATACCGGGAAACCTGCTCCCTGGGCTGGGAGTCCCTCCCCAAGCCCCTCAGTTCCCTACGCATGTGTAACATAGTTCTTGCTCTGCAGGAATTGCTGGGCACTCCTGGGTCCCTCTGCGGCACATTCTCTCGCGCCGAACCATCAAAGGTTCCCATTGCCGTGGGACAGAGTCCAGATTCCTTCTCAAGACCAGCAACTTCCTCAGCCTTCTGGTCTAGGCCTTCCTCTGTGGTCTTTCTCTCTCCACTTACTTGGCTTTCCAAATATACCTGGGCCTTTGCAGGTGCTGGACCTCTGTGTCTTAAGCATCCCTCATGCTATCCGCTGGCTGTGTACTATCAATCCGTTAGATCTTTAGCACCTCCTCCGGGAAGACCTTCCTGATTTCAGACTCTCCAGGACTTTCCCTTCTCTGGCTCCCATAACTTCCCCTCTCCCCCATATTTCTTCCACCAAAGCACAGCCCACCAATTGTCTGGCTCTCTGTTTATTTCCCACAGTAGATTAATAGCAACCAAGGGCACAAACCCACCCCCAGGACATCCCAACAGATTTGTCAGTTTGGGGTTTTCCTATCTTCTTTATGTATTTAAGCATAAAGTTTTATAAAAGGTGCCAGTTATCAGGAAACTGCAGAGACAGGCATGAACTCTGAGGTCCCAGGAAGCCCGCCTCCCCAGTACGCATACACATAGAGTCACTCAACATCTTCCTATCCCAGACTCAGGGAGCCTCTTCCTCTCTTCTCATGGGGTCTGCAAAAGGATACTACCTAGGACCGTGGACAAAGGTGGCCCCATCACCTGTTCTTCCTGGAGCCTGGAAGAAGTGTGTCTCCCAGAGCTGAAACACCCAGAAAAACAGGATTCCTCACTGATCTTCCCCAAACAACACCCTCTCTCCACCACCCCCACCATCCCACCCCCCTGAGCCTTTTCCCACTCCCTCTGCCCATGCACACATACACCCATACAAACACACCAGGGATCTTAACTGGAAAAGTCAGCAAACCCTTTTCATCTTGAAAAACACAAAGATAAAAGAATGAGGGGGAAAATCAAAACAGGAAGCCGTGGGGTTAGGAGGCTTTCTGAGGTCCTGCCATGAGCTCGGCTCTGTCCGGATGACTAACTTGAGAGCATTCACGGCCCCTTTCCCACACTCTGCCCTTTGACTATGAATCTACCCCAGAAGCTCTGCCCCAGATGTAGAGTTTCTCAAGGTCACAAGAACAGGATCCAGAATTATCTCCCAGCATAGGGATGGGAGAGAGCATTTGTCTAGTCCTTGGATGGTATTTTCTAGGTCTCAAGAATGGGAAGGGGAGTCCGGGCTGAGTGAACGGCATGAGCAAAGGCCCAGAGGTGGGAATCTGGGTGGCACCCATTCACCCAGCTTGAGTTCTTGCTATGAGCTGGGCCCTGAACAAGGCCCCAGACATGCCTTTATCAGGGTCACTGACCTGGTGGTGTTCACAGCCCCGTGGCAAGGACGAACCAGGAACAAAAGTCATCTAGGTAGCGGGAGCATTGGAGACAGGGGCACGGAACTGTGTGTGGCCTTGGTGGGGTACCAGCAGTGGGTGAGGGACTCTGTCCAAGCAGGACTCAGCTGCGATGACAATGGCTCTGATGTCTGAATAAGGAGTTTAGCTTTTCAAATCTAAGCAATTGGGAACCATTGAATCTTACGGAGCTGGGGAGTTACTGCAGCAGAGGTGGTCTCTAAGTGACAGAACGGAAGATGGATTGGCGAGAGAGTTGAAGAGAGTGGACGCTAGAGGCAAGCAGACAAATCGGGGACCTACTTCAAGAATCCCGCAGAACAATCCTGCAAGCTCTGGCGTGAGTAAAGCCTTCCATCCAAATTAGATCTCCTCCCCAGACCGCCTGAGAGTCTGAAAACCCAGGAGAGTACCTGGGGCCCAGAAGGCTCTCTCTGAAGGCTCTTTTGGTATCCACATAGAAGACCTGTGTGCGGGAATGGACTGACCCGTTAGCCCCCAGTGTCCTCCTTAGAAGGTTTCCGTGTATTGGATTAACTGGCCGGAGAGATCAGAGACCTGAACTACGGGACATGAGAACAGTGCCTTCCGATTGGGACGGAGGGAGGGAGCAGCGTCAGAGGCCTGGACACAAACGACCACGTGGGTTGTACATGCACGTGTGTCTAACTGTCTGTGCACGCACATGTGTGTTGGGGATTGTCCCTGGCAAATCGGGTCTACTTTGGGGGGGCACCCACACTTGGGGTGAGGGGCACACCATGTTTAGGAGCATGGGACGCCCCTTTCACTCCTGCTGAGATGGCCATGGGGGTGCCCAGGGCTCCGATCCTGCACAGACTCATCCTGGCCTTCATTTCAGATGTGGTGACGAGGGACAACTGTCCTCCTGTGTCCAGTCACACCTTCCCCAGGCAATACTCATTAGGAGCACAGGCTGGAAGTACTTTGTGAAGTGTCAAGGGCTGTGAGCTGGGGGCAAGGTCCTTCAAGCCCAGGGCCAGGACTACGCTTCCCATTTTATGATGACTCTCTCTCTGTTAGTGTCACCTCCCATCTGGAGGAGAGCAAGCAGGGAAGACCGCAAGCAGCCGAATGGGGTGGTCTGGGAGGCACGGGACAGCGCGGAGCACAAGTGTCATGTCTGGGTGGCCAAAAACGGCTGCCCCACCGAAGCTCGGAATGCCACCCTCAGACCTCCCAAATTCTGTTGCCCATTGGAATACTTGGGAATCCTGAAAAAATACCGATGTCTGGCGCCCCGGTCCCAGTCGTGGCGATGAAATCAACAGGGGAGAAACCTGGGCACTGGGATTTTTTTAAACTTCCCGGGTAATTCTAAACTGTAGCCAAGTGTGAGAATGACTAGGGACGGGAGAAACTGTGTGAGGGGAAGGGGTTCTCCAAGAGCAAGTTCAAGGGGCTTCACAACAGACTCACCAGCCAGCCCGTCCTGAGGAGCTCACAAGAACTTCTGACGTCCTACTTTGGGATCGATGGCCACGTTTCTCTCTCCTTAGCAAGTGTCTCACCTCCAATGTGGGACAGGAGGTGGCAGAGTGGAGGAGCCTCTGCCCAGATAGCCCCAAGTGCAAACTTCAGCTCCCTGTCTCGCAACTCCTCCCCTTCAGCACGGGAGCCTGGGAGCTCAGTCTTCCTCTACTTAAAATGGATTGTCCCTGGAGGGTTATAGAAGCATTTCATGAAGCTTTGGAGGGTTATTACAAGAATTAAATAAAACAACGTACATAAATTAATTGCTCAGCGCAAGGCTTAGGGGTTGGTGAGCCCTTGTCCACCGATCTGTTGTTACCATCGCTGCCACTGTCTTCGTGAGTCTGGCCATTGCCCGTCTTTCCAATAACTCACTTAATGTGACTGTCCACAATCTATCCTGGTACCAGAGAGGCAGCAGCCTGGCCTGGCTTCCTACAGTTAAAAGGACAGCCACAAAGAAACAGAAAAGGTGAGAGCCCAGGGTATGGGAATCTGGGAAGCCCAGAGAGACCAAGGGCCAAGTTCAAGGTCACTCAGCCACTGAGGTGAGTTTCTGGAACGGGGCCTGGCAACTCTACCTCTGGCTCAGCGTCTGTCCCTGCCGCCCAGGCTGAGCAGACTCCCCAGGTAAGAAATGCTTCTGTGTACAAAATTCAGCTTTGCAGTGGTGGGAAATTCTAAGAAGCTGAAGCTGCAGTGTAGGTTGTTTTGAAAATATCTGGTCCTCTCTCAGTTCACTGGGTTCAGGTAGAGCCTGGACAGAGGCCCAGAGCACTCGTGGCTCCTGGAGGCAGCCTTTCCCGGGGCGGGGGCGGGGGGCGGGGGGGGGGCTGGCTTTGGCGGCCCGCATGCATGCTGCACTCTCTGAAACCCGCTTGCAGTCCATTATACGAATTTTATGCCATTTCAGGGAGGCTATTTCCCCCCAAACAATTCATGGGGTAACAACGGAGTAGAGAACTTGTGTGAGCAAACGTATTTATGTTGTCCCCCGCCCAAAGCTTCTGAAATATGTAAATCTGGTGGACACCAGCCTGCCCCTCACTTCTTTAGGATCTACTTAACCACAGCCAGAGAGGAACATCTTTCTGTCAGAGCTGTGGAGTGGGTATGTGTGTATTTTTAATAACATCTATCTTTGTGATAGATGTTGTTTTAAATGTTCATCGTAGAAGAATTGGAAACCATGAATATATAGCTCGCCCGAGATTGCCGCTCTTAACGTCTGGATGTATTTTCTCACAAACTATGTGTTTTTTTAATAGATAGGGATCATTTAATGTACATAGCTTGCTTCTGACTGTTTCACTAAACATAAGCTCTTGAGCAATTCTCAAGTCTTTAAATATTCTTTGAAAATACAATTTTCAGTGACCTCATAATATTCTTTTTTTTTTTTTAAGATTTTATTTATTTATTTGACAGAGAGAGATCACAGTAGGAGAGAGGAAGGGAAGAGATCACAGAGAGAGAGGAAGGGAAGCAGGCCCCCTGCTGATCAGAGAGCCCGATGTGGGACTCGATCCCAGGACCCTGAGATCATGACCTGAGCCGAAGGCAGCGGCTTAACCCACTGAGCCACCCAGGCGCCCCCATAATATTCTTTAATATCGGTGTACTATAATGCATTTTGGCAGTGCCCCCTTGTTGGACATTTATTATACTATTCTCTATTGTAAATGACACAGCAGTGATGTCTTCCTATGTTTCTCTATTGATTCCCCGGGTAAGTTCCCAAAGTGGAATTATTAGCCAAAGGCTATGAACCTTTCAAAAGTCCTTGAGACACTAGGATAAAATGCACCTGCGAGAAGGTGGAGAAGCTGTGTCCCGGCTTCTACAAACTCTGCCTTCTGGGAAATGAGGTGTACTTGAAATATGACTGGACCCCCACCCCCACAGCAAACCCCGGGCTCCTCCTTGAGAAGGCTCAAGGTATGTAACAGCTGCAGACCAGCATTTGAAGTTGAAGGCCTGTCTCACTGAAGGGGGGGACGGATTTGTCCTTTGAGGCCTCCAGGATAAGGCCCACAGCAAGAGCACAAAGATTTCCGTCGGGATTCTAGGATTCTAGACACCAAGGAACGGGCTTCCCCACCCCACCCCAGGAAGCAGGATCTCTGCCTCAGCTCTGCTGAGGTTGAAGCTGTCTTTGAGGTTCAAGGACCAGTTGGTAGGTTAGACCCCAGGACCCCTGACACCCTACCACTGGGACACTGGGAATGACCATCTCCACAGTGATCCTAACAATTATGAAACACTGAAAAACCCTGACTCTTCTCCTTGGACACCTGCTGCCAAGGGACAACTCGGCAGTTGTCCTGCTCCCTTGGCTGTGAGATGAAGCTGTCATGAGAGTTAAATCAGATTACATTAATGATCGCTGTTAGTGTTGGTGTGTGTATCAGGAGGAGAGTGAGTGAGAGAAGGTGGTGTTGGGTAGCAGTTATGAACCAGATCTGGATTTGGACTCAAGTCCCAGCCCCACAGACTACTTAGAACAGAAAACAGAGACATTTGCAGGTCTGGGGGGAGGATTGTTCACATTAAAAAAAAATAATACAGAACAAGCTTCCTTTAGAACATCTGGTACCTGCATTTTATTTCTTTGTTCTTTCATTTTTATGTCTCTCAAAGCAGTAATGGTCTAGAGTTCATAACGGTCTAGTGCCGCTAATGGCCTGTAGTTCAAGTGAGGAACTGTAGTCCGCTCACTGCATTTTTAGGAGCTCTGCAAGCTGATTGGTACACGTGGCCATTATTAAAAATTCAGTTATGCAAACTTGTGGTTAAATAAATGACATCAAAAACAAAGGTACTGAGTGTTAACAATTCGTTACTCCCTAGCTATTTGATTACTCTCTGTGCTCTCCAGGTGACTGCTGTCTATAATATCAGTGGTAGAAACTTCACATAACCGTGTACTGTTGTGAGTCTCTTCTGACTCTTCTGTTGCTGACATCACCTTGGTATATCGAAGTTAGCCTGGTGGGAATATTTACACCACGGAAATTGGCAAATGCTCCAAATAGGGCCTTTATTTTTTTTCCTGGAAAAGCAGGTAAACAGTTACCAGCACACCACTGCCTGTAACTTCAGTACCCGCCCCCCCAACTTCGCTACATTCCCCCAAATGGAGCTCTGCTCCTGGCTTTTAGCTGTTTCCTTTTGCACTTATCCCCATATTTCTTAATTACATGCTTTCACCACCATGTCTAGATTTTTAAATTTTAGACATTGTATGTTGACTTCCTTTTATAGAAAATGAGCATCTGGCTCTCTTCCAGCTCAGTCTCCCCTCTTACTACACACACACACACACACACACACACTTTCCATACCTCTGTGCTCCCAGTATGCTATAGTATAACTTTTTTTAAAAAAAATATTTTATTTATTAATGTGACAGAGATCACAAGTAGGCAGAGAGGCAGGCAGAGAAAGAGGAGGAAGCAGGCTCCCTGCAGAGAAGACAGCCCAAGGCGGGGCTCGATCCCAGGACCCTGCGATCATGACCTGAGCCGAAGGCAGAGACTTTAACCCACTGAGCCACCCAGGCACCCCTACAGTATAACTCTTATTTCAATTAATATTCAAGATTTACATTATTACAGCTATGTAAATATTATACATAAATCATTATCACTGTGATTTACATTTGCTTTCTTATAGAACCTTTTTCCTGGGGTTAATAATTGTGTTTTTTTATTTACTTGATTTCTCCATAGAACAGTGGTTTTCAGACATTTTTTCTTAGTAGTAGAACTTGTCTTTCAAACAAAATGTTATGTAGAACCTTACAGTATAAAACAGGAAAAGCAGAGCTGCCACATCGAAAGGGGGTTCTTCCCCTGAGGGCTGCCATGTACAGCTAAGTAGGTTGTGCACTGTACAATGGTAGGGGTTACCATTCACATAAGCAACAATGTGATTCAGTCACGACAATCATAACTCCCCACCCTATTGGGGAATGCTTCCATTGTGTAAGGCAAGGTCCGCGGGGGAGGATACATTACATCAGGATCATTCTCGTCTTTAAAAAGACTTATTCCCTCCCCAGTGCAGGGCTCTGACCTCACTCCGTTCTTAATAGGTTCCAGGGATGTTGCTTAACCTGTCCTTCCAGTGCATAACCCACACAGGCTGTGGGCCAGAAGCTGTTGTTAGCTGATGGCCACCTATTGGCTGATTCAGTGCCCCTCAGATATGCCTGGGCTGGGCTGGGAGCCAAAAGTATCATGCACACAGCTTTGCTCAGGGATCACACAGTTCAGCTTTTGGGATTAAATGGAAAGGATGGTGCCATCAGAGAGTGTGTGAGCTGTGGGAGCAGACAAGGCAGGACCTATCTACCCTTGGGAATCAGGGCTGGAGGAGAGGAGTTGGCCCAAAGGACTAGTGGGATTCAAAGAGCTCAGCTTTGAGGGTCACACCTAGGCAGGAACCCCTGATTTGCTTTCAGCTGGGTAACTTTGGGCAAGTGGCTGAAGCTTCCTGGGCCTTAAGTTCTTCAGACCTAAGTCTGAGATGTGCGAGAGTCGAAGAAGGTCACGTGTAACCCTGACAAATGCCATGGGCACATGTGGCTCAGTCTCTGCTCAGAGTCTCATTTAAAGAAAGAGTCCAACAGCCCAAAGGTAACTGTAAAGGTATCATTCTAACTGCTTCCCCCATAGAATGGCAAAGGGGACCCCATTCCTAACTGCTGGTGGTACTCCCCAGCTGTCCTTCGCCTCCATTCTGTAATTTTCCCACAATGCATGGCATCGACGAAACTCCCCTTTGTACACCTCCGATCGATGCTCCCTCCCCCGTTTCTCTGCTTCATCTCTCACGCTCTGTGCTGTTGTCATTTGCTCTTGGGTCTGTTTCTTCTCCACCCATCTCGCCATTGCTGTGTCACAAAAAGTCAGAGGATCTGGAAATGAGTGGCTAGAGATGCGGGCAGGACTTGGGTGGGGAGAGGTTACAGCAGGACACACTCTGAAATCACTCTTGCCACATCGTGCTGGTGAAGCGTAAGACACATGAAGCAAAGAGGCTTTGCAAAAATTGATTCTCTTCTTCATTAGACTGTTGAGGGGCCAAAAAGTGGGGTGAGGTATGGCCTGCCTGAGGGACCTCCAATGACCTAACCACCATCAGCCGATGGGCTGTGACTGGGAAAATCCTCCCTCTTTCCTCAGATGCTCCCCAAACCTAGCATTAAAAAAGTCCTGGGGATGGAAACACAGTTTCTGCCTATAATTCTTCCTTCCCTTTGTTAAACATGGACCTCCCTTCCTTTCCCCCTCCCCCACATTCTTTGTTTCATCTTTTGTGGAGTCCATCCCTTTGAAGATCACCTTTCAGGTCCTGCACCTAGCACATAGCATATGCCAGGCTTGTGAGGAGCTGGATAGTCAGACAAGAGACAGATTCTGTCCTCAGTTCCTCGCAGACAAATGGAAACAGGCTGCCATTGCACCTGATGGTGTCTGTAATAGAAGGAAGCCTCGAATTCTCTGAGCACACAGAGCAGGAGCTCTTCCCCCTTGAAGAATCAGGGAAGACTTCCTGGAGGAGGTGTTATTATCTAATCTGTATGATAATACTACTACTAACACATACTAAGCATTTACGGTAATGATAATCTCCGCACAAAGCATTTTGCTAAGCATTAGCTCATTCAGTCTTCACCAAAGACAGAGGCTGGTATTACTCTCCTCATTTCAAAAAATGAGGAAACTGAAGCTCACAGAACTTCACTGACTTTCTCACGGCCACGCAGCTAAAAGGCAGCCGAGCTGTAACTCAAACACAGGCCTGTGTGCCTCCATAGACCATGCTTTGAAACACGTGGCACTGTGTACAGCTGTTTAAGATGCACACTGAACAAGGCTCCATATCTAGCAGCGGCATTGTTCACATCGTAGGCAGAGTGACTTACATGATGGCGTTCAGGTGGACCCAGAGACTCAGGCCTCTTTGCTGACTCCTGGAGCAGCAGGAAGGACATCCTCCCCTGGAGGGCAGGGGGGAGACTATGGACACTGGGGAGAGTACACATGCCCCCATGTCTGGAGATGTAGGCTGCCAGGACTGCTGCCCACTAGGCTTTGGTTGTTCAGGCGAATAAGAGCATCTTTAAGCTTTTTTACTTGAGGAAGGGTACCTTTTCCTGATTTGCACAAAGAACTCATGTGGACTAACAGCAGACCTGCCTTATCGCTCTGCTGTGTGTCCCCTTCCCCACTACCATTCGGTGTTGGGGAGAACACAGCCACAGAACAATTTGGACCAGCCTGAGGCAAGGATGCAAAGGTGAATAGGACAATGGGAGGTCCTGGGGACCTTCCAGTCCAGTTTAGAAGCCCACAATAAAGGCTCTCCTTTCAGGGTCACCCTAGGACAATCAAACTAATCCTCTTCTCTCTCCCTCTCTTTCTCCTTGGCAGACGGGCAGGATTGAACCCAACTACCCCAAGGTCTGTGGTCACCAAGGCAACGTGCTGGACATCAAGTGGAACCCATTCATTGACAACATCATTGCCTCGTGCTCAGAGGACACATCGGTGAGCAGGAGGGGTGATCCCCAACGAGAGTGGACCCCCAGGGGGCTCCTCCCTGCTTTCTCCTGGAGGTCTCCCTTCCTAAACTCCTCTCTTTCTCCTACCTTTGCCCTTCTTCTGTCTTCTTTTCATCTTTCCAGCCAGGCCCAGGATGGGGGGGGGAGTTAGGAAAAGGACCGAGAGAGTGAATCCATGAATATTTGACAGATCTTGTGCCTTTAGTGTGATATATTTTGGAGGTGTTGATTTTGTAGGTGAGAATTAAAACACGAAGTTTAGGGATGTGATTCAGCACTCATCTCAAGAGAAGACCTTCCTCCCTGTCCGTGCTTTCCCTCCTGCCCTTCCTGGGCTGGGCAGGATGCCACTGGAGCTTGGGGTTTGGAGGGTGCAGCGTTCGGGGCCGAGAGCAGAGGGGCCCAGCGGGAGAGATGGCAGACGGGGGAGCGGCCAGTCCTATCTTTGGGGCGCCGGGAGCTCAAGGAGGTGTGTGGTGACCACAGCCGGCTCCGTCTCTGCCTGCCGAGGTGCTGGGCCCCTGTCCCCAGCCATGAGGAAGCAGACACGCTCTCCCTCATACCAAGCTCCTCCACTCTGAGCTGGAGTGTCGTTGGGCCTCACGGCCACTGCCACCCACACGCTGAGGGTCAGGCAAGGCCAGGCTAGAAAGTACAGGAGGGCTGCTGGCCACCCAGCCCTGCTCTCCCTGCTCCACCAAGCCTCATCAGGACACCAAACCCCACGGTCCAGGCTGGAAGCCCCTGGCCCTCTCAGCAGGGCAGCCAGCGGGGAAGGAGACGAGCAGCGGGCAGCTCAATGAAGGGAGGGACAGATAAGCCACCCACTGACGGGGGGACGGCAGTGTGCCCTCCCGTGCTCCCGGGGGTGGCCTTCTTCAAACGGATCTCGGCTGTGGGATCTCACGGATCGGGATGAAATCTCAGCTTACCCACTTGGGTGACCAAGGTGACTCCTCTCTGGGCCTCAGTTTTGCACCTCCGTGTCACAGCAGTGGTGAGATGTGCCAGTGGCAGTGAGGAGTTTCTCCAGAAACACTACCGGTAGAAGGGTAGGATCACACGCCACGTGCTGAAGGTCTGCACAGACTGAAGTCACTGTGGCCGTGGAGGTCAGATGAGGGCTCGTGCTCGGGGAAGTGGGATTCGTGTTGTGGGGAGGGAATTCGAGAAAGCTGAGCCCTGGGGAAGCAAGGCTGCTGGCAGAGAATGGGTGGAGGGAGGCCAGGGGAGAGGGCACAGGCCTTGGGGGAGGGTCTCAGCCCCCAAGCCTCTGTAACAAAACACCAGGCTGGGGGGGGGGGGGCTTGTAAACAGCAGGTGTTCACTGTTTCCAGTTCTGGAGGCAGAAGTCTGAGATCAGGAGCCAGCATGGTCAGGGAGGGCCTTGTTTTTGTCTTATGTTCACGTGGCAGCAGGAGGGTGTGGGGTCTCTCTGGAGACTCTCTGGTAAGGGCACTAATCCCGTTCCTGAGGGTTCTACCTCATGACTTTGTCACCTCCCAGACACCCCACCTCCCAATACTCTCACTCCTGCTTAGGGGGCAGGATCTCGACATATGTAGGGGATCAGGGAAGGGGAGCTAATGGGCCAGGGTGGGGGTCGGCCAAGAGGAGGGCGTTACCTGGGGAGGAGCATGGCTGGCAGGGGTAGGAGATGAAGGGAAAGGACCCCAGGCCTGGGGGCACAGCAGGGAGGGCTGGCCGGGGGCCATAGAGCCAGAGAGAAGGGGATTAAGTCTTTGGTCCAGAAAGGAACCAAGCTGTGGCTCTGGCCGCTGATCCAGCTGGTCCTTAGGCAGCAGCTCGGAGCCCTGCTTAGCCCTATTAGATCTCATCCGGCCTAGGGGCCAGTGGAGCTAACAGGCCCCCAGGCTGGAGTAGCCCTCCTGGAGAAGGTCCTTGAGGCTTGCTGTCCCACGGGAAGGCGAGGCACAGGCAGGGCCGGGACCCCTCAGCTCCTCACCAATGGTCCTGGGTTTCCAGGTAAGGGAACTGAGGCGCAGTTGCGCAGGGCTGGCAGCTTGGGTCCATCCACCACCCAGTATCGACGTCTCTGAGGCTTCTCCGAGCACGGCCCAGCCTGCACACTCACCAAGGGCACACAGCGGGGGCAGGCATCCTCCGCAGGGCCTGGGAGGGGTGGCACAGAAGGGGAAGGAGCCTGCAGCTCCCCCAGCTCAGGTGAGGAGGCCTGTCCACACCACCAGTGCTGTTGGGACTGACAACCCTACTGCCCTCAGAGCGCCTCAGGGGCAAGCCCCTGAGACGGCCTCCCTCAACCCATGCTGGCCCAAATGGTCAACTTACTGCCCAGCAGACATGATATCCAGAACCAGGCTGAGGTCAGTCAGCAGAACAAAGTGACAGGCACCGTGCTCCTCATGGGGGCTGGGGAGTCGCTGTTGAAGTGGGTGTGGCCCAGGTCTCCATGTCCCTGCCCACCCCCACCCCTCCACTGCCCTCTGCCTGGACATTGAATGGAGCCAGCAAGCCCTCCCTGCTCCCCAGCTCCTTTCCCATACCCCCCACCCCTGGAAAACCTCCAGGGAGATCCATGCCCCATGCCCTCCCCTCCTCAGAGCATGAGGAGGGCCTCAGGAGTCTGACCCCATCCCCCCAGGGCTCCAGGGGCACATACCCGGGCCCTTTCCCAGTGGGTTCCTGTCCTGTGGGAAAGGTTGAGGCCATAACTCTCCCTGGCATCTGGCAGAATCCAGTTCTTTCCGCCACTGGGTGATGTCACCTATTGTTGAACGGCTGTGCTTTTTATAGCTTCTGCGGCAGCTAGGGAGGGTGGATGGCAGGCGGCAGGGAAGGCTCTACGGGCTTCCAGCCGCGTGTTCCTAGCCTTCCCAGAGGGCCAGCAGCTGCAGAGAAAGGGAGAAGTTTCTGACATCTAAGGAGAGGGAATGAGTGGTCCCAGAGGGGAGAGGGAGGCAGGCCCCTCTCCCTGGTGGACTGAGCTCAGCAGCTTTTCCTCCACTCTTTATCCAAGGCTGCCCTACCAGCCCACCCCCACCTCCCAGAGAGCATGCCCCTCCCCAGCGAACTGGGAGTGGGATGGGGCAGGATGTCAGCCGTGCAGGAAGCAGCCAGAAACCACCCACCACCCTGCCCTTCTCTTCTAGACACACACACACACACACACACACGCATATGCACACTAGAGAACCGATACCGCTTAGAACTGGAACCATGCCCCTTTCAGAGACAGAAGGACAGTGGCCCCAGAGAGGCTGACAAGGCCTCACCCACAGACCTGGGACTGCGGAGCAAGTAGCAGTGTGCCTCTGTCCTTAAGCAGCTGCTGGGCTCAGGAGTCCATGGGTCTATAGGTTCTGCCACTTCCCAGGCCTGTGACCTTGAACCGGTTTCTCTACCTCTCTGGGCACAGGTTGCCCTCCTGTCAAATGGAGCTCGTATTGGACTTAGCATCAGAGCCGAATGAATACACAATCGTTTGTGTTTCTTGTCTACTGAGAACTCTAGGGCCCCTGGGGAGTCAGCGAGCTGGAGTCAGACACCCGGGGCTCCTTCCACTGCTTTTCAGTCTTTGCTCTTTGAGCCCTACATAGGTCTTCGGTCACTGGTTTCCAAAAGAAGGACTAAGCTGAATGGTGAACCTCAAAATCCAAGAGAGAAATCTCCCACCCCTTCTAAACCAGGAGTACAGGGGTGAATCCCCGTCTACCCAGCTCACCACCGGCCAGAGTCAGGACTGGCGGGCTCCCTCCAAGTCGGGGGGCTGACTCACTGCCGAGCCAGCTGCTGAGGTGATGGCAAGGTTTCTGGGCTTCTAGGTTTCTTCCATTGGTTCCAGTTCCAAAGGGATTTGTCAGGCCCTGTTCCTTGCACGGAAGGCCAAGGTAGGGCTTAGAAGATCCTACCCCTGTATGGAAGAGTCAGCTGTCCAGTGTGATGGCTTGGCAGGTTGTCAGTGCCCCCAGAAGGGTGATGTCTAGACACCCCGCGCTGGGGAGATGCTCTCTTTGGGGGGATAGATAAGCAGGAATAACAGGGCCAAGGTGTCAGGTTCAATCCAGGGGAGAAGGGAGGCCTTGGCTGCCTGTCAGGGCCTGGATTTGAACAGAGTTTGTCAGCCTGCAAAGCTCTCACGTTGTTGACCCCTCCCCAAGGGCAGAGACACTTGGTTTTTTTTTTTGGGGGGGGGGCGGTTGGTTGGTTGGTTTTTTAAGATTATTTATTTATTTATTTGTCAGAGAGAGAGAGTGCTAGCGAGGAGAGCGCACGCACAGGCAGGCAGAGTGGCAGCAGAGGCTGGGGGAGAAGCAGGCTCCCCGCCAAGCAAGGAGCCCGATGCGGGACTCGATCCCAGGACGCTGGGATCATGACCTGGGCCGAAAGCAGCCGCCCAGCCGACTGAGCCACCCAGGAGTCCCTGGTTTTGTAGTTTTATTAACCGTTCTTATCGGCCATCTTGCCTTAGTCTTGTCTACGCAGTCTGCTGTCTCCCCCCACGAAACTGTGAGCTGCTTTGCATCTAGTATGTGGGACCCCGGCAGACACGGAGCATATTTTGTTGGATTGACTTTGACCCAGGGACCTGAGAAGGGGCCCTGCTGGTTTGCTAGAGGGAGCGTTTTGCCACAGTTCTCCACCCCTTCCTTCCAGAAATCCGGTTTGTCTGGCCCTATCAAGTTTCCTGTTGAAGCAGCCTCTGAGCAGATCCACAGGGCTCTTCCCACACCCATCCTCTCTTTGCTTCAAACAAATCCCTTGAATGCGGAGGGACTGGAATTCCTTTTCCAGCTACTTAGGCCCACTGGGAACTCCAGCTCCTCCTCGGAGTGCCTATGGCCAACTATTTGCTGTAGCAGTAGATCATACATCTAACAGTTCTTGGTGAAAATGGCTCTTTGGGCTTCCCGCTGTGGGCCTCTGCTCCCTGAGACTTGGATTCAGTTCAGAGCCTGAACCAGGGCACAGACGCAGCCCACCCTCCCCAGCCCCTTGGCTTAGCCCTTGGGTTCCTGGGCAGAGCTGTCTTCCTAACGAGTCAGCTTATCTGGCTAGAAAGCCTCCAACTCACAAGGACACGAAGCCCAGTTTAGTTTAACCTACACGCCTCTAAATGGTGGGCATATCTCTGTTGGTTGTCTGGACAAGGAACCTGAGCCTCAGAGAGGTCACCTGGTGGTCCCGGGTCATCCAGCCAGTGAGGGGGCTTAGAGCCTGAGTGGACCCTCACTTCAGTTTCCCTTGTGCCTCTGCCTTCTCCTGGCATGGGGACATTACCCAGGGATGATGTGCCTCAGTTAGCTGGACACTCAGGAATTAGGCTGTTGGGAGGGGAAGGGTTTTTCCTGAGACTTGCTCAAGGCCTCGGTGACCCGGTGGGACACACAATGGCTTCCGGCCTCCTCTGCTACCTGCCAGCCTGCTCCACACCCCTCAGGCTGACCCACCTGCACTTTCCCCACCCACCGTGCCCAAACCCAAGCGCGCTGCTCCTTTCTCCGTCTCCTTCCCCCTCCCCAGCGTCCCCCCCCACTCCCCCTCCCCCCCCCTCTCTTTTCAAGCTTAAGCCAACATGATATCTTCCAGCCTTGCTTTTCCCGGACCCTCCCACCCTTGACCTCCCCCCACCCCCAGAAGACTGGATTCAAAGCCCCTCCAGCTCTGTGTCTATGGGTTCCCTGCTCAAGAGTGGCACAGCCGACTCAGCGAGACCCCTGTGGCTAGCAGGAGTCTGGCTCACAGAAAGGAGTGTGGAACGAATCAGGCTCTCCTCTCTGTTTCAGAGATCTTTCTCCAAGTCCAGAGGCCGCTCTCCTGCCTCAGTCAACATTTCGGCACCGACTGCTTCGGTGTTCATGGGTACACACTTGTCAGCTGTCCTCAAGCTACAGTAGAAGGTGTTCTCAACCCCAAACGCTTCCACACAAGCCTGTCACTCTGACCCGCAAAGTATCATCCTCTAGAGTCCAAAGACTTCTAGAGCTCCCTCCTCGAGTGCCAACAAGGAACATAGAAAATGATGCCGAGTAGTTCTGGGAAGCAAAGAAATGCAAACCCGGGTAGTGAGATGGCACTCTCAACCTGTTGGGTGGGCAGAAGTCTATTTCTGAAGGCATAGTTGGAGCCGTGGGTAAAGAGGCACTCTCAGACTCTGTTGGCGAAAACTGGGACAGCTTTGGGGACAGTCTCACAGTAACTAGTAAAAAATGAAGCCACTTGGAGGCACACGCCCTACAGGAGTATTGGCACCCAAACTCGTATTACAGGGCTGTTCTGCATAGAGTGACTTGTAAGAGGGACAAAGGACAAAGGCAGATCCTGGGTGTCTGTAAATGGAGAGTGGTTAAGTCATCATGGCAGAGTCAGGCAACAGATGTCCCTCTGGCTTCTCACTAAGAGAAGGTCAATCCAGGGGTACCAGGGTGGAAAGATGCTTACTACCTATTACAGGAGAAAAGCAAGTTCCAGAAGAATACATGTAAACTAACAACT
The DNA here is from genome assembly GCF_011764305.1 of Mustela putorius furo. Taxonomy (NCBI): domain Eukaryota; kingdom Metazoa; phylum Chordata; class Mammalia; order Carnivora; family Mustelidae; genus Mustela; species Mustela putorius. The sequence continues at coordinate 11,891,882 of NW_025422045.1, forward strand.
TTCTTTTGGGTAGAAGAGAAAGAAGTGGTGGCAGGGGAGGGTGTGTGCAACGCGGGCGTGTGTCCCCGTGTGCATGTCCCACCAGACCATTGGTCTCCTCTCTTCAGGGGTTATTTTCCTCTAGTGCATGGGGAGCAAGAGGACTCTTGGTGACTACACAGTCATCTACACGGGTCCCTGTCCCAGCCTCTCCTCCACTTCCAGATCAGACCTCATCTCGGAATGCCATTGTACAGGGCCCGCTGAGGGAAAACCATGGGTCCTGCTGGGTCCCCTCTGTGTCACCTTGCTCCCCCAACCCTCCCCCAGCCACCAGCTCTCTGTGGAGAACTGCAGCAACCACAGGGGACTGCACTGTCAAAAACATATTTTAAACTGCCCCCTAATTATAAACTTTTTCTTGACCATGTTTGGTTTTGGGTTTTTTTTTTTTTTTAAGATTTTATTTACTTGACAGACAGAGACCACAAATAGGCAGAGAGGCAGGCAGAGAGAGAGAGAGAGAAGCAGGCTCCCTGCTGAGCAGAAAGCCCGATGCGATGCGGGGCTCGATCCCAGGACCCTGAGATCATGACCTGAACCGAAGGCAGAGGCTTAACCCACTGAGCCACCCAGGCACCCCATGGCTATGTTTTTTAAATGGAGAAGGGTTCACTGAAGGGTGACCCCAAACTTTGATTGAACTTGCCTTTCTCACCCTGATACCTCCTGTGTCTCGATGAGCAGAGCTGGGTCTTCGGGGAACACAACAAGAAGGGAAACCACCGCAGGAATCGCCTCGGGGGCACCCCCAGTTCCCAGCCATCCCCCCTGTTCCGAGGACTGCTCTTAGAGTTCCACGTTTATTCATAGGCTTCAGAATTATCACCAAACAGCCAATATTGCATAATAATATAACGTATTAAATTGTTCCCCTAATGTTGGTCACTTTAATATTTCTAAATTTTCCACGTGGTGGTGAACACCTTCCTGCACGGAGATTTTTGCTTCTATCGGATTTTCAGAGTGAAATTACCACATCAAGGAATACGACATAAATGTCTTCATGGTTCCTGCTAAAGATTGCCAGATTGCTTCCAAAAGAGTGACTCTGATTTATAATGCTACCAACGCCCATTTCATCCACCAGTTCCAGTACAATCTTGCCAGCATGGGCTCTCCCCCACCCCACCTCCCAGTTGGCTACTTTAGAAAATTATAAATGGTATCTCAAAGCTGTTTTTCCAGTTTTTCTCCTTACTGGCAAGGATGGAGTTCAGATTTTCAAATGATTTGCTTCAAGGATGCCCTATGCTGTAGAGACGCACGCTCTTTCCTTTCTGGTCAGGGCATAATCAATAGCATTCGTGATGACAATGATTATAGAAAGGATTAGAATTCCTTAGGTCTCACGAGCACGTCACAGGTGACAAGCTTAGGCACCCAGCATCTCATTTTATTCCACCAGGAGGCAAGGCTAGGCAAAGAGGGTTCTTCTCCCATCTGTGGATGAAACAGTTGCAACTAGGCAGAGTACATTTGGCCCCGGGGAGGTGGAAACCCATGGGGCTGATGTCAGTGATCCGGGAGGTGCTCAAGGATGGCAGAGAGGCTGCGCACTCTCTCTCTGGGGCCGCATGGTCTCTGCTCTCTGCTCCTCCCTGTGTCCTTCAACTCATCATCTCTTTCGGCGGCTCCCCTCTTTTTGAGATTTTATTTATTCATTTGGGAGAGCATGAGCAAAGGGGAGAGGCAGAGGGAGGGGCTGTGGGAGAAGCAGACTCCCCACTGAGCATGGAACCCAACTTGGGGCTTCATCCCAGGACCCAGAGATCAGGCCCTGAGCCGGAAGGCAGATGCTTAACTGATTGAGCCCCCAGGTGCCCCTCTCTCTGCTTCTTTACGAGCTTCCACAAGACTGCTGATTACGGCTGTGTCCAGGCTCTGCCCATCCTCCTAGTATAGGCTCCAAACATCAGATGGTCTCCAGCCCTTGGAGCCTCACCTCTCGGGAGAGACTCTGGGCCTCCCAGCCTCCCAGATGGGTTTTCCTGGGCTCTAGAGTTCTCCTTGGTGAGGAGCAGAGTGAGCGGCAGGGCCGTGTGAAACCAAGAGAGCTGCTGAGGCTGAGATCAGAGCTCTTAGAAGGGCATGGGAAGGGAAGCAGACTTAATACGATGCTCACCCAAAGCTGCTTAGTGTGTGCCGGGCACTTTGGAGCTTCCCCCGGGAAGTCAGGCTCTGCCCACCTGACCGACCAGGGAGTGCCCCATGGCGCAGATCTGGAGGAGCCTGGGGTCTGAGGGAGAGGGCCGGCAGGGGCTTCCCCTGGCCTTTGCCCACCCAGTCTCATCTCGGCTCCCCGTCCCCCTCTGCAGGTGCGGATCTGGGAGATCCCCGAGGGGGGTTTGAAGCGGAACATGACTGAGGCTCTCCTGGAGCTGTACGGGCACAGCCGGCGCGTGGGGCTGGTTGAGTGGCACCCCACCACCAACAACATCCTGTTCAGCGCCGGCTATGACTACAAGGTGAGCAGCCCGGCAGCCACTGTGGCCAGAGCAGCTCAGTGCAGGGTTGAAGGGAAGGGGGCGCTGCTGGCGGGGATCTCTTTAGGAGCCACCTGTAAGGATCACTGTTACTCTCCTGAACTTGTAGACCAACATCGTCCTATCTGTCCCTTCATCCATTCATTCATTCCACAGGGCTGGGCATCTTCGGGGTACCCTGTCCTTCTTGGGGTCCACAGCGGCCACCTCTCTGGCTCCTTTAGCCCTAAGAGATTAGAAGAGAATGCCCACTCCATGCCCAGACCCTCTCCAGAGCCACTTCTTAAATCTAGAAGTGGCTACTGCCCTCTTGGTAGGAAAAAGGAGCAACCAAAGTTGCTGGAGGAAGGAGAATGGCGAGCCCTCAAAAGAGGTGTGCCGACCTCGGGACCCTGGCCAGGGACTTTAATCCTTCTCCCTAGTATCAGAAACCGAGCTGCTCCCCAGGCTGGGGCTGGGCTCTGCCAAGGGACGGTAGAGGATTTGCCGGACGAGGAGCCTCAGCCTTCGATACAGAGTTTCATGCTCCTGTCCTGCCTCCCAGCACACCCCAACCCCCCATGGGGCGTCTCTCCCACGACCCTCGGGGGGCAGACCGGGGACAGACGCCTCTGGCATGCCCACCCTCGCAGGTCCTCATCTGGAACCTGGACGTGGGTGAGCCCGTGAAGATGATAGACTGCCACTCAGACGTGATCCTCTGCATGTCCTTCAACACAGACGGCAGTCTGCTCACCACCACGTGCAAGGACAAGAAGCTTCGCGTGATTGAGCCCCGCTCCGGCCGTGTCCTGCAGGTGAAGCCCCACAGTCTTTGAGGGGAAGGGAAGATGTTGGGATCTGGGCCGTGGCTTTCGATCAGGCCTAGAGGAAACGGCTGTGCCGGCTCCCCTTCTCCCATGCACCTGCCCTGCACCTCTGTGGACCAGCCCCTGTGTTCTGGGTTCTTCTCAACTCACAGGGACCCTGCCTTGGTCTGGGTGGGGAGGGAGCTCGGTACCCTTTCCCATCCCCAACGTACTCCTCTTCCTAGATGGGATTCTTCTGGCTTTCCTCAGGGGCAGCACAGGTGACACCTTTCAGCACACAAATCCCAGGTGTTACCCAAACCCCATCATGGGCCCAGGAGGAGGGGGCTTTGGACTCGATGCCCAGCCACCTGCGTGGGACAAGCCTGAGGGAGATGGGTCAGGGCACGGGCCCCAGGGACAGCTCCAAGTGGGGAGGCTGCTGGTGAATTTGGCTCCAGCTTGGTCACTGGGTCTCCTGGATCTTGACTGCGGGGAAGGGATTAGATGCCATTTGGGAGTAAGAAACAAACACTTCCTGAGCACCTGCGGTGTAGTCACAGGGCTAGGTGGGGTGGAAATTTTGAACCAAATGTGAGGTTTATCTCCTCCTCGAGAAAGGATTGATGCTTGACCTGGTGCTGTTTATCTTAGAAGAGTCAGAAATTGCTGGAGCAGAAAATCATCAACTACTTACCATTATAGATAATAACACTCAGTTATTAGCATCATTAGTACCCAGCAGCATTGACACTGAGCTCGCTGTGTCCCTGAATCCTCCTGCCAGCCTGCTAAGGTGGGCACAACTACTCTTCCCTGCTTCCCACACTGGGGAACCGAGGCTTGGAGAGGGTTCGAGATGGAAGCTCCTTACAGCTGGGGCTAGCATTCGAGCCCAGCCAGTGGCCTCCAGAGCCTGCGCTGAGCAGAGGAACAGAGAACCCAAGCTCCACCCCACAGACATGACACAGGTCGTGGAGGTGGCCCTCCTGGGTACCACCCTCCTTGGGCAGCACCGGAAGTGACGCCAGCCTGGGTCTCCGAGCTGCTCCTCCACCAGCCTCTGGTTTCCGACCTGATGCTGACTCATCCCAGCAAAGGACTGTTATGCGTTAGGAGGAGGAGGAAGGGTCATGAACTGAGAGGCAGGGGGGAAAGGAGGCGGAGGATGGCCCTGTTAGAAGAAGCCCCAAGTGAAGCACGTAGTGGAGCAGTGACCCAGGGAGGCCCCTGTGCTCCTGAGCTTCACCCTCAACCTCAGAGGTCCCCTCCAGCAGGTACCCGTCGTGAGGCTTGGAGGAGAGACCTCGCTGGGAGCACCTGGTGCAGCTGACCCCTTCCCATCCCCCCACCCCACCCCCGCTGCAGAGAGGACTGGATTCCCGGCCCCAGGGCCCCTTTGCTCCGTGGCACCTGCATAAGTGTCGTCTCGCGCCCCCATCAGTGGCTTACAGCAATGCAGCAATACAGCAATGCTTCCCTTGCAGTTCCGGAGACCAGCAGTCCAAAGTCAAGGCTGCACTCCCTCTGGAGGGTCCTGGAGAGAGCCCTTCCTCGCCTCCTACAGCCTGCAGCCACATTCACTCCAGTCTCTGCTTCTGGAGTCACATCACCTCCTCTGTGTGTCAGCAGCGCCTCCCTTTTTCTTACCTCTCACAAGGAGGCTCGTGATGACCTTTGGGGCCCACTTGTCTAATGCAAGGCAGTTAAGGACCCCTCACAGGCTCCAGGGATGAAGGCCTGAACCTATCTTTTGGGAACCCCATTCAGCCCACTGCAGTTCTCTAGCATCTGGGGCCCTGAATTACCAGCTCTCTCTGTCCCCACCAGGAGGCAAACTGTAAAAACCACAGAGTGAACCGGGTGGTGTTCCTGGGAAACATGAAACGGCTTCTCACGACAGGGGTCTCCAGGTGGAACACAAGACAAATCGCCCTCTGGGACCAGGTCAGCCATGGGGACGTTGGATGGTGACACAGAAGGGTGGTCACTCTGGGGGTTTTGCTGGGGTTGGGGAAGGTAAGGTGCCATCCTGCCTGGACATAAGCTGATACCAGTCTTTACCCACCCCCCACAGGAGGACCTGTCCATGCCCCTGATCGAGGAGGAAATTGATGGGCTGTCAGGCCTCCTGTTCCCCTTCTACGATGCTGATACCCACATGCTCTACCTGGCTGGAAAGGTAGTAGAAGATGGGGGGTGGGAGACAGGGGCAGCCTGTGGGAGACCCCACCCCCATTGTGCCCCTGCTCCTGCCCTGCCCCCTAAGGAGAGCCAGGCTATCCTCTCTGGTCTTCCCCTCAGGCTCTCACTCCCTGCCTTCCAAACCTGCCCTCGGGTCTGCCATTCATTCCTACTGAAGGGTCAGTGTCTGGGAATGACTTCAGAGGAGCAGTGGGGTAGGGTTTACACCGGAATAAGGATCAGAGCCAGAAGTGTAGAGGACAGTGACTCGTGGGGGCATTTGAGGCGCCTGACAGGCACCCTTTGGCAAATGTGGCCTCATGTATCAGAAGTGCTGTCTCCACACATGGCGCCCCAACCCCCTCACCCCTCTCAGTGCCCTGTGGTGGCCAGCCCCGGGTCTAGAGGCCAGGTCTCCCTGGTCTTTTGACCACCCCTGAGACACATCCGAGGCGTCTTCAGCAGACCTTGGGACCACCCCTCACTCTCCTTACCTGCTTCCCTCTCCCCTCCCCCCAGGGAGACGGAAATATCCGGTACTACGAGATCAGCACTGAGAAGCCCTTCTTGAGTTACCTCATGGAGTTCCGCTCCCCAGCCCCGCAGAAAGGCCTAGGTAAGGATGGGTCCAGAGGTTTCCCGCGCTATGATACCGTAGAACGAGAGACTGGACGTTTGGCTATGGGTCCCCATCACTGCCTCCCCCAGTCTCCCCAGAGGGCCCAGGATTGATGGAACGTTGTAACTGAGTGAGGTCAGAAACTTCTTCCAACTTCCTTTTCTTTCTTTTGCATTCCCTCCTTCCCTTGGAGCCCGGGTCTGGCTTGTTCCCTCTGGGGGTGTGGTGTTATGGATAGGACCTGAGAGCCAGCTTCCCAGGTCATCAGTACTGGAAGGGCCCAAGGATCCATCTCAGTGACTGACAGCAAGATGGTGGCCCAGAGATATACCTGAGGTCCCAGTGACTCCAGCCTTCCCCACCTCCGTCATCTCCACCTCCTCACTGTCACCTCTTCATCGAGTAGAATAAAAAGCAGCCTGGACTTTGGAATCAGACCTAAGTTTACATTCGGATTCAACTGTATACCTCACCCTTCTGAGGCTCAGTTTCTCCATCTGTAAAATAGGGAAAATCAGCCTTTTAGGTAAGGCTGTTGTCAAGCTTGGATAGAGCACCTGGCAGAGCATCTGTTCCTCCTGCTCTTTCACATAGTCATGCAACAAACACTTACCAGGTCGCTGCCACTAGACACAGTGGTAAATAATACAGAACCCAGCCTTTCTCTTGTGGGGCTCATATTCCACTAAAGGGAGACAGAAAATAAACAAATAAAGAAGGAATTTATGACCGGGATGGTCATAAATTCTAGGCAGAGATTCAAATAAGGCAATAGAACAGAGAGTGACCAAGGCTATTTGGGACCTGGTGGTCCGGGAAGGCCTGGCTGTGGGTGTGGCCTTTTAAGCTGAGATCTGAAAGGCAGGAAGAGGGAAGAGTAGGGCCAGCAGGAGGAACAGTCAATGCAAAGTGTCTGTGGCAAGAAGGAGCCTGGCATGTTCTAGAAACAGAATGGAGGTCAGTGTGACTAAGTATAGGCTCTGTAATATAGCAGAAGATGGGGAGAGAGTTAGGATGTGAATCTGGAGCTGAGGGCAGGGACCAGATGCCATGGGATGGATTAGAAGGATGTATTCGTGACGGGGTCTCCAGAGAAACAGAAATATATATAATATGTTATATATATAAAACATAAATACATATACATGGATTTATGAGGAACTGGCTCACACAATTATGAAGGCTGAGAAGTCCCATGATTGGGGCGCCTGGATGGCTCAGTTGGTTAAGTGTCTGCTTCTGACTCAGGTCATGATCCCAGGATCCTTTCAGCAGGGAATCTGCTTCTTCCTCTCCCTCTGCTTCTCCTCCTGCTCATGCTCTCTCTCTCTCTCAAATAAATAAATAAAATCTTAAAAAAAAAAAAAAAGAAGTCCCATGATCTGCTGGCTTCCTGGAGACCCAGGAAAGCTGGTGGTATCATTCAGTTCAAGACCAAAGACCTGAGAAGCAGGGGAGTTGATGGTGTGAATCTCAGTCTAAGGGCAGATGACATGAGCTGTCCTAGTTCAGACGGTGAGGCAGGAAAAAAAGGAGTGACTCTTTCCTTCCTCTGCCTGTGTTCTGTTCAGACCATCTGCGGATTGGATGATGGCCATCCAGCCTGGGGAGGGCGACCTGAGCCCACAGACACATACAGTTAACCATCACACAGGGGAAGGAGTTTGGGTTTTCCTGGGAATGAGCTGGAGGGTTTTCTTTGTCTTAGGTGGACAGGAGGGAGATAGGACAGAATGATGTGATCTGGAATGTGAGTCTAAGGTTGCTCTGGCTTCTGTAGAGAGAACGGACTTGGAAAGGACAGGAGGGAGGCCGAGAGACCCGTTCGGAGGCCCCTAGGAGCTTCTAGCCTAGAAAGGATGGTAACTGGAGAGGCAACAGGAAGATGGGGAGATGAATGCAGGTGTTTAGGAAGTAGAGTCAGCAAGACTTGAGGAAGAGAGATGGGGGAGGGAGGAACCAAGGAGAACTCTTTCTCCTCCCCCCACCCCCACCTCTGGCCACTGTGGAGCATCCATTGAGGGCCAGGCATTTGTCATAGTTTCAGTGTGGTTGAGTAGCTCACTCCAGGCAAGTCACATAGATCCTAAGTGGCCGAGCCAGAATTCAAAACCGGGTCTGCTGGCTCTAAATCCTGCTTGGGTACCTTTACAGTTTTACCCTCCAGCTCCTAGAACTCCTTTATCTGGAAGGGTAGCCTTCCATTCCAGTCAAGGAGAGCCTTAACTCAGGTTCACATCCTGGAAAAAGAAGCTAATGTTATCTGGGCTCACGATGATGCCAGGCGGTCAACGAGCGTCTTCCTGCTCAGTCTCCTGACCGACTCATGAAGAGTCATACTGTCCACCTCTAACCAGCCAGGGAGCCTGATGCTCAAAGAGGCCTAGTGGTGGTTTGCCCCAGATCTCCCAGCCAGAGGGAGGGGCAGAGTCAGGACTCAGAATCAGGTGTGTCCAACCCCAGAGCTTGCGTTCCTAACCCCACACCACTCAGTTTTCTCAGTAGGTATACAGTAGACCTGTTCGGAACAGTGGCTAGTGCACACACGTGGATAGGTAGTACACGCACACGCGCACACACCCACTCTCTGTCAGTCCCAGATGTACAACAGAACAGCAGTCTCAGGCTTGAGGGTGAAGTGGGAAGGTTTCTCTCTCCTTCCTTCTCTCTGAGGACCAGAAACACAGAGGCTTAGGGTAGCCTGTTTATTTTAGAAGGTGACAGGCTCCGTGGCCCTACCCTAGCCATAATCTGTAACCTGAGGCAAGCCCCTTCCCCTAGACCAGCAGGAGCTCCGACCCCAATTCTAAAGCCCTTTGGTGAGGTGGGTCTGGCCTGAGGGGCTTCTCTGAGACCCAGGACAGAGCCCAGCCCCTAGCCCCCCCTGCTGCCCTGTGCATAGGTCATTGCCTCTTAAGTGCTCAGGGAGGAGGGGCGCTGCCAGGGGCACCCCGGGACCCCATGGAGCTGCCTGTGCCTGTCCACAGGGGTCATGCCCAAGCACGGGCTGGACGTGTCAGCCTGCGAGGTATTCCGCTTCTACAAGCTGGTGACTCTCAAGGGCCTGATCGAGCCCATCTCCATGATCGTGCCCCGGAGGGTGAGTAGGGGCCGCGCTGGGCTTCAGAGGGACCCCCACATTGAATCCTTGCTGGCTTGCCACAGACTAAAACATGAGGAACCCAGAAGAAGAAAGTCCTATGGACTGGGGTCTTTAGGCCCGATTTAGGGGGGTGGCAGGGGAACAGGTGGGGACCATTCTAGGGTGGGGACAGTCTGCCTTGCTGATGAATGCAGGGTGGGGATTCCAAGGCTGAGTGCTAAGGCTTGGGGGCAGGACAACAGGAGCACGGTGGCAGGTCAGCAAGGAGGGGCTGCCGAAGAGCAGGGGTTCTCTTGGTTCTCTTCTGCTCCCCCCTCTGCAGTCGGATTCCTACCAGGAAGACATTTACCCCATGACACCAGGCACGGAGCCAGCTCTGACCCCCGATGAATGGCTGGGGGGCATCAACCGAGGTATGCCAGGGTTGGGCTCCCCAAGAGAGGCTTCGAGATGGCAGCTTTTGCCTTCAGTCTGGTTCACCTATTGCCCCCTTGTGTAACCTCCTACTTGACTGCCCCCACCATACACACACTCGGCCAGCTGTCAAGTATGGTGTGAACAAGAGAAGCCATCCCTTGACACATCACCAAATTGTCAACATGAATGTTTCCCTTGCCTTCCGTAGATCCCGTGCTGATGTCTTTGAAGGAAGGCTATAAGAAGTCCTCAAAAATGGTATTTAAGGCTCCCATCAAAGAAAAGAAGAGCGTTGTGGTCAATGGAATAGATTTATTAGAGAATGTCCCGCCCAGGACAGAGAACGAGGTAAGGAATATAAGTTATTACCTCCATGGGTCCTGGAAGAGCGAGACCTTTACATTTCAATTATGGGCTTCAGGCCTTTAAGCCGGCTGCATCTGGGGCATTTTTCTTTCTGTGACAAATACCATAAGTAGCCTGCTATTGGCTTCCGTTGCCTCTGACCCCAATAAATAGAGGCTGGGATACACAGGGATATTGATGCCCCACACCCACCCCGGCCCTCACTAACCCACGCAGTCCCGCGTCTCATACCAGAAAGAGGCTGTCATTTGCTGTTACGGGAGTTCTAAATTGCGGACTAACAGAGGGAAGCTTGGCCTCAGCCTTTCAGCACTGCCTTCCTCCCTGGCATTGTGGCAAGGACAGGGTCTGACAGTTCCCTGTTTGTTGGGGGAGAGGCTGTGTTTATGAAAGTACTTTGCACCCTGTAGAATGGGGGCAGCTCATTCAGGGGCAGCCATGTCTGAGTCTTACCCAGGCCCCCCAAAGTCTCCTTTGCACCATACCTCCAGACCCCGGTGCCAATACCAGGGGCCGAGTTTGGCTCGGGCCAGGGTTCAAAGATGCATGCCCTGGGCCAGGATCTTGGCCTGATGCAGCTGAAGTAGAGAAGGCTACATGGACCCATCTGCATCGAATCGGCTCTGCCATCTCCTGGCTGAGCCCAGGCAAGTTTCCTGACCTTTCTCATGGTGAAGTGGGGACAGGAAACAACACATAGAAATAAGACAGGAAATTTCCTAAGGGTCTAGCACTCTTCCTGGTCCATACGAAGTGCCCAGTGAGGCTTCCTGTATTAGTTATCTTTTGCTGTGTAAAACATCACCCCCAAACTTAGTGACTTAAACCCACAAACATCTATTATCTCCTAGTAGCTCAGAATGGATGCCTGTGGTTCAAGGTCTCCATGAGACCTTGTAGTTAAACTGGCAACTGGGCTGCAGCCTTATCTGAAGGCTCAGCCGGGGAAGGATCTGCTGCCAAGTTCACTCACACAGCTGCTGAAAGGACTCATTTTCTCATGCGTTGTTGGACCGAGGGTCTTGGTTCCTCACAGACTTTCAGCCGGAGGCCTCCCTCAGGTCCTTACTGTATGGACCCCTCTGTAGGACAGCTTACAACATAGCAGCTGGCATCCCTCAGAGTGAGCAAGAGAAGGTGTCCAAGATGGAAGTCACAGTCTTTCTGTAACCTGACCTTGGAAATGACATCCCATCACTTCTGCCATATTCTATTCATTTGAAGCAAGTTACCCAGTCCGGCCCACCTTTGAGGGGAGGGGTAACACAGGGGCCATCTTAAAAGTTTCTTATCACACCAATTTACAGTTATCTATTTGGCATTTTCCGTTTAAAAAATATTTTTTTAATTACCTGAGAAGGTAGAAGGTACCTGAGTTGCTGGGATAGCCCCAGTGGGCCATAACAAGAGACTGAGCTCTGTTCTAGTACCCAGTGTGGAGGAAGCAGGGTTGAGCAGCACTGAAATCAAGTAACATTTTGCTACAACTTGTTTCTATGAACAGAAAAGATCCAAAGAGAGATTTTCAAGGGTCTCTGGGCAGGCAACATAGATGTCACAATCTGTCTACACTAAAGCTTATGCACTTTGTTCTTGGAAAGAACTTAGCGGATTGGGAGCAACCAGTTAGAAAACTGAACTGTAAATGGTGGACACATTGTCTACATGGGAAGATAAACTGGTGGCTTGATACAGGGGAGGAGACTTACTACAACTCTGAATCTTACTAAAAATCAGTTCCTTGTGCACTTAAAATGAGTGGAATTTATGGTATGTGAATTACACCTCAATAACACTGTTTTGTTTTGCTTTTTTAAACAAAAGCTGACCAAAAGATTATGCAGAGGAATTTTCAGAACTTGGAAGCCACAGGATTGTGTGGGATCATTGAGTGCAGGGACAGAGTACATCATCCCACCAAAAAGATGTAACCAGTACCAATTTGTTGGTTAAAAAAAAAAAAGTCAGTTAAAGAATCATCAAAATGATAGAGATATTCTTCAAACCATTAATTTTCCTTTGATGCATTAAGTAAATAGTGCTCACTTTGACAGTACATACACTGACACAGTAAAATAAACACATACATACATACATAAATCCCACTTTGATGCAGGACGAAGACTTCTCTTTCAGGAGATTCCTGGCTGGGAACCTGTTATGTTATTCACAAATAAATCACCACCCCCCATTTTTTTTTAGAGCTGACCCCCGTTGTTTCTTGCTTTAAGACAGATTTATTGGGGTATAATTTCCTGCTGGTAAAAGTCATCCTTTGTAGTGTACGGTTCCGTAGGTTTTGACAAGCACATACAGCCGGGTCACCACTATGGGACAAGCAAGATATACACTGCTCCTGATCTCTTATGTTTTCATGGCTGGCACCGAACTCAGGAGCAACTCCATTAGCATCCCCTTTATCTAATGCGTGCAACTTAGTTTTCATGGGGACATTTTCAAACTATTTCATCAGTGTCTATCCTATCTCACTTAAGTATACAATTACAAGAACACGTGCAGTTCACACCCAGGAGTGCTCCCCCACAAGTGTGCATCAGGAACATTTAGTTCAAGGCTGGGGTTCCTCAAGGGGTCCGCTGTCTTGCAGAGCTCAGTGTCTTGCAGGCATCTGGTAGTCTGTTTTCTGGTGGAAGGGGTGAGTCTGGTTAATCCAGGGACTTGTCCCAGTGAAGGGCTGTCCGATCCCTCTGCTTTGCCCATGTCCAACCCTCCTGGGAATCCCTGCACAGTGCGAACGTTGGCGGCTGTGACAGTCACCCCCCGCAGCCGAAAACCTGGCTTCCGTTCTGTATCTGAGCTTCCTTAAGAAGAGAAGGATACAAAGCATTTTAGAAAGGTTCTCATTCACAATGGTAAATAAGAGTATTATGTTTGCACCCTTAAAAGTTGCGCTCGAAATATTTGGGAAAGTGGGCGGTGTTGGGCTCCCAAGGGAAGAAGGAGCCCTGAGCTGGGTCTGGAGAAGGGCACGCTGCAGGGACAAGAACCTCTGGGGACACTAAAGCAGGGGTGGGGGGAGAGGCCCCGGGGGACAAGGGCAGAGGCTGCAGTGGGCGGGGGCAGGGCAGGCGCGACACCCCCTCGAGAAATCGCCTTCTCACCTGCTGTCTCCTGCCCGCCGCCACCCCTCTCCGTCCTCCCCAGCTTCTCCGAATGTTCTTCCGGCAGCAGGATGAGATCCGGCGGTTGAAAGAGGAGCTGGCCCAGAAGGACATCCGCATTCGGCAGCTGCAGCTGGAGCTGAAAAACTTGCGCAACAGCCCCAAGAACTGTTAGCTCCCGGGCAGGGCTGCTTTCTAAGCTGACCTCTGATCTCTCCGCGGTTTCCACACGCCCCTTAACTTCCCCTTCTCCGGCGCCCCCAGAGACAGAGCCGGGACTGGAGCTGGGGACCGCCTGAGGACGCCCACCTGCCACCTTGAGGACTGGAAGCTGCCCTTTGACCTCTCGGCCTCCTGCTGGGAAAGTCCCCAGCCTCTCCTGGAGACCCACCGCTGGAGACCCCCCCCTTTCCCCACCACCCCAGGAGCCTCAGAGGCCCCTTGGAGGGGTGAAGACCATGGACTCCTTGTGGGGTGACCCTCAATGGATCAGGGAGCAGAGGGCGAAGCCAGGACCCCAGTAGACGGAGAACTTGAACTTTTCCCCTGCCAAGGGCCTGCAGGGACATCTCGGCTCTCCCTGCCGGGGCTCACAGCACCCTTGCCGTTGGCCCAGTAAGGGCTGGATTACAGGCCTGGGCTGTTCTGCCTCCCCTCCCCGCATCTTCCTCCCCTCCCTGACAGCCCCGCAAGCCTGGCTCACCTGACAAGGGTTGCAAGCAGCCCAGCTCCTTTCTGTCTCTTGCCCCCTCTCTCTTGTCTTCAGGGAATTAAGAGGATTGCTCACCAAGGCCATAATGACCCCTTGCCTTCCCATGATTCTCTTCAAAGCTCTTGGAACACCCGTTTCCCGTTTAATTTGTGAGGTAGGCAGGGTAGGGAATAGGGTCCCCATTTTACGAAGGACAGAACTGAGGGTTGCAATGGGGAAGTGACTTACTAAGTCACCCAGAAGGTCAAAAGTCAACCCAGGACCAGGACCCAGCACGTCCAGACTCCGGGCCCGGGCCCTTCCCCCCACATCAAGATGCCAGTCGCATGGGGACATCCCCTGTGCCCACGTCTCTGTGGAGAAAGAACTGGAAGCCACTGCTACCATCTGCCCAACACCAGTAGTGCCAACGTGCCACACTGCCCAGTTGAGGCCCTTCCCACCCAGTGCTCCCGGCCCCTGCCCTGTGCTCTCCCTCCCCAGAGGACTCCCTCCCGAGGAGGCCCCTTCCCCCTGGAAGCCAGGGCTGAGAAGGGGGAGCTCGGCCCTGGGGAAGACAGGGCAGAAGGGGTCTGATCACTTCAGAGACCGCTCTGCACCTGTCCCTCGCCACTTCTGTCTCAGCCACTTTCAGCCTTACACTCGTAGAAGGACCACAGCCCCTTATGTCCGTATAGCACTTTAAAGTTTACACGGTTCTCTGACCCGTAGGACCTCATTCAAGCCTCGCATCTGCTCCAAGAGGTGGGGAGCCTTCTCTCCACGCTGCCGATGAGGACACAGACGTGGCCCAAGGTCACAGGACTCTCTGAGACGCCATATTTCATCTGGTCTTCTACACATTTTCTTTTTTATTTCCTTATTTGCTCCCGTCATTTCCCACTATCCACAGAGTCTGTAAACACTGCTGTCAGAAAAGTCACGGTTCCGGGAGCGAGATCTGGCCTGGGGGTCAAGAAATGGGTGTCCACTCCTCTCTCATTAGCTAGGATCTACTAGACGCATTTTACCCCACACCTGCTTTTCCCGTGGCCACCCTCTAGTACGTCCCTCCACAGAGGCTGGGGCGCCCTCAGCCCCTCCAGGTCACCTGGGCAGGGAAAGCCCCAGCCCTCAGGCTTTTCCTCCAAGAACCCTCCACCCTCTCAGCCAGCTACAGCAGGGTTTCTGGGCCTGCCGCCCCCTGCAGCTAGACAGTGTCTGCTCTTATCCCCTCCTCACACTTCTGGACCTTTTTTTTCTTCCCCCTTTGACCTTAATGGTCTTCTGTGATTATTTATGCTGCCTCCCAAGGATAGAATTGAAATAAAATGTTTTCGACTTATCCCAACTGTGGGTGTGACATTCTCATTTAACCCCGGTGGCCGTGGCGCTTGGTCACTGTGGTATCCTGACGGTCAGCCTCCCAGCTGCGACTCTTGCCTTTCCAGAACAACAAACCATGTCTGTACCTACGGATACCACGCTTCACACTTCGACAACAAGGCTTTGGAACCAACACCATTGACATTTGGGGCCAGATAAGTCTTTGCCGTGGGGGCTCTCCTAAGTTGTTCAGCCAATCAGACGCCATAGCAGCCCCTCCCCAGCTGTGACAAATAAAAATGTTTCCAGGTGTCACCCAGTATCCCCTAGGATATGAATATCGCCCCCAGTTGGGGACCACTGTGCTTCAGTTATTCGATGAGCATCTGCTCTGTATCCCCCCCTGGCTTGGGGTCTGGGGCCACTGGTGTTTGACACTGGAATGACGCTTCCCAGTTTCCGTCTACTTGACTCTTCTGATCTTCACAGCAGCTCTACATGCTATGTTCTAATATTATTTCCATGTTCAAGAAGAGTAGTCAGCTCCAGACCAATGACATGCTCAAGGTCACTCAGCTGGCATGATGGGGAAGACACACAAGGACGTAGATTTTCTGAGTCCGGAGCTGGAGGACCACATGCTCCCAGTTCCCACCCCTGCCAGACTCAGTGCTGGGCAGAGTCTGGTCTGAGAGGGAGGTCTGGGGCCCATGATGAGGCAAGGGATGGTGGGCAGGGACTGCCAGGCCACCAGGAGACACTCCCTCTCTCATCAAGACAGGGTCATCGTGGAGCAGAGTGGCCGGGTGGACACCACAGGAAACTCAGCAGAACCAGAGGAAAGCAAGGACCGTCTTAGAAAAGAGGGCTGGCGAGGGAATGGCAAAGGGTGGGCAGAGGAGCGGTGAGCAGGACGCCGGAGACGGGAGGGGTGGTCCCGGCTCAATTCTGCCTCTAACTGCTGTGTGACCTTGAGAACTCGCTACTCCTCTCTGGCCCTCACTTTCTCTTTCTATAAAATGGAGGACTGAGACAATTTTAGGGTCCCTCCCTGGTCTAACGCTTCAGTTTCCTTGAGGCCAGCAGTTGAGAGAATGGGACAAATCACTAAGAGCACCCAGTGTCCAATTCAAGTAGTGCAAACCAGAATATGTCAGAAGGAAAACAGCATCTTGTGGGGTCTGGTTGCAGGAAAGGACTTTGGTCAAAGATGAGTTCGAACAAAGACACCTCTAGAGTTTCTGCTCTAGATCAACGCACCAAGTCCTGGGCTTGAAAAAAAAAAAAGTTCCCAGAGAGTCCATTTGTTGAGAGCTCCTGCTCCTGGCTGGGATGCTGAGAAAGACACATTCTACCTTGACAGGGACATCCTCCTCGCCAGGTCCAGGGGAGCAGATGAATGGATAAGGAAAACTGTCTCCTGTATGCCTCTGTCCCGCGGAATCCCCAATTCTGAGCCCAGCTGGCTCAAATTATCCAAGGTCAGGGTCAAATGCCATTTCCCCCATGGGGCCCATTTCCCCAGCAGCATTATGGAATAACCCATCAGTCCCTTATTGGTTGTCTTTAGGTCCTTTAGTTCTCATATACTAGAAAACATTCCAAGCCTGGTCTGTGATGCTGATCCCTCTGCCAGCTCCTACTGCCTAGCCTACCATGTTGCTTTGGTGATTGTAACGACAAAGGAAAGCGAGCCCCTTCTATGGCTCTTTGAACCTGTTTCTATTGCCATGTTGCCCACCACTTACTTGCTCCTTCTTTGCTCCAGGTGAGGACATCTTAGGCTTAAACTCCAGATCCTTCTCTTCTATGGAGAGGTCCCTCCTGGGCATGCCTAGAACTCCTTGTCCTGCACCCCAGGCAACATGAGTTTTCAGCAGAGTCCTACCCATGCTGAGTAGCTGGATCTCCTCAGTACTGGGTGCTGGGAGCCCAGAAATGGGAAGGAACCAGGCCTGCCCTTGAGGGACTCAGCCAGGAGTCCATCTATGGGCATCGTGTCACCCCCTGGGACACAGAACCCTTGGAGGCTGGAATGAGCTTCCCCTTCTGTTGGGTTCAGTGTGGGGTAAGTGGTTGTTTGGGGATTTACTGTCACCTGGGTTCTCTTCCAGTCAGATTCCTGAGACTCTGAGATGGGCTTGAGGCATTTTTAGACTCTCCTGGTGCTAAGCAAAATATCCTGAGTTGCCCGTGGACCACGTGGAATGTGGCTGCTTTTTCACTCTGGGAAATGGTGTCATAGTGAAAATACCCCCACCACGAGGCCCCTGCTTCCCAGCCTTACTGTCTGGAAGGGCCACACACACTCACTCACAGGGGCTGCCCAGAGCAGGAGCAGACACTTAGCCTGACCACAGGAAGCATTACCAGATTGATTTCCTCCCCGGCGGGAGTGTGGAACAGGGAGGGGAAGAGGGCCCTGTCTGGGATGCTGGCAGAAGCTCCTTGTTCCCTGTGCACATGTGTTTCTGTTTGGAAACCACCTGCAGCCTGTCTTTCCTTGGGATTTTAATTCGGTCGCGAACACAAATGGGTCAGCCTTACTCGGTGCAGGTGAGCAGGGCCAGATCTGAGCAGTCCTAAGAAGCTCCTGGCTCTGAGCCCCTCCTTTACACCTGGCTGTCACACCGCCAGCTACTTCCCATTAGTAGATAGCCCCTTTGGGTTGAGCCTGCCCTTGCCAGTACCCTCTTCATAGACCTACAGGTCCCTGGGTTTGGGATGCTAGCATGAACAGGGTTAACACACCTCATGAGGAAAACATGGGGCACTGGAAAGGGGCGGGGCTCAAGTGGGAGGAGGGCAGTGGGGGCACCCTGGATTGAAATCTGGGATTTCAAGGTCACAGTGATGAAGGCAAGATTCAAAAACCAGGAAGAGTTTGCTGGGAGCCTGAATCCAGCCAGCAGGTGGCAGCTGATGGCCTTCCTATCAAGCCCATTTTTCCTGAGCTGGGTCCCTTCTGCCACCTCCCACGCCACCCCAGAATTAATGATCCAATGGTAGGCACCAGGACTCCATGACAAAGCAGACACGCGGAAGAGCCAGAGCCTGAAATGCTCCAAGTACAGAAGAAGGGAAGCTCAAAAGGGCAGCCAGGCCCTCTCACTGCCCCGGCCCATTTGCCTCCAAGAAGCCGCCAGAGGAGGGCACTCGCACCTCCTTCCTCCAAGGCCACCGACCCTGAAGTGCTGGAAAGAGACTGGATCTGGATTCTTGTGCGGCCCAACCCCTGACCTGCTCTGTGACCTTGAGCCGCATTCCCTTGCTCTCCCCGTTCCCTTAGGGACAATGACAAGGAGGACCTGGAGAGTCTGCAATTCCAGGAGGCTTGGGCCTGAGGAGGGGACTGAAGGAAGAGCTGGGGACAGGAAGCCTGGGGAAGAAGAAAAGGTGGGGTGGGAAGAGCAGGGGTTCAGGCCAGACCTCTGCTGCCTGCTGGTGACAGCCCAGCCCAACCCTGGGGCTCACTAGTTCCGACCCTGCCAGTGCCCAGGAAGTTACTGATGAGATTAACAGGCACGGCCTGGGGCACAGGAAGAGGGGGTCACAGCCATACCACGGAAGCCCTAAATCCTTGCCCTTGGCGTCTGGGCTCGACCCGCTGCAACGGGGAGCCAAGGAAGGAATGGAAGCTGGAATGGGCAGTTCTTCCAGCTGCTGTGAGGGGAAGGAATCAGAGGGCAGCCCCAAAGCAGGAAGCCTGGCAGGGGCTGGTGAGACGTTCCAGGGAGTGGGAGGTAGGGGGCACAGAGAGCAGTCAGGGCAGCCTTCAGAATGGACATCTGGGGTTAGGCGGCTGGGGTCGGGAAGAGGGGCATAAGGGCTAGGGAGGGGGACATGGTAGAAGACCCCCCAGGAGGGGAACCCGAGCTGGGGTGCCAACAGATAGGGTCGGCCCCAGAGGTGGGCACGGCGCTTCCTACCTCTTATTAAACCAGCGCCACCCAATAGGGGACTGAGAACAGCAGGACCACTGCGCCCTGCTTAGCAAGTGTCCTTTGGATTCTTTTTTAACACCTGCATTTTTCCATAATAAACAAAAAATTTTTAATAAAAGAGGAGGTGTTCTTTTTTTTTTTTTCAGGTTATTTTAAACACATGTAAAAGCTTGAGATTTGCCACCAACTGTTTGCCTTGGGATGAAACCTCCAGACTCTGAATGTTCACTCTACCAGGTGTGGGTGCTGGGGCTTTTCCTACTATATCACCACAGCCCCTGGGGCCCAGAAGAGATGGCCCCTGTGAGTCGCTGGACGGGGTGAGCAGACTGAAGTCCGGCCAGGTGTTACTTCTGTCAGACACTTGGTGAATAGGGTCCTTTCCAGGAGGTTCCCAGCTCCCTGCCCCCGAGATGCAAGGCTCACTCCCATGGATGCCTCCAGAAGCAAGGGCGGGACGGATTTTCCCTGGGCCCCGGCTCAGCCTTCTCTGGATCCTCTTGATGCTGACTGGGCCTTTCTTGATCCCTCGAGGTCCAGTGCCACCCACTGACCTCCTCCCACTTGACCCCAAGTGCCCCCAATCCCTAATCTTGCCTTTGGAGGAGCAGGCTGAGCTGGCTCTTGACCCAACTTCAGCCGCTGCAGCCTAAACCCCATGACCCGCCACTGAACCCTTTCCTTCAAGTCAGAAGTCTTGGCTTTCAAGATTATTTATGGTCTCGGTCATGAATTTTTGAAAATCTGTTTGGAAACCCCAAAGCCCGGAGTATTGACTATGTGTTTATTTATGCATTCCGACTATCAGAATCCTGATCTTCCCTCAGGCAGTGAATGCCTCTCGCTGGGGCTGGGGGGAGGGGAGGTCCATCGAGTAGAGGCCACTTTTAGGCCACCTGAGTAAGGCAAAGGGCCCGCAGAGACCACTGAGCTGAAAGCAAACAGGCTCATGAAGCGGCCCATAGGCCCTAACTGACCAATTACAACCAGGCACCATTTCTAAGATTTCCAAAAAAGGGAAAATTCCATAAATCCGCATACTCCCTCACTCTGCCCCATGACTATAGCCCCTTGCCACCGCCTCATCACAGTCTCCCCTCTGCTATCCTGCCCACTGCTCCCTTGCAGGGCATTCTACAAACTTCTTTTTTGTTCTGCCTTAGGTGAATTCACCGCCCCTGCCACCAGCCCTCATCCAATTGCGATACCCCATATTGGGGACCACCCCCCCCATCTGATCAGAGTGCTCCCACCCATCAGGGACTACAAAATCAACCACCGTTATTTCCAAAACCTACCCGCTCTACCCCGTACGATACGCACGCTCGTGCAAACACACACATATATCACTGGATCATTCAAGTGGCCGGAAAGAAGATCGTTCGGCCCTGGGAGAAATGTCATCAAGGACATGCGACTGGAGAACAGTGTTCTTTTGCTAATTTTCTGTCAACATCTGCTGGACAATGACATTCCATTAGGTGCCCGGGATAGAACACAGAATACAAGTCATCAGCCTTGGGTTTATTGAGGGATACAGATGTGCGCACGAGGATTCACAATTCAGGGTAGTAAAGGGGGGTCTCACAGCAGTATAGAGGAGCAATCAAAGCCTAGAAGACAGACCTCATGGTGATAGGTAATCTGAGTTTGATTTTTTATTTATGGAGATATGATTTACATGGAACATCGTGTAAGTTTAAAGTACATACACCATCGCGTTAGCTAATACCTCTATCCCTTCACAGAATTGTCATTCTTTTTCGTGGTAAGAACATTTAAGACCTAGTCTGTTAGTAGTTTTGAAGTATATAATATGGCATCACATTACAATATACTGTAATGCAATATAGCATACAATTACCCTGTATAATAAATGGCCCTTAGATCCCCAGAACTTATCTATCAGTTGTAAGTTTGTACCCTTTGACCAACATCTCCACAGCCCCCCTACCTGCAAGCTTCCAGTAACCACTCTTCTGCTCTCCATTTCTACGAGTTCAGCATTTTTAGATTCCATACAGAAGTGGTATCCTATAATATTTGTCTTTCTCTGTCTGGCTTATCGCACTTAGCAAAAAGCCCTCAAGGTCCACCTGTGTTGTCACAAATGGCAGGATTTCTTTTTCTAGTAACCTGAGTTATTGAAGTGAAAGCAGTTTCCACTAGAGAAGCGAACAAGGCATTCCAGCCAGGGAACAGCATGTGCAAAGTCACAGAAGGGAACGGGCTGGTATCTGGCAGGGGAATGACAAAGGGCTTTGATTTTTTGCTGGAACCAAGGAGAAGGCAGGCGGGTGGATGGTCTGCAGAGGGCCTTATGCGCAGGCTACTTATATGAAGTGCACTTTTAAGCAATGGAAAGCCTCGGGAGGTTTTTAAGCAACAGAATGATCAGTCAGATGAAATCTGCATTTAAGAAAAAGCAATGGGGAGGGTGGAAGAGAGAGAAAGACTAAAGGCAAGGAGGCTGGTGAGAAGCTTCTGGGAGTTCCCGGTGAGATATGAAGGGGAAGTGAATTTGCAGATCAGGAGCCGTCGGGAGGGAAGTGGGCTGCCATGTATAGTAACACACCACGCTGTGTTGCGGAGAATTAGATTAAAGGAATTATTCTTGGTGGGTCGTGACATCAATTTAGTGGGTTGCAACCAGCATGTTGTAGTAGAATAGAATAGAATTAAGTAGAATAGAAAAGAAATATTGGTATGCATCACACAAAATAAGGCTCAGTACCAAGGGAACTCTGTTCTATAGCGTACATGTGCGTACCGCTCTACGTGCGTGTGAGGCAGGAGAGGGAGGCGTGGCATGTGTACTGACATGCAAAGCAAAAGACGGGTTTTTCTCTGTGGGTCGCCATCAACCACACTTGCGAGCCACTGATCTAGAACATGCTAATGGTGCAAAGCAGAGAGTAATTGCCAGTGGGATTCCCAGGAGAGAGAGATTCAATCCATGTGTGGCTGTCAGGGATGGCTCCCCAGAGGGTGTTGTGGAGTGGGGATTGGGCCTCCGAGGAGATTGGGGGAAGGATGGGAGCAGGGGAGGGAGCGTCCAAGGTGGAGAGAAGGCCTTGAGCCGTGGGTCTGCAGCTGCCCTGCTGGAGCCTTCCCCAGCCTCAGCCCCTTCTAACAGCCTCGAGATGGTTATCTCAGGGGGATGACAGTTGGTCTCAACCCAGAAAGGCATCTGCTGACAGCTCCTCTTTTCCTCCCGCTCTTCTGCAAAAGCAATCTGGCAAATAATCCACGTCTCTTTTGACCTCGTCCACAGGAGTATCAAGTTCATTCTCCAAACGGTTTACCTGACTAACAAACAAGGGACATTTTCCATGGTCAGGAAAACTCTCAAAGGGAAGAGAACCGAATGAGCTGGGATCTGGGTTCAAGTTCGGGCCCAGAAATGCATTCATCTGGTCAATGACCACTTCTAAACTCCATTTTTGCCCATCATAAAATGAACACATTGGAACCACCCAACCCTTCTCCCAAACCTGTGAGCACCTAAATCGAATGACAATGGGGTCACACCTAACTTACCATGAGTGCACACCAATTATTTTTCCCACCAGCCGGAAGGCCCAACCTAAGGTCAGATCTCACAAAGAGTAAACACAATTTGGCAAACCTGTCATTGTTGTAGCAGATAAGAGAAGCTATTACTTTATCAGCTGACACCAGAGTTCCTTTTAGGGAAGGAAATGTCTTTGTTTGGGAAAATACCTTGATAGGCCCCTTGGGGGGGGTAGAAGGTGAGGCTCTAAGGACATGGGTGGGGAGGGAAAAGACAAAGAGAGCTAAATAACTCTGCGGAGGCCATGAACAAGAATTTGAGGATGAGGAAGAACAAAGAGAAAAAAAGGAAAACTAAGCAAAATGCTCAAAGACTGAAAGTGGAAAGTTGGGGAAGCTTTTATTTTTAAGCTTTTTAAAAAAATTTTATTTATTTTTGAGAGAGACATGTGCACAAGCAGGGGGAGGGGCAGGGGGAGAGGGAGAGAGAATCTCAAGCAGACTCTATGCTACATGTAGAGCCTAACTCAGGGCTCCATCCCAGGAAACCAAGAGTCGGATGCTTTTAACCATGTGCCCGCCCCAGGTGCATGCGCACGCATGCACACACACACACGCACGCACAAAAAATATTAAATAAATTAAATTATATAAATAAATTTTTAATAAATTAAAATATAAATAATAAATTAAAAATAGACATATATATTTTAAAGTGAGATCTCTGACTGCAATTCTGCAATCCAGCCCTCTCTCCAATGTAATCCATTCCCCAGATCAGTAACGAATCTCCATTCCACAAAGCTACCTCCTGGGAGCAGGGTCAGGGGACGTCAAAGAGAAGGGGTGTGTTCAACTCCGGGGGCAGTTCTGGGATAGAGATAATGGGGTGGTCACAATTCAGCAAAGGAAGACATTGAGAGTCAGAGGTAACACTGAGAAATCCAAATCCAAGGAATTAACAGAAATCTTGGAGAATGCCTGGTTTTTCCCTGCGCTGGGAGGTGGCCTTCCGACCAATCCCGTGGAGAGTGGAGGTATTAGGATGAGCACAGTAGGTAACTGAAACCCTCAACCATCTGATTCTGATCACAAGAACCATTTTTCCAGGCTTCTCTCTGGCTGAAGTCAGTATTCTTTGGCTAGTATTGATTGAACTTCAGTCATAATTTAAGAATCAACCATGCAAGAGAGTACGGCGGCTTTTATCTTCTCTTTTCTGACTGTATCCTGACCAGTATATGCTCTGGGAAGTATTAATTCAATGCAGGTAGGTGGTTCCTTTATGATAATAACCCAGTGTATCTGCATGCTATCTATAATTCTTCACCATCCTAGCTCATTGAATATTGGATCTTCACAATAACCCTACGAAGCAGGAAAGACATGGATTATCAATTTCATGTTAACAATGAGAACACTGAAGCCAAAAGAATCAAAAAATTAAATAGGTATGAGAAACAATTCCAATCTTAAGGAATGTCAGATTGAAAAAATATAAATGCATGAAAAGCCAAATAACAGCATTAAAGAAGTAGGAATAAATATAAAAATAAATGTTGTTGGGGTGGCTTGGCTGGCTCACTAGGTAGAGCATGTGACTCTTGATCTCAGGGTTGTGAGTTCGAGCCCCACGATGAGTGTAGAGATTACTTAAAAAAAAAATCTTAAAAAAAATTAAAACTAAAAAACGTTGTGAGGAAGAACAAAATTGATGGAAAAATGGTAGAGGTCATTATGCATCCAAAAATCACAGTAGGGTCAGCTCAACCTTCTCATGACCCCACCCATTTCTGGCCAACCTCATGACCTCCCAAGGACTTCATTGTCTCCATCAAGATCACCATAATAGCTTCCTCACTAGTCTCTCTGACTCCAGGCTTTTTTTTTTTTTAAAGTGAGCATACAAAGTGTCAGGGATGGGGAGAGGGAGACAGAGAGTCTTTTTTTTTTTTTTTTTTTGAGACAGAGAGTCTCAAGCAGGCTCCACACTCAGCGTGGAGCCCAATTCAGAGCCTGATCTCACAACCCTGAGATCATGACCTGAGCCCAAATCAGGAGTCTGGTGATGCTTAACCGATGAGCCATCCAGGCGCCCCTCCAGGCTTGTTTTTCTTTGTTTTCTCCAAATAGGATGACCTTTATAACATGCAAATTCATTCCTTCCCTCCCCTCCTTACTCTTCAGAGGGCTCCCCGCTGCCCTAATCTCAAGTAGAACTCTTCAGCCTCACCTACCTATCTGTCTTGATCTGGTCCTCTCATCTCCCAGGCCTCCTCTCTTGCCAGTTGTTGTCTGAAATCCTCTGCTCCTCAGACCCTGTTGTGTAATAAGAAAAATATCTGGGCTTTGTCTCTCTTCCTGGCACAAAGCTCCTAAAACATCTGGGATTTCCTGGATGAGAGGAGTGTCTTTTCTTCTTCATAAGAAGTCCCTTCCTGTCGCACCTGAGCTTACACTAATGAAGTAACTTAGAGTGGGGTTGCTAGATCGCCTCAGGATGGGGCTGGTCACCGAAAAGACCCAGTGATCAGAAGGTTGGAACCTCCAGCCCCACTTGCAACCTCCTGGGAGCTGGGGAGGGGAGGCTGGAGTTGAGGTCCATAAAAACCTGGATAAGACCCTGGGAGAATTGTGTTGGGTAAACACACTCAGGTGTTGGAAGGGTGGTACACCCCAACTTCCTTCCTTCCTTCATTTTTTTTATTTTGAATATTTCATTGATTTATTTAACAGAGAGAGAGAACAAGTATGAGCAGTGGGGGAGAGGAGGAAGCTGGCTCCTCACTGAGCAGGGAACCTGATGTGAGGCTCCAACCCAGAACCCTGGGACCATGACCTGAGCCAAAGGCAGACACCCAATGGACAGAGCCACCCATGCGCACTGCCCACCCCCAACTTCATTTAGACAGAAGTTCCTGTGTAATAAACTATGGAAGGTAAGTAAAGTGCTTTCCTGAGTTCTGTGGACTGATCTAACAAATTATGGAGCCCAAGGTGATGGGAACTCCCAGTTTATAGCTAGTGAGAAGTATGGGTGATGTGAGACTTGGTAAGTGAGACTCGGTAGTGAGAGCAGTCGGAAGGACTGGGCCCTTCCGCTGTGGGGTTTGTGTGAACTCTGAGTGGTTAGTTTCCAAATCGACAGCAGCGGGTGGTGGAGAATCGGTCAGTGTCAGAAAACATCCCAGACAGATGGTTGTTCTGTTTCGCTTTCCCAGTTTCCTGAGCTGTGCCCCCAGGCCCACAGCCTCCTGGCCTTTGCACCCGTCATCCTTTCTGCCTGCATCACTCCTGCCCACACTCCTGGTCTGGCTAATTGCATTCCATCCTTCATGTCTTCCTTTGATGCCCCCTCCCAAGAGAGGCCCTTCCCACCACTATGTACCAAAGCACCTACATCCTGCTCCTTCCTAACACCTTTGACTTCCCCTTCTACGACTGTCTTCTCCAAAAGCAAAGGTAGCTCTGTAACTCGCTGACAGGTGGGCTACATCTGTCTGTCTGTCCAGCTTCTCATCATTTCCAGCACTTCTCACTGTGCCTAGTGTGTTGCAGACACTTAAGTGTATTGTGTTGAAATGAATGAATGGATTTGAATTCAGAAAGAAAAGAAAGCAGTATAATTGGAGGTGGTCAGGAAAGAGGTAGGCTAGGACTTGAATGACAAGTGGAGAAGCTCCGGCAGCCACCCGATACATCAGTGACAAATCATGGCTCCTTCCTCCATCCCAGGAGGCAGCTTCGATGTGGAGGACAGAGCACTGAACTAGGAGAGAGTTAAAAAAAAAAAAAAAAATTAAGTGATAAAAAAGCACTGACAAAATATAGATTATTTCCTTGGCCCCAAGAGTGTATGTATGCACAAGCAATATTCAAAAAAGAGAAGGTGGTTGAAAAATGCAAAAAATAAGAAAGAATGATACTGTGGCAAATAAATAAAGTCACTCATCCCTCCAGGGCAAAGGTTGGCCAGGTTTGCTTGCATCTTATTCAATGTTGGATTTATTTATTTTAAAACAGCTCTATGGAGATGCCTGGCTGGCTCAGTTGGTTAAGCATCTTCCTTTGGCTCAGGTCATGATGCTAGGGTCCTGGGATCGAGCCCCGCATCCGGCTCCTTTCTCAGCAAGGAACCTGCTTTTCCCTCTGCCTACTGCTCCTCCTCCTTGTTCTCTCTCTCCTCTGACAAATAAATAAATAAAATCTTAAAAATGAATAAGTAAAACAGCCATATTGAGGCATAATTGATATCAGAGGATTATACACACATTTAATACATACAATTTTATGGTTTGGACACATGTAACACTCATGCTGCATTTATCACAAGCAAAGTAACAGACCTAACTATTGCCTCCCTAAGTTTCCTATATGTCCCTCTGTTTGTTTCTTTGTTAATGATAAGAACACTTAACACCCTAATCCTGACTAAAAGTCACGAGAGTGACTTCCAAGCAACCTGTAGGTGACAAGAACAAAATCAAATAGGGAAGTTCTTGGTCCCAGGGGCCCAATGGGATGCTAGATTCCAGGAAGTGATATAATCCAGGAAGTGACATATTTCACAGAAAGATGCAATCCGGGAAGTGGTGTTCGAGTTCCAGTCAAAAGTGTAGGAGGCAGACATCCTTGCTGAGACTTGGCATAGGGATCTACCAAGGCAAAGAGCTCAGGGTAAGAGGCAAAGCTTTGCAGGAGATGTAGGGGCTGTGGAGGAAGAAGATGGGACTGGATGTACCACTCCCCAGGGAGGTGGCAAACTCGGAGCCCGGGACTCCCCACCAACAAGCACGTTCATGGGATGACACAGGACCAGGAAGCAGGCTTCTCCCAGGCTCTGTATTTGCCCATTTTCATCATGAGGGAAGAACAGCTAAAAAGAACAGACAGTTTAAGTACTTCTGTAAAATAGACAATATTTTAACTAAGTAAGGAAATGAAGAAAACGGGAGGAAAAAGGAAAAGAAGCACAAATATCAAGTATCCTACCAGTCAGGCTGAGCAGTGATGGAAAAGATCTCAAAGAAGATGAAAAATTCTGTCCCTTCTTGCTGCAAAGCCTTGGGTCGGACTCCCAGCCGAGGGACCCCGACCATGGCCAGAGACCGCAGATTCCTCTGGCTTCTGGATGCAAAGGAAGTTCATAGGTTCAGGAATTTCAAGAAACCCCTTCCAGTCACCTGCAAGCTAATTGCATAATTCTCTCACAGAATAATAAACAGGAGACTGAATTTTAGGGCAGTAAAATGGGGTCCCCGAGATACAGGAAACCACATTTTCAGATTAACCATAAAGGAGGAGGTCAAACTTTCACTCCTGAAAAAAATTTCCAAATATTCCAGAAAACTCAGGTAAAGAATGAGAGAGAGAGAGAAAAGGAAGAAAGAAGGCGGGCTTGCAAAATTAGGACCCCCTGCCAGACAGACGCTCCATCCAGAGTCTGAAGATATGCAAGGCCGGAGGGTCGGGTATCCTGAAACATTCTTCCTGCTGAGACATCAGAACACACTTTTTTTTTTTTTTTTTTTTTTTTTAACGAGCGCACTTCTTAATGAGAAGATGAAACTTTACTCCTTTCTCTGCTTTCCTGGGACAGAGCTGATTCCTTAGACATTCCCTTTACACCATCTCAAATGCTCTTTTCCAAAGATCAAACCATCATTTTTCCATGACACTCCTCCTTTCTGGAAAGCTCAAGAGCCCATCTCTCTTCCCAGAAGCCTGAGCTGACCCAGCACCAGCCTCAGAGAGGTGCTCAGGGGCACAGGGCTGTCCTGGAGCCAGACCGCCTCCCTCTGGGACAGCCACGCCTTGCTCTCCCAACATCAGCAATGACTACTCCCAACATCAGCAATGACTACCCCCTCACCAGTGTGCACCCAGGCCTCCTCCACCATCTCAGCCAGGACTGCACCTTTCAGAAAAGGGATTCCTTTTTAAAGGATCGCTCATAGGCACCCCGCACATCCTCGTGAAAAATATCTTAAACTTTCCTTTAAAGAGTTTCAAATCGGCTTGATAAGATTCTAGGGAGTAAAAACTTAGAAGTCTTGCTAAAAAGAAAACTAAACTATATCTTAATTATTTAAAAACATTCATATTTGGTAAGTGACTTTAGTAAGCGATCGTGCCCAGTTATCGCCCAGGAATACAGTCGTGCAGCTCAGTGCTATTTACTCCTGAATGTGGGTTGGTTCTTTTTTTTCACAGTGGCCACATGCCCCTTCACATACAGTCATTTTGGGTGTTTCTGACGATGTTGGTGCAGGAATGAAGTCAAATGTCAGGAATCTGGAATGAAATGCCTTTCTAAGCCAATAACAAATCTGGTATAAGAACACAGGCTTCATAGAAAAGATTCAAATAATTTGCAAGTGTACAAAGCGAAGTTCCCCCTTCCCTTCTCCTCTCTCACACCCAGGGGTGGTTAGAGCGAATATCCTTAATTGTTTAATTATCCTTCCAGACCTTTTAATATCTGTCTATCTGTCCACCATCTGATCGATACATCCCACAATCACATATATCGAAATGTACTCGTGCCATGCAAACTGCCCAGCGGACTCCCTTTTCATTGTTTTTAACAAGACAATGCAGGATGGACATAGGTTAGGGTTGTTGTATACGAAGATTTACTTCATTCATTATCACGGTCACACCGTCTCCCACAGTGCGGGTTTGTAACAATATAAACTAACTACTTTGGGAACTCCAGGCTTCTCAGATATGTTTCTACAACTTCCAGATAGGGTACTTGTATGACGCTTTAGAGCACAAGAGTTGTAATGGGCTGCTCAGGTCCAGCCCTGTCTCAGCTGCTGGAGTTACCTGCTCTGGGTCTCAAGCCTTTGAATCTTGAAAGCTGGCAAGCAGAGCCCCTACCTCGCAGTGCTCTGCCCATCAGACACGTTAACATCAGTTCACCTGCACATCCCAATTGCCCTTAGTATTATCTGCACCTTCGCAACCGGTGCTGGTATTTCTGAAAGGTAGCTTCCTAGAAGTCGGATCTAAGAGATTGACCAAAATGCCTTTCGAGAAGCCTGACTAATTTGCACAGCCACCAAGAATATACAGGAATGTCCTTCCTCCCTTACCTCTGTGGTGACACTCTTCCAATTCCACTCTGGGACTTTGATTTCAGATCTATCCTTCTCAGACATTCCTGAGTTTGAGTTGGTGTGAAGCAGCCTGGAAATTTAAACTGGAGCTTAGAACACCTGCCAAAATTTCAAATACCTGTGCTCCTTCATCCAGCAGTGCCGATTCTGGGAACTGATCCTACAGACATGCGAACAGACTTGCCAAAGGACATATCTACAAGGTTATTCATTGCGGGATTGTTTGTAGCAGCCATAGACGGGAAACTAACAGGAGACGGTAAAGTAATTGATGGCTCACCCACACAATGGATTACTATACAGCCCTCTTTTTTAAAAGGAGAGAAGCTGTCTTTATACCAATAAAGAACAATATCCCAGATGTATTTTTTAGGTGAAAACAAGAGTATAATAGCTAACACTTGAAGCCCACATTTCATCAATTCTAAAATGTGCATTTTTTTCACTTTGTTAAACATTTTTGAAACAAGGATGCGTTATAGTCAAAGGCATGTCATAATTTAATTGGAATGGTTTTTCTTTCATTGTCCATGAAATAACGATGTCTCACAATCCATGGAGTCTTGGATCTGATGAAACATAGTAGTGCTTACCAGGCCCAAGGCATCCTTTGTTTCAGCCTCACCACAACCCTGGGAGGATAAGTACTATTCTCTTCTACACTTTACAGGTAAGGAGATGAGATTTGACCTTGGGCCGTCCTGCTCCAGAGTCCATGACCTTAGAATCCTGATACCACACCTCCCTGTGATGACAGCACCACGTGTCCTATAGAGAGGACTCCCCGAGAGCCAGGCTCTGCCCTAAATGCTTCTTACCTGTATTTGCTCATCTAATCCTGTTACCATATAAGACAGATACTAGTATTGTCTTCATTATACAGAAGAGGAAACTGAGGCACTAAGAGGTCATGAAACTTGCTTAAAGCCACACAACTAATGGGTTGAGGAACTGGGCTCTGGCTTCAGGAGTCATGCTTTTAGCATTCTTTATGCTGTCTTTTGTATAAAAAGAGGGGGTTATAATGATCTACTCATATTTGCAAATTGGCATCTTAGAAGACGTCAAAGAAGCAGTTACAAGTGTATCAGTAGGGTAGTAGGCAGGAGCTGAGCAACTGGGGAGGGGGTGGGAAACAAAACTTCCTTCTTCTACCTTTTTGTTTGATTTTTGACTCCTGGCAGTGTATTACCCCCTTTAAACTGAGTGCAATGACAATTTTACCTTCGCTTTAAATTAATACACCGTGGCGGGAGAGAAGTGGTCCTAAGTATCCTGTGAATCAGATTTCGCTATCCATTTCTATCTTTTAAGCCTCAGAAGGACTTTTGTTTTATTGATATTAGAGGAGCAAGGGAAAACCATCAATCTTCATCACAGATACCGTGATTTCAAGGCTTGTGTCCTATCCTAACATGCATCCATAGCTCTGTCAGACCATGCCGATACAAGATGGTGGCCCATAACCATGCATCGTCCCGCCCTTTGACCGCTTGGTTCCAGCTGGTGAACAATGGAGTCACGCAAAAATCTAGGCTTCCCCCCAGAATCCTACCTTTAAGGATGGGGACTTGGATTGCCTTGTATTGATATGACACAGTTGTGGCCTCAGCTGTAAAGTAAATTTTAGAAACTCCTTGGCTTTCCAGCAAAGACATAAAACGTTTCCTTTTAATTTGTATTTTTTTTTAAGATTTTATTCATTTATTTGACAGAGATCACAAGCAGTCAGAGAGGCAGGCAGAGAGAGAGGGAGGAGGAAGCAGGCTCCCCGCTGAGCAGAGAGCCCGAAGCAAGGCTCAATCTCAGGACCCTGAGATCATGACCTGAGCCAAAGGCAGAGGCTTTAACCCACTGAGCCACCCAGGCGCCCTGTATTTAGTTTTTGAAGCTTGCCTGCTAGTACGTAAATGAAGGATATGATGGGGGCAGGTGCCTGGCTGGCTCCGACACTCAATCACAGGGTCCTGAGTTCAAGTCCCATGTGGCACATGGAGCCTATTTAAAAATAAATAAATAAATATAAATAAATAAGTACATGACATGATACATTTTGGGATTTTTTTTATTTATTTGAGAGAGAGAGACAGAGCACAAGCAGGGAGAGCTGCAGGCAGAGGGAAAGGGAGAAGCAGACTCCCGGCTTAGCAGGGAGCCCTACATGGGGCTCTATCCAAGGACCCTGGGATCATGACCTGAGCCCAAGGCAGTCGTGTAACCAATTGAGCCACCCAGGCACCCCCATCTTGGTTTTGTTAAACAGTAGAGTTGGTAGTTCAGCACCCCACCCAGATGCTTCGGGGGCTGGGTAGAAGGCAGCCATCCTTCCAATGTCAGTCTTCCCACATGCTATTTTTCTAGCTTGAGGCTAGAATACCTGGATTCTGTTTCTTTCTAGATAAAGTCCTAAAGAATCAGCTAATATGATTCTAGTATTCCTAGATCAGGGCATACTGTACTCAAAGGACTCAGGGCTTGCTGTAGATTCCCTAAGCCATCAGAAGAGACCTCAGCAAATGCCTTTTTTTAAGAGAGAGAGCAGGAACAGGGGGAGCAGAGGGATAGGGAGAATTAGACTCCCCGCTGAGCAGAGTCTGATGTGGGGCTCCATCCCACAACCCTGGCATTATGACCTAAGCTGAAGACAGATGTTTAACTGACAGAGCCACCCAGGCATCTAGCAAATGCCATTTTTTTAGAATTCCTGGTAAAGCTATAAAATGAAGAAATGCCCAGATGGGGCCACAAAATTATGGCATATTTAAAACATACACATTTTTAAATCAGTCCTTTGAACATAAAAAAAGCAGAAATAACGAAAGGTAGTTGTTAGAAGATTAATTAGAAGATAATTACAGAGTTTATAAAAATATTTACTCATAGCACATGATCAGCAGTGTGGTCCAGGCAAGGGCCACAGGTTTGAAGGCACTGGATGAATATCTTCTCTCAGTTTGTTGGTGTGTTTCTGTGGCTCTGCGTATAATCTCATTTGGAAATAAGATTAAAATTCTATATTTATGATGGTCTGTTCTTGTGAGGCCTGAGGAAATTCAGCGAAATTCTTGAGGCAGGAGAGAATTAGTCCTACAAAATAGAAATTAGAAGAGTCCTGACAGTACTTCTGCTCTTTGGCATAAGTTCTGCAAGGATTGGTATAAGCCAGCTTTGAATCGGCATATCAGAGTTATTAGGATGCATTTCTATTTTTTGTATTAATTTGTTCACCCAAAAGACGGCATGTAGGGAGTAAAGTAAGTGAATTCCGCAATGCTACCTCGTCTTTGCACTTTTAGATTCTTTGCATTATGCACAACTAAGAGTTCACTATATTTTTGTACAGGTATTTAATTAGAATTGTCATCACCCATTTTCCATTTTAAAGAAGATCTTTAGAAAGAACGGCTCCCATGTAATGGCTACACGCAAAAGAATGGAACAGGACCACTGGCTGACATCGTATACAAAGGTAAATTCAAAGGGGATTGAGGACCTAAATGTGAGACCTGAAATCATAAAAATCCCAGAAGAGAACACAGGCAATAATTTCTCTGACATTGACATTGGCCAACTTCTCTCTGGAGGGTTCTCCTGTAGCAAGGGAAACAAAAGCAAAAATAAACTACTATAAAAAAATATCAAAATAAGAAGCTTCTGCACAGAGAAGGAAACAATCAACAAAACTAAAAGGCAACCTACTGAAAGGGAGAAGATATTTGCAAACGACATCTCCGATAAAGGGTTAGTATCCAAAATATATGAAGAACTTGTGAACTCAACACCCCCAAACCAAATCATCCAATTTAAGAAATGGGCAGAAGACATGAACAGACATTTCTCCAAAGAAGACATCCAGATGGCCGAAAGACACATGAGAAGATGCTCAGCATCATTCATCACCAGGGAAATGCAAATCACAGCTACAATGAGGGAGCACCTCGCACCTGTTGGAAGGGCTGACATCAAAAATACAAGAAACAGGGGAGCCTGGGTGGGTGGCTTAGTGGGTTAAGCCGCTGCCTTCAGCTCAGGGTCCTGGGATCGAGTCCCACATAGGCCTCTCTGCTCGGCAGGGAGCCTGCTTCCTCCTCTCTCTCTCTGCCTGCCTCTCTGCCTACTTGTAATCTCTCTCTGTCAAATAAATAAATAAAATATTTTTAAAAAAAAAACAAAAAATAAGAAACAACAAGTGTTGGAGAGGATGTGGAGAAGAAGGAACACACATGCACTGTTGGTGGGAATGCAAGCTGGTGTAGCCACTGCGGGAGATAGTATGGAGGTTCCCCAAAAAGTTAAAAATGGAATTACCCTGTAATCCAGCAATCACACTACTGGGTATTTACTCAAAAAAATACAAACGCACTGATTCAGAGTGATGCATGCTTAGAGCAGCATTATGTACAATAGCCAAATTATGGAAGCAGTCTGTGTCCATTGACTGATGAATGGATAAAGAAGTTATGGTATATGTATACATGGACTATTACTCAGCCATAAAAAAAAAATCTTGTCATTTGCAACAATGTGGGTGGAGCTAGAGTGTATAATGCTAAGTCAAATAAGCCAGATGGAGAAAGAAAAAGGCCCGATGACTTCACTCATATGTGGGATTTAAGAAAAATACAAATGAACAAAGGAGGGAAAAAAGAGAGAGACAAACCAAGAAACAGACCCTTAACTATAGAAAACAAACAGATGATTATGAGCAGGTGGAGGAGTGAGGGGATGGATGAAATAGGTGATGGGGACTAAGGAGGGTGTTTGTTGTGAAGAGCACTGGGTGTTGTCTGAAATTGTTGAATCACTGTATTGTACACTTGAAACTAATATAATACTATATGTTAACTATACTGGAATTAAAACTTAAAACTTAATAAAAAAGGGGCGCCTGAGTGGCTTGGTGGGTTAAAGACTCCGCCTTCGGCTCAGGTCATGATCCCAGGGTCCTGGGATCGAGCCCTGCATCGGGCTCTCTGCTCAGTGGGGAGCCTGCTTCCTCCTCTCTCTGCCTGCCTCTCTGCCTACTTGTGATCTCTGTCTGTCTGTCAATTAAATAAATAAAATCTTTAAAAAAAAAAAAACTTAATAAAAGAAAAAGGGAGAGGCCCTCGGTGGCTTGGTCAGTTAAGCATCTGACTCTTGAGTTCAGCTAAGGTCATGATCTCGAGGTCATGAGATCCGCCCTCAGTGGGAGTCTACGGGAGATTCTCTCTCCTTCTGCCCCTCCCCCTGCTTGCTTGTGCTCTCTCTTTATCAAATAAATTAAAAAAATCTTTAAAACATCTTAATTTAGAAAAAATAAAATATAGCTCCCGTGCAAGTATCAATTTTAAAAAAAAAGCAGGAGGGGTTATATTCTTATCAGATAAATTGGACCTCAGAGTTTAAGAATTTTATCAGGAACATTACGCAATGATAATGGGACCTATCTACCAAGAAAGCATAGCAGTCCAAAGTGGGTGCTCACCAACCACAATACTGCAAAATATGTGAAGCAAAAACCGATAGACGTAGTGGAGAAATAGACGTATTCACCCTTGGTGTTGAAGACAGCAATACACCTTTCTCAACAACTGATCGAATGAGCCTACAGATGAGTAAGGTTAGAGAAAAACTCAATACGCAGGGGGACCTTATGGACATTTTTAGAACATTCCACCAAAAACAGCAGGGCAGACATTCTTTTCAAGCACTCATGGAGCCCATATCGAGATATACCAGGATAGGCCACATACTGGGCAGTCAAACAAGCCTCCACAAATCTAAGAATTAAAGGCATTCCGAGTTTGCTCTTTGAACCACAATGGAATCAAAATAGATAAAGAAAAGGTACCGGTGAAATTTTCAAACAATCGGAAACTAAACAAAATGTGACTATAAAAATCCACAGGTCAAAGAAGATCATACGAGAGAAATTTAAAAAAAAATACATTGAACTGAATTCAAATGAAAATAAAACAAACCGAAATTTGTGGAATGCAGGTAAAACAGCGCAGAGAGGGAAATTTAAGCACTCCATGCATACATTTGAAAAGAGGGAAAATCCCAGATGAGCGATCTAAAACCTTATGTCAAGCAAGAACCTAGAAAAAGAACAAAACAAACTCAAAGCAAGAAGGACGTAAGAAAGACGAGTCGAGTCGAAACCAATGAGATTGAAAGCAGAAAAACAATAGAGAAAAATCAGCGAAACAAAGAGCTGGGTCTTTGAAAAGACAAGTAAAATTGACAAAATTAGGAAGACAGAAGAAGAAAAGAAAAAGTGAGAGAACATGGGAATGACCAATATCAGGAACGAATGTGAGGATACAGCTGCAGACCCTGTCGAGCTTAAAAAGAAACAAAGGTGCCACTCTGGACGAATGTACACACATAAGTTTGCCCACTTAGATGGAAAAAACCAAGTCCTCAAAAACCACAAGCTGCCACAATTCACTTACTATGGCATAGGTAACTTGAGCAGCCCTACACTACAAGGGAATTGAATTCATATGTTAAAGAATTAACACCAGTTCTATATAATTTTATTCAGAAAATGTTCATCACAGCCTGTAGTTTTCTCTTCTCCTGGTGTCTTTATTTGGCTTTGGTACCAGGGTGATGCTGTGCTGGTAATATGAGTTTGGGAGTGTTCTCTACTCTTCTATTTTTTGGATGAGTTTGAGAAGCTTTGGTGTTAATTCTTTAAATGTTTGGCAGAATTGGGGCACCGGGGTGGCTCAGTTGGTTAAGTGTCTGCCTTCAGCTCAGGTCACGATACCAGGCTCCTGGGGTTGAGCCCCGCATCAGGCTCCCTGCTCAGTGGGGAGCCTTCTTCTCCCTCTCCTCCCTGCTTGTGTTCCCTCTCACTATCTCCTTCTCTCCCAAATAAATAAATAAAATCTTAAAAAATAGAAAAGAGAAGCCATTTCGTTAGAAAAGATACGTCACCAAAGAGGTTAAAGTGATGGCAAACAAGCACATAAGAAGATGATTAACATCATTAATTATTAGGGGAGTGCAAATTAAATCCACCAGGAGATACCTCATTACACCTATCAGAATTTTCTAAAATAAAAAATAGTGACAAAACCAGGGTGCTCGGCTCACTTGGTCGGTTGAGCATGTGACTCTTGATCTCAGGGTCGAGAGTTCAAGAAACTGGACTATTTATACAATCCTGGTGGAAATGTAAAATGGGATGGCCTTTCTGGGAAAGGGTTCGGCACTTTCTCCGAGATCTAACCATGCAAACTACCATGCAATCCAGTTATGCACTCCGAGGCATTTATCCCAAAGAAATTAAGGCTTATGTCCAATAGAAACCTGTATGTGAGTGCTTATGGCCACTTCATTGATGATAGCCAGAAACTGGAAACAACCCAGATGTCCTAGAATGGGGGGAATGGTTAAACTGTGATCTCTGCATCGTGGAACACTACTGAAAACTAAAAAGGAGCAAGTTATTGATATGGCAACAACTGAGATTGATCTCCAGAGAATTACACTGAGTGAAAACAGACAACTCCAAATGGTTACATATTATAGTATTTCATTCACATAACATTCTTCAAATAACAGAATTATAGAAATGGAGGACAGAATCGTGGTTGTCAGATTTAAGGAGGGATTGGGGTCAGGAGGGAAGTAGGTATAGAGGAGGGATCTTTGTGGCTGGAAGTGTCCTGGGGATTGACTGTCCATGTTAATATCTTTGTGATGAGGGCGCCTGGGTGGCTCAGTGGGTTAAGCCGCTGTCTTCGGCTCAGGTCATGATCTCAGGGTCCTGGGATTGAGGCCCGCATCGGGCTCTCTGCTCAGCAGGGAGCCTGCTTCCCCCTCTCTCTCTCTGCCTGCCTCTCTGCCTACTTGTGATCTCTGTCTGTCAAATAAATAAATAAAATCTTAAAAAAAAAAATCTTTGTGATGAATATCGAACTATAATTTTGCAAGATCTTGCCATCAGGGGAAACTGGGTGAAGGGTGTACAGAATTTCTTTGCATTATTTTTTGCAAGTACATGTGAATCCACAATTATTTCAAAATAAAAAGTTCAATTAAAAAATATTCAAAGGGGCACCTGGGTGGCTCAGTGGGTTAAGC
Source organism: Mustela putorius furo (assembly GCF_011764305.1). Classification (NCBI taxonomy): domain Eukaryota; kingdom Metazoa; phylum Chordata; class Mammalia; order Carnivora; family Mustelidae; genus Mustela; species Mustela putorius. The sequence goes on from NW_025422045.1 coordinate 11,929,686, forward strand.
CTCTGTCTTTAGCTCAGGTCATGATCCCAAGGTCCTGCTATCAAACCTGAGCCTCCCATCGCATCGCTTTCTGCTCAGCAGGGAGCCTGTTTCCTCCTTTCTCTCTGCCTGCCTCTCTGCCTACTTGTGATCTCTGTCTGTCAAATAAATAAATACAAATCTTTAAAAATAAATAAATAAATAATAAAAATATTCAATAACCAGGAAAAAATATCTGTAGCAAATACATAAGGTATGAGATTAATAAACTCACTTTACAAAAAGCTTTAATACAAATATTTTTAAGAAGTTTTAATACACAAATTTAAATATAGTAAAAAATCTCCCCAGAACAATAGGGAAAGGATGCAGATGTTAATTCAGAGAAGAAATACAAATCACTAATAAAAATTTGGGGAAAGAATTGTTTAATAGTATTCAAAGGATTACAAATTAAAATTATAATAAGATACAATCTCCTATGAAATTGGCCAAAGAAAAAAAAAAACTAAATAAAAAAAATATTCAAAGGTGATGAAGTTGCAGGAGAAAAAAACAGTCTTACATACTACTGATATATGTAAATTGGTATAACCCTTCTGGAAAGCAATTTGCTAGTATTACATGTAAAAAATATTCCTAACTTTTGACCTAGTAACCCAGCTGCAAAGAATCCATCCTAAAGAAAAACCAAAATGTGGTCAAAGATGTATGTACCATAATGTTCACCCTTGCTTTGTTTGCAGTAGAAAAACCTGGAAACAAGCCAACATTTAACAATAGGGAATGATTAACAATTTATATATAGTACATACATACAATGAAATGTACTACTATCTAAAAATCACATTTTCAAGGATATTTAATGACAGGGAAATGTTGGAGATATGTTTAGTAAGAAAATATACAAATAGGTTGTTAACTGATTTTCTATGGGTCATGGGAATACAGATTTAAAAATTTTTGTTCCAAAAAAAGAAATTTTTGTTTCTATTCTGCATAGTCCAAAGTTACTATAATAAGCTTTTTTTTTTTACACTTTGGCAGTACAGAATTATGTTAAAGCATTTTTATTGAATACAAAATATAAAGTTAATGTTTCATGTGATTTAAAATAATCTATAATGTTAATTCTGTAATATATCTTTGTTTTGCATGCTATCTTCACATCATTCTTTCCATCCTGAAATTTTTCTACATACAGAAAACCTGAAAAAATTGTGCATTGAAACCTCATATATTTACCACTTAGCTTCTATAATTAACATTTTTGCTATATTTACTTTATCACATATCCATCAATCCATCTTATTTTTTTATGCATTTAAAAATAATTTGCGGAAATCAGTGCCCTTCATTTCTGAAAACTTCAGCATGCATATCATTAGCTAAAGTTCAATATTTACTTTCGGTTCTTAATTTTTCCAGTTAAAATTTACGTACAGTGAAATACACCAATCTTCTGTTTGATGAACTCTGACAAATGTACACATGTTTGAAACCCAGACTCTAATCAAGATATAGAATAATCCCATCACCCCAGATAGTTCCTGATGCCCCTTTCCAGTCAATCCCCAGTTCCATGCCCCAGAGGCAAGCCAGTGTTTGACTTCTACTCCTATAAATTAGTTTTGCTTGTTACTAAATTTCATGTAAGTGGCCTCACACAGTCTGTACTCTTTTGTGTCTAGCTTGGTTTTGGTTAGCATGATAGCTCTGATACTCTTCTGAGTTGTTGTGTATATCAGCAATTCATCTATTTTTATTGGTGGGGAGTATTCCATTATGCAATTTTTTTATTCTTTGTTTCTTTATTTTTGTTTGTTTCTTTATTCACCTCTTGTTGGACATTAGAATTGTGTCCATTTGGGGGCTATTGCAAAGATGCTGTCAACGTTCTTGCACAAGTCTTATTGTGTGCATGATTCATTTCTGCTGGGTAAATAACTAGGCATGGAATTGCTAGATTTGAGGATAGGTATACGATTTTAAAACTTAAAGAAGTTGCAGAACTTTTTCCGAAGAGGCTGAACCGTCTTAGACACCCATCGAGCATAAAGGAGAGTCTGGTTGTTCCACACCAATTTTTGTTGTTGTCAGTCTTTTTAATTTTAGCTGTCCCGAGGGGTGTGAGTGATAACTCGTTCCCCCGATAGCTAATGATGTGAGGTATTTTTTCGTGTGCTTATAGGCTCTTTGTCTCTTCCTTTGAAAAATGCTCTGTTCAGAGATCTTTATTTTACTCATTTGTTTAATTGGGTTTTTTGTTCTTATTGAATTATGGAGCATGTCATCTTTTTCATATGGCAATAAACAACCTATTTTTCTTATTTGTGTGCATATTGATTAGTTTTCTGGGGTTTCTTTTTAAAATTTTGTGTAATAATTATAGAACATTTTTCCTTTTTTCCTCCTGGTCAGCTGGAAACTTGGTCCGTTTGTCACAAGCCTTTTTCCATGCTGATACAGTTTTAAGAATTATCAGTTTGGGTAGCTACTGATCAAATTGGGCAAAATTTCATTTGTCGCCACACAATTTCAAGGGACAGCTCAAATTCAGATGGTGCCTCAGTCCGCCATCTTGAAATCAGGGAGAAGGTACGCCTCCCTAAACTTTGTAGTCCCAGTCAGCACCTCCGACCATGGCTGGCATGGTGGTCAATACTTGCTTTTTCAATTATTTCCTGTGGTGTGGACCATTTTATTAAATACTGACCTGTAGGGGAGAATTTGGCTCCCCAGTATCAACAGAACCATCAGTTTATCCTTTTAAGGTCTCTTGCCATGAGGGCCCTGTGTCTTCTAAGACACATTGAATGGCATAGCCTGGAGGTGGTCAGGAGGAAAAGGGCTGTCAGGAACCTAAATTATGGAGATCAAAGAGACTTCCAGGGGCCAATCCAGGCAGCCAAGAACTCTTGGAATCTGGATAGGGTCCACAGAAGTGGGCAAAGGCAGGTTCTATGACAGACGCCCATGGAGGATCTGGGGTGCACGAAGCATGAGCGACAAAACTCGGAAACTCGATTCCTCTGACAACTTTTAAAACCTTCAAGCGCTTTGCTTGCCCACAGCCCCTCCTGAGAGAGGGGGCCCAGGCAGCTCTTTCCACACAGTAGGAGCCCCCTGGCCAGATGATTGAGGCAGGGCTTGGTGTCCAAGCCAGAAGCAGCCTTATGGTGGGGTCTCCTAGTGCCAGTGACTAGCCCACCGGGGCAGCACATTTTTGCCTGGGAAGGGAAGGCGTGATGTCCAGACAGCAGCAGAGTCCACTGAATGGCCCAGGCCCCAGAGCCACCATCATATCCAAGTAATGAAGAAGCCTTTGCTGTAATTCTCCGAATTGTTTGTTAGGTCGTCCATGAGGGGCTAGGGCCCAGAGGGTTGGGCTGGGATGGTGTTTCTGGCTGTCCTGCCTGCCATCGGAATCCCAGAGATGAAGTCTGGAATGCCAGCCCAAGGCGTGTGAGATCTGGCTTAGATATTTGGCCAGTTGAAAGTCTATCACCAGCTCTTGCTGGGACTGTTCTGGAAGGGAGTGGACCTAAGACAAGGGGCAGAGCCGACCACCTGTACTTGGGTAGGACAGAGAAGTCGGGCGTTTGGGGTCGTAGGGGGTCGGCAGCCTGGGAGGAGAAGCCAGCAAGCTCCAAAGAGTCTGAGGCAGCAGACAGCCTGCACAAGCGCCATGGTGGCCCACTAGCACCAGAATGGAAAAGACCTGGTCCTTTTGCCGGCTCTAGCCATGAAGATACACGGAAGCAGTCTGAAGAGGAAGGAGGGCTGGTCTTCCCCTTTTTTCACCTCCGCACACCTTCTGCAACCTTGTACTGTCCATCAGTAAACAGCTGAGGGACCTCCTCCCTTGTCCTAACTCAAACCTGGTCCGAACCCACCCCCCTCCTTGAGGGGTCCCCAAGCCTGGAACTGGGGACTTTTTCCTCGTGCTCCATCACCACTCTGTCTCTCCTTCCTCCTCCTTTAAACAGTTATGACTGTCTCTTCCTTGCTGTCATGTGCCTCCTTGTCAGGGAGGTGGTTCCACATCTCTTTTCCTCTTATGATTCTTGTTATCATTCCTTCTTTTTTTTTTTTTTTTTTTTTTAAGATTTTACTCATTTATCAGAGAGAGCACAAGCGGGGGTGGGGGGTGCTGGAGGAGGGCAGCAGGCAGAGGGAGAAACAGGCTACCTGCAGAGCAGGGACCCTGATGTGGGACTCGATCCCAGGACTTGGGATCACGACCTGAGCCAAAGGCAGATGCTTAACCTACTGAACCACCCAGGCGTCCCTCCTGTTACCATTCTTAGTAACTCCCGTGACCTCGCAGATAAACCCTCCGATGCCTTGGCCTCTCAGCTCTGTCATCTTCTCGTCCCCAGTGAAGATCTGCTCTTCCATCTCACTCAGACACCCACCCTCCACCGCCCAGTCCTTGACCTTCCCTCTGATGGCTGCCTCCTCACACTGCAGCTCACCTGCCTTGGTGGTCCCATCCCAACAATCCTTCCAGCCTGGCAGTTCTCCAATCTACAGAGCTCCTGCTTTCTCACTATCAATCATGACTCACTTCCCTCCTTAGCCGACTTGGAATTTCTGGTCGGTCCTGACAATCTCCCAAACACCCCATCTTCCGTGTCCCACGCCTTACGCATTATAATCATCCCACTAATGAAACCCAACTGTCTACCACCCTGACGCCTGTTGGCTAATCTTCCTTTATAGTCGTGGGTCCCCCGTTGCAGGTAAATGGGCACTGGCTCCTCCCAGACTTCACAGTGTGCGGGTGTGGGGCGCTGTTTCCCCACCTTCCCCAGCAACTGTCTCACAACCTTCTCATTCCTCTTCAAACCCTCACTCCCATTCTGCCCCCTCTGCCCCCAAACTCCACTGACCAGCTTGCTTCCTAGTTCCTTCAAGAGCAGACAGGAACTCTGCCACCCTCTCTCCACCCAGTCTACCCACCCTCCTGCATCACAGCCTCTCCTTTCTCTCCCAGCGACAGAGGAGGAAGTGGCTTTTCCTCCACCAGAGGCTAACCAGGATTCCCTGCATCTTGATCTTCTCCGAGACACTCTTCATTTCATGTACCTTCTCTTCTGGATCATTCCTGTCAACACATACATGGGTTTGGCCCCTCTGGATACTTTTGGGATGGAGGCTATGCAGAGAGGTGGCCCGTCCCAGGTCCCAGGGCCTCCCAGCTCCAGCCCGGGATGAGGACCCTGGCTGTGCTGCCTCTTCTTTGGTTTTCAAGCAGGGGAAGGAGCTGCTGTTGCTCCTTCAAGACATCCAGTGTCCCTCTCTCCAGAGGTAGAGTCCCAGTCTCCTTGTTCCTGAGGTCCAGATCATTTTTGTTGTAGACATCTGTTCCCAGCGACTCTGGAGAGACTGGTTTTGTCACAGACTTAGGAGTCTGGAGAACCGCAGAGCAGAGTGGGAGGACCGTGCTGGGCACAAGAGCTAGATTCCTGGGGAAAGGTGTGAAATTAGTCAAAGCAAGATTTGGAGCAGACGAATCTTGCTGCAGCTCTTGTCAGCGGCATGGGGCTGAGTACGGAAGAAACATCTCCAGCCTTGGAGCCGGGAAGCCTACCGGGTTCTCCTACCAGCGGGGGCCATCCTTGCTGTGTGATCGCAAGCGAGTTCCAAGATGTCCTTGAACCTCAGTCTCTTCATCTGGAAAACGGGGAGAGCACATCAAAGACAATCGCACTGTGAGGATGGAGTGAGGTCACAGGCGGCAGACTCTGGGCACACAGCGAGGCCTCTGTACAGATTGTGTTTCTCCTGAACTCCTGATTGGCTCAGCTGGGTTACCCGTGCAGTGCTGGGTGTGTATAGACCTGGCACCTGTCTGTGTCGTGAGGCCTCAGAAACCTGTTTTGCTCACCAGAGTGCACCTGTCTCAGCAGCAAGGCTGTTTCTCCCACCTTGACCTTCTGGTCGGTGCCTCGGAGTCTGGGCAGGCAACGCCATGACTAAGAGGCATGATGGGTAGTTGATTGGGGGCAGGGGGAGGCTCAAGTCAAGAGGGAAAGACAATCACAACAAACCCTTGACCAAGGCTGTTAGAGGTCACTTACTCGGCTCTGCTCTTCCAATAGCTCCTAAAGGCCACATGTCTGCCTTCCCCGGGCCAGGTGGTCTCAGGGCAGAACGAGGATGGGGACCCAGGCCTCCTGGCCCTCCTGAGCCTGGCCAAGATGCCTCACACTGCAGAAGGCGGTCAGCAAGATGGAGGCTGCCCTGAGAACACAAATTCGTTTTTTTTAACAACTAACACCTTGCATAAACTGCACCCTGACCGTGGCAGTCGGTGCAAAGAGTGAATTTTGTTGCATGTGAGTTTTTCGAGGGGGATGAGAAACCATCCACACAGATTATCTTAATTACCAAGTGGTTTTTAAGATTTTGTTTTCTGCTTGTTACAGAAAGTATTTGGGTTGCTTGGGCCTCTTTTTCATAAAACTGGCATCTCTCTCTCTCTCTTTTTGTTAAGTTTCCTTATTTTTTTAGTGCTCTCTACACCCAACATGGGGCTCAAAATCATGAACCCTGACATTAAGAGGTGCAGTTCTTCCCACTGAGCTAGGCAGGAGCCCCCATCCTTCTCTTCTCTATACCAATGACGGCCTCCCACTTTGCAATGTTCTTTCCATCTTTCTGGTCGCCTCACAACCTGTGAGCTACACAGCAGTTAGTGTCCTTCTCTTTCTGTTACATGTGTGAAAGTCGCAGAGACCTGGGTTCGAATCCCAGTTCTGCCCATTGCCCTGTGGTAGCTTGGGCGGGTTACTTCATCTTACTCTGATCCCCACTTTCTCAGCGTGAACTGAGCATGGCCACGCCTTCCTCACCAGGCCATTGTAGGAAGTGGGTTTGACACAGCACTCCCCAGAGGTCCCCAGTGATGAGAATCCTCTGGGTACTTGTTAACACACACATTCCCAGGCCTCGATCCAGAGCTACTGAACCAAAATTCCCAGGGGGTGAGGCCTGGTCAAGTCTGAAAAGCCCCAGGGATTCTTATCAGGACATTGGGGAAAACACCAGGCTGACTTCTAGAAGGCATTTATTGTTGCGTCTGGCACTAAGCGGCTAATATTTATCGAGCATTTGTATGTGTTCAGTCTTTGAAATGGGGTAAGAATGACTCTACTGGATGAGAAACAAGCAAAACGATGTACGATGTCCAACAGACAAGTTTTAAATATATGCCGGTGTGTTCACTCCGTCGTAGTGGGTCAGGTCTTTTCCAGGCTGAGATGGAATGACCCAGAAGCTCTCTCCAAGGGATGTGTGTACCTCTACAACTCCAGGTCTCCGACTTCCCAGCTCCAAAGCTCCAACAGGAAGTTTCTCACTTTCCAAATTCCAAGGACCAAGCTTCACTTAACCAGATTGGGTTCCAGGCCCTTCCTTGTACTGGCCACTATGGTCTAAGTTCAGAATACACTAAATGGCCAGGACTGGGTCATCCCGGAAACTGGAGAGGGTAGTCCCACTTGAACCTCAGGTTCCATATCCATGTGAGTCCCTCTGGGGGACCCCAGAGTGTTGTTGCCAGACCCAACTCCATAGATGTCTCCTACATCAGCTTCCTGTCACTGTTAGTCAGCAAGGCTACACAAGTCCCCTCAGGTTGGAGTCTTTCTTGTCTCTCCCCTGCATACGCATGGCGCCCCCTGATTTGGCCTGACCTGCTCTCCTCCGTGCCACCATCTCCCACCCTCTCCTCGGCCCTGTTCACTCACCCGGGGGCCCAGCCTGCCACAGGGGCCTATCTAAGGGCTGGTGCAAGGACTCAGGGCCACCATTGTGCAAAGCTGCTTCTTAGGGACCCACAGTGGGAATCCTTCCAACCACAAACAATGAGTTTCTGAACAAGGATAAAAACAGCCTTTGCAAGTCAGCAAATGAGAAAAACGGAACTGCTCATCACCGCCGCCCCCCACCCCCTTCCCTCATGCCTGGCTCTTTTAACACAGTGGATAGGAATGGGGTCTCTCACATTAGGACGTAAGTTTGAGACTTAACTGCCACTGACTAGCCGGGTTAGTTGTCTCCTCCTTGAACTCTGACTCTACAAGATCTATGCAAGGATTCAGGGAGACCATAGATATAAAGCACAGGGCACGGGGCAGCTCATAATCTAGAATCATCACCATCATTATTCTCTTTCCAAGGACAGTTCTCCATCAGGAAATGTGCACAGGTTCCCTGGATAATCAATGGGAGACACAATGGGGAAGCCACCCCCCCCCCACACACACACGCACCACGCATCTTTAAAAACATAGGATGCTCTCCAAAGCCACACGGAACCCACGATGTGCCTGGTGCTTGCTACATCCTGTCAGCCAAAGGCCTGGCTGTTCTTCCCAGGAGATGCTATCCCACTTCCCACAGTAGCGGGCCTCCCTGCGACCACAGTGACGTTGTGGGTATGAGGCAGCCACCCGGGAACAGGGGTCCTGCTTTCCAGGTTGGCCTTGCCATGGCCTTCCTCTTCCATCCAATGGGACTATTGATGACCCGGTGATTTCTAACAGTCCTCCCCTCTCAAGGGTCCATGCAATGGTATTTGCCAGCACTCAAGCTCTGCCCGCCACACCCTCATGGTCGAGGGAGAGGAACTGCATGAACACAGCTGGCCCATATGGGTGGTCCCAGCTTGGGGGAGGAGGTTGCTGGCACTTGGGGGTAAGGAAAGAGGGCTGACTCTGGAAACAAACCTCCATAGCTTATTATGGTGCTGCTTGCTGCTCTTTTCCAGCTGCAGGACCTTGGGCCGATCCCTCTGAGCCACTGGTAGAACAAGGAGGATGGCATTTCCCTGCGTGGCTATGAGGATTCTGTAAAATGAACGAGATGCTGCAGATAAAGCCTGGCACCAGGTACACAGCCAGTTTGATAGATCGGCTTTTCCTGGCTCTCCCCCTTGCACTGAGCTTCCTCTTCTTCCTTGCCATTCATGAAATGGAAATAGCCCCAACAGACGGGGATTCAGGCCGGCTCCATCACTTCTCACCTCCCTGTCACTTGACCTCAGTTTCCCTCATCTGTAAAATGGGCACAGTAATCCTTTTCCTCGAGGATTGGTGTGAATGCGTTGTATGATTGATAGCCTGTTCTCTTAATCCCATCAGCACTAACCTGTTCATCACCATCCATTATGTTTTATAGCACGTATGTCCAGAACTACGAGTCGACTAACCCCAAAAACCTCCAAAGGAGTCAGGGCCAGAAAATCCAGGGCTGGGTCTGCAAGTCTCTTGATTCCACTCCACTCCTATGTTCTTTTCCTGGCTCCTCCTTGCTGCCCTAGGGTAGAGCACAGCACCTGGCCCTGGGAAGCCTTCTCTTCATCCTGCACCCAGAAGAGTGGGTCCATCATTCTCCCCTCAAGAAGCACCTTATTCTGTGGGAACCACACAGAACTAGCCCTCGCTGTGGGGTTCGAGGCTGTAGGGCTGAGAATGAACGTATGTGTATGTGCATTCACTACCATAGTACATTGGTATAACCCTTCTGCAAAACACAGAACCTTGCACCTAAGCCTCAGCAATGTCAACTTTTGTTCAAGGACCCTACTTTTAAGCATTTGTACAAAAAAAAAAAAAATCCACAAAATGTCTTAACAGAACACTCACTGTAGTGAGAAGTGGGAAATAACCCAAATGTTTCTCTAGCCACGTGGTTAGCATTCAGCAAGTCCGAACAGTGAACGAACTGCTACTTCATCATTGAAGACACAGGCTTTTGAACTCTTCAGAGATCAGAGAAACGACCATCATCATGGTAAGTCAAAAAGGAGTAGATTTGTTTTATACGTTCCCGAGATCTTCACGCACATGTCCTTTCTCCAGAGTCTGAACAAAACCGTAAGAGAATTCAAAATAAGGTCTCAAAGTTGGCCTAACAAAATTTTTGGTGATCATTTTGGTGTTTGAGTAATTTTCTGTATCTTTACATCTTTCTGGGGTTTTATGCTGATGACGAAACTCTCGACGAGGACAGCACACCACCCAACCTTGTTTTGGGAGCCAAGGCATCCAAAACTCAGGTATCAGGTTACCTGCCCTGGAAAGAAGCTATTTGATCAGATAACCTGTGCTAAGCTCCCTCCCCCGCCCCATCAGCTAGCAGCTTATCTGGAATGCATCTTAGAAAGACTGATGACCCTGTTGGACTCAAAGAAGCCACCCCCAAAAAAATTGTATAAAAAGATTTATTGAAATTTATCAATGACAAACAGACATAAAACTCAAAAGTTTGGCTCTTCTGAGGGGTAGGAGAGAAACCGGTGCAGATGTTCTTTTATACAGATGAAACACGGGCTAGGAAATCACACGTCACTTCTAAAGCAATCCAGAAGAGGGACATGAAAGCAAACCTGTACATTCACCAGGAATTTGCAGTCATTTCAGATTTCCACTAGGTAAGAAAATACAATTTTGCGTTAGTTTTTCCGTGCTCGGGTGTATGAAAAAAAAACCCAGCCGACATGCAGCAGCGTCTCCTGTGCTCAGGTCTGTAAAAATGGTCTAAGCACAGAAGTACACGTGGAGGAATTGTCTTGTCATTTTCATAAAACAAAGCGTTCTAATATTTTACAGAACAAGATAGGACACGGTTTTTTTTTGTTGTTTTGTTTTTTAAATCTTTTAAAGAGGTTGACGTTTGAGGGTTTGCTTCTTCTCTTTTAATTAGAATTACCAACTCCATTTTACTAACTCCTAAGCCTGCTGTTTTCAGCTCTCCAGCTCCTAACTCTGAAGAGTGACCTCAGAGTCTTCTTCGGAGAGCAAAGCCCACCACCATCTGTGAAGGAGGAAAGAAATGAGAGACGGGGAATGTCCCCCAACCAGTGCCAAAATACGCCTTTCGGTTGCTATTTACAAACCAGGGCGTTGGATGCCTCTAGAAGGCCCAAGAAATGCAGGAATCACGGGAACCCGAATAAGAGGTAAGATGCCGGCTGGTGCTCAGGCCCTCCCGGGCTTTTAAGAAACCAAAAACGGAGGCCAGCCATGACCTTCCAACCGATTCCAGAGACTCGGGAAATACCAGGAAGTGTGAGAGCCCTCCAAACCGTCCTCTTTGAGAGTAAGGAACAAATGTTTACTCGGTGTGTACTCAGCTATCGCATTTACAGGGACAAAACCAGACACAAAGAAAAAGTAGGGGAAAAAAAATAAAGAGTGGCAGTAAAAATAGTATTTTATTCCACCCCCTCCCGCCCTCCCTCCCCCCCAACAACCCCCAGTACACTTTTCCCCTCTCGTTCCCACAGCAACGTTACAATCAGAAAAAAATAAGTTTCGGGGGGCGGGATTTCGGGGGGGGGGGTAATGGGTAAAAACAGTCAAATCACAATAGGAATTTTTCAAAATAGGTTATTCCACTTAGTCGTCGTCTTCTCCCTCATCTTCAGGTTCTCGTTTTCGCTTCTGACCCCTTTCTTCTTCTGGAAGAGGAAGGAAAAGGCATTTAGGTTAAAACACTGATCCTGCCCCTGACTCAACCCACCTGCCAGGAAGCCAGGGGACCACAAATCTGGGAAGCTTTGCCGCCCCTGGCAAATCTGAGACGGGGAATCTGCCAAGACAGGGAGGCCCCAGGAGCCTCAGACGGTTGGGTCCTCTGGGCCTTTGCCGTCTACTCTGCCAAATGAGGGGGCCAGGCCGCTACCCGCCGAGAGTAAAAATGCTGCCATACCACCAACTTCTTCTTCGTCTTCCTCATCATCTACTTCCCCGTCGTTATAACCCTCTTCATCCTCCTAGGAAAGAAGATGGATGGCGGACATTAGGGGTGCCTCCTTCCCAGGGACATGCTGAGGAAGGCACTTCCCTGGACCATGGGAGAAAAAAGTGGAGGCTGCCCCTGCCTCTCAGAGCCCCACAAGAACCTGTAACCTCAGGATGGATCCAGAGCAGAGGTCCCCTTGCCTCAAGGAGCCCATTAAGAATCTGACAAAGCCCGGAACCCCTTGTCCAGAAAATACCCACACTACACATAGGAGCTGTAAACCCAGGCTCAGAATTTCTGACCCCGAGTCCCTGTAACTCAGGCACGCCTTCCTGAGTGTGTGCTCTCCAGAGAAAAAGCTCCCCACGCCAACTCGGTCCTGCAAAGCCAGCCAGCTTTTCGTTTGGCTTCAGAACAGTTCTGCCTTCGAGGGAAGACCCCAGTTTTAGCAAATCCAGATTCCGTGGGCAAGCTCAACCTTGCCCTACCCAGCCCGTCTACCACTCTGCACACGTGGATCCCTTGGAGGGGGGAGTAAAGGCCCCCTAAGGATAGCATTCCCAGCTCCTTCAGAGTCGGCAAGGTGTATGAACTCATTCTCAATACAGGACCGCTGCCTTAAGCTGTTCCTGCAGTCGCCTGCTAGTTGAATGTCTGCAGGCCAAACACCATTCCTAAAGCATAAGGCAACCTGTTGTTTAAAAAGAACTTGGTGGGGGCGCCTGAGTGGCTCAGTGGGTTAAAGCCTCTGCCTTCAGCTCAGGTCATGATCCCAGAGTCCTGGGATCAAGCCCCGCATCGGGCTCTCTGCTTGGTGGGGAGCCCCCACCAACCTCTGCCTGCCTCTCTGCCTACTTGTGATCTCTGTCAAATAAATAAATAAAATAAAATAAAATCTTTTTTTTTTTTTAAAGATTTTATTTATTTATTTGAGAGACTGAGATCACAAGTAGGCAGAGAGGCAGGCAGAGAAAAAGGGGGAAGCAGGCTCCCCACCAAGCAGAGAGCCTGATGTGGGGCTTGATCCCAGGACCCTGCTATCATGACCTGAGCTGAAGGCAAAGGCTTTAACCCACTGAGCCACCCAGACACCCAGTAAAATAAAATCTTAAAAAAAAAAAAAAAAAAAGAACGTGGTGATAGACTTCTTTTTGTCAAGGGAATTACCCTTTTATAATGTCACCAAATAGTTCTTTAATCAGTCTGTTTGCTAAGACTTTTTTTTTTGGGGGGGTCTGTGTATAAGCTCTCCTTCGCTGGAAACTGGGACTCTGCAGATGGTCAATGAGATTACCAAAAAAAAACAAAACAAAATAAAACAAAAAAAACATACCAAAAACAAAAGAAAACCAAAAAATCCCCAACACCCCACCCCCAAAGAAACCCCTGCACACTGTGTCTCCTGTGACAGGAAGTGCAAGATGAGAAATCCATTAGCCAACCAGACCTACTGCCCTGTCCTGGGGGGACCTGTTTCTCTAAGTCTTTATTTTTTAAAAACGCGCAATATTCTTTAGAACTGAGCCTAGTGGCCCACACTTAGGGAGAAGGAAAACTCGGCAGCTGAACAAGACAGGAACCAGGCTAATCACAGTGGCTTTTTTCTGTTTGCCTTGACCGGACTCTCCCAAGCATGGGGGTGGGCAGAGATCCAGCCCAAGCAGGTCTGTGTGTGGCAGGCAGGTGTCTGCACTCTTAATGGATAGAGATGGCAAATCAGGGGGTGGGGAGGCGTGGGGGGGCGGGGAGTGGGGAAAGAGGCAGGTCCCTTGTCTGCGCTGTTGTCACTTTAAGCCTCTCGAGGTCTAACCTTTGTAATTAGCAAGAGCTGACTTAGAATTCCAACAAGTCATGAACATGATCTCCTAGAGGGAGACTCCAAACACCTAAACACAAGACCTAGCACACAGAACCGAGAACCCTGAAGGGTATAAAGGCCTAAAACAGCAAGTGGTCAAACACTGTTCTCGAGTTCTGGTTTACAAATTATTATATCCTCTTAAGAATTCACTGAGTTGATCCCTATTAACAACCGAGATGCAAAACAATACCTATTCGACAGATGAGGAAAGAGTCTCAGAAAGGTTAAGGAACTTATCCAGGGACGCACAGCCAGCAAGTGGCAGAGCTGGGCTCACTCCCCCACCCCCCAGACTGGGCTGTAGTAACTCTCACAGACATGCATAGGTCTTGTTAAGAAACTGGGGTGTCAGCATAAAAGCATTATTTCCACATGCGCCAGGGACCCTGGTCACTGTCATTTGGCACCCAGCAGTGTCTTACCCTACCACTGGCACAGACTACCAAGGTAGTCTTTGGTTTTCCCTAGGAGACTCTAAGGACAGAGTAAATACCTGAATTAACATACAACTGCGAAGAGGCAGTAAGTCAGGTGGAACCTGGGAGATGGTGCCCCTGCCCAGCCCCTTACCTCCTCTTCTCCACTCACGTCCTCCTCTTCTCCTTCCTCCTCCTCCTCTTCATCCTCCTCATCTTCCACTACCTGAGCATCTTCATCATACTCTTCCTCTGTGCGGCAGAAACGGGGACAGGGGAACTGGGGGTGAGCTGGTCTCCCTCACAGCACAAACCCAGGCTCGTGGGCCCGGCACAGTCTTTGGTGGGGCCCAGGACCCTCTCACACCCACCGGCGCCCACACCAGGGATGCTCCAATAGGACTCAACACATCTGGAAGTAATCCAAAAGACAAGCCCTCCCCTCCCATCTCTTACAAAAGCAGAGATCCCTTGTGGAGGCTCAGACCACAGAGCAATTACGGGATCAAAGGACCAAGTCACAGGGCTTACAGAAGCCAAGACGCTTATTCACTTGGAAAGAGCATCTACCAAACTCCTGGCTTTAAAGGTGAAAATCCGAGTCCTTGAGGGGAGAAGTGACTTGTTTAAGGTCACTCATCAAGTTAGCCACCGAGGTGGGCCTAGAAACCTGGGCCCTTCCCGTTGGGTGAACACATGTGTGAGTATCTTGCAAAACACCCCAACCTAACAAGGAAAAACAAAAAATCTTGTGTGTGGATTATGGGCGAAATGTCTCCTTTCTCATGGTTACTGTGGCCATGAAGCCCTGTAGGGAGGCCGCACTGTGTTAGCACATGGGAAGGGGACAGCAGGAGGTGGCCCTCTCTTTTCTTCCTTCCTTCCTCCCTGTAGGCCCTGCTGGCTCACACTCACCCTCACTTCACTACCAGGGTGCTCAGCACAGCCCCTGCAAGCCTCCTCCATCTCCCAACCCCTCCTCACTCCCTTACACCTGCACCCTGGAGGTCCTGTGTCCTGCAGCCACCAGGGGGCTCCACACCCTCTCCAGCTCCTGCCCTCCTCTCCATTAGGGAGACCTAGATGAATGGTACCCTCAAGCCACACCCCATCTTCCCCACTACTGGGGGGTGGGAATTGAGCCCAGGGGCATACTACAGAGACACTGTAGGATCTCATTCCAGGGGCCTCTGGAAAAAGAAGAAAAACCTGACAGTAGGGTTCAGTTAGATGCTTCTCAAGTCGTTACCATGCCATCAGGGAGACTCAGGATGCTTCTCTGCGGTTCTAGACTCCGTGAGCAAGATCAGGGACCGTGGTTAACAAAGCAGCCCCCCTTCCCTCCACAGCTGTGCAAAGGAGACCACCAGCCTGCCCCTATCCACCCCCCCAGCACCCACCGTCCTCATCCTCCTCATCGTCATCCAGGCCCTCCACGTAGCCCTCGGCGTCCGAGTCAGGGGCCTCCTTGTCGTCCCGGTCGTAGCCATCGAGATACGTGAGCTGCGGGAGGAGCTTGAACACGTTTTCTCGGTAGTCGTTCAGGTTGGTTACCTCACAATTGAAAAGGTCTAAGCTCTTGAGGTTTTCTAACTTTTTCTGCAAGCAGAAAGATGAAGTTCAACAGTGAGTTGTGGAGGACGGGGGGGGGGGCAAACAACCCAGGGAAACAGTTGGAGAAAATGGCTTTGCTCTGCCCAGCCTAGTCACTGATGGATGGATCTCAGTTCCCGCCACTGGAAAAGGCCCCCTTAGGGCCTTTAAAGCCTCATCCAATGGCAACAAAGTCTGCAAGTATGGCTTTGGCCCCATCAGTGACTGGCTTCAAATTAAGCTGTGGCTCCCCCTGAGGCTCCAGCCAAGAGCTTTGCTGCTGTCCCCATGACTGGGGAGCAAGAGGGAAACGGAAAAGGTGGCACAAACTAACAAGGTCTATTAGTAATGATGGTGAGGATGACGGCCCTTAACACAGCACACCAGGTAGCAGTGGCTCAGTTTATCCTCACAGCCCTGATAAGGCAGAAGTGATTACTAGTCCAGCAGCTCTCAAGATCTCAAGAGCAAGAAGTCATTCTCAACAGGTCAAGGGCAGGGAGGGAGTTGTGGCCTGGGCGGGGTGGGGTGGGTGGGCACAACCCCAGCATCTTCTCATCCCGCAGAGGGGAGCACAGCACATCACTCACACTGGTCACCAAGGAGAAGCTACAGAAAGGCACGTGGTCTGTGCAGGGAGAATAGGGTGTGTTTCTGTGTGCGTGCATCTGTTTGTGCCTAGGTCTGACCTTTAATGGTAACCAAATCACAATGATTTATATACACACACACTTGGTCTCCATACCCGTCTCCCCAAATACACATATACAGAACTTCAAAGATTGTCCTATGAAATCATTAAATCAGGGCTTCCAAATAGATCAAAATAGGGGGCTGCCACCTATGGTAGAAGTCTGAGCTTAACGAAGAAGGACCAGCTTCCGCCACGCTGGCCCATCAAGCTGACCCTTGAGTGTCCAGAGTGTGAGGAGTGCTCTGTGCACAAGAACCTACAAACCCAAACTGAGCGATGCCCCAACTTGTCCTAATGCGGCAAAGCTGGCAAAACAGCCTCACAACCTGGCCCTGATTCTGAGGTATGTGGCTTGCGGGACGGTTCCTACGTGTATGTTTACAGCAAATGTGCTCATTAGATGCGACATTATTTCTCTGTTTCAAGAACACTGTTAATCAATGACACAGCTGAAATCAGGGGAACACAATCCTTCAGACGCAGTAATGCAGACACTGTTGTTCTGACCCAGCCTTGCCCCTTCCTGGCGAATAAATCCATGAAATGTGAGGCAGGTTCAGCTAGTTGAAGATGAGGCCCCGGTCACCATCACACCGAGAACTGGAGACCAAGGGTCAGTCACCCTCTTCTGTGCCCCTTAGGAGAGTAAGGCCGGCATTGAGGCTCTCATCCTATACCATCCTGTGCCATCCAGGGCACCGTCTCACCATTCGAAGGTACCAGCCTCAGGCCAGCCATCGGAGGAGAAAACAAGTGGCCAAATCCAGGGACAGCAGAATTCCTGATGGTTCCGCCCTCCCCAACGAGGGACAAGGAATCATGCTCTAAGAAATGACAGCTTGGGTTTCCAAAGCTGAGCAGAAGCTGTACGAAGGAAAGCCCCAAGGTGAGGGTCAGAACCCACCCTTGCCTCCCGACCGCCACTCGGCTGTGTGACCTTGCTCAAGCCACTGAGTGTCTCTAGGCTTCCGTTTCTCTATGGACCAAGCAGAAATGAGCTCCAACTCTACCTCGTGGCCCATAACAAGAGTCAAATAAAGTAAGATACATAGGGCAGGGGGGAACGACAGAAAAACAATACTCTACAAAGGTAAAAGTAGTAGTCCCTGATACCAATCCCTCCCCCCTCCCACCCTGTGGAGGGGAAGGACCCAAATGACTCACCAGTGGCTCTATTGTGCTGAGGTCTTTAATTTTGTTGCCACTTAAATTTAGATGCGTGAGGTTCGGACACTTTTCTGCCAATACTTCCAGGCCCCCTGAGATTCTGTTATCGCTTAGTTCAAGCTAAACAGGGCAGGGAGGGGAAAAGTGCAAAGAGCTGGTAAAATGAAGGCCAAGGGCCCAGAGCCCTCGGCCCCCAGCAGACAGGCGAGGGGCAAGTCAGCGCACTTGCCCGGCTCCCCCTCAGTTCCGCTCTGCAAGCACAGAGTAACGACCCCCTCCTCCCTGCCCACACACACTCCTCACCCTATTTACCTTCTTAAGTTTGTTTAACTTTGGTAAGTTTGCGACTGAGGTGAGGCCTACGTTGATTGTACTTAAGAACTCCAGTTCCTCAAATTCATCTGTGAGGCCTTCGATTTTGCCTTCGATCGACCGGCAGTTGTCGAGGACAAGCTCTTTCACCTGCAAAGGGAAGGCCAGAGTGAATGGAGGGGCAGACTCGGGACTGGGGCTGGGGAGGGGGGTCAGGCCTCCTCAGGACGGGGAGACAGGTCCTTCAGTATATGACGGTGGCACCCGCTTGCCTCTCCGGGAGCAGGCCACCGCCAACACCCACCCTGGGCTTCCCACCTCTACCTGAACTGAGGGCAGGGAGGGCTGTAGTAGGGACACACTCCCGAAAGGAGCTTGGGCCGGACCACAGTGACACACTCCATAATCCCTGGTGATCATTCCAACCCCACTGCCACACTGCTTCCAAACTCCTGTTAAAAATCAGCCACCACAGTCTCCAGCTTCCCGTCAGCCCTGGCCACTCCCATGGCCCCATGGCCTCGGCCTGACCACCTCCCCAGGCCAGCTACCTTCCTTCCCATCCTCAGGCCCCACTGTCCTCCACCTCTGTGCACCTGTGACCCTCTGAGTGTGGATGGGTCCCCAGACACACATGGCCGCTTGTTCCCACCGGCTTGCCCACCAGAGCCCGCCCACCAGGTCTGGTGCTTGTCACCATGGTCACCGACTTGGCCTGGCCCAGGGTAGGGGCAGCATACTCTATTCTGCAGAGCAGCCACAGGACTTCCTGTAATGATGGACGCCTCCTGCTCTGCCCATGAAAGGAGCCACTGGCCATATGCAACATGGCTGGGGAGAATGAGGGACTGAGTTTTCATTTTCTTAATTTAAGTGTAAAAAGACACTACTTAAAAAGACACTACCATATTAGTTAGAGCCTCTCTAGGCCCTGCTCTTCACAGGGCCCTGAGAGTAGATGTGAAATCCCCCAAAGTGACAGGCTGAGGCCATCAAAGAACAAAGATCGGTCTTCAGGAAGCACCTCTGTGACCCTATGCCTTCTTTAAAACTCCCTGGAGACAATGTTGCCACCATAGTTATGTTTTCCTCGTTTCTATTCTTTCCCAAGTTTGGGTCCAAATCCTTTCTAATCATGTAGAAAGTCTGATAAAAAGCCATGTCTTGGGGTGCCTGAGTGGCTTAGTGGGTTAAATAAAGCCTCTGCCTTCCGCTCAGGTCATGATCTCAGGGTCCTGGGATTGAGCCCCGTATCAGGCTCTCTGCTCAGCAGGAAACCTGCTTCCCCCTCTCTCTCTGCCTGCCTCTCTGCCTACTTGTGATCTCTGCCTGTCAAATAAATAAATAAAAATCTTAAAAAAAAAAAAAAAAAAAAGCCATGTCTCTCTGGGTTGGTAAAAGGCAGATGTGGCTGAAGGTGATTCCAGGCTCCAGTACAGATGGGAGGGAGACAAGCTGAAAAGTAAAGAAAAGATCAAGTCTGGGGCCTGAATGACCCTGGGGAGTCAGCAAGGGAGGCCAGGGTGTCCCACCCTCCAGGCAGATGTCTGTGGTTACCCACTCCTGTCCTGCAGTCCAGCTGCTCCCTGGCCACCCAGGGCTGCCAGGCCCCATAACGGTGACTCCTCCTGGCTGCACCCAGTGCTCGACACCTGACTGCTCGCTAGAACCTTAGGGAAGCCTGCATCCAGGTGGCTGGTACGCTGCTGGCCTGGGACATCCACCCACATGTTACTTGTCTTGGATGGGTCACATGGCATCAGACAGTACAGTCTAGTTCTTCTCAATAGCAGTCCCATATGGTCCAAAGGGTCATGCCAGCCCCTCAGAGTCTTTCTTTCTCCTGGATAAGAGGACCAATTTGCTTAGACCTTCCTGCTGGGCCCAGGACGACCGCCTTGCCACAGTCCCCAGGGGGAATCTTGGGGGAATAGAGTCCGCAGTGGGCCTGCCATGCTCCTTCTCAGCCCACCTCTGTCAGCAGGCAGACCACAGGAGCTCAGGGGCACATCTGGGCTGCAGAGCCCCACAGCTGCCCTGCTTTCCGCCTCCTTGGTGCAGAGAGGTGGTAGGCTCAGCCCAGCACAACAGCACAGTTTGCCAGGAGGGGCCGAAGCCAGGCACAGGAGCTCCTTCCCAGAGCTGACCTGTTCTGGGCCCAGGCACTGGCCGCCAAGGCCCGCCTATCCCTTGGATTTAGGATGGGAGAAGTTAAGTCCTTTTCCACTCCCTCAGTCCCCAGGAGAGGCCAGATGTCTAGGTCAAGCCACCTTCTCAAGGTCACTGGCAAGAGTGGCTGGGAATAAATCCTATGAGGCCTTTTACCCCAGGGCAGGAAATCAGTGTAGAGCCAGGAAGCCTGCCCTTAGGGGAGCAGGGCAAACAGAGGGAGAGCCACTGTGCTGGGGGAGGGAAGGCCACCACCTCTGCGGCACTGGAGCCACAGGGCCCACAGGCTTCAGAAGGCACTGCGGATTCCTGAAGCTCCACCAGAGAAAGACAAATATGAGAAGGGATCCTAGCCCAGCCTCAAAGATTTCAGACGTGTGGTTTTTCCAGATGGGTCAAGGGCTTCTCCTCTTAACGGCCATAAGCCAAGGAAAAGAAGGTCTTAGAGACTGGGGGAGGTGGTGTTGGGAATTGGGGGAATTCTTCCCTGGAAGCTGGCGTCTCCTCCAGAGAGACACAATGCTGCCTGGGAATTCTACAGACAGACCCAGGGTCCCAGTCCCAACTTCCACCACCATGACCAACGGCGGGGACATTCCTCTCAAGGACAATACGTAAGCTGCTACCACTAACGTTTTTTGTGGGTTTGTTGTGTTGTTGTTTTTTTTTTTAAGATTTTATTTATTTATTTGACAGAGATCACAAGTAGGCAGAGAGGCAGGCAGAGAGAGAGGAAGGGAAGCAGGCTCCTTGCCGAGCAGGGAGCCCAACGCGGGGCTCAATCCCAGGACCCTGGGATCATGACCTGAGCCAAAGGCAGAGGCTTTAACCCACTGAGCCACCCAGGCGCCCCACCACTAACGTTTTTATTCCTAGTAAGTCAGATCTTTCCTGAGCCCTCAACAGGTACCCTTAATGTGCTTCACCTGCACCAGCTCACCTAATCCTCACCACTGCTCTCTGGGGGGGAGTTTCCCATCTCACCCCAGAACCACTGGCCCTCAAGTCCCAGGAATGGTCAGCACCAAGCTGGTCAGTGCTGGCTCCTAACTGTTTCTCAAACCTTCCCAAACAAATGTGAGGTCCAAGTTCTCTCAGAACTACCTCAACTCTCCAAGCTCCCCGACACCCTTCTTCTAAGGGTTCCACCAGCAGGATGGGGGCCAGTCCCATCAGTCCCTGCCACCGCTAAACTTCCTCCGTAACCAAAACAAACCCCAAGCCAGCCCTCATTCAGATGAGGCTTCAATCAGGGAGCAAGGATGTGGAGAGGGGTTGGGGGAGTGAGTAGGAAGAGCCCCCCCTCCCCAGCCACTTGGGCAGGCCCCCTGCTGTCTGGTCCCAGGTGGCCCTTACAGGTCAGGTACGTGGGGCCTCTGGGACCCCTACCGGTTTTTGCATTTCCTTCCTGGCAGGGGGTTTCAGCAGTGTTGGGGCAAGATCAAAAAGGTGAGAGAGGGGCAAGGCTTAGACTTGGAGGCTGCTGAGATCACCAAAAAGCCCAAACCACAGCTGCTTTGGGGAGTGACTGTCACTTTGGAGATGGCAGGTAAGCTCCCTGTGAAGTATCTGAAATGGACCAGACAAAAAACAAAAACACCAGCCCAACAGGAGGCCTAGAGTCATCCCATGCACCCCCTCCTGACCCTGGACTCCGTGGAAGGCTGCCCTTTCCTAGAGCTCTGGGACAGGCTCACATGTTTCCAAACCCGCAACCAGCCCCACACGCCTCAGACCCACTCCGAGCTCCTGCTCCAGTCCCAACCCACTTCCTCCCCGTCCGTGTGGCTCCAGACCCTTCCAAGCAAAGAGCGTATCCCTTTTACAACCAGGGTGTGTTCTGCTTAAAAAAAGAAAAAAAAAAAAAAAATTAAGGTCCACGTCCCCCTGCCAAATCCTGGGTGTGAGCTAAGTGCAAAGTTAAAATTAAACTGAAAATTTGTACTTTGGGTTTAGATTCTCTCCCAACTCCACTGGCCCTTTAAAAATATCTGAATGTGGTTCCTCTCTCTCTCCAGCCCAACCACTGGCTTCCTCCGCTGGTGTCAGAAGCTTTTCAAACACCCATGGACAGAAGTACTCGGGACTCTATGCTTCACCCCTCAGGTGTCAGCACCCCCCAGGGGTCTGTATATTCATCCTCGGCCCCAACTGAGAGGTCAGGTGGGAGGGGGGCAATGAGGCTTCCCAAGGAATCAGACTGTCCGGCTCTGGTATTTCCTGAAAAACTTGTCCCCAAAGCAAGGACACAGCAATCGCTTCTCACCAATGGGAGCGGAACCGTCCGTGATAAACACAAACACATTATTACTCTAAGGAACAACCCATTGCTTGTTTCAAAACTGTGAAATCTTGTCTTCACAGTTCTCTCAAATTCGATCATTTCCTCTCTATTCTCTACACTGCAGTCCTGGTCACGGTCATCTAAGTCACCCCAAGTCTGTTTTTGCCTCCAAATGGGGTCTCTGTGACAGCGGGGGGACAGCTGGACTACTGGAACATTCAAGTAGCCCAACTCCATCCCTGAGCTCTGAGGCTCTGGCTCCGCAGAAAGGGGAGAACGGTATCTGTTTAACCCACGAAGTGCAAACTCCAGCCTAGAAAACATGCCTCCTGGCTTCCTGCCGCTTGGGGGTGGGGGTGGGGGTGAGTCCAAGTTTTTAAACGGACCTAAGGAGGCCCTCCACTAGCCACCTCCCTACCTCCCCCAACTACAGGGCTCCCCACGTCTCACTCCTGCACCACAAATGGTGTTCAGGCCCCCCTCCCCAGGAAGCCTTCCCCCGCCCAGCTCCGAGCATCCCAGGGCACCGAGGGCAGCTGCCACATGAATCATTTAATCGTGTATTAAGCATCCGATCCTCCTAGAGGTCAGGGACTGTCCTTCCCCATAATCAGCCTAGCAGGGGGCGGACACCAGAGTAAGTGCTTAACAAACATCCCGTTACGGTGCCAGGCACAGCACTAGGTGCTGCGCAGTGAGTCAAACTGCTGTGAAACATACAGTGTAATCAGTCCCACACAGATGGGAATGAACCTGACCTCTTCTAGACAATGTGTCCCCCAGGAGGCAGGCCAACTGCGCACACTCCTCTTGACCTGACCCAGTGCTCTGTACACCGACCTCTTGCCTAGAAGCAGCCCCTGCCTCCATAAAGGGTGTACCTGTGACATTGTTATAGAGTAACATGCTGGGGACTCAGAGGCTGCTGTGAGCCACAGTTGGGGTCCTTGCCAGCAGGGGTGTGGTGCCGGCTGGGAGGAGGCTGCCTCCTCCCAGCTGCCGTCTGGTAAACAGCTACTGGAGCAGGGTGCCAGGTAGCGGGCCGGAGCAGGGGGACCGAGTGCATTCTTTAAATGCCCAGAGGCCAGGCATGCTCAAGGAAGACAGGAGGGACCCAGAAAAAAACAAGAAAGGGGATGCACTGTATCAAGTTCTGGACCAGCTATATAGTTGGCAAGACTTCGTTCAAAATGAAAATTTGAGGCCCACTGCTCAAAAACCGTTAAGAATTCCAGAGACAGCGACAGCACTGCATTAAACCCAAGGGAGGGCCCTTCGAAGCCCAGGGCCCTGTGTGACTGCACAGGTCACAGGCCCATGATCAGGGGGCCCTGATTTAAAAGGACAGCTCAGGCCTAAAACAGAGATCACTGAAGGCCAGAACCAGAAAGAAGGAAGCTCGGGCGAGAACAGCTCTTTATGTTTCCAGGACCTCCGGACGCAACGTGGAGAGGTGGACAGAAGGCAGGCTCTGGAGTCAGACAGACTGGGCTCCAGTCCACATTCTCCACTTGCTGGCTCATCTCACCTCTCCTGAGCTTCCGTTTCCTCCGATGGCAGTAATGCCCATCACCTAGAGCTGGATTACGTGAAATAACGCACTTAGAGCATCCCCTGCTTGGAAAAAGCCACTTGTCTTCTCCCGGATCCACAGCCACCTCTCCCCACTGTGTCCACAGTCACGGCACGAGAATGGGAACAAAGGGTGGTCGGCACATCTGAGCCACCAAAGTTGTCTTTCATGAAAGGCATGAAGCTTCATAACATTTTGGAGAGCGAAGATGTTACACCCAAAATACACCCCTCTTGACTTTGTATCTACACCTTGTTTTGTTTCTTTTTCCCCCAGGAGCCTCCAGCCTTGATTTTTTTTTTTCTTTCACTGAGCAAGAATTCAATAAATATGTGTAGCTTTGGTTTCAACCCTGTCAGTCCCTGACCAATTTAGTTTTCAGGTTCCAGTCTTGCACAGAAGAGGAGACTCAAATCAAATTGACCCCGTGTTTTTTTGGTGCTCATGGGTTTTAAATAGGTCAGCTTTTAAATGGGCCATCCCCTGTTGCAGATTCCATTTCTAGCTAGAAGGCCAAACTGTTTGAGTCACCAAGGCTGAGGGGAAATGAGCTTCTTCCCAAAGGTGTTCAATAGGAGCGACAGATGCTTGTGATTCTGTTGTTTCGACCCTAAAATCTCTACTTTTGCTTAACAGTCTGTGGGGCAAAACCTGCAAAAACCGGTCAGGTTCCATGAGGGGAAAGCCAGGCTCTGGGAGAAGAGTCGGACATTTTGAAAGCTGGAAAGGCCTTCGGGATCATCTAGGTCAGTGGCTTTCTGACCACAGCCCACAGTAAAAAATACATTCCTGCCTTGGCTCAGTATACCCATGTGGTGTGTACAGGCACACACACCAAAACAAAACATACCCAATCACAATGACTCTTTTCTATTACATTGCTTTTAAAACACTGGTCCAGTTTAGCCCTCTTTTTGCAGAGGAAAAGGCAAGGCCCAGAACTGGCCCTGGGCCCAGGAAACCCCGAGTGGGGTGGTCCTTCTGCTACACCATTTGCTCCGATCAAAAACCACTGTTCCCAGTGGAAGACTGTGCATCCTCCACATTGCTCACGAATTTCTGCTAACAGGAGGATATTCTGCAGCCCCTGGGGTCGCTATGACTCTGGTCTCTGCACCTTAAAGATCTTTTAAAATCGTAACTAAGGGGCAGGGCCCCCAAATTACCTTAAAACAAAACAAAACAAATCTCTCCAAGAAGAAAAGCATCTGAGTGTCTGGATTTTGTTTGTTTCCTACAATAGAGCTCGGAAGGCACGGGTGGGAGCACATGGCCGCGGGAAGTCAGTGACGCCATCCTTATTATTTTAGGGAACCGTGGAACGCAAGCCGAGGCGCGCTGCGGCGTAATTAAGCTGTCGGCCAGGCCCAGGGAACAGGCTGAGCGCCGGCGCGGGGAGGGCCCGTATTAACATAAAGCCTGTGACTGGCTCCTGCGCTGCCTGGAACCGGATTCCTCCCTCCTCCAGCGGGCGTGGGGAGGTCTTGGTTTCTGCCTGGCCGAGAAAGAGGAGCTGGTTCCCTTGCAGATGCTTCCTCCAGCCAGAAGGACAGACGCAGCTGAACTGCAGGCCGGCCCCGGCAGCTGTAGGACCCGGGCTTTGGGCTGGTCCAGTGGGCCCATTCAGCAAGTGAACTCCCAGCAGAGCTGGGGCCGCTCCCTGATGTTCCACCCTTGCTTGCCTGCCTGGACACCTCATTCCTCCCTTCCGGACCCGTCTAGAGTCTACTCCACTTCCAGACCCTGTCCGTTCCACCTCTTGGACGAAGGCCTCCCTGATCACCCAGACCCTGCCCCAGCCCTACCCGCTTTGAGCGCATGTGAAGGACGGTATTCCCAGGGCAGCAGAAAATAGGCCCAGAAGGCTGTCTAGGCCTGGGAAGTGGGGAGGAGTCATCTTGGTCTGACTTGGCTAGAGAAAGGGGGTGTAGGGGGTACGGGGAGAGGTGAGGTCTGGGAACTGGTGGAGGGCACAATCCACTGGCAATCTAGCAGGCTGCCTCTTCTCCTTGGCTGTCCCTCTGCACCTGTAGTCCCAGAGGGCGGGATGAGGCAGGAGTCTGAAGTGCAGTCCAGCGAAGGCCCTGGTCCCAGCAGGTGGGATCTAAATGGGGACCAGGAGAAAGAAAGGGGGACAAGAAGCGTGGAGGTACAGTGCCAAGGATGGTCACTGTCCAGTCTGATGACTGGGATGGCCCCTGGTTACTTTGCCAGTAACTTGTCCTATGCCTTGGGGCAGTCCCCTACTGCGCACGCTGGACAATGGAGCTTGAGTGCAGAGAGGAGGCCCCCTTCTGTGGGTCCACATACTTTTAATCCCACCTCACATCCAAACTCAGCCTCTATTCCCCAAAAGGAAGTGGGAGATTTCATGGACAGAAAGAGCCCAGAATTCATCCCTGAGGGATGCCAGGAAGGAAAATTGGGGCCCCAGGCAATTAATGAAACACAAAAATCAATCATGTAATCTCTTAAAACAAATCGGGATCACAAAAACAGCCCCCAGAGGCAAAAGGTGTTGAGTTCCAAATGCAGAAGTCTGGCATCGTCCCCTCTGATGTCTGCCATCTCCCACGGCAGCAGGGAGTAGGCAGCTCAGCCCATGGGGTCCTAGTCCCTGTTCGACAACACTGTGGTTCACAGAAAACCACACTGTCCGTGATGATCATATTAAAGAGCCATAGCTGGCCCCATGCAAAAGAAGAGCCATGAGGAGACAGAAAAGAAAGGCCTGGAAAGCAGAAAGGCAAATCCTAGCCCATCTTCCTGAAACACTGCTTTGAACATGTCCTGTCAGGTCCTGTCACTCCTGGTCCACTGCCTTTACCAGCCACGGGGACTGCAAAGCCAGAGGATTCCCAGCCTCCCAGCGACCCGGTGTGCCAGAACCAAACACCCAAGGCGGTTTGTCCCCACCCTCACCTCTCTGTCAGCCTCCCTGCCCTGCAGCCAACATGGTGACACCACCTGGCATTTCTTCCCATGTGACAGGTGACAAAGTGGTTCCCCAGACATCACTTCGTTGACTCTGCAGATGACTGGAAGTATACCCATCAGATCCCTCTCCCAGGAAAATGGCCCCTGCCCACCAGGGCCCTCTGAGAGAGCGCTGCTTGGCCACAGGGCACCTGGCAGTCCTTCTTTCTGCGGTCTCTCCTCCAAACACTGCCTTACCAAAGTCTGAGGTCTCCGTGTTTCCCTGCTGGTGCCCTGCCCACAGGGGTTGGCCTTCAGTAAACACTTGCTAAGTGGTCAAAATGGACTGGGTCACTCAAGCCAGAGCCAAGAGTGGAGCAGGGGTGGGCAATGGCTCCGAACAATCTAGATTCTAAAAGGCTAAAGAACCCCTTACTCACTTTCTGCAGCAAAGCATCCCACTAATTCCACTCTTAGGCAAATCCACAAACATGGCTTCCTGGACCCCCTGTCTGGGGTGGCTGCCTGGGGTGGCTGACTGGGGCTCCTGAAATCAGACTTGGGGATCTTTAGCCCAGCTGGGATCGCCTGTGGATAGAAGGGACTGTGTGCTGTGGAAATGCCACTGGAGTCCTCAAGTTAGCAGGGTCTGAAAAGACAGCGCAGGGTCTCTGCGGTGGGTCCCACGTGGACCTTCACAGCTACCCAGTCCCCATGGTTCCCGACATGGAACAACAGTCCACAAAACAAAAGTTAATTCACTGGCTTCCTCAGTTTCACTCCTTGGGGCTCCATGAGCTGGCACGTCAAGCCTCTGCCCAGCCCGGCCCAGCAGCACAGCCCCGAATGTGCCTCTGATGGAACTTCTAGCTGGCTCTTCCAGAGTGCTTCAGAGAAGCCAAGGACCCCATCAGCACCACTGGACCCAAATCAGCTCCTCAGGTATCTGATGAAGCTCAGTGGAAACCAACCCAGTGACTCACCCAAGGTCACACAGCTAGCCCATCATGGAAATCCAAAGTCCTTGGGCTGTTCTCCATCCTCTCTCAATTTAGGGCCCACACCCCAAAGCCTCGGGCCTCTCCAGAGTGAACTCGTTAAGGCAAGAGGAAACAAGGAAATGGGCTGTGAGGAAGAGGGCCCCAGGCCGGATCCCGGCCCTCCTCCCTCCCTCCTGCCTCCGCGCACCCCCAGCAGGGCTGGAGATACAGAGAGGGCAGAGAAAAAGGCTCAGTTGTCTCCTTCCCTGCCACCTGAACCCAAGATGACAGCGGCAGTGGCAATGACAGAAGCGAGCAAACAGCATGGCACTCAAGTCCCCCCATCCAGTCATCCATCTGAAGCCACGATGAGGGACAGACACAAAACCCAATCTCACACAAGTGCCTAAAGCTGGGGGTGCAAGTTTCTTCTATCCACAGCAAATCAGCCAAGGGTCTCACATACGAAGCAATTTAATGTCAGTTCTTTCTCCTTGAGAGAGATGGGACATGTGCAACTTGCCTAAGTCTGTAAATGACAGGCTTACGGTCAAAGTATTAGAGAGGGACGTGGGCCCAACGTCCCTATCTGTTCCATGTCTGCAGACTGGCGGGGCAGGGAGGGGAGTAGTGGCAGGAGGGTGAGGAAGGAAGGGGGAAGCGAGAGGCTGCCAGGAGAAAGGAACACGGAGGGCAGAGGGACAGACAAACCCTGAAAAACGCCATAGGCACTGAAAAAGAGAGAAGAGATGATACACATAAAGGTTCAGCACATTCTGCGGGACTTCAGAGACAGAACTTGACCAGTATTTACTGTCTTTTAAAAAACAGGGTCCGGGTTAGGTTCCTGGTCCTTTGCAGATCTACTACAGCTGCTATAATCTCAAAAATGCTAAAAGCCAAGCCAAAGACCTTACAACCTTTATGATTCTAGAGGGGTCAGGGCGGGGCCCCACCACTGAAGAGACCTACTGAGTTCTGTCTTCATCCGCAGAGCCCATTCCAGGCTGTGTGGACAGAGACAAGTCAATAAGGGACAAGGTGCCTCGGTCAGGGTCCCCAAATACTCTGCTCCAACAGGCCTAAACCTTAAATTCTGAACCTTGAAGCCGAATGTTGAGGAAGGCCCTGAGGGTGGGAAGGGCCCTTACAGCTGCAGGCACTGGGAGGACAGTCAAAGGAACTGGCAATGATGGGGGGACAGGGGCGCACGCCCGGGAAGAGAAGTCTTGTAATAAGCCATCTTTCTGCAACTATTTGAAGGAGTGTTACATGCATGCATAAGTCCAATTCTTCCAGGTTTTCTGGCACTTCAAGAACTGAGATCAGTGTGCAGGAATTGAAAGAGGCCGTTTTCAGTCCCCGTGTAAACTATAAGAGTGTTTAATGGGCACCTGGGTGGTCCAATCAGTTAAGTACTCAGGTCATGATACCCGGGTCCTGGGATGGAGCCCCGCTTCAGGCTCCTTGCTCAGCAGGGAGCCTGCTTCTCCCTCTCCCTCTGCCTGTAGCTCCCCGTTTGTGCTCTGTCAAATAAATAAATAAAATCTTAAAAAAAAAAAAAAGTTGCTGAAACACAAGAATGTAAAAAATAAATAAATAAATAAATAAGAGTGTTTAAGTCATTACAATTGTTCCCCAAAGGAATGGGCTGCTCTGAAAAATCCATGCGTGGTCTCCCTGAGTATACAAATCAGAGGGTGCTAAGTGACCGTCCGCAGAGGACTCCACACACACCTGGTGCCGAACGATTATTAAATGAATTAATATTATATGATGAAGCTCTGTAAAGAGAGAAGCCTTGGGTCTTTTTCACCTCTTAAAAAAGGCTATGATTTGCTTCTTCCCTCTTTAAAGAAGTGTTACTCGTTTAGGCCATAGGGCGATTTTACTCATTCCACAATATTTACAGAGTATCTATTCCATGCCAGAGGTTAGCGATCCAGTTGGAGATCCAGTGCTAAGCACAACGAGCCAGACCTCATGGGCTTACATCCTAGCAGGGAGCGAGACGCTAACCCAACACATGTAAGCTGTATGTAATCCACACATATACTAGACAGGAAAAAACCGGGGAGGAACTGGCAACAGTGGGAAGGGACACCACTGAAAGGGTGGCCAGGAGAGACATACCCAAGGTGAGTTTCCAGTAGGGACCTGAGGCCAAGTGAAGTCCAAGGGGAGAACTTTCTAGGTAGAGGGAAGAGCCAGGGAGGGCAGAGACCCTGAGCGGGGAGCATATGTGGCTCTTCTGGGAAAGAGCTAGGATGACAGGTGGCAGCAAGAGAATTTGTGGAAGAAGGGAAGGGAAAGAAGGGAAGTGGTGGCATGAGGATGGAGTGGGAAGAAAGCTGCTGTCATAGCCACCCTTACACACATACGGGACATCCTGCCTGGAACTAATGGTAAGGGGGTGAGCTTTCCAGGCAGTGGAGGGCGGAACTGTTGGGACCACAGCAAACGGGGGATAAGACTCAACATGTGACTGCAAGCCTGAGATTTCCACTACCCTTCCACAAAGAAAACCAGTGCAGGAGGTTTACTTAGGGCTGTGCTCACCTGGTATTTCCAGGTAGAAATGGGCCTACGCCACACATACCTCCAGGAAGTACCATGTGGCAGAATGTTCGGATTAGAAGGGTTTGGCCTCACAGAAAGCAGTGAGAGAAATCCTAGTTTGGTTCCAGGCTTGGGAACTGTGTGGCTTTGGGCAAGACTTCCTGAGACTCCATTTCCCCCTCTGTGCAATGGGTAGAATTCCTACCAATCCCACAGGCCTCTGCGGGACCAGATGAGGTGAACTGTGCAGTCCTGGAGGGCAGGAGGAGGGGTTTTAGACTCAAGTTTCTCACCCAAGACTTTGCACCCTGGAGAGCAGAGATGAGGTGCTATGTTGCTCTGACTCCCCCACACTGCCTTGCACTTAGCTCTCAATTAATGTTTGCTGAACTGAAATGCATTAAAAATAACCTGGGAAAACATTCTGCCATTTTTCTTCCTATCAAACTGCAGCACTTTGCCAGAACGCTCCAGAACAGTCTCTCTTCACTGTAATCCTCCTGTCTGGGGGAAGAACCAACTGAGTCACACCAGGGCAAGGTGTTCAGAGGACAAACTGCCAGGCATGGGGACAGGAACAAGGCCCACACCGCTGCAGAAGGCCACTTGCTCTCGGCATCACCCTGGCCTTTCTCAAACAGCCTGGGCTCATCCAGGTCCAGGCCACCAACAGAAGGGACTGCAGACCACCCTAGGACAGGGCCAGAATCTCCTGGACAAGCCTACAAAAGCCAGAGATACACCCAACATAGACAACATCGCCCTTCTACGCGAAGCCTTGCTCTAATCCAATCACCTCATTATTCAGATGAGGAGACTGAAGCCCCGATAGATAGAACAGCAGGTCCAAAGTCACTTTCACTATTTTTTTCTTTTTAATATTTTGAGTAAGTAGTAACATTCATTCTCATGACTTCAAAACCAAAAGGCATAAGATTCAGTTAATTCTCCCCCCGATCCTGCCCAGCTAACCATCCCACCCATTAAATATCCTTCCAGAGTTTGCTGACACATATACAGGCAAATTCAAAATCTTATTTTTTTCCCTTTTACCCAAAATGTGCATATTATATGCTGATCTTTGTTTTTCTTGTGAAGCTTGTGTAATACAGTTCACGAAAACCTTCCTCGTTTCTTACTTCCATCGTGTCCCATTGTGCAGATGTACCATCGTTTTCCTTAACCTGTCCCTTATTGATGAGTATTTGGGTTGTTTCCAATCTTGTGCGATATTAATGTTGCGATTTATACAAGTGGGCACATACCTCATTTTGTGTTCACCAAACTTATCAACCTTTAAGAGCTGGAATCAAATCCTACTTCTGACCTGCAGAACAGCTGTCCCAGAGCCTCAGGGTCCTACAATTTAATGGGTTCATCACTGTACCTACGTGGACAAGTCACTTCACCTCCATTCCTTCAGTAAAGGCTTAGAACCTACCAAGGCCAGGCACCACACCAGGCACTAGGGACTCAGGGATCAAGGTATCCTTGCCTTCTGCACCCAGATTGTCCAGTCTGGAGGGACAAGAAGAAGGGACTCACAGGGGCAGCTCCATGTGCCCCAAGGGCCCGTCTCCCCATGTGGTAATAGATGGCTATAGATATATCTTAGGAGTATCATTTGCCAAACACCTAACATGATCCAAGGCTTGCAGTAGGTGCTTAGGAAGGGGGAGGCCTGACTCCTGCCCCAGAAGGGGTCCAGTTAAAGGCAAAGCAGCCAAAACACCCTGCCACGCCTCTCCCACAGTCTCCACTTTGGTCTTCTTAACTAACGCTGGAGCACACTGCTACTTAAGTTTTTGGGACAGCACCTAAGCCCCTAATTGCCTTAGCCTACTTTTACTGGAAAAGGATTTGGTCTTCTCCCACTTTTCAGACCCTCTGGAGTCCTCTGAGAACCCCCAAGTATGCCTCTCCTCTGTGTGCTTAAGCCCTCGTGTTTGAAGTTATGTCAGAGCCACGAGGGGAAGGTCAAGTCAGACCCTGGCACTGATAGGCAAGGGAAGGTACGCAGGGTTGACTTGCTGGGATTTCCTTGACAATGTAAAATGATCATTTAGGGGGGAAAATAACCCGAAGGAGAAAAATCATCGAACTTCACACTTACTTCCTTTACTTTAATGTGTTCCATGTTACAATAAAATATTTTTAAAAATCCGAATTGCTGGTATCCCATGTTCACCCTCCACGGGAAAGACAAATGCAGCGGATTTTACAGAGGAAAGAAAGAAATAATATCAGGAATCTAGAACATTTTCATATTATCAGCAGCCCCAAAGTGGCTGGGAAGATGCAGGAAGTCACAGTTAAGATCCAAGGCAGCTTGAGGTCACTGACCTGGCTTTGCACCCAAGCACAGCTCCTCAGGAGGGTATGACCTTGAGCTAGTTCCTTAACTAGGTATATGAACCTCCCTTTCCTCATCTGTTAAAGTGGGAATAATCCCACTTATTTTACAGCATTTCTGCACAGATTAAATAAGAATAAATATGGTATCTGGCACATAGATACTCAACACCTAGAAACAAAATACTTGCAAAAAATATTACATATTTCTCAGTATTTAGTAAAAAAATGAAAATGCAGTGCCTTCCCTTTAGAAGCCCAAAGGAGAACAGTGGTCATCAAATTTATCCAGCCCCCATAATAATGGAAAGCCGTTTCCCTAACAGGCTAATTAATGAAGTCTTACTTCACCAGCGCTCCTTTCAACTTCATGTGGGACACCTTCTTCTAGAAGAAAACTATCAGCCAATTAAGGCTGGTCCTTGGGAGAAGAGGTGGATCAGGGCTGGTTCTGTGACCTGATTTTACTGTTTCTCCCTGAAAATAAGCCCTAGGGGCCCTCTGGTGAGTCCTACCTCACCAGCTTTGGTCAGAGGCATCAGTACGGTGTCTGTGGCCCCCAGAGAGATACCTAAACCCTCAAACCAGACTGGGAGGGCCAGATAGAATTCCAAAAGTCACAATCGCAATGGGCTCCTCAGAGAACCTGGCTCTTTCAGAAAGAACAGTGGAGATCCCACAGAGAGGGGCAGCAGGAGCCTGCAGTCACCCAAACCGGGCCATATCTCTGCCTAGGCAGGGAAAGACCAACACCAGGTGGTTAGCCCTTGCCTGGAGGGCTGACTGGTGGACATAAGATGTGTTTCAACTTTCTGCCCTCCACCCTCCAACTCACACAGCCATAAATGAGGAAATAAGTCTGCTATTGTTAATAAATGCAAACTTGCAAGTACTGATCTTTCAAAGCTTGAGTCTTGACAGGATAATAAGACATTCTGGGATGAAAAGGCAGAGAGGGTCAGCTGGCCCGGGGAAATGCCCAACACTGGTGTGAGCAGAGTACTGGCCAGTTATGTTTTGTCCCCACCTCTACCACATCATCCTTCCTATTTATCATCTCATGATTCTGCATCTTAACCGCCCTGGGCATCAGCTGGCTCCTCAGCAAGGATGACTCGTAGGTATTCCGAGATCAGATATTCTAAGGTTCTGGTTCACTGGGACCAGATGTCCACTGTAGGTTATTCAAGTGACTGCTCAAATGCCACCTCCTCGGAGAGGCCTTCCAGGCTCACACATCCCCTCGAACACAGCTTGGTCTTCTTGGGACCCAGCACAACAGGAGTCTTGCCTTTTGTTTGCCGACCATCCCCCTCTGTGGACCAGGAGCCCCACATGCACAGCACAGAGGACAAGCCTGTCTAGCGCACTGCTGTGTCCAGAATGCCCAGAGAAGACCCAGTGCACAATGGTCAACCTATGTGAAGGTGAATGACCCCTCCACAGCCTTTACTATCTGCAAAAACCACCCTCCTAACTCTGGTTACCATCAGGCACTAGCTGGCTAAGTGCTGCTTAGCGTCAGAGACATCTGTGGACTTCATAAGCTTCCCCGGGCCAGCAAAGCATCTGCCTGACACAAGTGTATTTCGCAGGACAGCGGGCACCTTGCAGACCAAGACCCAGACCTTGTCGGAGTCCATGGCTACTGGTCATACACAGAGGTGTATTTTCACTTCCATGTCAGAGCCTCCCCTGTGGCCACTCCTGGCAGTGACCACACTGGCCACTGGAACTGAGGGAAGGCTCCCAAGTGCCTACAGAGGCCAAAAGCCTGCCCTGAACCACGTATTCCTTCACTCTGAGGACAGCATTCCATTTCTGCTCCCATGACCACAGCACCTCTGCATCCCCCCAAAACAGCAGCTCCGGAAGGCCCTACTCTAGAAGCCTCCCCAGACTCACAGACCACACCTAAATGTGCAGACACACCAGCCCTCTTGACCAAGATACACAGAGGCATATCTGCAACAGAGCTGCAAATGGGGGCTAGAAGGAGCAGAACCAGTCATTATGGCGGCAGGCCAACCGCTGCAGATGGGAGGCTTGGATTCTTCCAGCCTCCCAGACACAGCTGGGGAGCTGTACCAGAGTGCACGCCTGCCTACCTTCCCCAGGCCATGCCCAGGGTGCACCCAAATCTCCCTGGGGAAAAGAAGACATGCAGAAGTGGCAGGAACGCCCTGGGTGACCAGGATGGCCAATTCCCGGCCGTCCATATGGAACAGGCTCTGCTGCCAGAACAGACAGATCCTTCCCACAGGCAGCTAGGCGGGAGGCTGGAGATGCATGACGTCATCACATAGCCTTCCCAAGGCACCCAGCTGCCAGGGAGCTGTGGAAACGCTGACCTGACCCCATGGAGAGCTGAACCACCACGCACCCCGCAGTGAGGTGCTCCGGGAAGGAGCTCAAGGGAGGGAAGCAAACTGCACTCTTCTGGCGAGTGGAGGAAGACTTCCTGGAGGAGATGTCTCAGGAGCTATCTGAACACAAGAGGCCCGAAGGGGGCAGACCCAGAGTTCTGAGAGGCAGGAGGGTCTATGGGCAGGCCCTGTCCAGAAAAGACAAGCCGGGCAGACGTCATAGGGAGAAGGGCAAGAGAAGCCCTGGGGCAGGGGATGTCTGTAGCTCCAACAGCCCCTCCAGCCCCACATCCACAGAAACATGCAGATGTTTTCCTGCCTGGGGCCCCTCCAGCCCCTTCCCACCTGCAAGAGCAGCTCCAAGGGAGGCCTCCTTCGGGGCAGGCAAAGACAGCTCTCCCCAAAACTGCTCCCACCACACACAGGCTCAGACACCGAGCAAGGGCCTTCTTCAGACGGGCCGCCCCTTCCCCAGCCCTGTTCCAACAGCTCCTCCAAGCCCAGGCTGGTTAGCATCTAGCCTCCAGGGGCTATCCACTACACACACCTGGCGTAAACATTTCTTTCAGTCCCGACCACAACCCCAGGGAAAGCAGGTATTATCGTTAGTCACCCTTCTCCGGACGAGGCAGCTAAGGCTCATGGGAAACCTGCCGGGTGTCCTCCCACAGCGGAGCGCAGCAGCTCAGGCCCTGCCTGCTACGCCTGCCTGCTTGGCTCTGGGTCCCCTCCCTCCTACAAAATGCCCCCTGGCCTCTCAGTCCCCTGGGGACAGAGGAAGGGTCACCTCTGGACTTGCTCAAGAGATGCCACCGGACACTCCAGCAGCAGCCCCATGGGGAGACCAGTACAGGTACAAGTGTGAGGAGCTGGAATGTGGGTGCATGAGGGGGGCCAGGCCAAGGAGCAGAGCAGCCACCCCTCCCTGTGGCTGGAATGCCACACCCCACTTTCCTCTTTCCTTCTCCCATTTTCTTCTTCTTTGACATGCACTCGGCTTACGTCTTCCTACCTGCTGTGAAGTTCTGCACCCTGCCTCAATGTGGCAGTCCCCGGCTGTGCTTCAGAGCCCCCTTCGGAGCAGGCTAAAAATACACGGACTGGGCACCACCCTTAGAAGCAGATTCTGAAGCTGGGTAGAGCCTGGGGATTTCTTAAAATGCTCCCCTGGCGGCTCTAACACAGCTGGGGTTGGAGCCGCATACCCTTCTTCTCTGGTCGGTGCTCTACCTCCCCAGCCCCACCAGAGACCTCACTCCTGTCTGTATCCTGCCCCCAACCCAGAACATAGGAGCTGGGTTCAGCACATTCCAGCTGCTACCCAGATTCTTAACCAGCATTCACAGAACTCCCTGCATCATTCTGGAGGCTGGGCACACAGGCCATGGCAGTGAAAGTGAGCTCCCTGCACCCTCCCTGCCTTCACAGCCACACCATTTGGGCCTGCTGGGGAGGCCAGCAGCTAGGGATGGAGGAAGCTGGTTACATAATGGGCAATGAGTGCCTCCCTGGGATACATGCCCCTGAAGAAATCTGTAAGGAATCCCTTTAAATGTACTATTACAGGTTCTTGCCTCAACCTCACCACCTGCTACACACACACACACACACACACACACTCTCTCTCTCTCTCTCTCTCTCTCTCCCTCTCTCATGACTTCTGAGGGAGGCAGCAGGATGCAGATATCAAGGCCTTCTGGACACTTCTGACTGCACAGTCCTAACACGATGCTGCACACAAGGAAACACCATGGGCCCTTCTCCAGACTTGACTCCGGCCCTCCATGCCTGCTCTTCCAGCCTGCAGCAGACCCTGCCTTATCCCTTACTCCCAGCCTGAGGACAAGGAGGAGAAAGCCTCCTCTCCCGACCAGGGTCAGCCTCCGTCTGCTGCTCACCTCAGGCACTTGGGAGCCTCACAAGACATCTGCAGACCCGCACAGGGGTTTGCCTTCACTGGACCCTAAGGGACGGCCTGAAAGGGGCTGGGGGAGTCTGTGCAGAGCAGACACCAGCCAGAAGCTCAGCGAACATTCCCTTCGCTGGGGATCTCGGGCAGACTGCTGCATTTCCCCTGCTTGTCAAAGAAGGGTTAAGCATGCTCTCTGCCCGGACCCATCACACACCAGAGCTGGGAAGTTCTGAGCAAGGAGAGAGTGCTGGGTAAAGTATGGGCATGCCTTACACAGCCCAGACCTTCACGACCAAATTAAAAATAAAACCAACCACAGATCAGTCTCCTAAGTGGATCGGCCAGCACAATCTACTGACCTGCAGGAAGAAAATATCAGGACATTTAAATATTTTTGGATATCTACTTCTGAGGTTTACTTTCATTTTTTGGTGTTATGTTTTATACCGTACATACGCCCACATGGGGTGTGTGAACAATCCATGAACTAACAGGTAGATAAGCTAGGGCTGAGATTCAAATTCTTCCCACTAGGGCTGTAAAAACCAGAAACATCTGAGGACCACAGGGTATGAAGAAAGTGTGAACCAGCCCAGAGGCAGGAGCTCACTCACCCAAGGAGAGAACAGAGGGGTGGGAGTGGGGGGTAATGAAGCCTACATTGTTCCTGATATTTGTTTCAGGGGCTTGTGCTTGGCTTTCCAAACAGAGAGCAATGACAATGACAAGAGCACGTAAGCTCCCTGGTCTCTTCATTCAACCAGAATTTCTAGAATGTCCACCATGTGCCAAGGGCAGTGCTGTGCTGAGGGTACCCGGTAACGTGTACCAAAAACGGGGACTTCAAATCATGCAGCTACACAGGGGGACAGAAATGCTCATGAAAACACTCACATTCAAGAATGTATAATTACCAACTGAAGCACTGTGAAGGACATTTCTGTAAGAGTTTCTTAACAAAAGAACCAGACCCAGAGCTGAGGAGGGAGCATGAGGGAGCTGGTAGAGACAATTAGATGCTAAGTTGGTGACAGTGGTGGCAGTTATGGCCTGGAGTAGTTTTGTGGGAATAAAGGCCAGTGCCGTGGGAAGGTGGTGAGGGAAAAGATGAAAGCACGCCACAGCCAGTCCACACGGGACCTCAGTAAGGTCTCAGTAAGGCTCTTGGACCATCTCCCAAGAGCACTGTGGGTCTGAAGCACAGCGACATGATTACATCTGTGTTTGATTCTCACCATGCTGGCTGAACATGGCTCAAGGGGGCTGCTGATGTAGGGACATCAGCTGGCAGGCAGGAAAGGATGCTATTTCGAATAGACAGGACTTGGGACAAACAGAAGATCATGGGTGCATCTGCGGGAGCACAGAGGTGACCGAAGACAAAGGGATCTTTTTGGACACTCAGGTGGAGACATCAGGTAGGTCCTATGCGGAGCCAGGAGTTCGGGGCCGGGAGGCCCTTATCAGATTGCAGGGAGGGCATGGTCCCTTCCGCTATCAGTACAAGAGAATGCAGATCGAGAGTGCCCATGCCCCAGTCTTCGTGGCCACACAGAGGAGGGACCCACAAAGGACCCCAGAAACAAGGAGTGGCCAGAGCTGTAGGAGATGTACTGGAGAAAGGGGAGAGCAGGAGAAAACAGCCCTCAGGAAGGTCAAGGTGCAGACACTGCTGAGGAATCATGTAAGGGAAGACTGTCTGTCTAGAGCTGTTTAGGAAGCCAACCGGAGGGGGAGGGCTGAGGTGTCGGAGAAGTGAGGGCATGGAGAAGGTGGTTCTAGACAATTCAGGAAGTCTGACTATAAAAGGCAAGAGAGAACTAGGCAGCAGCTACGGTGACACAGTAGATCAAGCCAGGTTTTCTGTTTGCTTTGAGATGGGAGAAACATCTTAAGCCTCAGAAGGACCAAAGCAGTGGAGTGACTCAGGGGCCCAGGAGGCAGAAGGGAACTGAGCAGACCAGACCCCAAGGGCAGCGAAGATGAGCACGGATTCCAGACTCTGCTTGGGCATTTCTTCAGAAGCCAGGTGTGGATCATTTGTGAGAGGGGAGGGGGTGGCCAGGAGGGCAAGGAGACAGGGTCAGAGGGCAGTCTGGGGAGGGGGTATGACACGGCTGCCCTGGACAGTGAGCAAAGGCACAGTCAGGGAGAGGGTGGGCAGTGGGTGACCTTACCATCTTTAGCAACTGCATGGGATCCCGTGCTGGGGCTGCTCAGCGGGATGGAGATGCTACAGCCATACCCACATCTAGAAACAACACATTTACTATTGAACTGCTTGTGAGGAAGAAGACTTCTGCCAAGTTAGAATTTCTAGCTTCTAGTCTCCTTTCTTACTGAAACAAATGTGACTTTTTTATATAATGTGTCTGTTGTTAACGTGTGTGTGTGTGTGTGTGTGTGTTTTAAGTGAATGCCGACAATGGTGCTCCAGCAGAAGCAACCATAATACCAATAACGGGTACGGTTCACTGAGCACTTACTGGGCGGTGGGTACTATTCTACCATCCCTTTACAGAGAGAGGAGAAGTGCCATGGCTCAAAGTGGGAGAGACAGGAAGCATCACCCAGGTAGTCTGAGTGTAAGCAGGAGCCAAAGACACTCTCCTCTCTATCCCTAACAGCCTCTCCTCCGTGCTGGGAAATGTCGGAGTCAGTGGGCAACCTGCACAGGGTGTGGCACACGGAGGACAGACAGTGACCCGCGGTGAGTGTGCAGAGAAGGGGGGGCATGTTTGGCTAGGGGTCCTCGGGCATAACCAGGAACCTTGGGAAGCGTCCACCTGAGGGTAGGAATTTAGGGTAAGGATTCCTTAATGCCATGCGAAGGCTTGGAGTGGCAAAGAGCTAGAATCCAAAGGGCCACATTTGAGAACATGGGGACCCAGGGACGAGCTGGTTTAAAAGCAAGAGAAATCACTATTGACCTTAGGTGGAGGGATTTCACAAAGCTACAAATGGCCTTCTCTCGTTCTCCCAAATCAAACCACAAGATGTTTGAGTGTGAAGGAAGCTTAATATTCATCTTTTAATGCTTCTCAAATAATCACAAGCAATACGATCAATTTGTGGGTCAAAGCCAGAACAGTTTGGTTTTGTTTTTGTTTTTTTAATGAACAGAAGTGTTTTCCATGGAGTAAGGAAGCATCTTGTCATTGTTTTGTGTAACCTATAAGTATATACACACTGAATAGTGGTGTGAAACACATTTTTATGGTAGGATCAGAGTTGGAAAGCCACTCATCTAATACTCCCATTTTAGAGCAGAAGAAACAGAGGCCCCAAGAAGCCAGCAGCATGTCCAAGTTAGTTAACAGCAAAACTGAGAATAGCACACAAGTCTCTAAAAGTCCTCTGCTAATTTCCTCCCCAAACCGGAATCTCCAAACACAAACATCTCTGGGAAAGACAGCTGTTGACTTTAATCCACATTAGGGTAAGTGATAGTGGAGTAAGTAAGCTGATCTTGTAGATCTGCTGCCTAGAGCGAGTTCTGGTAAAGAAGATAGGTGAGCACACCAGGGCAGCTGAGGGGCTGACACAAAATAGATCGGAGCGGAAACACAGGGGTTGCAGGGTGTGGCTCAGTGGGCATAAGCCAGGGCCTGGTGTGGCAGAACAAAGATATTTTATCTTGTTTACATACTCTGTATGGACAAATATCATCAGGACAACTGGTTCTATGGAAGGAGCTGTTTTCCTGTCCAGGCAGGTGGCCCAGAGCCATGGGTGCTTTGCTCATCTTGTTTCAACCAATTTTATTAAATGACAAGTTCTGAATAACAGATGCCTTCGCAATTCTCCATCCCTGCCAGACTCCATCTCTCTAATGAAAACATCATTGTTGGGTATTTATCATTT
This sequence comes from Mustela putorius furo, assembly GCF_011764305.1. NCBI lineage: Eukaryota > Metazoa > Chordata > Mammalia > Carnivora > Mustelidae > Mustela > Mustela putorius. The sequence goes on from NW_025422045.1 coordinate 11,970,440, forward strand.
GTACAATTGTATTTCAAGGTAACAGAAGATTACAGATTCCAAGTCAGGTCCCTGTTTCTCTGTTATTTGTGAGAAGGCAGTGGTGATGGGGGAACTAATGGTGTGCACTTCCTGAGAGACCAGACAACTAACAAGTGCAGGGGGTGGGTAGGTCAAAATGGGGTGGAAAGGAAAGGTAGCACCCATCTAGAAGGGAGTGGCCCCCTCTGGACACCAGAGTAATGAGTCTGTCTCCTCTTCCTGTCATAATTCAGGCCAAACAACTGGGACAAGTTCATTCGACCAGGGCTCATCACCACTCAGCAATAAGCTCTGTGCTCCTCTCCCAACTACACCAAGGTAGAGAGGGCAGGTACAGTGCTGAGATGTGTGAGGAGTATCCTATGTATACAATACCCATAAAGGGTCACCCACAGCCCCAAGTTCCTTATTTCAATGGGGTATCATTAATTTGGACTGAAGCTCTGGGATGACCAGTCCCCATAGTTCAGGTAGGTGCCTGTATTACAAATACAAAAGACTGTGAAGTCTAGAGGAAGTCACCTTGAAAGGCTAGGGGTGCACGACCAGCCAAGACAGGGAACTGGGTCTGCGGCCCGCTGCTCTTAAGTATAGGTCAGAGCTGTAGACTCCGGAGCTGGGATTCTTCCCCTTAGATTTATCTCCTCCTCCCCCTGGTCTGGCCAATCTTACTCTATTCCCTCTGCTCATTAGCTCAAGCACCAGAGGCTAGAGGTAGAAAGGGCTCTGAAACTCAAAGCCACTTTGTTGCTGGTATGTTCCCCAGGAAACATGCATGGTGGGAGAGCAGCAGGGCAGAACCAGAGACTGCAGGATTATCTGTGGCTTTCAATGATCTGTGTTCCGAGGGTCTGATGTCAGCCATGGAGGATACAGCTGCTGCACCTTCTGCAGGCCCCAAAGCCCTAAGAAGCCATGTGAAATTTAAGAGTAACCATTTAACTACAAGATATGCAAAAACCTTCTGAAATACTCGGGAGTATGCAAGCTGAGGAATTTTAGTTCGTTACAGAAAATGACTTCTAGATAGAAGTGGCTCTCAGTTCTAAATTGGTAACAAGGCCGATTTCCACTAGGCATCAACTAGTTAAAGGACACACAAAAAAGAACTTGGAAAGACTCCTAACGTACCACCCAAATGAATGGCTTGCCACATTTTAATTAAAACATTTAAGAATTAAAACACACACACACAAAACAAGAAAAAAACCTAGATCCCGAACCCACCACCTCACAAACAAGGATGACCAAGCTTTCTCTATAAAAGGCGAGACAATAAACTTTATCTAGAGACAAAACTAACAATACTACATAGCCACTTTTATAATGACAAAAAACAAAATTTCCACAATTCTTTTATTGACAAAATTCAAGATCTATAATGAATACAATTTGGGGAGCACCTGGGTGGCTCAAGTCATGAAACCCAGGTCCTGGGATCCAGCCCCGCAGTGGGAAGTCTGCTTTTCCCTCTCCCCACTCCCCCTGCTTGTGTTCCCTCTCTCATTATTTCAAATAAATAAAATCTTAAAAAAAAAAAAAAAAAAAAAGAATACAATTTGGGGTGGTGGAAGGGTTATAACTACCTAACAAGACAAATGGAATTCTTTTAGGGGGATAACATTTCACTTAACTGAGATTCAAAGTTAAGTGTTCTACATCATCAAATTGATTGCAGTGTTTCTATGTACAGATTATTCTTAGTTCATGATACAGAAATGGGCAGCTTACCCTGAATTTGACGACCCTTGTGGGATCTGCATTTTACACACTCCCCTGGTGATTCTGATGAAGAGCCATGTATGGGACCTAATGAACTATACAACACTCCAAGTCCCTGCTGTCCAAGGAAAGAGGCCCCTAGCTTAATGGTGGGATGAAAACTCAACTCTGCAGCCTACTGTGACCACCCTCGCAGCATGGAGGATGTCAGCCGGATCTGCCGACCCCTAATGAGTTGTTAAGGAGAATTAAAGGAGATGATCCGTGAGCTGTTATTATTATACTACATCTTAGGTAGAGAGGCCATGCCAGTTCTCTTCAGTTTTCTGGCTGTAGATGATGACAAACAGAAATGGAAAATGCATTAGATGCAAAATCCCACACAAACCACTGCCGAAGAGTCTTCTCCTTACCCAAAATGTATCCCCCAACACCTAAAAAGGACAGACTTATTTCAGAGTAAACAGATGTGATGTTCTAAACCAAACTCAGAAAGTGTACGGCTTCCCCTCTATCAGAGCCCCTGGTCCTGACCATCCATCTCAGTATCTTCAACCAGGAGGCCATCCCGGGTTCATGCTGGCACCTTCAATGACAGGAAACTCAATCTCTCTTACGGGGGTACTGTTTTAAAGGCAGAGAAGAAAAAGCTCTTCCACTTAATGTCGGACCAAAAAGGGTGCTTCATAGGAGAGAGAACAGAGGCTAAGAGTTCTGATAAGTTCTCTATGCCTCAGTTTCCCTATGTATAATGTGAGAATAATAATAGTACCTACCTCACAGTGCTGGTGTGCAGACTAGATTTACTGATCTGTCTACTCCACTTAGAACTCTGTCAGGCACAGCGTGGGGCTGTGTAAGCATTCACTATTATTACTGTTGTTGTTGTCCAGAGCCAGAGAGAAGCTCAAAGTTGTGCCTTATGTCATCCGAGTTCTCTCTCCAGTAACTATCACATACTGAGTACTGGAGGGCCAGATCATTACTCATTAAACCGGATCACCATTCCCCCTTTACAGGTGAGGAACTAGAGTTCAAAGAGGAGGTTAACTTATCCTACCTCTTTGTAGTAGTCAGAATTCCAACTTAGGTCCATGGGAGCTCCAAAACCCAGCTTCACCATGGAGTCCCCAGACTCAAAACTACGACCAGCAGCAATCCACTAACAAAACAACCAACCATGACCATACTGAGCTGGAGCTCAGTTTTCTGCTTGGGGATCCTTGGTTGGCTTGCATAAACTGGAGTTAATATCAGGCTACATGAACCCAATTAGGCAGTAAGTCAGTCTGGAAAACATCATGCGACGTATTCCAAAGGTCAAAGTTAAAACCTGGCTTCCTGGGCAGCCTTTGCCGGGCACTGCCATCAAAGCCAGTCTCGTGCAGACACCAGACTTTAACCAGTGAGGTGCTTAACCAGCACTGACATCGGCTCTTTAAAAAGTACCGGAGAGAAGCCAAAGACATGACGCAGAAAAGCGGCCGGGAGAAAGACATCACCTACTTTTTTAAAAAGCAAACCTTATTCCTTATTACCTTCTCTTTTCGGGTTTAGGGTTACGTTCACTACCATAACCTGCCTTCCCCAAAGCAAAAAATAAAAGGGGAGGGGCAGAGGAAGACTGGGGCGGGGGGGGGGGGCGCTCCCCTAGCTGCAGGACGCTGCAACACCCACCTGAAACCCGGAGCGCGACCTACCTTCCCGGAGAGCCCAGCCCAGGAGGGCGTTTCCCCCAACACACCGACAACTCGTCCCTCCCGGGTAAGCGGCTGCTGTCCTTGGCTCCAGTTAGGGCCGCTAGAGTCCCGCGCGCGCCCCCCTCCCGAAAAAGAAACCTCATGTTTAATTTCTCCCCCAACCTTCCTATCAGTTCCTCCGAAGGAGCAAAGACCGGGGCGACCAGTACGTCTTTAGGGCCACATTTAACTACGTCTAAAACGCCAGCGGGAGGAAGGGCGAAACACTGGCGAGCAAAGGGGCGGGGGGAGACAGGGAGCGCGACGGGGGGTGGCGGGGGAGCACTTGCGGGGAGGATCGTCGCCCTCCCGGGGCGACCGCCGCCGCGACGCTCCAGCAGAGCCTCAGGCCGTTGTCGCAGGGAGGGAGACCCCCTCGGGGCCCAGAGCACAACCGGGGGTCCCTGGAGCCGGCTTCCCCTGCTGCCTCCACGTCCGGGGCCGTCGGGGCGATGGCGCAAGACTCTGCACCCCCCCCACCCCCAGCGACAACAGCCACGGTGACAAAATGGCAGCCCAGCGCCCGGCAGTCGTGCCACAGGCGAGCAGGCTCCCGGCGGCCGCCCCTGCCCCCCAATAACGCCTCGGCGCCCTTCGGGCTCGGCCTCCGGCGGGCCTGGCCTTCATGAAAATAATAATAACAGAACACCTCGAGCTCCGAAGCAGCTGAGGAAGCCAAGAGGCCCGCCCGCGGTCGGCCGGGCGCACCCGTGCCCGGCCCGCGCGCGCGAGGCCCGGCCACCCAGGCGCCAGCCCGCCCGCCCGCCGGCCCGCGCCCCGCGCCGCATGGAGCCCGGCGCCCGCACTCGCAGCCCCGCGCTCGGCGCCGGCCGCGCCATGGGGGAGGGGCGGGGCGGGCCGCGCGAGACCCGGGAAACATGGCTGCTCGTCCTATTTCGGCGTCGCGGCGTGGCCACCAGCCCCCGGATCCGAGTTGGGAGAGGCTCCGAAGGTGGGTGTGAGGGGGCCCCGGGTGGGGGGGGGAGCGCAGCGGGGAGGGGCGCAGGGGGCGCTCTCCGAGAGCTATTTGTCTTTAGAACGGTTAAAAAAAAAATAGTTCCTCCTCCCCCACCCCTTTTGTCCCTCATTAGCTAGCTTTCTCTCTCCCCTACTCCTCCCCAAATGTGCCGAAAGTGCCCCCTCCATCCCCTCCCGCGCCCCACCCCGCCTCGAGGCAGGGGGCAGGCGAGTGGGCTGGGAGACTCGGAGGCGAGGGGGCGAAGCGTGAGAAATCGCTCCCAGTTCGGCGCGGCGCGCTCCCCTCCCCCAGCACACACTCGGGGAAGTTTAAAGAGCCGGTTCGACCCGCTTTCGATCTCGCTCCCAGTTGGCCAGCCGGGTGGCTGGGGTTGGCGGTGCGAACCGCACCTCCACACCCACCCGCCACGACCCCGGCCCCCTACTGTGCGCCCTTCCCCCTCCGCATGGGGGGCTTCCGGAAAGTACGCGGGAAGACCGCGGCTCCGGCCCCCTCCCCCATCACCACACCCAGCCCCCAAATCCTCTGGCTCGGGGTCTAAGCCGGGATGAAACCGGCCAGAGAAAGGCAGACCGACGGCAAATTGTTCGCGGAAACTCCTGCCTTCTCGGCGGGCACCCCCTCCCCTCGCTCCGCCACCCCCTCCCCGCCCTGCGCGCCATAAGGCACTGCACGTCTACAGTCCACAGCTGCGTTATGATGGGGGGGGGGACCACAAAAAGGATCTTGTTTTCAAAAGTCTCACTCAGGTTTGGGGGAGGAACTAGAGAAAAGAGGAAGCAAGGCCTGCCTTCGCCAGGGATTCGGTTTTTAACGGGCTGAAGGGGCGACAGGTCAGCGCACAGCGCTCCCCAAACTCCCAACTCTGGAACCCTGGCCACCGAGGCTGGAGGAGAGGTCCTCCTGCCCGCGCCGCCCTGGTCTCCGGAGGGGCCCGGAGAGGAGCCGGCCAGGGTCTCCGCCCCAGAGCCGCCAACTCGCGTAAAACACTGTTTGAAAGCGAGAGGGAGACAGAAATACAAACGAGCGTTCGAGTAACCCACCCTCACCTTACCCCCCTCCTGGGGGTGGGCTTTCGCCCGAGCCTCCCAGTTCCCATCCGTGTAAGTTTCCTCCGGCCGTACTCCCGCCGCTGCCCAATCAATAACGGCGTCCAGAAGGCAAACTCCCATCCCGGAGCTGCGTGTTTCCTATGCCCGCATAAATCTGGACCCAGCCAATACCCACCACGGGCACCAGGTCTGGGCAGCTCGCGTCCTGACAAAGTTTCCCGTGCCCATGTAGGAACCAGGCGCCGAATGGCTGCCGAGGAGCCCACCCTGGTGAAAGACTGGCCGGGGGGCCGTAAGGGCTTAAAGGTTGGCATCTTGGAGAGGCCGGAAGGAGCAGGGGTGAGGGGGGACCGGGACGTAGCCTTTGGGTAACTTGCAATAGCGATCGCTCGAGGTGGGGAGGCGCGGGGATTATCTGTGCCTTTGCACGTTCGAAAATCCCTCCCCCCTTCCAATTTATCCTCCCTTCGCAAGGAAAGGAAGAAACATCAGCATCTGGCCCGAAGGTGGGGTGGAAAGAGTGAGGGAGAAAGAGGAGGAGAGGAAGGGAGGCAGAGAAAGGGAGGGAGGGAGAGAAAGGGCGCGTTCACGAACACTACAAAGTTACAAATATGGCTCCCCCGTCTCTCGCCTCATCACTGCAAAGAAATGAAGACGCACTTTAAACTCGAGCCATTCCCAACTCCACGGCAGCCCCCTCCCCACGCGCTCTCCCCGGGGGCCTCGGCCCACATTTATCAGAAACTAAACCGGACTCGCGAAGCCCAAAACTTATTGTGTGTGTGCGAGAGAGAGAGAGAGAGAAAGGGAGGGGGGAGGCGCCGGAGGGGGGCGGAAGGGGGGATTCATTTATAAAATATAAAACCCCTTTTTTTTGTTGTTGTTAAATCCAGGAGGCAGCCCCCCTCCTCCTCCCTCGTTAATCTTCCCCCCAGACGGAGTCAAGGGAGCAGCGAGCTCAGATGGTTATTTTGCCTCATTCTCTCCGACCCAAACGCGTGCGCCCGCTGGCCCCCGGTGGGTGCACACTCGCACGCACACTCTCGCACCCACACTCGCACACGCGGGAGCACACGCACAGGTAGTCACACACCAAGGGCAGCGGCGGCGGCAGCCGGAACATGCTCGGATGGCATTGCAACCCCCCAACCTTGCAATTCATTTGCAGTCCGACCCCCAAACCCACACCTCCCGGGCGCCCCCCCCTCAAAAAAAAGTGCCTCCCCCAACGCACACACACACAAAGTAGGAGAATGGACCGACAGAGATATTTTTGGCAAATGCTCACATCAGAGGGCGTCCTGTTCCGCAGCTCTAAATGAATCCGTTTGTCCATGTCCATCTCTCGCGCTCTCTCTCTGCAGAGGCTCCCGCGCCGGCGGAATTCAATCAATAAACCCCGAACCCACGGCCGCGCGTTTTAGGACTTTGAAGGCTCAACCAGCTCCGCTCGGTTCTCGAGCCCCCAGCACCCGCGGCGCACACTAACCTGATCACGGAGGAGGCGGGACCTGCGCTCCGGCGGATGAGCGGCAACAGCTGAAGCCAATCGCTGCCGAGGGTCTCCGGGCAACAGCCAATGGTGGCGGCGGCGGGGGGGAAGGGACCAATGGGCGGGCTGCGCAGCCGGCCAGGGAGGCTCAGCCATTTGGTTGTGGTGCCGGAGACGGACCCCTTTAGATTTCGGGGCGGCTGAGGAGCGCGGCGGCTGCTTGGTGGCTGAGCTAGGGGGGTGGGCAGAATGGCGGGGGAAGGGAAGGTGACTGCGCCTGGAGGGCCGAGCCGCTCGGCCTCGCCAGCCCGCCGCCGCCTCAGCGTTTGGCCGGGGGCGGGGCCGCAGGTGCGTTACTCGAGGGGGAGGGGCGCGGCCGGAGGGGTCGGGGTCGGGGGTCCTCGCCCGACCGAGGGTTTCGTGGAGCCGCCCTGAGCCTGCCCGCGTCGCTGGACCGGGTTGGCTAAAGAGGTGGACGGCGCGAGGTCCGGGGCTGCCCGGCGGGCGACCGGGCGGATGAAAGGCCTGGAAAGAGGGGGAGGGGTCAAGGGTGCAGTGGGGGGAGGGCCTGGTCATTTTCTGGGTCCGGCGGGCGGAGCTGGTAGAGCGTGGCTGCTGCCCTCCACTTCTGTGGGTACCCACCCCGGGGCTGCGGCTTACTGCCCGCGCGCCCCTTCGCCTTGTCCTCGTCCAGCCGCGGCCATCGCCGCCCCCCTAATAAACAAATAAATGAAAGCAAGATGCGTCCACCTTTGGATGACTTTCCTCGCGGTTCTTGACCCTCTCCACGGAGGGGCATTTCAGTTTGCTGTCATATCAGGTCATCCTGGAAGGAGCGATCACCAGGAGGCATCCAGGATCTTGTTCAGTCAATAAATGAATGAAGACCATGGATTAAGGATTGTTGCTGAATATATTGAATATTAAAAAGTGAAAACGGAAGGTGCTAATAACTCCTGGTTTTCTGGACCAAACATAATTTATGGGCTTTGTAGACCTAGTGAAAGAAAACGGCGCACAATTTATTCTAATTGTCCACCTGAATCATTTGGTTCAATTTGGGTTGCCAAAGAGGCTCTATTTGGAGCACTTTCTCCAGGTTTTACGGTTTGCTTGCTTTGCGTTTGGGGTTTTTTGTTTTCATCACATTAGTTGTTAAGACCTAAAAGCCTTCACTCCCACTGAGTTACCCACTTCTTGTGGCCAGGCCTTGGACCTTGTCATTCACTAAGCTCCCTGCCTGTGGCTGTTAATAAATCGTGGGGATTGTTGTCAACAAGGACAGATACATCTTTACCCTTCCACACAACTGTTTTTCAGTGCTTATAGTTTTACAGGTCTACACTCTCCCTTACACACTCCATGGTGGTTTTGGTGGGGAGATACATTGTGTTTATTTTTCAGGCACATGGGAGAGGTTCAAGGGAGAGATAAACCAGTATGTATGTTGCAAATCTGAAGTATTGTTACATAACACCAATACAGTTTCTTTCTTGAGCATATAAAGTTTAGGAGGAAATAGAAAGTGACAGAATGTAAACAAAATGCACATACAGAATGCTCACACTGGGGAAGAAACTGTAGTAACTTTAATATTGTAACCTGATGGATTGTAAACATAAAATCCTACAGCTAAGCATTTTACTCGGCAAATTTTTGTTTCAGATAAAATGATCAGTGGAATTTGAAATGTGATAATGTTTACTCTGAGTAACTGGGAAATGCAAAATAAAAATGGAAAGTCATTGTTTTATTTCAGCTGGATATAAGTAGTATAATGTATTCGACTTGTTGACTTAGCTGACATTTGTCTCCCTTAGTTTTGTTAATCTTACTGAAGTCAGTTTTTTGTAGTTGGAATTCATTTATTTTTAAATTGTATTGGCTTTGTTAAAGAACATACAGGGACCCCGAATTACCTCTCTTTGCCAGAGTCAAAATTTGTTATTTCTGGGTATAGCATTTAAGGTTGTTCTGAAACAGAGCTCTTCATCTCACACACATTAAGTCGATATGATGTGTAGACGCTATGTAACGTAGGAGTACTGAAGTTTACATTGTCTTTGGTGGTAAATACTCATCCTCAATATGAATTTTTAACCACAATTAAGTCCACAGTGCTAGCAATGTGATATAGAACAGTGGCTTTCCAAAGGAGTAATCCTTTAAAAGTCAGCCAATCAAATGCAGAGATGCTCCTGATCCAGCTCTGCTAAACAGAAGCCAGTAGCTCACCTAATGCAGATTGAAGAAGATGACTTGGAAGCCCAAATCCCCATTAAAGAGAGTGTACAGAAACAAATTCAAGCTGGAACTGAAAAAATTATGGCTTGATCACTCAGTCCAAAACATTAAACTTAACAGTGTTTGTAGAAGCAGCTTTTATACATTTTGATGACAGATTTTGTATTGGTGTTAGAAAGTTGAAAGAAGGCTTCACTAGATTCCAATCTTACAGAAGTTGAAATATCCAAAAAGTATATATAACCAATTGAATACTTAACTTTTCATCTTTCCAAAGTGCTTTAAAAGAAGAGATTTCATCCTACTTTTACAAATAGAGTTGTTTGTAGTTTATTTCTAAGAAGTTTTATTGATTTTGACTTTTTCTTATCAAAACGAAGTGGGAATTTAACCTTGCTAAAGCTTTGCCCCATGCTACTTGACCAAATGTTTAAAAAAAAAAAAAAAAGCCCAACTGCTCTTATATTTCTTATTTTGCAGAGTTGTTTCTTAAATGACATTTCATTGCATATTATAGTAGAAATAAATGCTTTGAATGGTTCTGAGTATCAGAAAATAGAGTAAGAAAAGCCCATTTGACAATGGGAGTTAGCTTACGAAAGTATTTGCAGTCTGTAACTTCTAGAGCTGGGTTGGATTCACACTGAGAGGAATAAATGAGATACAATTCAAAGGCTTGAGCCCATAGGGAGAAAGATGGCCTTCAAATAAGGAAAGCTCTCTTCCTGCCTTCCAGAGTATTTTCCTTCAAGAACCATTCCAAACAAATGAGTATCCTATTTTGTTCTCTAAGAGGTATGAGCAATAGGTGTCTTAGCTTCTTGATATGTGTTGCAAAGTACTGTTTATAAACAACCCACAGTGATGCTGCTACCATTTAAGCTCTTTGCCCTTGTTCGGTCTCCAAAGATGCAGACCCTCTAGTTAGCGTTCCCTTTCCAAATTGAGCTAATGTATTCACAGTTCAACTTTTTGTTCTTTAGCTTGAATCACATACATTGGAACCTGGCCATAGTACTTTTTCACCGACATCATGGTTATGCTGCCTGGACCCCAAAAGACAATGCAATGGAAAGACTCCAGCTTAATTATGTTCTCTTTTGTCTTTATATATAAATAGCTTAGAAATGTAGATTATTCTTTTGAAATCCATGGTAACAAATGTGAAGACTACTCCATTTTGATGTGAATAGCAAAGGAATGTTGAGGTCCAGGATCTAAAAAGTTAACTATTAATTCGTTTGCTTAATAAAGCATTGAGTGGTTTTATTTATTTTTTAATTATTGAAGTTACCTTTTCAGTGGGTTGTACATGGAGAAAAAGCACTGTTAGATGAAAGCAGTCATTTTATGTGACTTTTAAAACTAATAGTAAAAATCTTAAAACCAGCTAAAGATAGTTTATTTTGAAAGGGGGGGGGACCCCAAAACCGACAGCTATCACCTGCACACTAGTGTGGAAATCACTGGAAATTTTTTGAATCCGATTCTTAAACATACTTATTAAAGATAATTTGTGGGTAGAGAAAGTTCGATTACTACTCACCAAGAAGAAAACTAGAGCTAGAAACTCGTATTCCTAGAATTAAAATACAACTATAAAGGAAAAAAAAAAAAAAACCAACAGATGCCTTAAAGGCAAATAATGGAATGAGGAGCCATTAGAACAAGACTGGCTAAAGGCAAGCTAGGCTGAAAAAAACAGAAATGCAATTAATTTAGAACCTACTCATTTTTTAAATCTACCTGTAGTTGAAGTTTGCCGCTGAAGAAAAAGGTACTAAAGTCTATTAAGACATAAGAGGTAGAAAACAGACTTTCTAAGAACTTTGCATATATTTGCTATTTACAAGTAGTATTTCTAATTTAAAACATACATAGCAATACTGTCCTCTTTGATTATGTACTTTGTGGCAGCAGTTACTTGTATATATATAAGTAATGATTTTAAAATCCAAATCCTACAACTCTTCCGACTTAGAGATCAATTTCATGCATTCTGAGAAATGAGTAATTTTTAAGTGAATTTCTAGTTGAAATTGTGGTCCTCAGGAGAGTTTACCTATATCCTAAATTTTCCCTGGAAATCCTGAATCCTAGCAACTTGAATATAAAAATGATGCCTTGGTTTGCACATGACCAAACAAAGGGGGCCATGTTAGGTGTTTGAGGACTTTTATCCAGGAGAGGAACACTGGCCCTCTGCTGGATTAGTTCTGTCCCAAGGATGTACCTGAAATAATTTTGTATGCCTTCACTTCTATGTATATTTACTCAAAGGAAACTTGAGTAAGTGTGACAAATACGAGCTGGACCAACTCATCATGTTTGTGTTTATGTTCATACAGAGATGCAATGCTACAGGTGAGGCTGAATAGCAGGCAAATGACAGGCATGTTGATTGCAGTGTCATAGCATTTCTTATAAGTAGCTAAAGAAAGAATCTGTTCATATGCTCAGGAAAAAGTTGGGGAGACTGCACCAGAAAATGTTTCTTTTTCTTCTTCTTCTTCTTCTTCTTTTTTTTTTTTTTTAAGATTTTATTATTTGTCAGAAAGAGAGAGCACAAGCAGGGGGTAACAGCAGGCAGAGGGAGAAGCAGGCTTCCCACTGAGCAAGGAGCCAGACAGGGACTCCATCCTAGGACCCTGGGATCATGACCTGAGTGGAAGGCAGACGCTTAGCCAACTGAGCCATCCAGACATCCTTGCACCAGAAAGTGTTTCAAAAAATTTTTACAAAGTTGCTCTGTGGGTGATAGGGTTACAGTGGTTTTTTGTTTATATTTTCTAAGTTTTTCAGCTGCTTATCTTTGCAATAAGATAAAGTTATCTTTAATGGAAATATAAGTATAGCATATTTGGGGCATGTTTGTGCTAGCTGGAATTCTTGGTTGCAGACAACAGAAATCTTCCCTGACCAGTGCAAGCAGAAAGCAATTTCATATAAGGCTATCACAGAACCTAAGAAGAATAAGGTACTGGAAAAGAGCCGGAAACAGGGGAAGCTGGGCAGTGTTCTTTTGCAGTCCCCAGAGGACCCCCTTCCCCTCAGAAGTCATCTCTAAACTGTGCACTGCACCCCTCCATTGCTGCAAGTGATCTCTCAGGGGCTTCCATTTTTGTGTAACTCCTTCAAGGTTCAAAGCCCTTGGCAGGAACATTTGCAGATGTCCCAGCTGTCAGGGGAAAAGATTATCTACCCTCTTTAGTTTCTACAATGGGATGTGTGACCCTGCCTCCTATCTATTTCAGGACTCTGCCCAAAGAGTATTCTGATGTGCCGGGACCAAAAGTAAAATCCACTGAAATGTTCTGATTGAACAATACTGTGAAGGTTTCCTAATGCTTCAAATTGTCTTAACCTCACTCTGGCTCTCTACTACTTACCAGGAAAAGACTCCCTACTGTCTGAATGTTTGCAACTCTTCCCGCCCACCTCTCCACCCTCCTCCACACACTCCCCACCCCCACCCCAAATTCACATGTTGAACTCTTAACCCCCAAGGTGATGGTATTATGAGGAGGGGGCCTCCTAATAGAGATGACTAGGTCACAAGGCTGGACCTTCACGATGGAGATTTGTGACTTTATTAAAGAGGACCCACAGAGCTCCCTCGTTCTTCTACCATGTGAGGATAGAGCAAAACTATCCAGCTCAGAAGAGGGGAGCACCTGACCTCCAACTTTTAGCTCCAGAACTCTGAAAAATAAATGTTTTGTTTTGTTTTTAAACCACCCAATCTGGTATTTTGTCCTAGCAGCCCAATCAGACAAGACCGCATCATCTACCTAGGATCAACCTAAAACAGAGCTAATATCTGAAATCCTTAATTTCCTTTCAAATGCTTCCCTCTCCAAATCCTAGGCCATACTAAACAATATGTTATTGTTCGTGTCAATGAAATACTTAACAAAACAGAACTGATCATAGCTTTAAGACTTCGAGAAGAAGGATCTCCAGTAGAGAGATTTGATTTTAAGTCACAAGCAATTAGTCCCAAGGAATACGCTAAAGAGAGGAACAATCTATTATCAAATAATCTTAAATTTCATGAATAAAATCCAGATCTCTGGCTATCAAGCAATAAAAGATCTTGAGTAGTGATGTATTTATTACTGCTGATGGGTTTCCATCTGCCACTCTGAGCACACGTTCAGGCTCAAGTGCAGGACGAAGCTGAAGTGGATGAGATTTGTTGTAAAAATTTATTGGGAGTAGGCAAGTGGTCACAGGCTAAGTAAGGGATCATAAAAGGATGCAGTCACTTTAAGGACAATTTTGGAGAAAAAGTGCTGATGCTGAAAGAAATGTCAAAACCACAAACACATCAAAGAGGCCCATATTCCTGGGAACAGAGGAAGGTCGTAAAGGATCTGCTTATAGAAAACATATTAATCCTGGGGTACTGTCCTCTTGCCTCTTGCCTCCCCCGCCATCATTTCAGGTCACTTAGCTCAGATTGCTTTTCAGCTAGAAAAAGCAAATGATAGCCTCGCGAGGACTCTGAACAACGTTACAGGGATTCGATTGTTTTCATGTTTGATTTTTATAACTACTAAAGCATAGCTTAACTGTTACATGAATAGAAGTTCCCTAAGAATGGTAATCCCTTCTCTCCAGAGATGCAGTGCTAAGTATTCTGTTCATTCACACACAACAGGCAGGCTTTCCATGACCAACTGTTTTTTTGTTGTTGTTGTTGTTATTTATTTATTTATTTATATTTTCATTTATTTATTTTAGAGAGAAAAAGAGAGAGAGCACGAGCAGGGAGGGGGACAGAGGGAGACACAGACTCCCTGCTGAGGAGGGAGCTCCACATGGGGCTCAATCCCAGGACCCCAGGATCATGACCTGAGCTGAAGGCAGATGCTTAACTGACTGAGCCACCCAGGCACCCCTGTTTTAGTTATTTAACTTTTACTCAAAGGATTTAATGCAAATCATAGCAGACTACTAATTATTGAACAAAATCTATTTCCTCTTCTTCCTGGACACAAAGCTGGACTGTGCTTTCCAGCTGCCCTTGTAGTTAGATCTGGCCATATGACTGAGTTTGAGGTTCCTAGAAGTGACCTTTGCCCCTCTGAGGCCTTAAATCTTCAATGCATTGGCCCACTGAGCTGAGGGCGACAGAGGATCTTAGAAGCCACATGCTGCTCTCGGGAGGTGGAACCTGTCTCAGCATGGGTCTCTAAGGAGAACCTGGCTACCAGGCTATTCACTTGCTAATCTAGAGATAAAACTGTGACCAAGATGGAAACTTCCATGGCGCTGCCCCATTACCTTTTTGATCTATTTATTACCTCAGCCTATGACAACTCAATACACCAATAAAGTTGGTTTTCAGTCTTAGTTTTCTATCCATTTAGGATTTTGTAGATAGGTGAATTATAAATTCATAATATTTATTATTCTATTTGCGGTATATCCTTGAATTAGAGGTTCTCAGAAGCATCATAAACATAAAGGAATAATGTTTAAGTAACAAGGACTTTAATGAAGAAAAGATACTTTTCAGAGAGTCTATATAAATGACAAGCAAATATTTCTCTTTCCCCCACATTTAGGGCTTGGTTCCTAGTAAGTGTAAAATAAACATCTATCATCTCATCAATAAAGGAGACTCCCTCCCGAGCTCCAGACTGACATTTCCATTGCCCATGGGACCGTTCCAAACAGCTTTCCTCAGAAACATCCACACATTCCCCAAACTAATCTTCCCTGTCAGCCTCTGCCTGTTCTGCCTCCACAAAATACTGTTGTGCTCCTCGCTCTCCCGTTTTTATCAGTGGCACCCTTGGAATTGTCCTCTGTTGACTCACATAGCCAAACAGTTGCCTCGTCTTCTAAGTTTTATTTCCCAAATATTGCTGCTCCTTTCAGCCCTTTCTCTGCTTTAAGAGTGCTCCAAACTCCCTCATATCCACATTGACCCAAAGGGACAGTAGTTCTCAGGCTTCTGGTTTTTTCACTGATAACATTTCAAAAAAAAAATTTTTAAGGACAACAGAGGATCACCAGCTTTTACTTTTGCCAGATAATCAATCAATCAATCAATCTATCTATCTATAGATAACACATTTTCTTTATCCATTCACTGTTGATGGCCACTTAAGTTGTTTCCGTGCCTTGGCTAATGTAAATAATGATGCAATGAACATGGGTACTTGTCATTTATTTATTTACTCATAGACTATTTTAAAAATGGTAATGTAGGGGCGCCTGAGTGGCTCAGGTCATGATCTCAGGGTCGGGCTCCCCACCCAGGGAGTCTGCTTGTCCTCCTCCCTCTGGCCCTCTCCCTGCTCATGCTCGCTCACTCTCCCTCTCAAATAAATAAATAAAATCCTTTTAAAAATGGTAATGTAGAGAGGACTCATATTCAGAATATAGGGGTGTCATTTACATTACATATATTTAATTTTATGCAAATTCACTACGGTTTCCAAGACTTTCTACTCAAGTAGTTGGAAACTCTTCTGTGAACCAGCACTTGCCTAGATGTCCTGATATCTTCTTGTGGACAGATGAATGTTTCCGAGCTCCAGTCATAGTGCTCCTATGACCAGTAACAGCCTCCCAGTTCCTGGTGGCCTACACCTCCCAGCCTGGGAGGTAAACTCCCAGCAAGCACACACCATACTATACTACCTTCCCATTGCTATCTCTAATTTTCAGAAATTTGGACCTTCTGCTCTTCCTTTCTTTTCTATCTTTGACAATATGTTTCACCCAGCTTGCATGTTCTTTTTTTCCCCTCCAGTCAAAATTCTACCCAAAATTTAAGACCAGATTTGATGCCAGTGCATTCATGAAACATTTTATGATCCACCCAAACAAACAAGATCTTTTCTCTCCTTGAACTTCCATAACACTATACAGGGCAACGGGGGCCAATGTTTCCAGGTGCTGTTTTTTTTACCCCTCCCACAATAAATCCTTGAAGATAAGAATAATGTTTAATATGTTTTTGTTGCCACTGCCTTATTTGAACATTGAATATTCAATATACATTTAATGACTAATTAAATGTTTGAACATAGTGGGCACCCTATTTTTAAAAAGTCCCTTTGACACATTTAAATAACTTTAATTTTCAGTGTCAAGTAAATAGCAATAGGGTATAGGGGAAAAAGGGATTGCTAAGTATCTTCTTTGTTCTTTCCAACATGGGAGAAACAAAAATAAATCCTTGTTTCTATGACCATAACACAGAAGCTTTCCTACTATAAAAATTTTATTTTAGACTTCTACCCCGGAATTGTCTTGTCTTTTATTTTAGGTTCCTACCCAGGATTGAATTGTCTTACAGGCAATTTGTAAGAAAGATGGGAATTACGGAGCTCACTAACTCTAATTTCGTGTCTATGCCAGTTTTAGAGAGGGTACACAACTTTCGTTCCTTTGGGTTTTGCATTCATCAAAAAAAAGGAAGAAGGAACGAGATGATAAAGCTCTAAGACCTGAACGCATAAAAATCCTAGAAGAAAACACAGTGCATAAACTCTTTGACATTGGTCTTGGCGATGATTTTTTGGATTTGACACTAAAAGCAAAGCCAACGATAGCAAAAATAAACAAGTAGGACTACATCAAACTAAAAAGCTTCTGTGTAGCAGAGGAAACCATCATCAAAATGAAAGGTGCCTACAAAATGGGAGAAAATATTTGTAAATCATATATCTAAGAAAGGGATAATATCCAAAATATATAAAGAACACATTCAACTCAATATCAACCCAAGGGAAAAATGCGCAGAGTGGGATGCCTCGCTGGCTTAGTTGGTGGAACATGTGACTCTTGATCTCAGGGTTGGAGGTTCAAGCCCCATGTTGGGTGCAGAGATTGCTTAAAAATAAAATCTTTAAAACAAAACAAAATAGGGGATCTGAATAGACATTTTCCAAAGAGGACATACAAAAGGCCAATGGGTACATGAAATTATACTCAATATCACTAATTGTTATGGAAATACAAATCAAAACAACAAGAAAATATCACCCCACACCTGTTAGAATGGCCACCTCATAAAGACAAGAGATAACAAGTGTTGGTGAGGATCTGGAGGAAAGGGAACCCTTGCACTGTTGGAAATATAAATTGCTGCAGCCACTATGAAAAACAATACGGAGTTTCCTCAGAAAGTTTAAAAAGGAGCCTTTCCACTTCTGGAGTATGTCTGAATGAAATGGAATCACTACCTAGAAAAGATACCTGTACCCCCATGTTCATTGCAGCATTATTTATGAGAGCCAAGGCATGGAAAGAACCTAAGTATATGTCAGTGGATAAATGGATAGAGAAAAATGTGAGATCGAGCTATCTGTTCATCTATCCCTGACTCAATCATTAAAAAAGTAGGAAATTCTTCCATTTGCAACAACATGGACAGAACTTGAGGATACGCTAACTTATGCTAAGTGAAATAAGTCAGACAGAAAAAGAAATACAATATGATCTCGCTCATATGTGGAATCTTAAAAAATCAAACTCATAGGTACCAAGGTTGTCAGAGGTGGGCGAGTAGAGTCTGGACAAAATGTGTGAAGGTCATATGGTACAAACTTCCAGTTATAAGATAAATAAGTTCTGGGGATTTAATATACACCATGGTGACTATAGTTACTACTGTACTCTATATTTAAAAGTTGCTAAAAGAGTCAATCTTGAAATTTCTCATCACACACACACACACACACACACACATTATAACTATCTGTGGTGACAGATGCTAACTAAACTTACTGTGGTAGTCATGTGTCAATATGTACATATATCAAGTCATCATGTTACTAAAACTAATACAATGTTCTATGTTAATTATATCTCAATACAACTGGAAAAATTTTTAGGTTTTTTTGTTTTTATTTTTCAGATTACAAAAAAGATTTATTTATTTATTTGAGAGAGAGAGAGAGAGAGAACATGTGTGCATAAGTGTAAGCTGGGAGGGCAGGACAGAGGGAGGGAATCTTCAAGCTGACTCCCTGATGAAACCCCCCTTATTTGAGCACCCCTATTTGTTTTAGATTTTTAAAAGAAGGAACGAGGGTTGCCTGGATGGCTTAGTCAGCTAAGTGTGAGACTCATGATTTCAGCTCAGGTCATGATCTCAGGGTCACGGGATCAAGTCCCAACTCCCACGTTCAGTGGGGTGTCTGCTTGAGATCTCTCTCTCCCTCTCCTTCCGACCTCCCCCAGCTCATGTTCTCTCTCTCTGTCTCTAAAATAAATAAATAATTTTTTTTTTAAGATTTTATTTATTTGACAGAGAGAGAGCACACATAGGCAGAGAGGCAGGCAGAGAGAGGAAAGGAAGCAGGCTCCCCATGTCAGGCTCTCTGCTCAGCGGGGAGCCTGCTTCCTCCTCTCTTTGCCTGCTTCTCTGCCTATGTGTGCTCTCTCTCTCTGTCAAATAAATAAATAAAATCTTTTTAAAAAATAAAATAAAATAAAATAAAAAGAAATTTTAAAAAAAGAAGGAATGAGATGACAAACTCATCTTTTCCACTCTCCTTTAATGACTGAAGGATGTCTGAGCACTTGTACTTCCATGTTTTATCTTTGGCCAAAGAAATCTAACTTTTGCCTCTAATGGTCTATAAAAATAAATATGTAAATGTTTTAGGTTTCTACAATTATATGACTAGGAAATTTAGCAAAGATTGGAATGAATATATTTTATTAAGCTCGTCACTGTTTTATGGAAGGTGTGAAAAGAAAGGACGGAGCCCTACAAAAATATAGGGCTTTCCATTTAGGATTTGAATTTGACCAAGAGTATTTGGTAAGTGGCTCTTTAAGTTTACCCTTGCTACAGCTAGAGAGGAGAAAAACATAATGGTTCTTTAAATTAATTCCTTTTAAAAGATGAAACTCTTGACTTCCAGTTATAGTTAAAATTGAGTGCCTGACATTGGACCTATCTTCCTACTGTAAACAACAATAAAACTAGACAAATACAGGCATTTCAACACACAACAATCGCAGGCATTGAACAGAAACCAAGGCAGGCTTATTACCCTTCAGAAAAGGGAAGCATTCATCACAGGGCTATGGCGCCCAAGCAGAGGGCAGCAATGTCTCTGGGAAACAGAGGAAACAGAGCTCAGAGCAGGTACCTGCTAACACAGCTGGGTTTGGAGGGCAAGGTGCCTTAAGAGAAGGCAGCTACAGAGAAGGAACCCTGTAAAATTGCATGAAAAATTCCCTTGGGTACTTGGCCCACTGTTAAGATGTGTATGAGTAGGGCAAGACTCCAGAAGATCCCACAGCGAAGCTTCTGGGAGGCTGAGAGCTGAACAGATTTCAGAGGTAGCACAGTCATGAAAGACATGAGAGGTTAGGCCCAGCCTAATAGACAATGTATAAACATTCACAGATCTGGAGGCATGAAAGGAGACCCCAGAAAGGTCACATCCTGGGATTGAGGACCATGGAATGCTGACGTTAACAGGAGTTTAGAAGAAGCAGATTCCAGTCCATGTGGATGACTTTGAAGGGTTCAAGACTGGAGTGGAGGAAGTTAACTGCAGAGGTGGTGAAAACAGCAGGGAACTGGAATTAGAAATGGAGCCTGAAGATGGGACCGAACTGCTACAGTCTCATGATAAAACCTGAACAGATGAGGAGTGGCTTCCTATGGATGAGCAAAGAGGGTGACTGATTCCACTTTTGAAGGACTGCGGGGAACTGCTATCAAGCAGCATTGCATGCAACAGAGAAATAGTACATGCAAGGAAGAGTCCATCCATGCAGCAAACTTCATTGTTGTCTTATTCTAAGATACTGCCACAGCCACCCCAAGCTTCAGCAATCACCACCCAGATCTGTCAGCAGTCATCAGCAGCAGACAAGACCCTCCACCAGCAAAAAGATGATGACTCGCTAAAAGCTCAGATGATGGTTAGCATTTTTTAGCAATAAATTTTTTTTTTTTACTTAATTAGGTATGTACACTGGGGGTGCCTGGGTGACTCAGCTGTTAAGTATCTGCCTTTGGCTCAGGTCATGATCCCAGGGTCCTGGGATCAAGCCCCATATCGGGCTCCCTACTCCATGGGAAGCCTGCTTTTCCCTCTCCCGCTCTCCCTGCTTGTGTTCCCTCTCTCGCTGTGTCTCTCTCTCTGTGTCAAATAAATAAATAAAATCTTAAAAAAAAAAAAGGTATGTACACTGTTTTTTAGACATAATGTTGTTGCACATTTCACAGACTATTGTGTAAGTGTAACTTTTCTATGCACTGGGAAACCAAAAACTTCATTTGATTATTGTTTTATTCATTTTATTGTTGTGGTCTGGAATGAAACCCATAGTATCTGTGGTATGCCTGTATACTGCAAATGATAAACATTGTGAAAAAATTTAGGAAAGACCTAAATAAGTGGAAATATACAATGTTCGTTTCATAAAAACCCAATATTAAGATGGTGACTTTCCCCAGTTTGACCTATAGATTTAATATCATACTAATCAAATTCCCAGGCAGCATTTTTTATAGCTAATCAAGCTGATTATAAAATTTGTATGGAAACCCAAGGGTCTAGCAGACACCATCTCGAAAAGACGAACAAAAAGTGGAAAACTTTTGGGATGCCTGGGTGGTTTGGTTGGTTAAGCATTTGCATTCAGTTCAGGTCATGATTCCAGGGTCTTGGGATCAAGCTCTATGTTGGGTTCTCTGCTCAGTGGGAACTTGCTTCTCCATCTCCCTCTACATGCCACTCCATCTGCTTGTGTGCTCTCACACGCGCTCTCTCTCCCTCTGTCAAATAATTAAATAAACTCTTTAAAAAAAAAAGAAGTGGAGGACTTACACTACCTGATTTCAATGGTACAATAATCAAATATGATGGGGTACTGGTGTATTAGTAGACTACATATAGAGGTAACAGTACAGAGAATACAGAAATAAATCCACATGTATACAGTAATTGATTTTTGACAAGAGATCCAAGGTCACTCATCAGAAAATGAAAATCTTTTAACAAAAGTTATTGGCACAACTGGATAGCTGCATAGAAAAAAATAACATTGGCCTTGGTCTCACAGCATAAACAAAAATTAATTTGAGATGGATCAGAGACCTCACCATAAAGTCTGAACTTTAAAGCTTTTTAAAAGAAAACACAGAAGATCTTCATGAATTTGGAGTAGGCAGATATTTCAGATGGAACACAAAAACACTAGCCAAAAAATTAAAACTCATAAGTTGGTCTTCATAAAAAGTAAAAATTTCACCATTAATATAATAAAAAGGCAAGCCACAAAGTGGTTAAATACATTCTCAACATATACATTTAAAAAGGACTTGAATCCAGAATGTATGAAGAATTTTTACAAATCAGTAAGGCAGAGGGAAAAAAAAACCTCAACTAGACACTTAGAAAAGATGTACAAATGGCCAATAAATACATAAAAGAAGATCTACATCATTATTCATCGAGGATACACACTCTAAAAACATAATGAGACACTATGTCACACCCTTTAGAATAACTAAAATTTAAAGGAATGACATTAGGTCCATACACCTTCCTCCTTCCCTTTGCTTCCCAAATGATTCAGTCCTAAAGTCATTATGTGGAGTAGAGCCAAGTAGGTGCCACATGATGGAGACCTGGGGGAAGGGGCAGCCACAATGGATTAGAACAGTGTATCAGAACTCTAACAGAATGAGGGGAGCAAGCATGTTTAGGGACAGTCCAATATGGCATATTGGTAAGGTGAGCAAGGTAAGACAGGTGCTTTCACAGAGGGAAGCCCAGTGTTAGATGTCAGAACAGAATAGAGCAGAGAGTCCAATGGGAGATAGCCCAACATGGGGAGCTAGAGCCTGAGATGAGTGAGAAGGTGTCCCTGTGAGAGTGACCCAGAGAGTCAGAGCCCAAGTGGTCTAAGGAAGTCATCTGCTTGAACAGGAGGCCCAAAGCAGGATCTCAGAACCAGAGCAAGGAGAGGAGGATGTCCTGGTAGAAGAGTAATCTGGAGTGGAGTATCAGAGAGTAAGTATAGTGAGGAGGGTGACCACATTGGGGAGGAGATAGCAGTGGACATGGGAGATAGGATACATTCAGTGTACTGATCAAATAAATATAATAATGATAACACACGTCAGAGAAAAGAGTTACAAATATGGAAAGTGGGAAAACTAATGTGAATCATATGAGTTGGGCTGGAATTGGAAGTATGGGTATAGACTTATGGTTTTCAATAAATGTAAAGAGGTATAGAAATGAACATAAATAGGGATGCCTGGGTGGCTCAGCTGGTTAAGAGTCTGACTCTAGATTTTGGCTCAAGTCATGATCTCAGGATTGTGAAGCCTGCTTAAGATTCTCTCTCTCTCCTCTTCCTCTGCCCCTCCCCCCACCCTACCTCTCTGTGTGTGCGCACTTTCTCTCAAAAAAAAGGAAAGAAATAAACATAGATATAACTGTGTGCATTTGGGGTGTGTGCATGCACACACAAGTGCACGTGTGTGTGTGTGTTTGTGTGTATCCATCCACATATTCCCTAGTTTTCTCCTGAGATAGGCACTAGGAGCAGTGTTATGCTAGTAACAATGACCACACCTAGGGCCTAAATATTGGTTTCTAAATGCCATCCTCCACTAAGAGAAACGAAGTCTCCTTGGAGAATGGCTCTTTCTCAGTTCAAGGCAACAGTGAATGTTCTTGTGCCAGAAAGCAGAGAATTGTTCCAAGAATTACGGGGACATTTCAAAAGGACCGAGAAGCCAGCTTATAGGGGCGAATATGGTACAATTTAAGTATCAAAATAAATGATAGTATAAGATTATTGTCCACTGAAGACTATAGGAAACCACAAGTCCATGCAGATATAAATTAATGTTTGGGAAGCAATTAAATAGTTACCTAATATCAGAGTACTTCCCTACAAAAATATGAATTACAAAGAGAAAAGAGTAACTTTATATTGGAGAAACCAGGCAGATATCACTTTATTCAAATCGATCGAAATGAATATGATCAGCAAGGGGACAAATTAAAGTCACGTACCTGCTATGATAATCTTGCCAAAGATGTGTCACATGGATACAATTATGAAGAAACATCAATTGGCCCCAAATTTTGAGGCTATTCTACAATATAATTGGCTTGGAAACTTTAAAAAAGGCAACATGTTGGGGAACCTGGCTGGCTTAGCCTGTTAAGCTTCTAGCTCTTGGTTTTGACTCAGGTCATGATCTTAGGGTCATGAGATCGAGCCCCACATGGGGCTCTGCACTCAGCATGGAGCTTGCTTACAATTCTCTCTGTCCTTCTCCCTCTGTCCCTTCCTGTTCACACTTTCTCTCTCAAGAAAGATTAACTAATTAATTAGATTTTGAAAATTAAAATAAAAAGGGCAACCTGAGGAAAGTTCCAGTTTCATGGAGACTAAAGAAACTTGACAATTAAATGCAACATAAACTCCTTGAACAGGATCCTTTTACTAGAAAGGACATTTTTAGGACAAATTGTTAAATTGAATAGTGAAGAGTGTCTGAGGATTAAGTATTTGTTGTGTACCAAGATTAACTTCCTAATTTTGATCATCATGTACAAGGTCCTTGATTGTATAAAATACACACTCCAGAATTAGAGGGGGACGGAGCATCAGGTTGGCAACTTATTCTAAAATGGTGAAGGAGAATGTTCTTTGTATTCACTTGCAACGTGTGTGACTGCGCTATAATTTTAACAAAATATATTAAAAATATGATTACACACAAAAGATAATATAAAGTTTTGGTGAGAATGGGAAGCAGCTGTTCCACACTACCAGTGGATGGTTAAATGGTACAACCACTTTAAAAAACCATATGTCCCTTTCTCATAAAATTAAAGTTACACCTACCCTATGCCCCAGTAATTCCACTCTGGAAATGCTGACAGAAAGTCTTATACTAGAATGTTCTTAGCAGATTTATTTGACATAGTCTCAAACTGGAAAGAACTCTTATGTCCATCAGTAAGTTTTAATGGGTAAATAAACTGTGATTCATTCATGCATTGGAAAACTATTCAGCAATAAACAGAAGTGCTAATACACAAAATAACACTGATGACTCTCAAAAGAATTATGTTGAGTGAAAGAAGCCAGACATAAATGAGTTTATACTTATGATTCCATTTATATGAAGTGTAAGAACAGTCAAAACAAGACCAAAGAGATTGAAATTGGAACAGTTGTTGCTTTGGGAATAGTTTGAAATGGGGTTTGAATGGCAAGGGGCAAGAGAGAACTTTCTGGGAGCAGAAATGTTTTGTAGTTAGATTGGTTGATGGTTATATGGGCATATATATTTGTCAAAACTCATCAAACTGTACATTTAAAATCTATGCATATTTCTTTTGTACACTATACCTCAATTTAAAAATCTAAATTTTATGGGTGCCTGGGTGGCTCAGTCGGTTAAGTGGGGGACTCTTGATTCCAGCTCAAGTCATGATCTCAGGGTCCTAGGATCCAGCCCAGTGTGGGGCTCCAGGCTTAGCTCTCAATGAGGAGTCTGCTTGAGATTCTCTCCCTCTCCCTCTGCCCCTCTCTGCCATGCTTGGACATGCAAGCACATACATGCTATCTCTCTCTCTCTCAAATGATAAATAAATCTTTGAAAAATAAATAAAATAAGAAAGCTACATTTTAAAAAATTCACTAAGTCGGCAGTGGTTAACTTTAAGGGGTGGGATGCTTTCATTTTCCACATTATGTATTTCTGAGGTGTTTGAACTTTCTTCAACATGAATGTCTTAATTCTTTAAAAGAGCCACATTTAGAATCTAAAAATATGATTACATAAAGGTAGGATTTGTCCCAAGGGTGCTCAAGCAACTAGTTTCTTCAGGGAAATATTAACTTAGATCTGCTTTTCTTAATATATGCTCCCCCCTCCCCCCAAAAAAGTTCAGGCAAGTCAAAGAGGTAATGTATAAAATCAAGCCATAATTTTAAATCAAGCCATAAATAACAGAAAATAGAGGGTAGTATTTACCTTATTTCCAAATGACAAATAAACTATTTAATATTGAAAGCAATGTTAGGAATTCTAAAGGAACAGATTTTTGCTACATTAAAACTATTAAGATATATAATAAAATGATATGCAAACAGAACTAAATGCAACAGGAAGTTGGGAGAATTTATAAAAACATGGTTCTTGACAGATTTATAGGCAAAGCATGTGAATTCTAGAAAAGAGGAAAGAATAGAAGAAAAGAATGAGAGAGAAAGAGAAAAAAAGGAACGAAAAAAGGGAGAGGAAAGAAGGGAGAAGAAGGGAGGGAAGAAGAGAAGGGAGGGAGAGGAAGAAGAAGAGAGGGGAAAGGGAGAGGGGGTGGGGGGGGGGACAGACGGAAGCTAGGAAAGGAACGAAGAGAGAGAACAGTCTTGGCTAATCAACAAGTGAATAAAAATTAAACCTGAAATTTTACCTAGCAAATTAGCAAACATTACTGGTACATTCTAGTATTTGATGGCAGCCATAGGCTGTCCCGACAGGCAAGACAAATTCTTGGTCACTACTTGTAGGAGTCTAAATTGCTACATTTCTGAAAACCAATCTAGCAGAGTGTATTCATAATCTTTAATATGTTTATATTCTTTGAACCAGAAATAATTACTTTTTGGAATCTGTCTAAAGAAAGTAATCATAAGAGTCGCTCTTTTCCGGATTATTCATAATTGCCAAAACAATTTTAAACAATAGCCTAAATGGCAACATTATGGGACTAGTTCATTAAATCGTAGGATATCTGTTTGATGGATTATTATTCTACCATTAAATGGAGATTACAATGAGTTTTAAACGACACTTTTTTAATGTCTTTTTTTTTTTTTTCTTCTGTCGTTGTTTAATGCTCATGAAAATTAAGACTAGCAAGGCTGGCTCCGGTTTGTCTCCGAAACAGAAATTTCCCATAGGTGCAAAAACAGTCTCTAGACACATCACATTTCCCGCCCCCCCCCCCATTGTATTTTTTTTTTTTTTAAAGATTTTATTTATTTTTATTGGACAGAGAGAGAGATCACAAGTAGGCAGAGAGGCAGGCAGAGAGAGAGGAAGAGAAGCAGGCCCCCTGCAGAGCAGAGAGCCCGACATGGGGCTTGATCCCAGGACCCTGGGATCATGACCTGAGCTGAAGGCAGAGGTTTTAACCCACTGAGCCACTCAGGTGCCCCCCCCCATTGTATTTTAAATACATTAAATGTTAAATGGTACCTCTGCCCCATATACACATGTATTATTCAGGGTTTGCTCAGGAAACCACAAGCCACTCTACGTCTTCGGGGTCTGGGGTCTAACACAGCAGAAGGGGCTTACACGGTTGTTGGACGAGCAGGCAGGGAGCGGAGCTGGGGCAGCCGCTGCGAAGGCACAGGTGGTCGCCGGCGGTCTCAGCCTGAAGCGGGGGCTCCGGGGGAACTATCGGGCATCCTGGGCGACTCAGATCCGCTCGGCATCCGGCTGTCACCACCTCTGGAGAATAACAGAGTCGCTTTCGCGTCTACCTTCCAAATTTCCCCCGAATTCCTTTCTTGCGAACTCCAACCTCCATGTGGGGGCATTCTGGGAAATGTAGTTCGCGGCTGCTCTGCATTGCGGAAAAGGGGTGGACGGAAAGCTGAGGGCATTCCAGCAGGACTGGCCAAGTCCGAGACTCATTCTCCTGCTTAGCTGTCCGGGTCCGGCAAGTAGTCAGGAGGCCATAGGTGTTAGGGTGGAATGGAAGAATATTCTGGATTAGAGATACCAGAGGTGGTAGTATATATTTTATTATTAAATTAGCTCATTTTCGCCCTCATGTGAGGCATGTCTAGCTTATTTGATTACAAATTTGCAAAGCAAAACTAAGCACAGAGCTGTATGATTTAAGCCAATGTATAGGTCGTTATTTTAGAAAAATTATACAATTACTTTAATACAGCTACTCAAAAAAACTATTGGAAACCCTCATACACTGTTACTAATGTCAAATACTGCAGCTGCTGGGGAAAACAGCCTGACAGTTCCTCAAAAAGTTAAGCATGTTACTCAAAAAAAAAAAAAAACCCCATTTTTAAAATTTTTCTTTTATTAAAGGGGACCTGGCTGGTTCAGTCAGTACAGCACATGACTCTTGATCTCAGAGTTATAGGTTCAAGTTCCACTTTGGGTATAGCAATTACTTAAAAATAAAAATTAAAACCTTTAAAAAAAAGTTAAGCATTGAGAGACTATATAACCCAGCAAATCCCCTCCTGGGTATATATCCGAGAAAAATATGCTCACACAAAAACCTTTACATTAATGTTCATGTCAGCATTATTCTTACAAGCCCAAAATGGGAACAATCCAAATATCCACCAACTAACCAATGAATAAACAAATACAACATATCTGTACAATGGAATATTATTTGGCCATGAAAAGAAATGAAATATTCATGCATATTACAACATGAATGAACTTTGAAAATATTATGCTAATTGACAGACACAAAGTTCACATACTTTTGATTCCATTCATATAAAATGTCCAGAAAACGCACATGTATAGAGATAGAAAGTAGATTTGGGGTCCAAATCACTGGGAAATTATTGCTGGCAGTAATTGCTAGTAATTCCTAACACCAGGTTTCTCATGGGAGTGATAAGAATGTTCCAGAATTAGGGCGCCTGGGTAGCTCAGTCACTAGGCATCTGTCTTCAGCTTGGATCATGATCCCAGGGTCTTAGGATGGAGTCCCATGTCGGCCTCCCCGCTCTGCTGGAAGCCTGCTTTTCTCTCTACCACTCCCCCTGCTTGTGTTCCCTCTCTCACTGTGTCTTTTGCTGTCAAATATATAAATAAAATCTATAAAAAAAAAAAAAAGAATGTTCCAGAATTAGAAGTGGTGATGGCTGTATGACTCTGAACACACTAAAAAAAAAAAAATCATTGAATTTTTAAAACTTGTGGTAAAATATATATAACATAAAATTTATCATTTTAAGAATATTTGAGAGTGTGGTTCAGTGGTGTTAAGTACAATTTACACTGTTGACCAACCATCACTACCACCCGTTTTTCAGAACTCTTTTCATTTTGCAAAACCAAAACTCCATGTCCCATTAAATAATAACTCTCCATTTCCTCCTCTCCCAGTTCTGAATTTGACTTCTCTAGGCTCCTCATGGAAATGGACTTACACTGTTTTTATCTTTTTGTGACTCTTTTATTTCACTGAGCATAATGTCTTCAAGTTTCATCTATGCTGGAGCATGTGCAAAAGTTCCTTCCTTTTCCAGGAAGATAACAGTATATAGATACTCTCTCCATATATATTATAGTATATGTATTTATCTCACATGTTTATCCATTCACTTATTGACAAATGCTTAGGTTTCTTCTTAGGCTATTGCTAATTATGCTGCTCTGAACATGGGTGTTCAAATACCTTTTTTGAGACCCTGCTTTCTGTGCTTTGGGGTATATAACCTAAGAATGGAATTGCTGGTCATATGGAAATTTTATTTAGAGTTTTTGAGGAACTGCCATGCTGTTTTCCATAGCGGCTATACCATTTTACATTCCCATCGGCAGTGCACAGGATTCTAGTTTTTCCACATCCTTACCTACATTTGTTATTCTCTGTTTAAATTATTTTTCTTTTCTTTTTTTTAAAAGATTTTATTTATTTATTTGACAGAGAGATTGAGCACAAACAGAGGAAATGGCAGGCAGAGGGAGAGGAAGAAGCAGGCTCCCGTTGAGCACAGAGCCCGATGTGGGACTCGATTCCAGGACCCTGGGACAATGACCTGAACCGAAGGCAGAGACCTAACCCTCTGAGCCACCCAGGGGCCCCTAAATTATTTTTCTTATGATAGCCATCTTAATGGTTGTGAAATGGTATCTCCTTATGGATTTTTTTTTTACACTTCACAAATTTGTATGTCATCCTGGTCCAGAGGTCATACTAACCTTCTCTGTATTGTTCCAATTTCAGTATATAGGCTGCTGAAGAGAGCACTCATTGTTCTTGCTTGCTTCCTTGATTTTTTTTTTTTTTGTAAGATTTTACTTATTTATTTGAGAGAGAGCGAAAGCAATCACAGAGGCTGAGGGTGAAGCAGACTCGCCACTGAGCTGGGAGCCCGACGGGGGGATCGATCCCAGGACCCTGAAATCATTACCTGAGCTAAAGGGAGAAGCTTAACTGACTGAGTCACCCAGGCATCCCTCATTGTGGTTTCGATTTGCATTTTGAATTATTTACTTTTAAGTGTGAATTTTATGGTATGTGAATTATACCCTAATTTAAAAGACTGTTCATTGAGAGACCCTTGTGCACTGAGCATACCTAAGGTCCAGATCTTGGCTTCTAAATAGCCTTCTTCACTAAAAGAAACCCAGTTTGGAGTGGAGAAAGTACAAGGTGAGCCTGGAACATTTCATTGTACCAGAAAGCAAGGCAGTGCTCAAATAATGATGGGGTATGTCTAAAGGACATTGGCCAAATTTGGGACAACTTGAGCATCAAAATGATGCTATACTTGATTGTAAATTATTAAATTAATTAAATTAATAAATACTGAAATACTGAATCTAAATAATATTAGTTTTAAGTGCTACAATCCATGAACTCATGGTAATCAAAAGGAGAGAAAGAGAGAAAACAATGATTCTTTACAGCAGAGTGCCAGCTAATAGATGTAAAAGGAACTGGAGAATTTAGAAATCACCATTTTGCAACTTCTAATGAAATAATTGGTTCAAGCAAGAATTTGGTAATAGATGCTACAACCATTAAGCGAACAGTTATTACGAAACTGGTATCATCTACAAGATTACTTTTAATTGCAAATGGAAACATATACTTTTGCCATGGAAAAATCTGGCAATGACTGCTTTTTAAAAATTAATTGGTTAATTAATTTGAGTAATCTCTGCTCCCAATACAGGACTCAAACTCACAGCTCCGAGATCAAGAGTCGCTCACTCCACCAACTGAGCCAACCAGGTGCCCCTGGCAATTGCCACTTTAAACACGTGACCAGTTTAACATCATGAATTGTAGAAAAACCTGACATACGTGCTTCCTAATATGATGCAATACTAAGTACATAACATCAACCATTATTCTTACTAAACCGTGTGGCCTGAATGTAATCAGGCTTCTCTAGACCCGATCTTTCATTTCCAGGAATTCAGGGGAGTGTGGAGCAAGTAAAAGGACACCATGCAGAATATTCTACAAGGCACTCGACTGCAAATCTTCAAAAAGTCAAGGCCACAGAAAAAGAGAAACAAGCAACAGCAGCAAGGGACTGCTGAAGATTAAAAGACACTTAAGAGACCTAATTAAACAACAGCAATGAGAACAAAACATCACACCTGTTCAGTAAGGGTCTACTGCTGGCTGCATGTAGATTTTGTAAATTGGTGCTAAAATTATGCAGGCACATTATTTATTATGCTTTAGTGATAACCTAAAGTATTTATTATTAAAACTTGTTAACGAATGGAAATTTTTATTGCAAACTTCTTTTGTATCTCCTCCCCTATGGGAAAAGAAATCATAATCACAGAAACGGCTGTCCTTGAAAGCATGTAATATACCATGTGCTTCAAGGTAGTTGTAGGACTTATCACTAAATCATAGATTCAGCCTGGAAGAAAATAGAAATGTATGGAACAATTTTTTGTTTCACAGGGCCTGCAAACCCCTCCCACCTGTTAATATTATTAACTGTGGTATGGGCCACTCCGTAACATAATATTTCTAGACGAATGAAACTTTTAAAATAGCACTGCCTGGTAGAAATATAATGTGAGCCACAAATGTGAAAACATATATAATTTTACTTTTTTAATAGTTATGTTAAAAAACAAAAAGAAATAGGTAAAATTAATTTTAACAATATATTTTATTTAACACTATCAAATCACCGTTTCAATAAGAAATCAATATAAATATTATTAAAAAGGCATTTTACATTCTTTCATTGTACTGTTTTTGAAATCTGGTATATAATTTACACTTGAATGGCTACATTTCATATACTTACTAGTGGCTTACATGCTGGACAGTGCAGGTTCAAGGTAATAAATACTGAAATACTGAATCTAAATAATATTAGTTTTAAGTGCTACAAATGAATGGTATCTAAATATAGCATTTTCAAAAATGAACTTTCCTCGTATCTACATTTGATTTGCTTTTGCTTTCGAATTTTTTCCAGGGCTAAAAAAATAATAAGCTGAAAAAATTTTGGCTTCTTTATCATGTGACCAATATTTTTGCATTTAGGGTAAAAGTGGAAATAACCATTGGGGTAAAAAAGAACCTCCAATTTTACACATATTTATTCAAAATCATTAAACACTCAGTTAGCTTTTAGTGCAGTTTGCCATGAGCGTCTGAATGCAAGGGACATAAATGTTCCAAATTAGCCCTTTAGCCCAGCCTTAGCTTTTTTCCTTTTAGGTTCCCGCTACCCAGGCTTTAATGCACCAGCGTGTGGGCTGAGAGCTTTCTCCCAGTTTCCTCTGCCCTGGAAGTTGTTCCAGCCCCACCTCACAGGCTTGTAGGTGCATTTCCTCCCCTTCAGTGGGTTCCAGCCGTCCTGGATGGAAGCTTTCTATTCTCTGGCCTAACCCTGTCTTTCCACCTTGAATGCCATCCTCCTTCCCTCAGTGACGCAGGCTCGCCCCAGATGTTCCACTTTGTATCCTGTCATTTCCCTCAGGGCAGACCTTGTCCCCACCCTCTGTGTGGCTAGTTAAGTGCTAGGCGCCTTTCCCTGCCTGCCTCGTGTAAACTTCAAGGAAGCTTTGCTTTCCTGACCATCAGCAAGCTACTGCCACCCCCTGTGCCCACACTGAGTCGCTGTCCACTGCCATTCGCCATCTTGTGATTGTCCCCATGTATACCTTACCTTGCCTGTGAGCCTACAGGCCCAGATCATGACTCCCGCAGACTGCTGCCTCGTCTCCTCTCAGCACCCTGCATGGAATGGGCACTCAGGTATAGAACTACCTACCCAAGGATTCTCCACAGTGTACAGATGCCTACAAAGTCCAAAGGTATGACTATTTCTTATACTTAAGAAAAGTTTGTGTGACACTCATGGCTCCTTTTGGACAGAGCAAAGATCAGGCAAGTGGAAGACACTTGCCTTTTGTGTTTTTCTTAGTTCTTCTCCCTGTTCTGTATCCAGGCCTGGTGCAATGTGACGTCGCAGCTTCTCCTGCCAGGTGGTAGACCCTGTTTCCCCAGCCCCCCAGGCCGGCCAGGGGGACTTGCCTTGCCTGTTAGGATGAGGCAGAAGAGACAAAGGGCCAATGAGGATCCTAGGCCTCCGAGGCAACCATGATCAGTGTGGACCCAGTGCGAGGAGAGGGGAGTTGGGTGCTAGTCATCAAGGGGGATACCTAGGGCAAGGCCCTTCAACCCCCTGGGCTTCAGTTTCCTCCTCTACAAAATGAAGAGATCAAGCCAAGATAATGCTCAAGAGTCTTCTGGATCTTTATCATTTCACCCTCATGAAAACTAATTACACATATGTATTATGTAAAGCCATTCTCGCCCAATGGGACTACTGAGTTAAACTTTTGCCCTCCATTGCGAAAGCAAAGAGTATCCTGTACGTGGAGCAGAGAATGGAGAGGTGTTCACACAGGCTTAGCAATCCCTGAAGTCCTAAACGATCTTAAACCATCTTTGAAAATAGTCTCTAAAATTAATCACTACTCTTTGCCAAGTACTTTCACGTACCATTGCCTCATCTCATCCTTGCAAACCTGAGAGAGGGACATCAGTTTCTTGTGACTTTGAGGGGAAACAACCCCATAGAGGTTAAGCCCACTACTCGGGGATCATGACCTTAGCCAAAATCAAGAGTCAGATGCTAAACGGGCCATCCAGGTCTGCCCAAGCTAGTAAAACACTTTTAAATCTAGTAATTTTTGTTGTTGCTGTTAAATGTACTGTCATCCTCTTCTCTCAGTGTTCCTGCCTAGGGGCAAGTCCACAGTTAGGTCTTTCTGCTTAACATCCATGGTTCTCCCAGTCAGAGCCTGTCAGGGTCAGGGACTCCCGTTTCCCAGTACAGCATTCACATTTAGAACATGGACATTATGTCATGCTGAGATCAAATCTCTACTTACAAGGTACATAGATGGGAATGGAGGAAAAGTTGGTTTTTTTACAGTTTTAAACTCGTGGCCCTTTACTGGACCCCCGTGCTGATAGTGCCTTGTTAATTAATAGCCTTACAATTCTTCTAGGTGTCTAATAAATAATAAAATGTAAGCAATGGCACGTTTTATATTTTTAAAAGGTCATATTTGTTACATATGAACATTTAAAATATGTTCTAATTTTTGTAATTCTGGTTTGAAATTCCTCTATTTTATGATACAGACTTGATAAAAGGAAGAAATGGGCTATCTACTGAGAACAACAGTTTTCCCTCACATATGAGCCCTTCAGGGCACAGAGAACCCTGATCTGATAGGATGGCTGGTTTCATGTTCTTTCCAGAGAGGAACAGAATATACCTAATTCCCTCTAGCACCTAAATAGGCAATTACTCTAGAAGGATGGTAGTCCAAACACAGCCCAATCCTCACCCCGCCAAAATCGCACAGGGAACCTATTGACTTCCCAACTCAAAGCAACATTTATCAAGAAGGAAAAACAGAAAACTAAAGGTAGATGTCTGCTTCTAGCTAGGACAGAGTAGGGGGTATCAGATTTATTCTCCTGCTAAGAACTACTATGAAGGGCTCCTGGGTGGCTCAGCGGGTTAAAGCCTCTGCTTTCGGCTCAGGCTCAGGTCACGATCCTGGGGTCCTGGGATCCAGCCCCACATCCGGCTCTCTGCTCAGTAGGGAACCTGCTTCCCTCCCTCTCTCTCTCCCTGCCTCTCTGCCTACTTATGATCTCTGTCAAATAAATTAAAAAATAAAAAAAATAATAAAATTCCATGACACTGTGCTAAAAAAAAAGAACTACTATGAAAACTAGATTTTATTTTTTAAAGATTGTATTTATTTGAGGGAGAGAGAGAGAGAGAGCACAAGTGGAAGGAGAGGGAGGAGGGGGGAGGGGAGAAGGGACAGAGGGAGATGGGGAAGAGGCAGAGAGAGGGAGAAGCAGATTCCCTGCTGAGCAGGGAGCCTGATGCAGGGTCCTCCATCCCAGGACCCTAAGATCATGACCTGAGCTGAAAGGAGATGCTTAAACAACTGAGCCACCCAGGCGCTCCCAAAACTAGATTTTAAAAAGCTGCTTTTTGACTGCATTGGAGAGTAAGCAAGACAGCTGGGACTTGAAGGACCAACATCCTAAAGCCAAGAGAAGCTTGCTGATTATGATCTAAATTTTCAGTAACTTGCCCCCTCGCGGCGGTTATCAGTTCATGGTCCTGGCAATAGAATGGGAAGCAGGAGAGGCAAAGCTGAAGCAAGCTTATGGGACCACAGAGGCAGAAATTGAAGTTCAGGGCTACCTTACACAGGATTTGAGGACTAGAGATCCCAGAAAAAAAAAAGGGAAATACAAAGAAGTGAGCCTGAAATTCTACTTATAATCCCTTCTCAAGACATTTGTTGACAACCAAGTTGAACCTATGAGT
Source organism: Mustela putorius furo (assembly GCF_011764305.1). Lineage (NCBI taxonomy): Eukaryota > Metazoa > Chordata > Mammalia > Carnivora > Mustelidae > Mustela > Mustela putorius. The sequence goes on from NW_025422045.1 coordinate 12,005,306, forward strand.
TTCCAAGAAAAACGAACGGGAAGTTGCTAAGGGGCTAAAAAGCTAAGCAGAGGGTTTGGCAATCTCACATGTATGTGGAGACAAATATTTAAAGATCCACCAAGGTAACACATAGGCCCTCCCACCGAGACTCATGATGGGCATTTGCTCTAGGGGCAAAGGTGAACTGGACATAGACCAGCTTCAACTCGGTCAAGATGATCTGTCTTTATCTCTCTGTGTGCCGGCATGAGGAGGGCCTCTGTGAGGGCTGGGCAGGGGGGCAGGCAAGACACAGTGCAGGAGCCGGAAGACCATAAGAAGGGTATTACATAGTGAGATGCCCAGTGCAGGGTGCGAAGGATATCCATGTGGCAGAGGAGGGACAGGCTGGCGTGGGAAGCATATTCAGAAGTTGGGGTGGTCCTTGCTGGGGGCTCAAAGCCCAAGCAAATTGAGGAGGCTATCCCTATAGAGAAGGAGTGCAGATGCCAGCAAGGACTGTTGTGGGGTGTCAGATCCTGAGCAGGATGGGGAAGGCATTCACATGGAGGTGCTGGGGAGACCTAGAAGGGGGTTTCAGAGCCCATGCATAGGATCCGGAGGGATCTAGAGGGCATCCATCTAGAAGGCTAGCCTGGCACTGGATGTTGGATCCCAAGTAGGGTGAGGAGGGGTGCTTGTGCATTGGGCTGGTCCAATGTGAGAAGCCGAAACCCAAATGGGAATTTGGCATGGGTGAAGGGTTGGTGACAGTGATGCAAATTTGGGTATATACTAAATAACTAAACACATTAAAGATGATTGGAGTCATGTTTCTCACTGTCGGAGAAGAGAGTTAGAAATACAGAACAGGATAAAGCTTGACTGAACCCTGTGATGTTAGACTGGAATTCAAGGTATTGGTGTGAGCTTATAGCTCTCTCTTACTCTCTCTCTGTCTGTCTCTCTCTCTATATAGAGAGAAACATAAATAGAGATAAACATGGGGAGGGCGCCTGGGAGGCTCAGCTAGTTAAGTGCTTGACTTTGGCTCAGGTCATGATTTCAGGGTTTTGGGATTGCGCCCCACATTGAGCTCCCTGTACAGCAAAGAGTCTGCTTGTCCTTCTGCTCCTCCCCCAGCTCATGCTCTTTCTCTCTCAAACAACTAAATAAATAAAATGTATTTATAAATAAATAAAATAAATAAAAATTTAAAAAATACGGGTGGAAATGTATATGTATTTATCATATACATACCTATGTACATGCACACATACGTACATATTCTCCTGCTCTGTCAACTGAAAGGACCCGCAAATCCTCACATCCCGGGAGTGATGGAGCCCCTGTAAGCCTGAGATATCTTGTGCTGGAAATCCAGAAAGCATTCAAAAATGATGGGGCTATGTCAGAGGGAGATAGATGCCAACTTGAAAGGATTCCGATTAGTCAAATCAGGAAAAATTTGAGCATCAAAATACATGATGATAGTAATAGATGTAATAGATTTAATCAGTCGGGAACCACGAGTTCATCCTGATATAAATGGGTAAATAAATAAATAGAAAGCATGATGAAGAGCAGGATATTATACAGTTTAAAATGATTTCCCCATAGGGGCGCCTGGGTGGCTCAGTGGGTTAAGCCACTGCCTTCGGCTCAGGTCGTGATCTCGGGGTCCTGGGATCGAGTCCCGCATCGGGCTCTCTGCTCAGCAGGGAGCCTGCTTCCCCCTCTCTCTCTGCCAGTCTCTCCATCTACTTGTGATTTCTCTCTGTCAAATAAATAAAATCTTTAAAAAAAATGACTTCCCCATAAATATTAACTGCAAGGACGCTACAGTAACTTTAGCTACATACTGTATGATTCCATTTATATGACATTATGGAAAGGGCAAAACTACAGGATGGAGAAGATATCAGTGGTTGCCAAGTGCTCAGAGAAGAAGGAGGGCTTGACCAAAAAGGGACAGCAGAAAGCAGTGTTTTCTGGAGTGGTAGAATTGTTCTGTCTCTGGTCTATGGTGGTGGTTACATGATTCTATGTGCTTGTCAAAACTCAAGGAACTGGGCACCAAAAAAGGGTGAGCTTTACTGTATGCAATCTAAAAAACCACTTTCTTTAAATTTAAAAAATTTCAAAAGGAGTAACTTTACAGTGGAAAAGCCTGAGAGATGACACCTTAATCAAACAATCGAAGTGAAAACCATCAATAATGGGACCAAGCGAAGCCCTACAACACACACGAAGATTCAATAAGAACATAACATCACTTGTGATATTCTGAAGAACCAGATACAGATCTGTATGTATTCTATTAGATTCATATCTAGGTATTTGATTTCTTTTGGAGTGATTGTAAATGGTATTGTGTTGTAAATTTTGTTTGGCCCATGTTTGTTGCTAGCATAGCAACATATGATTGATTTTCTTGCGTTGATTTTCTATCTTGGAATCTTGCCAAGGGGCTATTCCTCAGGCTTCTCCTTGAATGTTAGAATTTCTCATCTATAGTGGGTTTCTTCCCCAGAGCGCTAGGTTCTTTTATTGTTAATAGTCCATGCTCCTTGGTACTTCTTAGTGTAGCTTTGTTGTTGGTGGTGATGGTAGTGACTTTTGTTTGTTTTATTGGGGTGAGAACATTTAACATAAGATCTACTCTCTTAACACATTTTTAAGAGTTTAATTCAGTACTGTTATAAGCATGATACTATACACCAGAGCTCTAGAATTTATTCATCTTGCTTAACTGAAACTTTATGTTGGTTGAATAAGTGCTCCCCATTCCCCTCTTCCCAGTCACTGGCAACCACCATTCAGCTTTCTCTTCTCATGAGATTTTTTTTAGATTCTTCAAATGAATGGAATCAGGCAATATTGTCTTTCCATGACTGGCTTATTTCGCTTAGTGTAGTGTTATCCAAATTTGTTTGTAGTGTCACGTACTGCAGGATTTCTTCTTTTTTAAGGCTGAATAATATTCCAAGATATGTATATACCACATTTTCTTTATTCATTCATCTGTTAATGGACATTTAAGTTGTGTTCATATCTTGGCTATTGTAAGTGATGCCTTCAAATTGGTATCTCTGCAATAATCTCTTCAAGATCCTGATTTCAGTTCTTTTTGATAAATACCCAGAAGGAGATTACTGGATCTTCTGGTAGTTCTATTTTTTATTTTTTGAGGAACCGCCATATTGTTTTCCACAGTAGCTGCACCATTTTACATTCCCACCAGCAGTGTATAAGGATTCCAATTTCTTCACATCCTCACCAATATTTGTTATCTTTTGTTTTGAAGTCTGTGTGTATGGGAGGGGAGGATAATAGCTATTCTGCCAGGTGTGAGGGGATATCTCTTTGTTGTTTTGATTTTCATTTCCCTCATTATTAGTGATGTTAGGCACCTTTTAATATACCTTTGGACATTTGTATATCTTCTTTCTATCTATGGTGTTTTTGAAGGTATCTCTTTCATAGATTTTTTTCAATGGCTATTTTAGGTATTATATTAATATGTATAGCTTATCACAGTTCACTAATGCCATTGATTGAATTGTGTTCCTCCCAAATTCATATGTTGGAGCCCTAACCTTCATTATGACTATTTTTGGACATAGGGCCTGTAGAGGTAATCAAAGTTAAATGAGGTCATAGTGTTTGGGTCCTAATGGGATAAGACTGGTATATGCATGGTATATACCTATAATAAGGTATATTATAAATGGTCCTATAAAAGGAAGAAGAGAGATCTCCCTGTTTTTCCATGCAAGCATAAAGAAGAGGTCACATGAACACATAGCAAGCTAGTGGCCATCTACAAGGCAGGAAGAGAGCTTTCACCAGGAACTTAAACAACTGGAACCCTGATCTTGGTCTCCCAGCCTCCAGAACTGTGAGAAAATAAATTTCTATTCTTTAATCACAGTCTATGGTGTTTTCATTATGGCAGCTTAGGCAGACTAAGGCAACTGGTATCAACATTTTACCATTTTGAGTGAAGTGTAGAAACATTTAGGTCCCTCTACCTTCCTCCATGTAATTGTCTTAACTATTTACTCACAGACATTGAGAACCGTACCATACAGCATTTTAATTTTTGCTTCAGCCATCAAACATAATTTTAAAAGCTCAAGAGAAGGAAGATCTATTGTACTTACCCACATTTTAATTTATTTTTTGTTATTCTTTTTTTTGTTCTTTATGTTTCAAGTTTGCCTTTTATCATTTCCTTTTTGTTGAAGAACTTCATGCTGTATTTTAGGGTCAATCTCTGGTAACAAATTCTTTTAGTCTCTCTTCATCTGAGAAAGTCTTGATTGCCCCTTTATTACTGAAGGATATTTTAGTATTTTCTCATGATTACATTTAGTTTATGCAATTAAAGAATTTCTGATTCTTTAAAAAATTGTTTCCCATTTCTCATTGAAATTCCCTATCCATTCGCCCATTTGCCCATATTTTCCTATTATATTTATTACACCAGTCTTAAGGTCCTTTTCAGCTAATTCTAATGTGAGTCATTTGTGGGTCTGCTTCTACTGAACTCTTAATTACAGGTCACATTTTTTTGCTTCTTTGCATGTGTAATAATTTTCTTATTGTGTTTTGGGAACTGTAAATAATATGTTGCAGAAACTCTGGATTGAGTGATCTTCTTGTAAAGAGTATTCTATTCTGTTATGGCAGCAGTTAAATTACTGGCATGTTACATGGATTCTTGGGGGATTTGTTTTGGCCCTTGTTAGAGTAGCTTTATTCAGTTTGGCCCTTGGTCCTCAGATGTGGTCTTTATGCATAAAGTGTGACCCTCCTGGCTTTTCAGTGCAAAGTCCAAGCTGTTTACCAAACTCCTCTATTTTTGTTGGACTTAAATGTCAAACTTAAACTTCTAAGTCCTAGACAGTGGCTAAAATCTCAGTTCAGTTCCTTAGCTTCCTTCCTTTTGCTGGGTTTCTTGAGGCTTTGTTCCATGCATACAGTATTTAGGAATCCGGATTTAAGAGTAATTTATGTGAAAAATTTTCATCTCCTACTTTCATGACTTTTTTTTTTCCCCTGGGATTCTCCCCCCTCCCCCCACCAACAACAATTGCCCATTTCCAGTGCATCTGAATCACTTCCAAAACTCTGGCTCTCTCTCTTCAGCCTAGTGAAACTGTTACTTTCTGCTTGAGCTCTATTTCCCCAGGCACTGCAGTAAACTATGATGTGCCTTCAGGGGAAAATCTGATTCAATGTGGACCTCACACAGTGAGCTTCACTTCTTCAAGGATACTATCCTTTCCATTTCTCCCTACTTTGGGTTGCTCTCCAGTGCCTTCACAGAGTTGTTTTTTATATTTTGTCCAGGATTTATAACTGTTATTGGAAGAAAGTTAATCTAGCACAGAACTGGAACTGGTTAAGTAATGTTTTGATTCAAGGATATTTAGAATTAACTATGAAGATGAAGAACAAACAGTGTTAATACTTATGTCTTAATGAATTTGCTTGCAATTCTAACTTACAATGTATAATTGAATTATTGGTTTAAACATGTCATGTAATGTTTATATTTTTAAGATTTTATTTATTTACTTATTTGACAAAGATCACAAGTAGGCAGAGAGGCAGGCAGAGAAGGGAGGAGAAGCAGGCTCCCCACTGAGCAGAGAACTCAATGCGGGGGCTCAGTCCCAGGACCCTGAGATCATGACCTGAGGCGAAGGCAGAGGCTTAACTCACTGAACCACCCAGGCACCCTGTCATATAATGTTTAAATCTCACTTACTTTATAAACAGTATGGGAACAATTAAAGGCATTTTAGACATTTAGACATTTAATTGATTGAATTTACAAATATTACTTAGATACTTTGGAGAGGTTTTTCTGTAAATCAGATACTGAAATACTTAGAAAAGAAACTGACTATATTAAATTTCAAAATTTAATTTGAATAATTAAAGCATTTAATTAAATTTATAAATGGAACCAAAATTCATACAAGCTTCTTATTGATAATTATTAAATTTTTCTACATTTATATGGAAAATAAGAGAATGATTAACATTGTGAATTGAATGAGAATTTTATATTTGTAACTTTAATAAATTGAACAATTAACTTTAAAACAATATTCGAAGTGAGAATTTATTGACAGAGATTAAGTACTTGAGTTTTGGAGTCTACAATACTTGGTGAAAATTGTTCCAGATTATAACTTATTTATCTATTTATTTATTTATAAAGATTTTATTTATTTATTTGACAGACAGAGATCACAAGTAGGCAGAGTCAGGCAGGGGAACAGTTTCCCTGCTGAACAGAGAGCCCGGTGCAGGGCTTGAACCCAGGACCCTGGGATCATGACCTGAGCTGAAGGCAGAGGCTTTAACCCACTGAGCCACCCAGGCACTTCAAGATCACAACTTATATAATGTCTGTCATCCTCAATTTCTTAATCTATAGATGGGGATAATGGTACCTCCCTAAAAGTAGATGTTTCAATAAATAGTAGCATTCATGATGCTAATAATGATGATTAATGGTAACTTATTTTCAGAGGAGAATTATAGAATAATGTGTATAGTGGGATTCCAGTTTTTGGTTTAAAAAGGTATGCAAACACAGGTATTAAAAAAATTTCAGGAGGCTATGAATTAGACTTTAATTTATATATAATTATATATCATTTCTAATTTTTCCACCATGTAAACAAATATATTATATTATTTATTTGTATGTGTGTATATATATTCATGTATAAAACTTTTAGTTGCAGCTAAGTATTTTGTGAGGTGGGACTATGAGTAATTTTTACTATTTGTATCTTTTTTTTTTTAAGATTTTATTTATCCACTTGATGGACAGAGATCACAAGTAGGCAGAGAGACAGTCACAGGGTGGGGAGGGGGAAGCAGGCTCCCCGCTGAGCAGAGAGTCCGATGTGGGGCTCCATCTCAGGACCCTGGGGCCATGACCAGAACCCAAAACAGAGGCCCAACCCATTGAGCCAACGAGGTGCCACTTTACTATTTGCATCTTAATTTTCTATGTCGAACAGATATAATGTATAACCAGAACAAACATAAACCTGAGCTTTTTAAAGTTAAGAAAAAGACATCCATCTTTCCTGGTTTTAATCTTTCATGAAGATCTTACCACAAAGATTCAGGGAGATAGAAAGAAGTCATGCTCAGTATAATCCATCAGCACAACTATTAAGTTATTCAGAAATCCTTCTTTAGCGTATTTGCTTTGAGATGGGTGCAGACTGCTTTCCATCCATCCATATTTCATCCCTGCCAGTAAATGTGGTCTTGCTTCATTGTGTAATAGAGATACATGCCTTTGCCTGGCCCGGGTCTGCCAGTAAGGTGTGTGTCTGGGGAGAACCCTTGTATCCTTTCCTTTTTTCTCTTTGCCACCCCATTTCACTCTTCATGCTCGCTTCTAAAGATCTTAAGCACTCTTGAGGCCTCCCTGATCCTCCCACCCCCACCTAGGCGGTTTCCATATCTGTCTTTTAAACTCCTTCCTCTTCCCAAGACCCATGTCAGAACATCCAATTGCCTATGGGATGTTCCCATCTCAAACCCAGCAGACCAAACACTGAGAGAGTTCCATAGTCTACAGACTAGCTTTTTGTCCTTTTTTAAGATGATTGTTCATGGGCTCTCCATATTTTTATTGAACCAGACAAACTGTACTTAAACTCATTGGTCACTTCCTCCCCAAGATGCCTATAAAGTGTTCTCATCACTTGTTAATTGTCTTGAAGCAAAAGTAATGCATTTTGAGCCTTAATAATGTACTCCCCCACCAAGAAGAGGTAACTTCTTTACAGAAGAGTCCCAACTAATATATGTAGAAACCCTGCCTCCTACTCTAACTATGGCCCATACTTAGTGACTCACTTCTAGAGTATAGTAAGGGAAAAAATAATAATTTATCGTATAGAAGTCTTGCCAACACCACCTTAATCAGGTGATGAAGGTTAACATCATCAGTGATGTCATGTAGATATCAGGTACCCCCCTGGTAAGATGTGATGAGTAAGGCACTTAACGTCTGTGCTTCACCCTAAAACCCATAACCCCAGTCTAACCATGAGAACACACCTGACAAACCCAGACTGAGAGATATTCAACAAATAGCTGACCTGTACTCCTCAAAACCATCAAGGTCATTTGGAAAACAAAACAAAACAAAAACAAAAAAAGACCTGAGGAGTCATCCCAGATCAGAGGAGACTAAAGAGACATGATAACTAAATGCGATGTGGGTTCCTGGACTGGATCCTGGAACTGAAAAGGGGCTTTAGTGGGAAAACTGGTGAAAGCTGATAAAATCTAGTGTTTCCTTAATGATGATGTACCAGTGTTGCCTTTCTAGTTCTGACAAATGCACCATAGTAATTAAGAAGATAATATTTGGGGAAGCCGAAACTGTAAACAAGGAGTTCTCTGTGCTATATTTGCAATTTTTCTGTTAAGTCTAAAATTATTCCAAAATTAAAAATTTATTTAAAAAAATCACTTCCCTATAGACTGTACCCTGTGTAAAGACTGGAAGGTCAAACATCTCTATCTGGATATAAATGGTACCTGTTAGTTAGATACTATGTGATAGAATTGAACAATTAAAGCAACATGATTTATTCTTACCTTATACTGATCATAATTGTCTGGGGAAGAGAATGCCTACTGCCGGATATCCACTTTAACTAACAGAACTGACATAGGTGCTTAGCTGAATGGCTACATATACTGCCTCCCTTGCAGCCTCTGGTGACCCTGTGACTAACTTCTGACCAATGTTCTGGAAACAGAAGTATATGGCATTTCTGGGGAGTCTCCAACAGAAGGGAAGCTCCCTTCCTCTTTCCTGCTGCTGATATGAACATGGGAAGACCCTGAGGTGGTTCAGCAAGGCAATGGGGCCAAAAGACAGCATGTGTCTGAGTCTTTGATAAATTCTTGGAGGTATCACACCTAAATTCTGCCTGATACATGATCATACACATCATTTTTTAAAATCAGAAAAAATTCAGAAAAACATATAGGTGCATACAGAAGAGAATAAACCTGAATTGTAATTCTTCCACCCAGAAATAGATTGTTTTGACATCACCAGTATCATCTGTGAGATATATAGATATATACTAAATTTAAAAAACACACACACAAAAAAAAAACCTCTTAGGATTCTACGTAATGAGCTTTCTTTCTTATTTTTTTTAAAGATTTTTTATTTATTTGGCAGACAGAGATCACAAGTAGGCAGAGAGGCAGGCAGAGAGAGACGGGGGCGGGGAGCAGACTCCCTGCTGAGCAGAGAGCCTGATGCGGGGCTCAATCCCAGCACCCTGAGATCATGAATTGAACCTAAGGCAGAGGCTTTAACCAACTGAGCCACCCAGGTGCCCCTATCTTATTTTTTTAAGTTTATTTTTTTTAGTAATCTTTACACTCAACATGGGGTTTGAACTGATGACCCAGATCAAGAGTTGTGCGCCCTTCCAACTGAGATGGCCAGGTGTCCCTCTATCTTATTCTAAAAACAATATTATATAATGGGCATTTTCTATATATTTATTTTTTTAATATTGTTTTGATGTTTGCACAATATTCATTACAGTGATGAATGACTATGAGGGGTATGAATTTTGTGTTACACAGACTTGGGCCACTGACTGTGTAACTTCAAGCGAGTTTTGCCACCTCTCTATAAGATGGGGATAAACAGAGGATCTAACTTTCAGAGTTATCAAGAGGATTAAATGAGTTAACACGTACAAAATCTCTCGCAGAGGACCTGGATCTTAGTAAGGTCTTAATAAATATAAACTACGGTGATTATTATCATTCTTTAACCAGGTCCCTCTTCTTGGACAGTTAACCTGTCAGGGTCTATTTCAGAAGTACAAACCACATGAAAACTTAAAACAGAGGAATTTAATGCAGGGAAATTGGTTGCAAAGGTTTTAGGAAAGCTAAGAAATCAAACAGAGGGAATTAGATAACCTAAATATTAGCAACAGCAAGGAGTCATTACATAAGTGCAGTACAGCACTGTCCACAAGAAACCCTGGTCATGGATCATATTGCCATGCAATTGACTACATAAACTTCTTCGAAGGGTGAATCCACTTTTCATTTGTTTTCCTGTGCCTCTCAGAGTGAATGACATAATGGACATTACTAAGTATCTCTAAAATTAATGTATTTTACTGAACAATCTGTACCATTCCTGAACTTCTTTAGATTTCAGAGGCTATATTTTTCCATACCTGGGTGTGATGCTTCAACCCACCTACAAGTAATCTGGAAGACTGAGTTTTAAGTGAGGCTCAGAGGAAGAGCAGATTCTATAGTGGGTCGGGGCTGTGGCTTTGGCCTGTGACCCAGTAGACCTAATGGTACTCAAAGTTTTGTGGAACAAGAAAGTCCTAAGAAGAGAATCACAGCATATTCCCGTAGAGTTCTGAAACTGTGCCTTCCTGAGCTAATCACTATTCTCCCTTTGAGAACAACGCTCTGGCATGCCTTGAGGACTTCATAGAGCCTGAACACTTGATTGTGTGTTTGGTTCCCTAGGGAGTCAATTCTGAAATGGAGACTAGTGCATAGGGGGCATCCTGGGGACTGCACCTGGAAGCAGCAACTGTGAGAATTGGGCAGAGGGAGAATTTGAACTTGATACAGTTGCAACAGATGCCTCAGCTGAACATGCTGGGAACTTTAGAGTTGGGATGTCCCTATCGAGCTGTCTTGCCTTGAAGTGGAAAGGGAGCCAAGTATTGCAAAACCAGAGAGGTATAGATGCAGGCTTCCCCCAGGGAGGGGGCATAGCTTTGAGCAAGGCTGCTTCTATGGGCTTGGGAAATTTCCACAGGGGGCTTAACTGTGATCATGCTTCTTGTAACTAAGGTAATGTGTGTCTCACTCTTGGATTGGCGAATATCAGGAGGGGGACACAGTATTCATTATCCCATGGACTATGCAGCTTGAACGTCCCATCATGAGTTGACTGCTCTCGGATCCAGTAAGCCGCGAGGGTTGGTATATGCAGAAACAATCTCTTATCAAATGGAAGTGGTATCCAGGAGATCAGGTTCAAGTAGATCAGGAAGGCACAAGCAAGCTACATCTATCAACTTCTGCTTCAACACTGGTCCTCCCTCAACTCATAGCTGTGCCCTTATGAGGACCTCTCATTGCTGAGTTGATAGAGAAAGAACTTGTGCCTGGTTTATAGATACTCTAACCAGAAGTGGATCCTGCCACAGTAGGGCCCCAATGAGGTATGGCCCTGATGGATGGTGGTGAAGGAAATTCCAACCAGTAGACCAAGCTTGGAGCAATCTTTGTGGTTGCTCACTATACACAGAAGAAGAATGAGCTGAAAAATAGATCTATACTGAGTTTGGGGCAGTGGCTAACACCTGGTTAGGGGCTTAGAAAGGGACAAAATTGTAAGACTGGAGACAAGAAAGTCTGGGTAAGAGGTATGAGGAAGAACATCTGAAATAGGCCTAAAGTGTCCCAAGTTAATGCTCACTCAAGGGCAGAGAAGGCTCTTAACACTATGGTGGCCAAATCAACAACATGCAATTATGCATCTAGAGTGGACCAGCTAACAGTGGAAACCAAGGCTGAGCATTCTATCCTAAGAAAACCAGTCAATCACCCATTAACAACTCTGTTAACTTGGACTCATCAATTTATCCCAAGTAGGATAAACTTATTTTGGTGTATCTATTTGTCTTCCCTGCCCACCAGGCTTTTGCCGGTATCCCATCTGCGGAGATAGAGAAAATATATATATTTAAGATTTATTTATTTATGAGGGATAGAGAGAGTGGGGGTGGAGGGCAGAGAGAGAGGGAGAGTCTTAAGCAGACTCTGCACTGAGCGTGGAGCCCAACACAGGATTTGATCTCACAACCCTGAGATCATGACCTGAACTGAAACCAAGAGTCAGGTGCTCAACCAATTGAGTCACCCAGGCACCCCATCAGAAAATCCCATTTATCATCATTAAATCCTACACATTTATTTTTTTACCGAAGTATTCACTTCATAGCAATAGCATTGCATCAATAGGCTCTTGCTCATGAAATTCACTGGTTTTGTCACATAAGCCATCACGGAGAAGCAGGTGCCTTTTCAAATGAGAATGACTTGTTAAAGACTTTTTTTTTTTTTTTTTTTTTTTTTTTTTGGTGTCTACCTGGAGACCATGCCTGCATGGTTGAAGTGCCAGCCTAAAGGGTCTGGGAACTAAGATATAAAATTGGGAATAACCTCTCCCACTGTTATACCTGATTGTCACTGGAAGAATTTTCTCTTTCCCATTCCCAAACCTTGGGCTCTGCTGGTTTTGTGACCTAGGTGCTCAAGAACAGTATTATTCCTTCAGGAGATACAATAATACAAGGTCCCATTAACCTTGAAACTGAGTATCCCACATGACCATTTCGGATTCCTCAGGCCACTGAATTGACAGGTTGAGAAAGGACAACTGCACTTTCCGGGGTTATTGGTATCAATTATCAAGGGACAATTACATTGCTGCTACACTTCTGGTGCAGGAAGGACCATATTTGTGACTAAGGGGAGTCACTGGGGTGTCACTTAGAATAGAGAAATAGTTCAAGAATAATAATTGCATCCCAGTATTAAAGGTCAATTAAGACCAAAGTAACCCAATAAAGCCATGGAATTACAAGGACTCAGATCATTCAGGTATGAAGGTATTTTTCACCAAGTAAATAATCCGTTCAGACTCTATGAAGTCCTCAAGGCAAGTCCTCAAGGGAACCAAACACACAATCAAGTGTTCAGGCTCTATGAAGTCCTCAAGGCATGCCAGAGCGTTGTTCTCAAAGGGAGAATAGTGATTAGCTCAGGAAGGCACAGTTTCAGAACTCTACGGGACTACGCTGTCATTCTCTTCTCGGGACTTTCTTGTTCCACAAAACTTTGAGTACCATTAGGTCTACTGGGTCACAGGCCAAAGCCACAGCCCCGACCCACTATAGAATCTGCTCTTCCTCTGAGCCTCACTTAAAACTCAGTCTTCCAGATTACTTGTAGGTGGGTTGAAGCATCACACCCAGGTATGGAAAAATATAGCCTCTGAAATCTAAAGAAGTTCAGGAATGATACGGGTCATAAAATACATTAATTTTAGAGATTCTTAGTAATGTCTATTATGTCATTCATTCTGAGAGGCGCAGGAAAACAAATGAAAAGTGGATTCACCCTTGAAAGAAGTTCATGTAGTCAATTGCATGGCAATATGATCCATGACCAGGACTCCTTGTGGACAGTGCCGTACTGCACTTATGTATGAAGTACTATGAGCATGCAAGGAAAGAGTCATCATTCCTACCCTGGCAGGCTGAATAGGAGGAATAGGCAGTATCTGGTCATATTAAACTGAGCTGATCAGCATAATGAACAACAAAATATTTTATTCTGGCCAGATATGAAAGATGTTAAGATAGTTCACGACTCTGAGATTTAAGCTTTTCCTAAGTATATAATTTACCTATCGGATAAATTTGTTTTCTGGGTTTACAACTGAAAAAGGCAACAGAATTATTTCTATTTCTCTTTTGTAAAAGGAGAATTTAAAAATAATTCAGATAATTTCTCATTGATCTTTAAGACAACAACAATAAATCTTCACCATAACCACTTTCTGCTTATGGTCTAGCATTGAACAGTGATAAACAACTATACACTTAGTTATAAATCATGCACTAAATGGGTGTTCTAAGTATATTATATTATGCCCAACATAACAATATTGGTATCAAATTTTGAGACTTGAGTACAGCCATTCTTTTGTCTCTTAATGATAAATCAGATGCAAGATACTCAGGACACCCTAGCATTAATTCTCATTTACTATTTCTACTGTGTGTGTATGTGTGTGTGTTTTAAACTAGGAAATCTTCTTGGGAATAAAGTCAGGAAACGTTTAGTAACTTGGATCAACAGGCTGTATGTGAGATGTTGTATCCATGTAAGTCAAATGTGATCAGGTTTGAAGGGGAGCACCTGGGTGGCTCACTTGGTTAAGTGTTGGACTCTTAATCTCAGGGTTGTGAGTTTAAGCCCTGCATCATGCTCCACATGCCACAGGCAACATGGAGTCTACTTTTTAAAAAATTGAATAATTTATATTTTCTTATTAATAGCAAAGCTATTTGGAGTTTTCCTTACAAAAAATTAATTTCTCTGATGCATCTTTTCTAAACTAACATACACAGAGGCATTTAAATGTCTTCTCTTATATTGTTATAGCTAAGATCTTTTCTTTTTTTTTTTAAGATTTATATTTATTTATTTGACAGAGAGAGACACAGCAAGAGATGGAACATAAGCAGGGGGAGTGGGAGAGGGAGAAGCAGGCTTCCCACTGAGCAGGGAGCCCGAAGTGGGGTTTGATCCCAGGACCCTGGGACCATGACCTGAGGTGAAGGCAGAGGCTTTAACCCACTGAGCCACCCAGGCACCCCCTGTTATAGCTAAGATCTTAAGGCTTAGTGTATACCTGAGATGATGTTGATAGTTGACAATGATAGGTGTTAGACCTGATTATTTAATGATTGCTATTTTTCAGCCTTGTACATTGGCAGGGGATATATCAGGTTTGCTGCTTTTTGTTGTTCAATTGTGTTGCCTTTTTTAGTGTTATCTTTGATCCCAAGTCCCTTTGGAGGCCCAATTTTGCAACATTTGGGGAGGGGAAGTTAGTAAACTTAAAAGGAGATAATATAGTCTGTAAATCCGTATAAGCCAGTGCCTGTAAACTTTCATGCATTGCTGTGAGCTAGAAGAAATTCTCAAGGGCACTGTCATCAGCTGCCCCTGGTCGTGGAGCCACCTCTCAGCCCTTAGCTCCCTGGGATTCCCCTGGATAATGTGGCTGAGGGTACTAGTGTCAGTCTGATCAGAAGCACCTCGTTTTGTTGTGTTTTGCTTTACTGTGCCTTCCAGCTACTGTGTGGGTTTTTTTTTGTTTTTTTGTTTTTTTTTTTTTTTTTACAAATTGAAGGTTTGTAGCAACGCTGCGTGGAGCAAGTCTATGGGCATCATTTTTCCAACAGCTCTGGCTCACTTCATGTCTCTGTCACAATATTTCAAACTTTTTCTTTATTACGTTTGTTATGGTGATCTGTGATCCGTGATTATGACTCACTGAAAGCTCAGATGCTCATATGATAGCTAGCAGTTTTTAGCAATCAAGAATTTTTTTTTTTAAAGATTTATTTGACAGAGAGAGAGAGATCACAGGTAGGCAGAGAGGCAGGCACAGAGGGGGAAGCAGGCTCCCCGCTGAGCAGAGAGCCCTACGAGGGGCTCGATCCCAGGACCCTGAGATCATGACCTGAGCTGAAGGCAGAGGCTTAACCCACTGAGCTTCCCAGGTGCCCCAGTAATCAAGTATTTTTTAATTAAGGTGTGTACATTGCATTCTTTTTTACATTATGCTATTGCACACTTGGTAGACTACAGTATAGTTTAAACATAACTTTTATACCCACTGGGAAGCCAAAAAATTTACTCGATTCATTTTATTGTGATGCCAGCTTTATTACTGTGGTCTGGAACTGAACCCGCCATGTCTCAGAGGTAAGCCTGTATTACAAAATTGTGCACGGGTAAAAATCCATTCAAACTGCAAATTGGACCAATGGATTTCAATGCAACAGCATACTGAAAGTTTATTGCTATGGGTTCAGATTCTGCATTGTGACTAACCTAAAAAATCAACCACAAGGATCTGAAAAGGCTATTGAAATATTTTTTTCAATTACAGATCTATATGAGATCAGATTATCTTCAAATATTTCCACCAAATAACATATCACAACAAATTAAATGCCAGAGGAGGTATAAGGATCTGGCTGTCCTCTATGAGGCCATACCTTGAGGAGATCTGTAAAAATTAAATAAGGGTTTAGTTTTCTCCCTACCTTTTTCTCTGTTTTTGAAAATGTAGGTTTTTTTTTTTTTCATAAAATATGTTGTTTGTGGTAGTATGCTATGGGCTGTTATTGTTATCTTAAAGTCAATTAGTAAATATTTTTAAATGCACAGATTTCATTTCTAATATGGTATCAATATATAACTTTCATAAAGAAAAACTCTTAGAATACTCAATAACTTTGAAAATACCAAAAATGAAGAAAATCAATGTACCATGGTAACACCAACAATGTGGATAACTTTTATTAACATAAGAAGGAGTAAAAATAGGTTGTGCAACATTAGTGTGAAGACATGACATCAGCATCATGACTGAATAAGATGTCCCTCATCTGTGTCCCCTCCCCCAACAACTATCTGGCATCTGTCCATGGACAAAAGCGCCTTTGTGGAGCCTGTGGGATCCAGCACCATACAATAAGGGGCCTGGGAGGAATCTTGCCTACCTGTGCATCAGGTAATAGACTTAGACCTTGGTCCCAGCTGTGGACGCTGCATGTATCCATGAACTGGCTCCAGTCCTCCTTGACCGTGATACGGAAGCCTCTCAGACAATCCCCATTGAAGGATGTCCAGGTTTCTAGTGGAGAATTTCCAGTACACTGCTAGAGCAAAAAAAAAATACATATATATGAGTTTGGATGCATTGGAGAGGGCAAGACAAATGGTTTGACTTTACGTGCATCATCTCTGCCTCAAGGTGACAACTTAGGACCAAGAGAGATCCTCTTGACCTGTGATTTTTCTCATGCAGAAAAGAGAGAACATGTGAATGAGCATCTGGCTTCCCCAGCTGTATGGGAGGCTCCCAAAGAAGCTCATTTCTCTGTCACCACATCCAACATACGGAATCATGAGTTGCATGACCAGGGAAGTGGGCAAGAAGAGGCTGGGAGAACAGCAGATATGACTCTCCCAGGGCATTAAAGGATGTGGCTCTTAACTGTGTTGCAGACTCCTTCCTAAAGCCTGCAAAGCCAGCCACTGGGGAAACCTTGCTCTCCAATCTCCCAGCTGACCCATGGGGACTCTGTTATATCACCGACACACACAGATACACACACACACACACAGACACACACACACACACCCCATGGCCAGCTCCCCGGTGTTCCTGCTTGTGACCTCGAGAGAAAGGTTTGGCAGACAGTTTAGCAAGCATGCGCAGAAAGCCAGCCCCAATCTCCAGGCCAAGGAGAGACCACAAACGTGAGCTTTAGCACCACCTTTGGGAAAACAAAAGAGAGGCTGTCGGAGCTCAGCCTGGTGCATTTCAGAATAGAGGGAAGGCATACAAGCTAAAGAATTCTGCCACAAGAGGGGGCTAGAACCATGGAGCAGGTGTATGCATGGAAGTTCTGAGAAAGCCTCAATCCCTGGCAGGATTGATGGAAGGTATTTCTCTCCCAAAGGCAGTTAATAAAAATTGGAGGAGGCGGCTCCTCATTCAAAGGCGAAGACAGCAACGCAAAGCTTCAAGGAACATGAAAAACTAAGGAAGCGTGACACCAGCAAAAGATCACAATGATCTTCCCTAACCAATCCCAAAGAATTAGAGATCAGTGATTTAACTGATAAAGAATTTACAATAGTGTTTTAAGGATACTCAAGCAGTTATAAGAAAGCACAGAAAGCAATTAAATGAAATCAGGAAAACAATATGTGAGAAAAATGGGAAGTTTAACAAAGAGATAAAAATCATAACAAAGAACCAAACAAATTCTGGAGCTGAAGATTACAATGAATGAAATAGAAAAAAAAAAAAGTAACAGACAGCATAACCAAGAGAAAGGATTAATCAGAAACAGAATCTGTGAATTAGAAGACAAGAACTTTGAAGTTATTCAATCATAGGGAAAAAAATAAGAAAGATAGTGAAGAAAGTCTATGTAAGCCATGGATTCCATCAAAAGAAATAATGTGCAAATTATTAAAGTTCTAAAAAGAAAAGATAGAGAGAGAAGAGGGCAGAAAACTTATTTAAAGAAGGAGTGGCTGAGAAGTCCCCAATCTGGGGAGAGATTTTGATATCCAAGTTCATGAAGCTCAAAGGCTACCAAACAAACTCGGCTTAAAGAAATCCTCTCCAGGACATATCACAACAAAACTGTCAAAAATCAAAGACAGATAAATAACCTTAAAAGAAGCAAGAGAAGAGAATCTTGTAACATACAGAGGAACTCCATAAGGCTATCAGTGGGTTTTTTTTTTTTTTTTAAAGATTTTATTTATTTGACAGAGAGACACAGTGAGAGAGGGAACACAAGCAGGGGGCGTGAGAGAGGGAGAAGCAGCTTCCCGCTGAGTAGAAAGCCCGATGAGGGGCTCTATCCCAGGATTCTATCCCAGGACTCAGATCATGTCCTGAGCTGAAGGCAGACGCTTATCAACTGAGCCACCCAGGTGCCCCCAGTAGGTTTATATTTTATTTTAGAAAATATTCTGAGGGGCGCCTGGGTGGCTCAGTGGGTTAAGCCTCTGCCTTCGGCTCAGGTCATGATCTCAAGATCCTGGGATAGAGCACCCCATCAGGGTCTCTGCTCAGCAGGGAGTCTGCTTCCGGCCCCACCCCACCCCCCGCCTGCCTCTCTGCCTGCTTGTGATTTTGTCTGTCAAATAAATAAATAAAATCTTTTAAAAAAATATTTTGAGAGAAGGGGTGCATGTGCATGCGTATGAGTGGGGGTGGGGGGGAAGGGCAGAGAGAGAGGGAAAGAAAGAATCCCACACTGAGTGTGGATCCCAATGTGGGTTTTGATCCCATGACCTTGAGATCATGAACTGAGCTGAAATCAAGAGTCAGACATTCAATCGACTGAGCTATCCATGTGCCCCTATCAGTGCATTTCTTAACACAAAACTTACTGGCCAGGAGAGAGTGGGGTGATACATTCCAAGGGTTGAAAAGAAAAAGCTGGTCAAGAATACTCTATCCAGCAAAGTTATCCTTCAAAAATGAAGGAGAGGGATGCCTGGGTGACTCAGTAGGTTAAACGTCTGCCTTCAGCTCAGGTCATGATCCCAGGATTCTGGAATTGAGTCTGCATTGAGTTCCTTGCTCAGTGGAGAGCCTGCTTCTCCCTCTGCCTGTTGCTCCCCCTGCTTGTGCTCTCTCTCTCTCTCTTTCTCTGACAGATAAATAAGTAAAATCTTTTTAAAACATGAAGGAGAAATAAAGACTTTCCCAGACAAAAGCTGAGAGAGATCATCACAATTAGACCTGATTTACAGAGATGCTGAAAGGAGTTCTTCAAGCTGAAACAAACGGCTGCAAAATAATAATATGCAAATAAGCAACACTCCTAAAGGGAAGTGTATGACAATTTCAGAATACTCTGACACCGTAATATGGTGGTATGTTAACCACTTAACTCTAGTATAAAGATTAGTGGACAAGAGGATTAAAAATAACTACAGTGACAAAACTACAGTTGACAATAATTTGTTAATGAATGCACAATGTAAAAGAAGTATGTTGTGACATTAAAAACAAAAATGGGGGTAAAAGGATAGAGTTTTCAAAAGTGATTGAAGTTAAATTGTTACTAGCATAAAATGCACTATTATAGGGTGCCTGGGTGACTCAGTGGGTTAAAGCCTTGTGATCTCTGTCAAATAAATAAATAAAATCTTTTAAAAAAATACATTGTTACATATTATATAAGATTTTTTAAAAGATTTTATTTATTTATTTGACAAACAGAGATCACAAGAAGGCAGAGAGGCAGGCAGAGAGAGAGGGGGAAGCAGGGTCCCTGCTGAGCAGAGACCCCTCAATGAGGGACTCAATCCCAGGACCCTGGGATGGTGACCTGAGCTGAAGGCAGAGGCTTTAACCCACTGAGCCACCCAGGCGCCCCTATATCTTATATGAGATTTTTATTTAAGCTTTATCGTAACCACAAAGACAAAACTTACAGTAGCTTCATAAAAGATAAAAGAGAAGGGTATAACAGACATATACAGAAGATTCCATCCAATGGCAGCAAAATACACATTCTTCTCAAGTGCACATGGAACATTCTCCAGGATAGATCATAGGATAGTTCACAAAACAAGTTGAGCACATACAAGAAGACTGAAATCATACCAAGTATTACTTCTTCCCACAATTGTATAAAAAATTATTTTTATTAACATATAATGTATTATTTGTTCCAGGGGTACTGGTCTGAATCATCAGGTTTACACATCTCACAGCACTCAACATAACACATAGCCTCCCCAATGTCCATAACCCAACCACCCTCTCCCTACCCCCTTCCCCTCCCAGCAACCCTCAATTTGTTTTGTGAGATTAAGAGTCTCTTATGATTTGTTTCCCTCCTGATCCCATCTTATTTCATTTTTTCCTTCCCTACCCCTCCACAACTCCCTGCCCTGCCTCTCAAATTCCTCATATCAGAGGGATCATATGATAATTACCTTTCTCTGATTGACTTATTTCTTTTAGCCCAATACCCTCTAGTTCCATCCACGTCATTGCAAATGGTTAAAATTTCATTTCTTTTGATGGCTGCATAGTATTCCATAGTATATATATATATATATATATATATATATATATACCACATCTTCTTTATCTATTCATCTGTTGAGGGATATCTAGGTTCTTTCCATAGTTTGGCTATTGTGGACATTGCTGCTATAAACATTCAGGTGTACATGCCCCTTCAGATCACTACATTTGTATCTTTAGGGTAAATACCCAGTAGTGCAATTGCTGGGTCATAGGGTAGCTCTATTTTCAACATTTTGAGGAACCTCTATACTGTGTTCCAGAGTTACTGTACCAGTTTACATTCCCGCCAACAGTGTCAAAGGGTTCCCCTTTCTCTGCATCCTTGACAACATCAGTTGTTTCCTGACTTGTTAATTTTAGCCATTTACCATTATTACCAAATTAAATGATTAATTTTAGCCATTTACCACAGATCACCCTCTGTGATCTGCCGCCAAGCCTCAGTCTAATGTGAGGTGGTATCTCACTGTGGTTTTGATTTTTACTTCCCAGATGCCAAGTGATGTTAAACACTTTTTCATGTGCC
The DNA here is from genome assembly GCF_011764305.1 of Mustela putorius furo. Taxonomy (NCBI): domain Eukaryota; kingdom Metazoa; phylum Chordata; class Mammalia; order Carnivora; family Mustelidae; genus Mustela; species Mustela putorius. The sequence continues at coordinate 12,026,311 of NW_025422045.1, forward strand.
CATTGGCTATCAAGTGGAGAGATTTAAAATGCAAAAAACCTTGAGAGAAATATCCCACAAATTAAATTTACAGCAAGGAGGAAGTGATTGATATTAGATTTCCTCATTAAGAATGTGTTTAGCAGGAAGCTAAAGAAACAGGATTTTAAGTTTCTTGATCAGGTCTGGGAATGGAGGGATGGAAAAACAGAACTCGGATATGTGCATTTAAGTAGCTAAAGACAGATTGGATCCCTCATAATTTTGATTAAAATTCATGCTCATAACAAATTTTATATTGGGGCTGAAACAAAAAAGCATTCATGTTGCACTTATGACAATTTAGTTCTCTTGAGTTCAAGGTTCACCACAGAGAAATTCCCACCCATTTTTTTTTTTAAAGATTTTATTTATTATTTTGTCAGAGAGATAGAGAGAGAGAGAGCGCACACACACAAGCAGGGGAAGCAGCAGGCAGAGGGAGAAGCAGGCTTCGTGCTGAGCAGGGAGCCTGATGTGGGGCTCAATCCCAAGACCAGGGAATCATGACCTGAGCCAAAGGCAGACGCCCAATGACTGAGCCACCCCTGCATCCTGAAATTCCCACCCATTTAACTTTCACTGTGGTTAACAACTAAATAAATTTATTACTTTAATCTCTAATAGTGAATAGATATACATGTTTATGTGATAGTCTATCCAAAATGTAAAAGGATAATAAACATACAGTTGAGAATAATGGTTACCTGGTGTGGGAGAAGGAGGAGGCAAATAGGAGAGGAGCTCAAAGGCAACTAGAAGTTATTGGTGAAATTCTAGTTGCTGCAAGAAGGTATGAATAAGTACAGTAAAAGGGCCATGAATGGACTGATGATACTGGTGCCATATTAACTAAGCATTATCACTAATCAAATTCTGTACATCTGAAATTCAACTGTAAAAGGGAAAAAATGAATTTAGGGCCCAGCGATGCAGGTGAAATCTGAGAACTAAGATCTGTTGGCTGCATCTACAGATGGACATCGGTGCTTTCCAGTAGAGGGGACAGTGTTTGTCATGTTGGAGACACGTTCTACAGCAGCTCTCCTGGACTCATGAGTCAGGCCGGGGCTATCCTGAGAGGCGATCTCATCTTGCTGTGTCTCCTGAAGGAAGTAAACTGAGGCAGTTCTGCATCCATCCAGACTGAGAGAGCCCTTGAGACTGGGTCATCGGGAGTCTACTTGGTAACTGCGTGGGCTGGAGCCCCCCAGAGTCAGCCCCTTAGAGACCATTGCAGGGGTGCAGCTGGGAAGAGGCTAATAGTAGATCTTAAATGTTCTCACCACGAAAAAGAAATGGGCCTCCCCTATGGGTGGCCTTAGCAGGGAACGAGGTATAATGCGGACTCTAATGACAGAGGCTGGTCAAGTCCAGAAGGGCAGTTCTCCCACGCAGAGCCTTCCTGGAGGCAATTGTTACACAGGAGAATCCCAGAGAGCTGGACAGGAAGGGGCCCATCTGCGTGCCAGGAGGCTTCCCCGGGAGCCTGCCATTCCTCAGTATAGCTGGTGTGTGGAGGGAGGAATGGCGGGGCCCACAGCTTCCTGTTTTGTGGGTGGCAGGGGCAGTGAGCTGTGGCTTCTCTGCTGGTGGGCGGAGCGGGGGGAACTTCTGGTAACAGATCAAGAACATTCAACCACTCACCAGGAGAGCCCCCTCCAACCCGAGCCTGGCCTGGGACCCTCTGTGATCTGCCGCCAAGCCTCAGTCTAATGTGGGGGCTACTGTTGGGGTCTTTGGTGAATTCAGCTCTGTCCACTAACCCCTGTGTTCTCTTGTATTTATTTTTATGAATTGAAATGCTTATAAACAGGTAATACAATGACATATTCCAGAATTCACAAGCAAGAAAAGGTTATCTACAGTGACAACTCCCTGCCTTCCTCCGTCAGTCAGTCCTTCCCTCCAGAGGCAGCCATTGCTGTCAGATCCTTGTACTATCTCTATTATAGACAGATGTATATGTGTCATTCTGCAAACACATATTCCTCTTCCTACCCTTCGCACATTAATAAAGAACACCATATACATGGTCTTGTACTTTTTTTGCCTAATTTATCTTGAAGATGTCTTTGTATTAGTACATTAGGAGCTTTGCTTTCATTCTTAGCCATTGCATAATTTTCCACAGGACACCTGTATCATAACTTGTTTAACCAGCCACCTATTGGTGGATATTGAGATGCTTTCCCATCTTCTGATAACACAATGTGGCGCAGAATAACCTGGTACAATGTAATTCCCACCTGTGGGAATATATGTAGGATTCATTCTAAGAAGAAAATCCTACGTCAGAGGTATATTCACAGCTTTGAGAGATACTGCCAAATTTCCTACCCCAAATGTACCAATTTTTAGTTCCACAAGGACTGGGTGAGAGGCCTTATATTTTTGGATCTTTAGCATCCTTGTGTATTATTCATCTTCTTGATTTCTGCTAGCCTCCTAGATTAAAAATAGTATCTTGGTGGGCTTTCCATTTGTTTTTCCTTAATAAGAGTGAAGCTGAGCTTGTTGTCATATGTCCAAGATGCATTTTTCTCTCTTTTCAGTAAACCGTTCATTCAAATGCTTTACTCATTTTTCTATTGAGTTATCTGTCTTCTTAGTGATTTGTATGTCCCTTAGGATGCACTTTAAGTATTTCTGGCATTTGTCTTCTGATTTTTCTCATAGTATTGTGGTGTGTGTGTGTGTACAGTTTTTCTTCCTTTTGCATGGCTTATGGATTTTTGTCATAGAAAGGGATTCTTTACTTCCTAATATTGAGATTTTTTTCCACCCTTATTTATTCTAGTACTTTTACAGTCTCTGACTTCTGTACATACAATTTTTTAAAAAAAGATTTTATTTATTTGACAGGAAGAGAGGGAACACAAGCAGGGGGAGCGGGAGAGAGAGAAGCAGGCACCCCACAGAGCAGGGAGCCTGATGTGGGGCTTGATCTCAGGACCCTGGGATCATGACTTGAGCTGAAGGCAGACACTTAACGACTGAGTCACCCAGGTGCCTGCCCCCTTTTTACACACCAATTTTAATCCATTTTCCATTTGTCTTTATTAAGTTGTGAGACATGGGTGGTAACTTTATTTTTCCCAGATGGTTATCCAGATGTTGCAAATACCATTTGTGAAATCACACATCTTTCCCCCACTGATAATCTTCTATCAGAATTCTCCTGAATATTATTGTTTCTTTGTTGTCTGTTAAAAAATTGGAGAGGCACCTGGCTGACTCAGTCTGTGGATCATTGACTCTTGATCTCAAAGTTGTGAGTTTAGGCCCCACGTAGGGCAGGGAGCCTACTTAAAATAAAAATTAAAACAAACAAACAAACAAACAAAAAAAACCAGCCTCTCCAGATACTCATATACAGACCCCCAAAAAACCCCCATGTTAACCTAAGAAAAAGTCACATGTTTGACATATTCCTTGATCCTTCTCACACATGTGGCAAATTTCCATTTGTTCAAGTATTTCTTGTGTCTTACAGGGGTAATATAAAAAATTCTCCTCTCATGGCTTTTGCTCTGGAGTTCAAGTCTGCAATCATGTGGTCACTGTTGAGCCAACGAGAAAGATCCAGACTCTATGAGCCACCCAATGGGCCACTAGACGTATCCGTTTTTTAAAAAAATAAATTTTATTGAGGTATAATGCACCTATAATAAACTGTGTCTTATTAATACACTTTTGCTCAAAAAATAAAAATGTCAAAAAATTTTGTTCAGAAATATACAGCACATTGACACTAAAAAGAAGAGTACCAGGAGGTTTTCCCAAGCCCATGAGTACAATGTAATCAAAGACTGCTATGTACTATCTCTGCTTCATTTGCCTTTCTCTGGTCCCAAACAGGCCACCCTCCCCTCTTGGTGAAATCTGTGAGCCCAAAGCATCATAGGATGTTGCAGCTGGAAGAAGTTCCTTGCAGGCAAAGGAGTTTAGTTGACCAGCTCAGTGTCATGTAGGTGAGAGAATTCTGCGTTAAGAGGCAAAGGACACCTAGGCATCCTTGTCCGTCTAGTATCCAGCTGCCTGGTCAAGACTTTTAGCTTTTTAGAGACTCAAGTTCCACAACTGTAACTGAGGGGTACATAATGCATGCTTGTTTTACCTCTAGGATTGTTATGGGGATGAAATGAGACAGAAGGTGGAAAAGGTATTAGTAAAGTCAAAAGACAATGAAAATATAAGGGATTATTATTAAACAGATAAGAAAAATAAAATAGAAAAGTCCCTCCACCAAAGATCATCTTCTTTTTGATTTGGTGACACCAATTCAAAGAGTTCTGTATGTTACTCACCAAACTCTATAATGCTTACCCTTCGGCCAAACAGTGTGTTCAGGACATGAACAATAAAAGACATAGTTATCCCTGCTCTAAAGAAACTCATCACCTAGTGGGTTTCAAAAATAAAAGTCTTTTGGATATGGTACAATGAAAGTTTGTGTACTTTTCTGTATGTATGTTAGGTTCTACACGGAGTTTACAGGAAAGTAATTTGATTCATTTTAACTTTGTGTCTGTAAGACGCATTCACAGTTGAATAAAGCACAGCATTTTATAATGTTTTGTGCTATATATATATTTTTTTTTTTACCTCTTCTACTGGTGATGGACATCTTGTTGTTTCTAATGTGGGGCGATTGTGAACAATGTTGCTGAAAGAGCCTTATGTGTGTCTCCAGGGCCACCTGAACATGAATTGCTCTGGGGCTGGAACAGTCCAGTCATTGGTTACGGGTAACTTCAAGTGTACGAGACAGTGTTAAACTGGTTTTTGAAGTGGTCGCTCTAATTCCCTTTCCCCGTAGCAATGTAGGAGTCTTCTCCAATTGATGTTGACAGATAATAACATTTTTGCCGCTCTGACCAGAGTTCGTGGTGTCTTATTGTGGCTTTACTTTGCATTTTCCTGATGTGGAATCTTTCTATGTGTTTATTGGCCTTTTGGATTTCTTCTTTTAAGAAATCTTCCTCAAGGGGCGCGTAGGTGGCTCAGTGGGTTAAGCCTCTGCCTTCGACTCAGGTCATCATGATCCCAGGATCCTGGGGTCGAGCCCTGCATCGGGCTCTCTGGTCAGCAGGGAGCCTGCTTCCTCCTCTCTCTGCCTGCTTCTCTGCCTACTTGTGATCTCCGTCTCTCTAATAAATAAATAAAATCTTAAAAAAATAATCTTCCTCAAGACTTTGCCCATCTCTCTACTGAGTTTTCCTTTTCTTACTGATTTGGATCAAGGACTACTTAAGAATTCTGGAACTCTAAGTGGACAGATACCTTGAAATCCTAGTATGATCCAGTGGGCTCCAATACAATTCATTGGGAAGAAGTTAGAGCTTCGACATCTCTGAAGTCTTCAGCTGTGCTTCTTCTCTCAACATGTCACTGGGGAAAAATTGATTTTCCATTATGTTTTTATTATTAATTTTTATTTTAATTGCATTATAGTCAAACCTCTGAAATTGTGGATATTTGATTTGTGAACTATTGTGCAGTCAGTTTTTGTAAATATTCCACGTGTGATGTGAAAAATGTACATTTTGCAGAGTTGTTACAGGTCTATGTGCATGCCTTGCATCAAGTGTTTTATTCGTGCTGCTCAAATCTGTATTCCTTATTGATTTTTTTGTCTGCTGCTCCTATTCATTACTGACATGAGTGTGTTAGAATATTTCATTGTAATTATAGATTTGTCTATATAACCTTGTAAGTGTGTCCACTTGTGCTTTACATATACTACAAGACCATTTCTGTCCACTTTTGCTTACATATTACATGTCCACATTATAAACCCAGCTTGCCATCAAAGGCTATGGGAAGCCCCTAGAGCTGCCTGGTGTGCCTCCAGCCCAGGCATCATGAAGCATCTCCTTTCACCTCCCTTTGTAATTCTGCTTCCAAAATGAGGGCATCTCGTTCACCCATTTCACTCCCCACAGTTCTTCTTCTTTTCTCTGGAGCACCAAAAATGTGAATTATTAATATTAATCAAGACATTATCAAAAGAAAGCAAGACTTTTGTTTATCATTAGTCAGACATATGTGTGTTAAGAGCATAGCATAACATTAGATAATGATGGGATTTGGGGGCATATAACCCAAGAACATTGAAAAAGTTGAATGGCATTACATAACAAACTTCTTTCCATTTCTACCCACCGATATATGTAAACAGGCTTTCCAGCTATTTACATATAGAGAAGTGGAAACAGAAATAGAATTTACTGTGAAACCTGTCTCATTCAAACAATCAGTAGTGTTTATCACAGATATATGAAGTAACTGAAAAACAAAAGCTCCATCCATTTAATTAAGAAATTCATATACAATTCAATTCAAATATACTTAATGTGATTCAAAATTTTATGTTTAGGTAATGCAAAAAAATTTAAGGGCACCTGTGTAGCTCAGTTGGTTAAGTGTCTGCCTTCAGCTCAGGTCCTGGGATCTAGCCTTTTGCATCAGGCTCTCTGCTAAGCAGGCAGTCTGCTTCTCCTTTTCTCTCTGTGTTCTCTCTTACTCTTGCTCTCTCTCAAGTAAATAAATAAAATCTTTAAAAAAACCTTATAGTTATGATTTGGTTAATTTCATACCAATAACAATCACAATGATAACAACTAGAATTTTTTTGAACATATAGACCTTCATGGTCACATGAAATTAAAAAATGAAAATCAATTTTCCTGTATTTTAGTTGGAGATAAAGATGATAGGGTAATCAATAAAAAAATCTATGTAATATAAAGATTTATGTAAAGATATATTTTTATGTAAAAGTCAAGGAGAAAAAAGAATGTTGTAAAATGGCTGTTAAAGATGAGTTAGTTCATGTACATTTTAATTCTAATTTTTTTTTTTTTTTTTTAAAGAGAGTGAGCAAGAGCCAGCAGGGGTGGCGGGGGATGGGGGAAGAGGGAGAGGGAGAGAGAATCTTAAGCAGGCTCTACACCCAGAGCGGAGCCCAATGCCTGGTTCAATGCCTGCTGAAACCAAGAGTTGGACCCTTAGCCAACTGAGCCACCCAGATGCCCATTCATGTACATTTTAAATGGACAGCAATGGGAATCAAGTTGCAGAGTATTTATTTTCCATTGTGTACATTTAAAAGAATAATGTGAACCTTTTAAAAAAATGTAAATTCCTGTGATGTGCAGGAAATAACATGAGATCAACTTTTAAAAAGTGTAAAATCCTTTTAGAGTATACATGAGAAGACTGCTTCTGAAGACCCGTCACCTTCTGCCCATGGGCATTCAAACCCTGCCAGACCCTTGAGGAACTGGATTTCCTGGGAAAACATTCCTCCCTGGGTAAAAACGTTTTCTTTATTTTGTGCATTTGCCACCTGGGAATTCTCCTAATACTCATCTTTATATCTAATCAAGGTAAAGTTGTGCTAAAGGGCTTGATTATCCACCTAAGAAAGAAGTTGTGGCACCCAGCCGTGAGTGCTCAGAGCTGGACGTAGTCACAAGGAAATGGAATGGTGGGCAGTGCTCTCTTTTTGAGCTAATATCTGATCACCCACCTTACTCCTGCTGGAAAGAATAAGAAAGGAAGGAAAGATAGACAGACAGATTTATGAAGTGCCTACTGTGTTCAGATATATTACTGGCTGCTTTCCTGCACACTGTTTGATTTCTAGAACAATCCGTCCTACATATGAGGAAATGGAACATCAGAAAGACTACTGACCAAGTTCGTACAGCCTGTCAGTAGTGTAGTTGGGATTTGATCCCAGGTCTGTCCAATGTGGCTCTATGCATGGCCTCAGAATTGCCCCCTTGGAGAAATTACTTTACTTTTCTGAGCTCAGTGGTATTCCTCACTGGTAAAACGGGATAGTCATAGCTCTTTGGCAGGATGGTATTCACAATCAAGGGAGTTAATATGTGGACATACTCAAATCCTTTGCATAGGGCCAGGCCTGCAAAAGGCCCTAAAAGTATGAGGGTTGACTATTCTGGCATAAAGCTGGTGTTCTGGCAAATCCTTCTGCCAGCAAAGTGATGGTTAATATCTGGGACACAAACCTTTGCGAGTAGAGCTATCACCTTCAGGAAACAAACTGAGTGACTTGCCTTAAACTTTGAGACCAAGCAGCTACAACTGAAGGCTGGACTTTGACTTGCGGGGTAGTCAAAGGAAAGATGGCTGCTGCTTCTCAGACCTGTCCTGAGAGATCTGAGGCTAGTATCTGTCCATTGCAACCTTCCCCCCAACACCAAGTGCTTCCCACCATTCACATGTTGAAACAACGCGGTCCACACAGCCCATGCAGTGTTCTGTAATAGAGGAAAAAACCTCGTGTCGTCTCACCCAGGAGGGACAGCAGCCACAGGGGACATCTGTCTCTGCTGTGTGCATCTAGTTTTTTATATTACAAAGTAGTTTCAGCCCAAGGCCCATCTTCAGCTCGCAGCAGTGGGTAACCTTGAAGAAAAAAGTGGCAGACAGAAAAGGTCTGTTTAGATATTCTGGACTGAAGCAAATCTCACTTGGAGAGAGCGAGGACTATTTATTATTTTTTATTTTTGAGTCACTATTCACTTAACCATTATGTACCTTGATGCATTTGTTATTCGAAGTACTAAAGTGTGCGTGTGCATGTCCTACAAAAGCAAAAGATGAAAAACAGCCCCCTGTGTCTACATTTTTCCACGCAAGAGATGAAGTCATCAAGTGGGAAGTCGTTAGGTAGCTGGATGTTCCTGGAAGCATTGGCGTGGTTTGGGTGTCTTCCAGTGGCCTGTTGGAGAGGTTACTGGCACTGGTCACCAGTTTATTGACCCTGGCTCCGTGTTAAGAATCACCGTCAGATGCCGATTTAAAAGGTCTATGGAACTTTCAGGTTCAACTTCTGCATGTAAGCAGCTTGGAAGCCACCCCACTAAACCACGAAAAAAACTGAACAGACTGAAAACCAACTCCTTCCTAGGATCCCTTAGAGAAGTGAGGATCGGGCAAACCGCTGCCCCTGAGATCAGAGACTGGCAGTGAATACAGAGAATATTAAGTTCCTGGAGTGGAGACTCATGAGCAGAAAGTGCTCTGGGAACCGGTGCCAGGTAGGAAAACCCGAGCTGGGTAATGGATGAATTGCTGGAAGCTTAGTGTAGACAACTCAGAATTTAAAACTCCAGGGGGACCCAGTCATGGGGTGCCCTTACAACAATGTGGGATTTACTTCCATGAGCTTGACCAGATTTCCACAGTAAACATCAGAGAGAAGTCCTCTCATGCTTCTGGCGGGGTAGACAGAAAAGGAGTCATTTTGAAATATGCCAGAGCACACTGTTCTTCTTAACACCTGCCCTCAGGAGAAAGTAGTTAAGCAGAACCTAACCTGCTGGGATAGTATCAGAGCGTAACTGACCTGGGGGAAGGGAAACACCCAACTCCAGCCAGCTCTCGCTTTCCATGTGGGAGAACAGAAATCCCCAACTCCAAACATTTCCAGCCATCCTGTCTTACCTAAGGTAGGGGAAGGGAATTAAAACACTTGTGAAGTTCACAGCCCAAAGCATGGGCTCACTAAAAGATTGAGACCTAACTGCAGACTATAGACAGCTTCCCCTACCCCACACTTCACCTATATATTACAAAAGGCTCATTTATAACAGTTCCTTTTATCTGGTACTCTATGTCTAACTACCAAGAAAAAATGACAGAGCATAGCAAAAGGCAAAAACCAAAAGGCAAAAAAATATGATTGGGCTCCTATTAGATGCTAGGCACATGATAAGAGATCATGAGGGAAAAAAGAGCCAGTCTCCTGTCCTCATGTATACGACAGAGAAAGCATCAGAACCAGAAATGATAGGGATGTTGGAATCATTAGATTGGCAATTCAAAGCAACCACGATTAAAATGCTAAGGATCTAATGGATAAAGTAGACAGCATGTAAGAACATATGGGCAATGTAAGCAGAGAGATAGAGATCCTAAGAAAGAACCAAAAAGAAATGCTAGAGATAAACCAAAAAAACCCCCACTATATTGAAGTGAAGACTGCCTTTGATGGGCTTAACAGACTGGGCATATCTTAGGGAAGAATCTCTGAACCTAAGAATATCTCAGTAGAAATCTCCCAACTGAAGAACAAAGAAAATAAAGACCAGAAAAATAGAACAGATTAGCCAAGGGTTGTGGGGTAACTACAAAAAGAATAACGTACATGTAATGGGAACACCAGAGCAGAGGAAGGAGAGAAAGAAACAGAAGAAATATTTGAAACAATAGTGACTTAGGATTTTCCCCCAAATAAATGTCAGAAACCAAACCACAGATTCAAGAAGCTCAGAGAACACCAAGCAGGATAAATGAAGAAGGAGAAGAAGGAGGAGGAGGTGGAAGGAGAGGAGAAGGGGGAGGAGGAGGTGAAGAAGGAGAAGAAGCAAAGGAAGAAAAGGAAGACGAAGAGGAAAAAGAGGAAGAGGAAGAAGAAGAAGAAGAAGAAGAAGAAAAACCCTATACCTAGCCACACCATTTTCGAATTATAGAAAATCAAAGATAAGAAAAAATATCCTGAGAGAAGATAGGGGAAAGAAAGATACAAATTACATCCAACTTCTTTTCAGAAAACTCGAAAGCAAGAAGAGAATGGGATGAAATATTGAGAGTGTTGAGAGAAGAAAACCACCAATCTAGAATTCTGTTCCCTGTGAAATCCTGCTTCAGAAGAAAAGTAATAAAGTTCTTCTCAGACAAAAATTGAGGGAATTTGTTGCTGGTAAACCTACCTGGCAAGAAATGTTTATTTTTTAATTTTTAAAATAATTTTTAAGGGCGCCTGGGTGGCTCAGTGGGTTAAGTCGCTGCCTTCAGCACAGATCATGATCTCAGGGTCCTGGGATCGAGTCCCACATTGGGCTCTCTCTTGGAAGGGAGCCTGCTTCCCTCTCTCTCTCTCTCTCTGCCTACTTGTGATCTCTCTCTTTCTCAAATAAATAAATGAAATCTTTAAAAAAATAATTTTTAAAGATTTCATTTATTTATTTGAGAGAGAGAGAGCACATGCGAGTGAGCACTGGGGGAGGGGCAGAGGGAGAGGGAGAGAGAGAGCAGACTCCCCGCTGAGCACAGAGTTCCACAGGGCTCCATCCCACAACCTTGAGTTATGATCTAAGCCAAAATCAAGAGTCGAGACACTTAACCTACTGAGCCACCCAGGTGCCCCTAAGAAATGTTTAAAAAGTTATTTGGAGAGAATGAAAGTAATATAGGTCAGAAAGTTGGATCTACATTAAGAAAAGGAGTTATCCAAGTATAATGTGAAGGCAAAACGCTTTTGCTATTCTTCTTCTTTTTTTTTTTTTTAAAGATTTTATTTATTTATTTGACAGAGAAAGATTGTAAGTAGGCTGAGAGGCAGGCGGTGGGGTGGGGGGAGCAGGCTCCCCACTGAGCAGAGAGCCCGACGCCAGCTCCATCCAGGACCCTGAGATCATGACCTGAGCCACCCAGGCGCCCCAGTTCTTATTCTTAATTGATCTAATAGATAACAGTTTTGTTCAAAATCATAATAGCAATAATGTATTCAATTATGAATGCTCATGTATATTAGATATATACATACATACATGCTTATGTAGAAGTGAAATGGTATATGGGTACTCTCTGTACCATCCTCTAAATACTGTTGCAAACCTAAAACTTCCCCCACAAAAGAGAGTCCTTTAAAAAAAAGTCTATGGGGCGCCTGGGTGGCTCAGTGGGTTAAGCTTCTGCCTTCAGCTCAGGTCACGATCCCAGGGTCCTGGGATTGAGTCCCGCATCGGGCTCCCTGCTCAGCAGCGACCCTGCTTCCTTCTCTCTCTCTGCCTGCCTCTCTGCCTACTTGTGATCTCTGTCTGTCAAATAAATAAATAAAAACTTAAAAAAAAAAAAGGTCTATGCTAGGGATGGACATTAATATTATTTAAAAAACACCACAAAACTTCACAGGTTAGTTTCAAGTGCAGCTAGGGCTGAGAATCACTGTGCTAAGAGGATGTCACATGGAATTTCGGATTTTTTTTTTATTGATTCACCTCATAAAATATGATTGGCCTCCTATTAGATGCTAGGCATGTGATAAGAGATCATGAGGGAATGTCCTCATGTATATGACAGATATTAATAAGATAAGTATACAATTCTCTAATCATTATTACAGCTAAGAGCAGGGCAACCTGAGCTCATCTGGGCATTAGCAAACGCTTACCTGAAGAACTGACATTTGGAGTGAGATCTGAAGAGTTAGGAGGAGTTGACTGGGTCTGGGTGATGTACTGAACTGCCCAACTAATTGTAAATGGCCCATGTAGTTGGAGGTAGACCTTCCTAGTTCTGGCCCTGGCCTCCTTTCTCAGTGATAGACAAGCATATCCTTGGATGACCAAAGATGATTTCCTATTCATTTCATTGAGAAAACATTAAAAGTAGGCAAGTGTTGACTCCAGGGACAAAGGACTGTGATCGAGGAAGGTAGGGGAGGAAGACAAGGGGGAACATGGAAAAGCAAAAAAATGAAACTTTTTTTTAAATAAAGGGGTCATATTTTATCAAGCTGATTGGCAAAGGTGGATGATACACAGTTCTGGTGAGAATGGAAATTCTTCTCTCTGATCCAGTAGATTCCCTCTTAGGAAGTTACTCTGGAGAATGGTGGGCATGGATATGTGGAGAGTCCAGCAGAGAAAGAAAGCATGGCTGCCCTGAAACAATAGGATACTAGCCACTCTGGAGAAGAGGCTTCTTTCTGAGAGAGGAAGAGTAAGTATTGTGTGGGAGGTTGTCAGTGGCTGAATTACCATTGATCACCCCAGGTGGGATTATGTAAAAGCAGGTTCATGTGTAGAAAAATTTCAATATCACAACCTCTCCCATCCTTTTAATTCAGTTGAATAGAACATTCTTACAGAGAACCTGCTGATCCAGAGCTTAGGTGGGGATGAAGAAGTGTATTATAATGAGAATGGGTAACACCTGCCTCCCTGCCCCCAGCAGCGCAGTCTAGAAAGGAAGGCTGACATGTTACGAATTCAAATACAGTGATTATAATGAACTAAATATCGTATTATAGGTATAAGAATGTGTGTTTAAAAGTGATATGAAAAGAAAGGAAAAGCACAATAAATTGCAGTTGGGGGAATGTGTGAAGGAGATTCCCCAAAGACAAGTCATTTGAACAAATTTTAAAGAACTAATTAGATTTTCTTAGATTTGGCATAGAGGCGGGGAAGGGAGGCCCCTCTGCTTCAGAAAAGAATTGCACAAGGCTTTTATATACGTGATGTCTTCACTGAACACACACTGAGCATGTTGCTAGGGGCTGGGTAGGACACAGAAATATTACTTTCCTCTATAAAAACAAGATAAAACATATCACAAGAATTTTTAAAAAAGGAAAAGTATGATGTTAAATTACTGTGTAATTAGGTGTCAATGTTATCAGCAGGATCCAGAGATGGGGCAGAACCATTGTCCAAAATATTTGCAGCACAGTGGAAAGAAGCCTACTGGGAGCCAAGGGAGAGATGAGAGTACATTTTATCACCCCATTTCCTCAGTCTTCTAAATGAAAAAGTATTATTATTTCTTAATGCTGTATGAACCATACCTGAAAACGCTTTGGCAAAAAAATCAGACATAAAGAGTAAAAGAAAATCGAAGTCTCCCTTTACCACTTCCAACCCCCCTCCAATCCCATCTCTCTCCCTAGATAGAACTACTATGGCCAGTTTGGTGTGGATTCTCCCAGAACTTTATCTATGCATTTTATGCACAAATAGGTACATGCACAAATATATAGGGTTTTGTTTTGTTTTGTTTTGTCTCTGTGTGTTTTATATAAATGATTCTGAGCGTTTCTTCAACGTTCACTCCAATTTTTCACTCCAATATATTTAGGGAACTTCACATGTCAATCTACTTAGATACACCTCAACATTTTTAACTAGTATTCCATGGTATGGGGCATTTTAGGTACTTAACTATTCCCATCTGATCAACCATCAAATGAGCAAACCATTAAGGTGCTATCTAATTTGTACAACAGCAGCAATGAACTTCAATCTGGGTTTAATAAATGGAGTCCTGTCTTGAACCCTCTCTCTAGAGTGTCATAACTCCACTGCTGATCCCAAGATCCGAATCAACACACAGATCCTGAATGGAAGGGAAGCTGGGGACCCTTGAAGAGGAACCCAGCAATGACACTATAAGGGTGCACTGAGAATCTTATTCCAAGCCTTCCCTGGAGAGGTTGGTAATCTTTGACTAAGTAACTATGCACTGAGAAAAGAGAAATACCAGGAGCTTCACAGCCTCCATGGTCCATCAGTGAGGCTGGGGAGCCTGGTGGGCAGGGAATAAACGGTGCTGAGATATGAATCAATCCCACAGAGGCTCTTTAGGACATGAATGTTAAGAATGTTCAAAGACCTTTGGGGTGGGGGAGGAAAGACTAGATAGAGCTCTTTGCATCACTACAAATGAAAGAAATAAAGATCAAAACAAGATAACAGCATTTTATCAAGCTGAGTGGTAAGTTAATACTTTGTTTATGGGCTTGAAATCAGTGTTTGCCCTTTGACCGAGCAAACTTACTTTCAGAAATTATCCCATAGAATTGCTCACACGTATGTAGAGAAAAAGCAGAGAGTGAAAGAAGCTGGTAAATTCCTGTTCTGTTTAAATCATGGAATTACCTCTGGGGTAAGGTGTTTTGAAGTTAAAGGGTAATTACTTTCCAAGTTGAAATTGACACACTTAGAAATTGGCAGTCTTCACTCTGGATCCCTAATCCCTGGAGGGAGAGCTATTAGGGTGGAAAACCCAGACCTCCCCCTTTCTACCAAATCAAAGAATAATACTACATCCCTGGTAGAACTGCAACAATTAGCTCCAACGTCAAAAACCTGAAAGATTCAGGAGTGATGACTTTTATCACATCTACAATTTACCTGACAGTATGGCTGATGCATGGTTGAGGAAGAACTTGGAGAATGGAATGATGAGGACATTAATTACATCTGTTTTTACAGATGTTGTCTCTTTTGTAGCCCCTTGATATGCCATTAGCAATTTGGGAGGGCTTCCTTCTCCATCCCAATAACCAGTGATGCCCGAAGCAGTTTGCTTTCACATGGCAGGGACTGTAAAATACTTTCAACATCTTGCCTCAGGCTTCTGTCAGCTCCATGGTTTTGTTCTTCCATCTTGTGCTTAGAAACCTTGATCATCTCACCAACCCATTGGATGTAGTTCTGGTCCTCTTTACTGATGTCCTTGTGCTAAGGGGGCCTGATAAAGCAGGAAAGAGCAGGACCTTGGCTGATTTGGTAAGACACTCACATACTGAAGGTGGGAGCTCTATCCCAAGAAAAATCAGGGAATTACCCCATCGGTAAAGATCTGGGGGTCCAGTTGTCTGAGTTGTGTTGGATGCTTGCTTCAGAATCAAAAACAAGTCTCTTTTTCTTTACCCCCACTTTGATCCTGACTGACATAAGGTACTTTATAGGACATTGTTGGAGAAGCAAAAGCTTGCCAACTTTGAGATCAGTCCAGAGAAAAAGAACACTTCTCAAACTATACAAGGCGCGTCAGTGAAGATAATCTGCCCCAAGCCTGGCTGTCTTTCTTTCTCTCTCTCTTTCTTTCAAACATTTACCCCCTATCCTTTTTTTTTTGGTCAGAATGTCCCTCAGTTACCATAACCTATGAAGTTTAAAAGTAATTAAGACTTCACATAGTAAACCATGTAGATTTGGGTAGGGAGACAAGACCTTCAGAGATTACTTAAAATAATGCGTTAACAGTGCAAATACTGGGTTCCTCCATGAGAATCTTACCATGTGCTTTCCTGCCCTCTTCAGAGAAAAATGTTAAAACACTCCAGTTTTAACACAAACAGATGATAAGTACCTTTGATGGAAAACAAATTCCACAGCATTCCATACAGATTTCCAGACAGTCAGATGATCCACAACAGGCATCCACCAGGCCACAATCCTGGTCACAAGGGCAGTCATCCCGGATTTCATCTCTGCAGCAACAGTGGCAGGCTTCTGAGGTGGAGATGCCTCGGGAAGCTCAGCCCGGGACAATACTCACAGAGGGTGAGGAAGTCCCAGAACAAGCCAGCCAGGATACAGGGGACACATCAATCTTTGGGGGGAATAGCCTGTCTTTGGGGAAAAGACAGCATTTTCTTTACTTTTCTTACTGCCATCAGTGTTTACAGACAAGCTGGACCGGTCTATCCAGCCCACACCACGCCACTGCCTAGCTCTCCAACCCCTTGCCCTTCTAATCCAGAATATTCCATGGTGTTCCAAGTGTGTGTGGCAGATCAGGCTGTGTGGAGCCTAGCCTACCTCCACATGAGCGGTAGAATGAAGGCTACTATATACATGGCCTAATAGACATGTCTGCATTACTGAAATTTCCTTTTGATAGTACCACATAATTTTTGTTGTTAATATATTTTTAAAAATTTTTAACTGTGTAGGGGCGCCTGGCTGACTCAGGTGGTAGAGCATGATCTTGATCTTGGGGTTATGGGTTCAAGCCCCCTGTTGGGGGTAGAGTTTACTTAAAAATAATAAAATTATTTCTGAAATTGTGTCAAATATAGATAACATAAAATTTACCATTTTAAGTATACAGTTCAGAGCCATTAAGTACATTCATATCATTGTGCAAACATCACCACCATTCCAGAACTTTCTTCATCTTGCAAAATTGAAACTCCATATCCATTAAAGGATAATTCAACCTTCCTTCCTCCACTAAGCCTCTGAAAACCACCATTCTATTTTCTGACTGCTTTAAAGTACCCCATGACTTTAATTTTGTTATTTTTATGGTATTTTTACTCTCTAGGAAGCCAAATGTTTCCTAGTGCTTTTTAAAAAAATTTCCTGGACACTTTTGTATGTTTGATGTTGCCATTGCATTTTTGAGTCAGCTTATCAACCTTCATAAATAAACTCAGATGCGATTTTTGATATTGCACTGAATCACCATTGTTAAGGTGTGACAATTTAAGCTTCAAAAAATATAATTTATGAAAACAAATTAAGTCTATTATTAAAAAGTCATGAGACTTTAATGACTTCAAATGGAGAATTTCTCTTATTTTCAACAAATAGTACCATACTCAGGTTAGTTTTATTCAGGTGAGAAAAAATTTTGCTTAACTGTTTGAAAACTCGGTATACCCACACAGAAGCTAAGACTCCTCGTGTGAAATATTTTTTTAAGATTTCATTCATTTATTTATTTAAAGAGAGAATGAGAGTGGAGGGGGCAGGGGAGAGGCAGAGAGAGAGGAAGAAAACTCCTTGCTGAGTGTGGAGCTCAACATAGGGCTCGATCTCATGACCCTGAGATCAGGACCTGAGCCGAAACGAAGACAGACACTCATCAACTGAGCCACCCAGGTTTCTCTCCTGTGTGAAATATTGATGAGATGGCTCATGGGACTTTCTGCTCCTCCAATATATGGTGTTAGTAGGGGAAGGGTTGGAGCTAGATTTTAAAGACTGAAGTCACAATTTCAACAGTTCAAAATAGATTTATATCAGACAACCAAGCATTCCTATCTATGTTTCAACCATCTTATACCATAAAATTATTTGACTATCTCTAAATTCCATCCATCGTATGTCACCTAGCCACAGGGTGGGTTTTGTTGCCATAATTTGGTGTGTGGAATCTGTGGAGCGCAGTAGTCCTAAAGTTATTGTCTCATACTTCTACTCTCTTTGATAACACACCTTCAAGTACACCTTAAAAATTACATCTAAGACCAGGCAACTTATAGTTTGAAATGGGTTCAAGAAGAGGATCCATCAAAACCCTACCAACTTATGTGTGGATGTGTCCCATTCAGCTCTCCTAACCATAGGCCAACAGCTTATTTCATGTGGTACAAAGATTGGAGAGGGTGATCTAGCAGCCAAAAAATTTACTCCCATTACTGAGAGTAAACTAAACACATGGGTGGAGTTCCTCCTTAGACTGAGTGGTAGAATTTGGTGCTGGAAAATTTCTGAACTAATAATCAGATCGAAGTCCAATGTATCAGGGGTGCCTGGGTGGTCCAGTCATTAGGTATCTGTCTTTGGCTCAGGTCATGATCCCAGGGTCCTGGGATCGAGCCCTGCATTGGGTTCCCTGCTCAGCGGGAGGCCTGCTTCTCTCCCACTCTCTCCACTGGTGTTCCCTCTCTTGCTGTCTCTCTCTCTCTCTGTCAAATAAATAAATAAAATCTTAAAAAAAAAAAAAGTCCAATGTATTAAAGTTCTGTTTTTAGAAGCAACCTGAGTTCACTCATTTTGATGGTTCTTCCATGTGGTATAGAAAGTTGGAAGAAGGCTTCTGTGGATGGCATTCTAATAGTATTAAATTTGAATCAACTACTTTGTAAGTTGCAGTATTCAGAAAGTATATATAACCGACAACTTGCCTAACAGTAAAAGCACTTTTTTAATATGCTTACTTTACGTCCCCTTCTTACTTTATAAATGGAACTTATGCTTATATTTTCTAGGATAATTTTTATCTGAGTTCGGTAATTTTACATATATAAAAAAGAAATAGAGTTACATTGGCTGAGAGGCTTACTCAGTGTTACTTATCATTACTAAAGATGGGTTGAGCAGTTAGGAAGTACACCCATGAGTGCCAAGTGAAGCACACATCACCATATATGCAGCACCCTCGTCTAAAAAAAAAAAAAAGAACCTGAATCTAACCAACCAGTGGATCCAACAACACGTTAAACAACAGCAAGAAAACAATTAGCCTAGGGGCCCTGGGGTGGCTGAGTTGTTAAGCAGCTGCCTTCAGCTCAGGTCATGATCCCAGGGGTCCTGGGTTCCATCCTCACATCGGGCTCCCTGCTCAGCTGGAAGCCTGCTTCTCCCTCTCACTCCCCCTGCTTGTGTTCTCTCTCTCTCTCTCTGTCAAATAAATGAATAAAATCTTTTTAAAAAGAATATAATTAGCCTAAAGTTATCCTTATGCCAAAGAATATCTTCCCTTTTCAGATAATCAGTATACATGATTGAACTAGTTCCAGAAAGCTAAATATTTATACACTCACCATAGTGAGCAAGAATTCATCTTACTTCACTTTGACCAGATCGCTTAAAATAATCTATTTTAAATTATGTATACTTTTGAACTAGGCAGGATAGTATTTGTTATTGCATTAATTTGAATCCATTGAGAGTTAGTGTATTTTTTGCTTATTGATTAACTATTTTTTTCCTTTTTTAGAATTGTGTATTCATACTTTTTGCTCATTGTTCTGTTTGCTCCTTTCTAGTGTTCTTGCTTCTACATAAGGGGTAGAATCTTTATTTGGTAAAGATATTTACCCTTTATCAAATTTGTTGCAATTTTTTCCAGCTTCTAGTTAGTCTTTTAATTATGTTTATAGTCTCGTGTAATTTTAATGTTGCTAAACCTGCTTCCACTTTCCTCTGATTTTCTAACATTGCTCTTAAACTTAGGAAATTATTCCCCATTTAGAGAGATATTCTCCTGATAAATAGAAGTGATAAATATGCAACTCTACTTTTTTTCTATTTATGACTTGATGTTTATATATTTAACTCTTCAATCTACCTAGACTTCTTTTGGCACAAAGTATAAAAAAAGGAACTAAATTAATTTTTTCCTCAAAACAACCCTGTGGTTTGAACATTATATTGAATAATTCTTATATTCACATAACTGTTAGTATGAAAAGTTATAATGTTATCAAGACCCAATGTTCCTTCTTCATAGTCGATCTAGAAAGCAATTCTGCCGAAACCTAAATTGCTTTGGTCTTGATATATTTTTACTCCATTTTATTGTTTTCTTTGAGGTAAAAGTGGATGCTAGCTTTTTCTTCCCTTATGTTCCTGATTAACAAACAAGGGATCGACTCATTTGCATCTTATATTCGTGAATATTTTTCTTATTTTATATTTTGCAAGCTATAATCATTTAATTTTCACTAATAGTAATACATTTTGATTTATGTTTACATGCACTATTCTAAAACTAGGAAAGCCAATTTCTTTGATTACTACAAGTGAAATCCCGGTTGTAGTTTTCAAATGTACTCCTAAAGAGAAGTTCAAAAATATTTTAAAAAATCAATTCACAGAGAAGATAAATAACACTCACATGTCTGTTGAACTAATGAACCATGGAGAAATGAAGACAAGGTAAACTTTGTCATGGGAGGAAGGGGAGAAGAGGACCACCCACTGGAGGACAGCACCAGAGTGGGTTGGCCAGACATGTCACAGAGAATCCATGAAATCATGAGAACCCAGCAAGGCTGGATTCTGGTGTGCTGCTGGAATATGTCTTTTAATATATTTAAAACCCAAACAAAAACATTGTCTGCTTCTAGGTACATCACTAGGTTTAGCTATATTAAATGGTGCCAAAGAAGGAACATGGGTTGTCCCCATTATCCAAAAGTAGACAGAGAATTCCTAGAATACCTCTGATAAGCTGAAATGGAATGAAGTGAAGAAGCAATTGCCACTAATTTATACAGAAAATTTTTTGAGTGTCCCCACACCCCAATAAATAACCTCTCTTCGGCTTCTCTGATACCTTAGGACACATCTTGTTAACAGAGGCACAAGATAAACTGAGATAAAACACAAATACTCAAGCCTCTATGACAGCTCACCATAAAACACTGAATGCGCCATTTTCATTCTTTGCCTTATTCACAAAAGCAAAAATCTTCCCCGGATTTCTTTTAGTTAGGTCTCTCACAAAAGCACAGTGTTGTAATATGAACTTTCCAACAGTGGGGACACCTGCCAAGTTTATATGAGTCTTACAGTCATTCCTGCACATCAGAACTGAGCACTGAGCAAGTAGCCCAGAGGCAACGGGTGCTAGAATTGAGTAGAAAACTCACCTATGAAGATGGCAGAGTTGTGTTATTAATTGAATTATTACTCTATTATTAAATTATTGCCTTTATGCACATCTGCCATGAGTTCATTCTTCTACAAATTAGTAAATAAATAAGCCAAATTGTTCAAGCTAAAATGAACACCATTTTCCAAGGTAAGAGCAGAAAACATTCAGAAACTGTTTGTTGAGGGCCCACTGCTAGCTAGAACAGAATGTGTTAAATTAAAGCTAAGTTTAAACCTGATCTTTAGTCTACCATGATTTGTAATAAATATAAGTAAATGTAAAGTGTTTGTATTGACATTATATTTTATGTTTCTCCCCATGGGGAAGAAAAAGATCCATAAATGCATGTTAGTTAATTAATTAATTGATTGATTACTTAGTAGGCTCCACACTCAGTGTGGGTCTTGAACTCAGGGCAGGAGATCAAGAGTTGCACACTCTGCTGACTGAGCCAGCCAGATGCCCTAAATATGTGTTCTTGAAAGCAGAGAGTATAACATGTGCTTTGTGATATTGGTATAATTCATTGCTAAAGGCTACAGCTACCCTGGGAGGCCATAGAAAGATCTGGAACAACCTGTACTTTCACTGGACATGTAAAACATCTCCACAGATTCCTGCTGTTTGAAGCATGATGGATCATTCCACAGCAATGCCTAGGGTCTGTCTAAATATTGGACCAAGGTGGGACTGGCCTTGCAAATACTCAATGTCAGTACAAAGTCTTCAAATGTCTGCTATGCTCTGGGTCTCTCCCCAGCCATGGCAGTCAACTCGTGGGGTTATTGCTTATGTGGGTCACACCTTGCACATGAACCTATAGTGGTAGACCAATATCCCCTGAACATTCCTGCTTCTGGCCGAGCCTCCATAAGCTCTCCTATGTACTCACTGAAGAACATTTCACAGGGGCCCACAGTTTATGGAGGAGCTGTCTAGAAGGTCTCTTAACACTTTAATTTATATTTGGGGGAAAAAAAGAAAACATTTAGGAGAACCACAGCTACTTCTGTGCAAAATAAATTTTTTGCATATGAAGGACAAAAGTGTCCTTTTTAAACAAGAGATTCTTTTGCAGCTGAACTTTTAGACCCAAATCTTTAGGGCCTTGAATTACATTTGAAAAATGGGCAAGAAAAGGTGGTGATAGATAATTGTGCAGTTGTGGAAAGGACTGAGAATAGAGTTTCAGCTTCTGTGAGTCAGTTTTGAACTATGCGACCCTGGGCAAGTCACTTTACTTATAAACAGAGAGAAAAAAAAGTTAATGTTAAAGCAGATACATGCAAATACTAACATATTTAGTAGTCCCTTATCCTCTATATGACAAAATCATTTTTTGAAGATTTTATTTATCTATTTGACAGAGAGATCACAAGTACACAGAAGCAGGCAGAGAGAGAGTGGGAAGCAGGCTCCCCACTGAGCAGAGAGCCTGACTCAGGGCTCAATCCCAGGACCCTGAGATCACAACCCGAGCTGAAGGCAGAGGCTTAACCCACTGAGCCACCCAGGCACCCCCAAAATCATTTTCTTAATCATAATAATAATTTTCTCCATTTGTTTTTAGTTTTACAGCTATTTAAAAATAACTGATACAAATTTTAGTGATATTTCAGGTATGAACTAAAATTTGTACTTACTGACAAAAAAAAAAAAGTGTATCTTAGGACTGGCACACTGTTTCACCGTTTTCAGTTTTAAATACAAGGAAAATCTCCAGGAGGTCACAAAGAATGACAGAACTGAAGTAACTCAGGCTCTGCTTTCTCATCTTGATACTATGTGCCATCATTTCTTAAATCAAATCTACTATCCAAAGGCAGGATATGTCATATCACCAGTGCTGAGGTACGTACTACACCAAAGAGAGCTGAAACAATTCTGAACAATCCTGAATTTAATCTCAAAACGAAAGTACATAGCTGAGTGTATCAAGGACCAATGGTATAATTGGGAGTTCTCCAAATTAGCCTCCATATAGAGCACGATGCTTACCAAGGTATTAGTGCTAAGCAAAAGTGCTCATTCAAAGCTTATATGTATATTCTTAAAATTCAACAGTACTCATTGCTACTCTAGGACGTAGACCAACAAAATAATATTTTTCAGGGGGTAGGTTTTTTCTTTCTTTCTTTCTTTCTTTCTTTCTTTTTTAAAGATTTTATTTATTTATTTGACAGAGAGAGATCACAAGCAGGCAGAGAGAGAGAGGAGGAAGCAGGCTCCCTGCTGAGCAGAGAGCCCGATGCGGGGCTCGATCCCAGGACCCTGGGATCATGACCTGAGCCGAAGGCAGCGGCTTAACCCACTGAGCCACCCAGGCGCCCCCTCAGGGGGTAGGTTTTTTAAATCATTTTTTAAAATCGGAATTGTCAGCGAGTAGTGATAATAAAAAGCAGATCAACAAAAGCAGTAGTGATAGTAAAAAGCAATAATAAAAGGAGTTTTACTATTATTTTAAAATTCTCTTTCATGTTCTCTATTGCTTGCACCACGGTTAGGCTTTCCTTGCCCTTGGTAATCCACTCTCCCCAGTCTCTTGCATTTCACCTCTCCACAATCTGTCATGGCCCACGCCTGGCATTCACAGAGGGCCTTATATTTAGAATTTACATTTGTCATCTAAATGAGGCTATTGTGTACAGTCACAAAGAAAAACCAACCAGAATGAAGAAATGATTTTTTTATAAGCCATAATCTGGTCCCAAGATTATGGATAGATGGGTAGCAAGGTCACCAAGAATAATTGGAGATTGCCAAGGACTAATTTTAATGTGTTTTCAAGTCTGAGAAGTCTGACATTTAGAAATAAATAAGAAAACAAGAATATCTAAGATCATGTTTTATTTGAATAGAAAGGAAGATGGTCACCTTACAATTTTTAACTTGTGCCATTCACTGGACTTCTATATGTAAATCAGTATTGTTAAAAATTCTGAAGTAATACCACAAGTGTAAGGACCTGT
Source organism: Mustela putorius furo (assembly GCF_011764305.1). Lineage (NCBI taxonomy): Eukaryota > Metazoa > Chordata > Mammalia > Carnivora > Mustelidae > Mustela > Mustela putorius. The sequence continues at coordinate 12,050,244 of NW_025422045.1, forward strand.
GCATTTGTGGTGTTTTAAATGTGTTATATTTTATATGTAGATGTTAATATGTGCCACAATTTTTACAACCATTCTATCATTTCTACAAATGACCAAGTAATAGATGTAACTGAAATGGCCATAGTCACCAAACTGTGGAAAGAGCCAAGATGCCCTTGAACAGACTTTTAATGGATAAAGAAGATATGGTCCATATATACAATGGAGTATTATGCCTCCATCAGAAAGGATGACTACCCATCTTTTGTATCAACATGGATGGGACTGGAAGAGATTATGCTGAGTGAAATAAGTCAAGCAGAGAGAGTCAATTATCATATGGTTTCACATACTTGAGGAGCATAAGGAATAACACGGAGGACATTGGGAGATGGAGAGAAGTGAATTGGGGTAAATTGGAGAGGGAGACAAAGTATGAGAGACTGTGGACTCTGAGAAACAAACTGAGGGGTTTGGAGGGGAGAGGGCGGGGAGATGGGTGAGCTTGGTGGGTATTAAGAAGGGCACGTATTGCATGGAGCACTGGGTGTGGTGCATAAACAATGAACCTTGGAACACTGAAAAAATAAAATAAGATAAAATAAAATAAAATAAAAATAGGTGCAGCTGAGCCTGTTTGCCCTACTGGGATTGCCCACAGGAACCCAGTCCTATGGGTGTTCTAGGACTCAGGGCTTTCAGTGCTAAATGTGGGACAGTCCCCCCCAGGCAAACCGGAGTTATTGGCTACCCTACCCAAGCCCTTTAGAGTATAGCACACTGTGATCTTACAGGATGGATGGTTTCTCACTTGCTGAGACTGTAAACCTTTTTGAAGAGGAACAGAAACTACCCATTCCCTTTATGCTGAAACAGGCCCTCAGAGTAGGAGCATTCAGCCTAAAAGCATGACGCCTCCTCCCCAAACCAACCTCACTTTAACTCAGATTGAGCATTTATTTGATGGTAACACCAAATGTAATTATGTAATATCCTTTATATAAATCATAGTAGAGTGTTTTACAAAGTAAAAACAAGATGAATGTTGAAATTTTATAATTTTTTTTGGACCTGGCAAAAATTTAGCTTTTTGAAAATCACCTGGAGGCTGGTGCCATTCCTAGATGTTAGAAATTTAGAAAACTCTAGATATGGCGTCCAAGGCTGAAATTTGAAGTATCTAAGACAGTTGAAGGATACAGAAGGATACATTTGGAATATGTAATTAAACAAAAGGTTTGGAGAGTATAAGTATGCTATGCTATAGTATAGCATAGTAAAACTCTGCTATAACTATGCCCTATGTGACTTAAATAACTTTAAAAAAAATCAATACACAATGTTAGTGACAACCAAGCTATTGTACTGTAGAGGTTTTGTGCTGAAACAGATAGTAGTAAAAGAGAATGATGGTATTTTTCATGCATCATGTGTTGCCCTCCAACCAATGGCATGATCTGGGGAATCCATAACTAATGATTTATGGCACGACTCGGGCCTTGAAATAGAGTCACTTGTGATCACGTTTGATCAACATCTTTGCCTGTTGTTATTTAAAAAACAATAAAAGACTTCTAGACCTGAAAGATAATCACCTACGTTAAAAGAATAAATGGGTTCCAGAAACTTCATTAACCGACTACTTAAAACTTGGCCTTTTGCAGCACCAGTAAGATTTAAATTGCAAGGTCAGTCAAAACAAAGCCAGTTGTAGTTTATGAATGATTGGAAATGGGTCAGCTTTGCCAAGTAGAGAGCCAGATAAGAAATAAGAATAAATAAGAAACTGGCACCACGAGCAAGGGTGTGCTCATCTGCAATTGTGGAAAGGTAAAGTGGGACAAAATTTTTAGAGGGCATTTGGTTCTAAATGCAAAATTTTATGTTTCTTCTTATTTTTTTAAAGATTTATTTATTTATTTATTTGAGGGGGGGGAAGAGAGAGAGAGAGAGAGAGAGAGTTGGGATGGGGTGAGGAGCAGAGGGAGAGGGAATCCCAAGCAGACTCCACACTAAGAACGGAGTCCTACTTGGGGCTCGATCTCATGACCCTGCGATCAGGACCCCAGCCCAAACCAAGAGTCAGAAGCTTAACTGTGTGACCCAGGTGCCCCCTCAAATACAAAATTTTAAATACAATGTATTGTGTGGAGTGCATGTGTCTGATGGAGCAGGGCTATTTCTAAGAATTTTGTTCCCAGAAATATTGGCACAGATTTACAAAGGTATATAAACAAGGAAATCTTATTGCTGAATAGTTATAATATTTGTAATGGTGAAAAGTTGACCACCTAGATGTTTAACAATAGTGTTAAAAACTTTATGGTAGATCCAGGGGCGCCTGCGGGGCTCAGTTGGTTAAGTGTCCCACTCTTCATCTCCATTCAGGTCATGATCTCAGGGTTGTGAGATCCAGACCCACTTTGGGTTCTGCTGTCTCCTTGAAATTCTTTCCTCCTTCCTCTCCTGGCCCCTTTACTCTCCCAGCCCCCTCTGCTTGCATGCATGCTCTCAAATAAATAAATAAATAAATAAATGCTTTATTGTAAAGTCATGCTGAAGAATACTATGCAGCCATCCAAAAGAAGGAAATTGATCTATATGCAATTGACTTGGAAATAAGTCTTGGATATACAGGGGAAAAGAAAGCAAGCTGCAGAGCACCATGCATAGTATAGTTTTATTTTGTAAAATAAATTCAAAAAAACAATCTGAATACACATTCATATGTATGTTCATAAATAATTCAGCAAACACTATAGTCAGAGCAAACTTAAGAGCGGTGTTTGAGAGTGGGAATGTTTCTTTTACATTTTTAAAAATGTACTTACTTTTGTTTTTTTAAGGCAGAATTTCCTTTTTTTTTTTTTAAACCAGGGAACATCTTGTCAATTAAGTCCTGACTTGGAAAATCACTGTACCTCTCCCTTGCAATAAACACAGCAGAGACAAAAGATAGCAGAGATCATATATAAAAAGACATCAAGGATCTTGCAAGTAAAAGCAGGCCTTTTCATACCATCCCAGGTATAGGGATGGAAGGGAAAAAAAAAAAAGAGCTGTTTTATCCTGTATTTTTGGCAAGTTTTCAATTAGGTCACATATTAAACCATTTATCAAATGCTGAATTCATTTACCAATTCTAGCAGTTTTTTGGTGGAGTCTTCAGGGTTTTCTGTATGTAGTTTATGTCATCTGCAAATAGTGGAAGTTTACTTCTTTCTTACCAGTCTAGATGCCTTTTATTTCTTTTTGTTTTCTGATTGCTATGGCTAGGACCTCCAGTACTGTGCTGAATAAAAGTGGCGAGAGTGGACATCCCTGTCTTATTCCTGATCTTAGGGGAAAAGCCCTTAGCTTTCCCATTGAGTATGATGTTAGCTGTGGGTTTTTCATATAAAGTCTCATGGTTGAGTTATGTTTCCTCTAAACCTACTTTGTTAGGGTTTTTATCATGAATGGATGTTGTACTTTTCAAATGGTTTTTCTGAGTCTATTGAAATGATCATATGGTTTTTATTCTTTCTCTTACTGATGTGATGTATCACATTGATTGATTTGCAAATACTGAACCACCTTGCATCCCAGGAATAAATCCCACTTGATTGTGGTGCATGATTTTTTTTTTTTTAACATATTGTTGGATTTGGCCTGACAATATTTTGCTGAGGAGTTTTGTAACATGCTTATCAGAGATATTGGCCTGTAGCTCTCTCTCTCTCTCTCTTTAGATTCTATTTTTAAGTAATTTTTATACCCAATGTGGGGCTTGAACTTACACCCCCACATTGAGTCACATGCTCTACTAACTGAGCCAACCAGGCACTCATGTAGTTTTTTTGTTTTGTCTTGTTTTTTATGGTGCCTTTATCTGGTTTTGGTCTCAGGGTAATGCTGGCCTCATGCAATGAATTTAGAAGTTTTCTTTCTTCTTCTTCTATTTTTTTGGAATAGTTTGAGAAAAAATAGGCATTAACTCTTCTTTAAATGTTGGCAGAACTCACCTGTGAAGCCATCTGATCTTGGACTTCCATTGTTGGGATTTTTTAAAAAAATTATTATTGACTCAATTTCATTTCTGGTAATTGGCCTGTTCAAATTTTCTGTTTCTTCATGCTTCAGTCTGGGTAGGTTATGTTCCTAAGATTTTATCCATTTCTTATAGTTTATCCAATTTGTTGGCATGGAATTTTTCCACAATATTCTCTTGTAATCCTTTGTATTCTTGTGGTTTCAGTTGTTCGTTCTCCTCTTCCATTTATGATTTTGTTTATTTGAGTTCTCTCTCTCTTATTTGATGAATAAGAGAGATGAATGAATGAATTTTGATGGACTTTTGTTGATCTTTTAAAGAACCAGCTCTTGGTTTCATTGTTCTGTTCTATTGTTTTTTTAGTTGTTTCATTTATTTCTGTTCTAATCTTTATTATTTCCTTCCTTCTACTGGTTTTGGGTTTTGTTCTTTTCTAGCTCTTTCAGGTGTAGGGTTAGGTTGTTTTGGAGATTTTTCTTAGTTCTTGAGGTGGGCCTATTTTGCTATAAACTTCCATCTTCAAACCATTTTTGCTCCATCTCAGAAATTTTTACCACTGGTTTTCATTTTCATTTTTCTCCATGTAATTTTTGATTTCTTTTTTTATTTCTCGGTTGACCTACTCATTATTTAGTAGCATGTTATTTAAACTTCATTTATTCGTGGTCTTTCAAGATTTTTTTCTTGTGGCTGATTTCTAGTTTCATAGTGTTGTGATCAGAAAAGATTCATGATCTATTGTGGAGAATGTTCCATGTGTGCTTGCAAAGAATGTGTATTCTACTGTTTTGGGATGGAGTGTTCTAAATATATTTGTTAAATCCATCTGGCCTAGTGTGTCATTCAAAGCCATTGTTTCCTTGTTGATTTTCTGTTTGGCTGATCTATTGATGTAACTGGGGTGTTAAAGTCCTCCACTATTATTGTATTACTGTCAATTAGTTCTTTTATGCTTGTTATTAACTGTTTTATGTATCTGGGTGCTCCCATGTTGGGTGCATAAATATTTACAATTGTTATATCTTCTTGTTGGATTGTCCCCTTTATGATTATATGGTGTCCTTTTTTATCTCATTATAGTCTTCAATAGACAATAGGCAGAAGTCTATTTTGTCCAATATGAGTATTGCTACCCTGCTTTCTTTTGACATCCATTTGCATGGTAAGTGTTTGTCTGTGCCCTCACTTTCAGTCTGCGTGTGTCCTTAGGTCTTAAATGCAGCATATAGATGGGTCTTGTTTTTTTTTCTCCATTTGGTCACCCTATGTCTTTTGATTGGAATATTTAGTCCATTTACATTCAAAGTAGTTATTTATAACTATTTATTTATTGCCATTTCATTACTTATTTTGTGGTTGTTTTTGTAGTTCTCTGATTCTTTTCTTCTCTTGCACTCTTTCATGGTTTGTTGCCTTTCTTCAGTGCTATACTCAGGTTCCTTTCTCTTTTGCATATCTATTACTGGTTTTTGTTCTATACAAACCACTAAGTTTGTATATAACATCTTCTGCATATAGCAGTCTACATTAAGTTGGTGGTTGCTTAAGTCTGAGCCCATTCTTTACTCTCCTCCAACATTTTTGTATATGGTATATGATGCCATACTTTACATCTTTTTATTTCGTGAGTCCCTTCACTGATTTTTACAGATATGCTTGTTTTCACTGCTTTTGCACTTCCTACTTTTTAAACTCTTGTTTATGCTCTTTCCCTTCCACTCAGAGTGTCCCCTTTAACATTTCTTGTAGGGCTGGTTTAGTGGTCATAAATTCTTTCGGCTTTTTTTTTTTTTTTTTTTTTTTTTTTTTTGCCTGGGAACACTTCTCTCTCCTTCTATTTTGAATGATAGCCTTACGGAGTATTCTGGGAGGCTGATATTTTTCCTTTCAGCAATTTGAATATATCATGCCACTCCCTTCTGGCCCACAATGGTTCTCCTGAAAAATCCACTGATGGACTTATGGGATTTCCTTTCTACATAACTTTTTTTCCCTCACTCTTGCTTCTTTTAAGATTCTCTATGATTACTTTTGGCCATTTTAATTACTATGTGTCTTGGTGTGGACCTCCTTGGGTGGATTTTATTGTAGGATCTCTAGATCTGGATTTCTGTTTTCTTCCCCAGATTGGGGAAGGTTTCAGCTATTATTTCTTCAAATAAATTTTCAGCCCCCTTTTCTCTCTTCTTCTTTTGGGATTCCTATAATACAAATATTATTAAACTTGATGGAGTCACTGAGTTCTCTTAGTCTGTTTTCATTTTGCATAATTTTTTTCCCTCACCTGTGCAACTTGATAACTATCCATTACCAGTCCTCCAGGTCACTAATTTGCTCCTCTGTTTCTTCTAGTCTGCTATTTATTCCATCTAGTATATTTTTAATTTCATTTATTGTGTTCTTCATTTCTGATCGGTTCTTTACACTTTCTATCTCTTTATTAAAGGTCTCACTGATGCCCTTCACTCTTTTCTCAAGTCCAATGAGTATCTTTCTAATCATTACTTTAATTTCCCTACCAGGTATATTACTTATATCAGTTTTGCTTAAATCACTTAGTGTAGTTTTGTTCTGTTCTTTTATTTGAGACATATTCCTCTATCTCCTCATTTTGTTTAACTCTATGCATTTTTTCTGTGTGTTAGGAAAGTCAGGTATGTCTCCTGTTCTTAAAAGTAATGGCCTTATGAGGAAGAGGTCCTGTAATGCCCTGCAGCATGGTGTCCCCTGTTTATCAGAACCTGGTGCTTTAGTGGTATCTCCTATGTGTACTGCTGTGTGTCCTGCCCATTTTTCTTTCATTCCAGTTGTCTGCAGAGGCTCTCTTTGCCTGTTGCGGACCGTGTTTGGTCCCTGGCCACAGTGAGGCAGATAGTTTTAACAAGGTACACACCAGTGAGCTTGCAAAGTGAGGCCTGCTGCCACTACTGGGACTGGGGCTGCCTGGGCAGGGTTCTCAGTTTTAACGAGGTGTGCCTTGGGCTTGCACAGGGCCTACAGCCACCACCACTGCCACCACTGTGCCAAGGCCCTACAAAAAGTGCTGGTGGGGAGACATGGTGTTAGGAAGATTTGCATTAGTCTTCTGAGAAAGGGAACCCACATTGCTTGAACTGAGGTAAAGTGATTGGGAAGGGTGGATCCACTGAAGCATAGAGGGTGGGACTTGATGTAAGCGACTTAGTTAGTGAATGTCAGCATTGAGCTGGTTCCTGCAGTCCTACAGGAGGCTGTGTGTTCCTGTTGAAGTGTGGGGGAGGGAGATGGCACCTGCCACCTCCTTTGTTCCTGAAGAAGTACCTCCAATGCTGCCCCTCTGGACATGCTCTGAGATGCATAAATAACTCTCTCACTTCTGTGAGTTCCAGACATTTTTCAAACTGCTGTTTCTCTACTGTAACTCACAGGTTGTTTGTCATGCTATCTCTTTAAGGGTGGGGACTCAGCTTCCTATTGCCCTCCAGGCTCTCCCAGAACTGAACTCTCTGATTTTTAAAATTCCAGGCTTTAGGTCTCACTGTAAGAAGTCACAAAATTTGGTCCCTTTGGTTTTCAAAGTCAAATGTTTTGGGAATTTATCTTCCCTGCATAGGCTCCCTGGTGTGATAATCCATTTCTCTCCTTTCTCTATGCCTGTAGCTTCCTTCCCCCTGGACAGCCACAGTCCATTTAGCTGCCCACCACGTCTTTGCCCTGCCTGCCCTCTTTGATATGGCCTCTAGCCTCTTCTCTACCTTTCCTTGTAGTGTTTGTTCTGACAGTTCTCAGGTCATTTTCTGGGTTATCTACACTGATGTGTTATCTAGTTGTATCCATGGGATGAGGTGAACTTAGGGTTCTCTTACTCTGTCATCTTGGCACCCCATTCAATTAAAGTAAATTTTAAGATATTTTAAAACAGGAAGCAGAAGCTGTCTGTGAGTGGCTCTAAATAAAAGTATTATTTCTGGAAGGTTCCAAATGGACTAGGGGAAGGAAGTGGGTCAGGACATCCTTGTGAGATGCAACAATTAGGAAGAGACTGAAGAGCAACTACTCAAAGACCAAGGATAACTCTCTCTCTTCCCACCCATTAAACAGTTCCTGTTAATCAACTTAGTACTTTGTGAAAGCAACCAAAGAACTAACGGAGAGTATTAGAAATGTATGGAATCAAGAAGAATTGCTAGGAATAATAGTTTAATCTTGGAAAACATCATTTGAACTCTTATAAAGGGATTGAAAATAAACCTTTAATTGAAGTATAACATGCAAACATGAAGTGTACTTACAATATACAGCTTATTAAATTTTCACAAACTCAACACACTCACATAACCAGCATCTAGATCAAGAAAGAATACATTATTAGTACCTCAGGATTCCCCACCTCCCACATTATTGTTTTTTTTTTTAATGTCAAGTGACAGTGTGAGCCTGTTTCTGGGCTCTCTTGGGAGGGACTGACATTTTCACAATACTGAATTTTCCAATCTTTGAGCATGGTCTGACTCTTACAAAGGGAAGCTTTACGATTCAACAGCTGCCCTTGGAAATGCAGGAATATCAGGAAGAGATTGGTTGAGTTCATAAATTTCTCTAGGGTTTCTGAGAAATTTTCTGGGGTCTCTGGGACTTCCTCTGAGAATCCCTTGAGGAAGTAGATGTCCCACTTCTCTCTATGATCTAAGAAGAATGTGAGTGTGTCCCTTGGCTTCATGGAGCAAGTGAAAGTTGCTACCTGGAGCCTCCACTCCATTTCTTTATCCACATCATTGCAGGTGCTTGGTGTCTTCCCCTCTCCACAGGACATCCTCCATCATTTTATGCCACTTTTTCTCTAGTACCTCTTCTCAGAATTTACGTATGATCTGGCACTTTTGATGTCCTTCCTTTTTAGGTGCAGGGTCTAGCTTTTATTCTTGTTGGTCACTTTGGAGTGGTGCTGCTAGCTGTTCCTTGTTGACTTGACTGCCTATCCTGGGACTATCCTTGACATTTTTTCTTCATGTTTGTGTGTCTTAAGGGAAAACAGAGATACCTTTTTAACATGTAATGCTTCCTACCAATTTCCATGATAAAGTTTTCAACATAAAAAAAAAAAAAAACTAGAACAAATCAAATAGTTTACATACACATACCAGTCAACTACCATTAATATTTGCCATGTTTGCCATACTGGTCTTATTGTTGAGATGTTGTACAGTGAACACAGACATCATTATATTTCACCCTAAGTATTTCAGTAGGCATCTCTAAAAAGTAAGGTCATTTCTCTATATGACAATAACCTTATCATCTCTAACTATATTCCTTCATATTATCTAATATCTAGAAGTTAGCCAAGATTTTTCAACTGTCTCCCAAATATCTTTATAGCTGGTTTATTCATTTATAATCTTATTGTATGTCTCTTCAATCTTGAACTATCTTACCATTCACTTATTGAAGTCACACCTTCCGAATTTGTCTGTTTACTTCCTCATACAACTGCATGAGTGTTTTTTCTTCCTTCCTCTTTTCTTTCAACCAGAAGTTAAATATTTTTTGTCAAGAATACTTTATAGGTGGTGCTGTATACTTCATTTTCATCACACTAGAAGGCACTTGAATCTAGTTCTCCCAATATTTGCAATGCTAAGAGTGATCCCTGGGTTAAGATGATGATAACTTGATACCAGAATTACAAAATTAAATTTTCCTGTGCTTAGCAAGTAACCTGTAAGGTGAAATTTTGTGAAAATGTAAAACACCAGTTCTCATCGAGTCTTTCACCTGATGCTTTTAACATCTTTTGTTGATACTTGCATGAATCAACTATTTCATTAGGGGTTATAAGTTTATTATCCAGCATGTCCCTATAAATCAGACTCTCCCTCATCAATAAGGTTAATCTGATTATCCTGATAACAGATCCTAATGAAAAAGTAGGATAAATGCTTAATTACTTTCCTTTAATAACCTATTTTCAAAGTAAGAAAGTAATTACCAATTTTCAAAGTTAATGCTATAGCTACCACCACTAGTAACAAATGAGTTTGGCTTTTTACCCTTATTCTAATAGCATTGTGAATTTATAATGGAATATCATTCTGAATTCTAAGTACTTCAACCAGTTACATTAAATATATTTTTTAAAGATTTTATTTATTTATTTGACAGAGAGAAATCACAGGTAGGTAGAGAGGCTGGCAGAGAGAGAGAGAGAGGGAAGCAGGCTCCCCGCCGAGCAGAGAGCCCGATGTGGGACTCGATCCCAGGACCCTGAGATCACGACCTGAGCCGAAGGCAGCGGCTTAACCCACTGAGCCACCCAAGTGCCCCACATTAAATATTTTTTGATGCTCACATTGTTACATATTTGGCCAGCAGAACCCTTTCAAGATGGTTTACTTCTTTTGACAAGCTTTTATAAATCTCTGAAAGTTTCCTTACTTTCTGACATAACCAGATCTTCCATGGTCACCAGCTCATCATTTTACAAGCTATGTAACCTAGAACAATTTTCTTAAACTTTCCAAGCTTCAGCATCCTCATTTATAAGATGGAAATAGTAGTACCTACGTCATAGTATTGATAGGAAGAATAAATGTGATAGTGTTATTTGCTATAGTAACTGGCATTCAGTAAGTAAAAAAAATATAGTTATTGTTTTTATTATTGGTCCAAGCTCTGCGTAGTTTGGATAAAACATGTAGCCTCACCTTCTCTTTCTATACAATGGGGGATTTGGCCTATAAACTTCCAATATTCAATGATTCTCTTTTCTAACCAGATCAGTGGTTCTGTACATACCTGGCAAAAACAAAAAAAAAGGGGGGGGTGGAGGGAAGGGCATATATGAAAACCCACAAATAAGGGGTGCCTGGGCGGCACAGTTGGTTAAGTGTCTGCCTTCAGCTCAGGTCATGATCCCAGGGTCCTGGGATGGAGCCTGCATCATGTTCTTGCTCAGTAGAGAGCATGCTTCTCCCTCTCCCTCTACTTGCCGCTCTGCCTACTTGTGCTCTCTCTGTGTCAAATAATGAAATAAAATCTTAAAATAAAAAACCCCACAAATTATACCATATTCAATAGTGAAAGACTAAAATCTCTCCCCTTAAGATTAGAATCAAAATTAAAAGACTTCTTTCGTCAATGCTATTCAACATCATACTAGAAGTTCCAGCCGGAGCAATTAGGAATTGAAATGAGGTGAAGGAGCAATGAAGGAGTGTCCTAGAACTGAGCCAATGTGCAAAGACTAGGAGAGGTGTCTCTCTTTGTGTCTTCCTCTCATTCAGTTTCTGGGATTCAAGGAAATCTATTAAAACACTACCTGAATATAAGCTAAAGAAAGAGAGACTTTGGAGATCGCTTATAACAAAGATCAAAGACTTTACAGAATACTTTAGAAAAGTAACTAGGCAAACAAATAGCTGAAGCTTACAGAAAACAAAAATAACAAACACTGAAGGAGTAAACAATCTGATCTTTTGGAGTTGCCACATTTTAATATTCAAAATGTTCAGTTTTCAAAAAAAATTATGAAGTATAAAAAGAAACAAAAAAGCATGACCCATTCACAGAAGATATGAATGTACCTAGGGAAGACATTGAACTTATTAGAAAAAACCTTTAAATAAACTGCCTTTAATATTCTCAAAGAACTAAAGGAAACCATGAACAAATGGTAAAGAAACTCTCTCCATACAATATGGAGAAAGAGAATATTAACACAGAAATAGAAATGATAGAAAAAGAGCCAAACTGGATTCTGAAGCTGAGAATACCATAACTGAATGAAAAACCCACTAGAAGGTTTCAATAGATCTGACCAGGAAGAAGAAAAAAATGGCAAACTTGAAGATACATCAAGTGAAAAAACCCAGTTTGAGGAACAACAACAACAAAAAGAACAAAGAAAACTCAACAGAGCCTGAGAGATGTGTAGGACACTACTATAAGGTTCCAGAAGGAAAGGCCAGAGAAAAAAGTACACAAAGAATATTTGAAGAAATAATGGTATCACACTCCCTAAATTTGATAAAAGACATGGATTTAAACACTCAAGAAGCTCAATACATTTCAAAAAGGATAAACACAAAGAGAGCCACACTGAGACACATAATCAAATTGTCAACAAAGACAAAGAGAACCTTGAAAGTAGCAACAGATAAGTTGACTAAGTATATAAAAAGGAGGCTCGATAAGATTAAAGCAGATTTCACATCAGACACGTGGAGGCCAGAAGTGAGTGACATGACATTTTTTAATGTTCTGAAAGAAAAAACAAACAAACAAACAAACAAACAAAAAACCTTGGCAGCTGAGAATTGTGCTTATGGCAAAATTACCCTTCAAAGATGAAGGAGAAATTAGGACATTTCTGAATAGACAAAAAGGATTTTGTTGCCAGTAAGACTGCCACACAAGAAATACTTAAAGGAGTTCTTTAGGTTGAAATGCACAGACACTAAGCAGTAACTCAAAGCCGTTTGAGAAATATAGCTCTCTAGTAGAAGTATGTAGGTAAATATAAAAGTCAGCATTGCTGTATTTTTGGTTTCTAACTCTACTTTTATATCCTACATGACTAAAAGACAAATGCAGAAAACAATCACTGAGTCTATGTCATGGGTTCACAGTATATAAGGATGTAATTTTTGAGGGGAAAAAAATCTAAGAAGGAAATGGAGCTGTATAGGAGCAGAAGTTTGTATGCTATTAAAGTTAAGTTGAAATCAATTCTAACTAGATTGCCATTTAGGATGTTAATTGTAATCTCCATGGTAACCACTAGGAATATATCTAAAAATTATACCCAAAAGGAAATGAGACAGGAATCACAATGGTGTACTATGAAAAAATTAACGACCACCAAAGAAGGCAGTAATGAAGAAAACAGAAGAACAAAAAAGGTATAAGATATACAGAAAACAAATAGCAAATGAAAAAGTAAGTCTTTTATCTATGGTCACTTTAAATGTAAATGAATTAAACTCTCCAACAAAAGGCAGAGATTGGCAGGATGAATTTAAAAAACTATGATCCAAATGTGCATCGATTATAAGGGACTCACTTTATTTTTTTTTAATTTTTATTATTTTTTTTAGTTTCAGGTATAGAATTTAGTGATTCATCACAACACTCAGTGTACATCACAACACATGCCCTCCTTAATACCCATCACCCATTTAACCCATCCCCCCACCCATCACCCCTCCAAGAAACCTCAGTTTGTTCTCTATAGTTAAGAGTCTTTTATGGATTGCCCCTCTTTTTTCTTTTTTTCCCCTATGTTCATCTGTTTTGTTTCTTAAATTCCACATGAGTGAAATCATATGGTTTTTATCTTTCTCTGACTTATTTCACTTAGCATATACTCTCTACTCCATCCACATCATTGCAAATGGAAAGACTGCATTACTTTTTATGGCTGAGTAATATTCCATTATAGATACAGATATCTATCTATGCCTCTATATATCTATAATGGAAGATATATAGAGAAGATATATATATATATATATATATATATATATATATATATATATATTCTTTATCTTCTTTATTCATCAGCTGATGGACATGTGAACTTTTTCCATAATTTGGCTATTATTGATAATGCTACTATAAACATCAGGGTGCATGTACTCCTTCAAATCTGTATTTTTGTATCCTTTGGGTAAATAACTAGTAGTGCGATTGCTGGATTATAGGGTAGTTCTATTTGTAACTTTCTGAGGAAGCTCCATACTATTTTTCCGAAGTGGCTGCACCAGTTTGCATTCCCACAAATAGTGCCTGAGGGTTCCCCTTTCTCTGCATCCTCACCAACACCTGTTATTTACTGTGTTGTCAATTTTAGCCATTCTGACAGGTGTGAAGTGGTGTCTCATTAAGGCTTTGATTTGCATTTTCCTGACGATGAGTGGTGTTGAGCATCTTTACATGTGTCTGTTGGCCATCTGGATGTCTTCTTTGGAAAAATGTCTGTTCCTGTCTTCTGCCCATTTCTTAACTGGATTATTTGTTTTTTGGGTGTTGAGTTAGATAAGCTTTTTATAAATTTTGTATCACTAACCCTTTATCAGCTATGTCATTTGTAAATATCTTCTCCCATTCCACAGGCTGCCTTTTAGTTTTGATTGTTTCCTTCACTGTGCAGAAACTTTTTATCTTGAAGAAGTTACAATAGTTCACTTTTGCTTTTGTTTTCCTTGCCTCTGGTGACATGTCCAGTAAGAAGTTGCTATGGCCAAGGTCAAGGAAGTTGCTACCTGTGTTCTCCTCCAGGATCTTGATGGATTCCTGTTTCACATTTAGGGTCTTCATCCATGTTGAGTTTATTTATGTATGTGGTATAAGAAAAATGGTCCAGTTTCAGTCTTCTGCATGTTGCTGTCCAGTTTTCCCAACATCATTTGTTGAAGAGACTGTCTTTTTCCATTGGATATTCTTCCCTGCTTTGTTAAAGGTTAGTAAACCATATGGTTGTGGGTCCATTTCTGGGTTTTCTATTCTGTTCCATTGATTTATGTGCCTGTTTTTGTGCCAGTACTGTACTGTCTTGATCACTACAGCTTTGTAACATAACATGAAGTCCAGAATCATGATGCCTCCAGCTTTGCTTTCTTTTCCAAGATTGTTTTAGCTATTCAGAGTCTTTTGTGGTTCCATATATATTTTAGGATTGCTTGTTCTAGCTCTGTGAAAAATGATATTGCTATTTTGAGAGGGATTGCATTAAATCTGTAGACCGCTTTGGGTAGTATAAACATTTTAACAATACTTGTTTTTCCAATCCATGAGCATGGAATATCTTTCCATTTCTTTGTGTTCAATTTCTTTTATAAGTGTTTTATAGTTATCAGAGTACAGTTATTTTATCTTTTTGGTTAAGTTTATTCCTAGGTATCTTATGGGTTTTGGTGTAATTATAAATGAGATCAATTCCTTGATTTCTCTTTCTGCTACTTCATTATTGGGAATATAGAAATGCAACAGATTTCTGTGCATTGATTTTGTATCCTACAACTATACTGAATTCGTGTATCAATTCTAGCAATTTTTGCTAGAAATTGCTGTGTGGGTTTTCTACATATAGTATCATGTCATCTGATAATAGTATAAGTTTGACTTCTTCCTTGCTGATTTGGATGCCTTTTATTCATCTTGTCATCTGACTGCTGAGATTAGGACATCCAGCACTATGTTAAATAACAGTAGTGAGTGTGGACATCCCTGTCTTATTTCTTATCATAGAGGAAAAGCTCTCAGTTTTTCCCCATTGAGGATGATATTAGCTGTGGATTTTTCATCTATGGTCTTTATTTTAATTTAAAAATTTTTTTATAAACATGTAATGTATTTTTAGCCCCACGGGTATAGGTCTGTGAATTGCCAGGTTTACACACTTCACAGCACTCACCATAGCACATACCCCCCCAATGTCCATAACCCCACCACTCTCTCCTGACCCTCCTTTCCCCAGAAACCCTCAGTTTGTTTTGTGAGATTAAGAGTCTCTGATGGTTTTTCTCCCTCCCAATCCCATCTTGTTTCATTTATTCTTTTCCTACCCTCAAACCCCCCATGTTGCTTCTGCACTTCCTCATATCAGCAAGATCATATGACAGTTGTCTTTCTCCGACTGACTTAATTCACTAAGCATAATACCCTCTAGTTCCATCCATGTCGTCGCAAATGGCAAGATTTCATTTCTTTTGATGACTGCATAGTATTCCATTGCACATATATACCACATCTTCTTTATCCATTCATCTGTTGATGGACATCTAGGTTCTTTCCATAGTTTGGCTATTGTGGACATTGCTGCTATAAACATTTGGGTGCACGTGGCCCTTTGGATCACTACATTTGTATCTTTAGGGTAAATACTCAGTAGTGCAATTGCTGAATCATAGGGTAGCTCTATTTTCAACCTCCATGCTGTTTTCCAGAGTGGTTGCACCAGCTTGCATTCCCACCAACAGTGTAGGAGGGTTCCCCTTTCTCCACATCCTCGCCAGCATCTGTCATTCCCTGACTTGTTAATTTTAGCCATTCCGACTGGTGTGAGGTGGTATCTCCTTGTGGTTTTGATTTGTATTTCCCTGATGCTGAGTTATGTGGAGCACTTTTTCATGTGTCTGTTGGCCATCTGGATGTCTTCTTTGCAGAAATGTCTGTTCATGTTCTCTGCCTATTTCTTGATTGGATTATTTGTTCTTTGGGTTTTGAGTTTGCTAAGCTCTTTATAGATTTTAGGATACTAGCTCTTTATCTGATATATCATTTGCAAATATCTTCTCCCATTCTGTCAGTTGTCTTTTGGTTTTGTTAACTGTTTCCTTTGCTGTACAAAAGCTTTTGATCTTGATGAAATCCCACTACCTCATTTTTGCCCTTGCTTCCCTTGCCTTTGGTGATGTTCCTAGGAAGAAGTTGCTGCGGCTGAGTTCTAAGAGGTTGCTGCCTGTGTTCTCCTCAAGGATTTTGATGGATTCTTTTCTCACATTGAGGTCCTTCATCCATTTTGAGTCTATTTTCATGTGTGGTGTAAGGAAATGGTCCGATTTCATTCTCTGCATGTGGCTGTCCAATTTTCCCAACACCATTTGTTGAAGAGGCTGTCTTTTTTCCATTGGATCTTTTCTGCTTTGTTGAAGATTAGTTGACCACATCTATGGCCTTTATTATGTTGAGGTATGTTCCCTCTAACCCTATTTTGTTGAGGATTTTTATCAAGAATCAATGTTGCACTTTGTCAAATGCTTTTTCTTCATTTATTGATTCATTTAATTATTAATTCATGTATTGGTTCTTATCCTTTCTTTTATTAATGTAGTGTAGTACGTTGTTGATTTACAAATATTGAGCCACCTTGCAGTCCAGGAATAAATCCCACTTGGTCATGGTAAATGATTCTTTCAATGTACTGTTGGATTCAATTTGCTAGTATTTTGTTGAGAATTTTTACCTCCATGTTCATCAGGGATATGGGCCTGTAGTTCTCTTTTTTAGTGGAGTCTTGGTCCAGTTTTGGAATCAGGAAAATGCTGGCCTCATCAATGAGTTTGGAAGTTTTCCTTCCATTTCTATTTTTTTTTTTTTTTGGAACTGTTTGAGAAGAATAGTATTAATGCTTAGTATATTCTGCCAAAGCGAGCACAGGTGTTGACTCTT
Source organism: Mustela putorius furo (assembly GCF_011764305.1). Classification (NCBI taxonomy): domain Eukaryota; kingdom Metazoa; phylum Chordata; class Mammalia; order Carnivora; family Mustelidae; genus Mustela; species Mustela putorius. Next base: position 12,067,405 of record NW_025422045.1, read on the forward strand.
CTTTAAATGTTTGATAGAATTCCCTTGTGAAGCCATCTGGCCCTGCACTTTTGTTTTTGATTATTTATGAAATTTCTTTGCTGGTTATTGGTCTATTCAAGTTTTCTATTTCTTCCTGTTTCAGTTTTGTAGTTTATATGTTTCCAGGAATTTATCCATTTCTTCCAGTTTGCCCATTTGGTAGCATATAATTTTTCATAATATACTCTTATAATTGTTTGTATTTCTGTAGTGTTGGTTGAGACTTCTCCTCTCTCATTTGTGATTTTATTTATTTGGGTCCTTTCTCTTTTCTTTTTGACAAATCTTGCTAGGTATTTATCAATTTTATTAATTTTTTCAAAGAACAAGTTCCCAGATCTTGGTTTCATTGATCTCTTCTGTTTTTGTTTGTTTCTATATCATTTATTTCTGCTCTAATCTTTATTATTTTCCTTCCTCTGCTGGCTTTAGGCTTCATTTGTTATTCTTTTTCTAGCTCTTTTAGTGTAAGTTTAGGCTGTTTGAAATTTTTCTTGCTTCTTGAGGTAGGCCTATATTACTATATGCTTCCTCCTTATGACTGCTTATGCTGCATCCCTAAAGTTTTGGACCATAGTGTTTTCATTTTCATTTGTGTCCATGTAGTTTTTAATTTCTTCTTTAATTTTTTGGTCGACCCATTCGTTCCTTAGTAGCATGTCCTTTAACCTCCATGTATTTGTGGACTTTCCATATTTTTTCTTGTGGTTGACTTCAATCTTCATAGTGCCATGGTCAGAAAATAAGCATGGTATAATCTCAATCTTTTTGTACTGGTTGAGGCCTGATTTGTGACCCCGTATGTGGTCTATTCTGGAGAGTGTCCCATGTGCTTTTAAAAAGAATGTATTCTGCTGCTTTAGGATGAAATGTTCTGAATATATCTGTTAAGTCCATCTGATCCAGTATGTCATTCAAAGCCATTGTTTCCTTGTTGATTTTTTGCTTAGATAATCTATGTGATGTGAGTTGAGCGTTAAAGTCCCCTACTATTGTATTATTATCAAAGAGTTCGTTTATATTTCTTATTCATTATTTTATACAAGTGGGTGCTCCCAAGTTAGGGGCATAAATATTTACAATTGTTAGATTTTCTTGTTGGATAGTTCCCTTTTTTATGATATAGTGCCTTTCTTCATTTCTTGTTACAGTATTTGGTTTAAAAACTACTTTGTCTGATAGAAGTATTGCTACCCTGGCTTTCTTTTGCTGTCCATTTGCATGATAAACGTTTTTCCATCCCCTCACTTTCTGCAGGTGTCTTTAGGTCTAAAATTGTCTCTGGTAGGTAGCACATAGATGGGTCTTTTTTTTTTTTTAAATCCATTCTGACATTGTATGTCTTTTAATTGGAGTGTTTAGTCCATTTATATTCAGAATAATTATTGATAGATATGTATTTAGTGCCATTTTATTACTTGTTTCATCATTGTTTCTGAAGATTTTCTCTGTTCCTATCTAGTCTTTCTCACTTTTGGTCTTTTCTTCTACTCAAAGAATCCCTTTTAATATTTTTTGCAGGGCTGGCTTAGTGGTCACAAACTCCTTTAGTTTTCGTTTGTCTGGGAAACTCTTTACCTACAAGACAGTCACTTCAGATCTAAGGACATGCATAGGTTGAAAGTGAAAGTTTGTAAAAAGATATTCCCATGCAAATGGTAAGCCAAGCAGAACTTTATGACAATATGAAAATCAGGGGGGAAAATAGATCTTAATTCAAAAACTATTATGAGACAAACAAGGACATAACATATTGGTAGAGGGTTCAATTCATTAAGAAGTTATAATAATTACACACACCAACCAACAAAGCCCCAAAGATATGAAGCAAACAGTGATAGAAGTGGAAAATAGTTCTATGATAGTTGGAGACTGCTATATCCTACTTTCAGTAATGAACAGAACATCTAAACAGAAGACCAATAAGGAAACAGAATAAGGAAATAGAACAACATTGTAAACCAACTAGACTTAACAGATATATAGGATATTCCACCCAATAATAGCAGAATACACATTCTACTGAAGTATACATGGAACATTCTCCAGAAGAGACCATACATTAGGCAATAGAAAAATCTTACCAATTTGTTTAACCATTTATGCATTGAATGACAGCTAAGTTGTTTCCAACTTTTTTGATTATCAATAAAACTGCTATGAAGATTCATGTCCAAGTTTTTGTATAAACACAAGTTTTTAATTCTCTTGGACAAGTGCTCAAAATTGCAACTACTGAGTCATAGTTGTTTCATCTGTTTTTTTTTTTTTAAGATTTTATTTATTTATTTGAAAGATAGAGATCACAAGTAGGCAGAGAGGCAGGCAGAGAGAGAGGAAGGGAAGCAGGCTCTCTGTGGGGCTCTATCCCAGGACCCTGAGATCATGACCTAAGCCAAAGGCAGAGGCTTAACCCATTGAGCCACCCAGGTGCCCCGCTTCTTCAGGTTTTATAAGAAAATGCCAAACTGTCATTCATGATGATTAGAACATTTTTTATCCCACCAGGAATTTATGAGTAATCCTATTTCCCTGCATTAAAATTTTTTTTTATTTATTTAAGTAATCTTTATATCCAACAAGGGGCTCAAACTCACGACCCCCAGATCAAGAGTCATGGGTTCTTCCAACTGAGCCAGTCAGTGTCTCTTTCCCTGCATTCTTGGCAGCATTTTGTGTTGTCACTATTTTTATTTTAGTCATTCTAATATGTATGTAGTGGTACTCATGATGAGTTTAATTTGCAATTCCCTAATGGTTAATGATATTAAACATCTTTTTATATGCAATATTTGCCATCTGTAGATTCTCTTCAATGAAATGTGTCTTGCCCATTTTTAATTGAATTTTCTTTTCTTCTGAGTTTAAGAACTCTTTATATATTCTGGATACTAGTCCTTTGTTGGATTTGTGTTTCACAGATGTTTAGTCTAAGCCTGTAGCTTATCTTTTCATCTTTTTAATAGGGTCTTTTTTGGAAAAAACTTTATTAATTTTGATGAAGTCCACTTCATTCATTTTTGCCTTGTATAGTCATGCTTTTGGAGTCAAGTGTAAGAATTCTTTGCTCAGTCCTAAGTCCTAAAAATTTTTTTCTATTTTTTTCCCCTAAAGTTTTAGAGTGATCTATTTTGAGTTAATTTTTGTGAAAGGTGTGAGGTTCAGGTTGAGTTATATTTTTTAACCTATGGACGTCCAATTGCTCCGGCTCCATTTCTTGAAAAGGTTATTCTTTTCCCACTGAATTGCTTTTGCATTTTATAAAAAAAAATTGGTTGGGTATATATATCTGGGTCTTTTTCTGGATTTTATATCCTGTTCAATTGATCTACATGGCTATCCGTCTGCTGCCAATACCACACAGTCTTGTTTCCTGGTTATTTTTTAAAAGCTCTGTACTAATTCTAATGTGCTGTGAGGACTGAGAACCACTGCTAAAGCCAGAAAAATGGTCTGAAGAGACTGTCTAGTATGATTATCTCTTATACTCTGGAGAAATGCAGTGAAAAGCATGTTGTACTTAGAAGCAAAAAAACATGTGTTTTGTGATCTTTGTAAATGAGGATGTGACTAGGTGATCTGACTGAATCTTTTAGCCCGAGTCTCAATTTTCTTATCAATGGAACTGGGATACTAATACATATTTAGTCTTCCTTTCTGGTACGCCTGTGAGTATAAAAGGAAATATAGAGTCTCTAAGGTTTAGACTAAAGCCAGTATTCAAAAACAAAGGCTGAGTATTTGGGGGTGGGGGTGGGGAAGGAAAATGAGATCCAGAGAGATTAAAATCTTTCTTACCCAAGGTCACCTTTTATTTGATTTGGTGGCATTAGCTAGGAAATTTCAAGTTATTCAACAAATACTTACAGAGCACATTCTGATAGACACTGTGAAAAGTTCCTGGGACACAAACACAAAAAGACACGGTCCCTGTCCTTAAGATTCTTCCCATTTAGTGAGGACATATACCATTTTTCAAAAGTTAAGTGAATTAAAATTAAATTTGTAGTGAGAACTCCTTTAGAATTCCAGGGACCTTTTAGGTAGAAGAATTCATAGGGCAATAAATCATCGTTCTGACATCTCTGTAAGTGACCAGCTATATTCTCAGACTTTCACAGGATTTTGCATGCTGACTTTGTAGAGACAAAAGGAAAGAGGGAGGGTTTCCCTGGAAAGAACTAAAAACATTCCTAGGCTCACATGCTTGCACCTCCTTCCAAGCTCTTCTCATCCCCATTCCAAAATTTCTTTGCCATCCATTTATTAAAACAAAACAAAAACATTCCATGAAGCCAAGTCAGAGGTCCTGTATTGTGAATAAAAAATACATTTGCCTACCTCAGGTGGTACAGCACCTGCAGAAAAAGGGTAATTCCAAGGGTCAAACTATTACTTCTGTGTGCTTTCAGGTCTCATTTTACAAAGTGATTTCAGCCCAGGTCTGTCTGTAATGCAAATGCATATCGAGTAGCTTTAACAATTAGAGGAAGACTGGATATGCAACATTCCTCCAGACAGCCTAAACTGAAGAAAATCACCCATGGAGAATAAAGGCTAGTATTACAGAATCATTTTTAGAATTATTAAATGCTATTTGGTGTGTTAAGAGTTCAAGGCATGAGAATAAATCAAAATGTATGCTAGCAAAACATCCTCTAGCACAACAAGATCAGAATCCAGTTCCCAGACCCCCAACTGGAGAAATGCTCAGAAGTGCTAGCAAGGTCTAGCCCAGCCATTGGTGAGGCTCTGCTGCCCCCAGGTGGCTGAAGTCATTTTCCGACAAAACCATAGGTGATCTTGTGCTAGTAAGGGCTATGATGAGTTTTAGAGTGGTTGAGTGGATGTATGGGTAGGGAGGTGGGTGGATTCATTCATTTAGTAAATATTGAATTTCAACTATTTTTCCAGGTACTGTGCCAAATGCTCTCAGGAAGTGACATTTAAGATTTGATATGTGAAAATTGCTTTGGCATTAAGTAAACCAAAGGCTATGGTCAAAGCTGCCCTATGCATTGGTTTCAGGAGAATAGTGGAGATGGGGGCAGGACTTCCCAAATATGCTTCATTCTTCAGGGAGACAAACATAACTCTGCTAACCTTAGTCTACTAATTCAAATTCACTGGGTTAATAGGAGAAAGAATACAGAGCAGGCAGATCATGATCCCAGGGTCCTGGGATCAAGCCCCATATCAAGCTCCTTGGTCAGTTGGAGAGACTGCTTCTCTCTCTCCCTCTGCTGCTCCTTCTATTTTTGTTCTCTCACTCATGCTCTCTCTCTCAAATTAAAAAAAAAAAAATACAGAGCAGGTAAGTGTAGGCTTTAGATACACATTAAGAGTATAGAGGAAGTTCTAGATGGGGGAGGACAGGGAGAGTAAGCAGAAGTCTTTGCATAACTGAAAAACAAAGGGAAACGATAGAAGAACAAGATACCATGCTTAACATGGTTGATCCTCAAAGATGATGACATCCAGTATTAGTAAGTCATTATGCAATTTATTTTATTTTTTGTAGTTCTTTTTTTTTTTAAGATTTTATTTATTTGAGAGAGAGCGAGAGAGAGTGAGTACAACAGTGGGGAGTGGCAGAGAGAGAAGCAGACTCCCTGCTGAGCAGGGAGCCCAATGAGGGACTTGATCCTGGGACTCTGGGACTATGACCTGAGTCACCCAACCAACTGAGCCACCCAGGTGCCCTACTTTATATTTTGAAAGAGAGAGAAAGAAAGCATGCATAAGCAGACAGGGGAAAGGGGCAGAGTGAGAGAGAATCTTAAGCAGGCTCCACACCTATCACAGAGCCTGATGTGGGGCTCGATTGCATGACCCTGAGATCATGACCCAAGCTGAAATCAAGAATCAGACACTTCCAACTGAGCTACCCAGGCGCCTCTTAAGTCATTACACTATTGATGGGTATAGGAATTGGTGCATTTCATTTGACAGCAATTCCACAATTAGAAATTTATTGTCCAGAATTACTTGCAGGGATATACAGAGAAAAGAGCAGATGAGACCAGTGCCATTCCTTGCACCTGAGCTTAAATAATGGCCTCACAGACACGTAGGAGCTGAGGAGTTTCTTGATAATGCAATTTGTGCTGGAGGTTGTCTCTGCAGCTGAATAACTTAGTTCCTTTCAGGATTCTGTAAAAACCTACAAAAAAATTCTCAACCTTTCATTTTCCTTTGAACTCAAACATGTATTTATTGAGCAACCTATGAATGCAATATTTTGGCTGGGGTGGGGAGAGTGCAACGCAGGGATAACTTAAATCTGCTTTTCTGACCTCAAAGACTTTGGTCTAGAGAAGTCTGAATTGTAAAAATAAAATAGTAATTAAATGAAAAAAACAGTAATTAAATGAAAAAATAGTACTGTGGGAATATGGGGAAGGGAAAAATACCATACAAGGAAGGGGTGGCTTCCTAGCAGATATGGCATTTGGGCCTTGAAACACAGTGGATTTTAATAGATCTGGGAGATTCAGAGGAAGGACAGGTTGGTGTCTCTTCCTTTAGGCTGGAAGAGCATGAACTGTAAATCTTTACTGAGCACCAACAAGAAGCTGTGTGAAATGGAGAAACATAAGAACCAATATAAAGGGAAGATACAATACATCCCTGAAAAAAAATCATATAATATTAAATGATACTGTGTGATTAAGCATCAGAACAGTTTAAAGACTCCAAAGGCGAAGCAGAGATACAGGCCAAAATACATTTTTTGGGGGTAGTGAATTAGTCACTTTAAAAATATTTCAGTGAAGGGCTCCTGGGTGGCTCAGTCAGCATCTGACTCTTGGATTTCAGCTCAGGTGATAATTTCAGGGTCATGAGATTGAGCCCCATATGGGCTCCACACTGGGCATGGAATTTACTTAAGATTCTCTCTCTCCCTATCCTATCATATCTCCCTCCCTCCCTCTCCCTCTCTTAAAAAAACATATTTCAGTGAAGCCAATAGGAGAAAGCAGAAGGCATAAGATGCATATTACTTTTACTACTACTTTTCCTCCAAGCTTCTAGATTTTGTAAAAAGTTTTTATTTTAATTACATGATAAATGCATAATATATAATACAATCTTGTTTGAAAAATTCAACAGAGGGGTGCCCGGGTGGCTCAGGCGGTTAAACGGCTGCCTTTGGCTCAGGTCATGATCCCAGGGTCCTGGGATTGAGCCTCACATTGGCTCCTTGCTCAGGAGGGAGTCTGCTTCTCCCCTGCCTGCCACTACCCTGCTTGTGCTTGCTCTCTCTCTCTCTCTCTCTCTCTGACAAATAAATAAATAAAATCTTAAAAAAAAAAAAAAGTCATTCTTGGTAACTAAAATCCCACATTAAGGATATACTTTGACTATTTCACCATGTCCATTTGTTTTTCTTTCTTTCTTTTTTTTAAGTTTATTTAAGTAATCTCTACACCCAATATGGTGCTTGAAGCGACAACCCTGAGATCAAGAGTTACACTTTCTTCTGACTGAGCCAGACAGATGCTTTTCAACATGTCCATTTGGATGATCCATAAGTTGAAAGCCACTAAGGTCTTACCTGATTTATATAAACATACAAAAAAGCAAAAATCAACCCCAACTCTGGGCCTAATAAACCAACATTTTCTTTGAACCTCTCACTAACAGCCCCTCACTCAGTCCGGGAGATGTAAGTTATCTCTGTAAATTGCAATCAGTGGTGGGGAAACAGATTATACATCATCCTGAAACCACCCCCAATCTATGGTTTATGCTCTCCTGTCCACCAGTTTCCTTGGCTTTTGATATTCAAAGTCAAGCAAGCATGTCCACTAAAAACACAAACAAAACAACAAAAACAAAAATTTTCAGCTAAGCAGCAGTCCCTATAAAAGTGATTTAACTTTCAACCCCATCATGAACTCAAAAAAAAAAAAAGAAAGAAAAGAAAAGAAATTCAGCCTGTCTTTTGACTTCTCTGTTCAAGATTCTAGCTGTCCTTCCCTGAAGCACATGCATTAAGGTGACCACAGATATCTCAATGGTGGAATGAAAGGTAGTGGGACAAGGAAGCTCAGGGAAGGTGAAACCTCAGTTAATACCTCAAATATAATCCACTACAATGGAAAGATTTCCTCAAATTAGATATACTTTATGAGCACCATTTTATTTATTTATTTTTAAAGATTTTATTTATTTATTTGACAGAGAGACAGAGAGAGAGCGTGAGAGGGGAGAAGGTCAGAGGGAGAAGCAGACTCTCCACAGAGCAGGGAGTCTGATGCAGGACTCGATTCTGGGACTCCGGGATCATGACCTGAGCCCGGGGCAATCACCCAACCAACTGAGCCACCTAGGTGCCTTAAGAGCACCATTTTAATAGTTGCCCAGTATTCTAGCCAAATTAGATGTGCCTGATGAACACCATTTTAATAGTTGCCCAGTATTATAACAATATTTTAGAATGCTTATTTAGAAACAAACTTTACCATTCTCTTATTTTTTTAAATTATATTATAGATGATTATCCAATATGGCTATCTTAGGACATATCCCCCACTGAATTTATTTTATGTAATTTACATCATAGTATTTATATTATGTTAAGGCTTTTGTTACATATTCCAAATTGCTTTCCAAATAGTTGTAAGTGTTTGATTCTAGAAGAGCTCTGGTAGGGCACACCCCAGACTCCTGCACCAACCTTGAAAGAGTTGTCTGTATTAGCTGTCATCATTTCCTAGGCTCTTAGTCATTCCTCAACTCCTGTAGTCTGGCTTCTGCCTAAACCACTACACTGAACTGCTTCTGTCAAGGATCCTGCTGCTGAATCAAGTTCTGTTTGACTTCTCAGAAGCTTGTGACAGCCTTCAACTCCTCCTTTCCTATAAAGCTTCCATTCTCTCCTGCTTTTCCTCTCTCCACTTTCTGTTTCCTTTGCTCGTCCTCCTTCTAGCCTGCCATGTTTTCCAGGGATCTAATGTACCCCTAAGGGCCTTCACCTCTAAAAGCTCTCCTCAGGCGATCCAATCATACATCCCCACTTCTAGGTTCTGATGCCTCCTACACCTCTCTCTTCATCTCAGCTTTTTCTAGGGCCCCACATTCCTCCACTCACTGGACAGGCCCGGCCAGTAGGAGGTCCCAAGCCCATCTCAACAGAACAATGCTGAGAGTAAACTTCTCTTCCTCCATGTCCCCCAACTCCTGTATTCCCCATCTCACACCACATGCAAGGTGCTCAAGCCAGAAACATGAGCAAGATCTCCTCCCTCAGTCCTCACATTCAGACAATTTCCCAGTCTTGTTGATTCTAACTCTAAATGTCTCTCAACTCTGTCCACGGGCCCTATGTGCTCTGCTAGTATGAGTCCAGGTCTCTGTCAATCTGTGCTTGGAGTACCAGAACAGTCTCCTAACTTGGCTCCCTTCCTCTTAGTCTTGCTTCTTTCCCTCCAACCAGTTCTTGACACAGTAAGGGGAGCTTTCTGATATGCAAACCTAATTACACTTTTCCCAACTCTAAACCTTGCACTATTTCCCCATCACTTTTCCCAGCTCTAAACCTTGCACTATTTCCCCATTGCCTCAGAATAAAACCCATGCCCTTTGCTTCCTGAAGCAGAGATATGGGTGCATATAGATTTTTAAATATTACCCTATAGTAAAACTTAGTCTTGGTGGTGTACAGTTCTGTGACTTTTAACACGTGTTTAGATTCTAAGGCCACCACAACTATGTGCCACTCCAAATCACTCCCTTATGCTATCCTTTTATAGCCACACTCTCTCACATCCCTAACCCCAGACAATCACAGATCTATTCACCATAGTTTGTCTCCATAGCTTGTCTTTTAAGGGAGGGAGGGGGATGTTTTGGAAAAACAAAACAAAACAAACCCAAGCCCCTTAAAGTGGCTTTAATGACTACCTAGCTCTTCTACCTCACCTCCAATACCTGCTCCCCACCCCATCGCGGCAATTAGACTGGACTTTTCGGTTCCCCGGGAGCGCCTAGCTTTATTCCCTCTGGGGAGACTCCTCCCAGCCCTTCTGGGTTGCTGGGAACCTCCTCTGTGGTCCACAGTGCCGAGTGCTTCCCCCACTACAGCACTTCCACCCGGCTGTAACTGCCAAGCTATTCGTCTGTGTTTTCCATCAGACAGCTCCATCCGCGCAAGGGCGGTCTTTCAGGCACCGCCATACGCCCATCCTTCGCGGAGTCCCCCCCCGAAACATCCCAGCACTCACAGCTCCCAGAGTTGCCCGGGCGTCAAGTTCGGAGTACCTCGCGCGGGCAGTTTCCGAAACCCGAGCGAGCAGGCGCACCGGGGCGCGGCTGAGCACTGTCGCCCCGCCTCCTACGCGCCTCTCCAGGAGGGGCGGGCCTCGGCCGCTCGCGCTCCCCTCCCCCCACCCCTCGCTGCGCCTGCGCGCTGGGGACAACCGTTGCAGGGCGCCCACGGCCCTGAGTGGGGGACAGTCGCCCTAGGCACCCTCTCTTTTCGGCCCTGAGGTACCCGGCCTGGTGGCCCAGGACGTTCCCGTCGCATGGCGGAGTGCTGCGGACGATGCCCATGAAGTTCTTAGTCCTTCTAGTCGCGCTGTTGCTATGGCCTTCGTTCGTGCCGGCCATTCCGAGTGAGTGACCTACCTGCGGCGGCAGCGACCCAGGGAACGGTCCTGGGGGAAGTCCCAAGTTTCGGGGCCCGTCGGAGACCCGGTCCTGCACTCCTCCCACATCTCAGTGCCCTGGGTCCTGGGCCTCCGTTGCGGAGGTGTGTCCCTCTCTTACTCTTGCCTTCCCCCGCCGCGACCTGCACGCCGCCGCCAGCGAGGCAGGTGGCGGGTCTTAGGCGTGACCCGGGAATGCCAGGACTCGAGGGTGTGACTTCCTCACCTCTGGTGGACACATTCCTTGACGTTAACCCCCACCCCTTTTGCCGGAGTCTGTGCATGTGGGATAAAGCAGGGGTCTGCCAACTGCGGCCCGCGGGACAAGCCGACATTCTGGCTATCCAAGAATGGTTTTTACATTTTTAAAGGTGAAAATGAAATATAATCTCCCTGACATGGGGAAAGCTATGAAATTCCAGTTGCATTGTTGATGAACAACCATGCTCGTTCCTTTATGAGTTGTCCATGGCTGCTTTAGGCATCTGAAAAGCCTGGTTAAGTAGTTGCCACAGAGACCGTTATGGGCTGTGAAGCCTAACATACTGACTGTCTGGCCCTTTCACCCTGTGGTGAAACATGGAGAGCATGGGGATTGTGGTTCCTGTCTGGAACACTTGCCATCCGATCCCCCCAGTGTACTCCCACAGTGCATCCCACAGGATTCACAACCTTATTTAAACAGAATTGAAACTTACTACTTGTTCCTGTCCCTCCCCAATAGCTGAAAATCAAACCTGCTAAGACTACCATATTAACCTGTGGACACTTTGAGGTATTTGACTGGAGTATTCAATGTCTGATATTCCGCCTAAAACTATGAGGCTTGTCCATCTAGTCTAACAAGTTCATTGTAACATTAGCGATGTTGAGGTTGGTTTAGCCAAATAAAGCTTAACAGGTAGGTGTGGAAAAAAAGTACCAAGAAGCATGCCGGTTATGAAGAGCTATATTTCAGAATTGTTAAAAGGTCTTAGTTAAAAATTAGATTTAAAAAATGAAAATACAGCACAACCTAAATCATGAGTGGTAGTGAGAAAAATTCTGGATAAAGTGTCATAGATAACCAAAGTTAGCCCTGTAAATGCTAGCTGGCACTTATGATTGTTAGCTATTTTAAAAGAGATCTTTGTAAAATGTTTCTTCTATGCCGTAAGGAAACAGACACCCTGAAGATAATATCTTTTCTTGATTTCTAATGGTCATTATTACTAACATCAGTTGTTTCATTTTGGTAGCTATAGATCAGTAAGTCACAACTGACTGACATGCATGGAGACTTTAGTTGAAGTGACATCAATACAGTCAGAGAGTACACTCTGGGATTGCTGGATCCTCGCTTAACTCAGTGCAAGCTCCTGCCTAACTGCAATCATTTTGTGGCCTGTTCTCTTTATGCACTCTTCCCTAAGCTTTCTTAAGGCTTGTACAAAAAGAAAAGATAATTTTCTAGGAAAAGAGCTGTTTTGTGTTAAATGTATAGATGACACAAGGCACAAGGAAAATATATACAGATCATAGAAGATATCTTGAAAGTGTAATTTACTTTTCCACAGAAGTGGATTAAGGGAATGCGGATCAGTGTTAACATGGCTACTTTCTCTCTCTCATTCTTTTTCTCTAAGTAATTTTAATTTTCTTTATTAATTTTTTTTTTTGGAATAAGTACACCAAAAGAAATCAGGCTTATCCTTGTGTTTGATTTAAATCATATTTGTATTTTACATGGCCGGTATTCCAACATTTGTTGGTGAGAGAATCATATAAAAAACACTGTCATGCCAAAGAAAAGGCACACAGGTTTTTATAATGAAAAGTGCAGCACTGACTTTTTTTTCTAGAATACAAGACAGGGTGCCTGGGTGGCTCAGTTGTTAAGCGTCTGCCTTCAGCTCAGATCATGATCCCAGTGTCCTCGGATCAAGCCCTACAACTGGCTCTCTGCTAGGTGGGAAGCCTGCTTCTGCCTTTCCCACTCTCCCTGCTTGTGGTACACACACATGCACTCTCTCTCTGTTAAGTAAATAAATAAATAAAATCTTAAAAAAAAAATAGAATACTAAGACAGTTTTGAGGTCATCTTATACAGACATCATGGGTATTGTATTAAGTAATTACATTTATTGAAAACCTCAGTATTCTTTTAACTGTCCACACCATTCTAATATGCCCAACCCAAGTTTAGCTAGTACCAGTTTAATCTAAATTCAGTTTGACATGAATAAGGCTTGGGTATACAGCAGTCTGTGTTCCTGTACATGCATAAACATCCTGATGGTGCAGGATAAACACCTTTTTACTATATACTTAAATTCATATACATTCAATTTTCTTCTCTCTGATTTTTCCATAGTTTTAGTTTTAAATATTTTCCAAATTTAAAAGTCATACCTCTTTATTGTATTTATAGTATATAACTAGCTTTACTTCTTTTTTTTTAAGATTTTATTTATTTATTTGACACAGAGAAATCATAAGTAGGCAGAAAGGCAGGCAGAGAGAGAGGGAAGCTCCCCACTAGCAGAGAGACCGATGCACGGTCCAGGGGCAGTCCCCGGACCCTGAGACCACCACCTGAGCCGAAGGCAGAGGCCTAACCCACTGAGCCACCCAGGCGCCCCGTAACTTGATTCACTTCTTAATGAGAATGCTTGTTGCTTTAAAAAAATTATAACTTCTAAAGTATCATTTATATAATAGTTATGTATTAAAATGTTATTCAATTATGTTATTTGCCTTTTATAATTTTAAGTCACCAAATCTTCGTGAGCTACAAACACAAGAATGTGAAATACTAGCTTTTGGGCTCTTTTTTATATCTCATGGATAAATTGTTTTTTCCTGGCTATCTCTTTGGATCAGTCAGCAAAAGTAGAGTTAATGATCCAGGATTGTTTTAAGCTCGGGTAAGAAAACCTCTTAACTTGCTTCTCTAGGTTGGTGTTTAAAGAGAGCTCAATATGTGCATTTTTGGCATATATCTTTGTCCTTAGGAAGACCTTTGTCCTAGTAGACCACAGAAGGCAAGGGAAGTAGTAAAGCAGCAAACAGCAATAACTGTTGAAATGTATTGGCAAGTGCATTAAAAAGAAAAGCAGATTCATTTTATCTCAAGTACATTCAAAAGATAAAATTCACTTCTGATGCTGCATGTTTACTTTACAGTGTTTCAAGGCCCAAGGCTATAGCACTGGGAGGGTCTCTCAGACCTATAGATGGAAGGCCATGACACACTTCATTAATGTTTTAGGTAATGAGGAGCATGTCACCTAATATGTGAATGTCCAGAGAGCTGCCTTTAGGGGTGTTGCAGTGGTTGCATTAGACTTTCCTTTAATGTTTTATCAGAAAAAAATGCCATCTTTCTGTACTTTTGAGCTGCTTTTTGTGTTCTTTTGATAGGATTTCATGTGTTTTTAAAGACTTGTTTTCTGATGTTAGCTGGTTGTCCCAAGACCACTTTGTATTTTCCCTACTCTGAATGGGTTCAGCCATCCTGAGGAGACAGTAGAACATGGTGTTAGAGACCAGAGTACCTGGGAGATGTATCAGACTTATGTGCTCAGGTGATAGTTATTTAGGTCATTTTATTGAGCAGAACTAGAAGAGATGTATTTCAAAGATGTGTTGTGAATTTGTTTTGGTTCCAATTCAATTTTAACATTACTCCTGGGATAACCCGGTTTTTAACTCTTTACTGGAACTGAATTTGTATCCCTTTTTAAAAATATAATTTGGCATGCATGGTTGGCTAAGTTGGTGGAGCATGTGACTCTTGATCTTGGGGTTATGAGTTTGAGTCCCATCTTGGGTGTAGAGATTACTCAAAATAAAATCTTAAAATAAATAAATAAAAATATAACTTAATGAAGCTGTTTTGGTTATGTATTGCAGCATACAGACCACCCCCCAGATTTATTATTTCTCATGGTCAATGGACTGACTGGGCTCAGAAGGGCAGTTTTGTCTATATGGTGGATTTGAGGTCACTCATTCAGCTATATTCAGCTAGAAGCTCAAGTGGGACGAGAACATCCCACGTGGCCTCTTATCTTCCAAGGTCTTTCTCTGCATGACTTCTCATCTTTTAGTAGTCTTGCCCAAGTGTTTTTTTACCATGGCGCCTTGCTTCTTAGAGGGAGCTTTACAAGCCCTCAGTATGCAAGCTCTTATCAAGCTTATGCTGTGTCAGACTTTCTAATGTCTCCATAGGCCAAGACAATCACATTAGGCAAGCCCATATTCACTATGGGAATGCACTTACCAAGAACATAAATACCAAGAAGTGCAAGGTCATAAACTTTTTTTTCTTCACCCCCTACCCCCAGCTTTATTGAGCTATAATTGACAAAATGTAATATATTTAAAGTATATGATATGATAATTTAGGGGCTTCTGGGTGGCTCAGTTGGTTAAGGGTCTGCCTTCAGATCAGATCATGGGTTCTGGAATCGAGCCCTTTATGGAGCTCCCTGTTCAGTGGAGAGCCTGCTTCTCCCTCTCCCTCTGCTGCTCCCATGCTGTTCTCTCTCTCTCTTTCTTTCTTTTTTTTTTTTTTTAAGATTTTATTTATTTATTTGACAGAGAGAGACCACAAGTAGATAGAGAGGCAGGCAGAGAGAGAGAGTGAAGCAGGCTCCCTGCTGAGCAGAGAGCCCAATGCGGGACTCGATTCCAGGACCCTGAGATCATGACCTGAGCCGAAGGCAGCGGCTTAACCCACTGAGCCACCCAGGCGCCCTCTGCTGTTCTCTCTTTCTGTTAAATAAATAAAAATCTTCAAAAATATATATACAGTGTGATGATTTGATGTATGTCTACATTGTGAAAGGATTCCCACCATTGAATTAATTACTCTGTCACTTCACATAATTACCTTTTGGGTGTATGATCAACAGTAGTCACCATGTTATACATTAGATCCTCAGGCCTTACGCATCCTATAACTGAAAATTTGTACCCTTTTACCAGACTCCTTCTATTTCTTCCACCCCCAACCCTAAAGTTATATTTCTTTATCTGGAACACTTAAATAATATGAACAAAATTGCTTGTTTTGTCTGTCCGCAAAAATTTAAATTAACAAATTATAGGGAAACTGCTAGATGAGTAACAAGATAAAATGTTTCCCTTTGTGTCCCATCTTTGAGTGTACCCCACTAATGAAGCACAGTTATTAGAACTTTTTTTTTTTTTTAAGATTTTATTTATTTATTTGTCAGAGAGAGAGCACGAGCGAGAGCGAGCACAGGCAGACAGAGTGGAAGGCAGAGTCAGAGGGAGAAGCAGGCTCCCTGCAGAGCAAGGAGCCCGATGTAGGACTCGATCCCAGGACGCTGGGATCATGACCTGAGCGGAAGGCAGCTGCTTAACCAACTGAGCCACCCAGGCATCCCAGTTATTAGAACTTTGATTTAAGTTGCAAGTACCTCATCTTATTTATGTTCATTTTAATATGAACATGTTGGTGTGTTAGCTGGCAGTTCTTACATGATGACAGATTTCAGGTATTCTTATTTGTATCACTTCTGTAGACTAAGGGATGTCTATTTGTGTTCCCCCTTAATGACATGGGTGGAAAATACAAAGAATTTGTTCTCCAAATTAAGGACATTCAGCCAGTCTGGTCCACCTATACATATGCTTGGATATATGTTAAGCTTTATGTATATGAGGTTTTTTTTTTTTTAATCAATAAAGCCATTCCATTTTTTCATTCTTGTGGTAATAAAAATCCTAGTTATATTCGAATCTTTAAAAAAATGGAGCATCTATGGTTCTTAGCTAAATTTTTATTGTAATCACCAGATGCCATAGCAAGCTTATAGGCCAAGGGCAAAGTAAAAACACATTTCTTAAAGAACAGAGACCCGAGGCATTCTGTTGAGCTTTTACTTCTTTGTCTTCATGTGAAAGTTAAAAAATTTATCTTTTCCTCCTTACTGAGCTACCAACTTTCCTCCAATGATATGGAACATTTTACTACTACCTTTAACTTACCACACATTTGAAAACTAACAGTATTATTGGGCTTTAAAGTCTTTGTTTTTTATTTTTTTTTTTAAAGTTTTTAATTTATTTATTTGACAGAGAGAGATCACAGGTAGGCAGAGAGGCAGGCAGAGAGTGAGAGGAAGAAGCAGGCTCCCCGCTGAGCAGAGAGCCCGATGTGGGACTCGGTCCCAGGACCCTGAGATCATGACCTGAGCCGAAGGCAGCGGCTTAACCCACTGAGCCACCCAGGCGCCCAAAGTCTTTGTTTTTTAAAACATAAGTTGTATATTAAGCACATGATCAGATAGCACCCATCTTACATTGAGAGATGCAGATTTTTTTAGAATTTCCTCTAATTTATGCTGTTTTTGCGTGTATGTCCTTGAATAGCCTACAGATTACTTTATGTATATGTAAGTTATTACAATCTATTGGTATCAGTGTTTTACCAGTTTGAATGAAATATAGAAACCTTACCTTTCTTTAGGTCCTTTACCCTCTCCCATTCACAGTATGATTGCCTTAAGTATTTCCTTTACATACATTGAGAACCACATCAGAGTATTATAAATTTTGCTTTAACTGTCAAACATAATTTGAAAAACTCAAGAGAAGGAAAGTCTTGCATTTACCCATACTTTTGCACTTCAATTTTATTCGTTCTTTCTTCCCAGTGTTCCAGCATTCCTTCTTGTATCAATTTCTTTTTGTTTAATGAAAGCCATTTTGCCATTATAGGGTAGGTCTTTTGGCAACAACTTCTCTTAATTTCCCTTCATCTGAGAGGTGTTGATCATTCTTATATTCCTGAGGGATACTTTCCCTTGATAGAGAATTCTAGGTTGACAGTCTTTTTTTTTTTTTTAAGCACTTACCAAATACGCCATTTTTCTTCTGACCTCCATGGTTGTATGTTTGTTTGTTTGTTTTAGAACAACTCAGCAAAATAAAATTCCGGTTTATTGTTGGACAACATTGTTTCACACATACATCAAACAGGCCAAAAAAAAAAAATAAATAAACAGCAACTTCATAGACAAAAAAGGAAAAAAAGAAACCTTTTATCTTTGGCCTTTTTAACCATCTCATACAAACCAACTACTTATAGTACAGCTAAGTACATACACAAAAAAAATTACTGGAATTCTCAGAATAAGATTGTTTTTTTGTTGTTTTTGCTTTTTTTACAAGGTTTTTTTTTCTCCTTTGAGATTATAATGAACATGGTCACACCACAAGTAAAGTCAGAAGTAGGACAGAGAATGCTCCTCCGAAGGCTGATTTGGTCATCTGAGATCATTAAAAATGGCTGACCCCTAACAATATGTACAAAAATATAAAATGTTAATAAAAAATACAAACAAATTTTCCTTTTTAAAGTACTTTTAAGAAAAAAAGCAGGGCCTTGGAAGTTTTGATTCTTTTTTCCTCCCCTGTTGCAAATTCACGTTGTAGTTTTGGTTGGGTGGCGGAGAGCCTGTGTCATCTGCGGGTGGCACTGCTTGCTTTGGGCAGGCGGGCGGGACTCTACTCGAAGGTGACCACGTTTAGATTCTGAGACGGGAAGTGGAGGGTGAATAGGTCACGGTGGCCTTTTTTTGTTGTTGTTAAGTTTAACTTTTCCTTTTTTGCTGTCTAGTCATCCTCATCAGTCTTCTGCTTCTTGGTGTCAACATCATCATCCTCATCATCTTCAGCTGCCCGTTTGCCCGTAGCTGCCTCAGCCTCCTCATATTCATCTCCATCCTCTTTTTCACCATCACCTTCCTCTTCTTCCTCCTCCTCCTCCCCACCTTCTTCCTCTTCTTCATCTACCTCATTGTCGGCCCCTGCTCCCCATTTTCCTCATTCTCAGCGTTCCCATTAGCAGGTGCATCTCTTCCATTCTCTGCCTCCTCCACAACTTCCTTCTTCTCCTTTAAGTCTTTGGTGGTGATCTCGGAGCTGGTGTCCACGGCCGCGTCTGACATGATGGGGCACGCCGGTGATCCGATGCAGCGGATTAAAAAGAAAGCAAGAGTTGGAGGACTCTGGCGAGAAAGCTACCGGAGTCCGCGGTGGCGGAGGTGGTTGCGGCGAACGAAGAGCGGGACACAGGAACAATGCAAAGATGGCTTTTCAGAGCAGCCAGTAGGCTGACCTCCATGGCTTTGCCTGAGAATTCAAATTGTCATTCAAATTTTTTTCCACTATAGATAAGGTGTTATTTCTCTCTTCATTCAAGATTTTTTTCTTTGTCTTTAGTTTTCAGAAGTTTGATAGTATGTCTTGGCATGGATTTCTTTTGGGTTATTCTGTTTGAGTTTCACTTAGCTTGTTGAATCTCTAAGTTCATGATTTTTGCCAAACTTGGGATTTTTTTTTAGCCATTATTATGTCTTTGAGTAGTTTTCTAGACTCCCCTTCTTTCTTCTTTCCTTCCAAGACATGGATGACATGAATGTTACGTCTTTTTGTTATAGTCTCACACATCCCCTAAGCTCTGTTCATTTTTTTTTCAGTCTATTTTGTTTTTCACATTGAGCATTTGCCATTGTTCTGTCTTCCATTTCACAGATTCTTACCTCTGTCCCCTCCATTCTGCTGTTGAGCCCATCCATTAAGTTTTTTTTTTCATTTCAGTCTTTGTGTTTCTCAGTTATAAAATTTCAGTTTGGTTTTTCTTTATATATTCCTTTTTTCCCTATTTATTTATTTATTTATTTATTTTTCTTTATACTATTTCTTTGCTGAGATTTTCTATTTCTTTGCTGAGAATTTCTATTTTTCTTTTTCTTTAAGATTTATTTATTTATTTTAGAGAGAGAGTGTGTGTGTGAGCCAGGGAGAGGCGCAGAGGAAAAGGGAGAGAAAAAGGGAGAGAAGCAGACTCCCCGCTGAGCAGAGGGCGGGAGGCAGGACTTGATCCCATGACCCTGAGATCATGACCTAAGCTGAAATCAAGAGTTGGAAAGGGGCCTACTGAGCCACCCAGGGATCCCAAGACTTTTCTATTTTTCTTTTGTGTCAGGAATGTCCATAATTGCTTGTTGAAGCATTTCTCTGATGCTGCTTTTAAACCCCTGTCAGATGATAGTAACATCTGTCATCTTTGTGTTGTTGTCTGTTGACTGTTTTTTCTCATTCAAATGGAATTTTCTTGGCTCATGTTGTGACCAGTGGCTTTTGATTAAAACCTGGACATTTGGGGTATTACGTTGTAAGACTCTGGATCTTACTGATTTATTACAGATTTACATAGGCCTCTGAGCCTTTAACATCACTTGAGTGGTGGAAGACAACTGTTGTCTTGTTACCACAGATCCCAGCTCCTCATACAGCCTTCTCTACTGGAAGAGAATGTATTAATTCACACTTGGTAGCAACATTTCTACGGGATAAGGGCAGAGAGGTTGAAGCATGTTGCTGCAGCCTGATAAGGGTAAAAGTCTGGGCTCTATACTCAGCGTTTGCTAGTGGCTATAGGGCCACAAAGTTTTCTGTGGTGTTTGACTGGAATAGAGTGGTTATTGCCTAAAAGTTTTCTTTCTTTCTAGGCTATCCTTTTACTTGTCCTTCGGCTATAGAAAACTGTATTTTCTTGGAGACTTTTTTGGCTATGTCCATTGGTGCATTGGTGTTTCTGGGTTGCTGGCTTCTCCAGTCTGGGGTATTTGTGGCAAAAAGAAAACCCAGGGAACTCTCTGCTGTATCATTCTTTGGATCTTGAAGTTCCTAGTTGGTGTGTCTTTTCTGTGCCTTTCAGAATGCACGTTTTGAATCTGACTAGTGATTCATAATACTCCACCTAAATAACTTACAGAGATTGTAAATAAATTCAATGTTTTGAGTTTGTTTGAAGTTCTTTAAGTTTTCAATTTTATAGGCAATTAACCAGTGTACATTACTTTCCTAGCAACACTCCTTTTAATTTACAAGCAGTTTGATGCCAAACCTTAATGTTTTTCTTATAAGTCTTTAGCTAAATACATGTTATTAGTTTAATGTTAGCTTATAGGGTCATAATTAAAAATGGCATGAAATATAACCAAGTTAATGTCAAAATAAAATATAATTCATATTAAATATTGTCAGAGAATTATAACACTTAAAAAACTCTACATAGGACATTTTAATTGAAAAATTCTAATCATTATAATCTTATAATATGTAGGTTTCATAATAACTAATTTTTAAGACACCAGATGCTTGGTCTATAGCACATTTCAAGTGAAATTGCATATTCACATTATAATTATTGTATGTTTTTCACTATATTTCTCAAAAAGTTTAGATATATTAGCTTAAGTGCAAAAATCTAAATTCTGCATAGATTTAGATATGCCCAGTTTATTTTCTGGTTTTGTGTTCTGTAATAACAACGTGATCACCACACAAATGAAACACATAAAAAATGCTTTGTTAAAAAGTAAAGTTTTTTATAAGACCCAAATTTTACCAATATTCTTCTGGAATTTTAAATTGTAGCAGTAAGTAAGAAACTCCCTGAGGAAATATTAAAATTACCTAGTTTTATTGTAGACCTGTATTTTATTATTCTTTAAAGTAAAGATATTTCATATGAAAGTTCCCAAATTTGAATTACATATAAATTTTTTAAAAAATTATATTCCCCCTCCTTTTTTATTGCTTCTTTGCCCAAGATATAAGGTGACATGTTTTTCTTTCTTAAAACTTTCATTTCAAAGAAACTAGGTAGGCTACCATATAAGATTTTTAATATTAGCATTTTATTACCATCATTACATTTTATTGTAATTTTTGGCATGCTGTTACTTCTTAGGAGCATAGTCGTTTTTCTTTTCTTTTTTTTTTTTTCATTTTTGAGTGAAAGGTTTTTCTGGAAAAAAAATTGTTAGTTAAAACAGTTAATGCAGGGACGCCTGGGTGGCTCAGTGCGTTAAAGCCTCTGCCTTCGGCTCAGATCATGATCCCAGGGTCCTGGGATCGAGCCCCGCATCGGGCTCTCTGCTCAGCAGGGAGCCTGCTTCCTCCCCTCTCTCTCTCTGCCTGCCTCTCTGCCTACTTGTGATCTCTGTCTGTCAAGTAAATAAATAAAATCTTAAAAAAAAAAAAAAAACCAGTTAATGCATAATACCATTTTAACTTTACCAATTAGGAAACTTCTCCAGAAACAAAAGTGTAGTTTTTTGCATTTTTACAAAAAAACACATCTATGTATAGCCACTCTTTTAAATAGACACTGTAGAAGAAATTATTTGGTTTGTTACACCTGTTACCAATTGAAGTTTCACGTATGCTATTAGACATTTTAATTGATGCTTGATCGTATATTTTTAAGAACTTGAGACTTCCAAACATCATTTTTAAAACTTAATTAATGGGCACCTGGGTGACTAAGTCAGGTAAGCTTCTGCTTTCAGCTCAGGGCATGATCCTGGGGTCCTGGGATCCAACCCCACCTGGGACTCCCTGCTCAGTGGGGATTCTGCTTCTCCCATTTGCTCTCCCTCTGTGTGCTCTGTCTCTTTCTCTCTCAAATAAGTAAATACATAAATCTTTAAAAATACAATAAAATAAATCTCAGTATACAATATATCTGCATAGATAATAGAGCACAAGGTTTTCTTGGGATGATTTGTTATACAGTTTCATTAAAAAAGAAAATAAGCCATGTAATTTACATGTGTTAAAACCATTATTTGTTCTTTAAAATGACTGACTAGAGCTAAAAATCACATTTTTAAATTTTTAAAACTTTGTAATATCTCTGGCCATAGAAATCATAGTTTCTCTGTTGAGACAGGAGACCCAAATCACTTCTAACTCTTTGGGAGAAGAAAAAGTCTTAAGAGCTGTACCATTATATCTATAATCTTAAATTTAAGAGATATTATATTAATTTTGTCTTAGTTCAAAGTAATAAAATTTATGGCATAACAAAACTGGGAACTCTAGCTTAGTTTATAGAATGTCTTCAATTAGTTCTACTAACTGAATGAAAATAACATCTATTGATAAAATCAAATTTTTGTAAACTAGTTCTTTAAAAATGATTTTTTGTTTTATCTTTATGTTAATGTCCATAACTATAATGCAGAACAGAGTGATAAGCATGATATTTTAAATATATACATACAATGAAGTACACAAATCAGAGGCTTAATGAATTTTATGGTTAATGCCCCTGTGAAACCAATGCCTGAACCAAGTGACAAAATATTACCAGCCTAGACTAGTTTATAAGTATTATGTTTTAATGCGCACAACTATTTAAAATCTTGCACAGAGGGGCACCTGGGTGGCTCAGTTGGTTAAGTGACAGACTCTTGATTTTGGCTTAGGTCATGATCTCAAGGTTATGAGATTGAGCCCCATGTCAGGCTGAGCCCAGAGTCTGCTTGAGATTCCTCTCCTTCTGTCCCACCCACTACTCACTTATGCTATTTGCTTTCTCTCTTTCTCAAATAAATAAAATGTTTATAAAAATTAAAAGTAGATAAATACAATATTGCATAAAATTTAGGTGACTGTACTTTCCTAAGTTTCTTGAAAATTCAACTAAGGAGCAGGAGAAACTGTTTTCAGTCATATAGATGACAAAGGACTGGTCTCCAGAATATATAAAGAATACTTAAAACTCAATAATAAAGATAACCCAATTAAAAAATAGGGAAAGTATCAGAATACTGATTTCTCCAAAGAAGATATACAGATGGCCAACAGGCCTGTGAAAAGATGTTCAGTATCATTGGCTATTAAAGAAATACAAGTTGAAACTACAATGAGTTATGTCAACACCAACAAGGATGGCTATGATTAAAAGTACAGATAGTAAGTATGGGGATGATACAGAGAAATTGGAACCCTCATATATTGATGGGAATGCAGTTTCTTTGGCAGTTCCTCAAAGGTTAAACATAATATTACCAAATGACCTAGTAATTTTGCTCCTGGATACTTGTTCAAGAGAAATGAAAGCATACATCCACACCAAAACTTGTACATGAACATAGCAGCATTACCCATTATCACTAAAAAGTAGAAACAAGCCAAATGTGTAGCAACTGATGAATTCATTAAAAAAATGTGGTATATCCATAAAATGGAATATTATTTGGCCACAAAAAAGGAATGAAATACTGACTGTGCTACAATATGGATGAGTTTTTAAAACATTATGCTAAATGAAAAAAGACAGTCACAAAAGAATTCATATTATATGATTCCATTTATATAAAACATCAAGAATAAGAAAATCCATAGAGACAGAAGGTAGTTTAGTGTTTGCCTAGGGCTGAGGGAATTGAGGAATGGGTTTATTTTGGGGATGATGAAACTGTTTTAAACTAAGATCATGGTGGTGGTTGCACAACTGTGAATATACTAAATACCATTTACAATATACTAAATACCAAATTGTATACTTTAAAATATGTAAAAGATAAGTTATGAAGGTATTTTAATCCTAGTAACCCTTAGGGATTTTAATTCCTAAGATTGTAATTTACTGATCTAAATTTATATTAGGCTATTTAGTAAGGGCCAGTTAGAAGAAGTGCAGAGCCTTTCTGAAAATTGGAGCTATTTAACTACAATAATTATGATGTTGTTGTTGATAAACTTCAGACTTATAAATTAAAAAAAAAAAAAATGAAAACTGCCTTCTTAGCCTAAAATAAGGGAACTTTTGTCTTAATGCCCAGATTTTCTCCCTAATAATTATTAGACTATTATTTAAGAAATAAAACCAAACAAAAAACTTAACAAAACCAAAACAAAAGACAATTTTTATACCAGCAGATTTATTTTAAACATAACATGACATTTAGTTTTCTTCTACTGCATTCTTACAGAATTTTATAGAAAATTTTCTTACCTGTGATTATTTCCTTAAGATAAATTAGTGGAGGTACAATTAATTTATATACCTGCCAAACTTTGGTTCACTCATTCAGTCATTCGCTTTTTGACTGTCTGCTATGGCTGTAGGCATTGAGTAGAACAGAGGAGGATTTAGAGAACAAAGCAGACATGGTCACAGCTTTCAAAGAGCTTACAATATGTAGTCGTTAAAAAACATTAAACAAATATATATAGTTAAGATTATCTTAAATTCTGAAAGAAAAGATCAGTGTGCTACTGAGAAACTAATGAAGAATGTGAAGATCAGGGGTGCCTGGGTGGCTCAGTGGGTTAAGCCGCTGCCTTTGGCTCAGGTCATGATCTCAGGGTCCTGGGATCGAGTGCCGCATCGGGCTCTCTGCTCTGCAGGGAGCCTGCTTCCTCCTCTCCCTCTCTCTGTCTGCCTGTCTGCCTGCTTGTGATCTCTGTCTGTCAAATAAATAAATAAAATCTTAAAAAAAAAAATGTGAGGATCATAAAGGAAGAAAAATTACCTCTTTTTTTTTTTTTTTTTTTAAAGTAGGCTCCATATGCAGCAGAGTCCAAAATGGGGCTTGAATTTATGACCCTGAGATTGAGACTTGAGCTGAGATCAAGAGTCAGATGTTTAGTAGACTGAGGTGTCCCAGGAAGTTACTTTCCTTTTACCAAGGAAGTAATTATATAGCCAATCCTAGGTTTTATTGTTTTATTTTTTGTTTTTACCTTGTCTGGCAAAGATTGTTTTTAACTTACATTTCTTTTATGAACAGTGAACTTTAGCAACTTTTCATGTTAAGTGGCTTTTTTATTTCTTGTACTCTATTCCATCTTTAATTGGCCATTCCATGACAAGGAAATGTATGTCTTGAAAGTATTGTTTATTGATTGAAGTTTTGTATTGCATTGCTCATTTTAAATCAGATTTTATTATTTTCTTCAAGATCAACTCTAAACTTACTTTTTGCTTCTGTGTGAAGTAAATGTATTCTTTTATATGTCATTGACTGTCAGTTCCTACCCATACTTTGTAGTAACAAAAACATAAAATTCGGGGGACGCCTGGGTGGCTCAGTTGGTTAGGCAGCTGCCTTCGGCTCAGGTCATGATCCCAGCGTCCTGGGATCGAGTCCCACATCGGGCTCCTTGCTCCGCAGGGAGCCTGCTTCTCCCTCTGACTCTGCCTTCCACTCTGTCTGCCTATGCTCGCTCTCGCTCGCTCTCTCTCTGACAAATAAATAAATAAAATCTTTAAAAAAAAAAAAAAAAAACATAAAATTCGGATTAGTTTTAGACATTTTTCCAAAGAAGACGTACAGATAGCCAAAAGACACTTGAAAAAATGCTCATCATCACTAATCATCAAGAAAATGCAAATCAAAAGTACCATGAGCTATCACTTCACACCTGTCAGAATGGCTAAAATCAATATAAGAAATAACAGGTGTTGGTGAGGATGTGAAGAAAGGAGAATCCTCTTGCACTGTTGCTGAGATTGCAAACTGGTGCAGCCACTGTGAAAAACAGTATGGAGGAGGTTCCTGCAAAGTTAAAAATAGAGCTACTCTACAATTCAGCAATTGCACTACTAGGTATTTACCCAAAGAATACAAAAGTACTAATTCAAAGGGTACGTGCACCTTAATGTTTATAGCAGCATTATCTGCAATAGCCAAATTATGGAAACAGCCCAACTGTCTATCAACTGATGAATCGATAAAGAAGATGTGGTATATAGGGGCGCCTGGGTGGCTCAGTGGGTTAAAGCCTCTGCCTTCGGCTCAGGTCATGATCCCAGGGTCCTGGGATCGAGCCCCGCATCGGACTCTGTTCGGTGGGGAGCCTGCTTCCTCCTCTCTCTCTGCCTGCCTCTCTGCCTACTTGTGATCTCTGTCAAATAAATAAATAAAATATTTTAAAAAAAGAAGAAGAAGAAGATGTGGCATATGTCCACAATCGAATATTATTCAGCTGTGAAAAAGAATGAAATCTTATCATTTGCAGTGACATGGATGGAGCTAGAGTATTATGCTCAATGAAATAAATCAATCTGAGAAAGACAAATACCATATGATATTATTTATATGTGGAATTTCAGAAACAAAACAAACAAGCAAAGGGAAAAAGAGAGAGAGAGAGACAAACTAAGAAACAGATTCTTAACTATAGAGAACAAACTGATGGTTACCAGAGGGGAGGTGGCTGGGGAGGATGGGTGAAATAGGTGATGGGGATTAAGGAGGGCACTTGTCATCATGAGCACTGGGTATTGTATGGAGTGTCGAATCACTATATTGTATACCTGAAACTAATGTGACACTGTATGTTAATTAACTGGAATTTAAATAAAAATTAAAAAATAAAAAGCGTGAAAAAGGTTTTTGGATCAGTTTTAAAAAATATTTCTAAATACATCTGAATGTATGAAAGGGATATATTTTTGCCCAGTTGACAGTAGAGCACAATTTTGTGTATTTTACTTATGGATTGATTGATTGATTGATTGATTATATCTTAGTATTTACATGTATTTCAAAAGAGAGTCTTATTTCTCCAGGAAAATTTTATTATCATACTTCTGTTTTACCAGCATCCTTGTGGCATCTTTTTCTGACAATATTGTGTAGTTGTTATGTGTACCTGCTTGGAAGTAAGGCAGCCTCTTTTGAATGCCATTATTATCACCTACAAATCAAATATAATCTTAGGCAAATTACTTATCATTTCTAAGTGTCATTATTTTCCTCTCTGTAAAAACACTCCTCACATTCAAAGCCTTTAGCATAGTGTTTGGCACATAGCAATTGCTCAGTCTGTTGAGCTATTACGGTCTTTTCAATCACTGTCTTCCAATTTTCCCCTTCAGATTTCACACCACTTTTGTCCCTACAGTTGTTTTCCCATTTTTTTTCACTTTCCCTGTCATGTAACTAATTCTCCCATGTACTATTTCAAGAAGAGAAGTGCAGACAGTCTCAAGCACAGCTATGACATCTGTATCTGTGATTCCTGTTAAACCTTAAGCCTGCTTAGGAAGGAGCAGTCCTGCTTACTAGAGGCACTGGGAAACAGCATTATGGTCTCTAAAGGTGGAAGAGATTCTTACCTTACCCACATTCTGAGACATTGCTATGTCTGGTTGGATCACTAACTGGTAAAGAATATAGAGGGGGATGTTATAAAGCACACCCATGTAAACTACACATATCAAATGTGTAAAAAACTCATAGCAGAATAGTCTGGTCTTTGTAGGAATTTGAATTTTGTTTAGTTCATCTTTCTAGGAACTTCTGAAGAATGGGGAAAGCAGGTTTTCATAGTGGCCAGGGCCATTTGTCAGGATGTTTGAGGCTTAACTATATTTTACCACCTTGCCTACAAACATTTGTATAAAGATCAAATTGATTTGCAAGAGCAGTTCTGATTAGTGGAACTGAGAAATCAATATGAAGTATGTAGATGTTTTAGAGATACAAAAGTAGGAGGTGGGAAGTATGTGGGGAGAGGATAGATTTAACAATAAAACAATATGGAAAGAAAGGGTTCATGAAGAAGAGAAGTAAAGCAAGGTAGAAGATAGGGTGTTGAACAGGTTTTTTAATGCTGCCTAACTAACAGTGTAAAGGGATAATGAGTACTTTAATTTTTTTTAGGAATCAGCTAGCAGTAAGGATCTCCTTTTCCTATCCTTTGACAATCTAACTCACCTAATAGTAACCTGGGTGTCCTGTTTACTTCTTTGAGAAGGGAGAAGTTAAATGATTAAAAATGGAATGTTTAGGGTGCCTGGGTGCCTTGGTTAAGCACCAGCTTAAATGATCACAGGGTCCTTGGACTGAGTCCCACATAGAGCTTTCTGCTCAGAGGAGAGTCTGCTTTTCCCTCTACCCCTCCCCTCTGCTCTTGCTCTCTCTCTCTCTCATATAAATAAAATCTTTTAAAAAATAAGAATAAAAAAGGAATGTTCAGCAGCCTACAAATTGATGGCAACATCTTTTTGAAAGCATTTAAGCCTTTGTTGGCTGTACATTTTGATTTGCATGTGAATAATGGCCCAGAATTGAAATATTTACAGAACATATACAAAAAAATTTATTATGGAAGAGCTTAAATATATACACAAGTAGAAATAATGGTATAATAAATCTCCATATATCTATAACCAGCTTCAACTACTAACCCATAATTAATTTTGTTTCATTGATATGTCCACCCATATTCCTTTCCCCCTCATCTTTCTGTTCCCTCTCCCCAACTTCTCAGACTTGAATTTTTTAGAAGCAAATTTGATACTTCATATAATTTTATTAGTATTTTAATATGAAGCACTAAAATATAAATCAACACAATAATAATGTGAATTTCACACCTAAAAAGGTAATTCCTTAGTATTATCAAATATCTGGCCAATGTTCAAACTTCTCTGACTCTTTTTTCTAGTTTGGTTGGTTGAATTGGGATTTGGAAAAGATTCATACATGTAATTCATTGATGTATCTTTTAATTCCATTTTAATGTATTCCTCCTCCATCTCTATTTTTGTCCTTGCAATATAATTGTTGAAACTGGATCATACGTTCTATAGTTTCCCATAGATTAGATTTTGCTGATTATATCCTATAGTCTAGTTTATATCTTTCTTTGTTGTCCCATGTATTTTCAGCATATTGTTAGATTTTGAGAGACCTGTTAGATACAGGTTTTGACCATCTTTTCAAGATTGTTTCATAGGTGGTATTACATTCCTTCACCAGGAAATTCATAATGTCTGATTGTGTGTCTTTTTGTGATACAAGTAATCATTGATATTGATAATAATTGCAAAATGTCATAATTATAAGTGGCTTCTTCATCTGTTAGCTAAATATATTTGTAAATTGAACTTCACTCACTTATAGCTATTTTTCCATATGCAGTGGTTTTCTGTATTTTCTGTTCTGTTCCAGTCATCGGTACATTCATGTACAATGCTATATGATTTTTATAATAGAGATTTTATAATATATTTCAGTATCTATTGGGGCTGGCCTCTACTTTTCTGGCTATTCTTACTCATTTTTCCTTCCAGATGAACTTTATAATCCATTTTCCTAACTCCAGAAAACAAGTAATGGTATTTCGTTAGAAGCATATTAAATGTGTACATTAACAGAGAGAATATGACATCTAAGCATCTTTATGATATTGAATCTTCTTGTCTAGGAACATGGTATATCGGGTGTCTTTGTGGCTCAGTCGGTTGAGCATCTGTCTTTGGGTCAGGTCACAATCCCAGGGTCCTGGGATTGAGTCCCACATCAGGCTCCCTGCTCAGTGGGGAGCCTGCTTCTCTCCCTCTCCCTCTGCCTCTCCCCACTGCTTATGCTCTCTCTCTCAAATAAATAGTCTTTAAAAAAAAAAAAAAGGCTTAAAAAACAGAACATGGTATACCTTTCTAATTGCTGAAGCTTACATTATATTTTTTGGAAGGTTTTGTTACATTCCTATATCAGTTTTCTGTGGCTGCTATAACAAATTACTATAAACTTGGTATCTAAAACTAACAGAGATTTATTCTCTCACAGTTTTAGAGGCTATAAGTCTAAAATCAGTTTCACTGAGCCAAAATCAAGGTGTAAGGCAGAGCTGCATTCCCTCTACAAGCTGTAAAAGACAGTATTTTATTTTATTTGTTTTTTTAAAGATTTTATTTATTTGATGAACAGAGATCACAAATAGGCAGAGAGGGAGGCAGAAGAGAGAGGGGAAAGCAGGCTCCCCACAGAACAGAGAGCCCAATATGGGGCTCTATCCCAGGACCCTAGGATCATGACCTGAGCTGAAGGCAGAGGCTTTAACCCACTGAGCCACGCAGGTGCCCCTAAGAGACAGTATTTTAATTGGCTCTTCTAGCTTCTGGTAACTGCTAGCATTCCAAGTGTTCTGACCACTTCATTCTAATCTCCGCCTCTTCCATATTACACCCTCCTTTTCTATGTATCAAAACTCTTAAAAAACATTTGTGATTGGATTTAGAGTCTACCCAGATAATCTAGGATAATCCCCTGTCAGGATTCTTAATTTAATCACATCTGCAAAGACCTTTTTTTTGGTAAGGTAATATTTACAGGTTCCAGGGAGGATTTAGCCTAATATAATTACTCCTATAGATTTTGGACATGTCTTTTTAAATTTATGATTAGATATTTTCTTTCATTATTTGTTATCAAAATAGCATCTTCTTTCTCACCTTTTAACTGGTTTACATTGGTGTAGTGATTTCTGCATGTTGATTTCACAATTTGCTACTTTTCTAAATTATCTTACTCCTTGCAGTATCTTTTCAAAGGAACTCTTTTGTATTGTCTAGATGTCTAATTATATCATCTACATATAAACATAGTTTAACCTTTTTCTTCCCAATTCTCATGCTTCCAGTTACTTTCCATTGTCTAATTACATTGACTAATACCTCCAACATGATGTTAAATAGTAATGGAAATATTAGTATCCTGATCTTATTTCTGTCTTTAGCAGAAACCTTCTAGTGTTTTCTTTATAGAGCTTTTATTTATTTTTCTTTATATGGCTTTTATTTATTTATTTTTTAAGATTTTATTTATTTATTTGACGAAGATCACAAGTAGGCAGAGAGGCAGGCTGGGGCGGGGGAGCAGGCCCCCCACCGGGCAGAGAGCCCCTTGCAGGCTGGATCCCAGAATCCTGAGACCATGAACAGAACCGAAGGCAAAGGCTTTAGAGGCTTTAACCCACTGAGCTACCCAGGGGCTTATTTATAGGGCTTTTAAAGCATTTTTCAAGTATCTAATTTATTTGGTTTTGTGAAATAAAAGGACAAATAGAGTATCTTAATTTTATAGTCAAGTAAATGTTGAGAAACATTAAGTAATTGCCAAAGGTCATTATGCTTGGAAAGTGGTACAAGCAGGACCAGAGTTTGAAAAAAAAAAATTTTTTTTTTCACTGCTCTATGCTCCGTACTCATTTTACTTAATATTTTCCTCCAGGAAAACCATAGATTCGGGACAATGTGTTAAATGCCTATGAGAATACGTAAATAAGTTATTTTCCTTTTTAAAATGTGAGTTTTTAATTGTTTACTATATTGAGTGATTGGGTATGTGTGCTTGTGTGTTTTTAGGGAGTAAAATATTAAATATAGATAAGTGTAAAGTCCCCTTTAATGACCTGACTTCAGTCCCATTTCCTTTCCTCAGGGGCAACGTAGTATAAACTGACAGTTGTTTTTTTTTTTCTTTGTAATGCAAGTGCCAGACTTAAGCTTTGATTTTAGAGGCATCCATTTCAAAGAGCCAATGCATTTCAAAGACTGCTATCTTAAATATGCGCACTGCCAGCCAAAAGCCTCGATAAAGAGCCAGGCCACCTCCCTCTACTGAGGCTCCTTTGTTTTGGAGATCTTAATTGCTTTTGAGAACTGTCCTTTTGGGCCAGTTGTTTTTCCTCTTCCGGAGCTTCAAATTCATGCTCTTATGTTTTAAATTCATTAATAATGAGTGAACCCTAGAGCCCGGACATTTGATCCCAATACAAGGAGAACCCCTGGCCCATTTGCACTCTAAGCACCCCCTACCCTCCAGCTACCTTCTCTTTGGCACTATCTCTAGCTCCCTCGCTTTCCTGGGCTCCCGCTCGCTCTCGTTTCCCTCTCTCTGTTTTCCTCTCTCCATCCCCTCCACCTCCCGCTGTGTGGCCCCAAGTGTGCTATGTAATTTCCAGTTCTAACCCTTTATTTTATCAAAGTTTCGTGATGATGGTTGTTGCTGAAGGATGTCTTGCAATCATATTAAGAACCACAAGGGTCAGTCCAGTCATATAACACTGATTTGGAAAGGGGAAATGTCAATGGGTAGCTCACTCCAGGGCCCTGGTGAGCACTACCAGGCTTTTCTAGTCTACAGCCTTACTGTGGATAGGCTGAGACTGGCTCAAAACAGGCAACGACCCACAAGAGTTAGGTATGTTAGCTTGCTAGTCCATTTTTTATAAAATCCACAATTCACAGACAAAATGCATGATATGGGGTCAGCGATTTTAAGAAAATTATCAGAGGGATAATATCAAAATCTACCTCCCTTTTTTCACCTATCTTCGTCATATTGATCTTGAAGTAAGCAAAGCTTTTCAAAATATTACATAAAATGCAGAATCTGCTTTTAGAATATAGATCTCCAGACAAATCTTGTATTGATGGGTCCATGATCAAAGGAGCGAGACTGATACAAAGCGAAGGTCAAAGCTTTATTTCGCACCAAGCATCGAGAATCAAACTGAGAATCAAACCGACAGTTGGGGCCACCTCTTACAGAGAGGGTGACCCCTCCCAGCCTCACAGACTAACTTTTATAGAGCAAAGGCCATGTGGTTGAGCCTGGCCACACACAGATGGCCAATGAGATTGCAATACAGAGAAAGCCGCTCATGCTAGGTCACACATGGGTGGCCAATTGAATTACAGTTCACCCCATAGTAGCTATTTGAACTAGCCTATCACCTTGGTCAGAATTGGCACCCAAAAGACGGGACCCACACTCCTTGGTAGCTAGGGAGACAGTGTGCTCGCTCCACTGATTGGATGTCTCCACCTGGCCTGACTCACCCCTGCATCAGGGCTCGTAATCTCCACCTGACCTGACCGGCCCTTGTATTTGGGCTCTGTTACCTGGGACTGGCCAACCATATTTTACTAGTTTCCCAGACTTGCTTTTAAGTAAGTTCCCCCCGGGGCGGGGGGGGGGGGAGGGTGGTACAGGGTCAGTTTAAGTTTTACTGCATAAACAACAAAATGGCTGTTCAACCAAGATGGAGCTGCTCTGGCTAAATAGGCCCTTACAGTATCTTTCGCCGATCATTTTGCCTTACTAAACTCTTCTCATTAAGAAATTATTTTAAAATTTAGGGGCATCTGGGTGGCTCAGTTATTAAGTGTCTGCCTTTGACTCAGGTCATGATCCCAGGGTCCCGGGATGAGCCCTGCATCAGGCTTCCTGCTCAGTGGGAGGCTTGTTTCTTCCTCTCCCACTCTCCCTGCTTGTATTCCCTCTCTGCTCTCTCTCTGTCAAATAAATAAAACCTTAAAAAAAAGAAAAAAGAAAGAAATTTTTAAAATTTAGAAATATACTTTCAGTTTTGATTAAATCTCCATCTGGTATTTCTAAGTTGTAAGAAGAGTTAAGGAAGAGAGGAAAAACATATAAACATAAAGTTTTTTTTTTTTTACCGTTTTGTGCTTGTGAAAGTGCTGAATAGAAGTACCTGCTGAACAGAAAGTTTGGTATTTCATTTGGCCTGCAGAGGGAGGATTTAGGTAGGAGTTATGCATTAGAGTTTGGTTAAAAGTGTCTTACTCTTTTGAATTAAGTCAATTTATATCCTTGATAGTGTCAAAATCATTTCAAAATGACATGTAGTGTAAAATTCCAGCACTTAATATGAAAAACCGTCTTGGGAGTAGGGGAGTTGAGGAGAATTTCAGAATATCTTATCCAATAATAATTTTTGTTTTCTATGTTGGAAATGAGAGGCTTGACCAACCACTCAGATGCTGCAAAATACCATTACAAATAGAACTGCCATTTTGTTTTGAGAGTGAAATGTTGTTGGTTTAGACTGGGAGCTGGCAAATTTTTTCTGTAAAGGACCAGATAGTGTTTTCAGCTTTGTACCCCATGTGATCTCTGTTGTAACTACTCAATTCTATTGTTGCAACCAAAAGCAGCCATAAGTAATATATAAACAAATGGGCAAGACTGGCTGGGTTCCAGTAAAACTTTATGTACAAAGATGGATATCAATGTAGGAAACAAAGGCAAAAGAAAAAAATAAATTTCCTCACAACATAAAGCCAATTGGCAAGTCCTTGATATGGGCAGAGTGACCTTCCTCTAGGAACTCAAGTTACCTTGATGTTGACACTTCGCTAAGAGCAAAAGGCAATATTCACTTAACATTATTCCAATTACCAGGATCCTGTAATGCTCCTTTAACATATAAAAATCCCTTTGGAAACTTCCTTTTTCTGTAACCTCCAGGATATATTTTAGCAGTCATCCTTCAAGCAGATGGCCCACAGATACACATTGGAAGAGTTTCATGAATAAGGTTTTACTAGACAGTAATAAATGACCTTTGCCTCACAATAGTTAGCCCCTCAAGGTCCTGGAAACTTTGCTTCCAGATTCCTTAGAGACTTACACTGTCCTTACCCCCCTCCCAACTTGAAAATATATAATTGACCACCCCCCACAGTCCCAGTGCAACCCTTTCTGTCCATGGGTACTGTCTCCTTGCTTTAATAATATCATCCTTTTACACCAAAGATGTCTCAAGAGTTCTTTCTTGACCATTTGCTCTAAACCTTAACATTTCCATATCAGAAATGACCCACAGGTGTAGTTAGATCTTTGCCAGGTTGAAGGCAGTGGTATACTGGTAAACGTTCAACAACTGGCTCTTTGGAGAGACTGGTAAGCTGAGATTTACAGCATTTGCCCATCACAGTTGATTTCAGACTATGTATTTGGTGTTACTAAGCAGGGACATAGAAAGAGATACAGAGTGGTACACCAGTACATAGCATTTCTACCATACAGCTACCCTAGATGTAAATAACATGACCATAGATAATAGTAAAATGACATAAAATAATAAGAAGTGATAAATTTTTGAATACTAATTACCTTTATTTTGAATACAATTTATTTAATTGCAAATTAAAATAATTTTTAATAATGTTTGTGTTTAACGTTTGGTTTACAGCATTCCTAAAGATTGAATGATTGATTCTGGTGAGGCAGTAGGAACCAATTCCAGTACACTGCTGTGGGGAACGAAATGATCAGGATTTTGGTTTAATGAGCTACCTACTTAATCATATGGGAGAGTAAAAGCAAAAAAATTAAAAGAATTGTGTTGATATGCAAACGTTGTACTAATCTTGTTCATGTGTTTTGTTAAGAATCTGAAAATATATTTATATGTTTTATTTAAGTGAAAATCAACCAAGTCAAAGGTGCTTTATTTCTTGGTTCTTTCTCTCAACTTTTAAGTGCTAACATCTGAAGGAAATTTAGGTCAGTAGATTCTGTTGATATGTCATATATAATGTTAAGTGTTACTTATTGTTTGATTTTTTTTTCCTTTAAGGCATAACCGTGACGCCTGACGAAGAACAAAACTTAAATCATTATGTAGAAGTTTTACAGAACCTAATACTAAGTGTTCCTACTAGGGAGCCAGGTCGTGAGAAAAAATCAAAGTCTCCAAATAATGTTCATTCTATAGGACCGAAGGTATCAAGATTAAAGGAGATAATCACACATGGAGACGTTTCAACTGAAAATGATGTTTTAATCAATCCTCTTGGTGAAGAAACCACAGCTTCCCCAACTGGAGGCTTCACACTGGAAGTACAGAAGAAAAAACCTACCGAAAGCACAGCATTCTGGTCGATTAAACCAAATAATGTTTCTATTGTTTTACACTCAGATGAACCTTATATTGTAAAAGAGCCAGAGCCAGAGCCAGAGCCAGAGCCAGAACCAGAAATATCACAAACAAATCCATGGCTAAACTTTACTGAGACATCCCCAAGCCCAGAGGTCACCTCAGGCCAACCGTCTGTCACTCCTTTAAGTATATACACTGACATGAATACCGTCACAGAGCTAGAAGATGTTCCTCAGCTCTCAGGCGAATATGAAATGGGAACACCTGACACAGTAACATTTGGAAAACACCCACAGATTCTGAATAATGAAGACATTTTGAAAAAAATTTCAGATATTCATTCACAGGTACAACGGGTACCTCTTGCTGAAAGCCTCAAGCCAGAATACAGAGAGGACATTCGAGCCTCTAGAGAGCACCTAAAACGGAGCCTTGCTTTAGCAGAAGCAGCAGAACATAAACTACAAAAGATGTATAGATCCCAGCTATTACCACTAGCACGAAGCAGTAGTGGAATTGATGACATTGAAACTGTTATTAACACACTGTACAATTCCAGATCTAAATTAGCTAAATATTTAGATATTAGATATGTTCCACCAGAGATGAGACAGAAAGCTACTACAGTATTCAGTACATTGAAAAAAATATTATGTGTAAGTCAACAAGAAACTCAAAATCTTATTAGGAAGTTATTAAACAATAATATAAAAATTTTAAACCTACTTGATATTCCATGACAAAGTTGATTTAAGCAAACTGTGCATTCATTTCACTGGAGAAATAAACATTAGTGATTCACCAGTTGTATGAAAATATTTTCTATTCAATGTGCTAACATCTTTACATGTCATGTTATAAAAAACTTTCATATGCACAAAAGCCTAATAATTTAAAATAAAATTTTGGTTCAGGAGTTTGTAGTTTTTTTCTCATTAATTAAAAGTTATGAAGATCTAACCTTTAAAATGTTTAAGCTTTGATTTTACTTGAATAGATTAGTTAAGTTCACCCATTTCATAAAAGTTAAGAGACTGTGCAATCTGTATGTAGCCTGTTTTAAATAATTGAATATAAATGTAAAATTTTAGTATATATGGTCTTTATTACTCTTTCAGAGAATCTGAGTTTTCTGTCTGAATAACGAGGTTGGAACTTGAATCTGCTGCTTTATTGAAGATCTGTCTGCCTCCTTTAAAAGGTGGATGGTATATGGAGATATGTCCCTGTTTGTTTGTTGTTAAATACTTTTGGAGTATCAGTGAGTTACTGTAACTTAGACTTGTAATGTAGTCATTCTCACCTAATTCCTATTTTTGTCTGTTTCTATACATATACTTTGAAGTTTTGCAAGTCTTTTGTGAGGAATATGACTAACACGATTAAGGTTAACTGTGTAATATTGTGCTTATGGTGCATGTAATTCTCTTTCATGATTTGACCCATATTGTGTTTAAATTTGTTTGTTCTTTCATTCATCAAACCAGCCATTTATAGTTTAGTAGAGATTTATTGTCCTTTTATACTATGTGCAGAAAAAATGCTAGGCTTTGGGGATATAGTAAGACCTGTTTCTTCTCTCTATGAGATTGTATTACAGGAGGAAAGACACACATTAAATAAATAACTTTGCTAATTTTTAAATTTCAGTTGCGACAAGTTGTTATGAAGCTGTGAGAAGCTTGACCTCACCTAGACGGAAAACAATGGGAAAGCTGTCCCGAGAAGGCAGCATTTCTGGTAGTATCTGAAGGATCAGGGTGCATGTAGGGGAAGGTGGCATTCCCAGCAGAGGGAACAGCAAGTGTGATGCTCTGAGTTGGGAATGAGTATGGCAAGTTCAAAAAATAGGAAGTAGTTGGAGTGTAGAAACATAAGGTAAAACATCTCAAGATGGAGCTGGTGAGGTACCCAGGATTGGAATAGATTGTGCAAGGCCTTAAAATGTATATATATTGACGGTGCTAGCTGTTATCCTATCTATGATCGATGAGAAGCGTTTGTGGATTTTTTTTTTTAAGATTTTATTTATTTATCAGAGAGAGAGAGGGAGAGAGCGTGAGCACAGGCAGACAGAATGGCAGGCAGAGTCAGAGGGAGAAGCAGGCTCCCCGCCGAGCAAGGAGCCTGATGTGGGACTCGATCCCAGGACGCTGGGATCATGACCTGAGCCGAAGGCAGCTGCCCAACCAACTGAGCCACCCAGGCGTCCCTGCGTTTGTGGATTTTAAGCAAAATATGGGAATGATCAAATTGGTGTTTTAAAAAAAAAACACTTTGGCTGCAGTTTTGGAGGCAGACAAAAGTAACAGCGTACTAGGCAAAGGCCAAATTAGGCTTGGACTAGTTCGAAGGAAGTGTTAGTTTAGAGGTAGAATCAGCAGTATTTGGTGATTGCTTAGACATGGAGACTGAAAGAGTAGCAGGGATTGAAGACAATTCTTCCACAATTAGCTATATCATGAAAAAGACCACATAGTTTTTGTTTCACAATAGCACTCTTTACTGTTTCCTGTGGGTTTTTTTTTTTTTTTCATTTTGTGTGTGTGTGTCCTATTTTTTTAAATCAATTTTACTGTGGAAGATTTCAAACGTGAAAAAGTAAACAGATTAATGTAATAGATCTATGTACCTAATGTCCAGTTTCAACAATGATCTACTAATGACCTGTCTTGTTTCACCTAAACCCTCATCCTTCCCCCTCTCCCCTATTTCATGTTGAATTAAATCCCAGATACTTTTTCATTTCATTTATAAAGATTATAGTTTGAAGCTTTTAAGTTTTTTTAAAAAACAACCCCAATATCACCACACATACAAATTTAATTATTCTTTGTCATCAAATGGCCAGTCATTGTTCAAATTTCCAGCTGTCTACTATTGAGTATGTATGAAGCGAAGATCCAAATAAAATTCACACATTGAGATTTATTGATTTGACACATAAGTTTTTTAATCTAAAGAGTTTCTTCCACCTTTTCTCCCCCTTGAAGCTTATTTATCCAAAAAATTGGTCATTTGACCTATAGTTTTACACCTATGAATTTTGCTGATTGTATCTCCATAATGCGATTTAGTATGGTTTCCTGTCCTCCATATTTTCTGTAAATTGATAGTTGGATCTGGAGAGGCTTTATCAGACTCAAGTTTATCTCATTTTTTGGTCAAGATAGTGTAGATCATCTGGTTGTGTTTATTTTTGTATTTATAGAGCAGCCTTTGATGTTCATTACCTAGATAGATTATTGATCAGGTGTTGCAAAATGGACATATCATTCCTTTTTTTCTTTAAGATTTTATTTATTTATTTGACAGAGAGATCACAAGTAGGCAGAGAGACAGGCAGAGAGAGAGGGAAGCAGGCTCCCGGCTGACCAGAGAGCCTGATGCGGGACTCAATCCCAGGACCCTGAGATCATGACCTGAGCTGAAGGCAGAGGCTTCAACCCACTGAGCCACCCAGGCGCCCCGTATCATTCCTTTCTTATTAGCTGGAACGTCTATAATGAGAAACTTCCTCTCCCTATTATTCAGTTCCCTAGGGGTCCAGTGTGTCCTGGAAAAACATAAAATTTTACTCTTTTTTAACAATTTTCAAAATAATTAGTTCGACTATCCACACATTACATACACAAACTTTTATATTTTGGCCAATCTGTTAGATGAAAAGTATTATCTAGTTGTTTTAATGTATATTTCTTTAATTATGAGTGAGGTTGGACAGCTTTTTTTTTTTTAAGATTCTTTTTTAATTTATTTAAAACTAAAACAAGAGCATGAATGTGGAGTTGTCATAGGTCCAGGGTTCAAGTTCTGATTGTACAGTTAGTTGAATGAATATGAGCAAGTCACTTAATGCCTTTATTCAAAATAAATTATATAGGCATATTTTCTTTTTCTTTTCTTTTTTTTTTTTTTAAGATTTTATTTATTTATTTGACAGAGATCACAAGTAGACAGAGAGGCAGGCAGAGAGAGAGGAAGGGAAGCAGGCTCCCTGCTGAGCAGAGAGCCCTACGTAGAGCTGGATCCCAGGGCTGAAGGCAGAGGCTTTAACCCACTGAGCCACCCAGGCACCATGGACATCTTTTTATATTTATATTTTTATTTCTGGAAATGGCTTCTTCATGTTTATTTCTTTACTGGTTGCTTTTCCTTGGTAATACATACAACCTTTTAATGTAACAAGGAAATTGGAATTTTGTGTCATAGTTTTACAAATATTCTGTCTAGTTTATTATTTGTATTTTGCTTTTTCCATGTAGAAATCAAAAACCTTTATAAATCAAATTTACACAGTTTTTTCTTTGGGTGCCTTTGTGTTTTATGTCTGACCTTTCTCTGAGATTTTACAAAATTCCTCTTTTTTATTCTAGTACTTTAATGGTTTTACCTTTTTAAAAATAAACTTTATTTTTTAGATCAGTTTTAGACAAAATTAAGGAGGAAGGTGCAGTTTCCATATATACCCACATATGTATGGTCTCCCCCACTATCAATTTCCCCCACCAAAATAGTACATTTGTTAAAATCAATAAATTTTCATTGATGTATCATTATGACCTCCAAGTCCATAGTTTACATTAGGATTCATTCTTGGTGGCATACATTCTGTATGTTTGGACAAGTGCATGATGATAGGTTTTCACTATTAAAGTGTCATAAAGAGTAGTTTCATTGCCCTAAAAGTCCTCTGTGCTCTGCCTACTCTTTCCTCCCTCCCCTCAATCTCTGGCAACCACTGGTCTTTTCTGTCTCCATAGTTTTGTCTTCTCCTAGAATGTCATATAGTTGGAATCATATCGTATGAAGCTTTTCCAGGTTGGCTTCACTCACTTAATCACATTTAAGTTTCCTCTGTCTTTTCATGGCTTTATAGCTCATTTAATTTTAGCTCCAAATAATGTTTGTTTATTTATCCATTCACCAATAAAGAACTTTTTAGTTGCTTCCAAGCTTTGGCAATTATGAATAAAGCTGCTATAACATTTATGTGCAGGTGTCTGTATGGACATCAGTTTTCAATTCCTTGGGGTAGATACCAAGGAGCCCAGTTGCTGGGTTGTACAGTAAGAGTATTTTTAGTTCTGTAGAAGCCATTAAACTATCTTCCAAAGTGTGCCATTTTGCATTCCCACCAGCAATGAATGAGAGTTCTGTTCCTCCACATCCTCACCCAGCACTTGGTGGTGTCAGTGTTCTGGATTTTTACCATTCTAATAGGTTTTAGTGGTCTTATTGTTGTGCTCTATTATTTTTAATTAAATTTTTAAAGTATTTGATAATTGTAGATAAACATGCCGTTTTTAGAAATAATACAAAGAGATCTAGTTAATGTACTCTTTACTCAATTCATCATTTAAGAAATAATACAAAGAAATCTAGGTAATGTACTCTTTACTCATTTCATCTGATGGTAATATCTTCAAAACTATAGTGCAATATCACAAGCAAGATAAATACGTTGGTATAAGATATAAAACATTAACAATACTGTAGGGTTCCTTCATGTTGCCCTTTTATAGCTACACCTACTTCCCTCCTGTTTTCACACCTTCCTGTCTCTGCTAACCACCATTCTCTTCTCCATCTCCATATTTTTGTCTTTTCAAGAATATTCCGTAAGTAGAATCATACAGCACGTAATCTTTGGGGATTGGCTTATTTTCCTGCAACTCAATTCTCCCGAGCTTGAGCAAGCTTGCAGCATGTGTCAGTCCCTTCCTTTTTACTTGAATGGTGCCACACAGTTTGCTTAGCCATTCACCCGCTTAACAACCTCTGGGCTATTTCCAGCTTTGGGCTATTATAAGCTCCTATAAACATTCATTTACAGGTTTTTACAGGTTTTTTGTGAATGTAAGTTTTCGTTTATCCTAGGGATTTCATTTACCCTAGGGATAAATGCCTAGGAATGACATTGCTGTGATGTATGGTAGTTACATATTCAGTGTTATAAGAAACTGCCCACCATTCTTCGGAGTGGCTGCACCATATCCTAAAACCACCAATGTACGAGTTTCTCTGAAACTTCACCAGCATTTGGGGTCATCACTATTATTTAAACATTATTTTATTTTAAAGTACACAATAGCTCTAGTGTATTTATAAAATTTTACAACCGCCGTAACTATCTAATTCCAGGATACTCAGCACCACCCCCAAAAAGAACCCCTTATCTGTTAGCAGTCTCCCCATTCCTTTTCCCCCAGCCCCTAGCAACTATGTTCTCTCTCTCTATGGATTTGCTTATTTGGATACTTCATATGACATAATCTTACAATATGTGTTCTTTTGTGACTGGCTTCTTTTTACTTAACAGTGTTTTCAAATTTTATCCGTATTCTAGCATATATCCGTACCTCATTACTTATGGCTGAATAGTATTCCATTTTATGGATATATTGAATTTTGCTTATACATGCCTCAGTTGATAGACTTTGGGTTTCCCCCACTTTTTGGCTATTAGGAATAATGCTATTACAGACGTACACATTTTAGTGTGCACATAAGTTTTAAATTCTCTTGGGTATATACCTAGGAGCAGAATTATTGGGTCATATGTGAACTTTCTGTATAACTTTGGGACACTGCCAAACTTTTCTAAAGGGCTTGGACAATTTTTTACATTC
Organism: Mustela putorius furo; assembly: GCF_011764305.1. Taxonomy (NCBI): domain Eukaryota; kingdom Metazoa; phylum Chordata; class Mammalia; order Carnivora; family Mustelidae; genus Mustela; species Mustela putorius. The sequence goes on from NW_025422045.1 coordinate 12,110,018, forward strand.
TCCCTAGCAATATATGAGGATTTCAATTTCTTCACATCCTCCCCAACACCTTTCAAGGTCTTTTTTAAATTACAGCCACCCCCGTGGGAGCGAAGTGGTTTTGACCTGTATTTCTCTGATAGCTAACGCTATTGTGCGCTAATGCATACCTTTTTTCATGGGCCTGTTTGCTATTTGTCTATCTTCTTTGGAGAAAATCTGTTCAGATCCTTTGCCATTTCTTAATTGGGTTCTTTGTCATATTATTATTGAGTTGTAATTCTTTATATATTCTGGACACTGGCCCCTTATTAGATATACAATCGGAAAATATTTTCTCCCATTCTGTCAGTTGTCTTTTCACTCTCTTAACGGTATTGTTTTCAACAAAGAAATTTTAAACCTCAGTACAGTCCAGTGTTTATTTCCCTTTGCTGCTTGTGCTTTTGTGTCACATCTAAGAAACAAGTTCCAGATGCAAGTTCCCTTATTCAGTATGACTGGTGTCCTCATTAGAAAATTAAAAAGCCACATGAAGACTGAGACACACAGAACACTGTGTGATGACAGAGACCTGGATTGGAAGGACAAGGATCACGGCCATCACCAAAAGCCAAGAAGAGGAAAGGCAAGATTCTGCCCAGAGTTTCAGAGGGAGAATGACCTTGCTGACACCTTGAGTCTGGAATGTTAGCCTCCAAAACCATGAGAGTAAATTTCTGTTGTTTAAAACCATCCAGTTTATGGTACTCTCGTCCTAGTACACTAGTACACAGTCCTAGTACACTAAAACAGTTACGACGTTTATTTTTTTGATTTATTTTTAAAGATTTTATTTATGTATGACAGAGAGAGATAGCAAGCACAGGGGAGCTAGAGAGGGAGAAGCAGGCTCTCTGCTGAGCATGGAGCCTGATTTGGGGCTTGATCCCAGGACACTGGGATCATGACCTGAGGCAAAGGTAGACGTTTAATGACTGGGCCACCCAAGTACCCCATTTATGGTATTTAATTCTTTTGTATATATTGCTTAATTCCTTATGCTAGTATTATTAAGGATGTTGCACTAATGAGAAATATTGGTCTGTAGTTTTCCTTTTTTGCATTTTTTGGGTCTGGTTTTGGCATCAGAGTAATATCACTTTCATCAAATGAATTGGGGAGTGTTCCTCCCTCTTCCATTTTCTGGAAAAGATTGTGTAAACTTAATTAATGTGTAATCTTAATTCTTCTTTCAGCAGTTGATAGAATTCTCTAGTGTACCCTAATGTTCCCCTTACCTGAAATATCTTCATGTTCCCCTCATTCCTGAAGGGTAATTTTGCCAGATATTGGCTTTTGGGTTGATAGTTCTTAATTTTCATCACTTTAAAAATGTTGTACTAATTCCTTCTTATCTCCATGGTTTTTCTTGAGAAACCCATTGCCATTTACATTTTTTTTTTCTTATTGGTAAAATGTAATTTCTCTTTCACTGTATTCTAGGGTTTGTCTGTTTTTCTTTAATATGACCTTTCAGATATTTAACTATTGTCGACTTATTCTGTTTGGAATTGTTCAGCTTCTTGATTCTATGGGCTTATGCTTTTTGTCAAATTTGGAAAATTTTTGTCCATTATTTTTTTGAGTACTTTATCTTTATTTTTTTTTTTAAAGATCTTATTTATTTATTTGGGAGAGAGAGTGAGGGAGTGAGAGAGAGCTAGCATGAATGGGGTGGGACTAGAAGAGAAGGAGAAGCAGACTTCCCACTTAGCAGGGAGCCTGATGCAGGGAGCCTGATCCTGGGACGCAGGGATCATGACCTGAGCTGAAAGTAAACACTTAACCTGGTGAGTCACCCAGGTGCCTCTCTTTGAGTACTTTTTCAACCCCACCTTCTTCTTTCTTTTTGGAACCGCAGTGATGGGAACACTAGATCTTTTATTATAGTCCCATGGATCCTGGGGCTCTAGTCATTTATATTTTTTCAGCTCACTTTCTTTTTATTGTTCAGATTGGGTAATTTCTATTATTCTGTCTTCAAGTTTACTTATTATCACCTCCCGTTCCCTCTGTTCTTCTGTTGAGCCCATCCACTGAGCTTTTTGTTTCAGTTATTTTTCGGTTCCAAAATTTCCACTTGGTCCTTTATATCTTCTAGTTCTTTGCTAAGACTGTCTTTCTTTGGGGGAGATTTTAAACTTTTTTCATTTATATGAAGCATGTTTGTAAGGTTCACTGAAGCAATTTTATGATGGCTGCTTTAACATCTTTGTCATATAGTTGTGAAATTGCTGTTATCTTGGTCTTGACATCTCTTGACTATTGTATCTGCTGGATAGTGGTGAAACTCCTCTCTACGAGGCCTCCTCTGACACCATTCTAGTGGTGAGGAGGAGGAGGGATGACTCATTACTGCTGAATGGGGTAGAAGTTCAGGCTACCCATATACTGTTCACTAATATGAAGTGGGGGATTAAGTACATCCATTGGGGAAGAAAGTCCTGTATTCCTACTGAGTCTTCTCTAATACCACCCTGGTGAGGGGAGGGTCCCTATTTGGCTTTTGCCAATGGGGATGGGGATTGGGTCAGAGGTTACAGTTTTTAATGTTATGTTTGGCTATAACAGAGTGGTTACTGTCTAAAAGTTTTGTGTGTTGCTAGCCTGCCCCTTTCCAATCCTTTGGCTACAGATAATGGCTTTTGTTAGGGTTTTTATCTCGGTACCTGCTCATGTTTCTGGTTTGTCAGGTTTTAAAGCTCTAAGTCTGGGATATATGAAAGAGGGAAAAAGGCTGGAGAATGCACCTCCATGTCATTTCTTGGATTCAGAGTTCTCTAGACAGTATGCCTTCTTTTTCGCCACCACTTGGAGTCTTCTTATGTTTATTTTATATGTAATATCCGAAGTTTTTAGTTGTGCTTAGGAGTTTGTTCTTTATCCTAAAGACAGTGAAAATATTTTGAAATATTTTAAGTATTTTTAAAAAGATTTTTACTTATTTATTTGAGACAGAGAAAGCACGAACAGGAGGGGAGGATAGAGAGAGAAGCAGGCTTCCCACTGAGCAGGGAACCTGATGCAGGACTCGATCCCCGGATCCTGGGATCATGACCTGAGTATTTTAAGCATTTTTAAAACAAGTCGTTTTCGTGACTGCAGGATAAGGATAAGAGAGAACAAGACTGGAAATAGAAGCCAGCTACAAAACTGTGATAGGAATCTTAAAGACAATGATGTCCTGCACTTGGAAGGTAATAGAGGAAATGGAAATAAGTAGTTGAATTTCAGAAATATTTAGGAATTGGGGTGCCTGAGTGGCTCAGTGGGCTAAAGCCTCTGCCTTCAGCTCAGGTCATGGTCTCAGGGTCTTGGGATCGAGGCCCGCATCGGGCTCTCTACTCGGTGGGGAGCCTGCTTCCTCCTCTCTCTCTGCCTGCCTCTCTGCCTACTTGTGATCTCTGTCAAATAAATAAATAGTTGTTGTTTTTTTTTTTTTTAAAGTCCCATTTACCAATTGCACCAAAAATAGTAAGACATCAAGGAATAAATCTAACCAAGATGTGAAAGATCTATACTCTGCAAACTATAAAATATTGAGGAAAGAAATTGAAGATGATGAAATGGAAAAACATCCCCTGCTCATGGATCAGAAGAACAAATATTGTTAAAATGTCTATATAACCCAAAGCAATCTACACATTTAATGCAATCCCTATCAAAATACCAAGAGCATTTTACTTTAGACAGAAAGAGTAACATTTCCTTTGTTGCCATGGGGTGGGAGGGTGAGGAGAAAGAATGGATTCGGATAAAGATAGGTTTATAGGTTTGGTAGCAAAAGTTGAGGTAATTCCAGATTGTAGCTGCTGCTGCTGCTGCTCTCCTTCTTCTCCTCTTGTTCTTTTCTAGTGATGTAGAAATTGAGGATATCTTCTGAGATCGAGAGAGTTGGAAGATTTAAAAGGGATAGCATATATGACGGGTCTAGAACATAGCAGGTGTTAAAGAGTGGTTGTTTTGTATTACTTATAGCTTTAGATAGTTTGATAATATAAGACCAGTGCAGTATAATGTGATTTGAGAGCTTTCAAATATCTTCCCTATAGTCCGACAATGTGCTTGAAACTCTCTCTCTTTTTTTTTTAAAGATTTTATTTATTTATTTGACAGACAGAGATCACAAGTAGGCAGAGAGGGAGGCAGAGAGAGAAGAGAAAGCAGGCTCCCTGCTGGCAGAGAGCCCGATGCGGGGCTTGATCCCAGGACCCTGAGACGATGACCTGAGCCAAAGGCAGAGGCTTTAACCCACTGAGCCACCCAGGTGCCCCTCCATTAAAATAGATTTTGATGTTTCCTGCAGATTGACACTTGACCCCAGGACCAGCTTTGACTTTAAGCAGGAATAATGTAACTCAACTCTCTTGGATTTAGCATTAACTCACTTTGAGTATTAAACTAGACTTGATCTGGTGCAGTAGTACTAAGATCCCTGTCTCTTCCTTATTCCTGAGACTTCATCCCCACATCACACCCCAGGTTTAATAATCAGAACCTTGTCCCTGAATCCCAAATTTAGCAATCATTCCTTTTGTACTGCTCTAAACTAATCCTTGTTCAGGGACTAGAATTCTACCCACTGAGTTGGCATTAGCTGGACTTACCTGATGCTTCCTGCCTTCATGAGTATTCTCTTGTTCTATATTACTAGTTGTCAAACTGCGCTCCTCAAACCAACAGCATGCACATTGCCTAAGAACTTACTAGAAATGTACATATTGGGCCACACACCTCCCGCCTCAGGTTTCTAATTCAGTGGTTCTGGGAGTGGCGCTCAACAATGTGTGTTGCAGTGAGCCCTCCAAATGACTCGGACACATGAAGGCAGGAAGCATCAGGTAAGTCCAGCTAATGCCAACTCAGTGGGTAGAATTCTAGTCCCTGAACAAGGATTAGGCAGAGCACATAGATGAGATTATGGAATACTGATGTGCTTTCAGTGATTATCACAGGATGATGGATGCTCTAGAAAGCGGCAGGTGTTTCCAATTTAAGCATGTGTCTGATCCTCATCGCCTACGACATCTTTGTGAACTCAGTCCAGTATTTGCTCCTGCCAGCCTGCTCGTCCTGTTTGTCTTTCCGTAGAATTAGGAAAGCTGTAATATGTAGTCAGAGGTTTGATAGACAAAATTCCTCACTATGTCTTAATTCCCAAAGAATAGAGTCACAAATCGGTATATATAAGTTTCATTAAATTAGTAATACAATACATATTTATTGTTATTTGAGGAATAGCATTTAGTAGACAACTATTGGGCAGAACTTTGTATTTGCTTTGTAATAGACACTGGATAAAGATGATAATTTCTGACTCAAACATGATATAAAACAATGAAATGTGTTCTGCACAAAAAAATACACTAATGACTTTGCTAACATTTCCTATGAGAATTTACTAGCACTTATTTTACAAAATGGAAATTTTTTTTCCATAAATTATTTTATACTTTTCTTGTTGTCATATTTCTTATTTTAAAATTTTTCCAGCTTTATTAAGTTATAACTGATAAAGTTGTAGTATGTTTGAAGTGTGTAATATGATAATTTGATATATGTCTACATTGTGAAAGGATTCCCACAATCAAGTTAATTAACATATCCGTAACCTCACATAGTTACCTTGTTTTGTCTTGTTTTGGTAACAACACTTAAGATCTACTTTCTTAGAAAATTTCAATTATATGATACAGTATTATCAATTAGAGTTAGCACACTATACATTAGATCCTCATACCTTTACTGATCTTATAATGGAAAGTTTGTATCTTTTTAACAGCCTCTCCCCATCTCCTCCATCCCCTTTCCCCTGGCAACCACCATTCTCCTCTCCGTTTGTTTTAGACACCATATATAAGAGATACCAGGTAGTTATTTGTCTTTCTCTAACCTATTCAATTAGCATAATGCCTTCAAGATTCATTCATGTTGTCATATATGGCAGAGTTTCTTTCTTTTTTAAGGCGGAAAATTTTCCATCTCTCTCTCTCTCTCTCTCTCTCACACACACACACACACCCCACATTTTCTTTATCTATTCATCCATTTACAGACACTTGGGTCGTTTCATATTTTGGCTGTCATGAACAATGCAATGAATGTGGAAGTACAGATAACTCTTTGAGGTCATGACTTCATTTCCTTTGGGGATATACCAAGGAGTAGGACTGTCGAATCATATGGTAGCTCAGAGATTTTTAGTCTCTTGAGGGAAACTCCATATTTTTTTTTTTAATATAATGGCTGTATCAGTTTACATTTACCATTAGTGTATAGGGGTTCCCATTTCTCCGCATCCTTACTACTTGTAAGAATGTAGTAGTCGTCGTCTTCTTTCTTCCTGTTAATAGACATCTAACAGGTTTGAGGTGGATTTTTATTTGCATTTCCTTGATGACTGGTGTGTTGAGCACCTTTTCATCTACCTATTGACCATTTCTAAGTCTTCTTTTTTTTTTTTTTTTTAAGATTTTATTTATTTATTTGACAGAGAGAGATCACAAGTAGGCAGAGAGGCAGGCAGAGAGAGAGAGGAGGAAGCAGGCTCCCTGCCGAGCAGAGAGCCCGATGCGGGACTCGATCCCAGGACCCTGAGATCACGACCTGAGCCAAAGGCAGCGGCCCAACCCACTGAGCCACCCAGGCGCCCTCTAAGTCTTCTTTGAAGAAGTGTCTGTTCAGGTCCAGTGTCCATTTTTAGATTGGGTTATTTGTTTTTGCTTTTATTTTTGATATTGCGTTACATGACTTTCTTATATACTTCGGATATTAACCACTTTTCAGATATGTGGTTTGTAGATATTTTCTCTTATTCCATGGATTGCCTTTTGTTTTGTTGATAGTTTCCTTTACTGTGCAGAAGGTTTTTAGTTTGCTGTAGTCCCAATTGTTTGTTTTTATTTTGTTGCCTTTGCTTTGGTGTTAAATCCAAAATCATTGCCAAGATATCAAGGAGTTTATCCTCTATGTCGTTGTTTTACCCTCAAGAGTTTTACATTTTCAGGTCTTACATTCAAATATCAAACATTTTGAGTTGATTTGTATGTAGGGTGTAAGATAAGGATCAAATTCAATTCCTTAGCATATGAATGTTCAGTTTTCCCAGCACCACTTATTGAAGACACTGTCCTTTCCCCATTATATATTTTTTGACATCTGTGTTGAAAATTAATTGACCATATATGAATGGGTTTATTTCTGGGCTCTCTATTCTATTCCATCGACCCATAGGTCTGTTTTTATGCTAATACCACACTGTTTTGATTACTATAGCTTTGCAATGTAGTTCGAAATCAGAAAGTGTGATGCTTTCAGCTTTGCTTTTCTTGGTCAAGATTGCTTTGGTTATTTACAGTCTCTTGTCATTCCATATGGATTTTAGAATTGCTTTTACATTTCTGTGAAAAATGTCATTGGAATTTTGACAGAGATTGCATTAAATCTGGGTATTGCTTTGGGGACTATGCACATTTTAACAATACTAGTTTTTCCAATCTAGCAGCATGAAATATTTTTTAATTTATTTTACCTTTTTCAGTTTCTTTCACTAATGTTTTATAGTTTTCAGATTACAGATCTTTCACCTTGGCTTACATTTATCTTGAGTATTTTATTTTATTTTTTCAGAGAGGGAGATAGAGCAAATAAAAATAAAAAGTGAATGCAAAATTAAAAATTTGTAAAGAAAATAACATAAAACCTCTTGCAACCCTGCCCTTATTTTGGTAATATCGCTGAATGACTTCCATCAGAGAATCCTAATGAAATAGGCACATCTCACTTGCTAACCTATGAACACTTTGGCCTAGAAAATGTTATTATACTGACAGTCACATAACTTCCAGGACCTAATAATCTGAAATTTATATATTGACAATGACTCTAGGTAAATCCAACATTGGGCCGCAGACTGAATTTCTTTTTAAGATTTTATTTTATTTAGAGACCGTGCATGTGTCCGTGCACAAGCAGGGGGAAGGGACAAAGAGAGGGAGAATCTCAAGCAGACTCTGAGCTGTGTGAAGTCCAACGTGGGGCTTGATCTCAAGACCCTGAGATCATAACCTGAGCCAAAATCGAGAGTTAGATGTGCAACCTACGAAGGCCGCCAAGTATCCCAGCCATGGGATGAATTTTTAAACAAGTATTAAAATAATTTTTTTATTGGTCAGTTTTTAAAATCTTCAACAATGACAATATTTATATTCAGATTTCATGGAAAAAGGAGATAACACATGCATTTGAAATAATAGTATTAAAGTGATACTAAGTAAAATATCTCCTTTTGATTATATTATTTACTGAGGTGGAATTCACATAAAGTTAACCATTTAAAAAGAATTTTTTTAGAGAGAAAGAGAGTGATGGGGAGACACAGAGTAAGAGGGAAAGAATCTTAAGCAGGCTCCACACTTAGGACCCTGAGATCATGACCTGAGCCAAATCAAGAATCAGTGCTTAACTTACTGAGCCACCCAGACACCCCTAAAATTAACTATTATAAATTAAACAATTCAGCAGCATTTAGTACATTCACAATGTTGTGCAACCACAGTCTCTATCTAGGTCCAAAATATTTCTATCACATAGAGTATAACTCTACCTATTAAGTAGTTTCTTCCCATGTCCCCTCCCTTCAACCCCTGGCAGCCACCAATCTGTGTTTGGTCTCCATAGTTTTATCTGCTCTGGGTATTTCATCTAATAGGAATCAAACAATATATGACCTTTGTGTTTACCTACTTTCATTTAGCACAATGTTTTCAAGCTTCATCTACATTGTAGCATGTATCAGTACTCCTTTCCTTTTGATCACTCAATAATATCATTGCATGCATACACAACAGTTCATTTATTCATTCATCTGTTGATGGACATTTGAACAGTCTCCACTTTTTAGCTATTATGAATAACTGTTATGAACATATGTGTATATGTTATATGTTATGTATATGTTATGAACATATGTGTATATGTTTGAGTGCTTATTTTCAGTTCCTTGGGGTATAGACCTAGAAGTGGAATTATAGGGTCATATGGTAATTTTTCTTTAAAGATTTTATTTATTTATTTGACAGACAGAGATCACAAGTAGGTAGAGAAGTAGGCAGAGAGAGAGGGGGAGAAGCAGGCTCCCCGCTGAGCAGAGAGCCCAATGTGGATCTTGATCCCAGGACCCTAAGATCATGACCTGAGCTGAAGACAGAGGCTTTAACCCACTGAGCTACCCAGGCATCCCTCATATGGTAATTTTTACATTTTTGTAGGAATGCCAAACTGTTTTCCACAATGGCTGGAGAAGACTGGACCATTTCCACCAGGAATGTATGAGGGGTCCAACCTCTGCAAATCCTTGCTAACACTTATTATTTTCCATTTTAAAAAATTACGCCATTTTAGTGGGTTTGAAGTGACATCTCACTGTGATTTTGATTTACATTTCCCTAATGACTAATGAGGTTGAGCATCTTTTTACAAACTTATTGGCCACTTACACAACTTATTTGGAGGTATGTCTGTTCATCCTTTGCCTATTTTTTGATTGAGCTGTCTTTTGTTGTTGATTTGTAAAAGTTCTTTATATACTCTGAATACTAGACCCTTCCTTAGCAGATGAGTGGTTTGCAAATATTTTCTTCTAATCTGTGGATTATCTTCTTGCTTTTTTGATAGTGGCCTTCAAGATATAAAAGTTTTTAATTTTGATGTACTCCAGTATATCTCCTTTTTTCTTTTGTGCTTTCGATGTCCTATTGAAAAATCCATTGCCTAATCCAAGGCCATGAAGATTTACCCCTATGTTTTCTTTAAGGGTTTATAGTGATAGGTCTTTTTATTTGTTCTTTTGAAAATTTTTTCTTTAGTCCTTGTTTTTCTAGATACATATAATCGTGTACGCTTTATAAGTGGTCTTATAGTATTAGCTCTTACATTTAGGTCATCAGTCCATTTGGAGTTAATTTTTGTATTCAGTGTGGAATTGGAGTCCAATTTTATTCTTTTACATGTGACCATCTGTTTGTTGAGCACCATTTGTTGAAGAGACTATTTTTCCTCCAATGAGTTGGCTTGTACCAGTGTTGAAAATCAAATGGCAATAGATAAATGAGTTTATTTGGGGGCTTTCAGTTCTATTCAATTGGTGTATATGTTTATCTCTATGCTATTACCACACTGTTTTGGTTACTGTATCTTTGTAGTAAGTTTTGAAATTGGAAAGTATAAGTTCTCAGCTTTGTTTTTCTTTTTCAAGATTCTTTTGGCTACTCAGGGCCCCTATAATTACATATGAATTTACAAACTGGCTTTTCCATTCCTGCCAAAACCAAACAGCTGTTTTGAAAGTTGTTAGGGATTGCATTTAATTTGTAGGTCTCTTTGGGTTGTTTTGCTATCTTAAAATAGCAGTACTTCACGAACAAAGGAATTTTTTTTTAATTTAGCTTTTCTTAATGACTCTCAGCAATATTTTGTATTTTTCAGTATATATATCTTTCACTTTCTTCGTTAAATTTATTCCTAGTATTTTATCCTTTTGGATGCTATTGTAGATAGAATTGTTTTGAGCTTGTTCATTGTTGGTATATAGAAACACAACTGACTTTTTGTGTTGATCTTGTACTTTACAGCTTTCCTGAATTTGTGTCTTAGTTATAGTAGCTTTTTTTGTGAATTATTTGGGATTTCTATATATAGAATCATGTATCTGCAAGGAGAGGTGGAAAGTTTATTTCTTCCTTTCCTTGTGAATGCATTTAATTTCTTCTTCCCTAATTGCTCTGTCTAGAACTTCTGTGACAGTGGTGAATAACAATGGTGAAAGTGAGCATCTTTATGTAGTTCCTGATCTTAGAGAGAAATCTTTCAATCTTTCACCATTGAGTATGATCCTAATTGTGTGTTTTTCATAAATGCCCTTTATCATATTGAGAAAGTTCCCTTCTATTTCTAGTTTTCTCAATGTTTTTATCGTAAAACATTGTTGAATCTTGTCAAATGCCTTTGTTGTTCAGTTGCGATGATTATGTGGGTTTTTTCCTTTTATTCTATTAATGTGGTTCATTATACTGATTGATTTTCTTATGTTGATCACCCTTGCATTCCTGGGATAAATCCTGTTGGGTCATGGTGTAGACTATATTTAACATGCTTCTGGATTCTGTTTCCTAGTATTTTTTTTTTTTTGAGAAATTTTCATCTATATTCATAAGGAATATTAAGCTATAATTTTTTCTTGTATTTATTTGACTTTCCTGGCCTCATAGAATGAATTAGGAAGTATTCCTTCCTCTGCTGTTTTTGAAAGGGTTTGTGAAGGATTGGCATTAATTTTTTGTTAAATGTTCAGTAAAATTCACCAGTGAAGCCATCTGGTCCTGAATTTTCTTTCTTAAAAGGCTTTTGGGATTGTTGATTCAATATCTCTGTTTGTTATAGTTCTGTATAGATCTTTTATTTCTTCTTTTTAAAAAAAGATTATTTTAAAAAAAATTTTAAGTAATTTCTACACCCAACGTGGAGCTCAAACTCACAACCCCGAGATCAAGAGTCACACACTCCATCAATGAACCAGTCAGGTGCCCCAAGATTTTCTGTTTCTTCTTGAGTCAGTTTGGTATCTGTGTTTTAGGAACTTGTCCATTTCATCTAGGTCCAATTTGTTGGCATACAATAGTTCATAATATTTTTATTTTGTAAAATAAGTAGTTAATATTCTCATTTCCATTTCCGATTTTAGTTATTTGAAATTCTCATTCTCTTTCTTTGTCATTCTCTCATTCTCATTCTCTTTCTTTGTCATTCTAGCTGAAGATTGTTAATTTTGTTGATTTTTCTCAAAGAACTGAATTTTGTTTTCATTAATTATACTGTTTTCTTATTCCCTATTTTATTTATCTCCACTCTGGTATTTACTATTTCCTTCCTTTTTCTAGGTTTGGGGTTAATGTGCTCTTCTTTTCTAACTCCTTAAGGTGTGAGGTTGGATTTTATGAAGATATATATATATATATATATATATATATATATATATAAAATTATATATATGATATATAAGATATAGATCATGATATATAAACATATATATCATGATATATATTTATTTAAGATATATATTTATTTAATATATAAAATCTTTAAAAGGTATACATATCTTTTAAAGATTTAATATATTTATTTGAGAGAGAGAGTGAAAGACAGCATGAGAGAGGAGAATGTCAGAGAGAGAAGCAGACTCCCTGTAGAAGTGGGAGCCTGATGTGGGACTTGATCCCAGGACTCCAGGATCATGACCTGAGCTGAAGGCAGTTGCTTAACCAACTGAGCCACCAAGGCACCCAAGATATATATATATATTTTTAGTGTAAGCATTTATTGCTATAAACTTCCCTCTGAGCACTGCTTTTACTACACCCAGTAGTTTTGGTATATTGTGTTTCCTTTTCATTCACCCTTAAGGGTTTTCTGATTTTCCTGTGATTTCTTCTTTAAACCATTGATTGTTTGAGAGAAGGTTGTTTAATCTTCTACATTACATACTTGTGAATTTTCTTGTTTTTCTTATGGTATCAACTTCTAGTCTTTTCCATTGTGTTTGAAGAGAATACTTTGAATCATTTCAATTTCTAAAAATTTATTGAGACTTTTTTTGGTAGCCTAATGTATGGTTTATTTTGGTAAATGTTTGGCAAATGTTTGAAAGATTTGCGGTCATCTGGTGGGATGTCCTATATATCTCGGCTAGGTCTAGTTTGCTTACAGGGTTGTTCAATTGTCTAAATATTTAAAATATAAAAATATTTATAAATCAAGTTTTAAAAAGTTAAATTTGTCCTCCTACCTCAAAATATACAATAATAGAGAAGATTAAGATTTAGAATTTTCTAAGACTCTTTGGAATTCCACTCTGGAGCATGGTGGCCCTGCTCCATGGGTAACAGCCTGGAAGAAGAGCAGGTCTAAGGACAGTACTGGCCACTATTGAAGTCAGGCTTCATTTAGACCATCTAGCAGACTGTTAGTGCCACCTCCAACACCCCCACCCAGGGCTTAAGCCACCCACCTGACTTTGGGTGAGTGCATTCAAGTGAATAAACTCAGTTACTTCTTGCCATATTAGGACCAATGAAGTTCTCTGGTCCCATGCCCATTTCATACTTCCTGTACCATAAAATGGGTACCTTAGTACCAGTTTGACAGTCACTTGATATGCCATGGTTATGTGCTCAGTCTCTACCAAGATTCACTTCAAGACCTCCTTTCCAAAAGGAAAGTTGTTTTCTGCTGCAGAAGGCATGGCTTTGCTCCAAACCCTTATAGGTTTGTATTATAGGTTTCTTATCAAGGCTTTCCAGAGACTCCTCATAGTGAGTTTATCTGCCATGGATATCTCTAGTGCCTTGGATAGGCTGGGTCTTAGGGTCAAAATGTCAGGGCTGCTCACATCCTGGACCTGTAATAGTCCTTTCTTATTCTGGGCCTCATTCAAAATTGTTAACTTCTGAGTCACCCAATTAGTGAGTTGAAGCAATATTCCCAGATGAAGTACATGTTGCCTCCAAAATCCAGAGACCCATCAGGTACTGTGTCTCTTTCCTAAAGATAAGGGGTAACAGGTACAAAAAATTGGTCTTATGAAAGGATGAACTGGCATGGCCAGATTATTCACTGATACGACAGGCTTCCAAATTTTGTTAGGGTTTATGTCCTACCCTCTGGAATATTTCCTCAGAACCTCCTACTTCTTTTTCACTGAATCTGATTAACATGATATTTTACCAATATAGTGGATCAGCACTATATTCTGTGAAATGTTAAAATTATCAAAGTCTCCGTGGACTGTCTTGTGACAGAGAACAGAAGCATTTACATAGCTCTGGGGCAAGACAATGTGTACTTCTGTCCTTTCCATGTAAATATTATCCTCATTTGCTCTTCTTTATTAATGGAGATTGAAAATATTCCATTTACCAAGACATTTGTTACTTACTATTAGGTGTGTTGTAGCAAACCAGTAATACCTGGTACAACAGCTATAACTAGAACTACCACTTGGCTGACGTTTTGGTAGCATACCACTTAATGCCACAATCTCTCTGGTTTCTGCAGGGGCCATAAAAGTGAATTGAATGGGAAATACCACCCAGCATCCTTTAAATTTTTGAGAGTGACTCCCTTAGCAAATGCACCCTCATCCATGGAGAAAATCAGTGGAGGAGCCTTGGTGCTAAATTGGAAGTGAAAAGACTCCCTTCTGATCTCGATCAGTCCCAGACTAGAGTTTACTTTTCTTCTTCTTTTTTAAGATTTTATTTATTTATTTGACAGTGAGAGAGAGTACAAGCAGGCGGAGCGGCAGCGAGAGGGACTTCGAGTTATATTTCAAGGCTGCAGTGATCAGGACAGTATGACACCGGCAAAAAAAAAAAAAAAAAGAAAATCTATTAATGGAATAGAAGAGAAAGCCCAGAAATGTACCCATAATTATATCATCAATTAATCTTTCACAAAGCAGGAAAGACTACACAATGGGAAATGATGATGGGAAAACCGGACAGTTACATGCAAAAGCACCTGGTGGCTCAGTTGGTTAAGCATCTGACTTGGGCTCAGATCATGATCCCAGAGTCCTGGGATTGAACCCCATGCAGGGCTCTCTGCTCAGCAAAAGTGTGAAACTCTGCACTGAAAGTCCCGAGTCCTGCAAAACCCCTGACTCCAGGCAGACCAGGTGATCTCTGCTCCTCAAGCTCTTTCCCAGGACTCCTGGGGGTGACCCTCAGGGAGCAGAGCCTCTCTGTTGGGACCTGCTGGATCACTTCCTTACACCAGACACAAAAATAAATTCAAAATGTGACTCTCTGTCAAAAAAAAAAAAAAAATATATATATATATATATGCAGAAAATGTGAGTGGTCTGGGTAGAAGCTCAAACCAGCCACAACATTTCCTTGAACCAAAGCCCAACCTAGAAAAAGGCTCTAACTCAATTCTATGAAGCTGAGAGGTGAGGAAGCTGCAGAAGAAAAATCTGAAGCTAGCAGAGGTTAGTTCATGAAGTTTAAGGAAAGAATTGATGGATTTGAAGGGCCCTGGAACAACCCTTGCCTAGAATTCTCTGTCCAGTGATCCATCTCCAACCATTCTCTATCACCCATCTGTCATTTGAGGTTTTAGGTTATGAGTAACTTCAGCAACACTTGATTAGACTATCAGGGTGTTCACAAATTGATGGAGAAGTTGAAAAGCCAGGGGCAGAGTCTTCACACACAAGTGAACTCCTTACTCCCCATCACCTATGTCACCCATCCCCACCTACCCACTTCCGCTCTGCAACCATCAGTTTGTTCTCTAGAGTTAAGAGTCTGTTTCTTGGTTTGCCTCTCTACCCCTCCACCCCACTTTCCTTATTTGTTTTGTTTCTTAAATTCCACATATGAGTGAAATCATGTGGTATTTGTCTTTCTCTGCCTGACTTATTTCACTTAGCATTATACTCTCTAGATCCATCCATGTCATTGCAAATGGCAAGATTTCATTCTTTTTTATGGCTGAATAATATTCCATTATATATAAAGTCACACATACACACACATATATATATGCACACCACTTTTTTAAAAATTATTTTTATTAACATATAATGTATTATTTGCCCCAGGGGTACAGGTCTGTGAATCATCAGGCTTACACACTTCACAGCACTCAGCATATCACATACCCTCCCCAATATCCATAACCCAACCACCCTCTCCCTACCCCATCTCCTCCCAACAACCCTCAGTTTGTTTTGTGAGATTGAGAGTCTCTTATGGATTGTCTCCCTCCCGATCCCATCTTGTTTCACTTTTTTACATACCACTTCTTTATCCATTCATCAATTGATGGATACTTGTGCTATTTCCATAGTTTGGCTATTGTAGATAATGCTACTATAAACATCGGGAGGCATGTAACCCTTTGAATTAGTATTTTTGTATTCTTTGGGTAAATACTTAGTAGTGTGATTTCTGGATCATAGGGTGGTTCTATTTTTAATTTTTTGAGGAACCTCCATATTGTCTCCTACAGTGACCGTACCAATTTGCATTGCCACCAACAGTGCGTGAAGATTCCCCTTTCTCCACATCCTTGCCAAAAACTGTTGTTTCCTGTGTTGTTGATCTGACAGGTGTGATGTGATATTGTAGTCTTGATTTGCATTTCTCTGATAATAAACAATGTTGAGCATCTTTTCATGTCTCTATTAGCCATCTGTATGTCTTCTTTGAAAAAATGTCTATTCATGACATCTGCCAATTTTTTAATTGGATTATTCATTTTTGGGGTGTTGAGTTTCATAAGTTCTTTATTTCTTTTGGATAGCAACCCTTTATTGAATATGTCATTTGCAAATATCTTCTACCATTCCACAGGTTGCCTTTTAGTTCTGTTGACTGTTTCCTTCACTGTGCAGGAGCTTTTTATTTTGATGAAGGCCAATAGCTATTTTTGCTTTTGTTTCCTGTGCCTTGGGGAACATATCAAAAAAGAAGTTGCTATGGCCAATGTCAGAGAAATTACAGCCTGTACTTTCTTCAAGGACTCTTCTGGTTTCAGGTCTCATATTTGGGTCTTTAATCCACTTTGAATTTATTTTTAGATATGGTGTAAGAAAGGGGTCCAGTTTCATTCTTTTGCATGTAGCTGTATAGTTTTCCCATCACCATTTGTTGGAGAAACAGTATTTTTCCCATTGTATATTCTTTCCTGCTTTGGGAAAGATTAATTGACCATATAATTATGGGTACATTTCTGGGCTTTCTCTTCTATTCCATTAATCAAAGTTGTCTATTTTTTGCCTGTATCATATTGTCTTATCACTACAGCTTTGAAATATAACTTGAAGTCTGGAATTGTGATGTCTCCATCTTTTCTTTTTTCTTTCTTTCTTCCTTTCTTTCTTCTTCTTCTTCTTCTTTTTTTTTTTTTTTTGAGATTTAATTTATTTATTGGACAGTGAGAGAGAGTACAAGCAGGGGGAGTAGCAGGGAGAGGGAGAACCAGGTTCCTGCTGAGTAAAGAGCCCTACATGGGGCTCCATCCCAGGACTCTGGGATCATGACCCGAGCCCAAGTCAGATGCTTAACTGACTGAGCCACCCAGGCACTCCTTTACTTTTCTTTTTCAAGATTGTTCAGCTATTTCAGGTCTTTCATGGTTCCATACAAATTTAGGATTGTTTTATTCTAGTCTTGTGAAGAATGTTGTTGGTATTTTGATAGGAATTGCTTTAAATCTGTCCATTGCTCTGGGTAGTATAGCCATTTTAACAATATTTTTTTTTCCAATCCATGAGCATGGAATGTCTTTTCATTTCTTAGTGTCATCTTCAATTTCTTTCATCAGTGTTTTATAGTTTTCAGAGCACAGATCTTTCACCTTTTTGGTTGGGGTTTATTCCTAGGTACCTTATTATTTTGGGCACATTTTAAAGTGAGATTGGTTCCTTACTTTCATTTTCTGCTGTTCCATTATTGGTGTAAAGAAATGCAACAGATTTCTGTACATTGATTTTTGTATCCTGCAATTTCACTGAATTTGTGTTTTGTTTCTAACAGTTTTTTGGCCAGTCTTAAGGGTTTTCTACAGAGTATCATGTCATCTGCAAATAATGAAAGTTTTACTTTTCATGCTGACTTAAATGTGCTTTAATTCTTTTCATTGTCTGATTGCTGAGGCTAGGACTTTCAGTACTATGTTAAATGACAGTGGTGAGAGTGGCCATCCCTGTCCTGTTCCAGACTGTAGCGGAAAAGCTCTCAATTCCCCACCCCACCCCACCCCCACCTGGAGGATGGTATTCACTGTAGGTTTTTTTTGTATAGGGCCTTTATCATGTTGAAATAAGGTCTCTCTATTCCTCCTTTGCTGAGGGTTTGTTTTTTTTTTTAATCATGAACGAATGTTGTACTTCGTTAAATGCTTTTTCTGCATTTGCTGAAAGCATCATATGGTTCTTATCCTTTCTTTTATTAATGTAGTGTGTCACATTGCTCGATTTGTAAACTTTGAACCAGGAATAAATCCCAGTTGATCTTGGTGAACTTTTTTCTTTTTTCTTTTCTTTCTTTCTTTTTTTTTTTTGGTGGGTGGTAGAGCAAAGTTTATTGAGTGATAGCAAAGTGATAGTACCAAGCTCCCAAGGAGGGATTGCCTGTGAAAGATTTTTTAATGTGTTGTTGGATTTGGTTTGCTAATATTTTATTGAGGGTTTCTGCATCAATGTTCATCAGAGATATTAGCCTATAGTTCTCTTTTTTGTATGGTGCCTTTTTCTGGTTTTGGTATCAGGATAATGCTGGCCTCATAGAATGAATTTGGAAGTTTTCCTTCCTTTTCTATCTTTTGGAGTAGTTTGAGGAGAGTAAGTATTAACTCTTCTCTAAATGTCTTGTGAATTCCCCTGGGAAGACATCTGGTCTTGGACTTCGGCCTGTTGGGAGATTTTTGATTATTGATTCTATTTCTTTGCTGGTTATCAGTCTGTTCAAGTTTTCTATTTCTTCCTGTTTTGGTTTTGGTAAGTTTTATGTTTCTGGGAATTTATCCATTTCTTGTAGGTTGTCCAATTTGTTGGCATATAATCTTCATAATATTCTCTCATAGTTGTTTATATTTCTGTGGTGTTGGTTGTGATTTCTCCTCTCTCGTTTGTGATTTCATTTATTTGGGTCCTCTTTCTTGTTGCCTTGATAAGTCTGACTATGGGTTTATCACTTTCACTAATTTTTTCAAAGAACCAGCTCCTGGTTTGATTGTTCTGTTGGTGGTGGTGGGGATGGGAGGTTTAAATTATTATTAATTTCTGCTCTATTCTTTATTATTTCCCTACTTCTGCTGGCATTAGGCTTTGTTTGTTGTTCTTTTTCTAGCTTCTTTAAAGTTAAAAGTAGGCTGTTTATTTGAGATTTTTCCTACTTCTTGAGGAAATCCTGTGTTGCTACACACTTGCCTCTTAGAACTACTTTTGTGGCATTCCAGTGGTTTTGGATCATTGTGTTTTCGCTTTCATTTGTTTACATATGCTTTTTAATTTCTTCTTTGATTTCCCGAGGGACTGACTCATTGTTTAGCTGCATGTTTTCTAAACTCTATATATTTGTGGTCTTTTCAGATTTTTTTCTTGGTTGACTTCTGGTTTCAGCATTGTGGCCAGGAAAGGAGCTCAGTGTGATATCAAATCTTCTTGAATTTGTTGAGACCTGTTTTGCAGCCTAATATGTGATCTATTCTGGAGACTGTCCCATGTGCATTTGAAAAGAATGTGTATTCTGCTATTTTAGGATGGAATGTTCTGAATATACTTGTGAAATCCATCTGGTTCAGTGTGTCATTCAAAGCCCCTATTTCCATGTAGACTTTTTCTCAGCTCCTATTCGAATCAACTTTTCTGATTGCCCCCTGAGAGGCATTCACCAAGCCTGTCTGGGAGGGGGACTCTCCATGATGACACCCACCCTTTAGGAATGGCATTGAGACAAATGATGGCTTGAGGATACCATTGCTCAAATGCATTCCCCAGAAGCAGATGCTGAGATGTGAATTTCTAGGCAAATCATTTATTAAGCTCCTAGCAAACACCAGTTAAGGGGATTGGGATGCAGAATGGGGAAGGGAAGAAGCCGAGCCAGAGCAGCCTCAGACAAAAGACCTCATTGTCTCCTGGGAGTGCTCCCACAGGGGGGGTGTAAGGGACACCTCAGATGTCCCAATCTGGGGCCAGGGCACTGGGCTCCCATGCTGGCTAGTGATTTCATCACACTCCTACTATATTCAGACTCAGCTGACTGGTTCCGCAGGAGGAACAGAACTGAGTGTGGGGCCTGGAAATGTGTGGGATATAGATCATTCTGTCCACGACCTCATTTTACAGATGGGAAACTGAGGCCCAGAAAGGTGAGACCCTTTGCTTCTTCTGCTTACATTTACTGAGCGAATACATCTCTGTGCCAGGACTTGAGCTAGAGCTAGGAATAGAGGACAAGGGGACAGGAGACTCCAACCTTATCATTATCGCTTTTTTCCTTTAAATAATTCTAGATTCCTAGGAAGTTGCCAAAAGTCCCATGGATCTTTCACCCAGTTTTCCCCAGTAGTAACATCATAAGTAAAAGCACAGCGTAATATCAAAACCGAGACGCTGTTATTGGCAAAACCCTACAAACATTGTCCAGATCTCACCCGTGTTAATGTGGACTATTCATCTGTGTGTGTGTGTGTGTGTGTGTGTGTGTGTGTGGCTCTGTGTACTGTCATCACATGGATAGATTTGCTGGTCACCACAATCGAGGTGCAGAGCTTTTCCATCACCACAGAGGAGCTCCCTGGGCATCCCCTTCACTTTTGTGTCCTACCTACCATTCCTAACCCTTGGCCACTGCTAAACTGCTTTCTCTTTCAGACCTTTGTGGTGTGGGGGCAGCCCAGGTGGGCAGGAGATACAGATTACAAATCTTGGTAGTACGTGGACTATTATATACAAATATATGTAAATATAATTGCCTATATAAATACAGAAATGAAATGATACCATGACATATTTGGGGTATAGTTAATATAACATTTCTGGGGGTGTCTAAATCCAAGTAAATCCATTGGAATGGGACTGGAAATGGGATGCTTTCAGCCCTTTGAAGGAATGAGGTGGTGCACGCAGGCAACTCTGGGCTCCTTTGTCTTGTGTAAATACACAAGCAAAACCCCAGAATGCTCTCGGCCCTGGAAAGTGAGAACGGGGCTGAGGAGGGAGGGGGATTCCTTTTTCCCATCCACTCTCTTGGGCGGTTCCAGTTTTCACCATGCACACGTCTTGCTTTTTTTTTTTTTTTTTTTAAGATTTTATTTATTCATTTGAGAGAGAGACAGAGCACAGCAGGGGGAGAGGGAGAAGCAGCCTCCCTGCTGAGCCCCGAGCCTGACCCAGGAGGTTGGGGGGTGCTTGATCCCAGGACCCTGAGATAGGGACCTGAGCTGAAGGCAGACTCAACCATCTGAGCCACCCAGGCGTCCCCCCTTTTTTTTATATTAACATATAATGATGCCTTGCTTTTATCAAAAGGAATTAAATCCTGTTTGGATGCTCCTTAAACAAGGTTGAAGAGAAACTCTGTATCATCAGCTCCTTGCTTTCTCCTCTCCCCTGGGTTTTCCAAAGGTTCCCTTGGGACTTAGAAGGCTGAAAAGGGGGTCCGCAGCCTTCAGTTGTCATGGCAGCGACGGCTTCTGGAGATAAAATATCCAGACCTGGCCTTCTCAGCCCTGCATGCAAAGGGCTGGAACAGCCCCCACCCCGCCGGAACAGCAGCATCCTCGCACCAACCTGGGTCCCGTGAGGGTTTCCAAGATGCCTTTAGTAGTACTGGTATGTAAGCCAGTCAGCAGTGTTATTTCAGAAGGACATTGTGTTCCGCACACAAGCGATTTGCAGTCTGAGACATGTTCTGCTGATGCTAAAAACACGTCTAGCTTCTGGCTTGGAGCACCAAGTCCCCCTTCTCCTCCCCTGCAGTAATCTGGTTTACCTGTCTCCATTGCTTTCTAAACACCAACCCTTTTCAGAGGCTGTCTTTGGGCAGCCCGTTCTCTGCCCAATTCTCAGCCCATTCTCACCCAGTGGCAGAAACAGGAAGGATTATTTATGGTTTCTAAGAACAGCCCTTGTTGACTGGAAGAAGAAAATCAGACTGTCCTCCAAGGGAGTGGCTCCTAATGGCTTGTATTCTTTCCTGATGAAGTCAACAAAAACAAATGACATAAATGAATTTCTCAAAGAATTAATTGTGATATACTGAATTCTCAGTAAGTTCTTCTACTTTAATTCAGGTAAGTCCTAATAGAGTAAAAGGGCAGTGGGAACTGGAGGAGGAAAATAAATTAGCTTTCCTGAGGAGGAGTGGCATATTTCCTGAGGGGAGGGGAATATTTGTGGTGGCCCTCGAAGGTTGAAGAGGAGTTTACCAGGTTAAAGAAAGGAGGAAGAGAGCTATTATATGCTTGGTTGCTTACACCAAGGGCCTGACTCTCTCTAGAGATTTCCTGAATGATCTCATGTTGCCATGACCCCAACACTTCTGCATCCCCAGGATTTAAGAAGCAGTTTCAGGGGAGCTCAGAGTGTAAAGAAATGGAGAGAGGAGAGGGCTAAGACACATGTGGTCCACACGGGGCCTGTAATCCCAGATGCTCTCTGGTTCTCTTGTAGAACCAGGATTCTAGGCCCTATCCCCAGCCTAGAGGAAGGCCTGGCCATTGATGCTGTGGTTCCTGCAGGTACAAATCAAACAGTTAAAGGAACACAAAGGAAGGGACAAAAAGAAGGACAAGGGAAGGTAGAGTGAGCAGGGGAAGCCTGTTTTGATGAAGATCTCAGGCCACGATTCACAGCGGGAACAAGGGGCAGACCTTCTCCAAGGTCTAACATTTGAGCTCACACTTCCTTCCTCTGGGATTTCCAAAGCCCAATGGCTCTTAACAAAAGCTCATTAACAAGAGGAGGCAAGAATAATATTTTTATTTCGTCCAACAAAAAGTCCGAGTTTACAGCTCCCAGACGTATTCCAAGAACCAATTCTTAGGAAACTGGATGACGATATAAATCTTCACAGTTCCTGGATCAGCCCAAGATTCTTTTCCACATAAGTAAACTGCAAGGACTCCACGCTCCCTGCCTCTTTCCTCCCTTTCTCTGTGCGGAGCCGGGCCTTACTTTGGCATGCTACCTCCTCAGTGTAGAGGCTGCTGGAAAAAAAGCCATGTTAGGGGACCAGGGCTCTTGTCCCACCCCTGGAAACTTCCAAGTTACTCCTTCAGGAAGCTGCAGCCAGTCCCAGGAGCTGGGCCTCAACTTCCCCATCTAGAAAGGAGAGGTTGTATTAGATCTTTCATAGAAAAAACAACTGTATACATATTTTTAGTGAAGTCAGCTAAAAGGAACTAAAAGTCAGCCAAGGAACTAAAAATGAATTGTAAGGCTGTAGGCAGACATAATTTCTGTAAGTCTCTGTACTGCTCCAAGCTTAAAAGTGGAGAAAGAGCAGGGAGGAGGGCGGTAGACTTCTGCAGCCCGGTCCCCACAGCACCCCCTTCCCGCCCATCGTCGGCTTTCAGCAAAGGGAGTGTGCCTCACCCTTGTCGCCTGTCTCCTGAACTGAACGGCGGCACCAGTCAGTGCCTCCAATGCTAAGGAGGCAAAAGAGGGGTGGGGGGGTAAGGGGGGGGTGGCCAAGGAGGAGAGGTCCTTGCCCGGCTTTGGAACCCTGCCCCGCTCGCTCTGGAGGACAGACCCCTCCAGGAGGAGACATGAAGGAGGACAGCAGCCAGCATGTGTCCAGTGCGACTTGCCAGGAGGAGGATTGCTGGTGTCCCCGGGGAGCCCAACAACCTCACGTGGGTAGGTCTGAGCAGCCCCTTTTTACACGTGAGGAAAACAAGGGACGGGAAAAGTGGCCCGAGGCACAAGAGGTGGACGCCAAGCGTCGGTTTCATGGGTGGTGGGGTGAGCTGAAGCATGAGGACCGTTACCCCTGGGCTGGCAGTCCAAGTCACGCGCCCGCAGCCCTTTCTGCTTCAAGAAGGCTAACTGCCGTTCTTTTTGACTGTAAATAATCAAAACGGCCTTCTGAATGACGAAAATGAACCAAATGTCTGTTCTGGGTCAGGTATTTCTTCGAATCCTCCCAAGCACGTGGAAGGGTGGGCAGAGCAGACAGAGCCCCACTACTGAGAGCGCTGCTCAGAGAGGTCCCCGAGGCTTGCCCCGCAGAACATAAGCAGTTCCTGCAAGGGCTCCGTGTTGCAAGCAAACAAGGCAGGCTCAAGCTCTCCAGCCGAGGGGGCATCTCTGCCACAGAGGGAAGGGGCCTGGGCAGGGCTGGTGGGGCTCAGAGCATCCTGGTCCAGGCTCTGCTCCCTCAGAATGTCTGCCGCACAGGGTCTTATTGGGACCTCCTGTTTGCACAAGCATTTTGCAGTCGGAGATGTGTTCTGCTGATGCTAACTGTCCCCATGATCCCAGGGCTGCCTGTGAAAGCGGACACTCCCAGCAGGAGCCCTATTTGCTCTCCCTACATTTTCCTGAAGCCGTGGGACAGCACGTCAAGGCCCAGCAGACTGACAGGGACCAGATCACACCCACCGGTGGAACCACTGCAGGGATTCAAGAGGAGGAAGACGCGCCCCAGCCTTCCAGGGCTGAAACCACAGATAAGAATAGCAGATGAAAATGTAATAGCTTCTGAAATTTTATATATCAATCAAAGTGATAACAGAACTTGCTGAAGTGTTGTTAGTGACCTTAACAGCCCTGATTTCTTTGGAAAGTTCATTTCAGCTTTAGAGGGGCGTGGTTGGGGAGGATACACCAGATTTCTTGTTGTAGTAGAATTAAACCTACTTGCTTCAGCAGGCCAGGAGCTCCTGCATATATATATATATATATATATATATATATATTGTCCTCCTGGGGACCTGACCCCCAGCTGGGCACCCCTGGGGTTAAAATCTATCTATCTATCTATCTATATATATATATATATATATATATCCTCCCTAGAAATGTGGGATCAGGACAAGCATGTTCTATGTGATCTCAACCTGAGGCCACAGATCCAGAGGCCCAGCCAAGGGCATGGGCAGGGTCCCTCCCTGTCCCTAGCCTGTGGCCTCCTTGTTTCTCCAGACTTCCTTGTCTTTCCTGAGACATCCTATCCCTCCCATGTCCTATATATATAAATAATATATATAAAATATAATATAATAATATATATAATATATAATATATTATATGTATATAATATATAATATATAATATAATATATATATATATATTTTTTTTTAACCCCCAGGGGTGCCCAGCTGGGGGTCAGGCCCCCAGGAGGACAATCATCCTTAGCAAATAGCCTGAAAAACAAGTCCTTGCAATCCTGTCTCCCAGGTGTGAGTTGCATAACATGAACGAGGGCAACTTTTTTTGGCTTTGAAATATACATTCCTGTATGTACCCTTACATTATGCCCTAAGGTGGGGAGCACAGGAAAAAAGCCTCCATGGAGCACACGAGAGACTGAGTCCTGGAGAGGTGACTTTTCCAGGCCATGCGGTGAGTTAGCAGGCTGGACGGAGGTGGTGGAGCCCCTTCTCTTGACAGATGCCTGGAGCTGACTAAACCTCAAACCCTGCAGATCGTCCTTAGAACCGGAGTGGGGCGCTGTGCGTGGTTGACTGGAGCGGGGAGATGGCTCTGTGGGATGCTCGTGTAGCCAGGCCACTTCAGTCATTCACTAAATATTGACCCAAGTGACCATCACAGCCCAGCTAACTGTTCAGGTTTTGAGATTCATTTGCTACTGAAACAGACATAAGTCCTCATCCTCCTGGAGCTCACATTCTAGTCCAGGGGGGAGGTAGACCAAAAAAAGACAAAACCAAAAGCAAACGTCCTAAGGGAGCTCATCATATAGTGTATTGGAAGGTGATGCATGCTGTAGAAAGAAGAGAGTAGAGCAGGGTAACGGGAATTAGTAGTTTGGGGTAAGGTGAGATCCATTTTTAAAAATAGGGTGCTCTGGGTAGACTTCTGTTGAGAAGCTGTGAGACAAACAAAAGCTTGAATGATGTGAGGCAGTTAGCCAGGTAGAGATGTCTGGGAGAAGAGTATTGCAGAGGGAATAGTCAGTGCAAATGCCCTGGGACAGAAATGTGCCTGGCATGATCAAGAAATACTGAGGAGGTCAGTATGGCTGGGGCTGAGTGAGGGAGGAGGAGAGCCGGAGCTGAGGAGAGCCGGAGCTGAGGGCAGCCACGTCATGGGGCCATGTCATGAAAGGACTGTGGGGGCCATGTCCCTGGTAGTTATTCTAAGCAGGGTGAGGAACCATGTGAAGACTTTAAACAATGGAGTGACTTCATCTAACTTACATTTGAACAGAATCTCCAGGGCAGCTGAGTAGTCAGAGTAGTCCAGGTGAGTGGCAATGGTGGCTTTGGCTGCAGAGAGGCAATCAGATTCTGGATCAATTTCTAGTGTACATGTAATAGGGATTTGCTTGTGGGATGGATGTCAGGTAGGCAGGAAAGAAAGAAACAAGGCACCACTCCATTGTTTATAGTCTGAAAAGCTAGGTAAATGGAGGGGGGTCATTCACTGAGATGGGAACGCCAAGTGGCTCAGACTTAGGGATAGTTTGAGATGCATGTTGACATTTAAGTGGAGATGTGAAGTAGGCAGTTGGATCTCCAAGCCCACAGTTCCAGGCATGTCTCGATCTTGCCCACGCACTTGAAAACCATGGAGCTAGATAGACTTAACAGGAAGTTCATCTGTAGAGAAAAGAAAAGATGTCTGAGGACTGAGCCCAACTTTCAAAGGTCAGAACAGCACGGATCAATAAGGCAGGATCCTGAGAAGGAGACAGTGAGTTAGAAAGGACAGGAGGACAGGACAAGATCCTGGAAATCAAATGAAAACAGAGGTTCAAAAAGGAAGGAATGCCCTAAACTTCAATGCATGCTGCTGAAGACTGAGAATGACCCCTCTGTTTAACAGGTTATTGTTAATCTCAGTAAGAAAGGCTTCTTTGAGGGATAGAAGTCTGATTGGAGTGGGTTGCCCCACTCTACACTCCCCAGAAAGTGGAATGAGGAAGTGGAGACTGAATAGAGGGCACTCATTCTGGAAGTTTTGCTCTTAAGGAGAAATTGGGCAATCGCCTGAGGCCTCGAGTGGGTAAGGGGGTAAGGCTCCAGGCACAGGTGGCAGGCTGGCCGCCCAGAAGAGCAGAGGAAGACCCACGGTCTTCTCCAGGGTTCGTCCACATCTTTGTGGATTTTTCTGACCTTTCCTGGCAGAGGAAAGTAGCCTCAGCATTGTCTCCATTCTCCAGCAAAAAGGGAAAATCCAGGGGCTACAACTCAGGAGTTAAAATCAGAGCCAAGAAACAATAAACAATCTGCTTATTGTGATAAGGGATAGAGTGAAAACATGTCATACCTTTGATTGAAAGAATGTAGAAAAAAAGGACTTTATTCCAAAAAAACCCAACCAGTTGGGAGCATGACTATATAAAAGAAGCCCAGTGTCCCCTCTATAGGAAAATACACCCAATTCATTCAAGAACTGAGGGAAAGAGGAGTTCAGGATTTTCCTTCCGTGATGTTTTGCTTCTCCACTGATCAGGCAAAAGCAAATAAAAGCAGCAATTTTGCCTGATGGACAACTATTTTGAAGAATAATCCCTATTACTCACAAGTGTTTGGTGCAAGAGGCATTTTCTGAAAACACAAGTGGGAGGGAACACTGCTTCAAGATTCGGGGAAAACAATTTGGCTTTATTAAAGGGCTTCAGAAAGTTTATATATTTTACCCCTAGCAACTCCTCTTTCGGGAATCGAAAGAAACCACTGGAGGTTTGGACAAAGATTGAATCACAAGATTTCTCAGGTACTTGTTTACAGTAATGGATTAAACGTAGGAAAATCAAATGTCCAGACATAGTGCACGAATTTACAACATTTAGACACATTCATATTTAAAAATGTGAGAAATGCGTAGACTATGTTGGTAAGTGGAAAAAAGCCATAGAATTATTTCACGTGAGTGATTCCATGCTATCTTAGGGATTGTGCATTCATTCTCCAACTCTGTCTAGTTTAAAAATTATCCTATTGATTGAATTATTTTAAAATTGTAAACACTATATTATTCTCAATATTTCTAACTGGGTTTTCTTTTCTTTTTTTCTTTAAGATTTTATTTATTTGATAGAGATCACAAGTAAGCAGAGAGGCAGGCAGAGAGAGAGGGGGAACTAGGCTCCCTGCCCAGCAGAGAGCCCGATGCGGGGCTCGATCCCAGGACTGTGAGATCCTGACCCGAGCTGAAGGCAGAGGCTTTAACCCACTGAGCCACCCAGGCACCCCATAACTGGGTTTTCTTCATACCAGCTGAAACTAGTTTCCTTTCTCCCCATTTTTATTCCTGAATTTCTTTTTTTTAAATGGGTGTTTTTCTTTCTTTTCTCTATTTAAAGACTCTACGTATGCTTACAGAATGGATTCTCCCTATTATTGGTTTGATTGGCTATCTTCTTAGCATTCATTGTTTTTGGACTTTGGGCATACCCACTTGCTGGCTCACCTTGAATGGTGTGTGTGTGTGTGTGTGTGTGTGTGTTCGTGCTCTTTCTCTAAAAGTTTCATGGTTGTTTCCATCCATGGAATTTGGGCTCCTAAATTCAGTTCTGGTCTTAGTGGCCTGGAGCTCCCATCCATCGAGATCTGAGGACATTGTGAGGGCAATCACCAAACAGCAGTTGGCCTGGTCCATGTCTAGGTGAGTCAACTCTTCTTTTTCTCCTAAGTACAAAATATGTCAGTCCAGGCAATGGCTGGTCACAACTTTTTTCAGCCCTGTCCCATAATCAGGGCTCCCTCAGCCCAAGGCTCACATCCTTTCCTAGGAGCACAGTTCTTAGAAGCCTCTGCACCAGGAGCTGAGCAGGACTAGAGTTTCCATTCAACAGCCATTGTGTGTTTCTGTTTCATCGCTGGTCAACAGATATGTTTATCTTGTTTTATATAACAGCTGATCTTTTAAATTTTTATCTTCATGTATTTACTTTTTTAAAAAATTTTATTTAAATTACAGTTAGTTAACACACAGTGCAATATTGGTTTCGGGAGTAAAATCCAGTGGTTCATCACTGACATACAACACCCAGTGCTCATCATTGCAAGTGCCCTCCTTAATGGCTATCACCCACCTAGCCCGTCCACCACCCACCTCCTTCTGTCAACCCTCAGTTTGTTCTCTACCATTAAGAGCCTTTTATGGTTTGTTCTCCCCACTTTTTTCCCCTTCCCATATGTTTACCTGTTTTGTTTCTTAAATTCTACACGTGAGTGAAATCATATGGTAATTTTCTTTCTCTGACTGACTTACTTGGCTTAGCATAGTACACTCTAGCTCCAACCACATCATTGCAAATGGCAAGATTTCATTCTCTTTAATGGCTGAGTAATATTCCATTGTATATATATATATGACCTCTTTTTTATCTATTCATCTCTTGTTGGATTTGAGCTCTTCCCATAGTTTGGCTATTGTTGATAATGCTACTATAAACCTTGGGGTGCATGTACCCCTTCAAATTTGTATTTTTGTCCTTTGGGTAAATAAATACCTACTAGTGCAATTGCTGGATTGTAGAGTAGTTCTATTTGTAACTTTTTGAGAAACCTCCATACTGTTTTCCACAGTGGCTGCCCCAGTTTGAATTCCCACCAACAGTGCATGGGATTCTCCTTCCTCTGCACCCTCACCAACACCTGCTGTTTCCGGTGTTGTCAAGTTTAGCCATTCTGACAGGTGTGCAGTGGTGTCTCATTAAGGTTTTGATTTGCATTTTCCTGATGTTAAGTGATGTTGAGCATCTTTTCATGTGTCTGTTGGCCATCTGGATATCTTCTTTGGAAAAATGTCTATTCCTGTCTTCTGTCCATCTCTTAACTGGATTATTTGTCTTTTGAGTGTTGAGTAGGATAAGTTCTTTTTTTTTTTTTTTAAATATTTTATTTATTTATTTGCCAGAGAGAGAGAGAGCACAGGCAGGCAGAGTGGCAACAGAGGCAGAGGGAGAAGCAGGCTCCCCGCTGAGCAAGGAGCCCAATGTGGGACTCGATCCCAGGACCCTGGGATCATGACCTGAGCCGAAGGCAGCCACTTAACCAACTGAGCCACCCAGGCATCCCTAGGATAAGTTCTTTATAAATTTTGGATACCAATCCTTTATCAGCTATGTCATTTGCAAATATCTTCTCCCATTCCATAGGCTGCCTTTTAGTTTTGTTGATTCTTTCCTTCACTTTGCAGAAGCTTTTTATCTTGACGAAGTCCCCATAGTTCATTTTGCTTTTGTTTCCCTTGCCTCCAGTGTTGTGTCCAGTAAGAAGCTGCTGTGGCTGAAGTCAAAGAGGTTACTGCCTGTGTTCTCCTCTAGGATCCTTTTTTTTTTTTTTTTTAAGATTTTATTTATTTATTTGACACAGAGAGAGATAGATCACAAGTAGGCAGAGCAGCACACAGTGGGGGTGGGGGGTGGGGGAGTGGGAAGCAGACTCCCTGCTGAGCAGAGAGCCAGATTCAGTTCTCAATCCCAGGACCCTGAGATCATGACCTGAGCCAAAGGCAGAGGCTTAACCCACTGAGCCACCCAGGTGCCCCACTCCTCTAGGATCTTGATGGCTTCCTGTCTCACATTTAGGTCCTTCATGTATTTTGAATTTATTTATGTGTATGGTGTAAGAAAGTGGTCCAGTTTCATTCTGCTTGTGGCTGTCCTGTTTTCCCAACACCATTTGTTGAAGAGACTGTCTTTTTTCCATTGGATATTCTTTCCTGCTTCATCAAAAATTATTTGACAATATACTTGTGGATCCATTTCTGGATTTCTATTCTGTTCTACTGATCTATACGTCTGTTTTTGTGCCAATACCATACTGTCTTGATCACTACAGCTTTGTAATTTAGCTTGAAGTCCAGAAATGCGATGCCTCCAGCTTTGCTTTTCTTTTTCAGAATTACTTAGGCTATTCAGGGTCTTTTGTAGTTCCATACAAATTTGAGGATTATTTGTTTTAGGTCTGTGAAAAATGCTATTGGTATTTTGGTAGGGATTACTTTAAATCTGCAGATTGCTTTGGGTTGTACAGACATTTTAACAATATTTATTCTTCCAATCCGTGAGCATAGAATGTCTTTCCATTTCTTTGTGTCCTCTTCAATTTCTTTTATAAGTGTTTTTTAGTTTTTAGAGTACAGACATTTTACCTCTTTGGCTAGGTTTATTCCTAGGTATTTTATGGGTTTTGGTGCAATTGTAAATGAAATCGATTCCTTGATATCTTTTTTTGCTGCTTCCTGAGAATTTTGCTGAATTCAGGTATCAGTGCTAACAATTTTTTGGTGGAGTCTTGTGGGTTTTCTATATATAATATCATGTTGTCTGCAAATAGTGAAAGTTTGACTTCTTCCTTGCTGATCTGGATGCCTTTTATTTTTTTCATTGCCTGACTGCTGAGGCTAGGACTTTCAGTACTATGTTAAATAACAGTAGTGAGAGTGGACATCCCTGTCTTGTTCCTGACCATCGGAGGAAAAGCTCTCAGTTTTTCCCCATTGAGGATGATATTAACTTGGGTCTTTTCAGGTGCCTGGGTGGCTCATTCAATTAAGCATCTGCTTATTTTCATAATATTCTCTTATAATCGTTTTTATTTCTGTGGGTGTTGTGATTTCCCCTCTCTCATTTGTGATTTTATTTTTGGGGGCCCTTTCTCTTTTCTTTTTGGTAAGACTAGCTAGGGGTTTATCAATCTTATTAATCCTTTCAAAGAACCAGCTCTTAATTTCATTGATCTTTTCTACTGTTTGTTTGTTTCTATATCATTTATTTCTGCTTTGATATTTATTATTTCCCTTCTTCTGCTGGCTTTAGGCTTTATTTGCTGTTCCTTTTCCAGCTCCCGTAGGTGTAAGGTTAGTTTGTGTATTTGAGACTTTTCTTGCTTTTTGAGGTAGGCCTGTATTGCTATATACTTCCCTCTTAGGACTACCTTTGCTGCATCCTGAAGGCTCTGGACTGTCATGTTTTCACATTCATTTTCTCCCATGTAATTTTTTATTTCTTCTTTAATTTCTTGGTTAACCCAATCATTCTTTAGTAGGACATTCTTTAACCTCCATGGATTTGTGGTCTTTCCAATTTTTTTCTTGTGGTTAATTTCAAGTGTCATAGTATTGTGGTCAGAAATATGCATGATATGATCAGTCTTTTTGTACTTGTTAAGGCCTGGTTTGTGACCTAGTATGTGATCTATCCTGGAGAATGTTCCATGTGCACTCAAAAGAATGTATATTCTGCTTTACAATGAAATATTCGGAATATATCTGTTAAGTCCATCTGGTCCAGTGTGTCATTCAAAACCATTGTTTCCTTGCTAATTTTCTGCTTAGATGACCAACCCATTGCTGTAAGTAGAGGTTAATGTCCCCTACTGTTATCATATTATCAATGAGTTTCTATATGTTTATTAATTGATTCATATATTTCAGTGCTCCCAAGTTGGGGAACATAAATATTTATAATTGTGAGATCTTCTTGATGGATAGACCCCTTAATTATGATATAATATCTTTCTGCCTCTCTTGTTACAGTCTTTGGTTTAAAATCTAATTTGCCTGATATATGTATGGCTACTCTGGCTTTCTTTGGATATCCATTAGCATGATAGATGGTTATTCATTGCCTCACTTTAAATCTACAGTGTTTTTAGGTCTAAAATGAGTCTCTGCAGGCATATAGATGGGTCTTGTTTGTTTGTTTGTTTTATCCATCTGACACCCTATGTTTTGTGATTGGAGCATTTAGTCCATTTACATTCAGAGTGATTAAGGAAAGATATGAATTGAGTGCCATTGTGTTATCTGTAGGGTTGGTATTTCTGGTGGTGTTCTCTGTTCCTTTCTAGTCTTTGTTGCTTTTGGCCTTTTTCCCCCACTCAGAGTCACCTTTAATATTTCTTGCAGGGCTGGTCTAGTGGCTATGAACACCTTTAATTTTTGTCTGGGAAACTCTTTATTTCTCCTTCTATTCTCAATGACAGTCTTGCTGAATGAAGTATTCTTGGCTGCATATTTTTCCCATTCAGCACATTGAATATACCATGCCACTCTTCCAGTTTGCCAAGATTCTGTGGACAGATCTTCTGTGAACCTGATCGGTCTTTCCTTATAGGTTAAGGACTTTTTTCCCTTGCTGCTTTCAGTATTCTTTCCTTGTCTTTGCATTTTGTGAATTTGGCTACAATATGTCTTGGTGATGGTTGGCTTTTGTTTAATTTAATGGGACTTCTCTGTGCTTCTTGGATTTCAATGCCTGTTTCCTTCCCCAGATTAGGGAAGTTTCTAGCTATAATTTGCTCAAATAAACCATCTGCCCCTTTTTCTCTCTCTTCATTTTCTGGGACTCCTACCATATGAATGTTAATATGCTTTAAGTAGTCACTGAGTCCCCTAAGTCTACATTCATAATCCAGTATTTTTCTTTCCCTCTTCTCAGCTTTATCATTTTCCATAATTTTATCTTCTATATCAGTAATATGTTCCTCTGCTTCATCCAGCCTCATTGTCATGGAATCCATCTGGATTTGCATCTCAGTTATAGCATTTTAAATTTTAGATCAACTAGATTGGATTCTCTAGTGTCTTCTGTGCTTTTTTCAAGGCAAGCTAGTATCCTTATAATTGTTTTAAATTCTAATGGAGACATCTTACTTGTATCTGCATTGATTAAACCCCTAGCCATTACTTCTTCCTGTTCTTTCTTTTGGACTGAATTCCTCCATCTTGTCATTATGTCCAGGAGAAAGAAAGAAAGAAAAAAGAAAGGAAGGAAGGAAGGAATAAAGAAGGAAAGAGGAAGTAAATTGTGGATATGTTTTGGTCTGCTTGTTAAAAGAAGCTAGATCCGAAAAATAAAAAATTAAAAAAAAATTTTTAAATAAAAAAATATTCTTTTTTAAAAAGAAAGAAAGCTAGATCATAGGTGGTGTTTTAGTCTGCTTGCTAAAAAAAAAAGCTAGGTCCAAAAAATATAAAAAACAATACAAACAATAAAAAAATAAAATACAAACTAAATGAATTTAATTTAATTTAAAATAATAATAAAAATAAAAAGGAAGCCTGATCTTATTTCCTCTAGAGCTGAAGTTTTTTGTTTTTCTTTCTTCCCTTTTTTTTTTTTTTCTTTTTAGAGCTGAAGTTTTGTAGCTCTCTGCGTTTGGTAGACTTGGTGTGGACAAGGAGTTGTGCTGCTCTTCTGGGAGAGCCGCCTGTTACCCTGAAGGCCGGGTAGACTTGCACTAGTGGAGATGTGCCTGCAGGGTGCAGGAGGGCGTCGCTTGGTGTAAGTGGCTCCAGGCTCCACTGGGTGGTGATGTGTTGTTCCCTGAATTCCATCAGTGCTGAGGGGCAGGATAAATGTGGTGGTGCCCAGACTCTCTTCTCCCAAAGTGAGGAGTTTACACCCACCACCTTTCTCAAGCACCCATAGAAGAGCACACAATCACGTCTTCTGTGTCACAAGCCTCCATCAGATCCCTGCTTTCACCCTGCCTGTGTCTGAGCTATCTGCCTGCCAGGTGGCCCTGCACTCCTGTGTTTTATCTCAGGTATGAGTGGGTTCCCAAACTCCAAATTTTAGAGATCCATGCAAGCACCGATTCCTTGGGGGAGAATCTTGCTGCACTGCTTTGTCCAGAAATTGGCCTTGAGTTCTGTGCTAGTGAATGGGGCAGCTCAATGGCCCCACCAGGTCCCTCACCCATGGAGAGGTCATGCCCCCCTCTCCCACATGAACTCCAAGCAGGGGAACTGCCTCTCTCCATGCAACCCAGAGGATCCTCACACCATGCTCTCTACTCCCAAGTCTCCACCTTCCTTGCCCACCAGAGCACTGCCTTAAATTTTTAGAAGTATTTTCTCTCTCATTGTTTTGTGTATAGTACAGGTGAGGGGGTCCTCAAAGAGTGAACTTCAGGCCATCTTAACCAGAACCCCCAAACTGCAGCTTCTTACTTTTCTGAGTTTGGTCTGTGAGTGTGAATGAAGTAATATTAGCATTCATACCCACCTTTTTCTGATTGTGAACTTTGGCCGCCCTACTCCACTTTCAATTTTCCCCAGGAATTTCTCCCAATGGGCATTTGGTATCACATGTGCTCAGAGGCCAGCCTGCTCAAATCTAGCCACTGGAGATGTTTACCATGTGACAGCCACTTAAAGACACCTCCTCCCACTGCTCAGCAGCTGATGTCCTCCAAAAACTCAAGACCCCTGAGCCCAAACGGTATCAGAGCCACCTGAATTCTCTGCAAAAGTGGAGAGAACATCGCCTCTCTTTTCAGAGAGCTCCAACCAGAGTTCAAGGGTAGAGCTGTAGAACATTCCCATGATTTTCTTCTCTTTCCAGGTGCCATCCCAAGCTTGTCCTGCAAGGCTGTTGACCCAGAAAAGAGGCTAAGCTAAAATAAAGAGAAAAACATTTATTCATGTTCTCAGAATTGTGATTCAGGGAAAACAGATATAGGCGGCAACCAAAATGGTGCCCTCCCAGGGAACAAAAGTCAAGGAACTTTAAAGACAAAAGGGAACACTTGCATATGTTGTTTCCAAAGAATTTTTATTGATTTTGGGAGCAGAAAATGGGCCTTGGCTGAGTATAATTGCTTGCTAAGGCTCTCACTCAGCAAAGTCTCTTACTGTAGCAAGTTGCAGGTGTTCAGGTGGACTCCTTAAAATATTTGTGGTTTGGTCAGGTTCAGAAGTTCATGGTTCTACCTGGTGAAATGTGCAGGATGCCCACCTCCTTCATGGCCTCCCAGCTCCATGGGAGGAGACAGAAGTGAAAGCCCTTGACATAACCGAAACCATTCCATTTCACCTTTCAAAAGGCAAACCAGCTCATGCAAACAGGTTCATCAGAAACTACTCCACTCCGAATCCCATGCTGGGTCACCTCCGGCATGTGCCTAGAAAGGAACATTTAATTATAGCAGAGATTTTATCTGTTGGGTGGGTTGCGGTGATTTTTAAAATCTTTTTTTGTGCTTTTATATGCTTTCCTATAATTAATGTTTTTAAGTTTTGTAATCATACAAAAATGTTATTGGGGGAAAAGTCTATCCTTCCCAAATGTTGGTTAGAAGAAAGGTATGCTCAAAAAATGAATATTCACAGTGTTTATCAATCTCCTTTTAAAAATGTACATTTTTTTCCAGATACTAGGCGAAAACTGGACTTTCATCTGTCAGAACATTGGCAAGCACCTTATTGCTCTGTTGTTTGATATAGTAAATATAAACTCTGCAGTGTTACTGGGCTCCCCAGCAACCAGGACAGGGGCCTTGCTCTTTAGCTCGTTTCGTACAAGACCCTTTGTGATCTGACTCCTGCTCTCTGCTCCAGTCCTGCTTTCAAGCTTGTCCTTCTCCATGCCATTGTTTAGTTAGACCTGAACTGTTATAGCTTCCTGAACACAGAATGTATTCCCATCACCATGCCTTTGTGTTTGATCTTTGAGTTGCTCCAAATATGTCCTTTTGGCTTTCCGCCTGGCAAACTCCTATCCACACTCTGAAACCCATCTCAGATCAATCGCTTCCACTGGGAAGCCCTCCTAATGCTCTCTTCTTAGCACTTCAGTCTCTGCCTTGATCATGCTGGGTTATTTCACTCATCTCTGTAGACTCAGACAGTGCATGGCACATGGTGTTTCATAAATACTTGTCGAATGGAGATAGGTTTGTTCATTCCACAAATGTGTATGGAGTGCCCACTGTGTACTCAGCACTGTGTTAATTTCCTTGGACTAAAAACAAATAACCAGAGACCTTGCCTTTTGGAGCTCACAGTCCAGTGGGATAGAAAGAGAATCATGCATAGATAATCACTATTACAATAGGGCACAGGCAATTCTACCTCACCTCTTCTTCTTCCTCCTCTTCCTTAACCAGTCACAACTTGAAAGTGTGATTCCTACTTACCACTTTGCTTATTTCTTCTGAAGAATTTTTCATTTCCTATATCTAGTTTCTGAAGCCACTTAATGGAAGTTTCTATTTCTCTCTTCCCTCTAGTATGAGGAACACTTATCTGATGGTCAAAGCAGCCCCCAAATTGCTGCTTCCCAAGCAAGTGAGCACCCCGTGACAGGAGGTGTGCAAGTCAAGACTACAGACCACCAGGTCTGGTTGGGGTAGGGCAAAGGAGAGACTTAAGCTATAAAAAAAGGTTGGTTGAATTCTATGATCTTGCAGGTCTGGAATTCTATGATCTTGCAGGTCTGGTTCTAAGGAAAACACGTCAACCCTAAACCAAGATCATGGGGCTGAATTTCTCAAATGCTATCATCACAGCACAGGCTCTGGGATTGTTACCCCCAAGAGAGACACAGAAGTTCTTCATTATCTTTGACACTGTCTTAAATCATCTGGACCAGGGAATGATGTCTTTTGCCAAGTCAGAATGGAGAATTTTCAGAGATCACCAGATCACCCCAGTTCTGCAGATCATACATGGCCTTGGGACTAGCCCAGGAAGAACTGGCTGAATCTGCGGGCAGAGGAGCATGAGTGACTACAAAACAGCATCAAGTGGACCCCTGATGACACTGGAGTCCAGACAGGACTGCATTCAAGGAGCCCTTTAAAGCATCCCACCAGCGGCCACATGATCAGAGAAATTTCTTCTGCCAACTTGTCTGCTTTAAGATAAAAAAAAAACAGTTATCATTTCCCTCATTTTGGAAAGTAACAAGAGACATCTTAAATCACCTGTTGAGGGTCCAAATCCCCACTAGACATCCAAGGTTATCTGCTCATGTCTTGCCAGACAGGACAAAATGTAAAAAGCACTTCAAATTTTAGTCACAGTGTGACCTTATCCAACTATTTGTATAATTTCTCTTAGATTTTTGGCCAGTAGGATTCTCCGACCTCCCTCCCTCCCTCCCCAGGTCCCTTGAACTGGGAACCTCTTCCCAGGACCATTCCGATGTATTTTACCCAATTCATTGGGACTGAGCTTTGCTTCTGTGAGTTAAATGCACAGTCTCCAGAGTCAGTCCAACACACCTGAACGCCTGCCCAGCCATCTGGACATGTCACTCACCTTTCAGAGTGCCACTCTCCCCTTTGGTGTAGTGACAGTAATAACCATACCAAACAGGGCCGTGTTTTGTATTTAATTGAACACTACGTGTAAAGTCCTTAGCACAACGCATGGTTCAGGGTAAGTGCTTCAACCTTTCTGTTGGTAATCTACATTATTGGGATTGATGAATTGCACTTGGCTCATTAAGGGCTGAGCAGAGCCTACTCTGACTTGATGGTGATTTTGGTTTTTTCCACAGTGCATTTCTAGATTTCCTACTTGCTGGTCTCCTTGAAGGAGGGAAAATGGAAGCTATCCAGCCAGATGGAAGACTGCCAACATCTTTCCAGTGAAATGCTTGCCTCACCCTTGCACCAGGCTGTTTGTCGGGATTTCTCTGGACCAAGTCAGCCTCTGGCCAGTATGTGGATGCCTGAGGGGCAGTGGGTGTGAGCAGCTCTTTAGAAGAGTCAGGAAGAGGAGGAGCTGGGGAGAGGTCAACTGTGGGCTTCCCCCACAAGCTGCTGTACAGACCATAGCCGCTTTGGGACCTGTGGTCTAGAAGATAGGAGAAAGGGTGTGCAGGCCAGAAGACCCAGCTAGCCAGACTTTGAAAGCCGCAGAGGGTGAGTGACTCTTTCTCTAGCTTTCCATGCCAGTGACAAGGGAAAGGCAAGGGTTCTTTGTAGTGGGGGAGCTACAGAGGATGACTGTCTGTCTGGGACAGAGGTCAGGAGACCTGAGCCTGCTCAGGTCTGCTCTTGCCTGGTTACCAGCAAGCTGTGCAATCTTGGGCATGTCACCAGACCTCTCTGGACCCGTTTTCACATCTGTAAGAGGAGGAATTGGCCTAGTCAGAGTAATGATATGTAGCATTTGTACAGTGCTTGTCAGTTGCACTTTCCCAAATAGCATCTCATTTGGTCATCATAGCAGCCCTTGCTGGAATGATGTTTGTCGCATGCTACAGATAAGCTCACCACAGGGCAGTGAGGCCAGTGATCAGGTAGGGCAGAGCAAGCCTGGATCTAAACTCCTGGTCTCCCGGGAAAATTCTGGCCTCTGCTGAGCACATTGTTCCCCTAGAGCTCTGAAATCTGAACATTCCTAGCTCCTCCTCGAGGACGTCTCTCTCCTTCGGTGCTACCTTCTTTTTCCCCTGCATCCCCTTCCTCCGTTCTTCCCACCAGCTGTACCAGCCTCTTCTCCACCAGCTTCCTAGAATTTCTTCTCCTTCTGCAGGCCTGAAACACTAACATTTCCAAGAAGAGGGACGTGCACACCAGCACACACCAGATAGCCCATCCCCACCCTCCCTGGGTTAGCACCTGCACGCAGCCTCTTTCCCAGAGTTCTCTCTACTTTGTGGAATGCCTTCCTGTGGGTCCCCAGGGGTAAAGTAAGTGGGGCTGCTGAACCTCCAGATGAGAGCCTGGACCTGCCGGCATGGGTCACCAACATCCAGGGTTCTGGTTAAATGTGCAGATTCTGGGGCTTCACCCCAAAGTTGGTGAGCCAGAGTGGACACTGTAGCAAGCTCTTCCTGTCTCTGACAGGCAGATGTCATAACTCGGGCACCGCTAGTCTTCCAACTACTGTGTTTGGACAGCAGCGGGGGTTGGCAGATAATATTTAGAGTGAATTATTCTTGTGTATCTGGAAAATGTCCTTCCTGATAAAGGTGGGTTATTATTTTTCGAAGGAAATTCCAGGATTTAACTTGGTTATATTCTAGTTTGAGTGTTGCATCTCTACCAGTTACATATGTCTAGAATTTTCCTTTTCATGTATGCTATCTACATCAGGATTGAGGAATGCTAGCTTTGTAAAATAAATTGGGAGTCTTACCATTATTATTACTTTTTTTTTTTTTTTTTTGCCATCAGAGCTAGTTTGATATTGGACTTATTCTTTGAAGATTGGGTAGAACTCAGCTATAAAAACAAGCTGGGGCTGACACGGTCATAAGTGGCTGACATTCCACCGCCTTTCTTATTTCTGAAATGAATGTTAGTCCGTTTGCATTGTAATATCTTCTTGAAATCAACTCATTTCCCTGAGTTCACCAAACAAGTACACTGGATACTGATGTGTCTGTAGTCTCTCCCTTTTTATTGCCTTTCTCAATATTAATGTTGTATTTTTCCCACTTGTTTTTTTTTTTTTTTAAGATTTTATTTACTTATTTGACAGACAGAGATCACAAGTAGGCAGAGAGGCAGGCAGAGGGAGAGGGAGAAGCAGGCTCCCTACTGAGCAGAGCGACTGATGCAGGGCTCAATCCTAGGACCCTGAGATCATGACCTGAGCTAAAGGCAGAGGCTTTAACCCACTGAG
Organism: Mustela putorius furo; assembly: GCF_011764305.1. Classification (NCBI taxonomy): domain Eukaryota; kingdom Metazoa; phylum Chordata; class Mammalia; order Carnivora; family Mustelidae; genus Mustela; species Mustela putorius. Next base: position 12,150,123 of record NW_025422045.1, read on the forward strand.
CCACCCAAGCACCCCCCCCCCAACTTGTTTTCTTTAATTGTGCTTTTCTACTTAGACTTTTTGAAGACCCAACTTCATTTTTACTGCACTGAAGCATTATTAATAAACAATAAACTGGACACTTAACATGAAGAATTTGATGAGTTTTTAACATATGGCTACATCTTCAAAACCATCATCATAATAAAAAATAAATGCATTATTTTGATCATTTTTAGTTTTCTAGTTCCTGAATTTCAGATTTTCTATTTAATAGTCTATCCTTCTATTTGTGCATGTGGATACTATATTGGTTTTTTTCCTGGTTCCTTAAGTGGAAGTGAGCTTGTTTATTTTTAATTTTTATGTAGAGATAGTTAATTCTCATTATTCATGGCAATTATGTCCTCTAAATTCATTGTAAACAATGAATTAGGGAATTCTGGGCCATTGTTCCTCGGGAAAATGCAGGGTTAGATTCCTGCCAACATTTGGGCACAAAACTTTGGTTTTTTTAATCAAACAATCAGTATAAAATCTCGTTTTATGTGTGCTTCTGTTTAAAGACTCCTTTAGGGGCACCTGGGAGCTCAGTTGGTTAAGCATCTGCCTTTGGCTCAGGTCATGATCCCAGAGTCCTGGGATCCAGCCTGCTGGCTATCTGGTCAGCAGGGGGTCTGCTTCTCCCTCTGATCCTCCCCCTCTCATGCTCTCTCTCTCTCTCTCTTTCAAATAAATAAATAAAACCTTTTTTAAAAAGACTCCTTTAAAAATATAGTTGATTTGTTAACATAGAACTCATGGTCAACAGTGCTAGGACTCATGTCTGAATAGAGTTTACCTAACACATGTATTTTTCCCCTTAAGGCATATCACAGCCTTTTTGTGTTTAGGAACACTAGCCAGCATCTCAACATCACTCTTGGGGCCATTTTAAACAGCAAAGTCACTGGCACAGCATAGGGACTATAATCAATAATATCGTAACAGTGTTGCCTGGTAACAGACAGTAGCTACACTTATCTTAAGCAAAACATAACTAGACATACACCTGAAACTGACGTAACATTGTGTGTCAACCACCCTTAAAAAACTTTTGTTAAGAATGAAAAAAAAAAAAGAAAAAGAAAATCACCAACAAAAAGCACAAAAATTTAAAACTTGCAGCACTCACTAGATCATGCAAAGGACACTCATTCTCAGTATGAGAGCTGAAATAGGAAGGCAGAGGGATCCCGTTTCAGCCTCAGCTGGGAACGTGTACATCAGGCAGCTGAAATTGATCACGACTTTGCTCATGCCTGCAATGTCTGGGAAAATGCTGCAAGTATCGGTTTGGGGGCTACTAATAAGTTTCAACAAACAGGTGAATTTAGGAATATGGAATCTGCAAATAATGAGGATCGATTGTAGCTAAATCATTTAAGGTTACATTGAACTCACGGGATACAGACAAAGCCATTCTCTCAGAGAAAAGTTTATGGCAACAGAAGCTATAAATCCTCACAGCTTCATTTTTGGTTTGTTGGGTTCTGATAACACAGGAAGTGTCCTCATTTACCAGTAACCTTTGTTCAGGTCATTGTGTACTTAGCTCATCTGGGAGGCTGTCAGTTTGCTGATACCCTTAGAGCATCATACAATGTGCTCTGGACATTGAGGTCTGAGTCCTGGTGATGCTCGTACTAGAAGTGTTCAAACAGAGGATGGGGCATAATGGAAACATACTGGCCAATTTGAACTTTCTCTCTCTCTCATTGGCTGAATAAATTTCTCTGAAAGACTCATCTGCTCTAAATCTATTTCCTCCCTATAAAACGTCATGATCCACCAAGCTGTGACAGAGAACAAATGAAGTAGTGGGTGGGAAGTATTTGGAAAACAGTGAAGAGCTGTGTAAATGTGAGGCAGGAAATATTGTCATGTTAACATGATGTGTTAACATGAGTGTGCCACTCTCTGACCTCAAGCCCACAGCCTAGGCTCCATCTCACTGGGACCCTATCATTCCAGAACATAAAGAGACACAAGTCCAGGCTGGCTGATGCCAGATGGAAGAAAGAGACAGGGACTTAGAGACGTAAAGAAGCAGTCTTGGGGAGGCTCCTTTCTCCTGGGCAAAGCGGGTCCAACCCATGGAAGGCCCAAGGACCTAGATAGAAGCAGGCACACGTCTTGGAACCACCAGAAGCCCTTGACACCCCAAACCCACAAACCTGTCTCCTCTTCTTCCAGCACCATGAGTACCGAGGAGGACACCAAATGGCTTCAGTGGGTGACGCACCAGTTTGAGACCATTGCGGGGGAAGACCGGGAAATCGATCTGCAAGAATTCAAAGCAGCCCTCAATGTGAAAGAGGCAAGTGTCCACTCCAGAAGTGGACCCTGTGCTCATAGCAGAGGAGCAGTCTGGTTCTCAGGGACACAGTACCTCGCAAGGAGGGAAAGATCGCCCCCTGGGCATCCTCAGGGCTTCTAGCCTCACCCCTAAGCAGGATCCAAGCATTTTAGTCTCTGCTCCTGATGCCCTCCCATCCCTCTGGTAGCCGTGCCTCCTGGGGGCTTCGAAACAACATATAAATTTGGGTGTCAGGAGCTCGCCAGATCTTAGGAAGTAGTTTTGGCCTCATGTTTTCCACCAGCCTCATGGGCAGAGTTGAGGCTATGGTGTCCATAAGCCTCCTTCCAAGAAATAAGATTCTCAGTGATTTGTATCCATGAAACTCCCACCCCCTCCCCAAAACCTCTCTCATTTCATAGGTTCTCTGCCCATTTCTGGAGAAGCCTGCGTACCCCACAAACAGGGTTTGTATCCATAGAGATACAGGGGGAGTGAGCCTGCAAATGTTAACTTCTCCCCACACGTTTCATGGGCTAGCATCTGGTGGTGGCCTGTGTCCTTGATAGGGGCGAGCCAATGAGCATCTGCATGTCTCTGTGTGCCCCTCACTTGCTGGTAGCAGGGATACTGCTAAGAACTCTAAATGCCATGGGGAGTAAACATGGGGAGGGGAAAAAAAGACATTCTGCCTAATAATACATTACACTCTTTTTTTTTTTTTTAAGATTTTATTTATTTATTTGAGTGAGAGAGCACAAACAGGGGAGGGGGAGCAAACTCCCCAGGACCCCAGGATTATGACCCCAGCCAAAGGCAGATGCTTAACTGACTGAGCCACCCAGGCATCCCAATACATTACAAGGATGCTGTAAATTATCTTAAGCTAAAGACCACTTGGGATGGTAGAGACTGATAAAGGCATTGACCAGGGATCCAGGAAAGAAAGAGGAGAGCCGAGGCAGGGGTGACTGTCTACAACAGACTTCAGCCCCCACTTCCTGCTTGTGAGCCCTCATGGTTTCTTTAGGTCAAACACGAAGCCCTGCAGGCCCCTCTCCCTGCTTCCAGGCAAGCCTCCCGCCGGGTGTACCTGGGGCACTGAGCCCGCCTGTCTTAATTTCTGTGTTGGGTGTCTAACACCAGGCCTGGCAAGTGGCGGCTGTGCAGGACATGATTGCTAAATGAATGCATGAATGAATGGGTGAATAACTGAATGCGTGAATAGAGTGAGTGAATAGGAGCTTAAGAACGAGCCCTAAGTATAAACTCAGGCAGCCTAAAGCAGTAAGTATAGGGACCATCCAGGTGTTCAAGGGCCATCTACCCTCTAAACCCTCCTGGTTCACCCCAAGGGGGATGAGACAGGACCCTGGAGGAGCCTGCAGGGGGAGACCTCGGTCTGACCCTTTTTTGCATGTTGAGGGGTCTGGAGTGCAAGGCTGATGGGGGTGACAGGCACTAGGGGACAGAAAACCTGTACAAATGACCAAGCGTGAGGGGCCAGCAGGGGGCTTGAGCCCCAGACACAAGCCCTTCCTCACTGCTGGGATCTGAACAGTACTTCCACGGGTGTCTAAACTTGCTCTGGGCCAGTGGGAGGGGCCGTGGACACCGCCCCCTGGTGTGGTCAAGCGGGCCGTTCCCACCACACGCGCAAGCACCAGGGACCCGCCTCAAGCCCACCACCCCACAACGCATGCGCGCAAAGCCCGCCGCACTTCAAAGCCGGGCCCCCTCGGCCACCCAGTGCCCATCTCCCGCCCTTCTCTGGCCACAGTCCTTCTTTGCCGAGAGGTTCTTCACTCTGTTTGACTCGGATGGAAGTGGCACCATCACCCTCCAGGAGCTGCTGGAGGCGCTGACCCTGCTCATCCACGGCAACCCTATGGACAAACTCAAATTCCTCTTCCAGGTGTACGACGTCGACGGTAAGGGCTCCGGAGGGGCGGGGATGGTCTCAGTGGGAGGAGCAAAGGGAATCCACCCCCTTCAGTGACTTTTCTCCAGCCCAGGCTGATGGTTCTCTCCCTCAGTGTGTCCATCCCCTACCCCTCCCACCCTCAACCCCTTTCTCCGGCTGACCACTGCCTCGCTTCTTGGAGAGGTGGCAAGAAGGGGCCACTCTGGCCCAGGAGACAGATGTCCTTAATTCGATCACCAGAAGCCTGATTTTTCTTTAAAGAAGAAAGCAAAAACCACCCATAACATTTTTCTGTACTGCCTTGTAATTGATCTCTCTGTCTCTATCTCTCTATACACACCTCCCCCCCCCCGCATATTTTTAATAGGATTACGCTCTACTGACTGCCTTTTCTTGCTAAACAACATGCACATTTGTTCGTGTAAGACTATATTGCTTTCTAACATAATTTTTACTGTAGCAAAATATACCTAACATTAAATTTACCACTTTAACCAATTTTATAAAGCTTTAACCATTTTTTAAGTGTCAGTGCAACAACGTTCAGTGCATTCATATTGTTGGGCAACCCACCACCATCCACCCACAGAACTTTTTCATCTTTCCAAACTGTAAATTATCTTAAGCTAAAGACCACTTGGGATGGTAGAGACTGATAAAGGCATTAACCAGGGATCCAGGAAAGAAAGAGGAGAGCTGAGGCAGGGGTGACTGTCTACAACAGACTTCAGCCCCCACTCAGTACAATTAGCCACGGGGAGCCACTAAAGAGTGTTGAGCAGGGAAGTCCCTGGGCTGGATATGCATCCTGAAAAGTTAAACCTAGCTGCAGCCCTACTCCTGGGCATGGCCCTCTGGCCTATGGGGTTTCTTAACTCCCAGTCCCACCTGACTCAGTCTAGCCAGACCTCATTCCTGGAACCCATTCCCCAAATTGGCCCCCTTCCCCTCGTACATAGGGAGTTGACCACACCAAGTCTCCATGGGACAGTCCTCCTTGACTGCTTTCTGACCACCAAGCTTTGCTCACTCCCGAGAGGTTGATTTTTGACGGGAGAAGCAACACGCTCACCTTTTCCTTGCAGAGTTTTGGTTGGGGGCGGGGGGAGAGGCAGTACAGGGCAGGTGAAAGGCAGGAACTAGAGAGCATTCCCTTCCAGTGGCTTCTGTTTTCTCTGAGAGTCAGGCAGGGATTGGATGCACATGGAGGAGAGAAGTGATCCTGTAGGCAGTAGGAGAATGACCTTACCAGAGAATCAGGATAAGGTTTCTGGGCAAGTTGAAGGCCTTGCTGTGGCTGAGGATCAAAGCTTCCTGCTCTCTTGAGTGCTTTTCTCCAAGAATGTTCTATCAGCTGCCCTGGTGCAGGAAGGGAAAGGATAGGTGGCTAGATTCACTCAGGAATGGGATATGTTTAGGTCACTAGAATAGAAGGACAGCGGGATGAGGAGGAGGAATGTGTGTATGAGAGTAATAAAGAAGGCGGACCCTGGATTTGAAACTAGCCAAGGAGTGAATAAAGTTGAATGGACCAGAGGGTGTGAAGGCACAGGGGAGGGACTCTGGATGCAGTTAGAGACCTGCGGCATAGTGGCTCTTGGCTAGGAAACCTGAAGTACGGGAGGCGTGCTGGAGAGCAATACATGAGACTGCACTGTCATGTGATTACAGACTTTGGCTTGGGCCTTTATGATGATTAAAATACCAATAAGACTTTCCAATTATATGCAGCTACCTTCTTCCAGATACCACAGTAAGTATTTTATAATGACCTGTTATCCTTGAACCAGTTCTGAGAGGGAAGGAATATTATCCCCATTCTATAGATGAACAAAGTAAGGTTCACTACCCCAAAGGACTTATAGCCCACCATCACAGTAAGGGGCAGAAACATGAAGCCACCTCATGTGTATGTGCATCCAAATCGGGCCAAGAACTCATTAATCATGGGCCCTGCTGTTCATGCGGAGTGGGAAAATACACAGAAAAAAAGGCTAAGCTCACTACTTAGAGAGGAGGCTGCAGATTCTGGAGAAAGGCATGCACTGAAGCTAAGATTCTCCATGCTTGGGGAGGAGTTTCTCTCCACAGACCTGGGCAGTGGGGAGCCATGGAAGGTTTCTGAACTGAGGATGACATTATGTACTTTGATTGCTTGATCTACACCCAGAAAGGGACTTGGTTGGGAGAAAACTGGAGGTGGGCGAACAGGGAAAGCTCATCTCGCCATGCAATAGTTGGGCAGGCAGGGGGAATCTGCAGGTAGAGAGTAGGGTCCCGGGCAAGCTCCCACTCGGCTTCGATCCCCACTTGACACAGGCAGCGGGTCCATCGACGTGGACGAGCTGCGCACCGTGCTGCAGTCATGCATGCGCGAGAGCGCCATCTCGCTGCCGGACGAGAAGCTGGACCAGCTGACGCTGGCGCTCTTTGAGTCCGCCGACAAGGACTGCAACGGCGCCATCACCTTCGACGAGCTCCGGGACGAGCTGCAGCGCTTCCCCGGGGTCATGGAGAACCTGACCATCAGGTGCGGTGAGGCTAGATTCCAGGGGCGCAGAGAGGGGACCCTCGGTCCCGCCCCACCCAGTTTCTTATAGAGGACAAAGGCCTGTTCTGCTGGGGGCTCATATCGGGTCTCCGATTTACAGTGTCTTTTCAGAATCTTCACAGTATTAAGCCCCTGCAGTGGGCTGGGCATTTTTACAAATATGCCAGTGCGTTTTGTAGTAATGGAAAGGAAATTAGCGACCGCACCAGAACTGATTTCCAAAAAGAAATTAGTTAGCTCACCTGAAGTAACTTACCGAGGATCACACCTATAATTAGCAGACATTTATTCAACTTGGTCAAGCAGGCACTATTAATTTATACGTAATTTACGTAATTTATGCCAATAAACAAATGCATCAACTAGAGAAGTGCTAAGTAGGAAAGAGCTGCGGAGGAGAATAAAGTAGCCGGGGTGTTCCAGGCTCCGAAGAGTGCCACTTTTATGGTTCATTCTTTTTGTGTATTAGGTTACTTGTGGGTTATTTACCACAACATATCTCAGAATTTTCCATTCTTTTCGATTGCCTCCCCCCACCACCCCCAGCTGGTAGGTAAGGGAAGTAATAGAAGCAGACGTGATTGTGGCATCAGGCAGATGGGAGTTCCATCCCGGCTTTGCCTGCTGTGTGACTCTGAGCAAGTCGCTCGATCTCTCTGTGTCCTGGTATAAAGGGAAGCCGGCCGCTGGCCAGGAGGATCCAGAGAGTTGGTCGGTTACAGCGGGCGTGGGGTCTCTAGGTTGCTGCTGGGGGGCTGCCCGCCACACCCTGTGAGGATTCCCCCTCCGCCCAGCGCCGGGCTGGTCCCTCTGAGCAGAGCCCCTCTCTCGCAGCGCCGCCCACTGGCTGACGCCCCCAGCCGCCCAGCCGCGCCGGCGGCGTCCCCGCCTTCTGACCTCAGCCTACTGGCACAACCACCGCAGCCACCTGCTCTGCCTGACAGCCTACACGGTCCTCCACGTGCTGCTCTTCGCGCTGGCGGCCAGCGCGCACCGGGCCCGCGGCCCCAGCGCCATGGTGGCCAAGGGCTGCGGCCAGTGCCTCAACTTCGACTGCAGCTTTATCACGGTAGGACTGCGGGGGCACAATGCCCGGGGAAGCAGGGTGAAGGGGTGAGGTTGCTGGGGGATGCTGATATAAGTTCCTCATAGCCCAAGGGACCCACACGTGGAGTCCTGGTGCCAGGGCAGAAGGGCTCCTCAGAAGTCAGTTGGATCAATCAATATTCATTGGACATTGGGACCCAGAGAGGGGCAGTGACTTGTCCATAGTCACACCGCCTGTAAAACACAGCCAGCATTTTTGTGCACTAACCATGTACAGTCAGGGTGCTAGGCCCTCTCCTTTTGATGTTCACAACAATCTAAGTGGCCCCAGGGCAGGTGGACAGCAGACAGAGAACGAAAAACCCTTCCACTGACCCAATATCTGCTCATTTACTTATAATTACCTGCATGCCCTATTATCATTAGCCAGTAGACTTACAGAACACAATAAGGCAAGAGTCATCTTAACGATCAGGAATGTACATCTTTAGTTCAGATACTCTTCAGCATCTTAGGTGGGTTTTATTTTTAACTTTGTAACTGGCCACATACCAAGAGTCGGAGTCCCATGACTCATCTGCTTGGCCACTCACATTAGTAACACTGCTTTCAGTCAGTACCTTCTCTGCAGGGAATCTTGTCTTTCCTGTGAGAGGCAGTTTAATTTGGTTAAAACCAGACAACATCATCTGCAAGTCCCTATATCTGGGCACACATATATCGAAAGCAAATGAGCAGGAAGGGAACCCTGGTCTCAAGCCCCTTTGGAGAACCCGGTCTTCCTCCAGGACACCTTGAGACATAACACGTGCCTGTCTGATACACAGACTAAATGAGGGCACCGTGTCGACGCGGGTATTAAATGTTAGCAAAAGCTTCTGTGCTTCTCGTGTGTTTAGGTGAAAGTAATAACAGCAGCCATTCTGTAACATTTGCTCTCCCTGCCTTGACTCCGGAGACCGTGCTTTGGACACCTCAGCTGCCGACCTAGGGGAGCAGCAAAGGCTTGGGGCAGGGAAGATGGTGAAGGCCTTCCCCACCTCCCAGCCTGCTCAGGAGGCACAGCCAGCTCAGAAGGAGATGGGGAGATGGCTGCTGGGGAAGGGAGAATGGGGCGGAGGGAGAGCCAGGCAGGGGGCTCTCTGCTGCTCTGTCCAGGTGCTGATGCTGAGACGGTGCCTGACGTGGCTGCGGGCTACCTGGCTGGCGCAGGTCCTGCCACTGGATCGAAACATCCAGTTCCACCAGCTCATGGGCTACGTGGTGGTTGTGCTCTCCCTGGTGCACACTGTGGCCCACGTTGTGAACTTCGGTGAGTGGCCTGGGGCTGGGGGAGAGGACGTGGGTGGGCCTTTCTCCAGCCCCTAGCCCAGGACATGGGGCTCAGCCCCTGTGTGTCTTGCAGGCCCAGTGGGTGGGGAGGGGGTGTCCTGTACCAGCCAGTGGTCTGGCTGGAAGTCTCTACCCATGTGGGTGTCTGATGGGGGTGGGGGGGTCTCCAAAAAGAAAGGTGGAGAGGGAAGAGGTTGTCTTGTGCTCATCTCCAGCGCTTCAGGCTCAGTCCGAGGACAGCCCCTTCCGGTTCTGGGAACTGCTGCTCACCACCAGGCCTGGCATCGGCTGGGTCTATGGCTCAGCCTCCCCGACTGGTGTGGCTCTGCTGCTGCTGCTGGTCCTCATGTTTGCCTGCTCCAGCTCCTGCATCCGGAGGAGTGGCCACTTTGAGGTGTCCAGCCCTTCCCCTTGGCTCTCCCCAGCTGGATCCCCTCTTCGTTCCATGCCGTGTCCCCTCGCATTTACTCCAGAGCCCAGGCAGTGCCCAGGCTGGTCTGCATATTATGTGCATGTGCTCTGGGGTCTTTCACTGGGCTGTAGTATATGTCTGCCAAGTGGAAGACTTTTGACTCTGGAAGATTCTGCCTTTTTGCCAACCTGCCCAAATTGGATTAGACCAGGCTCAGGGAGAGGAAGGAGCACAAGCTTGCTCAGCTTCCTCATCTATAAAGTGGACTTAGAGTTCTCTACCTATGAAGTTATTTTAGGAATTAAATGAGATGACATATGGGAAGCCCCTACTATTCACAGGGCACACAGATGCTCCCAACACGTAAGTTCCATTTTCATTCCCCTCTGGGTAGTGTCCTCAAGATGCAGGAGGTCACAGATTTAGTTTGGAGCCCCTTGGACTAATCTGCTCACATTAGATTGACACATACAGAGCCCCAGCAGCAATCCTTTGACGTGGGACTCCGCATCCTCATTTGGCCAATGAGGAGTCTGACCCTCACACAAGGAATCTCACAGCCCATAATAGCAGGCGTTCAAACTCAGCGCTCTGTTCTTTCTTCTTCACACCCAGGAAATTACTTTCTTTTCTTCCCCCTGAAAATGGGTCAATGTCATGGGAACATTGATGCTGATAAGCGCTTTGAGGGCACTCCACTCAGGCCAGGCTATCCCTAGGCAGATGTTTCAGATGTTTGCTGCGAGTACTAGGAGCTCTTATATTAAGATCCCTGGGCCAAGCCCCCAGAATAAAGAAACCCCAAAGCTTCCCATCCCCAGCCTCCTACACAGCCCTGTCTCCAGGAGAGGGTGTATTCGACCAAGGCTCTGGGTCTGCCCAGGCTTTGAGGTTGGCTCTGAGCTCTGATGCTGTTGCACCCCAGCCAGGTCTCAAGCTCTGGAAGCTTACCACCCCCTCCCTCCTCACCCTCACAGGTGTTCTACTGGACCCATCTGTCTTACTTCCCCATGTGGATTCTGCTCATTTTGCATGGGCCCAACTTCTGGAAGTGGCTGCTGGTCCCTGGCATCCTGTTCTTCCTGGAGAAGATCATCGGGCTAGCAATATCCCACATGGGAGCCTTTTGCATCGTGGAAGTCAATCTCCTTCCCTCTAAGGTGCGAAGGGGAGTTGCAGGTGGAGGGCACAGCAGCTGGATACCCTGTTAGACTCACAAGGAGATAGGGACCAGCATAGCTACAGCCCCTGCCCAGCAGAGGAGACCAGCAAAGTCTGGGATCCAGTCTGGCCTTCAGGAGTGACACCTGAGGCAGAGGAATGACAGGTAGTCAGGACACTGCTCCAGACCAGCTCTGCCACATCGGGGTTCTGAGAGACGAGCAAGAGTTTGCTGCACAGACATGGAAGGGTACTCCCAGAGAAGGAACAGCACCAGCAAAGGCACCGGGTTGTGGGTGGGTATACTGTCCTTGGGGACTGTGAGTAATGTAATTTGGCACAGCTGGAGCCAAGATGCCTGGAAGAAGAGGTGGGTGGGGCCTGATGGGCCAGGAGGATCCACATCCTGCAGGCAACAGGGAACCCCTGAGCAGGCTAGTAGGGAGGGGGCAGGCAGTCATATTAGATTGGGTCTTAATTCCAGCCAGATTTCTGCAGTCACTCTGTGGGAGATGAGATGGCTTGGTGAGGACTTTTGGGAGGTTATTGCACATATGCAGATGAGAGCTCATGAGGGCCTTCACCTTAAATGGGGGCTGTGGGGTGGGGGTGGGGCAGCCTATCACAGAAAAGCTCAAGAGGTCACTGGGTTTATTCGGGGGTGAGAGAGAGGAAGGAGCCCGGGACCTCTCCCAGGTGTCTGAGTGCCAGGGCCATTTGTGGGGAAAGGGAAGGCAGCTCCAGGTGGGCTCACTTCCAGGCACTTGAGTGTGAGATGGCTGTGGAGAGTGAGGGGTTTTATATCAAGGCTCTGGCCTCAGACAGTGTGATGAGATTTGCATCCCATAGTTTCCTCGCTGATGGGCTTGTGCAAGCTCCTTAGCCATTCTGAGCCTTAGCTTCCCATCTATAAAGTGGAGAAAGAATGACCTCCATGTCTGAAAATGGCCATGAGGACCAGAGATCATACTTTCCCTGCTTCAGTGAATGCTCAGTGAGCCAAAGGTGTGGTCCAGGAGGGTGTCATTCTCCCAGAGGAGATGCCCATGAGTGGCTGGAATCCCAGCCAAATGCTACAGAAGTTCCTAGCAAACGGCTAGAGCTGTCAGGAGGTTATAGAGAAGGGGCCACTAAAAGCCGTGTTTACACCCTCAGAAGTGGGATCAAGCCATGAGCCTCACTTCAGACACATCTCAGCTCTCCCACTTTCTGATCACAGCCCGCCCCCAGCCTGGCAGAGGGGTGCAGGGTGAGCCCCACTCATAGGCACGAGAGGGTCCCATGTCCGGGTCCGCTTGGGTAGTGGTGGAGGAGGATGGCCCGGCTTTTGCCCTCTTGCCGGGGCGGGGGGGCTGGCAACTCTGGGCTCACACGGATCACCCTGACCTTCTTCTCTCCCCAGGTCACCCATCTCCTCATTGAGAGGCCCCCTCTCTTCCACTACAGGCCAGGCGACTACTTGTACCTGAATGTCCCCAGCATTGCACGCTATGAGTGGCACCCTTTCACCATCAGCAGCGCTCCAGAGCAGAAAGGTATGGGGTTCTGCAGGGCAACAGGTGCAGGCTGGGAACCAGGAGAATGGAAGTGAACAAGACCAGAGACCCCCAGTCTCGTCTTCCAAAACCTCCCTCCAAAACCAGGAAGCAGATGCCCAAACACTTACTGTCTGGGGAGGCCAGGGCTGGACCAGCTGCCGTGAAGATCACATGAGGGCTAGTCATCTTCCCCCATCCCTATGGAGCCTCAGGGCAGCAGAATCCCTCGAATCCTTCTTCCCCATCCCTGGACCACTCCCATTTCTCTCTGGCTCCCCAGCACCCACAGAACTGCTCGGCTCACCCTTCCTCCGCCCAGTGGACTTCTGGCCCCCAGCCATGTGTGTGCCTGCTTCCAGCCTTGGGCTGTCATCAGAGCTAGCTCGTGGATCTCTGCCCTCTTCCTAGGCCAGAGATCGGCCTTTCTGCCTTAAGTGGCACCTCTGGCAGGGAACGCCTTGCATGACCTATGACAGCGAGACCCTTGCTCAACACCATGAAGGGTAAAGAGTGCTGGTTGCCTGTTTTCTCTGGTCCATCCATATTAAAAGCTTTAGTTCTACTCAGGATGCCTCCCAGGGAAACGTAGTGCCCACAGTTCAAGGTGTAACCCCAGGTTAAGTGTTCCCCAGGTTAAGACTGCCCACCACCTGCCCTGAGTGGTGGCTCACATGTACCACGAGGCAGAGGTGGGGGTGCTGGCAGGAGAGGGAAGGTTGTTTTCTTCCAAGTTTTCTTTCCTGTTCTGTTTCTCAAGAAGATGCCTGCTCTCAGAAAAGTCAGACAGTATAGAAATATGTACAGAAGAAAATTTAAATTCCTCAAATAATTCCATCCAAAGAAAGCCATTGTCAGTCTTTTGGTGATCTGTCTTAATGTTTCTTTCTTTCTTTCTTTTTAAAGATTTTATTTATTTGAGAGAGAGAGCACAAGCAGGGGGAGAGCGGTAGGCAGAGGGAAAGGGAGAAGCAGGTTCTCTGCTGAGCAGGGAGCCTGATGCGGGGCTCCATACCAGGAACCCGGTATCATGACTGAACCAAAGGCAAATGCTTAACCAACTGAGCCACCCAGGCGGCCCTGTATTACTATTTCTATGTGGCTCTATTGGTGCAGAGAGAATTTTGCCTACATGAATCTCACTGTTCACACTTTTTGCAGTCCACTTTTTCTCCATGCACAGAATATCTTTGAAGGTCTTTGCATATCTGTTCTTTTAAAACAAGAGCTTTCCTCTGCGGCTGCATGGTATTCCAGTATACTGATACTAGTGTGATTACAAGGACTGTGTGCACTATACGGAGGCGTCATTGATGGGACCCCTTCTCCAAGGGCTTTCTTCAGGGTTTCAGCTTGGAATCTGCCATCTCCTGGGTCCCAAGTCGCCTTGCTCTAATGTTGTGGATTCTCTCTTGTGCCCTTCAGCGGAGAAGCTGCCCCACGCTGCCTTCTACTAGTCGCCCACTCTGCAGAGCACCTGAATAAGCCCCTGTTCCATCCCAGGCACTGGGCACAATGAAAGCCATTGGTCCCACCACAGCCTGAACACCTCCAGTGTGCAGAGTCATTGATGGGTCCCTGGTTGAATGTAGGAGGGAGTGGTCCTTGCCATGGGGAGACCCTGGACTGATAGAGGAGGCAGGGCCCGCACCTCCAGGGAGCTCCCCTGTCTTGGCAGAGGAAACTGAACCCTTGCTTTGTAGGCTTACATTGACTCCATGGATCTCGTGCTGGGGAGATCAGATTTCCAAGTCCCGGGGCTGTGACTCTGGTTGGGACCCAAAGAAGGACATTCCATCTGGGACTTGAGCACTTAATGCCCAGCTCCAGTCCCTGGGGTGGGACACGTCTGCTCCCTGCTGGAGGAGCCAGTGTTGAGCCCCCTTCCCTCCCCCCTTGCTCAGACACCATCTGGCTACATGTGCGGTCCGAAGGCCAGTGGACAAACAGGCTATATGAATCGTTCAAGATGTTGTGCCCCATGGACTGTGGCTCCGGACAGCTGTCAAAGAGTCTGAAGAGGAGAAGGAGCCAGAGGAGGCCCCAGGTAGGTGGCTTTGGTGGAGGAAGGGTCCACCATGGAGACAAACCCCACAGGGACCATGTTGCTATCTCCTTGGCTGGTGAGTATCCATCACTGGGCAGCTGCTGTATACACCCGCTGAACAGCCACACAGGGTGAACCAGCTGTGAACTAACTATGTGATCCAAGAGCCCGATGTCCTCCCCCAGGACCCCAGGTCCTCCCCAGGCCTCCTTCAGAAGCCGGGGGGCAATGGAAAGGGAGAGGAAATTGATACTAAGCTAGTAGATCAGAAAAACCTGCCTCCATGTCTCTGCTCCAGCATGTTCTAACTGTACAGCCTTGCACACCCTTTGGCCTCACCAAGCTTTATCGTATTCATCGTATTCAACTGGAGGAGGCCCCCATCCTTGGCCTCCCTTGCTCAAACGATTCTTTTAAAGGACCGAGGATGGAATGGATGCAGGTAAAGTACTGAGCTGACCAGACAGCAGGGTCCCCATGGACCCCCCCCCATCGTCCCCGTCCGCAGCAGCAGTGGCACCATTGTTATCTTCTGAGCCCTGATGAAACTCACAAAGCCGGCAAGTTGCCAGTGTCTGGAATGAATGCAGGCTCTGGGAGGTTTTGGAGGAATACAGCGAGATCACAGTAAAAAACAGACAAAGGAGGCTGGAGGTGTCTGGACACAAAGCTAGTAGACAATACCACTCAGCTGGGAGACGTGTTAATACGGGGAAACCCTGCCGAGGGTCAAAGGAAAAGAAGTCCCGGGCCTGGCTCAGCCCTGCCATGCCCTTGTGGAATTTGAAGTCCAAGCGAGAAAATGAGGCAGAATTCTGCCAATCCAGACCAGAGGCAGGCATCCCTCCCGAAAGATGCAAAGCTTTGGGAAATGAACGGGTAGGTGGAAACAAGCAGGATGTTCTCTGGACAGAGGAAGCTGGCTTTCCAAACCAGGTGACTCCTGCACCTCAGGAAACAGTGAATAGATTCATTAAAGGCTGTGTTTCTTTGGGACCTCAGGCACCGCCACTGAAGAATAAATTGGCACAATCTTTCTGGCACGTGGTCTGGCCACATGTGTCAGTCTATTAAATATGTGGACCCACTGGCCCTGCATTTCCATTTTTAGGACTAGTTAATTGGAGAGTTGCACAAGAAGTGCATTAGTCACCGTTTTCATTCATTCACTGAGCAAATATTTATCGAGCACAGCACCTACGGTTTTCTAAGGACTGTTCTAAGGTGCTGAGGATCTGTCAGTAGGCAAAACTGACACAGTCCCTGCTTACCTTCTGGCAGGAGAGACAGACAATAAACAAACAAAATACATGCATAATGTGTCAAGTGAAACTAAATGCTATGAAGAAAAATAAATCGGGGGAGAGGGATAGAGACGGGAAAGGTGCTATTTTATACATGGTGGTTGTTAACAAAAATGAGAAAATGGGAATACTTGAAATGCCCAACAATAGGGGTGTAGCTAAATAAATTACTGGTTACCTTGTTCAGGGAATGGTATGTTCCTTAAAAAAGATTATGTAACTGCATATGCATTAGCATGGAAAACTAGTAAAGATGTACTAAGTGGAAAAGGCAGGTTAGAAAGTGGTATGTTTCATTTATGTAAGACTGTGTGCGTGCGACTGTGTGTGTGTGTGTGTTTAAGTAAGTAAAAGTCTGGAAGGACCTAGAAAAATGTTTAGAGGAGCGCTATTCTGCTTTATTCAGGGTACTTTTTCACTTTATTCTTGCACGTACTATAACACGGGAATCTCTACAAACTAGCATGTATTGATTTCATGTTTTAAATAACAAAGCAGTTTCCACTTTGAAACAAAACAGAGCTTGCCCAGCCAGCCCATGCATTCAGGAACCTCGGCACAGGGAGCAGTGGCCTTCAGCAGGGACGTCACCGTGGAGCTGACCTCCTACAGGCCCAAGGGAACTCCACAGCAGGGAGACCAAGGCGTGGTAGGCACGGGGACTGAGGAAGGGGCTCCAGCCCAGCGGGGAGCCCCAGCCCATCTGGGCCCAGTAAGGCTGCGGAAACTGGGGCTGGAGGCGGGAAGCTGGGGTGTTTTTCTCCCAGGGGTGGTGAGTCCTTGGAACTTGGGAGAGAGGTCCTTAAGGGCAAGCCACACACACGAAACGCACAGGACATGGTGTTCCCATAACCAGGCGTTGGCGCACCCCCTTCAGAACTTTTGCCAGTCTCTCCCCACTGAGAATCTTTCCAACCTAGCATCTCTCTTTACTCCCCAACAACACTTTTGTTGGGTCCGTTATCAAAGGAACGAGACTGAGACAAGGTGAAAGTTATGCAAAGCCTTATTCTATGCCAAGCATTAGAAGTCAGACTGACCGGCCAGGGCTGCCTCCAAAGAGAGCGACTTTGGTCTAAGCCCCTTGGTCTTACAGGCTAGTTTTTATAGGGCACAATCACAGACATTTACATATGTGGCTTTGGCTGACTGGATGTCTCCTATCTGTGTTTTAGTAACGGTTACCTGGAACTGATAGTAGTAACTGCTGAGGCATTTATTAAACAACAAAATGGCTATCTAGACAACATGGCAATGAAATGGCTACCCAGGCAACAAAATAGCTATCTAGGCAACACGGAGTCACTCTGGCTAAGCAGGCCCCGCAGGCCCTAGGGGTTTAACAGGTTTTAACGTGGAATTGGCCCCAACAACTTTCAACTTCATTGTATCTAAAAGGCTGCTTGAGATGGCTGCTTTAATGGCAAACTAGTAGCATGTGCCATCATTGGAAGATAACTCTAGAAGTAAAAATCAATAAAAACCCATGTGACTCCATTCTTGTCCAATGTTCCTGCCTGGTCATGCTCCGAGCCTGAAGCTGAGATACACTCCTCCTCTTTCTCTCTTGGACTCTCTCTCATACTCTTTCTCTTTCTCACTTTGTAAAAAAAAAAAAAAAGGTGGGACTGGTGAGTGTTGCATGTCAAAGATCACTAACCATGATGTAGGGTTTCTCCTTGCAATCGGGAGTCTTGAAGGACAGTAGCATTTGTCCAGAGCACTCTGACACCAGTAGTTCAAGTCTGACACTGTGGGGGATGCAGCATGCAGGGGACCCCCCCCCAAAGAAGCAATGTGCCGTCATGGGATGAGCCTTGGACAGTCAGTGGGAGACCCAGATCTACCCTGAGCTCTTTGGGAACTGCGGCAGGTCATCCCCATGCTCTGAGACCACGTTCCTCCTCAGTGAAATGAGGATTTTCTCTGGATGATTATGAAGGTTGCTCCTAACTCTGCCTTCCAGCACCAGACAAAGAACTATCCAGGCTCCTAAGGACTGTTTGGGGTGGGGGTGGGGGGGATCTGCTTGCTTCACCTTTGGGAAGGAAATCCCCTAACCTCCCAGATCCAGTCTGCTTTGTGCTCAGGCCTGGAGCAGTCAGGCAGAGCAGACAGAGGAGGCCTGCTCCTTGCCCTCAGTGGCTCCCATCAGCAGGCCCAGAACAGGGTCCCAAGGGCAGGGTGGAGCTGAGAGCCAGGCCAGCCCAGGCTTTTCTGGCTGGTGCATCTGGATAGAGCTTCAAGGGGCAGCAGCTGCTTCAAGTGAACTGGACTCTGAAGGCTGCACAGGAACTTGCCTGCTGAGGAAGAGGAGAGGGTGTTCTAGGTCAAGGGAAGAGAATATACAAAGCCAGCGGTGTATCAGAGACACGAAAGTTATAAGAGTGGCTGGAGACTGGGGGTGAGTGAGTGTTCTCTGGGCACTCCGGAGGCTGCCTTGTATTGGACCACAAGAGCCCATCCTTAGATTTTCAGGAGCTTTAAGAGCCAGTCATGAGACACAGTTATTACATTGGAAGCCATGATGGCAGCATTTATACCAGAAATCTCCAGACACTACCAATCAGTGATTTTGTGATGTGTTCTTTTTTGGAAGAGTCAGTTTATCAGCACATCATTGACATTCTCCCTTAGAAGGGCTCCCTGGAATGCCTAGGGCAGATAAAAAAATACAGTTCCCTTTTTGTAGAGTTGTTTAGACCAACAAGGGCTGGGTTGCCTCTGAGAATTGCCTGATCCGCCCACAGCTCTCTGCTCCCCGCAGGTCTCTGAGATGTCCTCTGAGAACCACCTGCTTTGTAACATCAAGGTAAGAGGGGCCAGTGGGTGGACATGCCCCCTGCTGCAACCAGAGGAAAAGAAGCCCCAGGTACCCCCGTTCTCCAAGTCCCCAGGCATCCAGAGAAGGGGACCAAACCCATCCCTTCACAGCTCTGCCTTCTCACATCCCTCACCAGCTCTGCCTTCTCACATCCCAGGGGTCTCCCAGACTTGTGCTCTGAGCACTACAGTGGGGGCCACTTAGGCCCAGGTGACTGCCTGCATGTAACGGGGGGGTTCCAGCTCTCCAGGCACCCAGTCCTCTCTTTCCTGAAACGCCCTCCCGTTCACAGTGCTACATCAGCGGCCCCTACGGAACCCCCACCCGCAGGATCTTTGCCTCTGAGCACGCGGTACTCATCGGGGCGGGCATCGGCATCACCCCCTTTGCCTCTATCCTGCAGAGCATCATGTACCGGTGGGTGGACAGGCTGCCACCCCTCCCTGCCTGCCTCCTGGGGCAGCGTCCCAAAAAGCACCCCACTTCTTCCCTCCCCCTTGCTCCTTCCTTCTCTCCTTGCACCCTGTTTTCTCTTTCCTCCCCGGTCCCTCCTCTCTCTCTCTTTTGGCTCTCAATCCTCCCCTTCCTCATAGGGTGGGCCCTGCCACCTCACCCTTTCCCTTGTACTGTTCTTTGGTCTGAGAAGTCTCATATCCGCCCCAAATCCAAAATCACTCATTGACTCTCCTCAGGCACCAGAAGAGGAAGCACATTTGCCCCAGCTGCCAGCACTCCTGGATGGATAGCATCCAGGATGAGGACATGAAGCTCCGCAAGGTAAGCACTGCCTCCTCCAGGCAGGCCTCTGGACCCTCTCCCCTGGAAACCTCCCTGACCAGAGTGAGCTCTCCTGTGCAGATGCAGGGGAGAGACAGATGACTCTCCCTCCTGCTTGGAATGGCTGGTCCCTGTGCTTCCCTCAACACCCCATGTCCTCCTCGTGCCTCCCATGTGTCCAGGCCTCCACCTATCACCTCTGAGAGGCATTCTGGGCCCTGAAGGTAGAGTTCCCCTAAAGACCTTGGAACCTAAAAGTCAGGCAGCTGGGATCCAGTTATAACCTTGACGTGTGCTAGCCATCACCTGGTGGTGGTTTTAAAAATGAAAATGTTTGCCTTTTGAAAATGCATTATTTCCTATAGGTCACTTAAAAGAGCTTGTAGGGGGAAAATAAGTAATGTCCTTCTGCCTTCTTCCTAAGCTTAATATTTCAGCACACTGCTTGCTATTAACAAGAGGTTATTATAGAAAGCCCTGACCTGCCAGTCAGGGACTTGGGTCCTGATTCCATGCTGCTCTGTGACCTGGGCAAGGTTCCTACCCCTGCAAGCCTCCATTTTCCCCTCCATTAAATGGGGATGATAGCGTGTGCCCTGACCTCACGGAAGTGGTCATCTAGGCGCTGGGGATCACAGATGTGAGCATGCCCTGAACGAGGCAGGGCCAGCCCTGAACAGAAAGACCCCTCTCCCCAGGTGGACTTCATCTGGATCAACCGAGACCAGCGGTCTTTTGAGTGGTTTGTGAGCCTGCTGACCAAGCTGGAGATGGACCAGGCCGAGATGACCCAAGAGGGTAGGAAAGGGACAGGGCCTGAGGAGGATGGCAGCAGGGTGGGGGTTCGGGCTCGGGGTGGGGCTGGGGGGTTTAAGACAGTGTTTAAATGTATTCTATTTCTATCAAAAATGTGGAGGAGAGAGGAATGGTTTTTCTTCCACCACTAAAATGTAACATTTACAAAACCAAAAAAAGAGAAGAAGTTATTCATAATCCCATCTAGCTATGCAAACTATTCCAGGCATTTTAAAGGATCTCCTGCTGTTTTTTTCTTATTTACATTTACAAAAATATATATCCTTTTTTTCTAATTTCCCTCTTTTGTGGTATTTCTTTTAATTCGCAATGAGCACTTGAAAATTTATCTTTTTTTTTTTCTAAAGATTTTATTTATTTGACAGACAGAGATCACAAGTAGGCAGAGAGGCAGGCAGAGAGAGAGGAGGAAGCAGGCTCCCTGCTGAGCAGAGAGCCCAATGTGGGGCTAGATCCCAGGACCCTGGGATCATGACCTGAGCCAAAGGCAGAGGCTTTAACCCACTGAGCCACCCAGGCGCCCCCTGAAAATTTATCTTTTTAAGATTAACCACCACACAGAGAGAGACAGTGAGGGAGGGAATATAAACAGCGGGAGTGGGAGAGGGAGAGAAAGAAGCAGGCTTCTGGCTGAGCAGGGAGCCCGACACAGGGCTTGACTGCAGGACCCTGGGTTCGTGTCCTGAGCCGAAGGCCGACATTTAACAACTGAGCCACCCAGATGCCCCCCACTTGATGAAAATTTAGATTCCCTGAGTCTCATCCCAGACTTCCAAATCAGGATCTCTGAGAGCAGGGCCTAGGAACGTACATCTTATTATTGTTATTATTATGCATTTGAGAAAAAGAGAGAGAGAGAGAGCAGGGTGCAGAGGGAGAGGGGGAAGCAGAATCCCTGCTGAGCAAGAAGGCCAACACAGAACTCGATCTCTGGCCCCTGGGACCATGACCTGAGCCAAAGGCAGCTGCTGAACTGACTGAGCCACCCACGGGCCCCTCCCCAGGAATGTACATCAGATGACTCTTATTCACACGTTCTTTTCTTTTTTCTTTTTTTTTTTTTTTAGCTTTTTTTAAGGGATAATTTACATATGATGACATTCACCAATACAAGTTTACAGTAAATACAATGACATTACGACACATATGTACAACTGTGTAACCACCACCACACTCAAAACATGGAGCATTTCTATCCACACCCCCAAATTTCGCTCATCCTCCTTTGCATCAACGCCCTGTCCCCTTTTGCAGCTCCCTGCACCATCTGATCTGCTTTCGATCACTATAGTTTTGTCTTTTCTAGAATCTCCAGTAAGTGGAATCATATGACAGTCACAGTTTTCTAACTTCTTTCACTTAACATAATATCTTTGAGACTTACCCATGTTGCTGCAGGTATTAGAAAATAGTTAATCCCTTTGCTGTTTTGTGGATATACCACAATCTGCTTTGCCCTTCACTTGTGAATAGATGTTATATCCACTTTTATTTCCACATTTTGGCCATTCAGAATAAAGCTGCTCTGCATATGTGCACATAAGTCTTTGTGTGGATGTATTTGCTGGGTAGTGTGGTATGTGTTAAGTTTAATTGTAGAAGACGCTGCCAAACCAGTTTTCCAATTTCTGTGTTTCCATCCGTAGTGGATGAGAGTTCCAGTAGCTTTTCAACCTTGCCAACACTTGATCTCAGCAGTGTCTTTCATTTTGGCCATTCTAGTGGGTATGTAACAGTATCTCAGTGTGCTCTTAATTTGCATTTCCCTAACAACGAATGACAAAGATAGAAGTGCTCCCTCAGACTCCCCGCTCAGCGCTCAGCGTGGAGCCTGACGCAGGGCTCGATCTCACGACCCTGAGATCACAACCTGAGCTGAAACCAAGAGTTGGATGCTCAACTGACTGAGCCATGCAGGTGCCCCTCCAACATCAGTTTTTAATGTACATAATCTGCCAGTAGAGACGAACAGGTGAAGAGGCATAGGTAGTGATTAGGGCTGCATGCTCGGTATTTTTCCTAATGAGATGGCCACCCATAAGTGTAGAGAATGGTCTAAGGTACAAGTTAAACAGCTTAGCATGTACGAATTACTTTCCTGTTTGGTCCCTTCTTTCATACTTCATCATACTTTTGAATGTCCTCCTCCAGCCCCACAATCGTCCCTTCCCTGTCCCCGAGTGTTGCTGCCTATGCTTTGTGCTAAGCCAAGTCTTAGTCTGTACAATGGCATGTTTCTCTGTGTTCATCATAGTCTTCACAGGACATCTTCATGGAACACTGAGGTTTTGTTCTGTGTTTTAAAGTGAATCTGTTAGAATCGTTGTTGTGTTTTACTTACAGAATAATTAATATAAGGAGGGATATTTTTAGGTATGTTTCTAACTTTAGAGAATTGGCAGGGGATGGGGTATTATGCTGGTTGAGTTCAGTGGAACCGGATCTTTTTTGGCTGTTTAATTATCCTAAGGCTGCCATGAGTGAATTAAAATTCCATGATAAATAGTTTATAAGTTCAAGCAATCAAACGTGGTTTTTTTTTTTATAAGAAACATTCAAACAGATGTAGTTTAGAATAACAGACGTTCAAAGCCCTAAAGCACAAGTCAACATGTTTGACACAGAATTGGTAAACTCTAGAATGTCGCAATGAAGCTCTTCGCCTTTTCTTGTAAATAACAATTTTAGCAAATATTTATAGAGCCTCAAATTCATTCTAAATGCTTTTATGTACATTAATTTATTAGAAACTCAATTTATGAGGACTAGCTAGGGGGGAAGTTTATATTTCATTTAAATTTCCTGGTTACTGGTATATAAATATTTGCTATTTGCTTCTTCGTAATCTGTGTAAACAAAGGATAACAGCAAACCTGGTGCTTTGTAGTCTCAAAGCCACTTGAGTCAACAACTTTATTACCTCAAATTTCTTCCTGGGTTTTTCATGAACTACAACAGAAACCTGTGACTTCTGATTTCAACTCTAATTATTTACCAAGGTTTGAGTTCAAGAATCTGTGGCTTATTGCTTTTAATTTCTACAGCTTAAGCTTCAAATATTCTGTTTGAGTTTGAATCTTTATTCTATCCCATAGTAACTCTCAAAACTTGGGGACATTATTTGACGGCTTTGCTTTGACTGACTAATGGCTAATGTGGGGACATTATTTGACTGCTTTGATTTCCTCATGTGAAAAATATGAATGGAACTAGTACCCCCCTCACAGGGTTGTCATGAGGAGTCAACGAGATCATCTGTGCAGCACATGGAACTGGAGCTTAATAACTGCTCAGTAAAATGAGCAGCAGCAGAAGAAGTAATTGTAATAGTAGCAGTAGTAGCAACAGTAGCAGTAGTAGCAATAGTAGCAGCAGCAATAGTAGTTGTAGCAGTAGTTGTAGTAGAGGTAGTAGCAATTGAAGTAGCAGCAGCTGTAGTAGCAATGGTAGTAGTAGTAATAGTAGTAGTGGCAGTACTAGCAATGGTAGTAGTAGTAATAGTAGTAGTGGCAGTACTAGCAATAATAGTAGCAGTGGTAATATAAGTAGTAATGGTAGAAGTAGCAGTAGTACCAATAGTAGTAGCAGTAGTGGCAATAGTAATAGCTGTAGTAGCTATAGTAGCTATAGTAGTGGTAGCTGTAGTAGTAATAGTCATAGTAGAGTAGCTATAGTAGAAATAGTAGCAATAGTAGCATTAGCAGCAGTAGTGGTAATATTGTAGTAGCAATAGCTATAGTAACAATAGTGGCAGCAGCAGTTACAACAGTAGTTGTAGTAGCACTAGTAGTAATGGTGGTAGTAGGTGTAGTAGCACTAGTCATAGTAGCAGTAGTCATAGTCATCAAAGTAGCTATAGTAGCAGTAGCATTAACATTAGTAGCAGCAGTAGTAATAGTAGCAGTAGCAGTAGTAGTAATTAAAATCGTAGTAGTGGTAGCTATAGTAGCAATGATAGTAGTAGCAGTATTTAGTAGTAGTAGTATTGAAGTAGTAGTAGTATCAGCAGTATTTAATGTAGTAGTAGTAGTAGTATTTAAGTAGTAGTGGTATTTAATGGCTCTACAATGAATGGTATGTCAGTGGTCCACCATGCTCCTGCTATTGGACAATGTATTTGTTCTTATTCTCCACTATCATATATAAAGCTGCAATTAATATATTTGTGTACATAGTTTATTTCCTTCTTTTGGATGATTCCTTTAAGAGAGTGTCCCAGAAATAGAGTGACTATCTCAAACACAACAGTTCTGGCAGGGGTGGAAACCGTGTCGGGCCATTCTCCAGAGCTCCTTCTTCTCCCTCTTACCACAGGGTCGTTCTCCCTGGTCCCCTCTCTGGGGGTTAAGGACTCTGAGGGAGGGGAAGAAGGGTCAGGGCTCTCTCAAGTTAAGTGGTATGTGAAACGAAATTTATTCTCCCTCCTAGGGCCATTTGCATTTTAACAGTGACTGAGACCTCGAGCCAAAGGAAAAGGGAGCTAATGGCAACATATGAGACAATAGAGAGCCAGCCGGGATGGCAGGGATCCTTTAGTCCTGGGAGAGGAGAAGGATGGAGTGATCATCCGCTCACAGCCCCAACGTCCCAGATCAGGCCCCATCATCTCTGGCTTGGACCAGTGCCCAAGTGGAGGATGGTATCTCCAGCCTCTTCTCTGTCATGGCCCACATGGAAAATGATACATTAGTCTGCCAGATCAGGGAAAATGGAGTAAACTGCTTGAGCACAGAGGTGCCTACCAGGGAGCTCAAATTGCCCTGCAAGCCGAAGGGATCCAGATCTTAGCAAACCCGTCCCACTACAGGCGTCCCACTGTGTCCAGGCCTGTGTCCAGGCAGAGCCAGGCCAGCCTCTGCCCTGTCCCTCCTGCCCTCTGGCTGCCCTTCTGGGATGCTGTTCTCACCCTGCCACACCCCACTCTGATACCTGCTACCTGCCCCCCATTTGCCAGCTGGGCATTCAAGGCCCTTTCCCTGCCAGCCTCAGTGTGCGTCCGGTCTCCTCTCCCCAATCTCCTGTTGCTCCCGTTCAAGGCTCCTGTATTCTAGGTGGGCAGTCATGTCACTCCCCACGAGCATCGCATCTCTTCTAGCCTCTCACTCTTGGCTCATCTGCCCCCCTCCTCAGGATGCCCTCCTTTCGCGCATCCCACCCTAGCTTTGAACCGTGCCCCTCTTCCGAGACCTGTCCCAATCCCCACGGTCCCAGAACGCCCCTCGTCTGCTGCAGCCATTCTCTGTAGCTCGGTACCCTTTGCCACCTGACCCCTTCATTCAACCCTTGACCCTTTGGTCTCAGCTTTTCGGCCGTGCCTGGCCTGTGTCCCCAACCAAATGGAACAGACA
This sequence comes from Mustela putorius furo, assembly GCF_011764305.1. Lineage (NCBI taxonomy): Eukaryota > Metazoa > Chordata > Mammalia > Carnivora > Mustelidae > Mustela > Mustela putorius. The sequence goes on from NW_025422045.1 coordinate 12,175,518, forward strand.
CCATGAGGTGTGACAGGGCATGAGCTTCGGAGCCCAAGGACTGCCATGCTCTCCTGGAATGGGTTTCATTCCACCTTCGAGTCCTGAGGTGGCCGTGGGGTGCAGGCCGGACTGTGGATACAGTCACACTGTGCGCCTGGCTCAGAGCAGGCCCCACTCCAGCAGTGGGCCAGCTTTCCTTCTAAAGCGCTGGTGGACCGAAGGCGTGAGCCCGGAGCCCTCATGGTCTCACTCCAAGCCCCAGGGCCAGGGGCTGACATCGTGCCTGGTCCCCATTACGGGCGCGAGCCCCTCAGTGCCGCCTTTGCTTCCCACCACCCAGACCCCTTCCTGGAGCTGCACATGTATATGACCTCTGCACTGGGCAAGAATGACATGAAGGCCATTGGCCTGCAGATGGCTCTCGACCTCCTGGCCAAGAAGGAGAAGAAGGACTCCATCACGGGCCTCCAGACACGCACCCAGCCTGGGCGGCCCGACTGGAACAAGGTAAAGGCCAGCGACAGCCCCACCGCCTGCAGGGACCATTGGGGCAGAGAGCCTAAGGCAGTCGCTGGGAGACTGAGGACGAGCAGCTAGGGACCAAGCATGAGGCCAGGGGCCAGGATCCAACCAGGATCACTGGCAGCATGACTGGATCTCTTTGTTCCATCATTGGACTCAGTTTCTCCATCTGTTCTGCGAAGAAGTTAGTCAGTTTGACCTCCTAGGCCTCCCCCAGCCCTGACTCCCTGGGAATCGGGGTCAGAAGTCCTGAGTAGACGGGATCTTGGGGAAACACCAAGTCCAATCCTTCTCAGTACAAATGGAAATACTGAGGCCCAAAGGAACAAAAGTTTGCAGTCTTTATTTTGTTTCTTAGATTGGTTTTTAGATTCTCTCCCCCGCTGAGTACTTGCCAGTCAGAGGACCATTTGTGTAAGGTATCAGAAGTTACTGCTTTTCAATCCATGGGCAATGATCATGCCCAGAGAGTGAGGGAAGAGGACACCACTGGTGCTTGGGCACCAAGGAGGGCTTTTGGCAATGGCCTCCGTAAGCAGAATTTGGGGTGGGAAAGGGTCTTCACTGAGGCAACGGCTGGAGTTTAGGAAAAGAGACATTTCAGTGGAGGCATGTGACCGAGGGAGGACTAGCAGGATGTCCGGACAGTCAGAGTTCAGTGTGCCCACGGGGCCCTGTCGCTGTCCCCCAACAGCACAGTCTCCCTGCAGATATGCTCCGGGAATGGAGGGCCTGGGTCTTCTGGTCCAGCCCCTTCCTGGGGTCTGGGTCAGGTTAGGGGTGGAGTAAGTGCCCCCCCCAAAAGAATGCATGTTGGACCCTGCACTCCGATGCCATGCAGCTGTACCTTGTAGTTCCTCATGGGGATGGAGGGACATCGCTGCCAACCCATTATGTAGTCATAATGTCACACCCAGCTGGGTGTGTCCCTGAGCGGGTCCACAGGCTCACTCCCCTCCCTCTGCTCTCTCCTACCCCGTGTGGGCTCAGGTGTTCCAGAAGGTGGCTGCTGAGAAGAAGGGCAAGGTGCAGGTCTTCTTCTGTGGCTCCCCAGCCCTGGCCAAGGTGCTCAAGGGCCACTGTGAGCAGTTCAGCTTCAAATTCTTCCAGGAGAACTTTTAGCCTCATCTCTCCCAGTGCTGCCCAACCCACACTGCCAGCCAGCTTGACCATATGCTCCCATGCCCCACAGAGACCGGCCTCAGAGGACCCACCTTGTCCCACTCCACCCCCAGAGAAGGAGCGGCCAGGGGCAGGTGGACTTCCTTCAAGACCCCGGGAAAAGTGGGGTGCGTTCCGGGTTTTGCTGAGAAACTGACCAGGCCAGAGGCCAGCGGCTCCAGAAGGAAGTACAGAGGGGGCCACTGCCCCTCCAAAAGTCCTCTGAGGGAGGCTTCCCCTACAACAGTGGTCCCACACCTGCTTAATCACCACAGTCATTCGGGACTTTATCCCGACATTTTCTTATGAAAATTTTCAAACATAAAGATAACTAAAAGAATTGTACAGTGGATGGTTACCCAGTTGCTGGATTCCTCTGTTAGCATTTTGCTATATTTGCTTTTCTGCGTATTTTCCATCTATCCCTCTCTCTATCAGAGCCCCTTGTTTTTCTGATGCATTTTAGAGCATGTTTTGTCACTCCCTGCAGTGGAGAAGTTAGCTAAGAGGGTGTCCTGACTTAGGGCTGGGGTATGCATTGGGAATGCGCCAAAGTCATTTGGAAAGTTGGCAGAGCGGAGTCCGTTTAGCATAGTACTTCTCTGTCTCTCTGTCTGTCTCTCTCTCTCTCTCTCTGTTCACCTAGAATTTTGTATCACGCAGACAGTGGGAGCAGATAGAGGAACTTGAATACAGATTCTAAAATCCATTAAGGGTCCACATGTTTGACTTAGGATCACACAAGTCCTAAGGCTTTCTCGCCAGACATACTCCAGGTAGCCACTGGAGGGCGCTGCGGAACCAGAGATCTTGGAGGTTTTGCTTGCTGGGAGGGAGGGGTTCCTGAGCTGCAGGGAATCCAAGACCCGCCAGAGCAGACTGTGCCCCACCCTGAAGCCCTGGCTCTAGGCAACACCTCGAGGCCCAGACTGGGTGGATCTGTGAAGTCAAGAGAATTCGTTTTCAAGATCGGAGTTCTCTAGCTGCCATTCCCTAACAGCCCCTCACAGATGCACATACAGACCCTCTCCCTACCATACCCACCCCCCCATGCCTCCCCCCCTGGACCCACTGTCCAGGTTCTGGGGCTTTCCAAGTTTCCATCTGTAAGGTCAGCATAGGCCTGGCTGAGCATAGGTCCAGGCTCTGCCCTGGGGCTCTGCCACCTCTTATCATTGGAGGTGCAGGATCAAATGTGGGGTCTGTCCATCTGGATATTGCCTGGATGTCCAGATGGGGGCCCTGCCACCATCAACAAGAGAAACAAACGCATCCGTATGGCTGACTGACTTTCCTCCTTAGACATTTGTGGGTCTAAGAGGGCTAAGGAGGGCACACAGAAAAGGAACAGAAGGTTGGGCGCCTGGGTGGCTCAGTGAGTTAAGCCGCTGCCTTCGGCTCAGGTCATGATCTCAGGGTCCTGGGATTGAGGCCCGCATCGGGTTCTCTGCTCAGCAGGGAGCCTGCTTCCCTCTCTCTCTGCCTGCCTCTCTGCCTACTTGTGATCTCTATCTGTCAAATAAATAAATAAAATCTTTAAAAAAAAAAAAAAGAAAGAAAAGGAACAGAAGGAACACAGGCTAACTACAGATAAAAGGTGCATTATGTGAATGTGAGCTCCCCACACTGTCAGCTCCCCACAGCCAGGCCTGCAGCCCCAGAATCTAGCACATAGGGAGCGGCAGTAGGCCTACCCCGCATGTCGACTCCCACAAGGCACAGGTCCTACATAACTGGAATGATCCTTGGGAAGGAAAGGTCCTCTGCACATAGCTGTCATTTTAATCTGGGAAACCAAGGCGTGAACTCGAGCCCACTGAAGGAATCCCTTGGCCAGGCTCCACGAGGCTGCTCTGCTCTGAGGACAGCTCTGACAGAGGCAGCAGGTGCTCCTGAAACCCTGAGACAGGCCCACCCAGACCAACAACACGCCAAGAGCCCACAAGCGTTTTCGGGTAGGGAGGGTGACAACCAGTGGCAATGGTGCGAGGTGTCACAGTCTGGCAGAGTCCAGATTAGGGAGGGATTAGAGACAAGACTGGCGGTGGGCAGACACCTTGGAGACGTGTGGAGAAAGGACCTTTGCTCTCTGAAATCAGGGCACTGGCTGCCAAGTTTGCCTCTGTCCCAGTCAGCTGTGTGACCTTGGGTCTGCCCTGGGACGTCTCTGAGCTGTCGCTTCCTCACCGGTAGGATGAACAGATTAAGGATGAATATTTTTAAGTGCTGGTATATGCGTAATCCTTTCTTAAGAAATACGCAAAGAATATATGTTTCTCATCTGTTTGCTTTGGGGAGTGGGAATGGAGGGACAGGGAAAGGGTATTGTTTGAGGGTTGTTTTATTTTGTTTTTCTTTTTATCTTCTACCCCTCTGTAAAGTTTGAAGTTTTTAATGATAAATGGCTGTAGATTTTATAGTTTTTTTTTTAAAGGATGTTAAGTAAAAGGAAAAAGAAAAAAACCTCACATAACCCAAAATAAGCAACACATGTGTATAGAGCAAGGGAAAAATTGGTAGAAATACATTGGAAGACAGGAAACACACCAAACGTTCCCAGTGGTCAACGGCGGAGAAGATAAAGGAGGACTTTCACATGTTCCTCTTTTATTTTGCACATTCGTGTATTACCTTGTAATGTTTCACCTTATGGTATAGGAATTTTACCCCTGGCTCTTCAGGAATTGCTTGAATTTTCGCTCCTAATCTATGTCCTTAGGTTAAGGCCTATATAGTTTTGTGTTTGTTTGTTTTTTCGAGAATAAACAAAATAGATTTGAAGTTACCATTAAGATCCTGAATACTGTTGAGCTCCCAAATCAAAGCGTCTGGGACACGGCTGGGCAGCGGGACTGGCCTCTCCAGCTGGGGGCGCTGCTGGGCCTCTGCTGAAAAGGGAGGTAGCTGCGTGCAGGGATTGTGTGCCAGCCCGTCTAAGGAGTAAAGCTGGGCCGCACAGACTGCAGGGGCCCCAGGCATGCAGGAGAAGCTGCCTGCACGGGGCTGGGCACAGCAACAGCCCAGCCTCATAGGCCAGATGCCGGGGACTGGTGAGCTGGGGGCTGGGAGGCTGGGGGTCGGAGAGTCAGGGGGAGGGGGGCACTGTTTCTGCTAAACAAATACTCATCGTAACCAGCCTTCTGACAGATTGATGCATCTTTTTATGATCTGTCTTTACAATATGATGACTCTCTCCTTTTAAAAATAAGATTAATTCAGACAAGACATTTATTTTACGGGGAAATCCATCCCAGGGGGGAAAATACTCAAGCTGACTGGCGGAGATGGCTAGAAGGAGACTTGACTCTGCAGCTTCCAGCTTCCCAGCCCGAGCTGTGTGGAATCGGCCCCAAGTGGGCTCCGTGCTCCCGCCCACGGACCAAGGGGGTCATCTTGAATCATCCCATTTGGGTGAGTGTAGCCTGCTGGAGAAAACAAAATAAAGAAAAATACGTAGTGAGTTTCTGTGTGGCTGGCGAGAAAAGGGTACATTTTTTGCTAAAGAAGTTCTGAGATGCACGCAAATGTGGAGGGATCCGAGTTTTGTATATAAATTAAGCTGTCTTTAAATGCCCCTGACGAGCGTTCAGAAGACATGAATGATTTGTCTCTGTGTCTCTGGGACTGGAAAAACGCTATCACCTGGCAGGCGCTTGGCCATGTGTCATGAATGTTTCTGCTGCTATGGTCCCTGTTTCAGCTGGTGGCACGGCTAGGTAGCATTGCCTCTTCTATGTCCTAGGTAGCATTGCCTCTTCTATGACCCCCAGCCAATCACCAAGCCCAGTCCACAGGACATTCTATGGGTTTCTCACATCCATTCCCTTCCCCGCTGGCCCTGCCCAGGTTCAGTCCTCCAACAGCCTTTTGCCTAAACTCTTGCAGCAGCGTCCTGGCTGGTGTCCCTGCCTCCAGCCTCTCCCAGCCACTCCACCCCTCTCCCCCGCCCCCAACTGTTGCAGATCTAACCCCACATCTTTCTGTTGGATAACTGTCCTTTTGCGGTAATCCAAGCCCTGTAACAGGCACACGGGCTTCTCCCATAAGCTAGGCACTCGGTTAAGATCTGCAGCCCTGTTCTCATAGGCTCTTCCCGGCCTCTTGCGTCTTGCCAATGGCCATCTCTCTCTCTGCGCTCTGAAAATACCATGTAGCAGAACTCCTTCCAGACAGACCGCCTTCACACCTTGGCCTCTGTAGACATGCAGAGCACCCTTCTCCACCTTCAGACTGAAGTTCCAGAACATTTCCTCACCAGCCCATCTGTGAAGCCGGCCTTGCCTGGTCCCTCTCGTCACAGAATGAACAGCCTCCTCTGTATGATGGCTTGGGACCTACTTCCGCTCGGGCATCTTCTGCAGGTACTTACCTATTTACTAGCCTGGAGACCCCCTCGAGGGCAGGAACAGAGTCTGTCTGTCTGTCTTTTGGCACCTGGTACGTAGCAGGTGATCAGCGAAGGCGTTGGTAAGCTGACAGGACCCCTCGCACCCCCATCTCTCCTTCCTTTCCCTGCCCTTGTTCCCACTCCCCCCAAGGCTAGGAAAACCCTGACATCCTTGCAGGCAGGCAGGATCTCTCCATGAGTAGAGCCAGCCTCCCCCACCTCCCCTTCCTGCCATGCTGGCTGTCCTCCTGTGGGCGGAGGTCAGGTGCAATAGAGACATCCTAGAGGCAGAGAGGCCCATGTGTCCAGCCCCTCCATGAGACAGGGAGGTGGGGCTCGTGGTCCCTGCACCTGTGACCCCTCCTCCCTCCTCTTCTTCCTCTTTTCTTCCTGTAACTCAAAAGAGATGAATGACTTAGAAAGAGCAAATGAATCAGAAATAGGATGAGCAAAAAAAAAAAAAAAAAAAGAGGGTAATTTTGCCAAGTTATTATTCAAAGGCGCTCTTGGGGACCCAGAACGGGAGCAGCCCCATCCATCACCCCGCAGAGCCAGAGCCACGCAGGCCAGTGGGAGGAGTGGCCTAGCTGTCTGCAGCAGGATCTGTGTGAGGGAGCAGGTGCCTGAGCGTGTGCAGCCAGGCCAGGAGCCTGGGGCCCTCTGCCAGCCATCACAGGGCGGGGCAAAGGAGGCCAGAGGGACACTGAAAGGGGTCAGCCAACCATAAGACCCAGGACAAGGTCCACTGGCCTGCTTTTCTCCGCAGAGACCAGAGCCCCGCAGGCTGCACTCTGGAGGCAGCTCTGGCAAAAGTACCCACAGGGCAGAGGGGACAGTTGGGGGATGGGGACAAGACTCTGGCCTGGGGCCTGCTCTCCTTAGTGTCTCCACCCAGGTCTTTGGTACCCTGGAGGGGGCAGCCACTGCCTCCTCCCACCAGAAGTGGGGGGGGGGCCTACGTCCCTCTTATCCCTGTATCCCAGGGCTAGGCCTGATGAATGCTCCTTGAGGGAGTGAATGGATGAGTGAGAAAATTATTACAGCCCATTGTTTGCTTCTCTTTGTAATTCTTATTATTTTGCCATGATTTTTACCCATAGGTTATCTCTGCATATTAAACTGTCATTATGATCTACTTGGGGGTAAACCTAAATCTGATTTCTCTCTATGCGAAAGCGCTGCACTTTGCTGGCCTTGGAAAATAAGCATGGATGGAAGGAGGGCAGGGGTGGGGGGTATGAGAGTCTCAGTCCGTGTCCCCAGGGAGGCTGCTGGCCCCCAGGCTCCATATCAGAGTGCATTTTGGTGCCATGAAGTAAACGAGTTTGTTGAATTCCTACCGTTCTGGGTGCTGGAGTTCAGCCACGGTCAGAAGGGTCAGGGTCTCCGCTCTCAGTGTCCTCATCTGTAGAATGGGGACAAAATAATAATAGTACCTATTAGATATGACGATGGCAAGGATTCAAGGAGTTAATGTGAGCAAGGTGCTTTAAACCGTGCTTGGCATGTGGTTATGTTTCAGTAAATGTTGGTTATTTCTGGCTTAGTCTGTTGGGCAGCTATGACAAGATAGTGCAGATTGGATGGTTTATAAATGACACAATTTTTTGCTCACAGTTCTGGAGGCTGGGGGTCCAAGATCAGGGTGTCAGCATGGTTGGGCTCTGCTGGGGACCCCCTTCCGGGTTCTGCCTGCCATCAGGAGACACCTGTTGTCCCTTGTCTTTAGGTCCTTCATGACCAGCTGTATATGGAGGCCTAATAAACACCCTCCCGTCCCACAGAGGACCACCATGCTCCCAGGGGGACAGCAAACACCACCGCCCTACCCCACCTCTGGCCCCTCACATCCCAGGGGAAGCCCTGGCCAGGCCGTGTGGACACAGCTGCGGAGCCCCTCCCTGCTTCCTGTCCCAAACCTGCTGGTCCTGGGCTGTAGGAGGCAGGACGAGATCAAATCATAGTTCCTCCAGCTCGTTAGTGCTGCATTGTGGATTCCGGGAATAATGTATGTTCTTTTCTCCCCTGATTGCTTCTGAAACCTCCTGCCTGTTTATCAAATCTGAGCCACGCTTTACAGCCTCTGCTCCTTGGCTCTGTGCTCCTCTTCTCCAGAAGAGGAAAACGGCAAAATTCTCCCAGGGTTTCTCAATTCAGAGTTAAGGACAAGAAGGCCAGTTTCCAATAGCCCGGCCCCCTGCCCCCAAGTGAGAGGGGAGATGGAGTGGGCTTTAGGGAGGTAGGAGGGCCTCAGAAAGAACCTGGCTCCCCTTACCTGGACTGGACTGAGGCTAATGTCCCAGGAAGGAAAGCCCCTTCCTCGTGCCCTACTCCCCCCAACAAAACCCTGTGGAATCAGCTGAGGTCTGCCATTTGAAAATCACTCATTCATTCATTCATTCATTTACGTCAGAAGCGTTTGTTGAATGGCTGCCTTGTGCCAGGTGCAGTGCCAGGTGACAAGGACAATGAAGCAGATGACAGCAGAGAGCCTCATGAAGTGTTATGATGGCCAAAGGAGGAGGGAACCCAGGTCAGGGTGGGCTGAAATGACCGACCTGGGGCTGGCCTGGGCTGGAGCATCCAGGATGGGTCACTCCCATGGCTGGAGCCTCACAGGGGTGGCTGGAAAGCTGGGCTCAGAGACACAGGGATGGTTGCTCTTCTCTCTCTCTCTCTCTCTCTCTTTCTCTCATCTCCATACATTCTAAGGGTTTCTTCTTTTCCACGTGTTCTCTCTCTCTGTTATCTCCAGCACAGAGAGGACAAATTTCTTCCATATTGGCTCAAGATCCCACCAAAGCACAAAACTGTTAGTTTCTAGGGCTTCTTAAGGTGTAGGCCCAGAACTGTCTCAGAGCCCACCACATTTTATGGGTCAGAACAAATCAGACCAGCCCAGATCAGCTGTGGAAGGAGGTCACCCAGAATGAGACCATAGGGAGAACCAGTTCACTGGGGAACATCTCTGATACCCACCACCCCCTGACGTAATATCCAGGAGTATTTTACAGGGGCGGGAGCGGGGGTCTGGTTTTCTGAAGTTCCAGGATTTCCACAAAGACTCAGTTCTTCATCCTCCACATTGTTCTCATCAACACACACACACACACACACACACACACACAGAAACACTGCCACCCCAACCTGTAAAATTAATCAGCTCTCTAAGATGCTGAAGTATGTTATGTGTGTTATGAAGGAGAGATTAAACACCATCCTTTTTTAGCTGCCTATTTATAAGGTGTCTTAAATACATTATCTCATTCGATCCTGATTGCCATTGCATTTTAGAGATGAAGAAACAGGCTAAGCAATCTGCCCACAATGGTGAACTAGGTCTGTCTAATCCCCAGGCCCTTCCATCATAGCCAAAGGAATGACTAGAGAATGAGGTAATGTTTCTAGTCTGAACAAACAAGGCCCTGAAAGGTAGAATTACCCAGGGTCCCACCACCAGGATCCCGATGCCCCCGTAGAAGGGAACAGACATGAAAGAGAGCCCAGGGCCTTGCACAAAGCAGGTGTCAGGGAACTTGAGCCTGCCTCTCCTCCCCAAACCTGGTTTCACACTCAGCTCACTGTTACCGGCCCCAAGAACGCAGCCTGTGCTGCGTGATGGGCATAACTGTGGGCATGGCCCCGTTCTCTGTCTGACCGGGCGGGAAGCCGGAGGGCGAGCCGGAAGGGCTCAGTCCATCCCCATCCCACCTCGTCCTTCGCTGCTCACCTTCCCCAGCAGTCACTTGCGCTTGGAGCAACCCATTCCTGGAAAGCAGAGGAGAGCAACAGATTGAGGCATTGACTGTGTGCGGCCAAGTGATTTATTTTTAATGTGACTAAACAAGACACACACCTGCCTGTGGAAACGTAATCACATGGAATCATCAGGGACTCAGATGGCCGTTGAGGCCAGGAGAAGACAGGGAACAGGAGAGAGAGAAGAGGGGGGAGAAGACAGAAGGGGGGAAGCAGAGAGGGGGCGGGGGGCCCACTCCCTAAAAGTTATGATTCCAACCACATCCGTGAAGCACCTCCAAGTGGGCCAAGGGCCCCCACTTAGCTTCGCTGGTACCTGAAATTTCACAGTTGGACTTTTCCTTCCCGTGGTCTAGTCAAACACAGTATGTCCCCCACTGAAGGGTCCGTGTGACAGCGGAAGGGTATAAAATGACACTAATCAATTTTATTTGGTGAAAAAGAATTTAGAAGATCTTTTACACAAGCAGGGTTCCCCACCCCCTCCCTCCCGGGGAGATGGGTATTAAAGCCTATGGACCAGAGAGGAAATGGGGGGTTGGCTCTGGAGACTTTTCTTTTATAACTTTCTTAATTATCCCAGCAGCCCATCCTGAGGCTCTGTGGTGTTCAGGAGCTATGGGTACAATCCAATACACATGTAACTTCATTCAGTCTTGGCAGTGGCCCTGGGAGTTGTCCCTGCTCTCCAGGTGAGGGCTGCGCAGCCCAGTCTGGCCTGTTGTCTCTCTCAGCCCTCTGAAGTTGAGATCTGGACGCAACAGTTTCTCACCGATTGCCAGTAGCTCCTGGTGGCCACTCAGGATAGTCATGTCAACAGACTCAAGTGGCAGAGATGGGACATGAATGTCCCATCTCCATTGTCTAACTCCATTTCTCTCTCCAAATATCTAACTCCATTTCTCTCTCACACAGAAATCTAAGCTGGTAAGAAGTCCGGGGAAGAAAGGTGGCTCCATGAGGTGGTCGAGGGATGGGGTCTTTCTGTGTATCCCCTGACCCTCTCTTCACAGGGAAGGAAGGAAGTAGGCCAGCAGTTCCTGTAAGGGATGACCCAGCTCCACACGATCCCTGTCATGGGCCAGCACTTAGGGACACGGCTCCACGTAGCTGCAAGGGATGCTGGGAAATACGTTCCCGAACCAAGCCAGCTCAGAGGAGGTCTGGTGAAGCTGAGAAAGACAATGACAATAGGGGACAATAAAACAGTTTCTGGCACAAACAGGAATGATCAAAATTAAAAGGGCATACACCACTTGATCCTGTAATTGTAGTTCCAGAAATCTACTCTAAGGGTACAATTCACATAGATATGCAAAGATTATGTATAAGGGCAGTACTGGTGGTTTTAAAATATGTTCACAAATCCTTTGCACTCCTGCCTCCCAAAATGCTGGATTTAGTGACTTGTTTCTGAGGAACAGAATGTGGCCCAAGTGACAAGTTGTGACGTGTGAGCTTAGGTTGTAAGAGGCATCGTTGCTTCTGCTTTGTTCCCTCTTGAATAACTCCTGCGGGGGGATTCCAGCCACCATGTGGTGAGGACACCCAGTCAGCCTTGTGGAGAGGCCCACATGGGGAGAAACTGAGGCTCACCACCAATGGCCAACACCCACTAGCCAACCCTGTGAGTGAGTGTCCCCTCCAGCCCCAGTCAACACCCCGTGACTACAGCCTCAAGAAGAATCCTGAGCCAGAAGCCACTCAGCCAAGCTTCTCCCAGCTTCCTGACAGACAAGAACTGGGATAGATAATAAATATTCATTATGGTTTTAAGCCACCAAGTTTTGGGGTAATGTGCTAGGCAGCAATAAATAACTAATAAAATAGTCGTCACTTCCTTATTTGTAATAGCAAAATCAAAATTAGAAATGCCAGAAATGTCAATAATGAGAGGTAATGAGAGGTTAAAAAACCATGAGAAATCCGCAGATTGGAACAGGCAGCTGCTGGGATGAGATAGGGCTCATGTAGACTGGGGTGCTGTGTGATTGACAGCTCCCCAGACACCTTACATGAAAATAGCAATTTGCAGAACGCTTATGGTATGATCCCAACTATATTAAAAACAAACAAACAAACAACAAAAACAGAACAACCAGGGGTCCCTGGGGGGCCCAGCCGGTTAACATCTGCCTTTGGCTCAGGTCATGATCTGAGGGTCCTGAGATTGAGCCTTGCATCAGGCTCACTGCTCGGTGGGGAGTCTGCTTCTTCCTTTTCCTCTCCCCACTCCCCCACTTGTGCTCTCTCGCTCACTCTCTTTCTTTCTCAAATAAAAAAATAAAATCTTAAAAAAGTGATATGTACGTGTACACATAGACATAGATGTAATGAAGTCATATCTGTGTGAGCTCAGGCGTGTGTATTCATATCTGTGTGATTGCAGGAACTTCCCTGAGGAACAGGGTTGAGATGCTGCATCCCAAACCCAAGCTGTGAGTCCACCTGGGAGGAGGGAAGGGGAACGGGTAGGGGCGGGGGGCGACGAGGATGGGGGTACGCTGTGATATTGACATTTTGCCAAGTGATCTCCATCATGTATTATTTCAGCATCTTCCATGAAAAAAAGTTTGTGTATTCCCTGTGTGATGGAACAAGGAAAATCATGACAAGAGACACAGAGGCAGGGAGAAGGAGGACTTGGAAGGAAGCAGACGAGAGGGAGAGGCGTTTCTCAGCGCGTGGGTCTTCACTACAGGCATCTGGGTCAGAAAGGGGAGGAAGCCTCCCTGTGCCCTTGCCCTCGCTGGGTGAAGGCTGCCAGCCGTGGTGCTCAGGGTGGTCTGGTGAGGAGGAAGAGGACAGGAACTACCTGATTTGGTCCCTCCTTTCCCCTTGTGGGCTTTGAGGTACGGAGGGCAGGCAGGGGTGGGGAGGGGGTCTACACCCAGAAGGGCAGGGCTCAGGCCATGTCAAGTGGCTGAGGGCCATCAGGGGAGAAGGGGGAAAACGGGTGCCGTGGTGAGCCTGGAGCAGGGAGGGGTATGGGGCACTCTCGCTCCCCCGGGTATTCTGTTCTGCTTGCCCTACGGGGACGGTGGCTGCCCTGGTGTCCCCAGGCTCAGGAAGTCCATGAAGATTCGGCATAAAGTCCTAGGGAAGAATCAGTCCAGGCCTTGGGCACAAAACAGAGATGGGAGGTGGGGGCTCAGAGAGGCCCAAGACCATTTGCAGCCCTAGGAGGTCATGGCTTCAGCAAACAAGGAAGCCAAGGAAGCTGGCTTCCAGCTCTGGGATCTGGGCTCTGGGTCACCGCCCTGGTCCAGCCCTGGTCCAGCCCTGGTCCAGCCCCCCAACCCAACAACCCGCCTAGGCCTCCACAGGAGAAGGGGCCTGGGGCACCTGGGCTTGCCAGAGAAACCCCTGTATTCTTCCTCCACCTCCCTGTAGGCTGGGTCCCCCATCCCGGCAGCCTCACTGAACCCTCTTCCCTGCACCTCTGAGATGAAACAAAGAGAAAGCTGGCTCTTTTCTACTCCCCCCTCTCCTGGAGAAACCCTTCCAGAGCTCCTGTTGGCCCTCAGGAGCTCACCATCAGAGCCCCATTAAAAACCCACAGAAGCCTGAAACATTACAACCCCCACAGAAGGAGACCACCATGTCCACCTCCAGAATTGAAAGGAAAAAACAACACACAAATGACACTGTACAAAGACCTGATTTTCTTTTCCCATGAAATTATTTCCACAACAACGACATGTTTCGCCCTTTCCCTTCAGCACACTCGCGTGGGCCCTGGACAAAACTGTGAATGACACAAGACCCATTGGAGTCTCTACCACCTCTCTCTGCCTTCTTGCCTCCTCTCCATTCCCTGCACCACCCCCCCCCCCCAGTCAGTTTCCAGTTCTTCGGAGGCTCATTCCCCGCCCCCTCACCTCCAGGCCTCCAGGCCTTTCTGGAGAAGTTCCCAGAGCCTGGCAGGCTCAGCCCCTCTGTCCACTTACCTAACTCGGACTCCACCTTCCCAGCCAGCCCACAATTCCACTCTTCCAGCAGCCTCTGGCCGTCTCCCCATTACCCCAGCTGCCCATCTGCAGATGGGGTCTCCAGGGTTCCTCACTCACTTACTGCCCTGGAGGGTCACACTTGGACCCACATGTGCTTCCCCTCCCGAGACCACCGTCCCTCCCGCCCCCACAGTTCATATGTTGCAGCCCTAACCCTCTGGCTCTATTTGGAATAAGGAGGTAATAAGGTAAAATGAGACCACCAGGTGGGGTCCTGATCCAACAGGACCAGTGTCCTTCTAGGAAGAGTCTCCAGAGAGCTTTCTCTTTCTGACTGCCCCAAGGGAAGACCATAGGAGAACACAGAGAGAAGGTGGCCATTTTGTGCTCCCACAAATGCATCAATATCGGAAATCGTCCATTTGTTCATAGCAAAATTAAGAGTGCCCAATAAATATGCACAGTTCATCCCGGCCCACGCAATTAATTAATCACTCCTTCACATTATTCAGCTTGTCAGCCTGGATTGAGCTCCTCCTATGTGCCAGACAGGTAACGCTCAATACAAGTTCACTTCCTTTGTGGGAAAATGGACATGGTGTCCGCCTAACCAGGCGATAACCCTAAAGGAAACCAATTAACCTGCCCTTTCCCGGGGTGTCTGATGGAACTCTGCGTGCCCGTCAGAGCCACAGGAATATCACTAACAGGCAATGCCAGCAGGATTAGCTCTGCAAAGTGTTTAAAGTTTAGCAAGAATGCTTTCTGCAAATGTCAACACTCCAGCTTGTTCCCTGCAAACCAGCCTTCTAATCACCGGGGCCGCCGTTTCCAGCTCATTGAGCAATGACATAAAGAAGTCCCGACACAATCAGTTCTCGAGAAGAAAAACACCAGAAGGGGGAGAGAGGGAGGAACAGTCAGAACTGCCTACTAAGTGCAAAAGACAGTACCCGCTGCCCCAGTTACGGGCACCTCCGGTTCTCAGAGCAACGCCTACAGCGTCCCTGAGGCTCCAGATGTCACCCAGCTCCAACCAAGGCCAGGGGGGATCTGCCTTTGCGTTTCGTGTCAGAGAGGGAGTGACTACAGAGGCTAGTCACAGGAAAAGAGAATAGCGAGGTGCCTCTTGCCTGGATGTCCCAGCACCCTGATCTTCTCCTCTCCCTCTCCAATTCCCCTCAGAGGCCTGGTGTAGGGATGTAATGGTTTGGGAAATTTTGAGCTAAAAAAGGAAATAATTGGGACGCTTGGGCAGCTCAGTTGGTTAGGCAACTGCCTTTGGCTCCAGTCATGATCCTGGAGTCCCGGAATCGAGTCCCGCATTGGGATCCCTGCTCGGCAGGGAGTCTGCTTCTCTCTCTGACTCTCCCCCTTCTCATGCTCTCTCTCCCTCTCATTCTCTCTCTCTCAAATAAATAAATAAAATCTTTTTCAAAAAAAGGAAATAATTTCTTTCTTTCCTTCCTTCCTCCCTCCCTTCCTCTCTCTCTTTCTCT
The DNA here is from genome assembly GCF_011764305.1 of Mustela putorius furo. Lineage (NCBI taxonomy): Eukaryota > Metazoa > Chordata > Mammalia > Carnivora > Mustelidae > Mustela > Mustela putorius. The sequence goes on from NW_025422045.1 coordinate 12,190,781, forward strand.
CTCTCTCTTTCTTTCTATCTTTAAGACTAGTTGGGATTTCAAAACAAAGTTACTAATGGAAATGATACACTGGGGACTTTCCAAGAAATTGCTAGTGGGGAGCAGCCTGTGCTCGGTGACTGTAGATGTGAAGACATTTAGCCTTGGATACAGGCGGGCAGCTGGGTCAAGGAACCTAATGCCTGCCTCCTGGGCGGCACAGGCAGTGGACAGCCCGAGGGCAGCAAGTTCCTGATTCTGATCTCCAACCATCCCCGAGACTGCCTGGTCCTCCGTTCTCCACCCTGGCAGCTCACTAGCATCCCAAGGTGAGCTTTCAAATAAATACAAAAGTCAGGACTCACCCAGAGAAAATCATAATCTTCAGGGGAGGGACCTGGTGTCATACACTTCAACTCCCCCTGTGATTCTATCTTATAGCCAAAGTTCGAAACCTCTGCTACAGCCTAGGCATCCGGGGATCACAAGAAGCAACTGGAGCATTCCTCCAGAAAATTTTGCCAGGTCTCTCCCCTGGAGATCGCAAATCAGTGGGTCTGGCAATGGGCCCACCAATCTGTTTTTAATGAGCTTCCAGGCGCTCATTATGATAAGATAAGCTTGGGGAACCCCAAATGTAGCAAAATGCAGTACGCTCATATTATCATCATTATAATCACTTCTGACATGTTATATTTTTATTTGCATGTATGTTACTGTTTCACATCCATCACTAGGTTGTAAGCTCAGGGTGGGGGGAGAGGGGGCTTTGCCTTATTTGCTGTGGTGTTTTCAGTTTGGAACAAAGTGCAGGCAAATCATTATGGGGACCCTAATGGATGTGTGTCGAATGAATGACTATGTTCTTCTGCACTTTGTCACTTCTACCTTGTGAACCAAGGCAAGGATAAGGTGGAAACGCTGAAAGAAAAAAGAAATATACATATTTTCACTTTTATTTCACTTTCCTGTATAGATCTAGAGTCCTGGTGTTAGAACATAAAGATGTATTTTATATAGAATTTTATTTTCTTCATTCCATCATCAAGTTTTGGGTATTTGGAGATCTGAAGACCCCAAGAAAATCAGAAATGTTCAGGGGGAAGAAAAAAAAACTTTCTAAAGTTTTTAAGAGAAAATCCCCTATTCCTACCCATTTTTTTTTCCCTGAAAATTTCTGGTTCACTGCTGAATTTATTTACTGTGTCACCACTGTTTCCCAGTAAGTGCCACTGGGGAATTCAGGGAAAAATCACCCACGGGACTGCCCTCAAAGATGTCCCAGTTAGTGGGAAGCCAGCCCTGGAACTAGTCAGTTACAGTCCAGAGGGATAACATGTGACGTCAAATCTAAGATACTTTCTGTTGTAAGATGTGCCATTAATTCACGATCCACCAGGAAAAAAGCTGCCGATGAAACTGGGATGTGCCCTGCATTTTAAGACCTATGCTAGTTTCAGATGTGCACGGGTAGAGGGGAAAACGTGCATTTTAGAAGTGGTAAAATGTGTAAGTGTTGAGAGGTACATACAGACCCAAAGGGTGTTGGGCAGAATAAATTGGGCCAGGGGGAGGGCAGTGATGCATGGGGAGGAGAAAGTGGGCGGGGGGAAGGGGTAAGGAGGGAGAATACAGGGCAGCCAGTGTGGAGAGGTCTGGAGCATGGCTAGGTTTAGGGATCCCCACTCCCGCCCGGGGCTGGGGGCACTGAAGGGCGAGGCGGGAGAGGGCAGCAAAGGTCAGGTCATGACTGCCACATAGGTGGGTGACCTTAGCCTCGGGTTACACATGTAGCATTCCCCGTCAAATTCAAAACTGCTCTGTGGGGCAATAAATTCTATAATTGCCCCATTACTAAACCATCTAGAGATACGCACTCTTTATCCTACAGGCAAGGAGAGCCATTCAAGGGTTTTAAGGCAGAAAAAGTAAATACCATAATCAGATTGGTGAATATGCCTGCCTGCTGGGTGCTTGTGGGGATTGCCTAATTAGAATGCTTTTTTTTTTTAAGATTATTTATTTATTTATTTGACAGAGAGAAATCACAAGTAGGCAGAGAGGCAGGCAGAGAAAGAGAGAGAGGAGGAAGCAGGCTCCCCACTGAGCAGAGAGCCCGATGCGGGACTCGATCCCAGGACCCTGAGATCATGACCTGAGCCGAAGGCAGCAGCTTAACCCACTGAGCCACCCAGGCGCCCTAGAATGCTTTTTGAAGAGCTAATATGTTCATGCAAGCCAACATTTTATTTTATTTATTTATTTTTAAATTTTTAAATTTCTTTTCAGTGTACCAGAATTCATTGTTTATGCACCACACCCAGTGCTCCATGCAATACGTGCCCTCCCTAACACCCACCACCAGGCTCACCCAACCTTTTTAAAAAAGATTTTTATTTATTTATTTGACGGAGAGAGAGATCACAAGTAGGCAGAGAGGCAGGCAAAAGAGCGGGGAGAGAAGGCTCCCTAGCAGGAGCCGAGCAGAGCCGAGGGATGCAGGGCTCTATTCCAGGACCATGACCTGAGCCAAAGGCAGAGGCTCAACCCACTGAGCCACCCAGGCGCCCTACAAGTCAACATTTTAAAAGATAGCAAGAGAAAACTCTTCTTTCCAGTTCTACCCTCCTCCCTTGGGGCAAAGAACATGATCGGTTTCCTCGGTGCCCTTTTAGAAGGATCTAATGCACCTGCAAACAGATAGTCTTCGTCCTTCAGGTCTAGTTTTCCCGCTGACCCTTTCTTTATTTCCCTGTAATCTGCAGACCTCCCCTCTTCCTCTTGCTGTCTCCTGCTGAGTTTTCAGCAGAATTTATTGTCCCTTTAACTCCTTCCTATTTTAGACTTTAAGAATGACTTTTGGGTGGCTGTCTTTTTTCTAAGCAATCTGGCTCACGATTCATTTCTTCCTACTGTTTCATGACCTCTCTCGTGACCTCTCATGTCAGTACTTTCTTCATGGAGACAACTGCTTCACTCTGTTCTCTTACTTTCTCGTTAGATTGTTCATCTGCTCCATGGCAACATTCCTTGGTGTGTCTTCTTCACCTGCTGTGTGTTTCTTCTCCCCACCCCCACTGCCTTTATTTCTTGTCATTGCTTTGTGTAAATGACTCATCATGGAAGCAGGTGTTTTTCCCCCCTTCCCTTGGGCCTCCTTCAGGAGAGCTGCCAAGGTTGTCTACCAGGTGAGCTCAATTTTCCTGATGACCCGGGTCAATATAAGGACTCTTAGCCTTGAATGCTCTTCACCATCGGTGAGGCTTTTCCCAGTGCCAAGCTTCTCCTCCTCTGTTGCCACAGAGACAGACTGCTTCTTACAAAGACACTTAGTCCTGGTCTAGTGGGACCCACACCCATAAACTGCACACCTGCTTCCCACTGTTGCAAATGAAGGCTTTCTCTGTTGCTCCCCCACCTTCTGGATGAATGCTTTGCAAGCTATCCTGGAGACTCTACACCCCAGGGCCCCCAACTCCACTTCCTCCTGCAAGCACCTCTGCAGAAGAGCCAGTGTTCTGGGGCACCTCCTTCACCCGTTTTGTCTTCACGTTGGCCCTGGCCTGTGGAACAGACTGGAAGCAGAAGGATCAGAGGCTGGTATACCAGGGAGGTGATGGTTCCCACATCAGGGAGCTGGGGTTGGAGAGGAAGAGAACTGGATCTAATACAGCCTTAGGAGTTAGTGTGGATGGCTCTTACTAGCTGATGGGACACTTGAGTGGGGGCGGGGGACATGGCTCAGGTAGAGAGGGATGATTTCAGGGCTGGCTGCCAGAAGCTCATAGAACATGACTTCCTTTTCCACAGCTTTTCTGCCCAGTTCTGGGCTGCATCTACTGGGGCAGGGAAGGCCATGGAGGAGTCCGAATGAGCCGGTGAGCAACCTGCCACTTCTCTGGAAGGTCCCCTGCAGATACCTAGATGAAACTCAGGTCTGCCAGAAATGTCTAAGACTCTAAGGAAGTCGGAAGCCGAGTTCCTTGTCCTCCCCCAATTCCTGTCCTACCAACCACATCTTCTTAATGATGAGACCTGAAAATGGGATTTACAAAATTAAAACATGTCGGCACAAAAGGCTCTGTAAAATTGTTGCTAATCCAGCGTTTCCTGCCAAGTCTTCGCGGCGGTGGATGGGCCACCTACTGGAGGTCATGTAGACCACCACCAACCTTCCGAAAGGCCTTCTAGAGTATCCAGCGTTGCACAAATGGAACAGAGAACTTTGTCTTTCCCTAGGGATCCACAGAGAAAAAGAAAATAAAATCTACCTAGTCCCAGAGATGGTCAGAGCTCAAAATTAGGATTTGCTGGCTGCAGTCTTGTTCATTCCCATTCAGGAATACAGCTGCCTCCCTGTGTCCAAGATGAAATGTCATTGTGTCATTGCTTCTGCTCCCTGAGGACAGATTGATGGCTACTGACACAATCACCCAGGTAAGGTGCCTTTTGTATCTGGTTTTTGTTTTTTGTTTTTTGGTCTTTTATAATACTTTTACCTTGGCTCCTCCTAGAATATATTTCTTGACCCAGCTCACATGGTTCCAGCTGGTCTGGCCTCAATGCTTTCTGCACACAGCTTTGATATCCTAGAACAACATATCCAATTTAACGTAAGCTGTTCCCTATTAGTGATTTCTTTGGAAACTCTCCAGCAATTCCCCAGCTAGTTATTAGGGCTCTTAAGGATTTACTTTAGCAAGAATAATCCTGGGAGGTTGACTTTCTAACCCTAAAAATCCCAGGCTGTGTTCTGCAATGGAATGTTACACAATCATTTAAAACTGAGCTTATATAAGATAGGGTTTTTAGGGAATTTTTTAAAACTTGGGAGAATGTTTATCATATTGTGAAGGAAGCAGGATAGAAAATTGTATAATTTCAACTATGTTAAAAATATGTGTGCGATAGGCTGAAAAGAGGCTTTCACCCTAGCCCTCCCCACCACCTTATAACCACCCCAATTTCCTTTGCAAGCAATTAAAGCAATATGCTTTTTTTTTTGTCAAGTTAATGAAGGCTATCTTGTCATCTAACCTTGACAGAGAGGAGGTAAATGTTCTCTCAGGCTAATAAGGTCAGCGTGTTTGCTCACAGGAAATAGAGTTATGAGTAGAGTAATGGGAAGAATATTAATTTCTCATGTGTGTCAAATATTATTTGTATGGTTGTGGGATTTTTTTTCCTGGAAGAAAGTAGTGTTGGGGTAGTGAGATATCTTATATTGTAGATGCGCCGTTGTGCAAAGCAGCTAAGGTTTGGGCAAAAGACCCCTCCACCCCGTACCCTCCATCCCTGTGCTCCAAACAGGCCTCCTTCAGGGACCTACTTGTCTTCTAGAGCAGGAACAGATGGAGGCACTAGAGACAAGCCAGTCTATCAGAGCCAGAGGATGGGAATGTGGGAGGCTCGAGAGTGGATTCAAGAGTTCCTTGTTTGTTTCAATAGTGTCAGTCCCAGGAGGGGCTGAGTACGAAGAGGTGAGAAGCCCGAGGGACGACAGGAAGAGAGGAGAGGGGAGAAAAACATCCAAGCAGGACAGGGCATGAACAGCCTCCCCCAACTGGGGACACCTGGAGGGAGAAAGTTAATCTCCAGACAGCCACCTCCCCTGAAGACTATAGAAAGAACCTTTCACAGGAATTGCAAATATATATGCCCAGTAAGGAGATTGGAAAGAAACAGCTAAAATGTTAACCATGGTTCCTTCCAGATATCTGGATTATGGGTATAAGATTTTGCTGCTTCTTTGTTTTTCTGAAATTGTCCATTTTTTTTTAATAATAAGAGATATGTGCTATTTTTAAAATCAGGAGGGGAAAAATAATTCCATGACCATTTGTACAGGGAGGTCTCAAGTCCCGAGGTCTCAGAGGAGGCCCAGGCAGGTTTGGAGGAGTGGGAATGAAGCAGTGAGGGGTGTGTCAGACTGGTAGCAACCCCTACCAGTCAGGCCATTCCCCTGCCTCTGAGAGGAAGTTCCTGAACAAGACACAGTATTTGCGCTCCTTCCCAGGGCCAGAAACTGCCGCTTGCCCTCTCCACTCTCCACGGAGAGCCCCACAGCAGAACCCCAAAAGAATTTCAACTTCATACCAAGTGTCCCTGTGGCTCTTGCGGTGGCCCCAGTGTTCTGCTGGAGAGAAAACAGGGCGCTGATGGCTGGATGGAAAGTAAGGAATGGTCCTCCCGCTGCAGTCTTTGCTCCCAGGTGGCTCCTGGAAAATTCTGGGTGGGGCTCCTGAATGGCTCAGTTGGTTAACCAACTGCCGTCTGCTCAGGTCACGATCCTGCAGTCCCGGGATCAAGTGCCACATTGGGCTCCCAGCTCCATGGGGAGTCTGCTTCTCCCTCTGATCTTCTCCCCTCTCATGCTCGCTCTCCCTCTCGTGCTCTCTCTCTCTCAAATAAATAAATAAGAGTTTTTTAAAAAAAAGAGTTAAAAAAACCCACAATGCCCTTATTTTAAAAAAAAGAAGAAGAAGAAGAAAAAAGAAAGAAAGAAAGAAAGAAAGAGAGAGAGAGAGAGAAAAGAAAAGAAAAGAAAATTCTACATCTCCAAGGGGGTAAGAAGTCAAGCTGAGCCCCAGGTGCAAAGGCACTCAGGGAAGAGGGAGGGAGCATCTGTGCAGGAGGCCTGCTGAGCTGAGAGAAGCAGCTCCCTCCCTCTCTTCCAGTTTCCCTTCCTTCCTCTTCTCTCTAATGGCAGGTGATGTCGGGCCAGGCATTTTGGGTACAAAGCAAGAGCTGAAGTCTTGGCCCTTGGTTTCCAGGTATAGACAGCCTGACAAAGAAGTAAGACCTAGCTGCAAGCATTAATTTCCTAACACAAGTGCTTGATTTCCAGAAGTTGTCCCTGTTCCCCACTGGGGATGGGGTGGAGGGACAGAAAACAATAAGAAATAAACATGCTCATGTGACAGCCCTTGAAGAACAAGGAGGTCACCTTTTAGGTGGGGTTGGAAGAAGAGGCCTGCAGTGAGACTCAGGTACCACTGTATATAGAAAGTTCCAGAATGCCAGAGATGAAGGAGGGGAGGCTTTGAGCATTGAAACAATGCTACCACCTCTTCCTCGCACCCCTCCTCCCTTTCTTCCCTGAATAACAGCCTGCCAAAAGATGTCAACGCCTTAATCCCTAGAATCTGGGACTATGTCCCTTTACATGGCACAGTGGTCTTTGCCAAAGTGAATAAAGATTTTGAGATGGAGAGAGGATCCTGGATTATCTGGATGGGCCCAGTGTAATCACAGGGATCCTTATAAAAGAAAGCAGGAGGCTCAATAGAGAGAAAAGATGGAAAGGATGGAAACAGAGCCAGGGAGGACAGGAGACTCTATGCTGCTGGCTTTGGGGCTGGACGAAGCAGCTGCAAATTAAGGTGGGTCTCAGGAGCTAGTAGAGTCAAGGAGGGGGTTCTCCCCCAGAGCCTCCGGGAGCCCCACTGACCCATATTAGACTGCCAACCTCAGAGTAAATTCAATTGGTTTTAAGCCACTAAATTTGTGGTAAGATCTTATGGCAGCCATGAAAACAAATACAGCACACACACCACCCCCACGCCCTCCCTGCTGCCTTCCCAGGTCCTTGTGAAGCAATCGTTTGAGCTATCTCTAGAAACAAATGCTAGCATTTATTTGAGATTATACAGTCAAAAATGGGGGGAAAGGTATTTATAACACATAAAGTTGACCAAAAACTTATTTCTCTAAGTTCTAAGGGTTTGATAAGAAAAAAACCCTAAATCAGGTGTTCAAACAAATACTATGTGTTCAGGAAAAGAAAGGTGGGTGGCCTGGTACTAAAAGGGGGGGGGGGGAGATTCTCTCAGATGTGTAACTGAGTGAAAAAGAAAAAGGGCAGAATATCTCGGGGTGGGATCATGGAACCCCATTCACGTCACACAGGAAACAGAGTCCTATTTGTATGTGTTCCTTTTTTCTGAAGGAATCACAAGAAAATGTTAACAAAGATGGCCTTTGGGACAGGGACAGAAGGGGCTGAACTTAATTTTAAAAATTTTCTAGTTGTGGGGCGCCTGGGTGGCTCAGTGGATTAAGCCGCTGCCTTTGGCTCAGGTCATGATCTCAGGGTCCTGGGATCGAGTCCCGCATCGGGCTCTCTGCTCAGCAGGGAGCCTGCTTCCCTCTCTCTCTCTGGCTGCCTCTCTGTCTACTTGTGATTTCTCTCTGTCAAATAAATAAATCTTTAAAAAAAAAAAATTTTCTAGTTGTTTGAGTTTTTTAAATTTATACCTCGATCCCCCCCACACTTTTATTGAGATATATTTGACAGATATATGTTGTAAGGGTACACCATGATGATCTGATACATGTATATTTTGTGAAGTAATTACCTGATAAGTTTAGTTAATAGATTTTTTTGAGAGAGAGAGAGAGGGAGACATGTGGAGAGGTGTGGCCTGAGGGAGATAGATAGATAGAGAGAGAGCTTAAGCAGGCCCCATGCCCCAGGCAGAGCCTAACATGGGGCTCAGTCTCATGATCTTGAGATCATGACCTGAACCAAAATTGAGTCAGACGCTCAACCAACTGAGCGACCCAGGTGCCCCTACAGAATTTTTTTTTTAGTGTCAACAAAGGCTAATCTGACCAGGAAGTTTAATGACTTACTTTTGGTTATCTTCTTGGAACCTCTCCATATTAAAAGAAAGAAAGAAAGAAAGAAAGAAAGAAAGAAAGAAAGAAAGAAAAGAAAAAAAGACAGAAAGAAGGTAAGAGAAAGAATGTTCGTTCTAAGCAGCCTAATAGAAGGTGAGCCCCACACGGCGAAATCAGGCAATCTCTGATGGTACATGTATATTACTGTTTTGCAAACATGAAACACCAGGGCATTGTGTAAGTTTTCCAGGGCATTGTGTAAGTTTTCCTTCTGCTCGGAGCCAGAGCCAAAGGAAGTATGAGCACCCCTGGTCCCCTATGTGGCTGACCTGGCCAGTTACAGAGACCCTGCCATCTAAACATGGCTGCAGAGGCAGCCTGGTGACTAGGTCTGTGAGAAGAACAGCATTGCCTGTAGGCCCTGATTTAGCCCCTTCTTCCCCCAACCCACCCCTTCAGCCTCTGACAAGTCTGAGGACTTCTATGGGCCTTTGTCTTTTCATCTGTAAATGTGAGGAAAGTAAGGATGTTTGTTTTCAGGGTTACTCTGAGGTTTCAATAAGCTAATGCTTGGGAGGAATGGCCCAGGCAGGAGCACCCAAAACCAATTGTTCTCCTTCCCCACCTTTCTCTTCAAGCCTGTCGGGCTGAAAGGGTCCTTTCCCACAGGAGTGAGGTCAGAGCAAGTCCTTGTCTACAAAAGGAGAGAGATCTCAGAGAGTAGACCAAAGTCACGAAGCCCCACATCTGTCTCCATATCTATGTATTTGCCCCCAGGGGTTGTCTCTGCCAAGTCACGGAAGGTTCACCTAATGTGTGAGCTTTTTACAGCCGCACAGGCCTGTTGGGCCTTCTCCCTGCTACACATTTTATCGTCACTGCCGTCGCTGAACTCCTGGGTGTCATTAGCGCACACGCCTAGGCCCCCATGACCAGGGCAAGGGACAACAAGCAAGCTCTGTTTCCAGAGCCCCTGTCTCGATGGGCTAGTTTTCTCGGGGATTCAAACAAATGGAGCGATTCAACTTTGAGCCGCTCCTGGTGGTGATGTGGGCTGACCGCCGCGGCCGCTTCAGAATTCTCTGTTCCACTGGCTGCCTCACACAGAAGGTTCTCTAGAGTCCCGCTGCCGGGAGGTGGGCAGCCCCCTGCCTGACAGGAGCTGCAAGGCCCGCACAGGGGGCCCGAGGCACCCCCTGCCTTCCCAGGCCTTCAGAGATGCCGCCTCCTTCCCCCAGGAAGTATCCCACCTCTTGTCTCTCTCAGGCATTCGTTCATCCGTTCAGTGCACACCGTTCCAGAGAGATCTTTAAGTCCCAGGCACTGACCCAGGCTCTGGTCAGGCAGCAGCGACAATGAGACAGACACTGCCCTAACGGCAAGGCCACTCTGGTGGCCACGGGAGCAGAGAGGAGGTTGCGAAGAACACAGGATGGGATCTTGGCTAAAATAGAAACCACAGTCACCCCGTACTTGCTGAGTGCCTACCATGAATGGGCAGTGGGGCCAGGAGGAGGATTACAGGACCATTTATAGTCAGGGCTTGGTTCCATCTGGGGAACAGGGGAGAAGAGGGGAAAAGGCCCACCGGGGTTTTAGCTCAGTGGTGGTGGTGGGAACACGGAGGGGAAGCAGTTTTTGGAGTGTGTGAATTGGGGATGGGGGTGAGAATGAGTTAGTAGTTAGATATGTGGGGTTTCAGGCCCAGAGGCACCTCGGAGGGCAAGGGGCCAGCAGGCAGTTGGATGTGTGACATCATGGCACAGGAGCGAGCCCTGGACAGGCAGTGTGGATGCAGGAGGCAACACAGGGGTGGGTGGGGGAGGCGCAGAGGGTGACCGCTCAGGCTAGAGAGGACCCAAGACAGCCCTCTGAGGACCTTGTGCTTCAAGGATGGGAAAAGAGGAGGAGCTCCAAAGTCTAGGAGGAGTGGTCCCACAGGGTAAGGGCACACAGAGAAACAATGCCATGGCATCCTGTGTCTGTACCCACTTTTTAAAAATTTTATTTATTAGAGAGTGCACGTGAGCAAGGGGAGAAGTAGAGGGAGAGGAACAAGCAGACTCTGCAAGGAGCATAGAGCCCGACTCGGGGCTCGATCCCATGACCCTGAGATCATGACCTGAGCTGAAATCAAGAGTTGGTCATTGCCACTGTGCCATCCAGGTGCCTCCATACCCTACTTTTTGAGGGAAGTTTCCTTTAGGAAACCACTCTTCCTCTTTATTATTATTATTTTTTTTTTTTTTAGATTTTATGAGAGAAAGAGAGAGAGCTCACATGAGTTCGGGGAGGAGCAGAGAGAGAAACAGACTCCTATTGAATAGGGAGCTTGATGCGGGGCTCAATCGTAATGTGAGCTGAAGTCAGATGCTCAACCGACTGAGCCACCCAGGCACCCCACCCTTCCCCATGTGTCATTCTTTCGTGTGGTTTGAATGAGGTGGGCCAGTCCTTAGGTAGTTGTGTCCCTCAGCCCCCACTGGGCTTGGGTTAAAGACGGCCTTATAAGCTCTGAGGGCCAATGGGAAGCAAGGAGACATCCGTGTCAGTGAGGGGAGGAAAGGGCATCTATTCTTAAAAAGAGGAATTCTTCTACCAGAAGAGAGCCTCCTCCATGCCCTCCCTCCTCCCCACCACTAAACACTTTGGAAAGAGTATTTAGGATGTGAAGTCAGGAACCAATGCTGCCATTCATAATTATAAGGGGAAAACCTGGGTGCCTGGAGATTGTTTAGATAGTGGGATAGAGAGCCCCCAGTTCTTAGGTGACATTGTTTGAGCCACTAGATCAAGCTTCACCTGAAGCCAAACACCCTCTAGGCTTTTCGGTTAAGCAAATCAATAACTTCACTTTCCTGCTTAAACCCTTTTGACCAAAGGCTTTTTGTCTGGCTGCTTGCAGTGCAGAGGCCTCATTAATGCACAAGCTGAAGAGAAGGTCTCAGGTCAGTGGGTGGAACATGGGATGGGAGGGAAGGTGTCAGGACTTTGGAAACCCTGACACTTCGGTGTCCCTGAACCATTGTCAGCTACTGAGTCACACTTGCAATCTCTTTACAAGCTTCCATTGTTTTGTTTTCTCTCCTGCTTTATAGCTTCCCTGACTACAATTAGCATTCTAAAGTTGCTTACTCACTGAAAACAAGATGCTGCTGGAAAATAGGTTAGACTCCCTTTTTCCTTCTGTTACCCCTCAGGTGCCAAGGTCCCATCCTCATAAACCAGGGTCAAGGTTTCATGTAACAGCAGATCCTTGAGTCTCTCCCCACTCAGATCCACCTTCCACATGTGGCCCGGTGGGCTCTCAAAAATGCACATTCCTGCTTATAAAACACCAGGACTTCCCACCACCTGCAGGAAGAAATCGCAAACCCCTTGGCATGGTGCTTGTGGTCATCTATGTCTTCTAGATCCTGGGTCACTTTGCTATATCTGATATTGTCCCACGAGCCCCAACACCAACGGTTTGTCATTGAATGATTTGAATGTGCCACGTCCCTCCATGCCTCTGGGCCCGTGTTCTGCTTTCTACTCCGCATGGAGAGGTCATCAATCATGAGAGCTAATGTTCATAGGGCACTTTCCATGTAGCAGGCACTGCATGAAATGTGTGTATGGATTATCTCCTTTAATCCTTACAAATTCCCCATGAAGAGAGGCATTCCCCCCTCCTCCCACAGGGTTGCCTCCTGGTCGTGCCCCAGGTATGGGGAAAGATGCTGGGAAAGCAGATACGGATTCTGCCTTGAGGTCAGCACTGGAGTTAGACAAAAATACGATTGTTCTGAGACTGGGAATTTGAACATGAATTGGGGAGATCCAGGTGAAGAATGGGGGTGCATGTGGTCATGAGGGTGGGAACCCCATCTCAGCTGACACTGAGGCTCCTCCTCCCTCAAGCAAGGGTCTCCCGGGCCTGATGGGATATGGGCCTTTCAGGCTTGGTGCTCCAGCCTCCATTACGCTCCGCACATCACAGCTAATAGCAGTGCCCGGACTTCCTGGACCCGGAAGATGGGAAGTTCCATGATGTTCCTGCCAAGCAGCTGTGGGTATGAGGGGTTATTTGCATCTCTTCTGGGGGTGGGAGCTTGTGTGATGAGTAGGCTGATCACTCCCCTCTAAGGTCTCCCAGACACACCCACCCCACCCCCCAAGCCTGACCCTTTTCAGAAGGTTGGGAGAAACTCCCAATTCTCTATTCCTGCTGTTTCCACCTCACCCCCTCCAAACCCTCCCCATCTCAGACAAGGCAGCATAACTCCCCTGAAAACTGTTTTCACCAAACAAAAGCCAGGAAGGGGAGGGAAGACTCCTGGGTGCTTGGCAACAGCAGCCTGGGGCTGGCTCACCCAGCAACACAGAGGACTCTGGAACAGAACCCACAGACACGGGGCTCCCTCCCCTGCTGGGAGAACATCTGCAGCAGGAGGAGAAAGTGAGCAAGTGAATACTGCCCCCCCCTCCCCACACCCCCGTTTGTGATGACGGTTATCTGATTGAGGGCTGGCTCCAGTGTTCACTGCTTGAGCGTGAGCTACCCAAGCAAGGCAGGCTGCTTTCTTCACTTTGGCCCTCGCACAGGGCCTAGCACACAGTAGGGCTAGTAAGTGTTTGTGGGAGGGAAGGAGAGAGGAAAGAGAGGGATGAGGATGGAAGGGAAGGAGGGAGAGAGGCCCCGAGGGAGGAAGGAGAGAGGAAGGGAGGGAGGAAGGAGGAGGGGAGGGAAGAGGGAAGAGGGAGGGAGGAAGGCAGACAAACGGGCCTAAGAGAGGTCCTGGGCAGGCTGAGCCTACAGGCTGCTAGTGGGCCTCTATCCCCGCCCCTTTTCTCAGAGCCCCGCCCACCAACCCCTGGCTTCTCTGTCCTACAGCTGAAGGGGAGAAGACTGCTGCCTGGTGGGGACACCTTGGTACACCGCCTTCTCGCCCTCTCGGCTTCTCTGGTAAGAAGCTGAGTGGCTTAGGGGGAAGCACACAGACTTCCGAGTCTGGCAGGGCTGGGTTACCAGGAATTCCAGCCTAGTGACCTTGGGCAAGTTACTTATCCTCAGCGGCCGCCGGGAGGCGCTCATTGTACCACAGGAACTGCTAGTGAGTTCACGTGCCTGGCAAATGGCAGGTGCTCCGGAAACGGTGCTATTACTGTTTACAGTGCATTTTAAACTTCGTTCATTCAGCCTACACTAATGAGCACCCACAGGCCCTCCCCTCCCAGAGCTGCTTCTCAAAGTCCCAAAGTCCCTTACATTCTGCTGGGCCAACAACAGAACACCTCCTGTGTTAAGCACTAGGGATCTGGGGATGAAGAAGCTAGAATCCTGTACAGTGAGGGGGTCACCTCTCTCCTCAAGACCTTCTGGCCCCCTGGTTTTTCCTTCTCATCTCTTTCTCTAATCCCCTTGGGCTCTAATGTCCCCTGGACTCAGTGACAATCTCTCTGGAAGGGGGCTCGTCTGGGAGCTCCTGCAGTCCTTGCCACCCCCTCCTGACAGTGGACGCTCATCACTCAGGAAGGCCAGAAAGGAGGGGAGAGGTCAAACTCTTTTCCTGGCTCCTCTCCCCTACAGTGAAAATTCCAGGCTCTTTGCTGCTGGTTGTTCCATGACACCTCTTTTGTACTTTAGCTTCTCCAGCTGAAAGACCAGTAGGAGGAAGGGAAATGCAGCCTCCCTGAGGAGGCCTCCTTTTTGGAAGAGCTTCCCAGGCCCAGAGAGGGGAGAAAGAAATTGGGCACCACTCCAGTATTGCTGACACTGGGCCTCACCCCTCCTGCTCTTCCTCCTTCCCAGCACCCCATCCTCCCACTCCTCTCTTGGGAATATTTGAATCTCAAAAAAGGAATGTGGGGATCTGACAGAGGACTTAGATACAGAATATATAAAGATCTCCTTTATCTATATATAGGCAAAAACAAAAAAAACCCCAAATCAGCAAATACATAAGCAAAAGACTTAGAGCAGCTGCTTCACATAGGTGGGTGTCAAATGGCCAAGAAGCATGAAAAGAAGCTTGACCTCGTTAGCCATCAAGGAAACTGAAGTGAGAACTAAATGCCACAGCAGAAATGAAAAAGACAGGAAATATCAAGTTTTGGTGAGGGTGTGGAGTAGCGGGAGCCCTCGTAGACTGCTGGGGAAAGAGTAAGGCTGTATAGTCCCTTTGGAAAACAACTTAGAAGTGTCACTAAAGATGACCACGCGTATATCTACCCCCTCGAAATCCTGAGCCTGGGCGTATACTTAACAGAAATTTGTTCATGAAACACAAAAAGTCAAAGACATTAATGTCCAACGTAGAGCTATTTGTAACCATGCAAGCTGGAAACTACCCAAACTACTCCGAGCAGTGAATGAATAAATACAGTATGGTAGTGTAGACATGGGGAATGGGGGCAGCAGGGAGAATGAACCAGCTACTGCCCCCTGCAGCACCACGAATCTCACACACATAACCGTGCGTGAAAGAAGCCAGCTACGTAAGCGCGCATGTGCCTTCACGTGATTCTGTTAATTTCATCTTCGAAACCAAACAAACCTGAAATCTACCTATGGTGTTAGAATCCCGGGCAGTGGCGGCCTTTGGGAAGGAGAGAGGCACAAAGGGACTCAGGCGGGGCTGGACAACAGGTAACAGGCTGTGTTCACTTCAGGTAAGGATTCGAGCTATACGCCATTCCCTGTGTTTTGCTCCTTTCTGTTTGCATGTGTTCCACAGAAAAGAAGGCTACCGGACAAAGAGGTGGGTGGAGGAAAGAAGAATGCAAAGGCAACACTGGGGCCGAAGGCTAAGCAGCAGACTCAGGTGGAGGTGAGTGGCAATGGCAGTGAGATCATCCCCCCTCCTCCCCGCCCCTCAATCTGTAGCAGTGGGAGGGAGGGGAAGGGAGAGGAGGGCAGAGGGAGGAGTCACAGTGTGACTGACCTTTTGAGGAAGTGATAGAGCTTGAGCAGCCCCTCAGATTTGTCCTGCCTTGGGCTGCAATGGCCCGGGTCAGTCACCCCACTCTGGCAGGTCTGGCAAGGGGCATGTGGGTAGCCTCCACAGGCAGCCTGCCACTTGAGTAGAAACAATCTTATGGCCTGGAAAGGTTTTCCTGAGGCCCCTCAGCCCAGCACTCCTAGTCTGGTGAAATTCTCCCAGGGGCACTCAACCCTCACAGACCCACATGTCATTGCAGCCTGTGCCTCACTCCACACAGACGGAGAGGCCTGGAGGCACCACAGTGCCTTTGCAGCATCTCTCCATACCTCAGCAAAATCCTGCCCTCAGCCTGGACGCCCTCACCTCGGCCTCCCTTGGTGAAATCTGGCTAGCCTTTATGACTCTGTCACCTCTTTCAGGAAGCCCTCCTTAATCCTGTGCCTTTCCTAGGAAGAGTGGCCCTTACTCTTCTGAGCCCTCTCCAAGCACCCTAGCACTCAGCCTTTTATAAAACTCTCATTGCACTATTTGTTTATGTGCCCGTGTCTGCAATTGGCAGGAGCCGATCTGATGGGGAGAGGCCTTATCGATCCACTGCACAAATGGACCCTACCATTTGTTGCATTCCTCAACTGTGCCTGCATTTACATAATTCTAACAACCCTGAGAGGTGAGAGTGGCTACCTTTTAAAACAGGAGGAGCCCATGCCCACCCGCCATCACACAATCCTAAATATCAGAGTAAGGACCCAGATGGGAGTCAGTGTGAAGCCTTGGAATCCTCTGGAAATGGTGTTTAGGGAGGGAAGGGAAGGAAGGGGAAGGGGAGGCGAGTGAAGGGGAGTCGAGGGGAGGGGATAGAGAAAAAGAGGAGGACAGGAAGGAAAGAGGGAGGGCTCCTCTGCTCAGTCCCTACTGGCAGCCTCTTCCAACAAGCAAAGGCACCTAATGGGTGGGAGGGGCAGCTCTCTCCCTCCACCAGGCCTGCCTGGCACTCTGTTCCCAGAAGCTTCTCATCCTGGCCAGGGAAAAATGCAGTTGTCAAATCAAAGCCTTTCTGTAGAGGAAGGTCCCTGAGCCAGGGCTGGAGCAGGAGCAGGAGCAGGAGCAGGAGCAGGAGCAGGGTTAGCTCACAGTTTTAATCCTGATGTTTGCCTTCTTTATTCCACCCCCCAGTGCTCCCTTTCAAGAACTGCCTCGGGGTTCATGTTGCAGCATCAGACAAGAATGGAAGTCACAGCTGGGGTTAGCAGTGGGAGCCTGTAAAGCCTGAGTCCCGTGGGGGGGGGGGGCGCAGGGCATACAGAATCCTGCACTGAGCCCAGAGCACAACCAGGGGGCCTGGGCCTCATGCTTGGATGGGGAGCAGCAGACAGATGTGTGGGCCTCAGGTGCAGACACACAGAGATGGCCACGCAGATGTGCCTGAGAGCACACAGAAGCTCACACGCACTGGTCGTTTGCACACATGGCTCCGGCGTGCATCCAGAGAGCAGCCTCTCGTGCACATATGAGCAGGTGTGCACACACATGGCTGGCATGTCAACAGGCACGCCCAAACACACAAACACCCCAGAGACACACCCAGACATTTCTGGCAAAGAACATCCTTTTGTCCTCAGCTTCTTGCCACTGAGAGTCTACTGGTTCCATCTCTGAATGTCTCACCTGACTGTCCCTCTTCCCAACCTACCACAGCCCCTGTTCCCTTGAGCCCCCACTGGGCCACTGGACAATGGCAATGGTGTCCCCGCTGGGACCCCGCCCCTCATCCTGGTGCACTCTTTGGCTCATTGGACACACAGTAGCAGGGGTCATCTGGGTAATCAGGCAGATCTGATGGCATCACTTCCCTGCTTTAAAACCCATCCGAGGCCTCCCCTTTCCCACCAGACGTAGCTCAGATCACCTGCATCACACATAAGGCCCATGGCGATCTGGCTTCCACTCCAGGTGTGAGCTGGCATGGAGCGCCGTGCCCTGGGTGCCGCAGCTGTGGGACTCCCTCAGGAAGTTGCCCCGCATGCCTCACAGGGCTCACTTTTGCTCACACCCCGCGAGAAATGCCCTCTTCCCTACTGCCCTGGGTTCGGGTGCTACTTGGCCACCCTCCCAGGCCCAGGTCAGTCACGTCTCTCCACTTCACCCTGACACTGAAGGCTCCGCTGTCCTGCCCCACTATTTCACAGGCCCTTCGTTGGCCTCTCCGGTGTCACTGTCCTCTGTGTGCGACAGCTTCTCCCACAGAACTCCAAGCGGGCTGGTACACAGACCCAAAGGTACTGGTGCTCAGCGAGTTTCTGGGTGTGAGTGAGTGAATGAATTTGGCCTGTGGGCCATCCGATTGCCCCAGGTGATCTGGCCTGGCTAGGTGAGCAAGCTCGGCCTGTGCATGCGTGGTGACTTCTTGAGCTCCGCCCCCACACCACTGAACGGGGGTGCTGAGGGCTCCCCACAGTTGATGGTGCTGGCTCTCAGGATGTATGGAGAGAAGTAGGCTGAGTGGCTAACGCGGGGTGGGCGCTCCATAAATAATAGCCAAGCTTGCTGTTGCCAATTTCTATTTTTATTTCCACCGAGGCCTTCCCATTACTGTTTTCTGATTGTCGTCCCCCTCACCACCCCTTCAGCTGAGTGCTGGGCTCCCAGAATGGACTCACTTGACAATTCACCACAGGACGGGTGGACGATGTGGCTTCTTGGGATCTGTGTGCAGTCTGAGACTTCGGAGCCCTGTACTGTACTGCCTCCTCCCAGCCAGCCTCCCGGGAAACTGGAAGCTGAGAGCTGCCTGGGGTCCGGGTTCTCCTCCCACCCCCAAGCTGAGCAGCTGCTCTGTTCCAAGTCCTGAGCCGAGCTGGGACCTGGGGGAGGGAAGTGGGGACAGCTGGGCCTTTTCACCTCCTAGCAGCTGCAGGCGCCCCCCAGGATGCTGCACATGTGGCTAGGGTTCCCATAGCAACCTGTGTGGGGACCTGACCTGATGTGGCCACTTCACTCCATCTCCTCCCGGACTTGGGAGAGAGGTCAGGGAGAGCACTGGAGGGATGAGGCTGCTGGGCACTTTGACAGGCACACACTCCCATCTGGTGAGGACCAGGCTGTTATTATCCTCATTCCGCTGCCTAGGAAATTGAGGCCCAAAGACATGGGCTTCCAGCCCTAGTCCCTCCAGGCACAACCAAGAGCACTGGTCTGCAGCCATATCTGTTTGTACTGGGGCAGCTAGCGACGGTCAGCACCAGGCACAATCTCTGGCTGCATGCAACCCAAGCCAAGCCCCAGGGTCGTAAACAAGAAAGGGCGTACGGAAGGACGGTAGAACAGCTCCAGGAAGAAAGGACAGGTGAGACGCATGACTGGAAAGGACAGGGACAGGGCAGCTTCAAGGGCCTTGGAGCAGGAATGAATGGACAACGATCTCATCAGAGTCAATAAACTTCGGTTTTGAAGTCTTCCTGTCTCTCCATGTGGGGCTCAGGCTCAGGAGGACCTGGGGCCAGTGCCACCTGTTGACTGGGGTGAGCAGAGCTGTGGTTGACACTCCTACCAAGCCTGCATCTAATGGGGGAGGGAGTGGTCTCCAAAGAAAATTTGGGATGTTGTTTCTAGAAGAAAAGGGAATAAATGTTAGGCATGCCCAACCCGAGCTCTCCTGAGCACCGTGCTGCAATGGGTACATGAGGTGGGAGATTTTCTATGGGGAATGTGAAGGGAAATGTAGATGCACAGTGGGGGTGTTTCCTGGTAATGCGAGAGCCAGCAGTGGTGGGGAAATGGATACCCAGAAGAAAGAAGGGGTGGTAAGGTGGTCACATGTCAATTTTCATGGAACAAAATGCACCCATGTTCATGCTGTTAACTGACCTTCCTTCTGCATCCCAACACAGACATAGACACACATTTCTTTTCTTTTTAGATTTTTACCCAATACTTAATTCCCAGGATCACAGAGATTAGCCTTGGTTGGTAGAAAGAGCCCTGGTCACTTTCAAACATTCTCTAAGATTTACTTACTACATTCACTGTTTATTACCTGCCTTTCCTGTCCCTTCTAGAATGGAAGATCCAAGAGGGCAGAGATTCTCTCCTGTTTGTTCACAGCTGTATGACTCATGCCTAAGAGTGCCTGGCATGTAGTAGGTGCTCAATAGACATTTGCTGAATGAGTGAACCAAACACTCTGATAGGCATTTGGGATACAAGAGTGAACTAAAAGAAGGAGCCTGATCTCATGGAGGAGCTATATAGCCTAGTGAGACAAAAAAATAGCAAAAGAACAAAATGAAAATTATACAATTCAAAGAAAGTGATTTTTAAAAAAGAACTAAGATGGTGGGAAATTACTTAAGATATGGCAGTCACAGGACAGAAGTCCTCTCTTAAGCAGCAGAGATTTAAACAAAGATCTAAAGGGTAGAAAGGGGCTGATCATGAAAAATGTGAAGGCAAATTCTTCTAAGAAGTGGAAAGAGCATGTGCAAAGGCCCTGAGGCTTTTGTCTGTTGGGGGAACTGGAATGACAAGATATAGCTACTGGCTAGAGCTCAGTAGCCAAGGACCAGAGGATACAGGTTGAGAATGGAGAGTGTATCAGCCCCCAACCCCACAACCCACAGGGCCTTGTAAGCCATGGGATGGGGACTGGATTGCATTCTGGGTAAAGTGGGAAGCTGTTAAAAGGTTTCGAACATTAGTGCTTGACCCCTTTCATGATTCAGCCTGATCACTCTGCTCTGGCTGCCAGGCAGAGAATGCACTAAATCAGGGCACAGTAGACCAGTCAGTAGGCAATTGTGGCAGTCCAGACAGAGCACGGGTGGCCAAAGTCAGGAGACAAGGGGACACCTTCACGCTACCTCTCAGTTAAGTCAGGTGATACAGTCAGGTTGAATGATATCACCGTCTGAGGGCTATAAAGGTACCCCCCCCCATTTCCAGTCTACTCCCAGTCCGTGGGTGATGGATGGACACACTGATGATCTGGCTGGGCCTTGCGCCTAAGTGACAGGTGACAGATGGGGTTGGAACAGAATGCTCTGAGCCATGTGGCCGAGGCACTGCTAAGAGGAGGACTTTGGAGCCAGGAGTTAATTTAAAGAAAGGAGTGGGGGAGCTCAATATCGCTTCCTCCACTGTTCAATTAGTGGAGAGGGCTGTAGGGAGCTGGAGTTTTAAAGATGCCCTTAATCATCTTCTGTCCGCCTGGCAGTGTGCGGGAGTGTGGCAGGGATAATTGTACCTACCCATTAACAAATGCAATTACGGCTCTGGGGCCTCCAGCACCCCCTTCCCCAATTAAACAGCCGATGAGGGGCCCATGGGGGAGGCCTTTGAGATGAATCACTTGACGCTGAAAACATGGAGGCCTGAAGTCTGGACAGAGAGGCGATTAGAGTCAATAAAATCATGATGGGAAAAGAGAGGCTCCTATCCACTCCCAGCCTGCTCCAGCCTGAGGCCCTCCAGGCAGCTGGAGAGCTATTCTTTAGGACAAATTGGAAGTTCTGCTTTACACATAGGAAAGCCAATACTTGGAACCTACTGACCAGTGCCTCCAGCCAGCTGCTTCCTCTCACAGAATGTCTAGATGCCTGTGAACTCCTTGGTAATTGCTGTAAGAAACAGGGCTGTCCGGTGTGCGGGTGGGGAGGGTGTGAGGAGGGCGTGCTCCCATCCTGTGAAGGGGAGGGGTGGCAGGAAAGGAACCTCCTTCCTTGGACAGCTCCAGTAGGCCAGGCCTGTGCTCCCTCCTTCTCTAGGACCCATATCCTTTCTTTGAATCCAAATCCCAACAGCTTCAGAGGAGGGACATGGTCTCCCTTCTAGAGGCTGGAATAGAAGCTTGGGGAATCCAAATGCTAGGGGGAGAGCTGGGATTCGAACACTGGCCTATCTGACTGTCAGGTCTTCCCTCACTCTGCTGTGCGGAGTGGACTCTTTGAGATCATCACTGTCAAGATCTTGCCCCCATGTCCCAGGGTGAGGGGTGGGCTCAGGGGAACATTTCAAATGTTATTCCCAACTCTCCCTCCTGTATCTGTATCTCGAAGCTTCAGAAAGGAGCCACTGTGGTTTCCGACTTGGCCTGAGGTGGGACTTGACAGGTGGGTGAGTTCCGAGGTACCGAGCACCAGGGTCCTCTCCCCTCCTACCTGCCCTGCCTCTCCTGGTCGCTTAATGTGTCTCATCTGTTACAAATGCTAGGAATCATTACGCATGCGCTGATTATCACTTTCACTTAGCATCCCCACAGAAGCTCCGGGGGGTTAGAGTGCATAATTGGAGAGCCGCATAATTCATTTGCGAAGAGGAGACCCAGTTCTACCAGCACATCGCAGAGTGCACAGTCCCCGTGCAGAGGTCCCAACAAGGGCCAGGAGACCTGGCCACAACCTGACGCCTGCCCCGGGGACACAGTCACCCCAGGCTAGACTTGAAGCTAACTCTGCTTCCCCGCCAAGGGAGCCCAGGGGATGAGTCATGTTTCCTAGTCCCCAAGTCCCCCATCTTATTGCCCTGGGAACCCTGTTTTAGGTTTCTGGCTTGATTCTGGTTTTTTGTTGTTGTTGTTGTTGTTTGTTTGTTTGTTTGTTTGTTTTTGTTTTCCCTCTGTGGCTTCACTGAGGCGTCGGTTCTAGAGAGTGACAAAAGCTGTGGGTTAAAATTGTATTAACAGGGGAGGCACCTGCCAGTCACTCCTCCTTTCGAGGCCCTCCTGAACTAATACCATAACGTGTCGCTTCCTGTGGCCTAGATTTTTCCTGAGCTGGGAACTCTCCCATGTCTGCCTTATCCACTCCAGACCCTTTAAAAGCCCCAGTGAGATGGGGAGGCAGGGGAACAAGGGATGAGCCATGGTTGCTTGGCCTGGAGGAGAAACCGGAGGCCTGGCCTCTAAAGCACCCAGGGCCGACTTTGCTGCCTGACTTGTGCCATCCCCTCAACTCCCAGGACATGACTGGGAGTTGAGAATAAAGCAGTCGCGTTCTCTCTCCTTGCCTCACCCAACATTTACCAAATGTCTGCTGTGAGTCTGGCCCAGGTCCAGGGGCTGGGGACCAAGTGGTAAATAAACCTGTCCCCTGTCCATAGGAGAGACGCTCAGTAGAAGCAGGGGCAAAGACCTCCTTCTGGGAGCACGGAGGAGGGATCACTGATTCTGCTCGGGGAAGCAAGAATTGGCCTTCAGTCACAAGGCTGGCTGAGGCAGGGGGGGCACAGGCTTTCCAGGAAGAGGGTAAGCCTGAGCCAAGGCAAGAAAGGCACAACAGACATGGCAGGGGTGGTACCACCTGACCCCTGCTGTCTCCACAGCCCCTGAACCATCCGAGTGCCATAGAGCCAGCCCCAAAGTGGAGGAAAGGCACAGGCCTCCCAGATGGCAGCCCCTGAGTTGGGTGGGAGCACCAAGGGGCTCAGGGGCATGCCCCCTCCTCCTGCTCCAGATAAGTTGGAATGGAGGCAGGCAGGCTGCAGACATCTGCCCTGGGGCCAGACTCCAGACTCAGGGAGACCCCTCGGCCCACATACCTTGCATGTCAACCTACCTAGGGAACAACCTGGCCACAATTTCCCTTCACGGAGTGAACACAGCATGCGCATATACACCCCCCCCGCCGCCGCCCCTCTGCCCAGGGCTGTGGTCCTGGCCGCCCCGGATCCCCTTACCACCATCCTGTCTCCCCTTCCATGAGCAGGTGCCCCTTCACACCAAGCTGAGCATCACCCGATGCTCGATCGGGTGCCGGATGCCCAGCAGATGGCGGGAAGAGCGATGGCTCCGAGGGGGAAGAGCCACAAGGTCACAGCTGACACATGAGGGCTGGACTGCAAGGCAGTGAAAGATTAATGGTTTCCTCCTTGTCTTGGTGCTCAGTGGAGGCCCTCTCCCCCCCAGCCACCCATGCGTGGTTCAGTGTGGGGCTGAGCAGCTGCCTTCCTCAGGTTAGCCTCCCTCCACCCACCTGCACCTTTTCCTTCTCTGCCCTGGCTTTTCATTTCCTGAACTGGACACCTTCTTCCCTCTTCCTTCCCCTCTGCTGGGTCTTCTCTTTCCTTTGCTCCCGGGTGGGAGAGGGGGAGGACGGAGGTCAGGAGGCACACGGAGGACATGGGTGTGGGGAGAGACCACAGAGGTGCCCAGCATTTGGACCCGACCTGCAGAGCCAAGCCAGGGTAAGCTCCTGTTAGATAAAAACGACTTCACAGAATGCCAGCCTCAGACAAGTTTACTCTGAGACCAAGATGTAATGAGACAAAGAAATTTTGTTCAGACTTGGACAAAACAGGATCACTCCCCCACCCACCAAGTCCGAGATAGCCCCTCTCTTGGCCATGAGGAGTGACTGCTACTCCTTTACCAGTTTCAGCTTAGTCTTTATTGCAGTCTTCCCTCCCCCTGGAAGAGATTTATGGAGTTACTCCTAGCACTGCCCCCACTTTCTGAAGCGATCCAATGTAGAGCAACCCCCACTTCCCAAGACCCTGCAAAGCCCAAGCGCATTCTCTTGTTTAACTGCAGATGTGATCCTGGTGGCCCTTTGGCTGAAGAACATTGGCAGAATTGGAGGTCCCACTGAGACTGAGCTGACACCTTCACTGCCTTGGACCAGGGCCCTCACTCAACTCAGTAACTGTGCGCACATCGTTTAGGGGGTGGGCACTAGGTCCTGGCGGTTTTTTTTTGTTGTTTTTTTTTTTTTTAAAGCTCCCTAGGTGATTAGAATGTGCATCCTGGCTTTTGAGGGATGGGGTGACAAGCCATTTCAGGAGGTCACAGAGGGGTCGGAAGGGCAGCGCCTGTAAAGCAGTGACCTTGGTCCCTGCCTGTGGTATTCAGTTAGTGTGAACTGTCATTTCTTTTTTGCTGTGCCTTCTTCATTTTGCTGTCCCTATCAATAAACATCGGTTGGATGAGCATCATTGTTGCTGATGGGAAGATGCGAATCACATGAAATATAATATATCTCAAATCATGATGCCATCTTTCGCCCCAAGACATCTTTCCCTTTGACTTGGTGGTCTCCCAGTCACCGAGGGTGGAGTCTGGAGTTGGAGGCTCAGACTGATCCCAATGCCCTGTCCCCGCTCTCCACACAGGCTCTCTTGGCACCCCTTCCCTTCTGATTTCCCTGACACCCCTGTTTCAGACCCCCAAAGACCCCCATGGTGCCTTGGGCACTCGGGCTTCCCTCCGGTTATCTCTACGCAGTTCATAATGTCTATGACAGCTCTTTCTGGAACTTGGCCTGACCGTGACACCCTCAGCTCAGACACCCTGCACAGATCCTCACCTTCTCCTAATGAAATTATCTCAACATTCAAGGCCTTCCATAAGCCAGCCACAGCTCACACAGATCACGTGCAAGTGTTCTTCTCATTAGCCCCATGGACATTCTCCATGACTTCAAGTCATTGTGCTTTGCTTATGCTGATCCTGCTGCCTAGAACACCCTCTCACCATTATAGCTATATAAATCCCACTTTTTCAAATTCCAGCTCAAAGGCTACTTCCTTCATCCCCACTCACCCCAGCCAAAAGAGACTCCTACCCCTTTTTATTCTCCTAAAACCCTGATCTGAATTATGACCCTTTTTGTTCACCCTCCATCTGTTTGTCACAGGAAGCACTTCAGACAAGAGGGTAAGAACCCAGACTTTGCCATCAGGAAATCCTGGAATGACCATTCTGCTCCCTCCTACTGCTAGTTCGGTGACCTTGAGCAAGTTTCTTAACTCCTTTAAGCCTCAGTTTCCTCACATGCGTAACAGGGGGAACCTCATAGTATGGTAAAGATTAAATGAGATCGGTATCCATTTCAAATGCCTCACGTGGAACCTGGCAGAAACCATCATTATTATAATAACAATGTTAGAATTACTAGGACGAAATCCAGAGCAGGGTCTCACATCTCCTGTATGCACACAGGTTACCCAGGGCTCTTGCTATAATCCACCTGTGACTCAGGAGGTTTTGGTGGGGTGGGGTGGCGCCGAGCTTCTGCATTTCTAACGAGCTCCCAGGTGGTGTGTGGATTCCACTTGTCCAGGGAGACACCTCAGGTAGTAAAGTCCTAGAGGGCGGGGCTTGTGTCTCATAAACAGTATCTCTTTCACAGAATCTAGCATGGTTTTCTACACAGAATAGGGGCACCATAATTTTTAAAAAATGAACATATCCTCATG
The DNA here is from genome assembly GCF_011764305.1 of Mustela putorius furo. Taxonomy (NCBI): domain Eukaryota; kingdom Metazoa; phylum Chordata; class Mammalia; order Carnivora; family Mustelidae; genus Mustela; species Mustela putorius. The sequence goes on from NW_025422045.1 coordinate 12,216,496, forward strand.
GCGGTGTAGGAATGATATTGTACATAGCCTTCCTTACTCAGAAGATTACACACACACACCCCACACCAGCTAATCTAACCTTGTGTAGGACTGAGATTTCCCAGGGGCCCCACTGCTGTGTTTCAGAAATCAGTGCTCTGAGATGGAACCGGCTGTGCACTAACCTTATAGCCCTGATTAATTCCCTCCCTTTGTTTGCCTCATTATCGTGATTAGGTTCTGCCCGTAGCATAGCAACGGCTAATTGTAGGCTGGTTGCAGAGTGCATAATTCCCGCTATTAAAATTTTATCGAGGCTTAATTGTGCTCCTTTTTGCAGCAGCAAAGCTTCAAAGTTTCAGAAAAGAGGGGATGTGGTTAGTGGGAGCTGATGATTTTTTAATCTTAGCAAGCTCTGGAAAGCCCTGCTCTGCAATGTCATTGACCTTGAGATGGTTTCCCGTGGCCAGAAAGAAGCCCATCATTTATTTATTAACCCTCCAGAAGGTCTGCAAACAATCGCCTGTGGCCAGGCAGAAAGCATATTATGAGTCAAATGCCATTACAAAAAGCCCCAAAGGGCAGGCCCACCAAACAGTTTGGCAGTGTGGGCATCTGGGCAAGAGAGCCGCCCTCTACAGCAGGAGAGGGGGCTGTGTGCAGACGGGGGCATCGCTTGGCAGGTGCCCCGAACCACTCAGTGACCCTCCAAAACCAGTGGGCTTTGAAAGTGGTTTTCTAGGAACTGGGGTGCCAAATTGCGCCAACCTGTGCTTAGTGGTGGGTAGAAAGAAATGAACCCATCAGCAGGTACTTTCTCCAAATGGTTTCGGAGTGTAAGTGATCACTGGCATCACCCAGGGAGCCTGTTAGAGCAGCACGCGACCTACTGATTTGGAGTGGGGGCAGGGAGAGCTGGGAACCCGCCCTCAGGTGGTACTGACGCTGACCTGAGGCCATGCAGGACTCTGGAAAATATCTAAAAAGTCAGCAGAACCAACTGTCCTTGGGGAAAGGTCCACTTACTCTGCTTGGCTCAAACTGAAACCACGAGGCCAACTGGGGGTGCTGCAGCAGGGGAATGGTTCTAATCAGTGATTCCCCAACTGCAGCATGCATCAGAATGACCTGGAAGGCTTGTTAAAACATAGACTGCTCAGCCCTGCCTGATCCATTAGGATCAGGGGTGAGGCTGGAGATTGCATTATTAAAAAGCTGTGAGAAGGGGCACCTGGGTGGCTCAGTGGTTTAAAGCCTCTGCCTTCCACTCAGGTCATGACCTCAAGGTCTTAGGATCTAGCCCCACATCGGGCTCTCCGCTCAGCAGAGAGCCCTTCTGCCTGCCTCTCTGCCTACTTGTGATCTCTGTCAAATAAATAAAATCTTTAAAAAAAAAAAAAAAAAGCTGTGAGAAGGTAAGTCTGGGTGATGATCTTCCAAGGACCACACTTTGAGAACCACTGCCTTCAGTGATTCTCCAAATTTGGACCAAACATGTCTCTTTGAAAGAGACTTAGTTGTGTTTCTTGGTCCTCACATTATAGAATAATGCTTTGTATAGAGAGCCTGTCCTCGTGTTGTGGACATCTATCTGTAATCCAGAAACAGTAATATGGGTAATCAAGCTTTGACCAGAGACATTATGAAGGAGTGGAAGCCAGGGGTCCTGAATTTAAACACAATTTAAACCAGATGAATCCACTACCACTATTAAGTGGTATTAAGGAGGTGGGTTTTTTTCTTTTTTTGTTTTGTTTTGTTTTGTTTTGGCATTGCTTAAACAATAGGCAAGATGCTGTTTCATGGGCTGTCCTCAAGCTGGGAAAGCCTTCAGACAAACCACAACAATGGAATTACGGTGAGTGAGTGGAAATGAACAGTGAGCACATTTTATAGAGAGGAGATAAATTGATTGGTGGGGGGAGGTATGGGGAAAGAGAGAAAATTCAGAATTTGTTTCAAGCAGGGGTGGCAATTCAAAAACCCTCAGAGGCCAGAGGGTTGATAGCAATGGGTGAGGCAGCAAAGGCAAGTTAGAATCTGTGGTCCCAATGTGAGCGATACCACTATGGAGTGTTAGGGACCCTGGTGTGCTGGAAAGCCTTGGTCCTTCTAAAAGGGAAGCATCAAGGGCACTTGCCTCTTGTTGCCATGGAAGCGTGTGAACCCAGAAATTGCTTGCTCTTTCCAATTTTCAGGGGAAGCTGGGAATCTGAATTCTAAGATGAATTTTTTTTTAATTGAAGTATAGTTGACCTATAATGTTCGTTTCAGGTTTACGATGTAGTGATCCAACACTTCTATACATCACAAAATGCTCACCACAGTGACTATAGTTACCATCTGTCATCTTATGATGTTATTTATACAATATTATTGTCTGTGTTTCCTGTGATGTACTTCTTATCTCTGTGACTCATTTGTCTTATAACTGGAAAATTTGTACCTCTTAAATCCCTTTACATAGTTTGCATGTCCCCCCTCCCCCACCTCTCCCCTCTGACAACCACCAGGTTTTTCCTCTGTATATATTTGCTTTTTGGTATGTTGGAAATTTCCCTATATATTTTTTTTTAAGATTTAGTATTTGAGGGGCAGCAGAGGAAGAGGGAGAGAGAGACTCTCCAGCAGACCCAGATGAGCATGGAGCCCAACTTGGGGCTTGATCCTATGACCCTGAGATCATGACTTGAGCAGAGATCAGTCAGATACTTAACCAACTGAGTCAGACATCCCTGAAATTTCCCCACTTTTAAAAACTGAGCTTCAATCAAAATCTGACTGTAGGCTATCAGTTTATAACCCTAAAGAGCTCAGGTCCTAATTCCTAGGTTCTAAGTCACTGGGATGCTTCTGTAGGAACCTGGCACATTTTTTGCTTTTTTGGGGTGAGGGTTAGTTGTGAGGAGAGGAAAAGGAAAAGAGGTAGGAAGGAGATAAGGGTAGAATTATAAAAAGCACTAAAAAGAAGGAATCTACTATTTAGAGGGGACGTGGCAGTTAATATTATCTCGTGTTCTATGTAAAGAATATATTCCTTCTACAACATTCCTGGTGTGGTAGACTGTTAATTTGGTGGGTGACTGGTGGCACAGTGACTCTGGGCTTGGCCAGTGGGTCGTTAGCAAGCATGATGCAAGCAAAGCCTTGATAAATCCTTATACATTGGAATGTTCTCCTTGGGATCCAGCTGCCATATAGAAAGACATATGGAAAGACTAGTGAGAGAGAAAGGAGCCCCTGGCTTTTACCTGCGCCTGCCAAGATGCCAAGCACGTGAGTGAAGCCATCTTGGATTTTCTGATTATAACTGCATGAGACCCCAAGAGAAGCCAGCTGAAGAATCATCCACCTCATTATTCTGTGAGAAAAAAATCAAATGGTGGTTGTTATAAGCCTCCAAGTTTTGTAGTACTTTGTTATACGGTGAAAATTAATGGAAGCACCTCATAAGTAGTTGGTCTATGAATTAGATAGGATTCCGTGGTATAACAAAAAAATATATTTGGTCTTTTTCCCTGGTGCCTGGCACAGTTCCTAAAACCCTTGGGATCTCTTGAATGAGAACATGTTTTGTATGCTAATGAGATTACTGGTGGCTGCCCCCAACCCAGCCAGCTTTGAGCTGGTCCCAGAAAGACCAAAGCATGATGAGAGGGTTGGAACTTTGAGTCCCATCGCACCTCCAGGTTGGGGAGGGGACTGGAGATTGAGTTCAGTCATGAATGGTCATTCATTTCAATCATGTCTAGGATTGAAATCTCCATTAAAAACCTCTAAACAACAGGTTCAGGAGCTTCTGGGTTGAACACATGGGTGTGCTGACAGGATTGTGCCTGGAAAGAGACTGGGAGTTCCCAACGCACCCCCAGACCTTACCCTATGCCTTTCTTCCATTTGGTGTTCCTGAGTTAAATACTTTTTTTTTTTTTTTTTTTTTTTAGATTTTATTTGACAGAGAGCACAAGCAGGGGAAGCAGTAGGAAGAGGGAGAAGCAAGCTCCCCACTGAGCAGGGAGCCCAACCAGGGGCTGGATCCCAGGACCCCAAGATCTTGCCCCCTGAGTTCTATTTTTTAATAATAAACCAATAAACACAAGTAAAGTGCTTTCTTGAGTTCTATGAGCAGTTCTAGCAAATTGTCAGACCTGAGGAAGGGGTAGGGGAACCCCCCACAGACAGCTGGTTGATGAGAAGTGTGGATGCTTCAGGACTCCTGGCCAGCATTTGAAGGGGAGGCAGTCTGGTGTGACAGAGCCTCGAACCTATGGTGTCTACTGCTAATTCTAGATAGAGAGTGTCAGAATCGAATTGAGTTGTTGGACACCCAGTGAGGATTTGAGAACTGTAGAGACCGTGGTTGGCTGGAAGGAACAGAACATCTGATAAACAGTGACTTAAATAAGAGGTTTATCATTCTGATGTAACAAGAAGTCAACCTCTGTTTCTTTCTTTTTTTTTTTTTTTTAAGATTTTCTTTATTTATTCATGAGAGAAAGAGGTGCACAAAGGGAGAGAAGCAGGACCTGATCCCAGGACCCTGGGATCATGACCTGAGCTGAAGGCAGACCCTTAATCAACTGAACCATCCAGGTACCCATCAACCTTGGTTTCAATGATAAGGAAGGTTGCCCCCCCAGGGGTGGGGTTAGGAAGGGACTAGGGAAATGTGACTAACGAGGCACATTCACACCCTGAACAAAACTTTTTTTTTTTTTAGATTTTATTTATTTATTTGACAGACAGAGATCACAAGTAGGCAGAGAGGCAGGCAGAGAGAGTGAGGAGGAAGCAGGCTCCCCGCTGAGCAGAGAGCCTGATGTGGGGCTCCATCCCAGGACCCTGGGATCATGACCTGGGCCAAAGGCAGAGGCTTTAACCCACTGAGCCACCCAGGTTCCCCCAAAACTGGGGTTTTAACTAGTAAGGAGGAATGGGTATATATTTTGCAGTGTTTGTCACAGGCAGCTTCTGCTAGAAAAAGAAACTTGTGTTGTTCTCACATTTTTCCCCCTCCACCAACCTTAGCCATAAAACTGCAGGCCCAGCAGCCCATAATACAGCCAGCGCCCATTTGCCCTGAAAGAATGGGCAAAGAAAGAAAGAAGCACAAGAAAGAAGCCTCTGTCTCAATTTAAAGGCTCAGCATTTCATATTTGTCTGTCTGCTTCTTCCAAGCTCAAGTCCTAAGAAGCTGATTGATCTTGAACTTAATTCAGCCCATTGATATCATCACTACTGATAAAAGGACTCAGGGCAATCCACGTTAAATCTGAAGCAATAGAGATGAGCAAACATTTTCAAGAGAGCCTACCTTCTGCGAACCATAGCGGACTTCCAGGGTGTTTGGCACAAAGGAAGAGGCCATGGAAGGAGCTAAAAATAAAGCCTGTCGTTCACAGGGTTAGCTTGTGGCCATTTCATGAGTGAGAAATGCCCTGATGGAAGTGAGGGAGAAGCAATAAAAGAAGAGGAGATTGAAATTCACTCATTTTCGTTCTTTTTAGCAACTTCCTGGAGGGAGGGAATGGAGATGGATGGGATATAGCATCACAGAGCTGGGACTTGGCAATGAGCTTAGAAATAAATTACCCAACCTTTCACCCAATTGCAAATAATAATAGCTAACATTTATGGGGTGTTTACTACATGCCAAACATTATACAAAATAATTTACTTGCTCTCTTTAATTTTACCCTCACCATCTCTCTAAAAGGCAGCACGATTTTAATGTCTGTTTTTACAGGCATCGAGTTAACAAACTCGTTGAAGGCCACAGCAGCTAATGGTGGGACCGAAACTCCTGGTTAGGCACTATCTTTCTATCCCATCCCCTGAGAAATCCTGCCTCCTTTCTTCCGGCTCCACACTCCCTGAGCCAACTCCTTCCTATTGAGAAGTGTTGATTGTTCAAAAAGTCATCCATATATGAAGGAGAAGTCTGCTTTTCTAGAACTCTCGTCATCTGGTCTACACACCAGAGTTAACGCACAGGCCAACCTCCCTGCCCCGGGACAGTCCTTCTAATATCTCCACAATCCTGCCTCCTCTGAGCCCGAGCTTCCTCCTGGCTTAGTCTCTCAGCTAGAGTCCCCCCTTCGCCAAATGGGGCTAGTCATGAAAACAAAGAGACCAGGCCGACAGCAGTAAAATCTTGTGGTCTTCTCGCTCTGTCATTTTCCCCTCCGCACAGACACATGGATAAAAATCCCCCTAACCACATTCCATAATAGAAGGCAACACATGGCCAGCCACGCCGTTGGCCACCATGGGGGGGCTGGTGGACGCTGTGGCAAACTGGCGAGCAGATGCTTGGTCTGAGGGAAGCAGACGCCGTTTGGCTCCAGCCAGGTGTTGTCACGAATGGATGGTGCCAGATCGTGGAAGCTTTCAAAAGCTGCTGGAAATCTGGGTTTCTGTTTGCAAATTTTTTATTTTTATCAGATCAGTTCGTGGGCTTCCTGATTCTGTTTTTGTGTTTTTACGGCTCTGTATAAGCCCAGCAGAGTGTGCCCGAGGGCTAGATCCAGTCCCTGGGCTGTTGTTTACAGCTACTGCCACTGTTGGCCAGCTAGACCCCAAGCCCCAGGGAAGTCTGGCCAGTCCCAAGGATGGGGGACCCTTACCTCTCTGGTCTTAAACACCATGCTTCTAGGAATGCAGATTAAATTTGCACCAGCTTTCCCAGCAGCTGTGTCATATTATACTTTAAGTTCATAGGGAACTTATGGCCAAATGTGTAATTTCAAACCTTCATGTAAAGTCTTGTCTAGCCTGAGCTCCCCAGCCATCTCATGCAGTATTTTGAACCTCACTGCATGACTTTGCATCTATCCTTGTCGGTCCCCATTCTGTCTTGGAGAGTCTCTCTCCTTCTTTCTAATCCACTTTCATGCACAGCTTTGAACAAGGTGACTTCCATGAAAGCACCCACTGGACCCAATACCCTGATGAACTCTGGACCAGTCCTGTGGGCATTGATGTTGGCTAAAATATGGAGCTCCAAGGCACCCCCAAATATCACCAATGCACTAATTACACTCCTTGGCTTTAGGCTGAAAGGAAAGAAGCCTGCATTCGGTACATACTATGAGCTCAAGCCTGCCAGCCTGCTCATCCCCATGTCCCTCGCACCGCAGAGACTCTTCCTGTAGCTGACATGTGACCATGTCACATGTCACATGACCATGACATTCTCCACCACTAAATCTGAAGTCTCAGCTCTGCATTGGAATTCTGAGATTGATTCTGCATGGAACAGTATATTCGAATCTAGATCTCCATTTCATCTCTGGATGTACACCCACACCCAGTGCCTGTGCTCTGAGGCTGAACAACTGCTTGTCTAGGAGGACACACACTGTGCCAGGCACTGTCCTTGGCATCGCAGCACCCATTATTTCCATGGTGAATCCCCTTAACGTTCAGCACATTCTGGTCCACATTTTTGAATTGATTCTATTCGGTTACCAAGGGATTTGTATTACCCCCGTTCTTTCTGCCACGTTGTGAGTAATTGAGAGCAGAGCACTTCACTGCCCAGCAGCCTGCACAAAGCCTGCAGTAGGTGGCTCACCAGGTTCTCTCTCTTTTGGGGAGCTCTTCATGCCTCACCCATCTCATCTACAAAATGAGGTTGTTGCGAAGGATCTGTTAATAGATATTAAGCGTCTGTAACTGGAGCTGGGCATGCAGTGGGCACTCACGAATGTTAGTTCGAAGAAGTAGCAGTTGGAGAACTCCTTGTGGGCATCTCCTGGGCCAGCTCCCAGGAGCCAAAGAAGGGACACCCCTTCTCTAAGGAAAGGTCACTAATCCCTGACCATCCACAAGCTCAGCAGCAGACACTACAAGTGACTTTTCTGGCAAAGGGGAAGATTCAATTCAAGCCATCCCCATGGCCCAGTGGGGTGACTGGGTGGCTCAGATGGTTAAGCATCTGCCTTCAGCTCAGGTCATGATCTCCAGTTCCTGGGATCAAGCACCACATCAGGCTCCCAGCTCAGCAGGGAGTCTGCCTCTCCCTCTGCTGTTCCCCCTGCTTGTGCTCTCACTATCTCTCTCTCAAATGAATAAATAAAACCTTTAAAAAAAAAAAAAAAAAAAGGGAGACCCAGGCCTGACTCTTACCTCTGTCAGTTACTTGCTATGTAATTTTGGGCCCAACGTCTGCCCTCTCTAGGCCCAGGTTCCCTATCAGCAAATGGGGGTACTAATATGTAGCTTATAGTACTATGGTGGTGTGGGGTCAAGTGAGATTTTTTTCAAAAGAGTTTGAGAGGCCAAGAGTGAGCACACAAGTTGGGGGAACGCCAGAAGCAGACTCCCCACTGATCACAGAGCCCCATACGGGTCTCCATTCCAGGACCCACAGATCATGACCTGAGCCAAAGTCAGACACTTAACCAACTGAGCCACCCAGGTGCCCCAAACGATTTAGAGTTAGATACTTGGCACATAGTAGGCGCTTAATACAGAGACAATGATGAAAATACTGAGCCATGCACTGTCATTGAACACTCCCAGGGAGCAAGAGCAGCCTTCCTATTCTCCTGCCAGATTTGCAAAATTTAAATTATGACCATATTGCTTGGTGGTTGTAAAAAAAAAAAAATCAAACAATGTAGGCATTTATAAAATAGAAAGTTGGACTTCTCTCTACTCCCATCCAATTCTCCAAAGAGAGCCAGCATTAACTGGTGTGTGCCCTTGCTGATGTTTTTCTTCACTATGCTGCACACACACACACACACACACACACACGCGCGCGCGCGCGCATGTTATTTTTAAAGCAACATCAGGATCAAACCAAACAGTCTCTTCTGCAACTCGCTTCTTTCTCTAAACAGAATTTCATGTCCACTTTTCTAAGTCAGAGTATATAGAGCTAGTCCAGTGGTACAGGCTGAATTGTGTCCCCCCAAATGCATATTTTGAACCCTAACCCCCAGCACCTCAGAATAAAATGTATCAGGAGATAAGACCTTTTTAAAAAGGTAATTAAGTTAAAATGGGTCATTAGGATGTGCCCCAATCCAATAGGACTGGTGTCCTTTTAAGCAGAGATGAGGACACAGAGACATCAGACAAGCACACACAGAGAGGGATGAGCACAAGAACACACAGCGAGCACAGGGAGGGCAGCTGCAAGCCAGGGGGAGAAGCTTTAGGAGAAATCTCGGGATGGACACCTTGATCTTGGACTTCTAGTCTCCAGAACTTGGAGAAAATCCCTTTCCGTTGTTTCGCCCTCCTCTCCTGCCCCTCGCCCGTCTGTGACATTTGTTATGGCAGCCTGAGCAAACTAATACATCCAGGCTTTCCTAAGATACGTAGCATTCCGTTTTGTAGACACGATGAAAAAATGTGTTGATGGACCTTTAGGTTGTTTACAGTTTTATGGTGTTAGAGTGCTGCAGGCCACATCGTTTGTAACATTCTTTGTGTAAGTACTCGAGGATATCTGTAGGCTCTGTTGCCATCTGAGGAAAGACCAGCTTGGAAGATATGCACACCTTAAACAATGCGTGAATTAGTTGTACCAGTTGAAACACCAGCCGTGTAAGCAAAATCCTGCCTCCCTTTACCTCAAAAGCATAATTTCAAGGACGTACATTTTGGGGCCATCAAATATAACTACGCTGACAGTCAACAAAAAGATGAGACTCTTGACCTTGGCTTTTTTCGTCCTGCCCACTCCTGTCTATTCCGAAACCTTGGCGCCATCAACCACGGGCAGAAACACAAGTTTCCTGAGTAGAGAAAGTTCTCTGCAGACAGTAAAGTCTCTTCACGGCGAAAGTAAACTCAGTAAGAACACACGGCCATGCTGCAAACAGAAGCATTGATTTTAATTTTTTAAGAGTATAAATAGATTTGAATCCCATGCAGTATATTGGATTTCAGGAGAAAATATTTCCTGACAACCTGCCAATGTATTTGTTTTCTCGTCTTTTGACAAACAAGAATGGCAGTGGAGAGCTGCAGAAATCGACAGAGGTTGGCAATGCCACTCAGATGGGCAGTGCTATTTTGATCTGAGCTGATGCATCTGACTGGCCTTTGGTTTGAAAAGAAACATGAGGAATGGGAACAGTCTTCTGCGGTGGAGATGAACTCAGGGGTGCCATGGTCCGGGTCTTTCCTGGTCAATGCAAGGGAATTTCCCCAAACCGCCAAGGGGCTTTTCCTTCCCTCTTCTTGCTCTTACTCTTTTATATATATGGGTGTCCAGAAGAACAGATCATTAAAGGAAGTCTATGAAAACAGGAGCCAGGACTGATCAGCCAATTGGAGGACTTGTGCAGGAAGAGTGGTCAGGTCACATGGGGGTTTGGGTGCTGCTTAGAGGGCCCCCGCCCACGGGCTGAGTGGGAACAGAAACATCAAATTCTTGTCTGGCCGCAGCCAAGCATTGGTCCTGGGCACAGATCCTCTTCTCTCTTCCTGCTGTCTCACTGCTGAGACAATGTCATTCAGCTTTATGATTTTAAATACCATCTGCCTGCTGACAATTCACAGATTTCTGTCCCGAGCCTAGAACGTTCTCTCTCATCCTGGCATTTATAGCCATCTGCCTATCTGACATCTCTTCTTGGGCTCCAACACTCATCTCCAGCTTGTGATGTTTAAGAGTGAACTTCTGATCTAACGCTCTCCCCAGTCTGATCCACCTGCCACCTTCCCGGTCTCAGCAGTGGCCACTCCGGCCTTCCAATTGCTCAGTCAAAACCCACACAGTCACTAGTGATTCCTCATCCTCCTGCGGGCCCTATCTTCAAAATATATCAAGAACCGTTTTAATACCTTCACTGCTATCAGCATAGCCCTAAACCACTGTAGTGAGTTAAATTATGCTCCCCTGGGAATGTGGCCTCGTGTGGAAAAAGGGTCTCTGTAGACATAATTAAGAATCTTGAGTTGAGATCCACCTGCACTCAGGGTGGGCCCTAGATCTGTCGCAGTTGTCCTTGTAAGAGAGAGGCAGAGAGAGAGATCAGAGACACAGGGACATGGGGAGAAGAGAAGGCCACGAGGAGATGGAAGTGGAGATCAGAGTTTTGCAGTCCCCAGCCAAGAAATGCCTGGACCACCAGGCAGATAAAAGAAGCAAGGAAGAATTCTCTTCTGGAGCCCTCAGAGGGAGCATCGCTCCGCCGATGCCTAGATTTGGGACTTCTGGACACCAGATGTGTTACTGAATAAATTTGTGTCCATTTCAGGCTACCTAGTTTGTGTTAATTTGGTAAGGAAGGCCTAGGAAGTGGTAATAGTTACCATCATCTAGCACCTGGATGGTTGCAAGAGCCTCTAATCTTGTTTCTTTCTTTCTGCTCCATAGTCCTTCCTCAACACAGAAATCAGAACAATCCTTTTAAATTGTAAGTCAGATTTCCCCACTCTATTCAAAACCTCCAGTGGCTCCACTTTAACTCAAAATAGATGTTAATTTTTAAAAAATATTTTATTTATTTGATAGAGAGACAGCAAGAGAGAGAACACAAGCAGGGAGAATGGGAGAGGGAGAACAAGGTTTCCCACAGAGGAGGGAGCCTGATGTGGGACTTGATCCCAGGGCAGACACTTAACTGATTGAGCCACCCAGGTGTGCCTGTTCACATCTCTCAAAATTCAAAAAGCACAAGAAAATTTGCAGCAAGGTCTTCCTCCAACCCATGTGTATCCAGATAGTCTATCCTTCTGGACTTTATCTACATACCCCCTCCCTCTGATTTTTTTTAAAAAAGATTTTATTTATTTATTTGACAGACAGATCACAAGTAGGCAGAGAGGCCATCAGGGAGGGGATGGGAAGCAGGCTCCCTGCTGAGCAGAAAGCTTGAGGCGGGGCTTGATCCCGGGACCGTGAGACCACGACCCTATCAAAAGGCGGAGGCTGAACCCACTGAGCCACCCAGGTGCCCCTCTGATTTTTAATTAAGTCTGAAACTCAAAGGTATTCCACACCAACACATAAGAGATTATTCCTTATTACAGTGGCATAGCATTTCCTGGTGTGTAGAAACCTTAAAATGATTTAAGTAGCACTCAATTAATAGACATTTAGTTTGTGTGGAAGTGCCTAGTTGGCTCAGTCTGTTGGGCGTCTGCCTTCGGCACAGGTCATGATCTCAGGGTAGTGGGATCCAGTATCACGTCGGGCTCCCTGCTCAGCGGGGAGTCTGCTTCTCCCTCTGCCTCTCCCCCTGCTTGTGCTCTCTCTCTTTCATTCATTCTCTCTCATAAACAAACAAACAAATAAATAAATAACATCTTTAAATAAAAGAAGACATGTAGTTTGTTTGCCTTTTCTTGACATTTCAGACAATGGCAGAACATTGTCTATAAATTCTTTCCACACTTGTGAGTTTATCACAGTACAGGAGTACATTTTTGAAATAACCAAAGTTTGACAATCAAATTTTTAATACACGAATGTTGGGCAGGATCCTATGTTTATAAGGTTGGAGTGCTCCCCATGCCTGGAGCTGTGCTCCACTTCTTGCCGTCTTCTGGTCTCACCTCTCATGGTCTAGTGGCCTCATTCCGGGCGGGGCTGGAGGTCAGAGCCAGCTGGGTCATAGCGTAGTTCACTGCATGATTTCTGGGCACTTGGCATTTTGCAAAGTACTCACTGGATCCCACTTAATGCTATGTCAGGGAGGGATTAGGATTCCTATTTACAGTTGAAAACACTGAGGCTCAGAGCAGCTGTGTCATTTGCTCACCCAGGGTGCCACAGTCAGTGAGAACCAAAAGCAAGTTTCCTCTCCAGGCCTGTTTCCAAAAATCGGACCTGTAATCCCTGCATGCTTAACCTCTCTGGGCCTCTCTTTTCTCAATTGTAACATAGAAATGACAGCAGTGGTTATTCAATAAAGTCATGTTGAGGGTGGGAGAGGGTGTTTTGCCGGTGGTTGTTTTCTTTTTTTTTTTAAGCAATAGGTTTCAGTTTACTAGATGAGACAGATTTGCAACATAGTCTGCATCAAAGCAAAATAAACCATCTCCAGCAAAAGACAGAGAAACTGGCAGGAAGGAAAAAAGCATACATGGGGGGATGGGGGGATGATTCTCTTAAAAAAAAAAAAAACCAACAACCAAGCATTATTATAAAAGATTTTATTATAAAAGAGGCAGCAAGAGCCAGAGTGGATCAGAAACAGTGAGGAAATGAGTTTGCAGTGGGTCTCAGCGAATGTTTAGGGATGAACAGTGGTTCTCAAAGCGTCATCAAGGATCACCCACATCACCATGACTTTGGGTGCTGATTGGCAGCACGCAGTTCCCATGGTCTCTTTCAATTTCCTTAGGAGTGGAGACTGCGTGGAGCTACTTAGGCTCTAGCATGAACCTCTGTTCACCTTTCCTCCTCACACCCCACACACAAATCACCTTTTCCTCCTCACTAGCATAGCCAGGGATCTAGCGCCAAAAGAGATTCCTAGATTGCAAACCCAGAAATCCTTGTGTTTCTGATTTCTTTTTACTGGGAAGGAAAAAAGTGACCAATGACCCACGAATGTGTCAGGCTGGGCCTGGTGTCTCACATAGATGCAGGGATCCAGCCAGTCCGGCGGTGATGGTCACCCCAATGCCCCTGGACCCCCAGGTTCTCACTAATCCAGATCCCCTGAATCTTGGGTCTAGCTCCATTAACCCAATACCTTTTACAAGCTAAGTAGGTGGATAAAGTTTAAGTAAACAATATTCATGAATGTTACAATCACATGTGCTATTTTCTATCACTAAATGATCCTGGTACACAGACATTATTTTCTTAAATAATCAATCACTGTCAACAAATTAGAGGACGCAGGGAATGAAATTAACAAAATGAGCTATGGATATAAAATTCACTTGAAATGCAATTTAGTGACAACATTAGCTTGCGATTAGTCTGCCCAACTGTTTGAACATCTTCCTTTTGTACAAATTAAAAAAAAATAATAAATGTAATTAACCTTTTTACTCTTTAATTGCTGTTGGGTGCCAAACATTATTATTACATGGCTCCTGTTATCTGGGAGTGAAATAATTAAATGATGACTTGGCATGAGGGCATCAGGGCAGTGCTGGTGGCTGTTTCTGGAGCTTCTACTTATGACTGAGGGCAGAGGGTGGAAGGGTCCAGCAGGAGGGTGATGGGAGTGCATCTGCTCCGGGGCTTCCCCAGAGCACCTGAAACTGTGGCATTGTCTCTGGATTCTCGGAGAAAGCCTCTCAGGAGCTGTCTCACTCCAGATTCTTCATTCTCTGTTTCACACACAGAGGTCTGCATTCTGGTTTCCTGCCAGAGTCCCCTGGAAACTCAGCTCATTGCCCCCACATCTTATTTCTTTCTGGGGTTTTAGGACACCTTTTATCCAATCTCTCCAGCTGGAGAATTGGAGTCCCCTCGGACTCCTGCCTCCCTTCGGCTCCCACGGGCAATAATTCTCATCACCCTGCCCTGCGTTTTTCCAGTGGTACCTGCCCCCCCCCCCACCGTGTGCTGGTTGGGTCCTCATCTCCACTCACTTCTTATACCCCTGCACTGCTACATCCTTGCCTCTACCCCACAATCCACCTCGTACACTTTAGCCAAGCTTTAACAGACCTCTCCCAGACTCAAGACCCTGCCGTGGCTCCCCTCTGCCCACACAATCCAGCCCAAGCCTCCTGGTCGCCTGTCCTGGCCATCTTTCACTGCCATCCCTGGTCTGATAGGCACAGCCTCACTCACTTCCCCTGCCTCTGCTCCCTCCCCAGACCCAAGCTGCCCTTCAAAAATTGGCCTCCTGGGGGCGCCTGGCTGGCTCAGTCCATTAAACATTTTCAGTTCGGGTCTTGATCTCAGGGTGGAAGAGTTCACACCCCACAGAGAGATGGATAGATAGATAGATACTGGCCTTCTGCCTCCCTCCAAACATGCCTTATAATTTCCTGCCCTCACACCTTTGCTCATGCTAGCGGTTCCATCTGGGGGAAAAAAGAAAAAAAAAAGAACAACAAAAAGCCCCTTCCACTTGTCTCCTAGTCAAATCTTTCTTGCCAAGGCAGCCTAAACCCCACACTTGCTGTTCAGTCTTCCCTGCTGCACCCCAGACTCTGAAGATCTGTCTCCATCAAACGGCTCCCATACCTATTGTCTGGAACATTCCTTCTGGTCCTTAATAACATGCTTCATGATTTTTGCTCCATGCTCTTGGCTGAATAGTACATTTTTTGAAAGCAGGGAAATGCCTTGTGGTCCCCACTTTTTGCAGACCAGCTTGATTAATGGGTGAAGATGTTTCTAAGGCTCTCATCTTCCCTTCACAAAGGGCTGCAGAAAAAAAGCCACATCCAGATATTCGGAAACCTCTTTTTTTTAGCAGCCTAGGAGCAGAATTCTCCAGGAATCTGTGGAAACTCTTCATGAATTCCTGGGATTCTCCAAGAATCCTGAAGGGGCTGGCAAGATGCTGACCTTCTCAGGTCTGAGGGTAGATCAGCTCTGAGCTATAGCTCCCATCTCATCCCTTCAGAAAGACAAACCATTTTTCTATTAGCTGCCTACCATTCATCGAGCTGCCATTTTCTGCCAGGAGCTGTCTTAGGGGTTCTACGTATTTGATTTCATGTGATTCTCACAGCAACCGTGCAATGAAAGGTTGTTCCCATTTTATAGAAGGGAAGTCTGAGGCTGGGAAAAGTTAGCCATCACAGCTGGTAAGCAGAGGCAGGTCAGAAAGCAAACTGAGTCCAAAACCCCCTTCCAACCACCACCCAGACCCAGCAGTTCTGAAACCCCATCTCCTCTAAGAAGCTCCCCCACCAAGCTGCACAGATCATGAGCTTGCCTCAGTTATCTCTCACTTTTTCTTTACATCTTGTTTAAAATGAAGGCATCAGGTGCCTCTCCTGTTGTAGGCGATTATGATACATGGATTTGGTGATCATCATGCCTCGTTCCCCATGAGGGGACCCAGCATCTGGGCTGGAACCGCGTTGTCTGCCTCCAAGGGCACAAGAAATGAAATGACAGTCTGGGTGGGTTTTCTGTGGCCACTGAAACTACCTTTTCCTCCCGTCCACTTACTCTTTGGACTATTCTTTGAGATAACGCCAGCAAGGCAGGCTCTCCCCAAGCCCGTTTTCGGACTGAAGTTTTTGACTTAACATATGCTGCGTGTCTCAGTAAAGGACTTTATTTTCCCTGTGCCTCTTTCCCCCTCCATAAAATGAAGACAACATTCCCTACTTCACTACTTGGGATGTAAATGAAATAAAGTATGTTAAACACCCAGCGTGGTGTCTCATCTAGTGAGGGCTTCCTGCAAAGTATGACTTCTTTCAGATCCCAAATACATAACCCAGGGCACAACTGTGGGAGGGAGAGTCGAGTCTGAATAATGACCAAATCCCAGGCAGTGCTGGCCAGACCTCTAGGGAGCAGGACCCAGGCCCCTACCTCAGCCTTTAGTCTGGGCTCCCTAGGCTCCCACCCTTGCCTGACCCTCCCCAGCCCTTCATCTACCCCCAGCCTCGCCGAGCCCTTCCTGGGGAGGCAGGGAGAGAAATAGGGGGAGGAAGACAAGAATAGGCTCCACCAGCAGCTCCAAGGACACAGAGCCCTCCCAAGCCAGGGAATGCCCCTGTGCCATTCCCTGGCTCATCCTTCACGTGGATTTTCTTACTCGAATGCAAACAACTTTGTGCTGTGCAGGGACACAGAGCAGTTAGTCAGAGGAGTGGTGGGGCCAAGGAGCTTTTTAAAAGTTGGAGGTGGGATTTTACACCTGTCCTCATGGAAATGATCAGATAGAAGGCTTGGTGGAAGAAGGAGCCTTCCACTGACTCTGGTTTTGCAATTTTATCTGACTTCCTTCATCCCCCATAAATTTTAGGTCCAAGTTCTCTTTCTCATGTCAGTGACTCCTTTATACCCAATAGACAGCATGGAATTTGGTTCAAATCCTGCTTATTCCACTTATTGGCTGGGTGGGCTCCCTAGAACATTTCCTCATTTCTAAAACGGGAAGAATCATAATGCTTCTGTCTTGAATTTGGTGTGAGGGTTAAAGGGACATGGTTTGGTCTGGAGCTGCATTTAGTAAGAGCTCAGAAATGGCCATTGTGGTTGTCAACATCCTTTGACCAAAAAGTTTCTCCCAACTCTTCCTGAGATGCTCCGAGTCCCCTGCTCGGAGGCAAGCATTTCTTCTGCATCAGCCACAGTTCAGAACAGCAGACCCAGAGACCTGAGGCTGTAACTGTGTGTGCATGGTGAGAGAGATAAAGACGAGGACGGATCAGGAGTTCGAATCTCGCTGAACACATCTATCCAGCCGTTCCCTCCTCACAAACACTATTCTCTTCAGAAGTTTGAGACTCTGACTAGAAACAGTCAGGGAAGCATAAAGGATGCTTCCAGGCCTTTCTTTGCAACAGCTCTGCTCAAAACTCCAGAATCAGCAGGAGCCCACTCTAGTTTTCCTCCATCCCTGGCTCATCCACGGGGAAACAGGAACACAGAGTATAAGAGCTTGCTGAGCTTTCTCTGGGAGTGCCCCAGAACTATCTAGAACAGTGACATCGACCTCTGCCACATGTTGCATCAACTAGGAAGTCCCCAGCCCAGAATTCCGATTGACCAGCAAGGCAGAGGGAATTTTGGAAGGTCTCCAGGCAATTCCACTGTGCCACCAAGGTGAAAACCCCCAGAATAAGAGGCCCCCAAGCCTCCTAAGTGGGACTACCTGTCTTAACCCAGGTCACCTGGGACTCAGCCAACCCTTAACAGGGGCTCAAGAGACTGGCTTATCCAGTCACTTGTTCAAACATTATTCTTCCAATGATGTGGCCAGGGCCCTCCACCTGCCCTTCTGGGTAAGGCTTCCTCCTCTAACAACCCCAGGCTCTGTACTTAACCCTTTGGGGCACGTTTCCCTCTGTGCATCACTTTTCTTCTCCACACCTGGGAACTCCTCGAGGGTAAAGACTGGGTCTTCCTTTCTTACCCCTCAAGTGCCTGATGTGTTAAAGGGAGGGGCTACATGAATGCAAGTGCCTGAATGGTAAGCCGTTGGAGTCTGCGCTCAGAAGGGAGGCCACGGAACCAAGACCGTGGGGTCTGGAGAAGGAAGGTTTCCGCTCAGATCCCAGCTCTGCTCCTTAGTGGCTGTGCTGCCTGAACCCCACTTTCCTTCTATGAGAAACGAGGATAACAAAGCTCTGATCGTGTTATTGCAAGGATGTAAATGATATAAGCCATTTAATAATGCACTTTGCCCAGTACCTGGAACTAGTAAGCGCCCAATAAATGTTAGGCTCTTACTAGAATGGGCAAGGGCCAGTAGTTGAGCCTTCATGGGCCTTCAGACTCTGTCCTCCTCACTCCCTGAGGCCTCTTGAACCTGGGTTTCCCGCCCTTGTTCCTGGGACACGTGAGCAGGAATCTCCCTGGGCCTTCCACCTGTCAGGAGGGAGGCAGCTTCCTGGCCCTCGGTGGCCACCCCCCCAAACCCCCCCAAGGTGTGCAGTTGCTTTGCTATTTAACCCCACCCCCTTTATGTAGATTGCAAGGCAGGAGGGGGCAGCTGCTATGACTGGCCTCATCTGCCCCAAGGCTATCAGCCCCCTGACAGATTTACCCGGAGGACAAACAGGGCTCCTGCTCAGGAAAGGTCACAGGCAGCCCCAGGAGCAGCTCCAGCAGCTGCCATCCGGGTTTTTCCACCTGTGGTCCCCGTGTGCTGGGGCAGGGCTGGGGCTGGGCTGGGGCCAGGAGCCAGGCACTGAGGTTCCTTTCCCTGAAGGTCTGATCGAGTTACAGAGCACATTCTCTGGCTCCACCTTGAAGAACATCAAGCCTGCCTGCTTGGTATGATTCCAGGGTTGCTGGAAAAAAATCCCTCAAGCCTCAGATATTTTCCTGCTCTAAGGCTGAAACTCCACCACGAGACACCCAAAGCTTATGATCTGGAGCAGCAGTTCTCAAAACACGGTTGATTCTTAGGCCCCTCCCCAGACCTCCTGAATCGGGATCTGGAGGAAAGAGTATCTGGGTTTAACTGGCCCTGTTGGCGATTCTGATGCCCTGGTAACTGCACGGAAGGGAAGATGTTATCCGAAAGGGTAAGACGCATGCGTGTGATAGTTCTGACGTATGGCTCAGCTTAGCTCGGTGGGCTGGGAGGAGGTTGGGACAGGGACAGGGGCAGGAACAGGGAGTGGGGAGGAAAGGTCCTGCCTGGCTAGTGCAGCCAGACAACCCTGGCACAGACTCCTAGGTCAGCCTTCCAGTGGTGTGGCCCCGGGCAAATAGCTTAGTCTCATCACCTCTTGTCTGTCCACCCACCTTATACAGAAGAAGTCTGGGTCCAGTGCCCTGGCAGGGAAGATAAGATCTGTGAGTACCACAGGCATGGACCAGATAAGGAAGATGCTGGAAGAGGTTGGGAGGCCAAGACAGAGGAGAGGAGCAGAACCGAGAAGAAGGAGCAATCCTCAAACTCCACTCTTCTGCTTTCGTCTGCCTGGGCAAGGTCCAGCGTTCCCCCCATCCTTCCCAGTTGCAGGGTGGGGCTGACTCTGCTTAACCGCCCCCGCTCCTCACTCATGTCATTTGAACCTCTTTCCGGGGCAGGATTTACAGGGCCAAAGGCTTCCTCCAGGGAGATGACTGGAAATACAGAAGTGGCGAGCTTTCCTGGAGTTAGGAAGAGGGCCAGCAGTTGGTGCAGAAGCTGCCCAGGAGATCTGCCTCTTGCCCAGCCTGGGCCAGAGTCTGCCCAGGAGCCAAAGACAAGCGGTTGAGAGCCTCCCGCAAGAGACAGAGGCGGCCCTGGAGAAGGAGATCCGAGGCTCCACAGCGGCCCGCTTCCCTTTCCCGTAAGGCCTTTGATGAGTGAGCCCATGAAGGTCTCAGTCTCACTAGGCAGGCTCACATGATGTGGTTCTGGGATAATGATACCCTGATTTTCCTAGCTCCCCACTGCCAAGAATCCCAGAGTCAATGTTTCATCATTAATGTAAGGATTTATCCCTATGAGAATTCACATCTCCATGAAGCTGTGTTCTGGGCTTGGGCTACTCAGTCTGAATTCAAACCCCAGCTCTACCACTGGTGAGTTTTGACATACTGGGTTAAATATCCACCTCTTCAAGCCGCCCTTTCTGCCTTTGTGAAATAGCAACAGTGATTATTTACATGTACAGTGATGATATATATGTAATATATATAAATTATATATATATACCTATTAATTCGGGGGTTAAAAATATGCAGTGCTGTTTGGATCTTTATGAATACATTTCCTTAAAGCTCCAGAAAGAATGGAGGACAAGGACTGCAGGGAACGGCTGAGATCAGGATGGCTAGCAGCTGTCCAGCGGGATGCTAACGTGGGTGGTCCAGCAGGTGCCACCGGAAAAGCGCACTGTCAGGGTTGGGAAGGATTCCAAGGGCAACTCCAGCCTCGATGGAGTCCATGACGGAGTGGAAATGTCTGTTCTGACGGAGCAGGGGGCCTGGGAGCAGGTGCAACTCACATTTGCCATCTCTGCTCTCGTTGCTTCCCCTCCCCCGCCCAAGGCCAAAGACAAACTATGACTCCGGTAATTACCTGAAGTAGAATTGTAAAGGCCATTCCCTGAGAACTTCAAAGGCTCATATGGAAAGAGTGACTTAGCCTCTTAATTGAACACTGTCTCCCAGGGTCACTTTGCAACGCAGCCGCTGTCCTCAGTCACAAGGCACCTCCTGTTGATCTCCATGATAGGCATCCTTGATGTGGACCCTCAGGGAGAGAAAGAGAGGAGTCTGTCTCTGCAGTGGCCCTAGCCAGGTGTTTGGTGCACCGCACAGATCCCTAAGCCGGTTTCATTGTGATGGGGGTGGGGTGGGAATTGGCGGGGGAGGTGTACTAGGAGCTTGGGGAGGACCCAGTTGAACCCAGCACCCGAGGGGAAGCTGGACTCCAGCTTCTTGGCTACTTGGGGGGATGAACTCTGGCTTCTGCCTGTTTCCCAGCTGGAGGCCTGTGAGGCCCATGGGTGTGTACATTATTAATCAGCTCAATCCTTTCTTCTTCCTAATAATCTCCTCTTTCTCCACATCATGAAAAAACTTTGAAAAGCAGGCAACTGTGTCTCTGTGCGGAGTGCTGAATGTGAGACCATAGGGTTAACTAACTAGGATTTAAATAAAAACTTGAAATAAACAAAAATAGAATAAAATAATTTTTAAAGGCTAAATAAATAAATAAATAAAACATATTAATACTTATTAAAAAAAATAATGCGAGGCAGCAGGACTGGCCCATTGGTCCTGGGACCCACGGGACTCTCATGGCCATGGAAGGGTTTTAGTTTGTTATAGGAAAAAAAAAATGACCATTATAATAGTGAATATAGAATAATGAATGCAGCTGGGATTTTTTTGTTTCAGATCAATGCAGTCATAAAATATCATTTTTCAATATTATTTTATGGTGGAAGGGGTCCATGAAGGCAAAAATGTCTAGGGCCCAGGGAAACCATAACAGGGCCCTGAGCATGGGAAATGGAAGAGATCTGAAAGAGAAGTAGAGACAAAGCCATGGTCCGTCCTCGGACCATGTCCCTCGGTCTGTCGCTGTTGACCCTGGGACCCTGAGCAAGTACTTCATTTTCTGGTTCAGTGTCCAGCAAGTGCAGGAGGGAGAAGCCAGGGCTTCCTTCCTCCCTGTCTCTGGACCCATCTCTAAGGAGCTGTGAGCCATGTGGATATGTGAAAACATGCACTAGGTATGTAGCAGGTCAGAGTGCTTGTTACCTAGACTGAGGGGGGAGATGCACATGCTCCAGGATTGGACGGCTCCGGAGGACAGGTGAATTTCTCCAGGACCCCCTAACATCCACCAGGCAGTCGCCATCTGTCCCTTTCCTGGGCAAAAATAAGTTAGAAAGAGACTGGTTGCATTACCTGGACCTTTGATGGGTTGTGGGGGGGGGGGTTCCAGGGAAAGAGCGGCCTTCAGAGAACCACACATCTCTCTCCAGAGAGCTGACCTGGCTTCTAGAATAACCCAGAGGAGCAGGGAGAAGGAGCTGGAGGAGAGAGGGCCTCCCAGGTGTGAGAAGTGTGGCCAATCTGTAGACCTGGGAGGGGGGTGTCCCACTCTGTGGGGTTCCTAAGCACAGATCTGAAGCCCCCACAAATGGGGTGGGCTTTTCAAAAATAGGCTATGAGAGGGGTAGGGGAGAGGAAAAGGGGAGTGTTTGATGAGGATTTGCTGTTCTGGGGTATGATACAACTGTTCCTTCTCTGTAAGGAGTGCCCATCAAGTCAGCATTACTCTACCCCGCTCTGGAGTTGAGCTGAATATTTTGGTGATACCACTAAGTGCCAAATAAATCCAGTGTGTGTGCTGATAAGCCATCTGCCTCCCTGCCTTCTTGTTCTTCCCTCCTGGGTCTCCTCTATTTCCCTTTTCCTTTCTTCTCCCCTCCCCACTTCCCCTTTTTTCCCCTCCCCACTGGCCCCTGCCCCCCGCCCCTCCTCCCTTTTCCTCCACTTCCCCTCCCCTCCCCTTCCAGAAAAAGGGAAGCATGCCCATCAGAAGTCTCCCACCCGCATGGACCCCAAGCAGGAGATCTGGAAGTTTCCCTGAGAGCAGCAGCACCCACCTTCCTCCTGGTGAGTGGAGCTCTAAATGGCTCAGTCTGACTAGAAAAGGAAGCTAACCCAAGTTTAGCCAGTGTCATTACTAATTTAAATGCCATTTCTTTCCTTTTTCTCAAGCACCTTGGAAAAAATGGACTAGGGTAGGGAAATGGAAGCAGGGTTTTCTGAGTTCAGACAGCCGGACCTCAGCCTGCCCGCCAGCCAGGCCAGGTCTGCAGTCTGGGGGGCCCAGCAAAGACAGAGCCTTCACCTTCAGGGGCAAACCAAGACCAAAGCCAGGCCTCCAAAAGGAAACCCTTTCACGTGTTACTCTGCCCACCCTCTGGGGAGAGAAAAAGATGGGGAGCTTAGAGACCTGGGAAGTTCAGGCTCTCCCAGGGGCTGTTTGAGGTGGGGGTGGGGAGACACTGGGCTAGTGGGGGGGGTGGGTAGGAATGCTGGCCTAGGGCCTTCACCTCAGAGTCCTCCCCACACTGGGCTTTCCCCTCACCATTTCTGAGCCATTATAATTAAGGATCAAAGAAACGTAAGTTCCCATTATTAAAGGCCATTTCAAAAACATACCAGATGGGGCACCTTGGTGGCTCAGTCATTAAGCAGCTGCCTTCAGCTCAGGTCATGATCCCAGGGTCCTGGGATTGAGCCCTGCATCAGGTTCCCTGTGCATCAGGCTTACTGTGCATCAGGCTCCCTGTTCAGCAGGAAGCCTGCTTCTCCCTCTCCCACTCACCTTACTTGTGTTCCTTCTCTTGCTCTGTCTCTCTCTGTCAAATAAAGAAATAAAATCTTAAAAAAAAAAAAAATACCAGATGGGCAAAATAGTAAAAGTTTTTAAAGAGCTTGTCTACTGAACAAGCTTTCTCAAACCCTACTGGAAAGCATCATAGAAGCTCTTTAGAAACACAATTTGAAAATACATAACCCAAAATAGAGTCTTTAACCTGGAGGTTCCACTTCTAAGAATTTATCCTAGGAAAATCATGGATGTCATAAAGAATTACTCACACAGGTATCCATTGCAATATTTATTATAGTAGTGAATAGTTTGAGGCTTAGAAGCACAAGTAGCTAAATTGTGGTACATTTATTCCATGGAATTCTGAATAGCCATTAATAAATGATTACAGACATGGGTATACTCTCATGGAAATGTTCATGGTAAACTGTTTAAATGAAAAAGTTGTTTTCTGAACAACATGTATATTATAATCCTAACTTTTAAAGAAAAAAAAATTTATAAGTGTATCAGTTATCTATTGCTGTGTAACAAATTACCCCCCAGAACTTCATGCCTTAAAACCACAAATGTTTATTATCTCACAGTTTCTGTGAACTGGAAATTCAGAAGTGGCTTCTGGCTCATGGCCTCTCATGGGGTTATAGTCAAAATGCCAGAGGTGGCTAGCGTCACCCGTAGTGTGACGCTGACGTGCTTCCTGGGGCCATTAGCAGGAGGCCTCCCTTCTCCCTACATGCGCCTCGCCACAGGACGGCTTGAGTGTCCTCACGATGTGGCAGTTGGCTTCCCCCAGAGCAAAAGGTCTTGGAGAACAGGACAAAGATTACAATGTTTTTCATGACCTGAAGTCATACATTATCACCTCTGCAGCATTCCTTTGATTCTGCAAATCTGCCCTATTCCATGTGGGAGGGGACTACACTGTCTTCATGAGTCCTAGGATGCAGGGATGGCTGGGGATCATCTTGGTGGCTGTCGACCACGATGTACCACACTGAGGATACATACATGAAAGAGACAAGGCGTCTGTTCTCCCGGAGATCACATTCTGGGAGCAGTGGGGGTCCTTAAACAATGATCAGCGAATGAAGGGACATAGGGGAGCTGGTGTCAGAGAAGTAGGCAGGGCAAACCAAGAAGACCCTTGTAGGCAATGGAAGGGGTTTGGGTGTTATTCCAAGTGCAATACGAGTCTCCTGGAGGGTTTTCAGCAGAGCAATGCCATGAGCTGATTCATATTTTTACAGGACCCCTCTGGCTATGAGGGAATGGACCCAGGGGCAAGAGTGGGAGCAGAGAGACCCAGGAGGTGTTTGGAAGGGCACTGCTGTGATTGTTTGGATGATGGCACAAGGGACACCCTGTGCCCTCAGAGGGCCGAGGGGATCAGGGAGAGTTGGGGAGTGGGACTGGGAGGGGTTAGGGGTAGAGTCCTGGAGATGAAGCCAGCTTTGAGTGTGTCCGTGGGGGAGGGAATCAGAAAAGGAGCAGGGGCAGGAGGGACGTGGTGGCAGTTGCGGATTGAATTTTTACCCCCAGAGGTTGTGGCAAGTCGTAACCCCTGGTACTTGTGCCTGTGACCTTCTCTGGAAATAGGGTTTTTGCAGATGTAATTAAGATGTAACTTAATATACAGTGTTACTGGAGTAATATGGGCTCTTAATCCAAAAGGACTGAGTGTCCTTAGAAGAGAGAAGAGACTAAGACACACAGGAGAAATGGCACAGGAGGGCAGTGGTAGAAATTGAAGAGATGCAGCTGCGAAGGAGAAACGGGAATGATTGCCAGCCGCACCCGGAAACTAGGAGGAGCCCAAAGCCATGGGCTGCAGAGGGAATATGACCAACACCTTGATTCAGGGTTTCTAGGCTCCAGAAATTTGAGACAACACATTTCCATTGTTTTAAGACTCCTGGTATAAGGTACTTTGTTACAACAGCCCTAGGAAACTAATATAGTGGTCAAAGAGAGGATATTTATTTTATTTTATTTTTTAAAGATTTCATTTTAAAGCAATCTCTACTCCTAACATGGAGCTCGAACCTACAAACCCTGAGATCAAGAGTTTTGCGTGCTCTACTGACTCAGCCAGCCAGGTAGGTGCCCCAAGGAGGAGATTTTTTTTTTTTTAAGATTTATTTATTTATTTATTTATTTTAGAAATGGGCCAGTGGCAGAGGGAGAGGAAGACGGAATCCTCAAACAGACTTTCCACTGAACATGGAGGCTAATGCGATGTGAGGCTTGATCTCACAACACTGAGATCTGAAATCAACCTGAATCTGAATCTGAATCAACCTCAATCTGAAATCGACCTGAGCTGAAATCAAGAGTCGGACCCCCAACTGACTGAGGTCCCCAGGTCCCCCCACCCGCTGTGCCCAAAGAGGGGATTTTTAAACAGAAGAATATTAGAGCAAGTTTGTGTGTCACTAGGAATGACCCAGGGTATGAGACCCTGAGGATGCAAGGGAGCTGGGGTAAGGGTGATGGGGTCACTGGGAGGAGAGAGGAGATGGCATCCAGTGCCATTGGTTTCCGATACACACAAATCCTCTTCCATCATCCTGGGTGGAAAAGCCAGTTCACGTACAGATGGAGGTAAGTGCCGAGCCTGGTGGCCAGAAGTTAAGAGGGTTTCTATTCTCTCAAAGAAATGTGAGGCGAGACATGTGGGTATATAAATAAATATAGCAGGATTTCATTTGGATAGAAAAAAGTTTGGAGGAATGTATCTCAGCAACCCAATAGTGGGTATGATTAAAATGACATTCGGGGTGACTTTTCTTCTTTCTTCTTTTTCCAATGCATAATGCCTGATTTTCTGCCAATGAGCCTAGATTAAATAGCCAAAAAAAAAAAAAATCATTTTTCGATTTGAAAAAAAAAAAAAGTGTATGTCTGGTGCTGAGCCTCTGCATCAGCCAGCTGTTAATGGTGCACAATGGAGATAGGAGAAGGAGTGCCAGAGGGAGGCTGTGGGGCTTTGGGGGTGAGAAGAAATGGTTGGAATCAAGGGGAAGCCCCAGGCACAACTAGCTTCAAACAACAGGCATTAGGCTTTGGATAAACACCAGGAACGAAAACATCACCATTAGGCAACAGTTTCTGTGCTGAGGGACCTACAGAGCCTGGAGGGATCAGGGAGACAGCCCAGTTCCCTCCTTGAAGGATGCTGCTCTTGTTCCTGGAGGCTCTGGACAGGCACACATCTGTCAAGGACCTCCTCTCTGACAGAGAACAGTGTGTTTTCTGAGTTCTATGGGAAGAGACCCACAGGCCCATGGAAGCACCATAAAGACATAGAATTTTAGAGCTGGAAGGGACACTTGTGGGTCTTGAGATTTGCAAGGTGGGGAACTTGAACAACCTCCCTCAGAACTAGGCAGAACCCAGGACCCTGTGTTATTAAAAAGCCCCCAGGTCATTCTGTCAGCCAGTGGGGTTTGGGAACCCCTGCTCCTATCTGTCTGTCATTTGGCTGGGGAACAGATGTGGTCTGAGACGGGGCACTGCCCCTGTCTCTCCTGTATCAGTCTTTCCACCACTTGGCACCACCCCTTTTCCTCCCACCCTTCCTCCCCAGCATCTCCCCTGGTCTTTTCTGCTCCTTCAGGTCCCGCTCATCCTCCGGGGCCCGGCTGGTCACCCCTCCGTCACCAACATTCTAGAACAACTGACCTCCCCCTCCCTGAGCTTCCATAGCCTGATCGTGTGCCAGGCAGAATCCACCCAGGGATGACAGCTTTGGGGATTTCAGTCTTTTCTCCACAATGGAATGTGCCCACCCCATGAAGACAAGAATTATTTTTCTTTCCCTCCCCCACCCCTTTGTCTGGCAGAGGGTTGGGCACATGGTAAGGGGCTGGGGGGCTGAGGGAACAGAATAGTGGACTAGCCCCCAGGAGACCACACCCTCTGTGTGATAGCCAGTCAGTCCCTCCAGCTCTGTGCCTAGCTTTCAGTAACAGCAAAACACGCCAAGTGAATGATGTCAGTTTGCCAACCCAGAATTTTCTCTAAGCAGTGGAACCCATTTGTGCAATAGGAGTCAGCACCCTCATGCATAAAGCAAATGACAGAGAGGGGCTGCGGCCGAAGCAGAGGTGGGACGCTCTGTCTCCCCCTTCTTGCCAGGTGCATGATTAGAAACCCCGTTCAAGAACTCCTGGCTGACCCCTTACACTGCTAATGCCCCACATGCCAAGTGTTTCCTAAATGCTTGTGTCAGGCTGGCCAATCTGTTTGATTTCTGCCAGCCCTTTCCTGCTGCCACGTCGAAATGTTCCATTCCATGGCCTTCCGCCTGGCAGAGTCTGGACATTCCATTCCATTCTGTGCCTTGCACACAAGACTGCCCAGCAGGGCAGCTAGAGTGCTGTGGCCCTGTCCCTCGGGGGGAGGGAGGCCTCAGCGTCTGGGCACGGCTGATAAGTTCTCATCATATTTAACATGAGACTCAAGGCTCCCTGGGGAGGAAGAAGCTGCCTGGAGATCCCCTCCCTTGTAAGCTAAGCGATGAGTGGCTGCTTTTCTCTAAGCTCCTCGGATGAAAACTGTCAAGGGAGATTTCTTAGCTGAAATCTTACACTTTCCAAAGCTGTGGCCCAGACGCTCCCACACTCTCCCCGCAACTCTGACACCCTTTCTTCCCAGCGAGGATCTTACTTGCCCGTCATGGGCCGTCAGGGAAATCTCCTCCCACTGGGAGCCTTGACACCCTCCTCTGCACAACGACCTCAGGGCCGTACTTGCCAGGTTGTTGTTCAACCGGTGCACATCAGTAGAGGTATTTCAGTTGTTAGAATGGTCAGCTGCATCCATCTTAAGCCTCTGGATCTCCATCAATCTCTAACCTTCTAGCCACCTGCGTCTGGGCGCCCCAGACCTCTGCAGACTGGGCAGCCTGAAGGTCATGTCCCATCCAGTGGGAGCCCTGCAGACATGCTTCCAGAGCCGTGGCTGGTCCATTCTTGCAGGTTGATGCCAGGTCTTTCTGGGTGTTAAGTCTTTTAGCATTACCCTGGGCTGTGGGGATATACCATAATGTATGCCCGGCACATGGCACATTCATTCCTGGGACACCAGAGAAATGGTAATTTTTATAATCCTCAGACTTCGTGGCGCTGAACCTCCCAAGTTCGTTCACCTCAGCGAAAGCCTAGGCAAAATGTATCCTCTTTCCCGTGCTCACATCGCCCGTTGTTTCCTTGGTGGAGAACTGAGACGTTGAGCTTGGTGCTTTGGTAATGTATTGCTTTTTAAAAAAAAAAAAAAAGCATGTATTGCTTTTTAAATATTTTTAGGATGCCACCTGGTTTTAGGACTGTTTCCTTTGTGGGTTGATTTCAGATCAGATAAGGTAAAAAGAGGTGAACCCATCTTGGAAGAGTAAAGGGGTACAGGAGGGTCTGTTCCTCGCCTTCGGTCTACACTGGCACCTGCCCAGGGCTGGAGCACCCCTCATGGTATATTCAGCCACTAAAGTTGTTGGCCTGCTTCACAGACATCAACCCTAAGGACTGGAAGAGCCAATCTGACTCGCGGAGCCTTGTGGTTGAGCACACGCTTGGTGGTGCTCTGTCACGTATTTCTTGGTGCTGGCTGAATGGTGGTCCCCAGAAGTTTATTGTATGACTCCACCTGTTAGACTATCTACCCCACTGGGGCAGGACCTTTGTCTTTCTCATTCACTGATGTATTCCAGGGCCAACAAGAATGCCAGGCACGTGGTGGGTACTCGATAAATATGTTTTGCTTAAGTGAAGTTAGTTCAGTACTTTCTATCCTAGCAGAAAAGGGGAAAGGCACAATGCAGAATGCACTTCTTCCCTTATAGGGGTGTAAACTAGAAGCAGCAAACATTGTATCCACTCCTGTCCCAACAGCCAGATTAATCACATAGTCATCCTTTGTGACTGCAAAGGAGACTGGGAAGTGTAGTCTTTATTCTGGGTATTCTATGACCAGCCACATTCAGCCAATCTTGTACTAAAGGAAGAAGGAAAGAATGGTTTTTGGAAGAAAAGCTAGAAGTCTCTACTCAAAATGATGGCTGAATAGAGGTTTGCATTTCTAATGAGCCCCTTCTAATGATTCCAGTGTAGGGGGACAGGAGCCCTGAAAAGAAAACCACGTCAATTTCATGAGGCGTCCAAGACAAGACTCAGAGACAGGATATACTGTTCAGTAAACGTCCCATGTTCCAGGTGCGAAACATGAGACCAAGAGAGGTGAGGTGATGAAGTGACAAAGTGACTTGCCCACGGATGCCTAACAAGAGACAAGCCTAGCGTGGCTTGTTCCCAATAGAGCCTTCCTCCCATGTTGCCACACCACTTCATCTCCTAAAAGAGGGAACCGGTGACAAGGGCAATGCTTTAAGCCAGGATTCTCAATGGAAGAACTTGCAGCATCAGCGATATCCAGGAACTTGTTAGAAAGGTAAGTTAGCCGTCCCCACTCCAGGCCAGGGTGGAGCCCAGTACTCTGGCTTTTAACAGTCTTCCATGAGATGCTGAAGCAGGCTGAGGCTTACTTTAGATAGGGGAATGATCTCTACCTGGGCAGTTTGCAGAACTCAGGACAGTTTTAGGGATGTCTTTCCTGAGCTTCCTCAAATAGCCTGTCCTGCTCTGAGAGACCACTTGGGGGCCCAGCAAGTAGAGCACTGAGGCCTCAGGGAGGTGCTTCTGTTGGGTGGGGTGGCTTCTGAGGACCCTGGGAGGCCCACAGCTCAGGCCCAGCAACTGGCGGTGGTTCAGGCAGGCATTCTGGCCAGGGACTAGCCAGCATCTAGATTTTGTCTTTCTGTAACCCAGATCCACACCCCCTCTGACCCTAGTGGTGGCCTGGTGTGTCCGAAGATGTGGGCTTCATTTTCTCCCAGTTTCTACAAACCGACTCCTTTTCTCTCCTTGCATAGTCTGACAATTTTTGCAGCGCCTTTTTGTTTTCTGTTTCTTTTCCTCTTGGTCTTTTGAAAAATGTATCTGAAGGAGAGAAACCACCACTCTGTCCTTCTTCACAAATATTAGCAGACTAGAAATTAGACATCCAGGGAGAAGGGGGCTTCAATTTTGGGGGCTCCTTAGCAATTCTGATCTTTGGAATTTCCTCTACCTTTCCAACTGCAGGAAGCCCTCAACTGGCTGTAATCCCAAAGAACATTCCTCTAAGCTCCAGGAACCACCTGCCATTTTTCTCCCTTTGCCTTGGCCCTGTCACTAACTCATTGCATGACATTGGACCCCTCACCTAGTCCCACTAATTCTTAGTTTCCCAATTGTTAAAGAGGGGACATTGGGACAGCAGACCACAAAGGGGCCACCACTTACCTGCCACCTGGTGACAGCATACCTACATTATAGATAAATTACCCAGGAAAAATGTAATATCCTGACAAATGTAATATCCACAAATACAAGTGAAGAACCCGCAATTTAAAGAAAACAGAATTCTTAGGAAGGTTTGACTAGCCTTTAATTTGTCCCTGTCCTAATGATTTTAGGAAACCAGGTGAAAAAAGAGTTCCTTCCAAGAAGAGGCAGGGGAAACTCTCAAGTGCTGAATGCTTAGTTCGCCGTGATCCTATTCGTCCGTCCACTGGTCCATTCATTTATTTTATACCTCCTCTTTTTCCAGACATTATTCGAGGCAGATGTAACAAAGCTAAAAGCTATTACTTTGTTCCCATAGGACATAAAACAGCTTTTTTTTTTTTTTTAAGATTTTATTTATTTACTTGACAGACAGATCACAAGTGGGCAAAGGCGGGGAGGGGGGAGGGTTTGCAGGAAGCAGGCTCCCCGCTGAGTGAGAGAGAGCCGGATGTGGGGCTCGATCCCAGGACCCTGGGATCATGAACTGAGCAGAAGGCAGAGGCTTTAATCCACTGAGCCACCCAGGCACCCCGACATACAACAGCTTTTACTGTGTTGAATGAGAGAAAAAGGTGCAGGCGGGAAAAGAGGAGGAAGGAGAAGCTAGGATAACTGACAAGTAACTAAGAGGAAAAGAAGAAAAAACCCTCCTCATCCAGCAAAGTCCCATTTACTGGGCAAGTCACCCTTTCTATTTTCCTTTGGCTCTGTTCTGAAAGGCCTCTGCTGAGCAGCATCGATTGGGGAACTGGGCCACGGTCCCCCTGCCAAGCAGAATTCATCAAAGCTGCTTTGGTACTCAGGGAGCTGGCTTTCTGGCCCTAATGGAGTGGATCCCAGCAGGATCCCAGCAGGATCACAGCAAGATCTTTGCAGGAGCAGTTCAGGCCTAAGTATGCCCCTAGGAGAGGGGAAACTGAAGTCAGATCAAAGAAACCAGGGCGGAGTTGAGATTCACTTCCTCTGGATGCCCCAAGCCTGGGCCTCAGCACCTCTGCCCTTCGAGCCAGCCCCAGGACCTTGAGCCTGGTTCACTAGAAGGGCTGTCAGTCAGCCAGCCAATCAACTGACCGACCAATAGGTCTGTCTTTACTGAGCGTTTCTCAAGGTGATCTGGGGAATGCAACTGCAGGTGCTTGACTACTGCCTTGGGGGCTTTGCTAGAAACTGTCATATACTTTAAAGAGTAGCCACTTTTGAAAGCTGACCACTGGTTGTAAACATTGAAGGAAGGAAGGAGGGGCAGTGTGTGACTGTTCACAGTGACTGACCTTGTTAGGAGAGCTGGCTGGTGGTAGGACGTTATACTCAAGGGTCCTGAAATAAAAATTGTGGAAAGCAAGCTCTTCTTCAAGAGAAACAGAAGGAGGCCAGTAGGGCAAGAGGTGCCTAGGGGTGGACACTGGGAAGGGCAGAATTGGTGGGCTCTAGGGTTTCAGAGGACGGAAAGCCCACTCTCAGCAGGGGCCCCCAGGGACCATGAAGAGGAGAGGCGGCGTGGAAAAAGGGTGGAAGTGACCTACACAAGGGCCATACTGAAAGTTATCAAGCAGGTTTGGGGTGCAGAGTCGGGGCCCAGTCTGACGAGGGCCAAGCCTGCTCCGCCTTTTGGAACTGGGAAAAGTAAGGATGCTGGCCATGGGTATAGAACGGCATTAGCTCACATTTCTAGGGTGCTTAGCATGTACGTAGAGCACACTTATTCACTGGTGAATTTTCACAATCCTGTAAGGTAGCTACCATTTTCAGATGGGGAAACTGGCATCCAGAAAGGTTAACCAGCCCAAGATCACCTGCCAAGTAAATAGTAGGGCTGAAGTGTGAACCCAGCATCCTGGCTCCGAGCCCCTGAGTTCTTAGCCCCTGTGTGATGCTGCTTCCGTCCAGATAACAGAGAAAGGGAGTCAGGGTGGGAGGAAGAGGAAGCTTCCAGGCAATGGATAATGCATCCTGGGGCTCCCGAGAGGAGGCCAACTGCAGAGGGAGGGGTGCCGGAAAAGCCTTTCCAGGCTACTGATCCCACTCTCTCTTGGGGCGGGAGGGGGAGCCCCTGGAAGGTGACCAATTGGTTTGGTTTGTTTCTGAACAGGTCTCTAGGACAAGGGTGTGTGTGTGTGTGTGCGCGCGCACACGCGTGCACACACATGTGAGTGCACACATGAATATAAAGAAGATGGAGGATATGGTAGAGGACAGATACCGATGGATGGATATATAGGTAGTCAGCAGCATACGAACCCCCACTCTTGGCTAATACAAAGGCAGAAGTCGATCAATGACCGGTCAGAGCATTCTTTTCATCCACAAAAAAATCAATTAGTCTGAACCAACAAGGAGGAGCAACAGGACAGCCCAAGTGATGAAACCTACCTCTGTGATGAAAGCTTTTACTTTAGGGTTATTAATTTAACTTTTAAAACAACCCCATGAAGTAGGTATATATACTCCTATTAGGTCCCTGTTCATAGACTGACATATTTCCCACAGACAAAAGCCTCTTGGGTAAGACGTGCATTCAGTGGAAAGAGGCCTGGGCCAAGGCTCAGGACACAGGGCTCATGGATCCCTCCTTGCTGCTCACACATAGGTGATGTTGGGTCTTGGTCTTCTCATCTGTTCAATGCGAGTAGGGGTTGAAGTACATTATTGCTACCACTCCTCTGTGCTCCTCTGTCTCTGCTCCCAGAGCCTCATCTTCCCATTTGGCTTCCTGGGCACAGGCTGCTGGTGTAGCTTCTGCCCCAAGACTTTTGTCTCCTGGCAGGTGCGGGCTGGTGGCTTCTACCCCATCCTGGGGCCTTCAGCGAGCCTCCATCATTGTGTGCCTTCTTCTTGGCATGAGGCTAGGGAAGGAGGTGGCACCTTGTGGGGCCTGGCCAAAAGGCAGGGCTCTTGCCTATCCAACAGAGGAAGGGGAAGGAGCATAAGTGGCAGATGGCAAGCAGGGCTCCCCTGTGCCCAGGCCCAGGGCAGCTGGCATCTGCTACTCTCACTCCGGCTGTGGTCTTCCTTGGCTGGCGACACTCCTCCTGCAGCCCAGGCAGTCAGTCAAACACCCTGGAGAGACAAAGAGCACCAAGGCTGAGTTTTATACTTTTCATCACTTTTGGTTTCCAAGTTGGTGTTTTCATTTAGTTGAATGAGGACATTCAGATTTTCGTCTGTTCCTGGTGCTCTTTGGCTCTGGGTCAGAATCCAAGAGGCTCACTGGCCCTCTGCCCTGCTCCCAGGTGGCACAGGCCTGTGCTGCAGGGCAGCGTCCACTCTGGGAACTTAACCACAATGATGTGGGTATTGAGAGAGCCACACGCCTAGACTCTGGACTCGGTTCTGCCTTCTCCTGCCCCTCTCAGAGTTCAGAATGTGGAATGGGATTGGGATGGAGTTGATGATTGCTGGGGTTGATTCTAGCTCTCAGACATCACAGCCCACAGGCCAAATCCAGCCAGCTGACTGTCTTTGTAAATAAAGTTTTATTGGAACACAGCCGTGCCCATTTGTGGTAGCTGCTTTCATGCTACAGAGTTGAATAGTTACAACAGAGCCCCTATGTGGTCCACAAAGCCTAAAATATTTACTACTTGGAACTCTACAGAAAAAAATCTTCAAGCCTTGCCCTCCATAGTAATTGTCACTATCATGGGGGTTAGTAGGTTGGAAAGGCATGCTGCTCTCCTCTTAGCTGAGGCTTTGTGATAATAATCCAGGTATCTTATAGACAGAGGTGTTCCAGAGCTCTGAACTGTTCAGATTTTAGTATACAAATACAGAATATGTAGTGTGTTATATAGGATCCCCCTCCCCTCCAAGTAGTCGGGATGGCACGCCATAATCAAAGACGTTAATTTTTTGTGCTGTGAAATAGATACGTGGGATAAATAAGACCATTAATTCAGGCCAGGTTCTATCACCAACTATGTCAGGTCAGATCAGATGTGGCTCCCAAATGAGTTACAAAAATTGCTTTTTGTTCTCAGGACGTTAAGGATCTCAGAGTCCGCACTAAGGAACTGTCTTCTAATGGTGAGACTTTACTGGGCACCTGGGGGCGGGTGTGCAGGAAGGGGGCCAGAACCACAGTCCTAGAAGGGAATATGATTATTGTGTTTGATGAGATTAAGAAACAGGCTCAGAAAAGGCACACGGCCAAAGTTGCCCAGCTAGTGAAGGATCGAGCCCAGAGCCAAGCCCAAATTTGTCTTCAAGTTCCAATCCCAGCCTCCTCTAAGAGCTGGATTTAATTCCCACCCCCTCCCCAGCTTTCATGAGGACTTCCTTGAAAATGGAGCCTTACATTTACTAATTTAAATTTTTTTTCTTTTGTTTTCTTGCTTGCTTGCTTGCTTTCTCTCTTTCTTCTTCCTTTTTTTTTTTTTTTTTTTTAATGCCTCAAAATCCAGCACTTAATTCTATGCTACATGGTGTTGCTGTGCCTGGGTGGTATTCCCATCTCTTGCAGGCAGGGTCTATGAATTCTGTCCTTTCGTATCTTCTCCACAGCGATCAGCACCAGACTCAGTGCTCAGTACAGTTGTTGCTGGGAGAAAGTAGCACTCCACTTTGCTCTCAGAGGGGTGCGGAATGAGGGAAGTATGAGCTGCTTGGGGAAGGGTGGACACAGGAGCGTACTCTACTTGCCTCTCATGAAATCTTAACACCCCTCAATCGGAGTGGCTAGATTTGGAGGTCACTAATGTGGAACGGAAGTCCACGTGTGTCATAGTTTGTTAAACTGTGACATGTCACGGGGAAGCTGTGTGCATAGAATCCAGCTACTGCATGCAGACACCTCAAAGGTCAAGGGCAGCCAGCGGTGGAAGGTGATTGCCCTGCCGCGGCTGACGTCAGCAAAGAGTCCAAAGACAGAGTTTGCATTTAGGAAAAGCATTTGGGTACATCTGGCTGAGGGCTCCTGTGGAGAGTGCACATAAGTATGTGAGTTTTGAAACAATTAGGAGTCTGATAATCTATCACCTGTAAAGACGCATTTGGGGGCGACTAACCCTTTCTCTGCCACTATGAAGTCTAAGCTTTTGTGAGGAGGGGGACCTGGGCGACATCCCCACAGCCTGTTAGTATCAGCCATTGTCATGGCCATGGTGAATTCCCGAAATGTCTGCTTGTGTATGGTGCTTGGTTAAAACTCCATCCAAGATAAGACCCGAGTCCTCAGCACCACTCTCAATAGTCTTGTGTTCCCTCTCGTTTCACCCTTCCTCTAGGACACCATGCGGAGGAGTAGACAAAGCATCACTGCCGCGATCTGGCAAACCGGAGGTGTAGATCCTGATTTTGCCACTTTAGTAACTCTCTGGATATAATCAAGTTCCTCGCCTTCCCTGAGTTTTTCATCTGTAAAAGGGATTATTAATATCTCTTTCCCAGAGTTGTTGTAAGTTATAATGAGATATCCACGATCCAATATTTGTATAAGCAACTCTCCAGTCCCTATGCTTCCTACTATTCTCTACTCTCCTAGAGGCAAACAGTAACCTTGACCAGAGAGATCACAGATGTGGCACACATGGTACCCATGACCTTCTAACACGTGTGGCAGGCATCAGGAGTTAGTGACCACCCCGTGTGCGGACCTGCTAAGCTTACATAAGGCCCTAGAACCTTCAACCCAGGATGCACAAAGTATCTGTACCATTTTGTAGACCACTTATTTGGTTCATCCCTTGATAGTAGTGGAGTCCTAATTTGGTGGACTGTTGGGAGGTCCACTGGGAGTTTATTTACATCAGCGACAAAGGAGCCCCTTAGGAGAGAATTGATCCTAACAGAAGAGAGAAGGGAGTCACAGAAGTTAGATTTAAGGATAATGGCCCAACACGTTGGGGGGAGTGGGGATGTGGATTCTGCCACTCCGAATGTCCTCTACCCAGCCCCACTGGACTGATGTCTGAGCCCTTTTCTGTAGAAAGGCTAATATATATATATATAGAGAGAGAGAGAGAAAGAGAGAGAGAGAGAAGCTTCACAATCATGGTGATGGGTCCTAATGGTCTAAGATGGCTACCACTTTGGGGGCGACAACTGTTGCCCAGGTGGGAAGAGATACTGTCTCCCAGCTGGCCACCTATGCTGGATGCTGGGTGTGGATAGGTATTAGGCGCAAGTGGCTTTGGCACAAGTATGAGAGTACCGGCAGCAGGGACCTTTGTGGGGCCCCTAGCGCACCAGGCTTTGGCAGGCACAGCCCATGGCTGCTGTATGTACCATCGGTGGTAACCAAAGCCCTCAGTTCAGCAAGGCAGAACAGACAAGCAGCCTGCTGTCAGGTGCCCTGAGGCCCCCCTACACACAATGTGTCACCTACTGGGAACCTCTGAACTACATGGAAGGAATGTTGAGGTGCACAGGGTAAGAGGCACCAGATGAATATTTTTAAAATGGCATTCCTTGAGATGCCCTCCAATGCAGCCCCTGGGGACCTAGGGGACCTAGGAAACCACAGAGTTGGTGTATGATCTTGAATCATTATGCATCTTATTTTATTTTTTCGAGACATGTTCTTTACAGTAGCCTCTGGTAGAGACCCTAAAAGCAGGAGCTAGATTTTCTGCCTCATGCCGTCTTAGGTAGTCTCTAGACAAGCTGGAGTGACAGTAGGCCCTCAAGAAAGGCTGGTCAAAGGGATGAATAAAGGAATAATGGAACGGATGGATGGATGGATGGATGGACAGTTGGGCAGACGGATGGACAGATGGACAAGGGGATGGATGGATAGAGGGCCACTCCTGGCTGCCAGGATTGAGGCTCCCCTCTTACCAAGCTTTACTTGCATTTTGTTTTGCTCCTCACTCCCCTCTCTCTCTACCTTCCTCCAAAACGTTCCTTGCTTCCATTTTCAGCACTTTCCTGTTGGTCTCCACTATGAGCTTACTTGTCATCCTTTCACCCTCCTGAGAGCAGAACGGAAGGCCAGGTCAATTTTCCATTAATTAATTAATTAAGTCAATAACTGTTTATTGAGCTCCAGCTGTTCCTCCTTCCATTCACGCAGGCACTTGACAAGATGTTTATTGAGCACTGGTGGCGCGTCTGTAGTGGTGCCAGGAGTGAGCCGACGGGGAAGCAGAAAGATCTAAGTAAGACCCTGCTCTCTGGGGGCTGACAGTTTGCAAGGCCAGACTGACAGGGACCAGAAACCATGGAGCTCTGCAGAGTCTGGTCAGTTGCCTTGCATTCAGGGTGTGGAGGGCAGACCTCTGGCCGCGCTGCTTTGTCTCTTGCCCTTTTGCTAATTGCCCGCCATGGCCCCATAATTGATGCGGCAGGTGCAGAGGCATCCAGGCCCTCTCTCCTCCTGACCTCCTTTCCCCCTGCTGCTCTCATCATGCAGCGGATCATCTCTGGTCCCTCCTGCTGCTTCTCTGATTTGAATCTTCAGAGCTCCTATTTAGAATCCTTGGCTTGCCTCCCTGAAGCTAGTCCCTAGGCGTGCGCCCACACCTCCAGCAGCAGCCCGCCCTTTCTCTGTGTCATGGCACACCTGTGCAGCCCCAGTGTGGCAGACTCGGGTGGGGAGCTCAAGCTGACCCACTTGGTCTGGACTGCTGGAGTTAGTGAGCTCGGGATAATCCTGATGCATCTTTGGAGCTGCAGTCTGTTCGCTATTGAGATTATAGCTCTGATGTTCCTTTCCAGGATTTTCTTCTTCAGGGTAAGTAGTTCCAGTTTCTCACCTTCTCCAAATTCAAATATGGCCTCTCATGATCCTCCCAAACTTTCTCTGGACAGACTCTAGCTTTCCTATAGACTTCTCAAAATGTGCCTTTTTTCCCAAAGCTGCCTGCTACAAAGAGGTCTGCCCAGCCGTTGAGGTCAGCTGGGCTCCTGCCTTATCTCAAATGACCACAACACACCTGCTCAGACACCTTAAGTTCACATTAACCACGTTTTTGTGTACAATTACCTCTTACTGAATTTATGGCCAACTAAAACTACCAAATCATCTAAGCACACAAAATACAAGATAGAGTGGTATGTGAAGGTTACAATAAACCACAAGGATTATCAAGTAGTCCAAACCACTAATTTTACAGGAAACTGATGCCCAGAGAGGTCAAGGGACTCCCAGCTTGTGTAGAGTCGGGGCAGAGTGAGGGGACCCCCCCTCCTGATCTGCTACTCTTTCTACTGTAACAGACTGACTCCTGATCGGCTGTCATTTGGGCATCTTCTGTTTTTTTATTTTTTTAAATTTTTAATTTTTTAATTAACATATAATGTATTATTAGCCCCAGGGGTACAGGTCTGTGCATCGCCAGGTTTACATACTTCACAGCACTCACCATAGCACATACCCTCCCCAATGTCCATAACCCAACCACCCTCTCCCTACCCCATCCCCCAGCAACCCTCAGTTTGTTTGTGAGTTTGAGTCTCTTATGGTTTGTCTCCCTCCTGATCCCATCTTGTTTCATTTATTCCTTTTCTACCCCCAAAGCCCCCACGTTGCCTCTCAACTTCCTCATATCAGGGAGATCATATGATGATTGTCTTTCTCTGATTGACTTATTCCACTCAGCATAATACCCTCTAGTTCCATCCATGTCATCGCAAATGGCAAGATTCCATTTCTTTTGATGGCTGCATAGTATTCCATTGTAATATATATCCCACATCTTCTTTATCCATTCATCTGTTGATGGACATCTAGGTTCTTTCCAGAGTTTGGCTATTGTGGACGTTGCTGCTATAAGCATTCGGGTGCAAGTGCCCGTTTGGATCACCACATTTGTAAATACCCAGTAGTGCAATTGCTGGGTCATAGGGTAGCTTTACTTTCAACTTTTTGGGGAACCTCCATGCTGTTTTCCAGAGTGGTTGCACCAGCTTGCATTCCCACCAGCAGTGTAGGAGGGTTCCCCTTTCTCTGCATCCTTGCCAGGCATCTGTCATTTCCTGACTTGTTAATTTTAGCCATTCTGACTGGTGTGAGGTGGTATCTCATTGTAGTTCTGATTTGTATTTCCCTGCGGCATCTTCTGCTTTTGAGTTAGTTTTTCTCATTCGGTATTTTGTGCTATTGGGTTTTCAAACTCCATGCCTGACCCTG
The DNA here is from genome assembly GCF_011764305.1 of Mustela putorius furo. Taxonomy (NCBI): domain Eukaryota; kingdom Metazoa; phylum Chordata; class Mammalia; order Carnivora; family Mustelidae; genus Mustela; species Mustela putorius. Next base: position 12,256,296 of record NW_025422045.1, read on the forward strand.
GCGTGCTCGCTTCGTCAGCACATACACCATGCCTGACCCTGGCTTCCGCTCTTAAGGATTTCGTCTCGTTCATTTCATTCAATCTGTCTCGATCTTTTACAGCCATGTTTTAGAGATGCTTTGCTGGGGCAGGTCCTCCCAACCTTGCATGGGCACTTCCTCTAGCCCTGGATGCTGTTCATCTGTGCCTTTGCCAGCTGGTTTCACTCTTAGCTTGGCAGAGAACACACCCTGCCTGAAGCCACACTCTCCATGAGCTTTCTTCTCCCCTTACCCATCTGCTTGGCTGTTGTCGTCCCAGTAAGCAGCTCTCCTTCCATCCGCCTCTCCTGCTGTGTATTAGGAGTCCCACAATGCCATTTCATTTTAGAATCTTCTCCAAGGATGGAACTTAGGGGGAAATAAGAAAAACAGGATTTTGTTTTATTTTGTGTAACGGCCTTTTCTGAGAGTCTATATGTTGTAGTAAGAAAGATCCCTAGACCAGGCATGAGCCACACACTGGTTCTTCTCTATCCCTTTATTTCTCTCTCCTCAGTTTTCCTATCTATATAATGGGAGACTATGGAAACTCCGTGCCAGCACCTATGCCGGGGACCTTTACAGTATGTTTTTTTTTTCAGTTCTTTGTCACCACTAGCCTGCACAGCAGAGGACATCCCCATCCCAAAGGAGAGGAAACTGAGGCCAGAGAAGTTAATTTACCAAGGCTCATCCGGTTAGTGAATGGCAGTATTTCCTCACCCCCTACTCTCCCTTGCTGAGTAACTGTACAAACCAGATAATTTGGTAATGAGTGAAAAGCCACTTTACAAAGTATAAAACTCTCTGTAAATATAAGGGAGTATTGTTAAAATACTGAGACCCCCCCCTTGCTCTCTCCCCTTCTCCTTTTCTGTCACCTCCCTAAAGAGTAAGCAGCTGCCTTTGGTCCAGACCTATCAAAGAAATGTCACAAAACCATTTTTCAAAATGTCAAATGCCTGCGCGCTTTAGCCCAAAATAATTAAGCCCTTTTATTTTCACCGAGTCGCAAAGCAGAACCCTGGGAGCTTCCAGAATGTGCCCTTTCTCCGCCATCCTGAACTAATGGAAATCACGACTGAAGGCTGAGCTTGCAGGGATGCCCACAAGAGCCCTTTGGTGTCACAGAGGCCAGGCCTGACCTTGGCGGGTCTCCAACAGTGACCACAGAGTGCTAAATAATAACAAGGTTGAATTATTGATCCAGGGGCTGGTGACTCATGATGGCACAGACCACTTCTGGCAGAGCGCCAGTGTCTCAAGGTCCCAAGGTCCGAGGGGATTGGATGCCAGAGGCAAGAGTGCACTCCCGGTCTCTAGATCACCATCCCCACTTCATCCCCCCAGAATCATCCTGCTCTCTACCTCAAGCACAGCCTGGTGCCTGGAGGGGCAACTAACATTTCGGTGATGTTATTGGGCGTTTACGCTGAGCTAGGTGTTTGTGCATACACTTTCCCAGCTCATTGCCACAGCAACGCTCACTGTCTCTATTTTTCCTGATTAAGAAATTGAGACTCATGCTTCGGGTTATGAACTTGGCAAGGGCTAGAGCCAGAATGAGAGCCCAGGTCTGACTTATTTCTAGGATACCGTGTGGGCTTTCTCTTAGAATTCCTCTTCCCTGACAATTAGTTTTTCAAAGCCCAATCTAAGAAGTTTAGGAGGTGCCCGGTGCAGTCTGGGGAGCGCAGTGGACTCTCAGGCAGGCGTTTAAGACCTTCCATGTTCTGGTCTCATTCTAACTGCTTCTTGCTACAGACACAAGGCTTTCCACCATTAGAATCACTTAGAAGCTTTAAAAGACAGATTCTGGGATCCTATCCCTAGTTTACTGTAATCATATTTGGTGCTGGGATCCAGGAATCTGTCTCTAAACCTCGCAGGTGATGATGATGACCAGTTTGTTTGGAAACCGTGGTCTTACACAAACCCTCCCTTTAGCCCTTTTCTCAATTACCACCTTAATCCTGTTACTGCGATGTGGCTCATCATCATAGACTTCACTCAGATGGGCTCTTCTCTGTTTCTTCCCATCATTCCTGTAACTCAGCTCACATTCTGTCACCTCTCTGAGGACCTTGACTACCAGTTTCCAGGAATGGCCTACTCACCTGTACTCCATGAATATCTCTGACCTTCAACTGTTATATATATTAGTTAAAATGTACATTTTAAAACTGTAACAGAGACCCAGAATAAGATTTTTCCCTCATTTAACACTCAGAAATATATATATATATATATCTGCCTTTCTTTTTTCTTTCTTTTTTTTTTTTTAAGATTTTATTTATTTATTTGACAGAGACAGAGAGGTCACAAGTAGGCGGAAAGGCAGGCAGGAGAGAGGGGGAAGCAGGCTACCTGCCGAGCAGAGAGCTCAATGTGGGGCTCAATCCTAGGACCCCGAGATCATGACCTGAGCTGAAGGCAGAGGCTTAACCCACTGAGCCACCCAGGAACCCCTACATCTGTTTTTCTTAACAGTGCAAGGAGAATTGATCCTGTGCTGGCCCCAGGGCACCATGGACACAGGCTCCTGCTATCTTTGCCCTCATCTCTAGAATAGTGTCTTCTTTCAAGTGGGCCCAAATGGCTCATCACTGTGCCTCTATCCCTACCAGTGGGAAAAGGGAAAATGAGTTAAAAGAGCAATGAGCTAGGGGTTTCCCAGAACAATTCTTATCATGTCCCACTGTCTAGAACTCAATCACTTGGCCACACACAGCTGCAACAAAGCTCAAGACATTGAACTTTACTCTGTCACTGTATATCCAGTTAAAATTGGGAGTTCTGTTAATGGCCTGACTGAACCCTGGGAATCGATTTTGGGGGACAACCCAGCAGGTTTGTAATTCCCTTTGCTTCAGTGATCCCAGCTGAACTGTGAGCTCTGGGAGAACTGGACCCCTGACTTATACCTGTTTGTGATCCTTCCAGGTGCCTAACATATAGTGCTAGATGAATGCCTCTGGTTGGCAAGATAGACTGGCGGATTGACAAAGTTCTGGGGTAGAAGTCATATTTTTATTCTAGTCTTTGTTCTCCACATTTTAAGGAAAGTTTCTTAACCTCTCTGCTTCATAGAATCATTAAATTTAGTTGGAAAGCCCTTCCGATATTATCTAGCCCAACCCTCTCATTTTTGAGATGAGGAAGCTAAAAACCAACGAAAGAAGGTAGCAACTTGTCCAGGGCACAAAACATCAGACAGAGAAGAGCCAGAGCCCAGGTCTCCAGGCCACCAACCCAGACACAGTGCTAGGGAATCTCATATCCAGGAAATGGGTACAAGGAACAATGGACCTCTATGCCATTTTCCAACTCAGAAACTCTGATGCACCTGCATGGTCCTTTCCTACCCCTCAACCAAACTGTAAATATAAATGTGGCCTTGACTGAGCCTCTGCCTCCTGCTGAATTTTGCTCTGTGATCATCAGCCTAGGTGGGTCATTCGAGAGGCAAAAACGTTCAAAATTTGGTGTTCCAAGGCCATCTAAGAAGCTGAACTAGTTGGGGAAAGCAAGGGAGAGAGACTTGGATGATCTGATGACCTGGTCACAAGCAGCAAAGTTCCCTGAAAGATTCTTCTGAAAGGACCCTATTCTAGGTGCTTGGGAATGGCTTTGGAATCCAGGTCACACACAGTTAAATAGCACTGGAGGAGGGTGTATGCAACATGAAACAGAAGAAATGTCACCAAGCAAACTGGCCATAATAATAATAACAGCTTCCATTTATTGCTCAGCTGCGATGTGTGGCCCACTCTGTGATAGGTATTTATTTTATAGGCTTGATCTCATTAAATTCTCACGACAAGCTTCTGGGATTACTGAAGGTCATAGAGCTGGTAAGTGGTGATTAATAGTCGCAGGAGTGGTGTGAAGACAATAAATTATGGGGCAGTTCAGGAGAGAAGCCTGGGGACAGAGTGGTCCAGGAGGGCTGGGTTGGGGAGGAGAGAGTTCAGCTAGATCCTGAGGGTGGGTGGGGTGTGTGGAGGGGGAGACAAGGGGAATGGGAGTGCGGGTGGCAAAGGCAATTACCAGTGTATGCACAGGGAACACTGAGTAAACAGATTTGCAGGAAAGGTGTGGGAGTGAGTAAACACAAAGACAAACAACCAAATTAGGAATTAGGGAGCTGGGGACGAATGGGGGTGGATGATGCCTGCAGTGAGCCATCCTTGGAGGAGGGATTAAAAAAACCAGGCCAAGGGCCCAGAGCTCACACATGGCCCACTGCAGAAGAAACGAGAACGTGAAGTGACAGAACACGAGAGAGGCAGCTTTTGTCCAGGGCCTTGGGAAAAACTATATATCTTTTCATTCTGGAATCTCACTTCTAGAGAAAATTTCAGAAATGCCGTGAAAGCCAGAAACAACCAGATGTCCAAGAATAGGGGGACTCGTTGAATGCATTTCAGTATGGACATAGGACTAAATGTTATGTTGCTTCTACAAAACAAACTTTCAAAGAATGAGAGCACGTAATGTCAAGTAAAGAAGCAGAATGCCAGTCAATAGTACAGAAGTTCTTAATTTTAAAATTATATCTATTCAGATGACATAAAATCAAGTATGTATACATACATGTGTGCATGTGTGTTGTGTACACATACTCACACAAGAGAAAACACTGAAAGGAAAGACACCCAGCATATCTACCGTGATTAGCACTGCAGTGTGGGGATGGTGGGATATAATTTTTTCTTTAGACTTTTCTATATTTACCAGGTTTTATTCAGTGCACATGCACTTTCATAGTAATAAAAATGCTCATTTTTAATCTTTTTAAAACTTCAAATCCCCACACTCTGCCATGAAACCCTATAATAAACATCTTGCTTTGCCTTTAGAGATAATTCATTATCTCATCCTCATGTATGCAGACACTAATGTTCCAACCAAATGATTGTTTAGTGATTACCGCACCCATAGATTTTTTTTCTGAAGGTTCATTTAAACCTGATACTCCCAGGTCCCCACGGAGAGCTCCCAGCTCTGTGGATCCGAAAGACTAAAGTCTCCCGTTAATGTTCTCTGTAGCCATTTAGATAAATCGTCTTCCCCAGAGCCATAAATCCTAAATGAACGACACCCTTATTTCAGGCGACAAGCACCAAAGCCTCTTTCAAACTCAGTGATTTATGAATCTGTGGCTTTTAGAATGTCAAGGGTCCTTCATCAATACCCATAGGGCCTTTCCAGGTAGAGGAACGGATCACATCAGATGGAAAGACATTACTGTATTCAGGTCAATAGTTTTCACCTTTATCCTTCCTGCTTGGTTTGGTTTGGGGGTTTATTAATTTTTTTCCCTTCCATTGAAATAGTTGAGGTATTAGCTGAGCAAGAGAGGCAGTGCATTAAATGTAACTTGATCAGAATCCCAGCCTGCCTTTGCCCTCCCTGCTTGAGGGGCAACGTAAAGGTTAATAACTGAGAGGCGCCCCTCCCGCCCCCCGCCACTCGACTACAGTGCTGCACCACATCACCTAGTAACAATTAGGAGCTCTCCGTGAATGCCAACGATGGGTGATCAAACAGCTTCACCCCAACCAGGCGGACCTCTGCATTAGCTCAGCTCTCCATTCATCACTGAGCTGACAGCCTGCAGAACTCGATGTGGAGCGTGCAGCTCGGTCCTTCTGTTTCACCCAATGAAATGATCTACGCTCTTAGGACTGAGTGGGAGAGAAGCAGGGGAGGGAACGAGGGAAATGAAATAGGCTTGTCTCTGGCATGCTTGGGCAACAGCTCCAAGAGTCTGCTTGAGACTTGAAAAGAAATATCGCACAATGATCTTGCTTGTCTCTGCTTGCCACTTTCTGGCTCTCAGGCAAGGATGTTCCTACCTTAAAGAGTTCTCTTTTTGGAGGCGGCATGACAAATTGGAGCAAGCACGGAGCTAGCTGTGTGATTTCGGACAAGTCACTCTGGGCCTGTGTGTTTTTTCATCTGTAAGAGGAATGGGTTGGATAAGAATAGTGGTTTTCAAACTGGGTTCCTCAAGGTCTTACTGTGCCCTGGTGGGGTTGCAGGACCTGCAGGAGTGGGGATGGGCTGGGGTAGCCTGTGCCAGGCATGACCACTTCGTGTAAGCTTACTGAATTATATCCACAGGCTACTTAAAAATGTGCAAGGAATGGTCTTACATACTAATCTGATTTGATCTTCACAACTTTGTGAGGTAGTCAGGACAGATATTAACCTTCTATTCCGGTGACTGTTGTTATAGGACAAACCATCCCAAAACTTGGTAACATAAGACAACCACTATATTACGTTCACGAACTCTTTGGGTGAGGATTTCAGACAGGCATAATGAGAAATGCTTTTCTCTGCTCTGTGATGTCTGGGACCTCAGCTAGAAAGACTTATAGGCTGGGGATAGCTCAATGGCCAAGGGTTAGACTCAGCTCACGTCTGTCTACTGACCGAGCACCTACATGTGGCATTTCTCTGTGGTTTTGGTCACATGGGCTAGTTTCAGCTTCCTCACACAATGGCAGCTGAGTTCAAAGAGCCGGTGTCCCCAGAACAAGGCAGAATCGCATGGTGTCTAAGATAATCTTGACTCAGAAGTCACAAAGTGTTGCTTATACTGTGCTCTACTGGGTGAGGCAGTCCCCAGGTTTCAACCACAATCAAGGAAGAGGACATGATGGGATAGAAAGAGCAGTAATGGGGCGCCTGCATGGCTCAGTTGGTTAAGCATCTGACTCTTGATTTCAGCTCAGGTCATGATCCCAGGGTCGTGAGATTGAGCCCCGAGACAGTCTCCACGCTTAGCGGGGAGTCTGCTTGAGCTTCCTGCTCTCCCTCTTCCCCTGCCCCTGCTCTTTCTCGATCATGCATGCTCTCTCTTTCTTAGATAAATACAATCTTTTTTCTCTCTCTTTTTTAAGGGGCGATAATATTGTGGCCATCTTTGGAAAATACAGTCTGCCAGGCCTTCTTCAGAACTGGTATGTATCCCCTAAGGGCAGATCTTACTGAACCAATTCCTTCAGATCTGTGGTCCTTCCACTTTACCATGCTGCTTTGGCTCAGGGTTTTATCTTTCTGAATTAGCTGGTCATTCATTTAATGAATAGACTGATTCAAACATGAATCCTCATCTTAGTAGTATGTGACCAGCCTAGGAGAACAGTGTCTTCTGGTGGATGAAACATTTGGTCTCATCTGTTCTCAGAAAACTGGAATGGAAAATGTATATAAATCCCATTAATGTTAAGGTAAAAGGCTAGGCTCCTGGCCAGCATCTGAAACATAATCAGTACTTAGTAAAGGATTGTTTTGTTGTGTTTTAATGAATCAACATTTGATTTTAAATCCTTTCCAAAGTCAAGGCCATATGAATACTACTTTAAGGTGCCTTTGATGCTTTTGCTGTTCCTACTTGGGAGTTTACTTTTCTCTTTTAATCCATTCTCACAGCACCTAAGTGTATTTGCTTCCAATTTACCAATGAAAGAAAAATGAGGTCTGAGAGACCAAGAGAAAGGCAAGGAGAGGGGATGGAGCCTGAGAAAAGAACTAGTCGTTGGGGGAAATTGTGAAATCAACATTTTGTATTGATCCAACCAGCCATCTACTGGGAAGTGACAATGCCTGGTCCCATGTTCAACACAGAAGCCAGAGAGAAGTCCGTGATGGTTCCTGCCATTGAGGGCTTCATAGCCCAAAGCAGAAGCTCTCTAAAACAACCAGTGCTGAAACAGAGTCTGAACAAAGGGCTACTGGAACATAGAGGAAGCAGCAACAGGCACTGCCTGGGAGACTGGAAGGCTTCATGGGGGAGAAAACATGGAACCTGGCTTTGGTGGGAAAGGCAAGAGCTGTCCAGGCAGAGATTGTGGGGTGGCAACAGTTCTGAGCATGGGAGATACATATAGGAGCACAGAGACATAACAAGACATGATGTGTCTTGAAAAAAAGTAGGCATCTGGTCAGTGTTGGGGAATAGGTGTGAAAGATGGCCAGACAAGCAGGGAAGGAGGCTGGTGAAGTGAGTTGAAGTCACAGTGTAAAGGAGAATCATTGGCATCCCTTGCTATCCACCTTCCTGTGAGCTTCTCCTTCCTCACCCTGCTCTCTGCTTCTCCATGATTAAAATCTGCTCTGGGAAGTACCTGCTGTCAGTCATATACACTATAGTATAAATGAGATTATCTGTAGCCTGGAAGCCAGTGTAGTGTGCTCTTTCTTGGAGAGTTTTTTTTTGGTTTGTTTGTTTGTTTTGGGGGTGTGTGTGTGTTTTAGAAAATTTTATTTCAGCATATAAAACAGAAGGTTATTATGTCTCTCTAGGCTGTTGTGGAGATCCTTCCTATGGTCAATGACATCCTGGCCCACAGTGAGAGTCTTATGAAGAAACATCTACTATTCTTCACCAGAGTCAGAATCCTGGGCTGAAATAACCATTTGCGCAATTCAATGTGCCTGTACAGTCCCTGGTCCCTTTGAGCTCCCTTGGTATCTGGATGAGAGCTTAATTATCCCAAGAGCTGCCAATCATTTCTCCCAATTAAATACAGTATGCCCTGTAATGATCAACCTGTAGAGCTCTTACCTTTCACATATGACAAGCCAAACTCCCAGGCATGGGGCAGAATGTAAATGTTAACAATCTCATAGCTCATTGCCTATAAAAACTCTTTTATGGTGTCTAAGTAACAGGAGATTGTCCAGTGCCTGCAGCTAGAGTGGTAATTCCACCTCTTACCAGCTGAATGAGATGAGTGCTGATTCTCTACGTGAGAGCATGTAGGTTACAGTGATGTTCAGGGAAAGCCAGGTTTTACCAACGTGCTGACACCACAGTGTTGCCAGGGAGGAATGAGCATGTTTCCTTGGGTGATGGCTTTCTCTTCCCTTGTTGATTGTTGATTGGGGTCATATTCTGCCTGACCTGCTGGCTCACTGACACCCTTTCTTATCTCCCACTTGTTGTCATCCTTGAAGTCTACCTGGCCTGGTATTAGCAGGCAGTTGACTTCTCATTAAGCTCCATTCTTGCTGTTCTTCCTCAGGTTACTCTTCAAACCCCTCCTTCCTATCATCTCTCTCTGCCTGACCCCACAAATGGTCTCACTCTTTTCTCACTTCCTGAACTCGGGTTTCCTGATCTCCCACAGTGCTGATTGCTTTTTCTCCATGCTCTGCTGTCCTCTAACTTATTGCCAAGGCCACTATGTGTCTTCACTAAGTACAGGTCTACCTCAATCCCCCCCAAATAGTATTACCCCAGAAGACTGCCACTGCTGGGGCTACTGTTTCTGGACAAGGGCAGATCTTCTTGCCTTGTTCTCTTCATCCAAGCCTCTGCCTTGTGCTGCGGTCCCAATCTGGTCTATGTCTTATCCGTGCTCGAACCCCTCCCCTGCCCAATTCCTTTTGAAATGTTTCACTCCATTCCTTTGGAATTATGGCACCATCCTGCCCTCCCTATGCTGACTGTGCCCCAGAGGCTGAAGTTCAAGGGGGAACCCTAGTCTTAGGATCCCAAGACGTTCTCTTCTTATGCTCACCAAATATTAAGCTATGGCTGCTAATATCACCTTGAAGACCTTAATCTGGAATCAGACCCTTTTTCTGTCTCTCTTATTTCTGGTCACTTCACTTTATTCCCTGCATAGACCTTATGCGGCCATCTGCTGCTGGATCTGCCCAGAAACCTGCCCTATCATCAGTCAATGCTAGGGTGGACCAACTGCTATGACAAACAACCCCAAATCTTGGTTGCTTAACACATAACAGATTTATTTCTCACTCACATCAATTCAAGTGTTGACAGTCTACCACATGGTGACTCAGGGCCACCACTCCCATCCAGTGCCCCTCCATCTTCTCAGCCCTTGAAATCCTTAACTGGTTCCTCTCGATCCAGCCAGCCAGCAAATAGAAGGAGGTAGAGATAACAAAGGATATGTCGGGATGTTTTAGGACCTGGACAAAAGATGGTGTTCATTGCTTCTGCCCTTATACTGGCCAGAGCTAAATCCTAGGAAGTCCTCCTGGGTGCCAGGAGAAAATGGATTCCTTTGGTGTACAAGTGGCATTGTATCAGCTTACACAGTGGGGACATCTGGCGGTCTTCTCCCAATCCAGCCCACCTTGCCTGCTTCAGCTTATCATTCTGTCCAAAGCCTAGAAAGGACTAGACTTCTAAGAAGACGTCTCAGAGGTGATAGAAGATGTGGATCAGGGTTTCTGCCTTCCTACTCCATGAGCAGAAGGTGGATCCCAGCAGGTGAGTCCCTCTACCGAGAACCTCAGGCCCTATGTCATCTCACAAATCGGGCTCTTTCTGACAATGTCAGCCTTTCATTTCTTTCAAGAAATAGTCTCTTTTCCCTCCTGGGGACTTGTTCAGAGAAGAGATACTCAAGTGATAGGTGCTTCGCAAATATCTAGATAGGGGTGGGATGGCATGAAGGATAATTTAGACAAAACAATGTAGATTGCCATGGAAACAATCTTTAGAACACACTGGGGAGAAGGAATCATTGTTAACGTGGTTCATTTTTGCAGAGATATCCAATCACCAAATTCAATTCTGGGCCTTTGTGATAGAAAAACAGCTATTTTGAGTTGCTGCCTAGGCATTTTGCAGTATGACAATTCTGCTCACACCAAGAGTCTGGATATTTAGATAACCTGAGCTTTGGATTTCTCCCCCAAGTTTTCTTGGCAGATTCCTACCCTCCTGCTTTGCTTTTCCTGAGGCACCTTTTAAAATAACTACTTAAGGGCCCCCTGGGTGGCTCAGTCAGTTAAGCATCCGACTCCTGATTGTGGCTCAGGTCATCATTTCAAGATTATGAGATCAAGCCCCATGTCAGGCCCCAAGCTCAGCCAGCAGTCTGCTTAAGGATTCTCTCTCTGTCTCTGCCCTCCCTGCTGCTCTCTTTCTCTCTCAAAATTAATAAATAATAGCTTTTTTTTTTTTTTTTTTTACAAGAGAGGGAACACAGCAGAGGAGTGGGAGAGGGAGAAGCAGGCTTCCTTCTGAGCAGGGACCCCGATGTGGGGCTCGATCCCAGGACCCTGGGATCATGACCTGAGCTGAAGGCAGACACTTAATGACTGAGCCACCCAGGCGCCCCAATAAATAATATCTTTAAAAAAATTTTTTAAGTAATAAAATAAAATAACCACTTAAGAGCTGAGCCTGTGAAAGTTTGCCCCAACTACCTTATACATTATAGGTGCTTGCTACCTTGCTCTCTTATTTCCTGCTCACTCTTGACCTGGAACCCAGGTCTGTCCTTCCCCCAGCTCATTGCCCACCCCCAACCCTCATTCTGGGATCTGGATCTAATAAATCTTGTGACTCTACTTCCTTCATGTGAGTATATCTTTGACTGTACTGTCAATGATCCTATAGGTTTCACTTCCCCAGAGTGGGAGCTTGGATGCTGAAGGAGCTACCTGCTGACTCCATGTGGGTGGCTGGTACCCCCTCATTTGGTGGCTCATAGCTACAGAGCTAATTCAATATCCTATCTCCCAGCTTCCCGACACAATCTTTCATTCAAGCTACCTTCAAGATGCTGGGTTGTTATAACCACAGAGCACAAGCTGGTTTTCAGGGAACCTTTTCTTACCCATCTAATAATCTTTAATGAAGATAATGCTTTAATTAAGGTAACTTACTGTTTCCCTGTTGGTTAACTTGAAATCAGTGAAAGGTCAAGTTTCCATTAACACAGTGCATTTACTAGGCTATTCCAGAAGGATTATTATTCTGACAGCCGAGGCTTATAAGAATATCAGAAAAATACATATTTAGTTGAAATGCGAACAAGGAAAATGAGAGGCTCATCTTTTATATTGCATGGAAAGGAGAAAAGAAACCATCCTTAATTACCGAGAAACAGTTTTTCTCTGACTTTTCTGCCCCAACATATGTGAAAAAGTCTATAGATGTGGATAATTCTTGGTCAGTAATAATGATTCAATGTCAAATACCTAAACAAAACCTCTAGGGGTTACGAACAAACAGATGCTACTAAAGAAATGTCAGAAGAAGGGCCATGGCTTTTGCAAGGGAGCCCTCAGAGACGTCGGGTCATCACAGTGCAGATGCTGGGCCTCCACCTGGCAGGTGTGTAAATGTGGTGTCTGTCAAGGTTATCTGCTTGCTTCTTTCACGAGGCTCTATCCCTGCCCATTCCCCAGTCTCCCGGGCTTCCTGGGGAAAGCTGGATGTCCTCCTCATTGGAAGAGAAAGCCATAGTCTAAGCTTGTGACCCCAGAAACCAGCTGGATCACGAGTCATGCTTCATGCTTGCTCTGGACTTCCGGAGAATGGATTTGTGCTCTCTTGTCTCCTTTCCTTGTCCCTGGTCTTCCCAGTGCATGAAATGTGTGGCCAATCTGCTTGCCTGCTTGCCTTGATAGAATTATGATACTTCTTTCTTCCTTCCTTTCATTTCTTCCTACAAACATGTGTTAAGCACGTACTGTGTACTAGGCAGTCCCTCTGGTCTCTCCAGTGTTTCTTTGTGTATCTCTCTTCCCTCTCTGGGACTTTTCTGCTTCCCACTTTCCTTTCTCCTGTCCTCTACCTCTCTTTGACCTCAAAACCTACTCTGGGGGAAGTTCATCTATCAGCTGTGTGTACCTTAGTGGCTGTGTTTCTCCTCCTGGAGGAATTAGCCTTTGACATTTGATCTTTCATTGTTGTAGCAAATGGTTCCCTGTTCATGAAATTTTCAACATCAATTTGCAAGCAGGGGAGATATTTGCAAAATAGAGGACCTTCACAAAACCTTAGAGTCCCACCATCTGGTGACCACCCACTTGGAATATGCATGAGGTTGGCCCTTTCCTTGACTCCTTTTTGTGATCAAATCAGAGACCAGAATTGACTGATCTTAGAAAAACATGCTAACATTGCTTTTCGGATAAAGCTTCAGATTCTTTCCACAGCACCTAAGACCCTGCATGGTGTAGCCTCCTACTTAACTTTTTATTTACACCTTGCAGGAAAGCCACATTGGAATTTGTTCAGATGTTTGGTAGAAATAAGTGTTCTACTTGTCAACCCCTTCCGCCATGCTAACTCCTCCTCCTGCGGCAGGTGTCATTTTAAATGTTGCTTCTTCCAGGAAACCTTCTGTGACTTCTAGGAACCTAATGAGACTGGGATTAGTTTCCCTGATACATGATTTCACAACACCCAGTAATTGTCTAGCACCTATCACGATCATCTTTAGTTGTTTCATGGAAGCCTACCTCACTGACTGGTCTTCACATTTCACTTATCTATTATTCTGCACCAAGTGTCAGGCAGAGTGCTGGGCTCATAGTAAATATCTGTGGAATGTATGCGTGACCAAACATACTCTGTCTCTAAGTAAACCCTCATCCAGAGTTCCCTTACTATTTACTAATTTAAAAAAACCTAAAAAACTGATTAGTTCTGCTCTGCTGGGTGGTCACTTACTATTGAGGTCATCTCATCTCAGGCAGACTCTGTACTTGGATTCTGCTCTCACTGTCTCATACCTGGGCTTTGTCCACTGGGGTCCAACCTGTGAGATCGTTCTGGATTAATCTTCCTCAAACACCGGTTTAACCAGATCACTCTGCTGCTAAAAACTTCTGATGTGGAGTTGGCTACAGAAGAAAGCTCAGCCTCAGCCTGGCCTTGAAGCCTGTCTGTAATCTGACTCTGACCTATATTTCTGTGTTTGCTTACTTTGTAAAGGGAATTGTTTGTTCCACCAAACATTTTCACACACTGACTCTAAGCTTTCATTGATAGTATGTGCTCTGTCCAGAAGCTCTCCCTCTTATTCTGTTATCAAACTTCTAACCATCCTGAGAGTACAGCTCATATCCCACTTGCTCTGTATTGTGGTCCTAGTCACCTGTATTAGGACTCTTTCAGTTGCAAATAGTGAGGCAGACCCCAAACTGGCTTAAGTAAAAAAAACATTATTAGTTCATGTCATCTACAAGTCCATGATAGACTTTAGGTAAAACATTGTTAGTAATCTTTGTCTCTTCCGATTCTGCTGATGATTCTTCTTTTTTTTTTTCCCTCTCTTTTTTTTGTTTTTTTTCCCAAGCAGGCTCCATGCTCAGTGTAGAGCCCAGTATGGGGCTTGAACTCACAACCCTGAGATCAAGACCTAAACTGAGACCAAGAATTGGATGCTTAGGTGACTGAGCCCTCAGGCGCCTCTCTGCGGATTATTCTAATCTACCGATTTCACTCTGTTAGAACAGGTGACATTAAGGTCCATGTGGTAGCCCCAGAAACTCAGGGCTTACATCCTACCAACTTGACAACCTCAGGGAACACAAACTTACCTTTCTTAAAAGTTCTCACTGAAGTCCCAGAGAAGGGAGGGTCACAAGTCCATCCTAAACCTGTTGCTATGTTTATGATTAAACAAATCTGGGTCATGGGTCCATTCCTGGGACCCATGGGTGGGGTCAGCCTCACAGACCTTCATGCACAGAGAGTGACAATCGGGTGGCTCCCCAAAGGAAAATTGAGATACCATCACCACAAGAAGGAGGAATCAGTGCTGGGAGGCAAAAGACAGCCTAAATCCATTCTATCCTTCCAAATACGAGTGGTCTATCCTGGTTCCAAATTCTGTTGCTCTTTTTGTCTCCCCTACTCCTGTATTTGTTTCCCTAGATCACTAGATGGCTGCCACAATCACAGACACCACAAAGTAATGCCAGAATTCCAAGCAGAAGGGCAAGGGGAGCAGGTGGAGAGAGGACTTTTCCAGGGAAAGGAAAGCTTCCTTAGAGGCCATCCAAGATATTTGGATCACTTGGCAAGGAGGCAGGGAAAATGAGTATCTGGCAGAGAGGAACAGAATAGCTGAGATTGGATTAGTTTGGATGAGAGATTTGTTACTGGGACTGAGCACATCGCTGAACAAAAGCAGGGTTTTGTTAGAAGGAAGGGGTGAGGTCCTTGCCCTTGGCTGGGTCACCAAGAGTGGCTGCCTAGGATACTTTTTTTTTTTAAGATTTTATTTATTTATTTGACAGGCAGAGATCACAAATAGGCAGAGAGGCAGGCAGAGAGAGAGGGGGGAAGCAGGCTCCCTGCTGAGCAGGGAGCCCGATGGTGTCATGACCTGAGCCAAAGACAGAGGCTTAATCCACTGAGCCACCCAAGTGCCCCTGCCTAGGATACTTTTTAATCAACTTATCTGCCAGCGATTGGGAACTCACTACATGCAAGACGCTGTATATTTCTGATTCTCTTCTAGTCCATTTGACTTTTTCTTTTTAATGCCAGGAACTGTGGCTTATACTTTGCATCTTTACATTGCCTTGCACTTAGTAGCTGTTCAATAAGTATTGGCTGAGTTTTAAAATTTGATGATGAGGGGTTGAGAGAAGGGTCTAGAATTCAGTCTTTCTAGGATCTTATGTAAAGACTTCATTTTTGCCCTCCTGCTAAAGGAAATGGAAGCTCACCACATCTGTGTTCCAGTCATTTGAATCATGGAGATGCAAATGAACCTCAAATAGATCTTCTTGGCTGTAAGTTCTCTCTCAGTCAACTTGTAAATTACTTGCTTCTTCGTCTGTATGGCCCATCTATATAGTTCTTACATATGTAAAATGAATTTAGACAGGCAGTGTAGGTAATTTGGCTAACTGGTCTCCTTTTTCAAGGGCTTTTCCGCATTTTTTATTTAATAGGGAAATTGCTCTCCCACTGAATCTCAATTCACAATGTTAAGACTTCAGAAACACAGGTTTTTATTCAGAAGGAATTTCAATCTTCTTGCTGTCAAACACACTCTGCTCTCACATGGGCACTTAGTGGTGTCAGGATGTCAATTTAATTTTGACAGGGCCCCTATCGATGGAATGTTCAACTTTTCATATGTAGTTAATATGGATGGGTAAGAGGATGTTTGAGGGGTTTTTTTTCCTCTCTGTTTTCATGGAAACATATACTTTCCCATAAAATCGGATGACTGTAGTATGTATGAAGCACTGAAGGCTTTTTCGAGTGCAAAGTTTCTCAACTGTTCAAGACCTAAATGCTCTAAATAGTCTGAAGGCACTGGAATCTTTGTTCCCACTAAGAAATGGTTTCTTCCACTTTCTTTTGGAGCAGCACCTCTTGAACTGTAGATGTAGCAAATATGGCTACAAACTCAGCGTTCC
Organism: Mustela putorius furo; assembly: GCF_011764305.1. Taxonomy (NCBI): domain Eukaryota; kingdom Metazoa; phylum Chordata; class Mammalia; order Carnivora; family Mustelidae; genus Mustela; species Mustela putorius. Next base: position 12,272,490 of record NW_025422045.1, read on the forward strand.
TTGCCCTTGGGGGACGTTAGTGCCCAATGGTTGGCAGGATGTGAGTTTTTAGATTTTTGTCTGGGAGTAGGAGAAGACCAAACTACTCTAACAACACTTGTATTAGCTATCTATTGCTCCATAATAAATGATGTGAAAAGTGAACTGGCTTAAAACAAGAGAGGTGCCTTATCTCCCACCGTTTCTGTATGGAATATGAAAGAGGCTTAGCCAGATGGTTCTGGCTGAGGTCTCTCATGAGGTTATGTCAAGTTGTTGGCTGGGGTTTTAGGCATCTGAAGGCTGAACTGGGACTAGGGTTTCCAAAATGGCTCACTCATGTAGCTATTGGCTAGAGGCCTAGGTTTCTTGCCATGTGGGCCTCTGGTTGAATGTCCTTATGGCATAGCAGCTGGCTTCCTCCAGAGTGAGTGATTAAAGAGAAAGACCACAGAAGAAATGCAATGGCTCTCACAACCTAGTCTCAGGAGTCATCCATGGTCACTTCTGCAATTGTCTCTGTTAGATGTGAATCAGTAGGTCTAGCCCACACTCAGGCGGAGGGGAATGAAGGGGAATTTGTAGACATACTTTTTTGATTTTCCACTACAACTTTCTTGATTTTTTGCCTTTGTGACTGGGTATCTGCAAAAAATAAACCAAACTCAGAGATTTAGTACATGGTCCGCAAATAGACAGATGAGTACTGCCCCTTCATTCTGGGGGTAATTTATACATAATTGCAGCCTTCCAACCTAATGAGGTAGGTGCTTCCCCAAAAACTGCACAGGGGTGGAATGAAGGTTGGGTCTGAGAGAGCCGGATTTCTATGCCCCTCATGAATATGCAGTGGTCAAGAAGAGGTAGCTCAAGAAGGGGAAGAGGTAGCTTTTCCCAGGGCACGCTCAGAGAGTGGGGCACCAATAAGGATGGATTTGGGCTGGGGAAAGGAGTGTTTAGTTGCACTCACCTAGACGGGTAGGTCAGATAGAGGTGGCAGATGGCAAGAGCTGGGTGAGAAGCTCTCTGGTTCTGCTCTGCTGCTGGTTGGCAAAGACCAGCCACAGATGGTAAGAGTGAAGCTGTGAGCAGACTCCAGTCCTAGGATCAAGCAAGTGCCAACACTCTGCTGAAATCACCCGCAGGACCACCAAGAGATGTGAGCATTCATGGGCGGAATTCTCTGCTTAGATCCCAAAAACAGAGACCATGGCAGTTCCGGCTCCTTGGCAGCTCTTGAGTGTACGTAAGGAAGGAAGCACTTAGGACCAGATGGAGAGGTTGGGAGACAGAGTGGGACTGTCAGGCCACAGAGTGAAGCGTCATGCCACAGAGACAGATGGCAAGAGGGGTACCCCTGTCTCCAGTGACTTTAGTGCCTTTTCAGTACTCATCTGCCTGTGAACCCTTCACATAGGTCCTCTTCAAGGGCTTCTACTTCCAAAGCATTTTAATGTAGAAGTTGAATGTAAGTGTTCTAAGCTGGAGTCCAGGATAATAGTCTCTTTCCTCACATTTAGATAAACCCTGGTTTCTGATACACTGATTGATGAGGGAATCATACAGTGGTATTATAAGTTATGAAACTGTGCATTAGAGGGAAGATGCCACATAGGGACAGAGTCAAGAAGAGTTTTCTTTCCAGAATATTCCTGCCATTAAGATACCAGTGCAAGAGAAAAGGTAGGAAACATAGAAAGCACACAGATTTATACCTCAAGATACAGATCTACTATATATGTCATTAGCCTCCTAAAGACATTCAGTGGTTCTGCTGGTATCACCTTTAGGCACAGGTGGGAGGGGCCTGCTTTAAGGGGCTCTGTTCTGGCCCTTCTCCAGCTGCATTCCCACATACTGAGCAAGAGGCCATCAAGCCAAAGGAGTGTGTCCATCTGGAGCCAATTTCACCTCTTCTGACCTTGCTCCAGGTACCCAGAAGCCAGAATTCCCTGTCCGAAAGGCCATGAGCCCACTTCCAGGGCCTGCGTGGGCTTCTCCTCTAGATCTTCTGATATGTACTCCTGGAGTGGCCAAGAAATGACAGTTTTGTAGAGGGAAAAGTGGACATGTGGGCTAGAGTGCCTACGGGGTGTGGGCCTTAACTGGCTGTGGGAAGTGAAGTGGGGAAGCCTTCCCTGTGTGAAAACCAGCTCTCCCTGTTCTAGCAAGGAACTCTGAGAAGTCCTAGAATTCTAAGTTCAAACCTAAGTTTGGTCTTCCAAACTGTATTGAAAGTATATTTTCAAGGTGAAAGGATACACACACACATATTAAATTTCACAGTTTGTTAGCTTCTTTTATAAACTTTACATATTTATATATATGACTGCGGGCTTCTATATGTAGCCTTTTTGTGGACCCTACAAATGTCAGGGTTGGTTCTGGCTACCCATTTAATACCGTTTAATACAGAACCAAGTTGAATCAGCTTGGCTTGGTTTGGAAGGCCTTTTAATATTGATTCCTCTCTAATCTTACCTCCCACTGCTGTTCTGCAGGAATCTTCCATCAACCAAACTGGTCGACCCATAGCCAGTCTCTGCTCACATTCTTTCCTCTCTGCTCGGTGCACACTATTGTTCTCTAAAAGGCCTCCACTTCTGTCCTGCATTTGTATGGGCCACACTACTGTTTTAAGACCCAGCCTCATAGTCACATGTCAGATTCCACTGGCCTCTTCTAAAGGCTCTTGTCTGAGCCACTTACTGGCATTCAAAGTGTGCAATTACGTGTGGCCATTTTTTCTTATAATGGACAAGGAATGGCTATAAGATTAAGGAAACATCAATACATAATCATTTTTGGACCAAAAAAGGGGACCACCCCTTTTTTGCACCCCCCCAAAGTCAGAGGGGTAGCTAGGGAATGAGAAGAATGTAGTTAGGCAGGGACCCAAGGAGGAGATAGCCAGCATTGTCAAAAGCTGCAGAGAGCTCCGGTGGGAAAGATGCCCAAAAATAGAATATTTGCCCATTAGAAAAGAGGTCTTTTGTGACCATTGAGAGAAGAATGTGTGGGTGAAACCAACATTGTAGTGGGAAAAATAAGAGATGAGAAAGTGGAGACAGCAAATATACTTCAGTGTCTCTCAAGAAAATGGGACTCGTCGAAAAGATAGAGTAGCTTTAACAGGGTGGAAGAAGTAGGGTTGGTTTTGTTCTGTTCAAAGGTTGGAGGAGACTGTATTTGTAGGAGAAAAGAGCCAGATTAGAAGGAAAATTGATAATGGGGAAAGAAAGGATAGATGATTCAACAAAATCTGGGAATGGCTGAGATCCAGTGCACAGGTGTAGGGGTTAACCTTGATGAGGAGAAAGCTCGATTCTTCCTGTGGGTAAGGGAAGGAAGGAGGGAAGACGAATGAAGGCTACAGGATAGGCTAATAATGGAGTGATTGGACTTACTGGTGAAGAGATTGGCTGTCATTGCAGAGAATAGGCTAAGGAAGTCCGAATTTTCTAGGGTGGGTCCAGATATCAAATATTCAAATATCACATTCTTTATTCATTTCTTTTACTTTTGTTCAGTGTCCTGCATGTACCAGACACTGGGGTCTACAGTGATGCGACTTTTCATGCAATTTTGTAATTTGTTATACTGGGACTCAAGTGAGATTTACTTTTTACTCTCCTAGAAGGCTTGAAGTAGAAATAAATGCACGAATCAGAAGGGTCCTTTGTCAGACCAGATGTCCCGACTTGGGGTTTGGAAAACACTGGCATCTCAACAATGGTGCCCTGTTTGAGGCGGAGAGGGAAGAGAGGAGAGATAGGGGGAAGGTTTACACCGGGGTAACCCCAGGAGAGTGCGCCTTCAGCCGGGAGGTGCGAATCTTCTGTGTACTTCGGGCCGCGTGTAACCAAGGGTAACGGCGCCTCAGCCTACACCAGTGTGAAGACCCGTTTCTTCCCTGAACCAGGTGTATCTACGGAGGCTGAGCAGGACCAGACAGACACATACCCAGCCTCGCCAACCCAGATACCTTGCCGCGATTCGCCACGGCCTCTATTTAAGGTTACTGCTCCTTTTGCCCCTAGTTAATTGGGAGGGGCGGGGGAGGGGAGAAGCGGTGGGCGGGACGAATCCCTTTTCTATTCTGCAACTGGTCGCAATGGGCTCCGAGTCCCGCCTCCTGCACCGCCGCCGACAGGCTCTGCGGGCTGTCACTCGAGCCGCCGCGGCCGCCCCTCGCCGTGGCTGGGATCTCGCGGGAAGAGCGGCGGGCACGGCTGTAGCTTGGTCTCCCGGCTGCGCGCGAAGCGGGAGGGTTCTCCTCACACAAGCGCTTCCTCGCGGAGAGGTTGGAGCTGCGGCAGTCGCAGGCCTGGGCCGCCCCTTCCCTGCCGCCGCCTTCTTTTTCCTCAGGGCTCCTCGGTCCGCTCGCCCTCCGGCGCTCCCAGGTAAGGAAGCCCGGAGCGCGTCTCGGCTGCGAAGCGGTCGTGGCGCGGGGACTCTGAGCAACCGGGGTGGGCTGGCTCCCGACGGGGGCGGCTCCGCGGGCTGTTCGGCGCTGCCGGGTGGGCGCGAGGCTTAGCGGGGCTCGAGAGTGCGGGGGGCACGAGGCGGCGGGGTGGGACCCGAGTGCGGGCGCCCAAGGGTGATGTGGCGGGTCCCGGGGCTCCTGAGGCGATGGGGCGGTTTATGGGGGGCTTCTTGAGGCTCTTCCAGCTTGGCCTGGGGGGTGGGTGGTGGCGCACAGGGTCCCACTTCGGGGTCAAGGGAGATTTGCCAGGGTCTTGGGGTTCCTCGAGGTGTCGTAGCGGGGTTTCACAACAAGGGGTCCTCCTACCGCTGTCGCAGGCTCTTTGGAGGCAGAGAATTTAGCAGTTCCTAAGTCTCTGAAGGGGCAGATCATTGGGGTCTTGGGGGTCCTTTGAGCGGGAGCGTTTCACATCCGTGGGTGACAAAGCAGCGTATTAGGGTTCCGGGGAGGGGGCTCTGTTTATCCGGGTCTCGGGGCGAGAGGGCGATGTGGTCTGGGTCCTGCAGGGGCCGGGCCGCCTTGGTGGGCTGCTGGGGGCGGAAGGGTGTTCGGCTGAGACCGGCGTCTCCCCTGGGGTTTCTGCTTTGCCCAGAGGGGGGCGGTAACTTGACATGGTCTCCGGTCTTTAAAGGGGTGACAGGGCGAGTTAGCGGGTCTCCGGGAGATCTCGAATGGAGGGCGCGGCTCAGCAGGCACTACTGGGTCGGCTCGGGGTAGGAGGGGGGGTGGGGGGTCTAGGGGCATCCATCCGGAGCCAGCCCAGTAGACAGTCTGTGGCTGGTCGGCATCCTGGAACAGGTCTCTTTCTCCGTGAGATTGATTTGGTGCTCAGTGGGAGGACTGATCGCGTTGTTTCTTAGTTGGAGAAATCGTGGGTTTGTTCTGCAGTTTTCTGTTCCCTGCCCCGGGCTCCCTGTGGGGGCGTGCTGGTCTCGCTGCTCTGGGAACGAGAGAGTGGCCGCACCTTAGGTTCTCTAGGGGGCGAGTCTCCTAAGGTTGGGCGTGCCAGCCGCTGAAGAAAGGGAAGGCTGTGTGGTTTTGGCTTCTCTTTCCTAGATAGTCGGCTTATGCTGATCCTGCATTATTAGATCTGTCCTGAAGTCGTGCCTGAGTGGTAGGCAGTCGAGTAGGAATGGGAGGTGTGTTCTGGGTTCCCTCTGTCCTTTGAAAAACGTTCGTGCAGAGGGGTAACTTGAAGTTGAGTCTCCAAATAATGTATTGGAATATGAAGTCCCAGAGCTAGAACTCTGCAGAAGCCTCATTTGAGACCTCTAAGGATGGCTAACAGCTCTTTTAGAGAATCCTGCAAAACAGTTTTATTGTTAAGGTTGAGTTAATCTTGTCTTTAATGCAGAGTTCTTGGTAACTAGCCCAGACTCTGGTGAAATTCAAGTAAAATGACCTATGTGTATGTGTATATGGTTTAAAAAAAATAAATAAATGTATGGCTTGGGAAGTCTGCATTTGCTTGACAGTTCTTCAGGTTAGATAGCAACTTCATCACAGAGGCCTGTAAATGAAGTCTGATGTGACAGGGGGTTGAGCCCATATTAACAGTAATTCTGTCATTTTGGGTAAACAGACAAATTTGATTATGCCAAAGCAAAGAATTTTGCCTGCCTTAGTCTTTTTCTTAGTAATAGTTTTTTAAGATTGAGATTTCTTTTTATTTTAGAATCAAAAAGATTAGGAATAATGTACCTAATCCTTGAGTATTGCAGTCATTTAAAAAAAGGGAGGGATCCCACATAGCAATATTTAACCCATTGAGGAGCCTAAGCTTTTTGTTTTGTTTTCATCTTTGCCAGGTTGACTTTTATAGCTATCAAAATTGATCAATTGAGCAGATACTCGGTTGGAACTACAGCCAGAAAACCTGAAACAGACCTTTGTTCTCCTCATTATTTTTGGAAGATGAATAATTAAGCAAATTTCAGTAACTTTTTAAAGCAGCTTATATGATTTCTAAGTAAACATACTGAGCAGTCAACAAATATTTGATTAGGAGGTATCACAGCACTGGAGGTACAGTGATTCCAGCTCACATATAACCTATATTGAGAGAAAAAAAATAAAATGAATATATAAAATAATTGACATACTGATAATGAAGAAACAGGTACTTGGGGTTCAGCTCACTTTTTAAAAAAATAACCCTTGAATAATAATATAATCGATGCCCGTTGTAATAACAAGAAACCAAATAAGGTAATGATCTGCCTTCTGAATTATTAAAGACTGAATTATGATCAGCACAGTTTGGATGTTAATTATATGTTGACTCTGAGCAGTAGCACCTTTTGTTACATAAGCATTAAAATGTCTGTAAGGATACATACACATCGAATTTACAAGTATTTGGGGGATTCTTTAAGAGAGGGTTATACAGGCGTGGAAGAGAGCTATTAATTTTAGGCTTTACTATTTGAACCTATTTCAGTGAGTGGACATAAGTGCAAATTAGAGAAGTCTAAAATTTAAAACATTTTGGTAACTATGCAAATTTCTGAAATGTACAGTATTTATAAGGCATTTTGTGAGTGTTGCTAGTTCACTGTGTGTAGTGAAGGAAAAAGTGTATTTCAAGAATCTGATAATTATAGGGGGTGGGGAGCACAACAGAATAAGAATACTGAGACCTAAGTAAAATGTTAAAACATGTTAAAGATGTTGGATATTTAAGTATATAAAGATAAATTAATTCAAGACCTTTCTTTTTTCAAATTTAATTATTTCCAAGTTTGAGAAGGGAAGTTTTTCAACTCCTTAGACAGAAATACCTTGTGTCTCTGTGTTGGGGGTAGAGGTGTTCTTATTGGTGCACAGACTTCAGGAAGAGATTTCTTTTTGTCAAATGTATGGGTACATCTACTAGATTTGTTTTTCTTCTGAGGCATATGAAACATAATAATTTTATGGTTATTACTATAATTTAGTATTAGTTTTTATATTTCATTATTGTTATACTGAAAATGGGACTACCAGAATGGCTCTTGGATTGTCATTCAAAATTCTAGAATTAGAAACATGATGTACTAAAGCAATTTCTAGAAAGGAAATCATAAGGCATGGATCCCAGTCTTCACTGTCCTACTAACATATAACCAGGGTAATTTTTTAGACTCTTAGGGCCTCGGTTTCCATATATACAAAATTAAAGAGAAGTCCCTGTTAGTAATCAGTATAAGCTCCAATTCCAAGGATGCTATCGCATTGATTTTGATGTTGCATGTCAGCAGTGTTACATCTACAAAAAGGGATAGATGTCTGAAGAGTAGCTGGTTCTCAGGATACAACTAGTTCCATGTAATTTTCATGTATGATATGTAATTTTAGAAACCTCTTCCTTTTTAAGATACATAGGAAATATTTAATTCCAGAATATACAATCAAAGGTAAATGATTTTCTTTTGATAATTTAGCTTTATTTGTTAAAGCATTATTATTTTTATTTCCGATTTCTGGTTGAGTATCTGTGTGATGATGTAATGTCCTTATTTAACTTGGAATTGTAGAATCAGGTTTGTAGTGGTTGACCCCCTTTAATCCATCTTTTACACTCCTGCCAAGGTGACTTTTCTAAAATGCAAATCTATTCAAAGCTTCTTTCTTAAAATCCATACTTCTTGTTTACCTACAGTACATATTTAGTTTTTAAAAAACTGAGTAAAATTTTAATTTATAAAATAATATTTTATAAAATTTATTAAAAAGATTAATATTTTATAAATAAAATTATTTTATATAATAATTATATAATTTATTTTTTATATAATAATTTATTTTTAGGTGTTCTTCATATAAATAATTATTTATTTGACAGAGATCACGAGTAGGCAGAGAGAGGAGGGGAAGCATGCTCCCTGCTGAGCAGAGAGTCCAACGTGGGGCTCGATCCCAGGACCCTGAGATCGTGACCTGAGCTGAAGGCAGAGGCTTAACCCTCTGAGCCACCCAGGCGCCCCGGGCTTTCTTTAATAAAATAAGATACTTTGCCCTTATACCTACGACCACAAGCTGATATTAGATCTGTAGTTCTTATTCTCATATTTAAAAAGTAAGACTCCCGGTACTATAGGAGTTAAGGGTTGCTCCATTATACTTGCAGATTTTGAGGCAACCACTAATTCCTGTAACTAAAATATAAGAGAGTTATAAACTAATTTGGGTATTTCAGATCTTGGATATCAGTGATTGGTAGATTTTTTACCTTGGCTGCTTTTTGTATGGGACATGATTGTTGCCAACGTTTGTGTGTCTTTAGATTGTTTATTGGCTGAAGATTTATTAACTTGCTCAGGATCATTATCTACTAAGCAACAGGCTATAACTAGATTCAGGTCTGTTGTACTCCTGGTTCTATGCTTTTCCAAATACTCTACAGTGCTTTCTGAATATGACGCCTTACTCAGTGTATTAAAATTATTGTTTTTTTTTTTATATTTTATTTATTTGACACAGAGAGAGACACAGTGAGAGAGGGAACACAAGCAGGGGGAGTGGGAGAGGGAGAAGCAAGCTTCCCACTGAGCAGGGAGCCGGATGCAGGACTCAGGATCCTGGGTTCATGACCTGAGGTGAAGGCAGATGCTTAAAGACTGAGCCACCCAGGTGTCCCCAGTGTATTAAAATTATTAATAGATATTTTATTCATTTTACAAATTGAAGAAGCTAGGTTGTAATGTTTATTCATTCAGTTTTTTCAAAAAAAGCTAGAGAAGGGCTCCTGGGTGGCTCAGTGGGTTAAGCCGCTGCCTTTGGCTCAGGTCATGATCTCAGGATGCTGGGATCGAGTGCCACATCGGGAATCTCTGCTCAGCAGGGAGCCTGCTTCTCTCTCTCTCTGCCTGCCTCTCTGTCTACTGTGAACTCTCTCTGTCAAATAAATAAATAAAATCTTAAAAAAAAAAAAAAGCTAGAGAATTTGAGATTGTTTGGACGTTAGAGATCATTTAATCCAACTTCATTTTAGCATGTGAGGGAACTCATGCATGCAAGATTGAATGACTTGCTCAAGGTCATGTAGCTAATTGGTTAAGATTTTCTTTGTTAAGTTAGTTATACACATTGGTGTTACAAAAGCATTATTTGAAAGGAATACCAGGTGCCTAGTCCTGTCTCCTCCCTATAACAGGGGGAAAAAAAAAAAAAAGCCTGGAGTGGTTTTTAGAAAAGTGATGTTGAGGATCTCAGAGTCTTAAGGACATGGCTCAGAGAAAATCCAGACTTTGGATCATGACACGTGGAGATGCCTCAGTGCCTTTACTCACATAGTTCCCTCATCTTGGTTTCTTCCCTTCCTCTTTTTCTTTTTAAAAATCTATCCACAGTTAACTAATCTTGTGCCTGATGAGATTATTAGTAACCACTTAAGTGCTATCCATAAGCCAACTAAGAGAGATAGAAAAAAGCATAAAAGCTAGTCACTATCCTGAAGAGGCTTGGTTTATTTGCTAGTGGGAGACAGTGCATATTTAATTGCAAGGTAGTATGTAAAGATGCCAGTAGTGGTGCAGCTGTAGGAACTCAAAAGATTAGATAAGGGAGGACTGAGCTAGTGGTTACAGAAGTTTCTGCGTAGAAAAGATTGGAAAAAAGAAATAGTCTTTTTTTAAATTTTTTTAAGATTTTATTTTTAAGTAATCTGTACCCCCAGAGTGAGGCTTGAACTCACAACCCCGAGATCAAGAATCAAATGCTCTAATGACTGAGCCAGCCAGGCATTCCGATTTAAGTTAATTTTTTTTTTTTTTTTAATAGAGAGAGAGAGAGAGCACGCACGAGAGGGTGGGGGAGAGGTGCAGATGGAGAGAGAGAATTTTAAGCCAGTTTCATGCTGGGCTTGGAGCCTGACACAGGACTCCGTCTCATGACCGAGATCTTGACATGGGCCAAATCATGAGTCTATATTTAACAGACCGAGCCACCCAGGTGCCCCTAAGTTAATCTTTAAATAAGGAGTTGGAGTAAAACTCTTAATTAAACACGTTGAAACCCTTGCTATTTTATTTTGTTTTGCACACTTCCCTGTGGTCACAGTGGCCTTCTCTCTGCTTCAGGAGACCTGGAACATGTTCTTCCACACATACATGTCTCCCTCTCTTACTTCCTTCAAGTCTTAATTAAAATATTACCCCTTCTGTGAGGCCTTTACTGGCCCCCTTGTTTAGAATCCTAGCAGCCCTTCTACACATACTCTTCCTATTTCTCTTCCCTGTTTTGTTTCTTTGTTTTGTTTTTTCGGCTATCCAATGTACTCTATATTGGCTTTCCATGCCTATTATAAGATCCATGAGGGCAGGGATTTTTACCATTTTATTTAGTCCTGTATACCTAGCACCCATACAGTACCTGTTACAAACTGGGTGCTCAAATTTTTGTTGCATAAGACAACTGAACTTTAAAGCAGGAATCTGAAAACTATTTAACATTTTCTCCTTCCTTTTTTCCTTTCTTCCTGTTTTCCTGACTGGCATAGAGGAATAGGAACTTTCTCTTCCATTTTCTAAAAAAATTTATGGGACTTCAAGAATATCCTACATGGTAAAGTGCAGAAATTATAAACAGCTCAGTGTATTTCTACATGTGTAAACATGTAGTCACCAATCAGATCAAGATATAGAACACTTCCTCATGTTCTCTCCTAGTCAGAATTTTCCCAAAGTAACCACTCTTTAGACTTTTATCACAGTAGATTAGTTTTATTCTTGCTGAATGTCATACAAATGGAATCACCCTGGTTTCGTCTGCTCAGCATTGTGTCTGTAAGATTCATCCATGTTTTAAGTTAACAGTAATTCATTCTTTTTTTATTGTAGTGTAGTATTCCATTGTGTGAGTACATATGTTTTTCTGTTCTGTTGATACATTTGGGCCATTTCTGGTTTTTAGCTCTTAGGAACAAAGCTACTGTGAACAACTTTGTGCCTGTCTGTTAGTGTGCATAAAGATTACTTTCTTTGGGTGCCTGGTGGCTCAGTCATTTGACTGTCCAACTCTTGATTTTGGCTCAGGTCATGATCTCAGGGTCCCGGGACCAGCTGGGTAGGCCTCCTTGCTCAGCGGGGAGTCAGCTTGAGAATTCTCTATCCTCTACCTCTGCCGCTTCCCCTGCTCATGTTCTCTGTTTCTCTCTCTCTCTCTCTTAAATAAATAAATAAGTAAATAAATCTTAAAAACAAAACAAAAGATTAGGGCACTTGGGTAGCTCAGTCAGTTAAGCATCTTCCTTCAACTCAGGTCATGATCCCAGGGTCCTGGGATTGAGTTCTAGATCAGGCTCCTTTCTCAGCAGGGAGTCTCCTCCCTCTGCCCGCACCCGCCCCCCCTTCTTTTCTGTGTCTCTCTCTCAAAAATAAATAAAATCTTCAAAAAGATTAATTTCTGGGGCACCTGGGTGGTTGAGTCTGTAAGCAACTGCCTTTGGCTAAGGTCACAACCCCAGAATGCTGAGATCAAGTCCGAGTCGGGCTCCCTGCTCAGTGGGAAGCTTGCTTCCCCCTCACCCACTCCCCCTGCTTGTGTTCCCTCTCTCACCATATATCTCTCGGTCAAATAAATAAAATCTTTAAAAAAAAGATTAATTTCTTGGCTAAATAACTAGAAGTTAACCTCATCTCCATATATATATATATAGAGAGAGAGAGAGAGAGAGGGATACACATAATTCTTAATACCACATAGTTTTTAAGCACATGCTAGATGATCATTAAATGGTTGAAGATAAATCAGTGACTAATTATGTACTGTGAGATTATCTCAAACTTATTAAAAATATTGGAGAACCTTTTTTTTTTTTTTTAAAGATTTTATTTATTTATTTGAGAGAGTGAGAGCAAGTATAAGCAGGGGAGGGGCAGAAGCAGACTACCTGCAGAGCAGGGAGTGGAGCTCCAGGGCTTGATCCCAGTACCGTGGGGCAACAACCTGAGCCAAAGGCACACTCAGTTGATGAGTCTCCCAGGTGCCCCTGGAGAACTGTTTCTAAATCCATACTTTTTTCTTATGTCTGACGTTAAATATGGGTTCATCTAGGCTTTACACATTTCTCTTTCTTCTGGGATTGCCTTTTTTTTTTTTAAAGCCATATTCCTTATTACTTGCTCTCCCTCCTCTAGAAAATGGGAGAAATATGTGCAGGAAAGAGAAAATTCAAATTAATTTCAAGATGTGAATTTCAGAACTGGTTGCTGTTTTTAATTTTTCAATAAGTCTTTTTTTCCTGACATTTGGTACTACTGTACATTATATTTTTTCTAACGTTCTATACTCTTTTTGAAATCAGTTATACCAGTGCATTCATAACAGGTGGAAAAGCTGGGAGTCTTTTTTTTTTTTTTTTTGTCATGTGTTAGTGATGTTTTGGGGTATGTTAAGCAAAGCCTTTCTTTGATGGCCTTAAGTAATTCTAGAAATGGCTTTAGTTGGTGAAGCATGCAAATGAGAGCTACAATAATAGAAGAAATCTTGAGTAATATTTTTCTAATTCTGGGAAAGTTTACAGTTTTCTTTTGAAGTGATTTCTAAGCTAAGACTTGAAAGATGAGTAGGAAACAAGGTGGATAGGACACCTCAGAGGGAATGAGGTAAAAGAAGGTAGGTAGCCAACTACATTTGTAGGAGAGAGCAGGGCAGATTTGGGGATCTGCAGGCAATTTAGGAAGGCCGGAGCAGTGGTTTTCAAGCTGTAATGTGCATATGAATCTCCTAATAGGAGTGGGGCTTGTGAATTTGGGAGTTCTGACATGCTTTGGTGATGGGAATGTTGCTGGTTCAAGGATCACACTTTCTTGTAAACTACTGGGTTCAGATGTAGAAAGCAAGTGAGAAGGAAGGAGTGGGGAGTGAAAGCAAGGACCATCCATGAGTCTTAAAACCAACCGAAGGAATTTGGGCTTAAGGCATTGGCAACCCACTGAAGGGTGCCGAGAGTAATAGTGAACTTGTGATTTAAGTGGGCAGTGGTGGTAGAAATAACCTTTAAGGGTAGGCTTCGTCTACATTTGAAACATACAGATTAATGTCTGAGAAATGATAATTTACCTATTCATCAGTAACTATTTTTGTTCCCCAGGGGCAGACTCAATGTATTTAAAGGAAAAGTTTGGTTATATTTATGAACTAGATGTTATATGTTAGTTTCAGCAGTTCCTTCTTGCAGGGATAGTGTTTATCCTATTAAATATTATTATAATTTTATGTTATAATTTATCTCATAATTACATTATTAACCCTCTTCAATGGGATTAAATTTTTGTCCATTTTTGTACCAATATAATAGTCTGAAGTTTTCCTTTTTTATTATTTTGATTTAAAAATGAGCTAGCTAGTAGTGCTTATTGTATTGTATGGTAGTGCTTACTGTATGGTAGGAATGATCTTGATCCATAGTATGAGTAACTTGGGTTACTCTTCATTGGTTTCCCTAAATGTTATTAATTAGAAGGTTTTTAGTATTTCAACTGTTTAAACATAGTATCAGTTTTACAATATTATAAACTCCAGAATAAAGGTATGTGTTTATGTTTTACATATTTATATTGTATTTTCCCCTGATTGTGTAAGTTCTAGGTACTCTTTTTTTTTTTTTTAAGATTTGTATTTATTTATTTATTTGACAGATAGAGATCACAAGTAGGCAGAGAGGCAGGTGGAGAGAGAGAGGAGGAAGCAGGCTCCCTGCTGAGCAGAGAGCCCAACGTGGGGCTGGATCCCAGGACCCTGGGATCATGACCTGAGCCGAAGGCAGAAGCTTTAACCCACTGAGCCACCTAGGCGCCCGCTAGGTACTCTTTTAAAAACTTGGAGAAAGGTAAAATAAGCTCAGCCCAAATATAAGCATTACTGTCATTTTATGTCATTCTTCCTCCTCCCATGAATATATGAATATATTTATTTATTCATATGGATACTGTTTGTTGCCCCACCAAGGATTATATCCTGAGGACTTTTCTACTTTGTTAAAATTGTTTCAAAATCTAACTTTTAATAGTAGCACAGTTCTATTAAACGGATGTGTAGTGATTTAACCATTCTCATTTATTAAACATTTTTTTCCTCTGCTGCTAACATTGGAGAAAATCTTTGCATAAGTCATTCTCCATACCTGTTTTCTTAGGATGGGAATAAAAATGGTCAAAGGTAAGACCTTAAAAAAAAAATTAGGTATTGCCATACTGCTTTCTAGAAGGATCATGCCAATTTATATGCCAATATTCAGCTTTTCTAATTTGGTAAGCAAAAATGATCTTATTTTAATTTGTCTTTTTGATTGTAAGAGAAGTCAAACATTGTAAACTGTTTTTAAAACAATTACATGTTAAAATGTTTTAAATATATCTTTAAGAGAATCCTTTATACATTATATTGTAAGGTAAAATATTTTAACTGGAATTAATGCTTTCTTTTAATGGATAAATTAATTTTTTGAATAGTTTTTATAAAAACATAAAAAAACTCCAGGACCCAAACAGTTGCCTGAGAAGTAACCACTGTTAATCATTTTCTTATATATACTTTATATATACTTATATATACTTTCCAGAGTATGGTAGATCATGTATATGTGTATGTGTGTATTTGTATGCCAAAATGTTAGATAAATTATAGGGAACATTCATTAAAATACTGTCTAGTTCAGATGTGGTATTGTGTACTAAATTGTGTACTAAAAATTAGAAAGGGTCTAAATATGATTAGTATCTGGCTACTAGCCCAGAAAGAAGAAAAGCAGGGTCTGGCAGGATTTGGCAGTAATTTTCTATAAGACAAGTGGCCTTAGCTCTTTTTATTATTGGATCGATTCTTTGACAATAGCACTTCTGTTTATAGTACCAGTTCTGTAGTTCTGTTCCAAAAAGGAAAGCCAAGTTTATTAAAATTAGACAGTTGATGCCTGAAAGAAACTCTTTAAAGTATGAAACCTATTTGGAGGCATTTAGGGGAAAGACACTTTATTCTTTTTTTTTTTTTTTAAGATTTTATTTATTTATTTGACAGACAGAGATCACAGGTAGGCAGAGAGAGAAAGCAGGCTCCCTGCTGAGCAGAGAGCCCGATGCAGGGCTCCATCCCAGGACCCTGGGATCATGACCCGAGCCGAAGGCAGAGGCTTTAACCCACTGAGCCACCCAGGTGCCCCACGACACTTTATTCTTAGGTATTTTAGGATTTTTCTGCTTGACATTTTTAGCAGAACTTTCATGACTTTGTTGTTTAACATTGAAAGTTTGAATAAAATAAAATAAAATTTAATTGTTTTCCTAAACTCTTATTTACCTATTTCAGAAACCAGTCATCCATGATATAAACATATTTTTTAAATGATTTCCATGCTAATGGTACTATTTAATAGTAATTGGTCTCATACATCAAAGATTTTGAACTTGACTTGAATGTTACTCCTAAGTAAGTGATTTGAGCAATAAGAGAGCTTTTAATTGGATTTTAGAGAGTTTTAATGCTTTAGGCATAAGGATACTTGCTTTGCAGATAGATTTTTTTTAAGGCTCTTGTTTCCAAAAATAAAATTTGGGGATGACTATTGTTTACTGAATACTAACTCTCTGTGTGACCCACATAAGTAGGGGTATTATGAACATTCCTGTTTTCTAGAATTCATACCTTCTATTCCAGATTAATTATCAGGCTGTAAAGGCCGCTAAAGAATTTGTACCTAATAGTGGTTGATAATATTTGAGGTATTTTAGGAATTAATTTATCAGAGGTGAGAGAGATCATCTTAATTTTTTTTTAAAGATTATTTATTTATTTATTTGACAGAAATCACAAGTAGGCAGAGAGAGAGGAGGAAGCAGGCTCCCTGCTGAGCAGAGATCCTGATGCGGGGCTCCATCCCAGGACCCTGGGATCACGACCTGAGCTGAAGGCAGAGGCTTTAACCCACTGAGCCACCCATGTGCCCCGAGATCATCCTAATTTTTAAAAAACATTTAATTTTGAAAAACTTATGTACTGTATGTAAAAAAGTGTTTTAGCTACTGAAGTATAGACAATGTTGGAAAACAAGTAAAGACTGCAGAAAAAAAAAAAAAACCTGATGAGCTAGGTGTCCTTCCTGAACAAATGCTCAGACTTTTTTTTTTTTTTTAAGATTTTATTTATTTATTTGGCAGACAGAGATCACAAGTAGGCAGAGAGGCAGGCAGAGAGAGAGGAAGGGAAGCAGGCTCCCTGCCGAGCAGAGAGCCCAGTGTGGGGCTCAGTCCCAGTACCCTGAGATCATGACCTGAGCCAAAGGCAGAGACTTAACCTGCTGAGTCACCCAGGTGCTTCACAAATGCTCAGACTTTTTAACATGTTTGTTGTCGGTACTTAAAAAAGAAGGCGATGATCACTAGGAGCTAGCATGGGTTCCCAGAGAGCAAGTAACATCGTACTGGCCTCATTTCTTTTCTTACAGGGTCGGTAACCTGGTAGGTACAACAGGAGATATTCTGGCTGTATTATATCTAGAATTACAGCTACATTTATTGGATTTTTAATTTTGTGCTGGGCACTGGGTTAAATGCTTTTACATAGATTGTCTCATTTAGTGCTGTTTTACAAATGAGGGAAGGGACCCCCAAGGTTATACAGATAGCATTTGACAGCCTTTTATGATATCTTTATAGACAACTTAGAGAAATGTAGTGTGAATAATTGCATAGATAGGTGGATATGTGATTGATTAATGGGCTGATGTTAAAATTAAACTGCAGTTCATTCTTAGTGGTGTCCCTCAAGGTGCTGTCTTCCCCCATGTTCCATTAAAATGTTTATCCGTTACAAACTGTGAGGGAGTGCTAGTATGTTTTGTGGCAGAATCAAGCTCTTCCCTCTGTCCTCCCCCTTTATTTTTAATAATTAGAAAGACAGACGATGTCTAAGAAAATATTTGTTGTAATAAGTTTATATTTGACACGTATGTATTTGCTAGGGACAAGCAAAGCCCTGTAATTGATTTTTTTTTTCTCTTTAATCTGCACAATTACAGTGTTGGAGATTTGGAGGGATAACAGGTAGTTTGTTGTTGTTGTTGTTGTTAAGTAGGTATGTGCCTGGCTGGGTCTCCTTATTTGTCTGAAGTTGGTAAGTCATAGGTTTATTATAACTGCCCCAAAGGCTCTTACTCACTTAAATAATATTTTGAAGCAGGTTGTTTAAAACCTAGTTGATTATCCTTTTCTACTCTGCATTTAGCTGACTGTTCTCAGTTCTGTTTGCTGCTTTTTGAGGAGGATGTTGGTAGTGTATTTAGAGGAAAGTAATGGGAATGAAGCAGTGTCTTGAGACAAATATTTGCAAAATAATTGAAATATTTGAGATTTTCAGCCTGGAAAAAAGACTTTAGTCGGGTATATGATAATACTTTTCTAATTGGGTAATTGAATGATCTTTAATATTCTTCCTGACTCAGATCTGTGGTTCTGTGAAAAGCATGAAGGAATGAGACATGGAAAAGGGACTAAAACATATCTTTTGTATCCCCAGAGGCCAGAACTAGGAACAATGAATGAAAATTAGAGGAACGGAAATATTGGTACATAATGAAGATGTTTTTAACAATTGAAATAAAAAAGGAGTGGACATTTTCTCATTATGGTGTTAAAGTATGTACTGAATAGCATTTCATCAAGCTATTCTTATTCTCTAAGGACTTTTCCAACTCCCTTTTTTTTTTAAAGATTTATTTTTAAGTAATCTCTACACTCAGCGTGGGGCTTGAACCTCCAACCCCGAGATCAAGATTAACACGCTCCTCTGACTGAACCAGCCAGGTGCCGCCAATCTTCCTTTATTTCTTCATTGGTTATAATTTCCCATAGCAAAATTTTCTTGGGTATATCACTTACTCTCAGCACCTTAAGGTGTTATATAGTACTAAATGTTAGTAATAACATATTATTATGCTGGTAATAAATTTAAACAACAGCATTTTTCACTGCTAGATTGATAAAGATTTTAAAAGTTTGACAATATACAACAAAGACAAGGGTTTATAGAATCACTAACATCTAGGTAGGAATGTAAATTAGTGCAGTTTCTTTGGAGGACTTATTAAAATTTTAAGTGTTCATACATTCTGACTCAGTAATTTTATTTTATTTTTTTGTTTATTTGTTTTCTGACTCAGTGATTTTAAAGAACTTATCTTTGTTTATTAAGTGCCTGAAGTCCTAAGTAATTCTTAATACAGGTTAAATAAATTATTTACAGCCATATAGTGGGATGTCACACAGCTATAAAAGAAAGAGTAAAGGAGTACTTCTGCATGAGTTTATCTCTAACTTACTATTGAGTGAAAAAAAAAAGTTGCAGGACAGTATTTATTGTAAGCTGACATTACCGTAAAAAAGTAAGTTGTGAAAAAAAGTCAGTTGTGTATATGTGGATGTATATGCAAATACAAATGCACACATTATTAGATACATTTATGCTTCTATATTCATAAGCCTCTCAGGAAGGATACACAAGAAAAGAAGTAATTGCTTCTGTAGAGCAATTAGGAGATTAGCAGTTAGGAGATTAGAAGTCTGAGATCTCATTAAGACTTTGGTTTGCCTGAGTACACTTTTATGCCACCCAGACACACACACACACACACACACGTATAGGTCAAGATTGTATTGTAAAAATTTTTTTTATTTTGAAGTCATTACAGAGTCATAGGAAGTTCCAAAGTTAGTATGGAAAGGTCCCACATACCCTTCTTCCAGTTTCTTAGGTAACTATAGTACAGTATCAAAACCAGGAAATTGGCATTGGTACAACCCACAGATCTTGTTCAGGTTTCGCCAGTTTTACATGTGCTCATTTGTGTGTGTATATAATTCTTTTAGGTTTTATCAGATGTGTAGATTAGTGTAATCAACATCACAACTGAGATACAGAACTGTTCTCTCACCAAAAAGATCCTTGTGCTATACCCATCCATCCATCCTCTAGTCCCATTCAGTTCCCTAACCTCTGGCAACCACTAATCTTTATGCCATTTTTGAGCTTTGTCATTTCCAGAAGATAAATAAATGGAATAAAAACATATGTAGTCTTTGAGACAGACTTTTTTTTTTTTACTTAGTGCATTTCCTTTGGAATTCATCCAAGTTGTTGCATGTATCAATAATTGCTTTTTATTGCTGGACAATATCCCATGGTATGGGTGTACCAGAGTTTGATTTTGTTTTGTTTTTTGTTAACATATAATGTATTATTGGTTTCAAAGGTACAGGTCTCTGTGTACCAGAGTTTTTTATATCTTCACTCATTGTTGGAGATTTGGGCAGCTTCCAGTTTTGACTATTACAAATAACAGCTGTTATCAACATTTGTGTGCAAGACATGAGATTTCATTTCTCTGGGAAAAATGTCTAGGAGTGTGAATTGCTGGATATTATGGTAAATGTATTTAAGAAAGTATATTTTAAGAGGCTGCCAAACCATTTTCCAGAGTGGTATAACATTTTAGATTCCCATCATCATTGTATGAGAGGCCTAGTTTCTCTGTCTTCCTTGGCATTTGATATTGTCACTGTTTTTTACTTTAGGTGTTCTAATAGGTGTGTAGAAATATCTTTTTATGTGTGGTTTTTTTTTTTTAAGATTTTTTTTTTCAAAGATTTTATTTATTTATTTGAAAGAGAGAGACCACAAGCAGGCAGAGAGGCAGGTAGATAGAGAGTAGGGAAGCAGATTCCCCGCTGAGCAGAGAGCCTGATGCAGGACTCGATCCCAGGACCCTGAGATCACAACCTGAGCCAAAGGCAGAGGCTTAACCCACTGAGCCACCGAGGCACCTCTTTTTTAAGATTTTTCATTTATTTGAGAGAGAGCACAAGTGGGGCGAGAGGCAGAGGAAGAAACCGACTCCCTTCCGAGCAGAAAGTCCAATGTGGGGCTCAATCCTGGAACTCTGGGATCATGATCTGAATTGAAGGCAGCCACTTAACCGACTGAGCCACCCAGGGGCCCCCTCTCTTTATGGTTTTAATTTGCATTTCCTTGATGGCTAATGATGGTGAGCTTATTATTTTTGCCTTCTGTATTCTCTTTGGTGAAGTGTCTCATTTCTTTTCATTTAAAAATTTTTATTATTTTTTAAGATTTTATTTATTTGAGAGAGTGAGTGAGAGAGACCAAGAGAGCCCCTGAGCAGGGACAGAGGGAGGGGGAGAAGCTGACTCCCCTCCTGAGCAGGGAGCCTGTCACTGGGCTGGATTCCAGGACTCTGGGATCATGACCTGAGCCGAAGGCAGACATTCAACTGACTGAGCCACTCAGGCGCTTCTCTTCTCATTTTTTTAATTGCATTTTTTGTTTTACTATTGGATTTTGAGAGCTCTTTATCTGTTCTAGATCTGAGTCATTTGTCATAGAAGTGGTTTGCAAATCTGACTTGTCAAACTTATTGGCCTAAAGTTATTATGTTTTCCTATTATTCTTCTAATGGCTATAGATTTTATAATGCTGTCATTTCTTTCATTCCTGATATTGGTGTGTCTTCCTCTTTTCCCTTCTTCGTCTGGCTAGATGTTTAATAATTTTATTGCTCTTCTCAATGAACCAGCTTTTGGGTCCACTGAATTTTCTCTGTTCTTTCCATTTTCTGTTTTTTTTAAATTTCAGCTTTGGTTTTTATTATTTCCTTTATTTGGCTTACTTTGGGTTTAGTTTATTCTTTTTCTGGTTTCTAAAAGGTAGAAACTTAGGATAATTAATTTGAGACCTTTTCCAAATATAAGCAATTACTACTATAAATTTCGCCTTAAGTACTTCTTTAGGAGAATCTCATAAATTCTGATGTATTGTGCTTTTCTTTTCATTTAGTTATTAACACCTTCTGATTTGCCTTCCCCCCTTTTTAAGCCCACGAATTATGTAGAAGTGTTTTCTTTAATTTCTAGATATTTGAGGATTTTTCTACAATCTGTCTGTTACTGGTTTCTGTCTTAATCACACTATGAGCAGAGAACATACTTTGTCTAACTTAAATCATTTTGGATTTGTTTAGCCTTGTTTTGTTTCCCAGAATATGGTCTCTCTTCATAGGTGTACTTTTTTTTTTAAATATTTTATTTATTTATTTGACACACAGAGAGAGAATACAAGCAGGCAGAGGCAGAGGGAGAAGCAGGCTCCTTGCTAAGCAAGGAGCCCTATGCGGAGCTCTATCCCAGGACCCAGGGATCATGATCTAAGGTAAAGGCAGATGCTTAACTGACCGAGCCACCCAGGCATCCCAAGTTCTGTGTAATTTTTTTTTGTTTTTTTTTTTGAAGAGTTTATTTATTTGACAGAGATCACAAGTAGGCAGAGAGGCAGGCAGAGAGAGGGGGCGGGGAAGCAGGCTCCCCGCTGAGCAGAGAGCCAGACTCGGGCCTCTATCCTAGGACCCTGAGATCATGACCTGAGCCAAAGGCAGAGGCTTAACCCACTGAGCCACTTAGGTGCCCCACTTCTGTGTACTCTTGAGAGGCATGTGTATTCTGCGCTCAGGTAGAGTGTTTTAGAAATGTCAACCAGATCAAGTTGGTTGATAGTGTTGTTCAAATTTACTATCCTCCCTATTTTTCTTTTCTTTTCCTTTCCTTTTTTTTTTTTTAAACCTATTTGTTACACTCATTTTTGAAAGAGAAGTATTGGAAATTCTTACAGCAATTGTGAATTTGTCTGTTTCCCTATGTACTTCCTTCAGTTTTTGCTTAATGTATTTTGAAGCTCTGTTATTAGGGGTATAAGCATTGAGTATTGTTAGGTCTTACTGATAAAATGACTTGTTCATCATTATGAGATGACTGTCTTTATTCCTAGTTACAGTCTTTGCTCTAAGAATCTCCTTTGTCTTATATTAATATAGCTACTCCAGTATTTTTTCATATATCTTTTTCCATCTTTTTATTTTTAACCTACTTGTGTCATCTTCTTTATTTATTCATTTATTTATTTAGATTTAGTTGTTTGAGAGAGAGAAAGCGCAAGTAGGGGGAAGTGGGGGAGGGAGGAGCCTCAAGCAAACTCCTTGCCAAGGGCAGAGCCCGATATAGGGCTCAATGCCATGAGAGATCATGACCTGAGCTGAAATCAAGAGTTGGATGCTTAACTGACTGAGCGACCCAGGTGCCCCGTGTCTTCATGTTTAAAGTGTTTCTTATGGGCAGCTTCTAGTTGGATCACGTTTTTTAATCCAGTTTGATAGTATCTTGTTTTTTTGTTTGTTTGTTTTTTAATATCTTGTCTTTTAAGTAGATTCTGTAGATCATATACAGGCATACTTTGGAAATAGTGTGAGTTTAGTACCAGACTGCTGCAGTAAAGTGAATATTGCAATAAAGTATGTCACATGAATTTTTTGCTTTCCCAGTGTGTACAAAAGTTATGTTTATACTATCATATATACTCTATTAAGTGTGCAATAGTATTATGTCTAAGAGAACACTGAACATAACTTAATTTAAAAATACTTGATTCCTAAAGTTGGTAACCATCTCATCTGAGCTTTCAGTGTTGTAATCATTCTTCACAGATCACCATAACATGGAGTAATAATAAAAAAGCTTGAAATACTGTGAGAATTACCAAAATGTTATAGGGACACATGAAGTGAGCTAATGCTGTTGGGAAAATGGCACTGATGGACTTGCTCAACAGTGTTGCCATAAACATTCAGTTTGTAAAAAACAATATCTGGCAAGTGCAATAAAGTGAAGCACAATAGGAGGTATGCCTGTGTGTCTGATGTGATTGTTGATGTTGTGTTTTGTGAATCTGTCATCTTGTTACTTGCATTTGTCCTGTGCTTTGTTCCTTCTTTTTTCTGTCTTCTTTTGGCTTAGTTGAGTATTTTCTATGATTCTGTTTTATCACATCAGTTGCCTAATATTAGCTGTAACTGCGTGTTTGGTTATTTTAGTGGTTGCTTAGATTTACAGTATATAAATGTCTATAGTATATATCTTTCATTTCACTTTTTTTTTTTTTTTAGATTTTATTTATTTATTTGAGAGATCACAAGTAGGCAGAGAGGCAGGCAGAGAGAAAGAGGGAAGCAGGCTCCCTGCTGAGAAGAGAGCCTGATGTGGGGCTCGATCCCAGGATCCTGGGATCATGACCTGAGCTGAAGGCAGAGGCTTAACCCACTGAGCCACTCAGGTGCCCCTCATTTCACTACTTTCAAAGATAATGTCATTTTATGTATAGTATTATGAACCGTACAAAAGTGTATATACTTCCATACTCTTTTCTTAGCCTTTATGCCATTGTTGTGATCCATTTTACTTATACATGATATAAAACCTCATTACATTGTTATTTTTTTAAACAGTTATCTTTTAAAGAGGTTTAAATACTAAAACAAAATCTTGAATATTTACCCTTGAAATGATCACTTCTGGTGTTCTGCATTCCTTTATGCAGATCCGTATTTGTATATGTGGATTTTCCTTTTGGCTAAAGAATTTCCTTTAACATTTAAAAAATGTAGGTCTGCTTGTGATGAAGTCCTTCTACTTTTCATGTCTAATATTTCCATTTTTAAAAAATCTTCCATGTCCTTAAGTTTTTAACATGCGGAATGTGGTTATAATGACTATCTTATTGTCCTTTTATGCTAATTCTAATATTTGTATCAGTTCTGAGTCTTTTAAAAATAATTGTGGTAAAATATGCATAACATAAAATTTAACATTTTTAATCATACAAATAAGTGAAATTTAATACATTAACAATGTTGTACAACCATTGACACTATATATTTCTAGTACATTTTATCACCACAGTTTTAAGTCTTCCGGCCTATGAACACGCGATGTCTTTACATTGATTTAGGTCTTAATAATTTCTTTCACCAGTCATTTGTCCCTTGCAGTGTACATGTCTTAGAGTTACTTGGTTAAATTTATTCCTAAGTGTTTTTTTCTTTTTGATGCTGTTGGAAGTGACATTGTTTTCTTACTTTCCTCTTCAGATTGTTCTTTGCTAATGTGTAAAATATAGCTGATTTTTATGTGTGGATCTTATATTCCACAACTTTACTGAATTTTATTAGCTCTAATGATTTTTCTTGTAGAGTCTTTAAGATTTTCTGTGTACGTAGTTTTACTTCTTTCTTTCCAATTTGGGTGCCTTTTATGTATTTTGCCTTGCCTCACTGCTCTGACTGGAATTTCTGGTACAGTGTTTAAATAATCTTGTTCTTAATCTTAGTGAGAAAGCTTTATTTTCCCAACTTTGCTGAGCATTTTTTTTTTATTATTATGAAAGGGTGTTGGATTTTGTCATGCCTTTTTTACATTAACTGAGATGATCATGTTTTCCTCCCTTCATTGTATTAATAGGATGTATTACTATTGATTTATTTTCATGTGTTGAACTTTATTTACCTTTGCAGTCTTGGAATAAATACTACTTGCTCAAAGAATATAGTCTTTTTACTATGCTGCTGGATTACATTTACTAGTATTTTGTTGAATATTTTTGCATCTGTTTAAAGGGACATTCATTGATAGTTTTCTTGTATCTTTGTCTGGCTTTGGTATCAAGGCAATGTTTATATCTTAAAATTAGTTAGGAAGTATTCCTTCAGTTTTTGTGCCAGAGTCTGAAAAGGATTGGTGTTAATTCTTTGGGAGGTTTTTGATTACTCATTCAGTCTCTTGTTATAGATCAGTAGATCATGTCTTTTAGGAATTTGTGCATCTCATCTAGGTTATCTAATTTGTTGGCATTCATTTGTTCATAGTATCCTTTTTTTTTCTAAGATTTTATTCATTTATTTGACAGAGATCACAAGTAGGCAGAAAGGCAAGCAGAGAGAGAGAGAAGGAAGCAGGCTCCCTGCTGAGCAGAGAGCCCGCTGCGGGACTCAATCCCAGGACCCTGAGATCATGACCTGAGCCAAAGGCAGAAGCTTAACCCACTGAGCTACCCAGGCGCCCTGTTCATAGTATTCTTTTATGATCCTTTTTATTTCTTTAAATTCAGTGGTAATGTCCCATGTTCATTTCTAATTTTAGTAGTTTGAGTCTTCTCTGTATTTTCTTAGTCTAGCTAAAAGTTTGTCATTTTATCTTTTCAACTACCAACTTTTGGTTTCCTTGATTCTCTCTGTTGTCTTTATATTCTCTATTTAATTTATCTGGACTCTAATCTTTATTATTTACTTTCTTTTACTAGTTTGCTCTTCTTTTTCTAGTTCCTTAGTTAGATTGCTGACTTGAAAACTATTTTTTCCTGTAGATGTTTGCAATAACTTAGTTGTTTGAGTCTGTTTTAAGAGCTTGTTAATTTCCATTTATCTATAGTTTTCTAGTTTTCTTTCTGTTACTGAGTTTAATTTTATTCTATTGTGTCCAGAGAATATACTTTGTATGATTTCAGTCTCTTAAATTTATTGAGACTTACTTTTGTATGTAGCCTAACCTATGGTTTATCTTGAAAGTGTTCATATGCGGGGCACCTGGGTGGCTCATTTGGTTAACTGTCTGCCTTCAGCTCAGGTCTTGATTTCCAGAGTTCTGGGATTGAGCCCCATATCCAGCACTCTGCTCAACAAGGAGCCTACTTCTCTCTCTCCTTCTCCCTCTGCGTGGCGCTCCCCCAGCTTGTGTTCTTTCTGTCAAATAAATCATTTAAAAAAAAAAAAAAAAAAGGAAGTGTTCATGTGAACTTTAGAAGAATATTCCAGAATCCCCTGTTGTGCTGTTGAGTGGCATGTTCTGTGTTTATGTGTTAGGTCTGGTTGGTTTATAGTGTTGCTTATGTCTTCTATTTCCTTAACTAATTACCTGCCTGGTTTTTCTACTGAAAGTGGGATATTGAAGTATCCAGCTATTACTATAGAATGTTTCTCCCATCAGTTCTATGAGTTTTTGCTTTATATATTTTGAGGGTCTGTTGTTAGGTGCACATGTTTATATTTGATATATTTTCATGCTGGATTTACCTTTTATCGGTGTATAATATCTTTTGTCTCTTGTGACTATTTTTGACTTAGTCTATTTTGTCTGGGGTGCCTTTGTGACTCAGTCAGTTAAACATCCAACTCTTGGTTTTGGTTCAGGTCATGATCCCTGGGTTAGGAGATGGAGACCTGAGTGGGGCTTTGTGCTCAGCCTGGAGTCTGCTTGGGATTCTCTCTCTCTCTTTCTTTTTACCCCTCCTCCTCTGCCCCCTACTTGTGCTCTCTTGCTTTCACTCTTTCTCTCAAATAAATCTGAAAAAATTAAGCCTTATTTTGTTTGATATAAATATAACCACTTTAGCTCTCTCTTGGTTACTGTTTGCAAGGAATGTCTTTGTTCATTTTTTTGCTTTTAGCCTCTGATTCTCTGGATCCAGAATGAGTACCTTGTAGACAGTATGTAGTTCAGTCATCTTTTAAAATCCTTTCTACCAATCTCTGCTTTT
Organism: Mustela putorius furo; assembly: GCF_011764305.1. Lineage (NCBI taxonomy): Eukaryota > Metazoa > Chordata > Mammalia > Carnivora > Mustelidae > Mustela > Mustela putorius. The sequence continues at coordinate 12,299,356 of NW_025422045.1, forward strand.
TTTTTTTTTTTTAAGATTTTATTTATTTGACAGACAGCAAGAGGGAGAGTGCATACACAAGCAGGGAGAGCAGCAAAGGGAGAGGGAGAAGCAGACTCTCTGCTGAGCAGGGAGTCCGATGTGGGGCTCGATCCCGGGACCCTGGGATCATGACCTGAGCCTAAGGCAGGCACTTAACTGACTAAGCCACCCAGGCAACCCCAATCTCTGCTTTTTAATTGAGGAATTAAGCTGTTTACATTTAAAGTAACTATAGGGAAGGGCTTTTTAATAAAAATATATATACTTTTTAATATATATATATACATATGTATATATATATATGGCTCAGTGGGTTAAAGCCTCTGCCTTCCGCTTGGGTTATGATCCCAGAGTTCTGGGATCCTGCGCCTCATCAGGCTTTCTGCTCAGCGGTTAGCCTGCTTCCCCCTCTTTCTCTGCCTGCCTCTCTGCCTGCTTGTGATCTCTGTCTGTCAAATGAGTAAATAAAATCTTAACTTAAAAAAATGTATCCCTTTTGTTCTTCAGTTCCTCCATTACTCCCTTCCTCTGCATTTATTTTTTCTAGTGTACTATTTTGTTTCCCTCTCTTATACTTTTAAAGAAAGGTTCTGGGAAGCCATGGTAAGGGAGAACCAAGTGGTGGTTAAAGCAAGAACTATTTTAGCCAGTTGAGGGGGTGAAGAACATCTCAAATAGAGAATATCATAAACAGAAGCTTAGAAGGTACCCAGTGTTGGAGAACAGAAATTACAGTGCTGTTTAGGAATTTAAGTGTATCCTTGTTTGAGATTGTCAAAGAACAAAATTGAACTGAGTAAATTTGAAGATCTAATTGGCTTTATTAAGTGATTTATGAATTGGGCAACTTCTTATCTAGCAAGTAGAGGGGAGCTCCAAGGGTCTGCACAAACTGCAAGTTTTTTTATAGGAAGGAAGTGGGGCAAGAAAGTTATTAGTGAAAGAAAAGAAAGGATTGTTCCAAGCAAGATCACCTTCCCTTAGGTAGAAGGGCAAGAGGTATTATTAGCTGGATTTCCTCATCTTTCTTTGGGAGATGGAGAGGATTCATGTGAGAGATTACCGCACTGGTGCTTATCAAAAAATTCCTGATGGACATGTTAAGACTTACATTTCTGTGGGAGGTTGAAACTGCAGTTAGGTTAGGGGTTAAAACCCTGGTTGGGTCTTTGCCTTCCCCAAGTGATGCCATTTTGGGCCTGTAGTTTTCTTTTTAACAGTGTTTTTGTAGACTTCCTCCTTTTAGTAGCACTTAGAATTAACAAATATTTTCTGTATTTTGGCATCCAGAAATTTTTCATAAAAATGAACATCAGACCCAAGACTGAAATCAGTAGTTGGTTCCCAAGACCAAGACTGATCCTGAACCATTAACAGTGATTTTTGTTGCAGCTTCCCAAACACTTCCTCAATTTTAGTTGTTGGGCATACAATGCAAAATAATGACACCTCTCCCCCTCATGGACTCTGCCTCCCTCCAGCTCTTCCAGGAATATCCAAGTCAGAGAAAATATTAATTATAAAATTATTAATTAAAATTTTTATTAATTATAAACATTTTAGTTATAAAATATAAGCATACAGTTGTTACATTGCTTTTCCAAAATTCTGTTTTCTTTTTTCATTTTATATTACTACATCTAAATTACCTGCTGGGGTGTCTGGGTGGCTCAGTGGCTAAGGTCATGCCTTTGGCTCAGGTCAGGATCCCAGGGTGGTTCAGTGGCTAAGGTCTGCCTCTGGCTCAGGTCATGATCCCAGGGTCCTGGGATTGAGCCCTGCTTCTGGCTTACTGCTCAACAGGTAGCCTGCTTCTACCTTGCCCACTCCCCCTGCTTGTGTTCCCTCTCTCTGTCAAATAAATAAATAAAATCCTAACTAACTAAAGAAATAACCTGCTAATAGAATAAGTGTTCTTAAATTTTTTTTTAGAAATCCAAAAGTTCATTTTAGTTCTTAGGCATCTTTTGTAATTCATCAGCTAGATGTATTATCTCAGTGTCTGTTTCAGCTAGGCTTCTTTTGGCTCTGAATATCAAAGGCCCATTCCAAATATGTAACAAGAAAGATTTTTGTCTTAACATAACCGGCAGTGTTAAAGGACAGTAGTCTTCAGGATTCGCTCTTTACTACCCTACTGAAGACACCAAAAATTCAGATTCTTTTTTTTTTTTTTTTAAATTTTATTTATGTATTTGGCAGAAAGAGACACAGCAAGAGAGGGAACACAAGCAGGGGGAGTGGGAAAGGGAGAAGCAGGCTTCCTGTTGAGCAGGGAGCCCAGTGTGGGGTTCAGTCCCAGAACCCTGGCATCATGACCTGAGCGGAAGGCAGACGCTTAACGACTGAGCCACCCAGGCATCCCAAGAATTCAAGATTCTTTGCGTTGTTCTACTTTAGGTTCCATAATACTGGCTTTATGCCAAGGAGGGACTTTCTCTGTAGTTGTATGATGGTTGCCATGAAGGAACCATATGTTCTACAAGGAAGAAAAGTCTGGCATCTGTAGAGGCTGCTTTTAGGCAACAAGTTTCAGCAATGGAAACCTGAATAAGATAAAAAGGCCCCAGGTGACCACTGAGCTAAACGCAAACAGGCATTGCAAACAGGCTCAATAAGCAGCCTACCTCAAAATAACCATAGGCCCTAACTGGCCAGTTACAACCAGACACAGCTCCTTCCTTCCTTCCTTCCTTCCTTCCTTCCTTCCTTCCTTCCAAGATTTTATTTATTTATTTGACAGAGAGAGATCACAAGTAGGCAGAGAGAAGGGAAAGCAGGCTCCCTGCTGAGCAGAGAGCCCAATGCGGGGGGGGGGGGGGGGGTGTTCAATCCCAGGACCCTGAGGTCATGACCTGAGCGTGGAAGGCAGAGGCTTAACCCACTGAGCCCCCCAGGCACAGTTCCTAAGTTTACCAAAGAAAGGAAAATTCGTATGTCTGCATAACTCCCTCACTCTGCACTTAACTGCTGCCTCATCATAGATAATCTTTGTTGCTGTCCTGCCTGCTGCTCCCTTGAATTCAGTAAACTTTCATCTCCTTTGCTCTCCCTTGGGTGAATGCTTTTACCACCAGAGGCATCAGCCTCTGCCCAATCAGAGTGCCCCATGTTTAGTCGTCCCCCCCCCCCCCATCCAGTGGGACACGCCACAGCTTCCTCTGGACAGAAAGGACAAACTTAACCAGAAGCTACCAGAAAACTTTTCTTCCTGTCTCTTTGGCATGATTGCCCTTATTTCTGAATTTCTGGCAGTGAGGGTGAGCTGAAGTCAGCTTTCCTAGTTGCTGCTACGTAGAGTTGTGGAATGGATATTGGAGCAGTCATAGTGTCTGCTTTGGTTGTGTCCTAGTGCTCTGAGGTTTCTTATTCATTCTTTTTCTGGTAGACTTTTATAATGAGTCAAAATATGCTTAGTCATATTTTACTGATTTAATTGCCTATGTTCAGAGCTTTCTATCATATAAAGCAATACAGCAATTAGTAAGCATTCCTTTCTTTAAAAAGAGAATCTTGAAATAGTGAAAAGATTGGAGATAGTTGGCAAATTTGAATCTGTTTCTCCTTATAACCAATAATTTTTAACCCCTTTCACCTCCAGATAATTGACTTAGCTGCCATTTACATAGAGACTTCAGTGATTTGATTTGTATCTCCTTTCTCTCTTCAAAAATTGCCTGGAGCATTGTGATAAAGTAGAAAGTGAGTTGGATTGTGATTAGGGTTCCAGTTATGTTTGATCATGGGCAAATCACTTCATCTCTCAGACCTTCAGCTGTCTTCTCTCTAAGATGAAATATCTTCTCGTGAAGTTGTTCTTATAGGAGTCAAATAAAATGATGTGAAAGAAATATGAGAAGTATGGAGTAACACAATTTTAAATTGTCTTAATTGTTACACTAATTAAAGAGTGGGCATTTAAAGGAGGAAAACCTAAAAAAAAAACCAGAAGATTCTAGTCCTAAAAAATAATTGATCTTAGGTTTTGAGTATTCAAGAGCTATCAGTAGAAGATAAAGATGTGTGCAGCTTTTTTGAAATTAGATGCTCAATGAGTAAAAGATGTTTTATTGTAAACAGTTGTTTGAATGCTTGATTCTACTAAGTGTATCCTAGTAGCAGCTTTTCAGGTATTACCTACAATATTTTTACTTCAGATTTTTGCCTTGATTAAAGCTGTTTTCGAAGATAGCAGCCATAGAGTAAATGTAAGCTGTAGTGCTTTATGTTGCTTGCAGGGTTGATGGATTTATTTATTTATTTATTTATTCCAGTTATTGACTTTTCTCAAATGCACTTTTTCCTTCTTTGGGACATTATTCTTTTGGAGAATCCTGAGGTCTCCCACAGAAATGTGGGTGGAGTTTGATTGCTATTGCCAAAGGAGATTTGCATTTCATTTCTGAGAACTCTAATAAGCAAAAATTCCTCTTTGGTGTTGAATGAAATTAAAGTGATGGTGAGGAATTTGACTTTTCAAATACTATTTAATATAGTCATCATGTCTTAGGTTAATGTACAAGTGGAATCTGAATATATTAATAAACTATGTTAAATACAGTTTTTGTATTTTATTACATTAAAATCTGAAAACATAGATGCTCCTTGAATTGACATCATTTACCTTTTTGTTTTGACCTAGTTGCTGCTCTCTGTCATGTTGGATGTGGTTCTAAATGAGAAGACCAGCTCTGTAATTTGCCTTTTTTATATGAAAAAGATTGCTTATAGATTTCGGAAGGAAAAAGGAACTAACGTATGTTGACTTTGTTACTATGTACTAACATACCAAGGACCTAATATTTATGTACTTTATTCTTCCTTCAGCCTGATGGGAGAGTATTAATATCCCCATTCTGTACCAGAAAACATTGAAATTTAGAGACTAAATAACCTCACAATTACTGCAATGGAGGAATCAATCACACTCTCCCTCCATGTCTTGCTCATTCCTTCATTACATTTCTTAGACTGCTTTCATGTAATTATTACATCTTTTTTTTTTTTTTTGAGGAAGATTTTATTCTTCTTGCAAATGAAGAAAAGTGTTAACATGAGTATATAAAGAATAAAAAAATTAGAACATGTATTCTGCATTAAAGGATAGAATCTTATATAAAGGTTTTTTTTAACAATTCATTTTTAACGTAAACCAATTTTGCTTTTCTCATAAAAACACCACTTGGTCATGATGCATTATGCTTTTTATGTATTGTTGGGTTTGATTTATAGAAATGTTAAGAATTTTTGTGTCTATATTCATGAGAGATTTGGTCTGTAGTTTTTTTAGGATGCCTTTGGTTTTGATATCAGGACAAAGATGGCCTTGTAGATTAAGTCAAGAAGTATTCCCACCTTCCTTTTCAATTTTCTGGATTTTTTTAGGTTTGGTATTATTTCTTATATTTTAGGTAGAATTCACCAATGAAGTCAGTTGGGCCTGGAGTTCTGTCTATGGAAAGATTTTAAACTACAATTGCAATTTCTTTAACTGATAATGGGATTATTCTGTTTATTTCTTCTTGAGTGAGCTTTGGTAGTTTGTCTTTCAAGGAATTTATCTGTTTCATCTGAGTTGTTAAATTTATTGGCATAGAATTGTTCATAACATTTTCTTCCTTCCTTCCTTCATTCATTCGTTAAAGATTTTATTCATTTATTTGACAGCACGCACAAGCAGGGGGAGCAGCAGGCAGAGGGAGAGGGAGAAGGAGGCTTCCAACAGAATAGGGGGAGCCCAATGTGGAACTTGATCCCAAGAACCCAGGATCATGACCCAAGCTAAAGGCATTTGCTGCTCAACCAACTAAGCCACCCAGATGCCCTCCCTTATTCTTCTAATGTTTATAATTTTCTCTCTCCTATTTCTTTCTTTCTTTTCTTTTCTTTTTTTTTTTTTTCCTATTTCTGATATTGGTGTTTTGCCTCTTTGCCTTTTTTCCCTCCTGATTAGTCTGGCTAGAGGTTTCTTGGTTTTAGTTATATCAAAGAACCAGCTTTTGGTTTCATGGACTTAAAATTTTCTTTTATTTTTTTTAAAAGATTTTATTTATTTATTTGACAGAGAGGGGCACAGCGAGAGAGGAAACACAAGCAGGGGAGTGGGAGAGGGAGAAGTAGGTTTCCTATTGAGCAGGGAGCCCAATGTGGGCTCTGTTCCAGGATCCCAGGGATCACAACCTGAGCTGAAGGCGGACACTTAATGACTGAGCCACGGAAGTGCCCCTGAAAATTTTTTTTTTAAGATTTTATTTATTTATTTGACAGAGAGAGATCACAAGTAGGCAGAGAGGCAGGCAGAGAGAGGAGGAAGCAGACTCCCTGCTGAGCAGAGAGCCTGATGTGGGGCTCGATCCCAGGACTCTGGGATCATGACCCGAGCCGAAGGCAGAGGCTTTAACCCACTGAGCCACCCAGGCGCCCCTGAAAATTTCTTTTAAAACAGACTGTTTTTTAGAGTAGTTCTAGGTTCCCAGCAAAGTTGAGTGGAAAGTACAGATTTTTCTATATACCTCCTGCTCTCACGTGTGCACAATCTCTTCCACCACTAATACTCAGTGAATCTACATTGACATATCATTATCACCCAAAGTCCATAGTTTACGTTAGGATTCACTCTTGGTGTTGTATGGGTTTGGACAAATGTTTAATGACCTATATTCACCATTATAGCATTATATAGAGTAGTTTGACGGCCCCCAAAATTGTGTGCAGTGCCTGTTCATTTCTCCCTCCCCCAACTCAGGGCATAGTTTTGACTTTTCCAGAATGTCATATGCCTTTCACATTGGTTTCCTTTATTTAATAATATGCATTTAAGTTTCCTCCATGTCTTGTCATGGCTTGATAGCTCTTTTTAAAACCCTGAAGAATATTCCATTGTATAGATGTTCCACAGTTTACCCATTCAACTACTGAAGGACATCTTGTTGCTTGCAAGTTTTTGTTTTGTTTTGTTTATAGATTTTATTCACTTATCACACAAAAAGAATTTTATTCGCTTATTAAAGAGTGCACATGAGCCACTGGGGGAGAGGCAGAGGGAGATGGAGAAGCAGACTTCCTGCTGAGCATGGAGCTGGATGTCAGGCTCCATTTCAGGACCCTGAGATCGTGACCTCAGCTGAAGGCAGATGCTTAACTGACTGAGCCACCCAGGCACCCCTCAAGTTTTGACAATTATAAATAAGGCTTATATAAATATTAATGTCCAGGTTTTTGTATAGAGATACATTTTTCAACTCATTTGGGTCAATTGGATTGTATAAGAATATGTTTTGTTTTTATGGGGCACTTGGATGCCTTGAGCTCAGATCTTGATCCCAGAGTCCTGGGATCCAGCCCCGCATCCTGCTTTTCCCTCTCCCTCTCTGCCTGTTCCTCCCCGTGCTTGTGCTATCTCTCTCTGTCAAATGAATAAATAAAATCTTAAAAAAAAAAAAAAGTTTCGTTTTATAAGACACTGCCAAACTGTCTTCCAAAGTGTCTTTACCATTTTACATTTTACTGATCTCAAGAAATTAGCTTTTTTTCTACCTGTTTTCTGTTTTGTTGTCCTAACCTTTTATTCTCTTTATCCCCGACATGTTCTGCTTACTTTTTTTTATTTTTTTTTACAGAAAAGGAGAGAACATTTATTTACTGTTTAGGTTTATTTTGCTCTTCTCTTACTAATTTCTTAAGGTGGAATCTTAGGTCGTTGATTTCAGACTTTCTTTTTTTTTTTTTTAAAGATTTTATTTATTTACTTGACAGAGAGAAATCACAAGTAGATGGAGAGGCAGGCAGAGAGAGAGAGAGAGAGAGAAGCAGGCTCCCCGCTGAGCAGAGAGCCCGATACGGGACTAGATCCCAGGACCCTGAGATCATGACCTGAGCCGAAGGCAGTGGCTTAACCCACTGAGCCACCCAGGCGCCCCAGACTTTCTTTTTTAAGATACAGATGTTTCTAGATGTCTGGGGATTTTGAAGATGTTCAGATTTTAATTTGTAATTTAATTCCTTTGTAATAATAGACTTTTTTTATGATTTAAACTTCTTAAAATTATTGAGAATGGTTTTGTGGCTCAGAATATAGTCTCTTGGATAATGGTTCTGTGTGTATTTGAAAATAATATATATTCTGCTGTTGGTGGAATGTTCTTTAAATTCAGTTAGATCAAGTTGGTTGATAGTATTGTTCAAGTCTGCTATATCCCTACTCGTTTTCTGTGTACTTGTTCTATCACATATTGAGACCGTAGTGTTGAAATCACTGACAATAATTATGGTTTTGTCTATTTTTCCTTGCAATTTTATCAGTTTTTGCTTTATGTATTTTGAAGCTCTTTGGTTTAGAATTCTTACATCTTTATGATTAAATTGATTCCTTTATCATTATGAGATGACCCTTTTTATCTTTGGTAATAGTCTTAGCTATGAAATATACTTTATCTGATATTAAGAGAGCTATTCCAGCTCTTTTTTTTTTTAAGATTTTATTTATTTATTTGACAGACAGAGATCACAAGTAGGCAGAGAGGCAGGCAGAGAGAGAGGAGGAAGCAGGCCCCCTGCTGAGCAGAGAGCCCAACGTGGGGCTCCATCCCAGGATCCTGGGATCATGACCTGAGCCTAAGGAAGAGGCTTTAACCCACTGAGCCACCCAGGCTCCCCTATTCCAGCTCTTTATTGATTAGTGGTAGCCTGGTATATTTTTATAATCCTTTAATTTTAACCTTTTTGTCTTTTATATTTAAGGTAGATTTCTTTTAGACAATATTTTAGACAATTTGATAATCTCTTCCTTTCAGTCAGGTGTTATATAATGTGATTGGACTTATGTCTGCCATCTTGCTAATCTTGCTATTTGTTTCCTTTTTTCCATCTCTACTTTTTTTACTCTTACCATCTTTTTTTTTTTTTTAAGATTTTATTTATTTATTTGACAGAGAGAGATCACAAGTAGGTGGAGAGGCAGGAAGAGAGAGGGAAGCAGGCTTCCTGCTGAGCAGAGAGCCCGATGTGGGGCTCCATCCCAGGACCCTGAAATCATGACCTGAGCCGAAGGCAACAGCTTGACCCACTGAGCCACCCAGGTGCCCCACTCTTACCATCTTTTAAATTGAGTACATTTAGTATATGATTTTATCTTCACTCTTGCCTTATGAGCTATAACTGTGTTTTTTCTTTTTCAGTGGTTGACATGGATATAATAAGTGCCTTTAACTTACCACAGTCTTTCTACAAATAATCTATCACTTCATGTATAATGTGTGACTTTAAGCACAGTATATTTTTCCCTTATCCCATTACTTTTCCAAATGTTATCATATGTTTTACTTCTATATATTTTACAAACCCCATAATAGATTATTCTTTTAAAATAAGGAAAATCTGGGCACCTGGGTGGCTCAGTGTGTTAAGCCTCTGCCTTTGGTTCGGGTCATGATCTCAGGCTCTCTGCTCAGTGGGGAGGCTGCTTCCCTCTCTCTCTCTGCCTGCCTCTCTGCCTACTTATGATCTCTCTCCCTGTCAAATAAATAAATAAAATATTTTAAAAATAAAATAAGGAAAATCTATTTTATGTTTATTGACATATTTACTTATTTTAGTGCTCTTCATTTTTTTGTATAGATTTATGTTTCTGTTTATCATCAGTTTTCTTCTGCAGAAATTATTTCTCCTCATTTTTTTAATGTACAAGTCTGCTGATGAGAAAGTCTCGCAATTTTATTTGTCTAAAAAGTATCTTATCAACATTTTGGAAAGATATTTTTTCTGGTACTGGATTTTAGTGTATTAAGAGTCTCCAGGACTGCCTTCAGGTTTGGTGGTTCGCTAGGAGAATTCTCAGGACTGGGTATATAGTTACACTCATGATTTATTACGGTGAAAGGATGCAAGGCCAAATTAGCAAAGGGAAAAGGTACGTGAGTAAAGTCTGGAGAAAACAAAGCACAGGAGTCTTCTAAGCATCTTCTCCCAGTGGAGTCACACAGGATATGTTTAATTTTCTTAACAATGAATTGTGTCAGCACATGAAAAATGCTGTCTAACAGAGAAGCCCATTAGAGACTCTGTGTCCAAAGTTTTTATTGAGAGTTGGTCACATGAGTATCCTCCGCCTAGCGTGCACCAAAATACCAGTCTCCTAGAAGGAAAGTAGGTGTTTAGCATAAATCATATTGTTTACACAAACACATTAGGTACAGTAAACCACCTGTATTAGTTAGAGAATGTTTTCTAAGGATAGCAGGCTTGAGCTTGGTATATTAATTCTCTTCTGTATCATAGGTCACTTTGTTTTTTACCTTTTTGCTAGATTTTAGTTTGTTGTCTTCTGGCTTGGATACCTTCTAAGGAGGAATTTGTAGTAATTCTTTGTTCCGTTGTGTGTAATGTACTTTTTCCTCCTGCTGCTTTTAAGGTGTTTCATCACTGTTTTCAGTAATTGGTTTATGAGGTACTTTATGTGTACGTGTGAATACGTTTTTGTGTTTATCTTGTGTGGGATTCCTTGGGCTTCTTGGAACTGTGAATTTGAGGTACTGAACAAATTGAAATTTTCTCAGCCATTATTTTTTCTGACATTGCTCTACCTCTTTTTTTTTCATGCTTCAGTTATGTTAGACTGCTGATAACTATCCCACAGGTCACTGTGTCTGTTCATTTGGGGAAGGGGAACATCTTTGTTACCCCGCTCTCCTTTTTTAAATAGTATTACTCTTTGGTCTTCAGGTTTACTTCTACAGTGGCTTATCTACTATAAATCCCTTCCAATGATATTTTTATTTTAGATATTATATTTTTCATCTCTAGATGTTCCATTTGATTTGTTTTTATAGGTTTCCTTGTCTCCTCATTATATTCAAATACTTTTTTATGTTATTGAGGAAATATATCACTTTTAACTATTCTCATATCTTCATCTGATTTGCTCCTCTCTTTCATTTCTGGTTCTATTAATACTAGCTATGGTTTTCTAGTTCATGGGTCACATTTTATTGTTTATTCATAAACCTATTTTTGTCTAGTATTTTAAAATATTTTTTCATTATTTTATGATTGTATTTTTGGTTATTGATTTTTGATTATTGTATGCTTATCTTTGTTTTATGTTTAATGGAATTTGCTATTACATTAAAGAATGTCAGAATTTTTATGGTAAACTGCTTAGTTACTTGCAGGTAAGTTTGGTCCTTTTATATCCTCTTTTTAAGCAGTTTCAGGGCAACCCCAGAATTGCCTTTACAGTAGGACTAATTTTTTTTTAATTTTTTTTAAAGTATTTTATTTATTTACTTGAGAGCACAGAGGGAAAGGGAGAAGCAGACCCTCACTGAGCAAGGAGCCTGCTCCTGAGTGGGGGCCGATCCCAGGACACGGAGATCATGACCTAAGGCGAAGGCAGATGCTTAACCAAGTGAGCCATCCAGGCACCCCTGTGGTGTAGGACCAAATTAACCTCACTTCTAAGGCATGGCCCTTCTGGGGTTACTGGTGGCTTCCATATTCAGCAAGATCTTTCCACTTTGGATTGGGGAAACTTTAACAATTCCTGGCCCTTTGTGAGCTCTGACAATTTTTATCTAACAGCTTCCTGGTAATATTCTTTCCTTAGAGTTTGATTTTTATTTTACCTCTTGCGGTTTCACTTTCTACATGTACAAATTGTATTCAGCTAAGATCCAATAGAACCCTCAGGCATTTTTTTTGGACCTCTTTCTTTGTGTAGATCTCTCCTCTCAGTTAGTCTGTATCCTACACCCACACACATAGTTCTAGCCGCCTTGACCTCTCTAAACTTTGATCTGTGTCTTTTTAACTCAGTAATAGTGCTGGATTCTTTTGGGGTTATCAGACTTCTCTGTACCATTGCCTGGAAGTTACCTCCAGGTGGAAAACTAGAGGTTTCTCTAATTTATTGCCCTTGATGAGCAGTAGTCTGGGATCACAGTCCTGTGTCGCCTTTGTTCAGTGTTTGAAAACAGTTGTTTCCTATATTTTGTCTAGTTTTTAGTTGTTGACACAGAAGAATAATTCCAGGCCTTCTTTGTCCTTCATGTTCAAAGTGGAAATCTCTCCATAAACACTAAATTTTTCCATTTACACTATAAATTTTCCTTTTTCTAAAGATGTGTGCAATTGTCATTTTCCAGAATATGTGCAAAATGTCAAGCCTCTCATTATATTCAGAAGATTGTCATGATGAATGTGATCAGGATTTCAGACTTCAAATTCTGCTTAGGTAGTTCTTAAAGCCACATAATCTTCCACTATGCCTTTGATGAACGTATATCTATACATACATGCATATGTGTGTGTGTGTGCGCGTGCGCACGCACGCATATGTATATATAATTTTATATATATACACACATGTATATATTTATATATCACAGTGAATGAATATATATATTTGATGAATATATATTTTATTGATGAATATGTATATAGATATATATATCTCACAGTAGATCAGGGCTCTGAATTGGTGAGGCAGTGGGGCACCTACAGTACAGAATTTAAGGAAACACTCTCAGGTGCCAATCCTGCACTTGAACTGCCTGTGGATTCAGAGCCTCCTTAAATATTGTGCCGTAGGCATCTTGCTTATCTTACTCTATTTCAGACTTTGCAGGGGATATTCCAGACAAAGATAATTTTTATTACTTAGGGTGTTGGTCCCAAACCACTATTAATTGCATCACATATTTCCTTTAGAGTAATTTTAAGTCTTTTTTTTTTTTTTTTTAACTTCCCTCCAACTGTTTATTTTCTTGAAGGAACTGGAAATAAAGTCTGATGTAGCATGTCAGTCCATAGATACTGGCTGAAAAATGGAAGTAACAAGAGTATCTGTGGTAGCAAATACTGTTTCAAAGAAACAAACCATGTGTAGTGAAGTACTATATATTTTTAGGTTAGTCTTTTCTGGTCCTAGAAGTGAATGGCTCTCCCTACTTAGGCCAGGTTCTATCAGTTCCTGTGTGCTATTGCTCACTGGACTGGCAGCCATATTTGCAGTTTGAGAGTCCCAGGTAAGCCTGACTTGGCTTCATAAATGAACCTAGATTTCTGCTAGGAGAACTTTTAATATGGGTGAGAGACACACAGGTTCTGATGATAGGAAGAACAAAGCTTTTAATCTCACACGGAATGTACTCTTTTTAAAGAGTTAGTCTCTTGACCCACTTTTGTATTGCTGTAGGATGCAGATAGAATTATAAAGGAATCCCTCTCTCCTCATCTTAGAATATTAGAGGACTTCATGAAGAAGTCCAGATGAATCAAGTCATGAAACTATTTGTTGATCTAAAGCTGAGTTGAACCTTACGGGAGATGGGCAAAAAGAATTCACTCTTATTTCATTCTGAATTTCCAGGGTTGTTCAGATAAGGACCTAGTATGAGTTTTAGAAGTGATTTTTACCTGGAATTGACTTTGTTAAATATCTTCTTCTGGCTGCAGTGGTATTAAGTATCTGTTTGGTAGTTGAATGGTTCAAAAACATTTATCTTGGGGCACCTGGGTGGCTTAGTGGGTTGGGGCCTCTGCCTTCAGCTTAGGTCATGATCCCAGGGTGCTAGGATAGAGCCCTGCATCCGGCTCTCTGCTCGGCAGGGAGCCTGCTTCTCTCTCTCCCTCTGCCTGCCTCTCTGCCTACTTGTGATCTGTCGAATAAATAAATAAAATCTTTAAAAAAAACATTTATCTTATGTGCAGAGAATAACCATTAATCATATCACTACTGCTTTGGATACTGAGTTTTCTTTACTCCCATTTTATTGACTTCTTGGGCGTTTTCTCCTTTTTTTCTGTGAGAATGTTAGCACATTTGTAGCATCTGCAAAGCATTTTATAATAGGTTGGAATGTGAAAATATCCAGTCCTGAACGCAGACGCTTTTATAGTCAAATTTTGTAGACTTAGGCAGTGGTACCTTTCTTTAATCACTGGGCGAGGTAATACGTCGTGATAGAAAACAGTAGACTTGTATTGGAAGGAACTTGGTTACCATCCAGTTTGAACCACTTACATAGTTTTGTGCCCCTGAGCAAGTCAGTTAATCTCTTTAAGACTCAGTTTTTCTCCATCTGTAAAGTGTGTGTAAGTATGTGGGAGGTGGGTGACGGTGTGATAATATCTGCCTGCTTACTGTACATATCAGTATGAAGATCATAAAGGTGTGAAAGCATTTGTGTAAAGCATTATACATATGTAAAAATATAGTTATAAAATTATTTTATCTCAGCTCGATCAAGTCCTGTTCTTTGAGAATCTGTTAAGTTTCATCTAAATAGTTCATTTCTTTTATCACTGATAGTTCAGAGAAGAAAAATGTAGGGTGGAGTATAGATGGAAAATACATGATACTGTGTTACGCAAAGGTTATTAATTAACCTATGAAAAAATTTATAAAATCTTAAAAGTAGTTTTTTTGTACTAGTAAAATTTGATTGAAATTTTTACTTAACCTCTTCTCTACTCCTAGACTTTGCAAATTCTTAACAGTTATATCCTACGAAATACTGTGTGTAGATTTTCCACTTTAGATTATCTATAGAAAAAAAATGTTTTTAAGATTTTATTTATTTGAGAGAGAGTGCAGAGGAAAAGGGAAACGCAGGCTCCACGCCGAGCATGTAGCCTGTCCAGGGGCTTGATCACAGGGTCCTGGGGTTATGACCTGAGCCAAAGGCAGACGCTTAACCTACTAAGCCTCCGTAGACACCCCTATGGAAAATTATTTTTAAAAATAAATCTGGGGGGTGCCTTCTGTTGAGCATCCAACTCTTGCTTTTGTCTCAGGTCTTAATCTCAGGGTTGTGAGATGGAGCCCTGACTCAGACTTCGCAGTTGGTGCACAGTCTGTTTGAGATTGTGTCTCCTCTTGCCCTCCCTTTCTTTCTCCCTCTCTCTCAGATAAACCCATAAATCCTTAAAAAAAAAAGAATCAATAGGGGTTCTCCTTTTTAAGATGAATCTGCCCTACTATTCCCCACATAATTAGTATTCATCGAAGGGAATGAACGAATATGAGCCCAATATGAATGTAATTAGAGACTTAAATCTGCCAGAACTTAAGTCATAATGATTGAAATATGGATGTAATATTTTGGTACCTTTGAAATTATCGAGATTATTCCCCTAACGACATTAGAATGAGTCAGTGGCGATCCCCTTGGTTGGTTCAGTCATTCATTGACCAAAAATGTTAATACAGTGCCTACTATTTTCAGGTACTCTTCTATAGCAATATACAACAGGAAAGAAAAGAGACAAAAATTCCTGTTCTTATGAAACTTAAATTCTAGTGAAGGGAGACAGAAAATAACAGATGAGATACATAGTATGCCAGATAACAATAGGTACTGTAGAGAAAATTAAGAGATGGAAAGGCCATTGGGAATGTTGGGAGGTGCTGGAGGAGAGCACAGGCCAGAGAAAGAAGTGAACGACTGAGCAAAGACATGAAGGAACAATCTATACAAACAGTGGTCTTAGAGAAGAGTATTCCTGTTCCAAGGTAAAAGTAAGTTCAGTGTCTATAAGGAAAGTGTGCTTCATGTGTTCGGGGAACAGGGAGGAGGCCAGTGTGACTGAGTGGAGTGAGCCTAAGGGAGAATATTAGATGAGGTTAGAGAAGTAACGGCAAGCTAGTTAATTGAACTTAAGGGGACTTTGCCTTTTAATCTTAAAAAAGGACGTCATTAGAGAGTTTTGAGCAGAGTTATCACATGGTCTTTTTTTTTTTTTTAATTATCACCAGCTGTGGTGGGGGAAGTGGGGGTTTGAGGGAGAAATAGATCATTAAGGAGACTATTGATAATCTGTGTGTGCTTGGTAGCAGTGGAGATGATGAAATATGGTTGGATTCTGTTTTAAAATTGAAGACAACAGGTTTTGCTGATAAGAAATAAGGGAGAGAGAAAGCAGGACTAACAGTAGATGTTTGGGCCTAAGCTATTAGAAGCTTATAGTTACCATTTGCTAAGATGGGAGACTGTGGAAGGAGAAGCAAGTTTGTTGGGTGGTGGTGAGGTTATTTAGGAGTTTTGTTTTGTTTTTGTTTTTTACAGATTTTATTTATTTGAGACAGAGAGAGAGAGCGTGCGAGCGAGCACATGCGCACACACTTGAGCATGAGTGGGGGAGGGGCAGAAGGAAAGGGAGCCAGGGAGCCTGATACAAGCTTCATTTCAGTACCTGGAGATGACCTGAGCCGAAGTTACCTAGAGAGTGAATGTAGATGGAAGTACTGTTCTATACCCGATTCCAAACTGCATTTTTCCCCCAACACCATGCAGTTCTTGAGATACCAGCTGAATGCCCTACAATTTAAACTCAGTTCTAACTGTCCAGAGAGAGCTTCAGGTTCCTCATGTTAAGGGCTCAGTCCTACAAGACTAATCCTTTCAGATGCTAGACACAAGTCTAGGTGTTCCCAGTGACTCCTATTCTTGCTAACAGAAGTGGCTGACAGAACTCAAATACTTTACTTAGAGATAACTCGTTTATTATAAAAGAATGTAACTCAGAAATAGCAAAGTGGAAGGAGATGCATAGGGCAAGGTATGAAGAAAGGGTGCAGAGCTTCTGGGCTCCCAGGGAGCAGCACATCACTCTTTTTACAGATGTCAATATGTTCTCAACTTGGAAGGTTTCCTAAACTCCTCCTATTGTATGTTTTATGGAGGCTTCATTACGATTGATTAAATCATTGGCCACTGGTGACTGAGTCAACCTCTAGCCACTTGCCCCTCTCCTTTTCCAGAGGTCAAGTGGGTGAGACTGAAAGTTTCATGGGTAGGACTGAAGGTTTCAACCTTCTGAATTCAGGTTGGTCTTCCTGTAACTTCCTTGGTACTTTCTAAATCACCTCATTAACACAACCAAAAGACAGCTTTATTGTTCTCCTCTCTTAGGAAATTCCAAGAGTTTCAGGAGTTTTGTGCCAAAAACGGAGAAAACCAAATATATATATTTCTTTTTATAAATTAGTGTCACACTAGAGAGAAGAGGTCTGAGGACTGAATTCTGGAACATTCTGTATTTAGGGAGAAGAGAAATGAACCAGCGAAAGAGAGTGAGAAAGATGAAAACCAGGAGAGTTGGTGTTCTGCGAACCATGTATTTTATAGGAGGAGTTACTGTTTGTATTAGCTGCTGGTCACAGGTAAAGTAGAAGGAAGACAGAATTGATCATTGTATTTAGCAATATGGAAGTCATTGACTTTATTAAGGGCAAGTTTGACAAATAGGTGGAGAATAAAACCTGGTTGACAGGGATTCAAGAGATGAGATGGTGAGTATTGACAACACTTTTTAATTTAATTATAAAGGGGGAGCTGTACTCACATGGCATATAGAGTTAAGGGAGGGAGTTTATTTTTGTTTTTAAATATGGGGTGAGAATGACCCCGTAGAAGGGGAATATTTGGCAGTGCAGTAGAGAGAAGAGGTCATTGCTGGAGCATTTTCCTTGCATAGGTGGAGGGTAATAGGGATCTAGTATACAGGTGGAAAGCTTGGCCCTCGCTAAGTCCTATCTTGGAGCATAGACCATTATTCATAATTAGTGATATTATTCTATAATAAAGTAATGTTCTGTAATCTAGTGGAGGTTGAAAGTTTACTAATTAATTAAAGTTATACTGTGCATATACAATACTAGAAAGCTCTTTGACTCTTATGCTACCTATAAACACTTGTACATTTTTGAAGTCGGAGCACTTCAATAATCATCTCTGCCCTCTATATTCCAGATTTACCAGATTACCTATAGTTTTCCAAACTGACCATTATATTTCATGCTTATAACTCACATTCCCCCTTTCAGAGAACTTCATTGTCTATGCCCTTCCAAAAACAAACTCTTTCTTAAGTCGCCACTGTACCCTGCACATACGTATTTCTGTTAGACTCCTTAAAACACTTTATTACCTTTATGTACATGTCTCTCACCCATTACTAGATTGTTAATACCTTGATCCTACTAATTGCTCAACTCGTGGTTCCTTTAGTACAATGTTCAGTGTTATGTGCCTATATTATCTATTGCTGCCTAATAAATTGCCTTCAAAACTTAGCAGCTCAAAACCACATCATCTGGGGCGCCTGGGTGGCTCAGTCATTAAGTGTCTGCCTTCAGCTCAGGTCATGGTTCCAAGGTTCTGGGATCAAGCCCTGCATCGGGCTCTCTGCTTGGCAAGAAGCCTACTTCTCCTTCTTCCACTCCCCCTGCTTGTGTTCCCTCTCTCCCTGTGTGTCTATCAAATAAATAAATCAAATCAATCAATCAATAAATAAAATCTTTAAAAAAAAAGTCATCTCACTGTAGGTCAGGAATATAGGAATGGCTTAGGTGGGTCTTTTACAAGGCTACAGTCAGTGTGTTGAGTAGGCCTGCAGTCTCATCTGAAAGTTTACTGTGGAAGGATCCACTTCCTAGCTCACTCACATGGTTGTTGGCAGGATTCATTTCCTTATTGGGCTGTTGGTCAGAGGCCTCCCTTGGTCCCTTACTACGTGGACCTTTCCAGAGTATCTCCCTCAGAGCAAGTAAGCAAGAGGGCAAGAAAGAGTACCAGCAGAAGAGGGTGCTAGCAAGTAGGACATCATCATCATTTTTAACCTAATCACAAAAGTGACATCCCTTCACTTTTGCCCTATTCTGATCTTCAGAAGGAAGTCAGTAGGCCCAGCCCACACTCAAGGGAACAGGGAATTACACAAGCCTGTGAGTACCATGAATGCAGGAATCATTGGAGATCCGTTATAAAAGTGTGCCACCTAGTCCCCAAACGCTGGTACTATGAAGCGCTTACATGTTGAATGGATTAGCCTTTTATTCAAGCACCTTCATCTCTGGTAGCATACATTTGTGAGAGGGCTGGCTGAGGGTGAGGGCTCTGCTTGATGCTGCCAAACACAGCTGCTTTTCGGGAGTTCTCTCGACCCCTGTTTTCCAATGAACTTAATGCTTTGCTTTTATGAAATAAGTTAACATGAGTGAAAAGTTAAAATCATGTTGCACCTCTGTGACCTACGTAAAACCAGGAATGCTACTTAGGAAAATCAGAATACATGAAGTATATAATTTAATGGGATTTCAAGAAATAGTCTTATAGCAAGCTGTATTTTAAGTTCATTCAAGGTTCCCATCATCCCCAGTCCATATACTACTTTATGACCTGGATAGAAAAAATGATGTATCAAAATTTGAGCAGTTGAAGTAGATAGCTAAATTTGCTCCCTACTATAAAATAATCTTTCCTTACAAAAATAAGCTCTTAATAGGCTGGAAAAAGTATCAGGTCACGGATTTGGATTTTGGTTGGGGGAGGCATTTAAAATTGAGGCAGTTTAATCTTTAGAAGAGAACTAAGGAATCTCATCCTAGACTCATAATATGTTCCATATTAGCAATAATTTACCTAGCCTTATCTTTTTACAGATGAGGAAATGGCTTCCCAGTCAGTGATGTACCCAAGCTGCTGGTGGCAGGACCAGTGCCAGATCCCAGGCCGCCAGTTCCATAAAGTGCACTATACCGTGCCACATTGCTAGTCATAAATCATACTGGAACTACTTTGGGATCTTTAAAAGTACTTAGGCCTGTCCCATCCCCAGATATTCTGAGTTCATTGGGGTATAAGTTGAACACTGGGATTTTTAAGAGCCCCAAGTTTGAAAACTTCCATAAGGAATGAGTGTGTTTATGGACTTGGAACCAGAGTGAGATCAATAGTACAGATTTCCATCCATTCTGATGCCTTAATCATATATTTGGCTAGGTTTTATCTGGGCAGTAAGAAAAATCTTTACATTGAGAAATAGCCAAGAGTTTTGCTGAACAAAGGCTTTCTTAATAAAGTTGTCCTTTCACTCACTAGTGTGTGTTTTGTAAATGAGATGGCCTGCAACAGAATTCTTCTTAATCATGAAATAGGAGAACAGTTCTTTGACACTGATCAAGCAAGGAGAAAGTCTTCTGCCATCTGTGTTGTGGCGTGCTCTGCTGTTGTTTTAACTAGATAAAATTCTAATTACTGTTAAACAGATTGTTTATGAGTTTTTTTTTTAATATTTTAGAGCAAGTATATAAATATAAAGAGGCAAAGAAATGGTTCCAGATTTAAAAACAAAAGGCTTTTCCTTTGAAAGTAAGCTAATCTGGATTTGACATGCTGGGTTGTTCAATAACACATTTCTGTGTATGTCCTCGGTACTGCCTGTTGCAAGGAAATTTGCAGTTTTATTATAATCATTCTGTGGGGCAATCATGCACTCTTTGGTAGGATGCTGACTGAGCATTGTAACTAGAAAATAGAATTTGGTATTGGTAAACAACACATCTTGTTTCAGGATATCCCTTCCTTTAAACAGGGTATTTTCCTTCGTAAAGACAGGTACCAGCAGCATGAAGTAGAAGAGTTAATAGGAGATTGTGGTCAGATTGAAGCATTTAAGGATTTAAGATCTTTGAAAGAGTGTCAAGGTGATGACAAGAGGCTATACATTCAGGTTGCTCGAGTAGAAGTTAAAGGAGGTGCATTTGTTTTCTATTGCTACAGTGGCAAATCACTACAGGCTTTGTGGCTTAAACAACAGAAATCTATTAACATACATTCTGTAGGTCAGGAGAGTCCAGCTGGGCTAAAATCAAGATTTCATCAGGATAGGATTCTTTTCCTTCCAGTTGTAGGGCTGACATCCCAGTTGCCTTACTGGCTTTCCCATAAGGACCCTTCTCAGACCTTAAAGACTACCCTCATACCTTGACTTATGGCATTCTTTCCTCTATTTTAAAAGCCAGCAACAACAGGTCAAGTCCCTTTCACATTTAAGGTATTTCCTCCTCCTTCTTCTGTCTCATCTCTGTGATCCACTTTTTGTCTTCCTCTTCACTTTAAAGGACTTTTGTGGTTGATTAGATTGGACCCACTTGGATAATTTAGGCCAACCTCCCCATTTTAGCTTCCTTAATCTTAATAATAACTGAAAATCTTTTTGTCATGTAAGGAAAGCTAGGCTGGGGGTAGGAGTGAAAGGAGAAAAGGACATCTTTGGAGGGCTGTTCTGTCTGTCAAAAGGGGCTAAGTCATTGAAGTCAAGGAAAGCAAATATCAGTATTGACATGGCTGTTGAAAATCTTTTTCCAGCAAATAATTTCTGATTACTTACATTGTGCCAGGCATTGCAATAGGCACTGGGGCTATTGTGATAAATAAGACAAGACACATTCCCTGCCCAGCCTGTATGTATATAGCAGCAAACTTAGAGCAACAAACAAACCAGAGCAGTGCTTTATAAAGTATTCTTCATGTTCTTTGTATTTACATTAAGTTCTTTGAAAACAGATACTAGTGTTCTTTGTTTTGGTCCTTTCCTCATCCCACCACTAGACCAGTGTTTTACATCTTATGTGTTTAACAGATACTGTTCACA
This sequence comes from Mustela putorius furo, assembly GCF_011764305.1. NCBI lineage: Eukaryota > Metazoa > Chordata > Mammalia > Carnivora > Mustelidae > Mustela > Mustela putorius. The sequence goes on from NW_025422045.1 coordinate 12,320,812, forward strand.
AAGGCTTACTTTGGTTTTCCTTTGCATTGTTAAGAATCTGATTTATCTCTTTTCTGATATTTTCTACTCTAAAAGCAGTGAGGAATTTTGAGTTCAGTCCAGACTAAGATGGCAAGTTAAGATTTAATCAGATTCCTGCTGAAGAATTTTTAAAAGGATTTAAAAATTTTCATGTACTCCATCTTCCTTTCCTGAGTTAAAACTCCAGAGTGGTAGAGGCAGCTTTACAAATGCTGTCATCATATAAATTGGCACTTTTGCTTTATTTCTCCTGGGTTCGACAGCCAAAAAGTACCTACCCAATATTTAAAAAATCAGCAGTTCTATTAAGCCCTGTATTCATCAATAGATAGTAAAAAATTGCCAACCCTGAAGCACATTAAAATAAACTTCTCAATCTGGCTTTTCCATGGATAGATAGCCTATTAAAATAATGGGAGAAAATGAGTGAAAGAATAAAAATAAAATAATGGAAGAGATAGACTATCTGTTTACTATGCCTAGAGCTATCTTCTTCATATACAACTCCCTGTGTTCTCACACTGTGTGCTGTCAGTCTGTTTTTTGTGAAAAGCCATAGGATTCTTACCAGTTGTTCAAAGACTTTAAAAGACAATTCTTAATTTTTTCAGTGATAGTCAAGGTTATTCTATGCTATGTAATGTCCCAGAGCAGCAATGAGGAACTTTAGTAATGATGGGTTGAAATAAACATTGGTGTGTGAGTTTTATAGATAATATACCAGCATTAATTTTAAACTTGATCATCACAGAACTTCTTATCAAAACAATTGGCAAGAGGTTAAATATATTTGTTGCAAAGGTGTGAGCTCCACAGCATACATGTCACATAGGATCTTAAGACACCTTCTTAATTTTGGTACACACAGAACTCCAACCAAAATTCCTTCCTGATTCTTTTTTTTTTTAATTAATTATTTTTATTAACATACAATGTATTATTTGCCCCAGAGGTACAGGTCTGTGAATCATCAGGCTTACACACTTCACAGCATTCACCATAGCACATACCCTCCCCAATGTCCATAACCCAACCACGCTCCCCCCCCCCCCAGTAACCCTCAGTTTGTTTTATGAGATTAAGAGTCTCTTATGGTTTATCTCCCTCCCAACCCATCTTGTTTCATTTTTCCTTCCCTACCCCCAAAGCCCCCCACTCTGCCTTTCAAATTCCTCATATCAGGGAGATCACATGATAATTATCTTTCTCTGATTGACTTATTTCGCTCAGCTAATACCTTCTAGTTCCATCCCGGTCATTGCAAATTCCTTCCTGATTTCTTTGGCAGTTAACATTATTTATGGATATCTTATCCATATGACTCTTCATGTCTCCAAACAAGTAGCCTAAGTATATTTACACAAAATTTCATTTCTGATAAAAGAAATTTTAGAACAGTAGATGAAAAATTCATTTCATTTGCTTATGTTAAGATGGGTATTGTCCTATTAAATTTGCATGATATTAATGTGGGTTGAGGAAGGCGATAGCTGCTTTTGTTTTATAGAGGTGTTTTAATGCACTGTAATCATGAAAGCATTAATGGGCTTTTTCTGTGGGCTTTTTGTTTTTATGCTTCAGTGGGCTTTTTTTTTTTATGCTTCAGTGAGTGTCTAGGAAAGTGTAGCATCCGGTCAGATTTCATTCATATGCAAAAATTCTTATTAAATGGAAACTTTTGGCATGCCTGAGTTACCTCAGTCCATTAAGTGTCTGCCTTTGGCTCAGTTCATGATCCTAGGGTCCTGAGTTCAAGTCCCATGTCAGGCCTCCTGCTTAGCTGGGAGCCTGCTTCTCCCTCTCCCTCTGCTCCTCTCTGCTCCTCATGCTTGCTCACTCTCGCGCTCTCTCTCAAATGAGTAAATAAAAATTCTAAATAAATAAGTAAATAAATTTAAAAAATGGAAACTTTTGAGGAGGCTGGGAGTATAACAGTACAATAATAAAGATAACTGAGGTTCTTTTGATTTTTGTAAAAAGAGAAGGGAAAAGATCCTCTGGTTTTGGTCATTAAAATGTAGTATTGACTTAAATACATGCAATGCCACAGTGAGATGAAATTTACTGACTTATCGAAGCTTTTGACAGGTATATTTGCATCTTTAGACATCAGATTTGAATTATTAAAGCAGCCTTTGTTTAGTAAATTGAATGTTTACTGAGAAGATTACATGGAAGAATATGCATACTGATTTGCAGTAGGTGCAGTTTTAGCTGGTGTTAAAACTAAACTGGCCTTAGTGAATTCGTACCCTGGTTACACAGAAATGGCTTCAGTTTGAAAGGATATGGTTTCAGAAGTTATATATTTTTCCAAATGTGTTTCTGGGAAGAATAAACCTAAATTCTTGAAGCAGGCCGTTTCACTTCTAATTGAATGTAATACTAGGAAAACAAAAAGCCTTAAGGCAAAAACTGTTTCTTACAGAGGTTTTTGTTTTCCATTTGAAATTAGTGCAGTTGGGAGATAAAAAAAAAAAACAAAAAAAAAAACTCCGATTCTTTTAAACAAAGTATAGCAATGTAAAATTGTTGCTAAATTTACTAGCACAACTGAGAACAATTGTCTTCTTTTAAAAAAAGTAATTAGTGAGTTTTATTTAAATAAAATAGTTGCCTGAATAGGATTTTAAAAAATAACACCTAAGATAAACCTAGGAATCAGATTAAATAATAATAAAAGGTGTTTTCAGGACACGTAGTGCCTTTCTACTTAGATTTTAAAATTTAAGCCAATTGTTGTGTATGGGTTTGAATGTTTTGTTCTGTGTGTATGTGCAGTGTAATGAAAGCTTGTAGTAGTGCTGTATTAGTTCAGGTAAAACTCTTGGAGAAGCGTAGATTTCTGAAATATTATGTTATCTGATTTACATTTTTGCTTCACCTTCTTATTCAAGTAAAACAGTTTTTGCCTGATAATAAAGGTGGAAACAAATGATTATGTTTTACTCTCCAATGTTAGAATGTTCTCAATGCATTAAGTAGAATTAATTACATTTTTTTCCTTCCCTGGAATTCTCTGGCTATAAATCTTTTTTTTTTTTAAATTAATGAAAGTTCTTTTATGATGCCCTTAAGCACCTGTCAAGATTTACTCTTCAATTAGGTAGGTTGTGATTAGACTCCTTTGCAGGTGATGCACTGACTAGAGGAATTGACTTTTAGGCTATTGATTCTATGTGTTAGGACTGAGCAGAGAAATTTTCATTTGTTTTATCTTAAAAGTAGCCAGAATAAATGAGAGGATTCTTATAGACTGTAAAACCCAAACTAAATATCCTGGAAAAATCTTCGTGACTTAAAGGTTATTTGTTTAAGTAGCAGAAATTAATTTTTTTAATGAACATGCAGTAAAATTGCCTCTTGGGCGTACAGTTGATGAACTTTAACATGTGTAGATTTTCATGTAACTGTCATCACAGTCAGTATGCAGATACCCAGATGGTTCCATTAGTTCATAAAATTCCCATATGCTATCTCTATGTAGTTTTGTTGGGTCCATGGTCAAAGGAGCGAGACTGATACAAAGCCAAGGTCAAGCAAAGCTTTATTTCATGCCAGGCATCAAGAATCAAACTGACCGGCAGGGGTCGTCTCTTGCAAAGAGACGACCTCTCTCTGCCTTACAGACTAGCTTTTAAGGGCAAAGGCCATGTGGTTGGGCCTGACCACGCACAGGTGGCCAGTGAGATTGTAACACACAGAGAAAGCTGCGTAGTCATGCTAGGTCACATATAAGTGACCAATTGAATTACAGCTTACCTTAGAGTAGATATTTGACTTAGCCTATCACCTTGGTCAGAATTGGCACCCAAAAGGTGCCCAGAGGGTGGGGCCCATACTCTTTGGTAGCTGGGGAGACAGTATGCCCCCCTTCTGATTGGATACCTCCACCTGGCCTGACCCACCCCTGTATTTGGGCTTTGTTACCTGGGACTGGTTTCTGGGACTTGTTTTTAAGTAAATTCCCCGAGGTGTGGGGGCAGGGGCAGTTTAAGTTTTACTGCATAAACAACAAAATCACTGTTTAACCGGATAGAGCTGCTCTGGCTAAATAGGCCCTTACAGTTGTACTCTCTTTATCTCACCCTGGCAACCACTTTGTTGTTTAGTTTTATGTTTTCAAAAATGGCCACTAAGTGGGATCATAAAGTATGTAGCTATTTGAGACAGTTATACATGCATTTATTCAGGATAGTGCCTTAATATTTCATCTAACTTGTTTTGTATATCATGATTTCATTCATTTTTATTGCTGAGTAGTATTTGATTTATTGGATTTACCACAGTTTATCCCTTAATTCATTGAAGGACTTTGAGTTGTTTTAAGTTCGTGACTATTTTAAATAGGGATGTTATAAACATTTGTTTGTTGACTTTTGTGAATATTAAGTTTTCATTTCTCTTGGGTAAATACATAGTAGTGAGATTGTTGGTAATTGTATAATTTTACTTAATAAGAAATTGCCAAACTGTTTTCTAAATTGGTTGTACCACTTTGTAGTCCCATCAGCACGCCAGGCATCAAGAATCAAACTGACCGGCAGTGATTGTTCTAGTTGTTTTGCCTATTTGCCAGCACTTGGTAGGGTCATTCTTTTGTTAGTTTAGTTTTTATTTCATAATCATAAACTTAACTCTGTAATCCATCTAGACTTAGAGGGGAGTAAGGAAAACCTATAAAATTGTGGTGAGAGCACAAAGATTATAGGATATTTTAAACAGGTAAAGGTGAAGAGGTACTCTCATGAGCTACAGAAGGAACGGTCTGGTAGTTAAGATAAAACACAAGTGAAATTTATTACATTTGTCCATAGTCAGCAATGGTGATCATTTTGCTGGTCTTGCCATTCCTGGCTCCAAAGCACTCCATGGCTTTTATAGTATTCATGCCCTCCTTCACCTTGCCAAAGAACACATATTTGCTCTCCAACCACTCAGTGTTGGCACTGCAGATGAAAAACTGGGAGCTATTTATGTAGGGTTTAACATTTGCCATGGAGAAGATGCCAGGACCTGTGTGCTTCAGGATAAAATTCTTTTTTTTTTTTTTTAAAGATTCATTTATTTATTTATTTGACAGAGAGATCACAAGTAGACAGAGAGACAGCCAGAGAGAGAGAGAAGCAGGCTCCCCGCTGAGCAGAGAGCCCGACATGGGACTCGATCCCAGGACCCCGAGATCACGACCCGAGCCGAAGGCAGCGGCTTAACCCACTGAGCCACCCAGACGCCCCCAGGATAAAATTCTTATCATCAAATTTCTCCCCATAGATGGACTTGCTGCCAGTACCATTATGGCATGTGAAGTCACCACCCTGGCATGTAGATCCTAGAATAATCCTGTGAAAGCAAGCACCTTTATAACCAAATCCTTTTCCCCCAGTGCTCAGAGCACAAAAGTTTTTTGCTGTCTTTGGAGCTCTGTCTGCAAACAGCTTAAAGGAGACGTGGCCAAAGTGCTTGCTATCCACCGTGATATCCAAGAACACAATGCGGTGACCATGGTAGGCACAGGCAGCCCTGGTGCAGCAGCATCTGCAAGTGGTCATTCTTTTTAATTACAACCATTCTAATAGATTTGGAATGATATCTGATAATCATGATTTTAAATTGCATTTTCCTAATAGTTAATGATATCAACCACTTTGTTATGTGCTTTTTTGCTATACATGTATGCTTTTTGGGTCTCTCCAAGTCTTTTGTCCACTTTATAAAATAACAGACTTTATTGGGGAATAATTTTAGATTTGTAGAAAAGTTGCAAAGATAATATAGAGGATCCCTGTATGTCTCTCATCTTATAAAACCGAGACCAAATACATTCATCAAAATGAAGAAACCAACATTGGTACCTGAATGTTAACCAAATTATAAATTTTAAACTCAGATTTTGTCAGATTTTCCACGAGTCTCCTTTTTATGTTCCAAGGATTCCACATTGCGTTTACTATCTCCTTATTCTCCTTTGGTTTTTGGCAGTTTCTTAGTCTTCCCTTGTTTTTCATAACCTTGATAATTTTGAGTATTAATACTAGTGAGGTATTTTGGAGAATATCCCTTAATTTGTGTTTATCTGATGTTTTCTTCTGATTAGACTGAGGTTAAGGATTTTAGGGGAGGATATCAAAGGTATGATAGTGAAGTACCCTTCTCATCACATCATCTTAGGGAGTATCTGATATCATTTGGTTAAGGTAGTGTTTGCTAGGTTTCTACCCTGTAAAGTTATTATTATTATTTTTGTCTTTATGTCATCTGTTCTTTGGAAGTGAATCACTATTTCTAGCCTGCACTCAAGGAGGTGGGATGATGGTTTCATTTTATGGTTTGTCTACATATATTATTAGGATTTCTTCCATAAGAAAGTTTGTCCCTTACCTTTGATTCATTCATTAATTCTTTCATTCATTTAGGTTATTATGAATACTTATTTTTATACATTGGCTTATAACCCAATGAATGTTATTTGTTTTGTTGCTAAAATTATTTCATTGTTGAACCCTGTATCCCTTTGACATTTGTTGAATAGTGCCTTGATTTCTGGCACTACAAGATACTCCAAACTCATCTTGTATTTTCTCCACCCTATTCCTAGCATCAGTCATTCTCTGAGCTCTGGTTTCTTGTATTAGAGAATTGTGTTTAGAGACCAGTGTCTGGGTGCTGGATGTACTTCTTACTCTTGGGGTGTCACTGTTTCTAAGCCTTTTCAGAGGATAAAGGTGGGAATTATACATCTGTATGCTAATCTGTGTGTATGTACACATTATAATTATGTATTTATGTATTTGTGTATTATGTAAGCAGTATATATGTTAAGTTCATACCAAAGTCTGTGACTCTGCTCCAGTACCATAAGGTTCATTCTAGCCTTCTCTTTTTTGCTTAACTACTAACTTTTCTTGAGATGAGAAACCTGGCTTATTTACATTTTTGTTCCACCACAGTGTACATGTAAAAAGTAAATTTAGAATTAACCATTGCTATCATAAAAAATAAATTTACCAACTAGAGTACTGTTTTTATGTATGGGTCCTTTTGTATTTAGCCTTAAAGTTTCCGTTTAAAATACTGTTTTCCAAAGTTACTTAGGTCAGCTTATTTTCCTTCTAACCTCTTCAGTGGGGTGTTTGCCTTTCATTTGCAATACAGTCAGACTCATTTGTCACAGAATGCATTCTATCTTAAAATTTCCCTAGCATCTTAGTTGATTTTTAAAAATTTGCATACATTAAGGGTGCCTGGGTAACTCAGTGGGTTAAAGCCTCTGCCTTCCTCTCAGGTCATGATCCCAGGGTCCTAGGATCAAGTCCTGCACAGCATCAGGCTCTCTGCTCAGCAGGGAGCCTGCCTCCCCTCCACCCCCCACCTGCCTCTCCGTCTACTTGTGATCTCCGTCTGTCAAATAAATAAATAAAATCTTTTAAAAAAATTTGCATACATTAAAGTTCACTTTTTGCATGTGCAGTTCTGTGGATTTCGACAAATGCACAGGGTCATCAGTCACTATTCCAGTACCATACAGACAGTTTCATCACACCAAGTATTCTCCTATTAAACAGTGCTGGACCCAGTTAACAACCTGTGTATATGTGCATGTATAGGGCAGAGGAGTTCCCCACACCAACCAGCAGCTGGGTGTCCTACAATTCAACTAAATGTCTGACAAATCTACCCAGAGATAGTATCAGTTAAGGGCTCAATCCCATATGACTGTGCACTCCATACCTCAGTTCATATACAGGTGCAAGCCGAGATTGTCGCCAGTGATTCTGACCAACAAGCTATCAGAAGTTCCAATGACTCCCTCCTTGGGTTTGATTAATTTGTTAGAGTAGTTTTCAGAACTCAAACATTTAACTTACTAGATTATTGGCTTATTAAAAAAGTATATAACTTAGGAACAGCCAGATGGAAGATAAGCCTAGGGCAAGGTATGGGAAAAGGGTGCAAAGCTTCTATGCCCTCTGAAAGCACACTGCTGTCCAAATGCCCATGTATTCACCACTTAGAAGTTTTCTGAAACCCTTCCTGTTGTGTTTTTATGGAGGCTTCATTACATAAACACAATTGATTAAATTATTGGCCATGGCACTTGATTCAGACTGTATTCCTTCTCCCCTCCCTTAAGGTTCATGGGGTGGAACTAAATTTCCAACTTCCTAATCCCAGGATTGGTTCTTCCAGAAACCTTCCTTCCTCAGTTACTTTCTGTAAATCCAGTTGTGGTGGAAAGGAGTTTATTACAACTAACACCCATTTCACCTTTATGGCTCTGAAGTGATTATAGGAACTGAGGCCAAGCTCTCCACTGAGCCCAGAGCCTGATGCGGGGCCGTGAGATGATGACCTGAGCCAAAGGCAGAGGCTCAACCCACTGAGCCACCCAGGCACCCTACTGGGTTGTATTTTGATGTCATAGCTAAGAAGTCTTTACCTAGCTAGCCCTAGGTCACAAAAATTTTTGTCCTGGGTTGGGGGGGTTGTATAAAAAAGTTTTATAGTTTTATATTTTATGTATCCATTTGAGCTAATTTTTAAAAAAGATCTTATTTATTTATTTATTTGACAGAGACACAGCAAGAGAGGGAACACAAGCAGAGGGAGTGGTAGAAGGAGAAGGAGACTTGCTGCTGAGCAGGGAGGGGGCTCTATCCCAGGACTCTGGGATCAAGACCTGAGCAAAAGGCAGGCACTTAATGACTGAGCCCCCCAAGTGCCCCAGCTTGACCTAATTTTTTATATGAATTGAGAGGTTTAGGTAAAAATTCATTTTTTTCTTTATATTGGGATGTTCAGTTGTTCCAACACAATATGTCAAAAGCCTATCCTTTTCTCATTGTATTATCTTTGAACCTTTGTTAAAAATCAGTTGGTCATGTTTGTGTGGAGCTATTTGTAGAAACTGTTCTGTTCCATTGGATTGTATCATTCCTCCAATTTCCTCTTTTTCATTTGTTTTTTAATAGCTTTGGCTATTTAGATTTTTTGCCTTTCCATATTAGTTTGAAAATCAGCTTGCTATCACAGCAAAAAATGCTGGGATTTTTATTGTGTTAAATCTGTAGACCAGTTTGGGAGAGAATTGACATTTTTACTATTTTGACTTTTCCAGTCTGTGAACTCAGTATATCCTTCTATTCACTTATGTCTTCTTTGATTTACTTTATCAGCATTTTGTAGTTTTTAGCATACAGATCCTATACATGTTTTTATCAGATTTTATACCTAAGGAATTTGTTTCTATGGAACTATTATAGATGGCATTATTTAAAAATTGGGGGGTTCCAAAGTGTTCGTTGTTTAGTATATAGAAATATAACTGATGTTGACCTTGTATTTTTTGACCATGATAAGTTCACTTATTAGTTCCAGGAGTGGTTTGTTTGTTTGTATTCCTTGGAATTTTTTGTGTAGACAGTAATGTTCTTTGCAAATAGGGACAGTTTTATTTCTTTCTTTTCAGTCTTACCAGTCTGGAGTTAACCTCTTTTTTAAATGTTTGGTAGATTTCATTATTGAAGACATCTGGGCCTGAAGAATTCCTTTTTTTTTTTTTTTTTTGAAAGTTTTTAACTACAAATTCAACTTATCTGATACTTCTGTTCTGTGCAACTCATCCATACTATTCTAAGTGAATGTTTATAGTTTGTCATTTCAGGAAGTTCTTGAGTGTATGTGCATAGAGTTGCTCACAGTATTTCCTTGTTAATTAAATATTTGTATGATCTATTGTGAAATCTCTTCGTTTGTATTGATACTGAGAATTTATGTCTTCTTCCTTTTTGTCTTTGTCAGTCTTGCTTGTATTGATCTTTTCAAAGAGCCAGTTTAGGTTTTAGTTGATTTTCTGTATTTATTTGTTCTTTTTGATTTCATTGATTCCTGCTTTACGGTTTACTTCCTTCTACTTTTTAGTTTGCTCTTGTTTTTTCTATTCTCTTAAGATGAAAGCTTAGATTATTTCAGACTTTTCTTTTTTCTAACTTAAGTATTTAATGCTATAACATTTTCTAAGTAATGTGTTAGCTGTACCCCACAAATTTTGATATGTCTTATTTTTGTTTGGTTCAAAATACTTTCTGTTCCCCTTTGGTTCATGGATTACATACAAGTGTGTTTTGAAATTTCCTTTTCTTTCTTTGTCCTTTCTATTATTGGCATCTACTCTAATTTTGTTACAGATAACATCCTTTTGTATGATTAAAAATTTTTTTTTGTAAAGGTTTCTTTTATGATCCAGCATATTATTTTTCTATTGCTGCTTTAACAAATTACCAGAAACAGTGGTTTAAACAGCACAAATTTTTTGTCTTACTGTTCTGGTGCTCAGAAGTTTGAAGCCTATTTCACTGGGCTATATTCCAGGTGTCAGCAAGATGGTTACTGCTTTCTGAAAGGTCAGTGGGTTAATATATTTTCTTATTCCTGCCACCTTCTGAAGGTGTTCACTTTTCTTGACTCCTGGCATCTTTCAGTACTGGCTTACTAGTTATGCTATTATAGTTAAAGAATGTTTCTTTTACTATTCTTTTTTGACTTTCCTTTAATTGGTGTGTTTAGATCTTTTACATTTAATGTAATTATCGATGTATTTGAATTTACCTCTACCATTTTCTTGTTCTTTTTTTCCATTTGTTGCTCCTGTTTTTATCTATTTTCCCTTTCCTGCCTTCTTTTGGAGTATTTGATTTGTCTCTGTCTCTGTCTCTCTCTCTCTCTCTCTGTGTGTGTGTGTGTGTGTGTGTGTGTGTGTGTATTGGCTAGGTATTCCATTATAATTTGTTGTTTGTGTTTTTATAGTTTGTTTTTTAGTGATTGCTCTAGAGATTACAGTGTGCTTTTCAGTTTACTTAGAATCAAGATTTTACTACTTAATGTGGCAGATAGAAACTCTACCAGCATACAGTCCCTTTACCACCCCCCCCCACTTTATACTCTTGTGTTATATATTATGTTATATGAAATACATTGAAAGCTCCATCACACAATGTTATACTTCGGGCTTTCAACTATCAAACATATTTAGAGAACTCAAGAGGCTAAGAATGGTCTATTATATTTAATTATATATTTGACAATTACATTGCTCTTCCTTACTGATGTTTCAAAGTTCCCTTATGGTGTTATTTACCATCTGTTGGAAGAATTTCCTTTAGCAATTCTTTTAAAGCACTCCTGCTGTCAAAACATTCTTTAAGTTTTCCTTCATCTAAGAATGTCTTTATTTCACTTTTATCACTGAAGGATATTTTTGCTGGCTATGGAATTCTGGGTTGACAGTTCTTTTCTTTCAGCACTTTAAAAATGTTCTACTTCCTTCTGACCTGCATGTGTTCTGAAAATAGATGCACAGTCACTTGAACACTTTTCCCCTCTAAGTAATACTGAATTTTTCTGGCTGCTTTCAAAACTTTCTGACTAAAGTTTTCTGAGGTTTTATTAGTATCTGGCTGGTCATATATTTCTTCGTATTTATTCTGTTTGGAGAATCTGCTGAGCTTCTTAAAACTTTAAGTTTGTCTCTGAAAAAATCAGCAAATACTGAACTCCTCTCTTGTTGGGATTCTAGTGTCACAAATGTGGGATTTGAGGCACTCATCTTTTTTTTTTTTTTAATCTTTTTCTCTATTGTTCACATTGGGTGATTTCAGTTCATCTGTATTAAGTATATTGACTTCATCTTTGTCATCTCTCTCTCTTTTTTTTTTTTTTTAAGATTCTACTTATTTGAGAGAGAGGGAGAGAAAGCAAGTGAGAGAACAAGAATACAAGTGGTAGGGAGGGACAGAGGGAAAAGGAGAAGCAGATTCCCTCCATAGCAGGGAGCCAGACTTGGGACTAACTTGGGGATCATGAGCTGAGCCAAAGGCAGACGCTTAACTTACTGAGACACCCAGGTGCCCTGTCATCTCTGTTCTATTGAGCTCATCTAGTGAGTTTTTAATTTTAGGTTATTGGTATTTTTTCACTTCTGGAGATTTGTATTTGGTTCTTTTTTTAAAAATCTTCTTTTTCTTTTTTGAGACTTTATATTTTCCATTTGTTTCAAGAATGTTTGCTTTTACTTGGTGAAGCATTCTATAATTGTTGTTCTCATATCTTTAATATCTTCCTCAGATAGTTCCAGCATCTGTATTTTCTTGGTGTAGGCATCTTTTCTCATGCAAGTCGAGATTTTCCTTGTTCTTCATTTGCCAAGTAATTTTGGGTTATATTCTGGGCAGTTTGGTATGTTATGAAACTTTGCATCTTGTTCAAATCCCATGTAGAATGTTGATATATTTGTTTTATAGGCAAATAACCACATTAGGTTAAGACTGCAAGTTCCTATTGGCTCTGTTTACAGTATTAGTTAAATTTTCAAAGCCTTTGCCATGTTATTTGGATCTGTCCTACATGTGCACCACACTTGGGTCAGTCTGGAACTTGGGTAGTGGTCTGTATCATAGTTCAAGTCTCAAAGTCTGTTATATACTTGTTTGGGTCAGATCCACACATAGGCTGCTTGAGTGAGCCTGGGGAGTTCATAAACAACTTGAACCACTGCTTTCCTAAGCTTCTTCTCTGGGATCTCCTAGTGATTTCTAATTCCCTGGGGCTCCCTTTTCTATTCTCTGACCAGAAAGGTGGAGCTTTATTTATTCTTCTCTAATGTGCATTCCCTACAACTGTGCCCATATCCAGGGCCAAGTAGCAGAACAACAGAGAAAAAGCAAACAGAGATTCACCATATCCTCTTGGGACGACAGCTCCTCTAATCACAGAGGAAGGTTTCCCCTTCCTCAGAGTTTTAGGATCCTAATGGGCCTCCATTGCCACAGCTACTACAGGAGGCTGAACTTGAGAGAATGGGGGAGAGATTTCCAGTTTCTTTTGGGTGGATCCCTTTCCTTCTCCTCTCCAACACTAGACAGCTTTTACTGAAGTTTTTTCTGTACTAATGTCCACTTCCAGGCCTTCTGGGGCCTCTTTTATAAGGGCACACTAATCTCATTCATGAGGGCTCTCCTCTCATGATCTGATCACCTCCCAAAGGCCCCACCTCCAAGTACCATCACAATGGGGGTTAGGATTTCAACATACATTTCTGGGGGGACACAAACATTTGATCAGATTTTTTAGACCCTGATGATGTCATTGTATAGTCTTTAGGGTTATAAAGAAACTAATACAGAAATGAGCCTTTAAAGTTTATCCTCACAGGAGATAATGCAAGAACACATTACTTTAATTGATCACTATGGGATTTTCTTAAACTTTAAGTGATATATTTCTTAAAGCCTTTTAAAACAACATAGTTGTTTTCTTTTCTTGCAAATAAACTCTTAAAAAGTTTTATTCGCAAGATTTGCTATACTTTTGAAAGAGAGGAATAAAGGCTTTTTTTTTTAAGATCTTTTTAAAACAACTTGTTACTTTAGAATTATTTTAGATGTGGAAATAAGTTCTAAAGATAGTATGTGGTTTTTCTATATTATTCACTCAGCTTTTCCTATTGTTAACATATGATGTAGCCTTGGTACAGTGATCAAAACTAAATAATCACCATAGACTACTAAACTATGTACTTTACTAGAATTTCACCAATATTTCCACTACTGTTCTTTTTTCAGGATCCCACATTACATTTATTTGTTATATTTCCTTCATTTCCTCCAATTATTGACAGTTCCTCGGTCTTCCCTTATTTTTCATTCATACTTTGCAAGAAGACTGATCAAGTAGACATTTGTAGAATATCATTCAATGTGATTTTCTCTGGTGTTTTCTCATGGTTAAAGTAAACTTAGATGGGGTGCCTGGGTGGCTCGGTGGGTTAAGCCTCTGCCTTCGGCTCAGGTCATGATCCCAGGGTCCTGGGATTGAGCCCCGCATCGGGCTCTCTGCTTAGCAGGAAACCTGCTTCCCCCTCTCTCTCTGCCTGCCTCTCTGACTACTTGTGATCTCTGTCTGTCAAATAAATAAGTAAAATCTTTTTTAAATAAATAAATAAATAAAGTAAACTTAGAGATTTTGGAAAAGAATGCCAGAGAGGTGATGTGTCCTCCTCAGCATATGATAACCAGGGGTTATATGATGTCAGCATGTCTCATTACTGGTGATTTTATTAACCCTTATCACCTGGTTATAGGGGTTTCTGCCAGATTTCTCCACTGTAAATTTACTATTTTTCCCTTAATAAATGTTTTGGGGGAAAATGGGAAGTTACACAAATACCCTATTTCTTTTTAAAAATTTGGCCACTAATTTTAGCATGGATTGGTGGATCTTGACTGAAGCAACAATTAGTATGTTGTTTTGTTGGTGATTTATCTATTTATTTATCTATCCCATGCCTGTCTTCTACATTTATTTATTTATTTATTTTAAAGATTTTATTTTATTTGACAGAGAGAGATCACAGGTAGGCAGAGAGGCAGGCAGAGAGAGAGGGGAAGCTTAGCAGGGAGCCTGATGTGGGGCTGGATCCCAGGAACCCGAGATCATGACCTGAGCCGAAGTCAGATGTTTCACCATCTGAGCCATCCACGCGCCCTCTTCTACATTTATTAATTATAATTCTATAAGAAAGAGTTGTCCTTCCCCACATTGATTTATTTTATTTAATCATTTATTTATATCCTCACATATTGATGGATTTTTATTTTATTCTCTGGATTAGGATCAGTACTAGTATTGTTGCTCAGATTGTTTCAGTTTTGGCCACTGGGAGCCCTTTGGAGTTTGCGTCTGTGTCCTTTCAACAGGTCTTTTGTTGTTCTTTCCAGCCATTTCTTACTCTCTGGCCCCGCAAGATGCTTCAGGCTTATCGAATATTTTTCCTCCCCAGGCCTGAAATCACCCACATTTCCAAGTAGCCCAGGTCCAGCTTATTGGAGAATAGTATTTAAAAGCCAACATCTGGGTGCTAGGTGTGCTCATTGCTACTCAGGCATTAACTGCTTCTAGGCCTTTCAGAGCTAGGAAATGTATGCATGTATACTAAGCCAAATATATACACACATCTGTGTTTATTTCTGTATGTACTATCTGTATATATATAAAACATTATTTGATACTGATACTTCCATCTCTAGTCTAGCACCATAGGGATTATTCAAGCATTTTCCTTTTGCTTATTTGTAACTTATTTTGCCCACAGTGAGAAACCTGAGTCTCATCTGCAGTATAATTATATATTTACTATCCGTGTATGGTGGTTTCAGAATTGCTACCCATACTCCTGTGAGAAACAAATTTACCAGAATACAGTGTTTGTGTACAATTTTTTCTATCTTTATTCTCACAGAATCCAGTCAAAATGCCTTTTTTTTTTAAAGATTTTATTTATTTATTTGACAGAGATCACAAGTAGGCAGAGGCAGGTGGTGGCGGGGTGGGGGGGGGGAGCAGGCTCCCCACTGAGCAGAGAGCCCGATGCGGGGCTCGATCCCAGGACCCTGAGATCATGACCTGAGCCGAAGGCAGAGGCTTAACCCACTGAGCCACCCGGGCACCCCAAAATGCTCTTTTCCAAAGCTTGTTAAGTCAGGTCTTTTCTCCCATATCCCCTTCAGTCTTCTATGTCATTCATTTGTCATACAGTTAGGTTCAATTTATCGCAGTTTGCTTTTCATCTTCAGTTTTCCAGACTCTCTGGTTTGGTTTTTTAAAACACTTATATTCAATAAAATTCACTCCTTGTGTTATATAGTTCTGTGGAAATGCACAGAGTCCTATATCTGCTAACAAGAGTTCCATCACCCACAAAATGTTCTTGTGTTGCCCTTTCGTAGTCAACCCCTTTTCCCACCTCTCCCAAAGCCTAGCAAGTACTTATGTCTTTAGTTAGCTTTTTCCAGAATTTTGTATAATTGGAGTTTCATAATGTGTAGTCTCTTAGGACCTGCTTCTTTCACTTAACAAAATGCATTTAATATTCATTTATCTATTGTATAAATCACTAGTATGTTCCTTTTTATTGCCATGTAGCATACCAGAGTTTGTTTATCCATTTACCTGTTGAGAGAAATCTGGGTTGTTTCCAGCTTTGGGCAATTACAAATAAAGCTACTATTACCTTTCCACGAAGGGTTTTTTGCTTGTTTGTTTTGTATTTTTTGTGTGGTTTTTGTTTGTTTTCACTTGGGTAAATACCTAGGAGTGGGATTATGGACTTTAAATATATATTCAATTTTCTAAGAAACTGCCAAACTTTTTTCCAAGTGGCTATACAATTTTGCATTCTTATCACCAGAGTATGAGAGTTCCTAATGTTCTGTATCCTCTTTATTAGCACATTGGTATTATCAGTTCATTTTTGTCTTTTCTGTTCTAATGTATGTGTAGTGGTTTTAATTTGCATTTCCTAAATGACCAATAATGTTAATATGCTATCCATATTTGTGAATGGGTAGCTGGTCCCTTTTATTTCTCTTGATTTTCTCCTTTTGTGATCAACCAGGTGGATAGAGTCTTTTCCAATATAGTTTTTTTTTCTTTAAGATTTTATTTATTTATTTAATAGAGAGAGATCATAAGTAGGCAGAGAGAGATTGGGAAGCAGGCTTCCCATTGAACAGAGAGCTTAATGTGGGGCTTGATCCCAGGACCCTGAGATCATGATCTGAGCCAAAGGCAGAGGCTTAACCCACTGAGCCACCCAGAGGTCCCTCCAATATAGTTTTGATTGAACTACTTGCTATCATCTCTGGCTATTTAGCTATATTTTATAATAAATACACATTTCCATATATGAGTTTGGCTTTTTGTACTTACTATAGTGGAACGAAGGTAACTTTTTATATAGCTGAGTATTTGAATGATAATTTCATTATTGTCTAAAGCTAGATTGCTTTATGAGAATCTATTCATAGATTACGTCTGTGACTAAATATACTTGCAAGGCAAGGGAAAATTTAGTAAATTCTGCTAGTGCTAGAGGTTGCTTTGGATTGACAAATGTCACTGGTAGAAAAAGAAATCTTAAGGTCTTTGGTGAGATCTTTCTCCTTTTAACTGAACAAGTAAACCTGATACTTTCTTGGGATGTCTGTCACTGTATTCAGCCTTTGTTATATTCTTAAAACTAATCAGTTAATATTAGGTAAAGAATTAGGAATGAATATTTTTAAATTTGCCCCAATTTACATAAACATTTAAATTGACTGCTTGAAAATACGATGTTGCTTCATTGAACTGAATTAATGAAAATGTGTGGAATACTCATCATCTACTTTCTTGCATTTCAAAGACTACTATTAAAAAATCCTGTAATTCAGTAACTGAGTTTTTAGTTTGAATTTAGCTTCTAATGGAATAAAATGAAGGCATAAAGTTTTAGTGACTGATTTTTATCCTATTGGAGCTTTATATTCACTTTTTCTGTTTTGTGAAGGCCTGTGGTTTAATCTATTAGGCTAAGTGCAGGGATGCCAAGTTATTTAAATAGATTTTTCTGTTTCTATGCTATATAAAGTCCTTTCGAGAATTTCATAGAATGTATGCTTAAAATACGTATAAGCCTTAAAGGATAACGTTCCTGTCACATCATATCAGTTGGGTAATTATGATTTGATTCTGTTGATAATGGATTCTAGTTAACAAAGGGAGTTATTCCCAATTTCAACAGGAGAAAGGCAGCTTGATGAATATTTTATTTACATATTCAGATTATGAAAATAACATTATTAGAAGTCATTACAAATGGGAAGATGACTTTATTATCTACTTTAGAATGAGCCTATCTCTTTAAATAATCTGTTTGGTAGTATGATTACATTACTGATTGTAGTGGCTGAAACCAGAGTGGTGGTTACTATTATGATCAATGGCAGTCTGAACTCAAGCAGCAAATTTTATTTATTTATATTTATTTAAAGATTTTATTTATTTAAGACAGAGAACACTCATGAAAGTAAGGAGAGTAGCAAAGGGAGAGAGAGAAGCAGACTCATCACTCAGCTGGGAACCTGACATAACTGCCTGAACCACCCAGCCATCCCAATCACCATTTCTGAATTTGGGGAATTGAGGAAGTTTGGAGTTTAACTTCTTTTGAGCAGCTGTTCTTTGGTTGAGTCCAAACCAGGTCCTTTTATTTCCATGTTATTTAACTTGGTCCTCACAATTAGCCTACATGGTATGTATGATTACCCACATTTTACAAATAAAGAAAATTTATCCAAGGTAACACAGCTGGTAGTGGCAGAGTCAGAATTTGAACCCTTGTGTTTTTTTGTGTTTTTTTTTTTTTTAGCTAAGTGTCAGTGCTTATCCGTTATACTATATTGCCTCTCCTAATACTAGAAAAATAATGAAAATTATTAGAAAATCTCTCCAAAGTATTAAGACTCTTGGAGAGAAACTAATAATTAGATAAGCCTTACATCCTCTCAGCCTTTGTAGTGTTTTCTTCAATCTTAAGGGGCTTCACTTTTGAAAGACTTATTTTATACATGTTATATGAGGGAACCACCAACAGAACACTTATCAATGGTAATTATATGATTAAGTCTCCAATATGTGTCTCAAAAAATATCTCTAATGATATTAGCAATATTATTAACTTTCTTGAAGATAAAATCATGTGTGAATCAGAAATAAGTACATGTATGAATTGCTGTTAGTAATAAAAATATGTATCTCAAAAATTGATTTATAGAACTAGAAACTTTTAATCTAATTAAACTCTTATAAATGATACATAGTGTAACAGTTGCAAAACAAACTGTTGTATAGCTTGGAAATAATACTTTAAACTGGTCAATAAACTAATTTTATGGTAGATCAATAAATTCCATTTGTGCAGTGATTAAGCTGTCTTTATCTTAATGGTATTTTACCCCGTAGTAATGTTATACTGTCAAATTAAACGACTATATGTAGAATTGTGACTTGTAAGAGTTTTTAACATATTTGTTGTATTAGTGGTCTTACTGTGTATTTGTAAATTCATCTATAGGCGAGTCATTAATTATTTAGTATTTATCTCTAGCATACTAAAATTCTCAAATCAATAAATGTAGAAAATATTTCAAATATGATAAAATAATATGGGAAATTGTTTCAGTATATATAAGCAGTCAAATTATAGATTTTTTGTTTAAAAAAGTGCTGAATATTTGTTGATACTTGGTAAGAAAAAACTCCAGAATTCATTATTTCTTTTGTTTTATTGTTTTACTTTAGGGCAAAATATAATATTAAGTAGGATGATGTAAAAGCATTACCTGAGTCTATTTATGTATTTACTTACTTATTATTCATTTTGATGTTGCACATAGATCAGTACAGGCAGTAGGTTGAAATGGAAAACAGACCCTTAGAATCTAATCAGCATAGCTGAGTTCTAATGTTGGTACAGCCAATACTAGCTGTGTGACTTAGGACAAATCATTAAACTTCCTTAGATCTAAACTCCTTTTTGTCTGTAGAGTAATTGGACCGTGGTTTTTAAGATTATTCCCAGGCCTATGATTTTTAGGCCAGAAATTATGTCAGTATTAAACTTAACATGGAAGGTAGAGTTGGTCTGTTTTTTGTAAAAATTAAATTAAATTACAATTAAATAGGTACTTTTGTTTTTTATTTTCAGAATGAGCAGCCCAGCACAACTCTGCTGGTGAAATTAAGTGCCTATGGTATTATATATACGTATAGTAACACAATATACATAAAAAAGTCTGACTTTTGATGTCAGGAATAACATTAGCCAAATATTTTTTAAGCTTTTCTTTTTTCTTTTTTGTAGAAGGAGGTAAGGAAGAGTTTGTTTATTTGGCCCTCTCTATGGTTGGCATAATGTGGAGTAAGCTCTTTGTACTGGAGGTACCTATAGTACATTAGGTATCTTTGTATCAGCTCTCATGGAATTCCCTGTTGTCTTAGTCAAGATATGTGTTCTTTACCACAGAGTTCAGCATCTAATTATATATGGTCTTATATTCTAAATAATTTGTTAATAATGATTATAAGGTTTTAAACAACAGTTGTAATGCTCTTGTCTTTATGTCTAAGTGCTTATTTAGGTGTTCACTTGATTGGATCATCATGTATAGGAATAATACTGTTTTGTGGAGTAGTAAAGGTTTTGAAACTTCGGTAGACATTAGGTTAAAAGTATATGAACAACTTCTTGTGATATTTAAAATTTTGAACTTTGACTTTTTAATTGAAAGTTCTTTCTCTCACTTTACTTCTTTTTTCAAGCAGTGGATTGTGGTGGATTTACTAACACTTAATACTTTCAGTGTGCCTGGCACTGATCTAAACCCTTTACATACATTAACTCATTTAATTCTACTGTGAAGTAGTTATTCTTTAAACCCATATGATATATGAGGAAACTGAGATGTAAACAAGTTAAATAACTTTCTTAAAGACAGAATTAATAAGTGACAGGCCAGGATTCAAACCCAGAAGGACAAGTTAGAAGCCTGAATTCTTAATTAGTATGTTGCATAGCTTCCCAGTGTTTTAGGTAAAGTTTTGGATTTTAGTTGGAATTAAGGCTTTAAATCCATCAAGACACACACACACTCACACACACACATTCACACACATGCGTACTCATTTCAGTTCTTTGTTATTAGATGTACTGATTAGACTATCTTGTGAACATGACATTTTCTGTTGCTAAACTGCTTATCTTTAGGTGACTCGGATAAGAACTAGGTCTTTGACACAAATACCACTTTTCTTCCAAACTATTTACATTTTAGAGCTATTTCATGACCAATAAACTTGATTTTAGCAAAGTTCCAAACACTGTTCTTGTTGGAACTGTCAAACTAGATAGAATTTTGAATACTAAGTAGACATTGAAAATGGAATATTTTTGTAAAGATCTCATTAATCTTCCAGTCTGTATAAGCCCTGTCTGTCTCACAAATGTACAGTGCAGAAGATAGGAATATCTAAGGCAATAATATAGCCAATCAGTCACTTTTTAAATGCAGTATTTTTTTGTTGTCCACGGTGTTTATTGCAAAAACAGTAATAGGAATAATGGGGTCATTAGAGGAAGGCTAAATTGCCAAGCAGGAAAGTTTATACTACAAGGAATTCTAACCTTAGTGAAAATCAAAACATGGCTGCATGAAAACTTTATAAGGACTTCATGCATATTCCTTATCTGTAAATAAGGACTTTAAATACAGATTTCCTGTCTTCATTGCTTCTCGGCCTTTTGGCTAAGATCAAGTACAGATTTCCTGTCTTCAGTCACAGTAAGCGTACTAGCTAATTAGTATTTTCTTGAGTGCATGTCAGTAGAAAAATTACACATACACACACACCGCACCTATAAAATTATTGCTTACTTAAATCAATGGCAGTTAATTGTTTAAGTGTAATTTGAGTTAGTAGACCATGCTGAGCAAGAAATAAATTTGTTTTGCTAAGTTATTTAAAAGTGTTGGAAATATTTGTTATTTCCACAGACCTTGATTATCCTGACTTAGACTAATTTGTATGTGCTATAGTAAGAGTATCCAATTTATCATGAGGGACCCCCCCCATTTATATAAAAGATACTTTGGGAAGAAAACATCAGTATTAGTGATATATTAGTGAAGTGTTAGTGAAGCCCTGTAACAACACAAGTCACTAGTCTTAAATACTAACTGCTCATTATAGACCTGATACTAGACTCCCTGTTGAGCATTGAGCCTGGTGTGTGAGACTTGATCCCACAACCCTGAGACCATGACTTGAGCTGAAATCAGAGTTGGATGCTTAACCGACTAAGCCAGCCAGGCACCCTTTTGTAAGTTTTAATAATAAGTTCTATTTTCCTAAGGATTTGTCCATTTCACCTAAATTCTCAAATTCATTGGCATAAAGTTATTTTAAAAATCCTCATATTGGGGCACCTGGGTGGCTCAGTTGGTTAAATGTTTGACTTTTTTTTAAAGACTTTTCTTTTTTTTTAAGATTTATTTATTTGACAGACAGAGATCACAAGTAGGCAGAGAGGCAGGCAGGCAGAGAGAGAGAGAGAGAGAGTGGGGAAGCAGGCTGCCTGCTGAGCAGAGAGCCCGGTGCAGGGCTCAATCCCAAGACCGTAGATCACGACCTGAGTCGAAGACAGAGGCTTAACCCACTGAGCCACCCAAGCACCCCAAGTGTTTGACTTTTGATTTTAGCTTAGGTCATGATCTCAGGGTTGTGAGATCAACCCCTCATGTCAGGTTCCACATTGAGTGGAGTGAAGATTATTTTTAAATCTTTAAAAAAAAAAAAAAGTTCACCATGATAAGTAGAGTTACCATACAAAATTACTACAATATTATTGACTATATTCCCCATGTTGAATTTTATAGTCTTGTCAACTGAATTATTTTATAACTGGAATTTGGTACCTCTTAATCCCCTTCATCTTTTTTGCCCACCCTGCACCTTTCTCCCCTCTGGCAACCAAAATTTGTTCTCTGTATCTATGAATCTATTTTTGTTTTGTTTTTGTTCATTTATTTTTTTAGTTTCTACATATGAATAAAATCATACAGTATTTCTTTCTTTGACACATTTCACTTTATATGATACCTTCTAGGTCCATCCATGTTGTTACAATGGCAAGATTTCATTATTTATGTCTGAGTAATATTTCATTATATATATATACCATATCTTTTTTGTTCATTCATGTATCAGTGGACAGTTTGGTTGCTTCCATATCTTGGCTATTGTAAATAATGCTACAGTGAACATAAGAGTGCATGTATCTTTTTGAATTAGTTTTTTCATTTTGAGTGGAGAGATACCCAGAAGTAGTGTCATATAGTGTTTCTGCTTTTAATTTTTTTTAAAACCTCCATACTGTTTTCCATGCTGACTGCACCAATTTATGTTTCCACCAACAGTGCTTGAGGGTTCCCTTTTCTTTACATCGTAACACTTGTTATTTCTTGGGTTGGTTTTTGGTTTTGTTTTGTTTTTTAATATACTAGCTATTCTGACAGCTGTGAGGTGATATCTCAGTATGTTTTGATTTGTGTTTCCCTGATGCTTGTGGTGTTGAGCATCTTTTCATATGTCTGCTGGCTATCTGTATGTCTTCATTGGAAATACATCTATTCAGGTCCACTGCTCAGTTTTTAATCAGGTTGTGGTTTTTTGGGTATTGAGAGTTCATATGAGTTCTTTATATGTTTCAGTAGGTTTCCTTTAAATTTGCTGATGCTTTCCATCACTGTGAAAAAGTTTTTTAGTTTGGTGTGGATCCAGTTGTTTATTTTTGCTTTTGTCACCCTAGGTTGAAGAACAGATCCAAAAAAATATTAATGAGACAGATGTTTAAGAGTTTATTGTCGGGGCGCCTGGGTGGCTCAGTGGGTTAAGCCACTGCCTTTGGCTCAGGTCATGATCTCAGGGTCCTGGGATCGAGTCCCGCATCGGGCTCTCTGCTCGGCGGGGAGCCTGCTTCCCTCTCTCTCTCTCTGCCTGCCTCTCCATCTATTTGTGATTTCTCTCTGTCAAGTAAATAAATAAAATCTTTTTTTAAAAAAAAGAGTTTATTGTCTTTTCTTTTAGGGGTGTTATGGTTTTAGGCTTAACATTTAGGTCTTTAATCCATTTTATTTTGTTTATGGTATAAGAAAGTGATCCAGTTTCATTCTTCTGCTTGTACCTGTTCAGTTTTCTCAACACCATTTATTGAAAGACTGTCTTTTCCCCATTGTAGATTCTTGCCTCTTTTATTGAAGATTAACTGACTGTAGAAGCATAGGTTTGTTTCTGGGCTCTCTGTTCTGTCCCATTGATCTATGTGTCTCTTTTTGTGCCGGTACTATACTGTTTTGGTAACTGTAGTTTTGTAGTAGGGTTTGAAATGAGTGTGTGATACCTCCAGCCTTGTTCCTCTTGCTCAAGATTGTTGTGGCTATTTGAGGTATTTGTGGTTCCATAACAATTTTTAGGAGTATTTTTTCTGTTCCATGAAAAGTTCTGTTGGAATTTCTAAAGGGATTGCTTTGGGTAATGGACATTTTAACAATATTCTTCCAATACATGGACGTGGTATATATTTCCATTTGTGTCATTTTCAATTTCTTTCATCAATGTCTCAAAGTTTTCAGAGTACAGGTCTTTCTCTGCCTTTGTTAAATTTATTGCTAGGTATTTTATTCTTTTTGACTCCAGTGTAAATAGGATTGTTCTGCCACTTTGTTTTTAATGTCTAGAAATACAACAAATTTCTGTATATTAATTTTGAATCGTGCAACTTTTCTGGATTTATATATTCTAAGTTTTTTTGTGAAATCTTTGGGATCTTCTGTATATAATATCATGTCATTTGCAGGTAGTGACAGTTTTACTTCTTTCTTACCAATTTGGATGCCTTTTATTTCTTTTCTTGTCTGATTACTGTGGCTAGGACTTCCAGTGTCATGTTGAATAAAAGTGGCAAGAGTGGGCATCCTTGTCTTATTTTTGACCTTAGAAGAAAATCTTCCAGTTTGTCACCATTGAGTATGATGTTAGCTGTAGGCTTGTCATATATACCCTTTATTGTGTTGAAGTGTGTTTTTTATATACCTACGGTGATGAGTTTTTTTTATCATGAATGGGTGTTGAATTTTGTCAAACAAGCATCTGTTTGATGTTTTGCATCTATTTGAGATACGTATATGATTCTTTTTTTTTTTTAATTTTATTTATTTATTTGACATAGAGAGATCACAAGTAGGCAGAGGCAGGTGAGAGAGGGGGAAGCAGGCTCCCCGCCGAGCAGAGAGTATGATGTGGGGCTCCATCCCGCATGACCCTGAGATCATGACCTGAGCCAAAGGCAGAGGCTTTAACCCACTGAGCCACCCAGGCACCCCTACCTATATGATTCTTATCCTTTGTTTTTTTAATGTGTATCACATTGATTGATTTGTAGGTATTAACCATGCTGCATCTCTGGAACAAATCCTATTTGATGATGGTGAATGATCCTTTTAATGTATTATTGATTTTGGTTCCTGACATTTTGTTGAGGATTTTTTGCATCTATGTTCATCAGGAATACTGACTTATAATTTTCTTTTCTCATAATGTCTCCATATGGTTTTGGTGCCAGGGTAATAATGCTGGTCTCATAGAATGAATTTGGTAGCATTTCTTCCTCTTGCACTTTTTTGGAAATAGTGTGTAAAGAATAGATACTTACTCTTTAAATATTTGGTAGAATTCACCTGTGAAGCCATCTGGTCCTGGTCTTGGACTTTTGTTTGTTTCAGTTTTATAACTAGTAATCTGTTCACATTTTCTGTTTCTTCCTGATTCCGTCTGGGAAGATTGCATATTTATCATTATGTAATGCCTTTATTTGGCTCTTGTTACAATGTTTGTTTTAAAGTCTGTTTTGTCTCATGTAAGTATTACAACCCAGCTTTTATTTTATTTTATTTTTTTCTATTTGCATGGAGTATCTTTCCATTTCTTCAGTTAGGTCTGAAATGAGTCTCTTGAAGGTAGCATATAGGTGGATTTTATTTTTTATTTGTTCAGTCACTGTGTGTTTTGGTTAGAGCATTTAGTCCTTTAATACTTAAAGTAATTACTAATAGGCATGTAGTTAACACCATTTTATTAATAGTTTTCTGGTGGTTTTTGTAGTTCTTTTCCATTCTTCTCTTGCTCTCTTCCCTTGTGAAATGGTAACTTTCTTTAATGTTATTCTTGGATTCTTTCTCTTTATTTGTATCTATTATAGGTTTTGGGTTTGTGGCTACCATGAAGTTCATATATAACACTTTATGCATATAGCAGTCTTTTTTTTTTTTTTTTAAGATTTATTTATTTATATTGAGAGAGAGAGAGAGAACGGGTAAGGGGTAGAAGGAGAGGAAAAAGAGAAGCTCTCAAGCAGATTCCCCACTTAGTGCAGAGCCTGACCCGGGGCTCAATCCCATGACCCTGAGATCATGACCTGAACTGAAACCAAGAGCTGGATGCTCAACCAACTGAGCCACCCAGGCACCCGTATAAAGTCTATTTTAAGTTGGTGGTTGCTTTAGTTCAGGCACATTCTAAAAGCACTAAATTTTTACCACCTTCAAGCATTTTATGTATTAAAAGTTTACATCTTTTTATTTTGTGTTTCCCTGGACTAATTGCTGTAGATGTTCATTTTACTACTTTTATCTTTTGGTCTTCATACTTGCTTTATAAGTGATTGATCTACTACTTTAATTATATGTTTGCTTTTTCCAATGAAATTTTTTCTTTCATAATTTTCTTCTAGTATGGCTCTAGGAAAACATTATCATCATGACCTTAGGGTTGGTAAAGATTCTTAAACAGAATACATAAAGCATTAACAATAAAAGGAAAAAATGATAAATTGTACTACATTAAAATTAAGAAATTCTGTTCACTAAAATATACAGTTAAGAATGAACGTCAGCCACAGAGTGGGAAAAAGATATTTGCAATTGGAAAAAAGTATTTGCAACTTGCATTACATATATCTGACAAAGAACTCGGCCAGAATATATAAAAACAGCGATAGAAAGACAGATAACCCAATAGAAAAATTAGACAAAATGCTTAAATGGGCATACACACATATTAAAAGATTTTCAATCTCTTGGGGCGCCTGGGTGGCTCAGTGGGTTAAACCTCTGCCTTCAGCTCAGGTCATGATCTCAGGGTCCTGGGATCGAGCCCCGTGTCGGGCTCTCTGCTCAGCAGGGAGCCTGCTTCCCCCTCTCTCTGCCTGCCTCTCTGCCTACTTGTGATCTCTCTTGCTCTGTCAAATAAATGAATCTTAAAAAAAAAAAAAAAAGATTTTCAATCTCATTAGTCATCTGCAGTATACAGATTAAACCTACTATGTGATACCACTCTACCCTACAGAGTGGCTTGGATTAAAAGACTGGTGGTATCAAATGTTGATGAGGATGTGTTGCATTTGTAGCTCATTTTCCCGGTGGTAGGAATATAAATTGCTTTAACCACTCTGGTTAATAGTTCCCCCCTCCTTCACCAAAGTTGAACTTAACTCATAGTTGTACCCCCATGACCTTACAGTTCCACTTCTAGGTATATATCCAACAAAAATGCTAACAAGTGCTCTCTAAAACACATGTGTAAGAGTGTTCATATTCATACAGGCCAAAACTGGAAACAATCCAAATGTTCAAAAACAGCAAACTGGGTAACTAAATGGTGGTATATTTGTGTAAGGGAATACCATACACCAGTGAGAATACGTGAAGTATTGTAGTGCACAGCGCATGGATGAACCTCAAGAACATAATGCTAAGTAGAAAAAGCCAGTCACAAAGGAGTGCACTGTTTCTAGTTAAATAAAGTTTGAAAACAGGCAAAACTGATTTATTGTGTTAGAAGTCAGGAGAGTTGTTACTTTGGGAGAAAGATCTGATAGGGAAATAATGTGCTCTTCTGTGTAGCTGATTAAGGAAGTTCTATTATACTGATTGTTATAAGCATTTAATAAAATCATGACTGGGTAATTTTATCAAATGCTTTCATCTGATAAAAGCTATTGACATAATGTGGTTTTCCTCTATTTTTCTTTTAATTTGAACTCTGAATGTTAAAGCAGCCTGTGTTCTTGTACTGTATTTCTTGATTTGGGTTTTGGTTATAGATATGCAATAACTTTGTGAAAATTAAGCTGTAAACCAGTTTATTATACTGTAATAAAAATTTATTTAAAATTTTTAATTTAAAAAAAATGAAAATGATACTTGGAGGGGTAGTCAAAAATGTACCTGTTCAGTTTGTAAGACAAGAAGAGATAAAGAAAAATTTACA
The DNA here is from genome assembly GCF_011764305.1 of Mustela putorius furo. NCBI lineage: Eukaryota > Metazoa > Chordata > Mammalia > Carnivora > Mustelidae > Mustela > Mustela putorius. The sequence goes on from NW_025422045.1 coordinate 12,348,592, forward strand.
TTTCTATGGAAGATTATCCTTCTCAGTCATGCTTGGTTTAGAATGTACTTTGCAGAATAATAACATTTTATGAGACAGTTCAGTAATTAACACATGCCCCTGTGAAGTTAGCTACAAGTACAGTGAGGCTTTTTAGGTTGCAGCAAAACAATGGCTTAATAATTAAATGGAACTTACTAATTGTAAGAATTGGCTTCTCAACTTTACTTCTTTCCTGCTTGTGGTTTTTCACTTACTGGGTAAAAGTCATTCCAGGGTGATGATCTCTGACAGAAGAGAAACTAATGGGGTAAGCCCATAGTTTTTCCAAGCCACAGTACTGCTAAAGGCCATCTAAACAGCCCAGGAGTCTCACATGATTGAGTTTGGGGTTCAGGGATGACAGGCTAGGATTTTGAGAGCAAAATATTGGAAAGTCAAGGACTATAGAAATGGAGAGCTCCAAGGACCTGGAAAGTGCCCTTTCATGTCTTTCACTATCATTCTTTGTGTACTTGTGTAATAACTACTCAACAGTAGAAAGAGTCACTGAAGGAGTAGGAAGAAAACTCCTCAGAGATGACAGAGAGTAAGGTAGCCACACTGTCCAGAGTGGAAAGACCTAATAGAAAAGCATTGCAGTAGACTAAAAGCTATATTAGCCCTTCCTTATCTGTGGTTTTACTCTCTATGGTTTCAGTTATCCATTATCAGCTGTGATCCAGAAGCAGATGGTTCTCTTTCTGATGTATCATCAGGTCAATAGTATCCTAATGCTTCATCACAATGCCTATGTCATTCACCTCACTTTCATCACATAGGCATTTTTTATCATCTTATGTCATCACAAGTATGAGTATCATATGATATATTGAGAACAACCACATTCACATAACTTTTATTATGATATGTTGTTATAATTGTCCTATTTCATTAGTTTATGTTGTTAATTTCTTAATTTGCCTAGGTTATAAACTTTATCAGAGGTATGTGTATATAGGAAAAAACATATAGGTTTTGGTACTATCTGTAATTTCAGTCTTCCACTGTGGGTGGAAGGGAGGACTTCCCACAGATGAAGGGGAGACTGTTGTACTCTGATCCCACCTAACAAAGTTTAAAAAATAAGCCTTGAAATTATCAAACTGTTTCCTAGCCATTGAACTATTCCCAGAACAAAGCACTTAAAGGAATTAAAAAAATCCACACCAGATGTTCCAGCAATCTCACTCCTGGGTACTTATACAAAGTAATTGAAATCAGGATCTTGAAGAGAGATTTGTGTTTATGTGTTCCTTGAACCATTATGTACAGAAGCCCAAGAGGGAGAAGCAACCCAAATGTCCATCAGTGGGTGATAAGGAAAATGGTGGTATGTACATACAGTAGAATATTATTCGGTCTTTAAAAGAGGAATTCTGTCATGCAGCTACATAGATGAAACTTGAGGATATTATGCTAAGAGAAATAAGCCCCAGAAAGACAAATACTGCATGATTCTACTTATATGAGGTATCTAAAGTAGTTAAACTCATTTAAGCAGAAAGTTAAAGAGTGGTTGCCAGGGGCCGGAGCTGGGGGAAAGGGGGAATTGCTGCTTAATGGGTATAAAGTTCAGTTATGCAAATTGAAAAAGTTCTAGAAATCTGCTGTACAACATTTTGCTTATATTGTAATGTACACTTAAAAATTTGTGGATAAAATAAATCACACAAATTCATTTGTCAATTTATATTTGCTATAAATACCATTTCTGCTTTAAAACTATGCAGTATATCCATATAGTGAAGATTAAGCATGAAAGATAAATATATTCATAACAAATTTGAAAAAATTCAATACCCAAAAATGTAAAATTTGTAATGTCTTGTATCCTATAAAAAACTACCAGACATTCAAAGAAGCAGAAAATATTGCCCATAACAATGACAAAAATCAACGAATAGGAAGAGAGAAAGATGACCCGTATGATCAAATTAGCTGACAAGAACATTAAAGCAGTAATTATAACTATGCTCTTATGTTCAGGAGAGTAGAGGTAAACAAACATGCCAATGTGAGACATGGGAGTTATTTTTTTTTTTTTTAAAGATTTTATTTATTTATTTGACAGAGAGAGACCACAAGTAGGCAGAGAGGCAGGCAGAGAGAGAGAGGAGGAAGCAGGCTCCCCGCCGAGCAGAGAGCCCGATGCGGGACTCGATCCCAGGACCCTGAGATCATGACCTGAGCCGAAGGCAGCGGCGTAACCCACTGAGCCACCCAGGCGCCCCGGGAGTTATTTTTTAAAAAGCGTGACCCAAATAGAACTTCCAGAGATGAAAAATAAAATTTCTGAAATGGAAAAATATAGCAGATGAAATTACCAGATTAGACATTGCAGGAGAAAAAGATGAGTTAATACTTGAAGACATAGCAATAACAACTATCTGAAATGAAATACCAATAGGAAAAAATAGTTGGAAAAAGACATATCAGTGAGCTGTGGGACACATCAAGCACTTTAACACAAGTATAACAAGTTTCAGAAGGAGATGGGAGACAGAAAAAAATATTTCAGGAAATAATAGGTAAATATTTACCAAGTATGACGAAAATGCATGTCCATAGTTTATAGTTTACAAATTTGCAAGCAGAAGAATCAGGTACAATGATTAAATTGTTGAAACCAGCGACAAAAGTCTTGAAAGAAATCTTAAAAGCAGCCAGAGGAAAACATACCATTTTAAATATCAGATGAACAAATATATAAAAATCACTACAGATTTGTCAGAAACTATGCATGTCAGAAATGACATCCTTAAAAGTACTGGAAGAAGAAAAACAGAACTCAACCTGGAACTCTGTACCTAGCAAAAAGGATTTTCCAAAAATGAAGGCAAAATAAAAGATAAAGCTGAGAGAATTTCTTACACTATAAGAAATGTTAAGAGTAATGTGCTTTGGTGAGTGCTGTGAAATGTGTAAACCTGGCGATTCACAGACCTGTACCCCTGGGGATAAAAATATATTATATGTTTATAAAAAATAAAAAATTTAAAAATTTAAAAAAAAAAAAGAAAGAAAGAAAGGGAGAGAGAGAGAAACCAAGAAACAGACTTTTAACAATAGAGAGCAAACTGATAATTACCTGAGGGGATTGGTGGGGGGAATGGGTGAAATGGGGGATGGGGATTAAGGAGTGCACTTGTGATGAGCGCTGGGTGATGTATGGAATTGTTGAATCACTATATTGTTCACCTGAAACTAATATAGCACTGTATAAAATAAAATTTAAAAAACCTAAAATAAATTAATTTTTTAAAAAATGTTAAGAGTATTTCTTCAGGCAGAAAAAAATGATATCAGATGGAAATTTGCATCCATAAAAAGAAATTTAGAGTATATGAAATGGAAAATATGTGTATGAATAGAAAAGTCTATAGAAAAACAAGATGATTGTTTAAAACAAGAATAACAATATATTGTATTTAAAAGTTAAAAACAAAGAAAAACATGGGCGCCTGGGTGCCTCAGTGGGTTAAGCCGCTGCCTTCGGCTCAGGTCATGATCTCAGGGTCCTGGGATCGAGTCCCGAATCGGGCTCTCTGCTCAGCAGGGAGCCTGCTTCCTCCTTCTCTCTGCCTGCCTCTCTGCCTACTTGTGATCTCTCTCTGTCAAATGAATAAATAAAATCCTTAAAAAAAAAAAAACAAAAACAAAGAAAAACAAATAAGTATAGCTAGAAGTCCTAGAGCTAAAATGGAATCATAAAAAAATACTCACCAAAAGATGGCAAGAAAAAAAGAAAAAGAGAACAAAAGAAAGATGAGACAAATAGAGAAATAGCAAGACAGAGATTTAATTTAAATCCAACCATATCACTGATCACATTAAATGTAAATGGTCTATATGCTTCAGTTGAAAGAGATTGTCTGATTAGATGTTTTTATTTATTTTTTATTTTTTTAAAAGATTTTATTTATTTATTTGACAGAGATCACAAGTAGAGAGAGAGGAGGAAGCAGGCTCCCCACTGAGCAGAGATCCCGATGTGGGGCTTGATTCTAGGACCCTGGGATCATAACCTGAACCGAAGGCAGAGGCTTTAACCCACTTAGCCACCCAGGCACCTCTGATTAGGTGTTTTTAAAGTAAGACTCAATTACATACTGTCTACAAGAAACCCACTTTTGAATATAAAGGTACAGATTAAAGTAAGCAGATAAGAAAAGATACACTGTGTAAACAGTAATCACAAGAAAGCTGGAGTTCCTATATTAATATTGAATAATGTAGATTTCAAAATGAGAAATATAAAAGTTATTTTATAATGTAAACAGGGTCAGTTCATCAAAAGGCTGGCTGTAACAGTCATAGATCTGTCAGCATCCAGTAATATAACTAAAATGGATGAAGGAAAAGCAGTACAACTAAAAGGAAAAGTAGAATGTACAATTTTAGTTGCAAATTTCAACATTCTCAGCAATATGTGTTTGAGCTGTAGTCTGCCATGAGAGGCATGATTTATCCCGATTTTTTTGTTTTAATGTTTTCTTTTATTTGACATTTGCTTTCTCATTAACCAAAAGATTTGCCTTCCAAACCTGATTATCAAAGTACGGTTAAGGTATAGATTCTATGTAAGTACCCCCAACCAAGGATCAGTAAAAACAAGTATTTATTGGGACTTACTGATTGCTAAATGTATTAGTTTTCTTTGCTAGTATAACTTATTACCACATAGTGGCTTAAAACAACACAAATTTATTATCTTACAGTTCCGGAAGTCGGAAGTCCAAAGTGTATTTCACTGGGCTGAAATCAAGGTATTGGCAGAACTGTGTTCTTGAGACTCTAGGAAGTATCTGTTACTTAGATTACTCATATTTCCAGTTCCTAGAGGCTGTCTGCATTTTGTGACTCGTGGCTCCCTTCTAAAATAAAATGGCTTGTATTTCAGATGGAGTACTTGATACAGATAATTTGAAGAGAGAGTGAAAGTAAATTTTTGAAAAAGAAAACAAGTGGTCGAGAATTCAAATCCACTTGCAGTTCTTGACAAAAATCAGTTTTTCTCCTGGTGCTCTATTTGGGTGTGACTAAGTGGATGGTGGGGCAGATTTTATTATACTTTAGATTTTTGATGACAAAATATCTAAAGTTTACCAAATTTTTCCAAACAGACAGGGGTTTTATTTTTGCTACCTAGCATTTCTTTTCTAGTCATTCCTAAAAAATTATGTTTTCGATAATTTGGTGGAGTAGTCATTACACCCTGGACACACGCAGCAAATGACCCCATTTCATTTTTGTTGTTACTTATTTTTTATTTATTTATTTTTTAAAAGATTTTATCTATTTGACAGAGAGAGAGATCACAAGTAGGCAGAGAGGCAGGCAGAGAATGAGGGGGAAGCAGGCTCCTCGCTGAACAGAGAGCCCAATGTGGGGCTTGATCCCAGGACCCTGAGATCATGACCTGAGCAGAAGGCAGAGGCTTAACCCACTGAGCCACCCAGGCACCCCTTTGTTTATTTATTATTCTTTAGCTCTTGAAAGTCCTTTTGAATATCTTTATATATGCCTCTGAGTTTTTCCCATTTACGATATATATGTATTTCCGCTTTTCATACAAACCTTTGGATGGAATAAAACAGGCTGCGTGATCATAGTTCCTTTTATTGGCATAAAAATAACAATTCTAATTATTTAAGCTAGAGAGAAACTTCCTGTATGTGTCTAGTATGTTGGTGTGTCAAATCAGTAGTATCAATCTGGTAGGAAAGTAGAGTATGGTTGAACAGTCATTAATGCTTTTCTTTTCCTTTTTTTTTTAAATGCTTTTCTAATAGTCACTGATTCAGGTGCAATACTGTGTTCTAAATCAGTCGTATTTCTAGGCAGTAGTCTTCAATGAGATACATAATATTGTGTTATATTATAAAATGTTTTTCCAGGTGAAAGTTTTGATTTGTCACTGGTACGATGGGATTGGTGTGACTACATGAAGTCTGTGTATGTATGTGTGTTAACTTGTGTCCATTTTCCTTCCTTCCTTCTTAGATGTATTTGTTGTGAAAGTAGAACTTGCTGAGTTGTACTTTTATCTTATTATGCCAGTTGTCTTAAAGATTTCAAATACTTCTTTTTAAATTAATAGGTTGCCTTTTAAATGTGTTTCATTGTTGCAGAGCTTGGGGATCCTTCATACATGCCAAACTGATTATTTCCAGGGAACAAAAAGTGATTAAGATAGCAAGTGAAATTTGAGATGAAATTATATTCATAGGAATTTATTCAAATGTCTTGCAGGAATAATTAAACTATCATATGGAAAGAAAACAAACCCAGTATTGTCTTAGGCACTTTGGGAGGGAGAAAAAAAATCCATTCACACATATTTTCTCCTTTCAAAGAGTTTATTTTTTCATATAAATGCCTTAGCAAGGATGTATAAGAAATTCATTCTTGGATAATTAGAAGCTTTAAATATTTTATTTACTTATTTGACAGAGATCAAAAGTAGACAGAGAGGCAGGCAGGGCGCGGTGGTGGTAGGGAGTAGGCTTCCTGCTGAGCAGAGAGCCATGCAGGGCTCCATCCCAGGACCCTGGGATCATGACCTGAGCTGAAGACAGAGGCTTTAACCCACTGAGCCACCCAGGCACCCCTAGAAGTATTAGTTTAAAATCATAAACTAGTTGAAAGTGTTTCTGTTTTAGTGGAAGATAATGCTGTTTAGAGAGAAGCAGCAGACAGGAATCGAGACAATATCCAAGTGAGAAATAATTGTCTAATGTGAAGAAGTAACTTATTTGACATATTAAAAATTGTAGGTTCGCCTGAGTGGCTCAGTCAGTTGAGTGTCTGGCGTGGTTTCAGATCTGGTCATGATCTCAGGGTCCTGGGATCAAGTCCTGTGCCCAGCTCCACACTCAATGGGGAATCTGCTTCTTCTCCTCTCCTTTTGTCCCTCCTCCTCACATGCTCTCTCTCCCCATAAATAAATAAATCTTAAAAAAAAAAAAGTAGAATATCTGTATTTGGGCATTTTAGGGTAATTTCTCATTTTCCTGGAAAGACTGCAGGAAGGTGTACTGGGTTAGAATTTTATGAATCCTTTGTAGGAGTTCCTTACAGAAAAGTGTGTTCAGGTTGGATGTATTTAATTAACTTTAAGGTGCTCTATCACTGCTAAGAGTTTATGAAAGACATGTAAAAGACTCCATATGACTCCCAAAAGCCTTGAAGCCACCAAATTCCTGTAACCTCCTTAGCCACTTCTTGTGACTAAGGTGGAAAGTAAGTTTCATTGACTTTGTTTTTAGCTTATAAAATAAAGTCCCCTTGTTTCATTCCAGCATTCAGACTGTGAATTGATACTCAGAAACTGCTAGAAGAGTTTAATTTTCAGTCAAGAAATAGATGTCAATAACATACTTGAACACCTTTCCCCTTACCTACCCCAGGCAGTGAATAGTAAGGGGGTGGAAATCATTAGCATCATGTCTTCAAATTCAGTGTATAATATTAAGCAATAAATGTGTTAAATTCACTCTGCTTCCTAGAGGTGGAGTTTAGCACTAACAAAAAAGAATGATCGCTATCCTTATTACAAATGTGTATCATAGAACATGATAGGAGACGCTTGATTTATAATCCAGATTCATTTGTATTGTTTGGAGGCCATATCTGCTTTGTGGTTGGCTTAAGAGCAAAGGGAAGACTTGTGTATTATCTTCATTTCTTATTCTTGAATCAGTATTTGCCACACTTAGAAACCTAAAGCTGGGGCGCCTGGGTAGCTCAGTGGGTTAAAGCTCTGCATTGGACTCTGCTCGGCAGAGCCTGCTTCCCCCTCTCTCTCTGCCTGCTGCTCTGCCTACTTGTAATCTCTCTCCCTCTGTCAAATAAATAAATAAAACCTTAAAAAAGAAAGAAAGAAACCTAAAGCTCATGAAATGTGGGATAATACTTTAATTTTTAAAAAGATTTTATTTATTTATTTTTGTGAGAGAGAGGGAAAGAGCAAGTGAGCAAGTGAGCACGAGTAGGGAGAGGGGCAGCAGGAGAAGCAAGACTCCTGGCTGAGCAGGGAGCCTGATGAGGAACTTGAACATGACAGGATCATGAGCTGAGCTGAAGGCAGACACTTAAACAGCTAAGCCACCCAGGCATCCCTGGGATGATAATGTTTGTTCTGAAGGAGCAATTTTTTTTTAATATGAGGTAATGTGTGCAGGATAGAATACTCTTTGTTGCCAGAAGAAAAAATACATGTATGTGTATATATATATGAAATATACATGATAAACACACATATATGGAGAAAAGGATTTTGATTTGGGGAAGAAATTCTAGAAGATATCATTTTCTTTGTCATATACTCGTAATCCAGGTTTCACCTTTATAAATAATAGTCCCAGTGCCAAGATCTGAGACTTTATATAAATGTCAGTGAAAAGTTAGTTTTGCCCTTAGAAAATGTATAGAAATGTGGTTTTGTACATTAAGAAATACGGTTTTGGATAAATTTCATTTCTACTTCAGCTGTCTTATTTATTTAGGTAAATGGATTTCTATGTGGTAATTTACACTCATCTCAAATTTAGAAACCAGCAGAAAATATCCATACACGTTGCTCAACATGCATTTAAGTCTTAAGTAGGAGTTAAATGAAAGTTCCTACAGTGCTAAAGTTAATTCAATTTGATAACCTTCCTATTTGCTTAGAAAATTGTTCATTTGGGAAATCTTAGCCTAAGTCTTACTTAATTCACATTTATTGCTGATAAAATGTATTTCCCTTACTAATAGTATATCATTCTGTGAGAGGCAGATTGTATTTGTTTCTTGATTGCTGTTCTTACCAACTTTTATGAGATAATAAAAGTCACAGAAGCTTAGAGGAAGGTGTTCTTTCACAAGGGGGAGAGACTTGTACTTATCTCTTTTTTCAGATTGCTTATTTGGGAAAATGGTAACTTACCACATAATAGATGTTTAACAAATATATGTTGATTAAATGAAATGGTATAGCTAAGTGAAGCTCACTCTTTCTTTATTGACTTTAAAAAGAGGTATCACTTCATCCATAGACATTTCCCTTTGTTTGCTTGTTAGGTGGTGGGAACCAAATTAAGTGTTCATTTAATCTCAACTACTTTGTAAAGTAAAAGGTATTATCTCAGCTTTACATATGAGAAAATTGAGATTACCTGATTTATTCAGATTACCAGTATTGAAATTTAGTTATTTCAGACTCAAAAGCTTGTTTTTTCCCCAACAGACAATATCTCCTTTTTTTTTTAAGCTTTTATTTATTTTTTTATTTGACAGAGAGAGAGAGATCACAAGTAGGCAGAGAGGCAGGCAGAGAGAGAAGGAAGCGGGCTCCCTGCTGAGCAGAGAGCCTGATGGGGGACTTGATCCCAGGACCCTGAGATCATGACCGGAGCGGACGGCAGAGGCTTTAACCCACTGAGCCACCCAGGCACCCCCAGTTAGATAAGTTTTGACAGATGTATCTAGCCATGTAATCTGTATCACAACAATCAAACTCTAGAACATTTCCATTACCCCCCAAAGTCCCTCATACCCATCAATCCCTTCCTGCCATTACCGATCTAATTTTTATCCCTATAATTTTGCTTTTTTCCAAAATGTCATGTAAAGGGAATCATATATTAAGTAATCTTTTGTGTCTGGCTTCTTCTATTTAACAAAATGCTTTCAGGACTTACCCATGTTGTTGCAGATACCAAGTATTGATTTATTGCTGAGCTCTATTCCATTATATGGGTAAACCAATGTTTATCCAGTCACCAGTTGAAGGACATTTGGGTTGTTTCTACTATTAAAAGATTATTATGAATAAATGCTTTAAACATTCATATTCACGGCACCTGGGTAGCTCAGTCAGTTAAGCATCTGCTTTTGGGGGTGCCTGGGTGGCTTAGCGGGTTAAGCCTCTGCCTTCGGCTCAGGCCATGATCTCAGGGTCCTGGGATCGAGCCCAACATCGGGCTCTCTGCCAGGCAGGAAGCCTGCTTCCTCCTCTTTCTCTGCCTGCCTCTCTGCCTACTTGTGATCTCTGCCTGTCAAATAAATAAATAAAATCTGTTTAAAAAAAAAAAAACTCATCTAACCGTACACTTTATTTATTTATTTTTTAAAAGGTTTTATTTATTTACTTGACAGAGATCACAAGCAGGCAGAGAGGGGAAGAGGGGGAACCAGGCTCACCACCAAGCAGAGAGCCTGCTTTTCCCTCTCTCTCTGCCTGCCTCTATGCCTACTTGTGATCTCTGTCTGTCAAATAAATAAAAATAAAATATTTTTTTTTTAAAAAAGCATCTGCTTTTGGCTCAGGTCAGGGTCCAGGCATTGAGTCCCACATTGGGCTCCCTGCTCTGCGGGGAGCCTGCTTCTCCATCTCCCACTCCTCCTGTTTGTGTTCCCTCTCTTACTGTGTCTCTCTCTGCCAAATAAATAAATAAAATCTTTTAAAAAAATAAATTAACATTCATGTTCATAACCTGTTTAGTTTTAAAATTTCTGGTATGGCATTATCTTAACTGACATGACATCTCTTGGATGACTAGTTCATAGATTACTTAGTTTTAGATCATGTAAAATATGGGCTACTTCTCTAGGGGATTCTGAGCCCTCTATTAGAAATTAGGGAATGAAGAAAGTTGTTGACTGTTTTCCAAATTTGGGAGGGTACTCTGATATTTGGGACATATTTTTTTTTTAATTTAGCATGTAGTATAAAGTTAATGGTATAAAGATAAATGATATGAGATGAAGTACGGTGAAAATGTAGTAAAGTAACAAACACTGGACTAAGAGTTAGAAAAATGATTTCTAGTCCTTTAATCTGGTTTTAGTTTCCAGCTGCATCTCTTAGTAGACTTTGGGTAAATTATGACTTTGAACATCCTCTGAAGAAGGAGGATGGAGCTAAGGTTTCCACATTTTTTAGATATATACTTTAGATCATTCAGTCCTCAGGACACCCTTAGGGGTACCTATGTGGTAGATTAAAACTAGCCCTACTGCGCTGAGGAGGGAACCGCAATTCGCAGAAGTAACTGGTAATGGTAGCAAAGTCAGTAAGTAGGTAGATGCTTCAACAATTGACTCCCTTCCAGTTTCCTTATCTGAAAAATGAAGATAATAACCAGTTTTGTAGTTGTGAGTATTAAATGTGATTATATTAATAAGGACTCAGAACTGCCAGTCTCTTCCTGTCCTTCCCTTCTTTTCCTATCTCCTGCCCTGCAATTCTGTTAACTATTAAGAGAAATCTAAAATGTGGGTGCTAATCTTACATCTTATTTATTTATTTGAGAGGGAGGGTCGGGGAGGCAGAAAGAGAGGGAGAGAGTCTTAAGCAGACTCTGCACTGAGCATGGAGCCCATTGTGGGGCTTGATCTCACAACCCTGAAATCATGACCTGAGCTGAAACCCAAGAGTCAGATGCCTAACTGGCTGTGCCACCCAGGCACTGCCCTGCCCACAGTGTCTTTTTCATTGCAAAAGATGCTATATTAGATGTTTCTTTTTATTATAAATATTAGAAAAACACTCAGCTAGCAAATAGAATTCATTTTAGTGCAACAACCTAGCAGATTGTTCTCACATGATTCCTGTTAGCACATTCCCTCAATCTTTTTTTTTCTAGTGTGATAGGTTCTGCATTGTTTGTAAAGTAGCTCAGAACTGTATTCTACTACTTCTGCGTTAACAATTACCTCAGTAATTGGTCTTATTTAAAAACCACTTGGGGGTGCCTGGGTGGCTCAGTGTGTTAAGCCTCTGCTTTGGCTTAGGTCATGATCTCAGAGTCCTGGGATCGAGGCCCACATCAGGCTCTCTGCTTAGCAGGGAGCCTGCTTCCCCTTCTCTCTCTCTCTGCCTGCCTCTCTGCCTACTTGTGACCTTTCTCCCTCTGTCAAATAAATAAATAAAATCTTTAGGGGGGGAAAAAAAAACACTTGGGACCAATGCCCACATAGATTTCTTCCGCATCTTCCACATAGTTTCTACATGGCCAAGACTCTATACTTTATGATTGTTTAAAATTGCTATAAGCAAGCAACTTGATGAACTTTTGCCCTTCTGTCATTCCTGTTTTGCCGGATTGCAGCAAACTTGATAAAAAGTTATTATCAGCAGCTATTCTGTAGAACTTCTTAGGATAGTTCTACCAGTCTGTCCTGTAAAATCCCCATATGCATGAACCATGCAGAGTAAACACATCATTAGGTTTTCTTTCTCTTGCTTTCCTAATGAGGGAAGAAATGCTACACAGCTGGAGAAGCCAGGGACTCCTTTCTGAATCCGACTTATTTACATAACATATGCTTAGTTTGACACTTTGCTCAGAAGAAGCAGTTTTTTAGTTAAATATTATACAGTACTTCAAAGAACATTTTAGCTACACTATAACTATTCAGCTTTTCTCTATACAAAAGATGTTCTTTGCTTTTAAAAACATTCCTGTCCTAGTTCTTTATATTATTGCTTTCAGTATTAAGGAGAATTAAGCTGAATACGTTTAGAAGCTCTTTTCAGAAATGAATTTTAGTTTCAGAAGCTGCTGCACAGGGCCAGTAGTTTAAGATGTCTGCACAAATCAAGGGCAAATCATTCTGCTCTTAATCTAGTTGGTAAGAAAGTAAATAGTGATTTGGAGCCAGATGATATGCTATTGGTGTGATGTAAAGAACCTAACACTTTGAAGCTAGGTAAATCTAGGTTTAAATCCCACTATGTGCTTGCTAATAATTTTTCTTCAGCAGAGTTAAAAACTACTTAGTTTCTTCAACTACATACTGGTAATAACAACTCCTTCTTAGGGTTTGATTTCAATAACTGAAATATGTGTAGTACCTGACATATAGTTAAACAAACAAACAAACAAACAAAAACTACTCTTTAAATGTTTCCTTTCCCTGTAAGCTTGTCCCCTACCCCTCAAAAACAAATAACTTCATTTATCATTCAAATGTAATTTGGTGTTTGTTGGTTTTTTAATGCTAAGTATGTCTAATGAAGGTTTGAGGATAGATGAGGTGGCAGGGTTAACCTACCCATCAGTGATTGCTTGTGATAATCTTTAGCACAAGCTGTAGACTGTGGGAAGACTAGGTTGCCATGTAGTTTACACAAGCCAATAAATTAGATTGAAAGTGTATGGAACCGGAAACACTGTGATTGAATAAGGCACTTTCCAATTTAATATTTATGGAGTACTTCCTTTAAGTGGGTAAGACATTCAACTAAGAGATACACTCTTTTTGCCCTTCTGCCTTTTCTTTCTGGGCTATAACACAGCTGTGATGGCTGAGACTTAGTCACAGGCTTGGGCCTTAGTGTGGTGTGGAAAGATAGAAAGTACCTAGGTCCTTAATGATGTGTAGCTGCGTATATTGGTTCCAATCACCTACTCCTGAGTTTCTTTTACATAAGTGAAAAATAACAGTGGCTGGAGCATATAAGGATTTATTTCTGGTGTCTGTTACTAGCAGCAGAACCTAACCCTAACAGTCAGCAGTCTGGGTGCAGGCATCTGACTCCCTGTAATCCCACATCTACTTACTTGTGAATGACTAAATATATCCTAATAAAATAGTACACCAACACTAAAATACAAAAAAGGGGAGGTGTTCAGATCCTGAGATACAGAAATGTCAAGATATTTCTATCAGAAATAATATAGGTATTCCCACTATAAAAACTAGAACTCTCTGAAGAAAGGTTGTGTCTTTGGCAAGAAGTATATACATGATGAAACTGGGGTATCTTGTAATACAAGAAAGCTATCAGAAACTACTTGGGTTGTGTCACAAGGACTTGGGAGCCAACTTGAAAAGATTTGCACCGGCTAAATGTGGGATAATTTGAGCATCAAAAAATTGTAACTTTTAGGGCATCTGGGTGCTTCAGTCAGTTAAGCGTCTGCCTTCGGCTTAGGTCATGATCTCACAGTCCTCGGATCAAGCCCCTGCTACTCTCTCTCTCTCTGCCCTTCCCACTCTACTCAAGCTCTGTCTTATGCTTTCTCTTTCTCAAATAAATAAAATCCTTTTAAAAATTAACTTTGTAATGGATTGAAGCACATTAAATATATTTAATATTCATGAGTTAATTCGTATATTACTTTAAAAAATCATTTATTTTTGGAGCTTATTAGGGAGCAAATTCACTGTTTTCAATTGGTAAATAAAAGGAAAGATTCAGGCATTAATTCTGACCATACAGACTGTATACCCATACAGACTATATACCTCAGGATTGCCAAATCGTTGGTAGAGAAGGGCAAGATTCTCTTTACAGAAGTAGGTCAGCTAATATATTAAGAAGGACTGGTAGAATATCACCATTTTGCAACCCTTAATGAAAAAGTCATTGCTAAAACTATTAGACGGCTGCTAACGGGGAACTTTATAATGGCTGGATCAAGATGACAACACATGAACATATAGATTAATCCTAACATAACAAAAAGAAAGACTATCAGACATTATATGCTTCCTGATAAAGGTTCACGCCTCTACTGTGAAGTATTCTTCCTAAAAAATCAAGCCCTACTTTTAGCAAGCTCTAAGTCTCACTGCTGATTTACAGGAAATATCTGGGAATTTCGGAATCTGAGGTAAGATCCTACAGCCACTGAAAAAAAACATAACACTTATTACAGGACAAAAGCATACCCTTGATAGTAAAGATTACTTCAGTTACAAATTTTAGAAGCATTTTTTTAATTTTTGCAGACTAAAAAACAAAACAAAACTGGAGTCTTTGAGTAAGACATGGAAAATGAGTCACAAGATAGACTAAGATGAAAGGGGGATGGCTAATGGGGAGCCATAAATTAAAAGGTATTGGATAAAATAAACTATAGGTTAGACTCTAAAATACAGTATCCAAATATGAAACCATAGAATAGTAACTAAATATGCAGTATCCAAATTAAGTTGTGTGCTGGAAAAAAGTAGAAACTTGAGAATATTGACTCTGTGATATGGAAAACAAGGTTGAGAAGCTCTCCCAGAATACATAAAAAAAGGGGAAAAGAGATGGACAAAGAAAACATGAAGAACAGTTAATAGACATAAAGGATAGAGTAAAAGAGATCTAACATAAAGAAAATTGATATTCTGTAAGAGACCAAAACAAATTGAACAGGAGCAGTTGTTAAGCACACTATAGAAAAAAACATTTTCCAGAGCTAAAGGATTACTTGAGTCATTGCCAAATACCAGGAGAATTTAATAAAAAGAAATTAACAACTAAACCTGTCCTGGTGAAACTTCGTGCTTTCCCTTGTTAAAAATCATCATAATAATGATCAGGCATCCAGGCAAAGAGGAAAACAAACAAATATACAGAAGTTATTCATTCACAAGGGAACTTATGGCAGACTCCTAGCCTTGGATTGTTCTTATAATTAAACATCAGGAGACAATTAAGCATCATTTACAGAGTTCTGTAGACAGTTTAGGCCCCCAGGTTCTTTATCTAGCCAAGTTAGCAGACAAGAAGCAACACACCTTTTCAATTCTCAAAGCTTCAAAGTATAGCTACCCTTATGAAAGAATTACTTCAAAACCTACTCACGCTGACTGAGAAATTCTTTAGTAAACAAGCAAAAGCCAGAATTTGGAAAAATTTTCCATCTGTGACTTACTGTTTCAAGTTTAGCAAGCTCTTGAATCACTGCTTTGTCAGTATTAGAAACGAAGGACGTTAACTGAAGTCATTCTCAGTGGAGTATGGATTAATTATTCTGCGAAAATCAATGTGCTAATAATCTTAATCTTCACAATTGCCTGAAATAATTCTGAGTCTGGGCAGCACACCTATTTTATCATTTGCAAATAATATCTACTAGTCAAATAAATTTAATGCATGTGGTATATTAAAGTGATTCTTAAGAGTGTGGTCCGGCAGCATAGATTTCTCATCTGGAACTGGTTAGGCAGATTATTGGGCTCACCCAGATTCAGTCAATCAGAAACCATTGGAACAGAATTGGAACCTAGCAATCTGTGTTTGAACAAGCCTTCTGGATAATTCTGATGCCCAATAAAACTTAAGAACTGCTGGTATAGTATATTGGTGCCCAAAACTAATTAATCCTCAGAATCACCTGCGAAGATCTTGAAACCTATTCCCAGCCCAGAGGCTGATATGCTAGGTTTGGAAATCACTGATAAATTAGAGCTTGATTCAAAAGACCTAGATTTTGTGCGTGGCTCTACCTTATCAATTTTGACAACTTTATTGCTGAGCCTCAGTTTTCTCTTTTGTAAAATAGCACTCACTTGCCTGCCCATTTGATTGGATTGTTGGAGGAATTAAATGAAAATGAAAAAGTACTTTGCACAATAGATATGGAAATCCATAGCTGTAAGAATATCATCTTTGTTCTGCTTTAGTATATGTTCTTCTGTGCATCTCATCCAAGCACCTTTCCCTTGCCTAACAACCTGCCACATTACTTTTTGAGTTGCAAATTCAGTGACCGTATGTTAGCACCTTTTCAATATAAATTTTTTCTTCAGTAGTTTCCCATACATTCAGATCTTGTCTCTGTGAGGTTGTAAGCCATTTGAAAAAAGGAATCATATGTAAGCATCTTATGTTTTCCTCAGTATCAGATCTTAGGCTAAATTATATACATAGTAATACCAAGTAAAATAGTTATTAATTCTTCATTAGCTCATTGTCATAACTAGTACTGTAGGAATTATTAAAGGTTTTCAAAACCTTTTTTACTTCATTAATTTAGTATTTTTATGCAAACAGACTTTCTTTATTTCCAGTAACAAGGAAAGGTGGTTGATCTGGTACCAGTCAACATCTGTACTTCACTTCAAATTATTTAAAGAAATGTTCCTTTTAGTATGCTTTCTGTCTAGTTGGTGGTTGCTGTATTTTAGAAAATGCATTGTTTTGGTGTCCTATTGGCACCTAAACTTTTCCTACAAAAGTAATGTGTCGAGTGGAAGGCCTAGTCAGCTTAGAATATGAACTTCCAGATTGAAAAAGGTGTAAGTAAATGGAAACACATCGCATGTTTGTGGATTGAAAGAATTCATATTGTTAAAGTATCATACTACTTAAAGTAATCTACCAATTTAGTGCAGTCCCTGTCAAAATTTCCATGTGATTTTGCAGAAACAGAAAAACTCATTCTAAAATGCATATGGAATTTCCAGAGACCCCCATGTAGCCAAACTGTCTTTAAAAAAAGGGAAAGAACTGGAGAATTCACACTTCCTAATTTCAAAGCTTACTTCAGGAATCAAAATAGTGCGTTATTTGCATAAAAACAGACATATAGATCAATGGAGTAGGCAGCCCAGAAATAAACCCTTGCATATATGGTTAGATGATTTTTTTTTAAAGATTTTATTTATTTATTTGACAGATCACAAGTAGGCAGAGAGGCAGGCAGAGAGAGAGGAGGAAGCAGGCTCCCCACTGAGCAGAGAGCCCGATGCGGGGCTTGATCCCAGAACCCTGAGATCATGACCTGAGCGAAGGCAGAGGCTTTAACCCACTGAGCCACCCAGGCGCTCCTGGTTAGATAATTTTAACAAGAGTGCCAAGATCATTCGATGGGGAAAGGACAATCTTTTTCAACAAAAGGTGCTGAGAAAACTAGATATTCATGTGCAAAAGAATGAAGTTCTGGCCCCTACCTAACACCATATGTAAAAGTTAACTCCAAGATGGATCAAAGAGCTACACCTAAGACCTAAACTATGAAATTCTCAGAAGAAAACAGAACAAAAGCTTCATGACATTGGATTTGGTAGTGATTTATTTATTTGTTTGTTTGTTTATTTTTTAAAGATTTTATTTATTTATTTGACAGAGATCACAAGTAGGCAGAGAGGCAGTCAGAGAGAGAGGGGAAGCAGGCTCCCCGCCGTGCAGAGCGCCCCATGGAGGACTCGATCCCAGGACCCTGAGATCATGACCTGAGCTGAAAGCAGAGGCTTAACCCACTGAGCCACCCAGGTGCCTCTGGTAGTGATTTCTTGAATATGACACTGAAAGCACAGGCAACAAAAGAAAAAATTAACAAATTGGGCCTCATAAAAATTAAATTCTGTGCACCAAAGACCGTATCAGCAGAGTAAAAAAGGCAGCCCACAAAATGGGATAAAGTATTTGCAAATCACATGTTTGATAAGGGATTAATATCAGAATATATAGAGAGCTCCTAAAACTCAACAACAACAAAAAACCCAATTCATAAATGAGCAAAGGACTTGAAAAGACATTTCTCCAAAGAAGATATATAATTGGCCAATAAGCACTTGGAAAGATGTTCAACATCACTAATAATTAGGGAAATGCATTTCAAGACTACAATGAGATACTACCTCATACACTTTAGGATGGGTACTATTTAAAAACACAACAAACAGAAAATAAGTTGGCAAGAATGTGAAGAAACTGGAACTGTGTGCACTATTGGTGGGAATGTAATGTTATACCAACTATGGTAAACAGTATGATGGTTCATTAAAAATTTAGAAATAGGATTTCCATATGATCCAGTAATTCTGCTTCTAGATATATATCCAAAATAATTGAAAACAGCATCTTCAAAAAGATCTTTGTACACCCATGTCCATAGCAGCATTATACATAGTAGCCAAGAAGTACAAGTAACCCAAGTGTCCATAAACTGGTGAATGGATAAGTAAAGTGTGGTGTATGCATACCATAAAATATTATTTAGCCTTGAAAAGAAAGAAAATTCTGACATATACTATACCATGGATGAAACTTGAGGTCATTATGCTAGGTGAAATAGACCAGCCACAAAAAAAGACATATACTATATGATTCCACCTCTGTAAATTACTTACAGTAACCAAAATCATAGACACAGAAAATAGGATGGTGGTTGCTCCGGGGCTGGTGGAGAGAGATAGAAGAGTTACTGTTTAATGGGCATAGATAGAGTTACAGTTTTACAAGATGAAGAGTTACAGAAATGAATGCTGGTGATGGTAGCACAATATTATGAATATATTTAATACCACTTAACTGTACACTGAAAAATGGTTAAGATGGTAAATTTTATGTTACATGTATTTTAGCTCAATAAAAAAAATTTGGAAAAAGAATGTGAGCTTCTACACTCTGGGCTAATAGAAAACGCCAGGTGGTCTCAGGTCTCCTTGCAGATACAGCACAGTACCACAAGTTTATTTTCTTCCAACTCCTGAGTTCTGTTTTTAGTTTTTATTTATATGATTAATGTATTCCTCATTAGATGGATCTCCTTCATCTTAGTGGTTAAAGTTTTTCATTTTTATTGTTTGCTTTTTCCTTTTCAGGCAATGGATATATGTTTATAAGAGAATAGCAGAGAAAGCAGAAGTATTGGTTTAACTTGCTTCAAAGCATATTTGTTTTGAGTAACTGAGCAGATAAATTTAAACTTTGATGTCAGGTAATTTTCATTCTGAAGGTAATTACAGACAGTCTGTATGCAAGACTAACTAGGGGGGAAAAAAAGTTAAAGCATTTATATAACAAATTTACTCTTTTCGTCCTTTTTTTTTTTTTTGGTGGCAGTTGTTATTGCTAATAAAAAGATAGTCGTGGAATATAAAATTTTTTACTTAAGATTCTACTTTTTTTATACTCTCATTTCTTATATTAATTCTAGTTATTTTCCTTATATACTGCCATATTGGTGTTTTTAGGACACCAGTACATTATTCTCAAAGCCTCAAATTAACATGGACTAATGAAACTGTTATTAAGTTCCACTTTTATCTCTAGAGAAAGGTTTTGCTTGGATAAGTTATCCCAGTACATCACAATAATTATTAGCAGAAATGAGGTATTGTAATGCATTCATAAGCTGTTGCTGGATTTATGGGGCCCCAGAGATCCTATTTGCAAGGGCTTAATTATTCAAATACATGTGGAGAGCAGGTATCTTTATTGGATGATATATATACATGTATATTCATAATGATGACTCATTTCTATTCTTTTCTAATGTTAATATCAAATAATTATACTGTTTGAAGAAAATTTATAAATTCCAGTACCTTCATTCAGAAATATCAGTAAATTTTTAGAATAACTAGGTAACTTTTCCTAAAATTGTGTTTTTAGGAAATGTTATTTCCTTCCAATCCAGGAGCATGGAACATTTTTCCATTTCTTTGTGTCTTCCTCAGTTTGTTTCATGAGTACTTTATAGTTTTCTGAGTATAGATTCTTAGCCTCTTTGGTTAGGAAATATTATTTCCTAAATAGTATTTCCTAATACTGTGTATCTATGTGGACTGTTGATTCATGGTCAAAATCAACTGTGTCTAAAATAAGACTGTTAATGGTGGGTCCAATTCACAATCTGGTAACCTGTTAGAAATTAGAATATCTTCTGGGGAAGGTTAGTATTCAGCTGCCGAAATATAATATGTAATTGGTCAAAGATACTTTATGGCACATCAGAGCACAGTGTTTGGAGTCAAACAAATGAGTTAAAATTTCAAGTGAACATCATGTACCTTAGGTTAAGTTACTTAACATTACAAAGCCTATTTGTTTCATCATCTGTAATATACAAAGAAACACAGTTTTTAACCACATTTAAGTTCTCACCTTTGTCCCTGTCTATAGGGACTCTCTTGTGGGCTATTATCACCTAGTCCCTTTGTCTGTAAAACGTGAATCATGTAATACAAGCATACCTCATTTTACTGCGTTTCATTTTATTGCCCTTCATTTATATTGCAGTTTTTTTGTTTGTTTGTTTAAATGAAAGTTTGTGGTAACTCTGTGTTGAGGAAGTCTATGGGGCCACTTTCCCAATAGCATTTGCTTATTTCTTGTGTCTGGGTTACATTTTGGTAACTCTCACAATATCTTAAATTGTTTTAGTTTATTATGGTGATCTGTGATCAGTGATCTTTGATGTTATTATTGTAATTGTTTTGGGGGCTCTATGTACCATGTCCATATAACGCAGCAAACTTAATTGATAAATGTGTATGTTCTGACTGCTCCATGAACTGGCCATTCCTTCTTCCTCTCCTTGGGTCTCCCTATTCCCTAAAACAACAATATCAAAATTAGGTCAATTAAAACCCTGCAGTGTCTAAGTTTTCAAGTGAAAGTAACAGTCATATGTCTCTCATTTTAAAAGCTGTAAATTAAGCTCAGTAAGGATACATGTTGAAGCAGAGATAGGCCAAAACCTAGTCCTCTTGTGCCAAACAAGTCAGCAAGCTGTGAATGCAAAGGAAAAGTTCTTAAAGAAAGTTAAAAGTGCTATTCCAGTGAACATACAAGTGATAAGAAGTAATATAGCCTTATTGTTGATATGGAGAAAGTTTTAGTGGTCTGGATTAAAGATCAAACCAGCTACAACATTTTCTTAAGCCACAGCTTAATCCAGAGCAACGCCTAACTCTCTGCAGTTCTACATAGGCTGAGAGATGATGACGCTGCAAAAGCGAAGTTTGAAGCTAGGAAAGGTTGGTTCATAATATGTAAGGAAAGAAGCTGTATCCATAACATAAAAGTGCTAGGTCACGCAGCAAGTCTTGATACAGAAGCTGCAGCAAGTTACCCAAAAGATCTAGCTAAGATAATTAATGAAAGTGGTTATACTAGATAACAGGTTTTCAGTATTGATGAAACATCCTTATATGAAGAAGATGCTATCTCAGACTTTCATAGCTAGAGAGAAGTCAATGCCTGACCTTGAAACTTCAAAGGACAGGCTGGCTGACTGCTTAGGAGATAATGCAGCTGGTGACTTAAAGCCAATAGTCATTTACCATTATGAAAATCCTAGGGGCCTTAAGAATTAGCTAAATGTACTCTGCCTGTGCTGTGTAAATGGAACAACAAAGCTTAGATCACAGCACATCTGTTTACAACATAATTTACTGAATTTTATTTTTAAGCCCACATTTGAGACCTACTGTTTGGGGGAGGGGAGGAATTCCTTTCAAAATATTACTGTTCATTGAGAATGCACCTGGTCACCCAAAAGCTCTGATGGAGATGTACAGTGAGGTTAATGTTGTTTTTATGCCTGCAAACACAACTGTTCTGTAGCCCATGGATCAAAAGGAATTTCAACGTCCTGGTCTTATTATTTTAAGAAATACATTTCAGGGTCTCCAGGATGGCTCAGTTAGTTAAGTGTTTGACTCTTGGCTTAAGTGTTGACTTTTGGCTTAGGTCATTATCTCAGAGTCCGGAGATAGAGCCCTGAGTTGGGCTCCATGCTGGGCATGGAGCCTGCTTATAATTCTCTCTGTCCCTCTCTCTCCCCCTGCCCTGCTTCTTCTTTTTTTTTTTTTTAATTTTATTTATTTATTTGACAGATAGAGATCACAAGTAGATGGAGAGGCAGGCAAAGAGAGAGAGGAGGAAGCAGGCTCCCTTTTGAGCAGAGAGTCTGATGTGGCCCTGCCCTGCTTCTTAACACCCACAGTCGGTCAGTCTCTCTCTCTCTCTCTAAAAAAAAAGTTAAATACATTTCATAAAGCTATAGCTGCCATAGGTAGTGATTCCTCTGATAGATATGGGCAAAGTAAATTGAAAACCTTCTGGAAAGAATTTAGCTTTCTAAATGGGATTAAGAGCACTCATGATTCATGGGGAAGGTCAAAACACCAACATTAACAGGAGTTTGGAAGAAGTGTTTTCCATCACTTTGAGAGAGGTTCAAGACTTAACTGAAGGAAGTAACTGCAGATGTGGCAGAAATAGCAAGAGAACTGGAATTAGAAGTGGAGCCTGTAGATGGGACTGAATTGTGACAATCTCATGATAAAACTGTAACAGATGAGGAGTTGCTTCTTATGGATAAGCAAAAAGTGGTTTCTTAAATGGAATCTACTCTGGTGAAGATTGTTGAAATGAAAACAAAGGATTTAGAATATGACATAAAGTTAGTTGATAGAACAGCAGCAGGGTTTGAGAGGATTGGCTCCAGTTTTGAAAGGAGTTCTGTGGGGCAATGCTATCAAAAATATTACATGCTGCAGAGAAATCATTTGTGAAAGGGAGAGTCAATTGATGTGAACTTCACTGTTGTCTTATTTTAAGAAATTGTCACAGCCACCCCAGCCTTCAGCAGCCACCACCCTGACCAGTCAGCAGATAAAGATTATGACTCATTGAAAGCTTATATGATGGTTAGCTAATGGTTAGCATTTTTTAGCAATAAAGTGTCTTAAAATTGAGGTATGTACTTGGTTTTTTAGACATAATGCTGTTGTATAATTAACAGACTACATTGTAGTCTACTAAGCATATTAGTCTATTAACAGTGTACTCAAACTCACATGCACTGGGAAACTAAAAAATTATTTTACTTGTTGTATTGTGATATTTGGTTTATTACAGTGTTCTGGAACCTAACCTGCAGTATCTCTGATATATGCCTCTGTACTCTATATCCCCTACTCAATTTCTTCAGGGTGTTTGCCTAGAAATATAACCTTATTTGAAGCATTGTGAGCCAGTTGTAGCATAGATTACTTTAACCTTAATATTTGAAAAAAAAAAATGGGATAGCAAAGTTAACTTCTCATCTTGTCCTTCATAATGAGAATACTATTTGTTTTACATTCCTGGAAGAGTCCTAACCACCAAAAATAGTAGGCATTTCTCTATTATGTCAGAGCTATCACAGAGTACTCAACCATTTGACTGTGTAATTTAAGTCTTGGTCTATCAAGCAGTAAACAGATGGAACATTTCTAACAGCAGTAATTAAATTGTAAATCTATTTTAACGAGTTGGCTAACATACAGCACCACAGTCCATATTCTGTTGTCTCAGTTACGTTCATTTTTATTTGGATTATGATTTCAGCATACCCAAACACGGGAAGGAAAACAAAGCTATTATTTGTTAAAATTGTATACTTGGGGTGCCTGGGCTGCTCGGTTGGTTAAGTGTCACACTCTGATTTCAGATCAGGTCGTGATCTCAGAGTCATGGGATCCAGCCCCAGCGTCACTTAGCAGGGAGTCTGCTTGCCCCTCTCCTTCTGTCCCTCACCCCAGTTTTGTCTCCTCTCAAATGAATAAATAAAATCCTTAAATAAAATTGCATACTTACAGTACTCATTCATTCAACAAATCTTTATTGAATGCCTACTATGAACCAGACACATTTCTAGGCACTGGGGATCCAGCAGTGACCAGGAGAAGCAAAATTCCAGTCCTCACGGAGCTTAGATTCTAGTGGATTGGAGACAGATAATAAGCTAAATATGTGTAATACCAAGTGTGGTAAATACTATGAAGAAGTATAAAGCTGAGTAAAGACCAGAGAGGATGTTGGGGTGAGACATACTGTTTTAGATAGGGTAGTCAGGGAAGTAAGGCCTCTGATAAATTAACACTTAAGCAGTGACCTGAAGAAGTAAGGGAGCAAACCAAGTAGATATCCAAGTAGATATCTGGGGAAACAGTGCTAGGCAGAGGGCATGGCAAGTGCAGATACCTGATTTATTAGTTGTCAGTGTGTATTCATTCCACCTTGAAGCTTTTCTTAACACCTTAAAAAATTAAGGGAGAGTTCCTTCTCTGTGTGTCATAGTATATTGTATGTGACTTTTTTATAATTCTTATCTCATCATTATTGTTTTTATGTGCATATTTCCCAATAATCTGACCTTTAGGGACAGGAATAGGTGCTGAATAGATGCTGATTGAACAAGTCAGTCAGTTTGAGTAAATATTGCACAACTACTTTTCTGTTTACTTGGTACCAAAGCATTATAAGAAATACAAATTGTCAGATGCATAAGTAAATAAGAGAAAATAATGATCAAGTAAGCCGTGGTCTGCGTTAGTCAGCGGAAAGAAATTTCTTTCAATGAAATCTTTATGAATTTATTTAAATGTTCTTAACTGTAATATGATCTTCATAATTTAAAAACTCAGGGTGCTATCCAT
Source organism: Mustela putorius furo (assembly GCF_011764305.1). NCBI lineage: Eukaryota > Metazoa > Chordata > Mammalia > Carnivora > Mustelidae > Mustela > Mustela putorius. The sequence goes on from NW_025422045.1 coordinate 12,373,540, forward strand.
GATTTAATGTTTTGAATGACTTGGTTACTTGAAATATTCAGTTAGAAAAGTGAATTTGAGAAGTAAAAGTATCTATGCCACAGGAGTTTTTTGAATTGCAAATCATTTTAGAAGAGAACAGTTTGCCTTCCCTCATTTTTAACCATTTCTGCTAAGAAAGTATTCCACAGTTTCTTTATGATACTTACTGAATGTTATTTTCTGTTTTAGATCTCTAAAGATACTAAAATCAATTTTTATTGGATTATGTTTCTAATGAAGTAAATCTTTAGGGTCTACAGTACATGAGGTTTCAAGGTTTTTGAATTTCCTGATTTTTTAAAACCTTTTTTTTTTTTTTTTAACTTGAAAGGTTAATCTGGTTTATAGATGTGGCAAAAGCTTTAAAGTAAGTAGGAAGCTTATCACCACTCAGCAGAAAACCCTGGTTTGGTCTGTTACAGGTCCTGTTGTTACTGTACTAACAAAATGTCAGTACAGTCTACTTTCTGAAATTTTAAAGTTTCTGATTAGTTTTCTACAATTTGAGCAACATTATAATAAAATTATCATGTTTACCTTTAAATAAACCTACTTAGTAGTTAATAGTGCATGTCAATACTCAGTTTTCTTTTTTTTCATCCTTGTTTCTCCTATATTTTGAAAACTAAATATTTGTAGACATTTTAAACTTAAAATTTACCTTTCCTCTAATATTTTAACAAAGGTGACTTTGACCTAATTTTCTTAAAATAGAAAATGATTTTTAAAACCCAGTAAATATGGGAAATGTGTGTGTTGTTTTACTAAAGTGAGATCATTCTAGTGTGTTTGTGCCTCTTTTTTTCAATTTCAAGTCCACAGTCACATTTCCCAGTGGAGGACCACGTCTCACATCTAGTTGTCCTATGCCCTAATAAGTCTCTTTGGGAAAAAAAATCTGACCTAGTCCCCTTCTTCTTTTCATACCACTGACTTATTGAGGGGACAGGACCAGCTCTCCTGCAGGATGTCTTGCCTTTTAGATGTGTCTGGTTGATGGGTACTAGGTGACTCAGTTAAGTGGCCATCTCTTAGTTTTGGCTCAGGTCATGATCTCAAGGTCCTGGGATGGAGCTCCGCATCCAGCTCTGTGCTCAGGATTCTCTCTCCCTTTCCTTCTGTCCCTCCTCCAACTCACATGCACACTTGTTCACTCCTTCTCTTTCCCAAATAAATAAATAAATCTTGAAAAGAAAAAGATGTGTCTGGATGCATCTGCATTTAACTTGTTCCTCTATCTCTTGTATTTCCTATTAATTAAAAGTCAGATTGTAAGGCCTCAGGGATCCATATTAAACATTTTTCATTGGGATATATAATAGGTTATTTACTTTTTATTTTAACTCATTAAAAAACACAGTATCTGGATGAGTCACCATTAATGAGACTGAATTTGAGCACTGAATTAGGGTAATGAATCTGATCCCTTCATTGTAGAGTTTCAGCTTTTTAATCTTGCTAGTAGAAAATAATGTATTTGGTGTTACTTTGCACAGTATGAATCTCTAGGTCCCTATCAAACATATACCTGAATATAATACTTGTCTAAATTAGTAAATTTCATGAGGAAATCACATAATGCTAATTTTCTAATATTTTTACCATTTTTCTTTTACATCATTAGCCACCCTTCTTCTGTAAAATGAATTATTTATCATATGAAGCTATTGGTTTGTTCTCTTAAAAAGGCCAGATAGATAAATAAATAATTTCACTTAGTTACCAATTTTAAGCATCTCAGTCAGAAGATGATAAAAGGTTGGTTTTTGTTTTGTTTGATTTTTCTGGTTCTCTTTTTTTGAGTATCATTGTAGACTCATGGATTTTTATTATTTTAATGTATTTCAGTCAACATCAGTCATAATTCTTACAACTTTGACTGAGGGGGAAAAGGATCTGTCAGGCTGATTCTTGTATCTTTTTGCTGTGATACCTATGTTTTTAATTATGGAAATACTCAAACAAAGTATAGAGAATAATGTAGTGAACCTTCAACATATCTTTGAGCTTCAGTAATTACCAGTGTTTCCAATCTCATTTTCTATATATCCTGCTGCTTTTTTGATCCCCTGGATTATGATCTCACTGATGTTTGAAAGTTTTCTTTATTTTCTGGCATAACAAGGCCCTAGACTTTAGAGAAATCATCCATTTCTCTAAGAAGCCATCATTTCTTTTTGTAAGCTTTTCATTTTCATTTTTGAAATGAAAGCTTTTCATTTCATTTCTCTTTACTTTGCCATCATGTGTCTCATTATAATGGTAGTATAGTTCCATAAGCAGGTTTGTTCTCATTTGAGTCATGGAGGAAGGGCATCTCTCAAAATGGGACAAAAGTCTTTATATTTCTATTTCAATTGATCTAAATGTTAGGTATAGCTAACAAATGATTCAAATGTTAACACATTTAAGTGTTTTTAAGGAATGCTTAAAGAAGGATTGCTTTTTTTAAAATAAATACCGTTTAGTGTTACTGGTTTGTCTGTACTGCAATGTAAGGAAATCCTTTATAAATGTATGACTTCTGAAGGATTCCTTGTACCACGCTTTGGTTTTTTAGCATTCAAAACATTTTCTCATAGTCATAATGCAGATGATGAAAGTGTTACTGGATTCTGGCTCTTAAATCTGTATAAGATTTCCCAGATGGATCAAACCCTGTCTTTGCCTTTTCCCCTCCTGATGCCCTATTGAAATAAAATGTATAGAAACAAGAAACAAATAAACCAGTAAAGTAAGGAGGAAGACTATGAAAGAGTGATAACTGAACAGATTTCTGGATCTCTATTCAAGAACTAGAAGATACAACTCTACCCTCTCATTTCCCTATACCATTCTCATCCCTGCACTTGGACTATTGATAACAGGCATGAACCCCAAGCAAAACATCAAGCAGAGTTCTTGGCAAAGAAGCTAGGCAAAGAGAAGCTAGGCAAAGCTAAGGCTTCTAGAGTACAAGTCATGTCTCCAGAACAAAAGAAAAACTCCATCATTTTGGCATTTAGAGGGCCTGCTGGCTCCCTACCCATGCACCCTAAAGGAATACTGCCAATCAGCCTATACCTACCCCACACAGAGTCCTCAGGAGACAGTCTAGCCAAAAATCAGACCATCTGCACAATGGTAGAGGAATCTGTGTTGGCTAATGGGTCATTCAGATGTAAATACAAATGAGCAACCAAGATCACCAGGGATGTGAGGAAAAATGATGGCATGAAAGAGAGACTAAGATAATCAGAAAAATCGCTACTGGAGAAAATAGAGCTAATCAGAGAGAACTTAACAAGAAGTGAACTCTAAGGGCTGCAGGAAGATACTATACTCATTAAACAAGAATAAGAGAACACAAGTTTTCAGATCAATAGGGCACAGCAAGTGCTGAAATAGTGAATCAAATATAATGTACTTCTTTCTGGGAAGCTAAATTCCAAGGACAAAGATCCAGAGGAAAACCATGTACAAAGTGACAAGTATCAGTCTGAAATCAAGTCATCAGTAATTCTCTTAATGCTTTAAGACAATAAAACATTACCTACAACTTTTTAAAAGAAAATAATGTATAACCGGGGATTCTGTATCTTGCCAAACTGTTAATCAAAGGTAAGAGCAAACTGAAGGTTTTTTTAGACATACAAGAACTCAAAGGTATCTTCTCTTGGAATTAAAAGAAATGAGTGAGGGATGCCTGGCTGGGTCAGTCTGGAGAGCCTGCAACTCTTGATCTTGGAGGTCATGAGTTCAACCCCACATTGGGTGTAAGCTTACGATAGATAGAGAATTACACTTTTACCATCAGCTTTCTTTAAAAAATAGAAAATTATTGTGTAATATTTGACTCAACATTTTCATTTGGGGGTTTGATTTTTTTTTTTTTTTTAAATCTCACTGCTGACAAAACAGTTTATTGAGGGGAAAAAGAAGATGAAGAATTAGAGACAGTAAAGTAAGTAGTTGTGGATTTATACCAGAAAATAAATTATAGAGCTACTACAGCAAACAATAAGGAGATTGATTCTGTAGTTCTCCATAGTTCCCAATGACCCCCAGCAACAGGCAATTGAGGACTATTTTTTAATTGCAGTCACAGCTGGCTGATACACCATATGGCCAGCAGGGGCAACAGCATCAGATTCTTCTCCCATAATGACTGGAGTGACATGGTCTGGCTTATATTTAAAAGCATCATTCTAATGGTTATCGTTGAGCATAGACTTGGGGGTAGAATAGTAGAGCAAGGGTAGAAATAATGAGACCAGTTTGGATATCACTGCAGTATTCCAAGTAAAAGATGACAGTGGCTCGGATGTGGTGGTCATTGTGGAGTTGGGGGAAAGAGGTCAGATTCTAGGTTTCATTTGAAGGTAGAGCCAATAGCATTTCCTGACTGATTGGATATGAGGTGATCAAAAAAGGAGTAGAGGCGTCTGGTTTGAACAGTAGGAAAAGAGAAACGGGATGGGGGGAGTTGTTTTAGATGTTACAGAAGTCCATTTGACCTGCAAGTAAAGATGTCAATTTCTTGTATTGGCACTTAAATACATGTGTCTGTAGTTCTGAAGAAAGGTCTGGCTTAGAGATGGAATTTTAGAAGTAGTCAGCATATAAAGTATATTTAAAGCCATGAGAGTGTGTGAGATCACAGGAGTGAATAGAGATTAAAAAAAAAAAAAAAAAAGTTTGAGGGACCGAGGCTCTAAAGCACACTAACACTTAAGGTTCAGGGAGATGAGAAAGAATGATCAGAGATGACTGAGGAGGAGCAGCCAGTGGCGTATAAGGAGAACCACAAGAAGATGGTGCCCTAGAAGCCATGAGAAGAAAGTGTTTCTGGTAGGAAAGAGTCATTGACTACTCATGCTGCTGAAGAGATCAAGTAGGATGAGCACTAAAAATCTACTATTGGATTTGGCAACATGGATGTCAGTGTTTACCTTAATATCATTATGTTTTTTCAAACAGCCAGCTTGTTGGGACAAAAATAATGCATTAAGTTGTTCAGACCCAACTACTTAATAAATGAAACTATTAGATATTTATTTTGGCCCAGAGACTTTGAAACAATTACTAAGATACAAAGAGAGTCACAAACAGAAAGCCTATACCTGCTTTAAAGGGTCATGCTATGTATTTTAAGAGGGGAAAGCTCCTCTTACCTTTTTGTTGTTAGTAATTTTAAATCTGATCAGATTCTACAGTGAATAAAATTGCCTTATTGTGGCTCAATGTAAAAAAATAAAATCTTATCCTATGAAATGTCTGCAGTACATCTTTGCATGAATTTTTCTTCTTGCCTCCATAGGTATGGTCTGAATATGCGTTGCTTGGCAGCTCGGGTCAACTATAAGACTTTGATTATCATCTGTACACTCTTCACTTTGGTCACAGTACTTTTGTGGAATAAATGTTCCAGCGATAAAGCAACCCAGTTTCCACGGCACTTGAGTAGTGGCTTCAGAGTGGATGGATTAGAAAAAAGAGCAGCAGCATCTGAGAGTAACAACTATGTGAACCACATGGCCAAACAGTCTGAGGAAGCATTCCCTCAGGAACAGCAGAAAGCACCCCCCGTTGTTGGAAACTTCAACAGCAATGGGGGAAGCAAGGTGTTAGGGCTCAAGTACGAAGAAATTGACTGTCTCATAAATGATGAACATACAATTAAAGGAAGGCGAGAGGGAAATGAAGTCTTTCTTCCATTCACTTGGGTAGAGAAATATTTTGACGTATATGGAAAGGTGGTTCAGTATGATGGCTATGATCGGTTTGAATTCTCTCATAGCTATTCCAAAGTCTATGCACAGAGAGCCCCATATCACCCTGATGGTGTGTTTATGTCCTTTGAAGGCTACAATGTGGAAGTCCGGGACAGAGTCAAGTGCATAAGTGGGGTTGAAGGTTGGTATCTGTCTGCTCCACTGCATTTTTCCATCCTGATTGTGCTGAGGAATAAAAAGTTGTAGGTGTTAATTATCTAGCAAGTACATACATAGCTTACTATCAAGAGACCTGATAGTCTCTGACTATCACAAGGAGGAAGAGATGAAGTCTGAACCTGGGGCAGTTTTCTAAATGATGTGTTTTAAGGGCTGCAAGAAGATCATACCTGATCAAATAGGATTATTCCATTAACCTTCCATAACATCTGAAATTCTCACCAGTGAGTTAAAGGCACAGCATCTCCAAAAATTTTGCATTAAAATATAGTTATTCTCCTGTGAGAGATGGGAACAGGAGAGACCAATGGACCTACGTATATACTGATGCAGTCTTGTTACCACATTAGCCAGGTATCTTCTCCAGATGGAGGTTTTAAGTCTTCAGAACAAGATAACACATAGGCACCATCTTCTCTGATCTTACATACTACACTCCCTATAATCTACTGCATATTGTTTCTCAGATCTTATGGGTATAATCAGTACATTTTAGATTTTGTATTTCAAACCTAAGATTGATCAGAAAGCCAAATTGAATTTGACTTTAAAATACATCATTTAACCAAAGGAAAGAGCTTAGTGTGTTTTGAAATTGCTTAGTTTAAATTTTATTTTCCTCATTCTATAAAATGTGATTTCAGTATCTTAATTTTTTAAGTTTTATGTAATATCTTTGCCAAATGTTCGTAAGAAGAAAGGGCCAAATTCACTTATATTCATACCACTTCAAGATAATTATTACCATTTTTGCATATTCTCTGGAAGTCTTTGTATGTAGTCCTATGTCTTAACATAGTTGTAATGATACTTAAACAACATACTTGTAATAATATTTATATACTTCAAAGATATCTGTCACCAAACTTCTTCATATTAATTTTATATTTAGATGCTAAAGAAAAGGTAAAAAATACCCATAACCTTTGTTAAATAATATTTTGATATGCTTTTCCAATCTTTTTGTTGTTGTTATAGAGATACATTTTTTAAACAAGTTGGGATCATACTGTATAGTCAATTTTATATTCTCCTTTTTTCATCTAAAATATCTTGTTATTTCCCCTTGTTCTTCCCCTTGTTTAAGGACTAGTATTCACAGTAAAAATAAGCCGTGGTACATGTAATAATTGCAGCCTTTCTCTTTAGTTGGCTACTTAGGTCATTTCCAGTTTTTTTGCTTTTATATGTAATGGTATAGATACTCATGTTCATTGTTTGCTATTTTAATTATAGTCTAGGAGTAGTTGCCTAGGAAATAAACTGCCATGTCAATTAATATAAATTGAACTATTTTGCTAAACTGCTTTCCCAAAAGGTTGAACCTACATGTACCTCCAGGAGCAGAGTATAAGGGTGCTTTTGTCACCCCACTCTTGCTGTCATGGAACATTGTTTTTTAATCTGTTGTTTACTAAGGGATCTCATCATTCACTATCAGTAACCATCAGTGAGACCACATACCCTTTTCATATGCTTCTAATCATCATAAAATCTTGATCTTATTTCCCCCTTTTCTAATGTGATTAGTGGGTTCTATAGTCATGTGAACTTTTATATATATAGTAATATAATGATACTTTGTCACATTTGTTAAAGCTATTTTCTTCAATTTGATTGTCTTCCATTTTACTTATGATTTGTTAGTTTTAGAAGTTTTTAGTTCTATTTGGTGAACTTACAGACTTTTTAAATTTTTTTTTTTTACTTCTACTTTTATGCTGAGAAAGTCATTGCTAGACCATGATCGGCTTTTCATCTATATTTTCTCTAATAGTTTTATTAGGGTTGTGTTTTTTTACATTCAACTCTTTAGGCCAGCCAAATTGATTTATATCTTGGTATATGGTTTAAGGTCAGGGTATAATTTCAGATTTTTCTTTTCACATGTATTGAGTGATCTTTTTTCCCCAGTGATTCATGGTACAGTATTTATTGTTATGTAAAGCATTTTGAATAGCTGAGTAGGTTTCTGGCCTACTATTCTTGTTCATTGATCAGTCTAGCAATTGTTATGCTGGTTGCCCATTGTTAAAATTTTCATCCATCTTTAATGAGATATTGTATAAACCTTCCTTTCATTAAATAAAAACAATGCTATTTGAATCTTGGGGGGGGGAAGTCTCCTCTTGGAAAAAAAATACAAGTCAGGAGCTTATCTAGCCTAGGTTTCTTAGCCCTTATGGTTCCTAAATCCTTAAATTGTTTTGAAACTACATCACACATATGGTTTTGTAGGTTCTTAGCTTCTGCTGTGCCCATCTGATGCTTCTTAATTTATTTTAGAACTACAGAGAGGAGCTTATCTCTCAACACATAGGCCATGATGCAACAATACAATATTCTGTGCAATGTCATATGATTGTATTTCCCATGTAGAAAATTACTAAAACACTAATACCAAACATTTAAAAGTTTTGCTTAGGACCTTAGAAGAGATAATCCATTAATGAGTTATGTCAAAAATCTGTGGTTCAATGTACAATTTTAATTCATTAAAAAAAAAATGCCTGGTTCTCAAAAAATTATATTTTGACATGAAGGAGATGAAAAAGAATTGCAAGCTATGTTTATAATTTAAGTTGCCTAGTTGTAACTGGCTCTGTAAACAGATACTTTAGCTGTCAGATGGTATAGGCATTAGACCACATCTTGACTTTGGAGAGAGAGATGGGTATGTAATTATCTTGAATATTAATACAGACATTTAAAAAATTTCATATTTAGGATGACCCTGTGGTAACATTACCTACATGTATTTAAATTGTACAAAATTTGTATGAAACAGGACAACTGTAGCTATGAGCAAAAGTTACACATGTAAAAAGTCAATCCTTAAAAGATAATCTGCAACATTGCATTGCTATCAATAAATACTGAATGAGAGTGAATAAACCTTCATTTTGTTTTTCATATCTGATTAATTAAGTTCTAGTTTTTAATAATTATGAAAACAGTATAAAATAGAAGCTTTAAAGTTGTAGATAAGCCTATAACATGCCCCAGAGGTAAAACAGTAAAGAATGGTTCTCAGAATATGCTTATAAGTGTCCAGACATGGTTATTTATTATGTTTCTCTATTTTTTAGGTGTACCTTTATCTACACAGTGGGGACCTCAAGGCTATTTCTACCCAATCCAGATTGCACAGTATGGGTTAAGTCATTACAGCAAAAATCTAACTGAGAAACCCCCTCACATAGAAGTATATGAAACAGCAGAAGACAGGGACAAAAACAGCAAGCCTAATGACTGGACTGTGCCAAAGGGGTGCTTTATGGCTAGTGTGGCTGATAAGTCTAGATTCACCAATGTTAAACAATTCATTGCTCCAGGTAAGTGATACATTATTATGTGTGCCTGCTAATTTTGTGATGATTTATGGCACCTGATACTCCCTTAAAATTGTCTTTATGGTTTTAGGGAAGCACATTAGCAGACCCTTTATATCTATATAAAGAAACAAATGGTGTCACCCAAGTGAAATCTCTAGAAAGGGACACCTGGGTGGCTCAGTCGTTAAGTGCCTGCCTTCGGCTCAGATCTGAGTGTCCTGGAATCAAGCCCCATATTGGGCTCTGTGCCCAGCAGGGAGCCTGCTTCTCCCTCTTCAGCTCCCCAGTGCTTGTGTTCTCTCTCTCACTATCTCTGTCATAAATAAAATTTTTAAAAAAATAAAATAAAAAAGAAATCCCTAGAAAAAGAACAGCTAAAAATTCAAGGTTATAAAAAAAAATTTTTACTATGTATCTTTTTCCAAGGAGCTGTGTCCCACAGGAATGATGCTCCTTAGTTCATTTTAGCATTTCAGTACAATATTTAACTTTACTTTTAAACTATTTTGCATAAAGGTAGAAATTTTTCTTTATAGAACAGTCCTTTTCCTTTGCCTGTTTTTTTTTTACCAGCAGCTTTTTATTTTTTCGAGATATTATAGCATTAACAACCAGGCCTGCTTCTCATATTGAGTTTTGTTAATGTAGTAGATTGTCTCAAACTTCATATAAAACCATTTCATTAATAAAATCATTTATAAAATCAAATTAACTTTATGTAACATTTCCCCTTTTAGTAAGACGGTATCATTAATTGGGATGTAATGTATTTTTCTCTGCTAATCAATTTCCATGAGAATTAATGAGTCCATTACTTAAAAAGACAATGAAATAATTGTAGTTAGCACCTCAGGCTTAATTCTCTATTGGGAAATGTTGTTAAGAACAGAACTCCTCCTCCCCGCCACCCTCCCCTCCAATAACCTTGCAGTCGGTAAATACAATGAGAGAAAAGGTTATAAGACCTCTTCTGTATTCTCCCCTTGTCCTTTATTGATGACTGTGTAATTCACAGACCTTGAAAGCCACTATACAAATCTACTCATTCTAGATGGCCTTAAGTAATGGATTTATGAGTGCTTAATGCAGTGCAAATAATGGGTGACCTTTAGTTTTTATTCCGTGGCTAGAACTTCTTTTCTCCTGTGGTATTCTGTGATATTCCAGTACATAGAGCATCTCTGCTTGACTGGTGAGAAAGTACGTGGAGATGTTTAAGAATATGTAGAACAGGGGGCACCTGGGTGGCTCAGTGGGTTAAAGCCTCTGCCTTCGGCTCAGGTCATGATCCCAGGGTCCTGGGATCGAGCCCCGCATCAGGCTCTCTGCTCAGCGGGGAGCCTGCTTCCTCCTCTCTGTCTGCCTCTCTGCCTACTTGTGATCTGTGTCTGTCAAATAAATAAATTAAATATTTTAAAAATATATGTAGAACAGGATTAGACTTTGCAAAAGGACATTTGTTTGTTCCCAAGGAGCTTGTTTTTGCACTAATTAATAATGTCTAGATTAGGGTGGAAAACAGCAGTCCTCATCTTGATCTCCTCAAATGCTGGGAAGTTTTCTAGAACAGTTCTTTGAACTCTATCCTATTTAAAGCAATAGATTACACTGTGCACTTCTGGATGCCCTGGGGAATACAAATGATAAGTCTCATACTACATGAGGGACCCTCATTTTACCTCTTCATTCTGCAGCCCATGGCTGGAGATAAAACTACTTCTTAAAGTGGTTTTAAGTATATGGAAGAGAAAACTCTGTAACAGTCGCTCTGCTAGTGGAACACAATCTCCTCACAGTTGGAACTCCGTGTTGGTGGGAGTGTGCTAAGTGGGAATGGGGTGCCAGTTTTGATATCTTGGGCATGCCTGGAGGTGTATTTGATCCAATGTTTGAGGGCAAGTGAGCTGAAATTACATGGGAATAGCTCAGAGCAGGAGAAGGGAATCAAAAAGGTGAGACTTGTATTGAAGCACAAGTATGGGAGATGAAGCTTTTCAGAGGCTATAGACTTCATGGGAAATAAATTCAAAGAATCACTGTTGAGAAGAAATTGGAACTGTATATAAAAGCATAGGCCTCCATGAGGTGAGTTTCTGGAGGACCAGGGGCCAAATGCTGTTAGCCTTTTTATTTTCTTTTTGGGCTTTGAATTATTTTCCCTGAAAGGAAATAAAGTTGTCTAGAAGAAAGAACCAGAACATGGGTCTGCATCATATTTTTATTCTTTTGTTTGTTGAATAATGTTTTGTTCCTCTGCCTAATTTTAAAATTGAATGAACTGAAACTTTATACCTATCGTACTCTGTTAAATTAGTTCTCCCTTTAGGGAAACACTCTCTCCACCTCATTTCCGTGACCTCACGCCCTCCCCTGAATCTGTGTGGCCATTCTTTCTCAGACTTCTTGTGATCTTCTCTTCTTTTGCCTGGTCCTTATCTCTTGGTATTCCTCAAGGTCCTAAGTAGGGAGGACTTCTCACTCCTGTTGATTAAAACAAATGAATGATAATGGTTTGTGTTACAGGTGAAAACATTGATTTAAAGACTGTCCTTAAATGTTTATCATTCTTTGTTGCCTAAAGGGAAATATATACTACCACATATGCCAAGAATAAACACTAATAGTGACTCCCAGGTTTAACTGCTCAGAGAGAAGAGGAGTCGTGGATTTCAAAAAATGGAAAACCCAAAACTTTCTGCTAATAGATTTAAAGTAGGGGTCTCCAGATACCATAATACCTTCAGTAGAGCTCAGACTTTGCCTGCTACATTTCCAGGGTGGTTGCTGCAACCACACTCACATCCCAATTGCTACCATTTGGATCCCTCTGGGCGATGCCGACTACTTTAACTACTCTGTATATCTAGAAAATGGAAATTAAAAGACTTACAGGATTATTATGAAGACTGCAATTGTCTGTTGGTTGATTCATGTCGGGGATTGGGGCTTAGTCTCTTTTCCTGTGTGGTTCAGTAACCCCCTCTGGTGGTGGTGGGGTTTTAGGAAAATAGTCATTTTTTTGAAAGGTTACATCCCGTGACATAATTTGTTACTGAGTTCTTTGAACTAATCTGTTATAGTAAAACATAAGATAATTGAGACCGTACCATTTCGTTAGATTTGTATTCATAAAGTGAATTAGAATGGATTCTGGGAGGAAAATAGGTAATTCTTTAGCTTCCTCCCATTTGGACTTATAAAGTTGGATCACTGTTATCCAGTTTTGTGAGAATGGATGTCATGGTTAGTATTACTGCCTTATCAATGAGACATTGCCCTAGCAATGAAAAAATAAGGAGCACTCAAGATAGCCTTCTCTACGGAATATAATTGAAACATTAGTGATTCATCAGGCCATTCAGAATCCTGGAGTGTGTTAGGAATGTTGTATTGAGTGTCAGATTCCACTTTACAATAGATGTAGGAAAATGCTAGTTAAGAGAGAGATTGCATGTTGACATTTTTCCAGATAAAATGGATTTTTATTATGTAATCTTATGTATGTAGGTATGTTTAATATACATATGTATTATGTATGTATGATGTTTATCATGTATGCTATGTATTACATACATGCTATGTATGTATCAGTATGCTTCTGATACCACTTTTTAAAGTCACTCAAGGGGCGCCTGGGTGGCTCAGTCATTAAGTGTCTGCCTTCGGCTCAGGTCATGATCCCAGGGTTCTGGGATGGAGCCCCACATCAGGCTCCCTGCTCAGTGGGAAGCCTGCTTCTCCCTCTTCACTCCCTCTGCTTATGTTCCTTCTCTTGCCATCTCTGTCAAATAGTCTTTAAAAAATAAAAATTTCATTTGACATGTAAGTCTGTCAAGATGTTCTCATTCCTTATACAGCTTCCATGATTATCTGTCCCATCAGATGAAATCATTAAGGGCACTGGATCAATTATATCCCACAATGGTAGAGTCCAGTGTTGAGGGAGTTGAACGTGCTCAACGTGCTAAGACTCACCAAATTAATTACATTGTATACACTATCATCAGTCTACTTATGCTCCTGGTGACACACTAAGGATCTCCTTGAGGACTTCTCAAAGTGGATCTGATTCTTTGGCTCTGTTTAAGAGAAATAACTCTTCCACCAATTATGCTCATGAGAATGCTGTATCCAGTATCATTTCTTTTTCATAGTCTTTGAACTTAGGTCCAGGAATCCTGGTTTCTCGTCCCTACTCTACCACTAATTAACATTTGGTTTTGGGCAAACCTTTTAACCTTGCAAAGCTTCCATATCTTCATCTCTAAAATGGAAGTAGTAATTCCTGTTCTGCCAGCATCAGATTATTGTAAGGAGCATATGAATGTGTTTGGATAATGTAGTTTCCTAGAAATGAAGGAATTCATATTTACCTTTAAGGTTATATATAAAATATGCACTACCTATTATTTGTTGTTGTTGTTGTTGTTGTGGCTGCTATTACATTGCTGTTTCTTCACTTGGTAGATCTAGACCAGCAATATTCAGAAAGTCAACTTTCTGGGAATCCACCCTCATTGTACTATAGATATGCAAGAGAAACTTCCTATTTGATAATTTGCCAGACAAAACAGCTATTATATTTTATTAGCTTCTAAAGGCCAATGGCTTCAGACTAATAATCATAATCACTTTGTTCTAAGCCCCTATCGTTTTTTTATTTTTTTTTTTTTATTTATTTTTTTTTTAATATTTTATTTATTTATTTGACAGACAGAGATCACAAGTAGGCAGAGAGGCAGGCAGAGAGAGAGGAGGAAGCAGGCTCCCTGCTGAGCAGAGAGCCCGAAGTGGGGCTCGATCCCAGGACTCTGGGATCATGACCTGAGCCAAAAGCAGAGGCTTTAACCCACTGAGCCACCCAGGCGCCCCTCCTATCTTTTTTTTAATCCTCCCAATTACCTTGCAAAGTAATATTACCTCTATTGAACATGTGAAGAAACCGAAGTTCAAAGAGCTATTTCATCTTGAATATCTCAAAGCTAGGAAGTAGAAGAGAAATAATTCAAACAGGCTTGTAGGGTTTGGGCTTTTTTTTTTTTTTTTTTTTTTACTCAGAAGCCTTTGCTTCTCCCTCATCCTCCCCTAGTATCCCTCACTTTTGTTGATTACCTGAGCCCATTACTTAATTTTCAGAAATTTTATTCATGATTCCAGCAATTATCTGAAAACAAACCTATCATTTTCAGCATCAGCTAGTAATTAAGAGTGTATATTGTATATTGTGGAGGGGTGCCTGGCTGATTCAGCCAGGAGAGTATGCAACTCTTGATCTTGGGGTCAGAAGTTTGAGCCCCATATTAGGTATAGAGATTACCAAAAAATAAATAAATACATAAACTTAAAAAAAAAAAAAAAAAGTAAAGAAGAGTGTGTATTGTGGAGCCAGGCTAGGCAACCTAGGTTCAACATTTTGTATCTTGGGCAAGTTTCTTAACTTCCCTTTGTCTCAGTTTGTCAGCCATTAAGTACGAGTAATAATAGCACTACTCTTGTAACTGTTATGAGGGTTAAATGAGTTAATTTGAGGATTAGATGAGTTAATATGAGTTAATATAATAAAATCAGAACATAATAAATACTAATTAAATTTTAATTAAATAAAATTTAATTCATTGTAAGCCGTTCTAGCTTCTCACAATATGTGCTGAGCCAATTTTGATTATTTTTTCTTTTTATAAAATGGATATAATAAAGCAGTCATTGATTATTGATCAGCCAACATTTGATCTAGCATTTTGATCAACAATACCTTATCCATTTCCTCTTAACCCTCTAATATAAATCAGATGGGCCTGATACTCAAAAGCCGTCATGGACTCATCAGTTCTATCATTTGTTTATGGTTACTTTAGTAAAATAATTGATAATGATGATCGGACACAAAATACTGAAGTGTTAATTTTATATGGTTAGTGGTTATCAAAGATGAACTGCAGTTAACTTTTTTTTTTTTTTAAGATTTTCTTTATTTATTTGACAGATCACAAGTAGGCAGAGAGGCAGGCAGAGAGAGAGAGGGGGAAGCATGCTCCCTACTGAGTAGAGAGCCCAATGCAGGGCTCGATCCCAGGACCCTGAGATCATGACATGAGCAGAGGCTTAACCCACTGAGCCACCCAGGCGCCTCTGCAGTTAACTTTTTTTTTTTTTTAAATAAACATATAATATATTTTTATCCCCAGGGGTACAGGTCTGTGAATTGCCAGGTTTACACACTTCACAGCACTCACCATAGCACATACCCTCCCCAATGTCCATAACCCCACCCCCCTTCTCCCAACCCCCTTCCCCCCAGCCACCCTCAGTTTGTTTCGTGAGATTAAGAGTCACTTATGGTTTGTCTCCCTCCCGATCCCATCTTGTTTCATTTATTCTTCTCCTACCCCCTTAACCCCCCATGTTGCATCACCACTTCCTCATATCAGGGAGATCATATGATAGTTGTCTTTCTCTGATTGACTTATTTCGCTAAGCATGATACCCTCTAGTTCCATCCACGTCATCACAAATGGTAAGATTTCATTTCTTTTGATGGCTGCATAGTATTCCATTGTGTATATATACACCACATCTTTATCCATTCATCTGTTGATGGACATCTAGGTTCTTTCCATAGTTTGGCTATTGTGGACATTGCTGCTATAAACATTTGGGTGCACGTGCCCCTTCAGATCACTACGTTTGTATCTTTAGGGTAAATGCCCAGTAGTGCAATTGCTGGGTCATAGGGTAGTTCTATTTTCAACATTTTGAGGAATCTCCATGCTGTTTTCCAGAGTGGTTGCACCAGCTTGCATTCCCACCAACAGTGTAGGAGGGTTCCCCTTTCTCCGCATCCTCACCAGCATCTGTCATTTCCTGACTTGTTAATTTTAGCCATTCTGACTGGTGTGAGGTGATATCTCATTGTGGTTTTGATTTGTATTTCCCTGATGCCGAGTGATATGGAGCACTTTTTCACGTGTCTGTTGGCCATCTGGATGTCTTCTTTGCAGAATTGCAAAGAAGAAATGTCTTCTGCCCATTTCTTGATTGGATTATTTGTTCTATGGGTGTTGAGTTTGCTAAGTTCTTTATAGATTTTGGACACTAGCCCTTATCTGATATGTCACATTTGCAAATATCTTCTCCCATTCTGTCAGTTGTCTTTTGGTTTTGTTAACTGTTTCCTTTGCTGTGCAAAAGCTTTTCATCTTGATAAAATCCCAATAGTTCATTTTTGTCCTTGCTTCCCTTGTCTTTGGTGATGTTCCTAGGAAGATGTTGCTTCTGCAGTTAACTTTTAATACAAAGAACTTTTCTTCTAACTAGTCTTTGTTGGTGTATTTTCCCCCTACAGAAACCAGCGAAGGTATATCCTTGCACCTGGGGAACACGAAAGATTTTATTATTTCATTTGACCTCAAGTTCTTGACGAACGGAAGTATATCTGTGGTTCTAGAGACGACAGAAAAGAATCAGCTCTTCACTGTACATTATGTCTCAAATACCCAACTAATTGCTTTTAAAGAAAGAGACATATACTATGGCATTGGGCCCAGAACTTCATGGAGCACAGTTACAAGGGACCTGGTCACTGACCTCAGGAAAGGAGTGGGTCTTTCCAACACAAAAGCTGTCAAGCCAACCAAAATAATGCCCAAAAAGGTGGTTAAGTTGATTGCAAAAGGGAAGGGATTCCTCGACAACATTACCATCTCCACCACAGCCCACATGGCCGCATTCTTTGCTGCCAGTGATTGGCTGGTAAGGAACCAGGATGAGAAAGGTGGCTGGCCAATTATGGTGACCCGTAAGTTAGGAGAGGGGTTCAAGTCTTTAGAGCCAGGGTGGTACTCTGCCATGGCCCAAGGGCAAGCCATTTCTACATTAGTCAGGGCCTATCTGTTGACAAAAGACCATTCATTCCTCAGTTCAGCTTTAAGGGCAACAGCCCCTTACAAGTTTCTGTCAGAGCAGCATGGAGTTAAGGCTGTGTTTATGAATAAACACGACTGGTATGAAGAGTATCCAACCACACCTAGCTCTTTTGTTTTAAATGGCTTTATGTATTCCTTAATTGGGCTGTATGACTTAAAAGAAACTGCAGGGGAAAAGCTCGGGAAAGAAGCGAGGTCCTTGTACGAGCGAGGCATGGAATCTCTTAAAGCCATGCTCCCCTTGTATGACACTGGCTCAGGGACCATCTATGACCTCCGCCACTTCATGCTTGGCATTGCCCCCAACCTGGCCCGCTGGGACTACCACACCACCCACATCAATCAGCTGCAGCTACTCAGCACCATCGATGAGTCCCCAATCTTCAAAGAATTTGTCAAAAGGTGGAAAAGCTACCTTAAAGGCAGCAGGGCAAAGCACAACTAGAGCTCAGAACCAAAATCATCCTTCAGCCTTTGCCGCACACAAAAACCATGGGCTCTATCTCAGCAGAGCTTAGGCACATTTTAAAAGATTGTATACTAGGTTTTTGTGGATTACATCAAAGTGATAACTGAAACCAGTCTTCTGAGATAATTGCATTGGGTTGGGTGTTTCAAAACATAGGTGGCACTTGGAGCAGAAAAGTGTTTAGTCGATGGTTGAACAGAGATGTTTAACTTTGCCTTGCCTATCACCTTCTACAGTTCCACAGACAGTCCAGTCCCTCTGGGTCTGGGGAAGATACTGGTAAGTAGTTGTTACTGGCCAACTGTCCGGCACTTACCTGAAAACTTAGTATGGGTCTCTTTTAAAATGTGATGATGTATGTTTATGTTGGAAACAAACTTTTAAAAAATAATGTGCTGTAATACAGTAAATGTGTACTCGCAGCCTGAATAGTGGACTGTGTGCAACTTTTTAAAATGATGTTTCTTTTCTACAGATTAATTTCTTGGAGAATTTCGTGTTGCGTTTCTTGAATTTGTTATATATGGAGAATATTTTGAATGTATGGTTTTCTTGAAATGTGTAAATTAAAAACACAAGCAGTGTTCAGGCTTCACAGTTATATAATGTAAGCACAACTAAAACAGAACTTGTTGACTGCACAAGAAATCACAAAGATGTTATGTTTTATGAAACTTGATCTACAATCAGTAAAGATTTGATAATCAGTATATCCCTCTCCATCCCCACTGTGATGGTTTCTTTTTGTCACTGTCTAGAATTCTATATTTCATTTCAGACTATACTTGAGAGTTTTGTCTATTTGGGGGGAACATTTTTGGGGACATTGTGGAAATTTTATTGGAGAAAGGAGCTAATCCTTTCCCACTGCCCTTTCAGGATTTCCCCCCCCCCTCTTTGAAGAAAAATACTGTGTCAGATATTACATGCAGGAATCATAGCAGGGTTTTTTTTCCTACTTTTAGATCATTCTTGGACATCAACTTTCCAGACCATTGACTCTGCACATGAATGTTTTCTTTTGCAATTTTAACTTTAAATTCTTTCAGCTCTTGGGTAGAAGTGATTGATGCTACCGCATTTGCTGTATTTGTGTAATCAGATCTTTATTTGGGTTTTCTGTCCCACTATACCTTACCTCACGTAAATAGGTTTCACAGCCCTCGTACCCTGGGCAGTGTCTGCTATAGGGCTTTTCAGGCATTATCAAAATCAAGCGAGGTTGATTGTGTTGTTTTTGTCTGAATGTATGACAGTACACTAAGTCAATACTGTAACTTAATACAGATTGAAATTTGAGACCCCACACTTTCAGGAGACTGAGTCTGACAAACACATCAGTTTGTTTGTGACCTGTATTAAATGCATGTCAACAGCCACGTGGGCACTTGCCTACATACTGCATCTTAAATTGAACTCAGCCTACCAACACTACTTATAAACCAGAAAATATATACATATCTATGAATAGAATAAACATGAAAAATATATATATTAGTGGCAAAGGGAGCAGGAACAAAGAAGACAATACAGATGTACACTGAAGACAGTAGTAAAGTGGCCATGGAAGCTTAAACTCCCAAGTTACATGACCACAATTCTCTTCTGCCCACAACACAACAGTTGTGGGTTATTAAGTTTCTCCCTGGCTTTTGACCTTTGTCATTCTTAGACATGATTAGATGTCTCCACAAGAATATCTGGACTCCTTTATTTCAGTGCCCCAACATAAAATTTTCTCTGAGCAGGAAACCCTTTGCCTTTCATTTTACTTGTTATTACTGAGAGCAGTCCAGACTTCTGCCTTGTGTTTGGATACTGGTCCTTCAGACTAAAGGAATCCATGAAAACAGCATGGTTCTGCTTCCGTGACAAATATCCAGTGCCTTAACAATGTGGCTGTCCTTTTCCACTGAAAAAGGAAAGACATTTTGATCTAGAAATGGCATTGCTGTTTCACTGATGTTGGTTTCACACTGCCTTCCACGTTGCAACAGCAACTTGATTTTTCTTATGATCCCAGAATTTTCTAAGAGAATGAGTTGAACCTGAGGCAGCCCTGCCAGTGTACACCAGTGGTTCTCAAGCTTTCAGGTGCCTCCTAATCACCTGGAAGCTTACCGAGCTACAGATGCCCGATAGTCACTAAGTCTGCCTGTGAAGCATGAGAGTCCTGCGTTTTTAACAAGCATTCAGATAATTCTGGTGCAGGTGATCTGTGGGGCAGACATGGAGGAACACTGCCCAAGACCATCAATTGCATTTTTGTTCCAAAACACCTGCAGCATTCTTCATAGGTTTTTAATCATGTAAAAAAAAATCATGTAAAATGTTTACTTATTCTGAGCTTAGAGAGCATGGGGAAGGTATTTTAAAGATTTATTTCTTTAAATATTTCTTTGTTTTCAGATAATGGGTATTTGTTTTTTATACTTATCTTGAGTTAGCTTTGATACTATATTAAATCTGTTGCCACTTCAGTTGTAAAACCAGCCAAAAGTTTCCAGATAAAGGTCAAGTTTGACCCTTTGGGATTGTTGTACATAAAGGCTTCATCCAAAAACCATCCAGTGTACGTGAGCAAATACAGAAATGGCACAAGCACAGCTCTCCAGATGTGGCAGTCCTTTTCTTCGCCAGCGTGCAGACTCTCGCTGAAAGCTGCTCTTTTCCTCCTTGTTGCAATTGTTGTTCTTATTTCTCCTCCATGGTACATGTGGGTTAGAGACCATGTGTCAAATATGCAATAAAGTGTTTACTGGATGCCCTTCTGAAGGGTGGTCCTTTGTAAAGCTGTACAGACTTTGCGGTTTAAGCACAATGTGCACATGTTAGTTTTCTATACAGCAAAACTTGATTTTTTGCAGATGGAAAGGTATTTTGTTTCTATACAAAGTAAATGGATTGTTTGTGCTTCATGTAAAGCTGCTTTATAAAGTTGTAAAATAAAGTTTTTATCTTAAAAGAAATATACTTGGATATTTGTTCCTTCTCTGATCTCAGATTCTTGTGTGTGCCCAGCCGTAGATTTCTGACCATTTTCGGTTCAACCAGTGTCAACTAGTCAGGCAACAGATGCTCATGAGAGGTGTATGAGGCTGTGTAAGACCGGGTGGGAAAAAACCTGCCACGTGGGCCTCAGCCCTGGGAGGGAGGTGTAAGGTACATGGGGACACAATGTCCACAGAACAGTTTCAGGAAGATAAAATGCCAAATCAGGTGGTCAGTCAAGGAAGGTGTTGTGGAGGAGACAGGGCCTTATTGGGGCCTTCAGGCCTGCGTACTGGGTAGAAGAAGAGGAGGGGGTAAAGGGAGCAGAAACAGGCATGGCAGCTGTGAGGGTGCGCTTTCCCAGGCTCATTCAGGCTGGTCACCATTTTTGTCGGATTTCAATTTACTTGAAAGTTTGTCCTTCCTGTATTTTCTATACTTGCCTCTTCTCCAGAACAGTAAGCATTTTGTAATCTTTTTCCCTCTCAGAGAGTGATGATATAGGTTCCGCAAATACATATAAAACCAGAGAGAGATCAGTCTGGGTTTATGTAATGTTTCCTTGCACATTATTTTTGGGGTTATAAACATTCTGTGCCATTTGTATAATGGAATTCCAGTGGATCTCCAGTCAACTTATAGCTGATGGGTGCACATACAGTGTCAACATCCTTGGGTCTCTTTTATCTCTCTCTTCAGTTGGGAAACAGCCATAGGTTGCAAGCAATTCTTGGTCTGGATGAGTCTGCTCTTGCTTTGATTTTGCTATTTATAACCAAAGTTTAATACATTGGCCATTCTGCTTTAATACACTAAACATATTATTTGCCTCCCTGTTGCGCTTGAGAGAGAACAGACCCTCCGTGCCACAGAGGACTTATTCCACAGTCTGATGAGCTCTTTCCTGAGAATGCCCCCTCCCCCACAGGGCCCTAACAGTGACATCGGCTATGTGCCCTGTGACCCTGCCGACCATCAGGCTCAAGCTGGGCCAATGAGTCTCTTCCTCAGGAATCCAAAATTGAGATAGATTAGAAAACTGAAGCAGATACCCAGTGAAAAGCAGAGATGAAAACAAGCTTGACAGCTCCGGGCCCTGGATCCAGTGCATTTCTGAGGCCAGCTGCATTCCTCCAGTGTCACGAGCTACCACTGTATCCTTAGGATGCATTCCTTATGTGTGGTAAAGTTGGCTGGATTCGATCTCCTCTACTTAGACTAACAAGCCCCAATGAATAACACAGTGTCTGTGTTACAGAGAAATGTATAATGTAAATTCTACATTGTATACATTTTCCTCCAATTGCTAGGGCCACCATAACAAAATACTACAGGCTAAGTGGCTCAGGGAATGGAAATTTTTTTCCTCACATCTCTGGAGCCTAAATTCAAAATCAAGATGGCTGTCTTGCTGTGTCCTTACACAGTGGCCTCCCTGTGTTGTCTGTGTCCTGTTCTCTTCTTATACAGATACCAGTTATATTGAATTCAGACCCATTCATCTGACCTCATTTTACTTTAAGTACCCTTTTAAAGATCCTGTCTCCAAACAGTCACAATCTGAGGTCCTAGGGTTAGGACTTTAACAGGAATTTTGGAGGAAGTAAACTCAAATCATAACAACCACGCTTCACTCTGAAGTGCAGAGAAACAGAATGAGCCAGGGTTGCCATTTAATTAGTTGATAACCAGCCATGGCCAAAACTCTGAGAAATTTAGGGAACATTAGGTGGGCAGAAGTTTGTACTTGAGATTCAGGAGACAGGGCTCCCTGACTCTCAATTACTATCTCATAATACGGTCCAATAAGAGATTAATCTATCTTCAAGTTTTTTTTTTAATAAACTAATAAAAGGTAACCATTAAACTACATTTTTAAAAAACTACACAAAACCCAACATCAGCTACTAGATTTTTATTCTTCCTACCCTGTGCCATTCCCATACAGAACTCTGAGGTATTAAAAACAGATAGATACAGAGTATATCAAAGTTGCACGTTGTGGTGAGATTTATTTAATGAAACAATTTTTTAAAAATCCCAAGTCTACATTATTGCAACTGTTACAAATAGTTAACAATATAGGGATAAAATACTACTTTTCATTATACCAACCCATCAAAGATGTCAAATTGAAAATGGATGTGAATTTAAATGTTGTATTGGTGATGAATTTGAATGTTTGCTGCTCACTTTGTAGTGAAAAGAGCTACATTTGCCATCTGGTGAGCATGATTGGTAACTTGTGTGTATGCGCTGCTTTTCTGAATGTTAAGTAGCAGCAACACTGTGTAATTTTGCTAATCCTTTTCCAGGAGTAGGATTGTGGGAAATGACAGGGCTGCAAAACACACCAAGGAGGAACCGTAGCAAAGAGAACAGCAAAGCAGGAGAAAAAAAAGACCTGTGAAGGCTCAGAACTCAACCCAGGAAATGATAGCAGACATACAGTTGAGGTAGGACACAACCTACCTCAACTGGAGGCAGTTGAGGTAGGACAACCCCAAGCTCAGGACATCTGAGCTTACCCTGCAGCAGACCTGGTACTTCCTTGGGTTTCTGCTCTGTTCCCATTCGTACCTCATGGAAGCAAGATAAGGGCCACTCCATCTTAGTTTAGAAAATCAAGTAAAAGAGTGTTAATCTACTTGGGGACTAGAAGAAAGAAATCCCTGGGGCAGGGCAGGGGTGTATCTTGGCAAAAGTGCGTGGTTTTAATTTAATGCCTGTTACTTTATCTTTCCTCTTTAACACCACTGAAATTAAATCTCTGTAATTCAGTTGAATATGAAGTGTAAGGCCCCAGGGTAATTCTCAAATCCATCAATGGTGTGACAAGGTAATCAGGAGGAGAGTGTATCTTCTCAACTCCTGCAGGCAACAGGGGCAGCATCTCCATCTGGAAGGATCCAACAGAAGATATTACCCCAGCAACTGCCTGTGTCCTTGAATGAATATTCTGAGTTCTTAGTGTCTAGGTATAGCAGACTGGTTCTGACTGATCTTTCTTGATGGTCTTTGCTTAAGGATAGGGATAGGGAACAAGCACCATTATAGGAGCTTCCCAGACTCTCACAGCTTACCATGAATGAAAAAGCCTGACTCTGGTGGGGAAGGGGGTCAGGGACTGGGGGAGTGAGAAAACAGAAGGCTGTTTGAAAAGTAACGTGCTCAATGGGGCACCTGGGTGGCTCAGTGAGTTAAAGCCTCTGCCTTCAGCTCGGGTTATGATCTCAGGGTCCTAGGATGGAGACCCGCATTGGGCCTGCTTCCCTTTCTCTCTCTGCCTGCCTCTCTGCCTACTTGTGATCTCTCTCTGTCAAATAAATAAATAAAAATCTTAAAAAAAAAAAAAAAAAGGTAACGTGCTTGAGGTCATGCAGTTCTTTTCACTAAACACCTCCTGAACACCTTCTTGCCAATCCTGGGCTACCTGCCCACAAGAAGCATTGAGAAGATCCCATTCCTGCCTTGAGTCACAGCCTGGAATGCTCTTCCTCTGATAGGCTTGGGGTAGCCTTTCCTTCCCAAAATCAAATACCAAGCAATAGTGACAATACGAACAGCTAAAGTGGCCAGGCTTTTGCAAAAGGACCCCGCACGCCTTCTTTCTAATTCCTTTGGCAATCTTGGGCAGAAGTATTAAGTGAACCGTACAGCTGACACACTTGAAGTTAAGCCACTTGCTAGAGGATGTTCAGTTGCTTGACAAGCCAAGGTCTGGAAGCCATGTTCCATGTCTTGAACCACCATCCTCAGACCATGACCATCTCCGCTCACTCCACCCCAGCCCACAGTGTGCTCCACCAGGGCTGCAGCTCTCCTGGAGATGAGAAAGCCCTAGCAGATAAGCCAATTTGCCTGTTTCATCGCAGACTCATCAGCTTTGCTGAAATTGGTACTTGCTCCATTAAATGATGAGAAGAGTCCAGAAACAGGTTATTTCTTGATCAAGACTACTTGGTATGTGCCCCATTTCTTCAACATCCCTGGACTGTCTGTTTACATTAGATTGTGAAAGATTCGGCATTACAGCTCCTCTGTAGCCTCTCTGGGGACACCCCACATCCCCAGTTTACTGTCTTTCCTAATGGACTTGCAAAAGCTGTATCTAGTACAGGGGAAGATGTAAGAGAGTGTATTTGCGTGTGCACGTGTGTGCGCACCTGCACACAGATGCACAGAAGACACCTGTAAGGAGTCTCAGGGAAGTTTCCAGAGTTTCCAGACACTCTGCTGACTGCTGGAGGTGCAGTAATGAGTAAGGATAAGTCCCTTTGCTCTACAAGTCTGCAAGTAGCAGATTCAAGAGTTACACGTTTTTGTTTGCTATCAAAACAAAACAAAACATGTATGACAAACTCCAAATTAGAGTTTGAATTAATGACATTCTAAAGAACTTCCCTACACTCAACTTTTTAGAGTCCTTATTTTAGTTATTTAGTTCATCCTCAGAGTGGGCTTAAGAGCCCCACTGAGTAGGCATCTCCTTTCATCACAGGAGCAGGGGCTCAGAGAGTGCTTGTGTTCCAGGGTCCGTGGGCTGGTGGTGGAGCTGAACTGAAGCCAGCTGTCTGTCCCTTCGTCCTGTGCTGTCGCCATAGCCTGTGTGGGAATCTAGAAGGGGTCTCCTCGGGACAGGGTCCATCTGGCCTGGCCTGGCCCTGGGCAGGGCCTTACCTTGTCTGCTTCAGCCCTGGGCTTGGCAGGAAGGGGGGGCACTTCTCCCTCAGTTTCTGTTTCACTTTATCAGTCTTCTATCCGCACATGTAAGCTCTTACTGACAGAACAGAAGAAAGTGACCCAGGAAACCACCCAAAAGTCTGCCTACCTGTTGCTTGGCTGCCTTATTTAAAGCTGGGGTTTTTTGTTTTGTTTTTTGCTGTTTTGTGCTTTTAAAAAAAAAAAAAGATTTTATTTATTTGACAGACACAGTGAGAGAGGGAACACAAGCAGGGGGAGTGGGAGAGGGAGAAGCAGAACCCCTGCTGACCAGGTAGCCAGATGTGGGGCTCGATCCCAGGACCCTGAGATCATGACCTGAGCCAAAGGCAGATGCTGAGCCACCCAGACGCCTCAAAGCTAGGTTTTTATTTAAAGAAAATTAAATTTTAAAGAAAAAAAATATTCTATCTTAAGGTGCCAGTTACTTCATAAACTTTTAAGAATGATAGTTTTATTTTGTTCTAAGGAAAACTCAAGAAGAGTCTTACACCCCCGTGCCACTACCCCCAGCCTTCTGTTTCCTTGTGGCCATGACACTGGCCCTCTGCTCCCCAGGCCCCTCCACACCTCAGTGAGTCTGCTGGCTGTGTGGACACAGGGTCGCAGGTGCACGACGGAAGTGGGAGCGTAGTAAGGAGTCATTGCCGGGCCTGGGGGAGAGGCAAGAGTGGCCAGGACTGAGGTGGCATGGTGACATGTGGTTGGATTGAGGATAGCTATGCAGCTGGCCCCCTGAGTGTTCAGGGAGAGGGACGGGGAGGGAGTTGGGCAACTCTGAGTTGGACTGAGATGGGAGGTCTAAATGTGCTCACAGGGGTCTTCTGCAGACCAGGTTCTCTCCTGGGCCTAACAGCTGTGCCTTTTCCAAGCTGTGCTCCATCTGAGGGCTTCTTGGATGCCAAGTTCCAGCCTCAGGGCATTTGCACAGCCATCCTTCCTGCCTGGAACTGTCTCTCAGGTTTTCAGAGGCTGGCTGCTCTCCTCATTCAGACATCAGTGCTGGTCTCAGGTGCTGGCTGAGGCCTCCTCTGAGCACCCAGCTAAGGAAGCCTCCCAGACACCCCTGCCATAGTACTTTATATGTGTGTGTAGCCTTTCTCACCACCAGAAATGGGCTTGTTCACATGTTGGTTCACCTGTGCACTGACACCCTACCCCGCGCCCCGGAATGTAACCTGCTAGACAGGTGGAGCCTGACTCTTTGGTCTCTATCTTATTTCTAACACCTAACACAAAGCCCAGCCCATAGAATGAACTCCATAAATGGTACATGAGTGTTTGAAAGATTGAATGAATGAATGAATGAATGCTTCAGAGAATTGACGGAGATTGGGAGCTAGC
This sequence comes from Mustela putorius furo, assembly GCF_011764305.1. Taxonomy (NCBI): domain Eukaryota; kingdom Metazoa; phylum Chordata; class Mammalia; order Carnivora; family Mustelidae; genus Mustela; species Mustela putorius. The sequence goes on from NW_025422045.1 coordinate 12,400,277, forward strand.
TATCTCCTTAAAATACTCTGACAAAGTTCCTTACACTCTCCAGCATCATATAGCATCACCCAGGAGCTTGCTGTAAATGAAGAATCTTAGCTCCACCTAAGCCTACTGAATCAGAGTCAGCATTTTACCAATATCCCCAGGCAAATGATATGCATATTAAAGTGTAAGAAGCACTGCTGAGGACACTGAGGCTCAGAGTGTCCTGCACATTGGAATCTCCTGGGGAGTCCTACAAAACACTGGTGTCTTGGCCCCTCCCCCCTAGGATTCCGATCTGATCGGTTCTTGGTGTACCCTAGGGCCCAGCCAATTATAATGTGCAGCCGAGGTGGAGAACCAGCTGGTGTCTAGTGATCTTTCCTGTTGGCAGGCAAAAAGCAAGACTGAAGGAACGGTAAGTCTTGAGGAGGGTGGGAAGGAAGGGAAATGGAATTGCCTCCCATCTTGGGTTCCGCTATCAGCAGGGCACTTGTTTGGCCTTACTGGTTATGTTTGAGCACCCTTCTCTGGGTTTCTAAGACGCTCTGGGCCCTGTTTTCCTCCCCTTCATGTTGCTCTCTGATGGGAGGGCTGTGTCTCCCCCATCAGACTAGGGCATGACCCAGGATAGGGACTAAACCCTGGTCAGACAAGGACCTCCGTAAGCCTTCTCGCTTCTCTCCATCCCCTAAAACAAACCAGTTCTCCAGAGCATTCAGCACAAGGTTGTCCGGCAGGTGCTCAGCAGGGAAAGTGGGTCAGGCTCAGGGTAGGGTCCAGACCCACGCGTGTGAGCATGCCTGTGTGTGCAGGTGCCAGTGTGCACACCGGTGTGCACTCCCTGCTGACTTTCCCCACCCTCTCAGGAAAGCCAAAGCTCCTCTCAGGACTGGTGGGCCCAACAGATCCTCTGGACAAAAGCTAGAGGAAGGTAAAGAGAACAGGAAACTGAGAGAAATTAGGAAAATCACAACTCAGTGGCTGTGTTTTCAATGGAAATGAGTCTTTCCCCCTGCTGGAACCACCCAGAACAAATGAGGACAGGACTCCTGCCCATCCCTCAGTGAAGCTTCCAGTTAAAATGCAGACTAAGTAGTGAGCTGTTCTCCTGTCTGCTCTTTGGTGTAAGCAGCTGACCAGATCCTTTGTTGGGAGTGGCTTGCTGGGAGGTTGCACAGCCAGTGGGCCCCTGGGGCCAGGGGGGAAAGAGGATGAGCTAGACAAGATGCTCACCTGCATGTGAGCCACACCCCTCTCCCCCACTGTGTTCCCTGGTGGACTGCCACTTGCCACAGTTTTTTTTTTTTTTTTTTAATTTATTTATTTGACAGAGAGAGATCACAAGTAGGCAGAGAGGCAGGCAGAGAGAGAGGAAGGGAAGCAGGCTCCCTGCTGAGCAGAGAGCCCGATGTGGGACTCGATCCCAGGACCCCGAGATCATGACCCGAGCCGAAGGCAGCAGCTCAACCCACTGAGCCACCCAGGCGCCCCGACACAGTTCTTGTCTCCCACTCTGGCTCTGTGTCCCCCAGATCGGCCTCTTAATGAGCAGAACAAATCACTAACTGGAGGCATTCTCTCCTCCTCACAAAGTTGCTCACTTTGTACTACCACCTCAAATCAATGCACCCAGCCCTCCAGGGCCCACCCCACCAGCTGCCTGAGCTATAGCTCATCCCACAGGGCTTTGTTCCTTTTCATTACTCACTGCATTAAACTGGACCGATAGGAAAAAGGTGAGCGGATCTCACCCCTGGGCCTCTCCTTTGCCAATGGCACAATATTTCTCCAGGGACCTGCAGAGACCCCCTGCCCCACCTTGCTGAGCTTCTTGGTGAAGAGAGGAGGAGAACCTTCAGAGAACTCTACAAAAGCCAGGCACTCTTTCATCAGAAAAGTGCCCAGAGAATTTTAGGTGCATTGCTGGGTCTCATTATTCCTGCCCACAATTGTTGAGCCTCCAGATGTCCTGAATTTCCCCCCAAAGATCTGAAGAGGGTCCATGAGCCTCAAGTGAAAAGTCACTTTGTATTTAAAAATATAAATTCACAAGCCTTGAGAAACTTGGCAGGTAACATAATTGTAAATGAAGAATTGGGTCAGTGGGTGATAGGGCATGGTGGGGACTGTGGCTAAAATGAAGCATTTAAAATCCATTTCAAAAATTAAATTATTACTAGATGAGTCAGACAAGATGCATCTTTAGAATGAACTCATGTATTACCTATGTATTGTCATAGGATTTTCAAGGTGTTTGTACTCGCCCCCAGCCTCCAGCTGATACTGAGATCTGCCTATTACTCAACACCAGTCATTCCTCCTGGAGCATATGCCAGGTCCCCCTCCATCTTACTTGATAAGAATTTTCTCTTTGCTCTCCCCTTGTGCTGCTCCCAGTTCTTGCAAGGGTCTGCTCGCTGAAAGGTCCAAGTTAAACAGCACCTCAGCCATGAAGCGCCCCTGCTGGCCAGACCTACATCCCTCCCCACCTTTAATTCCCATGGGTGTTCTGGAGGAGCCCATAATAAGCTGCGCTGTGCTCCCTGAGCCCTCTGACTCAGTTGTCAATTGGGGGGGGGGGGATTTGTCCTCCTAGGGGACATCTGGCAATGTCTGGAAACACTGATGGTCATGATTTGGGGACGGGGTACTTCCAGCATCTAGAACATAAAGGTCAGAGTTGTGGCTGAACATCCTATGATGCAAGGGACAGCCCCCCACACACACACACACAAATGAAAATTTTCTGGCCCAACTGTTGATAGTGCCAAGGTTGAGAATCCCTGTCCTGAGCTGGCCCAGAATGAGCTCCTGGAGGGCAGGGCTGTGTCTCGGTTAATGCTTTGCTCTCAGGGCCTAGGGTACAGGGTCTGCCAGGCAGGAGGTCCTCGGTGCAGGTGTGCTGATGAGGTGTATGGCTGGGGGATAGGCAGAAGAGGAAGAGCTGGGGCACCTGGGTGGTTCAGTCGGTTAAGTGTCTGCCTTCAGCTCAGGTCATGATCTCAGGGTCCTGGGGTGGAGCTCCAAGTAGGGCTTCCTACTCAGTGGAGAGTCTGCTTCTCCCTCTCCCTCTAACCCTCTCACCCTCTCCTAATCCTAATGCCACCTTCCCCCACTTGTACTCTCTCAAATAAATAAATAAAATCTTCAAAAAAAAAAAAAGGCCTATCTTGGCCCCAGTAGTGTTGAGTCCAGGAAGCGACCTCACGCCCGCTGGCCCTTCTCGTGCAGACCACTCCGCTAAGGCTGGAGAGCCATGAAATGAGTTTGCTGAGAGGGGCTTCATGAGCTTGGGGAAGGAACATTAGAATTGTTTGTTTAGTTAGGCTCTTTAGGTTGTAAGAACAGAAATGCATCTAGGGCACTGTAGGAGGTGAACCATTCATTCACTTTGAAGAGGAAACCCAGGCCTTGGCAACAGCAGGGTGGGGGGTGGCTAGGTTGAGATTACCTGGTCTGGTACCTTCGTTTCAGAAGATACAGAGAAAGCTCTGTCACTTCTCCCCCTCTCCCCTCCTCCCTGCCCCATGTTCATCCAGGCTCTGCTGCTTACCCTTGACCTGGGCCCCTACCAGGCCAACTTCTCCATTACCACAGTGCCTAAGGCACTTTTTAGTGAAAATATTTTAATTTCTTTTAAAATCAAAAGAAAAAAAGAATATGGTAATATATAATAAAAAATATATTTAATAATGAATGTAACCTAGATGATATCCCTCCCTATGTCAATACAGTCATACAATTTTTAATATATTTTTATGAAGAGGGGGATCTGCCCACTGGGGCACTGCCCATTACACTTCCCTGTCCCCTTACACCAAGACCTGGCAGGCTCAACTCCCCCATGAGCCAATTCTCCTTACTTCTTAACAAAAATTCCAGAGAATGTATTGGAGATATTCTGAATAAAAACATGTATCTAGGAAGTCTGCTGACTTTGATGAATTTTCCCTGGGAAAGGGTTTTCCGAAATGGACTCCATTAGGTCAATTTAATTCCTCGATCAATTTTCTATAAAGCTGCGTTAAGCTATTTCCAATGTTTTCACTTTTTCATTTTGATTTGATTGCAACTATTTTCACTGGGACCAATTCCTTTTCACTTAATTTTTATAGCAGAAATTTGGTCCAGGTCCATAGATCAAATTTTTGTCAATATCGAAGTTCACCAATGAGAGAGTTGTGGCGAGTCCCTCCTGTGACCTTTATTTCTACCAAGTCCATTTTCCAGGGTCCAATTCGTTCTGAGTTCTGTCAAGAATATTGGATTCCTCCCTGAGTTCTAGCAGATTACCAATGATCTAATGTAGCCATCTTCGTTTTTTCTATACATTGGATAAAATCTTTAGAACTTGTAACTAACTCTAAGCGTAAACCACAAGAAAACTGTGACAACATCAAGGAGCTGGAGAGGCAGCGAGACAGAGGAGAGGAGGCAGAGTGGAGAAGAGAGACGTTTAGCAGCAATCCTAAGGATGTCCTGGGTGGGAGGGACAATCAACGGGAGGTTCAAAATGTTCTTCCCTGTTACAGCTCATCTTTGTCTACTCTTGTCTTATGTCGTAGGTTGACTACCCGTGCATCAACAGTGGGAAGCGGAAGCCTGTGGTATGAAATAAAATGGCCTGGAACTACCACTGAGCCCCTCCCTGGGGCAAGCCAGTGTTCCTTAGGAAGGAAGGAAGGCACGACACCTGGGGGCCTGGAGCTGGGCAAGGATAGTTTCCGTCTGGATGGTCCTGTCTGTGTTGTGAAGCCCTTCCTTCCCACCTGTGCTATTTCACGTGATTTCTAAATCGTGCAGGGAGGCCAAAGGTATCACCTAAGTTATGGATGATAAAGGAAATAAAGCCAGTAAGGCACGACCTCTTGTTTTATACTCGGGAATTTCATTATGCCTCAGAGCCGCTCACAAGAGGGGGAGTGAGGTGTCCCCCCGACACTTTACAGTTGGCAAAGTTTCCTGACACTTCTGGGGCACAAAGGGAGGCCGCATTGCTATATGTCTAAATATTTAAGTTGCTAATCAGGCTCGCAGCCCTTTAAAAGAGAATGTTTTCTCCTCCTACCTTAACAATAACGAAATTGAAAAAGAGTGGTTTTTTCCCAAATGACTGAAAAATGGCCAAAAGTTAGTAAAATAGCAAAGAGAACTGCATTTGATCATTGCTATGGACACGAGTGTTCTGTTGAAGGGCTAATGATGTTTGAAAGAATAGTAAACACACATATAAGTTATACACTGATTTATTTTGTGAAATTTGTCCCCCTTTATTTCAACAAAACTACTAATTATGTAACAACATAATTATAATGAACAATGTAACTACTTAATTAGTAACACAATTTTGTCCTATTGGTAGAAACGCCAAATGAGACAATATTTTTTAAATCTTAGACAGTTTTCCTTTAAATTCTATATGGAGAAACTTCAATTTTCTGAGACAATAACAACTAGAATTCTCAATATATTCCTTACAGCAGGAGTTATATCCGAAAATGAACCATAATTTTATATACCATGTTCAAATAGTATAATAAGGTTATATTTAATGACTTATACTATCACAAGAAACATGATTTTCCCGTGTAAGTTTCTATCACTTATAGACTGGAAATCTCTTCCTGCTGATTCTAGCTTGGTGCTACTCAGAATTCTAGTCCCTGAAGTGTTGCTGGTCTGTGATGAGATCAGAGGCTGTGGAAGAATGTGGTGCTCAGCACACTCTTTTTTTTTTTAACATTTTTACTTATTTATTAGACTGAGATCACAAGTAGGCAAAGAAGCAGGCAGAGAGACAGGCAGAGAGAGAGAGAGATAGGGAAGCAGGCTCTCCACTGAGCAGAGAGCTTAATGCAGGACTCGATGCAGGGCTCTATCCCAGGACCCTGAGATCATGACCTTAGGCAGAGGCTTAACCCACTGAGCACCCTGGTGCCCCCACTAGGCACACTCTTAATTCAGCTAGTAGTCTTTCATAGCATAAAGAATCTACTAGCATTTCCTAAATTCATCATATTTCTCAACACTGGGATATTATAAAGAAAACCCAAAGTGCCAGTATTGGTTCCAATCTCTTTAATTGCGACTCTACCTTAATCTAGAGTGGTCTGAACATAGTTGCTATAAACTGGGCTATCAGAATGTGAATCTTCTCCTTTATAGTCACATGGGCATTTTACTTTGTTTTATAATTGTATTTTACTGGGATATCGCATTTATTGCATATTTTCTATGAAGCCTCTTTCTGTATATTTTTTTAAAAAAGCATTTTCTCTAAACATTTAAAAATATTTTCAGTCCATTAAAAAAATGATACGGCCAATTTAGCCCTGTTTGTTTTTGAAAATAACCTTTTGCTAACATTGTTAATGGCAAGCAAGAGTTCGTACCCAGTAATTAAGGATAGCACAAATTTAAAGAACCCTCCTTCATTTTCTGTCAAAGACCATGCTTTATCTCTTTATCTGAGAATCTGCTGTTTACCCGTACAGTTCTAGTAATGCTGTATGTTGTCCAAATTACATCTTGATTCCTTTAGGAGCATTTTGCTGTCGTTCCCATCAATTCTATGACAGGTTATAAGGTCAGATTTGATTTTTTTTTTTTTTTTTAAGATCTCATCTATCTGAGAGAGAGAGGGAGCACACACATGCGTGAGGGAGAGAGCACAAACAGGGAGGAGAAGGAGAAGCAGGCTCCCCACTGAGCAGGGAGCCTGACGTAATATGTGCTTCATCAGGATGTTCAGTCTTGGGACAGACCCAGAAAAATATATATATAATCACTGAATTGTCCAAAGAATGCCATTGCATGGGCACAGCTGAAGTCACACCTTCCAGTATGGACGGAAACCACGTGCTGTATGCAGCACAGAGATGCTTCTGCCTTTTTTTTTTTTTTTTTTTTTTTTTTTTTAAAGATTTTATTTATTTATTTGACAGAGAGAAATCACAAGTAGATGGAGAGGCAGGCAGAGAGAGAGAGGGAAGCAGGCTCCCTGCCGAGCAGAGAGCCCGATGCGGGACTCGATCCCAGGACCTTGAGATCATGACCTGAGCCGAAGGCAGCGGCTTAACCCACTGAGCCACCCAGGCGCCCCTGCTTCTGCCTTTTTGGCTGAAATTCTGACTCATGCACTTCCCTTTTTTTTTACGGTTGTATTAGTGGCATCATTACAGAGTTACCCTTGGCCATTCACTGTCCATAACTGAAAGCTGTTCATTCAGTTCATCACATTAATTCAAACCTTTACTTTCTATAAAAGGCATAAAACCAGTGAAATGCTCCTTAACTTTGACTTTGTTTTCTTTTTCTGTAGTTCAGAACAGGGACAATAAGCATTAGTTATTCATCATGGCCTTTGTCTATGATACAATCTAATTGATCTGAGTAATATTTACTTAAAAATTTTTTATGTTCCATTTCTTCTCTCACTTCTTATCCTCCCAATTAATTAAGTCATTGTCTATATCCTAGGTAATTACTTATTTCACTGCTAAAAATATCCATCCTACATGTTTGGCAACTTGGGCATTAAAATTTTGAAGTCATTTGGACAAAGGAAAAAAAGACAAAATAACAGACTCTTAAATACAGAGAACAAACTGGTGGTTGCCGGAGAAGTGGTGGGGGATGGGTGAAATAGGAAAAACAAATTGAAGTAATTTCTACTAAACCTAGGCTTTATTAGTTTTCTGTATATGTTATGCCTTTAGTGCTTCTCCCCACCCCAAATAAAACATTATGTTTGGCTGAACATAGGACACATGATTTTATTCTTTTAGGAACATCCCCTCAATGTTCCCTAGTGCTGTCCATTTGTCTTTGCTGAAGACTATCCACGGGTGACTGTCTATCTCTCTTCTCCATCTCTAGTAATCATAGGAGTGCTTTTGGGGGGGGGGGCTATAAGTAAAATCCACTCACTTTGTTGTTGGCAGTTTTAAAAAAAAATTTTTTTAAAGATTTTATTTATTTATTTGACAGAGAAATCACAAGTAGATGGAGAGGCAGACAGAGAGAGAGAGAGGGAAGCAGGCTCCCCGCTGAGCAGAGAGCCCGATGCGGGACTCGATCCCAGGACCCTGAGATCATGACCTGAGCCGAAGGCAGCGGCTTAACCCACTGAGCCACCCAGGCGCCCAGCAGTTTTAAAAATTTTAATCAGACTCTCTCTTTCAAGATTTTTCTTTTTCTTTTTTCCTTGTTTTGCCTGCATTCCACTGTCATAACTGTGCTATCATGATTTCTAGTTGTACTCATGCTCAGTAATCCCAGGGATTCAAGACAAAATGAATTACACCCAGAGTATACAATTGGAGTATATTTTCATCATAGGAATATAAATTACATCAGTCATAAAAATTAATTTTAAAAAAGTTTGTGAAAAATTTTATTTTTTCTAAAATACTAAAAAAGTTACCTATTACACTTTAAAGACTAAATACAGAAAGTAATAAATACCAAAAGTTGAAATCAAAATTACTAAACCTAGAATTCTTAATTTTTTGAAATTATAATGAAATCTTATTAAATATTTGACAAAAATAAAACCACTGTGATTCTAGCATTCAACTGAATCTATCTAGTTAGAAATACCGGTAGCCTTTTCTGAGTCTCTGATCTATCGTGCTTGAGGAGTACCAATAATTGGTAAGACTGATTAAATGCTTATTACGCATTCTGATGGCCCTATGAAGTGGGAGGGATTAGTCATTTCTTAACGTGGGTAAACAGAGAAACCAGAGACTTGTCCCGGCGTCCTCAGGCCGTGAGGGGCGGAACCAGGACTCACTCCACAGTTGAATACCACCCCCGCAAAGACCACCAGGCAGGTGGGTGTTCTCTGTCTTTACCCTGATGCCTCTGGCTCCTTGAGGCCTGACGCTCGGTGTCCTGCCACCCGTAGACCACCTGAGCCCAGCCAGGGCCAGGGTCAAAGGTCCAAGCCGGCGTCGCCACCTGCAGCGGCACGAGGGTGCCACCTGCAGGGCAGCGGGGGCCCTGCCCGAGAAAGGCCGCTCTGAGGGCGAGAGAGGTCCAGCTGCTGGTCAGGCCCCCGCTGTTCCCACCGGAAATAAGAAAGTCTGGATAAGTGGAGTCAGGAAAGACTCACGATGCTCTCCTGACCATTCATTCAGTTACCCCTTTTCACTTCTTCCTTTGGCAGACGGAAAGTTCTTCTCAATGTCTAACCTCCATCCCTCAGACTGCAGTGGAAGCCTTTTTCACTGCAGAGCCACAGGGCAACCCCAATCTTTGTAGCTGCTTCCTGGGGGTGTCCAGTGGTCCAGGGCCCTGGAAGTGCTTTGGGAGTTCCTGCCCCATTCCAGCTAACCTGATCTCTCCATCCATAACTCTTGCTCAGACCCATCTGCTTGCTTTAGGGAAAGCTCTTCTCAGTTTATAAATGTTTGCCTGGAATTTTGCTACCAAATTACACCTTCACAGCCCTCACAACAACCCAGGGAGGTCAGGATTGCTGCTGTTGGTTTCCTAGAGAGACGGTGTGACTTGTTCCATGGTGGGGGGGGGCAGGCTAGAAACGGTGGAGATCTGATCACTTGCCCTTCCAAGCACCCTCCTGGCTTATGGGAAAGGAGTGTGTGCAGTGGTGAATTCCTGTGTCTGTTCTCTGTAAGGGGGGCTGTGCAGAGCCAGCGTGCGCATTCACGTGCTTTGTCCAAGTGTATGAAGGACTGAGATAACGGGGCATCTATTTCCAAGACCAAAAAGAAAACAGAAGAAAAAGACCTCACCTACCCCACCTCTTATTGTAAAAAAACAAAAAACAAAACACAAAAAAACCCTCATTCCAAAACAGATTATAGTTTTAAATGTGAGATCCAAACCTATAAACGTCTAGAAGCTACAAGAGAAAGTATTTGTGACTTTGGGTTAAGCAAAGAGTGTTCCGATATCAAAAACATAATCTGTAAAAGAACTCTGTTGATAAGAAAGTGGCCTTCATCACTATTAAAAACTTCTGCTCTACAAAAGACAGTGGAAATGTAAACACAGCCTGGGAGAAAATACTTAGAAATTATAGCTCTGACAAAGGACTTATATTCAAAATATGTAAGAAAAGAAATAACCCAATTAAAAAATAGGCAAACGATCTCAAGAGCTATTTCACTAAAGAAGAAATAAGGATGGCATATAAACACATAAAAGATGCAGAGCATCATTAGTCTTAGGATAATGTAAATTAAAACCAAATGAAACAACTTAAATATTCAAAACTAAGGATACAGCTGAATTATGGTGCATTTGTGAAAAAGCATATTATCCACCTTCAAAAATTATATTTTTGTCTTCAAAATAACATAAAAAATACTTATGGAACAATGTAGTAAGTAAAAGAAACAGGATTTAGAGATACAAGCTTTTGAAGGAAAACTGTGTGTGTGTAACATACATGTATTTTTTTAAAGACTTATTTATTTTAGAGAGAGAGTGTGTGCACACGGGGTGGGTGGGGCCAGAGGGAGAGGGAGAGAGAGAGAAGAGACAGAGAGAATCTCAAGCAGACTCTCTGCTGAGCACAGAGCCTGACGAGGGGCTCGAGCTTGTGACCCATGAGATCATGACCTGAGCTCAAATCAACAGTTGGCTGCTTAACCGACTGAGCAACCCAGGTGGCCCCTACACATATATTAAATAAAAACTGAAACACATAGGGGCACCTGGGTGACTCAGTTGGTTAAGAGACTGCCTTCGGCTCAGGTCATGATCCTAGGGTTCTGGGATCAAGCTCTCTGCTGAGCAGAGAGCCTGCTCCTCCCTCTCCCTCTGCCCCACCTCCCCAGTCATTCTCTCTCTCAAATAAATAAATAAAATATTTTTTTAAAAACCCTGAAATATATAAACACATAAGTCTTATTTCAGGGTGTGGCAATTACAGGGATTTCAGTTTTTCCTTTACACTTCTCAGAATTCTTCAAAATATTTCTCAATATACACATTGCTTTTATAAATTGTCTAATAAAAGAGAAAATAATGGATGCATATGTGAGCCCTTATGCCTTCCCATTGAAGATGCCACCCCAGCTCCCGAGAATGGAGTTTTACTTAAAACTCCCTAGGGCCTTGTCCAGAAGCCCTTTTCCACTCCGAGCTCTAGAAGCTCCTGACTTCCCTTCCCTCGGGCAATACCCCTCCTTCCTGACTGTGTCCTCACTCTCCCCTCTCCTCCACTTGCTCCTCCTACCTCAGCCTCCCTCATGGATACTCCTGCTGCCCCTCTCCTACGATGGGGTCCTTAGGGACCCTTCCACCCCTTTTGCTTCCTGATCTTCTTTCTCTCCTTAGGGCATTTCAATCACTCTGTGCCATCAGCAACGGCACCCAGGACGCCACATCACAGTGTTTGACCTAAACAGTTCAGGCAAGCTCCAAACCCTTGCTCATTCACCCAGCCATTCAGCAGATGTTTATTACATGTCTATTGCCAGGCACTGCTCTGGCAATAGCAGCAAAGGAACTGCCTTCCCAGACCTAATATTCTAGCAGAGGGTTCGGGTAATAAACATGGCAACAAATACATAAAGGAATGATCTTCAGAACCTGCATGTTACAAGGTCCCTGGGACAGTTGAATGCACATGAAAACTTGAGAACCACTCCTCTACACAAGCCTTTCTTAAAGTATGGTCCCAGCCAGTGACCTCAGCATCTCCTGGGAGCTAGTTAGAATGCAAATTCTCAGCCTCTGCCCTAGACCTACTGTATCAGAAAACCAGTACCTGTGTTTAACAAGTCCTCGAGGGGATTCTGCATGGCCCCATAAAGGTCTCCTCAAGGTTAGGGACCACATCTCATTTATCTTGGTATCTGTACTAATTTCCTATTGCAGCTATAACAAATTACCCCAAACACAGTGGCTTAAAACAACCTGAATTTATTATCTTAGGGCTCTGGATGAGCCCTAAGAGTTTCACTGAGGTAAAATCAAGGTGCTGGTATGGATGTGTTCCTTCTGGACATTCCAGGGGAGAATCCAACTCTTTGCCTTTTCTGGTGTATAAAAGCTGCCCACATTCCTTGGCTCATAGCTGCATCTCTCTGACCTCTACTTCCATCGTCACACTTTGATCTATGACCCTCCTCTCTCCCTCTTCTAAGAACACTTGTGATTACAAGGAGCCCACTCTGAAAATCCAGGACCATCTGCCCATCTCAATATTCTTGACTTCATCACATCTGCAAATTTTTTTTTAAAGATTTTATTTATTTATTTGACAGAGAGGGATCGCAAGCAGGCAGAGAGGCAGGCAGAGAGAGAGGAGGAAGCAGACTCCCTGCCGAGCCGAGAGCCCGATGTGGGGCTCGATCCCACGACCCTGGGACCATGACCCAAGCCGAAGGCAGAGGCTTCATCCCGCTGAACCACCCAAGCGCCCCACATCTGCAAATTTCTTTTCACCATGTAAGATACCATATTCCCAGGATCTGGGAGCATCTCCGAAGGACTGTTATTCAGCCTACCACAGCATCCCTCCCAGAACAGGTGCTCAGCAAGGGTTTGCAGAAAGAATGAGCGAATGCAGAAAGAAACCAGGGACCAGAGGAAGCCTCCCTCCTCTCCATCCTGTGAGCACTGGCCCTCTGACAAGCATCTGACCTGGTCCCAGGGGGGCGAGACCCATCCACGTCCCGGCGTACATTACTCCTTTAATTCAAGTGCAGGTGCGTTGGGCAGGTGAGGCTCCGAAGTGAGGCTCTGCCAGCCAGAATGCAGCCAGGTGGCAGCACTTGGCAAACATTGGGGCTGGCAGACCAGCAACCCAATGTTCAGCTGTGGGGGAATACGGGGTGTCCACTGGTGGGTCTGGTGTCTGGGGCCACCAAGAGAACATGCCCTTTGGGCTCAAGCGCTGACTCAGCCAGGCGCCCACTGAGATGCAGGAACTCTGCGCCTCCTCAGTTACTCTATGTGCAATGTGGCATGATTGCAGCAGCTTTCCCAGGTTGTTGAGAAAACTGCAGAGAAGGCATGAAGTTCCCTGTCCTGGCCTGGTAAATGAAGGTGGGGTTGCCCCCGCTAGGGAAGAGGTCAAATGGGGAGCCAGAGCCAGCCAGGCGGGCAGGGGCAGAGTGGGCGCTGACTCAGACCGTGGGTGGCCCAGGATTAGCCTTGTTCCCCAGGCCCTGCCACTCCCAGGCCTGACAGCCCTGGGCTGAATTAGGCTTTGGGTTTTCCTTGGCCCTTTATTTTGGATAATTTGCTGGTACCCCTTGGTCATTCACTGCAGCAGAACTGAACTCAGAGAAGGGAGGAGTCATGGGGCCCCAGTGGGCCTGTGGGCCTCCCTGTGGACCCCAAGGTGGAGTAGAAAATGCTCAGGATCTGGGGGGGAGGAAATCTGAGCTCACTTACCAGCCTCCCTGAGCCTTTAAGCCTCAGTTTCCCCTATCCACACTCAGGGATGATGCAATCTGTCCCTGCTCTTCCTTGGCCCTTGGAGATCAGGACGTGCCAGGGAGGCGAAGGGTAACGCGGGTGCCGGGAGTGATCAGAAGAGGCTCTGCCTGGTGTCTTCTGCCTGGGATTTGAGGCGTGCCTAGGAGAGGGCTGTTTGTCCTCGGTTAGATTCAGGAATATTTGATAAAGACATTAGCGTGCTGTAATGGAGGATACCAGCTTGGTGCTAAATTAAATATTTACACAGCCCTCCATGATCTTCTTCCTCTCTTTAGTAGCTCCCTCCCCATGCTAAAATATTTAGCAGGGATTTCAGGAGCATTCTCAAACTGAGCTATGGCTCAGAGTTATCTATTAGTGAGGAGGATGTGACCACGGGTTCCGGCACATTCTCAGGCCCAGCCGCTTTCATTGGAGGCCAGGTCAGTCCACTTGGCTCGGCCAGATCTGTGTACTGAAAGAAAGACATTGCACTTGGATCTTTAAAAGACAAACAAAACAAACCATGTAGGCTAGGTATGACACAGACTAGAGCCAAAGGGACTTTCTAGAAAACAGGTCAGAAACCATAGTGAAAAGAGTTGCACAACCATTTTTGAGGAGGAAGAAATCCCAGCAGGGCAGATGGCAATCTATTACAAATTTAGCCTTTATGTCATGGAGCCACTCAGGCCACCCACTTGCCCTTTTAGTATCTTCCTGTTCCTAGAATGGCTAATAGATCACTCTGCTCCCAGTATTCTAATGGGTGAGAGTGACAGCAAGTACTCCATATTTCCCATAAGTGGACTGTTTCTCAAAGGCTTGATCCTGGGAAAGGCTTGAGGTCTGCTGGCTCATGGGAATAGGAGTCATATTTTGGACAGTAGCTGTAGATATATACTGTGGTGAACTTCAGAGCAGACATGTTCCAGAAGAAATCATTATGTATTTAAGTTTCAGAAATCAAAATGTATCCTCTGATTATTAAGAAAGGCAGACGGGGGAGGCACTTGGGTAGCTCAGTCAGTTAAATGTCTGCCTTCAGCTCAGGTTATGATCTCAGGGTCCCAGGATCAAACCCCGCATCGGGCTTCCTGCTCAGTGGGGAGCCTGCTTTCCCCTCTCCTCTGCCCCTGCTCTCTCTCTCTCTCTCTTTCTCAAATAAATAAATAAAATCAGAAAGGAAGGAAGGACGGTCGGACAGACAGGCACAATTGTTGAGAGCACAAACTTTGCACCAGTCCTAAGTTGAGTCCCTGCCATGTGATCTTATTCAAGTCACTGCCTCAACTTTCCAATCTCTGAAACAGGGACAGTGACACAGGGCTTCAGTGAGCATTCAAGGAGATCTGCTGTCTCTCGAGCTTACAGCACCTGACTGTCGTGAAAGCTTGGCAAACATGGGTTGTGATCGTCACTCTCAATCCTCTTGTCAAAGCGAAGGTTCCCTTCCCACTAAAGGTTTTGTGTACACCAGGCTGACTGGTGTACATCACAGGGCTCAGGGGCCATTAGGAGCTGCCCTGCCCAGCCGGCCAGGCCCCAGGAGGTCAGCAGGGGAGCACTTCCGCCTCCCACCTCTGACAGCTGGGTGGGGACAGAGAACACAGCAAGCTTCCTGCTGCCTTTCCTGAGAACACAACTTCAAAAGGTCCACACCCAGATTTTAAGAAAGCCTCAGGCCCAGCGCCAGCCCCCCTCCTCCCTGTGGTCAGCACCCTGTCCCGGTCCTGCTGATAGAAGTGACCACCCAGAATGCCACTGAGAAGGCTCTGGATAGCACCTGTCCCCTCTCCATCTCAGAGGAAAGACCCAAAGCCAGAAAGGAGGAGGCCCTTGTCCTTAGCTGAACCCCACTTGGGTTCAGATCTCGGCCCTGCCTTTTCCTAGCTAGTGGATCCACAGCAGTGGGTCAGAGTGTCCCTGTCTGACCCCACAGATATCCTTAGTATTGTACCAAAGAACGCGCCAGGCAAGCAAGGCTCAGAGGCCGGGTTACCTGCAAGCCCCAGCAGGTGGGCGCCTGAAGGAGCATTTGGAGGAGGGGCTCCTTTACAGGTGGGGACTTCAATCAAGGCCTTACCTTGCCTATAAAATACCTCTACAACCAGGCCTGAATGCCACTGTGTGTCTGAAACCTTAGCTTCTTTCAAATGCAAATATCCCACAGAAGCAGCCCACACAGGGACCTGTGCTCATTTATACCTGAGTTTGAATAGGTGTATTCAACAGCCTTCCCTGAACAAGGGACTAATAATAATTACTATTATTATATATTCAGCCAAATGTTTATTGCACAAACAATATTCTATCTCAGGAATCAAAGAATCACCCGTAGTCCGAAACCTTTCAGTTTTCTTCTTTCCTCCTCGCCACCCAGCTCCCCTCCAGTCCTTGGTCATGCCTACGTACAGCTGGACTCCTGCCCAGGGCAATTTCGCACTCAACACTGGATCTTTAGCGATCCCCCGTGTTGCAATCGTCCTCACAATTAGCTCTTACGGTGGGCGTGCTGCTGCTCACCAGAGCGCTGGGGCTGGACGCTTAGGTGACTTCAAGTTCACTGTTTTTAGATAAAATGCCAAAACTTTGTTCCAAGAGCTTTTTCAGTGTCTGAGGATTATTCCCTTAGGATACAGCCTCAGGTGTGGGACTGCCACGTTCAAAGTGAAGAGTTTTCTGGTGGCTCTGGGAAGAGAGCGGAGTCCAGGTTTTGCCTGGAGCTTGCAGACAGCTGGTGCCTGGGAGCTGAGAGAGAGCTAGGGGTCAGGGAGGGGAGGGTCTCTGGGTTCAAGGGGGCAGTCAACCTTTGCTGGGGTGAGGGGAACAGTCCTTGAGGGCAGTTAGTCCTGGAAGAGAGGCTGCAGCCTCAGGCTGAGAGCAGATAACCAGGGGCTGCGGGGAAGAGCGCTCCCCTGCTCCTGACACCCAATCTGCACCCCAGCACTCCTCTGCGAGAGCTTGACTCGCCTCTAACAGGTGCTGTGTCCACACCTGGTGTGTGGGGCTCAGGGGTACAGGAGAAGGAGAAGCCTAGGGAAGCGCTGAGGCATGTGCATGGATGGCCCCCCAATCCAGGCAGGAAGCATAGCAGCAGTCTCTGCTGGGGCACGTCTGTCTGCCATGGCTCGGCTCTGGAGCCGGCTGGGCAGGCTCCCCATATCTGGATGACTATTTGCGGTGTGCTGGGCCCAACCCAGGGCACTGCGGGCAGGATGATAAGGACACAGACGTGGCTTCGGCTCTTGGACACACCCAGAGTCAGGCAGCCCCCAGAGTCAGACTACCTCCGGGTCTCCATGCTGTCTGCTTCCCAGAACCTCCTGGGGAACTTTCGAGAAGATCCAGGTCGCCACCTCCAGAGATTTGGGTGGAACAGGTGGCTTGTGCTGACGTCTCACCAGGATGGAGTACCACTGGGTTAGATATTGCATTTTCTTGGTGGGGCGTTTTTGGATGCAAGTACGGAGGCTATGTGAAGCCACGAGGAGAAAACAGAGGTTGCTGTGAGTTGGGATGGTGTTTGCGGGAGGAGGGGGCCTACATTCCCTTTGTCATCTCCACGTGTGCCCTTCCCCCAAAGAAACCCGCCCCCAAATAGACAGGTGCCCTCCTCTACCGATGCAGTCCTGCAGCTCTCCCCCTGCAAATGGGGTGCTGCCTGAGTCCCTTGTATGGGGGATCGTGGACCCTCGGCCGCTGTGCAGATCTGCTTTGACCTACAAAGCTCACACGAGAGACCCTAGTGGTCTGCTAGGTCCTCTCATGGCATCTCTGCTTCTTCTCCATGAGCATCTTTACTCCTTAGGTCAAATGACCCTGAAGGCCCTTCCAGATTCTCTTGTTCTTGATGGATACTGGCCCTGAGAAACCCAGCTGGCACAGGGCAGACTGGGACAACCTCCAGGTACCCCAGAGGACAGGCCCTCGTGGTCTTTCCCTGGGGAGGCCAGGGGCCAGGCCCTAAGCATGGTCCTGTGGCCTGGCGCTGGCCATGTTGGGTCCCAGACAAGGAAGGGGGGGCATCACCCTCCTCCCCTCTCAGCATCTTCTCCTCCACACACACCATTCAGGGGCCAGCCCTTCATGTTCCATCTACCCCATCCTGCTCCAAGGACTGCATCCACACCTGGGCAGGGTCTGCCAGGTAGGGAGGTGGGGGCTGGAATCTCCGTAGGGAATGCAAAGCTCTGTGACGCCCCACAGCTCCTTGACAAAGGGCTGTCAAGCCCCGGGCATCTGCAGAGTGGCTGAGGCACAGCGGGTGGTGAGCACACCCTCCTAGAGCGGTGTCTTTCCCATAGGTACCCCACGAGGGAGAGGTGTTAGAGAAAGAGGCACAAAGGGTGCTGTTGAAATAGCCATGACCAGGCTGGGAGGTGTTGGGATGGGAAGTCAAAGGAAGGGGAGTCCCGCAACTTACCACCCCAGCCTCCTGTCTCCTTCTTAGACAACCAGGTGGGGTGTCTCCCAGGCAGCTGAGATGTGGTGGGAAATTGAGGGATCACGAGGTGTCCCCAGGGGGAGGAAAGACACAGTATTGGGTTGAATGGTGTCCCTTAAAAGATAATGCCATGTCCTAGCCTCCAGTCCCTGTGACTATGAATTGATTTAGAGAAAAGTGTCTTAGCAGGTGTCATTAAGTTAAGGATCTTGACATGGGATCCTCTTGAAGCCAGTGACTGGAGTCCTTGTGCAAATAAGAGAGAACACAGAGTGACACAGAGGAGAAGGCTGTGTGATTGGAGCCAGGCCACCGCAAGCCCAGAACCTCCCAGAGCCCCCAGAAGCTGAAAGAGACAAGGACTTGGGGTCGTATGGAAATTTCTAAAGGGTTGTGTCCCTGCAGACACTGGGATCTGAGACTTCTAGCCTCCAGGACAGTGAGAGAGTACGTTTCTGCAGTTTTAAGCCATTGCACCTGTGGTGATTTTTTTCAGTCACCCTAGGAGACCAATGTCTGAACACAGCGGCCCAAAGGGAAGCTCTTCGAGAAGCTCCCATCAACCACAAACTCTCCCTGAGCGGCCACTTCTTCTCCCATGGACTTGAGCCTACTTCCGGCCCTGATGAGGCAAAGAGAAAGCTTTGTCAGACGCACTGTAGGGCAGTGCTGGCTCCTCTCCCAGCCTCAGTTTTCTCATCTGCAAAGTGAAGCAGTGACCCTGGCCTGAAGATTCCATCACAGGGACCCAAAAGGAGGGACACGACCTGGGGGCAAAGTGAGGGTTGGGTGCACCCGAGTCCCACTGTGATGTGCGGGTGCATGATTCCTGCTGTCTGACAAGGTCATATGGACAAAGAGGACAGACCTGCTGGGCTCCTCCAGGAGGAGCTGGCCAGACCCCAAGGAATAAGCTCCTTTTTGGGAAAAGTACCTCTGACATGGGGTGCCAGGCACACCCAGGTGCCAGGGAGGGCAAGAGGGAGAAAGTCATATGGATGGGGAGGGAATGTCCTCCAAAAAGGGAATTGTTGTAAAAGTGTCCCAAGGAGAACTGACATTTCTGAGTGACACCTTCCTTTTCCCCCTGCCCTCCCTCTAGCCTCTAACCACTTGCAGATGAACCCCCCTTTCACGGTCCATCTCTCCTTGCCACGAAGAGAGGCAGTGCCCAGCCCAGCATGGGGCAGGTCCACACTTTTACTGAGGCCCTGGAAAAGAAACAACAAAACCTGTGTTAAATTCACTCAGTGCTCCTAAGTTCACAGAGCACTTCCAAAAGTGTTCTGTGGTCACCGTGATAGCCCTGCAAGGAAAGAGCTTTGGATCCCACTCTACAGATAAGAAACCAAGGGTCAGAGAGGAGAACCAGCTGCTCAAGGCCATCTTGACACAGGCTGCCTGACTCCTGGTGCTCTTTCCGTGTCACTTCACTGCCTTCTCTGACATGTCCTCTGCCACCTCCCTGGGAGATTTGGGTATCTCCCAATGGGTGTGGCCTCAAAATCCTCCAAGGTCTGCAGCTCCCAGCGTTGCTTTGCAGACCCTCCCTGGGACTGTAGCACCCTCCCCTCTGCTCCCAACTTTGTACCTTGGCTCAGCTCCTTCTCCTGGGCTCGCATGCTCCTCCTAGAACATTCCCAGTCCTTCCCATGCTTCCTGTCCTTTTAGGCTGCACAGGGGGCCCAGACACTCTACAGAGTTCTCAAGTCCTGGTTCTAGTTCTAGCTCCGAATCCTTTGCTCCCTGTGTGACCTTGGGTACGTCACTCTTCCTCTCTGGGTCTCCGTTTCCTCCCGTGTGAAGTGGGGGAGTTGAACCCAATACTCCATAAATTCTCCATGTGGTCCAAAGCGCTCCCCATTCCCCCATCACCCGGCTCTGCCCTCCCTGTGTGCATCCACAGCTGCCCTCCTTGCTCCACATCCTTCTTCAGGGGGTCCTGTTTCACCATTCAGCTGGGCTTTAATCTTCCTGCCCCAGAGGTGGGATGGGGGAGCTGCCGCACCTGCCAACCAGGTCAAGACGGGCTGATCAATTCATCTGAGCACCCTCCTTCTGGCTTCGGAAGCCCCTTAATCTTTGCCCTTTGGGTCCTAAGGTGCACACAGAGAAGCCTGCAGTGGGCACAGGTGGCCCCTGTTTGCTTTGGCGGGGGATGCTGGTGGTGGGCTGTGTGACCGCTCTGTGTGCGCCACAGCTTCTGCAAGAGTGGAGGGGGGGGGTGCGACCAGCCCTAGACTTTGAAAGCGGGACACCCTGTTCTGCCTATTCTGCCTCAGAAGCCCATCACTGTCACAGGCATCAAAAGATGACATCAGAAAGCACATAGCGCCGCGCCTTGCCTTCCCCTTCTTCACATCTCATATGTCATTTAATCCCCCAAACCCTTGGGAAGGCAAAGCCGGGATTATTAACAAGGGACTTGTCCAAGGCCACTCTGAATTCAGCAAAAGCTGGACTGGGACCTGTTCCCTCTGTGCTGACCGTTCTTGTCAAGCTCTGGTTTGCACAGGCGGGCTGCCTGTTTGCGTGGCCACCTCACTTCCCTCGGAGAATTACCTCTGACAGGACAGGCTGATTAGACTGAGACACACGCACATACACACACTGCTTTACAGCTACAAGGAAACCTCAGCAAGACGCCCCATAGCACGACTCAGGATCCATAAAAAGGGCCTTAGAGATAATTAACTCACAGCAAGTGGGGAAACAGGTTCAGAAAGGGATAGAGACTTGTCTAAGGTCACAGACCTAAATGGAAGCTTCAGGACTCCTGGTCCTGTGCTCCTTCCACTGTGTCTGCACATTTAACAAACATGGCAAGGCAGTTAGCAGAAAGAACCCAGAAGGCCTGGGCGGGCAAGGAAGGACAACCTCCATCTCAGTCTGGAAGTTTTGTCCACAGGGTGCATGTTCCAGAATTCCTCGGGAGGTCGGGTGGGAGCAGGCAGGAAATAGCAGCAACCTGCTCCTTCAGCACCTGGGAGCAGCCTCACAGGCTGGAGGGCTGTTTCTTCATTGTCCCCTGTGTCCCTTCAACTCTTGTCGCTGTGTCCACTGAGTGGCAGGCGTCCAGGCCCAGCACCTTCCAGATCAGGGAAATGGAGTCCTGAGGAAAGGCAGAGGGTGGCAAAGCTCCCCCGGGGCAAGGGCATTCCGGAGAGAGCCAGTGGAGCTGACGCCAAGGCCAAGAACAGCCCGGGTTGGGGAAAGGACGTGGTGGGGTGGGGCTGCGGGTACCCAGTTGTTTTTTTTTCCTTTCCCGTGCTCCACCCGGTGCATTCTTCTGAAGGGCAGGCTCCCAGACCTTGGCCCCCAGGAGTAGGGGTGGACGTGAAGCACGTGAAAGGGTCCAAGGGGTGGGAGGGCCTATGCGCCCCTCGCGACTCCACCAGGCACAGCGCTTGGGTGGCATCTCCGGCAGGCGAATGGTGGGCGCCGCCCTGGAGGTCACCGAGTCAGGCGTCGGGGGCACGCGGTTGGGTGCTGGCAGGCGCCGGGAGGGGGTGCCCCCTGCCCTCGGCTCCTCCCCCGGGGCCGACGCGCCCCGCCCCGCCCTGCGCGGGAGGGCACCGGGGGCGGGACCCGCGGGGAGGCGCGCCGACCGGCCGGGCCAGGTGCAGCGCCCGCATGTCTGAGGGCCGCCGCGACCCCGGAGGAGTGTCCCGGTGTCCGGCCGGCCCGTGCCGCGCCCCTGCGCCCCTCGCCGGCCGCCGGCGACCCTCGTAAGCCAGGTAACCGAGGGCGGGACTCCTGGCCGGCTCCGCGCGCGTCCTCCGCGGCTGGGGGTCCACGCGCACCCCGCCGTCCCCACGCTGCCCGCCGCCCGAGGGCCGCCCCGAGGGCCGCTCTCGGGAAGTTGGCGCCGGAATGGCCGCGCATCGGGCGGAGCGACCGGCACCCGTGGGTGGCCCCGCACGCCCCGGCCCGGGGTCCTGTCCCGCGGGGGGCCGGTGCGGAGCCTGGGCGGGCGCGCGGGGTCTCCGCCGACACGGGGGATGCTGGTCTTCTCGGTAGTTCCATTTCTCACTCCCCTGAGCGTTTGCGTCCCTCCTCGTCCCCGCAGCCCCTTCACAGAGTCCTGCGCTGGGGACTGCGGAGTTGGCGATTTTGGGAGGGATGTTTACATTCGCGTCTCCCGCCGCCTCTGGCCAGATGCATGAGGGAGAGCCGGCCTCGGCAGGAGGGGTGCGGGTGTCGGGGCGGCCGTCTAGGCCCTGCTGCAGTGGGAAATCCCGGCTTCTGCCCTGCCTTGGCATCCTTGGGCGCCCCCAAACCCCAGCCCTGCGCAGGAGAGAGCATGGCTCTCCTGCAGCCCGTCAGGGGCCTGGACGGATCTGCTGGGTTGGGGTTAGACGGTGCCCCTGCCCGCGCAGGACGGGAGAGAACAGACGAGGGAGGTTTGCCAATCAGAGAACTAACATGGACACATCTCTGATTTCACTCCTTCTCTCCCCCATAAGCCAGTGAGGCAGTGGGTCTTATTCCATTGACAAATGAACAAAAAAGGGACTCAAAGAAGTTCAATAATTTGCTGGGAGAAAATGGTGTATCTGAACTTCAAGCCAGTCTCCTAGAACCAGATGGTTGGTTCTCCAGTTTTGCTGGGCCCCTGACTCAGCAGGGGTTCATTTCTTCTCCCCTCGTCCCTTGAGTTTCTTCCCCTGGAAGGGGGAGGTCAGGAGAGGGTCCCACCAAGAAGAAAGAAAATCGGGTCCAGTAGCTCCTGGGGGAGAGAGCCAGCTCCTTGCCGGCCACAGGACCACAGGAGAGCAGGCACCTGTTGGGCTCACTGCTCTGGAGGTAGTGCCTGGCTCGCAGGAGGTACTCAGCAGACCAGAAGAAATGAACCTGAAATGACAGAGCTCCATTTGCAGCTGATGGACCTCTGCCCTTGGTGGAGAAAGAGGGTCCTCTGAAAGGTAGGACCCAAAAGGTGCCTACTACCTCAGAGGGTCCTTGACCTCCTTACCCACTTGGGGCAGTCGGCAAGCACATCCATAATGCTAGTGTGCCTTTCCAGACAGCAAGGGTTTCCCCAGGTCTACTTCTTTTTTTTTTTTTTTTTTTTAAGATTATATTTATTTGGTAGAGAGAGACAAAGTGAGGAAGGGAACACAAGCATCGGGAATGGGAGAGGGAGAAGCCAGCTTCTGGCTGAGCAGGGAGCCCAATGCAGGGCTTGATCCGAGGACTCTGGGATCAGGACCTGAGCCAAAAGCAGGCGCTAATGACTGAGCCACCCAGGTGCCCCACCCCGGATCCACTTCTTGTGGATCTCCACTTTCTGACCAGGGAGAAGCAGAGGGAGATGGGTTACATGCCCAGCTTTGCCCTGTCCTGGGAGGCAGGGGACCCTGTCCCATCTGCACCGGGGTCCTACCCAGCCCTCCAGAAAATCTTATTGGGAGCTTGACTCTTCTCTGCCTCCTCTCCCTCCTTACCCTTTCATGGGGGGCAGCCACGGATTGAGGGCAGATAACTTGCTTTTCTGGGCCATGGTTTCCTCATCTGTCACATGGGGACAAAAGAGTGTGCATGACTTTATGAGTGAGTGGTCCAAAGGGCTCTGTGAGCTTCTGTGTATGAGCTCCCCATGTGGGCTGTCCATTCTGTCTGGGAAGTGACCACACACCCATCTTGGCCTCCCTCAGAGAGCTGGCCTTATCCTGAGTATACAGAAGGTTCACAGGAAGGGGTCACTGATCAAAAACAAGTCTCCACAGGAAGAGAAATTGCTAAATTTGGTGGAAAATGGGAGTTTTTCATCATTCTCCCTAACCCCATGTAAGAAGAAAATACCTGGAGGCTCCAGGAGGAGGGACCAGAAGGGTATGAGAGCCCCTTGAGGTGCAGGTGGTCAGTGTCTGACTCATTCAAGGCCATGGTCAAGTGCGGAAAGCCCAGCAAGGGGTATTGGACTTTCCATGGCAGCACCCTGAAGACCTCTGAGGCCTTGCCAGGCAGTCCGTACCCCTGAACTCCTCTGGAGACCCAGCTGTCTGCTTTGGCCTCAGGACAGACCAGGGTGCTCAGAGTTGGTCAGTTTTGTTCCCTGGCGGAGGCCAGTGAGAGCGTAGCTGGGGTACAAGCTTTTGCAGCCCCCGTCACCACACCCACCAGCTGTCCCTGCACACACGCAGTGCCCCGACCAGCTTCCTACTGCCAGTGCCTGAGGCTTAACACGAACCCAGCAGAGGGAGAGCTTTAGACCCAGAATTTCTCAGCGGAAACAGTGTTTGAGGTCCTATCCCTGCTACCTCTACCCGGCTCGATTTTCCATAGTGTTTATCACCATCTAAAATCCTATTTTAGCCAGGTTTTTGTCCCCTACCCCGGGCTGTTAGGGGTGATCAAGAACTGCTGTGGGAAGAATGTTCAGGTTACCTAGAGGGACAGCTCCTCAGCTGAGCAGATGGCCACCCACACAGGGTGATTTGAGAGAGCCAAGGAGAATTGCTTCCCTTAAATAAAGCCCCCCTCCCCAAAAGAAGACTCACAAGGCTGCTTTCCAAAGGTAGTTGGTTCCTTTGGTACTGCTGAAAATAGTGCCTCTTCCAGGCAGCCTTTAAAGAATTCCCTGGGACACTGGAAAACCAAGGGGGACCAAAGCTGTGCCCTTGGCAGCCCTGGGAGAAAGGAAGGAGCTCCAGACCACTGGGCCAGGGATGACAAACCAGGCTGAGAAGGTGTGACCAGATGTGTGCACCAGGAAGAGTGAGGACACTGTCCTACCCAAGGTCCTGGGGAAAGCTTGGGGCTCTGAGGCCTCTCTTAGGAATCTGGTAAGAGTGGTTTCCTTGGAGCACTCAAGAACTACATAGGTGTAGGGACAAGCAGGATGGAGAAACTCGAGTTTGGGGGTGGAGAGGAGGGCCAAGAATCGTCTACAGTAGAAGCTAAAACTTTATGTGGTTAAAAAAAAAAAAAAAAAAAGCCTAGGTGCACTAAGTAGCTTCAGCTCCCAACCCCTGCCCCCAGTCATTCATCCAGCTGTCATTTTTAAGGAATTTTATCTGTGTTTTAAGGAAAACTCTGGGGCCCTGTGGAGTCATGTGAAGGATAGATGGAAGAAGATTTTCCAAGGAAGCTGGCAGGGGCATAGGTGGGAGGGGGGGTCCCTGGAGGCATTTCCTCCTCACTCTCACGGGAAATGCAGTCCCTGCCTTCTTTCCTGATTGCTTGGAGGGGGCGATGGTTGCATTTTTAATACTGGGAATAAGCATTCAATAATTGTCAGCTGGTTGCCGGGCACTACAACCCAGCGGGCCACACAGATGGGATGGAGAGCCTGGGGGCCAGGGTGGTCGGCACCCCAACACAGAGGAAGCTGTTTTCGTATGGGCCCACTCAGTAGACAAGTGGGAACTTCGGCTGTTTCCCTGAGTCCTGCTCTTGACCCCCAAATCCTTTTCCATTGCCACTGTGGTTTGCCATATTAAGATTGGGAATGTCCCTGTGCCTTGGTGTTGGGGGAGACGCTGGAAATTGTGCCTCTAAGGATGTATAGGAGTTTACCAGCTGCTTTGAAAAATTGTGGAGGAAGAGGACAGGGAGATGGAGGAAACAAAGGTAACACTTGCCTGAAGCAGTGATTCTGTCCTGGTGCCTCCTGGGTCCCAAGCCACCGTTGCTTCCCCCATTCTTGCTCCCCAGCTGCTCCCTGTGTCGTCCCTTCCGCTGGAGTGAGTGAGGCCCCAGCCTGAGACATAGCTCATGCATTTTTGACCCCTGGCCTCCTCTTTATCACCACCATCACCATGAGGCTGGTGGCTTCCAGCAACAGGGGATGGAAAAGTACCCCTGTTGTGACATGAGGTGAGTCAGTCCTCCAGTGATGGGGTGCTCTGTCAGCTCTGACGCCTGGACCTGCGCCCTGGTGCTTGGCTTGCAGTTGGGAACACAGTGTTCATTCCCTGGGGGCAAGGACAAGGGTGACTCGATATAATATTTTGAAATTATGTAGATGGTAGTGAGAAGCCAGTAGGTGCGAGAGAGACAATCAATTTTAGTGTCTAGGAGAAGAAGCGGGGCCCCCCTAGCCGTGATCCAAGGTGTAATTCCTGCCCACGCTGTGCCCTCGAAAGTGAGGTTTGCTTTAGAGAGCTGTCCTGGCTCCTGGCCTTGAACCAGGCCAGGGCCACCCCCAGCGTGCTCCGTGGTGATTTGAGTTGTGAACTCTGCCTAGGCATCCAAAAGGTGTTTTGCCTGGATGCACCACGGTCCTTGAGACGTTCTTCCCCTTTGATTATTCGGGGACCCCTGGCCAGGCTGACCTGAGCAGGATGATTGGGGCCTGTCCAAGGAGTAGAGCCGTCTTGGGCTTCTCAATCCTGTGGTCCCGCATTCGGCCACCCTGCCAGCTTGCTACCAGTCTCTGAGCTGGTCACTGCATGCCTGGTAGCTGGAGGAGGCTGGTGGCCGGCGGGAACTGGATTCTAATCCTGGTACTAGTTTGTCACAGTGCAACTTCGGCCAGGTCGCTTCCTGGGCCTCAGTTTCCTCACCTGTAAAAGACAGCTTGGCTTAGATCAGGGTTTCTCACTTCAGCACTGCCCATGTCTGGGATGGTTCTTCTGGATAGTTCTTTGCTGTGGGGGCTGTCCCGTGCATTGTGGAGTGCTCAGCAGCATCCTCGGCTTCTAACCACCGCCCCCCCCCCCGGGGGGATGCCAGGAGCACCACCTCTCACTCCTTCTTGACAACCAAAGATGTCTTGAGAGGATGCTAAATGTCCCCGAAGGCAGGATCATCCCTGGTTGAGAACCTCTGGGTTGGATGCTCCTTGATGACCCCCCTCGGATTACCCTCAGGATGGGGGACGCATTTGCCTTTTCTAGTCCCTGTTTTATAAACATGGCCTGTGTGTCAACAAGGAGCCCAGGGAGAGGGGTCCAGGGGCTCTTAGGGTGGGACATGCGCTGGGAAGAAAAGGGAGGTTCTGGGCCTTTGCCTCTTGCTGAGCACCAAGGCCAAGTCCGCGTTGCCTTCCAGACCTTGGGTTACATAAGAAGATGGGGGGCGGGCATGCCTGTGGCCGGCACATGCACTAGGGTCAGCAGCCTTCCACCAGTGACTAATCATCCCCCTGAGCCCTAAGGACTCAGCTTCTCCTCCTACATGGGCCTTTCTCCCCTCTCTCTCTGCCTGCCCCTGGGGAGGATACAGGAAGTGAATCAGCCCACCCACCAAGCAGAGGGGGAGGGGCAGAGCCCACTGGTGTTGGACACAAGGGCCATGCAGCCTCCACGGACTGGACCCAGCCCTGGTTTGGTCTTGTTTATTCCTCCCAAGTGAGCTGTTTATTAACTCTGTCCGCAGAAGTCCCTTCTGACCTCCCTGCTTGACAGAAGGATGAAGGTCTCTTCTCCAGAGAGGGGAGGGGTTTTTCCACGGGTGCTGGAAGTAAATCGCTGTTCTGGGGATGACAGGCTGTGAGATTCGGGATAATGTTAACCAAAATGATTGGTTTGAGTTGTTCTTTCTGTTTCTTTTAAAACTTTTTTACTGGGTTTACTTGCTACAGAACATTGATTTCTGGTGTACACCATGATGATTTGACGTCCATATACCCTGCGAGGGGTTCGCCACGGTAAATCTGGTTACTGCCTGTCCCCATCCCAAGCTGACTTTTAGGCTCTACTCTTGACCACTTCCAAGTCTGCACAACATATCACTGACTCTAGTCACCATGCTGCACATCACATCCCCATGACCTCTTCATTTTGTGATTAGAAGTGCACCCCTCCTGACCCCCTTTTTTTTTTAACCATCTGCCTTGAAGGCCTATAGATGGCTGTCAGCGGCAGGGCTAGGAGCAGTGAGTTAATTAGACACAGTCCCTGCCTGCCGAGGCCTTCAGTCCTTCAGTCTGTGCGGACGAAGATTCAGTCTGTAACTGTCTTTACCAATCTGCCCTGTAGACTCAGTGTAGACACAAACAGAACTCTGTACTCGTTAAACACGAACTCCCCATCTCCTCCAACTGCCAGCCGCTGGTGATTACCATTCTTCATTGGGTCTCCAGGAATCTGATCATCTTGGGTACCCCGTAGGAGCGGGATCAGGGGACACGCAGACTCCTGCATCTGGCTTGTTTCACTGAGCACCCTGTGGTAAGGCTCATTTGTGTTAAGAGGCATCTGATTTTCTTTCCCTTTTAAACAATTTTTGAAGACTTACTTATTTTAGAGAGAGAGAATGAGAGAGCGAGAGGGAGGGGAGGAGGGAGAGAGAGAATCTCAAGCAGTCTCCCTGCTGGGCACCCAGCCCAGCCCCGGGACCCAATCTCACAACCCTGGGAGCAGGGCTTGAGCCCAAAGGGGAGTCAGAAGCTGAACCAACTGTGCCCCCCAGGAGCCTCGGATTTTCTCTCCTTTCAAGGACTGACTAGTGTCCACTGTATGGAAGCACTGCGTGTTCTCTACCCATTCATCTGTGGACAGCCCTCTGGCTTGCTTCGACCTTTTGGCTGTCTTCAGTCATGCTGCTGTGAACACGGGCGTGCAGGTATCTGTGTGAGTCCCTGCTTTCAGTTCTTTGTTGAGTATATCCCCAGAAGCAGAACTGCTGGATGGTATGGAAATTGTGTTTAAGTTTTTGAGGGATCACTGTGCTGTTGAGGAAGAAGTATTAGAATTAGGCTTTGAGGATGAACACGAGCTAAACTAACCTAGCTAACCAAGCATCTTGGTAAGGGGAAGGCAGGGGAGGGGAAAGCCTAAACTGCACCATGAAACCCAGTGGTGTGTGTGCTCTGGGTTGAAGCAGGGTGTGGCGGGCAAGGAGGCCAAGGAGAGGGTAGAGGAGGAAGGGTCTGGGACCAGGCTGGGGAGCCTGGGCTCTGAGAAGCATGGAAGGGTTGTTTGGTTTTAAAGATTTGATTTGTTTATTTGAGAGAGCATGCGAGTGAGAGGCGGGGGTGGGGAAAAAGGGGGAAATCTGAAGCAGGCTCTGTGCTGAGCACATAGCCCATGGCGGGGCTCGATACCACAACCGGGAGATCATGACCTAAGCCAAAACCCAGAGCTGGGCGCTTTACCAACTGAGCCCCCCAGGTGCCCCTTTGGATAGGGTTTGTAATCGGGAAGTGACACAGACCGCTGGTGTCTTAGAAAGATGTCACAGGGGTGGTGTCACAGGTGGACTGGGAGGGAAAGAGGCTTAAGGCAAACAAAACTGGGTAACACATGAAGCCACACAGTTGGGGCGCGTGGAGGGTTCAGGCGTGAGGGTGGGCACGCTGCCCAGAGGCGACTGGGTTTGTGCCTTGGCGGCGAGATGACTGGTGGTGCCCCTGCTGGGTTGGCTTACAGGGGAAGTGGCTGGTCTGACAAGATGATGGAGGAGGAAGCCCAGGCTGGATGGCTTGAAGGGTGTCTTGGAACCACTCGGGTGGAGATGAGGGTTTGTGGGGTGGGCAGAGCTGTGGTACCAGGAGAGGAGTGAGCTGGTCAAGGGGCCAGGGGAAGGACTGCCATGGGATGGCACAGAGGACTCATCAGAGTTGGAAGCCAGGAAACGAAGCGGCCTCTTCCTGGGACAGGTCCAATCCTGTCCACTTTTATCAGTCCAGACAATCAATCTCTGTACTTAAGGCTGGGCACTGGGGGTGGGAGATACAGAGATAAACATGAGCCAGTGACTTCAATTCATTTATTCATCCTATAAAGCTTAGATAATGGAATGTGGCTGATACCTTTGCTCAGTTAAATATTTAATCACAGTGGGGTTAGGTGATAATGGAGCATGTTTTAAAAGTGTGTCATTTAGTCTACAGCTGGGTTTCTCACCTCAGCACCACTGACATTTTGGACCAGAGAATTCTTGGTCATGGGAGCTGCTGTGTGCCTTTGGCCGCGCCCCTGGCCTCTATACGCCTTAGATGGGGTGTGTAGCACACCCCAATCCATTCGTAGCAACCAAAAATGTCTTCAAAACATTGCCAAATGTCCCCTGGGGGGACAAAAATCACCTTTAGTTGACATCCTTTGGTCTGGAGGCCAGGAAAGCCTTCTTGAAGGAATGTTAATCTGAGTTCTAGAAGATATATAAGAATCAAGATAAAGCAGGAACAGGTGTGGGAGCAGAGGGGAGAGTATTCAAGGCACAGGTGACAGTGTGTGCAAAGGCCCTGAGGTGGGAGAGAGCATGAAGGGAAACGGGTGAAGGGAGCCTTGGTGGAGGTGGGGAGAGTGGCTGGTTTCTAGGAATACTTGGGAGGGAGCACAGGCAAGGAAGCCTCTCTGAAGTGGAGGACAGAACTGGCTGGAAGCTGGTGAGTGACACTTGGGCATGTTGGGTTTGAGACCCCTGGAGACTTATTTCCACGTGGAGCCCTGAGGTCAGACAAGAGGTCTGGCGGGAACTAACACATTTGGGAGTTACCTGCAAACCCATGACGAGTGAAGCCTCGGGGTGGCGTGTGGACCAAGAAGAGAAGAGCAAAGAGGAGGACCTGGAGGGGAGTTTCACCATTTAGAGACTGGGGAAGACTGCCCAGAGAGGGAGCACAGAAACCGGTAAGGCTTGGTGCTCCGGAAACTGGGGGAGGCGTGTTCAAGGAGGAGGGCGTGGCCGCCGTGAAGTGGGTGGAGCCAGAGCGAGGACTGGCAAGCAGCCGCTGGAGGCCGGAGACCTGAAATCAGGGAGGCCAGTTCCCCTGGGGCAGCTCAGGCAGGTCTGGCAGAGGCCGCTGGGGAGTAAGGGAGGAGGGAAGGGAGACAGCAGGCTGAGGGTTTCGCCAAAAGCCTGTCTGCTGTAGAGGTGAGAAGAGACTGTGGAAGCCCGAACCCTTTGCTCATCTAATCTGCTTGTTGCCCCTGTCTTTTTTCTTAGAAAATAAATGTGCATGGATCATAATTTTTAAAATTGCAAAGATTTAACTGTGAAAAGTCTCCATCTACCGTCTTCCTTAGCCTCCTAGTGTTCTCCCTTCTTGCAAGCAACTTTCCCAGTTTCGCACGCACTTTATTTCTTGCGTGAATTAAAACATACATGGAGAGTAGTTCTCCCCAAGCGTTAGTACACTGTGTGTTCCTTTCTGCCCCTCATTTGTTCTTTTCCCACTTAGCTGTCTTGGAATGCTTCCAGATCAGTACGTAAAGTACTTTTTCATTCTTATTTCCGGCTATAGAATGTTCTACGGTATGGATGTCACACCATTTATTTGAGGAATCTCCTGGGTTTTGGACATCACAAACAATGTCCCACTGAATCACCTTGTGCTTTAGTCAGTGGGCAGTGCTGGTGGTTACCCGTGGGATAAAATCTCAGAAGTGGAATTGAAGGGCCAGAAAGTGTGTGCCTTTGTATTTTGAAAGACATTAGTAAATTGCTCTCCATAGAATTTTTAGGAATGTATACTGCCAGCAGCAATGTACAAGCATGCTGGTTTCCCACGCCCTCTGACATGAAATGTTACCAAACTTGCTGATATTTGCCAATCTGGAAGACAGAAATAGTTTCTCAATAGAGTTTTAATTTGCATTTCTTGGGCTACCAATAAGGGTGAACATGTTTTCACACACATGAGAGCCACTTGTGTTTTCTTTTCTGTGAACGGTCTCTTCATATGTTCTGCCTACTTAAAAAAAAAAAAAAGATTTATTTATTAATTTTGAGGCGGGGTGGGGAGCAAAGCAGAGGGGGAAGGAGAGAGAATATGAAGCAGACTCTGTGCTGAGCGTGGAGCCCAACATGGGGCTCAGTCCCATGACCCCAAGATCATGACCTGAGCCAAAACTAAGAGTCAGACACCCGACTGAGTGCACCACCCAGGTGCCCCTGTTTTGCTTACTTTCTATCAGGTCTTTGGTCTTAGACTTACGGAATTGGAGACTATCTCTATATATTAAGGAAACTATTCTTTGGTCTAGAATATCACTTACAAGTGTTTCCCCCAGAGTTGATCAAGCTTTTGCTGCCTTTTTTTTTTTTTTTTTTTTTAAAGAATTATGGATGCCGACAGAGAGAGTCACCCGAGTGGCAGGTCCCTGGCGTGGTGGTCCCTGAGGAAGCACTGAGGTGGGTTCCAGATTGGGAACCTCCTCTCTGCTGTGTAACAGGCAGAGGAAGGGAGAAGGCTGCCGGGCAGATGGTTGAATTAGTCCAGGGATGGGGCTGTGTTGATGAGGCATCAGAAGATTAGACAGGAGAATGATGGCATTAGCAAGAAAGTGATTGGATTAGCAAGTTCTAGAAACTGAGCCCCATAAGGGGAAGCAAGTGGATGGTGTGTGCTTTCTTAGGCTCTGTGTTTGTCTCTTGGGCACCGTTGAATCGTGGGGACAGACTGAAGGCTGCCGTTGCTTAGATCTTGCTTGTGATCTGGAGTCTTCCTTATCTCCCTCTGACATGCCACGCTAACGTCTCCCGCCCTGAACCACCCAGCCCCAACGACCAGCCCACTATGGATGGCCCTGTACCCTGAAGCCCACCTGAACTGTTCAGACTAGACAACCCGAAGCCAGTTGCCCTGCCCGGCTTTGCCTTCCCTTCCTTCCTCTGCCTCCTGACCAGCATTTGTGCTTCTCCACCTGGCCACGTGTGGCTTCTCTACGTGTGGAATAGCTTGCCCCCCCTCAGGAAATGAAAGTAAGGAAAATCTTCTTTCAGTCTCAGGGAGGCTCTAGGATGCCACTGTGGGTGGTTAAATAAGTAGGCTCTCAGGGCGGGCTTCCTGGAGGAGGTTGCCTGGAGATGAGGCAAGGCCTTGCAGTGGGATGGCAGAAGCACTGGTTGGGAGGCACAAGGGGGTGTCTGTGGAGAAGGGTGGGCAGCTCAGAACCCTCAGAACCAAGGCTGCAGAGAAAGATAGGAGAGGAGGCAGATCTGACCACGTAGAAGATCTGACCACAGAGAAGAAGCAGAAGCGATAGGGTCCACAATGCAGGGCAGGGCCTGTGGGTACAATTTAAAAATTCCGTTTTTTAATTCCTAGGAATAATTTGATTTTGTGTTAACGCCCTACGGGGGTTCAGGGTGGGGCTGCTTATGATAAAAGGTCTAAACAGGGCCTGGTGGTCCACCCCAACTCTTGACAAGATAGCAGACTCCCCTGTCCCCTTCCCTTTTTGATGCCACATTAACAGCACCCATCCCTGAATGACCTCAGCTCTCCGCCTTCCCTTCCTCAACGTGCTACCATCAGCACCTCCACATGGCACCCCACACCCACCTTTCTGCTGCTACACGGGGCCATGCTTCCCCTCCAGTCTCAGGGGAACTTCCACCATCCTGGTGGTTTCTGCCTCCTCCATGAACGCTCGGCTCCCAGAGCCTCTCTTCCTCAGGATCAGCTGCCACACTGGCCAACTGGTTCTCAGCTTCATGGCATTTGAATGGAGAAGAGACTTCTTGCAGAACAAACAGCTTCGGAAACATGGCGGACAGAGTAATAGCTGTGGAGTGGCGGGCTGCGGTCTTGTTCGTTGGGGGCCCTGACCCACACTGCCGCAAGTCACACAGAGTCTTTTGGGGGGGCTGAGGGGTGGGGGGGTGAGGTTGCCCCTTGTAATAATGTGGGTCCAGATCCCTGTCCTGTGTGCCGTACGTCAGTGAGTCCAAAGGAAGTTCGTGAACGCGTGCACACGGTTGGTGATTGATTACTCATGCTACCTCTCGATTTCTTTCTTGTTGCCTAGAACGTTATTTACCTTCTGGAGGGTGGAATTTGTGGGGAAAGAATCTCACATTCAGCAGGCACCCATCTAGTTCTGATGAACTCTGAACTGGGCCATGGGCTGTGGGGCTTAGAATCATGTCATATTTGCTTGCTCCCCGCTCCGCCACAGAAAGGTACCAACACGCTCTGTGGGCTCACCCGCCAGTGCAGAGAATAAAGGGAAGCCATGCTGTGCTTGGCCAATCCGACTTCTAGAAAGAGGAAGAGCTTGAGCAGGCAGCTGGTGTGGAAGAGGTGGCAGAGGGGAAGGGTGCGGGCAAGAGGTCTGGCAAGGAGGCCCCCACATTTCAGGCCAGCCGTCCATGAGGGGAGGTTGAGGGTTAGGATTCCGGGGTAACAGGAGGATGGTGATGGGTACCCTGGGGGCAGCGGAGTCCCCACAGGATCTGTCAGTGTTGGGAGGGGTCGGGTTGTGCATGTTGAACCCTCTCTGCTTTCAGGGGAGCCCTCGGGACCCTGCAGCTAGATGGGATGGGGATGAGACTCAGTGACCTTGCACTTCTGTGAATCCAGTGAGGGTTTTTGCCTCCTGAAGGATTCTTTGGTTGCCCCCAGGGCAGGAAACAAGTGTTTCCCCAGATCCCGCTTGGGCTTGGGCTAAGACTTGCAGGAGATCTTTTGGAAAGCGGAGGAGGGAGCCACCGAGGGGGGCAGAGTGTCGGTTTCTGATACGTGGGATGCCGGTAGTTTATATCTTGGATGTTTTTGGTGCATATCCTCTCTAGAACCTGACTGATGGTTTAAAAAAAAAATGTAAGTGATAAAAAAAGGAAATTGTGTGAAGGAGGATGAAACACTTGGCTTAACCACGAGGCTGGAAGAGAGGATGTGGGTGGGAGAAAGTGACAGCCCTGCTGCTCTCCTCCTCCCTTTGCCGTCTTCCCTCCTTCCCTCCTCCCCCAGCCCGGTCCAGTCTGTCTTAATCTTCACTGCCCTCCGGGGACAGTTCCTCTGACAACAGACGCTTGAATGCTGGAATGGTTCTTAACAAGGCTGGGGCTTCTGGACTTTCCGCAGGCCCAGCTTGCTGTGTGATCCCAAGTAAGTGGCCCAGCATCACTGGGTCCAGTTTTCATGCCCAGTGTCTCACCTGGAGTCCTGGAGCAGAGGAATTTTGCCTTTTAGGTGTCTTGGCTTGCCACCCTCGAGATTTCCTTAAAAGTCTGAAGAGATGGACCGGGGTCTGAGGAAGTGAACTCTCCAGAGTTTGGTTGGGGAAGCTGTTTGGGCTGGGCTTGGGGCCAGCGGGCCTCCACCAGGCCCACCTGGATATGCCAAGCGGAAGCACCCACCCTTCTTTGTCCCAAGGCCTTGGATTTGACTTTCAAGGGGAAAGCACATCCCCAGTTAAGGTGGGCTTTGTTCCATTAAAGCCTGCTTTGCTCAGGCTCCTGTGCTGGTGTGAGGAGGAGGCTGAGGGCTCTGTGGGTGTCATGGCTCCTGGAGCTGGGGGGTGGGGGGGTGGGGGAACAGGGGGTTGGTGGGGAGGCAAAGTGCTTCATGCACCTGGTCGTGCCTGGCCGGTCCTGCCTCCAGCTCCCCTCCCTGAGCGCCTGCTGCTGCGGGCGGGTGCACCCTGTCCCCTGTCCTCATGCTGGGGTGAGAAACGAGGCACAGACAGGTCACGCAGCTCAGTTAGAGTCCCTTGGGCCTCCCAGGGACGGCTCAGTCACGCGTGAGCTCCCTGCCCATGTTGTCTTCCCACCTGTTGATTCTCTGCTCCAATTTATCCCCCTGGAACGCCAGCCGTGGCCAGTGATTGTGGAGGTGAATTCACTCCCACTCAGGGAGGAAGAGTGGGGCCTCTGTGGGGAAAGTGAGAGGAAAAAGATTTCCTCTAATAATGTCAGCTCAGCCCTGTGACCCCTCCCCTGTCCTCAGGGTTCCAGAATGCACCTGAGGCCCTTCCTTCAAGACCCAAACAAATGAATCCGTAATGGTGAAAGTCACACGGTTGAGAATGGTGAAAGTCACACGGTTGAGGTGGCCCCACTTTACTCCCTCCTCACACAGATGCAAACTGGCATGGCATCCCGGGGCCTAGAGATGAGAGACCCTTTTACAGGTGTGTGTCCACCTTGACGGTGCTTCCGGCTTCCCTGTGCTCTGGGGGACACGTGCTTGGGAGAGGTGTTCTCAGCATGAAAGTGATGATTTTCTTCTCACTTTTCACCTGGAGGCTTGGTGTTCCTCCCTGGGCAAAGTGAGACGGTTTCCACACCAACCAGCTGCTGTAGGGGCTTTCAGGGGCAGGAAGGGAGAACCAGAGCTCAGGGACAGGTGCAGCCAGGATTCCCCCTTCCCACCGTCCCATGCTTGCCAGTTCCACACTGTAGACTCTGGTGGGCCCTCTTGGGTTCCTTGCAGACCCCAGGGAAGGAGCTCAGGCCAGCTGGAGCCTCAGAGGTGGTCTGGCTGCCGAGGCTCAGGGTTCACTCTTGATGCCCTCCTGAGCTCTGGCTACACGGTCTTGGGGGCTGATTTGGAAGGACCTTTTATTCCCATTTTTCAGAGGTTTTTAAATAATGCGTTTCGCTTCAGCCCTTGAAAAAAGCCTGTGCTTACTACTAATGCTAGAATAACGACCAGTGTCATATGTCAGCCAGTGGGGCTCTTAATCCGTGGCTGCATTCAAATATTGTGAAATATATTGCTTATGACCTTGGGCTAGCAGGAGAAATACCACTCCGGTGAGGAGGAAGGAGGGTCAATCTTGCTATCTAGCTGGTGGTCTGCAGCCGGCCCGAGACATGAGCACATCCTATCAGCTCAGGCGCCACGGGACACCCACTGCGTACCCAGCGCTTACACACTGGTTCCTGTTCATGCCCGAAACAGACCAGACAGGTAGTCACTTGGGATTATAAAAGCCACCATGTGGGGCCATATTGGGAAAATTCAGTGGAGCGTAAAATGCCCATAAGGGGCTAGAATAGACCATGAGCTCAATAAATGGGACTTCAAATCAACGTCATCCCCATTTTACAGAGGAGGAAAGCGAGGCCGAAAAGGACTCTGGGACTCAAAACCAGGTTGACCAGACTCCAGAGCCCAGACTCCCCTGTGTCTGGTGGGAATGACTGTGTGTGTTGTGCACCCTTTCCTGTCTGGGCCCTCTGTCCTCCTTTGACCTTCAGCGGCCTCTTGTCAGCACATGCCCCCCTCCCCCTCCCATCCCAGTCCATGTGAACCTCTTTCTTCTGCCAGTTCACAGTTCCCCGGCTCCTTGCCACCCCTGACCATTTCCCTAGCTCCTGTGCACTATGTTCTTTAGGTAATAATTACATGGACTCGTTCACCCACCAGTTTGATCAGTTAACAATCCCCCCCAGGCCCGATGTGTGAAGCGCAGAGTTAATGATTGCTAAGAAAATCAGCTCATGAATTTGAATCATCTGAGGAGGAAGTCAGGGAGGGAGGTGGCTTTGACTTATTGGGCCTGGAGGGGGGCTGCACCCAGGGTCTGGGCCTGCTCCTCATGCCCCGCAGTGCTCTCGCACCTTCCTGTTCTCCAGCTCTTATCTCGCACCACCAGCATGCCGGCCCACTTTCCCATCCCCCTCCCTGGAGGCCCCCTTCTCTCCTCTGCCAAAGCCAGCCCTTCCCCTCTCAAGCTTTACTTCCTCTGGGAGCCTTCTCTGATGACCCAGCATCCTTGCTCTGGGCCCCTTCTCTGAACTCCCCTGCACAGCTGGGCAGATTTCCTTCTGAGTGCTCCCTAGCATGTCAGGCACTGTGCGTGGTTCCTGGGACTCAGCTGTGAGCATGGCAGGACCCTGCTGTCCAGGAGGGGGACAGACACGCTGCTCTGGAAACTCCCGTGCAGGCCGAGGTATGACAAGGGGCTCCAGAGGACGCCCAGAGCCAGATGGGAGGTGAGGGGCTCGGGTGGACTGAAGGGGGAGATAGAATTTTCCAGGCAGACAAAGTAGGGCGTCTGGAAGCAGAGAGAGCCATGCGTAGAGGCGTGGTTAGGAGGACAGGTGATGATTCCCGTGTGGCTATGTGGCCTTTGAGGCACCTGTTAAACACCAAGCCAGTGTGTCTGGGAGGCAGGGGGCCTCTCAGAGAAGTCTGTCTCCTTCGTTTCCAGCGATCCCTCCCAGTTGGTTATGGGGTCTGTCTCCTCAGAAAGAAGGGATCTCTTTGAGGGCTGCCATGATTTCTGACCATCGCACTCAGCAAGGCCCGAGTCATGGGCACCTGCTCCCTGAGGGGATGTGGAACCGAATCTAAAACTTGCCTCCTTTGGGGCCCATCCCTGGACCCTCTCTCATTCGTCTTCTCTTCCCTCTGAGCACACGCTTTCCACCTTTTCCTCCTGGCCCTGGTCCCCAGCAACTTGTTCTTTCTCTCACTGTTGACTCCGAGTGTCTTGTGTCCTGAGTGGACCTAAGCCGTGTGGAGGTGGACAGTCCCAGAAGCTCAGAGCAGTGGTCTCAGGACTGGGCCTTGCATGAGACTCAGCACTGGAGGTTGATAACCAGCCAGGTCTCTGGGGGGGCCCCCTGAGGATTCCGACTGCGAGAGCCTGAGGTGGGCTCACCTAGTCTGGTCTGCGTTTCCAGCCTTCACCTCTGGGTCTTTGGATGCACAGTTGAGTTTGGGACTTGATATGAGAAGAGGTTTTCCAGGCCCCTGTCTCGACCTGTAACTTCACCTTCCTCCCCAGGGTAGGTACCCCAGAACCCACCTGGATATTTTCCAGGTGGGGAGCTCAGTGCCCATGAAGTGGGCCTCCCTCCCTGGATGTCAGTGCCTCTGTGGTATGAGCAGAAACCCCCCTCCCAGAAGAGCCCTTTGGGGGATCTTGGTTCTCACCTTATGGGCTGCATGATCTCCTCCAGGGTTCCAGACCTGCCTCCCCAGGAGGTGCGAAGGTGCTGGGTGCCTCGTCCTCCCCAGGTCTCCCTCCTTTCCTCCCTCCTTTGCTCTGGGCTCTCTTGCAGGCTGACAGCCTTATCTCAGACTTTTAAGTTTCTGATCAGATTAGAGGCTTGGGAAGAGGGTGAAGATGGGATCTTGAGTTCTCCAGCAGCCTGACATTTGACCCCAACAGTCAGGACCCACATTCATCTTCCATCAACCTGGTAGGAACTCACACTTTCCCAGCCTTGGGGGACGAACCCCCCTATACACCTGCTCTGGAGGCCAGCGAATTGCGAGGTGTGGACAGCCCAGTCTTCACTCCCCAGAGCTCAGTGCCAGACCAGCTCTGGGTGGGCTCTGTTCTCCCTTTGGACTAGAATGTCAGCCGTCTCAGCTCTGGCTATGCTGTAGGTCACTGGGCTTCACCGGCTCTTCCTGACCTTTGGAGAGCTTACCTTAATTGAACTGTGGTGGGCCCAACCCAGCACTATGTTTGAGAGCTTTCTAGGTGGTTCTAAGGTGCATCCCAAGTTGAGGACCACTAGGCTGCATTCCCAGAACCCCTCAGGCCAGCTCTTGCATGGGGATAGTTATATGGGAGTAAAAGAGCCAGGGCCCTCTTACTCTGTATATTCTAAATATTGAAATATTATTTTACATTATCTGTATTTTATACATTTTATGAAAGCTTACTTAAAAATTTAAGTCAGAGGGTGCCTGGGTGACTCAGTCGGTTGAATGTGCGACTCTTGGTTTCAGCTCAGGTCCTGATCTCAGGGTTGTGGAGATTGACCCCTGTGTAGGGCTCCTTGCTGGGTGGGAAGCCTGCTTAAGATTCTCGCCCTCTGCCTCCCTCTACACCCCCGTCAAATAAATAAATAAAGATTTTTTTAAAATTTAAGTCCGTAAAACCAAATATTTAATAATCAAAAATACATCAATGTAAAATTGGTAAAAATAGTCTTTACAGCTCTAGTCTAAACTCACAGATAGACAAAAATGACGCAATAAAACCGTTAAAATCTACACAAAGTACGTTGGTGGTACCACTGTATCTCAAGTATGTTTTTTTCCTATCAGACTTTCGAAAAAAAGCTTTTCCTGGCTCTCCCCTAGCCGGAGAATGGTGAGAAGAGAGATTTGTGAGATATCGTCGAATATTTTCCGCTGACACAGCCTTTTGGTTTTTTTTCAGAGACTGCTGTCTTTTATTTAAAAGGAGCCATCGTCTCCTTCCTGAAGCATTTCCGGTTTGTCCTCAAGTTCTTTGGTTTTATCTTGTTCAGATGGAGAGTCTGAGGCAGCATTTCCTGTATCAGTTTTGGAACTGTTGTGTTGATATTCCACGTGTTAGGAAAGTCGGCGAATAGAGTAATGATCATTCTAGCAACAGAATTTTGCTTTGTCTGCCGCCATGCACTGTCTGAGGAGGAATTGAGATGTAGTTCACATTTCAAGGGTTTGGGATTTGTTTTGTTTTGTCTCAGGTTGTTTTTTTTTTTTAATGTGACTATTTCCTTTTTAAAACATATACAAAAATTGAGACATATGCAGAAATTCCATGCCTGACCTCAACACTGACCATCTTGTGGCCAGTCTTCCTTCCACCCTGACCCAGCACCCCTGCTCCCAGCTGGATTCTCTCGAAGCTGATCTAAGACATAGTATCATTTCATCTGTAATTCCTTCACAGTTCTCTCAGTGAATAGGGCTCTTTAAAAAACACAGCTGTGGTTCTATGATTGCACCTTAAGAACTGATCATTTCTCACTGTCATAAAATATCTGGCGTTCAGATTTCCTCAGTTGTCTCTCTCTCTCTTTTTTTTTTTTTTTTTTAACAGTTGGTATGAGATTTCAGACCTTAAAAACTCGCAAATAAACATTTTGGACCAAGGGAAAATACACCATTTTGGCACCGAGGTGTAAGGTTTATGAATAAAGCCTGGCAACCACTGGGCAGAAGGTTCTAGACAAACGGGCCATTCATGGGGCGCCTGGGTGCCTCAGTGGGTTAAAGCCTCTGCCTTCGGCTGGGACCTCTCTGCTCAGCGGTGTCTGCCTCTCCCTCTCTCTCTGCCTGCCTCTCTGCCTATTTGCGATCTCTATCAAATAAATAAATAAAATCTTTTAAAAAATTATGTATTCAAGCAACAGCAATACCACGCCTGGTCCCAGCCTGGGCACGGTGGACACAGCAGTGAACCAGGCAGACTTGGCCAGTCTTGCCAGTGGGGAGCCAGGGCATTTCACTGTGAAATTTGCAAATAGGATAATAGAGACTCTTGCAAATGATGCTTGAGTTTAGTTTTGAAGAATGGGTAGAATTTCAGGGCACCTGGGTGCCTTAGTCAGCTAAACGTCTGTGTTAAGCTCCGGGACATGATCCTAGAGTCCTGGGATTGAGCCCCATGTCGGGCTTCCTGCTCAGTGGAGGACCTGCTTCCCCCTCTCCACACTACTTGTGCACTCTCTTTCCTCTCTCTCTCTCCTTCTCTCTCAAATAGCGTCTTTGAAAAAAGAATGCATAGAATTTTGTTAAGAGAAAGTGGAAGGAGAGGTATCCCTCTCCTAGTAAACAGCAAGTGCAAAAACATGGAGCATTCAAGGACAAAGAAGAGTGATGGGGTGTGATGGGGTGTGGGGCATGTGGCAAGACTGGTGGCAGGTGATGCTGAGGCTGGGTGGGCTGTGGAGGTCTTGAGGATATGCTAAAGAGCGGGGTCTTCTAGGACCTCCAGAGGAGACCCTAGGACTTTGTCATAGGAACATAAAATTTGGACCATGAGTTGGGAGAGCAGAGCCTTGTCAGAACTATGAAGAGTTATTAGATTTGCAAGCCCTTCCTGGAGCCCTCCACTAGACCGGGAGCCTCGCATGCTGGGGGCAGACTGATGTCTCTCTTCAACCCCATGGCTTTCCAGGGCTGGCCTGGAGCAGGGCATACGCAAGGTGCTCACTATGTGACCACTGACTGATGACTTCCTGGAGCTCCCAGTGCAGGGTGCTCTTGCCCAGCTCCACCTTCACCATGGTCATGGCAGAGGGAGCCCCTAAGGGGTTCTGCGGCTGGGGGAAGTGAGGTGGCTTTTCCAAAATGGGCAAGCTGTTTGGCTTTATGCAACTGTGTCCCACTTACCCTGAATGGGGTCTTCAAGGTCAGGGTTGCTCCTGGGCCAGCAGTCAGGATGGGGCACAGGGAGGAAGGCTCAGATTCGAGATTCTCAGGTGGTGGGTATAATAGGAAAGGCTGGTCAACCTGCAGATTGGCTCACAAAGCTAATTTCTCCAAGACTCGCCAAGGTTTCCCTTATTTCCTTTTAACAGCATTGTTGCTTTGGT
Source organism: Mustela putorius furo (assembly GCF_011764305.1). Lineage (NCBI taxonomy): Eukaryota > Metazoa > Chordata > Mammalia > Carnivora > Mustelidae > Mustela > Mustela putorius. The sequence continues at coordinate 12,442,005 of NW_025422045.1, forward strand.
GAAAAAAACCAAATGACACGGGCTCATTGTGGGCAAACTCCAGTGTCATAGAAAAGGAGGAAGGGAGTAGAGCACATCCCTAGGGCTGACCACTGCCGCCTAGAGGGAGCCACCTTGAGCACTTCAGGGAACATCCTTCCGAACACCTTTCCGTCCATAAACACAAGCAGTTAAATGTAACACAGTTTTATATGGCGGGTGTTACAAGATTTATGTGGCCCCATAACCTGCTTTTTTCATTTAACAACATGTCATGACACCGTTTCCTGTCAGTAACCACAGATCTGTAACATTTTTAATAGCCGCGCCATGCAATTTTGCATTCTGGCCAGCTCGCTAGTGCCAGAAATTTGGATTGTTTCCAGCTTTTCACAATGTGCTAAAGAATATCATTCAGCTTTTTCAGATGCGCAGTCATCACCTAGCAGTAATATCTAGAATAGCCAGGATCCCTGGAACAAAGGAAAGTCTTGGTTCACTCCCAGGTCCTAAAGCCACGCTGGGAGGTCACCATGGCAACCTCTCCCCGCACGTGGAGCGCCAATTAGCTACACCTCCGGCCAGGGAGGTGGGTCAGAGCCTGAAAGGTAACAGTCTAGTTTCAAGCAAAACTCTAAACCCAGGGCAGAAGGAGCATGAGAGTGTGTTAATGCAGTACGGGGACGGGCTAGGGTAGAGTAGTATTAATAGTCACTTTTTATTGAGTGCTTGTTATCTGGTAGTTACTATGGTTTTTTCATCCTCGCAAGAGTCATTGATAACTTTCATTATTCTCATTTAACTAATAAGAAAATGCAAGTTGAAGAGATTAGACGATCGGTCCAGGGGCACCCAGGAAATGATGGAGCCAGAATTTGAAATTTTCTGGCATCCGCCGCTCAGAATGCTCCTTCCCGTCCCTAGGGCTGCCAGCCTCTCCCCCATCAGCATCCCTGAGCCCTCTGGTCCTGACTCCCACCCTCTAGTGCATTCATTCCCACTGCCTTCAGACGGTGCACCCCGAGCCTTCACGGGGGCTCTTCTCCAGACCCCATGCTGGGCACTAGCCACTCCCTCCCCTCCACCACCCCACGCTGAACTGTGGACAGTTCCCCAAATGTATACTCCGCCCACCTCTGCACATTGGCTCCTGCTGTACCCTCAGTTTAGAGTGGTCTGTGTCCTCCATGGCTGCTGCACTCCTGCTTATTCTTCAACCCTTAGCTCAAGCTTTATGTCTTCAAGAAGTCTTTCCTGACTCCCTGGTGTGATGCCCCTCCTCTCTGTTCCCCCCAGAAACAGCTGATGGTTCCAACCATCAGATGTGTTTTGTGTCACATGTCAGTGTTGATCTCCTGCACTAGAATGTGAGCTCTTAAGGGATGAAGGCTGCTCCCCCGTGTCCTATGTAGTATCAGACACATAATGGGCGTTCAGGAAGTGGGTGCTGAATGAATGAGTAAATAAATGGCCAAGCATAGTCCTGTGCACTTTCCATTGCTGCTCCTTGCCCCAGGCAGCTCTCCCCAGGGGGAGCAGAGGGATGGCTTTGACCCAGGCATGTTGGATGAGCACCCTGTCTACCAGCAGCTGCTCCCAGCTTCCCTGCCTCTCACCTGTCTGCTTCCCCAACGTTGCCCCTCAACACCAGCCCCCCAGCCTCCCCCCTCCTCCAGACTGGCTCACCCCTTTCTCTCACAGTTCCTAACCTTGCCCTACCAGGGAAACCGAGATACTGGGCAAATCCTCTAGATCATTGTTCCTGCTGCCTCCCACCCCCCCAGCTCTGTCAGTTTTATTCCATCAGAACCATGAACTTGACTTTTTCTTATCCCTTGGATCTTCTGTCTGCTCTTCTCCCTCTGGAGGACCTTTGAAAGTCACCTCTCTTTGCCTCCAAAATAGATCTGTAGCCTTGCTTGCTCCTTCAAGATATGGTCACATATTTTTAAACTGCAAATCTGTGCACATCAGACTCAACCAAAAACTGCTTTGGTCTTATTCCCTTCCTTCATGGGTGTCACTATTTCTCAGCCTGTGGGGCATGGCACTCCGAGACCCTGGCTGTCTCTCTCTCTCTGTCGTCAGATACCTGACTTCGATCACCAGAGCCCAAAACACAGAGCTCAGGGCCAAGCCTGGCAGGCATTGGCGGGGGTGTGGGGGGGCCGTCTACTATGAACCTGACTGCGCTTACCCCATTTACCTGGAAAGAAGAAATAGTAAGTTGCAGCTGTATGTGAACTTGACCTTCAGATTTGTCAAGACAAACTGGAGTCCAGGTTTTTCTATGAGGTCCCTTGATTTTTTTTTTTTTTTTTTTTTTTTTTTTTTTTTTTTTAAGATTTTATTTATTTGTAAGAGAGAGAGAGAGTGAGAGCGAGCACAGGCAGACAGAGTGGAAGGCAGAGTCAGAGGGAGAAGCAGGCTCCCTGCGGAGCAAGTAGCCCGATGTGGGACTCGATCCCAGGACGCTGGGATCATGACCTGAGCCGAAGGCAGCTGCTTAACCAACTGAGCCACCCAGGCGTCCCAGGTCCCTTGATTTTTTGATGTCAGGTTACCTTTTCTTAATAGACTTTCTTCTTTTTATAGCTGTGTTAGGTTTTTAGAAAAATTGTGCTGGAAGTAGAGTTCCCAATGCCCCCTTCTGGCCCAACCCCTTCCCCTATTATTAACAGCTTCCACTGCCATGGTACATTGGTTACAGCTGATGACCAACACTGATACGTTATTAACTGATGCGGGTAGTTACATCAGGGTTCCCCAGTGTATGATGTCATGTATCGACCTCCATGGTACCATGCCAGCAATTTATTTTTTTCTCACCTCTTATTTTTGAAACAGTTTGGAAGCCCAGAGCCTCTGCTTTCCATACCCATCCATCCCATGACACCCCTCCCATTCATTTTCTCTTCCCTGCCCTGGGTTCAGCTCTTCTCATCTCTCTGGACTCCGGAGCTTCCTGTCCCCACACAGGGGCAGTGTGCTGTTGTCTCTCTCTTCTCTAGCAGACGGGGATCTCCTTGAGGCACTCTGAGAAGTCCAAAAGCCTGGCAGTGTGCATCCCCTGGTGCCTAGGACAGGCCTTGAGGGCTTTGGGACTCCCTGTGTGCTTGGATGCAGGCTGGGTCTGGGGCTTCTAGGGAAACTGATTTGAGTGCAGTTGACAACAGGAAGAGAGCAAGTGACAGAGAGCTGGTCAACCTCAAGTTTCAGCGGCTGCCAGGAGAGGAGAGGAGGTATCCCACCAAGTATAGCTCTGTAAGGGGGAGAGCTGAGGGGACACACAGCTGCGGGTGGCCGGATGCTGGAATCTGTAGCAGGAGTGAGCAAAAGTCTCCAGAGGGAAGGGAGGGAGGCCTGGGGTCCTCGTGAGTGGGATTCATGTGCTTAGGAAAGAGGTCCGAGATGGATCCATTGCCCTTCCTGCTGTGAGGACAGGGCAGTGAGTGTGCAATCTGCAATCAGAACAGGGCCTTCACCATAACCCGACCATGTTGCAAACCACCCCCCCCCCATCTTGGACTTCCAGCCTCTGGAACTGTGGGTGAGAAATGTTTGCTGGTTTTTGTTTTTTTGTTTGTTTGTTTGTTTGTTTTTAAATATTTTATTTGTTTGGCAGAGAGAGAGAGGGAAAGCACCCAAGTAGGTGGGGTGGAGGCAGGGGGAGAAGCAGACTCCCTGCTGAGTGAGGAGGCTCAATCCCGGGATCCTGGGATCATGACCCGATCTGAAGGCAGATGCTTGAGTGACTAAGCCACCCAGGAGTCCCTTAACTTTTTTTTTCTTTCTTTTAAAGTAGGCTCCACAAAGGGCTTGAACTCATGAGCCTGAGATCAAGACCTGAGCTGAGATCAAGAGTCGGACACTTAACCGGCTGAGCCCCCCAGGTGCCCACCATTTCAACTATTTTGAAGTGTTAAGTTCAGTGACATTACTTATAATCGCAGTGTCATACAAACATCATCACTGTCCATTTCCAGAATATTTTCATCATCACCCATTAAACAGCAACTTCCCATTTCCCCGTCTCGCCAGCCCCTGGCAACTTCTGTTCTATATTCTGTCTATAAATTTGTCTGTTCCTTACCTCTGATAAGTGGAATCCTACAGTGTTTGTCCATTTTTGTCTAGCTCATTCACTTAACATGATGTTTTCCAGATCCATCCATGTGGTCGTCTATGTCAGAATTCTATTCCTTTTGAAGGCTGAGTAACATCCCATCACATGTACGGACCACATCGTGCTTGGTCATCTGCTGATGGACACTGGGGTCACTTCCGCCTTTCACGTATTGTGAATACGGCTGCTCTGAACACAGGTGTACAGATATCTGTTTGGTGTCCGCTTTTAATTCCTTTGGGTATGTCCCCAGAAGTGGAATTTCTGGATCCTACAGTAATTCTCTGGGTAATTTTTTGAGGGACCGCCATACTGTTTTCCAGAGTGGTTGCACCATCTTACATTCCTCCCAGCGATGAGCTAAGGTTCCAGTTGTTCTCCATCCTCATCTACACTAGTTCTTTCTTTTTTCTTTTTTTGACAGCCATCCTAATGGTGTGAACTGGTATCTCACTGTAGTTTTGACTTATGTTTCCCTAATGACTAGTGCTGCTGAACCATACACTTTTATGTGCTTGTTGGTCCTGTGTATGTGTTCTTTGGAGAAATGTCTATTTAAGTCCTTTACCCATTTTTTAAATTGGGTTATTGTCGTTGTTGAGTTGTAAGGAGTTTTTTTATAGGTTCTGGGTATGAATCTCATTGGGTATATGGTTTCCCATTGTTTTTCACTCTCTTGATAGTACTCTTTGATGCACAAAACATTTTAATTTTCATATGCATTTTTAAGCTAAAGCAGGAGTCTGCAGGCAGCTTGGGGCTGCTCTTAGATTCTGTCCGCCCCTATTCCCCAGCTTCCCTAGTGCACATTCAACCCTCTGTGGTGGCGAGGACCATTTAGTGGTCCTCTGGGAGGGGCCTTCTGGCTCAGTGATGGGAAACTCTGCCCTGGTTGCCTCCTGGGCTCTGTGCTGTTTTAGGGTTAACATAAAGGAGATCTAGACAGGGGCCCCAGGGGAAGGAGGGAATCAGAGGTGGTCAGAAAGAGGCCACCCTTTCTGGTCCTCCCCACCGTCTCTTCGTGAAACCTGAACTCCCTCTTAACGTTGCTTCTTTGGGTCAAAGGTACAACTTCTGTTCTGAAATGCCATTGATGACATTCATGCGTCCGGTGGTAACTTGAATTAGAGACCTCTCAGCAGCTTCCTGATCTCATGTTTCTAGTTTTCTAAAGCAAGCATGGGAAAAATTCCCTACCAAACAGCCTTCTTTGTTTTTGCTACATATGCCTGACTATGAGTTTTTTGTTTTCCAGCCTAATTTCTTTTTCTTTTTTTTTTTCCAGAAAAGAGGAAGTAGCATAATAGTTGGGTCCATCCAGAGTTTTTCACATTTGGGGCCCACTGCATTCCTTTATTTTGAACAATTGGTTGGCTGTATGGGCATTTTGGGGGAGACACTGTAACCTGAAACTTTCCCCATCCATGCTTGTTTGGGATCCTTCCAGAAGGCACCTGACACACACAAGCAACTGAAAGAGAGAGAAAATGTTATACAGATGGAGACTTGCACAGAAAGTATAACCCAGATTGATATTTATTCCGGGGATGTGGCCTCTGATTGTAAGAGCTGGTTTTGTTATAAAGGAGACCTTAATGATCTCTTTCAAGAGCAGAGTAGGAAGATGGAAGGAGTAGCCGTGGCGAACTGACCCAAGCCAATCGCTCACTTCCAGTCTCTATGTTTCATCAATTCCTATGGTGGTGGTGTTTTATGAGCTTTGAAATCAGGATTCATTTCCAGAGGGTGCCTTCATCTCCTGATTACAATGGGCAGCACTTCTTTCCCTGGTACACAAAACAGTGATGTGACTTCCAGCTGAGAGTGTCTGGAAGTGCGTCAGTGTTTAGAGATAACTGAGAGCAAGGGGACCCCCAAACCCTCACGGTCAGACAGCACGGGCACAGCACAGTGAGAGTCTCAGGCTGAGTTCCCCTGCCATCCTCATATTTTTCAGCAGGTGCCAAAGCAGGAGGATGGCCTGTTCTGTGGCCAGGTGAAGTCCTAGCACTACCCTCTTTAACGCTTTTGCACACCTTTTCTGTAAGCACATGCAAAGTTGATACAACATTTATCTGGGGGCCTGGGACAGCTGGACTTCTTGGTTTTAGGCTCCTGAATCCTCCCTACAGGAGGATTATTCAGGGGGGGAGTCACCCTGGGGCATCCAGTCACTGTCCCGGCTCATGCAAGAGGATGGGCGCCTGGATGATCCTTCTCATCAGCTCCCATATCTTCTGTTCCACTCATTTTGCCAGTTAAACAGCACCCATTGCGCTAATTCGCAAACACTTTGGTGTGGGTCAGAAATAAACCCCGCTGAACCAAAGGTGTGGCCTCTGGAGTGTGAGTTTCTGCTTCGTCTTTCAAATGCTAATTAACCACCACCCCAGGGGTGTGGGTTAAACCTAACCATTTCAAATCAAGCTATCTGTGTGAAGTGTTTGAAAGCAAACCACGTGCAGTATAATAATAGCAAATGAATACTTCCGACTCAGGGTACATTGTGTAACAGCGGCATTAAACACAGCTTCTCTAGACCTCAGGGACACCTGGGTGACTCAGTTGGTGAAGGGTCCTTGATTTCTTGATCTCAGCTTTGATCACGATCTCTGGTGGTGATCTCAGGGTTGTGAGATGGAGCCCCATGTCGGGCTCAGTGCTGGACCGGGAGCCTGCTGAAGATTCTCTCTCTCCCTGTCTCTGCTCCTCCCCTGCATCACGTGTCCCCCCCCCCAAAAAAAAGCACAGACCTCATATAACTCATATGGAAATGAGACTATTTTTCACTTAAACTGTGTTAGTAATTCTAGAACGTGGCTATAGTTATGAAGATATTGTTATTGAAGATGCTTGTGAAGATGGTGAATACACTTATTTCTGTGAGATGTCAGTGGAAAAAGCAATATTTTAAAATTAATTCATTGGGTATAGTAAGGGATTCTAATATGTCTAGCCACATTAAATAAGTTAATGTTGCAGAGAGAGATATTGTGTACTAGTTCAACTGCATCCCAGAAGTTATACATTTTTTTGGACCTTCTCATTGGGAAAATAGCCCATCAACTTATATTCAGCAACTTTATATGTAGGTGTATTTGAGAGGTTACAGGGTTTGCTTGCCCAAGTCCTCAGGGCCTGGGATCTAGTGTATAGGATGAAATTTCTAGCAGGGGAGGGACCTCCAGGAATAAGGATGGAATGCCAGCCTGAGAGGGATGAGGTGGTCAGGGGCAAGTTTCACGTTGTATTAATTTTGTTTGGTCTTAAATCTGAGAAATCTGAGAGGACTAGTTGGAAATTTGATGGTGATTTTGTTGTGATGATTTGGCCTTTTTTGTGTGTGTGTGTGTGTTGTTTATGGCTATTTCAGGAGAACTTGGCAGGTCTTGGAGAATATGTTGTAGCCCATTTCCCTTTCTTTTAGTTGTTTTAAAACATATCTTTAAGCTGTGGGACCCTCATTTAAATGAATCTCACATGGAACACCAATGTACCGTTGAAATCTTAGCCAGTGTCACATTGTGTCTCTAACGGGAACTGTCTGAAGCACTTTTGTCTTATTCACTCTTGTTTCTAGGCCTCTGCAGACAGAGAGAGCAAACCAAGCTGCTGTTTGAAATACTGGAAATTACACACTGGTTTTTATAGTGTTGGTGAAATTAAGAGCTTGGCATGTGATGGGAACGAAAAACACCAGTGAGTTCATTGATGTTCAGTTACATCTGCCATGATTAAGAGGGGATACAATGTATGAAACATAAGCCAGGGTTGTTTCATGATTTCTACAGACAGAAAGGTTTATATTTCAGATGCAACCTAACAGTGGTTTAATGGAAGAGTTCCTGCTTCCTTGGTACAAAGACAGGACACAAGAAATCTTGAGCTTTTGTAAGACCCAAGGTGAAGTCTTTTTTTTTTTTAAAGATTTTTTTTTTTTTATTTATTTATTTGACAGAGAGAAATCACAAGTAGGCAGAGAGGCAGGCAGAGAGAGATAGAGAGGAGGAAGCAGGCTCCCTGCTGAGCAGAGAGCCCGATGCGGGACTCGATCCCAGGACCCTGAGATCATGACCTGAGCCGAAGGCAGCGGCTTAACCACTGAGCCACCCAGGCGCCCACCCAAGGTGAAGTCTTACCCAAGAGTTTGTCTCAACCTGATTAACAGACAAGGAGGGCCATCCTTTAACCTCTGGGTTATGAACATCATCGTAAACATTCTGTGTGGTCCTTCTCTCAGCAGCAAAGGGAAATTAAGACCTAGTGCTCTGTGCTAGCTCTTTGTAACCTTTATTCAAAGTCCCTTCTCTACTGAAAAGGAACTTACAAAACCAGAAATCAAATCCTAGTTTTCGAGCAGCCATTCACTGCGTGATCTTGGGCAAACCCCATAGCTTTTCCAAGCTTACATTTTCTTGCCTATAGAATAGAAAATGAATCTTCCTCTCTGAAAATTAGTACTAATAGCAAGTGTTTGTTGGACCCTTACTTTACGCCAGGCCCTTTACATGAGTTCTGGCGTTTCATCGTCATGACACCCCCATGAAGAAAGTACTACCGTTGTTTCCATTTTACCCTTAGGGTAACCGAGGCACAGGTGTTAATGTTCCTTGCCCAGGGTTGCACGGGTTGCACTGGTCTTTGAATGCAAGTGGCTTGAATCCAGCACCCAGGCCCTGCCCTGCCCTGCCTTGCCTCCTGAGATGGCCACAGTGGGGATGAATGAGATGGGCCAGGGAGCAAGGGGAGAAGGACGGGGTTGGTGCGGTGGATGAAAGTTTCCCTCCTTCTCAGGGTGCCTTGTGCTAGCTAGTTGGGTGTCTCATCTCTTTATACATTTGTTGGGGACAGTGACTGTCTTATTCCTCTTTTTTTTTTCCTGTGCAGTGAAAGAAGAGAATGGTATGGAGGCTGCCTACTTCTGTCCATTCTAAGTGTCACAAAGCAATACAATTTTTTTTAAGCTTTATTTGTTTATTTTAGAGAGAGAGAGAGAGAGAGAGCATGAGCAGGGGGAGGAGCAGAGGGAGAGAGAGATTCCTTGAGCAGACTCCCTGCTGAACGTGGAGACTGACATGAGGCTTGATCCCAGGACCCTGAGCTCATGACCTGAGCCAAAACCAAGAGCCGGCCACTTAACCAATGGCACCATCCAGGTGCCCCAAACCCATACAACTTTTGTATCTGTTTAATTCTCACCGTGTTCTTCAAGCCGCAGCAGCCCATGGAGAATCCTCAATTACACATTTAGACTTACCCGTACCTGTCACGTGATAAACGTGGTAAATAGTGGCTGAATGAAGAAGTTGGGGACTCCCCTGCTATTGTCATTACCCCTTATGTTTGCAGTTTAGGCTGGTCATCGTATTGGGATGGTATGTGCTGGGAGAGAAGGGGACCATTCCTTTTCTTTGTCTTTCCCTTGACATTGAGGCTACTCAAGGGAGTACTAGAGGACCAAGGTGGGCAGGTGTGTGGAGACCAGTCTTGGTCCCACTGCCGGAGGATTTCCTGGTGTGCCTGAGGTCCCCCACAGTAGCAGACCTCCATCTTGTGTCCTGCCACTGGGTGAGATCATGGTGCTTCAGAGAGTGTGGGAGTCTTGGTAATTAGGCCTGCAGAACTGAGAGAACAAAGGTGGGCTATGGCCCACTCACATCAAGGTTGTTTGCAAAATATTAACTTTTATTTTCTTTAACTTAGGTAAAGTGCGCTTTAAAAAAATTATTTTCTTGGGGCACCTGGGTGGCTCAGTGGGTTAAGCCTCTGCCTTGGGCTCAGGTTACCATCTCAGGGTCCTGAGATCGAGCCCTGCATCGGGCTCTCTGCTCAGCGGTGAGCCTGCTTTCCTCTCTCTCTCTTTCTCTCTCTCTGCCTCTCTGCCTACCTGTGATCTTTGTCAAGTAAATAAATAAAATCTTTTAAAAAAATTATTTTCTTAAAAAATTATTTATTTTCAGGATGCCTGGGTGGCTCAGTCTGTTAAGCGGCTGCCTTCGGCTCAGGTCATGATCCCGGCGTCCTGAGATCGAGTCCCACATCGGGCTACTTGCTCCACAGGGAGCTACTTCTCCCTCTGCCTCTGCCTGCCACTCTGCCTGCCTCTGCTCTCTCTCTCTGACAAATAAATAAAATCTTTAAAAAAATTATTTTCTTCATTATTCTGTAGCTTGGAAATATTACACACTTTTTATAGTGGTAAAATATGCACAATGTGAAATTGTGTAACGATATTTAAGTGTCTAATTCAGTGACATCACAGTCAGAACGCTGTGCAACCATCATCACCACCCGTTTCCAGAACTTTCTGTCATCCCAGACAGAAATTCAGTACCCATGAAACAACAATGCCCCATTCCTCCACCAATCCAGCCTCTAATCTACTTTTTGTCTGTGTGAATTTGCCTACTCTAGGTACCTTGGGTAAGTGGAATCCTACACCATTTGTTCTTTTGTGACTGGCTTGTTTCCCTCAGCATAACGTTTTCAAGTTTCATTGATGCTGAAGCGCCGATCACAGCATCATTCCTTTTTAAGACCCAATAATATTCCTTTGTGTGCCTAGACCGCATTTTGTTATTTTGTCTACCCATTCATCTGCTGGTGGACACTTGGGTCATTTCCCCATTTGGACTTGTGAATAATACATCAGCATTTTTAAGAAAGAAGCAAATTTATGGCAATGAAACATAAATATATGGCATTTTGTTACAGTGTTCTATTTTTTTTAAGATTTTATTTATTTGAGAGAGAGAGAGAAAGAGCATGAGCAGAGGGGAGAAGACAGAGGGAAAAGCAGGCTCCCTGCTGAGCTGGGAGCCCGATGCGGGTTTCGATCCTGGACCCTGGGATCATGACCTGAGCCGAAGGCAGACGCTTAACTGACTGAGCCACCCAGGTGCCCCAGAGTTCTAGATAATAACACATAGAACATAAAGACTATAATAAGCAGCAAAAGTGTAAACAAACCACAAAACAAAAACCACACTTTAAGTTCAGAAGACAAGCGCCGTTGCTTTAATGAATGGTGTTAAGCATTTCGCTGAAGGCCCAGCTTGAGCCAGTGAGACACCCCGAGTTTCCAGCCATCCCAAGAGTGTCCTTTCCAAGCACTTGGGCAGGTAACTTTGCTTGTAGGCGGAGGTGGTTGGTGTCACGTGAGAGGTACAGGCAGGGTTTCTGGACCTTCTGAGGCAGGGACAGAATTCCTCGGGGGGAGCTCTAAGGATGGGGCAGATCTTGGCTCAGCAATGATGGGAGCTGTGGGGGGCAGGGGTGAGGCGTTAACCAGGGTAAAGTCCTAGCACTGCTCTTTCTTTGCTAAATCCAGCTTGCATGTTTCTATTTCTCAGGCCGACCTGAGGGCTTCAGGCCCCTCTAGCTCACATTACTCACAGCTGTTAAGCAGTCTTAATCTTGTATTTAAACAGCCTCGTTACTTGGAGTTGCTATGTCCCCTACAAGTGCCTGGGATTTGCTTGTCTGCTTCTTGTGTATGTCTCAGGGCAACAAAGCTCTTGTTGGCCTTCTGGAAGAGCTGCTTTTCTTTGGGTGATCTGGGGCAAGGCCCCTGTCCTCCTTTGCCTGCTGAGTGGACACAGACTTGGGATCACACGGCTGGCCCAGGGGCAGCCCACGATGCTGCCGTGAGCCAGCTGCTTCAGCTGTCCCCTAGCCTAAGAGAAGTCACTGGCCCCCTCTGGCCCTGATGTCCGATGTGAGGGGACCTGGTGGCCTCCACGGCTCTTCCAGCTCTGCAGTTTCATGATTGCCCCTACCAGGCATGAATGACCTCTCTCCAGCCCTCTTGGAATAAATGACTCAGCGGTCTGATAGACCTGCTGCTGTTTTTAAGGATGCCTGATTATTTTGCCATCGCAAGCAAGTGTTTGTTCCATGGTTAAACAATCTGACAGTCTTGATCCGGCTGGAGTTGGGCTGGGGCTGACTGGATTTCTTCACGCCATCCTCTTGCAGGGAAGCAGCCCTGGCACCGGCTGGCCACACGCATCCCAGGCCATGTCGGAACTCTGAGCTGGCGACGGGGAGCAACTGTCCACCACCGGCCATCCCAACCCAGCTCCGAGATGCTGAGCCTGAAGCTGCCCCGGCTGTTTAGCATCGACCAGGTGCCCCAGGTATGTGCCGAGTTCCTGGGGGGTGGCGAGGGCATGGCCTTTGCCCCCTGGGGTGGGGGGCATGTGCTGGCTTTGTCTGCAGCCAGCGGGCTTCCCGTTTCCCCCATCTACACTGAACCTGGAAATGGGAGGGATCCCAAGACACCCCTCCCCCTGTGACAACTCTGTTTTATCCCAAACAAAGCCTTTATGGAGATTCCTCATTCGAGCTGAAGACAAGTAGCCAGGGGCATCCGGCTGGGTAGAATTTTCCTTTGGGTCCCTCCCTTGGATGCCTCAAAGCAGGCAGGGGCCAAGTTGCCTCGGGTGTGTGATTTTGCCTTGTCCTTACCACTTGCAGGAGGCTCTGGCACAGTGTGCCTTGGGGCGAACGGGAGGGTGGTCCCGTGGGCCTCAGCCCTGGCCCTATCGTGGACTTCTGGGCCTGGGAGCTCACATGCGGCCTCTCTGAGGCTCCTGGGATGCCTTGACAATCTGCATTTGTAATCGGCCTGAGGTGGGGCCACACGGCCGGCCGGGGAGCCAAGGCTGGTGGGCCCACCCCCTTCCCTGGCGGAGAAGACATTTCATATACACCCTTGGTGCCAGGTCACATTCCCTTCCTTTTGGACTGAAGATGAACCAGTGTTAATGTCAGGGTGGGAAGTTTCAGCTGGAGGATGTCCCAGACTGAAGGGAGACCTTTCACGCTGCAGACTGTCAAGCACTTCCAACTTTCCTCAGAGGCCTAAGACCCGGACACCCTCAGCCCCCGGGATGGAGACGAGGCATGGGCAGAGTGCCTGTGAGGCTGGGTGGCTGCAGCTGGGTGGCACTGGGGGTTGATAGAACGTGAGGCAGAGCTGTCTGGTGGGAAGAGACGAGGGATGTGGCAGGGGACAGACAAATTAAACATGAGGCTGGCCTTGCAGGACACCTCCTGCGGGCTCCCAGGGCCGTGTCTCCTCCTAATGGGATTCTCTTCTGGGTTCTACCCACAGACCACAAATGGCTGTGATTAGTGGGAGCATGGGGTGAATTCTTGGATTCATCCACTCATGAAAGTTTTCTTGACAGCCTGCTGTGTGCAAGGTGTCATTCCATGCCAGACTCAGAATCATCCATACAAATACTGCCCCTAAGCATTTTTAAAATGTGGATGTGTGCCTCTGTTGCAAAGTGGGTTAGGGTGTGTCCTCAAAGATCCAGAGGAGGGATCGGCCACTTCCATCATGGGGGAGAAAGGGCCCAGGGATGGCCCCGTGACAGAAGAGATCTTGAAGATGGGTTGAGGGTGGGTAGCTTGTGGGATGTGGGCCAAGCCAAGTAGGTGGAAGGACTGGTGTGGGCAAAGGCCTGGAGAAAGGGAAGCACGGGGCAGTGTGGGGACTTTCGGGGGTGGGGTTATGGGTGCTGCTGAGATGTCTGTCTGGGTGTTTTGGGCAAGGTCACATTCAGAGCAGGTTCCCAGGAAGAAGGTGAAGGGGGAAGTGAAGGCCTCAGTGAGTACTTTGTGGGCTTCTGAAGCATGGAGATCCTGAAGACGAGGACCAGAAAACCCCAGAGTGCTAAAGCACTTGTCTCTTCTGTCCAGTTTTCCATAGACAATGGAGGTGACAGTATCCTTTTCAGTAAAATGGTGGTAGTCAGAGGCAGAGAACCAACACTGAACCTCACATCCACTCTTTGCTTTGAAACCTTCCTTGGGTACTTAAATCCACTCCTGGGCTTTGGGGCCCCATGCTCAAGGTTCATGGAGCAAACAGGGGTTCTGTCTTCCTGGAGGGTACTTTTACTTGAGGATTTGCTGGGGGAGGGGGACAGAAATGTTTGTTGCTAAAACAGGTGCCACTATATTGAGGAGAAAAATGCATACATAATTTGCATGAATATTTAGAATAGACCTCCTACAAATGCTAAGCTTACTTTTGGTGGGCTCTTTGGGTTCTCATACCCAGTCTGTGGAGTGACCTTGGGCAAGATACTTAATCTTCTGACCTCAGTTTCTGCACCTGTAAAATGGGGGGATGGAACGGAACTATCTGCTTCCTGGGGTTATGGTAATGAGATGGCCCATGTGAAGAGCCCGGCACTTGGGGACCAGTCAGTAATGTTGGCTGCCATTACCATCATCAGATCTTCATACAGAGGCCCTGAGTAGCCTCTCGTTTGGTATGTTAATGAGCTCTGTGGACTGGACCACTTCCCCACCCTCTCTGAGCCTCAATTTCCTGATCTGTGAAATGGAGATAATATCTATTAATTTAGTCTCACGCGACTGTTGTGAAGCTCCAAGAAAAATGAAATAGAACAGCGGGACTATTATGAAAGAAAGGAAGCATAGCCAGATGGTGTGTTGTTGGGTAGGTGGGTTTGGGCACTGGGGAACCAGGAACCAACTCAACAGGCAAAGGGTTTCTCCAGCCCGAGGTTTCTCAAAGGGGGTACTTGGATCACCACCATCAGAATCATTGGAGCTTATTAAAATACAGTAAGAATGGGTCCCCTGGGTGGCTCAGTCAGTTAAACATGTGCCCTTGGCTCAGGTCCATGATCTTGGGGTCCTGGGAACGAGCCCCGTGTCGGTCGAGCTCTCTGCTAAGCAGGGAGTTGTCTGTCCCTCTCTCACTGCCCTAACCCCCAGCTCATACTCTTGCTCACATCTCCTCTCTCTCTCCAATAAATAAGATCTTTTTAAAAAAAACGTGAAGAAGTACGATTGCAGGTATTTTTATATTGTTCTTGATTTTAATAAAAAGGAATGCTTTGAGCATTTCATCGTTTAAAATAATGTAGCTTCTGTGTATATACGTATGTAAATAACCTTTATCAATTTAAGGATATTCCTTTCTACTCCTTGTTTTCTAGGATTTTTTCTCTTTAAGAATGAATTTTACAGAATCTTTTTTTCCCCCCATCAGTCCATCTTTTGAGATGGTCATATATGATTTATTTAAGATATTAGTGTGGTGAATTACACCAACTGATTTACTAATGTTAAGTCAACGTTGCATTTAAGTAAAACTTGGTCATGGTGTAATATCTTTTTAACCTAATGCTGGAATCAGTTGTTTAGGAACACTTTCTTTTTTTTAAGATTTTATTTACTTGTCAGAGAGATAGAGAGGGAAAGAGAGAGAGTGTAAGTGGAGTGTGAGGCAGAGGGAGAAGCAGGTTCCGTGCTAAGCAAGGAGCCTGATGCGGGGCTCGATCCCAGGACCCTGGAATCATGACCTGAGCTGGAGACAGATGCTTAACCGACTGAGCCACCCAGGCATCACCTGTTTAGAAACCTTAAGATTTTTTTTTTCTTTCTATTTTTAACTAGAGAGAGAGAGAGCATGCACACGAAGCAGGGGGAGGGGTAGAAGGAGAGGGAGAAGCAGGCTCCCCACTTAGCAGGGAGCCTGACTCCGGGGCTGGCTCCCAGGACCCGGAGATCATGACCTGAGCCAAAGTCAAATGCTTAACTGACTAAGCCACTCAGGTGCTCCTGTTAAGGAGTCTTAAATCTTTTTTTTTTTTTTTTTTTTTTAAGATTTTATTTATTTATTTGACAGAGAGATCACAAGTAGGCAGAGAGGCAGGCAGAGAGAGAGAGAGGGAAGCAGGTTCCCTGCTGAGCAGAGAGCCTAGTGCGGGGCTCGATCCCAGGACTCTGGGATCATGAGCTGAGCCGAAGGCAGAGGCTTTAAACTGCTGAACACCCAGGCGCCCCAAGGAGCCTTAAACCTGATGAGTCGATGTGTAATGTTTCCTCCCGATACTGCCCTTGCCTGGATTTGGATTATGATTTTGCCAGCCACAATGAGTTCGAGAGCTTTTATACTATGAAAAACTGTATAATATTAGAATATGTTCCTGAGTGTGTGGGTAGAATGTACCTGCATGATTGTCCCACAGGGCCACCCCGTCGCCACCCGCCCCAGGGGAACACCGTTACCTGCTAATCTACATGAATGGCAGCCTGTCATGTGGGGGACGGAACAACTCGTCTTGCAGCTGAATTCTTTGTGAAAAGAATTTTTTTACAGCAGCTTTGTTGAGATATAATTCACATAACATAAAATTCATCTTTTAAAAGTACAGAGCCTGGGGGGTTTTAGTATGGTGACCTACACAAAGTCTGTTCCACAAACTCTTATCATGGTCAATTTTAGAACAGTTTCATTACCCTAGAAAGAAAACTCTGTACCCATTAGTGGTTGTTTCCTACTTGCCATGGCAACCACTGATTTACTTTCTGTCTCTATGGATTTGCCTCTTCTCAGTATTTCATATAAACTGGATCGTGTAATAAGTGGCCTTTCGTGAATGCCTTCTTTCACCAAACGTCAATGTTTTCAAGTTCATCCATGCTGTACCCTGTATTAGTATTTCATTTGTCTTTGTGGCTGCCTAATATTCCATTGTATGGATGCTTTGCTCTTTGTTTATTCATTCATTAGTTGATGGACCCTTGAGTTTCCATTTTTTGACTATTACAAATAATGGTGCTATGAACATTTAAGTATCCGTTTTTGTATGAATGTGTTTTCAGTTCTCCTAAGTACATGCTTAGGAGTGGTATGTTAGATCATGTGGTAACTCTATGCTTAACTATTTTTTTGATTGTCATAAAATACATTTAACATAAAATTTACCATCTTACTGATGGTATTAAATATATTCACATTGTTGTGTAACAAGCACCACCATAAATCTCCATAATTCTTTTTTATCTTGTAAAACTGAAACTCTGTACCCATTAAACAATAACTCCCTGTTTCCCCCTCCCTTCTGGCTTCTGAAAATCATCATTCTACTTTCTGTCTTTATAATTTTGACTATTCTAGTAACTTCTATAAATGGAATCATACTGTGTTTGTCATTTTGTGACTGGCTTATTAATTTCACTTAGCATAATTTCCTCAAGATTCATCCATGTTGTACATGTCAGAATTTCCTTCGTTTTTGAGGCTGGATGGTATTTTTATATGTATCTACCAGATTTTGCTTATTCATTCCCTTATCAATAGATACTGTATTACTTCTATGTTCTGGCTCTTGTGGATAATGCTGCTATGACCATGGGTGTACAAATACTCCTTTGAGATCTTGCTTTCAGTTCTTTTGGGTATATACCCTGAAGAGGAATTGCTGGATCATTTGGTAATTCTATTTGTGATTTTTTGAGGAACCACCATACTGTTTGCCACAGCGAGGGCACCATTTAACGTTCCCACCAGCAGTTCCCTAAGGTTCCAGTTTCTCAACATCCTTGTCAGTGCATGTTTTCTGGTTTTATTTGTTTGGGTTTTTTTTGACAGTAGCCATCCTACTGTGTAGGATGTACTTTTGATTTGCATTTCCCTAATGATTAGTGAGGTTGAGCATCTTTTCATGTGTTTATTGACTGTTCGGATATTTTCTTTGGAGAATACCTGTTCAAGTCTTTTCCTCACTTTTAAATTGAGTCATTTGTCTTTTTGTTGTTGAATTATAGGTATTCTTTATATATTTTAGATATAAATCCCTTATTGGATACATAATTTGCAAATATTTTCTCCTATTCTGTGCACCATCTTTTCACTTTACTGTTAGTATCCTTGGAAGCACAAAAGTTTTAAATTTTGCTATTATCTATTTTTTTAAGTTATTTTCATGCTTTTGATTTTGGTGTCATAGCTAAGAATCCTTTGTAATTTGAGGTCATGAAGATTTAGTTCTATATTTTCTTTTAAGAGTTTTTTCTCTTACACTCAGATCTTCTTTTAAGAGTTTTTTCTCTTACACTCAGATCTGTGACCCAGACTATTCCTTCTTTAATAAATTGTGTTGGCCCCTTTATTGAAAATCAGTTGAGAATGTGAGGGTTTACTTCTGGACTGTAACTTCTGTCCTGTTGATTTATCTGTTCTTATGCCAGTGCCAAACTGTCTTCATTAGTGTAGCTTTGTAAGAAGACCTGAGGAATGTGAATCTTTCAACTTTGTTTTTCCTTTTCCAGATTGTTTTGGCTGGTCAGGGTCTCTTGTATTTCCATATGAATTTAAGGATCAGCATGTCAATTTCTGCAAGACAAGTAAACACAAAGGCAGCTGGGATTTATTTTAGGGATTGCATTGAGTCTGTTGATCAATTTGGAGAGCATTACCATCTTAACAATATTAAGTCTTTCAATCCATGAACATGGGATGTTTTTGCATTTATTTTTTTAATTTCTTTCACTGATATTTTGTAGTTTTCAGGACCCAGGTCTCACACCATTAAAAGAGTTTGTGATATTGATTCCTAAGCATTGTATTGTTTTTGATACTGCTGTACATGGAATTTTTCCCTTAAATTCATTTTCAAATTGTTCATTGCTAGTGTATAAAAATAAAACTTAGTTTTGTATATTGATCCTACGTTCTGCAACCTTGCTGAACTTATTTATTTGTTCTAATAGTTTTGTAGTGGATCCTTTAGGATTTCCTATTAAGATTATATTACTTGCAAATATAGTTTTGCATCTTGCTTTCCTATCTAGATACCTTTAGACCTAGCTGGAACTTGCACTATGATATGGCACAAAAGTGGCAAGAGCAGACATCCTTATCTTGTTCCCTGTCTTAGGGGGAAAGCATTCCATTTTCCACCACTAGGTATGTTAGCTGTGAATTTCTCATAGGTGGCCTTTACTGGGTTGAAGAAGTTCAAAATTTTTTTTCTTTTAAGATTTTATTTATTTATTTACTGAGAGAGAGTGGGGAGAGGGGAAGAAGAGAAGAAGGGGAGGGAGAGGGAAAAGGAAAGAGCAGACCGATCGCTGAGTGCAGAGCCCATCACTGGACTCAAGGAGAGGCTCAAGGCAGGGCTCTACCGGGAAGGGGTGGGTTCTGCACACGGGGGTTGACCTGACACACTGAGATCATGTTCTGAGCCAAAACCAAGATGCTGAGGCTTAATGGACAGACTGAGCCACCCAGGTGCCCCTGGGTTGAAGAAGTTTTGTTACTGTTTTGTTGAGTGTCTTCTTATCATGAAATGCTTTTTCTGTGTCTATTGACATAATCATGTGGTTTTGTTTTTTTCCTTCTCAATTAATCTTGCCAGTTTGTCTTTTTTTTTTTTTTAAGATTATTTATTTATTTATTTGTCAGAGAGAGAGAGAGAGAGAGAGAGCAAGCACATGCAGACAGAGTGGCAGAAAGAGACAGAGAGAGAAGTGGGACTCGATCCCAGGACGCTGGGATCATGACCTGAGCTGAAGGCAGCCTCTTAACCAACTGAGTCACCCAGGCGTCCCAAGTTTGTCTTTTTTAAAAAAATATTTGAGGGGCGCCTGGGTGGCTCAGTGGGTTGAGCCGCTGCCTTCGGCTCGGGTCATGATCTCAGGGTCCTGGGATCGAGTCCCGCATCGGGTTCTCTGCTCATCAGGGAGCCTGCTTCCCTCTCTCTCTCTCTCTGCCTGCCTCTCTGCCTCCTTGTGATCTCTGTCTGTCAAATAAATAAATAGAATCTTAAAAAAAAAATATTTGAAAAGAGGTAGATTTGTGGCTCAGTGGAGCCTTTCTATTCTGTATTTTATGTCTCTAATTTCTGTTATTTTGTATTACTTTCTTTCTGCTTTGGGTTCCTTTTGCTGTTTCTGCTCTAACTTTGTAGTTAATCACTCTGCCTTCTAATGTAAGCAACTGAGTTACATATGTTTCCCTCAAGTACTGCTTTAACTGCAGACCACATGTGCTTTTTTAGTTCATTTCTAATTTCCATTTTGATTTCTTAAGTAACTTACAATTGCTTAAAAGTGTGTTTGCATTTTTTTTAATTCCCCAAAGTCTGGAGTGTTTGTTATTGATTTCAATTAATTGATTGGCGCCTGGGAGTGTCCTCTGTATCATTCCCATCCTTGAAATCTGTTCAGCCTAGCTTTATGGTTTAGTACATAATCAATTTTCACAAATCTTCTAAAGGTGTCTGGAAATAATGTATAATCTTCTGTTGTTGGGGGCACTATTGCGTATATGTCCTGTAAGATCCAAAATTTTTCTGTTATTACTGATTTTATTGTTTGATCTATCCAGCTTTGAGATATGTTAAAATCTTCTGCCATGATGGCAGATTTTGTGAATTTCTCCTTACACATAAGTCAATTTTTGCTTTATATACTTTGAGCCTGTGTTTTTTAGGTGCATCTAAATTTATGTAATACCTTTCTGGTGTTGTAAATTTCTTAATATTTTGTAGTGATTCTCTTGCTATGTAGTAATGCTTTCTGTCTTAGAATCTGTCATATAGCAACTCCAGCTTTATTGTTTTTATTATTTGTCTGGTTTATTTCTTTCCTTCCTTTGACTTTTAACCCCTTCCTGACCTTATATTTTAACTGATAAATGGCACAGAGTTGGGTTTTATCTAGTCTGACTGTATTCGTCATTTAACTGGACAGTTCAGTCTGTTTATATTTATAAAGATTACTGACACATTTACATTTTTTAAAAAGATTTTATTTATTTATTTGACAGGTCACAAGTAGGCAGAGAGGCAGGCGGGGGTGGGGGGAGCATGCTCCCTGCCGAGCAGAGAGCCCGATACGGGGCTCGATCCCAGGACCCTGAGATCACGACCCGAGCCAAAGGCAGAGACCCAACTCACGGTGCCACCCAGGCACCCCTATTTTGATCATTTTATACAGTTTCTATTCATTATTTTCTCTGTTTAGTTTTCCTTTCTTTTTTTGCTTTCTTTGGATTGAGTTTTACATCTTTATTTCTTTTTGCATTTTAACATTTGATTTTCTCCTCTACTTTTTTTATAGTTAATATCTAGAAATATGCTCTAGGGGCTCCTGGGTGGCTCAGTCTGGTTTAAGTGTCTACTTTCAGCTCAGGTCATGATCCCAGGGTCCTGGGATCAAGCCCGACGTCACTGGGCTTCTTGCTCAGCAGGGAGTTTGCTTGTCCCTCTCTCCCCCTGCCTCTCCCCCTGCTTGTGCTCTCTCTCTCTCTCTCTTTCTCTCTCAAATAAATAAATAAATTTTAAAAAAGAAGAAATATGCTCAATATTTGTAAGATAGTGGCTACTTCAGCATTTTAACATGAAAAATTGTACAAGGCAAGAAGGGCAAGGCCTCAGCTGACCACACAGAACGTTCTAGAATGGGGTTTGTCCTTCCACTAGTCCCAAATGAGAAAGGGAGACCAGGACTTCATATCCACCATCAGTGGATGTGTGTGCTGCCTCTGGGCAGGTAGTATAGCATGGGCAAAGTAGTGGCCTTTGGCCAAAAGCAGTTCCCATGGAGGGATGGGTGGCTCAGTTCTGAAGGAGGGAAGGGTTCCCTGCTGAGTGCATCCTGATATCTACTACAGGAAGACACCCTGCTTTGAACTGACCTGGCCTAGATGTCACATTAAATAGAAGTAGTCACATGGCCCCTACCTAATTGCAGAAAAGGCTGAGAAACATAGGAATGCAGATGGAATATTTGGTGAGCACCAATTGATCCCTGCCACATCTAAGTTCTTGGATCTGAGGACTGGCAACTTCAAAAACTCCTAAAAACTTATCATTTTATCTTCAAATGTCACAACAAAACTGTTGTATTTTTCTCTTTCTGAGAAATGTTCTCTAATTTGATTTTTCTTTTTTTCAGAAGATTTTATTCAGTTATGAGAGAGAGGGGGAGCATACACCTGGGTGGGGGGAGGTGTAGAAGGAGAGGGAGAAGCAGGATCCCTGCTGAACAAGGAACCAGATGTGAGGCTCCATCCCAGGACCCTAGGATCATGGCCTGAACCGAAGGCAGATGCTTAATCGACTGAGCTACCCAGGTGCCCTTTTTTTTTCATTAATCTCTTTCTCTTAATCTTTCTGAATGGCTTTCTTTGAATCTGTTTTCAGTTCACTAATTTTCTCTTCAGCAAGATCGAGTCTGTTTTTTATCCCTTCAATGACTTTATTTCAATGTTTCTTAACTTCCAAGTTATATTGGGTTCTTTTAAGTCTGTTTTCATTCATATTTTTAAGCTATTTACTTAAACATATCAAACATACTTTTATATTTCAGCATCGAGGAATAGGTATTTATATAGATATATATCTCTCTATATATAGATATTTCAGCATCTGTTCCTCAAGGTTCTTTGCTGTTTCTGGGGTCTGGTGTTGTTTGCAGGCGTGCACATGCGTGTGTTAAAGCAGAAACCTTCCAGAAAGGATTTGCATTTGCTTTTGTTTCTTACCTGAGGGAGCCACAAAACTTTGACCTTTGTTTATTGTAACCACTTTAATTTTGCCACTGGAGATTTCTTGGACCATAGAGGCAGTATGGATTTGAGTCAGAAACCCATATGAGATCTAGTTGATGCTTCTGGGGAGGGATTGTTTCAGAGGGACAATTTTCCTTATTGTCTCCTTCTGCCTGGTGGGGTTTATTTCATATTCTCTCATCTCTAGAGTCCTAGTCTTTTTTTTTTTTTTTTTAAGATTTTATTTATTTATTTGACAGACGTCGCAAGTAGGCAGAGAGGCAGGCAGGGGGTGGTGGGAAGCAGGCTCCCTCCTGAGCAGAGAGCCCGATGTGGGGCTCGATCACAGGACCCTGAAATTATGACCTGAGCCAAACGCAGAGACCTAACCCACTGAGCCACCCAGGTGCCCCTAGAGTCCTAGTCTTAATGACAAGGTCAGCCTTTGACTGGGCCTGGGATTCATCTCTTAGATGCAAAGCCTGGCAGCAGAAAATTTGTTCCTGAAGGCATCTTCCCACAGGGTGCTCCTGGTTGCCCTTTGTTAGGGCGCTTTGTGACTTCTTCACTCTTGTTGCCATCTTGCTGATACATTTATCCAGAGAGTGATGCAGAGTTCATCCAATATTTTAATTGTTTTAGTCAGAAAAATCTTCGTGACAAAAATGGTCCATTATTCTTCCGAAGCCAGAAGTTCCCCAGCCATTCTTCCGGGTTCATTCTCCATCACTCTGAGTCCAGCAATCTCTCCCTTCTGAGAACTCTGCTAACACTTAGCATTTCCATCAATTACAGCAATCCCTCGTTTCACTTGGGTGGATGCAGTGAAGCATGATGGGCTTTTGCAGCCAACAGACTGGCAGCTGCATCTCAGTTCTGCTATTAAATATGGCCTTGGAAACTTCTCCCATTGAGCTTGTTTCCTTATCTGTAAAATGGGATTGACAGTCTTGACCCGTGCAGTCCTCTCATGATGATCAAATGAAATAAGGTCTGTTCCTAATATGCCCTGGGTCTGAATTTAGAGACCCATGAAAACCACAGAATGTGTAGAAGTTACATATGGAGCTAGCAAACAGTTATATAGAATGATTCTGTTCTCCCTTGACAAATATTCCTTCATAATCACAGAAGAGTATATGAAAATCTCTAATTATTGTATAGCAAAGTCAGCAAAATATCAAAGACAACTAAATTTAATGATTGTTGCATAACCATTAATGGATGTTATGATGGATTAGTGATGTTTAGATGAGTAATAAAATAAAAACATACATAATTTATAAATTACTGCATGCTTATTCTATTAATTTTTTTGCCTTTATTTCAGCAAAATTATGGATTATAGTGCTGTAATAAACATTTTCATGTAATTTGTATTCTATTAACAGTGATTCCAAATTAGATCACTATTCTTGAGTCACTGAGTCTTTTTTTTTTTTTTTTTTTTTTTTTTTAATTTCATTTGGGAGAAACTTCTGTTGAGTTTCTGCTCAGTTCTGCTAAGGTAGAGCAACTGGAATTGTCAAAAAATATTCTTGGGGTGCCTGGGTGGCTCAATTGTTAAGCGTCTGCCTTTGGCTCATCAGATCATGATCCCAGGGTCCTGGGATTGAGCCCTGTGTCGAGCATCCTGCTCTGTGATAAGCCTGCTTCTCCCTCTCTCACTCCCCCTGCTTGTGTTCCCTCTCTCTCTGTGTCTCTCTGTCAAATAAATAAATAAGGTCTTTAAACAAATTCTTAAAGTCATATTTAGAATCAGAAATTAACTATAAATTTTATCAAGTCCAAACACAATGGGGTTGTATGTGATAATTACAATTAAGAAGAAAAAGTATTACATATTTTAATTTCATATACATTACCATCTTCTATATGGCTCTTTTTACTCTCTCTTAAAACAATATCTAGAGCCATAAAGTACTTACATTTGATTTTTCTTTTTCCAAGAAAAAAGATACCATAAAGAAAACTGAACAGGGACACCTGGGTGGCTCAGTGGGTTAAAGCGTCTGCCTTCAGCTCAGGTCAGGATCCCAGGGTCCTGGGACTGAGCCCTGCATCAGGCTCTCTGCTCCACGGGGGGCCTGCTTCCTCCTCTCTCTTTCTCTACCTGCCTCTCTGCCTACTTGTGATCTCTGTCTGTCAAGTAAATAAAATCTTTAAAAAAAAAAAAAAAGAAAGAAAACTGAACAGAGCAGTATTTTGCTTAGTCAAAATTATTCTATAATCTGTTATGCTCATTTTAATCAACAGATTAAAAATAATCTGTTTGGAAGTTAATGTCAGGATTATTTGTTTGTGAATCTTCTCTTTCATTTTTCAGAGATGCTTTTGTTCCTTTTTTTAAGTTTTATTTATTTAAAGATTTTATTTATTTATTTGAGCCAGAGAGAGAGAGAAAGAGAGAGCATGAGAGGGGAGAAGGTCAGGAGAAGCAGACTCCCTATGGAGCTGGGAGCCCGGTGCGGGACTCGATCCCAGGAGTCTGGGATCAATGACCTGAGCCGAAGGCAGTGGCCCAAACAACTGAGCCACCCAGGCACCCAAGTTTTGTTTTATTTAAATGTTATTTTTATTACATATTTCACATGTGGCTCTTTGGGTTTAGATAATTATTATTTAGATAATAAATGTGTACTTTGAATCCCTTTAAAAGTGGAATAACCAAACCTCAATATTTTTGAAAGTTTTTGCTAACATCATCCCATAATGAATACCTGTCAAGTGCTCAGACTCAAAATTAATGTCATTTCCTCTCCAGGATGGGGTTTGCTCTGTATTTGAGGACTATCTCTTTCACTGATTTCTTTCCATCGTCTTGCATCTTTTCTAGATGAAATCCAAGAATGTAATGGCATTTATTTGGCATTCCCATGGTGTGAATCAGAGATCTAGGGTCAAGTCTGATACACATTTCAGCAAGACGTCCCATATTGGGGACACCTGGATGGCTCAGTTGGTTAAGAGACTGTCTTCAGCTCAGGATGGAGCCCTGTGTCAGGGAGGGTCAGCAGGGAGTCTCCTTCTCCCTCTGACAGCCTCTTCCCCTGCTCCCGCTCTCT
Source organism: Mustela putorius furo (assembly GCF_011764305.1). Lineage (NCBI taxonomy): Eukaryota > Metazoa > Chordata > Mammalia > Carnivora > Mustelidae > Mustela > Mustela putorius. The sequence goes on from NW_025422045.1 coordinate 12,467,506, forward strand.
CTCTCTCTCTCATTTTCTCTCTCAAATAAATAAAATCTTCAAAAAAAGCCCCATATTGGAGAAGATTTGGAGAATGTCTTACATCATCTTTGAATTATTCCAAAGGAAGTCATCAGTCCTCCTAGTAAGAAACTGAGACCACATATTGCTATTTAGTTCCAGCTCTCAGATTGCTTTTGGATTTGGGATCAAATTCTGACCTTACATTAGTTTCCTCTTGTTGCCAGGACAAGTTACCACAGACTTGGTGGCTTCAAAAAGAAGGTAAATTTATTATCCTATAATTGCAGAGGTTAGAAGTCAGACATGGGTCTCACCGGGCTGAAAGCAAGGTGTTGGTGGAGCCCACAGTGTGGCATCTCGGCACCTCTTCTTCTGCCTCCTTCCACTTTTAAGGACCCTAGGATTACACCAGGCTCCCCTGGATAATCCTGACCATCTCCCTGTTTTAAGGTTAGCTGATTAGCACCTGTGACCTTCATTCCCCTTTGCCATGTTAACCTTATGTAGTCACGGTTTCTGGGATGAGGGCATATGCAGCTTTGGGGGGCCATTAATTTTCTATTATGTTACACTGTTACCACAGCCTAGCCCATGGCAGATTTTTAAATCAGCCCCTACATTGAAAATTGTTTTCCTAGTTCTTAAATCAAAGACTGCATTTTTATCCCAAATGGAAATCCGATGGAAAATGTTTCAACTTCCTTGCTACTTCTGTAGGTCTGTGCTGTATATAGAGCTAGTCATTCAGTGGGACTTTTCACCCTGGTATACCCTACCTGAATTAAGCAATATTAATTTTTTAAGACATTTTATGTGTCTTTTTGTCACTGTATCATCTATTAAATTACTAATATCCTTTGGATCCTCTGCCCTACATAGTGAGATGTAATTTGGCTAATTACTTTTTATCCATCTTTTGTGTTCAGTGAAGAAATTTAGCTTCATTTACTGTAAATATTGGGGCGCATGTACAAAAAACATCCTTCTTGACTGAACATCGGATGCTTTTGTAAAAGCACCACACTGATGTTCTCAACGACATTCACCTGTCGTCACTTGATCCTGTCAATGGCTGGTTATTACTTCAGTCTATTTGTAGTTCTAGTAAATTGCATGTGAGTTGTGTACAAGCGGTTTTACGGTATTTTAATTGAGATCCGATGTGCTCCCTCTTGCCAGGGCTAAGCATGGCCCGTCCTGCATGAGATGCAGTGTCCTGTATCAAGGACACTGCAGGCCTCCTTCAACGGCAGGTTATAATCGGTGTATCAGCGCTCAGCCTGCCCTTTGCCTTGTCTGTTACCTCTGTGCCTTCTGCTTGCAAACATCTCGCCAGACTCCTCCCTTGTCTCTTTCTCCTGCTCTGGCTTTTCGCGCCCCTGTCTTTAGGTGTGTCTTGTGCCTTACCTAAAGGGAAACTTCTCTTTTGCAATGAATTAGGTTCTGGGTGGGGAGGTGACCGCTGGATGCTGGGGGACAGGATGGACCCATCTTGCACGCCCTAGGAGGTTGTGCAGAAGGCAGAGGCTCCCCTTGCCCCACCAAGCCGCAGCAAGATCCCCAGGCCATCCGCCGACACCTGTGGAAGAACGTTTTTGAGACACCGACTTAGAGACCGTGTCACCCCACCTCCCTGCTTGTCTTAGCCAGCTCAGGCTGCCATCACAGAGGGCCACAGACTGACTAGACAAACAGAACTTTACCTCTCACAGCTCCAGAAGCTGGAAGTCCAATATCAAGGTGCCGGCAAAGGTTGGTTCTCTGGAGGTCTCTCTCCTTGGCTTGCAGACGTCGCCTCCCTGCTGCCCGGTCACACAGTCTGTGCTTACCCACCCCTGGTGTCGCCCCTGCTTCTGAGGGATGCCAATCAGATCAGACTGGGACCCACCCTGACAGCCTCATTTTAATTTCGTCCCCTCTTTAAGGATCCTGCCTCCCATGACAGTCACCTGCTAAGGTCCAGGGAGGGGTGTGAGGGCCTCAACCTATGAATTTTGTGAGGGACACAGTGCAGTCTGTGACACCACTTTGAAGAAGAAACCAAGGCTCATGGAAGCACCTGACAGTTGAAAACCACACCACAGGCCAAGAGATGAGAGCTTCATGTCCTCCAGAGCCCTTCTGAGAGGCCGCATGTAATGTAAGAGGCCGAGAAATGAAGTCTTAGGTGGGAATGCCACTTTCAGATTTGCTCCCCCCACTTCTGGGAGCTTAGAAAATGTCTTAACCTCCCTGGGCCTCAGTTTCCTTTTCTGTGGAATGGGGACAGTGAAAGGCTGTCTCTCACAAGGTCCTGAGGACCCCTTGAGATTTGAACGGGAAGTGCAGATTGCCTCACTGAGAGCATCTGACCCCCCACTCTGCCTCTCCCCTCTGCCTGCTGTCAGAATCCGCTCCTGTTTCCCTTGAGCCAGAACACTGGATGATTTTCCCCAGGTGATTTGCAGTTTAATAGCCAGAAAAACTGAGGGTTTGAAATGCCCCTCTCTCAGTGGAATTTCAGGCGTCAGCTGGCGGGTACACAGAGTCTTTCCTGGAAGCCAAGCCTTGGCAGGCACTAAAAGGAAAACCCGCTGCTGTGGCCTTCCACTCCAGGTACCCGGGGGTTCTCCCTTCTAAATAATAGTCTGCACACAATTTGATTTCATTTCACATTAAACTGCCTAGCCTGGAACCAGAGATGCAAGGTGGATTCCTACAAATCAATTCCACTGTGCAAATTAGCCAGCACCTGCTAACCTGGGGATGCTTAGGAATGAGACCCAGCTACAGAATACTAAAGGCAATGATTACAATTTGCCTTTTGGGGTGGGGACTGGGTGTGAATACAAAATTGTTTTCAAACGTTTCATTTGTTGTTGAGATTTATGTAGCATGTCTTCTTTTAAGATCTACTCTACACAAAGCTCTTTGGCAGGGCCAGAGCGGGAAGTGGAGAGAACGCCACTCCTTTCCCCTGCTCAGAGGGGCTCAGAGCAAGAGTACATCTAGCATTTTGGCCTAATAAACTGAAGTTCAAATTGAGGAGGGAAGGGGCAGTACAGAACATCGCTCTTCTGGGACCTAAGGACTCCCTTTCTCTTTTTTTGTCCATTCTTTATCTACTTGTCCTTTTTTTTTTTGGAGGAATTGCTTAAATCCTGCCTCTACGGCTGGTTAGTGAGCTTCCCATACGTGCCTGGGTTCAGGATAGCAGATCAGAGGAGAGTCTTTTAATATAGGCCCAGTCCTGGCATTGGTGGTCAAGTAGCATCCCCAGGCCTGGGGCAACATTCTTTTTTTTTTATTTCTTCTTCTTTTTAAAGATTTTATTTATTTATTTATTTGTTTATTTGACAGAGAGAGAGAGATCACAATTAGGCAGAGAGGCAGGCAGAGAGAGGGAGGGAAGCAAGCTCCGAGCAGAGAGCCTGATGCAGGGCTTGATCCCAGGACCCTGACACTGTGATCTGAGCCGAAGGCAGAGGCCCAACCCACTGAGCCACCCAAGCGCCCATGGGGCAACATTCTTAAGTATGGTCAAGTTGCCCAGCTTGTGAATTTCCCAGCCTTTCTCTTCCCCTCTGGCTCTTGACTGTGACGGTGCCTTTTCTTGCTTCCCCAAATAAAGGATCCAAAGAGTAGTCGCACCCTGCATCACCACAGGCAAAATGTAGGTGATTTCCCCCTCTTGTTCCCATTCATCCACTTCCCATCTATGGGCCCCATGTCCCCACTGTCCTACAGCCCCCCTTCCCTATGTGCTATCACCCCCCCCCCCCATGCCCAGCTCTCTGTAGGCCCCCGGTCATGAGCCGTCCTCCTACACAGGATCTGCTAAACTCATTCATGTGAAGGAGTGAATCATCAGTAACAGTGGTTCCATTCTGGAGTCTTTGCATCTTAGTAAGAGGCCAATGCCTTAATAAATTTTTTTTTCTTTATAAAGGGAAGACTGAAATGTGAGATGGGATAATAGACCCCCAATTTCTGCCGCAGGACCTTTGCATGCCCACCAAGCATGCACTACCCTTCTCCCATGGATTGCAGGCTGAAGACCATGAGCCTGTCTGCCTCCCTGTCAGCGGCCCTGGTCGGTTAGAAAGCTATAAGCCAGGATTCCTGCTGCCCAGGACAGAAGGCTGTCCACTGTAAACCAGGGATGTCAGCAGGATTGAGTGGTGAATCAAAAACTGGAATAAATTGCTTTAATCAGTTAAGACCCAAACCTAATTCAAATAGTATTTTTTCACTGGACCATGAACCAGCTTCATGAGTCCCCTCCCCCAGCTGACCAGTTGAACCCAGAACTGAGCTAAGGGAATATATTCACGGTTTTTTAAAAAGATTTTTATTTTATTTTATTTTATTTTATTTTATTTATTTTAGTATTAGAGAGAGACTGCACGCGTATATGCACATAAGCAGAGGGAGCAGCAGGCAGAAGGAGGAGCAGACTCCCCACTGAGCAAGGAGCCAGAAGCAGGCCTTGATCCTATTATCCAGGGATCATGACCTAAGCCAAAAGAGCCAAAAGCAGATGCTTAACCAACCAACTGAGCCACCCATGTGTCCTTTTTTTTTTAAGATTTAAAAAAATTTTGCTAATTTATCAGAGAAAGAAAGCACATATTCAGTTTTATAGGTGAGGACACTGAGGCCATGAGAGTCATGGCCGGCTCAAGGTCACATGGCACTTCAGTGGCCCAGATTTGACTCTTAACGCTTGTAACCCTTCACTCTCCACTTGACTCAGAATCTCAAGATATAGTACATGTTACTTAATTGTGTTCTTTTTTTTAAAATAAAGATTTTATTTATTTATTTGACAGAGAGAGATCACAAGTAGGCAGAGAGGCAGGCAGAGAGAGGGGAGGAAGCAGAGAGCCTGATGCAGGGCTCGATCCCAGGACCCTAAGATCATGACCTGAACCAAAGACAGAGGCTTCACCCACTGAGCCACCCAGGTGCCCCTGTTTTCTTTTTTTTAAGATTTATTTATTTATTTGACAGAGGAGGGGGAGGGGCAGAGCAAGGGGCAGAGAGAGAATCTCAAGCAGGCTCCACCCCCGCCCCCTACACCGCACCCAACATGGGGCTTGATCTTATGACCCTGAGATCATGACCTGAGCCAAAAACAAGAGTCAGTTGCTTAACCCACTGTGCCACACAGGCGCCCCCCATTATGTATTTTTGAATGGAGATTCTCTCTTAAGCTACAAAGCTGTAACCGTGAAGAGAGAAGGGTGGTGAGAGCGCCATTCTCCATCTCCCTTTTCTCCCTCAGCCCCAGAAAACCACAGGGAAAATTGTAAAATGTACTTGTGACCTGATTTAGATTATGACTACGAGCATTACCATTGCCATTATTTGCCTCGATGAACCTACTTATTTTTAGTTTACCTTTCAAAGCTTAGGACAATGTCCATCTACATTAGTGGTTCTTACCTGAGGTCCCTTGGGCCCCAGGGGATGTTGGCACTCTCTGGAGACTTGTTTTCACCTAATAGCCCATGCTGGGCTTCAGCGCTCTTGCCTCCTTTTCACAATTACATTTTCAAAGGATCTGCTGGAGTCCCCTGGGCGGGTTGACGCCCATAAGTCGGCTGACCATTCCACCTGTCTTCTCGGGGATGGTGACCCGGAGGTGTGCTGGGTGGGCCGGCCACGTCGGGAGGGGCTGGCTTGGGCAGGTCGTGGTCCACCTGCATCCCGGGCTCATGCCCTCACTGTCTTCATCATCAAAAGGCCTTTATGAAGCGTTTTGGTGAATATATCCTGGCACCGGGGGAGATCTTCTGCAAAGATCTTGCCACCAGCTCCTGACATCTGGGGCATGTTGGCTCCGACAGACAGCGTATATGTCTTCCAGTCGCAAAGGCATCCAGAGTCTGGCCTGTAGGCCCCAGGCAGAGGATACAAAACCAGATCCTTAGGCAACATTCATGACAAGAGTGAGTGGGTCTCTCTGGGAACTCGGAGACTGACCAGATTACCAAAGGGAGCTGGGTCTTGAAGTCCCTCCTCCGGCCGCTACGGGCCTCAGGAAGGACATGGGATTTTAGAACCTATGGAAGGGAGGAGGGAAGCAGCTTGACAGCTCAGGGACTTGGGGTCACATGTTCCAGGCTCAAGAGTTCAAGTGCACAGCCTGGGGGAAAATGAGATACCGCCAGAGCTGTCCCTCCCAAGACCCTCTTGCCACCCTCCGGCCTCACCTCGGTGCTCCTTTCTCTTCCCCCAACAGGTGTTCCATGAGCAGGGTATCCTCTTCGGCTACCGACACCCACAGAGCTCCGCCACTGCCTGTGTCCTCAGTCTTTTCCAAATGACCAATGAGACCCTCAACATCTGGACGCACTTGCTGCCCTTCTGGTACCTTCCAGCCCCCTCAACTGGCCATGTCATTCAGGAGCCCTGGGGACTGGGGCTTCTTCAAAACCCAGAGGGGTTGGGAAGGCTGAGAGTCCGTGCTGGGATTTTGGGGACTCCCACCTGGGGCATGAGCCTGGAGCTGGGAGATGTTGGGGCCTAGCGGCTGGGGTGATCTTTAGCATATGGATTCCTGGCAGCTCCCCAGTCTTTCCCTGCACTGGGGTCTGGTTTGATCTTTTCCTCTTTAGTCTGGAGGTTTTTGGAGTCTTCCAGAAGCCCTGGTTAAAATGTCACAAGCTGGAGTAAGTCACTTAACCTCTCTGAGCTCCATGTTTTCCGACTGTAAAGTGGGAGTGATCATCAGAGCCCAGCCCAGGGTTGCTGTTAGGATTACAGAGGGGCTGTGGGGGCAGGGGGTGGGGAGGACTAGGCAAAAAGCATGGGGCAGGGAGCTGTGGGGGCCCCGTGATTGCTCTGGGGCCACAGCAGCCAGGAGGCACTTTGTCGGCAACCCTTTAATAGAGCAACCACTAGCTCAGGGATCCCCTAAGACTCCTGCTGGCTGACACACGGGGGTCCAGGGAACGGGGTGGCTTGCTTCCATCACATGGCAAGTTCTGGCACAGGCCAGACTCTGGACTCCCCTTGGATCTTTGTCCAGAAGCCAAGAGAATAGGAGGAACCCAGGGTTTGCCTCACACAGAGACAGGCTCCAAAAGGCCATGCTTGCTCAGAAGTTAGAAGGCAGATCCATGGCCAAAATGCAGGGCAAGCCACCCTGTTCCCGGGCCCACACCTATGTCAGCCAGTAGGGGTCTAGGCCTGGGGTGGACTAGGGCAATCTGGAGGGAAGCCTTAGGGCCCACCGACATCCCAGGGTGGCCTCCAGATCCTGCTCAAGGAGGCTGTTTGTCATATTATTCTATTTGTGTGTGTGTGTGTGTGTGTGTGTGTCCTTTTAAATTTAAGCAAACTTAAGTTAAAAAGTTAAAGTCTAAATGGTCCTAAAGGGCCACTTGCAGATGGGGACAGAGTCAGTGTCTTCCCTGGGCCTCTGTTCTCCTCCTTGGAGTTGCTGGTCCTCCCAGAGCCCCTCTGGAGGTGTGAGGGGTATGCACACCCCACCCTGAGTCTTTGCCTCCTGCTGCCCTTCCCCGGCTTTCTTCCCTCCCATCTCTATCTGGTCCCCCAGCCTCCCAGGCTGCATAGCATTCCGTTGTGTGGATGAATCACGGTGATGTATGGGGTTCCACAGTTTGGCTTGCTGCTGGGAGCGCTGGCCCTTCGCTGCTTGTCTCTGGGCCTTGGGCGCCTGAGCACAGATCCCTGAGGGGCTGGGTGATTTTGTAGCTGTCCCAAAGCTGGGCTGCTCTGGCCGAGGCTCCCTGCTGCATACAGCCCCCCAACACTGCCAGGCTCTGGGAGGTGGTCATCACTGAGCAACACAGGGTGGGGACAGTTTGGGAGAGCCCCAAAGAAAGTAGGTCCAGGGAGTCATCTTGAGATGATCGGAGAGGTTTTGGGACCAACATGTAGCTTCAGTTCTGTTTTTGCTGGGACAGAGGAGAAAGATCGCAAATGTAGTGATGCTCCTTGGGTTCCTGTGGGGAAAGCTTTGGAGGTTTTTTTCCTAGGAGAGCCCATGGGTAGAGGTGCTGGCTTTCTAGCAGTGGTGGGTCTGGGGAAGAGGGCAGCTCTGCAGGTAGGCCCCCTTGCCTGGGTCATAGGGGAGGCAAATAGGTGGCGGGGCTGTGCTGTGTCTCTGTGTGGGGATGGACCCAGAGACCCAGACTTGGAAGGTCCCCGAGTGGGGCCAGGTGACTCAGAAAGGCAGTGGCACTGTTCACGAAGGAATAGCCTGGAGAGGAGGGAGAAAATCGTCCTCTTGTCTTCCAGACTCTCAAGGAACCCCCTGGGAGGTTGCTTCCATTTGAGGAAACTTCCTCTAAGCGGATAAAGACAAATGACAGGTCTGGTGACAGGCCCCATGTGGATCTTCTGAGGAGTGATTGAGTGCCACAGGGTTCTTTTATGTAAGGTTCAAAGAGGTGGGGAAGGGTTATGAAGATTGCCTTAGATATTTGATGGGCAAGTTTTCTGTGGTCCTGTTGAGGGGAACTAGGGCTGATCAAATGGAGACAGATCCCAGGGAGAGAGGTGTCAGTTCAGTGAAGAACTTTCTGACACTCAGAGCTTCCTTGAGAGGTGGTGAGCTCCCCATCCCTGGAAGCATGCAAGCTGAGCCTAGAGGATCGCTTAAGCAAGATGCTGTAAGAGACATCTAAGAGTCATTGCAAGGTGGGGAGAGGATTATACTAGATGAACCTAAAGGCTTTCCTCTTGCCCCTTCTGCCCATTCACCCTCCCTCACTTGTAGTATTTCACCGAAGTGAGAACACATAGGGTTCAGTTATCCCAGAAGAATGGGGGCAGCAGATAGTCTGTGAGGAGTACAGAGGAGCCCCCAGCCATGGGGGTCGAGCGGGCCATGCTGTGTTCCAGGTTCTTCGTGTGGAGGTTTGTGACCGCCTTGTATATAACAGACATCCAGAATGATAGCTACTCCTGGCCTCTGTTTGTGTACATGGGCACCAGCTGCGTGTACCCGCTTGTGTCTAGCTGTGCACACACCTTCAGCTCCATGTCCAAGAACGCCCGGCACATCTGTTACTTCCTGGACTACGGGGCCGTCAACCTCTTCAGCCTGGGTAAGTGGGGCCCTGCTCTGTCGTCCTCTCCCAGTAACTGGGCTCCCTGCCCCACCCCCTGGGAGTGGAGCCCACCAGAAGGCCTTGACGGGCTTGCGGAAGAGTCACGGAAATGCCTGTGTCTCCTCCAGGTTCCTGATGAGTGTTTTGTAGTAAACTTGTCCAGAACTGTGCTGGCAAATGTTAACTGATTCAGTGGGGACAAAAGCCCCAATCTTGGGGTAGGCTGACTTGTGTGGTGTAAATACTGCCCCCGCGGCCAACTTCTGGCCTCCAGTGGGACATCTCTGCACATCATCATGGAGTAATTCCTCTCCACAGATAGAGGAGATGCATTAATGGAAAGTTACTACTTTTGTCACCGTGATTCTTTAATTATAAGTTTACGTTGTTGGCGGGGTTTAACAGTCACTTTGTGGGATCTCCAAAACCTTAACTGTTTGCCGTCATAGGCCAGGGGGAACGGCTCGCATGTCAAGGCGGGTCTCTTGCCTGCCTGGCAGAGAAGAGGGGGTCATGAACCCCGCTTGTCAAGGGGCTTCGATGAGTTCGCCATGTGCTCAAAGTGCCACGGGAACCGAGGGGTAAACCCAAAGCAGGCGAGGTTGGGTGTTGACTCCTGAGCCTCCTCATGTTTTTCTGCCAACTATGGGGCCCCTTCCTTCTGGCTCCCCTTTTCTCCCCAGCTGGCAGGCATCCATCTGTCCCCAAGTATCCCTGCTCTGACCTCTTATCCCTCCTGCTTCTGCTCCTGTTCCAGGTATGAAAGCAAAGGCCTTGTCTTCCCTTGTCCAAGAGGGTGTCCGTGAGGATCACGTCTCCATCCTGTTTCCTCTCCTCCCTCCCTTCACAACTCACACAAACACACGCACACACACAAACACGTGCATACACATACATATATGCACACGCAGACATGCACACACGTTTATGCACAGACACAAACGCACACACAGGCATACCATGTCACCTCCCATCCCTCGGTGCTCCCTGAACCACCTCCCTTTCTCTGGTCGCAGTCACATCACTCACATCACTCCCGCTTCTCCTCCTGCCTAGTGGGCACATTCTCTTTCTCTTCTGCTGGCTCCCCGCTCTGCTCCCCTGGCAGTGGACAAGCTCTGAATCCGGCCTCGGGCCTCTGCTCTCATTCAGGCCGGCATCAGGGTGACTACACACCGTCCCCCAACACCTCTGGGCCAGGCTCTCCTAAACTGTCCTAGTCTACCACTAACCCAGGGTCCATGCCGTGTCCAGCCCTGTGACCGAGACTGTCCACATCCCTCCCCACCATCCCCACCACGCACATCCACTCCCCGTCCCTCAGTGCCTCACCTGGCTGACTTCTGGTTCCACCCCTACCTGGTCTCCCAAGTCAGAATCTATAAATGGCCCTTGGGTTCCCCTCCCTCCTACTCCCCTGCCATTTTGTCCATTAGTTAGTGCACCCTGACCACAGCCTCCTCTCCATCTCCTGCTCCTCCCCCACTCCTGCCCACTAACCCCCACCAGGCTTCTCTAACACCTTCTGACTATGGCTCCCCTCCCCCTCAAGACCTTTCAGGATTCCCAGTTACCCCGGATGAAGTTTAGACTCCTTAGTCCAGAGGCTTCCAGAGCCCTTGACCACCTTTCCAGACTCGTGCTAAGAGCAGGCATTTGGGAGACCCCACTAGACAACACCCGCGACACATCACAGGATTGGCGGAGGGGGGTGGTGGGCGGCAATCTGCAATGCCTGTTTGTGGCCCAGCTGCCTCCAGCCCATCAGTCTTGGGCGAGTTTCTTAGCTTCGCTAAACCCCGGTCCTCTCATCCACAAACTCAGCATCATATCCTCTTCAGGCACGAAGATGAGCTGAGTGTTGCTGGTGAGGTGCGCAGCACAGTGCCTGATTCTTAGCCTCCCGAGAGGAGCCATTACCGCCACTGCATCCTTGACCTTGACGTCAGTCCCCAGGATGGCAGCTCTCGTGATAGCTGCATTACATGCAAGAATGAGGCACCACGAAGGAAAGTGAACAGGTCACGTGGCATGTAAATGGCAGAGCCCGGGTTCGAACCAAAGCCCTGGGGGTCAGCCGCCACCCTGAACCATTTCCCTTCCTGTCACTGGCTTTCTGGATTTGTTACTCCTTCCTGTTCCCCATTCTATCCTGTGGAAACCCACAGTCCCTAGTGGTGGCGTTTGCTCCCGCTTCCCTGCTTTCCAGCTGTTCCTCCCTCTAGGCCCTGCTATGCATTGTCACTAGGTTTGGCTGTCTTAATCCCTCACTCAGAAACCTTCCATGACTCCCTGTGGCCTCAAGAGGATGTTTACTTTCCTTAGTCTGGAATCCAAAGCTGCCTCTCTTCCTGCTCCCCAGAGTTCCCTCTAAAGGGATCAGAGCATGAGTACAATGTGTGTGTGGGGGGGTGTGGGGCAGGTCCCCATGTCACCCCAAGTATTTCTCTGACAGCAGCTGGGTGTTCTACAATTCCGCTCATTTCTGACACCGTCCTCCTGGGGACTGCATCCGTTCCCACAGGTGAAGACTCGGTCCCCAAGACTGCCTCCCACCCCCGCGGATGCCAGACACAAGCCCAGGTTGTTACAGACTGACTATACATCTGAGGCCCCATGACCCTGGCTCCCAGAGCTCAGAGAAACATTTTACGTACTCAATTACCAGCTGATTATAAGGGATAGAAGTCAGGAACAGCCAGCTGGAAGAGATGCGCAGGGCAGGGTGTGGGGAAAGGCTCGGTGCTTCCAAAGTGTCCTCTGAGCATGCCCCCTTCCCTGAATCACCACGTGGTCACCAACCCGGAAGCTCTCTGAACCTCTGCTTGGGTTTTTATGGAGACTTCATTCTTCAGGATTGATGAAGTCATTGGCTATTGGTCTTCCCCTCCCAGAGGTCGGGTGTGGGGCCGGAAGTTCCAACCCTCTGGTAACAGGGTTCATTCTTCTGACAACCAGGTTCCAAGCCTCAGATACTTTCCAAATCACCTCATTAACATAACTAAAGACCCCTTCCTTTCTCTCCTGGTTTAGGAAGTTCAGGGGTTTTAGGCGTTTTGTGCCTGGAACAGTGGAAAAGACCAAATATCTATTTCTTACTAGAAGTCATTTGGCTTCCCACTGCCATTTGGGGCAGGGTCTGAGGCTTCCTTGCTCCTGTGTCACCTGCGGAGCTTGGAGTGCCCTTCAGCCCCCATTAGCATACCCAGAGCAAATGCATCCTGGGCCGGAGGAGGCCCTCCTGCTCCAGATTAGTCTGGGGAGGAGTCTGTCCCCCAGGAGGCACTTCCAAGAGGAAGTCCCACAGGCAGCCTGCTGATTCCAAGCTCTTTCTGCCTGTGTCACCCAGGAACACCACCTGGCTGGGACCCAACCCCATCTGTCAAATGGGGTCAGAGGGAGAGCTTGAACTTGGTGCGGCCGAGGCCCGGGTCAGCCCTGAGCTAGGATTCTGGTGTTCTCTGGGTCTTTGGAATAACAGGTGACCATAGGATGGACCCACGAGGCCCTGGGTGGACAGGCCTGTGACTGTCTCTCCCAGAGAAGACCTGATGAGGGTAGCTGGGGAGGCCTTCTGGGTCAGGTCCCTGGACACACCTGGTCCCTTTGAAAAGGACAGTGATCTCTGTTCTTTCAAGGGAAAGCAGCAGCAAACGGGTCTTCCGAGGGCCCTTTGGGAACCTTCCTGTCCCAGATTCCCAAACTTAAAGCAATGAAACACCAAGGCTAGCCTCTCACATTCACCTCTCAGCTGGCCTGTCCCCCAGCCCACTGATACCATATGTCTCCTCGCCTTGGCAAGGCCCCTCTCTCCCTGCAACGTCTATCATTCCACGAGGGGTGCACCGTGTCATAGGCACGCTCAGAAAAGCTGGGCACCCTGAGGGGTCATCATGGACCAGAGCTTGGGGATCGGGGTTGGGGGGGACTGTCCCTGAACTGCCTCAGGGGGAAGCTTGGCCTTGCTGCTTTCTAGCTGTGTGCCCCCCGGGTGGGTTGCTAACCCTCTCTGTGCTGTCAGGCTGTCTTCTGTAAATGAGGACAAGGGCAGGGTTTATGGTAGGGGGTGATTGTCAGGATTATGTGAGTTGTCCAGTGTAAAGCTCTTGGGCGATGCTGGGCTCATTCTGAGGGGAGGGTTGGGGTAGGCAGAGAAGAGAGGGAAGGTGTTGGGGGGTGGGGAGGGCAAGGCACAAGCCAGGTGTGGCGGCCGGGCTCATCCAGTGGCTGGGGTTGGGCTTCCCAAGGGTCCAGGCCACACTTCGGCCTGACTTCTGGCCCAATGCTGGTTTTTTCCTCCGCAGGCTCAGCGATTGCGTACTCAGCCTATTCCCTCCCGGACGTGATGGTGTGCACCACCTTCCATGACTACTACGTGCCCTTGGCCGTGATGAACACCATCCTCAGCACCGGCCTCTCCTGCTACTCCAGGTACCCTGCAGCTGGGAGACGCTCCTGGGAAGGGACGCTCAGAAACCTGGGGCTCGGAGGGGACTCCACACTTGGCTTAACACTCTGCTCTCACTGTCTTGAAATGCGTAATGACTTATGAACAAGGGGTCCTGTACTTTCCTTCTACACTGGGACCTATGAATGATGTAGCTGGGCCTGTTGCGGGACGGATCACTTATTTAGCCTTCTTGGACCTCAGTTTGCTCATCTGTAAAATGGGGCCCACACACCTACATACCTTGTGAGATAGATGTAAGGGTTGCAGGGAACGTGTCCTGCATGCCTGGCCCAGAGGCGGCGCCCTATCAGTGGGCAGTCCATTGGCGGCGACTGAGCAGGCCCATGTCTAGACACACACACTCGCTGGCCGATGACATTCAGGTGTCTGCCGCGTCCCTGGGGAAGCGCTGTGGCTGTGAGGCTCACGCACATGGCTGGCTTTCATTCCATCTGGTTTTTCCCTCCACTCAAGAAAGCTCCTTGGAGTGTGAGTACCAGAAACGTTGTTTGGGGGCTGCTGACTCTAGTTTACTAAGCTCTTTGTAAAAGCCAACTGTCCACATTTCTGCTTTGCTGAATGATTTAGGAAACCTCTTCAAGTGGTAGTGTTGGGGGACAACCCTGTCTGGATGGCGCCGGGGTGCTGGGTGCTCCCTGGGCTGGAGGCTCTCGGGTGTGGCTTAGGAAAGGGCCCATGGGAGGCTGACAGGTTGCATCCAATCCCCTAACCCCAATCTCAGCTCTGGGGAGCCAGCTGGAGGTTCCCTGATGAACCACTGTCCCCCCCGCCCCAGGAGGAAAGTGGGGGGAAGGGAAGCTTCTCTACCTTGTCTGCAATCACTGTGGCTCTCCCTTTCCTCGGGTGACACTTGGGTGTCATAGGACCAAAGGTAAGCAGTTTTCACAAACTGGACAAGCTGGTTTTCTGTAAAAAATGGAAGGATAGAGATTCTTAAAGAGCATCAAGAACACTTGCTCCAACTTGTCTCCGCTTGCCTGTCTTGAGACCGGTTGGGAGCATGGAGTTGCTTTGCGTGGGAGGGCGTCTCATTTCTAGAGCCAGTGTCAACAACAGGCTTTGTTCATCCCCCGAAAACAAGCCTGGAGGGAGGGAGTGGGAGCTGAACTCTCTTCCCCTTCCCTGGCAATGCAGAGCCCCCTTACAGCTGTGAGGACAGGGGGTCTGCCCTCAGGGTGGAAACCCAATCAGACCTCACCGGGTTATTCTTGCCTCCTCCCCACTTTCTCAAGGACACCTGTCAACTAAAAACTCTGGAGCGAAGCCTCTGTGCCAGGCTGGAGCTTCCAGGGCTGCAGGGGTGATGGGGAGGAGGGGGTTGGGCCCTGCCTCGGGTGAGAAAAGGCGTAACACACATAGAAAATAACCACGATGCCAGCAACAGCCCAGGAGAGATGAAGCGTGGCCCGGAGGCATGGGGCACAGATGTGTGGACAGGACACCCCTAGCTCTGGTCCCTGGATGAGTCATGATCCTGTCTTGTTAGCTCCTGTTGGTTGTGGCTGGGATTTGACGTGCTTCGTGTGCCCTGCTGTGTCCTGGTCCTGTGCTGGCGAAGGCCAGTGATCTCCACAGGAGGGCCATGCCATGAGGGGCTTCCAGGTGTGTCCGTGGCTGCAGGCGTGGGAGCCTGTGCTGGAATAGAAGCCTAGGAAGAGGTCCAGAGGCAGAGTGGGATGTCCCATCAGAGAGTCCTTTGGTGTCCCTTCTTGCCTGGTCCTCTTCCCTTTCCTGTTTTCGTTCCCTTTTTTGTCTTCAGTGTCTGAGGAGTGAGAAAGCTGGCTCCTGGACCAAGAGAGACTCAGCCCCCATTCACTTGAGGAGAAGCAGGTGGAGAGAAGGCCAGGGCCCCCTGGGGTCCCAGATTTCATGGACTTCTGGCTTCACCTTAAACAAGGACATTTGAGAAGATGTCTCGGGGTGTTCTACCATGCTAGTGCTTCAGAGTATTTTCCAAGATTTCTCTCCTCACCCTCCTCCTCCCCCAAGCCCACCCTCCCTCTGGCCCGGGCTCCATCAGTCCATGATGTATCCAGGAGTGGTCAGAGAACGGCCATCTCCTTCCTTGAGCAAAAAGCAGACCACAGATGTCCTGGGCGGTTTTTAGTTATTCACGTGCTTACTAGAATATCACGGTCTAAGTGGCATTCATTCCATTTTACTACCTGTCCTTGAGGTCAGTCTCCGCATAGAGCACTGGTGGACTCCCTTGAATCTAGTGCAAATGAATGTTCCAGAAACCCACCTGCTGCTTCTGTAGCATTTGAGAAGGGAGATGGAGAGAACACATGACATCTCTGTCGTTCTCAGAGCAAGATGGGGTGACAGAGACCTGGCCTGCTTATCCCGCTGGACACCCAGAAGCCCAGCAAGGCATTCTCACTCCCTAAGGACGTCAGTCACCCAGAGTTTGCTGTCCATCACAAGTCCCGTAGGCTCTTTATTCACTCATCCAATGTGTCCAGAGGTTGTTTTGTTTTGACAAATAGTTGCCCAGTGAAATGCCCTGTGGTCAGTGCTGTGAGGGAGAGAGGTAACTTTTCATCCTTGGTGGAAAGTGGGCTACGCCATGAGAGCCATGCCGGGGCGGTAGGTGGAGCTGCGGCCCACAGCAGACCAGGGAGGGGGTTCAGAGGTCAGAGCTGGAGGCAGGAGGCTCACAGGCAGTCAGGGGTTCTGGGGGCTCAGCCAGATGACAAAGTGCTGCTAGACCCAGAGGCCAGCACGTGGAAATGTCCGTGTTCTGCGATGTCACCCACACAATAAAACAGCCATAACCACACCACACACATGCACACACACACACACACACACATCCCTCTGCAATAGAATGTTTCCAACGGCCCACTGGTCAAGCATTGGTTCCAGAATTTGCTTGCACCTCCAGCCGGCTTTGTTGCAACAAGATTTATCAGCTTCTAGAACAGACCCTCTCCTGGTGGAGGCTTCTGCCAAAATCCAGTGCTTCCTGCCAACCTGGTTCTAGGCAGATGAGGCCTGACTTCCTGTAAACCGGTCTCTCCATTGGGCTGTGCAGGGACTGGCTTACCAGGTGGGGCTCTGGAGACTGGAGGGGCGGGGGGCAACCAGTGCTTTCTTTGGAGGATTCTGCAGCTCCTGCCCCTCCTTCCCGGAATCTCTGGCTGGGGCGACACCCTGTGGCTAACTTTGGAATTGCACCTTGGTAGTGGGAAGCCCCTCTCTGTGGCTGCTGGCCCTTCTGCCATTTATTCTCTGTTGCTGTCTCTCTTCTGTTCTGCTTTTTCTCCTTTTTTTCCCCCTGTAGACTCGGCTTGGCAGATGGAGAGGCTGGTTCGTTTGCCCCTGGGGAAGCAGTTTATCAGGCCGGGCGAAATGTTGTCTCAAGTCACAGGAAATCCATGGTTTGGGGGATGGCCCTCGCCAGCCAGAGCCAGCTTTCTTCCTGTGTAAGTGGTCACAGAAAGAGCGTGCTTTCATAGTGAGCCTCTTAGAGCCCAGGAAAGATAGATGGTGACCATGCATGGGGAGCAGGGAGCGGGCTTGTGGTTGGACTGGGTTGGCCAGGGTAGGTTGTGAAGGCTGTTGAGACAGGCTCTGGCTGTGGAGGGCAGTGGGAGTGTGTCCCATTTTCACCCTGGGGCAGAGCGGGTATAGGCAAGGATGAAGGCTGGGTAGTGGTCCAAGGCTGGCTCAGCCTGCCGGAGGGGTGGGGGTGTGAAACTTGGAAGCCAGACCGCCCTGGGTGTAAATCCTAACTTCGCCTCTTATCAGCTCATCTGACTTTAGGCAAGTCTCCCAGAACCCGTCTCTTTCCTCCTATTCCTGTTCCCTGGCATAGCTATAGCTCTAAGGTGGGGATGGGGAGAGAATGAATCCCACTACACACCTTTTATTAAAAGCTGCCATTTATCAAGCGTTCCTCTGTGACGTGAGCAACTCCTTGCAAATATGGATTATCAAATCCTTGCAACAAGCCCATGAGGGAGTACGGTTGTGGCCCCTGTGTTACACGTGAGGACTTTGCGGTGCACAGAGGTTACCTAACCTGCTGGGGGTCGCATGATCACGGAAGGCTGAGGCAGGACTCGAACCCAGGCTGTCCAGATCAGACACTGCCTGTGACTCATGGCCTGGTGTGGCCTCACCTCTCCCAGTGCTGGTGGTTTACTCCAAGGCTGGCAGGTCTGGTTTGGGAGGATGATAAGTTGAGGTCCCTTATTTCTCTTCCTCCTTTTTCTTCAGCTTCTCTTCCTTCTCTACCCTCTGCCTGCCCTGTGTTTCTCTGTCTTAGGATGGGGTCAGGAAAGGAGAGACATGCACACATATGCTTGAAAGTTGGAGCTTATCCCTGGAGGCTGTGGGGCTTCCCTGGGGCCCACGGCAGCTGCCTTTTACTCTGGAGCAGGGATCCTCAGGCTTGGTTTCCTGGAGGGCTAGATAAACACATCAGCCTGGGGGACACGAGAGTCCCCTGATGGCTCAGGGGGTGGATGTGGGAATCTCTGCACTGTCCCAAACCAAAGGACATGGGGAGCAGAGAGCTTTGTAGTCAGGTGACTGCACCAGCTATGGGGACAGGAGTAACCTGGCCAGGGGTCAAGGGCCTGGGCTGGGTGGAGCCATAGGTTGTGTTTGGTGGGGAAAAGGGCAGGCTGTGGGCTGGCATGGGGCATCTGGGGAACAGGGGTGGGGAGCGGTGGTGGGACATGGATTCCATCCCAGCTGGAGAGCGTGCTGAGGACAGGACTGTCAGGGAGGGCCTCCCTTGTCTGACTCACTGTCCCAGAGCAGCCATCCCACCAGCCTTGGCGCCCTGACTTTGCATACCACCTTTGTGGGGACCCCTGTCGGGACAGAGGGAGGACCCAGCTCTCCACAGTACACTGTGGTATTGAAGCAGGGACCTGCCCTGTCTAGTGGCCTGGGGCCTGAGCACGCCTTACCTGAGCCCCAGTGCAGGGCTGTGGTTTTGTGCAGAGATCTCCCTGCTCCTCTCCTGCCCTCCTTGTATCCAGCCTGCCCATCTGCGCAGCTCCACTCCCTCACCCTGAGCTGCCAGTCCCACCCTGGCTGGGCCCAAGCCAGCTGAGGCCCCATCAGCCTCCGTCTGGGAGGCACTGCCCTCTCTGCCACAGTCAGCACCACTCATTTTAGGGTTTGGTTCATCTTCGGACTGGAGGGGGTTGATGAAGTGGAGGGGGAAAGGCCACATTTACTCAGTTTCCCAGGCTAGTGTTCCTGGGTGTTGCACTAAGGATTCCAGAACCTTCTCCCAAGTCATTAAACACTTCCCTGAACCAAGAGCTTCTGCACAGCAGTCACCTGGACAGCTAACTAGTCAGACATCTCATCTTTCCCAGACGTGCTCGCCCCAGGGGCCTATGCCTGGGGGCCACCCACACCCCACAAGTCTCCCTGTCTTGTTGTTACTGGATTTCGAAAAGGCTCTGGCATTTAGATAACTTGCCTCCTGAAGCTCCTTTCCAGCCCAGTACCTCCTTCCTGGCTTCTTTGGACACCACTGCTTCTCATGATGCAGCCCCAGGAGATGGTTTCCCCTGAGGCCTTCCCACATGCAGCCATCGTGGCAGGAGAAGTAGACGAGGCCAGTGGAGAAGCTGCTGGCCTCAGAGGAAGGTTGCCCCAAATACTTGCCTTCTGTTGATGACTTGCCCTCGGTTACTCATAATGTGCATGCACATGTGTCATTTAATGAAAATGTTTTCATTCCCATTTCTTCCCCCTTTTCCTTTCCTGATCTAGGTTTCTTGAGATCCAGAAGCCTGGGCTCTGTAAGATGCTTCGCATCCTTGCTTTTGCTTATCCCTACACCTGGGACTCCCTCCCCATCTTCTACAGGGTAAGGGCCAGGCTCCATCTTTTCCCTCCCTGTTGGCAACACCAGGGACCCTTCCGTATCCTAAGCTCCTGGGGATCAGAGCGCCATGCTGGTCACTGCACATGGGAGTCGAGACCTTCCTTACTAGAGGGTACATAATAGTTAGGAGACAGCAGGAACATAGACGCTATGCCAGACCACAGACGATGCATCAGTGGCCAGCACTGATGGGGCTCAGAGGTAATCATGGAGGGCTGCATAGGGGAGGCAACCTGGGCTTTAGTGGAGGGACCGGGAGAGCAGGTTCTGGAGGCAGATCTCTAATATGTACTCACTATAGGACTTTGGCAAGTTATATGCTGTCTTTGTGCCTCAGTTTCTCTCAGCTGTAAAATAGGCATGGTAGTAACACCTTGGTCCATCAGCCTGTGAGGAAGATTACATGAGAGAACATATAAAATGCTAGCCAGTGACAAGTGTCCAATAAACGCATTATGTATTATCATCAATTAACATACTAGTAGCAAAGGAAAAAATGTGAATGGGGGTCTTAAGGATAGATGAGGATTAGACAGAGAATAGATAAGAGAACAGGAAGAGGGTGTAGGAGGGACACAAGAAGGGGGAGAGTCCAGACACTCTCAAATTAGATGGACCCGAGTTCAAATCCCAGTCCCACTCCTCACTGGCTGTGTGACCTTAGGCAATGCACACAACCTCTCTGAGACTCCGTTTCCTCATTTGTAAATGAGGCTAACATCCCCTCCTGCATGGGGGCGGGGGAGGGGAGGGTTCACTTAATCCCCAGATCTGAAGGGCTCAGCCATGCCTAGAACATGACCTGCACCCAGTGAGTGGGTTTCCTTTCCCAGGGGCAGCCTGAGGTTTGATGCATGAAGCAGGGACAGAACAGGGAGGGTCAGAGCAGGCTCCACCTGTGTGGGCCCCAGGGGAGATCCCCCTGATCCTTCCCCAGGGACAGAGAACACGCACAGGAAACCGGAGCAGAGAACGGCGGGTCCAATGCACCAAAAAAATCACACCACAGAGGTCCGCGTTATGGAGACGGTATGCTCCTGGTGCCCGGCTGCGGCAGACAGTGGGCAGTGGGGTGGGGAGGTCTCATCCTGAATGATGATGATGAGGACACAGTTTCTGGAATCATCCTGCCTGGATCCGGATCCTGACGTCATTGCTCATTTGTGGTTTGCATGTCACCCTCTGGCCTGGCTTCCTCATCTGCAAAATGGGAAGCTAGAGTCTGCCTCATGGTAATTGTTGAGGCGGGGCTCTGATGAAATCACGCAAGAAAGGGGCTGGCCCCGTGCCCCAGGTTAGTGGTGGCAGCTGTCGATGTTCACAAAGATAATACAAAAGCTATGCTTAACTCTTAAACAGCATCATGGCCGTAATTAATACATTTTGATGACTCAGAAGGCCTTCCAGGGATTTCTGGGCCTTACAGCCTTAATTAGGAACATGAAAGCAGGAGACTCTCTGGTAACAGGTGAGTTGAAGGGTGAATAGACCACTTTTTACTATACTTACATTTTACCGCCAGACAGTAGAGTAGCAATAGGTCTACTAGGGTTTTTCTTTTCCTTTATTTCTTTCTTTTTCATTTGTACCTAAATAACCCAAAGGTCTTTATGAGCATTCGGAGGGTTAAAATACAGTTGCCCTGGGTCTCGGATGATCACAGTTAGGATGGGAATTCTGCTCCCACAGTCCCCGAGACTTCCCTTTCCAAGCCACAGACCTGAGGCATGAGGGCCTTGGCCTGTGGTGTCCATACATGTGCTCAGAGATGTCTTGAGGCGATGAGAAGGGAGAGGGCCTCGGCGCAAGACCTCATGTTTCCTTAACTGCCCGCAGCTGTTCCTGCTGCCTGGGGAGGGTGTACAGAATGAAGCCATCTTGAACCACCAGAAGCACATGGCCATGACCCTCCTGGCCTCTTTCTTCTACTCCGCACACCTGCCAGAGCGCCTGGCACCCGGTCGCTTCGACTACATTGGTGAGTGTGGCGGGGGTGGGGGGTGGGGAGGCCCTGTGGCCCAGGGTCCTCCAACCCAGAGACAGATGCCAGTGTGTGCAGTGTGAAGGGGAAGCAGGGGCAGGGAGAGCAGCATTCCTCAGGAGCTTGTTTAGGAGCAGGCCAGGGGGAGCGGAACTGGAGATCGGGTTGTATGCAGCCAGCAGATGGCAGGGGAAGGTTGGGGAGGATGGAGAGCAGGTGGGTCTAGGATTTAGCCCGTTCCTATGGGCTATGGGGCCCAGGAGTGCCATTCTTACCCAGAACATGAAATCCCATTGTTGAACAGACACTGAGGGCAGCCCCGGAGAAGAACAGGACAGACAGTGCAGTTGGCTCTGAGGCAACCAGATGGCAGGAACCGTGCTAAAGAGGGGAGAGTGTCTGTCTCATTCAGGTGGGCGCAGTGGGGCCAGGAGGCCTGGTAGAGTAGTGGTTCTCAGGTCTGGCCCCCAGACCATCATTTTCTGCATCATCTGGGAACATGGAAATTCTCAGACCCCCGCCCAGACATCCCACACCAGAAGCTTGGGGCCGGCGGCCCAGCACTCAGGCTGTGCGACTCTCCAGTGGAACCTGAGCTCACTACAGTGAGAGAACTGATGTGGTGGGGGAGGGGCCGTGTGAGCCGCGGGACCTCTGCCTGCTGGGAGAGTTCCTTCCCTCCCTGTCTAGGGAGGTGGGGTGGGCACTGGCTGGAGGAGGCACCCTTGGGTGCCACTTCTGGTGAGGTTGATAAGTCCCAGGGACCAGTGTTCCTTAGATAAGCTGTTGTGGGCATCTAAAGGTCAGCCCCTGTCCTTGAATGGTGGGCCTTAGTTCTCCCCAAGCCCATTTTGCCCAGTGATTTTCCATCTCCTCCCACCTGAGACATGGCCACATTTGCTTCATTGATTCTGAAAAGATCTTCATCTCTTTGACTTGCTCTCTCCTACCAGGAGGCATTGCAAAGACCAAAAGGCTGGGAGGGCAGGTTCCCCCGCAAAAGGAAGGAGACAGGAGGGCCAGGGGACTGGAACCTGCCAGCAGGAGCCATGTACACCTCCCCAGCCCTGACTAGGTGAAACAGAGGGGTTGTATCTGACGTCTGGCGGCTGCAGGCAAAGTTGTCCCGGGCCTTGTTTTGCCAACGCCCTGGTTTCCTAAAATGTTTCATTCATTAACCTTTAGTCCTATCCTCTTGGGCCTCGGGGTACAGAGCAGAAAGACACCCCTATGAAGGATCATTTGCCAGACAATTGTTAATGACAGGTCACCAACAAGGGATTTGGAAAGTTCTCTGTCTTGCATTCATGGAGTCTGCCAGACATGAGCCTCCCTCTCCAGTGTGGGCCAAGGTGCTGACTGGTAAGGGCCGGCTCAGAGAAAGTTCTTCCACGTTCCTTGGGGGGGCCGGAGTGCTGAGATCACTTTTCCTGCTGCAGTCGCATCTCAGATACATCCTGTGCCCATGGCGTTTTCTGTCTTTGGCTGTCCTGCTCTGGTGGGAGACAGGTTTGTGCCTCCGGGAGCTCAGCTAGTCACTTCTTTCTGCTTGGATGTGTGTCCTTGGAGAGCAGGGCTCTCTGCTGGACAAGAAGCACTTTGCTGGATCCCGAATGGATTTGGCAATCCTACCAGCCCCCAAGTATAGCCTGAGTGAGGCAGGAGCAACTCGACTGGGCACACCTTCTTCCCCAGGGGACACAACCCGAGGGGCTGGCAGCTCCTGCCCTAAGGGGCTCATGGGCCACCCACCGGAGAGGGCTCTCATTCCCACACTCCCATTCCTGTCTCTCCTTCTGCTCCAGACTGCAGGTGCCCAGGCTGCTCCCTTTCTGGGACACAGTTATCAAATACTTAACTCTGGGGTAAGACCTGGGTGTATGACTTCTCTCTCTCTCTCTCTTTTAAAGATTTTATTTATTTATTTGACATACAGAGATCACAAGTAAGCAGAGAGGCAGGCAGAGAGAGAGGAGGAAGCAGGCTCCCCGCTGAGCAGAGAGCCCGATGCGGGGCTCGATCCCAGGACACTGGGATCATGACCTGAGCCGAAGGCAGAGGCTTTATCCCACTGACCCACCCAGGCGCCCCTCATTATCTCTTTTTACTGAAAGAATCCTTTTTGAACTCTTGTGTTGTATCCGGGTGCTAGGATGGCCATAACAAAGAATCACAGATCTTGGGGCTCATACCACAGAAATGCATTTTCTCACGATTTTGGAGGCCGGGAGGCTGAGACCAAGGTCGGGCAGGATTGGGCTCTCCCGAGGCTGCTCTCCCTGGCTTGCAGATGGCCCTCTTCTTGGTCTCGCTCACATGGTCTTTCCTCTCTGTATGTGCCTGCCCAGGGCCCCACCTCCTCTTCTTAGAAGGACACCAATCACCGTGGGTCCAATCTAGTGACCTCATTTTAATGTAATTGTCTCTTAAAAGATCCTATCTCCAAATACGATCACATTCTGAGGTACCTGGGGTTGAGACCTTGACCTTCAGAACTGGGGAGAGGGAGACACAAGTCAATCCATGACACGTGCTGTCTTCTCATCTTCTGGTTTCTGAGAGTTGTCCCACACACAGTCCTCGGCCCTGGGCAATGGATTCCTTTCTTCACCAGCACCAACTCAGCGCATCCCTGCCCACCCCCACCCTTGCCCCCTCTGCTGGCTAGCCAGCGTCCTGCAGGGCATGGGGAGGAAGTGTCCCCTGTCATGTGTGGGATTAACCGGCAGTAGGAGGCCACCTCCTAAGTCTAGCTGGCCTCTCCTTTGGCACCGAAGTCAGAATCGAGCTGAGAAGTGCTGGCCCTGCAGAGGTGAACTTTGGCAAAATGTGAGACCAGAACCCTTACCGGGAAACACAGGACTGGTGGATAAGGTATTTGAAACATGGACTTGCTTCGCTCAATGGCCTTTTTTATTTTTCCTCACACTGCATTTTAAAAATAAATGTATTGAGGCATACTTTCCATACCAAAGAATTCCCTAATTTCAACTATACAATTCCGATATTTCCAGCTGCATACATGAGTTTTAGAACATGACCATTGCCCCGGTACGATCCCTTATGCCTGTGTGCTGTTAGTCCCAATTCCTGCCCCCAGTCTGAAGTAGCCACGAATCCGCCTCGTGTCTGCACATTTGCCTTTTCTGGATATTTGACATAGACGGAATGTGACAGTACATGGTCTCTTGTGCCTGGCTTCCTTCACCCAGCATAACATGTCGAGTCTACAGGCCACAGTATAGAATCAACAGTCCATTCCTTTTTCATTGCTGATCTTGGTGGCCTTTTCTGTGTTTGCTGTAGGTCACAGTCACCAGCTGTTCCATGTGTGTGTGATCCTGGCCACTCACATGCAGATGGAAGCCATACTTCTGGACAAGACTCTGAGGAAGGAATGGCTCCTGGCATACACCAGGCCCCTGTCTTTCCCTCAGATAGCTGGAGCCATCCTTCTGTGCCTTGTCTTCAGCCTCAGCAACATAATTTATTTCTCAGCTGCTCTGTATCGGATTCCCGAGCCAGAATTACATAAAAAAGAAACATGATTCAGAACGTAACATGTTCGTGCCAGATGTCAGCCTTAAGCTAGCCCATCCTAGCCACCCTAACCCAGCCGCAGGGAACCAGTTTCCAGAGGTCTGAAATAGCCACAGTGGCTGATGTCTTGGCATTTTTGAGTGGGTTCTTGTCAGAACTGGTGACATTTCTCTAGATGTGCACTGATTCTATATTATTTTAAAAGGGGAAAATGAGTTCAAGTACGTCCTTGTTTGGGCAGATTCTTAATATTTCATTAAGTTTTAAATTTATTTAAAATGGGTTTTTCAATCCTATTTAAACAGTTGGAAGAAGCATGCGCCCTTGTAGCTTGACTTTTAAACATTTGAATGAAGCTTCACGACCCTTGTAGTATTACCCTTTGCAAATGGGAACATACTTCAGTTGATGAGTTCCACATAGCATGGCCTCTCCCAAGAGCTCCAGGGCGGGAGAATGAGCCAGAAAGATCAGTGTAAGGAACCTGAGTCAGGAGGTTGGGTCTGTGGGAGTTTTGGGGACAGGGGAAGCACTCCAGAAGGGAGAGACCTGGTTTGGGGAAGGGTCTTCTTCCTTTCCCCACCTAGTGAAGGGAATGAATAGAAAAGAGTCCTCTTTTCCACAAGTCCGTTCTACCTTATGGTGCCAATTCCCATGTCATCAGAACACCCACATGGCTGGCTGTCCATTTTCTGTTTTTTAATGTTTTCATGTTTCTAGTTTGATGCTGCACCGTATTGTGTAGTAGGGGTCAAATGTGTAGTGTGTGGGAGTTGGCTGACTTAAGTTCTGTTGGCTGGGTTCATCTGTCACCTTTTAAACCAACGTCATCACAACATTTGGGGATGTTGTACATTTGATGTTACTTCAGCTTTCTAAATACCTTGCAGATCTTAGAGTTCATGTGCAGGAGAAGCTAAGACCTTGTTATTGCGTCGGTCAACTGTAGTGATTGTCAAACTTTATGGTGAATCAGAAACACTTGGTGGGTTTGTGACATGCAGATTTCCAGGAGATTCTGCATTTATCGTTTAAAATGTAGGTCTTTTAGAGGAGATTTGCCCTAAATCTGGGTAAGTCCCCAGGTGATTCTAATGCAGAAGCGCCCCAGGCCAAACTTGAAGAGATGCTTTCCTCATGAATTCCAGAAGGCATTGGGCCTATCAGCTTGCTGTGATTGACCCAGTTTTCATTGACCTACTGCCTAAGGATGTAGCCCCTTGTTTTCTACTCTGCATGAGACTGAGAAATTTCTCATCTTTTGCATCGAGAGTTAAATTTTAGTATTTCATTGTGTTTTTGGAGAATACAGAAATGCTGATGCAAACCAGTTTTTAACAGAGGCCCATCAACCCCTGGTCTGCACTTGCTAATGACTTAAGGGGCTGTCCATCACAAAGCAGGATCTACTTTGCTGACTTAGGAACACCCCCGTATCTTAGAATACTCCTCTATGGTTAACGGGCCCAGAAACTGAAATGGCCTTGTGAATAGTTCATTGTCCAATCCACTAAGGACAAGTAAAAATTTATATTGGATGAGAGTGGTCAAGAAATGTGATTTCATTAGTTTTATTATCTGTTTACTTCCTCTGGGGAAGGTAGACTGATAAAAATATATGGGCTGGTAAATTTTTGGTACATTAATTGCCAGCTGCATGACAAAATTTAGTTTTTGGCCACAATCTGACATTGTTAGTGGAATTTTACCCCAGCAGGGTCTGTGGGCTCCCTTTTCATCTTGCTGTGACTGCAATTTTATGCTGAGAAGTACAAAGTTTAAATACCGTATTCTAGTAATGCCAAAGACATGAAGCTTTTTAATATATCTTATTTAGAGAGAGTAAAATAATGTTTTTTGTTTAGCTCAGAAATAGTTGAAAGACAATAGGTGATTCATTTGAAGGACATTTAAATTATTTAATTTTGGGTTACGTGGATTTTTCACCATACTTCACAATGGAAAAAGAAATGTTAGATCCACAAAATAGGTGCCGTGATTCATAATGATTTTAGATGTTTGGTAAACTTAGTCCCATGGTATACTTTTGGACAGTGTTACAAGTTAAAATTTGAGAACAGTTTCCAATATACTGATTTGGAAGCTTCTAGATGTGGGAAGTGGGTTCACATATATTAATTACCCTTAGGTATTAAGAGTACTGGGGCTAGGGGGACCTGGGTGGCTCAGTGGGTTAAAACTTCTGCCTTTGGCCCAGGTCATGATCCCAGGGTCCTTGGATTGAGCCCCGCATTGGGCTCTCTGCTCAACAGGGAGCCTGCTTCCCCCCCACTCTCTGCCTGCCTCTCCGCCTACTTGTGATCTGTGTCTGTCAAATAAATAAATAAAATTAAAAAAAAAAAAAAGTACTGGGGCTAGAGTTTTGCTTGAGCCATCCCAGAAAGTAAAAAATTCTGGCATTGGGTGAGCTGAAGACCTCACTGGGAAAATGTCTTTTCATGTATCGCCTCTCAGTGGTCCTCTTCTTGAGTTTTTTGAGTGTCTCAATTCGCCCCTGAGACACACCATACTTCCACTGGTGGTGACTTCTCGCCATGGTACTGCCTCAAAAGGGGTGACAGACTCACAGTAGGATGTCCCTGTTCTTCCTCCCCCTGCTGAGAAACACTACCCCCAAACTTCCCAGACGCCACAGTTGCGATAAAACCTGAATGTGTGTGAATGAGGCCACGTCGTCAGCTTCACCTTTACCTTAAGAGTTTCACCTTCATCTTAAGGGTTTCACTTTCCATTGCTCACTTTTTAGAGAGAAGCGAATTTGTCACTGTGGATTTGAATGAGAAGTGGGAGGTTTTAGAAATCATTTGAGTACAAAGTGGTCTAAATATTTGGTTTTCTGCATTTTTTCTCAAAGTGCTTATTGTGGAACCCAGCTCACGTGAGAAGTTCTAGGGAAGGCAAGTTGGAGAACAGGACGGTCACATGTGTTGGATAAACCCTTTGTGTGGCTCTATTGTGTCCCAAATTTCTCTTGGCCATGGCCAAACTATATGTTTCACTATATGAAACACCTATTAACACTGTGTGATGATGCTCTATAACTATTAGTTGAATGCCAGCCTCTGATTTTCTAGCCAACAATCCATCATGGACAAAAAGGCAAAGACCCATTTCTAAACTCAGATGTTCTTCCAACTTACAGCAATGTCTAGTTTTCTTAAATTGTGTGGGAGAAAGAAAATAAAATTTATTTGTTATAATAAAGTCCTATTTCCCCCTTGATTTGGTTATGTTTCACCTATCACACGGCAAACGTGTTTGTCGTAAGAAAAAGATTGCTACACATCTGTGCGTTGTTAAATCATTCTGTGGCTATTTCTTTTGTCCTGATACATATAGAATGAATGATGCTTTAGGGGCTGGGCATAAGAGAAGTGAGGAAAACCCAACTCACTTGCATGGAGGAATGTGCTGATGGTCAGTGGGAAAAGGGATGAGGTCAGATAGTGGGGAGTACGCTAAAGGGAATAAGCCTGGTGGAGAAATGGAGGTGGGAGGCACAGGGCAGAGGAGATCGGATGGCCACTCTGAGAAGCTGACAGCTGAGGAGGGCTTCAGTGGGTAAAAGGGTCCCACTTTGCCAGCACGTTGTGAGGCTGGTGTTTTGGGTTGATGTGGCATATATGCAAAGGCCCCAAGTCCAGGAGGCACTTGTCCTGTCGGAAGTATGGAAATCAAGCCACTCATCCCTGAAACAACCCTGAAACATATTAACTCTAGAAAATGTATGGGTCACTTGACTTGAACAATTCTGGAATTTCTCCTGGATGTTCTCCCCGGGAGATTGTGCAAGAGGTTTTCCTCTGGCCTCTTGGTATTTGTATGAATGCTTCGACTCTGCAATAGATGTATTTCAGACAAAGAGTTGCCACACCCATTCTTTTCACTCAGGGCAACAGATTTCTAAAATTGGCTTAATTCTGGCCTCCTGTAGAGCGTGGAACAAGAAACCTCAAAGATAATTTAATCCAGCCTCTCGAAAATGTGTTTGATGTTGGAAAATGCACATTTTCAGGCCCGGATGGACAGATGCAGAAAACCTTGGGCGGGAAAAGTAGTTCTTGAGTTTTAAATTTTAAACAAAAGCCCCAAGTGATTTTTAATATAAGGGAGTTTAAAAAACACTGGTCTATTCCAACCATTCTTTTTTTTCCCCCCACATTTGGAAAAATGTTCCCAAATAGTATGAAGAATTCCCAGGTATTGGGGTGTCTGACTGGCTCAGTTGATAGAGCACAGTTCTTGATGTCAGGGTTGTAGGTTTGTGCCCCATGTTGAGAGTATAGATTACTTAAAAATAAAATCTTAATGAAAAAGAGACTTGTCAAGTACTTTTCATCCTTCCCCCTTTGGCAATTTCTATAACTCTCTTCTCCAACAGTGAGAAACATGGCTCTTCTTATCGCAATGTATTATTTCCTCAGTCTTAGAATGTACAGCACGTCATTTCAGAATTACCAACCCATGTCTGCAAAAAGGCTTACTAATTAGAATTCGATATGTTTCAGGTTCTTTTTGTCTTGAGCCTGAGGGCATATGGTCTCAATAGTCTAAATTACTTGGGTTAGTTATGGCCCATTTATGTGTATGTTATTCATTTGAAATATGGTTTAGATCATTTGTTTCTTTTTGTATCAATTTTACAAGCCTCCCATGCTACCCCCCCAAACTAAGCTTGCTGATTTTATTGTCTTTTGAGTCTGTAAAACATTAACATCCAGTCATTCATTTTCAGGCCTGGGGAGAGTCCCAGGGCCAGTGGATGTGAGATGATGCTGCCACAGCTGATGGGAGTCAACAGCTGGGCCTGGAAGAGAGTGTCCCAGTGTTGTGTGTTGGGAGGGCCATAGGCGTCCTGTCTTCATTGTACCACCCTCCCTCAAACACTCTAGGCTGTGGCAGTATCTGGTCACTAGTAGTTATATGGTTCCCACAGCTGGACTCGCGTAGCTAGGTATTTGAGTTAATTATGGTTCCCATCAGCTGAAGTGTTAGCCTCTCCCCTGTGTTTTGCATAGGACCCTCTCAGTCCAGTTTAGCAGTTTCTTATAAAGTCAAACTGACACTTATGATGAACCCAACCATCCCACCAAGAGAAATGAAAATCCCTATCTTCTTAAAGACCTCTATGCAGATAATTAGACCGTAATTGCCAAAGAGTAGGAAGAGCCTAATTGTCCATCAGCTGGTGGATGGATAAACTGTCATGCGTTCATACAAGGGATTACTACTCAGCAGTAAAAAGGGAACATGTTGCTGATACGTGCAACGCATGTGTGAATCTCCAAAGCATTTTGCCCAGCTAGAGAAGAGGCCTTCTGAAAAAGAGGAAACTCTAAAGGAGGAAGTCAGGAAAGTGGTTGCTGAGGGCTGGGGGTATAGGAAGGTGATGACCACAAAGGGGTAGCACAAAGAAGGCTTTGAAGTGTTGGGGGTATTACACATCTGACAGTGACGATGGCTACAGGGTGCTGTGTTTGTCAAATACATAACATACACTGCACAAGTGAAAAGAGTAGATTTTACTGGACCTAAATTATACTCCATAACTTGACTTTAGTAGAAAACTCCGTTCTACTACCTCTCTCTACTACCGTTATCCCTGGTGTGGATCTCTAAGGGAAAGTGCAAATCTTTTACTGGCTATGGGGAACCCTTTGGGGGTAGAGATAAGAATGTGTTAGGTGGGGGCGCCTGGGTGGCTCAGTGGGTTGGAGCCTCTGCCTTTGGCTTGGGTCATGATCTCAGGGTTCTGGGACCGAGACCCACGTCGGGCTCTCTGCTCAGTGGGGAGCCTGCTTCCCCCTCTGTCTCTGCCCGCCTCTCTGCCTACTTGTGATCTCTGTCAAATAAATAAAATCATTAAAAAAAGAAAAACGTGTTAGGTGTGAGATGCCTGTTTTTTTGTTTGTTTTTACCTTTTTTCCCCTAAGAAAATAAGCTTTAGTATGGATAGAGGTGAGGAAGAAGAAACTGGCCAGAAGAAAAGCTGGAGTGGGGGACTTCACTTAAATAGTGGGCTATTATTTACCTGGGTCCTCAGCTGGGATGGATTTGTCCATTCCTTCCAAACATTTACAAGAGGGCCTCCATTGCTGGGCGCTGGGGTGCAACAGCGCCACCTTGCGAGGCTGTGGGGATAAGCCGGTAAAGGATGCCATAAGGAAGAGTGACCAAACTGGGATGGGAGATCTGGAGCAAAGCAACAGGTGTTCGCAGGGTGCAGGGGACTGGGGGTGTGGAGTAGGGATCCAGCATCCAGTGCCAGGTCATTGATGAGGATCTGCTGAGAACTGAGAGTAAGAAGGCAGTGTCAGAGGAAAGAAGGTTGGCTACATAAGCCCAGGGTACTGAAGGGCCATGTGCCTGGAGGGGCAATGGTAAGTGATGAGCTTGGAGAGGAAGAGCCTCGGGGCCCTGTGGGGGTTGCCCAGCCCTGGGGAGCTATTGCGGTGCTACGGGTAGGAGGGTGATGTGACCAGATCTGTGGTTTACAAGTGGCCTGGGAGGGTAGCCACAGAGAAGCCTGTTTGGTTACTGTTGCAGTCATCCAGACAAGACATGGTAGGGGCCAAGGGAATGGAGAGAAGTGGATGGAGAGTTTCGAAGGCTATTTAATAGAGCTGTCAAGATGGGGTGAGTGGATGTTGGAATAGAAGGAGAGGCAAAAGTCAAAGATGGTACCAGGGACCCTGGCTTGGGTGACTGGGTAGACGATGATACCATCCACTGAGGGGCAGCAGGTTCAGGGGAAGATATTAGGGTGTGGTAGGTATGACACCCAAGTGGGTGCTGTGGGACACCCAAATGGAGAAGTGACGGCAGCTGGGTCTGTAGCTGTATGTGAAGACATTGGAGTGACCAGGAGCGCCCGAGGAGACGTCTCAGCTAGCAACCAGGTCAAAACCCTAAGCTACAACATTGAAGGTGTCAGGTCCGTAAATCAAAGGAATGAGACTGATACAAAGCGAAAGTCAAGCAAAGTTTTATTTCATGCCCAGCATCGAGAATCAAACTGACCGTTCAGGGCTGCCTCAGAGAGGGTGACCCCTCCCAGCCTCACAGACTAACTTTTATAGAGCAAAGGCCATGTGGTTGAACCTGGCCACACACAGGTGGCCAATGAGATTGCAACACACAGAGAAAGCTGCACAGTCATGCTTGGTCACACATGGGTGGCCAATTGAATTACAATTCACCCCATAGTAGCTATTTGAATTAGCCTAGCTCCTTGGTCAGAATTGATGCCCAAAAGGCAGGGCCCACACTCCTTGGTAGGGGGTGCCTAAATATCTCCCATTTAGGGAGACAATATGAGTACTCCACTGATTGGATGACTCCACCTGATCCGACTCATCCCTGCATTCAGGCTCTGTTTTCTCCACCTGACCTGACCCACCCTTGTATTTGGGCTCTATTATCAGTTCCCCTGGCGGGGGGGGGGGGGGTGGTCAGTTTAAGTTTTACTGCATAAACAACAAAATGGCTGTTAAGCCAAGGTGAAGCTGCTATGGCTAAATAGGCCCTTACAAATGGACAAAAAACAAGAAATGCCAAAAATGAACAATACACCTCATAAATTCTGAGAAAGAGGGGCTTAGAGACCTAGAAGGAAAAAGGGGGGGGCATGGGAAAAGGAAGAAAATATTTTTAGTGTTGTTGAGAGGTCCAGGAGGATCAATTTGGTTTAGTATCAAGGAGGTGATGGTCTCAGTGAGAAGAGTTCCAATGGAGAGACTGAGGCCAAGCCAGACTGCAGGGTAACTAAGAGGTAAGTAGCCAGCAGCCATGCCTAATTCCTAAATAATACAAATCTCAACTGCCATTTAATAACAGTTCTGATGGCTTAAAGACTCATCTATTAAAAAGCAATTAGGTCATTAGGAAAAAAATTGTTATGTAGAACAATATGGGCCAAGGATATGAAATTATGTCCATTTAACTGGTGCCGTTTAGGAGAGGGGAGCAGATGCCTCTGAGAGCACAGATTAGATGCATATTTGATTGCCGTCCATTTAGGGGCAAACTGATGTGTTTAAAATCTGTTCATCGGATTAAAGAGTTGTTATGGATATTGTTCCTGAAGGGCAAGGACCAAACTTTATTCATCCCTGTATGCTGTCAAACAAATTCAACTGAGTAAAAGATCAACTTGGCTTTTTAAGGTGAACAGCAGCATCCTGTCTAGCAAACAAAGACCTGCTCCCGAGAGCTGTACAGAAGTAAAGGTTTTTGTAGGAAGGAGGGTGGGAAAAGGAAATCATTACTGAAAGAAGAGATAGGATTGTTTCAGGCCAGGTCACCTTCCCTCAGGGAGAAGGGCAGGGGGGGTTCTTCGAGGATCATCTCATCTGCCAGTCGTGGGGGGCAGGGAGCAGGGGGAGGGGGAGATGGAGATGACGTCACCCGTGCTGAGACGGGAAAGCTCCTGACCGACCGGTTCAGACTATGTTTTGGGGCGAAGTAGAAACTGTACCTAGTAAGAGAGTAGGGCCCGGTTTGGTGACTCGGCCTAGCATGAGGGACTCCATTTTGGGCCGGTGGTTTTCTTTTAAACAACGCCCAGGATCAAACATTAATAATTTCATAACACAACGTGTTATGTACGAAAGAGCTGGAGGAACCTGAGAAGGAGAACCCAGGAAAGGAGAAGGAGAGAACGAAATCCAATATGATGTGATGATGTGGAAGCCAGGGAGGGAGTGAGAGATGCAGGGCACAGGACAAGAATAGGACACTCCCGTCCTGGAACACCTGTGACCTCTTGAGTCGACCCTGGACTTGTCCTTCCATTGGCCTTCTTGTGCTGTAGGAAAAGAAACCCTCAGTTTTCTCCTGGGAAAGTGGACGGGGTTGGATTTTATTACGTCTGAGGTCCGGGTTTCAGCCCTGCAGCCCTGCAGCCCTGCATCCCGGACGCCCCGCGCTCCAGGCGGTCGCCTAGGAGACCAGCAAGGTTTCCGGCCGAGCAGTTATTTCCTCTGAGGCCCCGCCTTTTTTCCCGCGGGCGGGCGCTGATTGGCCCGTATAAAAAAGCGCCGGGCGCGAGCTCACCTGAGCTCGCGGTGCGTTTGCCGGCAATTCGGAGCGTCGCGCCTCAGTTTTCCGCGACCAGTTCCTCGGCCCGCCGCCCGCCACCCTCACCGGCCCGCCGCCCGCCACCCTCACCAGCCCGCCGGCTCGAGCCCGGCGCCCCGCTCGCGCATCCCGGCAGCACGGAGCCCGCTGTCATGAAGCCAGCGTGAGTACCGGACCACGGGGCAGGGGCCGGCGTCTCCTCGGTCTGCACCGAGTCCCCTGCTGTCCGGACTGCGGCCTCCAAAGTGGAAGCTCCCGCGTGGGCCGCTAAGGAGAGCCTGGCTGGCGGGGACCGGTCCGCGGCGCGCCCTCCACGTCCCCACCTCCCCTCACGCTGGAGTCCGGCGTCCCGCTCCGGGCCTCCAAAGAGCAGAAAAGGCCAGCCCACGTCGGGGGAAACCAGGAGCCCAGAGCCTGGTGGGCTGCCGTCAGCTCGGGTCCCACCCACCTGGCTCCGGTGCCGCCCCCAGCCCTTAACGAAGTGGCCTTTTCCCGCCCGACCACCGGCGTTTCCAGGTTGCACTCTGACGCTGGTGGTGCGGACGGGGGCTGTGCCCTGGTGTTGCTGGCGCCGGGCGGCCTCCGTCCCTGGAGGGCCCTGGCCCCCCGCGAGCGCGGCGTGCTCTTCCGAGCTTTAAAAACAACAACAACAACTAAGGAAACGCGCCATGATATTTTGTACTGGAAACTTGTTTGTTTCATTTCGGGCCGTGTTGCGAAAATATTTTAATAATCTAAAGTCCACGCCAATAATTACACTCAATTTTACTGTGAAATGTTTATCTGCACTGTAGATAAATGTGGGGTTTGCCTTGGAGGGAAGCCGCATGCTTTCGTGAAATTGGTGAAGTCAAAATATCTTTTTATTTTGATTCCAAGAGAGCAAGAAATTGCAGGTTGGCGACTAAGTTTTCTTTGGGGACAAAGGATGATAAACTTGGAGAAAACAATTGTTCCTTAAAAGCGTAGATAGATCTTGATGAAAGAATCAAGTGGGATTTTCCCCACCTGCTTTTTTATCATTTGGTGAAGTCAGTCTGCCTGGGCAATGGCTGTTGGAGCGGTGTGTGTGTGTGTTTGTGCGCGTATATAAATGCTTTCAAGATAAGCGTGGTCAATTACCTATAGATTTTTCAAACTTACAGTGCTTCACTTTCTGTATAGTCCTTCCAGAAAAAACGCAAGCTATTTTAAATATAGAACTATTACCTAGTATTGAAACCATTTCCTGAAACCAGTCTTGCTTACTTTTGCTTCGTGTGCCACATATTTTCTTCTAATGCAGCTTATTCTTATGTTACTTGGGGTGTAATGTTTTGGAACTGCTAAGGGAGAACTTTATAAATCCTAGGAAGGTTGTCTCTATATGAATTATAGGTGAGGTTTTTTATGTTGTTTTGAACTGAATGTTTTTTAACCTATGACCAGGTGGACTAAGACACCCAGGAAACTTTAAGGAAGAAAGGATCCCAAACAAGTCTTAGAGATCCAGTTGGGGTAAGGTCTACCTATAAATTTGTGTGTGTGTGTGTGTGTTTTCTTCAGTCCTTTTCTGTCTTCTGTGTATGCTTGGAAGAGATGGAGATGTGGAAGCATAGTCAGAGAACATTTGGTGAAATAGGTAAGGCTGGTTCCAGCTTTAAAATTTTGTTTCTATGTGGGATTCATTAGTCCAGTAAAATGAAGTTTTTGGTTGTCAACTGTATAACTTCTGTAACTAATTATAATTTGAAAACTTAGATAATGAAGAATATTCTTCACCTGTCCTGGAGAATTCTTCCTGCTTTCTCAGAAGGCAGGGAACTTTCTGCTTGGATGAGCATTCTCTCCCATCTTCAGGGCTGTTAAACAGTAAATGATGACTCGCTTCATAAAGACGCTGGTGTAGAACAGTTTGATTCAGTCCAATAACTAATCATAATTGCATGTATTTCACGAGTTTCAGGCTTTTAGAGGCAGATGGCAAATAAGAGAAGGTTGGTTTATTCTGGGATATTTTTCTCTCTCTCCACTGGCACTGGAATGTGTCTCTTGTTCTAAGTTGAGGGAACCAGGTACTTTGCACATACATCTGAACAGTTTTTCCTTAACCCTATCACTAATGAAGAAGCCGTGTTTTGGATGTTGTGGTCATTTATTTGTATATTATTCTTATTTGTATATATGTATATGTTATATTTATTTGTATATTAAGTGTTAAGCGGCCAAATTTTATTTGACATCCAGTTTCAAAGAATTCTAACAGCTTTTCAAATAATTCTCATCGTATGATAATATTAATTTTAGAGATCTTTGTATTAGTTGTTGTATACAGATTTATTCAACTGGTACCAGTATAATAGTGAAGAGAAGCTGTGTGATTTGGTGCTTTTGTTATCCCGTTTATTTTAATTGCATGTGTATTTAAAATCCCTTGATTTTAATCCTGATACATCTGTTTACATCTGACACTTTCTGGTAGCAAGTTTTGGTTTTCATAGCATTAAGTTCATATAAGTCTCTTCTGTTGAGAGACCAAGTGTCAGATGAATGAATGGGAAGCTTAAATGAAAAGTAGTCAACTTTTGTTCTGGAAGCCCCTTCCTGTAATTTCAGGTGTACTGTAGGGCGTGCCTATTGAGCCTTCCTGATCAAGTGTGCTGCGTAAGTGATCATAATACAACTGTTCAGCTTCATACTCCTGAGGGTTACAGACTCAACCAAAATGGAGACTATGAGGAGGTAATTCCCATTGGAACCAAGCCATTTATACTTGAGATGTTCTCTCCTGAAGGGCTTTAACATTTTTTACGTATAACACAATTCACGTTTCCACTTTTTTGAAAAAATTGTTTACTTCCCTATAACCACCAGATATAAAGTGTGGCTAGGCATACGTTTGGTTTTTGAGTTTAGAGGATTGCTTTTTATGAGTTAATTTCTTGTACTAGATTATTTATTTTAGGTTAGGGATCATTTAATGAATGATTGTGCTGTGTAGCTATACACAAAGACACATACACATAGATATAATTTCATGTGCAGATTAGCAGTAGGCATTGTGTATTTGTATGAAGTGTTATTTTTAATAAAATCTTGAGCAAAGTGAGTTCAGTTCAGTTCAACATACGTTACATGAAAGCTGCAGGGCAGGAGATTTTTAAAAATGAGTAAGGCACAATCCTTGCCTTTACAGCTGAGTTAGGGGCACAGAAGGAAGACAGACTGGTGTGCTGAAAGAGATGGACTATGGGAAGGCAGGAGGAAGCAGTGATTCAGGCTTTTGTCTCTACTTTCCAGCGGCCTTTCACTCTTGTGCACCCTGCTCTTGCAGGCTTGTCAGAAGCCTACCAGGGGGCTCTGGACTGCTCATATTAGATGGACATCTCTTGTCCTCATAATCTGTTTCTTAGCAGGACTGTCCTTCCTGAAGCCCTCTTCTGTGTCCTGTCCAAGTCTTCATGTTCTTGGCTCTCACAGGCCCCTCTTTGTGGCCTCCTCTTCCTTTTCCAACCTCTCAGTACTGGGGTCGGCTATACCAGGGCGCTCTTCTCTACACTTTCCCGTGGCTTTAAATGTTGGTTATACAGTGATTCTGGAGGGTCTTTTTAATCTTCTGTCGAACCCTTTACTCAGCTCTAAATTTGAACATCCACTGGATGTCATATATGCATCTCAAATTCTGTGTGTCGAAAAGAACTCTTCTTTCCCCACTCTAAATCATTTCCTCCCTTGTCTTCTCTCAATAAATGGTGGCACCATGTGTGCTCATAATGCCATTCATTCACCAGTACATTCTATCCGTTCTGCTCCAATGTGAAACTGTCCTTTTGTTTCTATCTCTACTGCTCCCACTCATCTTAGCCGTGCTTAGCCAGGACTAGTGATTCTCAAATGATCTGTGGTGAAGGAACAGCTTTTTAAATTTTCAGTGCATCATGACCAATAATTTCGTGCTGTAGCTTTGCCATCTGAATTAGACCACAGAGAAGTGGTTTGATAATCTGTTCAATGAAATGAGCCCAGTGATGTCATACTGGGATGTGGCAGCCATGTCAAATGGCTACAAAAGTTTCTAAACTTACTCCAGATTCTCTAATTCTCTCCTCCTAGACAGGAAACAAAACAGTTCTCAGAGGGGTGCTGGTTTGCTGACCATACTTGAAATCTAACTGGACTGCTTGCTTCTGATCTGAATCTT
This sequence comes from Mustela putorius furo, assembly GCF_011764305.1. Taxonomy (NCBI): domain Eukaryota; kingdom Metazoa; phylum Chordata; class Mammalia; order Carnivora; family Mustelidae; genus Mustela; species Mustela putorius. The sequence goes on from NW_025422045.1 coordinate 12,505,705, forward strand.
ATTCTCCATTTTCCACAGAGCCACCAGAGAGATCTTTTAAAGTGTAAATCTGATCTGGCCAGTTTCCTGTTTAAAATTTTTCAAGGCATAAAGTCTTTAAACGAGCAAGATCCTGCTTAATTTGTCTCCTGTTTGTCCACAGTCATCTATTGCTAGCCATCCAGTCCTTTGAGTTCCTTGGATAAGCCGGGATCCTGCTTCAGGGCAGTGCTCTTGGTGTAGACTTTTCTTTCTCCTGGCTCTTAGCACAGATGGCTCCTCATCTATGGATTTCAGCTAAAACATCACCTCCTCACAGTGTCAGATCTACCTTATCAGAAGTGGCACCCTTCCCTCCTTCTGTCCTGGTCTGCCCTTTATGTGCTTCCTTGATAGCACTTAGCACACATCAAGAGATTTGTCTCTTTTCCCTGCTATAATGTAAGCTTCAGGGGGATATGCACCTTATCTGTCCTGTTCCCCTTTCAATGAATATGGATGAAGCACGAATGAATAGTCTGGGAAGGCTTCATGGAGGAGTGGGCTTCATAGATGTCAAATAATTGAGAACTGCCTTACTGTGAAGAACTTCATTTCTCTATAAGATTTCTCTGTTAGATTAATCTCCTATGTATAAGTACATCCCCACCAGAAATCTTGGTGGGGATTAGCAGTTCTCACCGCCTTGTCACAGAAGGCAGTGCTGGCCTGGAAATGGTTGGGATACCAGTCAGCACCGGAGGATTGGGTAAGTTCCTCCTCTGGGTCTTGGTTTTCTTATTAGTAAGAAGGGATTTGTTCACAAGAACTTGGAGGTCATCTGACTGATCTATCAGCACTATTTTATGTGTATCCTTTCCGTTCTAAGATTCTTTATTCTTCTTGTGAACTCTATAGCTGTTTTACAGGGTTGGGGTAAAACCTTCCACGAAGTAAGAGTTAGCCTAGCTAAAGTAGGTGTGTGATCTTTTAACAAGTTATAAAATGAGCATAATAATTAATAGTATGTAATTGAAGGTAAGAATGAAATGATTCGCTGCCAGGCTAAGGCTAGCACATGTTGTGTTAGTGTATGTTTGAGTACTAATCTATACATGTCCCCTTTGTGGGGGGACAAAACTGCTAATTTTAAAAACCTAAGGTTCATGATAGTGATATCTGTACAGGTTGAATGTAAGGACAAGGGTATAAAACAGAAAAGAGGGTACTACTTGACAAAGGCTATAATCCACAATAAATTCTAGTGAATGCTCATGTAACAACAATGCTCATGTACTGACATTCGTGAAACAAAAGCTGTGACATTCAGGAAGGTTACAGAAATAATTGCAATGTCTGTAATTCAGAAAAACTAAAAAATAACAAAGACAGAAATAATTGAACTCCAGCCTCTGGACAAAAAGGACAATTTAGTTTACATGAAAATATATTCATATATACCTCAGTCCCCAATCAAATTTTCCAAGTAGGAGTTTGGTAATATTTTTGGTAATAGTGTTATAATAATCATATATTGATAGAGATTTGATAATTGAAGTACTGATTTTTTTTAAGGGTCACCATTAAAATTTATTTCCTAGACAAACTCAGATGAGATTATATTTACAGGTCATTTCTGATTTTAAGACAGTACACCAAATAACTTGATTTTATGCTGCTATGGCATTTTAAAAGAGCAAGTGGTAAATTAGTATATGGAGTAATGTTTGATGATTTTCACAAGTCTGTGACTGAGTCATGATGATTTTGATCTTTGCTGCCCCAAATCAGCCTGGGTCTGTGAAGCATTAGTGGACTTTAAACTTCTACATTTTGTTTATAAGGGGTATAACTTGAATTATGTCATGACTTTAAGGGTTCCAAGTTTAAAGACTTCATTTTTGGGGGGGCGTTGTCTAGATCTTAAATGTTCACTAAGAAACATCTGAATACATTTAAACAGATGTGTTTCTAGCTTAGAGTGAAGTTCCATTCCTATGCTTTTAATTTTTTTCCTTCTTCACAGACTCTGTATTCATTTAAACAAGTATTTGGCATTCATCCCACCCAGAAGGAGCTCTTTGATGTTGTGGCTAATCCCTTGGTAGTGAACCTCATTCATGGCAAAAATGATAGGATTATTGAAGCTTTTGTTACATTTTCTTTTTTGTCCCCCTCTGAAAAAACTTTTTTGGTACTTATATATTTGTTTATGTTTGGCCTTGAATTCAGATTTGTTAGGGTGGTATAAAACCTACTTTTTAAAATATTTTATTTTTATTTAAGTAGGCTCCAGCCTGGGCGTGGAGCCAAATGAGGGGCTTGAGCTCACCATCCTGAGATCAAGACCTGAGCTGAGATAAAAACTCGAAGCATTACCAACTGAGCCACCTAGGCGCCCATACAGCCTTCTTTTTGAGCTGGTTAATTTTAAGTGTTTCTTAATACAGTGAAGAAATATTTAAAGTGGAGGACTTTTTTTTTTTTTAATTTATTTATTTGACAGACAGAGCTCACAAATAGAGAGGCAGGCAGAGAGAGAGAGGAGGAAGCAGGCTCCCCGCCAAGCAGAGAGTCCAATGTGGGACTTGATCCCAGAACTCTGGGATCATGACCTGAGCTGAAGGCAGAGGCTTTAACCCACTGAGCCACCCAGGTGCCCCAAAAGTGGAGGACTTTTAAGATATAACCCAGTGTGACCTTCAACATATAAGTCCATGTGACTTGCTACATTGTAGGTCTCCTTTTCACATATGGTGTGACAGGAAGTGGAAAAACTCACACAATGACTGGTTCTCCAGGAGAAGGAGGTCTGCTTCCTCGTTGTTTGGACATGATCTTTAACAGTATAGGGTCATTTCAAGCAATACAATATGTAAGTGTAATTTTTTTTTTTTTTGGAGTTGTGACTGTATCACTTGAGGGCATAGGGCAAGAGACCTGTGGATACAGTAGTGTTAAAGGAAAACTAATACACTGGTTACATTCTGAAACCTTAAGTAGTAAATGTTTCTTATGTCTTAAGGAAATGTCCTATGTCATAAATATTCTTACGTCTTAAATATGTCTTAAAAATAATAAAAAGGTTTCTTATGTCTTAAATATGTTTTAAAAAAACTAAGCTAAACTCTTAAAAAAATCATGGTCTGATTTTTACCCCCACTTCAGGTTTTTAAATCTAATGACAGGAATAGCATGGATAACCAGTGTGAAGTTGATGCCTTGTTAGAACGGCAGAAAAGAGAAGCCATGCCCAATCCAAAGACTCCCTCTAGCAAGTAATTACATTCAGTGTGACACTGGCCTAAGGGGAACTCTGTCTGATGGCTTTCTCAGGCATAGGGGATGACGAACATGAAGGGGAGCTGGTCTGACAGTTGACTGTAGTGAGATCAAAGTTGAGGAATGTTCTTCATTAAGTTTATTTGCTTAGTTCTGTTAGGTTTTGAGCACACAGTCCTTGAAATACTATTTAGAGAAGGTGCCACTTTGGGTGGAAGAGGGTAGAAAAGCTGTGTGTCTGGGAGGAGATGGCAGGTTCTGTTGGCTCACTACAAGTATGAATAGACTGCTTGCAGTGACAGGTCATTTAACTTAAATCTTTTAGTTTCCCCTTGGGATCGTTTACTTTTGATGCTGACTCCGTAAGAACAGACTTTTTGGCTTTTTCCTTTTTTCAGACGACAAGTAGAACCAGAGTTTGCAGATATGATAAATGTATAAGAATTCTGCAAAGCAGAAGAGGTTGATGAAGATAGTGTCTATGGTATATTTGTCTCTTGTATCGAAATATATAGTAATTACATTTATGATCTATTGGGAGAGGTGCCGTTTGATCCCATAAAGCCTAAGTAAGTAGCAAAGAGAGTCCCTTGTCAGCTGCTTAACCTTGGGGAAGTCACTTTACCTCAGTGAGCCTTAGTTTTCTCAGTGATAAAAGGTGATAATGCCTTTGTTTTCCCAATGAAATATGATGTGCATATATTTCATACACATAATATGCATAATATATCATGCAGTTGGTGTTCAATGCATAGTTTTATTCTTAATCAGATATGCAGCTATATTAGGGAACCAGTGGGTTAAGGCATCTAAGGAGAAGAGAGACCTGAATCCTCATCTTAGACATACTTTTGAGAACTCTTGGCCTTGGGGCTGTATTTTGAGAAACACTGTAATTGTGCAAGGAAGTGTCCTATGCATGTGAGTTCCCTGGAGTTATTTTTCAAGAACCTAACGCTTCATGTTGGGAGTTTGTAGCCATGTTAACCATCTACAGTTGGTGATCGCTATAGAGCGGAGCCCAAAGCTGTTGTCTGTACAACCGATACAGATCTGTCATCACTGATTAATGTGAAGTGACATCTGTAACATCATTCCACCAGAGTTAAAAGACAACTCCTTAGATTTCCTTGGGTCTTCCAGCTCAGACTGAAGAGGAATGAACAGCCTGGCCTCACAATCCATGTTTGTGCCAGAGCGGACTCTGGGAGTCTCATGTCCTATTAGTATCTTGTTCTTAAGGTGATGGTTTTTTTTGTTTTTTGTTTTTTTCTTTTTTTAGACAGACAGAGATCACAAGTGGGCAGACAGGCAGGCAGAGAGAGGGGGGAAGCAGGCTCCCCACTGAGCAGAGAGCCTGAGGTGGGGCTTGATCCCAGGACCCCGAGACCATGACCAGAGCTGAAGGCAGAGGCTCAACCCACTGAGCCACCCAGGCACCGCGATGGTTTTGTTCTTAAGCTAAATGCTTATCTTCAATGCTGTCTTTGTTAGGGCCTCTCAGAACATAAATAATATGAAGACTAACTGAACATTATTGGAGAAACAGCTGGATACTTAGAAAACCATTAGACTGAGAACAGGTTTAATAAATTAAGCAATTTATAGATTACTTCCTTTCCCATTTGTTGTGTGTACCCATTTTCCTCAACTTTTTTTTTTTTAAGATTTTATTTATTTATTTGACAGATCACAAGTAGGCAGAGAGGCAGGCGGTGGGGGGCCAGGATGGGGGGGGAGGGGAGCAGGCTGCCTGCTGAGCAGAGAGCCCCATGCAGGGCCAAATCCCAGGACCCTGGGATCATGACCTGGGTCGAAGGCAGAGTCTTTAACCCACTGAGCCACCCAGGCGCCCCTTTCCTCAACTTTTGTGATGATTCAGTGCTACCAATCCATTTCACTTTTTTACACACATGCCACATTTCTGTTTGGTTTGTTCTAAAAGAGATTATTTTCAAAGAAGCCTCTCTTGGTTTTAGTTTTAGAAAAAAGGAAGACCGATAAATGTGCCTTGCTTGCCTTGTAACCTTTCTGGTAACTCTTGAATGAACTCACAGGGTGCATATTTGGCATCGAATTAAGAATTAATTGCTTAGGGTGGTTTTTAACCTTTTTTTTTTTTAAAGTCTTTTTAAATACGATGAAGAAATACTACAAGTAGAGGGTTTTTAAGCACCGACTCATTGTGACTATCACTACTGTGGACTGAGCCCGGCTGCTGTAATAACTTTCACCTTATTCCTTTAGTAAGTGGAACAGTTGCAGCATGCCCATGAGAAACACAGATTTTGTGTATGTGATGACATTGACTCTTTTCTTAAGGAGAAAGGGTGCAGTTATGCCAGTGGTTGGCATCTGTGGCATGTTTGAATGTAGGTGGTTTTTCGTTGGTACTGCGCTGGCTGCTACCTCTGAGCCCCTCCCTGCTGCTTGGGGAATCTGCCCTGTACTGAATGATGGTGGCTGACACACATTTCCACCCCCACTGCTCACAAGACTAAGGCCGAACAGGCGGCACCCTTTCCATCCTTATCCTACTATGCAGTTCAAAACTTGATCAGCCACTTTGAAAAGATTGTCACTCCTGGTGTATACCAAACTCTTTCTGAATTTGTCTTTTGCTGACTCTGATGTGAGAACCAGCTCTGTTCAATTTTTAAAATTAGGGAAATGCTAGATTTTGTGGCTTAACCTGTGCATGTGGTGTTGCTATATGTAATACTGTTTTGTTCTCTACTTGTTTAGTGTTTTGTGTGCTTTATTAGAACACAGTAGAGCAAAGCTTCTAGAACAACCTAGGTTCCTGTGACCCTGTTACAGTAACTAATCCTGACTGTATACCCTTATACTTACCTAAGTTTCCTGGTTTTTTGGAGCTCTTGCCTAGGCCTATTCCCATTGTAAGAATCCATGTCAGGTGGCCTGCCAGTTTAGTCCTAGTCTTAAGTTGAGATATTAGGATCTCATTATTTAGGAGACTGATGTCTTTCTTTCTCACAGACCACCACAATCTAAATTGCTTCGTGAAGATAAGAACCATAACATGTATGTTGCAGGAAGTACAGAAGTACAAGTGAAATCTATTGAAGAGGCTTTCGAAGTTTTCTGGAGAGGTTAGAAACCAAGTTAAAGTTAGGAAAATCTGAAACAATAAATAAAATCCTGACAGTTGCTACTGTAATTTGATGGCAGTACTATTTAGTAGAAAGCATGTATCCTGTAATGACTGAGTTCAGGTTTGATCAATGATGTCTCTGTCATCACAGGCCAGAAAAAGCGATGTATTGCTAACACACATTTGAATCGTGAGTCCAGACATTCTCGTAGCGTATTCAACATTAAATTAGTTTAGACTCCCCTGGATGCAGATGGAGACAGTGTCTTACAGGTAAACTTGCACTGTGTGGAGTTTTTCTTGTTTTAACTGAACTGTTAGTTTTTGGAACTTGAAATAAATCAGGGAAGTTTGACTGCAGTGAAGACTATTCTAGAATTATTAAGTGTGGGTGATGACTTTTTAAAATTGTTCCATTAAAGAGTATAGTTTTGGGAAGCTGGCTATTGAATCTAAGAACCTAGAATTGTGCTGTGAAAAAGGTTTACAAATCTTTATAAATCTCTTTAATAGAGGAGATAAAATGAGTATGGGTCATTATTTTATCTCTGAAGACTCATTTTGTATGTGGGAATTCAGTTAATGGTTTTAAAATGTCAGCGGTTAACTTTCCAGGGTAGATACAGTTTAGGAGATGACAATTCTAAATTGTTCTTCTTTCGGCTGATAGGCCAGTAGGCCTTCCATCTGCAGATCATCTTTTACTGCTGGGCCTGTCATACTACAAGGCTTACATCAATTAGTAAAAGCATTTGCGCCTGAATAGGAATCATTTAATAACTTGTTATTAAAGTGTAATTCCATTTGAACCTCATCATGAAGGTTTCCACATGGCATGATGAGATGGTACGGCAGCATACTGGAAACCACCAGAATTCGAATTCTGAGTCCTATTAATTTGTTAGCTGTCTGACTGTTAAAATCCTCTGTGAGGATTAAAGCAGGCAATGCACGTAGAATTCTTAGGCCAGTGCCTGACTTTATATATAGAGTAGGTACACATACTAGCTAGAAAACGCTTTTAAGTCAAGCCTTCATATATACTTCCTGTCCTTTGAACACATCTAATATTACAAATCAGTTATGTGCCTCTTCATTTTTTATACAATTAGAGTATTATGAAATTTTTCACAATTATAAAATTGTTAAGTATCGGTTATAGAAGAATTTAGGATAGGCCTGTTGTAGAGTCACTACTTAGCAGACACAGATTGAGATCCTGCAGTGAGGTGCTGTGCAGGGTGCTAGAGATGAGACCATTGATTGAGAGGCAGTCCTTGCTTTCACGGGGCTTAGAGTATAATGTGGAAGACCAGACAACAGGCAAGTCATCGAGACTATCATGAGTATACTGAGCTTATGCTTTTAGCAGACTCTTCCACCAAAACCTGTATCCTTTGGCCCTACAGTTTTGTACTGTGCAAATGTGATATTTATAAGACTTAATAATTTGTTGATTGGAATATATTTGAAAAACACTGTAAACCAGTTATACCTAATGTTATTGTATTTACGATCTTCTCTTCAGGAAAAGGAACAAATCACTATAAGTCAGTTGTCCCTGGTATATCTTGCTGGAAGTGAATGAACTAGAGAAAAGCAGAAGGGAACAGATTACATGAAGCTGGTGAGCACAGCATAGTACTGGTTTATTGCTACAACTTCCAAAAACTTGCAATGCAAAAACTTGCAATGCCAGTCTGTCACCTGCTTATTGATAGGTGGTTTAAGCATAAATGTCTTCAGTTTTGATAATCTGAGGTTAAGTTTAGTGGTCATTGCTGTTCCTTTAGTAATGTTGGTTTGGTATCAGTATATTATATATATGGTATATATAATATGTATATATTATGTATACTATAATATACATAATATATGTAACATATATGTGTGTATTCTATGTTATAGTATACTGACTTTTTTTTTTTTTTACAAATTTTTTTTTTTTAAGATTTTATTTATTTATTTGACAGAGAAATCACAAGTAGACGGAGAGGCAGGCAGAGAGAGAGGAAGGGAAGCAGGCTCCCTGCTGAGCAGAGAGCCCGATGTGGGACTCGATCCCAGGACCCTGAGATCATGACCAGAGCTGAAGGCAGCACCCTAACCCACTGAGCCACCCAGGCGCCCCTAGTACACTGACTTCTTGAAGAATGAGGGTAAGTGATTAAAATAAATATAAAGCAAATTATATTCATATTGTATCTATTGCCAGTAAAGCACCACATCCTTAAACTTAAGTGATTTAACAGGTATTCCAACATGCATACTGGTGAAAATTGGCTTCTGGAAATGGGAAAACTTTGAATACAAAAGCAAATTGGAAGGAAATCTATGTTTTGTTTTGTTTTTTTAGTCTTTCATTAGTGTAGCTGTTTATGTTATGGTTTACCCCATAGCATGTACGGAATACGTACTGTGTGCCAGTATTTGAACATTCATTTAGTCTGGGGGTGCATGTGAGGGAAAGTTTAGTGGGGAAGTTCATGTAGTTGACACTTAAATTGAGTGAGCTATATGCAAGACAGGGTTAGAGTTATACTTGACAGAGGAGGCAGCCACTTGTAAACTGAGAGAATATGGCAGGGTCAAGGTCACTGAAGTGGGAGGGTATGGATTATTGACCCATGACAACTGAGGCAGCAAGGCCATGAGGACTCATCTATCATGTTAAAAAGTCTAAATTTTGTCCTAAAGGAATAATGGTGATTGCCAGTTATTAAAGGACTAATGTGTATCACAGTATTTACTATGCATGGGCTTGATTTCTTGATTCTGACCTTTCAGGATTATGATACCCATTTTCAGATGAGGAAATGGGTTGGGAGAGTTTACGTCAACTTCCAAAACCCGAGCCTGATTTTTAACCCTGACTGGCTGGATTTTCAACGCTTGTGTCTTTCTGCTGTTATGCAGCCTCCCCTGAAAGGAAATGAAGAATTAGTCTTTCAGAAAGGTTGTTTTCCCATATAGAGAATTAATGTACTGAGGCAGGCCTAGGGATAGGAAAAGCAGCTGGGAGCCTTTTGGAGTAATTCAGAGGAGCAATCATGTGCCCTGGACGCAAGGGTGGGAGAAAAGGGAGAGCTGGTTAGGAAGTCGACCTGCATGTGGAGAGGAAGCAAGAGAGGAGGGCAGGTCCAAGATTGTGGCTGAGGAGAAAGCAGTCTGAGGTGCAGATGTGGGTTGTTGAAGAGTCTGTTGGATGTGTTCAGCTTAGCCCAGGGGAACTGCCTAGTCACTGGATGTACACACATTTGGAAGGAGAGCGATTTGATGGGAGGCATATAAATTTAGGTTTTGCCAATATTATAGAAGCAACAGGGGAGATGAGATTATTCATGGAGGACACATGGGAACAGGCTGAGGGCAGAGCCTTGAGGAACAGATGCTTGAGGTAATTGACTGAAAGAGCCTAGGAAGGAGAAAGAAGGTGGTAGCCACGTGAGAGGACAAAAAAAACCTCCTCCACATTGTATGTGTATTTAAGATAGAGAATCTGGGATCTAGATCGCAAGAGGAAGGATTCACCTTGATGGGGAGCGGGTTTATCTCAGTGGAAGAAAGTAGAAACTTGAGGGTTCTGATGCTTTGGGAGAAAACCAGAAAGGACTAGCAGTGTTGATATGGATGGGCAACAGCTGAGATAAAAACGAGGGCATGAGCAGGGGAAGAGGAGACTGTGGCTGGGGCACAGGATTCTAGAGGAAGTGCAGTTCTGAGTGATAAAGGTTCAGGGTGTGGGCATAGCTGTGCAGCTCGCATGGTGAAGACAGACTGACTGGAGTTGAGGGAGTGGGAGTCCTGGCAGCACATTAGAGCAGTCCTCACAGACACCAGAATGACCCAGGAGCAGGCATGCTGGGGAACATGGAAGGGCAGCAGCTAAGGATTAGGAGAATGTTGCTGGCCTCTCTGCTCACCATCCTTATAAATGTCAGGCTTCAGAAAACAAGCAACTTTTACTTGTGCTGCAGGGGGAAGCACTATCCTTCTGACAGGATAATCCTGTGAATACTTTTGGGGGGGCACCCAGGTGGTTCAGTCAGTCAGCCATCAGACTTTTTTCTTTTAAGATTGATTTGTTTTACACCTCGGCTGCAGAATATCCCTGAGTGAATGACATAAAATATGTAGAATTACAAAGGAAGCCGATTAGATGGAAATGTGTTTTTAGAAGTTATTATTAGAGGGAGAGGCAGAAGCAGACTTCCATTGAGCAGGGAGCCTGATGCAAGGCTTGATACCAGGACCCAGAGATCATAACCTGAGCTGAAGGCAGATGCTTAACTGATTGAGCCACCCAGATGCAACCCTTCCCTTTTTAAAGTAAGCTTCACGCCCAGCATGGAGCCCAAGGCAGGGCTTGAACTCACAACCCTGAAATAAGACCTGAGCTGCTATCAAGAGGTGGATGCCTGGGGCGCCTAGGTGGCTCAGTTGGTTGAGTGTCTGACTCTTGGTTTCAGCTCAGGTCATGATCTCTCCTGGTCCTGAGATCAAGCCTCACGTCAGGTTCCACCCTCAGCAGGGAGTCTGCTTGAGATTCTCTCCCTCTGCCCCTCACCCCACCTGGACTCTAAGACAAATCAATCTTAAAAGAAAAAAGTCTGATGGCTGACTGACTGAACCACCTGGGTGCCCCCCCAAAAGTATTCTTAAGGCACTTGTCATTGTAATCATTTACATGCTTCTTTATTAATGCCTTAATTAAAGATGTATCAGTAGGTCTTATAACTATGTAATTTCAAAGTAGTGATGAACATAACTATCTGTAGCACTGTAAGGTGCTGTAAAATTACCTATGATTCAGGGACACCTGGGTGGCTCAGTTGGTTGAGCAGCTGCCTTCAGCTCAGGTCATGATCCCAGCATCCTGGGATCGAGTCCCACATCGGGCTCCTTGCTCAGCAGGGAGCCTGCTTCTCCCTCTGCCTCTGCCTGCCATTCTGTCTGCCTGTGTTCACTCTCTCCCCCCCCCTCTCTCTGATAAATAAATAAAATCTTAAAAAAAAAATTACCTATGATTTGTACTGACAAAAATCACAGATACCACTAATATTATATTTTGGCCTACATTCATAATTGAAAGGAAATGCTATTTCAGAAGTCTGGAAAAAATAAAAGGTATAATTTATTTCCCATCCAGTGTACAGACTTCCTGAAATGTACCCATGGACAATATGGACCCCAGGTTAAGAAATCATGGTAATTAGAGATGGGTAGAGCTCTCTGAGAGGTGTGAAGACATAGGGAAGTCCGGTAACAGGAATTTGGGCTCCAGAGAGCACAGTGGAAGTAGGAAGGACTCTGGGAGTTGGGGTCAAGGAAGAAGAGTCCTGAATCATGGGACATTATGGAGACACAGATGAGCTCTGTGTTTTGAGAAGTGACCAAGGATGAGAGCACAGTTGGAGTTAGCTAATGTTTTTGGGGGTCTCTGCAAGTGAGCTCTCCTGCATCACTGGAGGCTTGGCTCAGAAATCCAAATGAGTGGTTAGAACTAACAGCTGCATTGCCTTAGTAATCCTTGTTTGGGGCCACCTGGCTGACTCAATAGAGCAACCCTGAGACTCTTGACCTCAGGGTTGTGCGTTCAAGCCCCACAATGGGTGTAGAGATTAAAACCCAAAAACAAAAACTGAATTTCTTGTTTGGATGTGGAGGGGACAGAGTTAGTTGGAGACAGGAGCCCCTCTGGGTGCAGGCAGGGGTGAGGTGGGATTTCAGTGCTGATGAAGCCTGAGGCTTTTGAGATAATATTTTAATATGAGGATATTAAACATCTGCATTTAATATTACTTTTTCATAGAGTTCAAGATTTGTTAGAAACTTGATGGGCCATGAAATATATAATGGTGCATTCCACAGATAGTCCTTTTGATAGAATCCTTGAAGGATGGTATTAACCCCCTCCTGAAACACTGCTATTAAAATACTCCTGAAGTACAGCCAGGCCAGGCCATGTGGGGACAGCTCCTTAGACTGGGCCACCAAAACCCATTAGTTGTAATTTCCATATAGTATTTCAATGAAGTGGGGATTTTACAGGCAGACAGACCACATTGTAGCTACTGTATTGTTTTCAGATGTCTTCTGTCTATATTTTCCTGTCAGGTAACATTAATCAGTCATTAATGATGCAAAGAACATGTATGGAAGTCCTGAGAGAGAACCAAATATATGGAACTAACAAAGTAAGCGACAGCCGGTCATCATTTGCAGAGCTTTGTTTGTGTGCATTCTTGTGCCTTATATATTTGGGTTTTAATGTATTTACAGATGGTTCCATACCGAGATTCAAAGTTAACCCATCTGTTCAAGAACTACTTTGATGGGGAAGGTAAAGTAAGCATGATCGTGTGTGTGAATCCAAAGGCTGAAGATTATGAAGAGTGCTTGATAATTCTGATGTATTTATCTTATAAAGTCTCAGCGTTTCTATGGTGAAAACAACTATTTGGATGTGAAGAATGACATTTTAAATATTTTTAAAACTGATACAGAACCATTAGTTACAGAAGTGAACTAATGACCAATTTATTGTTTCATTGAGTAATTTCTGAAAGACTTGAATATGCTGATTTATAAAACCAAAAACTCCCTCTGATATGTTTTGTGTCTAGCAAGCCACAGGATTTGCAGAAGTGACCCAAGAAGTTGAAGTGGCAAGACCAGTGGACAAGGCAATATGTGGTTTGACGCCTGGAAGGAGACACCAAAACCAGGCTTGGGGAGGACCAGTTGGAGATGGTAAAATTTGTGCCACAACATGTGCATGCTGATGTCTGTCAGTCTCTCTCCTTAAGATTGATTTCACAGTAGAGAACTACTTCCCTTCCTCTCAAGAACCAAGTGCAAAGAAAAGGAAAAAAACAAAAAAACAAAAACCAAAGTATAAATGAGTCTTTTTTTGTTACATACTATAACTTATTTTCCCCACTTTTTTTTTAAACTCATTTTTAAGGAGGTATGATTGGGACAACTCAAGAAAGCACATGGCTCACTGAACTGGGGGGTTCTAATCACAAGTGTATCAACTTGTTTAAGTAAGCTTTCTCTCCTGTGTAACTTCTTATAATTTTTTATAATTCAACGCAGAACCACTTGTTACAGAAGTGGTTTTACAGAGTTTTCCACTTCTGCTGTCCTGTGAACTTTTAGATATCAACGATGAGCAGACTCTTCCCAGACCGATTGAGGCATTAGAGAAATGACATCACTTATGGCAGATGATGATCAATGAATTTCACAAACAATTTAAGGGCCAAAAGCGGTCTGCAATCATTTCAACTACAGAAATTTTAACAAATTTGAGTTCTTGGGTGAGATCTTTTTTTTTTTTTAATCAATCAATCAATCAATTAATTAATTAATTAGACAGAGATCAGAAGTAGGCAGACAGGCAGTCAGGGCGGGGGGGGGGGGATGCAGGCTCCCCGCCGAGCGGAGAGCCAGATGCGGGGCTCCTTCCTGGACCCTGAGATGATGACCTGAGCTGAAGGCAGAAGCCTGACCCACTGAGCCAGCCAGGCGCCCCCTGGTGGGGCAGATCTTAAGGAAGGATTATCTGTTTCTGCACTTTGTAGTCCTGAAAGGACTGTTAAATTAGACTGACAAGGAACTTTCCAACAGCTCGTAAAACAGAAGAAACAGGTATGTGTGTATTCTCTCCCTTTTTTAAATCTACAGAAATAGACACAAGGGAATAATAGCTACTTTGCTTTTAGTTCCTACTAGTTACTTGGAAGGCACTTCATAAATATTACATCTTAAAAATGTCTTTGGGCAAATGATTTCATCTTCCATTTCTTGGCCTCCCTATCTGCAAAATGAGGATTTTAACTGTTCTTACCTCAGAGGGTGTTGTGGCAATGAGATAATATGTGAGAATCATGTAGAACAGTGAATAGCCTGGTACTTACAAATGCTAAGTAGGTCTATGGTTTTTATCATCATCAATTCATTTGAATCTTCAGAGGAAAGGTGTGAGATAAGTGGAATCTATATCTCCATTTTGAAAGGAAGAAATGTGCTCAGAAAAACTGTCATTTAACTAGTACTTGGTGTTCCAGGGATTTCAAGTTGCATCCAGCTGATCCTAAATCTGTTATTTCTGTTTTTGCAGTTGTTTTGAACCAAATTACTTACCTGTAAGAGCTGACAAGGGAATGCCGTAGCACAGAATGAAAGACTCTCCTTTTCCGTAAAAACTAGCTTTTCTAGGAATATCTCTCATAGATTTAGAAACCAAACTCTTGATTTCTTTCTTGACTTGTTTTCTGCTGCAGGCTGTCATGATTTGCTGAATAGCTATATACTGGTTAATAAAAGTTGATTTCACTGGTTATTTTGGAATTGGGGTAAACTTGGCCTGCGTGCTTTGTTTCCACTATTACGTTTAAAGCATTAAGAATTTGACAGTGCTGTTTTAAATAAAGAAAACTACATTCAAGGAAAACTGCATGAAAAAGAAAGGGTGATCTCAGGACAGAAATTGGAAATAGAATGACTGGAGAAGAAAAACAAAACTTGAGAGTATAAGGTTTGTTTTGGCATGATTTAGTGGATGTGCATGCTGGCTGGTTAGCACTGCTCTCTAACCTAGCTGTTCGCCCTCCCAGCCTTTCACTACTGCTTACTGGGGGAGAGGCAGCCCCAGCTCCCTACACCTCACCCTAGAAGAGAAGGGATGTGAGTGAAGAGCTTTAGAAGGGTAATGTACTCTTTAATTTTCAAAGGTAGGCTTTAGCAGTTGGAGAGAATGTTCTTGAACCAAACAAGTGAGTTTCTAGAGGGCTTTCATGAGTTTAGCTCTGGTTACAGCTTGCTTTTTGACTTAGGATGATAGGTTTGTTTTCTCTATATCCTTTAAAGGGTACCCATTCCTTCTGGACAGAAGCTCATTGCAACCAATATAGTGTTCTCTCTTCTGAAAACAGCCTAAAAAACAAAATTCAGGGCAAATTTTAGGGGAAAATCATTTTCACATGAAGTCAATTAAGTTTTGTCTTTTTCTGTGAGGCCCTTGTTTAGAAGTTCTCACTTCTAGGCATGGAAGTAGGAATTCAGATAACATTGTAGAGGGAACTGCTTTCTCCATGATTTTTCTTCCCACAGCTATACTTGTGAGCAAACCACCAAAGTAGTCAGTTCACAGCTACGTGCAGTGTTTACAAGCCAGATCCTGAACAGAGTGGTCTGCCTTCCCAGAATGATATTTTAGAGAAGACAACTACAATCTATGAAGACGACAAGCGTACTTTGCAACAGGAACTCGAGACTCAGAACCAGTAACTTTAGCAGCAGTTTTCTGACAAGCACAGACTAGAAGCCAGGCTACAAGCAAGGCATGGTGACAACCAACCATTAAGTGGGAGAAAGAATGCGTGAGTGTCACTCCTGCGGGACGGTGGCTGACTTCCACCCGAGCTGTTCCGAATCCATGTTCCTAGGCTTAGGGTTTTGGTGGTGGTGGTAGCAGGAGCCACCATTCAGTCCATTCTGTCTCCTTTCTCTGCCCTTAAAATGGCTGACCAGAGAGCTGACATGACAAGGTGTGCTTGACTCTGGGAAGACTGTCATTCTTAGGAAACGAGGCGGCTGTGTGGTCTGGGATGCTTGTTTGGTGTGACTGAATTAGCCGTGTGTTCCTCTTGTTAACCTAGGAGCACTGGGTGGCAGCCAAGCAGCTGGAGATGCAAAATAAACTCTGGGTCAAAGATGAGAAACTGAAACAACTGAAGGCTACTGTTACTGAACCCAAAGCCAAAAAGCCAGAGAGACCCTCCCAGGAGTGGGACCAGGGAAAAAGCCACTCAAAGAGCTGTCTCTCTGTCACCAGTACCTGTAAGTTTTTCATGGTGGGGTAGTCACTTGAACTAGAGAAAATGTGTTCAGATTAGGTAACTTTCTAGGATGCTCCATTTGTTTTATATTATTGTATTTCTCTAACTTCTATATTTAAATATTTCTGAATTTAGCATAAACACAAATTTATTGCAAATTCAGAATAAAACATGGAGTGACTCAGTAAAAATTATTCTAACGTGCTAAAATGATAGAAAAGCAGTGAATTGTTCCTGTGTTTCAGTCTTGCTTATTTCTCGTCCATTTTTTAGCTTTCTAGTAACTATACTGCTCAGCTTCCCACCAGCCAGCAGCTGCTGAACCAGCCACAGCTACATAGGCGCTCTAATTCTTGCAGCTGCATTTCTGTAGCCTCCTGTATTTTGGAATGGGAACAGAAAATTCCTCCGTATAACACACCTATCCATGTCGCTGCTATTGCAAGGCGTAGGCAGCAGGAGCCAGGACAAAGTAAAACTTGTGTCAGAAGGCAAGTGATGTACTGGACGGAAGGCAGGGAGGTGGTTCCCACATTCAGAAATGAGATAGAGCTAGAAGAGGACCACTGCTGCAGGGTCAGTGCCGGCATTCTCCTAAAGCCTGGTGGCCGTAGCGAATTGCGGGTTTGCTGGTGGTGGGGGCGGTTTGTGACTTGATTCATTCAGAAAGTTCAATAGAAAGATGGGTGAGCTCCAAATATAAACAAGGGCTAATTTTTCTGTTACTTACTGTGACAACTCACCCTGAGATTGAGGCCTAGCTCTTCATCTGAAAACACCTGGCCAATGTGTGCCCCAGAGTAATCTGGGCTTTCTTTTGCATAAGCTAAAAAGCAGCCACAAAATCAGCGAACAGTGTCTCAGAGCACATTTTCCATTTTTTTTCCTTCTTGTTTTTTTGCTGCTTCTGAACTTCTATTTTTTAAATTGTTTTCTCAAACTTATTTTGAATAGTTTCAAACTCAAAAGTTGAAAGAATGGTACAATATTTTTTCCCCTTACCTGGATTCACCAATTGTCATAGTCATTTTTTCCTTGAACTTCTGAAAGGAAGTCCCTATACTTTGTGACTTTTAGTCCTACTAAGGACACTGTCCTGTATAAACAGTCTATCAAACCTAAGAAAGTTAACATTAATTAAAATTAGCCTCTGTTTTTCATCTATGATCATAACAAAGTGAATGTGGTTATTCACAACGTGCATGTGGTTATTATGTGTCTTTAATCTCTTTTAATATAAAATAGTCCCCCCCCACTCTTTTTTTGATTATCATGACAGTGTTTTGCAATAGTCCAGGCCTATTGTTTTGTAACTACTGAAGGTTTGCCTGTCTAGTAAATTGCTTTTAATCTCAAGACCTTTATCTCAATTTATAAGGACTTGGCCTCAGTCAACAGTGTTTAAAGAAATTCGTGTTTAAATTTTCTTCTAAAAGATTAAGGTAAAGTTTTTCCTTTGACTCTGAATAAATGGACCAAGTTAATGTGGATTTATATTTAGTAAAATCTTACTATAGCTATTTTAGAATTTGTCTTTTAACAAATTAATCTAATAGTATTTTGCTTTGAATTTTCTTGTATAATTTAGGGTACAGATGAGTTTCATTTAGATGGCCCATACTTTTGCTTACTAAGGGATAGTGATGAATTGCAAGGTATTTACCAAGACAACAGATGACTCTAAAGATTAAGTTCTTTACAAATTTTGCTTGAAACCTACAAATTATGGTGACTGATTTTTCTGATCAACTCTGATAAATTCCCTTTATTTTTCATGAAACTTTAGAGAGTGAACACTATTCAAGGCTTGCTTATGCTTAGTTTAACTAATTCTGCTCTCAGATATTTAAGAGGATTTACTAGAGAGCCTTTAACTTCTCACTTGAAATCAAATCTCTTTAGAAGTGCAGCAAAGTTTAGGCTAGCATCTATGTACCCAGGTTTGTTGGCCAAAAATTATGTTAGGTGGGCTGAATTTATATTTCAGTGAAGATGAAAATATCTGATTTGGTAAATAGCAGATTGTAGTCATTTATCTTTCTGAAGCCAGTTTCATAATGTGCGTATTGCTAAATGTGTTCAGGAAAACTATCACCTTTGCTAAACAGTAGGTCACGAGAGCCTAACTTTGTTCAACATCAGGTCACTTTTTAAGAAGGGAAAATTTCCTGGGTTGCTGGCAGTGTGGGCATCTTTTGTGGCCAACTCTATGGCCCACGTTCTATAGTAACAATGACTTAGCACCAGCAGCTGTTGCTTGTGATTACATAGGGGAAATGCTTCAGTTCTCCAGACAGACTTCCTAAAGTTAGGATCTTTGTCCGTGACCAGGCTGGGAGGATTTGGCATGTGACAGACTTTAATTTGCTTTCAGCTACACAAACAGGAGACATCTCAACCAGTGAGTTGTCTTTGGAACTATGTCCTGTATGTGAAATGCATTTCCTTAGACTGAACATGCTAAATTTAACTTTCCCGGATTTACATGATAGTTGGCTGGAAGCAACAAGTTTTTAACTTGTTAAAGACTGATACAGACTGATTGATACTACATTTGGTTTGGTTCTTGGAATATTTATGAAATATTTGAGAAAAAAATAGTTGGCATGTTTTAGCCATTATTGTGTTTGAACTTGTCAAGAAGTTCTACTGGAGATTTTAAGATCTCAAAATAGAAGTATTTCATTTATAGTCAGTCTCTTAATCATTTTATACATAGGGTTCTTATTATATCTTATGTTCTTTAGCATTATGTACCATAAAGTCCATTAGTTTTTGCTTATTTATTGTCTTTGTATATGGAATGTTCTGTAGAAGTTTAGAGCTTTTACTGACCTCATCTGAAGTTTTTAGCATAGTTGTGGACCTAACAGATTACCTTAAAATAGGAGGCACAAATAATGGTTTTGATAGAGAATGTAAAACCACCTACACAAGAAAGCATAGCCAGTGGGGCGCCTGGGTGGCTCAGTGGGTTAAGCCTCTGCCTTCGGCTCAGGTCATGATCTCAGGGTCCTGGGATCGAGCCTCACATTGGGCTCTCTGCTCAGCAGGGAGCCTGCTTCCTCCTCTTTCTCTGCTGCCTCTCTGCCTACTTGTGATCTTTTTCTCTGTCAAATAAATAAATAAATAAAATCTTAAAAAAAAAAAAAAAACATAGCCAGAATTTTTTCTTACATTGTTTTTTTTTATTTTTTATTTTTTTATTTTTTTAAATTTTATTTTTTAAGATTTTATTTATTCATTTGACAGACGGAAATCACAAGTAGGTGGAGAAGTAGGCAGAGAGAGAGAGGAGGAAGCAGGCTCCCCGCCACACAGAGAGCCCAACGCGGGGCTTGATCCCAGGACCCTGGGACCATGACCCGAGCCGAAGGCAGAGGCCTCAACCCACTGAGCCACCCAGGCGCCCCATCTTACATTGTTTTGTTGAAAGGAGCGCTCCTTGGTAGAATGTATACTAAACAAGCAGTATTAAAAGATGTTTGTTGGTTGTGTGGTTAAATACAAAGAGAACATTTAAATTATCTGAATAACATATTTAGCTTTTGAAAAGGTTTATGCATTTGTTTTGATACTGTCATCAACTAATGTAGCCAAACCTGCTGACTTCTAATAATACCCTTAAATTAATTCTGGGTTATGCTTGTTTCTTGATTCCTCTTTCTGCCTGATCAGAACGCACCACCAGTTCACCTCTGCCACAGACGATCTCCCTCTGCAGGAGACAGATGGGTAGATCATAAGCCTGCCCCTAACGTGCAAACTGAGAGATTCATGCAGCCACAGGTCCGTCCTGCCATCACAGTATCTGCTGCAAATGAAAAGGCACTAGCTAAGTGTGAGAAGTACATGCTGACCCCCCAGGAACCAGTCTCCAACGAGGAGATTGAAACTAAACTAATCAAGGCAAAAACAAATCGACAGAGGACAAAAAACATACAGAAAGTCAGCTTTGCAAAAAAACCACTTACTCTTCTCCTCCTTTGATGACTCACAGGCAGTGTCAACAAAGATGAATGGGTATTGATAGAACCTTTTTGTCTGTTAGAAAACTAAAGGAACTGCTCAGGCTGTAAATCTGCTAAACTCTGACTAAGTCAGCTGCTCTCTAGTGAATGAGGCTCAGGTCCTCAGGATTCTGTTCAAGGAACTCCAAATCTATAACATACTGTAGAGTTAGTTTCAGCCACTACTTAAGAAGCAGATCCAAAGAAATACCATTTGTCAGTTCCAGATAAGAAGCCCAAGTTATGGGGTGCCTGGGTGGGTCAGTGGGTTAAAGCCTCTGCCTTCGGCTCAGGTCATGATCCCAGGGTTCTGGGATAGAGCCCACATCGGGCTCTCTGCTCAGCGGGGAGCCTGCTTCCTCCTCTCTCTCTGCCTGCTTCTCTGCCTACTTGTGATCTCTGTCAAATAAATAAATCTTTTAAAAAAAAGCCCACGTTAAAATGTGATCTATCAACATTTTATCACTGAGCTACCCAGATCCCTTTCCCTTCCCTAGCCTATAGAAAAATTACCCTTTGATCAGAGTCAGTGAATAATCAGAGAAAAGCCAATTAGAAAAAATTTAGAGGATGGTTCTTAATTATAACCAGAGTTACAAATAAGACTGTAAAATGAGCGGGGTGGTATATCCAGAGGAAAGTATAATGCCTTAGAACATTCAGAAATTTCTGGTAGATTTCTTAATCCTTGGTGTAGTTTTTAAATTATAGACTGAAAAAAAAGGAATACACATTTTTTTTGCAATTTGAGAATGTTACTGATTTTATTGCACTGGACTTCTTTTGTTTACTGAGAGATAATTTCTGAAGTACTTTAATAGGCACAGTCTGAAGCACTTGTGAATAGGACTTTCTTTACTGTTTCATGGAGAATCTTAAGTTCAGTTTGAAATACATGTTTATCATTCAGTTATATCAAAGTATAATGCTGATCTTTCCTGTCTGCTTCAGTGTGATGTCTATAAAACAAGAGGTGGTGGACAATCTGTTCAGGTTATGGATATTGAGACTTTAAAATAAGAATTGCCAACTGGGTGAGTGGCAGATGAATCTCTTCAGAGGGCTACAGACTTCTTTGCTGCTTCTTGCAGAACACAATATCCTATAAGATGTAGCATTAATTAACTGAAGGAATGTAGTGATGTCCTATTTCTAGTATTTTTCCTATTCTTAAATGCAAAAATAATTGTTGCATCATGTTTCCCCTTTTTCCACAGTCAAATGAAGAACTTCCATAGCAGCACATGCCCCACCAGATGGTAGAGTCTGAAGGGACTGATGTAGAAACCAGGGTAGGGGTAAAAATTAAATATGTCTGCTTCATAAAAGTTAAGGCAACCTATTTTAACCCTCCCGGCTCCAGCTTTTCCTGCTCTCAGAAGCAGCTGGGGTCTGATCTCACATTGCCAGTGCAGCCTATAGGCAGGCCTGTCTCCACAAACCTGCCGTGGTTCTCATGTTTGTTTGGGTCTGCTCCTTATAGGAGTTCTCTGGTTCAAGGTCCCTGGTTTCAGTGTAGAGGGAAAGGACCGGAGATTCAAGTCAGAGGGCATCACTGTAGAACAATTCACATCAAATTGGTGGGGATCTTCACAGAAGCTCAAGTTCCCTGTGGAACGGTTATTCAATGTTACTCTAGCTAAAGGGAGGCTCTTCTAGAGCAAGCGCAGGAAGGGTAAGTGGCATTAGAAAGCCAAGCTCTGACCACTAACCCTCTCAAGGAAATTACCTGCATGACCTCTAGAGACTTTTCCAGCTCACCATCTTTTGTGGCCTATGTCAAATAACCTGCACATACCTGTTAACATAGCTGTCTGTGCTGCACTAGAAAGCAATGTGGGATCCCACCATGGATGAACCCATCTGAGCACAACTGTGTTTACAGACTATAGAGGAGCTGATCTTTTCCTTTTCTGTAATTTTCTTATCCGTGTTCTGTGGCTGTGGAGATGAGAGCAGGATCTCATCTGGGACCTGGATATCAGCATCATGCACAACCCAAGTGAGTTCTGACTAACTGGGCCTTTCTGTGCGTGTGCTTCTTCCTCTAGTATTTCCAGTATCACCCCATCTCCCTAACATCCACTTTTAAGAGGACATACGTGGTTTTTGTTTACCCCTTGGAACAGCTGGGCCCTCTAGCAGACTGCAGCAGTGGGGCTGAGCATGTCAGAAGGCTCAGTGAGAGCAGTAATAGGAGTTAAGGGAGATTGCTCATGCTTATTCACACTTGGCTAGTGCTCCTACTGCTCTCAGAGGCTGACTGAGATCACCTGTAAGGAGGGAGGCTGGAGGCTTCAGTCAAGGATGACATCTCTTCGTGTAATTCATTTCTCCGAACTTGCCTCTTGATCTCGTTATAGTGGTAAATGTTCACTAAAATAAAACAGAATAGTGGAATTTATGGTAGGGGAAGGAATCTCACCTTTCCTTCTGTTAAGCACATACACAAGAGTCTGGTCTATTCCTTTTCCATATTAATTTACCCCTTTCAAATGTTTACCTATGCAAGTCTTTGTGTCCATTTTTAACACACATATTCCTTAGGCAAGTTGCAAAGTCACTGCAATAGGATGCAGGCAGGAATCCTGCTCTCTAAGTTTAATAGTGGATACCCATATTTTATAACTGTTACTTGCTTTCTCAGGATTTGAACTTTCCCACAATAAAACCTGAGTTCTCGTAAAGCCTTTCCTCAGAGATCCAATTGCTATGAATGCAAAAGTCAATACTAAATGTTGGTTTTCACATTGTAGGCACAAGAAACCATGACCTGACAGTCTCAGTAACCAAAGAGCATTTTCATTTATATTGGTGATTTCTCCAAAGACATGCCGGGAGTCTTCTGAGTCACCTCTCAGCTTTGTTGAATATCACAGACCTCAGATACATCATACACTGGTGCAGATCCTATTCCCCCTATGGTTCCAAAGATACCTAAGCTTCAGCACACTGTTTATATTCTATGCCCTGCCATGTGAACTTTTCCATAATGCTACTGTTTTGTATATATCTTGTATACTTAATAACTAATTTGCACAAGTGCTTTGTCCTGGGTGATTAAGGAAAAATATACGTAAATCACTTTTTTGTGTGACTTCTCCTGCTCTTTTCTGAATACTTTTTTTTTTTTATAACAAATGCTGCTGTAGATTAGCTTGCAAGAATGCACTTTAGACATATTTGACAATTCAAACTTTCAAACTGGCCAACAATAAAGCCATTTTAGGAAGTTGTTTTGAAATTTGTATGTATATATCTACTTTCTGACCTTTAGATATGCAAAAAGAACGGAAATAAACACTAAGAAATACAAAGTTGTGTGACAGTCATTTAACACATACTCCTAGCACCTTTGCATTGAGCTAATGTGCATTTGTTTCTCTCATGTTGGGGCTACCTGTATTAAAGCACACAAAGGAACCGTTTCAAAAC
Organism: Mustela putorius furo; assembly: GCF_011764305.1. NCBI lineage: Eukaryota > Metazoa > Chordata > Mammalia > Carnivora > Mustelidae > Mustela > Mustela putorius. Next base: position 12,529,353 of record NW_025422045.1, read on the forward strand.
AGGGACCCATTTATTCTCAGCAGCACAACTTTGCAGCTTTGAGGAGGGACCTCCTTGACTGGGGGGAGAGAGGAAAGGGGAACACACAAATAAAATTATCAAAGGACACTGAAGGAACATTCCCTGTCTGCTTTAGGATTTCCGTAGGAGGTCTGCACAAGGACCTCTGGGAGTACCCTGTTCCAGGTTTCTTCCCCCTAACAGCATGGAGGCAACCCCAAAGCACGATGCTAAGCCTACACTTCCTCTCACCCCCTACCTCTGTTGCCAGCTTCTGGATTAGCTTTTTTTATAGGCAGTCCTTAGTGCTGCTCCAGAACCAGCTCAACTGGGGAGAAGCCAAAACCTGAGCTATTGCACCACCTTCTGGAAAACAAAAGAAAGGTCTGCAATGGCCACTCTGTTGAACTATACCAAAGTAGACAACTGAGGACAGTGTGCTAATTGAGCACTATAAAAACCACAGTGATAAGGAATCACCAAACATTCCTCTCTGCTGAACCAAAGGTGCAAACTACTGTGATTTAACTGACAAGCAATTCAAAATAGCGATTATAAATCTGATGAGCCTATAAGAAAACTTATGTGATTCAATTTAGGAATAAAATGACTGAACAGGAGGTTTTGTTTTGTTTTGTTTTTTTAACCAAGGAATTTGAAATTTAAAAAAGCCAAATTCTAGAGCTGACAAATTCAGTGAATGAGATGAAGAAATGCATTAGAGAGCTTAAGAAATAGGACAGATCAGGGGCGCCTGGGTGGCTCAGTGGGTTAAAGCCTCTGTGTTCAGCTCAGGTCATGATCCCGGGGTCCTAGGATCGAGCCCTGCATCAGGCTCTCTGCTTAGCAGGGAGTCTGCTTCCCCACCCTGCTCTGCTTGCCTCTCAGCCTACTTGTGATCTCTCTCAAATAAATAAACAAAATCTTAAAAAAAAAAAAAAAAAAGAAAGAAATCGGGCAGATCAGATCAAAGAATAAATTAATGATTTAGAGGATAGGAATTAAGAAATGATTCAGGAGAAGAAAGCTAAGATTAAAAAACAAACACCTGCAAGAGCTAATCATGTATGATGAGAAAAACAGAACTACCAGAAGAAGGTGAAAAGGGAGGAGAGAGTGTATTTAGAGATAGAACAGAACTTCCCAAACCTACCTGGGGAAGGAAATAGAGAAGTCTAAGAAGCTAAGAGAACACTATTATCTCAATGCAAAAAGATGATCTCCAAGACACCTGTTTTATTAAAAAAAAAAAAAAAAAGTACCCAGGGAACAAAGAAAGTGACCTACAAAGGAATTTCCATTAGCTTACTGATGGGTTTCTCAGAAATTCTACACACCAGGAGGAAGTGGAATGGTGCACTGAAGTGCTGAAAAATAACTGCTAACCCAGAACACTTTATCTGAAAAAGATATGCTTCAGGTATGAAGGAGAAATAAAGGCTTTCCCTACTAAAACTGAGGGATCTCACTACTAGATCTGGCTTGCAAGAAATACCGAAAGGAGTCCTCCAAGCTGAAATGGAAAGATGCTAATTAGTGACATAAAAGCACATGAAATAACCTATTAGGGACAAAAGTAAACAACATTTAGAAAACTGTATATTAAAATAATGTGTTAACCAGTTAATTATAATATAAAGGCTTAAGAAAAAGAACAACAAAACTATCACTATAATTCCTCAATGAATCACTGCAAAAAAAGGTATGCTATGACATCGGAAATATAAATGGGGAGGAGTAAAAGGGTGGAACCTTTATATGAAGATAAAGTGCTATCAGGATAAAAAGGACTCTTAGATGTATTATATAAGTCACATGGCAATCACAAAGCAAAAGTCCATAAAAAGTTACAAAACAAAAAAGGGGAGGCTGATCAAATCATAGAAAACCACCACGTTATAAAGGCAGACAGAAACAGGGAAAAAGAAACAACCAGAAGGCTAAATAGAAGAGCAGTACTATTATGCCCAAAATATAAATACAAAATACAAATACAAATCAATACTCACTCAATATAAATGGACTGAATTCCTCAATCAAAAGGCACAGAGTAGCTTGATGGATAAAAACAAGACCCAGCCATATGCTGCCTACAAGAAACTCATCTCAACTTTTTAAGATACACACAGGCTCAAGGTGAAGGAATTAAGAGAATATTCCATGCAAGTGGAAACCAAATGAAAGTGGGCATAGCTTTACTTATAACAGACAAAATAGAGGTCAAGCCTAAAAACAGAGTCATTATGTAATGATACAACAGTCAATACATCAGGAAGGTATAACAATAGTAAACATATATGCATCCAACATTGGATCACTAAAATTTATTAAGCAAATACAGATCTAAAGGGAGAAACAGACAACAATACAGTAATAGTAGGGGACTTCAGTACTCCACTGTCAGCAATGAATAACTCATCCAGATATAAAGTCAACAAACTAAACCGAACTATAGAACAAAAGAACTTAACAGACCTATTAGAGCATTCTATCGAACAGAGGCAGAATACCCATACTTCTTCAGTGCACATGAAATATTTTCCAGGACAGATTACATGATAAGGCACAAATTTATGAAGACTGAAACCACATCACCTACCTTTTCAGACCATAATGGTATGAAACTAGGAAACAAGAAGAGGGAGACCAGAAAATTTACAAATATGTGGAAACTACACAACATACTTTTGAACAGCAAATATGTCAAAGAAGAAATCAAAAGGGAAATAAAGATTTACCTTGAAACAAATGAAAATGGAAACACAGCATATCAAATTTTACAGGATGTAGTAAAAGCAGTTCTGAAAGTTTATAGCAATAAACATGTTAAGGAATTAGAAAAATTACAAATAACCCCCCCCCAAAGAATAGAAAAACAAGCCCAAAATTAGCAAAAGGAAGGAAATTATAAAGATCAGAGTGGAAATAAGTGAAATAGGACCAGAAAAATGGAAAGGATCAATAAAACTAAAGGCTGGTCCTTTGAAATGGCAAACAAAATCTTTAGCCAGACTAAGGAAAAAAGACTCAATTAAGAAATGAAAAAGAATGCACTACAATTAATACTACAGAAATACATAGGACCATAAGAGAATACTATGAACAACTGTATGTCAACAAATTAGACAACCTAGAAGAAATTAATAAATTTCTAGAAAAACACAATCCATCAAGCTGAGTCAGGAAGAAATGGAATATCTGAAAGGATAAATAAAAAAGGGACTGACTCAGTAATCAAAACCTGCCCAACACAGAAAACCCCTGGACCAGATGGCTTCACAGGCAAATTCTACCAAACCTTTAAAGAAGAATTAACAACAGTCTTCTCAAACTCTTGCAAAAAATTGAGGAGGTAGGGATAGATCCAAACTCATTCTATAAGGCCAGATACCAAAGAGAGATGAGGAACCACAAAAAACAAAAACAAAAACAACAACAAAAAAACAGATCAGTATCCTTGATTAATATAAATGCAGAAATCCTCAACAAAATATTAGCAAACTGAATTCAAGAACACATAAAAAGAATTATACACCATGACCAAGAAGCAAGGATGGTTCAATATATGCCAATCAATAAATGTAATATATCACATTAATACAATGAAAGATAAAAATCACATGATTAGCTTAGTAGACCCAAAAAAGCAACTGACAAAATACAACGTACTTTCATGGTAAAAACCCTTGGTAAATAGGATATAAGTGGAACATAAAAAGGCCATATACAACAAACTCACAAGTAACATCATACCCAGTGGAGGGAAAAAAAAAAAAACAAAACGAAAGCTTTTCCTCTATGATCAGAAATAAGACTAGCATTTCCACTCTCAGCACTCTTATGCAACACAGTACTGCAAGTCCTTGCCTGATCAATTAGGCAAGACAAATAACTAAAATCCATCCAAATTGAGAAGAATGAAATAAAACTCACTATTTTTAGATGATAGGATTCTGTACATTGAAAATCCCAAGGCTCAACCAAGAAACTGATGGAGCCAACCAATGATTTTGATAAAGTTGCAGGATACAAAACCAACATACTTACATTGCATTTCTATACACTAGGTGTGAAACATGTGAAAAAGAAACAAACTTTTCCTGAGGGGATTTTGGGAAGATGGCAGAGGAGAATCCTGAGCTTACCCTGTTCCATGGACACACTGAGACAACAGCTAAATCTATATGACTAACTCCAAAAATGACCTGAAGACTGAGAGAACAGACCTTTCACAGCCCTGTCCACTAATGAAACCCACTGCTGCTGCAGAGGCCTCTCAACTCCCAGGATGCCACAGCAGGCAAGGCAGGTAACTGCATCCAGTGGGGCTGAAGGCAATCATGCATGACTCAGCCACAAGAGGGCACACCTGGTTCTAGTGACCCTGGGGAGAATGCACTACAGGGCCCCACAGGACCTCTTCTATACAAGGCCACTATTTTCAAGACCAGGATACAGTGACCTACCTAATACATAAAAACAGACAAAATGAGGAGACAAAGGAATATGCCCCAAATCAAAGAATAAGACAAAATCCCAGTAAAAGAGCTAAATGAAACAGATAATATGCTTGATAAAAAATTTAAAGTAATGGTCATAAAGATGCTCACTGGATCCAAGAAAAGGCATCATCAAGTATGACATTTCACATTATAGAGTGCCCAATGAGGAGAGAGAGAGGGCAGAATATCATTTGAAGCACTAAGAGTTGAGAATTTCCCCACTCTGGAGAAGGAAACAAACATCTGAGTCCAGGAAGCTAAGAGAGCCCCTAACAAGGTAAAACCAAGGAGGTCCAGACCAAAACACCAAAGAATTAAAATGCCAAGAAGTAATGATAAAGACACAAATTTAAAAGCAGCAAACCAAAACAAAACAAGATAAAAGGGGAAAACTCATAAAGCTATCAGCTGATTTTGCAACAGAAACCCAGCAGGCCAGAAGAACGTGACATGATATATTCAAAGGTCTAAAAGGGAAAAACTTAAACCAGAATAATTTACCCAGCAAGGTTATAACTCAGAAATGAAGGATAAAGTTTCCCAGACAAACAAAAGTTAAACTGGCCTTGTAAGTAATGTTAAGGTGGTTTCATTAATTGGGGGGAGGGAGGCATAACTAGAAGAAAATAATGAAAGGCAAAACTTTCAGATTAAAAACAAACCTACGGGGCACCTGGGTGGCTCAGTCATTAAGCCTCTGCCTCTGGCTCAGGTCATGATCCCAGGGTCCTCAGATGGAGCCCCACATCAGGCTCCCTGCTCAGAGGGAATCCTGCTTCTCCCTTTCCCACTCCCACTGCTTGTGTTCCCTCTCTCACTGTCTCTCTCTTTGTCAAATACATAAATAAAATCTCTAACAAACTACCTTTATGGAATTTTTACTTTTAATCACTTAAAAAGCCAATATGGAAGTTAAAACACAATTATTTCTATAAAAATTAGCAAAGCATATACAAAAGGATGTAAAATATGACATCATTATACATGAAACATGGAGAGAGGAGTAAAAATTTAGAGGTTTTAGAATGTGTTCAAACTCAACAGACCATCACCTTAATACAAACTGCTATATACATAAGATGTTGTACATGAACCCAATGGTAATCACAAATCAAAAACCTGTAACAGACAGGTGCCCTGTGTGGCTCCAGTCAGTTAAACAGCTGCCTTCAGCTCAGGTCATGGTCCCAGGGTCCTGGGATTGAGCCCCGGGTCCGGCTCCCTACACAGTGGGGAGGTCTGCTTCTCCCTCTCCGTTGCTCCCCCAAGCTTGTGCTTTCTCACTTGTGCTCTCCCTCTCAAATAAATAAAATCTTAAAACAAAACAAAGAAAAACAAAACAAAACCTGTAACATATACACAAAAATAAAGAGAAAAGATTCCAAGCATAACACCAAATAAAACCATCAGATCATAAGGGAAAAGAGGAAGAGAAGTAGAAAAAAGCAGAGAAAAGCCACAAAACAGCAAGAAAACAATTAACAAAATGGCAGTAGGCACATAACTATCAACAATTACTTTAAATGTAAATGAACGAAATGCTCTAATTAAAACACACAGGGTGACTCAGTGGGTTAAAAAAAACAAGACCCATTTATGTGCTGCTTACAAGAGGCTCACTTCAGACTAAAAGACATACAGACTGAAAGTGAAGGGATGGAAAAGCATATACCTTGCAAATGAAAGCAAAAAGCAAAAAAAAAAAAAAGCCATGGTCATATAAGACAAAACAAATTTCACTATTATTATTTTTCATGGTTCATTTATTTGAGAGAGAGAGAGCATGCACATGTGTGGGGGGAGGGGCAGAGGGAGAGGGAACCTCAAGCAGACTCCATGCAGAGCTCGACATGCGGCACACTCATGAACCTGAAATCACAACCTGAGCCGAATCCAAGTCTGACACTCAACTGACTCCACCACCCAGGTGCCCCTAGACAAAACAGGTGTTAACACAATGTAGCAAAGGACAAAGAAGAACATTACAAAATGATAAAGGGATCAATCCTACAAGAGAGTATGACAACTGTAAGTATCTATGCACCCAGCATGGAAAACCTAAACACATAAAAACAAATATTAATAGACATAAGGGGAGAAATTAATAGTAATACGATAATAATAGGGGATTTTACACCCTACTTACATCAATGGCTAGATCATACAGACAGAAAATCCATAAGGGAACAGTGGCTTTAAACAACAAATTACTAGGAATAAACTTAACCAAAGAGGTGAACAACATTTCCTCTGAAAACTATAAAAACACTGATGAAAGAAACTGATAAGGATAAAAACGGGAAGATACACCATGCTCATATATTAGAAAATTAATATTGTTAAAATGTCCATACTACCCAAAGCAATCTACAGATTCAATGTAATCCCTATCAAAATACCAATAGCATTTTTCACAGAACTGAAATGAGTAATCCTAAAATTTGTATGAAATCACAAAAGACCTCAAATAGCCAAAGCAACCTTGAGAAAGAAGAACAAAGCCGGATGTATCACAATTTCACATTTTAAGAATTACTCCAAAGCTATGGTAATCAAAACAGTACAGTGCTGGCATAAAAGCAGACACAGATCAGTGGAACACGACAGGGAACCCAGAAATAAATCCACACTCACACGGTCAATTAATCTATAACAAAGGAGACGAGAGTATACAATGAGGAAAAGATAGTTTTTCAATAAATGGTATTGGGAAAACTGGGCAGCTACATGTAAGAAAATGAAACTGGACAACTTCCTTACACCATACACAAAAATAAACTCAGAATGGATTAAAGATCTAAATGAGAGACTTGAAACCATGAAAATCTAAAAGAAAACATAGGCTGTAATCTCAGAATTTGTCCTTAGCAACATATATATGGATCTGCCAAGCAAGGGAAACAAAAACAAAAGTAAACTACTGGGACCACATTAAAATAAAAAGCTTCTGAGGTGCCTGGGTGGCTCAATCATTAAGCACCTGCCTTCCACTCAGGTCATGATCCCAGGGTCCTGGGCTTGAGCCCCACATAGGGCTCCCTGCTCAGCAGGAAGCCTGCTTCTCCCACTCCCTCTGCTGCTCCCCGTTTGTGTGCATGTTCTCTGTCAAATGAAATCTTAAAATAAAATAAAAAGCTTTTGCACAGTGAAAGAAACCATCAACAAAACAAAAAGGCAACCTAGTGAATGGGAGAAAATATTTACAAATGATATATCCAATAAGGGGTTAATATCCAAAATATGTAAAGAACTCATAAAGCTCAACACCAAAAAAAAAAAAAAAAAAAAAAAAAATCCAAATAATCTGATTTAAAGATGAGCAGAGGACCTGAGTAGACATTTTTCCAGAGAACCCATACAGATGGCCAACAGACACATGAAAAGATGCTTGACATCACTCATCAGAGAAACTAAAATCAAAACCAAAATGATGTATCACCTTACACCTATCAGAATGCCTAGTATCAAAAAGACAAGAAATAACAAGTTTTGGTGAGGAGGTGGGGGAAACAGAACCCTCATGCATTGCTGGTGAGAATAAAAACTGGTGCAGCCTCTGTGGAAAACAGTATGGAAAAACAGTATGGAAAACAGTATGGAGGTCCCTAAAATTAAAAATAGGACTACCATATGATCAAGTAATTCCACTACTGGATAGCCACCCCCCCCCCCCCAAAAAAAATGAACACTAATTTGAAAAGTCATATTCCCTCCTATGTTCACTGCAGCATCGCGTACAATAGCCAAGATATGGAAGCCACCCAAGTGTCCATCAGTGGATGAATAAAGTAGAGGTATACACACACACACACACACACACACAGAGGAAATGTTACTTGGCTATAAAAAAGAATGAGATCTTGCCATTTGCAACAACCTGGATGGACTGAGAGTGTATAATGCTAAGTGAAATAAGTTAGAGAAAGACAAATACCATATGATTTCACTTATACGTAGAATCTAAAAAACAAAACAGACTCAAGTACAGAGAACAAACTGGTGGTTGCTAGAAGGGAGGTGGGTGGAGGGATGGGCACAATAAGAGGGACTGGAGGTACAAACTTCCAGTTATGAAATACATAAGTCACAGCGATGAAAAGTACAGCATAGAAAATATAGTCAGTGATGTTGTAATAATGTCACTGTAGTGACAGTGACTACACTTATCATGGTGAGCAATGAGTAATGTGCAGAACTGTGGAATAAATCTGCTGTACACTTGAAACTAACAAAACATTGTATATCAATTACGTTTCAATGAAAGGATTGTCAAGTCTAAGAAAAAGATAATAATAGTCATACCCACACAGAAAAGAAGGGCTTTCCCAGTCACAGCTGCATCAAAAACAAAATACTAAGGAATAAATTTAATGTAGGAGGTAAAAGGTTTTTTTTTTTTTTAAGATTTTATTGATTTATTGGAGAGAGAGAGCAAAGGTGGGAGGGCAGGGAGCTGGGCAGAGGGACAAGCAGACTCCCCACGGAGCAGGGAGCCCGCATGGGGCTCGATCCCAGGACTCTGAGATCATGACCTGAGCTGAAGACAGATGCCCAGCTGACTGAGGCACCCAGGCACCCTGGAGGTGAAAGTTTTGTACAACAAAAACTACAAGACTGCTGAAATAAATAGAAAAAGATACAAATGGAAAGACAGCCTGTGTTCATGGATTCAAAGAATTATTATTATCAAAATGTATAAACTACTCAAAGCAATCTACAGAGTCAACACAATCCCCATTAAATACTAATGGCATTCTTCGCAGAAACAGAAAATAAACTGTAAAGTCTGTATGTAACCACAAAGGGCTCCGAAGAGCTAAAGCAATCCTGAGGAAAAAGAACAAAACTATAGGTATTGCACTTCCTGACTTCAAACTATACCACAAAGCTACAGTATTAAAAACAGTAAGGTGTTGGCACAAAAACAGACACACTGACAAACAGAACAGAGAGCCCAACATTAACCTCTGCTTATACATTAAACTAATATTCAACAAGGGGGCCAACAGCACCAAAGGGGGAAAAGACAGACTTCAACAAATTAGGCTGAGAAAACTGGATGAACACATGTAGAACACTGAAACTAGACACCTTATACCACTCACAAACATTCACATGAAAATGGATTACAGACTTGAACATAAGGACTCATACTATAAGACTCCTAGAAGAAAACATAGGGAAGAAACTCCCTGAGACTGATTTTGGCAATGATTTTTGGATATGACATCAAACAACAAAAGTAAAAATCAACAGAAGCGATTACATCAAATTCTTTTGTACAAAAGAATTAACAAAATTTAAAGGCAAGCTATAAAATGGGAGAGTTTTTGCAAATCATATGTCAGATAAGGGGTTAATATCCAAAATATAAAGAGAATTCATACAACGCAATAAGAAAGAAGCAATCCGATTTAAAAATGGGGAGAAAAACAGACATTTTTCCAAAGAGGACATCCAGAAGGCCACCAGGGACATGAAAAGATGTTCAAAATCACGTATCATCAGGAAAATGCAAATGAAACCACAGATGTTAGAATGCCTATCATTAAGAAGATAAGAGTAACAACTGTTGGCAGTGAATGTGGAGAGAAGCAAACCCTCGTGCACTGTTGCTGGGAATGTAAACTGGCATAGCCATTGTGGAAAACAGTGTACGCAGGTTCCTCAAAAAATTAAAATTACAACTATAATGTGATTCCACTTCTGGGTATTTACTTGAAGAAAGTCAAAACACTATCTTGAAAAGATGTCTGCACTCCCATGTTCACTGCAGCACTATTTCCAATAGCTGAGATACAGAAACGACTGAAGTGCCCGTCAGTACATGAAAGGATAAAAAATGTGGCGCACGTGCACATAAACACAGGAGTATTATTCAGCCGTGAGAAAGGTGGTTGTTCTGCCATTTGTCACAACATGGAGAGACCATGAACACACAATACTAGGTGAGGTGAGCCCGACAGAGAAAGACAAGTACTGTATGACATCACTTATGTGTGAATTTTAAAAAGTCAAACTTGTAAAAACCGAGAATAATGAATGGGGGGTGGGGAGACAAGGCAGATGTTTTTAAGGGTACAAACTTTTTTTTTAAAGATTTTATTTATTGGGGCGCCTGGGTGGCTCAGTGGGTTAAGCCGCTGCCTTCGGCTCGGGTCATGATCTCAGGGTCCTGGGATCGAGCCCCGCATCGGGCTCTCTGCTCGGCAGGGAGCCTGCTTCCTCCTCTCTCTCTCTGCCTGCCTCTCTGCCTACTTGTAATCTCTCTCTGTCAAATAAATAAATAAATCTTAAAAAAAAAAAAAAAGATTTTATTTATTTATTTGACAGAGAGATCATAGGGAGGTAGAGAGGCAGGCAGAGAGAGAAGGGGGCAGCAGGCTCCCCACTGAGCAGCGAGCCCGATGTGGGGCTTGATCTCAGGACCCCAAGACCATGCTCTGAGCCAAAGACAGAGGCTTAGCCCACTGAGCCACTTAAGGCACTTATGTTTTGTGCCTTAAGAAATTTTTCAAATACTCTTAATAGTAAATTCCTGTATTCCTCTAAAATTTTAGTTTTCCTTTTCACATTATGTATGATGAGGATGGAGTTAAAAACATACTTTCCACATTTCCATATAGACAGGAAATTAAGTGTCCCAGTAGTTTTGTTTTTTTTTTGAAAAGGCACTCTTCCCCCAACCACTACACTTCCCCATTTATAAAGTCATACCTCTGACTTACAAAGTTCCCATACGTATGACAGTGGGTTTCTAGGTTCTCTGTTCTATTGCTCTGTTTATCTACTTGCATGTCAATAACACAGCTTTAATTCATTCAGCATGTATTTAGTTGAATGCCCTCTATGTGCCAGGCACTGTTTTAGGCACAATGTGGCAAACCAAAGTGTATGCCCTCTATGGAACTGACATTTAAGGTAAACCTCTATTATTACTTTAAAACACTGACTTCCAGGCGCCTGGATGGCTCAGCTGGTTTAGCATCTGCCTTCTGCTTGGGTCATGATCCCAGGGTTCTGGGATCAAGCCCAATGCTCAGCTGGGGAGGCCCGCCTCTCCCTCTGTCTGCCACTCCCCCTGCTTGAGGTGTCTCTCTGTTAAATAAATAAATAAAATCTTTAAAATAATAAGTAAAACACTGCCTTCATTTTTACTGGTCCTTGATCCTTCCATGAAAATTTTAAGGACAACTGGTCAAAGTTCATCAAAAACCTTAATGGAATATTGATTGAAATGACATAATTTGAAGAGAATTACCCAGTTTAAGATCTTTTCATCTGGGAATATGCTATATCACTCTATTTAGGTTGCTTCTGATGTTCTTCCTTAAAATTTTACAATTTTAAAAATAATGATCATGTATAAACTGTTAGATTTACTCCTAGAAACTATATGATTTTTGTTGTTATTGTATTTTAGTGTAATTTTTAATACTACATCTTATAACTGACTTTTGCTGAACACAGAAGTGCTGCTGGCTTTTGTGTATTAATCTTGAATCTAGGTTGATTTGTTTGCTTATGGATTCTCTTGGAACTTCTGGGTAAATAAATAATCATATTATTTATGAATAGTGTTTACAACTTTCCAATTTAATACCTTTTTTCTTGTCCTATGGAGATGGCTAAACTGCAAAATTGTAATTGAAGTAGAAGCAGAGAAAGGACACAACTTTGTCCCTGATTTTAAAGAGCAGGTTTTAAAGTTTCACCATTAAGAACGATGTTTGTTGTAGATTTTTAGTAGATATCTTCTCAGGATATGAAAGTTATCTTTTCTTCCAATTTTGTAAGAGTCTATGTTAATAGTTACTTAATTTTATCAAGTCATTTTTCTGAATCTATAAGAATTTCAACGAGATTTTCTTCTTTGTTAATGGATTACTTTTAATAGATATTACATTGAACTATCCTTAGTCACGGTACACCATATGTTTATATACAGTACTGCATTCAGTTCATTAATCTTCTAGTTTCTCCAGTTTTACTGATATAATTGACATTCACATTTTAGATTTTTGTGTTTACATTTATAAGTGAGAAGTACTTATAATTTGCCTCTCTTATACCCTAAGGTTCAGGTTTTGCTATTATAGTTATAGAACAATTTGGGGAACAAAAGACTGATTTAAAAAGGTTTCTTCTTAGTATAGATTAAGACAGGCAATATTTTGTTTTGTGTTGATGTATCATATTTGCCAGATCAGTTTTTTGTTTTGTTTTGAAGTACACTGGGGGCAGGAAAGGCAGATGACTATGTTTTAGACTGATTCATTTTGGCTTTGGAAATGTTCAAATTTTTCAATAGCTTTACCTTTTCCCACACAATTACCAAAATTCCACTATGACTGTTTCTAAATTTGGAGGAAAACTCAAAACAAGTTTTATTTTTAGAAAGCTTGATAGTTTTTGAAAATTGTTTAAAAGTCTGGGATACTAAGGGGTGCCTTAGCATCTGACTCTTGGCTTAGGATCCTGGGATGGAGACCTGTGTCAGGCTCCCCACTCACCGGGGAGTCTGCTTGTCTCTCCCTATCTCTGAAATAAATCTTACACACACACACAGAGATCAATGGCACAGACATAAACCCATTCATATACGGTCAATTTATGATATAAGAATCAAGAATATATAATCAGGAAAGGACAGTCTCCTCAATGAATGGTGTTGGGAAAATTGGACAGCAACACATGAAAGAATGAAAATGGACCACTATCTTACACCATACACAAAAATTAATTCAAAACGGAATAAAGACTTGAATGTAAGACCTGGATCATAAAACTCCTAGAAGGAAACAAAGGTGGTAAGCTCCCTGACAGTGGTCTTGGCAAAGATTTTTGGAACTGATTCTGAAAACAAAGGCAACAAAGACAAAAGTAAACAAGTGGGATCACATCAAACTGAAAACTTGTGCACAACAAAGGAAATCATCAACAAAATGAAAAGGCAACCTACTGAATGGGAGAAATTTTTTGTAAATCATATCTGAAAAGGGGTTAATATCCACAATGAATAAAGAACTCCTACAACTCAGTATCAACAAAAATTCCATTAAAAATGAGCAAAAGATCTGAATAGACATTTTTCCAAAGACATACAGATGGCCAGCAGACACATGAAAAAGATGTTCAACATTACCAACCATCAGGGAAATCAAATTAAGACCACAGGGAGATACTGCCTCACACCTGTTAGAAGAGCTGTCATCAAGAAGACAAGAATAACATGTGGTGGCAAGGATGTGAAGAAAATAAACATCTGTGTACTGCTGCTGGGAATATAAACTGATGCAAACGCTGTGGAAAACAGTACAGAGGTCCCCCCCCAAAAAAAACAGAACTACCATATGATCAAGCCATTCCATTTGCAGATATTTATCAGAAGACAACAAAAACACTAATTTGAAAAGATATATTCATTCCCATGTTCACTGCAGCATTATTTACAATGGCCAAGACATACGGTTGTTTCCGTAAACAACCGAAGTGTCCATCAATGACTGAATGGATGAAGAAAATGTGACACATGCACACACACAGGAATATTATTCAGGTGTAAAAAAGTGTAACACCTTGCCATTTGAGACAACATGGATGGACCTTGAGGGCATTATACTAAGCAAAACAAATCAGAGAAAGACAAATACTGTATGATCTCACTTACATGTGGAATCCAAACAACAAACAAAAATAAATAAACCAAACTCCTAGATGCGGAAAACAACTATGAGGAGGGGTGGAAGAGTGAAGGGGGTCAAAAGTTACAAACCTGCAGTTATAAATCACTGAATGTAATGTACAACATGGTGACTGTAGTTAACGATACTGTGTTTCATATTTAAACCTTGCTGAGAGTAGAACTTAAAATGGTTGAAGTAGGTTTTGCGATACACACAAATATCGAATCATTATGCAATACACCAAAAATAAAAACGTCATGTCAGTTACACCTCAAAAAACAAAAACGCCCAACTCTCAATATGAATCCAATACCAACATTTATTAAGGTTCAAAAGAAAAAAAAAGATACAGGGGCACCTGGGTGGCTCAGTGGGTTAAGCCTCTGCCTTCAGTTCGGGTCATGATCTCAGGGTGCTAGAATCCCGCTCCGCATCGGGCTCTCTGCTCAGCGGGAAACCTGCTACCCACCCTCCGCTGCCTCTCTGCCTACCTGTGATCTCTCTCTGTCAAATAAATAAATAAAATCTTAAAAAAAAAAATACAAAATGGCAATGCAGCACCTAGACAGCGGGTGCTTCACGAAGTCTTGAACATCTTAAGGGCGGTTTCAAAACACTTCCACCCAAACACGGAGTGCCTTAGCTAACAAAAACTGAAAATGATTGGCAAGTTCGCCTCCGTTCCCAACAGATCTTTTATACTTAAAATAACAGTGCTTACCTCTTCTGCTGTGTGAGGATTAAATGAATCCTTGTAGAGTGTGACTCAGTGCCTACGACACAGTGGGCGCTCCAATGGTACTGCTATCGTCGCGCTGCAAGCTTCTCATTTCCTCCTCCACCGCTTAATTTACCCGAGACGCTGCGCTGAGCACAAGAAACCTTTAAGCTGAGATTTAGCTCCTGCGCTCCAGGGGGGCACAGCGCCGGGAGGCTGACGACGTCATTAAACGTCCAAAAAGTGTCACACGGGCTACAGTAGATAGGGGTGAAATCCATTTACTTTGATACCTTTTTCCTTAAAATATTCTTACTGTTCACGAGCCCTGAATTTTAGCCGAACTCAAGAAACTTGCAGTCTCAAGAGCCACCAACTTCATGAACTCGATTATGAGCGAGTCGCGCTTTATGCGCAGGCGCAACAGTGGTCGGGGCGCGCCGTCCTCGCTCCGCCTCTTCCGCCAGGCCCGGGCACCGATTGGTCCGCGTGATCCGTATAAGAAGCTGCGCGCAGGCGCGAAACGTCCTTTCCTCAGCTGCCGCTAAGGTGCTCGGTTCTTCCGAGGAAGCTAAGGCCGTGTTGGGGTGAGGCCCTCACTTCATCCGGCGACTAGCACCGCGCCCGGCAGCGTCCGCTCAGCACTCGCCAGCACCATGGCCTCCGTCTCGGAGCTCGCCTGCATTTACTCGGCCCTCATCTTGCATGACGATGAGGTGACGGTCACGGTGAGTGCGGGCCCAGATCGGCGGCGGGGTCGGCCTGCGGGCGGCCGTTTTTCTCTCCTGGCCGGGCCTCCCTGCCAGGCCCTCCGGGCGGAGCGGCAGCCATCAACATCGCCGGTGGAGGCGGGGGAGAAGGGGCCAGCAGCGGGGCCCAGGTGCAGCGCGCCCGGCGGCCTCTGCCACGTGCTCCAGCTTCCGGGGGGACTGGAGTACACTCGGGGTGCGCGCGGCGGCTTTGGATTTTACTTCAGCGAAACTTGGGCGGCGTGTAGGCATCCTACCGCACCTGGGACACTCCCTGCTTGGTGGCCTTGAATTCCGGTGCTCCTCTTAGTAGGCCCTGTTGGGGAGAGGACGTTAGCTTGCTTCACCTCCCGCGCTGACTCGTACCTTAAAATAGCGGCGTGACTTGGGCAAGTCGCCGCCTGCGAAATGGCAGCGAGGGGCCGAGTGCATTTCATTTGCTTGTGGTGATCTTAAGAGCGTAAGAAAGGTTCGTTTTGAGTAAACATACATGAGGGGCGCCTGGGTGGCTCAGGGGGTTAAAGCTCTGCTTTTGGCTCAGGTCATGATCCCAGAGTCCTGGGATCGAGCCCCATGTCGGGTTCTCTGCTCAGCAGGGAACCTGCTTTCTCTCTGCCTGCCTCTCTAGACTTGTGATCTCTGTCAAATAAATAAATACATTATTTAAAGAAATAAATAAGCATACATGAAATACAGATAGAATCTGTAAAGTGGTTAAACATAGTTTTGGAGACACGTTTTGAGTGACTTTCAGTGGCCGTGTTTTGAAGACGTTTACAAAAACTGCGCTTTGGTTTGCTGTTTTTTAGGAGGATAAGATCAATGCCCTCATTAAAGCAGCGGGTGTGAATGTTGAACCCTTCTGGCCCGGCTTGTTTGCAAAGGTAAGGTGATGGCAGCAAAGTGATGTGGAGAAGCAAATTTGGGGACATTACTTATTTATTAAGTAAATCTGGCAGAGTCCAGAGAAGGAAGAACAATATAGTGTTGGGAATTGGTTGTCACTTCAAGGAGAGGGGGTACTTTTGGAGGTGTGTGTCAGGGGAGAGTGCTCTAACAAAAAGCCAGAACTGAGTGCGATCTGTGTATGCATGTGTGTTGCAGGCCCTGGCCAACGTCAACATTGGGAGCCTCATCTGCAATGTAGGAGCTGGTGGACCCGCCCCAGCAGCTGGTGCTGCACCAGCAGGAGGTCCTGCTCCTTCCACCGCTGCTGCCCCAGGTAGACAATTTTTTTTTTTTAATTGGAGGGAGGAGTGGAGATAAAGAGCAGTGTTGCCTATAATACTTAATTTGTTAAGAGTAGATGATGTATAGAAACCCTAAAACCAGCGGCATGGTTGGAACCAAGGCAAGGGTATTTTTGACTCAGTAAGTTGAAGGGCCTGGAGCTCTTTGGAGTTTAAAATACTCAGCAGGTGTGTGAATCTCTGTTTCTGTTTTTTAGCTGAGGAGAAGAAAGTGGAAGCAAAGAAAGAAGAATCTGAAGAGTCTGATGATGACATGGGCTTTGGTCTTTTTGACTAAACCACTTGTATAAGCTGCTCAATAAAAAGCTGAACTCTTGGTTCCTGTTGGTTGCCAGTTTGGGGATGTGCAGTGTACAGACGATCTCCCTTCTGTAGCACTGGATGCCAGCCTTTTCTGGTATGACACCAGAGCTGGGTTTTCCCCCCCTGCCACCACTAACTCATGGTGAGAAGTAGTGCACCAGCCAGATGCTGTGCCAAGAATACCTAGTATTGCATCTGGAACTGCATGGAGAGGTTGGAGAGGGATCAGAGCAGGTCCCTTGTTGGAGTCACCTGTGTGAGTTCATGATCACACGGTTTGTCTCCTTGACAGGAGTAAGAGTCCATGGTTCTAGTATAATCAAGACCTCTTAAAATCCCAAGTAAAATCCTGGCTACAAGTTTTTTGAGCTGTGCCAAGTCGTCAGAGGTAGAATACTACTATATCCCTAGGCTTGTAATTCAATACTGAAGGAGTGGTGAAAATTCAGGTTTGTTGGGGCACCTGAGTGGCTCAGTTGGTTAAGCTTCTGCTGTGGGCTCAGGTTATGATCTTGGGGTCCTGGGCTTGAGCTCAGTGGGGAATCTGTTTCTCTTTTACTCTTGATTTCTTTCTCAAAAAAAAAAAAAAAAAGGAAATTCAGGTTTGAGTCCCCATTTACACAAAGGTTAAAACCAAAATTCAAATCTGTGTTTGACACTAACAAAGTAAGCTTTGAGGAAGGGGATGGCTGAGCACTGGTCTGGAGACTGGTTCACTTCAAAATGCAAGGGGACTCCTAAGATTTGGATTTATAAAACATGGTCACTTTGTCTTCAGCGCACCAATTAAGTGCCAAGCCCCTGAACATCTTGTCCTTTCCTCACTAATAGAGATCGAATTGGTGAAATGCAGGATGTCCTAGCCCCAACTGTCCACTGTCCAAAACAATTAGTGTTTAGAACCAGATGGGTAAGTGGCTGGTGTACCTTATAGAATTGAACACAATCCCGTAATTCTGCTTCTGTGTGTTATTACCCAAGAGAAACTATATAAGGACATGAGGATGCATGTTTGGGAACGTTTAAGCAGTACTTAAAAGAAAAACCTCAACTCCATCCGCCAGAAAATAAACTGATCCTCAATGATGAGCAGTGAAAATGAGCTGTGGATATACAGGAATTCTTAAGGTTAGATAAGAACAAGTCCTGATAAACTGCATACAGCACACTACCCTCTTCCTAAAGCTCAAAAGTAAGATGGATTAGGTAAGGTAAGGGATGGTCATTTTTAAGACCTTAAAGATGTGCAGTAAACCGTCGTACTTAGATGTTACTGTCATTAAAATTTTGTGCACGTGAAGAATGGGTCATAAAGTGTGGGGCACCTGGCTGGTTTGGTAGAGCATGGAGCTCTTTGGTCTTGGGGTTGTGAGTTCAAGTCCCATGGGTGAGAGCTTACCTCAAGATTGATCTACATACACTTAAGTGTGTTAACTCATCTTCATCAGCTAACAGTGCTGTGCTGATCTCCAGCATGTCCTGTCATCCTGCATAACAAGTCCATGGTAAGACCCATGTTACAGGTGGGTCAGTGGGAGCTCAGAGGTTAACAGGAGGTAAAGACTAGTAAACGGGTGGACGGATTCAGAAAATGCTCTACAAAGGCTGCTCTTAGCATCTTTCCCCATGTCCCCTGCTCCTTTACCCCTTCTGCCTCAGTTTACTCATCTATAATGATAGGGCCTGCCTCACTGGCTTCTGGAGACTTCCAAAATAATGAATTCCTTACATTCTGAGAGCACTTAAGTGTGAGGAGGGAATATGGACACTTCCCTTAGCCAAGGAAATCCTTGAATGGATTAAAGAGAACACTTAAGAAGATAAAGGAAGATAGAATCTAGAACAGCTGTAAATTAAATGGTAAACTGGGAAACAAATACTAAGTTCAGTTATCTGAACTACACAATGACAAATGTTCGCTATAGCAAGACTCAAGTGTAAACATGGCCTCATCGGTGGGCCCAGCTTTTGAAAAGAAATCTTTTAATGTAGTAAAACTAAATAGAGCTAAGAACCTTTCCAAAGAATGATCTGATGAAGTAGGAGGCCCACTTATTTGTGCAGAAATGCCAACCTTTTATTCATTTGACACTGAGTTTAAAAGTCTGCCCAGTTCCACTGCCTTTTTAGTTCTCCTGACCCTTAATTTCTTCTTTGCAAAATGGGAATAATACCTAGTTTATATTGGGGAATGAACTTGCCCATCAATGCTCAGTATGCAGATGCTATTTCCCTTCTGTGTAAGGTACAAAGAACACAGCTGGCATGCCTGATTCTCAGAATCCCTGCGTCTAGCCAGCCTAAGCCTTGTGCTCTTCAGACTCCTCCCTGCCAGTCCTCTACAATCAGCCAGCAGCTTTGGTTTCTCGTGACTGGTTTCATGCTACTGATTGTTCACCAAACATACTCTATACTTTGTTTAAAAAGTTCCATTGTTTTGTTCAACATTGATTCTGTTCAACTCTCTTCTGTGGCCCCTGAAAGCATACCCAGGTCCGTGGCTGCTCACTCACCCCCTTTATAATCTTGCATCAGCAAGGAGCCAGGATTAGGTGTAGGGGAGAATTTTAGGAACAGACTTGCTCACTGACAAACCATATAAGAACAACATTTAAAAAAAAAAAAAATTCATATGGTCATTGAATGTGTTGCACAATGGGATAAAAAAAATCCAAAGCTCCTGTCAACTGTTTTACTCCTTTTTTTCCCCTCTTTCTTCTAAAAATGATGAGCGAACCAAACAAATTCTAAAACCACCTTTTGGAAAAGAGAAACACTCTAATTAAAATGAAAATTCAAAATATTTATGCAACAAAACAACTTGGTATATTGCTACAAATTCAAATAAAATATATCAAATCCTTTCTCCCCATAATTTGAAGGAGCATATACAGTAAAATTCTCAGGGAACAAAGTGAAGGAGGTGTTTATGGGCTTGGTCGCATAGTGCTTTAGAGTTTAGAAATAACTTTCAATGGGTTTTCCCGTTCTGAACTTTACCATGTCAGGAGCAGTGAATTCACCCTCGTCACACACTGGACTGGTGCTCAGAGAATCTGAAAGCCTGCCAGGTTCACACAGCTAATGGCAGGCAAAGCAGGGTCTGCCACCTCCATTGTCTCCACTCATTCTACCAGGACATGGCGTCCCTTCCTCACATGTGCTTTTGTAAGGTATGGTGATGAGCCTTTGACTTTTTTCCCGTCATCGTAGAAGCCTCTTCTCCACCTTATCTTTGCAAACAAGTCTGGATAATTCAGCTAAAGGTAGAGACGGGCCAGTTTTAAGAGAGTGTTGGTATTTTTGGTTCTTCTGAAGCAGCCAAGAAAGGCCCCTCAGAGTCAGATCGCAGACACCCCACAGCCTGCATCACGAAACCAGAGCTGAGTCAACAATCCTTACAAACTGGGATACCTGGGTGGCACAGTGGGTTAAGCCTCTGCCTTCTGCTCAGGTCATGATCTCAGGGTCCTGGGATTGAGCCCCTTGGGCTCTCTGCTCAGCGGGGAGCCTGCTCACCCACACCCCAGCCACATCTCTGCCTACTTGTGATCTCTCTCTCTGTATCAAATAAATAAAGTCTTTAAAAAACAACAACAACAACAAAAACACAAAACAGACAAACAAAAAACAGAAAAAACAATCCTCCTGAACACTTATAGCAGGTCAGGGGATCAGGGCCATCCCATAGTTTCTTTCACAGGAATGCTCAAAGAGTTATGGGCTTCCAAAGAACCCTCCAACTTCTACTCAGTTTAACTCACCAGAGCTACCTCCTCTGGCTTGTATACTTTGAGGGTTATTAGGACATCCAATTACAATAGAAGAAAAATGCGCGTTCACCTTCCATATCTTTGCACTAGCTATCCTCCACTCTCACCAGGTCACTGACCACCTACCCCAGTTAATTCTAGTCCTCCAGGCCTTAGGAAGTCCGCCCCAGGCTATATTATATCCTCTGCTGAAAGTTCCCTGTCTTACCACTTCTAGTAGATGCATAATTACGTCTTTGTGATAGTTTGGTCAGTATCTTCCTCCTCCATACAGTGAGCTTGGGGACTGGGCTGTCTGCGTTGCTCACCTGTATCCTCAGTACTTATCACAGTGTCTAGCTCATTGTTCAATATGCATTCACCACATTATCCAACCCTCCCCTTCTACACACGAGGAATTCGGGGCCCAAGGAGATTCCCTTGCCCAGCAGCAGGGAATGGGACAGCAGAACTGGAACCCAAGTCTCTGGACCAGCGAATGCTCTTATCATCGTAGCAGCCTATAAAGGGGCACAAAACCAGGACTGCCCCCCCACGGCAAGCTTCCTCCCTTCCTCCCTCCTTTCCTTCCTTCCCCAATCTACATACACTTTTAAGTGTGTTAACTCATCTTCATCAGCTAACAGTACGCACCTTCCAGGTTGCCAAGTACAGGTGCGCACGGCCAGGCCCTCAGGTGGGAACCCGCGGGACCCGGCTCCGTGAACGGAAGGCAAGGGCGTCGGAGATTTCCCCAGGTGAGGCCCGAGCCAGGCTTCGGTGCTGAACCGGGAATTCTCAGCCAGTGAGGCAACAGAAGCAAAGGTGTGGCGCCCCGGAGGCCCGCAAACTGCCTTCCGGACACAGTGATCTGTCACGGCCCCTGTCACGTCCACGTCGTCTAGGATGACGGAGAAGGTGCACGAGCTTGGGGACCGAGGGCAGGCGGCGGGATGAAGAGAGTCCTCTGCCCGCCCTGGCTTCACGCGCCAAACGGGAGAAAGCCCTCAACCCGCACAGGTGCCTGACACTCGCGCGCCCCAGCTCGAGCTTTCATCGCTCGCTGCTCGCCAATCAAAGTCCGTGCTGGGAGGGCGGGACGAGAGGTGGGGCTAAAAGCTGAGGATGGCGGAGGAAAGCCGAACTTCTCAATTGCACCGAGGCCTATTGACCACTAGGGGCGCGCGCGGGTCCGCGGAGACTTTTGCGCATGCTCATTAACATCGCAATAGGTGTTTTGTTTTGTTTTGTTTTTTTAAAGTCTGTTTCAGTGGAGCTTCCGCGGGCTCGGGTGCTGGTTAGTAAACTAATTAGTCCGTTGTGAAACCCCTCTGCCGTGAATTCCAGCACTTTCGCCTAACCAGCAGGAATGGGATGGGGCATATTTGTAAACTGGGACTAATGACCCATTACTGCCCCAGAGCTGGTTTTCGAGGGAAGGGGTGGTTGGGCATTGATAGTTAATATCATTCCAACTAGTTCTCTGTATAAATAACTTCAGGCAAGTAGATACTGACTCTTCCCAGGACCTTCATTTCCAGAAAGCTTTTTCGCCCAGAAAAAGAAGTGATTTGTTCTGCTTTTGGCTACTCATCATCCAGCTGAGTCACATGGGCAGCTGTTAAAACAAAACGGAACAAAACAAAAAAAACACCCGAAAGAAACAAGCAGCAACAGCTATCCAGTTTCCTGGGTCCCTGCATGCTGCACGGGCTGAGGAACCCGGGGAGGCGGAAGGCGGTGGGAACTATGCATTTTTACCAGTCCCAGGAAGAGTCTGATGGTTAGCTTTGGAAATTCCTGGTTTAGGGCACGCTGTGCCTGACAAGTACAAGATGCATAATAAACATGCATCTTGTACATGTTTGAAATAATGAATTAATAACTATCTCCAAATACTGAAGGAAGGTTTAACAGTTGCATAATAAGCCATGTTGACCACATTCGGAAAATGGACTGTTGATGGGAGTGTAAATTACTACCACTTTTTAAGGAGTATGATTGGGTTCCATCTCTAAGAATTAAAAGTGCTCTTTCATCCGAAAATTTCACTTGCAGAAATACATAAAAAAATACATGTATAATTTCAATGAAGCATTTTTGTAAGAAAGAAGAAAATTGCCTGAGAGGAGGCTTTCATGTGACTATTAACAGGAGTGCTGCTATTGAACGGGGTCTAGAATACTTGGTTAAGTGAAACAAGCAAGCTGAAAACCAGTGTATGTAATACGACCCTTAAAAATTCACATGCATCTGTTTGTATGTGTAAAGGAAATTCTGGAAGGGTTAAAGGAAAACAAACAAACAAGTAAAAGGTAAAAGATGACCTCTGAGAAAGGTTGGAGAGGATGGGAGTGAGATTTTCCATTTCAGTTATCCATTCCATATTGCTTGGATTTAAAAAAACCACAGACATGTATTACTTTTAATAGCTTTTATGTCTGGTTTGGTAATGGCATTGTCCTCTCAGGCACTGGTTACCCAATTAAAGTCACTAATCTATTGTTAAACCTCTGCATCAGGAGATCCCAGCACTTGCTGTTCACCAGCAGGAATGGGATGGGGCACATCTGTAAACTGACTTGTTCCAGGCACAGGGCTGGGTTTTTTTGGGGGGGGGAGTGGGGGATGGTTGTTGGGGAGCAACAGTTAACACTATCGTTATTTTTTTTTAAATGAAGGGTCTTCAATATAGAAGAAAAACTGAATTTGGGGCATTTGGGTATCTCAGTCAGTTAAACATCTGCCTTTAGCTCAGGTTCCTGGGGCTGATGCTTGCATCAGGCTCCCTGCTCAGTGGGGAGCCTACTTCTCCCTCTCCCTCTGCCTGCTGCTCTTCCTGTTTGTGCTCTCTGTCAACCAAATAAATTAACAAATCTTTAAAAAAAATAGAAGAAAAAACTTATTTTATGTAGTTCTGGAGGGAAGAACTCTGACCAACTGGGAGACAATTTTAGCTCAAAATAAGGAAAGTAAGGAAAAACTTTGCTGGTTCTTAGCCTGAGGCTATGATGGGGAATACAATATCTGGTTCTGGGAGGAGTGCAGACTGAGATGCCACAGGTCTTTAAGGAGGTAGGTTAAATGCTCTCTGTCACACTACCTGGATTAACTCAAATCCCACTCTGCTGCAGAATAGGGCTGTGTGACTTTAGGTGAGTTGTCTAAACTCTGGGTGCCTCAGTTTCTTCACTTACACTATAGGGATAATAATGACACCAACCTAATCGAGTTCTTGCAGAATTACACGATATGGTACATGTCAGACACTCAGCATGGTTCCTGTTCAAAAAATGTTAGTATATCTTTGCTGTTTTTATATGATGGGTCGACCCTTTAAAAATTGCAAAGAGAATCACAGAAAACATTTCTGCTATTGGAGGGGCTATTTTATTTTTCCACCTTTAAATATTTGTGTAAACAGTCAAATGTGGGATTTTCAGGATGAATGGATTTAGTGGATTGTGAGACTTGCTTATATGCTGGACGGCTTTGCTCATTACAAAGCGAATTTTTTTTGGAAGTTTGTTTTCCGGATGCTGGCTCAGTGCTGCCTCATAGTGGCCAATCGTAGGAATGGCTACTTAAGTAAGTAGACCTTTTCTTACTAGAGCATACCTGGGCTGGGTGGGGTGTGTGAGTCAGGCAGGCTGGGAAGGTGGGCTGTTGACCCAGGAGTGAGCAAGTCAGTCCACACCTCAGGAAGGAGAGGCATGTTTGTATGCCCACCAGTGACTCTGCCAAGAGGAAACCAAGCGCACTTTATCTAATATGATCATGCTTCCTGTGTCATTTATTTAGAATGTTTGACTTTTCCTCTTCACATGCTCAAGTTCATTTCTTGTCGAAAAACAGAAAAGCACGTTACTGAGCTGCTGTGCTATCTGGCGTGCCCTTGGCTTTCCTCCAAGGTTGTTGGAAGAAACAGCCACATGGAAACCACTTCTGCTTTTGCCATAAAACTTGTGGAGGCTGTTTTGTTGTTACAAGTTCTCATGTGAAAATTCTTCTAAAATTTAGGGCCAAGAGAAAGTTTGTATTCTCTGAGAAATTGCTAGCCAGGCCTCTTTTATCACAACAAGCGTTCTGTGACTTACCAGGCTTGCCTCTCGGCTTTAGCCACTGACAAACAGAGCCAGGCTCAATGCCTATTCTCAGCAGTTAAATGGACCCAAGATGGGTGATATCTCCTCCTTGTTTTCTTGGTACTAATTAAAACACTTTAGATGTGTGTGTGCCTCTTTTAATGATTTTGCTGCATATTAGTACTTCAATCTACACTCCCATATTTTTTCAAGAAAGAGGCAAGGAATCAATAAATTAAATGAAAAGTGGAATACTTGAGGGTGTTTGTTTGTTTGTTTGTTTGTTTCTGGTGAAAAGATATTTGAAATAATTTTAAGTCAGTGGTTGCACTTGGGGTTTCAAGCCTAACAAGTTTATGGGTCAAAGATTTCAGACAGTAATGTGTCTTTACTTGGAAAATGAGACAGTCATGTAAATAAGGCCATGAAGGAAGTGGTAAGTTGTGGGCAAAAGATCAACAGCTACTAAGGTTCATTTCCTTATCCACTACCACCAAGGATAATACTGAATGAGTGTCGACAGAGACAGAAAGCTGGTGGCCTATTTGGACCAAAGACATTTTTCTGGCTGCTGTCTGATAAACCATCATGAAGGCTACATTTCATTGTAGTCGTGTTTAAAAATAAAAATGGTCCTGGGAAGGTCAAGACACGAGTTCCTGAAACCTCTGCGCAAAGCAGGTGCCTCTCTAAGTTCTCGTTTCAGTCTTGGTTTCTGCCTCCTTCCCTAGAGAGGTGGGATTCTCGTGGGAGCAGAGGCTGCTGGGGAGAGAGATCTGTTCTGCTTGAATGTTAGATAAGCCCCCTGACCTAACGGCCCCCCTCGAAGATGTCTCTACAGCCTCTGCCAACAGACTTACCTACTAGCCCTCGAGGTGCACCCAGCTCCTCGCTCTGTTTACTCTCAAGTAAAGCCTTCCTTCTGTTTACTCAGCAAAGATTTTTTTTTTAAGATTTTATTTATTGATTTGACAGAGAGAGATATCACAAGTAGGCAGAGGGGAGGGCGGGGGAGCAGGCTCCCTGCTGAGCAGAGAGCCTGATGCAGGGCTCAATCCCAGGACCCTGAGATCATGACCTAGCTGAAGGCAGAGGCTTTAACCCACCGAGCCA
The DNA here is from genome assembly GCF_011764305.1 of Mustela putorius furo. NCBI lineage: Eukaryota > Metazoa > Chordata > Mammalia > Carnivora > Mustelidae > Mustela > Mustela putorius. The sequence continues at coordinate 12,555,511 of NW_025422045.1, forward strand.
CCCAGGTGCCCCGCAAAGATTCTTTTACAGTTTACTCTGCTAATAAGCTTTGGCGTTTATTGTGAGGACCTGTGTTGACATACTCTTGAGTCTTCATTGACAGTCACTGGGAAATGTCAGCGCAAACACAAAAAGGCATCCTGGGAGCCTGCAGTCCTGACAAAGCACTCTGGAAAGAGCCACCCTTCCTGTCTTGGTTAGAACCACCTTGAGAGTTAAAAAACCACAATAATATACCCACCACAAGAGATTCTAATGATCTCCTTTTAGTTTTCAGATTCAATATCTGAACCCTTTTGCTCAAGGTTTCTTGAAAGCTCCCTGTGTTGATTCTGGACAAGACTCTATCTGGGCCGGCAACTTGGTGGGCCCCCTGCCAAGAGCGCAATCCCAAGCATCCTGGGGACCAGGGCACAGCTACAGAGTACCTTCAGCTGCGGGTTCAAGGACAGCTCAGTCTCCACGTGGTTGCGTGATTTTGGGACAGTCATTTCTTCTCTCTGGCTCTGGTTTTCTTATTGGTAAGGTGAAGAGAAGTGGTCTCCGTATGCATCTCTGCAGCTAGACTGGGTCTCAGGCCTGAGCTCCAGGCCCTAGTAATGCTCAGAAATGTTTGTTTTGAATGAAGGGATGTATAAGTAAGTCATGCCAACTGATCTCTTGGGTCTTGCTCTGACGTCTTGTCCCTGAATGCTTCCAAAAGGCAGGCTCAGTTTGAGTCATAGTCTGACAAGCTCTGCTAAAAGGTCACTGTAGAGGGCCACAAACCTCCTGCATCTGGATCCAGCCCTTTGGCTGCCCAGTCATCTCACCTGCCTCTGGCTCTCGTCTTCCCCTGGCTCCCCATCCAAACTGATGATTGTAAAGGAAACATCTTTTTAGGTGAGGGGCCTGTGTATTTGGTTCATCTTTGTTGCCTGGAAACTGTTGACATCCCGAGACATTCTGTTGCCTTCACTGGGTAATGAAAAATTGATTACTTTTTTACTCTGTCAACAAACTCGAAGCCTGTTCACCTTGGCTGGGAATAGATGGGAAGCTGGCTCCTTGCTCCAAGGCTGTTTGCTCTCTTTCTCTTTCAAGCGCTTGGGTTTACTTTGCTTAGAGGTGGGATGGGGAGCTGGGGTGGGGAGGGAGCGGAGCTGAGACTGGAGGGGGAGGGGACAAGATGAGTGTGACTGTGTGTGGCTGCTAGCTAACGTGGAAAGAGCTGTTTTCACCTCCTTCCAGTGCTCCTTCAGTATCAGCAAATGCCTCTGCCCAGCAGATCCGCCACACCTCTGCCCTCCAGGGTGGCCCTATGCGCACCCCTCCCAGAAGGCTGGTCTAGTCTCCTTGGCCCTGGATCCTCCTTGTCCTCAAGAAGCCTTGGGGCCAGTCTGCAATGCACAACCAGCGAGTTTCCATCCCACTCCAGTTTCTCCTCCTGGCTGTGCCTTAGCCTTGCGGCACTCCCCACAACGCCCCCGCCAAGGACAGGCAGATCTTCCAGGACAAGATGTAGAAGGGATCTCAGAGACAATCTGAGCCCCTCATTTTTAATATTTGTGGAAGAGGAAGCTCAGGGAGGGGAGGTGATGAGGCTGACAAACTAGGGCATCCACCATCCTGGTCTCACATCAGGTTCAGACCTCCATCCCAGCTTGTTAGAGGATAGAGCTGTTTCCAGAGGCCTCCTTGGCTTGGGCAGCATCACCTTCCTTCTTACAGGTGAGGAGGGCAGAGCCTGGGGCCTGGCTTCTGGGCACCCTCTTGGGGACGCTGTCCCTGGGGCTCAGACCAAAGCTACTCCTTCTTTCCCAACTGCAGGTGCACAGCTGTCCCCCCTAGTTAGCAGCAGCCCCAAGTCTCCGAACAGCACAGGAACCCTTGCTGTTTGCTGAGGCGGCACCTCAGGGGATGGGTTCTTCTTAGCTAGCCATCGATTTCGGCCCAGCCTTTTGCTCAGTGGCCCTTTGGACCGGTGCTACTCAGACTGAGATCCCTGGGCCCATGCTGGCTCACAGACCATTGTCACCTGAAGACAGGCCCAGGAAATTCTTTTTTTTTTTTTTTAAGATTTTATTTATTTGTCAGAGATAGCGAGCGAGAGTGAGCACAGGCAGACAGAGTGGAAGGCAGAGTCAGACGGAGAAGCAGGCTCCCTGCGGAGCAAGGAGCCCGATATGGGACTCGATCCCAGGACGCTGGGATCATGACCTGAGCCGAAGGCAGCTGCTTAACCAACTGAGCCACCCAGGCGTCCCGAGGCCCAGGAAATTCTTACTGAGAACCTGAGAGTCACACTGAGAAGATTTTATAGCAATTTGACATGGCTGCGTGTAATATTTAAGCATTTCATTTTCCCCCTAATTCCATTTGTATTGCACCTTACAAAAAGTCTTCGTCTGCAACAGACTGGAAGTTAAAAAACAAAACAAAACAAAACAACAAAAAAACCCAGCCTGATCTTTCTTCACAAATGGCTTGGGAAGCCCTGCTCCCGACCTCCTTTGCCAGCCTGGGGGGTTGGGGGGGGAATATCCCCTATGCGGTGGTCCCATGAAGTTCTCTGTTGGGGCAGCAGGGGGCACCAGAGACATTGATAATCTGTCTTTCCCCAAGCAAGAACCATTCGTTCTGGGAGCATCCTCCATTTGACATCTTCTGGATGCTGGGACACAGAGAGAAAGAAAAGCTTTTTTCTTCTTCTTGATTTGCTTCAGCTGAAAGCAGTCACAAGGAGGAACGTCTAAGAAGGCTGTCCACACGGAGATGGAAGGTGAGTGAAGATTGCTGCTAGGGGCTTTCTTCCTAGGGAAAGTGTAGCTCTATGACTTGGGTGTGTAGCACAGGGCACGGAGTCAGGCTATCTGGGTTCAAATCCTGATTTCTTCTCTTGGTTGTTGTGAGGACTCGGGAAAGCCACTCAAAGTCTTGGAAAGCCCAGTTTCTTCAAGTGTAAAGGGGCCATATTAATGGTTCCTATCCCATAGGGCTCTTGGGGAATTAAAAAAGATAACCCACACAAAGCACTTAGCACTGTGCTTGGCCCATAGAGACACCCAGCTAATGTGTTCATTAGTGTGACAGCCCCCCTGTGCCTGTTGTCTCAAAGTTCCTGTGAAGTTGGGAAACTGCCCCCCACCCCATTCCAGACAGGCAGATGGAGTGCAGCCAGGCCCTTTTCCACCAGTCATACTGACCACTGGACCCTATAACACTGAGATTTGGCTCAGCCTCCACCTCCTCCAGGAAGTCTGCCAAAATGGATGGAAGTCCAGGTGTCTTCCTACTGCGGCATTATTCTTCAAATTACTAATTCTTCTAATTTCTTCCTCCTCCAGGTCTCCCAAGCCCCAGGCCGAGTCTGCACATTTCATAGTGTATAAGGCATCCGGCCACTGGAAGACACTGTGACATGGTGGTTATGAGCCTAACAGGTGGAGCTAGGCTGCTTGGTTTGGAATCCTGGCTCCATATATTGCCAGCTGTGGGACTTTGGGCAACTTACTTGACTCCTCTGAGCCTCGATTTCCTTATTCCACCTCGTGCATTACCGTGATGATTGAGTGAGGTAATGCAGGTGAAGGCCAGGTGCCCAAGAAACCTCAGGAGATGAGGAGGCTGAGGCTCAGGAATGGGAGGAACTCGGTATGAGGTGCTGGACCCCAGCCATACACCAGTAGGGAAGTGGGCGCTTTGGTCATCCATTGGCAGTTGAGGGAACCGAGATCGGTTTACACACATCTGCAGGAATGTGAAGAGCGGGAGTGGGGTCGCTGACCTCCAGTTTGTGCAGGTTCCTCTAGCCCGCTTCGTGACGGGAGGCTGGCAAACTAGAGGAATTTGGGGACCTCAGCACCCAGAAACATTCATATTTTCTCTCTGCTTTCTCCCGGCCCCAGGAGGACCTTTAAGAGGATAGGGTGTTCGTGAGGGAGTGGAGCTCCCATCTGGGGAACCCCCAGAACTTCTAACAGGCAGCCCTTGGGCAGTTAAGAGATCTTGCCAAAGAGTGTAGGAGTGAGCAGCAAGGGGCGCTGTGACACCGGGGGAGAGCCCAGGCCTCCACTGGGGGAACAGAGTAGGGATCTGACTGCTCCAAGAACCAAGCTCAGCCTGATGAAGCCGGCTAATGGGAGCAGTCTACCCATCCACTCCAACAAGGATCTTCAGCCGGAGAGCTGAGACCCTCGGAAAGTATGGCCATGATGAGCCCTGACTTTGGCGTTGGCATGCTTGGGTTTGAAAGCCTGTTCAGCTCTTATGATTCATGATCATGGGAAAGTCACTTAACCTTTGGGTATCCTCGTGGAAAACACTCATGGGGCTGCCGGGAGGATCTGTGTCATGTGCATGTACATTTCTTAGCATGGTACCTGGCGCTCAAGGAAGCACCAGGGAATGGTCGCTGTTACTGTTATTAAGACAACCAGATTGTGGGGTTGTCCCGAAGAGGCAAAGTGCCTACCTGCCAAGGGGTCATGTCCTGGTGCTGCTCTGGCCCCCCTGTGCTCTGTGAGGGGGCTCACCTTCTGGGACATGGACCTCCCTGTGTCTGATCTCCAAGCAAGCCACTCACGTCCCACAGGCCCTGCATGTTGCTGGAGACCCATGAACCTCATTCCAGCCAACATGCTCACTGGAGGTCAGCAGGGAGAGCAGGAGAGTGTGGTTCCTCCCCAGCTAGGGACTCACTGTGAGTGCCTTGCTGTAACTGGGCCTCCATTTCTCCAGCTGTAGGATTTCCTCAATTTCCCCAGCATAGTCCAGCATCACCCATCCAGGAATGCGTCCCCAACCTGCTGACATATTTACATTTTAGCCCGGCCCTTTGCTGTGAAACCCGAGCGTGGCCTGAGGTAATGAAGGGGTGGGTTCCCAGCTGAGGCCCATGGAGGACACAGCTTGGGGTGACTTCCCTCTGCAAAAGAGTGATCTTGGCCTTCCTCACTATCCAGCTTGCCCCTCTGGTGTCCCTTGCCCCATGTGATGTCCACTCAGGGCTCAGGGTCCTCACACCCTCAGCTTGGTTTGCTCTTCAAGAAAGGGCCAGAAGGGTCATTGCCTCTGAGGTATGGATGACTAGTAGGGTTGGTGCTGCCCGTTCTGGGGGACATTTTATTGGAACAGAGACAGAGGTTTTTTTAATCTGAAGAAATTAAACCCTGTTTATGAAATCCCAGCAAGAGGCTTTGAAATGCGAAGGGTGTGGCCCCCCCATTCAAATCCCAGCAGCCTCCATTCCCTGGCCTTGCACCGGGAGGTGGGGCTGCTGGCACAGCTGGTTCGAAGGTCCATGCCACGTGCAACTAAAGATAGAGAAGTACATTGGATTTCATCAAAATTTAAAACTTCAGTATTTCCGAAGGCATCATCAGGAAAGTGCAAAGGCAACCCATAGAATGGGACAAAATTTTGCAAATCATACATCTGATAAGGGACGTGTATCAGTAATATATAAAGAACTCTTACTATTCAACAAGAGGACAAATGACACAGTTAAAAATGAGCAATAGACTTGAACAGACTTGAACATCTACAAATAGCCACAAAGCACCTGGAAAGATCTGTTATGTCATTGGTCATTGGGGAAATGTAAACAAAACCCCCAATGGGATGTTACTTCACACCTATCAGGTTGGCTGTTATCCAAAACTTGTTGCCTTGTCAGGAACAAGTGTTGGTGAGGATATGGAGAAATTGGAACCCTCATACTTTGCAGGCGGGATTTTAAAATAGTGTAATCCCTTAAACAAACAAATAAACAAAAGGCAGGTCCTCAAAAATTTAAGTGTAGAATTACCATATGACCCACTAACAACTTGGTATGTACCCAAGAAAATTGAAAATGTATGACCACACAAAAAGTTATACACAAATGTTCATAGCAGCATTATTCATAATAGTAAAAAGTAGCCCTCATTCAACTGTCTATCAACAGATGAATTACCAATGAATGGTGGTCTATCCATATAATGAAATAGTATTCAGCCTTTCAACGGAATGAGGTACCAATCCATGCTACAGTGTGGGTGAACCTTGAAAACACTGTGTTAAGTGAAAAAGCCAGACCCAAAAGGCCATGGTGTTCTGTGATTCCATTTATGGAATGTCCACAGTGGGCAGGTCCACAGAGGTGGACCTTGGACTGGTGCTTGCCAGGGCATGGGGGAGGGGATAAGAGGTACAAGGACTTCTCTTTGGGCTGATAAAGATGTTTTGGAGTTAGTGGTGAGAGGTGTGCAACTTTGTGAATATACAAGAAACCACTTTCAATGGAAGAATTTTACAGTATGTGAATATTTCAATGAAAAAAAAATGCCCATGGAAAGAAGGGAGGGGTCCTTGAAGCCATCCCCATGCTCTGCCCTCACCCACCCTAGTGCATTTGGCCATTGCATTCTTTCAGATCATTTCATCATGAAGGTTGGAAAGCCCCAGGGGATTAAAATGCTGGGGGAGGGGTATTTCCGGTGGCCACAGTATTGACAGAGGTGCTGCCAGCACTGGGGAGCCTGGGAAGAGGCTGGATGCTAGATATTTTGCAGTGCCTGAGTCCATCTCACGATGAAGAATTGTCTTGCATTCCACGTGACTTTAGAACTGTCTCTCCAGACATTGATGGAGATGATTATCTGAGCTAAAAACTAAACTCTGATTTACATAATGAACACCAAATATATTTGCAAGGCTTTACTATACACTGCGTTTCCCCAGAATACTACTACCTACCATGCAAATGTGAAGAGTTCACAATACCTCCTGGCTAATGTCAGTAATTTGTCTCGGAGAATGAGCTGTTCCATGAAAATGCTTCTGGAACATCTTTCTTTTCCTTCTGTTTTTTCCTATTATTTTTGAAGGGGAAACATTTTATTCATACCTGTCAACCCCAATCCCAACCAACATCCTAGATCTAATTGTAAAATATGGTACAATGCTTCTATATGCAAGAAACAATCATGTGAGGTTGGCAAATGCTTCAGGGTCAGCTTCTTGGTTACCCTGTTATTTAATATGGACAGTCACAAGCAGTTGCTCCACATAGGAATCTGGCCTGTCTTGGGGCCAATGACAGCCAAGAGGCACCCCGACTTTGTTGCTGCTTTCATGTTTTTCTTTTTTTTTTAAAGATTTTTATTTATTTATTTGAGAGAGAATGAAAAAGAGAGAGAGAAAGAACACAAGCATGGGGAGCAACAGGCAGAGGGAGAAGCAGACTCCCTGCTGAGCAGGGAGCTGGAGTGGGGCCTGATTCCAAGACTCCAAGATCATGACCTGGGCCAAAGGCAGCTGCTCAACCAACTGAGACACCCAGGCACTCCAGCTGCTCTCATGTTTTTCAAAACACAACTTGATTTGGACCTTCTAGGTCTTGTATTTGGAGTGTGTTGATTCTTTTCCTACACCCTGTTTTGCTAAAAAATGTTGCATTGAATTTTGGGGACATACACGTAATTGCCACCTCCCACCTCCCATAAATCCCAGTCAGAAAGCAGAGTATTAAAGATACATGGCATTAAAAGTACTATAAAGGAGTGATCTACAGGGAGAACGTTAACTGGGTGGTGGTTTGTCAGGCAGACCTGAACTTGATTTTCTCTGGGTACTGAGCGGGGGCATAATCCTCTGACTGGGGCATGAAGGACCTTGGAGAATGTCCATCCTTCCTCAGTTCACAGGAAAGAGACAGAGAGGCCTGGGATTTGTGTAGGGTCACCTAGTACCTACCCATGGCCGAACTTGGGTGGGGGTGCCCAGGCAGTGGTTCTGTGCTCTACACCAGGACCTCAAGCTGCATTGGAGCAGCCCGTGAAAATACAGGCCACCAGATAGGTTTGGTGGAGTGGCCAGTTAGTCTTTGAGCAAGCAATTTCCAAACAAAAAGTAAATCATGTATCATGTTGTCCCTGCCATTGGAAAGTCATTCTTGGTAAACATGCCAGCTGGCTATGAACAGAAGTCAACATGGGGACCAGAGTGGGTGTTCAAATGTGATCAAGTCAGGGGAGTAGCAGCTGAGCAGAGAGGCTGGGGGTTTGGGACCCAGCCATCTGCAAAGCCCATCTGTGTGCGTGTTGTCGGATACAAGACAGATTTGCCTCTGTTCTGTCTCCTGCAGCCTTCTACAGAACCTCATGAGATGAGTCTCAGAACAGGCTGATGGACAAGAAGGGGTACAGCTTATTTAGCCCCCTCTGATCCAGGATTGCCCATGGATGTTCCTGTGTTGCACAAGGGGGTTCCTGTGGACATCTCACCATCCTGGTAGGACGGGAAGGGGAGAGCGGGGAGGACCCAAGCGGGACTCAGGCAGGCACACTTGCACAAAACTGAGCAAAGCTGGTGTGCATCTGGTGGCCGTGGGGCCAGCTGGCCTCAGAAAGGCAGCTGAGGGTCTGCAGTGATGCCCCGAGGTGATCAGTGTAAGTTGCGGAGAGGAATGAGCACAGGAGCAAATTAGCAGTGGTAGGAGACTATGAATTCAGGAATGCACACAAGGCCCAGACCGGTGTGCAGCGCAATGGCAGGAGGTGCAAGGAGGAACTCACTCCAGTTCCTGGATGGTGCTGTGTTCTGTCCGGCCCTGAGGTCTCCGCACAGGCTGTTCCTCGGGCCAGCTGTGCTCTTCCCCGCCCCACCTTCCTCAGCCCCTTGGTTCTGCTCACACTTGCCCTCAGATCCCAGACATCGCTGCCCTGACAAGCTGGTGCTCTCTGGGCTGGGCTTGGAAAGAGCCTTATTGAAATGGGATCTCTGCAGCACTATCAGTATTTAAAACATTGTATTTATTTATGGGTCTATTTCATAGGCATTTCCTTTCTGGGACTGTAATCTTTAAGCAAGATCCTAGCATGCCCCACAAAGGGGAAGTTTAATCCTTTGGCCAACGTGCTCTCGCAGGGCTCCCCCTTCATGCCTCCAGTGCCCCACCTTCTCAGTGCTCTGGGCCTTCACCCCTCTGTGTTTAGGCCAGTTTCCCTGAAGGGCCTTCTCCGCATAGCCCTAGGGCCATATCCTATTGATTTGGCAAGGTTTGGCCTAAATGTGATCTCCTTCAAAAGGCTTCCTTAGTGGGGCGCCTGGGTGGCTCAGTGGGTTAAAGCCTCTACCTTCAGCCCAGGTCATGATCCCAGGGTCCTGGGATGGAGCCACGCATCGGGCTCTCTGCTCAGTGCAGAGCCTGCTTCTCTCTCTCTCTGCCTGCCTGCCTCTCTGCCTACTTGTGTTCTCTGTCAAATAAATAAATAAAATCTTAAAAAAAAAAAAAAAAAAAAAAGAAGGCTTCCTTAAGTTGCTGTCGCCAGGTTGAAAAAAAATTTCACCTCTTTCCCTCTTCCTCTACCCCTGCGCCCTGCACAACCCCCCCATGCTCTCTCTGTCCCCACCCCCCAGAGCTTGCTGCCAGCTTGTCTTAACTGTGGACTTCTGCTGGGTGTACCATGAGGGCAGGAGACAGGCCACATCCAATTTTGTGCCCCCTCCCACCCCCACTGCCGTGTCTGGCGTGAACACATGTGACTCGGAAGGACGCCAGAGCCCCGGCCCCTGGAAACCTGAACAACACAGACTGAAACTCTCATTTCAGCCCCCAGGGGACACAAAGCCTCTAAGATACAAATTTCTGCAAATTGTCCCCACCCACTTTGGCTCCAGACTCCTGCCTCTGTGAGTGCTGCTTTTCCATTCGGCTGCTCCCTTATTTACTCCTTGGAGTCCACCCAAACTTCAGGCTAAGTCTTCCTCTTTGGTCTCCCACTCCAACGTCCCTGGGGCAGCAGGAACCTTACTGAAGATACAGTCGGTATCTCACTGGGCTTGGGGCAGTGAGAACCTCAGTTAAGGTTACAGGTTACACATTTTACTTTTTTGTTTAAAGTTCCTCCAGCCTTCTTGCTATTGGCTACTCCCCTCCGCCGCCTACCCTCTGGGCCCAGGCCCTCTCACTCTGGAGCAAATCCCCGTTGCTCCCATTCCAGGCTGGCTGTGCAAGGTCAAGGTCATATGGATGGTCAGCAAATCAGCAGTCTGTTAATGCAGCCCCACCTCAGATGAAATGGAGGCTTACATGGGACCCTGGAGGCCCCTCCATGGTCCTTTGGGGATTCTGAAAGCCCCAGTCCTGTTAGGTCTGGCCTCCTTCCCTCTCCCCGCCCGAGGGGCCTGGCGTGGCTTCATCCCGTGGCTTGCAGTCAGATCCCAAACAAACCGCCTTTCTGAGAGACAAATATCCTGGAAGCCACTGTCTCCTCCTCTAGCGGCATCATGTTGCTCCCTGCAATCTTAATCTCCCCAGCAGGCCAGGCTGTGCTGGAAAAAGCATCCAGGAGAAACCGGATCTTTCCAAACAAAGCCTGGGCTATCCCTGCCCCCCCACCACCCCTTTGTCCCCTGGGTGTGCCCTGGCAGGCCCAGCCTGCAGCCCCACCATGGAAAGCTCCCTGGAGCTCCAGTTCCAGGGACTTCCGTGAAGCGTCTCCCGTCTGTTCTGTTGACAAGAGGAGGTATGCAGAGGAGGAGGGAAGGACTGGGTTTTGAGAGCAGAGTAGCTGGGTTTGAACCCCCACTCCGTCAACAGGGTAGGTCATCACAAAGCTGGCTCTGTGACCTCCGGTGAGCCTTCCAACCATTCTGGGCCTCCGTGTGCTGTCTAGAACTTGGGCATAATGATAGTGCTGCAGCTTCACAAAGTATCCGGGACACTAAGTCAGAGCAGGTTTGGAAAACATTCTGTAAACTTCAAGTAAACCTTCAGTTGCTCATTGTTAATGGTCTAGACTTGCTGTGTGACCTTGGGAAAGTCATTCCCCTCTTTGGGCCTCCGTTTCCTGATGTATAAAGTGAAGGGGGCAGAAGGCTGAGCTCGAGGAGGGTAACTTTCATGTCAACTTTCTTAGGTCATACTCAATTAAGCTGTAACATATATAAGAAGATGCACCCATTCTGAAGAGCAATTAGTATCCAATAAAATGGGTTTTGACAACGTGTCCATCACAATCACAATTCCCATCCTTCTCCCCATAAAATTTTCTCATGCCCCTTCACAGTCACCTGCCCTTTGCTCCTGGAGCTAGAATGTCACATGATGGTATCCTACAGATGAACTCTGTTGTGTCTGGTTTCTTCCAAAAGCCAGTATGATGTCTGTGAGATTCAAGTGTGCTGTTGGGTGTACCCATTGTTTGTGCCTTTGTGATGCTAAGGAGGATTCCACAGTGGGGAAAGACCACAATTTGTTCATGCATTCACCTGCTCTTGGACATGTCGGCCATTTTTGGTTTTTTTCCAGTTTTTGGCTGTTATGAATAAAAGCTCCCCTGAGCATCTGTGTACAGGTTTTTGTTTGAACATAGGGCTTCACTTCTCTAGAATAAATACCAGGGAGGGCGACTACTGAGTCATGTGCAAAATACGCAGCCAAACTGTTTTCCTACCAGAAGTGCGTGAAGTTTCCAATTGCTCCAAGTTCCCCGCGGCGTCTGACACTCTGTCCGGGTTCCTTCCTCCTCCTGGCCTTGAGTCCCTGCCACTTCCCCGGGGCCCACGGGTGGCCCACACCCCTTGTCCTCCCCCGCTCCCACCTTCTCTGACCCATGCTCAGGCCTGGCACAGGCCACCAGCCTGCGGGGAGGGGGCTCCGGGGAGACAGAAGCTCTCCAGCTCCAAGGAGACCCGGCTGGAGGTGGGATTTCAGATGCAGCCTTTCCATGAAGCCAAGTAGGTAGACTGGGGCCTTTCAGGATCACTGGCTTCTGAGGGGCCGAGAATTTTGTTTTGCTCATTTGAATGGTTCCTTTCTATGGATTCAGGTTTAGGTTCCTGTATCACCTTCTTGGAGAGGGCTTTCCAGGTCACCAGGTCCAGAACCAGATTCTGTGGGGCCTGCCTGAAGCTTATTTAATTTGTGACAAAGAGAGACGAGATGCAGTTGCTGCCTGGTGGGGTCATACAGTGCCCGCGACTGCACTGAGTCTCAATTTCCACTTTCAATGAAGCACTTTTAATTTCATCTTTCCAACGAGAGCTATTTTTTGTAAACTGAGGTATCATGACATACATTATATTAGTTTCAGGTGTTGAAGGTGATTTAACATTAGTGATCTAAATGATCACAATAAGACTCGTTAACAACCATCACCATACATAGTTATAGAATTTCTTTTTCTTATGATGAGAACTTTTAAGATTTACTCTCGTAGCAGCTCTCACACATGCCACCCGGTGTTACTAGCGATTGTCTCCATGCTGGACATTACAATCCCAGGACTTGTTTATTTTATAGATGGAAGTTTGAACCTCTTGACCCCATTCGCCTACTTTGTTCCCCATGCCCTACCCCTGCCTCTGGTAATGGCAAATCTGTTCTCTGTATCTATGAGGTTGGTTTTTGTTTACTAACTTTTTTTTTAAATGAGAGCTTTGATACCAGCATGGGGCAATAGACTGGAGTTTGTTGAGAACAATTTGGCACTTTTTTTTTTTTTTTTTTTTTTACTAAGAGGCAAAATGTTTACAAAGGAAGTCCTTTTGATACTGATTTAACAAGTAGACTTCAAAAAATATGCATATAGTTTTAACTTATTATTATTTGAATTTGAAACACACATTAAAAATAGAGAAAATAGTATAATGAACCCCCTACGTATCCAGAAACTAATTTCAATGGTTATTAACATTTGGTCATTTCTTGAAGAAATGGATTCTTGGGGCTCCTGGATGGCTCAGTTGGCTAAGTAGCTGACTCATGATTTCGGCTTGGGTCATCATCTTAGGGTTGTGAAATTGAGGTCCAAGTTGGGCTCTGCTCTCAGTGGGGAGTCTGCTTAAGATTTTCTTTTTCTCTCTCTCTCTCTCTCCACTCCCCCCCAATAAATAAACAAATCTTAAAAAAAGAAGAAATAGATTGCTGAAGAGTGAAATAAATTAGACTTCTGCCAAACATTCAATGTCATTCATTGCATGCCTATTGTTTTTCTCTGATGAAAGAAGTAAGCACAATTTAGAAATCTATCCCGAGTTTACTGAAGAAGTTATAGAGACACACACAGCTTGCCTGCCTGTGGGGCTCTAAGGGTGTCTGGTAGATAATTCAGATTCTTAGGCTGTGGAGAATCTGGGCAGAAAAATATCTCACTAGTCCATCTCTCCCAGACCTGACGTCCTGTGGTTCTCTTATCTGTAGAGAGAAAAGGCCCATTTATAACTTCTCTGCTCGGGTCTTAAATGTGGTGGCAAACATTCAGGAATGTGTCTTCTTGGAGCTTATAGCCCTGGGAGATTCACTTAGAAAACAAGGCCTCCTTGTCTCCTGTTCTGACTCTGGGGACATGCTTTAATGAATTGCCCTCAGACCCGAATTGGCCTAACCCGCAAGCAGCTGCAGTACCCCGAGACCAAGCCCAAACCTGGTGGTGTGAAAAGTAACCCTTAGCTCTGCACCCATTAGCTGTGTGGTCTTGAGAAAGTTGCTATCCATTAGCTGTGTGGTCTTGAGAAAGTTGCTATCCCTCTCTGGGCCTTCACTGCTCCATCTGCAGATGGACTTTCACTGGGGTTAACTCTGTGGCCTCTGTAACCGAATGACCATGGGCTCTGGCCAGGTTCAGGGAGGGGGTGTTAAACACCACCTACGATGTGGTCAGTGCACTTGGGTGTACTCTGAAAAAGTGAATGGCTTTTTTGGTTTACTGGGTGGTATGCAGTTAACAAGAGCGATGCTGAAGGCACCTAAGATCTAGATCAATGAGTCATAGATCCCCATCCTGAAGCCTCACCACCTCTCCAAAGAATTCCATAGATCACTAAGGGACCCGATGCTCTCAAGGTGCAGATCCAGAAACCCTCTCGCTCTTTTACCCTTCCCCGTCCCCCCATGACCCATTGTTCGTTCTCCCCTCCTGAGAGAGATCCACACACATGAAGATCCAGGAATGTGCAGACTCTCCCATCCACCCAAGGGGGGGTCAGACCAAGCATCACTCAGCTGTGACTTAAAACCACTCTTAAGTATTTTCAAACTCTGCCTTGCTGCCTTGCTCCCAGCTGCCCAACCTTCCCCCACTGACCGGTTTCTCCTTTTCCTTTCCTTTTCTGATTCTCTCCCCCTCCATCCTCAGGGATATCCAAATGCTTTTCCTTCTGTTCCGCACAGCAGCACCCAGGAGCTCTGGCCCACAGGTGCACATGCTCAAACCTGCCAGCATGCTTGCCAGGTGGAGAGACTCCACTCCATAGCTTCAAACTTCCATTAAAAAATGTCATCATAAGGATTTTTGAAAAGCTTTACAAGGCTTCAGGCCTAGCTGCACCCTACCCTGCCCCGGCTACCCCGGCCAGGGGCAGGGAGATAGCACTGCCTCTGATTCATTCTGATTCATGGTCCACGAGGTTGAGCCCTGTGCTGTCTTTTGGACAAACTTGCCCATGAGAACATGCCTTTGATGCCATTCCTTCCTCCCTGGCTGTGTCCAGTCTTGCTCTCCCGGTGGTCTTCCTCCCTCTGCAATCCAGGCCCCTTCTCCTCTTTCTGGGCTGATGCTCAGGGCCACGTGTGTGAGAAAGAGGGAACATGCAGAGTTTGGCTTTGCGTGTCTGGGGCCTGGGCACCCCCTGGGGTGGGGCTGGGTGAGGTTCTCTCCTACAGAAGTTCTCCCAGGATGAGCCCAGCAGGCAGAGCTCCCGGATCTTGGGTCTCAACTGGTGCAGGTCCCAGGGTGAACTTGGTGCAGAGATACGGAGGAAGCAAAGAAGAAAACAGCTATGCACAGCGATGCAGCTTGTCAAGGCTGGGAAGGAACAGCAGTGTTGCGGCAGGAAAACTGGCCTCTGTACTTCATCCGGGGCTCTCCACAGGCACCGGCCTACATGGGAAGCTGGAAAGGAGATCAGTGCCGTTGCTCAGGGGTGAGCTTGGGCTCTGAGTGGGAAATGATTTGCTGTGGTTCCTACCACGAAGAGAACCTGGTCTTGTGCCTGACCGGTGGCCAGAGGAGTTACAGAAAACAGAGGAGTGGGGAATTGGGACTGTGGGTGTGTGGAGGCACAGGGATTCTTGAGCTGGGCTTTGAGTATGGACATTTGAAGACAGATGCCCTTCACCACGGGGATCAACGTGGGTGAGAAGGGGCTGAGGAAAGGAGAGAGCTCACTGCAGGCAGAGGGAGCAAGTCCTATGACCTATTACCAAGGTGGCTGAAAAGCTGGTCTGTGTGGGCAACGATGAATAATCCTGTGAGCCTGGATTGGAAAGGTGGGTGGGATGACCAGCGAGGATTCAGTGGTCTCGGCTCAGGTATTCGGGGCTTTTTTTGTAGCCCACGGTCATCAGAGGGTTTTAAGCAGTCAAGTGACAATGTCAAGGGTCTCTGGGTGGCTCAATCAGTTGAGCGTCTGCTTTTGGTTCAGGTCATGATCCCAGCATCCTGGGACTGAGCCCGATGTTGGGCTCCCTGCTCTACAGAGAGTCTGCTTCTCTCTCTGCTTCTACCCTCCCCATGTTCAAGCTCTCTCAAATAAATAAATAAAAATCTTAATTTAAAAAAGGGGGGGGTCGCCTGGGTGGCTCAGTGGGTTAAGCCTCTGCCTTCAGCTCAGGTCATGATCACAGAGTCCTGGGATGGAGGCCTGCATCGGGCTCTCTGCTCAGCAGGGAGCCTGTTTCCCACCCCCCTCTCTCTGCCTACTTGTGATCTCTGTCTGTCAAATAAATAAAATCTTAAAAAAAAAAAAATGTCAGGTGTGCCTTTGGCTGCTGGATGGCTCCCAGGGAGCAATGTGGATGGAGCAAGAAGGCCCATTAGGCATCCCCTGCCTCATCCAGGCGAGAAGATGGCATAGGGGACGAATGTGAGAGGTAGTACGTATGCATCTGGTCCATTGGAACTGCTGTGTAACATTTCCCCGTCTGGATAAACCACAGATCTCCATTCTCCCAATGATCTTCATTGCCACTTTCTCACCATCACAAATGGGACCGCAATGGACATTTTTGTACCCCTCTCCTTGTGTGCCTGAAACTTTTCAGAGTGGCTACCTAGAACTGGGTTTGCTGTATTGTGGGATTTGACCATCTTCAAATCTACTAGATAGTCTTAAATTCCTCCTTGAATGGACTGTACACACACAGTCTCTTGTCAAAAAGCATAAAAGGGCCGTGAGCTTATGAGCATTGTCAGTCTCACAAGATTTTGCTGATCTGATCAGTATGAAATAGAATCCTCTTGTTCCCATTTGTTGCCCTGATTATCAGGGAGATAATGCTTATTATTATTATTTTTTATTTGACAGACAGAGATCACAAGTAGGCAGAGAGGCAGGCAGAGAGAGGAGGAAGCAGGTTCCCCACCGAGCGGAGAGCCCGACGCAGGGCTCGATCCCAGGACCCTGAGATCATGATCCGAGTGGAAGACAGAGGCTTTAACCCACTGAGCCATCCAGACACCCCAGATAAAGCTTATTTTTATGTGATTATTCACCACCCTGTTTCCTTCTGTTCCTATGCCTTGCCCAAGTCTGTTGGGTTGTTTTTTCCTTACCGATTTGTTGAAGTTCTCTGTGTCTTCTGGATACTGATCCTTTGTTATTTAAAATAACTTTTGTGGGGCTGCCTGGGTGCTGCATTGGTTAAGTGTCCAACTCTTGATCTCACCTCAGGTCTTGATCTCAGAGTCGAGAGTTCAAGCCCTCATTGGGCTCCATGAGGCATGAAGCCTACTTTAAAAAATAATAATAATAAATGAATAAATAAATAAAACAAAATAGTTCTTCAATCTGTGACTTGTCTTTTCCATTTCATTTATAAAAGCCTTTGTCCGACAGAAATTTTAAATTTTAATATATTCCAAAATTAAAAATTTGATAATTTGTAGTTAATGTATCTTGATTAATTTTCTTCCCATACTGATGTTACATGGAAATTTTTTTTTCTCCTATTTCTTCTAGAAATGTTAATTTTTTTTTCACATTTAGATCTTTATTCACCTTGGATTGTGTTTGCATACAATGTGAAGAAAAGGCTCAATTTAATTTTTTCCCCTCAAACAATTAGTCATTTTCCCAGCACAATTAATAGAATAATTCATTCTTTTATTCATTACTTATCTTCATTGTTTATAGAATCCATTATGAGGATGTGTAATTCTACCTTTAGAACACATAAGCTGTGCTTACGGGTTTATGTCTGTGTGCTATAGATTCTATTGCATGGCTTGTTTATCTGTTCCTGGAGTAATACCACAGTTTTAATTATAGCAGATAGCTTTATAATAATTCCTTATTCACCAGGTTTGGATTTCAAAATTACCTTGGCTATTGCTGGCCCTCTTTCCTCCCATATTACTTTAGAATCATCTTTTTTTTTTAAAAGATTTATTCATTTATTTGACAGAGAGAGAACACAAGTAGGCAGAAAGGCAGGCAGAGAGAGGGGGAAGCAAGCTCCCTGCTGAGCAGAGAGCCCGATTTGGGGCTCGATCCCAGGACCCTGAGACCATGACCCAAGCCGAAGGCAGAGGCTTAACCCACTGAGCCACGCAGGTGCCCCACTTTAGAATCATCTTATCAAGTTCTATGAGAAAATCCTTTGGGATTTTCATTGGACTGGCACTGTACTTAACAGACATGGTTTAGGGGAGATCATTGTTTTAATGCTAAAGAGATATCCCTTCTATGGACGTGCCATATCACTCTATTAAAGTCTCTTTTTATGCCCTTCAATACACCTTTACATTTTTCTCCTATAAGTCTTGAGTATTTTGTTAGATTTAATTCTAGATAACATGATTTGTCATTTTAAAGAAAACATATCTGATGTTTTAACACTAAGCACCTTTGCTGCATACTTTTCAAGAACACCCTTTAAAAAAAAAATTTATTTATTTTAGAGAGAGTGAGCAAGCACACAAGCAGAGGGAGGGGCAGAGGGAGAGGGAGAGAATCTCAAGCGGATTCCCTGCAGAGCAAGGAGCCCGAACCCCGGCTCGATCTCACCTCCCTGAGATCATGACCTGAGCCAAAACCAAGAGTCAGATGCCTAACCAACTGAGCCACGCAGGCATCCCATCCAAATTTTCTTTTTTTAGATTTTTTTTAAAAAGATATATTTATTTGAGAGAGATATGTTTATCTTTAACATGTGCTTTGAATTAAACTATAAATAGGTTTGCATTTTACCACAATTTTTTCACATAGTTTTTCTTCACTTTCTCTGTTACTATGGTGAATTATATTAGTTACTTTTCTTGACATTAAACCTTCCTTGCATTTCCAGGATAAACAGCATGTGGCTAGGACAGATAGATGGATGGATGGAGAGAGAGAGAATCGTATTTGATCTGCAGGACTGTCTGGACCAGGGGTTGTAAGGGACAGGGCACAGTCTTAGGAGACAGGTGCATTTATAGGGGGAATGGTGCTCCCTAGGCTTCTGGAAGTCTAAAGCTGGCTCTTTCTCTGCTTGTAATGTTGTGGATTTCTCCTAGGCCCATCCACTCCATCAAGACCTCCAATTGCTAATCTTGTGGTGTGATGCCATCTTGACTCCGCTGGCCATTTGGTCCTCCTGGTCAGACCCTCTCTGTCTGGTCCTGTCTCCTGGAGAGCAGACATCTTTCCCCCTCAACCTCTTCACCATTGCCCTTGGTAAACGCCTGTTTCTTTGCCCCCCATCAGCAGAGTACCCCTAATGCAGCCCTTTCTCCTTACTCTCTCTCTGCTGCCGGGCAGCTCTCTGTGAACTTGCCTTTAGGATTTTCAGGTGTGGGCAAGCCTTTAGGACTCTCCCAGTTCTGGAAACCCCTACAACCCCCTGGAAGCCCCTCTCATTTGGTTGAGGTGAAGGGGAAGCACCTCCCTGCACACTTACCTCCAGAAATACCCTTCTTTCTTCCAGACCTCTCCTTTCAGCAGCCAGACCTGGGTGGAGGCCCATGCTGGCAGAACTGGTTTCACAAACCTTAGCTTGCCCCATTGGAGGCCAGGCAGTCTTTGGCATCTCGTTGAGGAATGGGGAAATGTTCAGCAACCACGTCTTACTCTTGGTCTCTGGAGCTTTAGCTGAGGAGGAGATGGAGAAAGTCCTATTTTATTTATTATTTACTTATTTTTAAAGATTTTATTTATTTATTTGCGAGAAGGAGAGAGAGAATGAGTGGGGAGAGGGACAGAGGGACAAGCAGACTCTCTTTGGAGCGGGGAGCCTGACATGGAACTTGATCCCAGGACCCCGGGATCATGACCTGAGCTGAAGGCAGATGCTTAACTGACTGCCACCTGGTGCCTGGAGAAAGGCCCATTTTACTACCCTGGTACAGTTTTCTAGGGCTTTACTTATTTAGTCTATTCTAAATTTATTGGCATAGAATTGGTCATAGTGTTCTCTTAAGAGTTTAAACCGTATCTATAGGTGTATGTATCCTCTTTTGCATTCTGAATATATGTGCCTTCCCTATTTTTTGGAATCAGTCTTGTCAGAGCTTTGATTATGTGCTAGTGCTTTTAGAGAACTCAAAATTCTATTGTTTCCTTGCATTCTATTTCATTAATTTATGCTCCCTTTCTTCTTTACCTTTTATTTTTTTAAAAGATGATTTATTTATTTATTTATTTGACAGACAGAGATCACAAGCAGGCAGAGAGGCAGGCAGAGAGACAGGGGGAAGCAGGCTCCCCGCCGAGCAGAGAGCCTGATGTGGGGCTCAATCCCAGGACCCTGGAATCATGACCTGAGCCGAAGGCAGAGGCTTAACCCGCTGAGCCACCCAGGCACCCCCACTTCTTTACCTTTTAATTGTGAAGTAAATCACACATACAAAAGAGTGCATACAAACTATGTGAATGCTTTTGGAATAATAATAAAATGAGCAACGGTGCATTCATGACTGAGTTTAAATAAAGGCAGTGCCAGGATCAGGGAGGGAAGTTCAGACATACCCCCCACCTTACCCCAGAGCAGCCACTATCCTAAATGCTCTGTTAATCACCCATTTACGGGTTTGGCATGTGTATGCATCACTAAAAAGTTTATTGCTCAGTTTAGCCTTTTAAAAGGGTTGGCTAATGGAACATAATAAAAAAACAGAAACAAATAACTATTTCCTGAAAAAAGGAAAAGAAAAGAAAAAGATCCCAAGTGACCAAGTGACCAGAATCAAATTAACCAAAATCCTTACTTTATTTTTTTTTAAAGATTTATTTATTTATTTATTTATTTGACAGAGAGAGAGAGAGAGAGCGCGAGATCACAAGTAGGCAGAGAGGCAGGCAGAGAGAGAGCGCGAGAGGAGGAAGCAGGCTCCCTGCTGAGCAGAGAGCCCGATGCAGGGCTCCATCCCAGGACCCTGGGACCATGACCTGAGCCAAAGGTAGAGGCTTAACCCACTGAGCCACCCAGGTGCCCCAAATCCTTACTTTATGATATAGTCTCATCTTAGACATATGTGTGACCCCCTCCGTTGTCCCCCGTATCTCCTCCACGCATCCTTCTCACCCTCCAACTCTCTTCCTCGCTTCCCCTCCCCTCCTCTTCCCTTCCCTTCTCTTCCTTCCATTTTATTTCTTTTAATGTAATAAGCCCCTGTACTCCCCTACCCAACAAAACACAGGACCTTCATCATAGCACATTTCAAGCCACGAGGTGACTCTTTCCCAGTCCAAGTAACCATCATCCTGAATTCATCATTCTCTTGTTTTTGTTTTTTGAAAGATTTTATTTTTTTAAAAAGATTTTTTAAAAAATTTATTTATTTGAGAGAGAGAGAGATTGAGAGTGTGAGAGCGAGCAGGAGAGCATGAGAAGGGGGAGGGTCAGAGGGAGAAGCAGACTCCCTGCTGACCAGGGAGCCTGATGCGGGACACAATCCTGGGACTCCAGGACCATGACCTGAGCTGACGGCAGACACTTCACCAACTGAGCTACCCAGGAGCCCCTAAAGATTTTATTTTTAAATAATCTCAATAAAAATCTTAAAAAAAGGGGGGGGCGCCTGAGTGGCTCAGTGGTTTAAGCCTCTGCCTTTGGCTCAGGTCATGATCTCAGGGTCCTGGGATCGAGCCCCGCATCGGGCTCTCTGCTCAGCGGGGAGCCTGCTTCCCCCTGCCTCTCTGCCTCCTTGTGATCTCTCTCTATCAAATAGATAAATAAAAATCTTTAAATAATCTCTACACCCAACATGGGGCTCGAACCCACAATGTCAAGATCAAGTCCCATGCTCCTCTGATTGAGCCAGCCAGGGGCCCCTCTTGCTTTCTTATTACACACTTTTATTATATTTATAGGTTTTCTCAAAAAGTATATTTTTAAATTTATGTTTTAACTTTATAAAGAGGACATGATGTTGCATGTCATCTTTGGACACTTCTTCCTTAATATTATCATCACTAAATTACATCCACATGACTGAGTTCACAGCAGTTAATTTGTTTTTTATTGTGGTAAAATATACATAACATAAAATGTAGCACTTGAACCATTTTCTGAGAGTACACTCCAGGGGCATTAAGTACATCCATACTGTTGTACCATGCTACTGCCCCTTGGAACAATGTGTTACTTAAACTATAACCCCTGGAGTATTTTACTAGTTACCAAGCACATTTAGATATGGCCTTAAGAAAAGCATATACTGGTAACAGGTCTTTGGGGAGACGGATGATATAGGACCGTGAAGCTGGGCAGCTGAGGATGCCCCACCTGCCCAGGGCAGACTGCTGCCTGCTTCTGGAAACCGAGCAGCCGGGAATGCCGGGTCATCTCAGGGTGGAAGGAAGTACTGCCTGCTTCCCTTTTCCGTTATCGCTCCTTTCTCTTCCCAGAAGTGCCCGTTGTTAGTTAGATAAGTCCTTCGAATGTGGTTGGTTAACTTTTTGTTGGTCCACAAGACCTGTGACTAACGTTTAACCGATGAAGTCAGTTCTTCTGTTCGCTTTTGTTTCTATCTAATAAAAGTGAGAGTGTGGAGTTCCTCGTGGCAGCAGTCTTTTTGACTGTTGTCCCCTGCTCCCAATCTCTTGCAGCTGACTTGTTTGTGCCTAATTCTTCTCTCATTCGCAGACTGGAAGCAGCAAGTGGTGCCCGAACAGGGACCAGACCAGACCTGATTTGATCAGAAACAAAACAGGAGAAGAAGCCCCAACATGAGTTCTACATGGTCATGCCTTTTTCCCCACTGGTGAGTTATGGGCCATTATCACAGGGTATGGGTGATCTAGAGAGCACAAATGAGTTTGTGCACAAATAAGTTTGTTATTGAGAAGGCTCCTAAAGGCGGGAGGAGCAAAAGTCAGCGAGGGCCAACTTACGGAGCTTTTAAAGGTAATTAAAGAACATTGCTCCTGGTTTCCTTAGGGACTTTAGATTTACAAACATGGGGAAAAGTAGGTCATGAGTTGAAAACTCTCGTATACTAAAGGAAAACCAATTCCAGTTATTATATGGCCTACTTGGACCCTCATTCGCACCGTTTTGGAGCCTTTACAAACCCCTGATTTGGAGAGCGATAATGAGTGTTCAGGAGAAACAAAAAGAGGAACCTGAACGTGCCATCCAGGAGAAGAAAGAAACTATTAAGGCCACCAGAAGGGAATACATAAAGGAGGAAACTCCTCCTCCTCCTCCTCCTCCAATAACAGAACAAAAGGTGCCCATGGCACTGTTGCCATTGGCTCCGCCGTTCTGTAAGAAGGCACCATTTAATGAAAAAGTTGAAAAGTGCATGCTATCAGCTATTCAAAAAGGCCTCCCTGAAGCACAGTGAGTGGGGGACCTAGATGCCTTAAATTTTAATTTCCCGGTTATTATTACAGAACATGTAGCTCCAAGACATGATCCTAACAACCCTAATGGTGTTTATGAGGCCAAGCAGGAGCAATTTCCCTTCAAATTATTGAAGGAACTAAAACAAGCAGTACAAAACCATGGAGCTAATTCTCCATTTACAACGGGAATCATGCAAGGCATCCCAGAAAGCAATTGACTTATTCCGACTGATCGGTCATTGCTAGCAAGAACAGTTTTATCTCCAAGTGAGTTCTTAAACTTTAAAACATGGTGGCAAGGTCATGCAGAAACAGCAGCTGCCCATAAGAGAGGTCATAATATTTCTGTCTCCATGGAACAGCTCATGCATCTTGGGCCATGGGCCCAGGTGCAAGACCAGGTACTAATGACCAGGTACTAATGAACGACAAAGCTATTGAGCAGCTCCAGCATTGCTGTTTGAGAGCCTGGGAGAGAACAGAATCTCAGATAAGTGCTCTTCTTCTCAAAAAGTGGTACAAGGTCCAAAAGAACCCTATACTGATTTTATTGCAAGATTACAAGAGGCTGTCAAAAGATAATCTTAAGGCTGCAGATACCATTATGCAACTGTTGGCTTATGAGAATGCTAATTCTGATTGTAAGAAATTGATAGCACTCCTTAAAGACAAGGGGACATTGACAGATTATATTAAGCTATGCCAGGGAGTAGGAACAGAAACCTATAAAGCTGATTTGTTAGCTCAAGCAAAGGCTGCCCTTAACACAAGAGAAATTACTTATTTTGCAAGCCTTAGTGGAGGAACAGATAGAAAAAGGACATACTGAAGAATCTCAGAGTCCTTGGAATTCACCAGTTTTTGTTATTAAAAAGAAATCAATCAATGGCGGTTATTGCATTGTTTGAAGACATTTCTTCATTTAATCTGCTGATTCTTTATAATACAGTATATGTTTTGCAGCATATCAAAACTACTACTGTTTCTACATCTGATGTAATATGATCACCCTCATCACTGTGGCTGCAAATCTTCCTGGATGTTAGGCACAAATAAACAACTTCACTTACTGGGCTTATATACCCAATCCTCCTCTGCTCCATCCAGTAGAGTAGGGAGAAGATACAATACCAATTTATTTGAATGCTTCAAAATGGGTACCTGGAATTTAAGATCCTGGATTGCTGCTATTGCCCTTAGAGGAGAGAACAAATGTTAATCTTAACCTTTGGATATCAAAATAGACCATTATGTATTGGCAATCATTCCAGTTGCCTTGTCCCTGATGATCAGAGATGGTTGGTGGACCTTCCTACTTGACTAAAGTTCAGTTAAATTTACTCTCCACTAAAGGATTCCTTGCCTATGAATATCGGGGTCCTAGCTCTAACCAACTATTCCCTATTCTTGAACGCAAACCAACACAAATATGGTCTGATGAGGGAATTCGCCCTTTATGGGAGGATTGTCGAGTTTTTCACCCCAGTATTGTTTTTAATGATTCCTATGGAATTGTATGGGACTGGTCCCCTAAGGGGATGGCAGTCACCAGTTGCACTGGGGAACCTTGCTCCTCTTATCAAAATTTAAAATGGCAAGTTTTTGATGATCCCAATTTACCACAAACCTTAACCTCAGGAGATGCACCTCTGGTCTGGCTTGGGCAAGGACTTTCTATGCCATCTCCTTTTATTATCATAGAGGACAAAAGAATTTATGGAAGGTCACCACTGCTTTAAATCAGGTAAGAGTTTGGAACGGCTCTTACATTCATCAGTCCAATAACTATGCATTTCCTTTTTTCCTTATGGATGAAGAATGGGTAAAAGCTTGTGTTAGAGATCCCTATGTTTTTGTTACTGGAAAAATGACTTTTGATCATAGCAGTAGAGAAATAGACTGTCTAAACTGTAAAGTGTTCACCTGTGTAGATAATGTTTAGACAGACAACTCTATCATTCTCATAGGTAGAAGAAGAACAGGCATTGGGTTACTGGTGAAACACCACCGTGTTTGGGAAAGCTTTCCAGATGCATATACTTCTAACAGTATTGAAGGACTGGGTCCATAGAACAAAAAGATTTCTTAGGTTGCTTCTAACAGCTATTTTAGGAATTATAGTCATTACTGCTACAGCTACCACTGCAGGAATAGCCTTGGCATCAAACTGTACAAACTACACAATTTGTACAAAAGTGGCACGGGGATGCTAGCAAAGCCTGGAATCAACAAATGATCATAGATCAAAAATAAGATGAACATATCTGATTTAGAAACAGCCATGATACATATAGGAGATGATCTTCAGAATATACAGCTTAGACTTCATGTTTTATGTGACTGGAATGTTTCTTCTATGTTACTCCCCATGCCTATAATGAAACAAATATCTTGGAGCAAAATTCGCTGGCTTATTACTAACCATTATGGTGATAATCTAACTTTAGATATCAAAACTTCAAGATACTATTCTAAGTATTACTCACTCATCATTACAATCAGTTCAGGAGTGAGTTTTACTCAATGATACCCTATCTGATTTAAACCCTTCTACTTGGATCAAACAAACCAGTCTCGGTGTTATAGGTGGAATGATTATTCTTATTATTGCTATAATCTTTTTATGCTTGGTCCTCAGAAGCATGCGAAAATCCCTCCCAACGACTGAAGAATCAAACTGCAAAATCAACTTTCCTACTTCTTCACAAACAAGGGGGAGATGCAACTGCCCCTCGGAACAATGTGTTCCTTAAACTAGAACCCCTGGAGGATTTTACTAGTTACCAAGAACATTTAGATAGGGCCTTAAGAAAAACATATACTGGCAACAGGTCTTTGGGGAGAAGGACAATATACGACCGGGAAGCCGAGCAGCCAGGAACGAGCAGCAGGGTGGAACGAAATACGGCCTGCTTCCCTTTTCCGTTATCGCTCCTTTCTCTTCCCAGAAGCGCCTGTTGTCAGATGAGTCCTTTGAATGTGCTTGGTTAACTATAAACTTTATCCTCCTCGTTTGCCCACAAGACATGTGACTAATGTTCGACCTTCATCGGTTCTTCTGTTGGCTTTTGTTTCTGTCTAATAAAAGTGAGACTGTGGAGTTGCTCGGGTGCAACAGTCTTTTCGACTGTTGTCCCCTGCTCCCAATCTCTTGAAACTGACTTGTTTTTGCCTAATTCTTCTCCCATTCGCTGACTGGAAGCGGCAGATGGGAACAAGAAGAACAACACTAAGGGGCAGTGGAGAGCCAAATCAGGGAAACAGGGTACCCTGACTAGGGTCACAGGAGAGGATTTGACAGGAATCGGCAACTGGCCAGATTGAGAGGACAGTGGAGAGAACTTTCCACAGAGAATACATATCATGAAGTGTTTCCTTTCTGGGGTCTCAATATCCAGCTCATCTGTTTCAATTTATGGATTTGGGGGGAAAGTTGTAGATCAAGAGGTGCTGGTTGAGCTCTCTAACCTCATGTGGGAGGTGGCCTCCCCTTGGAACTGTGCTCTGCATGTGAGCAGACAGGAGGGATAAGCTTCTAAGGGGAGAGGAAGAAAGCAACCTCTAATTCCTCTTTAATACCATGTTAGTAGGTTAACATTTTCAATATGTCACTATGTCTGCAGCTCCGGTCAGCGGGTCGCTATCATTTTTGAGCAATAAACAAAAGACTGCTTTTAGTTACCTCTGTAAAATTGGCTGACCCATGCATGATTAAATATTCATTGTGTAGAATAAGGCATTTTCTCTGTATATAGATCATATTATATTTAGCTGGCAACCTGCTGAACAGAACTAATGAATTTCTTGTAATGGCGTGCAGCTTTTCCTGATTGCTCCGTCTCTTTCCTCTCAATCCCTCTCTCCAGGTCCCTGTCACTGGCTTGGCCTCAATATACTATTTTTCCATCACTTTTTTAAAAATGGAGGTGACATTCAACATACGCTTACCTATTTTATTTTATTTATTTATTTTTAAAGATTTTATTTATTTATTTGACAGAGAGATATCACAAGTAGATGGAGAGGCAGGCAGAGAGAGAGAGAGAGAGGGAAGCAGGCTCCCTGCTGAGCAGAGAGCCCGATGCGGGACTCGATGCCAGGACCCTGAGATCATGACCTAAGCCGAAGGCAGCGGCTTAACCCACTGAGCCACCCAGGCGCCCCCGCTTACCTATTTTAATTTTTTAAAAAATGGAGGTGACATTCAACATACGCTTACCTATTTTAATGTGTACCATTCAGGGGGATTTTGTGCACTCACAGTGTGAGGCATCTCCCACTTCTCTGTGGTTTCCAAAGTTCTCTAGCCCCTCCTGTCCCCAGCAGAACACCCTGTTCCCAGGATGTCCTCCCTCCCTGCCCCTTTTCCCCCACCCCCCCTGCCCCCTTGGCGATCACTCATCCACTTTCTGTCCCTATGGATTTGCCTATTTGGGGTATTTCATATAAAAGGAATCAGATAATCTGTGCCCTGTCACGTCTGGCTTCTTTCACTTGCCATAATGTTTCTGAGATTCTTCCAAATTATCATCATTTCACTCCTGGTGACAGCGATGTCACAGTCTACTGTAAGGCTACCTATCAGTGGTTTATCAATTCATCTTCCGATGAGCATTTGGGTGGTTTCTACCTTGTGGCTATTGTGGCCAATGTTGCTATGAGCATTTGTGTACAAGTTACTATGTTTCCATTTCTCTTGGTCTACACTGAGGAGCTGAATCGCCGGATTGTGTAATTCTATGTTGAACTTGCTGAAGAAGTGCCAGACTGTTGTCCCCAGCTGCTGTGCCATTAAACATACCCTTTTCCCATCCCAGCAATGTTAGGAGAGGTCTTACTCCTCACATCTTCACTACACTTGTTATATACACATTATATATATATATAATAAAACACTATACATATATATGTATATATGTTAAACATAGAGTGTTTTTTTAGTTTGTATTGTATTGTTTTATTAGTTTATATATGTTAAACATACAATGTTTATTAGTTTCAGGCGTATAATATAGTGATTCAACACACCCATACGTCACTCGTCTGTCACCATGACAAGTGTAAGCCTTAATCCCCGCCCTTGTTATACTTTTGATTGTAGCCATCCTAGTGAGTGAAAAGTGGTATCTCATTGTGGTTTTGATTTGCCTTTTCTTAATGACCAATACTACTGAACATTTTTTCATGGGCTTATTGGCTACTTCTATACCTTTTTTTTTTTTTTAAGATTTCATTTGCTCCTGAGAGAGGGAGCACAAGCAGGGGAAGGAGCAGGCAGAGGGAGAAGCAGACTCCCTGCTAAGCCAGCAGTCCAATGAGGGCCTCAATCCCTGGACTCTGAGATCATGAACTTAGCCGAAGGCAGATGCTTAACCGACTGAGCCACCCAGGTGCCCCGATTTGTACACCGTTTTTGGAGAAATGTCTGTTCAAATCCTTTGACCTTTTATGAGGTGGGCTTTTCATCTTTTTGTTGTTGCGTTGTCAGAGTTCTTAATAGACTCTAGATACTTATCAGACATATGATTTGCAAATATTTTCTCCCATTCTGTAGGTT
Source organism: Mustela putorius furo (assembly GCF_011764305.1). Classification (NCBI taxonomy): domain Eukaryota; kingdom Metazoa; phylum Chordata; class Mammalia; order Carnivora; family Mustelidae; genus Mustela; species Mustela putorius. The sequence goes on from NW_025422045.1 coordinate 12,583,805, forward strand.
GTCTTTTTATCATTTTCTAATATTCTCCGATGCACAAAAGTTTTAATTTTTGTGGAGCCCAATTTATCAGTTTTTTTCTTTTGTTGTTTGTGCTTCTAGTGTGAAGCCCAAGAGCCCATTGGCAAATCTAATGTCATGAAGATTTACCCCTCTTTGTTCTTCTGCTAGTTTTATGAAGTTTGAGCTCTTATTTTTAGGTTCTGGACCCATTTGCATTAAGTTTTGAGCATGGAGGAAGGGAAGGGCCCACCCTCACTCTTCTCCACATGGATATCCAGTTGTCCTGGAAACATTTGTGGAAGAGACTCTTCTTTTCCCCGCTGAATGTTCTTGACACCCTTGTTAAAAAACCATAAGAGACTCTTAACTCTAGGAAACAAACTAAGGGTTGCTGGAGGGGAGAGAGGTGAGGGGAATGGGTTGACTGGGTGATAGGCACAGAGGAGGACCCTTGAGGGAATGAGCATTGGGTGTTCTACACAACTAATGAATCACTAAATTCTACCCCTGAAACTAATAACACACTGTATGTTAACTAACTTAATGTAACTAAAAAATTAAAAAAGATGTTGTGTTAGTCTTCGTCTCTTCCTATTTCCTTAACTTTCTGTCTCTCTCCCATAATCCCTCTCTTTACTTTTCCCACATGGTGCAGACTTAGGTTTTCTATCCGTAGCCTTACCTGTCACCTTGTGGTTCTAGCATTTTTTTTTTTTTGAAGATTTTATTTGTTTATTGGACAGAGAGAGAAATCACAAGTAGGCAGAGAGGCAGGCAGAGAGAGGGGGAAGCAGGCTCCCTGCTGAGCAGAGAGCCGGATGTGGGGCTTGATCCCAGGACCTTGAGATCATGACCTAAGCTAAAGGCAGAGGCTTAACCCACTGAGCCACGCAGGAGCCCCAGTTTTAGCATTTTACCCGGAAAGGGAATGGTGGAGTTTGGGTGTGGCCTGGGGGAAGTAATCAGCCAGATAAAGAGCGGCTAGGGAAGGGGTGAGCTTGAGATCACTTGTAAGCTAGAGATCACTTGTAAGCTAAATGCTTTGGCACAGAGAGGCAGAGGGGCTCAGGGCTGAAATGGCCATTGAGGGTGTCACTGGGCTTTCCTTTTGGACCAAATCAGGACTACCATAAATAGTTGTGCATTATTTTATTACATCTTGGGTCCACCTTTTGATTTTCCATTTCCTTTAGACCTTTTGGAAAATTAACTGTATTAAATCAATGGATGATTCAAATTTCTTAGTTTTTTTCTTTCTCTCTCCTTCTGTCTGTTTCCCCTTTCTCCTAACTGCCTCATTATCCAAGGGTGGACACACAGCCCTTTAGGCAGCTGACCTGGAATTCATTTTAATGGAGACCAGCGACACTATTTATTAGCCTAGCTAGGTGTGAGTCACACCCCCTCCATGGGATTCCATTTCCTCATTTGTAAACTGAGTCATGGATGTGACAGTCCTTTACATGCAGCAGAGTAAGGGGTTATTATTCTAATAATTTTAGTTCAAGTAATTTATCACTGCTTTAAAGCCACAAGGGTTGGAGAACAACGTGATGAGTTGCAGAAAATCATGGAGAGTTTCCTTAGCAAAGGCTCAGAGCCTCACTCCTGCCACAGTCACACTCTCTTTGCCTCCCTGACCTCTGACTTCCTCAAAGAGCCCTACAGATGATCAAGTCCTCCCTGCTTTATTTACAGGAGGAGATAGGCAAAGAGGCTGTGCAGGGTGCCTCAAGCATCACAGTGGAGCCTGTCCTCCACCCAGAGGACTGGCCTTTCAGTGCACCCTTTGCCCCTTCCAGAGGTTTCCACCAAGGGTGCCAAGACCGTTGAATGGGGGAAAACACAGTCTTTTTGACACACAACACTGTGTGTGTCACTGGGAAAACGGGATATCCACATGGACAAGAAAATGAAGTTGAGACTTTCCCATATACCATAGACAAAAATTAAAATAGATTAGAGACCTAAATGTAAAATTTAAAACTAAGAGATTCCAGGAAGAAAATAGAAGAAAAAACTTCAAGACATTGATTTGGCAAAGGTTTCTTGCATATGACACCAAAAATACAGGCAGGAGAGAAAAAAATACAGAAGGTGGCATCAAAATTAAAAAGTCTTACACATCAAAGGACATGATTGACAGAGTGAAAAGGCAATCCACAGAATGGGAAGAAATATTTGCAAATTATATATACCTGATTAAGGCTGATATCCGGAATATATAAAGAGTTTTGACAACTCAGCAACAATAGCAAAACACCCTGATTTAAAAATGGGCACAGGACTGGAATAGACATTTCTTCAAAGAAGATACACAAATGTCTGATAACCATATGAAAAGATACTTAACATCACTTATCAGTAGGAAAATGCAAGTGAAAACTATAATGAGATACTACTACGTATTCATTAGGATGGCTATTATAAAAAACAAAACAAAACACAAAAATCCCAGCAACCCAGAAAATAACAAGCATTGGCAAGGGGGTGGGGAAAGCAGAGACACTTTGCGTTGCTGGTGGGAATGTGAAATGGCGCAGCTGCTGAGGAAAGTGGTGTGGTAGCTCCTCAAAAAATCAAACATAGGGGTGCCTGGGTGGCTCAGTTGGTTAAAGCCTCTGCCTTCAGCTCAGGTCATGATCTCGGGGTCCTGGGATTGAGCCCCCATTGGGGCTCTCTGCTCAGCAGGGAGCCTGCTTCTTCCTCTCCCTCTCTCTACCTGCCTTTCCGCCTCCTTGTGATCTCTGTCAAAAAAATAAATAAAATCTTAAAAAAAAAATCAAACATGTAATTGCCATATGCAATTTCGCTCTGGGTATGGACCCCTAAAAAAGTGAAAGCCAGGTCTCAAAGAGATATTTGTATATTCACGTGTTTAGGAGCACTAGTCACAAGAGCCAAAGGTTAAACAACCCAAGGGTCCATGGATAAATGGATAAACAAAGCCTAGGCTATCAACAAAAGGAAATATTACTCAGCCTTGGAAAGGCAAGAAATTCAGACATATACTATGACATGGATGAATCTTGAAGACATCATATTAAGTCAAATAAATCAGGCTTGAAAAGAGTCCCACAAATATATGATTTTATCTGAATGAGGTACCTGGAAGACTTATATCCACAGAAACAGGAAGTAAGATGGCCGAGGCCAGGGGCTGATGGGGTAGGGGATGGGGAGCTGGTGTTTACTGGGGACAACATTTCCATTGCGGAAGGTGGAAGAGCTCTGGAGACAGATGGTGGGCATGGTAGGACAACATAATTACATTTAATGCCCCAGAACTGTACTCATGAATGTGGTTAAAATGGTAAATTTTGTGCTATGTGGGTTTTTTTTTTTAAGATTTTATTTATTTATTTGACAGAGAGAGATCACAAGTAGGCAGAGAGGCAGGCAGTGGGGGTGGGGGGGAAGCAGGCCCCCTGCTGAGCAGAGAGCCCGATGCAGGACTTGATCCCAGGACCCTGAGATCACCACCTGAGCGGAAGGCAGAGGCTTAACATTAACCCACTGAGCCACCCAGGCACCCTATGCTATGTGTTTTATCACAGGGATTTTTTTTCAAGATTTTATTTATTTATTTGAAAGAGAGATCGCAAGAGCAGGAGTGAGAGGAGTGAGAGCACGAGAGGAGAGGGAGAAGTGGACGCCCTACTGAAGAGGAAGCCCGATGTGGGACTCGATCCAAGGTCTCTAGGATCATGACCTGAGCCGAAGGCAGATGCCCAACTGACTGAGCTACCCGGGCACCCCATTTTATCAGTTTTTAAAGGCTGAAGGAAAAAAAGGGAACTAGATAAGCAGGGGACGAGCTCATTCTCTAAAATTAGTCTTTTCTACAAATATTCCCTGGGCACTGTGGACGTGAATGTTTCCTATGACAGCAGTACTCACTGGGGAAACTGAGCCCCAGGAAGGAGACCCTAGAGATTCCTGGAGAAGGGGTCAGAGGCCTCTGGGGATCTGTGGCCTCCCTAGTATCCATAGCACAGGCTCAGCTGGGCCTGCCTGGATCTGTCCTTCCACTCAACATGGGCCTATGAGGCTTGGCTGGACTTTAGTTCCTATCTTTGTGTCCCTGCGACAGCTTTCTGAAGCCTTCCCACTCTCGGACCATTATAGGAAGATATTTTGAGAGGGTCTCTGTTTCTTGCCAGCCAGACCAATTTTATTTAACTTTAATTTCTATTTAAAAACTGTTAGTCAATCCAATTATTGGAAAACTTTTTAAGCATGTTTGGAACAACTTGGCTATGTGAATTTACTTCTTCAACTATAAATTTTATGAAATCTAAATAAAGATCAAGGATTTCCAATATAAATTGAAAGTCAGAATTGAGATGCACAGAACATGTAAAGTATGCATGGAATTTTAAAGACTCAGTACAGAAAAGGGTGTGAAATAGCTCCTTAATAATTTTTTATATTGATAACATGCCAGTGTAATGTTTTGAATATAGTAGGGTAAAGAGAAATATGAGTCATACTGGTTTACATTTTACCTTTCCTTTAATGTGGTTGCTAGAAAAATTTTAAATTACATGTGTGGCTTGCATGAGATTTCTACTGGCTGGCTATGGACTGTAGTATCCTGGGAAAGCTCCAGTTAGCTGAGAAAATTGCACAGCTAATAAACGGCAGAACCAGAATTTCCACCCAGATCCCCAAAGCTGGAGCTCTTTCTTGTCAGTTAATTGGAAAATGTTGTTTTGATCTTGGACCTCCAATAAAACGTGCTTGGGAGGGAAGCAGCAGTTCTCCCCTAAACCAGACAGGGTCTCAGCATCTGTGGCCAGGGACTGCTCAAGGACAGGGGAGGGCATAGACATGGGAGGTTGCGAGGGTATTGCTGGACAAGCCATCTCTCTCCTTCTAGATGATCACCACCCAGCTCAACTAGAGAGCTTTGGTTTTAGTATTCCTTTTATATCCCGGGCATAGGATTTCATTTGGGGACACAGTTTCTACTTTCAAAAAAAGGTTAAAGAGTATTGTCGAAGAGGGAAGTCTTTGGACTCTGTACAGACTTTATCCTTAGGAACTTCTTGACCGTGGGCAAGTGAACTACTCTGACCCTCAGTTTCATCATCTGTAAAACGGGGATTGGTATTTCCTGCCTGAAAGATCATGACAACAATGAGATAATGAGAAGATGACTCATGACCCACAGCATGAATATGACCCCCTCTCCCTTCCCCTCAAGGCTGCCCTGGACACAGTTCTGTGTGTGTGTGTGTGTATGTGTGTGTAAGTGAGATAAAGTGGAGTGTTGTTGAATATGAAGAAAGTGGTGATCTTTTTATCCTTGGTTCTTTCTTGTCTCATATTTTCCTTTATCCCCAGAATAAAGGGTAGTGTTTTCTGTGGTAGTTCCACACCCATCTGGAGACGGCGAGGGACCTGAGAGCACGAGATAAAACTGGGGGTCTGTGTTTGCTGAGCACTGTGCATGGGAGTTGTACCTGCTCACACAGGTGTTTTCTTTGACTATTTGATAAGAATGAAGGCCTGCAGGGGGCAGCACATGGCCAGCACTTGGCCCACGAGGGCCTGGCTCAGGGCCTCTCTCCCTTTGCAGGAGGAGGGGGAGCATTGGGGATTTCTGCAAGGACCCTCAGTGTGGTATTGAGATACTCATTGTTATTCCCTATGAGATCATGATGCTGGTAAAAATTATGGTCCTTGGGCTTCCTGATCTTCTTGCCCCAGAAGGGTCCAGCCAACCTCTTCAGGACCCACTTGTAAAAACACCCAACTCCAGACCTAAATGGAGATCTACCCCAACACATCATTGTACCAAAGCGGGCGCAGCCACCGACCTCGCAAGCTAGCTATACGTGCATCCCCATCTTTGAGAACACAGGCTCAGAGGGGTGCAGTGACTTCCCCTTGGTCCCACAGAGAAGAAATGATAGATTCATTAAACTTCTTTTGTTTGCATGCAACAGAAAACGGCTAGTCGGCTAGTCAGCTTAAGCAAAGGAAAAGGACATGGACTCTCGGGGGCCTGTCAGGATGACAAGAGACTTGACCAGCTGGGCTCCGGCGGACAGGGCCCAAGGCCTTCTCCAGAAGCACCTGCAGGAACAAGCCCCAGCTCTCATCCCACGCCAGTCCTGGCTCTCTCTGGTCTCATGCTCAGATTCCCGGGAGAGGGGCTCTGGATGGACTCACCCGGATCACTGGGCAGTGGTCAGGAGTCAGGGTCACTGGCACAGATGGGGAGGGACCGTTTTGCATCCCGCAGAGAAGTCCAGACCTGTCTGTCTGTCTGTCTGTCTGTCCTGGTCTGCGGACTCCCCACTGGGGCCTTCCTCCTTGGTAGCTGTGGGCCAATCAGCCCCAGGGGAAACTGAAGGCATGATTTGCGTTTTAATTAAAGAGGTCCAGAGCCCAAAGGCCTTGGGTCCTACAGGGTCAGTTCCCCCAAATGCCAGAAAGAACATGCTCCGTAGCAGATGGGACACCCATGGTAAGCGGCCCACACTGGGTACCTCCCGACATACCGCCCCGGGGTGCCTCCAACTCCTGCCTTTGGCTTCCCTGTGTTCCCCCCAACTCCCTTCCATCTCCCTTCCAAGGATTTAGTAATATGTTGTCTAGACACTGCTGCTGCCATTTCTCCTCCATTAATCCATTTTAATTGGAAAGTTACCATAATGCAAACTCTCTTCGGTATTATCTGCGGCTTCATGTTATTAGAACTTCACTAACTCGCTTCCCCAGCAAAGTAAACTTGCTGTGGAAGCAATGAGACCAGCTGCTCACAGTAAATCAGGCTGCGCACTGTTAAGTGGGGCTGGGTGGGGATGCCGTCGCTGGAGGCATTGACAGTGGCACCACTGTTTCTAGGCTGGGGATTTGGTATCTGTGTCCGGTTCTTCTTGCTGTGCCAGAGCACCATGTGATGGAAATTAGATGGGCAGAACGGGAGGACAAAAAGCCTCTGGTGGGATCTGGCGTCACCCAAAACCTAGGGCAAGGGGCACAACGCAGAATGCTCAGAGATCATGGAGCGTGCTCAGTCAGTCCTGAGAACCCGGGAGGCAGGGGCTCCTTTCATCCAGAGCCCAAGACGGAGGCTCAGAGAGGGCGACTGGCCTTGCTCAGGATTGCAAAGGCAAGCCCCATGGTTGGGGCTGGCTGATCGGGGACAGCACGTCAGGACCCTGACTGGACCTGTGCCACCCCAAGGGACAAAACTCACATCACAGCGAGCAAACTCCTTCCTCAGGGCAGACCTTGGAAATGATTCACTTCAGGTGGATGGTATGAAAAGCAAGTAGTAGTGATCCAGGGTCCTGTGTGTGGATTATTCACTGTCTCAGGGTCTCCTTTTTCCTTCCTTTTTTGCTTCCTTCCCTGTTTTCCAATACGGTATTTGTGGTGTTTTTTGTTTGGTTGGTTTTGGTTTTGTTTTGTTTTTAAGATTTTATTTATTTGACAGAGAGAGAGAGAGAGAGAGAGAGAGCGATCACAAGTAGACAGGCAGGCAGAGAGAGAGGGGAAAGCAGGCTCCCCACTGAGCAGAGAGCCGGATGTGGGGCTCTATCCCAGGACCCTAAGATCATGACCTGAGCCGAAGGCAGAGCCTTAACCCACAGAATCACCCAGGAGCCCCTGTTTTTGTTTTGTTTTGTTTTTTAATGTCCACCAAGGCCTCAGGTTTCCTCCCGAAGGGGGAGCTTCCTATCTTCTCTCCTTGACTGTGGGCCTGATTCTAAGGAAGAGAATGTGACAGAAGTGAAGGGGTGTGCCTTTCAAAGATAGGTCAAAAAAAGGCATGCATCCTTCAGCTTTGTTCTCAGGGATGGCTCATGCTGGTGGAAGCCAGCCGCCATATTCTGAGGATACTCAAGCAGCTTGAGGAGGGACCCCCTGTGGGGAGGAACGGAGGCCTCCCACCAACAACCAGGCTGGACTTGTCCAGCATGTGACAGAGCTGCTCTAGAAACTCACTCCAGCCAAGCCTTTCAGATGACTGAAGCCCTGGCTGGCATGTTGACCTCAAGGCAAACCCCTTCGTGACAGACCTCACAGCAGAACCCCTTCCCCCAGCCCTCTGCTGCCAGGTTGCTCCAGAATTTCCAATCTATAGAAATGGTGTGAGATCCAAACTGTTTATGGTTGTTTTAAGCTGCTAAGTTTGGGGCTCATTTGTTACACAGCCATAGCTGATGAATACACAGTGGTTATATGGCCATCTTGGAACCATGAGATGACACTGGGATGCCTATTGAGATTTGTTGTTCCATGAGATAGTAAGAGCTCTTGATTCACTGTTAGGGATTTGGTTACTTGTTACGAAAGGAGGAAACCCACCAGCTGCTTGCTGCCTTTGCCTGGAAGAGATATGGATGTTTCTGGTCACATTTCACTGGCCAGCAGAGTTCCGATGAGAGGACTGAGGGGTAGCCCTGAGAAGCACATGAAGGTTTCTAGGAGGAGGTGGGAATTGAGGTGGGCATGAAGGATAGGTAGAAGCAAAGAAGCCCGGACAGCGGTCCCTGTGGCAGGTGGACTCAGAGAGAAGAGGGAGAGAGGGCACTTTCGAGGAACAGGCCCAGGAAAGTGATGGATGTCTGCCTGAACACAGGTGTGGAGAGAAGTTCTCCCTCCTCCCTGCCGGGCCCCTTGGGGGCTTAACGCCCTTCCTGAGGGTGACTCCTTAGGGTTGGCTCCTTGTTTTCAGACAGTGCAAGTTCTGGTGGGAGTCTCTGTTGTTCTTTCTACCTCAGCCTGTCATCTTTGCTGGGATCCACGCTCCTTCACTGGACGGGTAAAGGGGGCTGTGAGGAGCAGACTCTGCATGTTTGCAGCCCTGGAGAATCAAGCTCAGGAGAAATTTCTGGACAAAATTCATGCCTTGCTAAGGGGCTGAGCATGCACATGTATATGCTAGGCTCTCAGAAAGGCCTTATGGAGACACAACAGTCCTCCCCCTAATTGCAGGAAGTCAGGCATGATGATGTGCTGGGGGGCTCTTGACTTGGGAGGGCGGTGGTCTATGTGCCTCTGCATGGCGGGTACGTTAGTAGCCTCTCACTGAAAGGCTGGCTCTCAGGTGGTTGGTGGTTCTGTGCCCTCAGCACAGTGGGTCCCTACAGCAGCTGGGCTCTGGGGCCCCCAGGTGATGGCAAGAGGCACAGACCATCCCACCCCAGCCCTGCCCTACCCTGAGCATTGTAAAGGAGTAGGGACTGACAGATTGCCTCCCACTCACCATTAAATGTGTACATTTTTCACTTCGAGAAGCTGTACCTTCTTCACTTGGATACTGGCTGTTGTGACCACAAAGGCAGTGGATGTAGGGTGCCCTGCAGACCAGCGAGTGACGTCAGCAGTGTAGGGATTCCCGAGAGGGAGCCTGGAGTACACAGATTTGAGGGGAGATCTGTGGTAGCACGTCTGTCTCTTGGGGCAGGGGCCAGGAACCAGCATTCTACTGTAAGCTGTCCAGCTGATCCTGACCCATGCTGGATATCGGAGAGCGCCCCCCCCCCGCCCCCGGTGATCCTGTCTGGTCCCTAGGATGGCCTCAAACTCGGCAGGGCAATGTGGCCAAGGCAGTCCCAAGGTCACCCGAGGGCAGGAATGCAGCTAGAGCCTCATTCCATGAGCTGGCCTGAAGTTTCCATGCGCTGTCGTGACATCTCGTTCTCCTAGATGGGTGTCCGAGGGAACCCAGAATCAAGGGGTGCTAATGATTACAGGGAACAGGAATTCTCACCCATTCCATTCACTGCTGTGGGCTCCCCACTGTCCCCAGCCCACATTCCTGAAATGGGGAATATTAATAAAAAAGGAAGTATTTATAGAATGCTTCCTACGTGCCTGAGCACATACTAATTAACTCTCACAGTCGCCCCAGGAGGGAGGCACTGTCCTTCTCCCCATTTTACACATGAGGAAAACACAGGAAGCACGAGCATCCGTCCAGACTCTCTGTCCCCGAGCTGCTGAGAGGGCAGTCCCTCTGGGCAGTTCCCCAACTCTATTCTGCAGAAAGCCACAGCCCAGGGACAGAGGGTGCGGTGGGGCTCCCACACGTGCCCATGGCAGAGCAGGGGGCCAGGGCTGGGCTTCTGGCCTCCTGGCCATGCTGCCTTCCTTGGAAAGGGGTGCTTCTGGGCTGTTCCAGCCACAAGGCTCATTACTGATGCCACAAATTGAATAGAATAGCTGCTTGGTTACAAATTAATAACAGATTTGTCATTAAGGCAGCATTGTTTAAAAAAATCAGTTCAGCTGAGCATAATTACCTCCATATAAAATTCCCCCTTAAAAATTACTTTGATAAATCTAAGCCAATTAGGCAGGAGTAAAGCCTAGGGGGTGGGGGTCTGGCTCTGAGCTTAGGTTGGGTCCTTGCAGTGTCATCCCGGGCTGGAGTTCAGTCCCCACAGTCCTTGCGGTATTGCCCCCACCCCCACCCCGCCGGAGGCCCAGCGGACAACCACTTGTAACTCGGCTTTTCCAAGACAAACCCTCAGAGGGCTCCGGATTGACTCTTTCACTTAATCTAAATATTCCTCCTAAGTAGGCCCTTCCTCCATTTCCCTCACCACCCTCCAGCCTCTTAGGCTCATTTCTGAGCAGAGTAATTCCTCTGCTCAAAGACTCTTGGGGGCCCCCTCTTGCCCATAAACTACTATCCCAAGTCTTGATCTTCTTATTCAAGGCCCTGCAAATCATGGTAGTTCAGTGACAATGGAAACCAGATTGGGCATCAAGGGATGGAGGTCCTGCGCCCCACTCTGGCCCTGCCCCATGGTGGACATCTTCAGACTGGCAACCTTCTGTTCAGTCTTCTTAACTTCCCTGCACAAGAAGAAACAATCATTCCCTCCTCAGGTGGGTGTGAGGATGACAAGGGAACATGGTCTGGTGGTTTCTAAACCACAGGCCCGCCACTGAGGCCTCCCTTCTGCTGTCCCCTTCTCAGCGGCTGGCCTGCGTCCCTGGCCTGGTGCTCCCCTCTACTTCCGGAGATCCCTTGCTGCTGGGGCCACCCAGCCCTTTCTGGAATAACTTTCCCCTCCTCTGTGGTTAGCTGGCTTAGGTTTTAAGGTTCAGTCAATGATGTCCTCGCTCCAGATGCTTCTCTTGCTTACTCGGCTGACCTCTGAGCCTTCTCTCTGCAACCCTCGAGCCTGACTCAGAGAAGTGTGTCTGCAGCCAGGAGCGGAGATGGGTGTATGGAATCACGGCTCAGATAGCACATTTATAGGACCTTCCTTCTGCCTTCTCTTTTTCTTTCCTTCCTGCCTTCCTCTCTTTCTTCCTTCCTTCCTTCCTTTTTTTTTTTTTTTTTAAATCTTGAAAGAGAGACCGAGAGAGTGCGAGCACGAGCTAGGGAGAGGCAGAGGGAGAGAGAGAGAGAAAGAATCCCGGGCAGACTCCCTGCCCAGTGTGGAACTCAACGCGGGGCTCCATCTCACGACCCTGAGATTATGACCTGAGCAGAAGCTCAGCTTACTGAGCCACCCAGATGCCCTTCCTTCTGACTTTTCAGTTGGATTCTAGTTTTGGTTTCTTTCATTGACTCTCTGGGAAAATCACAGTAGAACCAAAAGATGCCTGTACTGAGTGGGACCGCAGCCATTTATGGCTGCAGAAATTGAAGCCCAGGGGGTTAAGTGGGGTTGCCAAGGTCACCCTGCATAGACGGGGCCAAGACGAGGCCTAGTTGGCCATCGCAGGCTGAGGCTCATTATCAGAAATAAAGTGAGGGCCTCTGCTAGGGAGAGAGTGTTTTCACATTTAGCAGGGGTGGAGTGCATTTCAAGTGGGTGAGCCCCGGGGACTGGGGGAAGGTTTGGAGACTCCAACCTCATCGGGCTGTCAGTTGCCTTCCAAGCCACATGCCATCTAAGTCAAAGCCACAGGCTTGCTGGATCATGCGGCTCCAGGATAAGTTTTGAGCAACCCCCTTTCCAACCCGGAGTGCCCCTCAACCTTCCTGTGTAGGAATTCCCAAGTGAATCCATGGTCCAGTCCTCCCCTTCTCTCTTCTTCTTGAGTAGAGCAGATTTATACAATTAATACCCCGCTTCTCCGTGGGATGCTAGGACTGGGCCCCCAGGAAAGCGGTGAGCCCAAGAAGTCTCATTTCAGCAAACATTTTCAGTCTTCACTCTGTCCCAGGCACCGGGCTGAGCCGGCCAGGTAGACTGACTTTTGGCATGTGGCAGAATTTGGGCAGGCCCTGAGGAACAACTTTGAGGAGCGGGATTTGGGACGTGATTTAGCAATATTGGAGCCCAGAAAGTTCTCCTTTGCCATTTTTCCAATCTCCCTCCAGAAACTCGTCTCCTGCCCTGGGGGTCTCAGGTCTCGTCTCCTGCTCCCCTATCCTGTCCTCCCGCCTCCCTTAGGACACTGCAAAGAGTGCCAGGGCTCCAAAGTTACCAAAGAGAAAACTATGCAAATGTCCAACTATGAGGATGAGGTGAGAAAAGGCATCACATTTATGTACAGCTTTCCCACTTTTGTCAAGAAACCCATGAGGCTACAGGTACAGGACATGCATTATCTCATTTAATCTTCAGGATGAATCCGCAGGAGAGACCCTGTGACTACCACTCCCACTGTACAGACTGGAAAATCGAGGTAAAAGAACTGAACTTCCCAGGTCTTCAGGAGATGGTTGTGCTGGCCAGGCTGCTTGGGCTACACAGAGGAACGATGAAACACAAAGCAGCCAGGAATTGAACCCTACTAAGCAGAAGAAAGACAAAAATGTTGGGAGTGGAAACTGGATGCTATACTCTGAATGAGGGAAAGTTCTACTGCTGGAGTCAAAGTGAGATTCTGAGATCTCCTCTCTTAAGAGGAGGCGGGTGGGGGAGGCTGGTGTGGTGCAGGCAGGGGAGGGGAGCACAGGATGGAGTCAGAGGGTCCTCACGGACTGCAGGGAAGCGCCTGCCTTGTGCCATTCCACAGCTCCGAGAACGTGGTGCCATTTCCCTAAGGGGCAAGAAGGGCATGGAGGGACCTCTTTGGCTTTAGTTCTTAGAGAAAGAGCTGAGGTGACAGTGGGCAGGTCCAAACAGTAGTGTTAAAGTCAGAAATTAGTTTGGAGAGGTGATACCAAAGATCTGATCCCAGGAGTGGCGTTCCCTGGAGGTTGGGCTTACTGCAGGAACCTGATCTGCAGCACAGAGGAAGGGCTTGTGGTGGGAAAGCACCAGTCCTGTTGTCAGATTGGACTTTTAATCCCGGCTCTGCCACCTGCTTGGTGGTGACCCTAGGCGGCTCATCAATTATGTGATTTCATACCAAGGCTAAGTGGCCTCTGAAGCCCTGTTCTTTCCATGCTTAAAGATTCCAGAGGAATTAGTACTGTAATTATAGGATTAAAAAAAACCTGGTATTGATTTCTAACCAGTGAGCAGTCAGGTCTGCGTTCATGGGATGTGGTTTGACACTCCACTGAGTCCTCTTTTCCCACTTTATCATCAATAAAACTGATCTTACTTGGTTCTTAAGATTCATTATAAATACGTGAGAAATCAGAGGGCAGGAGGAGTGACCAATGAGAACCTCAAACCCCACACCACAAATGTATTGTAGACATCTTTTTCTTTTTAAAAGCAATCCTTTTTTAAACCATTACTAATATTCTGTAATGACCAACATGGTACATACATGTTTGTAAAGAACACTTAAAAAAAAAAAAGATTTTTATTTATTTATTTATTTGACAGACAGAGATCACGAGTAGGCAGAGAGGCAGGCGAAGAGAGAGAGGGGGAAGCAGACTCCCCGCCAAGCAGAGAGCCCAATGCGGGGCTCGATCCCAGGACCCCGGGATCATGACCTGAGCTGAAGCCAGAGGCTTTAACCCACTGAGCCAGCCACCCAGGCACCCCTGTAAAGGACATTTTGTATGAGGTAACACTGTGCAAATACAGATATTTTATAGAAGGAATAGAAGAATTGCTGCATGGAATGTATGTACATTTAATATGTTGATAAGTATTTTCAAAATATTCTCAAAAAAAGAAAAGTCAGTTTATACTTCTAACAATAAATATATGAGCATGTCTATTTCTCCCAACCCTCTAAACAAGATGATCATGTGGCATGTATTCTACATATTAATTCCTCTTATTGATTTCCAAGAGCTCTTTGTATACTGTGGATATTAACCTTTTGTCAGTTATGTATGAGGGCACAAATATTTCCTCTGGTCTGTCACTTATCCTTTATCTTCATTTATAGTTTTTTTGCCATGCAAAATTCTTATATTTTTTCACACGATTAAATCTGTCATTCTTTGCTCTTATAGCTTCTGAGTTTTACACCTTGAAGGGGAAGGCATCTTTCTTAAGATTATAAAAAAATTTTCTCTATATTTTTTTCTTCTTTTTTAATAATTAAAAAGACTTTTGGGGCACCTGGGTAGCTCAGTGGGTTAAAGCCTCTGCCTTCGGCTCAGGTCATGGTCCCAGGGTTCTGGGATCGAGCCCCACATCGGGCTTTCTGCTCAGCGGGGAGCCTGCTTCCCCCTCTCTCTCCGCCTGCTTCTCTGCCTACTTGTGATCTCTCTCTCTGACAAATAAATTTTTAAAAAATACTTTTTCACGGGGTAGGGGCATGAACTAACTGGTGAAAGTAGTTTGTAGTCCTCGTGTCCACAGTGCCCTTTTGGTTCTCTTCACTTCCTAGACGGCAGGGTTTCACTCCCTCTGTACTGCTTGGGGTTGGGTGGGGTTGTGGGACTAGTTCTAGCCTAAGCTATAAGCAGAAGGGATAGGATCACTTCAGGACCAAGCCTGTAAGAGCTAACACAAGACTTTTCAGTCCAAGGCCAGACCTTCTATAGCAATGTTCGAGGTGGTAGCTGTTCTGTCAGCTGGTTCCCATATGATTTCAATGAACAGAGCCTCCCAACCATTGGGCAATGGGTGTGTGCCCTGAGGCAGAAAGCAGCTTTTCCTGTGTTAAGTCCCTGAGATTTGGGGGCTATCACAGCATAGCCCATCCTGGCTGATTCTCGATACCTGGGCTCTTTATTCTGACCCTTCCATCTGATGGCCTATTCTATCACCGTGAACTGTTCCAAATGACACAGCTTCGTGACAGATCTTGATATTTTTCAGACCAGGCTTTCAGGCTTATCTTGCTTATTCTCATGAATTTACTCTTTAGACAAATTTTAGAATTAGCATTTCAGGTTTCATAAAGACCCTAGTAGAATATGGGTTTGTAATTGCATTGAATTTATATATCCCCTGGAGGGAGAATTTATCTTTAAGTATGGAATCTTCCTCTTATTTATTTTATATGGGTTGATTAATCCCCTTAGTCTTTGAGGAGATATTTTTGGAGCTCCTACTCTATGCTAAGCATTGTGGATAAAAGATGAACAGGATACAGTCCATGCCCTCCCGGCTCACAGTCTAGGGGGACAAGACCATTAATGGTGACCTGAAGGGGAAGGCATAGGGCATGGTGGGAGCCCAGAGGCAGGTTCTTGAAAACTCTGTCTAGCAGTTTGAAGAGGACCTATCCAGGGAAAGCCTCTATCAGGCAGATGGAAGTACATCACCAAAGGTTCCAGAGGGGAAGAGGAAGGTGGGAGTTGCTTCACACGACACGTGGTGTCCTGGAGTTTGGGCCAGATCCCCAGGACAATAGGGTGCTGCTGGAAGGGCTGAACTGAGATTGACCCTGTGGCCTTGGTGTACCTCTCTTTGGGGGTGTAGCCTAATCTGTTACCCAGAAAGGAGAGGTATCCTGTAATTCTCATATTAAATTGCATAGTTAACCGTGATAAACTGACACAAAGGATATTGGGTGGCTAAGAGAAAAGGACTAAGGCCAAAAAATAACTAAGATTTACTTAGCACCTACTATGTGTCAAGAGTGTTCATTGTACAGTTTTCAAGTTGTCCATGGATGGCCCAGTATTTTTATATAATCTAGAACCTCACCATAACTCTGGCTTCTGTAGGTAGATGAGAGTGCATCCATTTACAGAGACAAACGAGGGTCAGAAGGCCCAGTGATTCACCCCGGGTGCAAAGGCTGGGGAAGCACAGAGCCAGGGCTGTGGAGCAAATCTCAAATTTCCAAATCGGGGTGGCTCTCTGCCTTCCACAGCTGTGGCTCATTTTAAAAAGGAGCTAGATGTCAGCCTGGGGAGGAGAGGCAAGGCTTGTTCTTGGCCAAGTTTCATTTAATTTTCCATCAGTAGGTGTCAACTGTGAACTAGTCAGAAATGCTAAAATAATAGCTTAAAAACATAGGAACTGAAATGGAAATGTAATTTTAGCATGCTTGTCTGGACCCCTCCCACAGAGAAGTGCCTTGTGTGGAGTATCTCTTCCAGAAATGTAACACTTAAGGATGAAAGCCCTCGACTCAGCCCCCTGGTGAGCATGCCACAGAGCAGGCAGATGGGGCCTGCCATGCCCCTAGGCCCTAACCCTAACCCGAGGCTGGGTTTTCAGGCTTCTGTCTTCAGAGGTCTGGCTCCCTAAGCCCACCAGATTGGGAACCCCCAAATCACACTGGAAGACTCTGCCTGCCACCCATTTGGAAACCCTGTCATTTGGAGCTGCTCAGAACTCTCAGAGCGGGAGAAAACTGCATGCCCCTTTGGGGGCACCCCAAGCTTCAAAGGCCCCAGGGCCACAGATCCGGGGGCTGATGCATCGCTTAAGCCATGCCTTCAACTAAGCTCCCTGGGGCGCACATCTCAGTGCCAGCAGAATGGTTCTGCCATGCTCCTAGGCCTTAACCCTAACCCTAGGTTGGGTTTTCAAGCTTTTATTCCCCAAAAGCTTGACCCCAAGCCTTCCAGACTGCCGCCCAGGAGGGAAACCATGCCCTTCAGAGTTGCAGGGAACTCTCAGAGTGGGAGAAACCAGCGTGCCCCCCTGTGGCCATGCCCGGAATTGACAGCCCTTCTCAGTACAAAAACAGTCTGAAGCATCCCCTGACTTTAGCCCTCAACTCAGCCACCTGGGAAGCCTGCCACAGTACAGGCAGAGTGGGTCTGCCATGCTCCTAGGCCCTAGGTTGGGTTTTCAGGCTTTCATCTTCAGAGGTTGAACCCCTAAGCCATCCAGATTGGAAACCTGTGAGTTACACTGTAGGACTCAGCCTGCCACATAGGTGGAAACCCTTTCATTTGGAGCTGTGCAGAACCCTCAGAGCTGGAGATAACTGCATGACCCCCAGAGGACCCACAGCATGGATGGTGTCTCTGGGCACTAATCCAGAGACTGACGTGCCCCTTGACCTGTGCCCTCAAAAATGCCTCCCAGGGTGCACGCCTTAGCTCCAGGAGAATGGGCCTGCCATGCTCCTAGGCCCTAATCCTAACCCTAGCTTCTGTTTCTAGGCTTCTATCCCCAGAGCCCTGGCCCCCAAGCCTTCCAGATTGGGGGCCCCTGCGCTAACCACAGGACTCTGCCTGCCACCCTGCAGGAAACAGTGCCATTTGTCACTGCAAAGAACCCTCAGAGTCAGGGAAATTGCATGCCTGATGCTACCCCAGCATCGATGGCCCGGCTGGGCACAAACCCAGAGTCCGAGGTGCTGCCTGACCCTCGCCCTGAATCCAGCCCCCGGGGAGCCTACTTCAGAGCAGGCAGATGGGGCCCCCATGCCCCTAGGTTGAGTTTTTAGGCTTTCATCTTTAGAGGTCTGGCCCTTAAGCCCTCCAGATAGGGAACCCCTGAGTTATACTTCTGGACTTGGCCTGCCACCCAGGTGGAAACCTTGTCATTTGGAGCTGCGCAGAACCCTCAGAGTGGGAGATACCTACATGACCCCCCTGAGGCTACCTGCCCCACCCCATATCGTCGACCCCTCTGGGCACTAACCCAGGGGCTCTCTCACCCCTTGACCTATGCCCTCAACTCTGCTTCCTGGGGCGCCTGTCTCAGTGCCAGCAGAATGGGCCTGCCATGCTCCTAGGCCCTAACCCTAACCCTAGCTTGGGTTTCCAAGCTTCAATCCCCAGAAGCCTGTTTCCCAAGCCCTCCAGATTGGGAACCCAGAGCCACACCCCAAACTCCACCTGCCTCTCAGCAGGAAACCATGCCATCTGGAGCTCATCAGAACTCTCAGTGCATGAGAAACCTACCTACCCCCCGAGTACACCCCCACCTTTTTTGTCCCTCCTGGCCACAAACCCATAGCCTGATGTGCATCTTGACCCCTGCCCTCAGCTCAGCCATCTGGGGAACCCGACTCTGCACTGGCAGATCAGGCCCCTATGCCCCAAGACCCTAACCATAATGCTAGGCTTGGTTTTCAGCTTCCATTCCCAGAGGCATGGCCCCCAAGTCCTCTAGATTGGAGACCCTTGAGCCACATCCCAGGACTCCTCCTGCCACCCAGGAGGAAACCATGCCATTTGGAGTTGTGTAAAAACCCTCAGAGCAGGAAAACCCTGCATGACCCCCTGAGGCCACCCCCATGTTCGGCGCCCCCCACCTCCCTGGGCCACAAACTCTAGCGAGAAATCCCTCCAAATACCAGGCATGCATGCTGCCCCTAATAGGTGCACAATGCTGGCCAATTCTGTATCTATGTTACCTAGATCAATCCACAGATTCAATGCAATCCCCATCAAAACACCATCCACGTTTTTCTTTGATTTGGAATAAATAATCCACCATTTTGTATGGAAGCAGAAAAGACCCCTAATAGCCAAAAGGAAGTTGGAAAGAGAAACCAACGCTGGTAGCAAACCTATTGCAGACTTCAAGCTCTATTACTAAGCTGTAATCATCAAGACAGTATGGTACTTTCTCCAAAACGGACCCATAGATCAATGGAACAGAATACAAAAAGCAGAAATGGACCCTCAACTCTAGGGTCAACTAATCTTCCTCAAAGCAGGAAAGAAATCCAATAGGGGGAAAAGTCTCTTTGACAAACGGTGCTGGGAACATGGGAAAGCCACATGCAGAAAAATAAAACTTATACCATACACAAAAAATATACTCCAAATGGATGAAAGACCTCAATGAAACACAGGAATTCATTCAAATTCTTGAGGAGAACAGAGCAGCAACTTCTTTGACCTCAGCCACAGCAACTTCTTGCTAGATAGGTCCAAAGGCGAGAGAAACAAAACCAAAAATGAACTGTTGGGATTTCATTACGATAGAAAGCTTTTTCACAGCAAAGGAAACAGTCAACAAAACTAAAAGACAAAAAACATAATGAGAGAAGGTATTTTCAAATGACATATCAGATAAAGGTCTTCTATTCAAAATCTAGAAAGACCTTACCAAATGCAGCTCCCACAGAACAAATAATACTAATTCTAAATAATTCTAAATAAGAAATAGGCCAAAGACATGAACAGACATTTCTCCAAAGAAGACATCCAAATGGCCAACAGACACATAAAAAAGTGTTCAGCATCACTCGACATTAGGGAAATGCAAATCAAAACCATAATGAGATACCCCTTTACACCAGTCAAAATGACTAAAATGAACAAGTCAGGAAAAGATAGGTATTGGTGAGGATATGGAGAAAGAGGAACCCTTTTGTACTGTTGGTGGGAATGCAAGCTGGTGAAGCCACCTCAGAAAACAGTGTGGAGGTTCCTCAAGAAGTTGAAAATAGGGGACAAGATGGCGGGGAAGTAGGAGGAGGCGCCTTTTCAGCCTGTACCCCAAAGTGAGCTGATTATCTACCAAAGAACTCCGATCACCCATGAAATCAGCCTGAGATCAGAATTATACACGTCTGGATCTCTATAGGGGCAGAAGATATCAGTGGGCAGGTAAAGCGGAGTGGGAATGGCTGACTGATATTGGAAGATAAACAAAAGGGGGAAGGAGCTACCAGAGGCGACCGGTTGGAAAGTAATACCCCAATACGAGCGAGAGTGCCCTGCATCTGGGGACCAGCATTAACTTGGAGACTGGTTGAAAGCACTCCAAAAGAGCAAAGGATCGAGGGGTGGGGGGAAATTGTGGGAATCGGGGCAGGGCTTGGGACAGGGGCTTAAGTCCCTGGTCCCAGGACAGCCTCCCCCGGCGCTGAGGCAGAGAGAGTGCGGTGGAGAAACCAACTCTTAGTCCCTAAGCTGCCCGAGAACACGAGAACACGTGGGGTCCATTTCCTGTGAGGGGATGGGAGCCACGCTGGGCGGCAGAATGTGGGAGCCCTGCTATAGAGCCAGAGATACTCCCCTGAGAGAGGTACAAAGGCCCAGCCAGTGCCCTTTGATACACGCCATTGTTTCAGAGCCTAAGACACCTGCACCAAACTCTCCCCCCAGAGAGGTGCGTGGAAGGCCCGGTCTGGTGCTTTCGGACCTGTGCCCGTTCTCAGAGCCTGAGACTCATGCGCGACCCACAGTCTCCCCTGAAATTGGTGCACGCAAGCCCAGCACTCTTAGACCCAGAAGGACCAGGCACTCCCAGCCCAGGCCAGCGGGAAAATCTCAGTGTGCGATCACTGCTTGGAACCTCTCTGGCGGCCTGGAGCTGCCCAGACAGCCGCCACTGCAGTGGCTTTGGGTACAAGCAAAAGATCCTGAGTCCCCAGGGACCGCGACTTGGAACCTGCTCTGCCAGCAGCCAAGGGGGAACTTATTTAGGCTCTGTAGCCAGACTGAGACTTCTCTCTGAGAGAGAGATCAGGATGTGGTTTGTTTTCCTCTAAAACTACAAAAACCATCAAAAGCGGTCAAAATGAGAGAGAAAAAAAAAAGTGAACAAACATAAAAACCACCAGAGAACAAAAGCCTGAAAAAAAACCAGTTTCCTCAGAGCCCACCCCCTTGAGGGGGTCAGGAGGACTTAACTCAGGGAACTTCATTGACTGAAAACCCACGTGGCAGGCCCCTCCCCCAGAAAACAAACCAAGAAAGAGGGAAAAAAAGAAAAGGACTACAAGAGAACAACCACAACGTCATAGGAAAACTTTTATTTTTCACTCGTTCCCACTATTTGGTTCATTTTTTTTTTATACATAGGTAATTTTTTTTAACCTATTTACCATCACAGCGAGCTGTACAGTACATCAAATTCCGTAATAACCTTCTAACATGAACTTTTTGATACATACACCTATGTTTTTCTTTTGCATTTCTATTTTTTGAATTCCTTTTTTTTAAATTTTAGTTTAGTTTAGTCTAGTTTATTCCTTTTTATTTTTATCTTCTAATATTCATATAGTGTTAAACTTCAAAGTAATTCCCTTTCCCCAATCAATACTACCCCTATAGGTAAACCAATTTTTAATCCCCCTTTATCTTAGGAAAGTTGAGTCCTTTAACAAAGATAACAAGATACATCCAGGAAGAATCAAAACAATCTTCCTTGCACACACTGAGAATTTGTAACCACTCTCCCATCTTTTTTCTTCCACCAGTGTTTCTGTGTTTGTCCTGATAGCATATAAATCTTACACTTGGGGTTCTTTTTGACAAGGTTCTTCCTTTATTTGCATATATATATATATTTTTTCTCTTGTCATATACTTGTATCAGTCTTTTTGTTTGCCTGTTTTTGTTTGTCTACTCCATAAATCTTACCTTGGGGCCCATTTGGGCTGAACCTTCTCTTTTATCTTCCCTTTCTTTCCTGTCTCTCTCTCTCTCTTTTTTCCTTTTCTTTCTTTTTCTTTTTCTTTTCTTTTGTCTCTTGTTTGGGTGGGGAATCCTGATTGCTCAGAAGTGTTCCAGGGTGCAACTTGACTGCACCACGGTTGATACATCCAGCTACATCTGTTCAGTCATATCCCACCAAAATGACTAGGAGGAGGAATGCCCAACAGAAGAATGGACCTTCTGCAACAGAGCTAATGGCTATCAACATAGACAATATGTCGGAAAGAGAATTCAGGCTAACAATTATCCAGGTAATAGCTAGGTTGGAGAAAGTCATGGGTGACCAAATGGAATTGATTAGGGCTGAGCTGAAAGCGACAAGAGATGATGTTCACAATGTTAGGGTGGAGCTTAAAGCTACCACGGAGGAGGTTCACAATGCTCTCAATGAGTTCCAATCTAATCTAAACTCTCTCAAACCTAGGGTAACTGAGACAGAAGATAGACTTAGTGATCTGGAGGACAAACAGATAGAGAGAAAGGATCAGGAGGAAGCCTGGAACAAACAGCTTAGAAACCATGAAAACAAATATAGTGGAACAAGTCCTTCATGAAAATTATCCCAATCTCGCGAATGGAACCAGCGTTCATGTACTAGAGGCTGAACGGCCTCCACCCAAGATTACACATTCCAAAAAAACATCACGACACCTGGTAGTCAAATTGAGCAATTATAATTGTAGGTATAATCTCTTGAAAGCCGCTAGGGCAAAGAGGCTCCGTAGTTACAGAGGAAAGTCCATCAGAATAATGTCAGGCCTGTCCACAGAGACCTGGCAAGCCAGAAAAGGCTGGCAAGATGTATTCAGGGAACTCAATGAGAAGAACATGCAGCCAAGAATGCTTTATCCAGCAAGACTGACATTCAAAATGGATGGAGAGATAAAGAGTTTCTAAGACCAGCAAGGCTTAAAAGATTATGCAACCACCAAGCCAACACTGCAGGAAATATTAAGGGGGGTTCTATAAAAGATGAAAAATCCTAAGAATAGCATTGAACAGAAATATAGAGACAATCTACAGAAAGAAAGATTTCAAAGGTAACTTGATGTCAACAAAAACATATCTATTAATAATCACTCTCAATGTGAATGGCCTAAATGCGCCCATAAAATGGCACAGGGTTGCAGATTGGATAAAACGACAGGACCCATCCATATGTTGTCTACAAGAGACCCATTTTGAACCTAAAGATACACCTAGACTGAAAGTGAAGGGATGGAGAAGCATTTTTCATGCCAATGGGCCTCAAAAGAAGGCTGGGGTAGCGATTCTCATTTCAGATAAATTAGATTTTAAACTAAAGACTGTAGTCAGAGATACAGAAGGACACTACATAATCCTTAAAGGGACTATCTGCCAAGATGATCTAACAATTGTAAATATCTATGCTCCCAATATGGGAGCAGCGAATTACTTAAGAAAACTGTTAATCAAGATAAAGAGTCATATTAATATGAATACATTAGTAGTAGGAGATCTTAACACTCCAAACTCAGAAATAGACAGATCATCCAAGCAGAAAATCAATAAAGAAACAAGAGCATTGAATGACACAATGGACCAGATGGACCTCATAGATATATACAGAACATTCCACCCTAAAACAACAGAATACTCATTCTTCTCAAGTGCACACAGAACCTTCTCAAGAATAGACCACATACTGGGTCACAAATCAGGACTCAACCGATACCAAAAGACTGAGATTATTCCCTGCATATTCTCAGATCACAATAAATTGAAAACAGAGCTACCTTACAACCCTGCAATTTCACTACTAGGTATTTACACCAAAGATACAAATGGAGTGATCTGAAGGCGCACCTGAACCCCAGTGTCTATAGCAGCAATGCCCACAAGAGCCAAAGTATGCAAAGAGCCCAGACATCCATCAACAGATGAACAGATAGGAAAATGAATAGAATATGATGCAGCCCTCCAAAAATGAAATCTTGCCATCTGCAATGACACGGATGAAACGAGATGGTATTATGCTAAGCGAAATGAGTCAATCAGAGAAGGATAATTATCACTGTCCTTCTCTGACTGACTTATTTTATGGATGATATGCAGAATTTAATAAGAAACAAGACAGGGTTATAGGGGAAGAGAGAAAAAAAGGAAGCAAGATGAACCCAGAGAGGGAGACAAAGCATAAGAGACAGTTAAACTCAGGAAACAAACTGAGGGTTTCTGAAGGGAAGAGGGGTGGGAGAATGGGGTTGTTGGGTGATGGGCATGGGGAGGGTATGTGCTGTGGTGAGCGCTGTGCGCTAAAATGAAGGATCTCAAACCTGTACCCCTGAAATAACACATTATATGATCATCATAAAAAAAGAAGTGAAAGAAAAACATTTAGAATGCAAATGTAAACTAAGTAAAAATAAATTAATAAATAATCTCACTGGTAAGCAAGCAAGCAAGCAAGCAAACAAGTAACTAAGCGATCTAGAGCCACCATACTCCAATTTCAAGCTAGATGACAAAGCTATTTTCATCAAAACTGTATGGTACTGGCATAAAAACAGACACACAGGTCAATGGAACACAGTGGAAAGCTCGGAAACTGATAATCATAGTACTTTCGGCAAGGTTTATTCATTCGTATATTAGTGGTATCTTTAAACATAGCTCTGAAAGAATGATTAACTCTGAATGGGAATTAATAATATTGATGTCCTGTTCCACCGTTTGCTTCCAATAAAAGCATTTCTTTAAACATGCTGTTTTAGATAAATATATAGTATAAAATGAAGATGATTTAGAATCCACACCTTTAAGAAAAACTAAATTCACTTTAATAAGCCTACCATGGAAAAGGAAATAAAGATATCCATCATCACAACTAAGAACATCACAGAAGAAGACAATCAGACATAATCTGGTGTCTGATGGAAGAATAGGATACTACTTACATAGTTCTGCCCTAATGTTCAACCTGTAGATCCAGCCACTCGTTTACAAAAACACAGATGTCAGAGAAAAGTTAACAAAGAGTATGAAGATGTCACCAATGAAGTCCACAATGCATATATTCCAACAGGAAAAATATTTTCCCAACAAATAAATAGTAAGACCAGAAAGAAGGAAGGAAAGAAGAGAAGAAAAAAAGAAAAGAAAAGAGAAACCTCAGAAACTAACACACACATGTATGGTCTTAACTTATGACACAGCAGAAAATATACAATGGGGAAAGGACTGTCTCTACAGTGAATGATACTGGGAAACTGGACACTAAGTGCAGAAGAATGTAACTGGATCACTTTTTTACGCCGCACTTTCTTACACTGCACATGCAAAGTACGAATCGATGAATGACTTGAACATAAGAACAGAATCCATAAACCAACAAGAAAAATACACAGGTAGTAAGTTTCTCCATACTGGTTTTGGGGAAGAGTCTTTTACACCAGACACCAAAGGCAACAGGAGCAAAAATAAACAAGTGGAAGGACATCAAATTGAAATTTCTGCATGACAAAAGAAACCACAAGCCCTTAAAAGCCAACCTCCTCAATGAGAAAAAATATCTGCACATTATATATGTAAGAAGAGTCCAATATCCAAATACACAAAGCACTCCTTCAAATCCAAACAAAAAATGGAATAAAAACTTGGAAGAATACGTGAATAGATACTTTCCAAAGATGGCATACAGGTGGCCAACAGACAGAAAGAAAGTTGTTTGACATCACTTATTGTTGTCAGGGAAACAGAAGTCAAAATCACAATCAGCTATCATCTCACAACTGTGGGAACAGCAATCATCCCAGAGACAGAAACCAGGTCAAGGGTGGTGTACACAAGGGGACCCTGTGCACTGTTGGTGGGAATGGAATTTGGTGCAGTCATTGTGACAAACACTATGAGGTTCCAGGAAAAAATGAATACAACCACCACATGATCCGGTAATTGCTCTACTGAGTATTTCTTTGGAGAACACAAAAACACTCCCTCAAAAAGAGATGCACTCCCATGTTCATGGCAGCATTATTCACAATAACCAGACATGGAAACATCGACCTTGGAAGCCTTATGCTAAGTAACTCAGACACAGAGAGAAAAATAGCAGAGGCTCTCATGGACATTCCACATGGAAAAAATGTACTGAATGCATAGATAATGAGAACAGATGGGTTCCCGGATTCAGGGATGGTGGGGGGCGGGGGGATGGGTGAAGGTAGTCAAAGGTGCCACGTTTCAGTGATAAAATCCGCAAGCCATGGAATGTTCTGTACAGCATGGAGACAAAGTCTAACCCTGCAGGATGGAGAACAGGCTCCCCTGCTACTTGAAAGTACAGTGTTCCTAGGAAACCTTTCACAGTAGAAATGGTGTAAACAGAAAAAGGAATGACCATTCATATCTACAGAAAAATGAGTGAGCACGCTCAGACACCAAAAAGTTCCTTCTCTTTGGTTCTTCTTAGGCCTCAGGACACAACATCCTAATGGATGCCCAAAATAAATGGAGATAAAGAACAGCAGATGCTCACAGACACAATTCAAAGTGCTGGTGGCTGGACGCCGAGAGCAGTGCCCAGGAAGGAGCTGGGTGGGGTGCACGCCGCCTCTGTAGTGATTCCCTACAAAACAGATGCTGAACACAATGCCAACTTCTTGACTTTTTTCATAAGAGGGAAATCCTCTTCAGGTTTCTTCCTGCTACTGGAGCTGGGTCATAACATAGATCTTTCCAAAAAGCCAAGTGTCTTACCATGAACCTTGAGAAAAGAAGGGAAGACTTGTACTTGAAAGTTGCCAAGGGGGTAGAAGTTCAGAGTTCTCCTGGACACAAACATCAGCAGGTTCACTGTGAAAGGCACCTTCCTCAGCAGGTAGAACACTGACTACCTCCTACTCCCAGAAACCTCCTCCTTCGCCTCCCTTGGGACAACCCACAAGAGCTTAGACTTACCTCAATTCCTCTTTTCTCCCAT
The DNA here is from genome assembly GCF_011764305.1 of Mustela putorius furo. Classification (NCBI taxonomy): domain Eukaryota; kingdom Metazoa; phylum Chordata; class Mammalia; order Carnivora; family Mustelidae; genus Mustela; species Mustela putorius. The sequence continues at coordinate 12,610,351 of NW_025422045.1, forward strand.
TCCCAACACTGAACCCATCAGCAAATCCTGTGAGCTCCATCTTCAATAGGTATCCAGAATAGTACTAACCTCTCCTTCCAAGGCCACCTGTCTGGTCCACACTGGAGCCCATCTCTTGCCTGAGTTCCTGGAAAAGCTTCATCATTGACCTCCCTTGCCCAGCCTCAACCCTGTGTCATCTGTCCTCAACACTGTTGCCAGGATGGCCCAGTGAAACAGGGTCACACTACCGTCACCCCCCTGAGGTCATGTCTTAAGCTGTCTCCTGTGGCCTCAGGACCTTCTTGCTGCTCCTGGACATATCTACTGTGCTCTTGCCCCAGATCCTTTGCATATGCTTTCCCTCCCTTTTAGAAGGCTCTTGATGTGACACCACTCACCTTCTTTCAAACTTGACTCAAGCATCACCTTCCTAGTGAAGACCCATCTAGCCTCTAGGTGAATAGCAAGCACTATCACCACCTCCCCTTCAGCAGCCCAGCCCTGTCTCCTGCTTTCTATTTCTAGAGCAGTTATCACAATCAACAGGACATGTCGGCAAAGGATACACGGAGCTCTACTCGGATGGTTCCACCATGGACTCCCTTCAATTTCCTAGTTCTGAGCCCTGGGGGAAAAGGTGACCAGAGCTCTTGCACAGCCAGAATGCCCAGAACAGTGGGTCCCCGTACGGCACCCTGAAGACCATCAGGAAAATGAGTGCTAAGAGGAATCCACTTGCACATGAAACCTGAAACCAGACACCTTCCTCGATTCCAGGTGAGCACATAAACGTCCTCCCCTTGCCTGATGTGCTCATCTGAGAAAGCTGAGCAGAGAAGCATCAAAGGGTCCAAATCTTCCTCTGGCCAAGGTCCTGGGAAACAGACATCTCTCCTCCCTGCACCAGCCACCTGTGATTGACGTCCGGCATCCTCCTGTGCTGGCGCAGAATGGTGCACCTGTCCCTCTTTCCTGGGACGTCATCACAAACCAGGCTTTGCTGCACATTTTTCAGGAAGGAACCTGCAGCAGCAGCAGCAGCAGCAGCAGCAGGCTGCCCAGAATTGGTGTCAGTCTCACACGTCAGGCCCCGTGTGGAATTAGAGCTTCAAGGAGACTGGTGCACCTTGTGGCCTTGAAACTTCATGGCAGGAACCGAGTTTTCAGTTCCAAATGAACACTGGCTTATTGCACACAGCACAGGAAATCACAGGATTTCTGTGTGTGGCTCTGGAAGAAGTGCTTCTGCTGGCTGAATTCTCAGGCACCAGGCCGAGGACACCTGCGGTGCCTCATCTGAGGAAGCAAGGGGCAGACTGGGCAAGAAGCCATAATGCTGCCTGTGGGCTGCTTCCCACCAAGCCCCCTGATGAGACAAGGGCTGGAGAACCAAACAGGAAGCAAGTTTCCTAACACACCTGCAGCAGGAGGGCTGGCTGGGAAGCAGAGTCCTGTCCCTAGAGCAAGCTGGCCTGTGCATCAAGAGCGAAGGCCGACGCCATGGCCTCACAGTCTCCTGGCTATCTGATCTGACTGCCCTGTCAGGCTCACACCTGCCGACACGGTGACTCCTAAGACCCAGAGACTGCTTTCCTCCCCAGCTCAATGCTGCTCGCAGAGAAGCTAAGTCCAGTCTCAGAAACTGTTCAGCGATCAAAAGGCAGGAACGGGTCCGTTTAGGCCGACCAGCCAAGTGACTATGTGTGCAGGAATCTCGGACCACATCCTCCTTGAGCACCAACGCTTCCAAGTCCAAGCTTCAAACCCTCACTCACTGGGCACGGAGCACCACATCAGCGTGAACACTGCTCTTTCAAATCTCTGTCTCCAATTCCTTCAAATTAGAAGCCAAGCTCCAGTCACCACTCTATTTCCCTTCCGGAAATCAGGAAAGGATAGAATAAAACACTACGTGTGCACAGCACACTTCTATCCAAATTGAATCCCTTATTCTCTTTCATACGGGCAGCCCGACATCGCCCATACTAATGAGAGGTACCACAAGTTCAGTCCTCATAGATATATTTAAGCTTCTGTTTTTCCTTTTGATATTTGGATCTCAAAATCCATGTCTATATTGTTTTCTTAAAATAACAAGAGTTATAATGATATGGTCACGTAAATGTCTGGGTCTCCATAACCAGACAACATGGCTCTGGTTGGGATAAGGATGAAGACACAACCTCTTCCCAAACCAAAGCCCACACCCTCAGGGATCCTGACATGCCTCATGGATGATGAGCTCCTTTGCTCCGTGGAGTTGTCCGAGTGCAAAGATGCAGGCAGCCTCCAGGGCTCATTGTGTTTTCTTCATCCATTCCCCAGGTCAAGTCACAAGGGACTTGCTGGGTCAGGTTTTGGGGCCCAGGAGGGGCCACCAAGGAAGCAGCCAGGGTAGATGTTCTCTGGGAGCACAATGAGACATTCCATGAGCTACTCAACAACCTACACTCCTCCTCCGTGTGTCCTCCTCACAAAGGCCACTGCGCCCTGTTAGAGCCCCGTGCCTGTGCTTTACTTTAAAAAATATTTTCTAATATTGGAATGTGGTTCACGGAAGAGAAAAACATGAACACCCACAAAGAATTCTTTGTTTCCCATTATTTAATTAAAACAGGAAATAAAAATGCACAGATAGCCCCTTCCACGAGCAGGTACGGGTCACTGAGGCAACTTAGAGGAGAGCAGGAAATACCAGAGGAACAGATGTTCTGATGCCCCGTCATTTCATTATCTAGTTTGTGAAACTCCACACACACTCAAAGAAAGAAGCCCAAACCAATGTCTCGGCCTGGCAATGTAGAGAAGTCTGAATTGGAGGGACAGGGACAGACGAAGAGCTTGTGTGTGAAGCCGGTGGCACAGAAGAAGGGGCTCTGCCAGCTCTCCACATGGGCTTCCCCTGTCCTCAGCCAGGAACCTGCTCACAGCCCTGACCTGTCACAACTGTCACACAGGGGACACATGGCCATCCCTGGAGTCAGCCGTGCTCACATCCTCCTGCAGAATTCACTCTGCTCTCCTCCGGGACCCCTGTCAGCTCTACCCAGACATGGAACTCCACTGTCTGCTGCACTGCTCCAGGACTGCCCCCTCTTGTCAAAATGACACTGTCCCAAGGCTTTCATGAATGTGTCATATTTCTCTCAACTCACCTTCCTACCTGGGCAAACTGTAAGTAACGTATCAAGGGAACATGAACATGCTCTGAGATCCGAGTCACTGTAGACTTCTGAGGACTCCTTGTGCAATAAAATACCATAGCCTATGATGGGGTTATAAAACTGATAATTACAGAATAATGCAGTCCAAATCACCTCATTGTTAATTGCTCTTCATTAGCCCAAAAGTTTCTGTGTAAAAAGCCTTTCCACAGATATTACCTTCCAGCAATTTCATGAGGAGAAACAAACTCTGTGGGATAATCTGATTTACCCAGTGTCAGGCTAGCAGTTCCAGAAGTCACCCCAGGGTAGAAGTCCGTCAAGCCCTTTGAGCCCACCAGCGTACCTCTATCCAGGAGAATTCCCAAATAATCTCCTTCTGACTCCACCACCAAAGATACTACATGGAAAGTATGGCACCTCAAAATATTAGATGATACACTGAGTCAAACTAGAAAGTCAAGCTTTACTTTTAAATGGTAAAAGCCTACTTTGATTAATTTTGAATTTTCCCTCTACCTTAATTGGAACGCTATAGATCAAAACACTAATCAGTTATGATACATCACCTTTGACATTTGACAAGACATCATCCATGTCTCTATCTGGCTGCAAAAGCCACCTAACTCTAGATGGTGGCCCTTTGACCATACCCCAGGCCCAAGTGAATAAATACTGTGAGATGAAGGATTCAATTATATGTTAAAAACACACAAAAAGTAAATCTCATCTTCCTTCTCTAATACAAGTGATTTCCCAGGAAACAGATGTGCAGATTACATTTTGTAAGCAGTAAAAGAACAGAGAAAATGGTATTCACTGCCATGTTCTACCTGCAGGGAAACTAACTAACTCTTACACCAAAGCCAGAATGCGGACAGCTACTTAGTTTTATTTTATGGCTCAATTAGAGAAAAGAGAAAAGCCCAGGAGGTTTTGGGTTAAAAAGAAGTCTTACCTTCAGTTCTGACACATAAGTGATGTTGTGCCCAATGTACCTGCTGCTTTCTTGGAACACTGACGTCCTGTGACAAGCTGCATGACTGACTCAGATGCTGTTGTTCAAAACGCTGGGTCTCATGGAGCTAAATTTGAGAAGTATTGTCAGCTGGGGATGAGAAGGCCCCCCAGACCTAAGGGCGGCACACCTGCTTCTGTTCCTGGGAGAAGGGAAAACACATACTTGTTTTCTTCTTTCTTTCGTTCTTCTTTTTTTTCTGTTTTGGAAACACATACTTGTTTCTTAAGTAGTAATTATTAACATTATAAAGTAGACCAATGACTTTGTCTTTTTTGGAAAAGCAAAATTATCATTCCAAAGGAACACCTCAACTCATCTGTTCCTCATGCAACTTGAGTGGAGTCTGGTTTCCTTCAGCTTCCAGGCCCCCACCTGGAGGACGTTCCTGCAGCATCCTGACAGCCCAGTACCACCATCCCTTGGGACACAGGGCACCATGCTAAAATTGGGGGATGGCTCTGGGGCTGTTACCCCCACACACATGCCTGGGGATGTGTGGCAGAGACAGGAACCTGGAGGACCCTCCATCGAGATCCTGACAGTCCATAACCACCATCCCTGGGGAACACAGGGGACAATGCTGAAGGTGGGGATGGCTCTGGGGCTTGTTAGCGCCACACCTGTGCCTGGGGGGTGGGGGGTAGGAACCTGGAGGACCCTGGTGAACAGCCCTGACAGCCCATTACCACCAAACCCACCGACAGGGCACAAAATGTTGAAGCTGGGGAAATGTTCTGGAGCTTGTTAGCGCCACACCTGTGGGGGGCGGGGAACAGGGAACACCCTACTGAACGCTGGGTGCTGCTTGAGGTCTGTTACCTGCACTGTGCCAGGGGACGGGAAGCACCCCACTGAAGTTGGTGACTGTGGGCTGTCTTTACATGCACTTTTCCTGGGGAACACGGGAAACCCTGAAATGTCCACAACCCATCCCACAAACCTTGGGTGAGCAGGCGCCCTGGAGTTCAGAGGCCTGGGGAAGAGGGCCGGTTGATGGACATTGGGCAGAAGAGACTTTTAAGGGAAAAAAAAACAACCCATCTGAGTCCCCACCATGAACTCGCTCGCTTCATGCGCCCTTCAAGAACCCTACACCAGGAACCCCCACGCCTGTGCACAGCCCGCATTCACCAAAGCAGAATTCCCGCCCAGGATCTTTCCCAGCTCCCCAGTTCCTGCTCCGCCTCCGCATGCTAGGGCAGCTCTGGGTCCGCCCACAAAGGACAGAGCTCCACCCCACGTGCGGATCGGTGGGGGAGGGTGGTGCCCTGAGCCCATTGGATGCTGCAATTGCCTGTACTGGTTAACTAGCCCTTACACCCGCAACTCCCCGCTTTTGCACGTACTCCCTGAGGTAGCGCCTCATCGCTGGAACACCTGGCTCCGTGGGGCAGTCATGGGCGGGACCTCCCCCCACCAGACATCTGGCCTCTTTCGGAGACCCCTCTTGCTGCAGACCACCCTCAGAACCCTGCCCCTTCCGTTCCTGCACTAGCCCTGCCTACGGAGCTGTTCTGGTTCCTGGCAAGGTCTGCTGCTCTCAGACCTTCCCAGGCTTAGGCTTTAGGAAACGCAATCAATGGTTGGGGTGCTTGGGTGGCTCAGTCATTGAGCGTTGGCAATTCAGCTCAGGTCAGGATCCCAGGGTACTCTGATGGAGCCCTCCATCTGGCTCCTGGCTTAGCGGGAGGCCTGCTTCTCCCTCTCCCACTCCCTCTGCTTGTGTTCCCTCTCTCACTGAGTCTCTGTCAAATAATAAATAAAATCTTATTTAAATTAAAAAAAAAAAAAAGGAAATACAATGGTTTCCCACATTTCCAAGGCAATTTTAAGACCCCAAAACAATGCTGTAAGCAGGAGGAGCTTCACTTTCTGGTCTCATCCATGGAGTGGATAGTGCTTCTCAGAGCTTCCGAGCATCCTTCTAGGATGAGCCCATTTGTGTTGGAATATATATTCATATCCTTGGTTCTGCAGGGAAGCTCCAGGATGATTAAGAACAACCGCCCTTCTGTGCTGCTGGAGTGGTGAACCAGGAACACTGATTTTTCACTTAAAAAGAAAACATTGTTATTGTTGACACTAAAGGAACAAACCACTTTAAACATTTTAGAGAGAAAAGAAGAGAATTTTATTCAAACCCAAGTCAAGACAACTGCCTGGGAAACACAATCTTCACAAGGAAGGGAGTGCTCTGGTAGGGAGGAACATTAGGGGCGGGTTTCTATATTTGGTCTGTTTTGTTTTACATACAGAGTGACACATCATCATGAGGAAGAGCATTCCAGAAAGTAACAAACTTCTTCTTATGTTTTCAGTATGTGCAAGTCAGTATGACTTTAATCTTATGGGAGCAGGAGAACACCTTTTGTTTTTCTTATCTTTATGTTTGCAATAGAATTTTTTTTTTTGTTCTCTTTTTCTTCTCGAAGGAGATGTACAACAGGTGCTTGGAGTAGAAAAAGGGCCCATGCCTTGAGGTTTTGTCCAGTCATTTTGAGCTTGGTAAAATGTTAAAGGATATCTTCCCTGGGAGCCCAGGATCCAGGTCCATGGATGGTAAAAGACAAAAATTTCCATTACCATTCTAATTACTACTAAAGAGAGGAACTTGAGACAAAAGCGCCTTTAGCAATATACTAAGAAATCAAAATGATGCCTACAGATGGTTACCTGTTCCATGGTCAACACAAGTAACAGAGGTGTTCCCAGAAGCTGGCCTCCTGCCTTTCACCTGCCCAGATCTCTGAAGCACACAGATAATTTAAAGTCAGAATTTTAGAATCTCCAGACATCTTAGAGGTGTCTGGCACCATTCCCTTGGACTATAGAAAAGAACAGAGTAGCTCATTGTCACAACACTAATTTAAACATGAAGCCCCCTAATGCTTGGATATACTATCTTAGTTCTTTCCCTGCAGATTTTGATTAATGCAAGTCATAGTTATACCATATAAACACTACGATGGTTGGGAAGTAAGTAATCATGGGTAAGGGAATAGTTAAGTAAAGTTTATAAGCATTGTCTCACTTTGTAGAAGAGGCTGAGCTGAGTGTTTTTAAATGCCATTTCAAATAAATTTTTTTAAATAAATAAATAAATAAATACCATTTCAGACCTGTCTTGCAGCACATTCGGAACATACCAGAACCGGAATCAATTTTAAAAAGATAGTTCTTTCAGTAACTTTAATATCAGAAAAATATTATAATGTCTCTATTCCTAGGGATCTTTATGTATCTTAATGATCACGGTGGGCAGAGGTAAAAAGGCCAGCTGAATTAATTCCAGTTGACCACACAAGAAAGTCCTGAGACTTGAGATGTTTCCAGATCTAGAAGACCAGAGATAAGAGGAAAATAGTACCGTGTATGGAATAACAGGAATTTGGAATCAGTTTAGGGATCCCAATAAGGTTTCTGACACTCAAGTCCTCTGTGACTCGAATCATCTCTGAGCTCCTGTCTAGCCATCTAGAAAATGTGACTAATAATATCTACATCATAGTATGGAAGTTTAAGAGAGAGAATTCCACAAAGAGCTGCTGTGATGGCTCTCAAGAGCAGGTGCTCAGGAAGCCATGATTACTGTTTGTGTCTATTTCTTTTCCAGAACAAAGAATACATCTTGAATCCATATTTCTAAGAGATGAATTAGAATCTTAGAGATGAATTAGATGAATCTTAGAGATGAATTAGAATCTAAGAGATGAATCATCTTGTGAGTGATGATTTTCAAGCCTTAAGTTAAGGAAGGTCAAGAACATGTTTTTGTGTCATATTTCACTCAGAAAGCATGCTGTTGAACTGGCGAGAATAATACAATAGCACCTTCATCACTAGGAGTGGGGAGCCTCTCATTTCCATATGCCCATGTTGTCCCTCTTAGCTCAGGGCTACCAAAAAGGGCAGCTGTGCAGGGGACCACAGGCCAAGGCTGCCAGGTGTGGCTGGGGCAGGCAGAACTCTGACTTAAGGCTCAACTCCTGTCTAGCTAATTACACTGCTCTTCCCAGATAGAGTGCCATTGTCTGCAAGCTCTGATGTAGGAAAGGTTGAGAATTTCCCTTGTGATTTCCTCTCTGACCCTTAGGATATGTAGCAAAGTTATATTTAATTTTTAAACATTGAGGGACTTGCTGGTTTTCTTTTCATTATGAATATGGCTCAATTCCCCTAAGAATATAATCTAAGAATATAATCTAGTTAATTTCAGGCTTTAAAATATGTAGACTTGTTTTGTGGCCTAACATTTCTTCTACTTGGGTAAATAACCTAGAAACACTTGAAAATAATGTATTCTGTACTTACTGTGTAATGTTCCATATATGTCAGTTAGGTCACATTTGTTACCACAGTTTCACCTGATTTTTTAAAAATCAGATATTGAGAAAGGTATATTAAAATCTTCAAACAATGCTACTCTAGTAGCATCACATCACATTGGAAAATCTACCAAGTGTTATAAGGTAAGAGAAACAAAAAGAATAAGAATTGAGGGGATAATTGTGACTATTCACAGATAAGATGAGGATGTACATAGAAAATACAAAATAGTCTACAAATACACTATTAGAGTTAAGAATGAAAAACTTGCAAATCTTAGCACCAAGAAAGCAATCCAGAAAGCAGCCTTGGGGGGAGAGATTTCTTATGATGGATGGAGGAACATCAGAATAATGTCAGACCTGTCCACAGAGACCTGGCAAGCCAGAAAGGGCTGGCAAGACATATTCAGGATACTCAATGAGAAAAACATGCAGCCAAGGATCCCTTATCCAGAAAGGCAGTCATTCAAAGAAGAAATAATGCCTATTCTTCTGAAGGTGTTTCAAAAAATAGAAACAGAAGGAAAATTTCCAAACTCATTCTATGAGGCCAGCATTACCTTGATCTCAAAACCAGACAAAGACCCCAACAGAAAGGAGAATTACAGAGCAATATCTCTGATGAACATGGGTGCCAAAATACTCAACAAGATCCTAGCCAATAGGATCCAACAGTACATTAAAAGGATGATCCATCATGACCAACTGGAATTTATTCCTAGGATGCAAGTGTGGTTCAACATTCACAAGTCAATCAACATGCATTTTAATAAAAGAAAAGACAAGAACCATAGGATCCTCTAAATTAATGCCAAAAAATCATTTGATAAAATACAGCACCCTTTCCTGATTAAAACTCTTTAGAGTATAGGGATGGAGGGGACATTCCTCAGTTTCATAAAAACCATCTATGAAAAGCCCACAACGAATACCATTCTCAATGGCGAAAAGCTGAGGGCCTTTTCCTTAAGACCAAGAACACAACAGGGATGCCCACTCTCACCACTCTTTTTCAACATAGTACTAGAAGTCCTAGCCTCAGCAATAAGACTACAAAAAGAAATAAAAGGCATTCAAATTGGCAAAGAAGTCAAACTCTTTCTTCCCAGATGACATGATACTTTATATGGAAAACCCCAAAGACTCCATTCCCAGATTATGAGAACACATATAGCAATTCAGTCATGTGGCAGGATACAAAATCAATGCACAGAAATCTGTTGATTTTCTATTCACTAACAATGTAACTGTAGAAAAAGAAATTAGGGAATCAATTCCATTTACATTAGCACCCAAAACTGTAAGATATCTTGGAATAAACCTAACCAAAGAGGCAAAGGATCTATACTCTAGAAACTACTTAACACTTATGAAAGAAATGGATGAAAACACAGAATGTTGGAAAACCTTTCCATGCTCATGGACCGGAAGGATAAACATTGTTAAAATGTCTATACTGCTTAGCGCAATCTATACTTTCAATGCCATTCTGATCAAAATTCCACCAGCATTTTTCAAAGAGCTGGATCAAACAATCCTAAAATTTGTATGGAACTAGAAGAGACCCATAATTGCTAAGGGAATGTTGAAAAAAAAAAAAAACTGGGGGCATTACTTTGCCTGATTTTAAGCTTTACTACAAAGTTGTGATCACCAAGACAGCATGGTACTAGCACAAAAACAGACACACAGACTGGTGGAACAGAGTACAGAGCTCTGATATGGACCCTCAACTTTATGGTCAAATAATCTTTGACAAAGCAGGAAAAAATATACAGTGGAAAAAAGACAGTCTCTTCAATAAATGGTGCTGGGAAAATTGGACAGCTATGTGTAGAAGAATAAAACTCAACTATTCTCTTACACCATACACAAAAACAAACTCTAAATGGATAAAAAACCTCAATGTGAGGCAGGAATCCATCAGAATACTAGAGGAGAACATAGTCAGTAACTGCTTCGACATCGGCCACAGCAACTTCTTTCAAGATATGTCTCCAAAGGCAAAGGAAACAAAGGCGAAAATGAACTCTTGGGACTTCATCAAGATCAAAAGCTTCTGCACAGCAAAGGAAACAGTCAACAAAACAAAGAGGCAACCCACAGAATGGCAGAAGGTATTTGCAAATGACACTACAGACTAAGGGCTGATATACAAGATCTATACAGAACCCCTCAAACTCAACACACACAAAACAGATAATCCATCAAAAAATGAGCAGATGACATGAACAGATACTTCTCTGAAGAAGATATACAAATGGCTAACAGACACATGAAAAAATGTTCATCATCTCTAGTCATCAGGGAGATTCAAATCAAAACCACAATGACATACGACCTTACACCAGTTAGAATGGCCAAAATTAACAAGTCAGGAAATGACAGATGTTGGCAAGGATGTGGATAAAGGGGAACCCTCCTACATCATTGGTGGGAAGGCAAGTTCATGCAGCCACTCTGGAGAACAGCATGGAGGTTCCTCAAGATGTTATAAATAGAACTACCCTACCACCCAGCAATTTCACTATTGGGTATTTACCCCAAAGATACAAATGTAGTGAAAAGAAGAGGCACCTGCATCCCAGTGTTCATAGCAGCAATGTCCACAATAGCCAAACTGTAGAAGGAGCCAAAATGACCTTCAACACATGAATGGATAAAGAAGATGTGGTTCATATATATAGTGGAATATTCTTCAGCCATCAGAGAGAATGAACTGGAGGGGATTATGCTGAATGAAATAAGTCAGGAAAAGAAGGACAATTACCCTACAGTTTCACTCATATGTGGAATGTAAGGAATAGTGTGGAAGACCATAGGGGAAGGGAGTGGAAAATGAATGGAAAGAAATCAGAGATGGAGACAAACCATGAGACACTCTGGACTTTGGGAACCCAACTTAGGGTTACAGAGGTGAAGAGGGGGTGTTAAGGAGGGTATGTGTGATGAGCACTGGGTGTTACATGCCACTAATGAATCACTGAAAACTGCTGGGTCCGTTTTCAAAGGAACGAGACTGAGACAAAGTGAAAGTTATGCGAAGCCTTATTCTATGCCAAGCACTAGAAGTTAGACTGACCAGCCAGGTGAATGAGACTGAGACAAAGTGAAAATTATGTAAAGCTTTATTCTATGCCAAGCATTAGAAGTCAGACTGAAGAGAGCGACCCCCCTTGGTCTTACAGGCTAGTTTTTATAGGGTACAACCGCAGACCTCTACGTATGTGACTTTGGCTGATTGTGAAAGACCCTCGATCTGCACCCAAGAAGCGGACACCAAGCCTCCACTGGATTCAAGTTGCAAGAGGTTTATTGGTTACACAGGCGCCTGCGGACGCATCAGCCTTTGTGGGCTGAGCGCGCCAGGCTAGGTTGGGGAGCAGATTATATAGGGCAGGGTTGGGGTGGCGGGAAGCGAGCTTACAGAAGCAGATGCTTGGTTACAGGAATCTGATTGGTAAATTTAAATCAAGCATTGTCAGGCACTGGGTTTAAGGCAAGGACACAACGGTTTGTTCTGGTGGGCCTTGGCTCAGCACTCTGGAAAGTCGCAGGTACACTCTATTCCTCATTTGTCTTTTCTCTTGACAGACCGGGTGGTCACAGACAATAGACATCCTGGTATGTGTTGCCATCCAGCTATGGGGACAATCAAGCCTTCAGCAAGGGGAGAGGGGGTCTGTGGGGACATCAGGTTACTTAAATAAGCCTTTAGCAAGGGGAGAGGGGTCTTTCAATTGGAGGTTTTTTACCTGTTTGGCCTTATTTTAGGTGTGTGTTTTAATAACATTACCTGGAACTGATATCATTAACTGCTGAGGCATTTATTAAACAACAAAATGGCTACCTAGGCAACATGGTAACAAGAAAATGGCTACCTAGGCAACAAAATGGCTATCTAGGCAATATGGAGTTACTCTGGCTAAGCAGGCCCAGGCAGGCCCTAAGGGTTTAGCAGGTTTTAACTTGGAATCGACCCCAACATTTCCCCCTTTTCTTTGGAGATTAGTCAATTCTTTGACTTTTTAAAGAATCAGCTAGTGCTGGAATTAGGATGGGAACCTCACGCTTTGTCCATTTTATCCCTGCAGTAAGATGTTGGAATCCCTCAGGTCCTTTATAAGATGACAGTAAATGGTCTCTTCCAATGAGGCTCTAAGTTTTTTACTCACTGGAGGCGTATCCAAATGAAGTTTCCGGGATGGTAAGGATGTGGTTCTATTTCCATCTCTGTCTCAGGGTAGGCAATGTTGGGGTCCGTGATCAAAGGAATGAGACTGACACAAAGCGAAAAACAAACAAAGCTTTATTCAAGCTTCAAAGCTTTATTCACACCAGGCATCGAAAATCAAACCGACCAGTCCAGGTCATCTCTTACGAAGCAGCGACGACGAAGAGGATGCCACTCCCGATGACGAAGAGGCGATGATAACAATGAGGACGACAACCCCGATGACACAGACTCTGCTCCCCATGATGACACTCCGACAAGGCCGCTCCCCAGACGATGACGCTCTGGACGAGGCCGCTCGCGGAGGAGGCCCCATGCACACGAGGCCGCTCCCTGGAATGACGCTGCTCCAGCGAGGCCACTCGCTCAGGGCGGCAAGGCCCTTCAATGTGGCGCTGCTCCCAACGACTATTACTCTGAGTACCCTAGCCGGCTATTCTAATGGCTACTCCAACTGCTATTCTAACTCCTCCTACTACCCCCCACAACCAGCCCGACAGACTAACCATTTTAGAGGTGGTTGAGCCCGGGCCACACACAGGTGGCCAATGAGATCTCAACTCACCACAGTAAATATATGCGTGCCCCACTGATTGGATGTCTCCATCTGGTCTGGCCCATCCCTATATCTGGGGTTTGCAACTAAGTTCCTCTGGGAGGGGCGGGGTCAATCTAAGTTTACAACCAATGGATCCCTCTGGCTAACCAGGCCCCTACAGTCCCCCTTTTCTTTGGAATTTAGTAAAATCCTTGGCTTTTCAGCCAGTTCTATGTTTTCCTATTGTAAGGGGTTATATTGAGCATGTAAGACTAACATTTTATCGTTCCAATTTTCTTTTGTACAAATGACATTAGGGCGCTTATAATGCAAGGGCCAAAAAGTAACAGTAGTGCACAGTCGGCTGATGAGTTAGCCATTCAATGCTTTGTGTAACTTTTTCCATTTTTCCTAATTCCTTTCATCTAATTTCCCACCTATACCTTACATAAACAGGTAACAATAGCAGCAACAATAAACTCACAGATTTTTTTTATTCTTAGCTTTAGTCCACGGTCAGCAGGGCCCATGGGCTGCAGCTTCCATCTCTGGGGTGCGTCCTCATCCTCAGCTCATTTAGCATGACCCACGTGAATTCAGGACCTAATGCCTTCTACTTTTACTGCTGTGGGCGTGGTCAGGATAACAGTAAATGGTGCCTTCCAGTGAGGCTCCAAGTTTCCCACTTGATAGCGACGTATCCAAACCAAGTCCCAGGGTTGGTAAGGATGTGGTTCCACCTCCATCTCCTTCCCAGTGTGGGCAGTCCAGATCCCTGTGTGAGCCTTTTAAAAGACAGGCTGTAATGCCTGCAGTGACTGGAGTACAGACTGATCAGTCATTTCTGCTAGGGCAACATCTTGTGGCCAAGGACAGAGTGGGGTGGGGGGGGTGTCTCCCAGACATTATTTCAAATGGGGTCACCTTGTTTAAGTAGAGTGTTTATCGCGCCCTGAGGAGGGCAAAAGGAAGGAGATCCACCCATCCACCGCCAGTCTCCAGAATTAGCTTTGTCAAAGTCTCTTTAAGAGTCTGGTTCATTCTCTCTACTTGCCCGGAACTCTGGGGCCGGTAGGCACAATGTAGCTTTCAATTAATATCCATGGCCTTGGCCAATGTCTGTGAGACTGAACTCACAAATGCAGGGCCATTGTCTGACCTGATCACAAGAGGCAGCCCAAACCTAGGAATTATTGCCTCTAGTGGCTTTTTGGCTACCACTCCTGCTATCTCATGTTTGGTGAAAAAGCCTCTACCCAGCCTGAAAATGTATCTACAAAAACTAACATATACTTGTGCCCATATTTTCCAGGTTTCATCTCTGTAAAATCTATTTCCCAATAAATTCCTGGTTCCTTAACCCTTTCTCTTTTCCCTCTTCTCATTCTAGTTCTTCCCACATTAACTGCCTGGAATTGAGCACATCTATTAACTACATCTGGAACCATATGCCCTAGTTTAGAAACCTTGAACTACTTGCCTATAAGCTCCTTGAATTTGCGTGTCCCCAAATGAGTACCCTGATGTATCTGGTCTACTAACTTATTACCTAGTCTTCGAGGAAGAATTATTTTTCCTGTTTTACTCTTAGCCCAGTCCCCTTCATAGTCCAATTTAACCCATTTTTTAAAATACTTTAAATCTTCTTCTGAATAGTTCGGTTTTTCTGGTAGTGCTGGAGCCAGGAGTGTAACCAGTTCTTGTACTGCTTCTTGGGTTGCTTGTTTTGTGGCTTGATCTGCTGATTGGTTTCCTTTTGAAGTCAGATCAGTCCCCTTTTGGTGTCCTGGGCAATGCATAACAGCCACCTCTTTGGGGCCCTCCTTTTGCCAGTTCGTAGAGAGGTTGGGCAATCTCCGCAATCCGTGGTATCCATAGCCTACAGTAGCCCACCATCCCAAGAAACTCCCTCACTTGTTGGGATGTGGTGGTGTGGGGATATTGGGTGATCACCTGTTTCCTGGACTCAGACAGTGAACGCACTCCCTCATGGAGATCAAGGCCTACATAAGTGGTGTGGCTCTGACAGAGCTGTGCTTTCTTTGCTGACACCTGATACCCTTTTTCCTGCAGAGTCTGTAAGAGAGCTCTTGTCCCCCACAAACATGATTCATAGTCCTCAGCGGCTACTAGCAAGTCATCAACATACTGTAACAGAGTGACTCCTGGGTTGGAGGTTCTGTACTCACGCAAATCCTCATATAGGGCCTCGTCAAAAATGGTGGGTGAATTCTTGAATCCTTGGGGAAGTCTTGTCCAAGTGAGCTGGCCTTGGAACATTTCCTGGGGGTCGGACCACTCAAAAGCAAAAAGGGGTTGAGATTCCCTTGCTAAAGATATGCAGAAAAATGCATCCCTGAGATCTAAGATGGTATACACAGTTCTTTTGGGGCCCAAGAGGGAAAGTAGGGTATAGGAGTTAGGCACCATCGGGTGGATATCTTCAACCCACTTATTAACTTCCTGCAAGTTTTGAACAGGTCGGTACTCCCCAGCCTCAGCAAAGGTGTGTTCCATGGAGTTTTGCAACGGACTAGGATTCCATCTCCTCGGAGGTGGTTAATGTGTTTTCTGATCCCTTCCTTTGCTTCCTGGGGAAGGGGGTACTATCGAATGTGAACAGCTGTAGCCGTCGCCTTTAATTGTACCACCACTGGAGGCTGTCCCCGGCAAGCCCAGACCTAGGAAAACTCGACCTATAAGGTTTGGAGAAGGCTCCCCCTCTTTGTCTCCTCTGGTTTTGAGACTGGCTCGTAAAGGAGGTATTCATCTACTGCTGCCATAAGCAACTGTACAGTGGGTTGTCTCAAGATTACAGTCTTGTCTCCTTCTGAGAACTGAATGCAAGCTTATAACTTGTGGAGGAGATCTCTTCCCATCAAGTTATATGGGACACTAGGGAATACCAAAAATCGATGTTTAACTATTCCCAAGTCCAAATTTAAAGTCCTTTATGTTGTCCATTTATGTCTCTCTGTGCCATTTGTTTCTTGTACCTAGACTTCCTCTCCAGATAGTTTTCCCATGGGTTTAAATAATGATGAAAATTGGGCTCCCGTGTCCACCAAAAAATCAATTCATTTCCCCTCCACTTCAATTTTTACTCGGGTGGCCAACACTGCCGTCTTCCTTTTGGGTCATGCTCTGGCCCAATGTTCTTTTTCCTTATAGTAAGCACACTGATCTGAATCTAAGTCTTCCCGCCTGCCTTCTCTGTGCTTAGGCTTTTCCCTGAATTTACTATCCCCTGCTGTTAAACACCTTTTCTGCTATTCCCACTAACTCAATCAGACTCTTCCCTTCACATCCTTCAATTTCCTGAAGATTCCTTCTTATATTCGGGGCTGACTGACTGGCAAAAGCAAGATTCACTGCCCTCTGATATTCGGGTGCCTCAGGGTCGATCAGGATATACATTTTATAGGCTTCAATAAGCCTTTCTAGGAAAGCTCCTGGAGACTCATTCTTACCTTGAGTCACCGTACTAATTCTGGTTTAGTCCAAGGGCAGCTTTTACTTCTGGAAATTCTTACCCATTTCAGTTCCAGGACTTCAACATATTAAAGACCTGTATTTGTTTTGAAAGTCTCCTATATGAATTTCCTTTGAGGTGGAATTCATCTTACAAGAGAATTAAAACAATTACAAATGACAAAAACTCAGAATAGATATGGTTAAATATCAAATGATATTTTTGACCCTTATCAAAACATTAAAACTTTGGGAAATGTAATGAACCTCTGGAGTAGTTACAGCATTTTTCCAAATGTAACCCAAGGTTTATCATTGATTTAGCAGTACTTCCCGAGTAACTTAGCATATCAAGGAAAAGCCTTATTAGTCAAAGAGATCTTATTTACAATTCTGGACGGGCAAAGAGAAAACCATTTACATTTTCTTAGAAACATCTCAATCTCTAGTGAAGACTAAATATTAACCAATTGTGAACTGTTGCAACAGCAGTTATGCACAAAACATGTTTACCAACAGATGTCAAAAGCACAAACCTAGTTCCAGCAACCAGCACCCTACCACTTCATTCCATTTGTCATCCAAGCAAAACTTCAAAGCTTCATGTTACCAGGGACTCCAAGAGCTACTTTAACAATTACCCATTAGAACCCTGAGTCAGACAATTAACCATCAGATCAATCATCTCTTTGTTAACAGATTTCATGTTTCACCTGGGCCCATTCCACTTCAGATGCCATGTTTTCCCACCGGCAAGGGGGAGGGGCTAGGCAGTCTACATCGGGCCAGAGAAGGCAAAGAATTCCCTGAAACAAAGGGAGTTTCAGCAGCTGCTTGGGAATATTCCTTAAAGTCTCTGTCCCAAGTTAGACGAACCCCAGCTGGCTCCAGTTATAGCCCTTAACACACGAAATGAGTGAGGGAAAAGCCCCACATCTATTATGAGGAATGGAGAGTCGAAAGTCAGAGTCCCCTTACTCTCTGCTTGCCCCGCATCTTCAAGCACAACAAACAACACAACAGACAACAAAAAGACAACACAAAGACAACCGCAGGCCCAGAAGTCCTGCCACCAGTGGGGATTTTCTAGGGGGACTCAAACCCCCTGAATGCCCAGGGGGACTTGAAACCCCGGAGACTTCCCAGGGGGACTCACCCCCCCCGGCAATCCCCTGACCACCCAGGGGGACTTGAACCCCCTGACCATCTAGGGGGACTCGAACCCTCCCCCCCGACCACCCAGGGGGACTCGAACCCCCCATCGATCTACAGCAGAGGGATGGGGCATCCCCGCATCGACTCCAGCCCTGGGGAGCATGGCTGCATCCAGCTTCTCCCTGGTGGTCCATACTATGGAGCTCCAACCAGACAGACAGACAAGATCCCAACACCTCCGGAGGCTTTTCCCATAAATTCTGAGGCTGGCTCAGTTCTCATCATTTGATCCCGGACGAGCCCCCAGTGTTAGGGTCTGTGATCAAAGGAATGAGACTGACACAAAGCGAATATCAAACAAAGCTTTATTTCGTGCCAAGCATCAAAAATCAAACCGACTGGTCTGGGCCATCTCTTACAAAGATGCGACGATGACGAGGACGCCGCTCCTGAAGACGAAAAGGTGATGACAATGAGGACGACAATGCCGCTCCAGCGAGGCCGCTCCCCTGCGAGGCCGCTCCCCGGAGGAGGCCGCTCCCGACGATGAAGAGGCAATGACGATGATGAGGAAGACAACCCCGATGACATAGACTCTGCTCCCCATGATGCCACTCTGACAAGGCCGCTCCCCGGATGCTGCTGCTCCAGACAAGGCCGCTCCAGACGAGGCTGCTCGATGACGAGGCCACTCCCTGGATGAGGCAGCTCTGGATGAGGCTGTTCCGGACAAGGCCACTTGACGACGAGGCCGCTGGACGACGAGGCTGCATGCCAACGAGGCCGCTCCCCAGAATGACGCTGCTCTGGTGGGGCTGCTAGAGGTGGGGCTGCAGCTCAGGGCAGCAAGGCCCCTCGCAGCAGGGCCGCAGTTGGGGGTGGGGCTGCTCCCACTGACTATTACTCTGACTACCCTAAGGGCTATTCTAACGGCTACTCCAACTGCTATTATACCTCCTCCTACTACTCTAATGGCTATTCTAACTCCTCCTACTACTCTCCTCCCCACCAGCCTCAAGACTAACCTTTATAGAGGTGCTTGAGCCCAGCCCACACACAGGTGGCCAATGAGATTTCAACTCACCACAGTAAATATATGTTTGCCCCACTGACTGGATGTCTCCATCCGGCCTGGCCTGCCCCTATATCTGGGGTTTACAAGTAAGTTCCTCTGGGAGGGGCGGGGTCAATCTAAGTTTACAACCAAATGGCTCCCTCTGGCTAACCAGGCCCCTACATATAAGATGACAGCAAATGGTCTCTTCCAATGATGCTCCAAGTTTTTTTCTCGGTGGCAGTGTATCCAAACGAAGTTTCTGGGTTGGTAAGGATGTGGTTCTATTTCCATCTCTGTCTCAGTGTAGGCAGCTCGGATCTCTGTGTGTGCTTTATTTACGACAGACTCTAGTGCCTGCAGTGACTGGAGTACAGATTTATCAGTCATTTCCACTAGGGCAACCTCTTGTAGCCATGGGCAGTGTGGAGGGGGTCTCCCAAACATTATTTTAAATGGGGTAACCTTGTTTAAGTAGGGTATACATCATGCCCTAAGGAGGGCAAAGGGAAGGAGATCCACCCATCCACCGCCAGTTTCCAGAATTAACTTTGTCAAGGTCTCTTTAAGAGTCTGGTTTATTCTCTCTATTTGTCCGGAACTCTGGGGCCAGTAGGCACAGTGTAGTTTCCAATTAGTGCCCACGGCCTTGGCCAATGCCTGTGAGACTGAACTCACAAATGGAGGGCCATTGTTTGACCCAATCATGAGAGGCAACCCAAACCTAGGAATTGTTTTTTCTAGTAGCTTTTTTGGCTACTATTTCTGCCATCTCATGTTTGGCAGAAAAATTCTCTACCCAGCCTGAAAAGGTATCTATAAAATCTAACATATATTTGTGTCCAATGGGTTCTGTTATTATATCTACAGAATATTAGGTAAGATAGTCTAAGTGAGCTATTGTGTAACTTTTCTGAAGTTTACCTCAAGTTGTCTAGCTTAGATAAACAAACATTTAAATACAACAAAATCTAGACCTTAATATTCACAAAGATGTGTTACCGAAACATAATTTTTTTTCTAAAATAACCCTCATTTTCAGAGATAGCCAAATCAGGACTAATTTATTTGAAAAACAAGTCCAGTTTTAACAAGCTGGGCCTAATTATTTACATAAGCTCAGCAAGAACAGTGAGTGATCATATAGATTTTTTAGAATCTGCTTTGCTGGAACTTTTTTATAAGGAATCTCTAGATTAAACTTGTAATAGCCTCTCCAGGCCGGAAGCCAAGCCAAGTACTTGCCATCAGCTATGCCTGCAATACCAATCAATTTGGCCAAATTCCTCTTTCTGAGGTCTCCAAAGTATCCTGAGGTTCCTGCACCTGCCAGGAAGTGACATTCTTTACTCACCTGGTGAGGCTGCTAGGAACTCTGTAAGCAAGGTATCAGGCCAACAGTTTCAAGGGGCTTTATGGTTCCAGGTTTTATAAGTTAACCTTAATTCCTTTAAGCTCTCTGGTCATATCTGAGTCTTTCTCAAATATGATATTCCAGTCAAAGCCTTGGTAAAATAACCAGCGTTTTTGATGGTGTCCTGTTACAAGGAGAACAGATTCTTATTGAACTTATGCAAATGACTGATTGCTATGGAAGAAAGAGACCTTTTGAGTTTTAGAGGGTTCAGATAGAGAGAAACGTTGAATGCTTTGATTTGTTTACAAATGAATATTTCTACATCTCTGTAAATTACAGATAACTTAAGAAAAAGTCCCTAGTCTGAAAGAGCAAACTTCAGTTTGTCTAGTCCCATGTTAGTAATTTTAGTTTAGTCGAATGCAGCTTTTATTTAGTTCTGGAAATTCTTACCCATTTTAGTTCTAGGATTTTTAACATATTAAGTACCTGTATTTGTCCTGAAAGTCCTTTATATGAATCTCCTTTAAGGTAAAACTTATTTTACAAGAGAGTTAAAACAATTACAAGTGAAAAAACTCAGAATAGAAATGGTTTTACAATTTAACTGGCAAGAAAATCAGGTTACTTCTGTGACATATAACATTTCAATAATTACAATATCAAGTGATGACTTTATCAAAAGGTTAAAACTTTAGGAAATGCATAGAATTTCTATAATACTTATAGCATTCACCCAAATGTAACGGAAGGTCTATCATTGGTTTAGCAGTACTTTCTGAGTAACTTAGCATACCAAGGAAAAGTCTTATGAGTCAAACAGTTCTCATTTACAATTTAAATCTTGTTGACAATTGCTAAAATCTAAGTTTTAAAGCACATGCTTAAATAGGATTACGGATAAAACAAAACATAGAAACTGATTTCTCTGGGCAGGCAAAAAGAAAACCATTTATATTTTCTTCTTAACAGCAGATCAATTAATTTAAGAAAACTTTGTTTTTTTGAACAGAGAGAAAGCAGTTTTTTTTATACCAGTGTTTTTTAGTTTACATAATAGTCAACATTTACTTGAGTGGATCACCAATATAGATTTGCCATGACACAGGGCTTTAGTCTTCCTTTCTTAAATATTATGCCTCATTTGAACAGAAACATTTTACAGGAAAAGATTAGTCTTTTTTCCCTTCTTGTGAATACATCCATCAAAACTGATCTAATATGGTTCAATTTCCAACATATTTCATTGTTCTCTTTCAAACCTATAAACCAAGGCAAATAATGGTCACTTTCCCCAAGCCTTCTAAGACTTACTAAATACCCTCAAGTTTAGTTTTTATTATTTCTTTTTCATGTTCTGGGGCAACCAGACATTTTTGTTTTAAAAGAAAACTACTTACTCTCTTAGGCCCTCTTTTGTTGTGTGTGCACAGTTTTTCTAAACTTACTATCAGTTAACAGTCAACTGCCTTTTTTCTGTTTTTTAGACAACATTAAAACTTTTAATAAAAACCTTAATGTCTTTTGGTAGTCTAGAATACATGGAGTTATTTCATGTGTATTTATCATTCTGATGTGCTACATTTTAAAATTTATTTTAATCTTAGTCTGTCCTGACCATACCTAAGATTTGTTTTTTGATGATTTCCCTTCACAAATCTTTTACAACTTTTTTTGCATCTAGGTTTTGTCCCAAGCCATTTTTTTTTCAAACAGTTATCTCATTTAGGACAAAATTACCTTTTATCTTTAACAAAATGTATTTCCATTCCTTATTTTGTTTTGTTTTGTTTTATGTATCTCCTGCTTTTTACATATAGGGTTGTTTTCCTTACTTCCATCAGTCTTAGTTACAGTTAGCAGAATTTTTTATTCTTAGAAACACTTTAGTCTCTAGTGATGGCCAAGTATTAACCAATTGGGAACAGTTACAACAGAATTCTGTAGATGGCAAATTTATAAATCAGCACAAAACATGTTTAAACAACATGTTTTAAACACAAAACATGTTTACCAACAGATTTAAATTTTTTAATTGTTTTGCGGTAAGAAGTCAAAAGCACATACTACATCTAGTATTCAATGCTTTAGCATTTTATCTTATTGGGTTAAGACCTAGACGTCCAACAAATTTAATTCCATTTGTCATCCAAGCAAACCTTTAAAGACTTTGAAAGCTACTTTGACAATTATCCATTAAAACTTTGAGACAGACAATTAACTATAAGTTCTGTTAATTTTTTGCTAACAAATTTTTTTAAATAACATGAGTTTATTTGACCTTCAGTAAACTTTGATTGAAGTTTCACATTTACTGCTGTAACTTTAAAGACATGTCTATTTTAATTAAACCAACAAAATTAATTTAGTTTAAATACTGATTTACGTTTCACCTGGACCCACTCCACTTTTAATGTTTACCTGAAACATGGGTGGGAAGATCTGGAGTGGGGGTTGTTAGGTCCAGGGGGTGCTCTTCTTGCTCCTTGACAATGAAGAGAGAAGGAGCCATGGTGCAGGAAGCACCGAGGATGGTCTAGAGGCCAGTTATGCAGGCCACACCCAAGCTGGTGCAGAAACAGAAGGGGGAGACAGAAGAAAAAAGTGCTGCCAGAAGGCAGAGAAAGGATTCCCAGTTTTAGAGCTCATCAGCTCCAAGAGAGGAACAGATGCCATGCTTTCACGCCAGCAATGTGGAGTGGCTAGGCAGTCCAGGTCAGGTCAGAGAAGGCAAGGAACTTCCCCAGAACAAAGGGAGTTTTGGCAGCTGCTTGGGAATATTCCTTAAAGTCTCTGTCTCAAGTTAGACTAACCACAGTTGGCTCCAGTTATAGTCACTAACACAAGAAATGAGCAAGGGATAAATCCCACATCTATTAGGAGGAATGGAGAGATGAAAGTCAGAGTCCCCTTACTCTCTGCTTGCCCCATTTCTTCAAACACAACAAACAACACAACAGGCAACAAAAAGACAAGACAAAGACAAACACAGACCCAGCAGCCCTTACCCAGAACCTGCTGCTGGTGGGGATTTTTTCAGTCCCTTTTAAACACTCACTGGTGTGGATTTTCTCAGTCCCCCAGAAACGAGCAACACAACAGACAACAAAAAGACAAGACAAAGACAACCATAAACCCATCAGCCAGTGGGGATTTTCTCGATCCCCTGCAACCACCCGCTGGTGGGGATTTTCTCAGTCCCCTGACTGCCTAGGGGGACTCGAACCCCTTGGCGATCTACCAGAAGAGGGATGGGGTGTCCCCACATCCACTCCAGCCCTGGGGAGCATGGCTACATCCAACTTCTCCTCAGTGGGCCATACCCTGGAGCTCCGCAACCAGACAGACAGACCAGATCTCACAGAATAAAATCTGGAGATCTTATCTCCGGAGGCTTTTCCCAGAAATTCTGATGCTGGCTCAGTTCTCATTGTTTGATCCTGGACGAGCCCCCAAATGTTGGGTCCATTATGAAAGGAACAAGATTGAGACAAAGTGAGAGTTATGCAAAGCCTTATTCTATGCCAAGTATTGGAAGTTAGACTGACCAGCCAGGGGAATGAGACTGAGAAAAAGTGAAAGTTATGTAAAGCTTTAGTCTATGCAAAGCATTAGAAGTCAGACTGACCGGCTAGGGCCGCCTCTGAAGAGAGCGACCCCCCTTGGTCTTACAGGCTAGTTTTTATAGGGTACAACCGCAGACCTCTACGTATGTCGCTTTGGCTGATTGGAGGTCTTTTACCTGTCTGGCCTTATTTTAGGTGTGTGTTTTAGCAACATTACCCGGAACTGATATCATCAACTGCTGAAGCATTTATTAAACAACAAAATGGCTACCTAGGCAACATGGTAACAAGAAAATGGCTACCTAGGCAACAAAATGGCTATCTAGGCAATATGGAGTTACTCTGGCTAAGCAGGCCCAGGTAGGCCCTAGGAGTTTAGTAGTTTTTAACGTGGAATCAGTGCCATCAAACACCACATCAAAAACCAATGTACTATATGTTGGCTAACCAAACATAATCAAATAAATAAATAGATAGATAGATAGATAGATGAATGAATAAATAAAATGTTTTATACATGAAAAACATATAATAATGGGAACAGAATTTCATATTTGCATGATGAAATATTCTCAAGACATGTTTCACAGCAGTGTGAATATTTAACACTACCGGACTTTATACTGAAAATGTTTAAAATGCCAAAATCAATGTTGGGATTTTTTTCAATTTTTTAAAAGTACATTCTGTATTATTCCATTTTTATAAATATTTTATTGATTCATTTTAGAGAGAGCACGGCAAAAGAGGGGTGGGAGAGGCAAGAGGTGGAGGAGAGAATCGTGAGTCCACACTGCACTTAACACAGAGTGGGAGTGGGACTTGACCCCACACCATGTGATAACATCCTGAGCCAAAATCAAGAGTCAGCAGTTTAAACAACTGAGTCACAATCCATCTCCTTGTGCACTAGTATTGGTGCATTCCCTGCTCTCTTCACCACTCCTGAAAATATATCTATGAAAAATCATCAGAGTTTCCTGGGATGAGTCTGAGTACGAGCACTGCTAGGTGATGGGTTCACCTACGGTCTGGGATGGGTGTTACTCACTGTTTTCTCAGATAGGTGTGCCTGTCACCCTTCTCTCCAGGAGACCCCTATGTTCTCCAGGCACCCAAGGGCCACCCAGCCCAGGAATTCACCTTCTCTATCAGAGGGCAGATGGGACTTCTTTCTCTTACCAGGACTATGAACCCTGATCCTGGGAAAGGAGAGCTCTCCTGGGACTCCTGACCCAGCCAGGCAGCTGTGGCCACTGTGTCTGTGACAGAGCCAGAGTGGCTGAGCCTTGGAGGCAATGAGTGCCTTAAGCAAGCCTTGCATGGGGTATGTAGGAGCAGCAGTCCCGGCTTCTTGGGGAGCAGTGATGTGTGCAGAAGGAGGGAGACAGAGGTGGAGCCCTCTAAGTCATACCACAGACTCTCCCTTGGTCCTAAAACCAGCAGGAAGGAAGCTCTGAGGACAGACTCCAGAAGGATTCCCATCCAGGAAAGGGGGGCCTGCTGGAGGGCACTAAAGCTGCCAGCCCCCACTGGACACAGGCCATTTGCACAGGATCACCTCTGGCGCTTCCTTAGCATGTTGTTTGTGTTTGTGTGTGGACAGTGATTGGCCCACTCAGTGCTGGTGCAGTTCCAGGAGCAGACTAGTACTCTTCCAGGGTCTGCTCGTGGGTCAGAGGACCCCCGCCCAGAGAAGCAGAGGATGTCCCTCTTCCTCTGGAGCGGGGGAAGGCAGCCACCATCCTGGGGCAGGATGTGGGACAGGCATGTGTTCTTTCTGAAGCCCCCATGTTCAGTGGGCATTGCTCTGTCTGAGAAAGGTCCCCTCAGCCCCAGAGTGGGGAGCCATGGGGGGCTGTCTCCCATCCTGGCCCAGGATCATGCCCTGAAATGATCCTATCTTTAAGAGGACAGGTCTCCTTCATGATCCAGAGAAGAGACAGGCCCCTCTCCCCTCCCCAGTCCAGAACACCCAGGACCCTGCAAGAGCTCTTCATTTGAGGAGGAGTCATGGAGAACGTGTGTGTCTCATCCACCCAGCAAGTGAAAGAACCAAAGCCCAATGCTCAGGTTCTAACAGAAGCAGAATTTCAATGTCCTGTTTGGGGGCAGCTACCTCCCCTCTTACATGGCTTTTGGGGACCCCAGGAAAAATCTTCCTTGTTCTTGTGCCCTCAGAGAGAGGAGCTGGCCTCATGTTCTAGGGTCCCTACCCTGTCCCACTGCTGAGGAAGAGCCACACACAGGAACCTGATGTCAGGAGTGTGGTCTCCCAGGGGCCTGGAAGCTGCATGGAAGGGCTGGATTGCTTTTGGGGGGAGGGGAGCTCAATTGTGACACTGCTCACCATCCTCCACTGCACTCTGCAGTCCAGGCTCTGTGCCCAGCTTAGGTAAATCACCAATACCCCACATGCTCCTGCCATGGAAGCAATCATTCAGCATCACCGCATTGCACAGAGGTGGAGAGCGAGGACCATAGAGGGGAGGCAAATGGCTCTAGTCCCAGGACCGGTCAGCAGAGGGGCTGGAAGGCCAGCCCTCCTGAGCCCCCATTAGCCCAGCCAGAGACTCCCTGAACCCAGAGCAAGCCCTCCCCTGCCTGTCCAGCCACACACTGGCCCCTGAGATGGATGACAAACTGTTCTTCTTGGCCCTGAGGGTGTTACTGGCTGACTAGGAGGAGTGCCGCTGGTGGGATAGGCTATAGCTACAGGACAGAGTGACACGTCTGAGCTAGCTGGAGCCACACTCTGGTCTCCATCCCAGAGCCTGCCTGGGAACTGGAGTCTGGGTGCCCTAGGGGCCGGCACACAACAGGGTCTGTGGTGACCAGGGAGCCACGGCCTCCATGGAGAGTCCACTCTGCCCTCTCCCAGCTCCTGCACCGCATCACTTCTCCTCACTGTGGGGTTCCAGGCCCCAGAATCAGGCCCCATAGGGTTGACTTGGCTCCAGCTTATAATGAGTTTGCAGCCCCTGGAGCAGCTGGATTTCCTGGGGCTGGTGGGAGGACTGGCTGCAGACAAGGACTGGGCTAGGGGAGATGTGAGGCCTCGTGGAGGGTGAAGGGTGGGGCAGGGGCCAAGTCCTGGGGCCACTGTTCATGTCAAAAAAGGCTGAAATCCCTGAGGGCCCATAGGGTCCCTCATTACAGTAAAAATACCCTCACACTTGGGCATCCTGGTGGTGGGCCCCTCCACCCCGGCCTCCTTCCCACACCTCTGACTATAGCCAGGGCTGCTGCCAAGGACAGGCTGGACCTCTGTCCCAGGGTCCTACCAGGAAGACGAAGAAGGAGGAGGAGAAGAGAAGGGGAATGGGGGACTGCTCTTCTCTCTGCCCTGAGTCAGCCTCCACTGCTGCCTCCAGGTCCTCTGGCCCAGCCCTATACTTAGCTGGACCCTGGGAGGCAGTCTGCATTCCCAGCCAGCTGGGTGTGGGGGGGGGGGTATTCAGTGACCTTTGTGTCCCCAGATGTCCAACCCACCTGGCCTTGCACTCTGAGGCTTGCTGCCCAGGATGAGCACAGTTCAGGGCTAAGCAGACTTTGGGGCCACAGAGCCCTTGGCAGTGTTGAGGAAACATGGGAGACAGGTCAGATGCAGAGCCATGGGTGTCATGCACGTCTGCTACGGGACTGGGTCATGGTACAGGTGCTGTGTACAGGTCCCCTATGCACACCGGGCCCTCTCATGAGGGAGGCCTGTGGCCTGGTGCACCTGTCCTCCACCTATCCCTGGAGGACTGGACAAGTTCAAGCATTTTCATGTCCAACCCTTAGGGACAATTGGGAACCTGGAGTAAAGAGGTAGGGACTCACCCAGGATAAATGAGGGGTACAGAGCCCAAGGAGCGGGGCTGCTCTCCAGTCCCAGTCCAGTCCAAACCCTCCCATGGGGCTCGCTTTGGGGGTGAGAGCCCCTCAGATTCTCAGGAATGAAGCCTCAGGGATTCAAGGCACGCATCTCGTCCCTTGTGGGGACATGACCCTGGGCACCCCCAGACAAGTAGAGGCATGTGTGCCTACACACACACACCACTATGACTGCCCAGCTTGGGGTCAGAAGGGGCAGACACACTGGGAGCGAGGTGACAAGGGGGGAAGAAGAAAGAGGTCAGAGACAGTTGGGCCATGGTGCAGGGGTGTCAGGACCCCTGGCAAGAACCCAGATCCATAGCATGGGGTTGGGAGACAGGCCAGGCTGATGGTCAGGTGTTCCCCAAGGGACCCAGGGGGGTTGCCAGGGAACTGGGAGAGGACAGGGTCTGGGGTCTGGGGTCCATCACCACCCTGGGCTACTGAAAGTAGGAAGAGATTATGCCCCCAAATCCAGATGGGGCTAAAGCACAAAATGCCTCAGCTTACTCTTCTGTCCATTGGGCTATAGAGATAGGGTGTTCCTAGGGTCCCAAAGACTTGCAGAAACGTCTGTTGGTCTTGGATCTTCATCCCTGACTACTGTGCTCCCAGCCCTGGGAAATGCTTTGTAATCCCTCGAGGTCCTTCTGAGCAGAGGACAGCCTAGGGGCTTGGGGGGCTGAAGACCTGGGTTTGCAGAACGTGGCAGAGCATTGGACCACTGGTCTGGGGACCAAGGTCAGGACCCTCCTTGTTGCAGCCTCAGTGTCCCCATTTGGAAGAGGTTCCATAGTCAGCGCTCTGGTCAGGGTGAGGCGGCCTTAGGAAGGAACCAAGCTCCAGGACAGGAGAGGGAAATGGGGAGAAGGTAGGCTTCTGAGGTTTCTCACATCCCCAGAGCCCCCAGGTCCTGCTCCTGGGAGAGACACAGAGACACACAGAGAAGACAGAGACAAAGAATGAACACATGAGAGGGAACCAGGAGAAGTCACAGACTTTCTTCAATCAGGCTGGAAACAACATCCCTTCATTTTACTCCATTCTATTCCTTAGAGCACAGTCACACAGGCCATCCACTCTGGAGGGGAGAGAATTCCCCTGGGATGTGTGACCAGGATTTGGGAATTCCAGAAACCACTGTGGGGATTGCCCACCACATGGGTGCAGACGAGGCCCTGGGACTGGGCCTAAACCTAATGGGAGCCCCGGGAAGTCTGTGTCATGAGAGGACAAGGTCGGAATCAGTTCACTGCAACCTTCCCATGAGAGCTTGGAGACAGACAGGAGGAGGGTGGTTTTGCCTGGACCCCTTCTGAGCTGTGTTCTATGACTGCCCAGCCCCCCACTCATTCTTGTATTGCCACGTGCATGTCCCAGCCTCCTGTGATAGCAGGAACGTAAGTAGAGGTCCTACCCCTGATGGCGTCCCTAGAAGCCAGAAGACCCCACTGTGCAGATGGGGAGCCTGGGAAGGCTATCCAGAATCACAGTCCTGAGCATGAGCAGGGGCCTCATCTGAACCCAGCTCTGTGTCCTCACAGCAGGGACATCATCTGCACCCAGGCCTCACTGAGGCAATAGGTAGGTTCTGTGGGTGTCACTGTATGGACGGCATGGGGTAGAGGGTGAGCATTGAGCAGCTGGGGGAGGGGGCCCTCAGGGGGCTCTGAGGAGGAAGTCAGGTAAGGGGTCCAGGAAGTGGTGATCTCACTTCCCTAACAGAGCCCAACAGAATTTGGAACCCAGTAACCAGGCACTCACATTCCAGAGACAGCCCCTGTCCAGCTCATTTTGTTGGAGATCCTCAAAAGAAGAACATGTTTACCTGTTGCATCTCAAAGTCCGGAGGCTGCAGAAAGAGGAAAGCACACCCTGCAAACAATTTACCTCGCTGGGGATGTCATATCAGGGCTTCGCAACATCTCTGGCCATTTGGCCGGAAGTACAGAAAGGTGACACCATGAGGCCCAGAGCCAGCCCCAAGCCCCATATGCTCTGATCTGACCTGTGTAGCCCCAGGTCTCCTCCCCATGTGTACATGCGTGCATGCGTGTGTGTGTGTGTGTGTGTTTGTAAAGAAGGCTCATGTGGGGTGCACCCATTACATTCAAAAGCAGGTTGACAAGGGCTCAGATGCCCGGTGGGCAGGTCATGTACACACCATAGGTCAAGGCTGACTGGTTGCGACAGGGTGTGGGAGGCTGTGAGCTTCTCCCAGGGGTTTATCCTGTGTCCTATAGGTAGGGGTCCCTGTCCCAGGTGTGGGGCTGTGCACACATAGGTCTGTGTCTGATCTGGGAGCAGCAGGGGGACTGGGCACGAGGAGAGTGAGGACAGCCATGAAAGGCTCTGATGTATTCGGACCAGCTACTGGTCACTGTCTTTGCAGAACACCAGGGAGGATGAAGCAGGGAGGAGGCTGGCAAACACCTGCTCCATCTCCCTCACACAGGGAGTGACCACAGGGGGCTCTCCAGGAGCAGGGACTGGGGACTGACTGAAGGCCTCTGACACTGCCTAGGCCACTGTCCCTGCTGGTACCACACCAGACTGTGGTCCAGGACCTGGAACCCACGGAGGCCGAGCCCAAGGGTGAGAAGGCCTGGGCTAGGTGTATGTGGGTGTCTAGGGATGGGACAGTCCTAGGTCCCACAGGCAAGAGATCCCAGAAGCTGGTGTGAGGCCAGGAGCAAGGACTGGGCTCAGAGCACCGAGCCAGTGGACTGCAGCTGGGGAGATGTCCCGGTGAGGGTTCCTTCCTGGCTGTAGCTTCTCTGGGACGCCCCGGGCTGAGCACTATCTCTGCAAAGGCATGTAAACATGTTCTTAGTTCCGGGATCTCCAACAAAATGAACTGGGCAGGGGGTTGTCTGGAATGTGGGGGCCTAGATACCTGGGTCTAACTCTATCTCTGAAGAGCTAGAGCTGGCCCCAACTTCATCCACAGCTCCGGGGGTTGGGGGGGTGGTGCCTGGAGAGATTTCAGCAGGAGACCAGGAGCCAGCAGGTGACCAGGCACCTGGCCACAGAGAGCCTGACGCTGTCCCAGAAGAGCTAGCACCTGCCCCTGCCCCTGCCAGAGCCGCTCCCTCTTCCCCTACCTGGCCTGTGCTCCTGCTCTTGCATCTGTCCCTGCTCCTGTCCCTGCACCGTCTCAACCCCTGCCCCTACTCCTGCTCCTGTGGGGCTCCCAGAGCCACATCCAGATCCTGCAGCCCTGTTCCTCATACAGTTACCCCTTGTTCTATCCCCTGGACCTGACGGCCTGCAGGAATGTTTCATCCCCTACCTGTATATTCTTTCTCTATGGTACATACTGTTATTTTATCTTTCCATGTTTTGCATATTGTTTATTGTTTTAAGTAGAATTACTTGTTTTCACTTAAACACATCACAAGCATTAAGTACATGCCCAACACCGTGCCACCACACCACAGAACATCGCTGCAGGATATCTCCTTCCCCAAAGGAGACCCTGAACCCAAAGCCCTCCCTGCCCATTTCTCCTCCAGCCCGGCCTCTTGCAACACCTAAGCTGCTTTCTCTCTCTGTTCATTTACCTGTTCTGGATGTTTCTGTATGCGGAATCACACAATATGTGTTTTTGTGTCTGCCCACCTATTTTCAAAGGGGACTCATTTTTTTTCTGAGTTTATGTGACATAGAATTTCCCTTATTTGATACTGAAACCCCTGAAGGATTACAGATGAGATGTAATCATAGAGGCCCCTTTAGGAATTATGGGCACAATCTCGGGGTCAAGTTCCCTGTTCCTGCTGGGTCACCACAGCCTGACCCCAGACAGGACACGGCTGGTTCCTCCTGTGGCCCACACAGAAACCAGAGAAATGCAGAAAGCTGAAAGATACACTACAGAGGGCAAACACATTGCTTACAACCCAAGGCCAGAGAAAAGTTTCACTTGACTCTGCTCCAAACCAGGCTCTAAGTCACAGGGTTCCACAGGGACAGAGACCAAACGCATGCAAGTCCAGGTGGGGGGATAGGCACATGGGGAGTATGTGTCAGAGATGCAGGAGCTCCTGGGGAAGGGCATTGACAAAGGAAACCCTATGGAAGTGGTTCTGGTCACCCTCAGAGTGGCAAGTGTCTGGTCTGGGGACTGGCAGCCCGGGGGAAAATGTGAAGAACCAGAGGTCCAATGCAGTCCCCCTGGAGAGAAGGGTACCCTTATCCAGGAGAACAGTGAGCAGCACTCATCCCAGGCCACAGGTGCACCCATCACCTAGCAGTGCTCGGCCTCAGACTCAGCCCCAGAAACTCCAGCATGATTTTTCACAGATGTATTGTCAGGAGTGTTCAGCACAGCAGCATTGGAGAGAGCAGGGAATGAAACAATGCTAATGTTCAAGATGGATAGGATCCACAGTCCCAGTCCTCATGACAGAATGTCCTGTAGCTACTGTCCCAGTGTCATTCAGGCACAGGATCCGGGAAGCCCCTCCTGAGACCACCCCCTCCTGCCACCCTGCTCTTGGAAACATTAGGAATTGTTTGAGGAGGTGGAGAGGATCCAGGGTGACAGCAGGGCCAAGGAGAAGGAAGCTCAGCACTGGGAGGGCAGATGGATGTGCCCTGAGCCACCATCCAGGGCCCAGGCTGTGATGCCCTGAAATCTCACCCCACTAATGGCTCCTGATGTATGGACCAGACTTCTGCTCTTTCACTCCCTCCTTCCCTACCTCATTTATTCACGGTCTCATTCATTACCCCCTCTCTCCTCCCCTCCACCACTCCCTTCCCACCCCAACTCCATCACCCTCCCTCCCTCCTCCCCCTCCCTTCCTCCTTTCATTCCTTCCCTCCTTTTCCTCTTTACCTTCCCTCCCTCATGCCCTCCTTCATTCAGCGGAATATCTGGGGTCCCTGCTCTGTACTGAGCACTGGGGCTTCATCAGTGAGCACCCCCCCCAAAACCACATGGTCATGTCCACTGTGGGAGGTGACAGGGGCAGTCCCTGTGGGTAGCAGTGGTGATGAGCACCAGGAATCTCCTCCTGAAAAGAGAGGCTGGTTGCACAAAGAATGGGGACACCCATGCTTCGCACTTCATCTAGAAAAATCTAGTCCTAAAAAGTGATGAAAAGTAAATATATCCTAGACTTCCTGCAATGTAAGTGCTAATGGCCCATAGGCCCTGATTTCTAGAAGCAACAAAAAGTAAGTCACCAGTGTGGACTGGGGTTTGTGACACAACTTTTCTGATCAAATGACAGCGTTTCAGCCAATATCTCCAGGGCCTCCAAGTTTTCCCAAGGGTCTCTGTGATCCTCTGACTCTTCCATCGACCTCCTTGGAAAGCCCTGTCCTGTCGTCTTCCTTGTCTCTGCCTTTTCTGTGGCCCTTCTGTGGTCTCCCCTCCCCCCACCAGGGCCACCCTCACCAGGATTCCCCATGCCCCATGGTTTGCTGCCCACATCCCACACAAGGCTCCATAAGCTCTGTGTTTTGTGCAAGGCCTGGGTTCTCCCACTGGGGTCACCTGACATCTCCCTTGAAGCAGCCTGCTTCTTACTGCACTGGGTCTCCTCTGATGAGTCTGTGAGGCCAGCCTATGCCCATGTCATGGGCATGGAAGCAGGAGTCCAGAAGATCCGGATGACCTGCTCCCAGTCACAGTGTGTGGAGCCTGGGCCATGCGTGGCTCCTGAGCAGAGGAGGAGTTGGGCCCAGAGAGCCTGAGGGAGGACATGGCACAGTGAGCCCCCAGGAGACCAGTGAGCACCTTGGGGGCCTGGTGCTCAGGTCTGCTGGGAGACCACATCCCACCCGCACTGGATCTGTCCCCAGGGCTGGAGGTCATCAGGGAATCCATCCTCCCAGGCTGCAGGCTGGCAGTGACTGGCATGGGAGGAGCACGGCTGGTGCAGGAGAGAGCCCTTAGGTAGAGAGGACAGGCAGGTGCTCTCCCAGCAGCAGGTACTCTGGGGTGGACTGAGGGGACATCAGCAGATAGCAGTGTCTACAGCTGGGGTCTCCACACAGGCCACCTCCTGAGGCTCAGCACAAGCTTGTCTGGATGGTCTGTGTCCCCAAATACAATGTCTGGCCCAGGATCTCCCCTCAAGCTCCTACTCCCAATCCTTTGTACTCAGCTCAAGGGCAAGAAATGCCAATAGTTTAGGTGGTGTTGGGCGCACAGAGACATGTGATTTTCTGGTCCATGCTGTAACATTTCTGGCAATTTAAAGATCACAGGGCTTTGATTAAAAAATGGTAAAATGCCAGGGACCCCAGATAGCTTTCTGGAAACCTGCCTCTGTGCCTTGGAGCCCTCCCGTTCCACCAGCTCTGCTTAGGACCCCTCCAGACATGGTCTTGGTCCTCAGACAGCCCAAACAATGTGGCCTTCAAAAAATGATCCAGATGGGGCAGCATGACACACCGCAGATTCCAGTAAATCCCCCTCCCAGAAAGTGAGGGTACTGCTGGATGAGCTGTCCAAAAACAGCCAGGTCAGGGATCCAGAAAGACAGCAGAGGCACAGAAGTAACTGAGAAGCATGTGAAGGTTGGGTAGGGACAGTGGAAATCTCAGGTGGTTTTGCCTAGGGGCAGCTCCCATCACCTAAACCCTCAGTGTGATGGCTCCAATTGGGGATGGGGGAGGGAACATGCCTGGAGGACCCGTGGCTCCACTGTCAGAGGTTGCCAACTTGATCTGTGAACAGGTCAGGAAACCCGGCCACAGTCCAAAGAATTTCTAGAAATAGTAGTCATGTCAGTGGCAGCCAACCTGGGAGGTCAACCTTCCAGCTGCCTGAGGTGGGATCAAGCCACAGACCAGTACACTAGCCAGGAATGTAAGAAGGAGAACTAGTTCTTCATTTCAATAATTTCTGAGTTACTGGGTTGTTTCTATGATTAGTATACTTTGCAAGGCCTTGAAAATGTTCTCATGTTCTCTGCAGGAGAGGATCTTGAAAAATCTCTGGTTTATCGGTAAAATCATCTGGAATTGACCTTGGTTGGCATAGCCATGCTTGGAAAAGTATGGAGTTTCCCCCAAATACTAAAAACAGAACTCCTATATGATCCCAGTACTGGGTAGGCATTTGCAGGAAATTAAGTCAGTTTCTCTAAGTAAGATCTGCACACTCTCACCCAATCTCCCCAAGGAGGAGTGGCCACCCTTAGCAATAGGGAACCCATGTGGGAAGTCATAGGGAACCCTTGCTTGGAGGCAGGTGCCTCTCTGGACAAGGGGCTGCTCCAGGGCTGGGAGGTCTCCACAGCAGTGCATTCAATGTCCTGGATACTAGGAGGAGATGGAGTATACCACCAGACCAGTAAGGGTCAGGACACACTACCCCAAATATTGGCACCTTGACAAGTTAAATATAGAAACTGAAAGAATTTTCCATAGAGCAGAAGCAGGAAGTTCCCTCTGATCCCCAGCAATCAGCCCTTCATCCCTGAAGCAGGTCAGAATACTCCCATGGGGCACTTTCTCTCCCCAGACTGCAGGGAGGACATGCTTATCACCAGAGTCAAGGGATTTAGGGCCACAAAGGCTATAGGAACAAACCTGGTTAAACTAGCCTCTATCTTCCTAGTTACTTTTTTTTTTACCATTTACCAACCCTAGCTCAAACCCGTGTCTCTCAATTCTTTATACGTTGCTTCTTTGCCTAAAACATAGAACTGTCTACTCTAGTTGCCCCTGCTGGCCTCCTTGTTCTTGTAAGGCTACCACCAAAAAAATCAATACACTTGATCAGCTTTTTTTCCTGTTCATCTGTCTTCATCAATTTCTAAACCAGCCAGGGACCTTAAGAGGAGTTGAAGAAAACTTTCCTCTCTTGCAGCCCTGCAAAATCCATCTTGTCCTCCCCACCTTGGTTAAAACCACCCTCTGCTGGGAAGCAGCACAGGGCTGTGCATGGCTGGAGAAGCCAGGGAGAGGCAGATGGAACATGTAGGCAGCTACCTAACCCCCAGCCAGGGGACTTGGCTCCACTGACAGATGCAGGGTGTGATGATGAATATTATAATGGAAGCATCCTGAATATCAGACCTCCCCCTGTCCCAGGCTTCCTTATTCCTGCTTATCGTGGTTGCTACTGTTGGCTTAGTGACTTTTCTCAACGAACTTTGTCAAGTCTGTGTTCTTTGCTGTGTGTGGCCACTGAATTCCTGTGCTGTTAACTGAGTGGTCAGCCAGTGGCTGGGCAGAGAGTTCACCCGTGTTTCTGAGCTATGGCTACAGATTGGAGGGCCCCACAACCTCCTCCTCAGGTTTGAATAGTTTGCTCATGTGGCTCATGAAACTCAGAGAAACATGTTACTTACTAGATGACCAGATCAGTAAAAGGACAGAACTCAGGACCAGGCAGCTGGAAGTGATGAGCAGGGCAAGGTGTGGGGCAGAGTCTCAGAGCTCCCCCACTCTTGGAGTGAAAGAGGCCTTTACCCACCTCCACTCTGACCTTCATCTGTACTTCCTGATGACATCCCTCCTTCAGGATTGTCTGTTAAGTCAAAGACCCAGTGGGCATGAAAACCACCCCTCAAGCAATAACCACTGCCCAACACCAGCAAGACCCTGCATGATGGACCCCAAGACAATGATTGGAACTTTGCTGACCCCCTGCACCTGCCCACCAACCCCTATCCTAGATTTTCCTCATATAAAAGCCCAGGAGTGTTCTCAACACCTTGAGACCATACCATTCCTCAGTCTTCTGGTGTCAGCTGCACTGAAATACAGTCCTTTCCCGTGTCACCACCACTCATCTCTCTGCCTTTGGATCAGGGACACTGTGAATAGTGCAATGTAGCAAGACAAATACTAGTTCTTCCCCTCCACAGGGTTCACTGCTGCTGCTCCTCTCCCTGCAGTTCTGCTGTTGGCACAGACATTTCTGAACTGATTTTGTCAAATCTGTATCCCTTTTCATGTGTGGCCACAGAAATGTCTTGTCTATGAATGTAGTGGTAACTGTTGACTGGGTGAGATTTCCTTAAACATCTGGAAACTGCCCTCCTTCTGGAGAAAAAAAAAAAAACCCTCCAGTCTTTGCAGATGGGAAGGAGGGCTCTGGGTGTGTGGGTGTCGAGAGACACCTTCAGCACCAGCCACGCCTCTTAGCACTCTGCCTTGCCTTCACTTCCCACTTTCCAAGTCTGAAAACCACCAGAGGGCAGAACCTCGGGCTTTCTCAAGTCAGCCCTGAGTAGGCACCCAGCGCATGCATGCAGTATCCCAGGGGCTTGGGACTAGATCAGAGCTTCCAGGCCCTTCTTCCCTAAAGCTCCTCCTCACTCAGCCTTTCTTCCAGTGATTCTGCTTGGTTTCTATTTGCCCCAACTCTTTATCCATTGCCCTAGGCAGCAGAGATTCACATATGCCTTTAAATGGTTTGGACATCAAATGTCCTCCAGCAGCCACTCACTACTGGGAGAGTCACAGAGGAATCCAAGGGTCTGGACTTGGTGTTTCCCTCTCCTGATATGGGGACATCTGTGAGAGGAGCAGGTGGCCTGCTGGTTGGGGGGTGGGTACAGGCACCTGATGTGGACAGGACAGATGGGGTAGGTGAGGCTGAGCCCCCGGGGTATGTTCCTGGCATCTGGACTGAACTGGTCGTCAAAGCTGCAGATTAGTTGGGACCATCTTCAGGCTGAGGAGCAAAATGAGGCGAGAAGAGGAGACCGAGGAGGCTCGTAACAGACACATAAAAAATTGCTCAACAAAACAAAAAACAAACAAAAAAAATTGCTCAACATCCCTTGACATGAGGGAAATACAAATCAAAACTATAATAAGATACCACTTTACACTGGTTAGAATGGCTAAAATTAACAAGACAGGAAACAAGTGTTGGCGAGGTTGTGGAGAAAAGGAAACCTTTTTACACTGTTGGTGGGAATGCAAACTGGTGCACTCACTCTGGAAAACAGCATGGAGGTTCCTCAAGAAGTTGAAAATAGAATGACCCTACAACCCAGCAACTGAACTCCTGAGTATTTACCCCAATGATACAGATGTAGTGGGGAAAAAAGGGCCACCTGCACCCCAATATTCATAGCAGCAATGTTCACAATAGCCAAATAGCCTAGATTTCCTTTGACAGATGAATGGATAAAGAAGATGTGGTCCACATGTACAGAATGGAATATTACTCAGCCGTCAGAAAGGATAAATACTCACCATTTGCATCAACATGGATGGAACTGGAGGGGATTATGCTGAGTGAAATAAGTCAAGTAGAGAAAGGCAGTTATCACATGATTTCACTCATACATGGAACATAAGGAATAGAGCTGAGGACCACAGGGGAAGGGAGGGAAAACTGAATGGGAAGCAATCAGAGAGGGAGACAAACCATGAAGAGACTCTGGACTCTGGGAACCAAACTGAGGGTAACAGAAGGGAGGGGGGTGGGGGGATGGGGTAGCTGGGTGACAGGTATTTGGTTTTGTTTTGTTTTTTAAATAGCTTTATTGATGTAATGATAAACTGCACATATTTAAAGAGTAAAACTTGATGTTTTGACACATGTAAACACCAGTGAAATCATTACTACAATCAAGGTAATAAACATATGCATCAGCTCCAAAAGTTTCTTCCCACACCTTAATCCTTCCCTTTCATTCCTCCTCACTCCCATCCCCAAGAAACCACTGATTTGCTTTTTGCCATTGTAAATAATTTGCATTGGGTGACAGGTATTAAGGAGCGCACATGTTGTGATGAGCACCAATTAATGAATCACTGAACGCTATATTAAAATCTACTGATGTACTATATGTTGGCTAATGAATTTAAATTTTAAAAATTAAAGAAATAAAAAATAAAACCAAGGCAGAAACCGTACATAACTCAGAGGGCTCCATGCTCCTGGAGGCTGAGCTAGCAGCCACAGCCAAGGCCTCTGGCAGTCAGGGGACTGAAGGTCTGAGAGGTGGCTTGGTGCAGCCCTGCCCCTGAAGCCCCATGGCCATGGCAAAGTGCAGGGACTGGGAGGGAAGACCCGACCAGAGGCCATTCTGGCTCCACAGCTGTTGCAGGACCACTCCCAGCCCCATTGGCTGGTGTCTGTCTAGAACCAGGAAGAAAACCTTTTTCCTTGATTGTTCTTTTTCACATGGTTGCTCAGCATTGACACAGAAAAACATCCGACATAAAACTGGAGCCATTCACAGCTGCAAATGAGTCAGAAATTATCAAACTGTAGTTACCACAAAGAGAGGACTTTGTGTTTCCAGGTAGGACTCCTGTGTGCGGGTGCAGCTGGGGACCCTGGACATGCCAGTGTAGGCAGGGCTGGGCTCCAGGTTCTCCTCAGGGGGACAGAAGTAGGAACCTCCTCTGACATCTCTGCTCAGGACAGCACCCCCCGGATGGAGATGGGGACAGCCCCTTATGAGTCCCGGATGTCCTGGTGATTCTTGGGCATGGCCTGAATCTCACCTTCTTCCTGAAGGCCAGAGAGGGCAGCCCAGCCACCATGGGCCCCACAGGTCCTTCAGGGGACAGCCCACATGCCGCAGCTCCCACAGATCCTCTGGGGATAACACCTTGGTGGGCTTGTGGTCCAGCAGGTACCTGTTCAAGTGGCTCTTGTCAGGCCACACAACCTCAATCCCATTGGCCAGGTCGACCTGCATCACCTGGTGACAGGCCAAGGTCAGTCAGTGAACCTCCACCACCAAACCCCCACAAAAAGGCCCCCATGTAGTAAACATCACCCTGGTCCCTGGGGATGTGGGCCTGGGACTGTGTCTGGCGCTAGTACCTGAACTCTTCATGGGACACCCGGTAGAAAATGGGGTGCAGGGTGCCAAAGTGTGGGGACAGGATCTCCATGCCCACATGGCCGCAGAACTTCATGTCCACATCCACACACACCAGGTCATCCTCCTCACGGAGAAAGTGCTGCTCACAGAAGCAGCAGATTATTGCCATGTGCTGCATGAACATATCCTGCCACTGTGGGGCGCTGGGGACCTGGAGGACCACCACCCTCCAGCCCTCCCAGGGGGTCACACAGGCCCAGCAGCCTGCTGGTCGGTGACAACCTAGTAGGTGACCCTGTGTCCCACCATGTTGGGGCTCTCTGCCCTCTGCAGGGACAGCTCCAGGAAGACCACATGTCTACAGGGACGAGGGACAAGGCAGGAGGAGGGTTACTGTCAGAGCCTGGCGGCAGGATCCCAGAGCTGGGGGCCATGGACGTGTGCACCTTCTTCAAGGGGGCAGGCCCTGAGCTGCTTTAAGCTACAGCCACTCTCCCATCCTGTCCCAAGCAAGTCTGCTTGTGGGGCCTCCCTACCTTCCGCTTCCAGAGATGGGGGCTATCAGCAACCCATCATACAAAGGGGAGCCTGAGGCTTCAGAGGTAGGAAACCAACCCCACCGTCAGCATGCTAGAGCCGGGAACACTTTCCCTGTGCTGAGCTCCCAGGCAAACCCTGCATGTGCCCTCCCCTGGCCGACCCGCTGCAGGTCCTGTCCCCACCTGCCAGGAATGGAGCACCTTTGGGCACAGCCCTCCTTTCTATGGCCTACAGACTGGCTAGAATTAGCAGGGCTGGCCTTTTGCCCCACTTTGCTTTGAGGGGGCTGTCACTGGCCCCCACAGAGCTGTCTCCACTCCCATAGGATCCTCCCTTGAAGACTTCTGGGCTTCTTGCTGACAAGGTCCATCAGTCAACCACTGCTATTCCTAGGAGCGGTCACCCTCAAACTCCCCCAGATCAGGAATCAGGTCCAGCCCGTGGGCAGGGAAGGGGAAAGAGGACCGCTAGTAGAGGGGGCTTGCTTAGACCACAGCCGTGAGTCCAAGAGTGGAAGCTTCCAGGTCTAGGTCTACATCTCCTAAGCTCCAAGAAGTCGGAAGTCCTCTCTCTCTGAGGGGACTACCTGTGGGGACAGCAGCTCCCCCATTGTCAGCAAGGGTGGTGAGCCCCACTGAGATTGATTTTTCTTAAGGTTTTATTTATTTATTTGACAGAGAGAGAGAGACAGCTAGAGAGGGAACACAAGCAGGGGGAGTGGGAGAGGGAGAAGCATGTTATCTGCTGAGCAGGGAGCTCAAGATGGCAGGTTTCAATCCCAGGACCCCGGGATCATGACCTGAGCTGAAGGTAGATGCTTAACGACTGAGTCACCCAGGTGCCCTGAGACTTATTTTTTCACACAGGCACTAAGGTTACTTCCCTGTGCCTAACCTCATACCCGGCAGCTTAGTAAATCACTCACACAGGGAAAGTGGGCACTATATTTAAATGGGGGACAAGGCCACACACATCTGGCAGACACGAGTCAGATCACTGGGGGGCAAGTCCAGGTACAGCCAACAGGGGAACAAGGCAGACATGAATCAGGGGGAGAGGAGTGCTCCTGGCAGAGGGCAAGGAGAATGTAAAAGCCTGGAGTCAGGCCCAAGCCACATGTGGGAGGACCACACACCAGGGAGGCCCACAGAGTTGGAGGGATACAGTGGGAGAGGAAAGGCT
This sequence comes from Mustela putorius furo, assembly GCF_011764305.1. Taxonomy (NCBI): domain Eukaryota; kingdom Metazoa; phylum Chordata; class Mammalia; order Carnivora; family Mustelidae; genus Mustela; species Mustela putorius. The sequence continues at coordinate 12,651,569 of NW_025422045.1, forward strand.
GGAGAGGACAGGCAGATAGGGAGTGGATCACAGAGAGGCTCAAAGGTTATGTTCTGAGAAGATCATTCTGCTGGTTACTGGGAAAGAATGGGCTCTGTACAACAAAGGACAGGGAGACCCTAACCCTAAGCCCTAACCTTAACCCCACCCTAACAAACACCATGCTCCTGGAGCTATTTGGAAGTAAAGGGGATTGCTGTCAAGCCATAACTCCCCAATCAAATATGGGCCTAAGTTACAAAACCCTCCTTATAGTTCTACTGAGGATGGCATATATCAAATCTGGGACACATATTTGTGGCTCACACCCACTATTGGACAGCTCAGTCAAAAGGCAGTTTTACCCTAAAGATACAAACGTAGTGATCCAAAGGGGCACGTGTACTCGAATGTTTATAGCAGCAATGTCCACAATAGCCAAACTATGGAAAGAACCTAGATGTCCATCAACAGATGAATGGATCAAGAAGATGTGGTATATATACACAATGGAATACTATGCAGCCATCAAAAGAAATGAAATCTTGCCATTTGCGACAACATGGATGGAACTAGAGCGTATCATGCTTAGCGAAATAAGTCAAGCGGAGAAAGACAACTATCATATGATCTCCCTGATATGAGGAAGTGGTGATGCAACATGGGGGCTTAAGTGGGTATGAGAAGAATAAATGAAAGAAGATGGGATTGGGAGGGAGACAAACCATAAGTGACTCTTAATCTCACAAAACAAACTGAGGGTTGTTGGGGGGAGGGGGTTTGGGAGAAGGGGGTGGTATTATGGACATTGGGGAGGGTATGTGTTTTGGTGAGTGCTGTGAAGTGTGTAAACCTGGTGATTCACAGACCTGTACCCCTGGGGATAAAAATTTATGTTTATAAAAAATAAAAAATTATTTAAAAAAAAGGCAGTTTTATGCTTTGAACAAAGAAATCATACATATGATATTTGGGCAAATAACACACAACATCTAGGGTGGCTATCATTAGAAATGTGTTCCCAAATAATAGTACTCCAGGCTACTGACTGGTTTGCTACTGATTGGGTAAGGTGACCCGGCATTAAATGGTCAGCTTCAAATGGAACCCACTGGATATGTGGAACTAACCTGTGGCCCTGGCTTCCTCCAGGGTGGATAGATCGCTGTACCTTAGGATTTGCCTGGATTCATGGGCTCATTCCTAAAACCATCATCACTCCAGATAATCTCCCTGATTTAAAGCAAAGATGGACACGATCTGTTTTTAAATGGTATGATCACTTAACATCCATTTTTGCTCAATCTGTGGGACTAGAGGATGTCATTTGGCATGTAGAAGCCCTTAATAAACATACTGCAAAGGCACTCAATGATTCACTAAATAGCATCTCCCTACTTAATATCAAAGTCTCACAGATGAGCAAGGCAGTCCTACAAAATAGGATGGCCTTAGATGTCCTGACAGCAGCACAGGGTGGCACATGTGCAATTATCAAACAGAATGTTGTGTGTACATCCCAGAAGACCACAAAAATTTCTCAGGATTAATAAAAGATATGAATACCCAGATTGAGTCTCTACAGGATCCTTCTCTCTCTCAGTGATGTGCTAAGTTCCTGGTTTAAAGGAGGACTGTGGCCTGCAATTAAAATCTTCTTTTCGGGCTTCTCATTCTTATAGCCTTATTAATCTTAATGTGTTGCTTTGTTCAGTGTTTCTCTACTTGGTGCCAAGACTCCATTGCTGCAATGACTTCACCATGACAGATAATCCTTACCACGCACAGAGATATTTCGTCACTGTCAGCACTGGATTCAGCTGCCTCTGTCTTTTGTAACTCCCCTACACATTCCTCAACTGATCAATGTGGCCCAAATAGGTAGGGACAACTCTATGCCCCTATACAGCAAGAAGATGTTACAGAAGATGAGACCTTCCACCTTCAACTACCTTAAAGATTTAAGGGTCAAAATTGTTCAGGGAGGAATCATGAGGGAGCAAAAGGCTGATGGAGAACAAAGAAAAAGCTGGCACCTTATACTCCCTCTCCCCCAACTTCAGTGACATGTGTGACATCCCTCAGGCACTCCTGTCTGCTCTAAAAAGAAAAACAAATAGTTAAATTGCAGAGATCACAATCCTGCAAGGCAGGAGTCTCCCTTGGTTTACAAATGTCCTAGTGATTTACAACAAAGAAGCTATCTTATCAACAGCCTAACTTCCAGAGCCAAGCAACTCAGTTTCAAAAGCCCTAACATCGCCCTCCCCTCCATAAAACTTAAGGAGGCTGAGATGAAAGTAAATGAAATAAAGTTAAATTTCTTCTAAACCTAAAGCTCATTGAGAAGGACACTTGATAGGAGAAATGTAACATTCCACCAGGAAACTCCCAACTGAACTGTCTTCCTGTTAGTGCCTCATTGGAGGTAAAAACAGCCTTGGCTTGACAATAACCAGGCCTCCAGTATCCTGACAGTCTTCTGAACACCCCTTTTGTCCTCACCTACCCAACTCTGGTGTACATAATCAGCCACTCCGCAGGATAGCAGAGCAGCAGCTCTTTCTGCCCACGGGTCCTGTCCCCGTGCTTTAATAGACCACCATTTTGCACCAAAAATGTCTCAAGAATTCTTTCTTGGTCATCCGCTCCAGACCTCACCCCACAGAACCTCACCTAGATTCTAGAACTTCATCAAATAATGCTTCATGGCCTACATCAGATGATGAAGACTACCTCAAAACCAAACTTAAAAAAACTAATGAATGTTTCTCAGCATTTCAAGAATTTGAAAACAAAACTTGGCCTTGTATCACCAGGAGATAAAACTTTATTTGAGGATGATAGCTCTGACAACAAATGTGAAGATGTGGTTGGCATACATTCCAAACCATCAGTTGAAGTCTGTGACTCTTCTCCTCCTGCTTTGCCATCACCTGATTCTCTTCTAAGACCTCCTTTCACATTGTTAGGCTTTGGTCTTACAAAGGAAGGAGAGGAGCAGCCAGCAATTGGAACAAAGGACTTTGGTATTATTGAAAGTGTTCCAAAAGAGCAAACAGTTAATGACTGACTTCTGCTGACAGGGCAGATAAAAATGATAGACATGTTGTGCTGTCAGCATTACGATTTGCAGAACAAAATGAAGAATCACCTTGGGATTCTGAGAGTAATTCTGAGAGTCTTCCAGAGAAATACATTGATCATTTATCTGGAAATGCAGATCAGAAAGGGACAAGTACATTAAATGAACAAGTAGAAGACTTTCTGGGAAAATATTCTTTCTTGAAGCCTACTGTTGAGGAGAAAGATTCTGTTCCTAAGAAAGGAGGAGAAATGGAGGAAAAACAAGCATCCCAATCAGATTCTCCAGGAAAATATTTTTTCTTGAAGCCTAGTGTTGAAGTAAATGATTCTCTTCCTAATAAACCAGGAGAAATGGAGGACAAAGAAACATCTGAATCCAATTTGTCCAATTGGAAGTCTACTCATTTGAACCAAAAAAGTGCAATTTGTCAAAGATCCAGGTATTTGAAAGTTAATGATAAATACCCATCTGTTTTACAGTCAGTGACCAAAAAGTGGTTGGCATCCACAGAGTTTAAACAGATGACCTTAATAGATAAAAAAAAGTCTTTATGGGGGCACCTGGGTGGCTCAGTGGGTTAAGCCTCTGCCTTCATCTCAGGTCATGATGCCAGGGGCCTGGGATCGAGTCCCACATGGGGCTCTCTGCTCAGCAGGGAGCCTGCTTCTCCTCATCTCTCTCTCTGTCTGTCTCTCTGCCTATTTGTGATCTCTCTCTCTCTGTCAAATAAATAAATAAAACCTTTTAAAAAAAAGTCTTTATGGAAATGAAGATATAAACCAATTAGATGTCCTTTTACACAAGTAGAATCGCTATGATCAAGAAAATGAAAAATAACAAAAACATGTTGAGAAACTGAAACCCTAAACCTTGCTTGTAAAAAATGGGGCAGTCTACCTATAAAATAGTTTGGCATTTACTCAAATAGATCAAAGCAGAATTACCATATGGTTCACAGTTGTACTCCTAGATATATACACCCCAAATTGAAAACGCTGGCTTAAACAAACAAAAATGTACAGGACTATACATAGCATCTGTGTTCACAATAAAGAAAAACCACAAACTATGCAAATGTCCATCCATAGGGAAAAGGATAAACAAAATGAAGTAGATACATAAATGGCTATCTTGTTCTGCCCTATGAAGGAATGAAGTAAAATGGCTCATTTGTGGTGGTGGTGGGGAGGGAATATGGTGGTTCCTTAAACTATTAAATACAGAATTCCACTGCAGCCTATATGCCCACAAAAATGGAAAGTAGAAGTACCCATATTCAGAGCAGCATTTCTCACAAAAGCCAAAGTGTCCACTGACAGATCAATGGATAAACAAAATCTGGTTTATACACCATGGAACATGATTCAGCCTTAAAAACAAAGGGAGTTCTGACACAGACTACCACACGGGTTGAACATGGAAGTCATTACCTGAGTGAAATCAGCCAGTCACGGAAGGACAGAGACTGTATGATCCCACTTGGATGAGGCATCCGGTACACAAAGCTGGATGTGGCTGCAGGGGGCCAAGGGAAAGAACAATGGGGAATTGGTGTTTCATGCATACAGGTTCCCTCAAGGAGAATGAGGAAGTTCTGGAGAATGATGTACAACCGTGGGAACTCAGCTAAGGCCCGAGAATTGTGTACCTGAAATGTTTTAAGGGATCAATGCTCTTATGTTCAGTCACTGTGAAAAGTGAATGAAGGACTGATGCATGTCACAGTGTGGATAGTCACTGAAAACAGCCCCAGTGACATAAGCCAGATAGAAATACCACTCAGATGGGAGCCATCTGTGCCCCTTAAGTCCATCGAGGTTACCCAAATAAGGGAAAGTCCTAGAAGAAATTCCAGAAGAAGAAAACTGGATCCGAATGCAGAAGACATTTCAGACTGTCGGGCAGGTGGTGATAGCTGAAGCGGGCCTGTGGTCTGGGTTCAAATGTGGGAACCATCATGATTTCCTCACTTGAGGTTATGTGGTGGTTCCATGGGACACTGTCCCTGTTTGGGGTAAAATGCACCAAAGTAGCCTGTTTGAAGTGGTAAACGTGGCAAAGAAACAATAGCTGGGGAGTCTGAGTGTGGAGATAAAGCATATTTGTGCTGCTGTAACAAGTTACTGCAGATTTGAAATCACTGTGGAGTAAATGACTCTTCCAAACACCCACATCAGCAACACATCACAGAAGCAGGGAGGACATCAGACTTTGGGATGGAGGCCAAGCCCTCCCAGATCCAGTTCACCCACCATGGAGAGGCTACTCGCCCTTGGAGGAGGCCACATGTTAGCAAGAGACTTGTGGGAGGATTAAATCAAGCACCGCTGTGTGTTGGGTGCAGTAGAAGCAGTGGGATTTGGAATTCCAATTCTCTACAACGCTCCACCACAATCTGGTTAGAACTGTGAAAAAGCATGAAGGGAAGCCTCAGAAAAGTGGACTGGGGTGCCAGAAGGGGAGGCTGGAAGGGGGCACCTGGTGCTCAGTGCCCGTTACAGACCCCACATTACAATCCCCCGTGGGAGAGCCAGGGGAAGCTGAAGGGTTCATTTCCTACAAGAAATCCTCCATCCCTGCAGCTCGGCCAGTGAGAATCCTCCATCCCCCTGAACCCATGCCTTTCTCCAGTGGACTTTCCTTCCAAGCAACCCTCCCAAATTCTTCTTCCTCCTCCATGGAATAATGTTCCTCTCCTTTGTTTCTTGCACTTGCCTGTGATGTGACTGTAGCTTGCTCATCCCAGATCGCCATTCTCTGCTATTCCTAAATTAATTTTGCTGGTCAAATAACTGGCAGTTTGAGTTTAAGGCAAACAGAACCAATAAATTCAGGAAACTTGCCAGGAACAAAATCAATATACACAAATCAAGTGCATTTCTATGTGCTCCAAAGAAACCATCAGAAAGAGACTATGGAGAACCATCTCATTTACTACTGCATCCAAAAGAACACGATATCTAGGAGTCCCCTGAACCAAGGAGGTGACAGACCTGTCCTCTGACAGCTGTGAGACACTGATGACATACAGGGAGGGAGACACACAGAGATGGTAAGACCCTCTGTGCTCAGGGAAGAACTGACACTGGGAAAATAGCTACTCTCCCCAAAGCCGTCTACAGAGTCCGCGCTGTCAGTCCCAAACTTCCAGACTCCAGACAAACCCTGAATCAGGTAGGGACATGGGAAGGACCCCACACAGCCAAGACGTGGTGCCTGCTCCTTGACTGCAGACTGTCTCAGGAGCCCCAGGAACTGAATCCGCATGCACACAAACACAGATGCGGGACACAGGGCACGCATCTGAGCCCAGAAAGGGGAGACCCCAGAGCCTCAAGCACAGCACCCTGGGAGGCCACATCACCACACACAAAACCACAGAAGCCCCAGTATCTACACAGCGCGCCCTTCCTCCGTGGGGTTCTGAGACCATGCACCCCTCACCAGTCCCAGCTCAGGCGGTTTTTCTCACCTTCTCCTCCAGCGGCAGGTCCTGAGGGGGCGGGAGTGCTATCAGTGTGGACGTGGCCCCACGCCCTCCACAGTGGGTCCTGTCAGTGTGGATGTGGACCCACATCCTCCCCAGCTTGTCCTGTCAGTGTAGGAGCAGCCCCACATCCTCCAGAAAACTCCACAATGGGTCTTGAGGAGGTCAGGCTCCTGCTCCAGCTGGGGCTGTGCAGCCCAGGCTCAGGGCAGGAGCTGGGATCCTGTGCCCTCTGTAGGCCATGGAGGCAGTGCAGGACTAGGGGAGCTCACCCTTCAATGGAAGCACCTGCTCCCTCCCAAGGTCCAGCTGAAGCCATTTCATTCTGGATATTCAAACTGCATGGAGCCCAATATCCCCCCAACTTCTCAAAAAATAGCTAAGGAACAATGAATTGGAAACAATATGGAATGACAGCAGTCCCTGACCCAAACGGTGGCACCGAACATGACCTTGGCTCTGACGCAGACCCACACTCTGACCTGAACTTGCTCTCAATCCTGGCCCTGGCCCTAATCCAAGACCCTAACCCTAGCCCCCAACCCAGTGTTCGCAAGAATTAAAAGGTAGAAACTGCAAATATCCATCAGTGGTGAATGCATAAAGTGTGGTGAAGGGTTTGAATTTGGGTTCAGGTTCAGGTTTCAGTCAAGAGTTCTAGATCAGGCTTTGGGTTTAGGGTCAGGGTGAGGATTTAGAGTGAGGGGCAAGGGAACAGAGTTTAGGGCTTTAGGTTTATGATTTAGGGTTTAAGACTCAGGGCTTATAGGATAAAGTTCAAGGTCAAATTTGAGGTTTGGGTTCATGCTGGGATTTGGGTTCAGGATTCATGGCTCAGAGTTCTGGTTTAGAGTTTGGGTTCGTGGTTCAGGGCTTGGATCCAGGGCTCAGGTTCAGAGTTCAGGATTCAGTGTTCCAGTTTGGGCTTTAAGGTCAGGTTATGTTTCACCGTTAAAGTTAGGAGTTAACATTAGGTTTAGGGATGACACATTTTCTTCAGTTGTCATCACAGAAACAAAATTTCTATCTGAACTTTCTAAATCTGAAATGCATTTCATCTGGGTGTCAAGAGAGGGTTTAGAATTTAAGATGTCAGTAACTTCCTACCGACAGCATTCTGATCCTAGGATCTCACAGTCACCGAGAATTCACTTTTGTCTTGGCTCAAACATACCCTTGGCAGAGAAGGGTGAGCTGCTGCCAAAGCTAGGGTGATTTGACAATGGTAGAGGTGTTAATCCAAATATTGTGGAAGTGCTCACGGAAAATGAAACAGGAAGCAAATAATTCATTGACTCCTGATTCATCCGCAATGACAAAGACCAAGTTTCCAACAGAATCTGATAATGTTCCCAGGGAAGGCCTATGGTACTCATTACCAGTACCAAAAGAGGGTCCCCTCCCCTACTTTAAGAATCACAGCAGGATACTTCCTACTTTGGGTCAAAAATAAAATTTTATTATTTGGCTGTTCCAGTGCACAATTTGTGGAACCACTGACAACATTTTCCTTTCTCAAATCCCCATCAACACACGGGTAAAATGCAGGTAACGTTGTAATGCACTGCTCATTGGAATACCAAGTACAAGGAGGGCTATTAGAAGCAATAAAAAAAAGTTGAATATGAAACTCAGAAAAAGCACCCTTGATGGGCGCTCAGTGAGGATCCCTAACCATAAGATCTAACATCTCATCCTATGGAATTCCCCCATAACAATCATCAATAATAATAGCCTGCTGACCACCATAACCACCTCACCATTGATGTCTAGGCTGGTAATACACACTCCAACCGCTGGAGACACACTTCTCAGCAGCAGAATGGGACTTGCCCACTCCCAGTGGACCAACTCTTATGGTGAAGCTAAAAACTCCCAGTCCTTGGAAATCCCAGCCATTAGGACACAGTCACAGAAACCACACCCAGAACTCAATAAAGGCCAGACATCTCATGAAGCGGATGCTGCAGATCACCACCACTCCCACAAAGTAACTCTACAGTGGACTCCAGGTCTGCCCCCTGCCTGGGATTACATGGGGCACTGCATTCTTCCAGTACTCCAACCTCAGAACAAAACCGTGAACTGTCCTCGTCAGTCCTGTGTGCAGGCTCACAGTGAGCCCTGCCAAAGCCACACACCTTCTTGAGAGCACTCAGCCTCTCATGCCTATCCTAGCAAATGGAGGATGCTGTCTCCCCGACTTCCATACCAACTAGAGAATACTTGGAACAAGTTTTGCCGTACTTCATGCAAAAGGCATATTCTTCACCTGCAAAATGATGGACGGTGAGACACCATGGATTCCCCGCACCTTTTTGAAACTAGATCAGTTGGAGATAGTTTGGCCAGAGCTATTATCCCCAAACCCCTACCTTTTTGAAACTAGATCAGTTGGAGATAGTTTGGCCAGAGCTATTATCCCCAAACCCCTACCCACACACACCATTCCCTTATGCACTCCAGACCTGTTTCCATCCACCTTGCTCATTTTCAGCCATTGTCTCTGCAGAGTAGTACACTAGTACTGAGGTGCTGGGACTGAGGTGCTAGGTGCTAAGCCAGCACCTTGGACCCACTTTCTATCAGAAATTAATATTTGTTTTATTAACAGATGCATCCCAGAAGATCTTGCCACCATGGCCATTAAAAAAGTCATTACAACAGAGGTCCTAACAACCTGTGCCAGTCTCCACAACTCCACTCCCTGGCTCCAGGGATTGGCTCATTCATGGGCATGTGACCTGGTTCCAGCCAAAGAGGTGGGAGGAACCTCAGGTCTCAGCCTACAGAGCCAAGCATGGGGAAGACCACCCAGGCCAGGGGCTTTTCCATCGTGACTGCAGAAGTGCCCTAGGCCAGGCCTGTCCCAGTTCCACAGAGGGCCCAAGAGGCAGGCGCTCCATATCATCGCTGAGGGCTGAATCAGACTCATCCTGAAGCCCACACATGCTAGATCCTCCACTAACTAGGAGAACCCCGAATGTGCTCATGGTCTTGGCCTGAACAAGACGAGTATCTGTGTGGTATATAACCCACAAGATATATCTGCCAGGCAATGGGAACATACTCAGCCAAACAATACCTACGTGGAATTCAACCACAGACAAATGTATTATGGGAAGCTAGGGGCCTAGAGAGAAAGGCGGGAAAGTTCCTGAGGCCTTAATTATTGACCAATCTCACTATCATCTTTTTTTCCTTTCAAGTGGAGGGGCCAGTGTCAGGCAGGATAGATCCCAGTGTATTCCCACTCTGCCACTGGAAAATTGTACCCCCACTCTGTTATTGGAAAAGAAGAGCCCTCTCCCCATCATCATGTTGCAAATCTGGGGTGTGGGAAACTACCTCCCATGGGCCAAATGGGACCTCCCGCTGTATTTTCTGAATCAAGTGTGTCTGGAACATTAGTTATGGACTGTCTGTGGCTGCTTTCAAGCCACAATGCAAGACTGGGGTCATTGTCCAAGACACCACCTGGATTGCAACACCTAACGGAAAATCCTTATGGAAGACTTTCCAGAAAATTCTGAGTCGAGGGCACCTGGGTGGCTCAGTGGGTTAAGCCACTGCCTTCGGCTCAGGTCATGATCTCAGGGTCCTGGGATCGAGTCCCGCATCAAGCTCTCTGCTCAGCAGGGAGCCTGCTTCCCTTCCTCTCTCTCTGCCTGCCTCTCTGCTTACTTGTGATCTCTCTCTGTCAAATGAATAAATAAAATCTTTAAAAAAAAAAATTCTGAGTCGATCCCTGGTCTCAAAGATCCTAGGATCATGTCATGTCTTTGAGTAGAACATAGCACCTTCTGGGTAAAATCTAATTTCTTCACCCCCAGAGGCAAGGACTTCCACCCTTTAAGCCAGAACTCCATCTCCATCCTCCTCTACTGACACCTTGGATGGCACGTCTACAAGTCAGCAGCCTAACGGGAATTCACTGTCGTTTACATGGTAGTGATGCTCAGAAACGGAGGTGTAAGTGTGAACTTGTGAGGGTGAGCATGTGTTTCCTTTTTGTTAGCCACAGTATGCAAGAAGAATACTATACAGTAGCATGCTTTCTGTCCCACAGGAATGGCCACACAATGTGGTTTCGCAATGATCTTGGAAGGAATCCACCTTCATAGAACAAACTTAATCTGGGAGGACTCCCAAGTCCCTTGTCTTGGATACTAGGTTCCACTGAGGCTGGGGGCACAAAGAGGGGCAGAGACTACCCCTGCCCATCAGGGTTTTGAGGGGTGCCTGCTGTTCCAGGACCAAAGATCCCCAAACCATTCATCCACCTATCATCCAACCAGGCATCTGTGAGAGAGATCTACTCTAAGCAGAAAAGACAGACTGAGAGACAACAAATGACAGCTTGTGTGACAAGTGCCGTGACAGGCGACACCCAGGATTGGGGGTGTGCAGGCCAGCCCCGGGGACAGGAAATGCTCCAGGAGGATGATCACAGCTGTGTCACTATGGGGGATGCTCAGGAGGAGGACTGGGGGTGTCGAGTTGGCCAGTCCGGGGGGCAGGGGGACCAGGAGTGGTCCAGGAGGATGTCATACTTGTGCCCTTGTGTGGCTACACATGTCATTGTGATTGGGCATTGGCCAGACTAGAAATAACAGGGCAGGTGAGGGGCAGTATCCCTAAACTGTCTTCTGCGAGGCAGAAGTTTGGTAATGAGATTTCTTTCAGTACAGTTTCATTTCATATGCATCTGTGAGTCCCTAAAGCTGATTGTGTAGAACATGAAGTACATAGCTGGCCATTGCTTTCAAATCTCAGGTGCTGGGGGCAGAGCATACTTGATATTTCTTTTTTTTTCTTTTTTTTTCTTTTTTTAAGATTTTATTTATTTATTTGACAGACAGAGATCACAAGGAGACAGAGAGGCAGGCAGAGAGAGAGGAGGAAGCAGGCTCCCTGCTGAGCAGAGAGCCCGATGTGGGGCTTGATCCCAGAACCCTGGGATCATGACCTGAGCCGAAGGCAGAGGCTTTAACCCACTGAGCCACCCAGGCGCCCCTTGATATTTCTTTTTGCTGCTTTCAGAGTATGATGACTTTTCCTGCTTTCCTCTCTGACCCAAGGACAGGGAACAAAGGCAATACAGATCTGCACTTCGAAATGTCAACAGAAATCTGCAAACCCAAATTCTCACAGGAGCTAAAGGTTCAGGACCAGGGTGACAGAAAGAGGAGGCCGAGGCAAGGAACCAAAAGAACAAGTCATGTGTATGTGAGCTGGCCCACTTTTATACCTGTCAGAAGTGCGCCATGCCTGACAGGAGAGAGTCCCACCTGCCCCTGGTCTGTCTGTTTGCTCCCCTTGAGCAGAGCAGAGAAAGTGCTGAGCTGGGTGTGGGTGTTGGTGGGGAGATGGCCCGCTGGCCACAGAGGCTACCTGCCTAGAACCTGTAGGATCAGCTCCTGGTCCTCAGCTATGATGAAACAATAACTATGTTTAGTGACCTATTTCCCAGGACAGGTAATGTGCTCAGTGTTTTGGTGACTAAATCCTCTCCCATTTTATTTTTTAAAAACACCTTAGGCAGGTAAGATTGACATACAAAAAAGATGTCCATAGTTAATGTATGCAACTTGACCCTGACCTTAACCCTAATATCTAGGTAAGATGTACTCGATTTAGAATATTACTCATAAATTAGAGGATGGTTTTTAGGAGCTAAGGAATTCAGGGACCAACCTTCTTGGTCTTACTCTCCCTTGAATCTGGTTAATGGAAACATTCGGCCACGTGCTACCTGGAGAGTGGCCACATAGGGGCAACAATGAGTAAGCACTGCCCCAAATCTCACTGCAAAGCCAATACTTCCTTCATCCCATCAAACCTAATTTTTTAAAGATTATTTTTTTATTTATTTGACAAACAGAGATTACATGTGGGCAGAAAGGCAGGCAGAGAGAGAGGAAGGGAGAGAGGAAGGGAAGCAGGCTCCCTGCTGAGCAGAGAGCCCGACGCGGCACTTGATCCCAGGTTCCTGGGATCATTACCTGAGCAGAAGGCAGAGGCTTTAACCCACTGGGCCACCCAGGCGACCCATCCCATCAAACCTTGTTCATTCAGTGTTTACAGATCATTGTATAGATTATGAAAAGTGTGACTTCATTGAATTTTTTAAAAAACAAACTGATTCTTTCAACCTACTAAAAATAGAAGATGTTTTTAAAACCTTGGAGTTGAAAAAAAAAATAAAAAATCTTGGAGTTGATGAGCAGATGAAGGCCCAGGAGCCTGGGAAGAGGCTATTACTATTGAGTCTACTTAGGAAACAAGGATGACTTCTATTCCACTTCTTTTCAGGAAGAATTTGTGTCAACTAACAGCACTGAATCCACACAAAATAGAATCAACAGTCTCCAAAAGCAGAGGAAGAGCCACACCCAGGAACACAGAAGACCTACCAGGAGGCTCTGCTCAGGCCAATTTGCAGTCTGTAGATCCTCTGGAGCTAGAATGCCCCCAGTGCCCCTGGGGGTCATGTGTCAGACACAGCACACACCCTGATGCTGCACTGTTGTAACCCGTGACAAGCGGCCTGGTCCCTTCCTCCACGAGATACTTCCTACCCCCTGACGACTCCAGCCTGCTTCTTGGTACTCCCATTTCCCTTTCTGATCCAATCGTTCACTTTTCCCATCACTCTAATAGTATAAAGTATGTTTAACTACATACTCTTCTGTCATTTTAAGTGTCTTTTGTCATGTTTGCTGTGAAACCGTACCTTGTATCATCTACCCTGATACAGAATCACCTGTTGCACTGCATGACTTAACTGTGGACTCTGAGTACCCTCACACTGTCACAGGGCTAGTGTCCCGGGCAAGGCCCTCACTAAGCCCGCTCAGCGGTTGCAGTGAAGACCTGACCCAGGCACTGCTATTTTTATGCAAGGAAGGCAGCACAGCCAAAACCTTGGTTTGGATTCAGAATTGCTCATGGTCCCTCAGCCACATCAGATGGCTTGGGGGCATACCCTAAAGAAACTTGCTAGTCCAGTGTGGCCCTGGGAATCTCCATGGAACAGCCATTGTGTCCATTGGGGGAACTCCATGGGAGCGGGGACGATGGGAGTCAGAACTCCTGAGATAGAATCCATCTTGGAGACTGCCCAGAACTTCACAGGAGTTCATTCTGTAGTCTTGAATGAATCAATTCATCTAAGAACATTTCCTCTTTTTAGAAAGCATGAGCCTCAAGCCCTGATGAAGGGACTCTCCTAGGTTGTATTGGCAATCAGCGGAAGAGCCAGAGTGAGATGGGAGATGGCCTCCAGCACGATTCCCCAAGAGTGGCTTCAGCTAAAGCTGCAATCACCCATTGATCTTTCCTGGACTCCCAGACTCTCAGGGGACTCTTCATGGGGTATATTCTGGGAGCAAACGTCATGTTACTGCCACAGAAACCTCTGAAACTGGTTATAACAAGACTCTGTCATGCCAATGGCATCCAAAGCCATAGGTCATCTCAGAGCTTGTCTGCAAAGATATAGTTAGTGGGAAACCCAGATGCTGACAGAGAGTAGAGGAAGATGGGAAAAGCTAGAGAAAGAGGAAATGCTCATGTCACATATGGCCCCAGATGATGTGGTGTCCAGCAGGACAAGCCCCCTCAAATGTCCCCCAGTGCCTTCACAGAACTCCCCCCTATAGACTGAAGCTGAGCTTCAGACATGGGTAAAGAGCACTATGGTTAGCTCAGGGAAGCATGAAAAGGACATAATAAGGCCACAGCCTTGACAGATGTATATTCATGGAGCAATAGATTTCTCCATATATATTCTGAAATGGTTAAAAAAATCACTGATAAAACATGCATATTTTTATTAAAAAGAAAGTCCTACTTTTCAATTAATAAATATTTATGGAGTATCTACTCAGTGCAAAAGTATATCTCTAGTCCCACCTAGGAGCTTGCAAAGAGGGTGGGATATAATCAACGGATCAATGATAGGAAGGAATGCAGGCTAAGGGCTCAGAGAGCCATTCTATTCAGAGAGGCACATTAAGGAAGCCCACTGAGAAGAAGCTAGCCAAGACCAGAAAGACAGGGCCAGCAAATTCATCTCAGAGAAGAGTCACAGAGCAACTCAATTTTTAACTATTTTGACCATAAAACATAAATGTCAGGAAACATTAAGTGTTGCTTTGGAACATTTGGTTCTTCTCTGTAACTATTTGGGTTACATGCTAACCTTTACTTACTGTAAAATACTCTAAGAAAATGTCTTATTTAAGCACGGACATCTTGTATTAAACACAAATAAATTAACCCTAGCAAACCCCTCAACCCTAACCTTAACCCCTGCCCCTAACCCGTGACCCTAAACCTAACCCTAACCCTAACCTTAGCAAGCCCCTAAACCCTACCCTAACCTGTACCCCTAAACTTGACCACAAGCCTGACCGTAGGTTGGGCTCTGAGACCAGAGACCTCATGCCAAAAGCCCCAGAGACTGGGGACGCTGAAGCAATTTGAGAGGACTCTGCCTCCCACCCAGAAAGAAACCATGGCCTTTGGAACTCTGGGAACATTCAGAGTAGGAGAAATCTACATGGCCCCCTGAGGCCACACACACACACACACACACACACACCACTGTAGGCGGCCACCCTAGCCACAAACCTGTAGTCTGATGTGCCACCTGACAACCGCCCTCAACTAAAACCCTGGGTCGTCTGCCCCAGAGCCTGGAGATAAGACCTGTCATGCCCCTAGGTTCTAACGTTAACCCTAGGTTGGGTTCTCAGGCTTCTGTCTCCAGAGGTCTGGCACCCAAGGCCATCAGATTGAGGATCTCTGAGTCACACCTCAGGATTCTATCACCCAGGTGGAAACTGTGCTGTTTGGAGCTGTGCAGAACCCTCAGAGTGGGAGATACCTGCATTCCACCCTAAGACTATCCCCACTATTAGCAGCCACCTGGCCACAAACCTGGAATCTGATGCACTGCCTGATCTCCACCCTAAACTAAGCCCCCCGGGAACCTGACTCAGAGCACGCAGATCAGACTAGCCATGCCCTTAGGCCCTAACCCTAACCCTAGGTTGGGTTTTCACACTTCTGTCCCTGAAGCCTGACCCCCAAGCCCTCCAGATTGGGGACCCCTAAACAACACCCCAGGACTCCTTCTGACACCCAGGAGGAAACCGTGCCATTTGGAGCTGCAGAAAGCCCTTGGAATGGAGGAAACTGCATGCCCCTGGAGGCCACACCGACATTCATTGTCCCCTGGGTCACAAACCTGGAGTATGAAGCACAGCCTGATGTACGTCCTCAACTCAGGCCTCCTGGGATCCTACCTCAGCGCTGGCAGATCAGGCCTGCCATGCCTCTACACCCTAACTCTAATCCTAGACTGGGTTTTCAGGCTTCTGTCCCTAGAGGTCTGGTCCCTAATACTTCCAGATTGGGGACAACTGAGCCACATCCCAGGACTCCACCTACCAACCAGGAGGAAACCGAGCCATTTGGAGTTGCACAGAACCCTCAGAGCAGGAGAAACCTGCATGACCCCCTGAGGTCATTTCCACCTTCTGCGTCCCCCTTGGCCATAAACCCAGAAACTGATGCACTACCTGACCCCTGCCCTCAGCTCAGCTCTCAAGGGATCCCGACTCAGCACAGGCAGATGGGGCCTGCCATGCCCCTAGGCCCTAACCCTAACCCTAGGTTGGGTTTTTAAGCTTCCAGCCCAGAGGCCTGGCCCTGAAACTCTCCAGTTTGGGGACCCCTGAGCCACACCCCAGCACTCCTTCACCACCTAGGAGGAAATCATGCCATTTGGAACTGCCCAGAACCCTCAGATTAGGAGAAACCTGCATGTTCCCCTGAGACAACCCCCACCTTTTGCATCACCCCTGGCTGCAAATCCAGTTCCTGATGCACCACACCTGATCCTACCCTCAGCTCAGGTGTCCAGGGACCTTGACTCTGCCTGCAGATTGGGCCTGCCATGCCCCTAGACCCTAACACTAACCTTGGTTGTGGTTTCATGCTTCTATCCCCAGAGACCTGGCCCTCAAGCCTCCAAATTAGGGACCCCTGAGTCACACTGCAGGATTTTGCCTCCCACCCAGAAGGAAACCATGCCATTTGAGGCTGCAGAGAACCCTCTGAGTGGGAGAAACCAGCAGGCCCCCCTGAGACCACCCAGATATTCGGAGGCACCCCTGGCCACAAACCTGGGGTCTGACACTCCACCTAACGCCCCACAACTCAGCCCCCGTGGGAGCCCACCTCAGCACCAGCATATTGGGTCTCCCATGCCCCTAGGCCCTAACTCTAACACTAGGTTGGGTTTTCAGGCTTCTGTCCACAGAGGCCTGACCTCCAAGCCCTTCAGTTGGGGATCCCTGAGCCACAGCCCACACTCCTCCTGTGACCAAGGAGGAAACCATGCCATTTGGAGCTAAGCAGAACCCTCAGAGCAGGAGAAACCTGCATGCCCCCAAGTGGGTACTCCCATATCCCTGGCCACAAACACGGAGTCTGATGCACCACCTGATGCACACCCTCTGCTCAGCACCTGGGGAGCCCACCTCAGTGCAGGCAGAACGGGCCTGCCAGGCCTCCAGGCCATAACCCTAACCCTAGGTTGAGTTTTCATTCTCCCATCCCCAGATACCTGGCCCCCAAATCCTCCAGTTCAGGGACAAGTGAGTCATACCGTAGGATTCTGCCTGTCACCCAGGAGGAAACTGTGTTGTTTGGAGCCACACAGAACCATCAGGGCAGGATAAACCAGCATGCTCCCCTGAGGCCACCCCAACTTTTGGGGCCACCCTGGCCAGAAATCCAGAGCCTATTGGCCACCTGACACCTGCCCTCAGCTCAGCCCCCAAGGGAGCCCGCCTCAGCATCAGCAGTTTGGGTCTGCCATGCCTCTAGGCCCTAACCCTAACCCTAGTTCAGGTTGCTAGGCTTTTGTCCCAAGAAGCTTGGCCCCCAGCCCTCCAGACTGGGGACAACTGAACCACACCCTGGGATTCCGCCTGCCATCCAGGACGAAATCTTGCAGTTTGGAGCTGCACAGAACCCTCAGAGCAGAATAAACCTGCCTACTTCCCTGAGGCCACACCACCTTTTCTGTCCCCTAGGCCAGAAATCCGTAGACTGATGTGCCACTTGACCCCTGCCCTCAGCTCATCCGTCCAAGGATCCCGACTCAGTGCAGGCAGATTAGGCCTGTCATGCCCCTAGGCTCTAACCCTAACCCTAGGTTGGGTTTAAGACTTCCACCTCCAGAGAACTGGCCCCCAATCCCTCCAGATTGGGGACCACTGAGCAACACCACAGGAATTTGCTTGCCACCCAGGAGGAATCCATGCCATTTGGAGCTGCACAGAACCCTCAGAGTGGGAGATACGTTCATGGCACTCTGAGGGCACCCCCCCCCCACAGTAGATAGCCACCCTGGCCACAAACCCAGAGTCTGATGTACTACCTGAACCCCACTGTCAACTAATCCCCCAGGGGCACCCTCCTCAGCGTCAGTAGATCAGGCCTGCCATGCCCCTAGGCCCTAACCCTAATCCTAGGTTTGGTTTTCAGGCTTCTGTCCCATTGGTCTGGCCCCCAAGCCCTCCAGATTGGGGACCTCTGAGCCACACCCCAAGACTCTGCCTGCCCCCCAGGAGGAAACTGTGCCATTTGGAGCTGTGCAACATCCTCAGAATGGGAGAAACACGCATGCCCTCCTCAGGCCACCCCCAACTTTGGCGCCCCTCTCCCTGGCCTGCAAACATGAAGCCTGACAGTCAGTCTCACCCCTCCTTGAACTCTGCCCCTGGGAAGCTCACCTCCCTGGGGGCTCTCAGGGGAGCTGTGTGGTTCCGGCCCATGGTCCTGCATGGCCGCCATATGCACCTAGCTGAGAAAGTGCGCCAAACACCAGGCAGGCGCGCGGCCAGGTTGATATTGATCTGGGCAGAAAGTTCATGAGAATTTGCCAGAAGCCCCCAGCAAATTTGCTTCCAGCGGTGGGGAGAGCTGCCTGGGCCTGGCCTGGGGTTCCCAGTGATCAGGGTGGGAACTGTGGAAGAAAGCACTCCAAGCACCAAGCGCATTCGCAGCCTGGATCACCTCCAAATGCTGGCCAAGCCTGCCCTCTACTCAGCCCCCTGGGGAGCCCCCCTCAGCGCTGGCGGATGGAGCCTGCCATGTCCCTAGGCCCTAGCTCTCAGCTCGGGGTTACTTTAAACAATGATCCAAGGCACAATCAGGCCACTGCTCTTAGAGCAGGGACTCCACAAGTGGCAGATCCGGAGAGAACCCCTTCCTTTCCCCTTCAGGAGGAGTGGTGCAGGAATGCACAGCAGGAATCTGCTGGGTTTGGAGACTCCAAATAGAGCTGTGTGCCAGAGATAGAAATGCTCAGTCACAGGCTGGGTGAACACAGAGCTGTCAACTAAGCCCCACAGAGGATGGCTGCAAGACCAGGGAGACAGGAGTGATTGATTGTTCTCTGAGGGCGCACTGAGGAGTGGGGCCCGAGCTCTTGGCTCCTCCAGGCTGGAGACTGGGAGGCTGCAATCTTCATTCCCGTCCTCCAAAGCTGTATGGAAAGCATTCAGGGAACAAAAGCTCCAGAGAGTGAACCCAAGCAGAATACTTAGCCTGGCCTCTGGCAAGGGTGATGCAATTCTGTCTCAGGTAAAGACATTTGGGAATCACTGCAACAGGCTCCTCCTCCAGAAGATCAGCAAGACCAAGTTCATCAATCAAGGAGAACAATAGAACTCCAGATCTAGGGGAAAGCAACACATAGAATTCATGGCTTTTTCCCCATGATCTTTTAGTCTTGCAAAGTTAAATTTTTTTAAATTTTATTTTTTTCTTATTCTCTTTTTAAAAAAAGATTTCCTCTTTCCTCTTTTAACATTTTTTAACTAGTTTATCTTAACAATACCTTTTAAAAAAAATCTTTTTAAACCTTCATTGTTATAGTCATATTTTATCCCTTCATTGTATTTAACCTTATTTGTTGTATACACATAGGTTTCTTTTCTTTTCCTTTTAAAATTTTGGGATTTAATTTCTCCTAATAGATCAAAATTTCTTCTAATAGATCAAATAGATCTTCTAATATATCAATAGATTCAATTTCTTCTAATAGATCAAAATATATCTAATAAATCAATTTCTTCTAATAGATCAAAAATATACCCTAAATCTGGCACATGGCTTGTTTTAGTCTCCAGCCTGAACACATTCTGTACTTTTTTTTCTTTTTCCAGCCAACTTATCAATTCCTTTTTCAGAATTTTTAAAAATTTTCATCTTTACTGTCATATTCCATCCCTTCATTGTATTTACTCTTATTTTTGTATATATATTTTTTTCTTTCTTTAAAATTTTGGTAGGTAGCTTTTTCTAAGAGTATAGAATACACCCAACGTCAAGTGGGTGGCTCTGTTCTATTCACCAGTCTAATATATATATATATATATATATTTTTTTTTAATTTTATTTCTTTTTTCCCCTTTCTTCTCCTCCTGGTTTTGGGTCTCTTCTGATTTAGTTAGCATACATTTTCTGGGGTCTTTGCCACCCTCTTAGCATTTTATTCTCCCGTTCATATATTCTTATCTGGATAAAATAAAAAGGCATAAAAACTCAACACACACACACACACACACACACACACAAAACCCAAAAAACAAAAAACTCACCACAAAAAAAAGAACAAGAGACAGTACTGATGGCTAGGGACCTACTCAATATGGACATTGGTATATGTCAGAACTAGAGTTCAGAATGATGATTCTCAAGGTGCTGGTTGGCCTCAAAAAAGGCATGGAAAAATAAAATCCCTTTCAAAAAAAATAAAAGAACTGAAATCTAACCAAGTTGAAATTTAAAAAGCTACTAATGAGGTACAATAAAAAATGGAGGCTCCTGGGGTGCCTGGGTGGCTCAGTGGGTTACAGCCTCTGCCTTCAGCTCAGGTCATGATCCCTGGGTCCTAGGATCGAACCCCACATTGGGCTCTCTGCTCAACAGGGGGCCTGCTTCCTCCTCTCTCTCTGTCTCCCTCTCTGTCTACTTGTGATCTCTGTCTGTCAAATAAATAAATAAAATCTTTTTAAAAATGGAGGCTCTTACTGCTAGGATAAATGAGGCAGAAGAATTAGTGATATAGAAGACCAAATGACAGAGAATAAAGCTGAGCAAAAGAGGCACCTGGGTGGCTTAGTGGGTTAAGCCTCTGCCTTCAGCTCAGGTCATGCTCTCAGGGTCCTGGGATCAAGCCCCGCATGGGACTCTCTGCTCAGCAGGGAGTCTGCTTCTTCCTGCCTCTCTGCCTACTTGTGATCCCAGTCAAATAAATAAATAAAATCTAAAAAAAAAGAGAGAGAGAGAGAGACAAACAACTAATGGACCACGAGGGGAGAATTCAAGAGATAAGTGATACCATAAGATGAAACAATATTGGAATAACTGGGATTCCAGAAGAAGAAGAAGGGGGGGGGCAGAAGATATATAGGAGTGAATTATAGTAGAGAATTTCCCAAATACGGCAAAGGGAACAAGCATCAAAATCCAGGAGGCACAAAGAATTCCCCTCAAAATCAATAAAAATAGGTCCACAGCCCATCATCTAATAGTAAAACTTACAAGTCTTAGTGACAAAGAGAAAATCCTGAAAGCAGCATGGGACAAGAAGTCTGTAACATACAATGGTAGAAATATTAGATTGGCAGCAGACTTATTCACAGATAAGTGGCAGGCCAGGAAGAACTGGTATGATATATTCAGAGCACTAAACGAGAAAAATATGCAGCCAAGAATACTATATCCAGCTAGGTTATCATTGAAAATAGATGGCTATCATTGGAAAAATAAAAAGCGTCCAGGACAAACAAAAATTAAAAGAATTTGCAAACACCGAACCAGCCCTACAGGAAATATTGAAAGGGGTCCTTTAAGCAAAGAGAGAGCCTAAAAGTAGTAGACCAGAAAGGAATAGAGACAATATACAGTAACAATCACCTTACAGGCAATCAATGGCATCTAAATTCATATCTTTCAATAGTTACCCTGAATGTAAATGGGCTAAATGCCCCCAATCAAAAGACACAGGGTATCAGAATGGATTTTTTAAAAAATCAAAATGCTGCCCACAAGAAACTCATTTTAGACCTAAAGACCCCTCCAGATTTAAAGTGAACGGGTGGAAAATAGTTTATCATGCTAATGGACATCAAAAGAAAGCTGGGGTGGCAATCCCTATAACAGATAAATTAGACTTTAAGCCAAAGACTATAATAAGAGATGAGGAAGGACATTATATCATGCTTAAAGGGTCTGTCCAACAAGAAGATCTAACAATTTTAAATATCTGACATGCCCCTAACAGGGGAGCAGCCAAATATATAAACCAATTTTAATAACAAAAGCAAAGAAACACATCAACAATAATACAATAACAATAGGGGACTTTAACACCCCCTCAGTGAAATGGACAGATCATCCAAGCAAAAGATCAATAAGGAAATAAAGGCCTTAAATGACACACTGGACCATATGGACATCACAGACCACAATGCTCTGAAGCTAGAAAAAGGAATGTTGGAAAGAACTCAAATACATGGAGACTAAAAAGCATCCTACTAAAGAATGAATGGGTCAACCAGGAAATTAAAGAAGAATTGAAAAAATTCATGGAAACAAATGATGATGAAAACACAACGGTTCAAAATCTGTGGGAAACAGTAAAGGCAATCCTGAAAGCAAAGTATGTAGTGATATAAGCCTTTCTCACAAAACAAGAAAGGTCTCAAGTACACAACCTAACCCTACAGCTAAAGGAGCTGGAGAAAGAACAGCAAAGAAAGCCTAAACCCAGCAGGAGAAGAAAAATAATAAAGATCAAAGCAGCAATCAATGAAATAGAAACCAAAAGAACAGTAAAACAAATCAATGAAACTAGGAGCTGGTTCATTGAAAGAATGAATAAAATTGATGAACTCCTGCCCAGACTTATCAAAAAGAAAAGAGAAAGGACTCAAATAAATAAAACCATGAATGAAAGAGGAGAGATCACAACAAAAACCAAAGAAATACAATTATAAGAACACACACGAGCAACTATACACCTGCCAATTTGACAATCTGGAAGAAATGGATGCATTCCTAAAGATGTATAAACTACCAAAACTGAAACAGGAAGAAATAGAAAAACTGAACAGACCCATAACCAGCAAGGAGGTTGAAGCAGTCATCAAAAATCTTCCAACAAACAAGAGCCCAGGGCCAGATGGCTTCCCAGGGGAATTCTACCAAACATTTAAAGAAGAATTAATATCTCTTCTCCTGAAACTGTTCAAAAAAAGGGGGGGGAGTTCCAAACTCATTTTGAGACCAGCATTACCTTGAGGCCAAAACCAGACAAAGACCCCACCAAAAAGGAGAATTACAGACCAATATCCTTGATGAACATGGATGCAAAAATTCTCACCAAAACCTAACAATAGGATCCAATAGGATCCAACAGTACATTAAAATGATTATTTGCTATGACCAAGTAGGATTTATTCCTGGGCTGTAAGGTTAGTTCAACATCTGCAAATCAATCAATGTGATAAACCACATTAATAAAGGAAAAAACAAGAACCATTTGATAATCTCAATAGATGATGAAAAAAGCATTTGACAAAGTAAAGCATCCTTTCTTGATCAAAACTCTCCAAAGTGTATGGATAGAAGTTACATACCTCAATATCATCAAAGCCATCTATGAAGAACCCACAGCCAATATAATGCTCAATAGGAAAAAACTGAGAGCTTTTCCCCTAAGGTCAGGAACATGGCAGGGACAGCTATTCAAAATAGTGCTAACTGCAGCAGTCATACAGCAAAAAGAAATTAAAGGCATCCAAGTAGGCAAAGAAGAATTCAAACTCTCATTCTTTGCAGATGATATGATACTTTATGTGGAAAGCCCAAAAGATTCCACTCCAAAACACAGGAATTCAGAAATGTGTCACAATATAAAATCAATGCACAGAAATCAGTTGCATTTCTATACAACAACAGCAAGACAGAAGAAAGAGAAATTAAGGACTCGATCCCATTTATAATTGCATCCAAAACCCTAAGATACCTAGGAATAAACCTAACCAAAGAGGCAAAGAAACTGCACTCAGAAAACTATAAAGTATTCATGAAAGAAATTGAGGATGACACAAACAAATGGGAAAACGTTCCATGCTCATGGATTGGAAGAACAAATATTTAAAGCAATACACATTTAATGCAATCCCTATCAAAATGCCATCCATTCTTTTTCCGAAGAAATAGAACAAATAATCCTAAAATATATATGGAGCCAGAAAATACCCCAAATATCCAGAGGAATGTTGAAAAAGAAAGCCAAAGTTGGTGGCTTCACAATTCCAGACTTTAAGCTCTATTACAAAGCTGTCATCATCAAGACAGTATGGTACTGGTACAAAAGTAGACATAGATCAGTGGAACAGAATAGAGAGCCCACAAATGGACCCTCAACTCTATGGTCAACTAATCTTCGACAAAGTAGGAAAAAATGTCCAATGGAAAAAAGACAGTCTCTTCAAATGATGTTGGAAAAATTGGGCCATTCCCTAACACCACACTCAAATACAAACTTGAAATGGATGAAAGACCTCAATGTGAGATAGAAACCCATCAAAATCCTTGAGGAGAACCCAGACAGCAACCTCTTTGACCTCAGCTTCAGCAACTTCTTCCTAGAAACATCCCCAAAGGCAAGGGAAGCAAGGGCAAAAATGAACTATTGGGACTTCATCAAAATCAAAAGCTTTTGCACAGCAAAGGAAACAGTCAACAAAACCAAAACACAACTGACAGAATGGAAGAAGATATCTGTAAATGACATATTAGATAAAGGGCTAGTATCCAAAATCTATAAAGAACTTATTAAACTCAACACCCAAAAAACCCCAAATAATCCAATCCAGAAATGGAAAGAAGACATGAACAGACATTTCTGCAAAGAAGACATCCAGATGGCCAATAGACACATGAAAAAGTGCTCCACATCAGTTGGCATCAGGGAAATACAAATCAAAATTACAATGAGATACCACCTCATACCACTGACAATGGCTAAAATTAACAAGTAAAATTAACAAGAATCACAGACGTTGGCAAGGATACAGAGAAAGGGGAACCCTCCTACACTGTTGGTGGGAATGCAAGCTGGTGCAGCCACTCTGGAAAACAGATGGAGGTTCCTCCAAAAGTTGAAAATAGACCTACCTTATGACCCAACAATTACACTACTGGGTATTTACCCTAAAGATACAAATGTAGGGATTTGAAGGGGCATGTGTACCTGAATGTTTATAGCAGCAATGACCACAATAGTAAACTATGGAAAGAACTGAGATATCCATCAATAGATGAATGGATAAAGAATATGTGGTGTATATATATATACACAATGGAATACTATGCAGCCATCATAAGAAATGAAATCTTGTCATTTGCAATGACGTGGATGGAACTAGAGAGTATTACGCTGAGCAAAATAAGTCAATCAGGGAAAGACAATTATCAAATGATCTCTCTGATATGAGGAATTTGAGAGGCAGAGTGGAGTGTTGTGGAGGGTAAGGAAGGAAAAAAATGAAACAAGATGGGATAGGGAAGGAGACAACCCACAAGAGACTCTTAATCTGACAAAACAAACTGAGGGTTGCTGCAAGGAACGGAGGTAGAGAGAGGGTGGTTAGGTTGTGGACATTGCAGAGGGTATGTGCTATGGTGAATGCTGTGAGATGTTTAATTCTGATGATTCATAGACCTATACCCCTGGGGCAAATAATACATTATATTTTAATAAAAATATTTTTTTAAAAAATAGAAAAAAGGGGATAAGACACCAAAATAAAATGTAAAATTATAGTATAAATTCAACAAAGTGAAATAAGAAATTTTTGAGAGGCAGTATTAAAAGAAATAATAAAAATTTTCTAGAACTTTTGAAAAATATTAATCCTCACATTAAGGAAGCTTAAGTTATTCTCTCCAT
Source organism: Mustela putorius furo (assembly GCF_011764305.1). Lineage (NCBI taxonomy): Eukaryota > Metazoa > Chordata > Mammalia > Carnivora > Mustelidae > Mustela > Mustela putorius. Next base: position 12,677,174 of record NW_025422045.1, read on the forward strand.
AAATATATAGATAGGGAGATACATGTATCTCTCTCTCACTCTCTCTATATACATATGTGCGTGCGCATGCACACACACACACAGGTAAATTCCTTACATGTGTACATTATAGTAAAAAGAGGAAAAAATTGAAGCAAAGAATAATAAAGCAGAGATAAAGGGTAGTAATTCTAAACATGACATGATAAAAATTTAGATCAATGTGAGGATTCATATTTACAATACAGACCAGACCCTAGAGAACATTTCCCATGTGCTCAGTGACAACAGTTTAGGTGTTCATATGCCACTAAGGTATCATTCAAGACTAAGGAAAAAAAGAACATTTCCAGACAAAAGAATGCACAAGATGCTACTACTGGTAGACTATGGTAAAAAAATATTACACATGGTTTACAATAAGACAAAACTAAGCCTAGAATGAAAACAAGAGATTTAAGAAAAAAATGGTGACAGAACAAGTAATACATTTTTTTAAATTAAAATTAAATTTAACTTAATTGAAAATTACTGTGCTATTTCTAAATAGGCAGTAGCTTCAAAATAATTAAGTTCATTAAAAACTAGAAAATAAAAATTGCAAAGAGGAATGGATAAAATAGAAACACAGATACTTGTTGAAGAGGGGTCTGAGCACATATATTGACCTATGTCCATCTTCAGACCCATTTAAAAATAAGGTTCATTAAATGTACATGTCACAGCCAAGAAATCAGGGATGTATGAGTAAGCTGGGGATGGAGAGCACAGTGGGTAACAGAATTAAATCTATTTATGGGATAAAAAGAGATGATGGACATTTTTCTACTGATGAAGCAGAGGAGGAAGTGGCAGGCAGGTAATCTGGAAAGGCTCCTGTATCCAGCTCTGGAAAAAAGCAGGACAGACAGAAAGCTTGGGGTGGGGAGGAGCAGGGATTGAGTGGTTTATAGGGGGGGTGCCTGGGTGGCTCAGTAGGTTAAAGCCTCTACCTTTGGCTCGGGCCATGATCCCAGGGTCTTGGGATGGAACCCCAGCCACACATCGGGCTCTCTGCTCAGCAGGGAGCCTGCTTCCCTTCCTCTCTCTACCAGCCTCTCTGACTACTTATGATCTCTGTCTATCAAATAAAGAAAGAAAGAAAGAAATCTTAAAAAAAAAAAAGAGTGGTTTATAGGAAGTCCATATATGGAACAAGTGGAATAGGTGACAACCCTCCACTCACACTCTTGGTCCTGTATCTGGCCATTTTAGATTACAGAGAGGACAGAGATTAAGTGGCACAGACTTTACCCAGGTCAGTGGAGAGCTACACACATCAACAGAAATTTATCACAATTCCTGAAAGAATTAGAGATCCTATGGTGGATGCTGGTTCCAGAATCTAAATTATCTTCTTAATGCCACATGCATGATGCAAATCAGCAGCAGACTAAGAAATGACCAAGAAGAACTAATAACATGAAAGGAATGAAAACAATCAGATTTGCAGGCTTCAAAAGAAAATTTAAACATTTCAAATTCATATTTTCAGAATGACTCAAAAATGTACTGGTTACATAAAGCCAGAATATTATACAAAATGAACTACAAAAAAAGTAGGATGGGGTGGGGAAGAAAGTTTTAAAATTGTACACTCATTATGTAAATTGAAATTTTTAGAACAACTGGAGAAAGTGGTTGGGTTATGGACATTGGGGAGGGTGTGTGATATAGTGAGTGCTGTAAAGTGTGTAAGTCTAACAGTTCACAAACCTGTACCCCCGGGGTATATAGTACATTATATGTTAATAAAAATAATTAATAATAAAAAATTTTTTAAATTTTAACATTAAAAATGCAAAAAAAGAAGGAAATTCTATTCAGAGCTTAAAAAAGACTAAAAGAGATTGATTTTGAGAGAAAAGTAGCCTAATGTAGCATTCCAATAGTGTCCATATATGAATGACATGAATTTGAGCTACAGAAAAGAGGGGGGAAAAATGGAGAAGGAGAAATACCTACAGCAGGAAGAGAAGTCATTTGTAAAAGCTGAGGGGAAATAAAACCCCATGAATTTCACAATAAAAGGGACTTCTCAGTGCCCTTGAGAATAGGTGGAAAATATAACTAAATAAATCTTCTCCTTGATACACCAAGACAGCATGGTACTGGCATAAAAACAGACACATAGACCAGTGGAACAGAGTAGAGAGCCCAGATATGGACCCTCAACTCTATGGTCAAATAATCTTTGACAAAACAGGAAAGAATATACAGTGGGAGCATTGGGTGTGGTGCAAAAATAATGAATACTGTTGTGCTGAAAATAAATAAAAATAAATTTTAAAAAATATACAGTGGAAAAAAGACAGTCTCTTCAATAAATGGTGCTGGGAAAACTGGACAGCTATATGCAGAAGAATGAAACATGACCATTCTCTTACACCATACACAAAGATAAACTCAAAATGGATAAAAGACCTCAACATGAGACAGGAATCCATCAGAATCCTAGAGGAGAACATAGGCAGTAATCTCTTCGATATCAACCACAGCAACTTCTTTCAAGATATGTCTCCAAAGGCAAAGGAAACAAAAGTGAAGATGAACTTTTGGGACTTCATCAAGATCAAAAGCTTCTGCACAGCAAAGGAAACAGTCAATAAAACAAAGAGGAAACCCACGGAATGGGAGAAGATATTTGCAAATGACAGTACAGACAAAAGGTTGATATCCAGGATCTATAAAGAACTCCTGAAACCCCACACACACAAAACAGACAATCATATAAAAAAAATGGGCAGAAGATATGAACACACACTTCTCCAAGACATACAAATGGCTAACAGACACATGGAAAAATGTTCATCATTACTAGCCATCAGGGAGATTCAAATTAAAATCACATTGAGGAGGGTATGTGCTTTGGTGAGTGCTGTGAAGTGTGTAAACCTGGTGATTCACAGACCTGTACCCCTGGGGATAAAAATATATGTTTATAAAAAATAAAATTTTTTTTAAAATAAATAAATAAATAATCACATTGAGAGGGGCGCCTGGGTAGCTCAGTGGGTTAAAGCCTCTGCCTTTGGCTCCCGTCATCATCCCAGAGTCCTGGGATGGAGCCCCACATCAGGCTCTCTGCTCAGCGGGGGGCCTGCTTCCTTCTCTCTCTCTCTTTGCCTGCCTCTCTGCCTACTTGTGATCTCTGTCAAATAAATAAATTAAATCTTTAAAAAAAATAAAAAATAAAATCACATTGAGATACCACTTTATACCAGTTAGAATGGCCAAAATTAGCAAGACAGGAAACAACATGTGTTGGAGAGGATGTGGGGAAAGGGGAACCCTCTTACACTGTTGGTGGGAATGTAAGATGGGGCAGCCACTTTGGAAAACAGTGTGGAGATACATAACTTTGAAATGCAGAGCATGAAATTTCCAGAGAATTGCATCAGATTTTCATCAGAGTGGAATCTACAAATAAAATTGTGGTGTATCTTTAATATTTTGATTGTAAAATATGATTTGGAACCTAAAATTCTCTGTCTACGAAGACCACCAGACAGAAATTTTATCTCCTGTTTTCTCTCCTCCTGTGTCTGCCATGCTCTGTGTATCTTCCTGCCTGCCTGCCTCTTTTCCTATCTTCATTTCTTTTTAAGGATGTTTTCTGGACATATTAATAAAAGAAATATAAGTTAAAGGGAAAATAAAGGAAGGCTATACCCACAATAGTGAAGTTCACCTAGAGTTCCAGCAAAACGAAAAAGGTAACTTGGTATGTGCACTAAGAAGACCTTGAAATACAACATTAAAGTAAGAACATAAGTTGAGTGAAATCTAAAGGAAAAATAGGGGGCACTTGGGTGCCTCAGTGGGTTAAAGCCTCTGCCTTCAGCTCAGGTCATGATCCCAGGGTTCTGGGATCGAGTCCCGCATCAAGCTTTCTGCTCAGCAGATAGTCTGCTTCCTTTCCTGCCTCTCTGCCTACCTGTTATCTCTGTCTGTCAAATAAATAAATACAATTTTAAAAAATAAAATAAAATAAAATAGAGGAAAAATAGTCTTGAAAAGGAACTGATTAGATACCAAAAAATATGTATGGAATAAATAGTCCACGCTAAAGAAAGCTTACATTAAAAAAAGAAGAAGAAAAGAAAGCTCACATTACTTCAGTCAATAAGGACAGCATAAAAGTGAAATAGAAATTCTGGAAAAATACAAACAAGACAAACCTGATTTGAATATAAAATAACTGTAACAAATCACCCTTTTGAGTCCTTGATGATGAGTAAGAAGACAGAATCCATTCCAACAAGATGTGAGTTCCATTCTTGAGCAGCTCAGAGCTAGGACACTGACCCACAGAAAAACAAGTTTGGCATCAATATACTAATAGTAGCATGGTTCTAAGTCATAGAATTTTAACATTTATTGTTTTTCATATTGGCTGAAACCTTTAATATTCAGCAGTGTAAATTTTAATCAATCTAGACAATATGAGAGCAAAGATTTTAACTGCCAGAAAAGGATTGATGGGAAGGAGAAAGAACTGTAGACAGAGGAAATTTTTTCATCTGAGAGGCAAATCAAGAGGCAGCATGTAAACCAGTTAGGTCAAAAAATAGAAGTTACAATATATCTTTTAAATATCACAGAAATAAAAAAAATTAAAATGATACTAGTAGGGACAGGATGGTGAATTTGATCTGCTCTCTTAGCCATCCTAGCAGCAATTCATGAGAAAATTTCTTACGATAAACAAAGAACACAGACCATGTTATTCAGTGATAAGGAGGTAACAGTCAGATTCATGAGAAGTAATCATGTACTGGACTACGACTCCGGCTTTCATTTATGATCCCTCATTTTTGTGTATGTCATTCATATACCCATTGTATATTAAATATGAAAAGACAAATCAATGCACTGTATACATGTCTGGTTTTGAAATTTTAATTATGAAATTAATAACTTATTACAGATATACATCAAATATAGGTGAAATTGATTTTTATGGGCCATAAAGTGATACTTTTCCTATGTTAATTTAAAATAAATCTAACATCATTTTCAGTAGTAACCTTTACTCACTTTCAATTTACTCACATGTTCTGCCTGTAATCAAATTTAACAATTTTCATATAAATATTATAGTATTCACTTCTTTTTACACTTAGTTGATCTCAACTTGTCAGTGGGTACTTAGCAAAACTTAGTCCACATTGCAGTGACATTATATAAAATACTGTCTTAAGTGTAATAGACAAGGGCTAAATGATTTTATCTAAATAAATCAATTACAGAGCAACTGATATCAAATTAACTAGTAAGTTCATCATTGGCTTTACTTCAGCCAGTATTTATAAAGAATTAACCAAGGATAATTTTCTTGAATATATCTGCCAATCAATAAACTCACCAAATGCATTATAACATTATTCTTATTTCACATCAAAAATTATGAACATGTTTAGTGTTTTTAATCAATATTCATCTACTTTCTAATAAGGGCTAGTGTGGTTTTAAAATGGAAGAAGGCAAAGAATTGACAAGACATTTTATAATCAGAAACAATTACATGGAAAATACCCAAGTAGTAGGTTTCATGGGTGTGCAACTCAGGCATCACACAGGGCCCCAAGCTGAGGAGAACCTCACACTTGGCTTCATGCTCTGCTATGCTTGTCTTGTAAATGTTAGTTATTTAACACAAGGCCCTACATTTTCATTTTCTATTGGGTCCTGTAAATTATGCAGTTGGGCTTTCAACAAATGGTGTGCTTAGAGAAAGAACACAAGTACTCCTTTCTGGAAGAAAAATCTGAATTACTCTATTCTTATCCTCCTAAAGTCTTGACTTTTTCTCTTAAATTTTTTTTTCCTACAGTTTTTACTTCTTGGGTCCCTAGAAACCAAAAGCAAAATTAATATTAATAATGACTGAGTTTAATACTTAAAATACAAAGTTTAGAAAAGGGAAGGTTATATAAAGGTGCATTTTTTTCTAGAGTTTTAAATATTTTTTCTCTTTTATTTTAATAAGTCTTTATTTAACATTTTCTTTAGCCCAGATATGGGTGTAAGGTCTAGAAGACATGCAGATACAAATAGTTTCCTCTGATGTTAAAAATGGAGATTTTTTGTGTGTCTGTGTCATGTTTTAGCTCGGTTAAAAAAGACTTTTGAAAACCAATTTAAAATTTAAACTTAGATTTATTATGTCATACCTCTGGCCATGTAGGCTTTAGAAATAATGTATTAAAATTAATTCGCTATATTATTCCTTTGTTCTTAGGAAAGAAGAATCTTAGCTTATCCAGACTTTAATTATTATCTAGACTATAATTATTTTTCTAAACTAATATAGTCCTAGTGTCCAAAGGCCAGGGTGTGTACAAGAGGTAATTGCTATCTCCCCCAATGGGTAGGAGAGAGAAAATTATCCACCTGTGACTTCAGACTTTCAAGGATCTTGGTTAAAAAAAAAAAAGGAGGAGATTAGTTATTCAAGAGTAATTGATTATTTGATCATGGTATCCACTGAAAAATTACCAACACCAAAGCTCACACTTTAATTACATTCAGTAATTGGGATTTGAGGACTTTAAGGTTACCTCATCTACATTTCTCTGAAGATCAGAACTCTGATTACTGTTGAAACACATAGAGGGAACAAAAGTTCCAGACACGGTGGTCTGTGCTAAATATGGGCTATCTTATTTTACCGAAGAGTAAGGTTTTTTTCCCTAAAATTGGACAGCTACAAATAGAAGAAGGAAACTCGACCAATCTCTTCCACCATACACAAAGATAAACTCGAAATGGATTAAAAAAACTCAACATGAGGCAGGAATTTATCAAAATTTGAGAGGCAAATATAGTCAGTAACCTCTTCAACAACAGCCACAGCAACTTCTTTCAAGATGCGTCTCCAAAGGCAAAGGAAACAAAAGCAAAAAATGAACTTTGGGGACTTCACCAAGATCAAAAGTTTCTGCACAGCAAAGGAAACAGTCAACAAAACAAAGAGGCAATCCATGGAATAGGAGAAGATATTCCCAAATGACACTATAGACAAAGGGCTGATATCTAAGATCTAGAAAGAACTCCTCAAACTCAACACTCAAAAAACAGATAATCACGTCAAAAAATGGGCAGATGACATGAACAGACACTTCTCCAAAGAAGACAAAAATGGCTCACAGACACGTGAAAAAATGTTCATCACTAGCCATCAGGGAGATTCAAATCAAAACCACACTGAGCTACCACCTTACACCAGTTAGAATGGCCAAAATTAACAAGACAGCAAGTAAACAAGTGTTGGAGAAGATGTGGAGAAAGGGGAACCCTCCTACACTGTTGGTGGGAATACAAGTTGGTTCAGCCACTTTGGAAAACAGTATGGAGATTCCTTAAGAAATCAAAAATAGAGGGGCTCCTGTGTGACTCAGTGGGTTAAAGCCTCTGCCTTCAGCTCAGGTCATGATCCCAGGGTTCTGGGATCAAGCCCCACATCGGGCTCTCTCCTCTGCAGGGAGCCTGCTTCCTCCTCTCTCTCTCTGCCTGACTCTCTGCGTACTTGTGATCTCTGTCTGTCAAGTAAGTAAATAAAAAATCTTAAAAGAAAAGAAAAGAATCGCATCTTGTTTTGTGAGGAAATTCAGTATCTTTTTTTAATTAAAAGGGAAACTACATTTGCTCCCATTTATTTTTCTGCCAAACATTTTTGGCTTTATTTCTGCAATAATATTTTATAATTAGAGGTTTTATGTTTTAATTTAATGCTTCTTTATAAGCTACAATCTCATTTTAACTAAAACGTGTGTTTTGAAAGGTTTGTATTTTTATTCTAGTTACTACCTTTGTACTTCTAACTCATGAATGCCCTTAGTTGCCAGTTTCCATATTCAAAGTTTGAATACCTGGTTTTTCAGGGTTTTTTTTAATCTTTAATTTTCAATTTTTATTTTTTTAAACATATATTTTTATCCCCAGGGGTACAGGTCTGTGAATCACCAGGTTTACACACTTCACAGCACTCACCAAATCACATACCCTCCCCAATGTCCATAATCCCACCCCCTTCTCCCAAACCCCCTCCCCCCGGCAACCCTCAGTTTGTTTTGTGAGATTAAGAGTCACTTATGGTTTGTCTCCCTCCCAATCCCATCTTGTTTCATTGATTCTTCTCCTACCCACTTAAGCCCGCATGTTGCATCACCACTTCCTCATATCAGGGAGATCATATGATAGTTGTCTTTCTCTGCTTAACTTATTTCACTAAGCATGATATGCTCTAGTTCCTTCCACGTTGTCGCAAATGGCAAGATTTCATTTCTTTTGATGGCTGCATAGTATTCCATTGTGTATATATACCACATCTTCTTGATCCATTCATCTGTTGATGGACATCTAGGTTCTTTCCATAGTTTGACTATTGTGGACATTGCTGCTATAAACATTCGGGTGCACGTGCCCCTTCGGATCACTACGTTTGTATCTTTAGGGTGAATACCCAGTAGTGCAATTGCTGGGTCATAGGGCAGTTCTATTTTCAACATTTTGAGGAATCTCCATGCTGTTTTCCAGAGTGGTTGCACCAGCTTGCATTCCCACCAACAGTGTAGGAGGGTTCCCCTTTCTCCGCATCCTCGCCAACATATGTCATTTCCTGACTTGTTAATTTTAGCCATTCTGACTGCTGTGAGGTGATATCTCATTGTGGTTTTGATTTGTATTTCCCTGATGCCGAGTGATATGGAGCACTTTCTCATGTGTCTGTTGGCCATCTGGATGTCTTCTTTGCAGAAATGTCTGTTCATGTCCTTTGTCCATTTCTTGATTGGATTATTTGTTCTTTGGGTGTTGAGTTTGCTAAGTTCTGTATAGATTTTGGACACTAGTCCTTTATCTGATATGTCGTTTGCAAATATCTTCTTCCATTCTGTCAGTTGTCTTTTGGTTTTGTTAACTGTTTCCTTTGCTGTGCAAAAGTTTTTGATTTTGATGAAGTCCCAATAGTTCATTTTTGCCCTTGCTTCCCTTGTCTTTGGCAATGTTCCTAGGAAGATGTTGCTGCGGCTGAGGTCGAAGAGGTTGCTGCCTGTGTTCTCCTCAAGGATTTTGATGGAGTCCTTTCTCACATTGAGGTCCTTCATCCATTTTGAGTCTATTTTCGTGTGTGGTATAAAGAAATGGTCCAATTTCATTTTTCTGCATGTGGCTGTCCAATTTTCCCAGCACCATTTATTGAAGAGGCTGTCTTTTTTCCATTGGAAATTCTTTCTTGCTTTGTTGAAGATTAGTTGACCATAGAGCTGAGTCTCTATTTCTGGGCTTTCTATTCTGTTCCATTGATCTATGTGTCTGTTTTTGTGTCAGTACCATGCTGTCTTTATGATGACAGCTTTGTAATAGAGCTTGAAGTTCGGAATTGTGATGCCACCAACTTTGGCTTTCTTTTTCAATATTCCTTTGGCTATTTGAGGTCTTTTCTGGTTCAAATGGTTTGTCAGTTTTTAATGGGATTCTTTATTTCCTACCTTTGGCCTATATATGTGTCAAGGACTAATATAATATTATACATCAATTAAAAAAAATCAATGAACTCATCCAAATTCCTTCTATCTCCTTTTCCCCCCATTAAAAAAGTTGTACTGTGTCACCATCTATGGATTTTGTACATTAGTAGTCCATCCTCATCTCCATTTTTGAGAATTAAATTTAAATTGCATACATTAAAATGTTCAGTATCTTTTAAAGCTTCCCAAGGCATCTCTTGTTGTAATGGAGCTCATTCTAGTTTCCCCAAGAAGGTCTCATTAGTAAAGAGTTCCCTAAATGCATCTATGTTTAAAACTTTTTCTGTAACTTTTTCATTTAGGTAATGTTTAACTAGATATAAAATACTTGGTTCACACTTTCTTTTAATGATATTTTGTGGATCCTGCTCCATTATGGTCTTGTTCCGAATGTTGCATTTCAAAAATTAAATGTCAGTCTAATTCCTTTTTGCCCTGTATGTTATTTGATCTTTTTTGCTAAGGAACTCAATTATTTTTTTCATCTCTCTCTTCAAAGTTTAATAGTTTTACTAGGATACTTCTAAGTCCTAATCATTTTGAGATAATTTTTTCCTGTTTGCCTTCTAATTTGTAAACTCAGATCTTCATTTATTTTCAAAAGGATACTTGATATTCTAGCTTAATATCTTAGTTATATTCCATTATTTTCCCCCCAAGAGTTACCTCTCTTTTTCCTTTTTTTTTTTTTTTTTTTTTTTTTTGTCTCAGATGCTCTGTGTCTCAAAGACAGCCATTTCATATTGTAAGAACCTAAGTTATTTCTGTGAAAATCATGCTGTGGTAATTCTGAAAGCTTTATTTTAAAAAGTATTTTCACTATACTTGTCATACTTTTACTGGCAGTTGTTTTAGGTTATTTTTAGATTTTTTTTTTTTTTAGATCTATCACTAGCTCCTCTGTTCTCTCCTCACAGCACTTCCTCCTCCACCCCTTTCTCCCTTTCATCCTTTCCTTTTTTCCTCCTCTTCTCTCTCTTCCTCTTTGCTCTTCTCAACACAAAACCTTGCAGCAGGATTAATATATAGTGTACACCAGAATCTAGCGACTTCTCTATTTTTCCTACTCTTAATTTTACAGTTTGGACATTCTCTGTTTTCAACTTGTGAAAGCTGAAGGCATGATTTTTAGTACATTCTCTTTTCTTTTTATTTTTCGTTTTAGGAAAAAATATTGGGAGATACAGACCTAGATAGCTACCATTGTATTATCCACCTGGAAACCTTTTAAATATATTTTGTGATACAAGAGCAAATCTATGTATAATTTCATTTTTTCTTCCTTCATACCAAAATGCAATCACCCTATGCATACTATGATGTATTCTCTTTAAAAGTCTACATGTGGGGCACCTGGGTGGCTCAGTGGGTTAGGCCACTGCCTTCGGCTCAGGTCATGATCTCAGGGTCCTGGGATCGAGTCCCGCATCGGGCTCTCTGCTCAGCAAGGAGCCTGCTTCCCTCTCTCTCTCTGACTGCCTCTCAGTCTACTTGTGATTTCTCTCTGTCAAATAAATAAATAAAATCTTAAAAAAAAAAAAGGTCTACATGTATCTTGAAAATCTTTCCATAGCAGTTTAGACCTATTTATCAGGTATAATGTATACGTTGCTAAAAATTTTTACACGGTGCTAAATGGAACAGTTGGGAGAAAAAACAGAATTAGGAACAGTTTGCTCAGTATCAGTGGAACTTACAGCTGGAATACCAACAACGATTCCTAAGGAAAAATACTAGCATAGATAAGCATGGGAGATTATCAAATAGTGGAGCACTGTAATAAATATATGACCTTACCTAAAAAAAATTGTGAAGATAGCTCGACAGAGGGGATGTAAGGAAGAGCTGAAGGTACTGATCTATGGGCAGATTAGGGAAGACCAACCAGTAGCACTTGTAAGTCAACACCTGTGGCAAAAATGAATGTGAAAGAGATTTGTGTCATTTATGTATAGCACCCTGTTGCTTTCAGGGGACACTTTCTGTTGCATGCAACTGCTGGTACCTGTTAGCACAAAATATTAAAATGCTGGGAAGATTCTTATATCAACATACATTCCATCTGAAAATGATATTCCTCTATTTACTAATCACATATGAACTTATTTGTATTTCATCAATAGATTGTATTTAGTTGCATTTCACTCCCCCTTACATACAACTGAAATCTTAAATAGAATTTCAAAAAAATATACCATGTCAGATATTTTCAACCTCATTTATAGAGGTGATGGATGTCATGAATTTCTAAGGTTCTTGTGTATACTCCAAATTATTCATTTGTTTGGATTTTTTATTTCCGACCCTGGATTCAGTTTTCTCATTCCATTAATGACATGCTTTCCATCTTCTTAAACTGCATGGTCATCATCTCCCCCCATTTTCTTTGGTTTTTTAGGTTTTTACTTTTTGGTTGAAGCCAGTGACATTTTTATTGATATAAACCACCTATTGATTGTGAAAATCTCCTTAAATAGTCCATGCGCAATTATTTTTTTAATTTACATAACTATCAATAAAAAGGAAAACACTCTCTTCCTTTTAAGGCCACTAGCTTATACACTCTACTGAAAAGAAACAATTTTAAACCACCAAGACAGAACTCTCAATGTAACATTTTGGCTAACAATGTGAGAGTGGAACAACCTAGATTTGAATTTTGGTTTTGGCCTTTACTAGGTGTGCAACTTTCAAAACATAGCTAAACTTCTTTGATCTTCAAATTTTATATGTATAGATTAGGCACATTAAATGTGTACAGAGAGCTTGACAAGACTTCATAAATGCTACATTTATAAATGCACTGCAGAGGATACATCCAATAATTTAGTTTATTTCCTCTTTTCAAACTTTATAGGATGTGTATTAGCATGACTCAACAGTTGGGTAGAAAATAACCCTAAGGAGATAAATGGGGCAAGTTTGACCCTAGCATGGGTCATTGCTCAAAAATGTACTCATTTTAATTTTTGCTGTGTAGAGTTTAAACTTTGGAGAAAAGGGGAACTATGTTCAAGCATGTCTACCATCTTGCAAAGAGTCAATTACAGCTGTCTTGAATGGTGATGAATGCCTTCTATTAGATAGTAAAAAGCAGAGTGTGAATATAACTTATGAATGTGACTCCACAATTTCATGGAAGAATTTTATAAACCTTTCTCATGTGCTTCTAAATAATATATATATATTATTATATATAATATATATATGACCTAGAATTGTACTGTTAATAATTATAGCCAATCACAAACCTAAAATCATATTTAGGAAATTGGAGACAATTGTGACAGTCAAGGATTTCTTGAGTCAGCAACACTCAGTCACTTCAATGGATTGTTTTTCTCTTGAGACTAATATAGATCTTAGTGATTTTGTTTAGTCATCCTTGTGGTTCAAGGTTTCTTCTTTATCAGCACACTTTCATGTGATCCTTGAACAAAGGAATAAGGATTACAGAATACTACCTACTTACTTTTCTAAAAAGATATTTCAACGAGATGCTGACTTTAGTCTTTTGGGTAAAGATTGAAATTTCCTACAACTTTATCATCAGTAGTAATGGACAAACTTCAAAAACCTTAAATAGGTCTTAAACTGCTTTCACATCACTATCCATCTGCCCAAAGGATCTTTTTTTTTTAATTTATTTAAACCTTATTTTTTTCATTGTTCCAAGATTCATTGTTTATGCATCACACCCAGTGCTCCATGCAATACGTGCCCTCCTTAATACCCACCATCAGGTTCACCCAACTCCCCACCACCCTCCCCTCCAAAACCCTCAGATTGTTTCTCAGAGTCCACAGTCTCTTGTGGTTCATCTCCCCCTCTGATTTCCACCAACTCCTTTCTCCTCTCCTTCTCCCAGTGTCCTCCATGTTATTCCTCATATTCCACAAGTAAGTGAGATCATATAATTGACTCTCTGCTTGACTAATTTCACTCAGCATAATCTCCTCCAGTCCCATCCATGTTGATAAAAAAGCTGGGTATTCATCCTTTCTGATAGAGGCATAATATTCCATTGTATATATGAACCATATCTTCTTTATCCATTCATCCACTGAAGGGCATCTTGGCTCTTTCCACAGTTTGGTGACTGTGGCCAATGCTGCTATGAACATTGGGATACAGATGGCCCTTCTTCTCACTTCATCTGTATCTTTGGGGTAAATACCCAGTAGTGCAATTGCTGGGTCATAGGGAAACTCTATTTTTAATTTCTTAAGGAATCTCTGCACTGTTTTCCAAAGTGGCTGCACCAACTTGCATTCCCACCAACAGTGGAGGAGGGTTCCCCTTTCTCCACATCTTCTCCAGCACTTGTTGTTTGTTTCCTGTCTTGTTAATTTTGGCCATTCTAACTGGTGTAAGGTGGTATAGCTCAATGTGGTTTTGATTTGAATCTCCCTGATGGTTAGTAATGATGAATATTTTTTCATGTGTCTGTTAGTAACTTGTATGTCTTCTTTGGAGAAGTGTCTGTTCATGTCATCTGCCCATTTTTTGATGTGATTATCTGTTTTTTGATTATTGAGTTTGAGGAGCTCTTTATAGATCTTGGATATCTGCCCTTTGCCTGTACTGTCATTTGCGAATATCTTCTCCCATTCCATGGGTTGCCTTTTTGTTTTGCTGACTGTTTCCTTTGCTGTGCAGAAGCTTTTGATCTTGGTGAAGTCCCAAAAGTTAATTTTTGCTTTTATTTCCTTTGCCTTTGGAGACATATCTTGAAAGAAATTGCTGTGGCTGTTGTTGAAGAGGTTACTGCCTATATTTGCCTCTAGAATTTTGATAGATTCCTGCCTCATGTTGAGGTCTTTTATCCATTTTGAATTTGTTTTTGTGTATGGTGTAAGAGAATGGTTGAGTTTCATTCTTCTATACATAGCTGTCTAATTTTCCCAGTACCATTTATTGAAGAGACTGTATTTTTTCCACCGGATATTTTTTCCAAAGGATCTTTATTTTTGAATATGGATTTTGCAAGTGAACTATTTCTCAGTGCCTTCTACAAAAAGTTTCTTTACACCCTAAGTGATAAAAGACCCTTACTTCAAAATGTTAAGCCTAAAGTCGTGAGCCTGTAAATTTTATTTATAATAAACTTCTTCTCAGAATGATTGGATTAGTTAGTTGTGTATGTTTGTCTTCATAAAATCCCAATATACATATTTGATAATGTAACTATTTTAATGTTAATAAAACCCTTATAAATTTAGCAATTTTTCTTAATGGCTAGCATTTTAGATTGATATAAAATATGTACCTTTTAAAATAGTTTAGTCAAATTTTATCCTTTTCCAGTATAATATACAAATATTATGCTGGCTTTCCTGCAAATATAGGTCTTTGGATTAGACACATATTTAATTCTATGTAAGACATACTTTCATATCTCATAAGTAGGTCAGGATTTGAGATACTTTTGAGATATGGATTGCTAATATAGGTAAGTCATTTGAATTCATCTTTCATTCGTTCAACATATGTTTTCTATGTGCTTCCTATATACCAGGCATGTTTTTAGGGTCTGTGGATACAGCAAAAGAAAATAAATGAAGAAACTTCTAACAGATGTGGAGCTTGCATCTTAGGAGTGGTGGGAGAAAAACAGTAAGTTATCACATATGCACATATAAACATGTGTGCACTTAAACAATCTCACACACACACACACACACATGCTGTAATGAAAAAACTGGAATAGATTAACAATGTAAAAGACAGGAAACTAACAAATACTTGCTGGGCCTTGGAAATTAAGTGCAGGGTTTTGGGGCAGCTCGCTCCCAGCACACGAAGGTGCTGACTCCCAGCTCCACTTCCTCCACAGGCATTTCTTCCACAAAGAACACCTCAGCTCCACCTGTCCTTCATCCACCCATCATATGAAAACAAGGACTGCAGCAGAGGTGAATTGTTTCCCCTGGGGCTGGCAAGGCCCTGTGGTGTGGGCAGGAGGCCTCAGATGCCGCTTGTGGGGCTCAGGAGCTGGGAGCAGCAATGCCCTAAAGAAAGGAGGGGAGCAGGCCCAGGTGAGCAGGGATCCAAATAAGGCAGCAGGGCTGGCCACAGAGTACTTCAGGAGAGCTGAGGACCACCGGCTAGCACAGTGCTGTTGGAGTCTGCAATCACCATCTGCTTCCCGGATTTAAACCCAGTTTGCAGAAGCCAGGATGGCATCCCTGGGACAACTAATGGAAGGTGTCTTTGAATTCTCTGTCTTAGAGCTAGGGAAATAGCACTGGTTCTGATGAACTAGTGCTTCTACCTCACTGCTGGGGAGAAATCTAGGTGCTGTTTTCTGGGGACCAAATCGAACAAAAGGAAGATAATCCAGATAGCCTGGTGTTCTCCCTGCAGTTCCTGCTGCTGTCCTATGATTTGTTATTTCCTTTGCAGAACTACTCTGAATGGCTCCTATCATCCTGGTGATTGCCGTTATCCAGGATACTGCCATTCTCTTCAACATCAGCATCATTTTCCTCCTCTTCTCAGCACATTTGTCTTCCAGGCTGGCCTGGGCAACTCTGTATTCCATAAATTCAAATGGACCGCCATCCTCACAGCTGTGTTCTTCACCCCCAGCATTTTGCTCTATGTCTGGGTCATGACTTAAAGCTGTAAAAATTCCCAATAGCTTTGTCAGGAGAGAGGGACTTCAAACTCTATATTTCAGAGACTAGCACGACAGTGGTACACTGTTATTCTGCAAACGGACAGCTGTGGGACTGGGTAATCCTCACTTCTACCAGGACTCTTTATGACTGCACACGTTCACCAAGGCCAAAGGTAACCAATCCCTGCCACATTGGTGGATGCCTTTCCTTCCTCATAGAGGCTACATTTGTGCCTCGGTGGGATGGGAGTTGGCCCTATGCACAGGAAACAGTTTAACTTATCTAGGACAGGCACAGGCCACTTGTGTTGAGCAGTTAAGAAGACGGATCCTCCCTCTTGCACAGTAAAGTGTTTCCCAGCATAGATTTCAGTACATAAATGTCCCTAGCCTCAGTTCTTCCCCCTTTCCTTCCTGCTCTCCACCCCATTCCTCACACAAGGCTGAAGCTTTATCCTTGGGAAGCTGTATTTTGCCTGGTACAAGAGGGGCTCCTGGTACCTGCTTTCTTTGCACTAAATGCTAGTTAACGACTGAAGGTTGCAAAGAGTGACATTTTAAGCTCCTGAATGATCACACTGAAGACATTTAGATTTTATACCCAACCCACTTTTTTTCATTTTTACACTTTTTTTAACTTTACTTTTTTTTTCTTTTCAGTGTTCCAGAATTCACTGTTTATGCATCACACCCAGTGCTCCATGCAATACGTGCCCTCCTTAATACCCACCACCAGGTTCACCCAACCCCCTCCCCAAGACCCTCAGTTTGTGTCTCAGAGTCCATAGTCTCTCATGGTTCGTCTCTCCCTCTGATTTCTACACTTTAAAAACAGGAAATAAATTGAATTCTTTTTCCATAAAAATAATTTGCTTATTTAAAAATCAGTATTAGAACCCTGAAGCCTAAGGGTTTATGCATAAACTAATGTTAGAGTCATCTGTATATAAGTCCCAACTTTTTTAAGTGGTTTTATTTTTGATTATGTTAACTTTTAGTGACTGTAAAATTATTAGAGTTCAGATGATAATAGACTAGATGTATATATTGATAGATATATACAAAAGTACATCCCCTGTTGAATTTAACAGGCCTATGTTTTATACATTTGTATAGAATTTTAGATTATTTTAAGAAGTATCAAAAGTATGTGTACACACATATGCACATGTGTCAACATATGCATGGACATGTGTGTGTTGTATGGACAGAAGTATGTTCTGCCCATACCCTAGTATATTCATCCTGTTTCTCAAAACAAAGCTTGGGGGGCGCCTGGGTGGCTCAGTGGGTTAAGCCACTGCCTTCAGCTCAGGTCATGATCTCAGGGTCCTGGGATCGAGTCCCGCATCGGGCTCTCTGCTCAGCAGGGAGCCTGCTTCCTCCTCTCTCTCTCTGCCTACTTGTAATCTCTCTCTGTCAAATAAATAAATAAAATCTTAAAAAAAAAAAAAAAAGCTTGGGTATAAATCTCAGCTCCTGATAGACACTTCTTCACAATCTTTTTTTTCTTATCAGTATAACATTTGTCTTGTGACTATGACCTTGGCACATTTATCAGATACTGTTTCTAACACAGTATACCATTCACCCATCAAGCACCTGTTAGATAAAACTAGATTAAAATAAATTAATCCATGGTTATTTGCATTATTTATTAATATATTACTATGTTGGGGGAACCTGGATAACAGAGTAATCATTTATTTAGAAAAACCATGCTTTTCTTCCTCACTGTTTTCAATAGTTAGTGTCTTTTTGATTTTTTAAAGCTGAATTTCTGTCTCATTTATAACAACTATGTTAATACATCATTTTATTAATAAATAATTTAAATTTTGCTTTATTCACTCACTTCCTTTTCATCTTACATTCTTTTCTCCTCATCTTTGTTCTTTCCTTATGAATTTTTGTTTGAATTTCATGAATTTCTGTTCTACCATGAACTTTAAAAAGTAACTTAAAAAATGAACTTAAGTTTTGATTTAAATTCCAGCTAGTTAATGTACAGTGTAATATTAGTTGCAGGTATACAATATAGTGATTTAACACTTCTGTAAGATACATGGGGATCATGAAAAGTGCCCTCCTTAATCCCCATCACCTATTTCACCCATCCCCACTCCTAACTATAGAGAAAAATGGATGGTTACGAGTCTGTCTCTTGGTCTCTCTATTTTTCTTTTGCTCACTTGACTTTTAAATTTTAAATTCTACACATGACTTTTCTTTTTCATATGGTATTTGTCTTATTCTAACTGGCTTATTTCATTTAGCATTTTTTATTCTAGCTCCACCCACATCACTGCAAATGGCAAGATTTTTTATTATTTAAAGGCTGAGTAATATCCCACTGTATATTACTCAGCCATAAAAATAATGAAATTACATACACACACACACACACACACACACACACCACCCTGTCATCCATTTATCAGTTGACAGACATTTGGACTGTTTCCATAATTTGACCATTGTAGATAATGCTCCACATAGCCCTTTGAATTGGTATTTTTGGATTCTTTGGGTAAATACTTAGCAGTAAAATTTTTAACTCTCTGACCAAACTCCATACAGTGTTGCAGAGTGGCTTCACCATTTTACACTCCCACCAACAATGCAAGAGGGTTTCCCTTTCCCCACATCCTTGCCAACATCCGTTGTTTCATCTGTTCTTGATTTTAGTCATTCTGACAGGTTTTTGATAGCTGATCGTAGTTCTGTATATCCCTAATGATCAGTGACATTGAGTATCTTTTCATGTGCCTGTTGACCATTTGAATGTCTTCTTTGGAAGAAGGGCTATTCGTGTCTTCCGCCCATTTTTTAATTAGATTGTTCTTTTGAGGGGGAAGCTTGAGTTTCTTAGTTTTTTTATATATTTTGGATACTAACCCTTTATCAAATATGTCACTTGCAAATATCTTCTCCTATTCTGTAATTTGCCTTTAGTTTGTTGTTTCCTTCACTGTGCAGAAGTTTTTATCTTGATGAAGTACTTGATAACAACATGCAAAATAATGAAAGTGGACCATTTTCTCATACGATTCATGAAAATTAATTCAAAATGGGTTGAAGACCTAAATGTGAGACACTGAAACTCTTGGTCCTTGCCCTCTGTGGCTGCAGGAAACAAAGAAGGCTGTGACTTTTATGCTGCTCTTGGGCTTGCTGATTACCCCTTAGGGGAGGGGAGTACTAATAAATTTAGCTTTTCTGTTTTGATTTTTTTTAAGTGACCCCAAATTTTAAAACAATACCATATGTTTTCCCAAGACCAGATGGCAAAGGAACCTCCTCAGCCTTCGAGGGAGAGCTAAGGAGGAGCCCCAGCCACACTGTTTCCAGAGTGCTCTGCAAAGCCAGAGTGAAGCTGCCCTCAGGCCTCAGCTCTAAGTATGATTCTCCCCCAGGAAGCTGGTTTAAGGCTGACTGTTTTGCATTTTCTTCTTTGTGTCAGGGACATCATCAGCCAGAATCTGCCAAGTGTAGAAGAGTAACGTGGGCTGTGAGGCTGCTTACTAGGGGCTTCAACTGTGCTCTGTTCTGAAATGCTGGTCTTTTTTTTTTTTTTTAAGATATTTATTTATTTATTTATTTATTTGATAGAGAGAGCACAAATGGGGGGAGAAGCAAGCAGAAGGAGAGGAAGAAGCAGGATCTCCCCTGAGCAGGAAGCCAGAGGCAGGACTCTACCCTAGGACTATAGGATCATGACCTGAGCAGAAGTCAGCCACTTAACCACTGAGCCACTCAGGTGCCCCTTTTCTGAGAAGATGGCCTTAAAGGGAATGTAACCTTTCAGAGGTCACTACAGTTGGTCAAGTTCATTCTAGAAGCTTGCTTTCCTTCTCTCAGAGTGTCAGAAGGAGTCCCATCATTGATGAAAGACAGCTTCATCATTCAAATTAAAGTGATGTATTCACAAAACAAGTATGCTGAATTTACCACATGAGATACAATGACATGCTAATGTGTTAAAAATAATGATCATATAATCTTTGTAACTGTGATGGATGAGAGATGAGTTTTTTAAAGGCCCAAAAATTCCTATGCAAACATAGTCATCAAAACTTGTTATGTACTCCTGCATCCAAGATTGTCTCTGGAACAAGTATGGAAAGAAACTCTCGGTTACACATTTTTGTAACCAAAAGAAATTGGGTCCAAGAAGACCCAAAAGGTGTATTTGCAGATGATCTCTTTCGGATGGTACCTATTCTCATTTTGTAGACTGACACTGTCGCCTCTGGTTTTATTTATTTTTTTTTTAAGATTTTATTTATTTACTTACTTATTTGACAGCCAGAGATTACAAGTAGGCAGAGAGGCAGTCAGAGAGAGTAGGAAGCAGGCTCCCTGCTGAGCAGAGAGCCCAACGTGGGGCTTGATTCCAGGACTCTGGGATCATAACCTGAGCCGAAGGCAGAGTATTTAACCCACTGAGCCACCCAGGTGTCCCTGTCCCCTCTGTTATTAATGCAAGGCTTAACATTTCTCCCCCTAGTTTTTATTGTTATATACATATTTTCTTGGGATTTTATTTTTAAAAGAAAAGTAAACAGTGTTTGTGGCAATACAAAGTTTATTCAGTAAAGAGTTTTATGTGCACCACCACCTAGTGGATAACATGGGAACTGATGGAACATCATTTCCCTTACATGGCCTCTCACACAGTCAGTAGTTTCTCAAGTTTTGAAGTCATTTCATGACATTTGCTTTTGTTCAAATTCTTCATCTTTATTCATTTTCCATAGAGATATGAAGGTTAACCAAAGGAAGTAGCTGTCTTCTTGGAAAGCTTTCTGGTTATTAAAGATGTTCTTTGGGGGCACCTGGGTGGCTCAGTGGGTTAAGCCACTGCCTTCGGCTCAGGTCATGATCCCAGGGTCCTGGGATCCAGCCCCACATCGGGCTCTGCTCAGCAGGGAGCCTGCTTCCCTCTCTCTCTCTGCCTGCCTCTCTGCCTGCTTGTGATCTCTGTCAAATGAATAAATAAAAAATCTTTAAAAAAAAATAAAAAAGATGTTCTTTGGGGTGCTGGATGGCTCAGTCGTTAAGCGTCTGTCTTCAGCTCAGGTCCTGGGATCGAGCCCTGCATGGGACTCCCCACTCAACGGGAAGCCTGTTTCTCCCTCTCCCACTCCCCCCTCTTGTATTCCCTCTCTCACTCTGTGTCAAATTAATAAATAAAATCTTTAAAAGAAAAAAAAAAGATGTTCTTTGTTCAGGTGAGTGGTTATTTAACACATAAAGTTCCATGCAGTGAATTATTTCTCCAAAGATGGTTGGCTTTATTCATTTCCTTTTTTTTTTAATAGTCTCCTTCTCAGGTCAGGGGAAATTCATTTCTTTTTTTCTTTTTTCTTTTTCTTTCTTTTTTTTTTTTTTAAACATATAACGTATTATTGGTTTCAGAGGTATAGGCCTGTGATTCATCAGTCTTATATAATACCCAGTGCCCATTACATCACTTGCCCTTCTTAAGGTCCATCACCTAGTTACCCCATTCTCCACCCCTCTGCCCTCCAGCAACCCTCAGTTTGTTTCCTAGGATTAAGAGCCTCTTATGGTTTGTCTCCTTTCTGGTTTCATCTTAATTATTGTTTCATCTCTTTCCCTATGAGCCTCTGTTTTGGAGGAAAACTCACTTCTTCCCCAATATTTTCTCTTTTTTTACTGGGAGTTTCCCTAATAATGATAGACAATTATTTAGGTCCAACAGAGAACTTTTATATAAATTTTCAACGCCCCAAAATTTCCAAATAAAATAAAGAATACCAATATGGCTATAAAATTAGGATAGAAAAATCAAACTTAAGAGAAAACAGATTCAGAGCACCTGTGTGGCTCAATGGATCAAGGTTCTGCCTTTGGCTTAGGTCATAATCTCAGGGTCCTGGGATCGAGCCCCATGTCAGTCTCTCTGCTCAACAGGGAGCCTGCTTCCCTCTCTCTCTCTGCCTGTCTCTCTGCCTACTTGTGATCTCTCTCTC
The DNA here is from genome assembly GCF_011764305.1 of Mustela putorius furo. Taxonomy (NCBI): domain Eukaryota; kingdom Metazoa; phylum Chordata; class Mammalia; order Carnivora; family Mustelidae; genus Mustela; species Mustela putorius. The sequence goes on from NW_025422045.1 coordinate 12,699,346, forward strand.
TGTGTGTGTTAAATACATAAATAAATAAAACCTTTTAAAAAAATTGTTTTAAATGGCACAGATTCATTAAATGGAAGGACTAATCTAGCTACTGTGATCATTTTTTTTTTAAAAAAATAGGCTCCATGTCCAGCATGGAGCCCAACATGGGTCTTGAACTCACAACCCTGAGATGAAGACCAAATCTGAGGGGCAATTGGATGGCTCAATCAGTTAAGTGTCCAACTCTTGATTTCAGCTCAGGTCATGGTATCAAGGTCATGAGACTGAGACCTTCCTTGGGCTCTTGCACTGGGTGTATTGAGTCTGCCTTCCCCCTCCACCCTTCTCTGTATTTTAGCCCCTCTGCTCAACAAAATTTTCTCTTCTCTCTCCAAGTGACAAAAAAAAAAAAAAAAGTCTCATATTTATGAATGGAGAAAAAGGAATTTAGATGTGGAAGGGAAGGAAAAAGAAAGGAGGAAGAGGGAGACGTTGTTGATTTCATGGGTAGTAGCCAGCCTGAATGCCTTGAAACAGACTGAAAAGACACTATGAGATGGTCTATATACATCTCATCCAAAAATGAACTTAAATATAATATGTTCAACAAGACAAAATGATAGCCTGTTTGAATTCTTCCTAATAGAACTTCAATTCTTTAGGGTAGTGATTAGAGGGGAAAAAATAATACCAAGGAAAGAATATGCTTATTGTTACAGGGAGGGGCACACGATGATGAAGTGAGAGATAACTGAAGGAAAAGAAGAAAGGGAAATAAGGATGAAGTCCTCAGCTTGCAAAAGGCAGCATACATGCAAAGTGACCTTATCTGTGAATTCTTCAGATCCTTCCAACAGCCTTTTATAAAGCCTGCTGAAAACTAATGACTCATTATAATTGAATTTTTTTCATGGAAAGTGCTGAAGACTCTGCCTAAAACCCAGGTTGACTGAGACACAACAAAACAGCATGAGGGAGGTTGGTAGAAATGGCAGAGTAAAGACCTCCAAAAAGTCATGCCTTAAAAGCAATGAGAACACTGACCAAAAAATAATTATCGAATTGAATTTTTTTGAACTCTGGAAATTAACCTAAGGCTTGCAACAATTGAAGAAGGATTTATTCAAGAAAACTGGCTGAGTTTGGGTAAGAACAGGGAACACCTCTATGGCCTCTTTAACTTGTCTTGTGCTCATCCCCTTCTCCCCAGCTATGCAATAGCCCTGAAAGCCAACAACCTCTGAACATGGTAAAAACAAAACAAAACAAACAAACAAAAACTGCCTAGAAGTCCTGGAGAAATGGAAACTGGTTTGGAACTCTCCAAAAATATATTCTCAGAGAACTGTCATTATCTGATGTGTCTCGCACATCCCTCAAACCTCCACTGCTACCATTTGCATTTATTTGACCTGACTCAGAGACCACTTGTTGCAAACAACCTTTTCCTCAGGGGCGTTTGTTGAAAACAATCAGCACCAATTATTTAATATTGCCACTGTCTGAGAAAACTAAAACAACGGAACACGGGAGAAGCTGACCAAAACACTTGAAGGGAAAAACTAAGAAATAAGATGTCCCTAGGGGGCCCTGAGAACTCCAACCTATTCCTGGGAATCTACAAGGCCACACAGAAGCATAGAGAGGCTGCATGCGTGCCAAGGGCCATTTGAAGTCCCATGAAGGATCTAAAAGGGCCCTATTCTTTCACCTAGGGCTGACCTGAAAGCAAGAAGGAAAGGCCAAGAAAGAGCTGTAAAGCCTAAATGTTGAAGGAGAGTGCCCGAACATGCACACAGAGCCCATTGGCAATGGGCAGGAGGCCTCCTGGTTCCAGGCATTTAAGAAATTTCTGTCCAGTCACGAGCTGACTATTAAGCTAATCAAACAGAAATGCCAGTTGCCACAAATGACAAAAAATACAGACATTACAGATTAGTTTTCAGGAAAGTGGACAAACGAACTCACAAGCACAAAGAACAGCAACAAAATCTGATTTCCAGTCTTGCCATATTACAGTATTTCAAATGTCCTGGTTTTTTTTTATTTAAAAAAAGATAATACATGCAAAAAAAAAAGAGAGAGAGAGAGATGGTTCATACAGAGAAGAAGAAGAGTCAAAAAAAAAAAAAAAAAGAAAAAAAGAAGAGCTAGAGGAGGTTACATATTAGACCTAATAGACAAAGATTTTAAATCAGCTATTTTATATATGTTCAAAAAATTAGGAAAACCATGTATAAAGAACTAAAGAAAAATGTAAGAATTATGCCACACCAAATACAATGAAAATATAGAAATTTTAACAAAAGGAAGAAAAAAACTAATAAATTTAAAAGGATTGAAATCATACAATTTTCTTTTACCATGTGGAATGACATTAGAAATCAATAAAAGAAGGAAATCTGGGACATTCACAAATATGTGCAAATTAAATAAGACACTCCAAAATTAAGTAGTGAATCAGAAAAGAAATCACAAGGGAAATTAGAAACTAATTTTAGATGAATGAAAACAAAAACATAATAAAATACCACAACAAGATTTGGGAAATATAACTAAAGCAGTGTTTAGAGAAAAACTTGTATCTATAAACACCTGTACTAAAAAACACCCCCCCAAAAACAGAAAACAAAACAAAACAAAACCCTCTAAGCAATAATCTAACTTTGCACCATAAGAAGCTAAAAAAGAAGAGCAAACTAACTTAAAACAAACATAAGGAGGGAAAACAAGCATAAGGAAGGAAATAATAGAGTAGACATAAATGAAAAGAGATAAAGACACAAGACATAAGAGAAAAGACATAAAACAAAAGAGATTAACAAACGAAACCAAAGTTGGTTCTTTGTCAAAATCAACAAAAGTGGCAAACTTCTAGCTAGTTTAATCAAGAAGAAAGCAAGAGAACATTAAAATGAGGAAATCTTGGAGTAGACCATTATTGCCAACCTTACAAGAATAAAAAGGATTATAAGGGAATGCTATGAGCAATTATATGCCAGCAATATAGGTAACCTGTGTGAAATAGACAAATTTCCAGGAAGACACAAACTACCAAAACCAGCTCAAGTAGAATTAGAAAATCTGGGTAGACCTATAACAAGTGAAAAGATCAAGTTAACAATTTAAAAAAAAAAAGCATACACCAAAAAGAAAAACCCAGAACCAGTTGGCTTCATGGAAAATTATACTAAATACTTAAATAACTAATTCCAGATAACAGAAAGGAATGCTTTCCATCCTTTGATTATGAAGGAACAATGCTGAGAACTCTCATGATACTGCCCAAAACTAATTCTTCTAAAACCTCACAGACTATTCCTTCTTATTCTCCTTCCCCAACTTTCCCTCTTTGCATGGCCTTCTCGTAAGTTCCCATTTCCAGAACTTTCCCTCTTGCCTTTATCTCTTAGCAGTATCTATATCTCTGGTAGTCACTTCAAGGATAAAATTTTGGGGAAGCAGGTAAACCATTTCTTTTTAAATAACTAACCTGACAGGGCTCTGTACATGATCATGCAAGTGTGCACAGCCCAACCGCAGAAGAACTAGTCACATCACACACATATAGATGTGGATCTCCATTCCAATTTTTCACCTAATGGTAGTTAAGCAACTTTATTTCCCAAAAATCAGTAATCGTAACCACACTATAACTAATTGTAATTCACATAAAAGTGCCACATGACCCTGATTTTGATATTCTTGGTGAGTTAGGACCAAAAGGAAACTAATGATCACTTAACAGGAAAATCTGATGCTCTAGACTCAAGACACATGATTATTAAACAAGCTAAACTCTAACTTATCCCTTTTACACAAAATCTACTTCTCTTTCTGACTTTCCATTTCTGTAATTATTTCCAACATTCACATAGATTTGAAATCTCAAGCTAGTTCACTCACCCCTCCAATCTACTATTCTACATAACAGAGTAAAATTAATCTGTCTCTGAGACAAAGCAAGTGGCACAAGAAAGGGGGTTGGTGACATTTGCTGACTGCAAGTAAGATGGGTACCAGGTACACAGTGGTAGCTTGAGGACAGATTCTTGACCTCACCAGCCTCCCCTAACCCCCAGGATTTTTACTTTGGCTCAAGTAATCTATGCCAAAGCAACATGTAAAAACTCTAGAACCATCTTTTAATTGTCTGTCATTTCATGTTGAGTATTTTTGTATCAAAGACATCATTCTCAGGGTTCTTTTTTCATTTTTCTTCTGTAATTCACCTTTAAATACTACACAGTGTTCTCCTCAGTGTGGCTAGGCTTTGGGATTCTCTCTCTCCTGGATATGTTCTGTGTGCATAGCTTGGTTCATTGGCCACATTGATTCATTTACATAAGTTAATCACCTCATAGCCACAACAGTTTTAATAAGGCCCACCGGGAAATCCAATATACCTTTGTTAACTGCTTGTTCTTACCACAGAGAAACATTTAGAAACAGAGTAATCAGTGAGACAAGAGTTATAATGAATCACTAGAGGCATCCTCTGGACTTGTCTGTGATATTGGCAAGGGCCAGAGACCACAGGAGATTAATTAAAAAGTTGAATTTCCCTCTGGGCCATCTTAAGAAGTGGTCCCTATTGACCTATAATTTGTCAAAAGTAACCAAACTCTAGGCTTCTTCCTTTCCTGAACTTTGTGCACGTTTGGATTACAAACACCTAACCTCTTGAGTGCCATTTGACCCAGCAGAGCAGAAGCAAATTAGTACCCTACAACCCTATGCTTTTGTGCACAGCTCCTTCATTATGAAAACACAGTGTACACAGAGAATTTTTTATCTAGATTATAGTTAAATACATCACCAGGACCCTTACTCTTTTCATTTCCAGCTGAAATGGTCTGTCAACTTACGTCTAATTAGGGAGGAATTCAAGATAATAAATTCCTATCACATAAGAAATTTGGAGCTGGAAGAAGCCATAGTACCCGCTTTGTCCACTCATTTTACAGGAGAGAAAGCAGTTGCCACAGAAGGCTATACAACTTGCTTATGGTCACACAGAAAGTGTGTGCTTGAACCAGGTCTAGAACTCTGGTCTCCTCGAACAGTGTTCTTCCAACAAAAATCGGAAGAGCCTCTGCTACCTGAAGACAAGTTTGGAGAAGAATTAAGAGATGGCTTTCATTAAGCTGTGGTTAGAAAAATAAGATGCCATATTATTTCTTCCTTGGAAATTTTGAAATCTATTTCATAGTTTCCCCTTCTTCTCCACTCTCATTGCCATTGTTCTTATTAACTCATGTTCCTAAATGCTGCTACAGCTCCCTTTGCTTTGGCTTCTATATGCCAATCATTTCCATTTCTAATCTATCCTGCATACCACTGCCAAATAATCTCCCTAAGAGAAGATCATGTCCCAATTTATTTAAGAAAATAAACTGTATAATCTTAAAGTCATTGCTCTGCTTCATTACCATGCTATATCAAGTGATGGGAGAATCTAATTTTTTGGTCCAAATTTCTTTCTTTCTTTTTTTAATTTCAATGATCCAAATTTCTGATCAATGACTCCAAAATAATGTGTTTAAATTCATCTCATCAGGGGTTTCTAGGTGGCTTAGTTGGCTAAGTGTCTGCCTTTGGCTCAGGTCATGATCCTAGGGTCCCAGGTTTGAGCCCCACATCCAGCTCCCTACTCAGTGGGGAGCCTGCTTCTCCCTCACCCAATCCTGTGTGTGCTCTCTTTCTCTGTCAAATAAATAAATAAAATATTTTTAAAATTAAAAAAAAATAAATTCAGCTAATTCACTGACTTATGCTTTCCATTTTAATTACATGTGAAAATCTTAGGTGTGGTATCATCTACCACAGCTCTTTGCTACTGATGTTCCATGCATCTTTCAGTTAGTTGTTCTGTTATACTTGTTCTGACAATAACATCTCTATAAACTGGAAGACAAACTGTGGTATATCAACAAAAATGAATACTACTCACTTATAAAAAGGAGTGAACCACTGATACAAGAAATGACATCAATGCATTTCCAAATAATTAGGCTGAGTGAGAGAAGCCAGACAAAAAGACCATACATACAGTCCATCTCTATAAAATTGTAGCATCTGGAAAGGACAAAAATCAAGAGTGACAGAAAGTACATCAGTGGTTGCCTAGGAAAGGGAGATAAGAGGCAGGAAGGGGCAGAAAGGGATTACCAAGGGGCACAAGAAAATTTTGGCCAGTGATGGTTATGATCATTAATTTAATTGTGGGGATAGTTTCAGGGGTGTATCTACATACACATACACACAAAATGTATTCAGCTTCTTATATGGAAGTTATTCCTCAGTAAGGCTATTATGAAAAAGAGAAAAAGCATTCTGAACTAACCATTATGAGGTCACTGATGACCTTTGAAAAAATAGAATCCACATATAGTAGGTGTTATGGACTGAATATGTCCCCTACAAAATGCATATATGTGGGGCCTTAGGAGGTAATTAGAGTTGTATTAGGGTCATGAGAGTGGGCACCTCATGATGAGATTAATGAGATTAACATCTAATTAGGGAGGAATTCCTTCCTTATAGAATCCCTTCCTTATAAAATGTTATTTTTTATCCCTTCCTTATAAAATGTTGAGGAGACACAGGATCTCCCTATCTCCTCTCCACCATGTGCCATCTGCAAACCAGAAATCAGGCTCTCACCAGACACCAAATCTGCCAGTGCTTTGGTCTTGGACTTCTCAGCTTTTAGAACTGTGAAAAATAAATGCTTCTTGTTTAAGTCACCTGTCTATAGAATGTTTGTTATGTCAGCCCAAACAAGGCTAAAGCAGATACAGAAACCCAAATGCAAGAAGAAAAGTATGAGTGGATGTTCAGGTATTGGAAGCACCTAATTTGTCAATAAAATAAAGAAATAAGATAGTAGCCCAATCAGGCAACAGGACCAACATTAGACATTTTTTACAGGGAAGTTCTAAGCATGTTTACAGGCTTAGGGGATGGATTCAGTGGGAATAAAATAAAAGATGTCAATGAGTGAGTTAGTAATTGATGGAGTTTCATCCCAAAGGAGAATGGAAGATACTTACCACAAAAATTCAGACCTCCTTCAAACAAAGAATCTTGGAGATGACCCCAGATATACAAGACAGAGATAGATATACCTCTGAAAGTCTCCTTACCAACATCAAAATCTATATGCATTTACCCAGTTGTTTTTAACACCAATTCTACCCCTGGGATGTTTTCCAAAATCATCTCCACTCACTTCTCACAAAGTTCACTTTAAACCAACATCTTACTATAGTCTTTGAACACAGACTGCTTATGGATCACAAAATCATTTAAAAACTTGTCAAATTTCTCTCAGCTCTAAGTCCTGCTTTGCTAACCTCACCTTGCTGTTACACTGAAGCAAAAGCTTTTGGTCTCTGAGCTCTTCTCATAGTATTTGTGACAGCACAGAAAACTGTGCCACTCTGACTCTATCCTACCCCCTCCCAAAAAGAGATTAGAATACGCAGGTGACATTCTTGTTTTGAAAAGAAAAATTCCCAATACTACATGTCCATAAGTAGAAGCCCCCAAAAAATGGATTCCTGTCCTACAACATCCCTTGGATTTCTGGTATCAAGACATGGTATCAGAGATGATGGAACCATGGCTACAGGAGATTTAGATTTTTCCCTTCTCCTGAAGGATCATCAGGACTATAGAACTTGAAAGATAGAAGGTCTGCATTCCACTGAAGAAAGACAAGAGTAAAATTGTATGGAATAATGGGAAGATAGGCACACAAATTTCATGCAAAAGAATGCTCATGAGTTCAAAGATAGCCAAACTGAATGTGAAAACTTTAGGATATTTAATTCTGCACTTAGCATCTCACCCTCATAAAAACATAATAGAGCTGGCAGTTACCATAGTGGACTCTAAAATAACTCCCTGATTTTATAAATGAAGGAACTGAGAGCAAAAAAGTCAAGGGCAACTGTTCAAAATCACACAGTTATAGGCTAGAATTCAGATCTCCCAACCATAACCAGACTCCACAGCCCAGCCACAGTAAGACTTGTTCACACCACAACCTTCTTTGTTATTGCTAGACTAATTTCCAAGAGTCTTGGCTAAGTCCAGAAGCTACTGAGGTGAAGACATTAGTAGAACTTCCTCACTATAATTTTCCATGTGTTCATCAACATTTCACACAGTAAACTCTTCTAAACATGGTCTTTTGAATATCTACTCATTAAAGAGGAAGATTCACGTTTAACTATATTGATTTAATTATTTAAGTAACTAAATTATTTCCATTTTAATGCATCCATTTAAATTATATACACAACTTACACATAGGGTTTCATTAATGTATTTATTTTATATCAATCCTATAAAAGAGAAATATTACCATTTCCAATTTTCATTAAGAAAAATAAAGTTTGGAAGAGTGAAGCAAATTTTCCAATATCACTCAGTTAGTAAGTGGCAGAGTCAGGATTTGAAGCCAGATCTTTGTGGCATCAATTTCTAGATTCTTCCCTCTTCTACACTGCCATTCTCTCCCATGGAAGTATCATTATAATTTTTGCCTGTAAACATATTATTTATATTGGAATGACTATTTGTGTCCACAATTCTGTATAGGTTGGTCAGAATCCAGGTGGTGAAGCCAATGAAAGCAATTTAAAAAAAAAAAATTCTAATGATTTTGTTTTCAAATCAGTTGGACAACCTATCTTGGGATGTGAGTGGGAGTAGACTGGCATAATATCTTAATTTGCTTTTGTTTCCATGGTTGCCACAAGTAAGCCCTTCACAGATATTTTCAAGAATGTAGATGTTGATAAAAATATATGATACAGGGGCACCTGGGTGGCACAGTTGGCTAAGTGTGTGACTCTTGGTTTTGGCTCAGGTCGTGAACTCAGGGTCACGAGATTGAGCCCCATGTCAAATTCCACACAAAGCATGGAGTCTGCTTGGGACTATCCTACTCCCTGCCCCACTGTCTCTCTCTCTCTCTCTCTCTCTCTCTCAAATAAATAAATAAATATTTAATATATACATAGCACATATTATGTGTATATATTCAGTAATGGATATAATTTTCAGAATGTCTCCTCTGGATGCATCTGTTGTCTCTAATAAGGGGATATTAGCCAGCTTAGCTACCTCCTGAACTAGGATCAAAAACATTGAGCACATCGGTCATTGCTTATCTGTTACCACTCCCCACTTTATTTGCATTTCTGGGTGCAATTATATCTTTCTCAATAGAGTAACTGCCACAATGACAAGAAAGAGAACATCTAACAAGCAACTCTTTTGCCACCAGCCCCCTCCACCCTCCAGAGAAAGCCATATCACACTGTCTTCTCCCAAATCTGACTCTCATATATCTCACTCTGGAGTGAGGCAGACTCTTTCATCATGGGAAACCAACTATAGTGATTCCACAGAGACACCAGGCTTTTTTATTTTTGCTACAAAAGGAGATAAAATTGTCTCTCCCCCATGGCTCACCAGTTCATGCTATCCATCAGTGGGTGAGCAAAATTCCAAATGGACCAGTTCCTTCAGAGCTAGGACAAACATGTTTCTAAGTAGTAAGTGTGTAGTTTTGAAATTAGTGCTGCTTTTGTATTAGAGGCTATTCCCACTGCTATGAAAGGAAAAGAGAGAAAACAGAGATAGATTTAAGCAAGTCTGCATTGTTACTGAGTCCTTTTTTTTTTTTAAAGCAGATCAGAATGCAATCTTCAGAACGAAATCAAACTAAAATCATAGGATATTGCTAAAAGTTGAAAAACTCTAATCCATTCCTTTTTTTTTTTCCTCTTTAGAGAGAGAGTGGAGAGAGTGATCACAGGAGAGGGGGCTGTACAGGAAGAGGGAAAGAGAGAATCTTGGGCAGGCTCAACACCCAGTACAGAGCCAGCGGCAAGACTCAATCTATCTCATAACCCTGAGATCATGACTTGGGCCAAAATCCAGAGTTGGACACTTAAGTGACTGAGCCACCCAGGCACCCCTAATCCATTCCTTTTTCTTCCTCATGTTACTCCTGCAAAAGCAAGATTTAATCTGGTGGATTTTTATAGTAATATTGGCTGTGTGGTGTGCCACGGAATAGGGTGTGTGTGTAAAAAAGAGAAAGAGAATAAAGGAAAGGAAGCTATCAAAACTACACTTATGAATGGGAGGCATAGTCTGTACATAACTACCCTGAAACTTGTGAAGCCTCTAAAGAATACATTCTCATTTCTATCACAACAAATGAGATGAATGATTTGGCCTTTGAACTGTAGATAAGGCAATAACATTCTATGTCCCATAAAATAATATGAAGTTTTTCTTTTTCAAAACATCTGACATTATGTTTTTATCTTGTCATTGTTCTACAAAATGTCAAGCAAATTCCAATTACATATTAAGCTTTCAATAATAATATTCATTAAGATTGGCCCATGTGTGAACTAAATCAGGAAGAAAGGTAATATAAAAATATAACTTCTTGGGCGCCTGGGTGGCTCAGTGGGTTGGGCCTTTGCCTTCGGCTCAGGTCATGATCCCAGGGTCCTGGGATCAAGCCCCGTGTCCGGCTCTCTGCTCAGCAGGGAGCCTGCTTTCCCCCTCCCCCCTCTGCCTGCCTCTCTGCCTACTTGTGATCTCTGTCAAATAAATAAAATCTTTAAATATATGTATATATATAATTTCTTGCATTGTCCATATTATACCATTAAGGATCAAGTTTTTAAAATCAGCTTCAGTGAGGATGTGATGGCTGGAGCTCTAGCAGGCATTCTGGGCAACATGGGCACGGTCCACAGCCTATAAAGGGAGAACCAGAGACCTAGAAGTTGTTTGGGTAGGTCCCTGATTTCATAATCATCATACCATTCCTGGAATGTCTACCCCCTAGACTTATTTCAGATAAGAAAAATATATCTCATTTTTTTAAATTAAATCCCCATTATGCAGGCCTTCATTTGCTAATGTGTTGTCTAAGATTTCTGATTTTCTGCTTTTTTTAAATTACCTATCCATTTAACACCAACTTCACCTACAAGCAAGAAGTAAAGATGAAGTGAAAAACCATAGTTAATAAATCAAGGTAATCTTCATGTGGTTCAAACTCCAAAAGGATAAAAAGATATAGATTCTCCCTTCTACCCTTGTGTCCCAGACAACCAATTTCTACCCTTCATATCAGTACATAAAGGTCTGAAATAGGTGCTCTGATCATCATTCCCAGAGAGTGTTTGGAGTAGGGGGAGTGGATGTCCTCAATAAGCAATGTTCAGGACACCGACTGAGTGCCCTACCATTCAGCTCAATTCTGACACTATGTACCAGAAGAGTTCAGTCCTACAAGACTGCATCCCCCACCCCACACCACGTCAGACACCAACCACAGGTGATCTCCTGATCCCCTGTGCTTCTGACCAAAAACTACAGATTGGGAGTTCCAAAAGTCCCCTTCCTTGGACTCATATGCCCATTAATTTTTTTAAAGGTTTTTTATTTACTTGAGAGAGAGGGAGAGAGAGAAACAGCAAGAGAGGAAACACAAGCAGGGGGAGTGGGAGAGGAAGAAGCAGGTTTCCTATTGAGCAGAGAGCCCAATGCAAGGCTAGATCCCAGGACCCCAGGATCAAGACCTAAACTGAAGGCAGCCACTTAACAACTGAGCCACCCAGGCGCCCCTCAGATGCCACTTACAAGTCCAGGTTTTTACCTATACTTCTGGCTTAACTGGCTATAAGTCAGACGTTCCCAAACACCCTCCTTCCTTGAGTAAGATTAATTTGCTACAGTGACTCACAGAACTCACAAAACATTTTACTTACTAGATCCTTGGTTTATTAAAGGATGATATAACTCAGGAACAGCCAAATGGAAGAAATGCTCATGGAAAAATATGTGGGAAGGGGCGCAGAGCTTCCATGCCCTCTTGTAGGCACACTACTCTCCCCTCATTTCCACGTGCTCACCAGCCAAAAAGCTCTCTAAAGCGCCAGACTTCGGAAGTTTTATGAAGGCTTCATTCCAGTCACAACTGATCATTATCATTGACCACTGGAAGTTGATTCAACCTCCAGCCCCTCCTTCTCTCTTTCCTGGAGGTCAGGAAAGTGGGACTAAAAGTCCAATCTCTCTTTTTTTTTTTTTTTCTAATAGAAAACCTAGATCTCTTTGTTAAACTGTTACAAAGACATAACAGTTATCATTGAAGTACTCGGAGGACTTCATCTCGTTTTACTTGTTATGGAAACTGGCCAAAGAGGTTACAAATTAGAAGATTACAAATTAGAGGGTTACCATTACAGCCGAGGAACTGGGCAAGCTTGATCTGCTGTCTCTGGTCCCAAGTTCCAAGTGATCTGAGTTGATGGAAGTTCTCAGTCTTACGGGTCCCAAAGCTGCTTCGTATCCAGGGAGACCTTAGACTATGGAAGAGGCCCTGGGGCCATGCAGGATTCTCCTATCCTAAGGTTTAGACCCAGTTCCCAGGAGAAAGGTTTCCTTCTCGGGACAGGAGGGGATCTCTTGTATGGCTCACGGACCACATGTTGAACCATATATTGGTTTTCCAGAACAGGCCTCTAAGGACAGAAGCCTGAAAACCTAAGCTAACCTAAGAGGTTTGAACAAAACAGACTGGTGACACATGGTGAAAGGAGTAAGAGCTAGCCAGAAGCATCCGTGTTAGTGGTATTTCATGTGGCTAGGATGTTTCCCAAGAGGCTCCCTAAAGATGCCTGAATGAATTCATCTTGGTTCTAAATTAGTAAAAGACCCTTATTACCCCTGTGAAGAAGCAGCAGAGGCCAGGATTTCCCTGAGATCTCTTTGTTTTCTTCTTAAGGGGTCAGGGGTTCTTTAGGCTCTAAAAGGGTATAACTTAGATTCAGCCTCCCTCCCTCCCATCCAGTCTACCTAGGCCTTCAAGTGCCTGCACATTCTCAGCACATAGGCATACCAGGTTAGATAAGATGCATAGAATGAAGGTGGGAACTAAAGGCCTACTCAGAGGGGACTCATACACAGAAAGTTTTAGGGTAGATGAAAAACTACAAATACCCTCTTGGTTAAATTAATTCACCTTTGTTATTAATAAAGGTCATAGTTTCTACTGCTGGTGACAACTTTTTATCTCAGTATATTCTGTCTGATTCAGGTAAATTTTGGAGAAGGAAAAAAACTTTCATCAACACCCACTCCACAGTAGAAGAGACACCAAATTCTTTCCTAGTTATGAGCAGAATCTGACAGCAGCATAAATCATTCTCAGTGATCACCATCTGCATCCTCAAACTGCCCAACAACTGTTGGTGTGGTGTCTGCCTCCATCCCATCTTCATAATCTCTTACTGAATCTTCTGTCCAGAATTCAGCCATGTTATATTGGCTGCGCGCAGACTGAGAAAGCATTTCTTCTAACCTCTCCAATGTGGCTTGGCCTTCTGCTGTTGAATGGGATGGACAATCCTTCTTCAAAGGTATAAAATGTAGGGATGTCTTCCTCTCCCTGTTCATTAGCTCCCACAACATATTCTTCTCCAACATAATCATCTGAATCTTTGTCCCCAGGATCAGGATGCAAAGGCTGGCATTCACACATTTCAGGGAACATTGCCTCCAAATCTGATTTATCACTAGGCACAAATCTAAATTCGGCAACAGATTCTTTGGATTCTTCTCCAAATTTGGCATTCACCATCACATACAAACATTCTCGGGGATAGGTATTTAGGTCCCTGGACAACAAATGCAAGCCAATGGTGGGGTATTCTAGTGAGAATCCCAATCCAGAGCCATCTAATCAGGACAGGTGGCTCTCAGCAATGTAAAGGGTGCCTGTGCTGAAGCCCTGGCCTTTCAGCACAGCGTAGGTCTCTGGCAGCTGCCGCCGACCCCCTCAACCTACCCAGGTAGCTACAAACTTTAGAGGAAACTTGTTGCAGCAGGGAGCATGGAGGCACAGGCACGGTAGTTCCAACCCCTCTTCTCAAGGGGTTGGCTGCCCTGGCAACCAGCCTACAAACTCCGAGGGTGGGGCGGTGGGGGTCTAAAATTCGTCTCATTAGCATAACAAAAGTCACACACACACACACAGGTCACCACTAAAAACTTCAGGAATTCCAATAAACTCCAAACACTCTACGCCAAAAATGAGAATAAAAACCAATATATATTTTTATTATAAATCACATTATATCATAGGTCTTCATTTTTATGGCTATAGTGTGTTCTTTTGTATGGATATTCACTAATTTTTTTAATCTGTCTTACTGAGGCATATTTAGGTTATTGCCAATTCTTTGCCACCACAAAAATTCCACAATAAATGACCTTGTACTTGTTAAATGTATGCATGTAGCTAAAGAATAAATTCTTAGAAATAGGGAAGCTGGTTCAAAGGATATAGACATTTGTACTTCTCATAGATATTGTGAAACTGCCCTTCAAAGGCAATAGAAAAATTTGTATTTTCACCAGTACCCGAGAGGCATGCTTGAATTTTTTATTCTCCAAAGTATTAACCAATTTCTAGATCTTTAGAAATATGACAGGTGAGGGGCACTGGTTGACTTGGTCAGTGGAGCATATACCTCTTGAACTTAGGGCTATGAGTTCTAGCTCTATGTTGGGTGAAGAGATTACTTAAATACATAAATTGGACCTCTCCAGCAGCATGAACCCTGACAAGTATCCATCCTCTCCACTACTCCTTGCCTACAGTCACCGCTTACCTTACTAAATACCACAAGTCCTCATCTACTGTGTCCATTATAGAAATGCAGAAGCGGGGTGCCTGGGTGGCTCAGTGGGTTAAAGCCTCTGTCTTTGGCTCAGGTCATAGTCTCAGGGTCCTGGGATGGAGCCCCTCATCGGGCTCTCTGCTCCGCAGGGCGCCTCCTTCCTCCCTCTCCCTCTGCCTGCCTCTCTGCCTACTTGTGATCTCTCACTGACAAATAAATAAAATCTTAAAAAGAAAAGAAAAAAGAAATGCAGAAGAGATTGATGTCAAACATTGGTTAAAACTAACTTTTTTGAGCTTTAAGATATTTTCCCTATTCTAATCTTCTCATATCTCTCTTATTCTCCAGAATTTTTCAAAAATTTCAAATTAAAAAAAAAATCAGTGTCTCCTCAGCCTCCAGCAGCATGATCACCTAGCTCAGAAAGCTACAAGGAAGCTGACCCACCACCAGCCAGGCCAGCAGCCAAGCAAACTCGATGCCAAATCCTATCCCGAGTGGGCACAAGCAAGCACCACACTTCCAAAGGCACTCAGCTCAGCATTTTCTATGTTTTGTGGGAAATGATTTTTCATAATCACTACTTACAAATCCTTGCCTTTAAAACAAAGAATGAAAAAATGAATGAGCGTAAATCTAAGCATTTTAGGCCTTCTAGATCTGGCTGGAAACACCCACCCACCAGCATTTCTTTATCCTCTCTCCCCTCCTACCAATGGCTACAGAGGTGCATGACCTCCTAGGGAGGGAGAAGGCCCATGGTGGAGAAACTGCCGGGTCCTGAATGACCACGGAGAAGAGTTCAACTTCCCAACAGCCACTCAGCACTATCCTTTGGGGAGATCTTCAATGATACGCTACTAAAATTACAGCAGTAATTTGTAACATAATGTAACATAGCTGTCAAATGCTGAAATCACTGAGTTAACTTAAATAGTTATCACTCAGTACATTTAAAACTCCAAAGAGGTGCCCTGCTGGCTTAGTCAGTAGGGCATGTGGCTGTTCATCTCAGGGTCTGAATTTGAGTCCCACAACAGGCATGGACTTTACTTATAAAACAAAAGTATTTACAATCACTCAAAGTCAGTTAGGCTCTAACAATTGAGCTGATCAGTGGTGGGATAGATCCTCTCACCTGTTTATTCAGCCACTTTGCCCTGAGCACTCAGCGCCAATGCTGCTAAGCCAAACAGATCCTCCCTCTAGGGGCTCAGGGTCTAGAGGGGAAGATGGACAAAACATGAAAACAAAAACGTGAATGAAAAGAGCTATTGCTCCACAGAAAAAGAACAAGGTGCTACAACTGGGTCCTGAACTCCCAACAGATGAGGAGTCTGAAAAGACTGTGTTGAGGCCACAGGGAGATTTCCTGCAGCACGAGAGAGAGGAGCCAGCCCTGCACCAATCCCAGTCTATGTAGCTCTGCAGAGAGCACCAAGGTGCAAATGATTGTTGGAGACTGAACTTGATGTTGCCAGAGTTGCCAGAGGGGCAGACTCAGGGGTTAGACAGGGGCCAGGGTGGTTGGAGGAAGCTGAGGAGAACAGGGTAGGGGGGAAGGGACAGGGTTGGGGCAGCTCAATTGTCTTAGTGCCCTACTCCTCCTGCTGTGAGACCCCATCTTCCCACACTCAGTGGCTTAACACACAAACACTGTCTCACCGTCTCAAGGAACCAGGAATCCAGCAGGGCTTAGCTGAGGGATCCTGCAAGAGCCTCTCAAGACATTGGGGCAGTTGTCAATCCCAAACTAGGGCCTGCTTCATAGAGAACCTCAGCTCAGGAGTGTTGGCAGGCTCCTATCGAAAGCCTGAGTTCCTCTCTGTCTGTCGTTGTCCCTCAAGGGCCAGGCCACATGCACATGTCTGTGTCATGGTTCCACACAGGGCTTGTTCTCCAGTGTGGGGATCTGACAGAGGACACGGATCAGAGTGAATATGTGGCTGGGCAATGAGTTATTCAAACCAAATCTCAGAAGGGGCCTGGGGAAATACTACCATCTTTTGTGGCATGAAGTGAATCACTAAGTCCAGGCCACACTCCAGGGGAGGGAGTTACACAAGGATGTGTCCATGTGAGTTGGGAATCACAGGGAGAAACAGGGGAGAAGGGGAAGATCCCAGCAGGGTCAGTGCTTTGTCCAGAATCACAGACTGGTAAGAAGGCAGAACCAGGAATGAACCTCAGAGCTGGGGCCATGGCTGCACCTAGCTATTCACTGGGAGCTCTGGAAAAGGTGGTGGTTTATAACTGGCTATAGACATGGAGGTGGTATGGGGGCGAGGATAAGCATCGACATCCTAGACAGTGTGGAGGCCAAGAAAAACAAGGCTGAACCCACCTCAGCACTAGCCAGGTCTAGCCTCTACATAAGTGCAGCCATCTTGGCCCCGGCAGCCATCTTAGGTCTCCATGACCAGTAAATGACCCCTGGTTCCAGAAAGACTGACCTAAGGTTTTGCAAACAAGACGCCATACCAAAACCCTTAGGAATAGGATAGCTTATGGGATAATAAAAATCATGTCAGAAATAGGATAGCTTAACACTAATAAATCACAAGAACATAGGGATGGCGATCGTGGCCCAATCACCTACTGCCAAGTCCACCCCTACTCTGTCTTTAAAAACTCTGACTGTAATCTGGTTCAGGGTCCAAGTCCCTACTCCACTGTGTCGGGTACACTTGGGCCCAAGCTTAAGCTTGCCAATAAATCCTTGTGTGATTACATCGGTGTTGGCTCCTTGGTGGTCTCACAGACGCGAAAACTCAGGCATAAAAGACAGGAGATATTCCAGCATATTCCTGTCTCAGGAGGAGCCAGGGCAAGGCAAACCACTGAGTGCACCCCTATCCAACACATCACCCAGAGGAAAGGAGGGAATGGCTCATGACACATGACTGGCAGAGTCAAGGGGTAATGGTGGGCTTGGCCCTTGTAGGCCGAGGCTCCAGTACCTTCTGTAGGGTTTGCCTTGGAAATTAGTATCCCAGGACCTTGGTAAGTTATTTCCTATCCATCCCTAGGTGGAATCCTCATCTTCTGGGCCTGCAGAATGTGAACGCTAGTACACACACGTGTGCACTCAGGTCCATTTGTGCGCCCTTGGGCACACACACACACACACACACACACATCCCATTAGGGACTCTGGGGTGGGATATGAGGAGGTACAGACTCAGACAAGGTGAGAAAGGAAGAAAATGGGGTGGTAGGTGTAAAGTTTTGCAGGCAAGGTAAACACAACAACAGGCGAGGTAGGTGCAAGGCAAGATTTATTAAAGGTACTCTCTGGCAAAATTTCAGGACTCAGGAGAAGGGGAGCCAGGAAAGTCATGCCAGGAGGAGGTTCCGCAACTCTGGAGGGCCAGGTTCTGCAACTCTGGAGAGGGGAGTTGGGAAGTCGCACTGGGAGAGATTTGGCGGGGTCTTTTACCTGGCCAAGGCAGGGCATGGGTTCACATCCATACATGGTAAGCTATTTGCTGATCGGAGGGTATTGGGGGGGGTGGTTCCTGATACTTCTGTTTCCTGCATAGGTATCAGGTTACCTATGGAGATGTGACCTGGGCATACATCCTTTTGGCAAGAGAATCAAGGGTTGGGGGGTGGGGTGCTGGAAGATGGCGGCCCCGGCGGTCATTTCTATTGTTCCTCCTGCATTCCCGGAGCCACCGACCCAACATTCCGACCTTTTTGGTGTAATAGGGGCGGTGATTCAGATCTGGCTACTTCCTGCTGGCAAAGGGGCGTCGTTATAGGGTCCTTCGGATGTGGGTAGGTGGATATAGGGATGCAGGAGGAATTGGTTGACAGGGACCTTGGAAACCTTGCAGATGTGATCCTGAATGAAGCAAAGAACACAAGGGGCAATTAGTGCTAATATGCAGAGGAGAATAAGGGGACTTAGTATCAGAAGGAGCCAGGTCTTTAAGGGGGAGAGCCACCATTGAGAGGGGTTTATTTCAGGGTGATGCTGGCCATGAAGGGAGTTGCGAATTTTTGCCAGGGCATCGATATTGGTTTTGACTATACTGGATTCGCTGATATAATAGCAGCATTCTTCACTGAGGAATACATACGTTCCTCCCTTGCCCAGGGCTCATTGATTCTGTAGGGCTACCTGGGCCACTGAGGTAATCTGTCCTTGTAGGGATGCCAAGGACTTGGCTGAGGCCTCCACAGAGGTTCAGAGCCAGGAATTGGGGGTGATAGGGGATATGGAGTTTCCAGGTGATGTTGAGGCTCTTGGAAATCTGTTGTGTGATGCTGGAGATGGCCAGTCTGTTGTCTGATTGTAGGGTTGGAGGGAGTCCAAATCCGGGATGATGTGTTCAATGAGAACTGTGGCAACCACATCTGCTGTTTCCCTAGCAGTGGGGAATGCCTTGATCCAGCCTGTGAAGGTGTCCACGAGAGTTAACAGGTATCTGAATGTTTTGTGTTGAGGCCTGTGAGTGAAGTCAAGTTGCCAGTCCTCGTCTGGCTGATGCCTGCAGAGCTGGTGGGTGGGTCCCGGTCTGCAGAGGCCGCCCTGGGCATTGACCCCCCTTCTCTTTTGGAGAAGGGGGTAGTGGAAGAGAGGTTGGAGAAATTGGTATAGGGCCTTTGGACCAATGTGGAGAGACTGGTGGATGTCAGTAATGAGGGTATGGATTAGGCTGTTCAGGAGGGCAATTTTGTCCTGGACATAATACCATCCCTTGTCACCCAACCTGCCACCTAATGTTTTGAAGGCCCGAGTCTCCTCAGCAGTTTCTGAGGGACTGTGGGGAGTGTTGAGAAAAAGGAGAGGGGCTGGGGAGGAGTTTAAGGCCATCTGTTGGGCAACAGTCAGCCTTGTTGTTCCCTAAAGAGATGGGGTCCTTGGAGGCCTGATGGCCATGGCAGTGGACAATAGCCACCTCGGTAAGGTAATTGAGAGCCTCAAGGAGTTTGGCAATAAGAGGCCCATTGACTATGGGGGTTCCCTTGGTCGTGAGAAATCCCCTTTCTCGCCAGAGGACAGAGTGAGTGTGGGTAATAAGGAAAGCATATTTGGAGTCAGAACAAATAGTGACCCACTGGCCCTCAGGTAAGTGAAGGACCCTGGTGAGAGTCACGAGTTCTGCCTTTTGAGAAGTAGTCCCGATGGGAAGGGGGGCTGCTTCTATGACAGCGTCCAGGGTGACCACTGCATAGACCACATGTTGCCATCCACTGGCGCTATGAAGGAGCTCCCATCCATGAACAGAGTGCAATCGGAGTCAGGCAGCAGCCGGTTCAAAAGTACTGGATGGGAGGGAGAGAGTTCTTCCAGGAGTTGAGAGCAGGAGTGGGAAGGAGTGGGGGTAGATGAAGGTGTTGGCAAGAAAGGGGCGGGATTTAGGTGAGGGGAGACAGAGTGTGTGACCTGGGGGCTTTCTATAAATAGCAGGTGGTAGAGTTGGAGACCGGAAGGAGTTGTGCCAAGGATTTGTGGCTAAGTCCATCAATGGGGGAAGAAGACTGTGAGGTGCTGTCCTAAGGTAAGTTTGAGGGCCTCCTTTGTAAGAGAAGCAGCTGCCGCTAGGTCCCTGAGTCAGGGCTGCCATCCCTGGGTGGTGACATCTAGTTGCTTGGAGAGATAGGCCACCGCCCCATTGGTGGGACCCGTTGGTTGGGCCAGGAGGCCCGTGGCCAGCCCAGATCATTCGTCAGTGAAAAGGTGAAAAGGCTTTGATAGGTCAGGCAAGGCCAGACTTAATCCTGAAATGAGGTGGCTCTTGAGCTGGTAGAACAGACACCTGATGGAGCCTGGGTCAGTTAGAAGTCCCTGTGGTGTGTCTTTGGTGGCCCTGTATAAGGGCAGGGCTAGAATGGCAAAATTGGGGATCCAGTGTCTAAAAAAGCCCACCAGTCCTAGAAATGACAATGTATCATCCACGTTCTGAGGGGGTTGTAGGTCTTGTAGAAGGCGGGTACGGTCTCCTGTGAGGGATTTAGAAGTGAGAGTTAGTAATATTCCCAAGTAGGTGACTGAGGGAGTACAGAGTTGGGCCTTGGCAGGTGTCACTCGATATCCATTGGAGCCAAGGAAATTGAGCAGAGTGGCAGTATCCTCCTGAGAGGAAGGGAGGGAGGGGCTGCAGAGGAGGAGATCATCTACATATTGGAGGAGAGTACTGGCCGCAAGGGTGCACTGTTGGAGATCTTTGGTCAGGGCCTGACCAAAGATGTGAGGGCTATCTCGGAAGCCCTGGAGCAAAACCGTCCAGGTTAGCTGTCCAGAAACACGCGTTTCTGGGTCCTCCCAGGTGAAAGCGAAGAGAAAATAGGAGTCTGGATGAAGGGGGATAGTGAAGAATGCGTCCTTGAGATCCAGGACAGAGAAGTGGGTAGTGTGTGGGGGAACATTGGAGAGTGTAGGGATTGTGAACCACTGGATGGAGTGGGACTACTGCCTCGTTAATAAGTCTCAGGTCCTGTACCAGACGATAGGTTCCTGAGGGCTTTTGAATGGGGAGGATGGGGGTGTTGCATGGAGAGTTAATGGGGATAAGGAGACCCTGCTGCTGGAGGTGGTCGATGATGGGCTTAAGTCCTCGCCAGTGGATCATCAAGATAGGGAACTGTGGGCAGGATGGAAATGTACACTTGTCCTTGAGTCGCATCCTGACTGGGGTGTGGTGGGTTGCTACTATAGGTCTGGAAATGTCCCATACCTGTGGGTCTATGGAGGGGAGACAGTCTGAGATAGGGGATGAGTCAGAGGGGAGTAGAGGGAGGATGAAGTGAGCATAAGTCGAGGGAGAGGGAGAGAGAAAAATGGTGGCCTGAAGTTTGTGGAGGATGTCCCTGCCTAGTACGGGAACAGGGAAGGAAGGGATAATGAGGAAGGAATGTGAGAAGGGGAACCCATCCAGGCTGCATGTAAGGGGTGGGGTGACCTTTGGAGTGGAGGAAGTACCATCAATTCCCATAACTGCAACTGGGGAGGGACTAGTAGGACCCGAGTAGGAAGGCAGGACAGACTAGGTAGCCCCCATGTCCAACAGAAAGGAAATGGACTTATCTGCTACCGGGAGTAAGACCCTGGGCTCGTCATGGGTGAGAGGGGTGTCTGAGTCTGGGCTCCGTCAATCATCCTCTAATCCGAGAAGTTGGAAGGCAGGACTTACCCATCTCAGGGTTTCCCCCTCGTGGAGGCTCCAGGAATCCCCCAAGGCTGGGGCAGTCCAATTTCCAGTGGCCCATCAGGCTGCATTGAGGGCACGGCCTAGTAGGCACTTTTGGATTGGGGCACTGATGGGCCCAGTATCCCTCAGCTCCACACTTGAAACAGGCCCCCAGAGGGACGCGGTTAGGTGCTCCCTTCTGTTGACCCCCAGAACCTGCCGGCCTCAGGGCTGCTATCAGGACTTGGGTCTGCAGTTGGATCTTCTGTTGGAGTCTGGCTTGGCACTTAAGTTCTGCTGCCTCCTCTCAGGAGTTAAAGACTTTAAATGCCATTTTCACCAGATCAGAAATGGGAGTTTGAGGGCCATCCTTTGCTTTAATTTTTTCCACATGTCGGCGGCCGACTGAGAAATAAAATAGGTAGCTAAAACAGTCGCCCCTGCCAGAGAGGCCAGGTCTAGGCAAGTGTATTGAGTCAGAGCCTCAGTAAGTCAGTTAAGAAATATGGCTGGGTTCTCTTTTGGTTCCTGAATGACCTCCCTAAATTTATCATAGTTGACTGCTTTATTAGAGGCAGCCCGCATGCCAGCGATAAGGCACGGACCAGTTACGCCACCAGCGGCCATCTTGGCCGTCTTGGTAGTCCCATTCAGGCTCCGTGGCTGGGACCGCCTGAGGTCCGACTGGCATTGTGGCACAGTAAGATGGACCTGATCAGCATGTTCTTGGGCTGCAGCCTGAATGCGCTCCCTTCTCCTCTGTGGTGAGCGTGGTAGTTTGGACCACATGTAGGTCATGCCAGGTGAGGTCATAGGCCTGGGCCAAATACTGGAATTCCTTTATGTAGTTATCAGGGTTGGCCAAAAAAGAGCCCAAATGTTTCTCAATTTAGGAAAGGTCTTGTAAAGAGAAGGGCACATGAACCTGGACAACTCCCTCAACTTTGGCAACCTCCCTTAGTGGGGGAAAACTAAATCAAGGGAGGGTTTTCGAGCCCTCGTGCAGGTGGAGATGGGAGGGGAGGCTGGAGGAAATGTGAGGGGGGGGCTCAGTGGGGGCCGCACCAAGAGCAAACTCAGATTTGCGGGATTTAGGGGATGAGAAGGGAGTAGGGGTGGAAGGGACCAAAATGGGGGTTGTAGGAGCAGGGGAGTTACCGGGCATAGGGAGAGAGGGACCTTGGGGTATGGGATCACAGTAAGGAGGAGGAGGAGGAGGAACCAGAGGCCCTCTTATCAGTGGATGGGTGAAGTTCTCCGGGGGTTCAGAGAAGGAAGACAGGGAGGAGAGGTCTGGGTCTTTGGGAGCAGTGGGTGGCAGGGTAGGGGGAGGGGAGTGGGCCAAGAGGACCTGTGAAGTGGAGCAGTGAGAGCAGAGGGAGGAGTGAGAGCATAGAGTCCAGAAAGCCTGGACATAAGGGACCTCGGCCCATTTGCCTTGGTGTCTGCCAAGGTTATTTAGGTCCATGAGAATCTGATAATTAAACGTGCCTTCTGCAGCTCATTGGGACTGATTGTCTAATCGGTATTGTGGCCAAGCGACAGTACAGTAACATCGCTTACGCAGGTCCTGGTCCAGTTCCAGGGTTTTAAGATTGGCCAACAGGCCTAAAACACCAGGGTGTTTTAGGGTCGAATTTGGATTAGGAGGTCCCCCATGATTCGTTGCCAGGCAATCTGAGGGCTGGAGGAAGGTGTCCCTTCATCCACCACTGGGTTGTGGAAAAACCATGTTGGCTGCTTTAGAGGTTAAGACGTCTCCCAGCCTCTCAGAGTCACAGAGGTCACCTAGTGACCAGCAGGGTCCACCCTGACACGGCCACAATTAGGGCAGGGCTTTCCAGAGGGAGGCACGGAATCAGGGGAAACTCACCATGGCTTCAGAAGTGGCGTTCGGAAAGGCAGGTCCAGCTCTGGCTAGGGAGAGGAGAGGGCCTCCCCAACAGGGTGGGGGCTCAATCTTCTCCCAGGTTTTGGCACCAAATGTAAAGTTTCCCAGGAGAGGCAAACACAACACCAGGCGAGGTAGGGGCAAGGCAAGATTTCTTAAAGGCACTCTCCGGCGAAGTTTCAGGGCAGAAGGGGAGCCAGGAAAGTCGTGCCAGAAGGAGGTGGGCACTCTTGGGAGAGGTTCCGAGACTCCAGAGAGGGGGGTCGGGGAAGTCGCGCTGGGAGGGAGTCGGTGGGGTCTTTTACCTGGCCAAGGCAGGGCATGGCTTCACAACCATACATGGTAAGGTATTTGGTGATCGGAGGGTATGGGGCGGGGGGGGTTCCTGATACTTCTGTTTCCTGCATAGGTATCAGGTTACCTATGGAGACATGACCTGGGCATACATCCTTTTGGCCGGAGAGTCAAGGGTTAAGGAAGGGGGGGTGCTGGAAGATGGCGGCCCCGGCGGTCATTTCTATTGTTCCTCCTGCATTCCTGGATCCATTGCCCAACAGTAGGTATTTCCTAAATGGGACACTAGTCCTCCAATTTCATAGATATTATCCCACCTATGCCTGCACACTTCTGGAGGAAGTACATGTTAGAATAATCCCTATTGCACAGGCAAGACACAGGGCATTCCTGACAGGCACAATGGCTTATCCAGGGTCAAAAACAGGTATGAATGGAGGAGAGTTGTGTCAGAGCCCAGTGCATTTCCAGGCTGGGGTGCTGGCTACACCCACATCTTCCCAGGGGCATGTAGAGAGGGCTGTGCTGGTGTCACTGGGTACAGATGTAGCATGGCAAGCAGAAAGGGGATGAACAGCTGGCAGCCCAGAACACTATTTGTGTAGGGCCTATCTCAGGAGTGGATTCAGGTAGGAGATCCCAGGCAGTGAAGTCACTTGCTTGATAATAGCCTCCAACAAACTTGGAACCCTCATCACCAGGTACCCACATTGTAGTGCAGTCCCATATAAGGCTCACTTGGCTAGAGACATCTGATTATGAAAGATGTTTTCCTGCTGTATGCCTACATCCCAGGGATCTGGATTCCAGAAACCACAGGGAAAAGGATTCTTCCCATGTTACAGACAATGGATGAAGCCTCCGCTCCAATGCATCAGGACATTTGCCAGGAAGTGCCAAAACGTAATACCCAGCGACCTAGGCCAGGCCAGGCCACCTCTCTGAGCCATCCCTGGGCAGTCCCATCCCCTTCTCTTCCATTTCTGGGGAAGAGGCATATGTGGGGAGGTCCCACCCTGGGCTGGACAGTGGATGCCCTGGCGATCCCTTCATGTTCACACCAATGGCATGGTGAGAAGGGTGGAAAGAGGATTCCTAAGGTGCCTCTCACCTATGCCAGAGTGAATCCAAGGCCCTCAAGCTGGTCACTTTCATCTCCATGGTGGAGAAGGGTGCATCCTGGCGTGTGGTATGTCTGGAAGGGAGTCCCCTGGGTCTGAGGACCAGCCAAGGCTGCCAGACAGGGCTCTGAGGCCTCCTGTCTGGATGCCCGGCACTGTCCTTACAGAGCTCCACACAGGAGATGGGCAGGAGCTGAACGATAGGATCCCCAATCCTCCTACCTCAAAGGACAAGAAGATGCCCCCTACTGCCAACAATAAGAGTCCAAAGCTGGCTCAGGGTGAGGGCAGGTGTTGGGCAGACCCAACACCCAGGGCCCCGATGCGACAAAAAGGGCCCAGGTCCCAGAAGCCAACCTGCTACTCCCCCGGGCTCCCTCCTAGACTCCTGCTTCCCCATGAATCTGGATCCCCATCTCCACCCCAAACTTGCCCTCAGGGCCCTGCCGTGGTCTTGGCCATATGCACAGTCATTGTCCACATATTTGTAGGAATATCAGAAAAGAGACTTTAAACCATGTCTCATCCCATTCAGTCTAGAGTCCTTTTGCACTATGCTATGCATTTTCCAAACTAGTGCTCCCTGCTGGCCCTGTAGGCCTGACCGCCCCTCCCCACCTTCTCCAAGTCTTACACACGATCATGGTGAACTGGGAGACACTTTTCCAAAGGGACATGGGGCTCCTGGTACTATGTCTGTTGCTCTGCCATTCAGTTGTGAAGAATACATCCCTAGAGTCCCTCCAGGGTCAGGAACAGAGGCCTCAGGGCACAACATTCCAGAAGGATGATCAGGCACAGCCATTGAGCCCCTCTCTGACACAGGACTCTGATATGTTTCCCTTCTGTTGCCAACTCACAGTGCTGCCCATCCTACATGCCCTAAAACCTGAGCACTCCCACCCCAGAGACAGGCTCTGTGTTCTCCTCTCAGGACTGAGGTATGTTGTCAGAAATCCCAGGGACGATGTCAGTAACGTAGGGAGCTGCTATAAATACACAGCTGGCAATCTAACCTGAGATGCCAACATGTTCAGACATCCCCCACCTCACATCCTTATATTGTTCCCAAGAATCTTTTTCCTTACAGATTTATTTATTTATCTGAGAGACAGAGACAGACACAGAGGGACGGTGGAGAGACAGAGGGGGAGACAGAATCCCCAAGCCAACTCTGCCCTAAGTGCAGAGCCTGACGAAGGGCTCCATCTCATTACGCTCATAGCATGACCTGAGCCAAAACCAATAGCAGGACCCTTAATCAACTAAACCACAAGCAAGTTCTTGTAGACAAGCACCTTGCTCCTTTTGTCTACTGTGGGCCCTCCTGTCGCACCTCTTTCTATACGTCACGAAGACCTTTGGAGTCTGCTCTGGGCTCCACCCCCAACCCTCCTGATGGCTGCAGTGCTGACTGCATGTCTCCCCAATCTCACCTCAGGGTTAAAAGGCCTCAGCCGTGAAGAGCAATGAGACCTGCGTGGTGTGGACCCATCGGGCACACCTGATGAGGGAGCAGGAGGCTGACTGAGGACAAAGCAAAAGCTGGCACCTTGCACCCCCTTTCCACCCGCTCCCCTCGGTAATATGTGTAACATTCCTCAGGCACCCCTGACTGCCATAAACGAGAAAAACAAATAGTTAACTTGCAGAGATCACAATCCTGCAAGACAGGAGTCTCCCAACTATCTTGATGTGAAAGGCTTGCCAAAAGACAACAGTAGTCAAGCCAAGGAGACCTGGTATCCAGGCACCTTGTAGACTCTCTTTAGCATATGAAAGCTCCATTGAAACCTCCTTTTCTCTCACCTTCCAACCACAGGGTCCATAGCCTGCCATCCCTCACAACCCGGGGCAGCAGCTCTTTCTGCCCATAGGTCCTGTCCCTGTGCTTTAATAAACCACCATTTTACACAAAAGATGTCTCAAGAATTCTTTCTTGGTCATCGGCTCCGGACCTTACCCACCAAACCTCACCTAGGTTCTAGAACTAGAACACCTGCTGGAGAAGCAAGTAGAACAACTGGTGCCCGCCTTCCTAGACAGAGACCTCGGCTCCGTCTTCATGTTTCTGGACATATACCGAACTTTTGCCACCACCCAAGAGGTGCTGGACCAGCTGTTTACAAGGCGAGCACCCTGTCCCTCCACAGCCTGGTGGGATCTGGCCACCACCTCACTGGCAGTCTTGGAATATCTCCACACTTCCCTGAGCCTCTGTTTGCTCTGTGACAGGGGCAGTCCATTCTAGGGACTCAGTGGAGTCCTGTAGGAAAAGTACACCTGGGTGCCTGGCCCTGTGGAAAGGTCCGCTAGAGGGGCTGTGGTCGTCCTGCTCATTTATCATCGTCCTGCTCCCCATGATGAAGCCTCTGCCTCATCCCCCCCTGTCACCATGGTCTTGAGCTGGGCTCTTTTCCCATTAGAAAAGAGACTCCATCTAGGCCTGTGGCCGGGCTAAAACCAGAGCACGGATGCCCGGGGATCAACAGGGGGCCCAGGCCCACTCAGATATCTACCATGGGGCAGGTTGGGCCCCGTTCGTTCATCAAGCATAAAGGATGCCCTCCTAGGGGCAGTCATGCAGACGCTTCTCTGGGAGCTGACGGTGATCCCGTCCACGGAGCAGACAGCACTCTGGAGCACCCCAGGGCTCCATACGAGTCGGGAGTCAGATAGTGACACTAGACGTGATGAGGAGTAGCGTCCAAAGGGCATTTCCTGTGATGCCCTGCTGGCCTCCTCCAGCTATGGATGCATCCTCTCTCACTGTGACAGGATCGGGGGATCCCAGAAACAGCGGAACATGTGAGTGAGCCTTGGCTAAGGCAGAAGGGCCTTTCCTCTCCAAGAGGGCAGTGAAGGGACTGTGATTTGGAGGGGCTGCTGGACCTTCAGCCCACACACCTGCAATTCCTGTGAGAGGGTCAAGGTCTGAGGGCTTCTTCTGCTGAAGAGGAAAAGGGTCCTGGAGAGCTGTGTGTGCAGTGTGGGCACTGTGGGAGAGAACAGGAGGCTGGATGACAGCTTCAGCCCCTAAGAGAGTCATTCCCAACCCCGGCCACTTCCCCGCCCTGTCTCTACCCGAATCCTGGGACCCAGAACAAAGGGTCACCCATCTGCTGGAACCTGGACACTGGGTCCTCAGCAGGTACCCAGGAGACACAGTGAGGGCTCTGGGACTGGACGTCCCCCATCCTATGGGAGATTCATGCCCATGGAAGGAGACACACTCGTGGCACATTGTGAATGAGGCAGCACAGAGGCACGGGAGGAAAGGTTTGAGGTATTGGGAGGTTCCCGGGAAGGCCGGGGAAGTGACAGACTCCCTGTATTCCCACCTTGTTTGGATAGTCACAGAGCACTAGTGTGGGCAGTGATAGCAGTGAACACGCCAGACACCACCCCTCCCTGCCCACATGCAGTTGAAGTCAAGTGGCGAGTGGGCAGGGAGACAGACTGAGGAGTGTGTCCAGCTCCCCAAGGAGGACAGAAAAGGTCACACCATTGGTCAAGGGCTCCCACTCACAGAGGCTGTTCACCAGCCCCTCCTCTGTGACCGGGCCTGTCTCAGGCGGGACTGCCAGATCACAGGCAGACATGGAGTAGGAATGGTCTCTGACAGCCAGGAGCCAAGAGACCCAGGGGCCCATGTTCCCACAGGGGGTCCCTGACGCATTGATGTGGGAGGGTGCCCTGTCCTCTGACTCCTCTGCCCACTTGTCTGCCCCGAGGCCATCTACTCCATCCTAAGCACGTGGCAGGACCACTACCCTGAAGATTTTTTCCATCCCCCAGAATTTCCCTTCCTAAAGATGCTGCTGGCATACTTAGGGCTCAACATGCCAGGCTCAGACCTAGAGCAACGTGCCCATTTCCTCCTCTCACAGCTGCAACACCTTGTGTCCACTGAGCCAGAGGCTTGGGATGAGGAGGACTGTGGCTGACTGATGGGAGGCCTGTTGGCAGGGGGAGGAGGCACACAGAGCATGGCTCCATAGACTGCAGTTTGTTCAGGAACAATGAGTAGTCTCAGATCACTGTCCCCTTGGGCTAGTCTGGGAAGACCACCCAGGGACCGGTTCTTGGACTCAGACAATATTGAGTCGTGAGCAAAGTTTCCTTAATTTTGATGGGACATGGAGACACAATCACGGTGATGATACTTTCTCTTCTTGGAGCTACAGCACCAGACCCAGAGCAAGATCCTGAACCACCCCTAGAGCTAGCCCCAGCTCCCACTCTGGTGCCTGCTGCAGTTTCAGAGCCTGACCTGATGAAACTCATCACCGCAGCTGTATCTCAGCAATTAGGAAGACCAATGATGCCATCTGACGTGTTGGGGCCAGTGCAAGTGGTAGTCACAGCTCTGATTCACTGTCACGAGCAAGAAGTGCCATCTGTACATACAGCAGTCCTGGAATCCTAGCTGGAACCAACCAAGTGATGGAGGTTGCTGAAGGGCCTTTGACACCACCAGTTGAGTTAGAACCAGCTCAGGCCATCATCACAGCTCTGACCCACTGTCACAAGAAGAAAGCCACCTGCCCCTTTGGCAGCTCAGGAGCAAGAGCAGTCTCCAGCACCAGCTATGGCAGTCACTGAAGGTAACTGAACTGTGGTACCACCTGTCATGTGAGAGCATGTTCAGATCATAGTCACATCTCTGATCTACTGTCACAAGCAGGAAGAGCCACCAGCACTTTTGGCAGCCCCAGAGAACAATCTCCAGCACCATGTATGGAGGTCACTGAATGGCCCGTGATGCCACCTGTTGAGTCATAGCCAGCACAGGCAGTAGTCACATCTCTGATCCACTGCTCAAGCAGGAAGAGCCACCTCTGGCTGCCAAGGAGGAGAAGCAGGCTCTAACAGCAGCTATGGAGGTCCCTGAAGGTCCCATGATGCCATCTGTCCAGTCAGACATCAGGACAGCTATGATCCACTGTCAAGAAAAGAAAAGCCCCCAGCACCTCTGGCAGCCCAGGAGCCAGAGCAGGATCCAGCACCAGCTATGTAAGTACCTGAAGGGCCCGAGATGCCACCGGTCATGTCAGAGCCAGGTCAGGTAATAGATACAGCCCTAATCTACTTTCACAAATAGGAAGTGCCACCTGCACCTTTGAGAGCCCTAGAGGCTAAGCAGGATCCAATACCAGCTTTGGAAGTCCCTGAAGAGCCAGTGATGCCAAATGACAAGTCATACTCAGTTCAGGTGTGAGTCACATCTCTGATACACTGTCATAAGCAGGAAGAGCCATCTAAACCTTTGGCAGTCCCAGAGCACCAGCAGGCTCCAGCACCAGCTATGGAGGTCGCTTAAGGGCCTGGGGTTCCACCTGCGGGGTCAGAGCCAATGCATGTGGTAGTCACCTCTCTGATCCCCTGTCATGAGCAAAAAGAGCCACCAGCACCTTTGACAGCCACAGAGCACAAGCAGTGTCCAGCACCACCTATGAAGGTCCTGAAGGGCCCATGATGCCATCTGCTGGGTCAGAGCCAGCACAGGCAATAGTCATATCTCTGATCCACTGTCAAGGGCAGGAAAGCCACTTGCACCTTTGGCAGCCCCAGAGCCAGAGTAGGCTGCAGCACCAGCTATGTAGGTTCCTGAAGGGCCCATATGCCACCTGTCAAGTCAGAGCCAGTTTAGTTGGTAGTCACAAATCTGATCCACTATTACGAGCCAGAGTAAACACCTTGACCTTTAGAAGCCCTGGAGCTCAAGCAGCCTCTAGCACCAGCATTGGAGGTCACTGAAGGGCCCATGATGCCACCTGTCAAGTGAGAGCATGTGCACATCATGGTCAAAGCTCTGATCCACCGGCATAAGGAGGAAGAGCCACCTGGACCTTTGGCAGCCTCAAAGACTGAGCAGACTCCAGCACCATCTCTGGAGGTCCCTGAAAGATACCTAATGCCACCTGCAGAATTAGAGCCAGCTGAGGTGGTAGTCACAGCTCCAGTGCACTGTCCCAGGCAGGAAAAGCACCATATATGGCAGTCTCTGAATGGCTGGTGATGACACATGCCAAGTCCGAGACACTGCAGGTAGTAGTCACATCTCCAGTCTACTGTCACAAGCAGGAAGAGCCACCTGCACCTTTGAGAGCCCCAGAGCAAAAGCCTTTTCCAGAACCTGCTATTGAGGTCACTGAAGGGCCAGTGATGCTACAAGCTGAAACCAAGACAGCTCAGTTGATAGTCATAGCTCAATTCTCTATCTCAAGCATGAAGTGCACCTGCACCTTTGGCAACACCAGAGCACGATCATTCTCCAGCACCAGCTATGGATATAGTAGTCTGAATGCCCAGGATGCCACCTGCTGAATCAGAGCCAGCGAAGGTGATAGTCACATCTCTGACCCACTGTCACAAGTAGGAAGAGCCACCTGCACCTACAGCAGGAACCGTATCAGAGCCAGCACAGGTGGTAGTCATAGCTCCAATACACTGTCTCATGCAGTATAAGAGAGCCACTTGCACCTTGGGAATCCCCAGAGCAGGAGCAGTTTCCAGCAGCAGCTACCAAAGTCACTGAAGGACCCAAGATGCCACCTGCCAAGTCAGAGCCAGTTCAGGTGGTAGTCACAGCTCTGGTCCATTGTCATGAGCAGGAAGAGTCACCTGCACCTTTGGCAGCCCAGGAGCAAGAGCAGTTTCCAGCACCATCTATGGAGGTCACTGATGAGACAGTGATGCCATCCCTGGAGTTAGAGCCAACACTGGCTGTAGTCACAGCTCTGATCCACTGTCACAAGCAGAAAGAGCCACCTGCACCTTTGGCAGCCCAGGAGCAAAAGCAGTTTCCAGCACCATCTATGGAGGTCACTGATGGGACAGTAATGCCATCTTTGGAGTCAGAGCCAGAGCTGGCAGTAGTCACAGCTCTGATCCACTGTCAGGAGCAGGAAGAGATACCAGCACCTTTGGCTTCCCCAGAGCCTGAGCAGGCTTCAGCACCAGCTACGGGAAGACCCTGAAGGGCCCATGATGTCCACTGTTGAGTCTGAGCTAGTTCAGACGCTAGTCACAGCTCTAATCCTTTGTCAAGAGCAGGAAGAGCCACCTGCATCTTTCGGAGCCAGGAGCAAGAGCAGTTTCCAGCAGTAGCTGTGGACATCCTGAAGGGCCCAAGATGTCCAGTGCCAAGTCAGAGACAATGCAGGCAGTACTCAGAACTCTAATCCACTGTCATGAGCAGGTAAATTCACCTGTACCTTTGGCCACCCCGGAGAGGGAGGAGGCTCCAGCATCAGCTATGAGGTCGCTGAAGGGCCAGGGATGCTACCTGCTTAATCAGAGCTGCCACAGATCCTAGTCATATCTCTGATTGTCTGTCACAAGCAGGAAGAGCCAACAGCACATTTGGCAGCCCCACAGCACAGGCAGTCTCCAGCACCACTTCAAGAGGTCGCTGAATTGCTCTTGGTGCCACCTGCCAAGTCAGAGCCAGTTCAGGTCACGGTCACAGCTCTGATCAACTGTCATGAACAGAAAGAGCCACCTGTACCTTTGGTAGCCTAGGAGCAAGAGCAATCTCCAGCACCAGGTATGGACGTCACTGAGGAGCCCGTTACACAACGTGCCGAATCAGAGCCGGCACAGGTGGTAGTCATAGCTCAATCCACTGCCACTGGCAGGGAGAGCCACCTGCACCTTTGGCAGCCCCGGAGCATGATCATTCTCCAGCAGCAGCTATGGAGGTTACTGAAGGGTGGTTGAAACCACCTGATGAGTCAGAGCCAGCACAGGCAGTATCACTGTGACGAGCAGAAAGAGACAAGTGAACCTCTGGCAGCCCGGGATCCCAAGCAGGCTCCAGCACCAGCTATGGCAGTCCCTGAATGGTCCATGATGTTACCTGCTGAGTCAGAGCCACAGCAGGCTGTAGTCACATCTCCGATATACTGTCACAAGCAGGAAGAGACAACTGTACCTTTGGTAGCCACAGAACCCAAGTAGTCTCCAGCAGCAGCTACAGAGCTTCCTGACAGGTCCATGATGCCACCTGTTGAGTCAAGAGACAGTTCTGGTGATAGTCTCAGCTCTGATCCACTGTCACTAGCAAGAAGAGCCACCTGCATCTTTAGCAGCCCTGGAGCACAAGCAATCTCCAGCACCAGCTATGAGGGTCACTTAAGTGCCTGTGGTTCCAACTGTGGAGTAAGAGCCATCGCATGTGGCAGTCAGATCTCTGATCCACTGTCACAAGCAGGAAAATCCACCTGAACCTTTGGCAGCCACAGAGCCTGAGCAGGCTCCAGCACCAGCTATGGAGGTCCTTCAAGGGCCCATGATATCACCTGCCAACTCAGGTGGTAGTCAGTGCTTTGATCCATTGTCATGAGCACAAAGAGCCACCTGCACCTTTGGCAGCCACGGAGTACAAGCAGTGTCCAGCACCATTTATAGAGGCTGCTGATGGGCCAGTGATGACATCTTTGGAGTCAGAACCAGTGCAGGAGGTAATCACATCTCTGATCCTCTATCAGGAGCAGGAAGAGCCCCCTGCACTTTTGGCATCCCTGGAGCCTGAGCAGCCTCCAGCAAAAGGTATGGAGGTTGCTGAAGAGCCCATGACGCCACCTGCCAAGTCAGAGCCAGTTCACGTAGTAGTCACAGCTCTGATCCAATGTAACAAGCAGGAAGAACTACCTGCTTCTTTGGCAACCCATATGCAAGAGCATTCTCCAGCACCTGCTATGGAGGTTGCTGAAGGGCCGGTAATGTCATCTGCCAAGTCAGAGCTAGCACACATGGTAGTCACATATTTGATCCACTGTTACAAGCAGGAAGAAATACCTGCACCCATGGGAGCCCCAGAGCCCAGGGATCCAGCACCAGGTATTCAAGTCCCTGAAGAGACAGTGATACCAAATGACAAATCAGACCCAGTTCAGGTGTTAATCAAATCTCTGATCCACTATCAAGCAGGAAGAGCCACCTGGGTCTTTGGTAGCCCCGGGGCTACCGAAGCATGAGCAGGCTCCCTCACCAGCTATCAGGGTCACTGAATGGCTCCAGCAACCACCTCTCAGTGGCGCAACTAGCCT
The DNA here is from genome assembly GCF_011764305.1 of Mustela putorius furo. NCBI lineage: Eukaryota > Metazoa > Chordata > Mammalia > Carnivora > Mustelidae > Mustela > Mustela putorius. The sequence continues at coordinate 12,733,561 of NW_025422045.1, forward strand.
TGCCCCTGAGCCACAGCTCCTGTTGTCTACAGCCCCAAAGGATGGCTTCCCTCCCCTGTCATTCCAGTGTTTGTAGTTTTTGTGTTGTTCATGCACCTATTTAATGCTTTAATATATTTTGTCCTATAAATAAATTATGGCTTGAGTTCACATGAAATTTACTCTGATCCTTTTAAACTGTACATCCAGGTGCAATGAGGGCATGCAGAGGGTTGTACAACCTTGTACTTCTACAACATTTCCCTCCCAGAGACCCCTGTGCCACAAATGAGTCATTGCTCATTCCCTTAGCCCAGTGATGGGTATTAAGGAGGGCACATGTTGTAATGAGCACGGGGTATAATATGCAAATAATGAATCATTCAACAGTATGTCAAAAACTAATGATTTACTCAATGGTGACTAACATAACATAATAAAAAGGAAGAGAGAAAAGAAGACTATCTGGCACCTTTGTTGAAAATTAGTTCACTGTGGATGAATGGGTTTATTTCTGGACTCTCAATTCTATTCCACTAATCTTCATATCTATCCTAATGCCACTACCCCAGCCCACAGTTTAAATGACTGGAGCTGTATAGTAAGTTTTGAAATCTAATAGTGTGAGTCTTCCAACTTTATTTTTCTTTCTCAAAGTTTTTTCGCTATTCTGGGTCCCTTACAATTCCATTAAATTTTAGGATGAGTTTTTCCATTTCTATATAAAAAGTTGTCAGGATATTAACAAAGATAGCATTCAGTCTGTGAATAACATGGCCATCTTAAGAATATTAACTATTTCCTTTACTACAAAGCTGTATTCACCAAGACAGCATAGTACTAGAACAAGAACAGACACATAGACCAGTGGAACAGAGTAGACAGTCCAAATATAGACCGGCAACTCTATGGTCAAATAATCTTTGACAAAGCAGGAAAAATATCCAGTGGAAAAAAGTCTCTTCAATAAATGGTGCTGGGAAAGTGGGGACAGCTATGTATAGAAGAATGAAACTCTACCATTCTCTTACACCATACACAAAGATAAACTCGAAATGGATAAAAGACCTCAACGTGAGGCAAGAATCTATCAAAATTCTAAAGGCGAATATAGGTAGTAACCTCTTTGACATCGGCCACAGCAACTTCTTTCAAGATATGTCTTCAAAGGCAAAGGAAACAAAAGTGAAAAATGAACTTTTGGGACTTCATCAAGATCAAAAGCTTCTGCACAGCAAAGGAAAGAGTCAACAAAACAAAGTGGCAACCCACAGAATGGAAGAAGATATTCGCAAATGACACTATAGACAAAGGGCTGATATCCAAGATCTATAAAGAACTCCTCAGGGGCACCTGGGTGGCTCAGTGGGTTAAAGCCTCTGCCTTTGGCTCAGGTCATGATCCCAGGATCCTGGGATCGAGCCCCTCATCCGGTTCTCTGAGAGGTGGGAAGCCTGCATCCCCCCGCCCCCCGCTCAACTCTCTGCCTACTTGTGATCTCTCCCTATAAAATAAATAAATAAAATCTTAAAAAAAAAAAACAACCTCCTCAAACTCAACACTCAAAAAACAGATAATCACGTCAAAAAATGGGCAAAAGACATGAACAGACCACTTCTCCAAAGAAGCCATGCTAACAGACACATGAAAAAATGTTCAACATCACTAGCCATCAGGGAGATTCAAATCAAAACCACATTGAGATACCACCTTACACCAGTTAGAATGGCCAAAATTAACAAGTGTTGGAGAGGATGTGGAAAAAGGGGAACCCTCCTACACTGTTGGTGGGAATGCAAGCTGGTGCAGCCACTTTGGAAAACAGTGTGGAGATTCCTTTAGAAATTAAAAATAGAGCTACCCTATGACCCAGCAATTGCACTACTGGGTATTTACTTACCCCAAAGATACAGATGTAGTGAAACAAAGGGCCATCTGGGGCGCCTGGGTGGCTTAGTGGGTTAAAGCCTCTGCCTTTGGCTTAAGTCATGATCCCAGGGTCCTGGGATCGAGCCCCACATCGGGCTCTCTGCTTGGCAGGGAGCCTGCTTTCCTTCCTCTTTCTCTGCCTACTTGTGATCTCCGTCTGTCAAATAAATAAAATCTTTAAAAATTAAAAAAAAGGAGAGCCATCTGTACCCCAATGTTCATAGCAGCAATGGCCACAGTCACCAAACTGTGGAAAGAGCCAAGATGCCCTTCAAAAGACAAATGGATAAAGAAGATATGGTTCATATATGCAATGGAATATTACACCTCCATCAGAAAGGATGAATACCCAACTTTTGTATCCACATGGACGGGAGGAGATTATGCTGAGTTAAATAAGTCAAGCAGAGAAAGTCAATTATTATATGGTTTCACTTAATTGTGGAATATAAGGAATAACATGGAGGACATTAGGAGAAGGAGAAGAAAAGTGAGCTGGGGGAAATCGGAGGGGGAGACAAACCATGAGAGACTGGAATCTGAGAAACAATCTGAGGGTTTTGGAAGGGAGTGGGGGTGGGGGGATGGGTGAGTCTAGTGGTGGGTATTAAGGAGGGCACATACTGCATGGAGCATGGGTGTGATGCGTCAACAGTGAATCCTGGAATACTGAGAAAATAAAATTTAAAAAAAGAATATTAACTCTTTCAATCCAAAAAGACAAGATGTCTTCACATTTATTAATTGTTGTCTAATTTCCTTCAGCAATGTTTTGTAATGTTCAGTGTATAAGCCTTATACCTGCTGGGTTAAATATTTTCCCAAGTAATTTTTATGCTATTATAAATGGAATTATTTTCACTTTCAGATCAAAGTGTTTTGTTTTGTTGCTGTTTTTTTTTTTTTTCAAAGAAGATTGTGTTTATTTATCTGAGAGAGAGAGAGAGAACAAGAGCAGGGAGAGGGATAGAGGGAGCTGGAGAAGCACACGCCCCTCTGAGCAGAGGTTTAACATAGACCTCAATCCCAGGACACCAAAATCATTACCTGAGTTGAAGACAGACACTAACTGACACAACTACCCAAGCACCCCCAATCAAAGTGTTTTATATAAATCCTGTGTTGATTCCTTTTTAAATAATAGTCCTCTTTAAATTAAAGGAGTTCTTCTTAGTCAAGCTATTTTTCAGAAGACAGTATGAGAAAAGCCTCAAAGAAAAGTTCTAAGCCATCAAGGATTCTCACTGCTCACAGTGAAGTCAGAGCATATATTTTCTGTGAGATACAGGGTGATCTGAGTTTCCTTCGGATCAGTTAACAAAAGAATAGCTGTGGAGTTGCTTGCCACACACAGACTTTCCTCTACAGGCTACATTGTTGCAAAGATAGTATTTTCAGTCTTCTCATTCAACCCTGACTCTTCTGCCACACAGTGATGCCAGTCAGGTTACACAGCCTCTCACAGCCATTTCTAATTATGTTCCAAAAGAGCAGCCAATTGTTGGCCTCTGTGGAGAAATCTCTGCTTTGCTCCCTCTGCCCAAACTCTGTAATACCATCATCCTCCTGGCATCCTCCCTTAACCTGATCCAATTTCAAATGCCCTGATTAGCATTCCTTTGTATATTTTTGCATTTTAAGTGTTCCCTCTTTAATTAAAGCAGATGAAGTTACCCCTTCTTTCCAATTGTCTTTGTACTCAGTTGATCTCAGAAAGACAATGAGCAAATCAGTCTTTATTCTGCATCTGCCATTTCTAATTTTTCAAACTAACATTCCTTGAATGTTTAATATGTGCTATGGCTGTGCTAAGATTTTACATGCATTCTTTAATTATCCTAATTACAATTCCATGATGGGGGCACTGTTATTATACCCAATTTTCAGACAAAAAACTAAAGCTGAAAGACATTAAGTAACTTGATCAAGGCCACACGGATAGTAAATAGTGGCGTCAGGGTTGACCCTGGATGCATTGGACTCCAGAGCCACTCTTAATAATCATGCTATTTTTTACTCTCACATCTTATTATAGTCTCCCTCCTCTGTCTGCCTTCTGGAGTTATCACTGAATAAATTTAAACCCCAGGTAGCAAGCTATAAGACTCGAGCCTGAACTGAAACTGCATATGTATACTGCTTTTCCCAAATAATGGATTTTATATGTTTTTAATCAGTGGGGTACCTGGGTGGCTTAGTAGGTTATGTCTCCCACTCATGACTATGGCTCAGGTCATGATCTCGGAGGTGGTGGGATCAAGCCACACATTGGGCTCTCTTCTCAGCGGGGTGTCTGCTTGAGATTCTCTCTCTTCCTCTGCCCCTCCCACCATGTCCACATACTCCAGCTACCTCTCTATCTCTAAAATTTAAAAAAATATATTTTAATAATTTTAATCAATTAACTATTTTTAAATTGGGTTTTCAAGGAACCCAAGATTTCCACTTCCTCTGAAAACTCACAAGGTGTAGCAGTACCAGGTCTCCATACTCATACAACAACAGTTAGTTTCTCCTATGCAGTAGCCACCCATTTTGGAAGATGCATTCAATCTCTGCTTAACCATAGCTTTACCCAGTTCCCATGATTCATGTATACCATCTGTCTGGTCCCTGGCACATCTGAGCATGTGACTCTTGTCTGATCCCCCTTCCATGAGAGGAACTTCAAAATGTTTTTGAATCCTTCTCATCTTTGTAGGCAAAATCCCCTCTTCCTGTGATCATTTTTCACATGGCCTCATTTCCAGACCCCTCCTTCATCCTCCTGGTTTCCCTCTACTAGAATTTTAGAATTTGTGATTATAGCAGAAGTAAACTCATAGGGATAGAGCACCACAATTTCTCTCTCTCTGGACTGAGAAAGAGGAACTCATGACAAGACAAACTGGCTTGGACTATGCACATTCTACATATGAATTAAGGCAAACTATGCCAAAACACCTTCCTAAGGATATTTCCAAAAAATGTTGAAAAATTGAAATTCTAATCCTATATTCTAACAAAATTGTTCTGAACCAGTTGTTCTTCAAGGGTGGCCCCCAGACTAGCATGACGTTACTTGGGAACTTGTAGATACATAAATTCTCTGGCCCCACCTTAGACCTACTGAATCAGAACTTGGTGTTTTAACAAGTCCTGCAAGTGAAATCCAATGCATGCTACCTTTTGGGAGCCACTGTTCTAGACTGCTGTTATTTGAAAAAGCTGGTTAGGAACAAAGCAAAGATTGGAAATGAGCTGCAGTGCAAACCCTGACAACAAGCATACCTCCTCTTTTCCACTACTCCCTGCCTGCAGTCACTGCTTACTTTACTAAATACCACAAGTCCTCATCTAGTGTATCCACTACAAAAATGCAAAAGGGACTGATGCCAAACTTTCTGGTTAAAACTCCTAACTTGTCTGTATTTTAAGATATTTTCCCAAATCTAATCTTCTCATATCTCTCTTATTCTCCAGGATTTTTCAAAGATTTAAAAAAAAAAAAAAAAAAGGAAAAAACCTCAGTATCTCCCCAGGCATCAAGTGGTAGGATCACCTATGACCTGGCTCAAGAAGCTACAAGGAAGCTGACAGCCACCAGCCAGGCCAGCAGCCCAGCAAAGTCAATGCCAGATCCCATCCTGAGTGGCCACCACACTTCCAAAGGCACTCAGCTCCTCAGTGCCCACTCCCTCCCTGCCATACCCCATCCTATTCCTTGGACTAGCCAGGCTGCAAGAAGCAGAAGCACTTGGGTGACTTGATGTCAAAACAGTAAACCACCAAAAAGGAAGTTGAAAGAACCTCACTCTTCACTATCCAACCCAAAAATGAGCTTTCCTGATAACCTGGTTAACTGTGCATCAAGTGGAAAACAAACTCTAGGCAGCCAGCAAAACAAAAACAAAAACAAACAAAAAAAGCCAAAGAAAGAAATGCATTTCTCTACAAACAAGCCCAATTTCAGCCAAATGCTGAAATCACTGACTTAACTTAGATAGTTGTAAGTCTAGTACATTTAAAAATATCCAAAAATGGGCTGCTCTGGCTCCATTAGTAGGGCATGTGACTATTCATCTCCAGGTATGAGTTGGAGTCCCACCACAGGCAGAGTTTACTTGGAAGAAAAAAAAAAAAAAAAAAAAAAAAAAAAAAAAAAAAAAAGAAGGAAAGAAAACAAGATTATTTACAAATGATCAAAGTCAGTTAGGCTCTAACAATTGAGCTGATCAGTGGTGGGATAGATCCTCTCACCTGTTTATTCAGCCACTTTGCCCTGAGCACTCAGCGCCAATGCTGCTAAGCCAAACAGGTCCTCCCTCTAGGGGCTCAGGGTCTAGAGGGGAAGATGGACAAAACATGAAAACAAAAACGTGAATGAAAAGAGCTATTGCTCCACAGAAAAAGAACAAGGTGCTACAACTGGGTCCTGAACTCCCAACAGGTGAGGGGTCTGAAAAGACTGTGTTGAGGCCACAGGGAGATTTCCTGCAGCACGAGAGAGAGGAGCCAGCCCTGCACCAATCCCAGTCTATGTAGCTCTGCAGAGGCCACCAAAGTGCAAAAGACTGTTGGGAGACTAAACCTGATGTTGCCAGATGAGAGGTTAGACAGGGGGCCAGGGTGGTTGGAGGAAGCTGAGGAGAACAGGGTGGGAGGAAAGGGACAGAGTCAGGGCAGCTTGACAATCCCAATGCCCTGCTCCTCCTGCTGTGGGACCCCATTTCCCCACATTCAGTGGCTTAACCGAAAAACACTGTCTCACCGTCTCAAGGAACCAGGAATCCAGCAGGGCTCAGCTGGGGGCTCCTGCAAGAGCCTCTCAAGACACTGGGACTGTTGTCGATCCCAAACTAGGACCTGCTTCACAGAGAACCTCGGCTCACTCAGGAGTGTTGGCAGGATTCAGTCCCTATTGAAAACCTGAGTACTCTGTTGTTGTTCCTCAAGGGCCAGGCCACATGCATATGTCTGTGTCATGGTTCCACACAAGGGCTTGTTCTCCAGTGTGGGGATCTGACAGAGGACACGGATCAGAGTGAACACGTGGCTGGGCAATGAGTTATTCAAACCAAATCTCAGAAGGGGCCTGGGGAAATACTACCATCTTTTGTGGCATGAAGTGAATCACTAAGTCCAGGCCACACTCCAGGGGAGGGAGTTACACAAGGATGTGTCCATGTGAGTTGGGAATCACAGGGAGAAACAGGGAAGAAGGGGAAGACCCCAGCAAGGTCAGTGCCTTGTCCAGAATCACAGACTGGTAAGAAGGCAGAACCAGGAATGAACCTCAGAGCTGGGGCCATGGCTGCGCCTAGCTATTCACTGGGAGCTCTGGAAAAGGTGGTGGTTTATAACTGGCTGTAGACATGGAGGTGGTATGGGGGCAAGGATAAGCATCGACATCCTAGACAGGAAACATTTCAGCACATTCCTGTCTGAGGAGGAGCCAGGGCAAGGCAAACCACTGAGTGCACCCGTGTCCACACATCACCCAGAGGAAAGGAGGGAATGGCTCGTGACACAGGACTGGCAGAGTCAAGGGGTAACGGTGGGCTCAGCCCTTGTAGGCCAAGGCTCCAATACCTTCTGTAGGGTTTGCCTTGGAAATTAGTAGCTCAGGACCTTGGGAAGCTACTTCCGATCCATCCCTAAGTGGAACTCTCATCTTCTGGGCCTGCAGAATGTGAACGCTAGTACACACACGTGTCACACAGGTCCATGTGTGCGTCCTTGGGCACACACACACACACACCATTAGGGACACTGGTGTGGGATTTGAAGAGATGCAGACTCAGAGAAGGTGAGAAAGAAAATGTGGTGGTAGGTATTTCCTAGATGGGACACCACTCCTCCAATTTCTTAGATATTATCCGACCTCTGCCTGCGCACTTCTGGAGGAAGTACATGTTAGAATAATCCCTATTGCACGGGCAAACACAGGGCATTCCTGACAGGCACAATGGCTTATCCAGGGTCAAAAACAGGTATGAATGGAGGAGAGTTGTGTCAGAGCCCAGGTGCATTTCCAGGCTGGGGCGCTGGCTACACCCACACCTTCCCTGGGGCATGTAGAGAGGGCTGTGTTGGTGTCACTGGGTACAGATGTAGCATGGCAAGCAGAAAGGGGATGAGCAGCTGGCAGCCCAGAGCACTGTTTGTGTAGGGCCTATCTCAGGAGTGGATTCAGGTAGGAGATCCCAGGCAGTGAAGTCACTTGCTTGGTAACAGCCTCCAAAAGAACTGGGAACCCTCATCACCAGGCACCCACATTGTAGTGCAGTCCCCTATCAGGCTCACTTGGCTAGAGACATCTGATTATAAAAGATGTTCTCTTGCTGCTTACCCATTTCCCAGGGATCTGGATTCCAGAAACCACGGGGTGAGGGATTTTTCCCATGCTACAGACAATGGATCAAGCCTCAGCTCTGATGCATAGGGGCATTTGCCAGGAAGTGCCAAAACGTAATACCAAGAGACCTAGGCCAGGCCAGGCCACCTCTCTGAGCCATCCTTGTGCAGTCCCATCTCCTTCTCTTCCATTTCTGGGGAAGAGGCATATGTGGGGAGGTCCCACCCTGGGCTGGACAGTGGATGCCCTGGCGATCCCTTCATGTTCACACCAATGGCATGGTGGGAAGGGTGGAAAGAGGATTCCTGACATGCCTCTCACCTATGCCAGAGTGAACCCAAGGCCCTCAAGCTGGTCACTTTCCTCTCCTTGGTGGAGCAGGGTGCATCCTGGCGTGTGGTATGTCTGGAAGGGAGTCCCCTGGGTCTGAGGACCAGCCAAGGCTGCCAGACAGGGCTCTGAGGCCTCCTGTCTGGATGCCCAGCACTGTCCTTACAGAGCTCCACACAGGAGATGGGCAGGAGCTGAACGATAGGATCCCCAATCCTCCTACCTCAAAGGACAAGAAGATGCCCCCTACTGCCAACAATAAGAGTCCAAAGCTGGCTCAGGGTGAGGGCAGGTGTTGGGCAGACCCAACACCCAGGGCCCCGATGCGACAAAAAGGGCCCAGGTCCCAGAAGCCAACCTGCTACTCCCCCGGGCTCCCTCCTAGACTCCTGCTTCCCCATGAATCTGGATCCCCATCTCCACCCCAAACTTGCCCTCAGGGCCCTGCCGTGGTCTTGGCCATATGCACAGTCATTGTCCACATATTTGTAGGAATATCAGAAAAGAGACTTTAAACCATGTCTCATCCCATTCAGTCTAGAGTCCTTTTGCACTATGCTATGCATTTTCCAAACTAGTGCTCCCTGCTGGCCCTGTAGGCCTGACCGCCCCTCCCCACCTTCTCCAAGTCTTACACACGATCATGGTGAACTGGGAGACACTTTTCCAAAGGGACATGGGGCTCCTGGTACTATGTCTGTTGCTCTGCCATTCAGTTTGTGAAGAATACATCCCTAGAGTCCCTCCAGGGTCAGGAACAGAGGCCTCAGGGCACAACATTCCAGAAGGATGATCAGGCACAGCCATTGAGCCCCTCTCTGACACAGGACTCTGATATGTTTCCCTTCTGTTGCCAACTCACAGTGCTGCCCATCCTACATGCCCTAAAACCTGAGCACTCCCACCCCAGAGACAGGCTCTGTGTTCTCCTCTCAGGACTGAGGTATGTTGTCAGAAATCCCAGGGACGATGTCAGTAACGTAGGGAGCTGCTATAAATACACAGCTGGCAATCTAACCTGAGATGCCAACATGTTCAGACATCCCCCACCTCACATCCTTATATTGTTCCCAAGAATCTTTTTCCTTACAGATTTATTTATTTATCTGAGAGACAGAGACAGACACAGAGGGACGGTGGAGAGACAGAGGGGGAGACAGAATCCCCAAGCCAACTCTGCCCTAAGTGCAGAGCCTGACGAAGGGCTCCATCTCATTACGCTCATAGCATGACCTGAGCCAAAACCAATAGCAGGACCCTTAATCAACTAAACCACAAGCAAGTTCTTGTAGACAAGCACCTTGCTCCTTTTGTCTACTGTGGGCCCTCCTGTCGCACCTCTTTCTATACGTCACGAAGACCTTTGGAGTCTGCTCTGGGCTCCACCCCCAACCCTCCTGATGGCTGCAGTGCTGACTGCATGTCTCCCCAATCTCACCTCAGGGTAAAAGGCCTCAGCCGTGAAGAGCAATGAGACCTGCGTGGTGTGGACCCATCGGGCACACCTGATGAGGGAGCAGGAGGCTGACTGAGGACAAAGCAAAAGCTGGCACCTTGCACCCCCTTTCCACCCGCTCCCCTCGGTAATATGTGTAACATTCCTCAGGCACCCCTGACTGCCATAAACGAGAAACAAATAGTTAACTTGCAGAGATCACAATCCTGCAAGACAGGAGTCTCCCAACTATCTTGATGTGAAAGGCTTGCCAAAAGACAACAGTAGTCAAGCCAAGGAGACCTGGTATCCAGGCACCTTGTAGACTCTCTTTAGCATATGAAAGCTCCATTGAAACCTCCTTTTCTCTCACCTTCCAACCACAGGGTCCATAGCCTGCCATCCCTCACAACCCGGGGCAGCAGCTCTTTCTGCCCATAGGTCCTGTCCCTGTGCTTTAATAAACCACCATTTTACACAAAAGATGTCTCAAGAATTCTTTCTTGGTCATCGGCTCCGGACCTTACCCACCAAACCTCACCTAGGTTCTAGAACTAGAACACCTGCTGGAGAAGCAAGTAGAACAACTGGTGCCCGCCTTCCTAGACAGAGACCTCGGCTCCGTCTTCATGTTTCTGGACATATACCGAACTTTTGCCACCACCCAAGAGGTGCTGGACCAGCTGTTTACAAGGCGAGCACCCTGTCCCTCCACAGCCTGGTGGGATCTGGCCACCACCTCACTGGCAGTCTTGGAATATCTCCACACTTCCCTGAGCCTCTGTTTGCTCTGTGACAGGGGCAGTCCATTCTAGGGACTCAGTGGAGTCCTGTAGGAAAAGTACACCTGGGTGCCTGGCCCTGTGGAAAGGTCCGCTAGAGGGGCTGTGGTCGTCCTGCTCATTTATCATCGTCCTGCTCCCCATGATGAAGCCTCTGCCTCATCCCCCCCTGTCACCATGGTCTTGAGCTGGGCTCTTTTCCCATTAGAAAAGAGACTCCATCTAGGCCTGTGGCCGGGCTAAAACCAGAGCACGGATGCCCGGGGATCAACAGGGGGCCCAGGCCCACTCAGATATCTACCATGGGGCAGGTTGGGCCCCGTTCGTTCATCAAGCATAAAGGATGCCCTCCTAGGGGCAGTCATGCAGACGCTTCTCTGGGAGCTGACGGTGATCCCGTCCACGGAGCAGACAGCACTCTGGAGCACCCCAGGGCTCCATACGAGTCGGGAGTCAGATAGTGACACTAGACGTGATGAGGAGTAGCGTCCAAAGGGCATTTCCTGTGATGCCCTGCTGGCCTCCTCCAGCTATGGATGCATCCTCTCTCACTGTGACAGGATCGGGGGATCCCAGAAACAGCGGAACATGTGAGTGAGCCTTGGCTAAGGCAGAAGGGCCTTTCCTCTCCAAGAGGGCAGTGAAGGGACTGTGATTTGGAGGGGCTGCTGGACCTTCAGCCCACACACCTGCAATTCCTGTGAGAGGGTCAAGGTCTGAGGGCTTCTTCTGCTGAAGAGGAAAAGGGTCCTGGAGAGCTGTGTGTGCAGTGTGGGCACTGTGGGAGAGAACAGGAGGCTGGATGACAGCTTCAGCCCCTAAGAGAGTCATTCCCAACCCCGGCCACTTCCCCGCCCTGTCTCTACCCGAATCCTGGGACCCAGAACAAAGGGTCACCCATCTGCTGGAACCTGGACACTGGGTCCTCAGCAGGTACCCAGGAGACACAGTGAGGGCTCTGGGACTGGACGTCCCCCATCCTATGGGAGATTCATGCCCATGGAAGGAGACACACTCGTGGCACATTGTGAATGAGGCAGCACAGAGGCACGGGAGGAAAGGTTTGAGGTATTGGGAGGTTCCCGGGAAGGCCGGGGAAGTGACAGACTCCCTGTATTCCCACCTTGTTTGGATAGTCACAGAGCACTAGTGTGGGCAGTGACAGCAGTGAACACGCCAGACACCACCCCTCCCTGCCCACATGCAGTTGAAGTCAAGTGGCGAGTGGGCAGGGAGACAGACTGAGGAGTGTGTCCAGCTCCCCAAGGAGGACAGAAAAGGTCACACCATTGGTCAAGGGCTCCCACTCACAGAGGCTGTTCACCAGCCCCTCCTCTGTGACCGGGCCTGTCTCAGGCGGGACTGCCAGATCACAGGCAGACATGGAGTAGGAATGGTCTCTGACAGCCAGGAGCCAAGAGACCCAGGGGCCCATGTTCCCACAGGGGGTCCCTGACGCATTGATGTGGGAGGGTGCCCTGTCCTCTGACTCCTCTGCCCACTTGTCTGCCCCGAGGCCATCTACTCCATCCTAAGCACGTGGCAGGACCACTACCCTGAAGATTTTTTCCATCCCCCAGAATTTCCCTTCCTAAAGATGCTGCTGGCATACTTAGGGCTCAACATGCCAGGCTCAGACCTAGAGCAACGTGCCCATTTCCTCCTCTCACAGCTGCAACACCTTGTGTCCACTGAGCCAGAGGCTTGGGATGAGGAGGACTGTGGCTGACTGATGGGAGGCCTGTTGGCAGGGGGAGGAGGCACACAGAGCATGGCTCCATAGACTGCAGTTTGTTCAGGAACAATGAGTAGTCTCAGATCACTGTCCCCTTGGGCTAGTCTGGGAAGACCACCCAGGGACCGGTTCTTGGACTCAGACAATATTGAGTCGTGAGCAAAGTTTCCTTAATTTTGATGGGACATGGAGACACAATCACGGTGATGATACTTTCTCTTCTTGGAGCTACAGCACCAGACCCAGAGCAAGATCCTGAACCACCCCTAGAGCTAGCCCCAGCTCCCACTCTGGTGCCTGCTGCAGTTTCAGAGCCTGACCTGATGAAACTCATCACTGCAGCTGTATCTCAGCAATTAGGAAGACCAATGATGCCATCTGACGTGTTGGGGCCAGTGCAAGTGGTAGTCACAGCTCTGATCTGCTTTCAGCAGATGGAATAGCCACCTGGGCCCTTAGTAGCCCCAGAGCACAAGTATGCTCCCATAACAGCTATCAGCATCGCTTAAGGGCTCCAGCAACCATCTCTCAGTGGAGCAACCAACCTCAGCCTCTAAGCCACAGCTCCTGTTGGCTACAGCCCCAAAGGATAGCTTCCCCTCCCCTGTCTTTCCAGTGTTTGTAGTTTTTGTGTTGTTCATGCACCTATTTAATGGCATTGTTCTATAAATAAACTATGGTTTGGGTTCACATGAAATTTTACTCTGATCCTTTCAAACTGCACTACCAGGAGCCATGGGGTACTTTCAGAGTGTTGCACAATCTTGTACTTCTACAGCATTTCCCTCCCAGAGACACCTCCGCTCATCAGTTACTACTCCCTCAGCACAGTCCCAGCAGCCACTGCTCTTTGCCTGGGCTTGTTGCTTTACGTCTTCTGGGTTTTCATGTGTGTGAAATCATACAATGTGGCCTTTTGTGTCTGGCTACATAACATACGAGCGATTCATTTATTTTAACAGGTTTAAAAAAGTGACATTTTACTACAAAGGAATATTCCTAATAGAATAAAGATTATGTGAATCTCCAAAAGGGATTGTTTTCATTACCTGGGACAGGGTTCCCTTTTGGATTTTTTTTTCAAGATTTTATTTTATTTATCTGACAGACAGAAATGGCCAGAGAGATAATACAAGCAGAGAGAGTGGGAGAGGGAGAAGCAGGCTTCCCTCTGAGTAGAGAGCCTGATTCAGGGCTTGATCCCAGGACCCTGGGATCATGCCCTGTGCCGAAGGCAGATGCTTAACAACTGAGCCACCCAGGCACCCCAGAGTTCCCTTTGTAAGTATGACTCAGGAGCAGAAATATCTAAGTCCATGAGACACCTTTAAAATCTTTCATTTTCCTGGATAGGCCAGGTTCCAACTACTCTAAGATTCATATTATAAAAATAACAAAAGTGCATATTAAATCTTCCCATTTATTACAAACATATCAGGTAATAAAGTAAATAGTTCTCTAAGGTTTTAGCCATATTATGTTTTGTTAGTAAAATAATGATTTAAATATGAAGAAAAGAAGACACATTCCTTCTACCCAGAAATGATTGCCCTAGTCCTTTCCCTCCAAGTGCAGTGTGTGCGTAGGGGTGTGTGTGTGTGACAGGGTAGGGAAGGGAGGGCTCCATAGCTGGGTTCTTGTTCTGCCTGAAGTACCCACAGTGGACATGCACTGCTGCTCCTGTCCCCTTGGGTATGTTCAGTGACCACACATCATTTATTCAGCAGCACCACCTATTAAACAACTGAACCGCTTTTAATTATTTGAGCCTCATAATTAAATTGAAGAGTCATATGTGCCATAAATCTTTTTCTTTAGGACTGATTCCTACAAGCACAATTTCTGGAACACACTTTACTCACATTGTTGGGAGTATCGGCTGTAGGGTCCCCTTATCTACTAGTCTCCTTATTAAAGTAGAGTCTTGTTAGGGAAAGGAGGGACCCCAGAGACTAAAGTTGAGCCCTGAAATCACGAGGAAGACAAGCGAGCAGTGAGGCCATCAGGGTAACTGGGAGTGACCCATGGGGCAGGGAAGAGCCTGCCCATACCCTCCTCATGGGTCCTCCTGCACAAGCATCCCTGCCCTTAGTCCTGGAACACACTTCATTTGGGTCACATCCTGGGACATGCTCCAGCCACTCTAGCCCCTCCTGCTCCATAATTCGGCTTCTAACTAAGCAACCAGGCCCTGCTTCCAGGACACAGAGGGGTGTCAGCCGGGCCACCCTGTCTGCTTGCTCCCTGTCCATCCTGGTTGGGCCCCTTCCTCTCAGGAAGGAACCTCTAATGACAGCACAGGTCAGTAAGTTACAGACGTGACCTGAATGTGTTCATCCTGATATACATTTAGTGGCAACGGCAAGAGCCACTTGAACCTCTGTGAGTAGGAGAGACATTTACAAAGCACATTTGGGCTCATGGAAGCTGCAGGATGGACAGAGCCAAAACCAAGGGCTTTGGTGCTGGGCATAGCCCCTCCACAGCCCTCAGGCTACTCTAGCAGTGACCCCCTGTGCCTGCCAGCCCCAAACTTGTTATCCCTCAAGTTCAGTTTTTGTGAGAGAGGGGGCTATGCTTCCTGCTCAAAACACAAGTGAGGAGAAGGGAGAAATCCTTCTCCCACAAAGTCAGCTGACAGGGAGTCCACTTTATCTGAAGCTCTCCATCTGAGGGCCCTGCAAAGATCACAAATGCTGTGACCTTCTGCCTTCCTGAGGGAGGTGTGAGTGAGCACTGCAGGAGTCTGCAGAATTTAACACACAACATGATCTCAGCTCGAACGCTAGAGATCTGGGCGGCCATTTTAATTTTCATTCTCTAAACAGGAGAGCAAGGCCTTCTAGGAACAGAAGCCACACATAGCAACCAGTTTATCCTGAGCCCTGCCCAACCCTCTGGCAAGGGTCAGTGCATCTCTGCCCAGGCAGTGCATCTCTCCCAGAAAATCAGCACAGTAGGCCCCTGCCCCCCAGAAAACTAGGTGGAAGAACAGGTGAACAGCAATTTTATGGACCACACAGGACTGCAAAACTCCAGCACCAGGTGAAAACAGTATATAGAACTCCAGGGTTTTTTCCTCATGATTCATTTACCTTTCCATTTAAAATTTTCCATTTCTTTTTTTTTTCCACTTCTTTTTTTTCCCTTTTCAACTTGTTTTTTTAATTTATCAACTCTCTATTTTTAACTTTTTTATCTTTCATTTTTTATATTGACATTTTATAGATAAATTCTTCATTTTTTTATTCCTTTCACTGTATTCAATTTTATTTTTCTATATATGTGTAAGATTTGCTTTCTTTACAATTTTGGGATTTAGTGTCTTCTAACACACAGACCAAAAGATGTTCAAGACCAAGAAGATCACCCTGTTTCATCCACTGTGTGAGATCATATTCTCTCTTTCCCCCTATATTTTTCTCTGGGAAAAATTACTAGAAGGAGGAATTCACAACAAAAGAAAAAATCAAAGGTAATCTCTACCACAGATCTAATCCATATGTGTATAAGATGTCAGAGCTAGGATTCAGGATAAAAATTATTAAATTACTAGCTGGGCTTGAAAAAAGCATGAAAGACACTAGAGAATCTCTTAGTGCAGAAATGAAATCGAATCAAGCCAACATTAAAATGCTTTAACTCGGGTGCCTGGGTGGGTCAGTGGGTTAAAGCCTCTGCATTCAGCTCAGGTCATGATTCCAGGGTCCTGGGATCAAAGCCCCACATCGGGCTCTCTGCTCAGCAGGGAGCCTGCTTCCTCCTCTCTCTCTGCCTGCCTTTCTGCCTACTTGTGATCTGTCAAATAAATAAAATAAAATCTTAAAAACTAAATAAATAAAATAAAATAAAAATAAAAATGCTTTAACTGTGATGCAGTCTAAATTGGATGCTCTAACAGCTAGGATAAATGAGGCAGAAGACAGAGTCAGTAACAGAGAAGACAAGTTGATGGAAAGGAAGTAAGCTGAGGAAAAGAGAGAAAGCCAACTACTGGACCATGAGGGGAGGCACCAAAAAATCAGCTATGTCATAAAACTACATAAAATTACACAAAAAAACAATATTTGAATTACTGCAGTCCTGAGAAGAAAGAGAGAGGGACAGAAGGTATATTTGTGCAAATCACAGGTGAGTAGGGAAGGAAACAGGCATTCAAGTCCAAGAGGTAGAGAGGACACCTCCCCAAATCAGTAAGAATAGATCAACACCCCAACATATAATAGTGATAGCCTGCAAATTTCAGAGATAAAGAGAAAATCCTGAAAGCAATTCGAGACAAGAGGTTCTAAAACCTACAAGGGAAAGAACATTAGACTACCAACATACCTATCCACAAATATCTGGCAGGCCAGAAAAGGCTGGCATGATCTATTCAGGGTACTAAATGAGAAAAACATGCAGCCAAGAACACTTTATCCAGCAAGGCTGTCATTCGGAAGGGAAGAAAAGATAACGAGCTTCCAGGACAGAAAGAAACTAAAAGAATATGTGATCACTAAACCACCTGCAAGAAATATTAAGGGGGACCCTGCAAGAGAAAAGAGAGCCCAAAAGGAACATAGACCAGAAGAATCCGACACAATCTACAGAAACAAAGACTTTATAGGGAATACAATGGTACTAATCTCCGTCTGCTTTTAAGATTTTTCTCTTTATCTTTGGTCTTACAATAAAAATAATTTTATTAGGATTTATGTTGATATGGTTTTTTTCACAATCCCTATGCTTAGGGTTTGGTTTGCTTTATTTCTATATTCTTGAATCTATGGCTATAGAGTGTTGAAAATTTTTGGATAATAATCAGGCATTACTTCTTAAGTATTTTTTTCTGCACCTCAGCCAAATTCTTATCTACTAGTTTGCTTGAAATTGTTCCAAAGTTTACACATAGTCTAACATTTGTGTGTAGAGAGTGGTTTACACCCTTCTTTTTCTGTGCTTTATTTTGGAGAACTGTTATGGTCACATGCTAATTTTTTTTTCTTCTTTAGTGTCAAATCTGATAGTAAGCCCATCTACTATATTTTTCATCTTAGACATGGTATTCTTCAGCTCCAGAGTTTGGTTTTTCTTGTTTTTATATCTTCCATGTCTCTACTTAACTTAATCCTTTGTGTGCATTCTTATTTATATGAACTCTCTTCTCATAGCTGTTCAAATGCACATATGCAGAACTTCCATCATCTTTTCCATTTCTGAATCTGTTTCTATTGTTTCATCCTTCTCCTCATTACAGGTTGAATGTTCCTGCATCTTTGCATCCTGGTAATCTTTTCTTTGAAGGTAGGTATTGTTGTTAGATAGGTAGGTTTTAGTTGTTAGATAATAACTATTGCTTATATTCCTACACATATTCTTGAATTTTGTTCTCATGGTTAGGTTACTTGGTAACTATTTTATTCTCCCAGACTAGCTTTCAAAACGTTTGAAAGTTTTGAAAAGTTCGAAAGCTTGTTCGGTGATATCAGAGTGTCTTCTATGTATTTTGTTATTGTTCTGATGGTATTCTGAATTCTCTTTGCAATGTGTCATGAATTATGACGTTTTCCACTCTGGCTCCTGGTAGCACAGACATTGCCTGATTGTGTGAAGTCTAATGACATTTTTCTTTCTGCTTCTCCTGGGCTATTATTTTCCCCACACCAGATACTTGCCTCACACACATGCCCTACTTAGAAATTCAATGAAAATTCAAAAGTGATCCTGTATGGGTTTCTCAAGTTCTCTTTCTCTGTGCAGCTCTCTTCAGTATTTTGTACTGTCAAAAATAGCCATATATTGACCTCTCCGAACTTCTACCTTGCTGTCTCAAACTCATGGAAATTGCTGGGCTTTGCCTGTATTCCTCATCCCTGACTAGAAGACTAGAAAATAAATCCTTAAGCAGTAAGTCAGGAAAATCCAGAGTCCCATGTTTGTTTCCCCTCCTGCAGAAGTCATTTTCCTGCACTGCCTGGAAATATACAGAAAGTATTGTTTCAGAGCACCTGGGTGGCTCAGATGGTTAAGCCTCCGACTCGTGATTTGGACTCAGGTCATTAACTCAGGGTTGTGGTATCAAGCCCAGCATTGGGCATTGCACTCAATGCAGAGTCTGCTTGAGAGTCTCTCTCCCCTCTCCCTCAGCATACCCCCCTGCCACTCACTCTCTCTCTAATAAATACGTAATATCTTCAAATTAATAAAATAAGTTACTTAAGAGACAGCCTATGCAAGAAGGACATTCAAACCCTCTTCTGTTCCCCTGAAAGCAGGAAATAAACCCCTCATGTGAAAGATACCCTCCCCATTTCAGGAAGTGAAGAAATACCCTTATCACAAGAGATAGGAAATTAAGAGCCAAGAAAACTCTATAAACACTCCGGTTCTTTTTTACTAATTTACTACCCCAGCCCAAATTCTATTTAGAATTCGTTACTAAGTGAAGCTCCCAAAGTTAAGTTTTCTATGTCCTGTCAATTCTCTCAGATTTATTGTCCCTTTGTCTAAAAAGTATAAAAATTGCCTGCTTTGGTTATTTTTTTTTCTAAGATTTTTATTTATTTGACAGAGAGAGAGACAGTGAGACAGGGAACACAAGCAGTGGGAATGGGAGAGAGAGAAGCAGGCTTTCCATCCAGCAGAGGGTTCCAAACCAGGACCTTGGGATCATGACCTGAGCTAAAGGCAGACACTTAACAACTGAGCCACTCAGGTATCCCAGCTTTGGTTATTTCTTAGGTCTGAATTTCCCATGCACTAGTAATAAAACTTTGGGCTTTTTCTCCTGTATATTTCATTCTTAGACCAGCCAGAAGACCCTGGGTATAGAGGGAAAATTTTTCCTTCCCTTCAACATATAATCTCTTCTAAGTTTCTGACAGTTTCCATAATGTGTTAGTTTCTGATTGCTGCTGTAATGAATGACCTCAAATTCAATGCCTTAAAGCAACACAAATTTAATATCTTACAATTCTGTAAATCAGAAGTCTGAAATGGGTTTCATGAGGCTAAAACCAAGATGGCGATAGGGCTACATCCTTCTGGAAACTCTTTTTCTTTTTTTTTTTTTTAATGTTTTATTTATTCAACAGAGAGATCTCAAGTAGGCAGAGAAGCAGGGAGAGAGAGAGGGGGAATCAGGCTCCCCGCTGAGCAGAAAGTCCGATGTGGGGCTCCATCCCAGGACCCTGAGATCATGACCTGAGCCAAAGGCAGAGGCTTAATCCACTGAGCCATCCACGTGCCTTCTGGAAACTCTTGAAGAAAATCTGTTTGCTTGACTTTTCTAACTTCTGGAATGAATGTAGCCTACAATTCTTGGCCTGTGACCCCTAACCAGCAATCTCATCATTCTTATCTCTGCCTCTATGGTCACCGATCCTTCTTGAACTCTGCTTCTCCTGCCTCCCTGTTTCACTCAGGAAGACCCCTGTGATTATTTTGGACCCACCCAGATATTCCAGGAGAATTTCCCCACCTCCAGGTCTATAACCTAATCACATCAGCAAAGTCTCTTTTGCCATGCAATCTAGCATATTCAGTTTCCCCAGATTCCAGCATGAGTATCTTTGTGGGTGATTATTCTGCCCACCATACATGACATTAACAAGTTCTTTCTTATCAATCAGAATAAAACCCAAAGTAACAGTTTTCTTCACTGTCTCCAAAACATTCTTTACAATAAAACTCAGTGAGTCAAAATTGGTCAAATGTCTTCTCAGTCAGGATGGTTTCAGTTATAGGGAACAGAAATCTCAACTCAAATGGAGGGGGATTTATTGACACACAAAACTTAAATATGGCTGGAAGAGAAGCAGGTTTCAGGGAAAGTTGAATACAATAAAGGTCAATGACTAGACTTACTGCTTTAGGTCAATCAGGCCTATAACTGGAGTTGGGGAATGGGACCAATCAATCTGTCCATCTATCCCAAGCTTCGTGATGAAGCACAATAGAGAGGAGTAATTGGAAGGGGTCCTGATTCAAATGCAAGGGAATTGTCAGAGATCTCTTATTTCAGTCTGTCTTTTGATTCAATAGCCAAGAAAGAGGTGACCTGTGGGTCTAAAAGCTTGTCTCAAAGCTATAGCATCAATATAAAACTCCAGTTAATTTAGTTCTGGGGTTTTCATTAAACTTAATGGTTCACCACATTGTGTAAATTCTAAAAGACAAAAATCACTCAACATTTCACAGCTAGTAGCCAAACTGCCTATGAATTATTATTTCCTTTACACATCATTATCCATTCATGCAACACCAGCCCTACTCACCTTCCATCCTTCACCCAAAGGAGAAACCTATGACTGCTTATCACTATTAGGGAACAAACTAGCCATACCTTCACAAAACTAGTGACTCTCTTGGTTATCCTAATTCAAAATTATTTGTTACTATTTCATATTGTTTTTAAAATACTGTTAAGGTTATACTATCTCAGTCTGGACTTCCTCATAAAATATCAACTTCTCCCAGAAATCAAATCATTTTTGATGACTAGACTTATTGCCATTGCCTGGACCTGCCTGATAACAAATGATAAAAGAATAAATATTTATATTGTGAGTAGGGATGATTTGGAGTTAGTGTATGATTTCAAAATAATTTTATTTTAGTTTAATTTTTTTTTTTAATTTGACAGACAGACATCACAAGTAGGCAGAGAGGCCAGCAGAGAGAAAGGGGGAAGCAGGCTACCCGCCGAGCAGAGAGCCTGATGCAAGGCTCAATCCCAAGACCCCAGGATCATGACCTGAGCCGAAGGCAGAGGCTTTAACCCACTGAGCCACCCAGGCGCCCCTCAAAATAATTTTTAAAAAAAGAGCTTTCTTGACCTCTTTAGGGAACACTCTCAGATGGACAAAGAAGTAAAGAACTTTTAGGTATGTTGCTATTGTATAAGAAGACTGCCACAATAAAAGTGCATTTCACCAAAATGCTTCACAATATTATCCAAAATATCAGATAAATTGGCAAAGATATTTAATATGATGGAATAAGTTAAAAGGTATATCCAAGGATGTTTCCTATGCATGTTCTATATTCCAATGACATCATTCTCATAAGATTTTCAAGGTAGTATAGGCACAGGGTATGAACTAAGGCCTCAAATTCCCTTTTGATCACCTCCAAATTGATTTCATATAAATGCCTACCAGTGGCCCATAACTATATTCTACTTATTGTTGTTTGTCTTCATGATAAGTTGATGCTTTTCTTGTCAAAGATTTGTGGCCAAAATTTGCTTGATTTATTTTTCTCCTATCTGGAAAATTCCAATTCATTTTTCTAGTAACAGGGTCACAAATTTCACTTGCTGCATTATCAAAAAATTACAAAGCTTTAACTTTTACTCAAAATTCCATGATCTTTATCACACACAAACTTCAGGAAAAGGAAAGAGAACCAAAAAAAAATTCTAAAACTAAAATTTATACAACTCTCAAAAAACAGTGGTTGCCAGACTGTGGAAAGAACCAAGATGCCCTTCAACGGATGAATAGATAAGGAAGATGTGGTCCATATACACTATGGAGTATTATGCCTCCATCAGAAAGGATGAATACCCAACGTTTGTAGCAACATGGATGGGACTGGAAGAGATTATGCTGAGTGAAATAAGTCAAGCAGAGAGAGTCAATTATCATATGGTTTCACTTATTTGTGGAGCATAACAAATAGCATGGAGGACATGGGGAGATAGAGAGGAGAAGAAAGTTGGGGGAAATTGGAAGGGGAGGTGAACCATGAGAGACTATGGACTCTGAAAAACAATCTGAGGGTTTTGAAGGGGCAGGGCCACCGTGGGAGGTTGGGGGAACCAGGTGGTGGGTATTAGAGAGGGCACAGATTGCATGGAGCACTGGATGTGTGCAAAAAACAAGGAATACTGTTATGCTGAAAATTTAAAAAAATAAAAATAAAAATAAAGCTGCTTTGTACATTCATGCACAGCAAAACAAAACAAACAAACAAAAAACAGTGGTACTTCCATTAGCCTTGACAGCAATGTGATCTACCTTCCCTGGGACCCACAGGCCACCTCCTTCTGACCTAATAACAGGCTACTCCATTCATTTGAAAAATCTTACTTCTACACCTAGATCTTACCCTATTTCAGATTTGTGTAACTAAATAGAAAATATTCATTCAACAGGTTCAAGCTACATTTCCAAAACACGCACTCTATGATCTGAAATCTAGAGATACTGTCTTCGGCAAAAAATGTCAGAGAAAACTCTCCTGGAGCTTCACTGAAAAAACCTTGCCAGAGAATGTTAACTGACACAATAGTAAAATCTTAAGCTGTTGATCCTTGGAGTCACACTTCCTATCTAAAAAAGACACATCCATTTTTTCATGGTCCTGGAAATCTATTCAACTAGGTGACCTCAGATTAAGAATTCTTATAGATTGACCAGAAGCTGATGACTGCAAAAGAGAAAAAGCCAGCCAGAAAACAGTTTCCAACAGCACACAGCAAAATCAGATTAATTTCTGATTCTTCACCCTTTTTCTTTCCCTTATCTGAATCAGCAATTATAAGCAAAAAAAAAAAGGGGGGGGTATCAACTAAAACTTGAGGCCTGGCATAGAAGAAAAAATATGTACTACTAAAGAAGTCTACAGTAGACTGAGTGGCTGAGTGGCTTAGTCAGTTAGGCATCTTGATCTCAGCTCAGGTCTGGATCTCAGGGGTGAGTTTGAGCCCTGTATTAGACTCCACACTGGCTGTGGGTCCTACTTTAAAAAAAAAAAAAGTGTAGGAGACAGCCACTTAGAGCAGGAATGCAAAGGTAATATATAGAAAAGAGGCCCAGGATTCTACTTGCAAAATGCTAACTACAGGACATAATAAAGAGTTTGCAGGGTCAGAAAAGGATAAGCGCTTGACTCAAAAGTACCACATCTTAAAAAGATAAAGGGTCTGTAGAGTTGAACAAAAGGCTCCAAAAGGTTGTGGACTGAAATGAACAGGCAGTGTTCAGGGTGATGAGATTAGACTGGCTGGTCTCTGTTGAGAGTTGTGGGTAGGTAATGAGGGCTTCCTCTTGGAGTCTGATTTCTGCAGTTTTGTGAGGGCAGAATGATGGTCTCATTAGAAGCATGCAGGTTCTGTGGGTGTGAAGACTGGGACAGAAGGTCACTTTACATCATCAGATCTTTTTTTTCAGATGTTAACTTAGCCACCATACAGTACATCATTAGTTCTTGATGTAGTGTTCAGTGATTCTTTAGTTGCATGTAACAGCCAGTGTTCATCACAACACATGCCCTCCTTGATACCCATCACCTGTCCACCCCATCCCACCCCCCCTTCCTCTCTGAAAGCCTCAGTTTGTTTCCCAGAGTCCATAGTCTCTCATGGTTTGTCTCCCTCACTGATTTCCACCCCTTCAGTTTTCCCTTTCTTCCCCTATGGTCTCCCGTGCTATTCCTTATGTTCCACATATGAGTGAAACCATATGATGTGTCCTTCTCCACTTGACTTACTTCACTCAGCCTAATTCCCTCCAGTTCTATCCATGTCTACGCAAATGATGGGTATTTATCCTTTCTGATGGCTGAGTAATATTCCACTGTATATATGAACCACATTTTAACCATTCATCCATTGAAGGACATCTCAGCTTCTTCCATAGTTTGGCTATTGTGGGCACTGCTGCTATGAACATTGGGGTGCGTGTGCCCACTCCTTTTCACTATCTGTATCTTTGTGGTAAATACATAGTAGTGCAATTGTTGGATCATAGGGTAGCTCTATTTTTAACTTTTTGAGGAAATTAAATTTTGTTTTCCAAAGTGGCTGCACCAGCTTACATTCCCACCAACAATGTTAAGAGGGTTCCCCCTTTTCCACACTCTCGCTAACATTTGTTGTTTCTTGTCTTGTTAATTTTTACCATTCTAACTGGTATAAGGTGGTATCTCAATGTGGTTTTGATTTGAATTTCCCTGATGGCTAATGATGTTGAACATTTTTTCATGTGTCTGTTAGCCATTTGTATGTCTTCTTTGAATAAATGTCTGTTCATGTCATCTGTCCATTTTTTGACTTGATTATTTTTGGGGGTGTGGATTTAGAGGAGGTCTTTATAGATTTTGGATACCAGCCCTTTATCTATAATGTCATTTGCAAATATCTTCTCCCATTCTGTGTGTTGCCTATTAACTAGCCTTGTTGACTATTTCCTTTGTAGCACCACTTCAAAGATTTTCCAGTGGGTTTCTTCAAATTCTTAAAGTAGAAGTCATCTTAATTCACTGTACTGTAAATTCTTTATAGAAACAAATCGTGATTCTCATGGATCTTTTTATCTGATACTACAGTAAGTATGATATTGAACACGCCCTAGATTTAGACCATTTATTGATTGCTTTTAACAGAGAGTCAGTGACCTTTCATAAGGGAGGAGCATGGCACTTTGATCTTTTGGAATGGAGAGAATGAAACTGGAAGAAGCAAAGAGTCAGGAGAACCAAAAGATAACAAAATATGGGGCCCCTCAGTGGTTCAGTTGATTAAGCATCTGCCTTTGGTTCAGGTCATGATCCCAGGGTTCTGGGATCCAGCCCCCTGACAAGCCCTGAGTCAGGGGCTCCCTGCTCAGTGAGGGGTCTGCTTGTCCCTCTCCATATCTCTTTACTCCTCTCCCCCCTCATGCTCACTTGTACACTCTCTCCCCAAAAAACTAAATAATTTTTTTTGATAAAAACACCAGAAATTGGGGCGCCTGGGTGGCTCAGTGGGTTAAGCCGCTGCCTTCGGCTCGGGTCATGATCCCGGGGTCCTGGGATCGAGTCCCGCATCGGGCTCTCTGCTCGGCGGGGAGCCTGCTTCGCTCTCTCTCTCTCTGCCTGCCTCTCCATCTACTTGTGATTTCTCTCTGTCAAATAAATAAATAAAATCTTAAAAAAAAAAAAAACACCAGAAATTTACCTATCCCAACACCGGTGAAAAATTTCTATATGATTCAACAAGCAAGTCTTTTAAGTGTTGCTTCTCCCTGAAGCACAGCATCCAAGTGAAGTAATAGACTAAATATCAGAATCAGTAGCAAAAGATCTAGTTCAATTGCTCACCTAACATATAAACTCTGTGAAAATCACTCAATGCCAAGTCCAATTTTTCTATAATGCTCCCACCTCACAGGGATATTGTAAAGATCAAATAAATTAATGAGTGAGAGACAGCTTTGCAAGCTCTCAAGTGCCAGTGTAAACAATTGTTCTCATTTATTCTGCAGAGAAAAGGGGAACACACAATTTCAGTGCATGAGGGATTTCTGGGGAGGAAGAGGCTGAATGGGACATTTAAGTGGCAGTCTATATATAGTCAGAGAGGAAAGCAGTGGCCCAGTGAGAGAGGGTTACCAAGAAGAAGGGGGAAAATACAAAAACTGTAGGTTAGGTCAAAAATTAATTTAACCACCTTCATCTAATCAGTGACAGTGGCAATAGTAATTGCCCTATAATCAACTGAACATCCTTTTCTTTATTATCCTTGGTATATTATGCCCATGATAAAGGATCTCAATTCCAAAAATACCTGAGAATGACTACAGTCAGTATATCCCTCTTCTTGATGCATACCCTCATTGCCAACGTGACTATATAACACAAGCTCCACAATGACCAAGTAGCAATATCTGTAAGTTCTGGAAGCTCTGAGTTTTTCAATGCTATCAAGTCTCCCCTCTTATCAATGGTAATAAATGCAACAAGAAAACTGGGGGAAAGGAGCCCAAGCCACAAGTCCTTAGAAGTAAGACTTTTTCGTAATTTCTGATACTTTCCCCTACTACCATCTTCTCTTCTGCACACTCTTTCATGAAGAGTCAGCTACAAGGCTTCCTTCTAACTCCACACCCTTGATTTCATATATCCCAATCATCCCACAAAACTATTCAATCTTGAAAGTTAAACTCAAAGTATAGGGGCACCTGACTGGCCCAATAGGAGGAGTGTGTAGTTCTTGATCTCAGGGAGGTGAGTTTGAGCCCCATGTTAGGTGTAGAGTTTACTTGAAGAAATAAAACTTAAAAGAAAAACTCAAAGAATGATCTGTATTCTTCTACTTTGGGTTCTTCTTTCACCAGTTCAAACTACCAAGCTCTTATATCTAAACAGAGAAAGCCAAAGGGTAACTAGAGAAAGAGGTTCTAGATTTTCACTGTATACAAAACAATGAATATTGATCCCAAAGAGCTGGTTGTTACTGGGTGGGGGGGTGGCTTTTTTGTTTGATTGCTTGAATTGCATATTGCATAACTATATTAACTTTTTCTTTATTTCTTTTCAGCATAACAGTATTTATTGTTTTTGCACCACACACAGTGCTCCATGCAATCGTGCCCTCTCTAATACCCACCACCTGGCTCCCCCAACCTCCCATTTCCTGCCCTTTCAAAACCCTCAGGCTGTTTTTCAGAGTCCATAGTCTCTCATGGTTCACCTCCCCTTCCAATTTCCCTCAACTCCAATAACTATATTAACTTAAGCAACATATTCACCAAGTGCCACATGCTTGGCAAAGATTCCAAGAGTTGTAAGAAAAAAAATACCATTGTTATCTATGGCTTATGGATGAAAGGTTAGGGCCAAGAGAGGCTAAATAACTTGTCCAAATTTACACATCCAGGATGTTGGAATTTGCACTCAGACAATCTGACTCAAAAGTCCAAACACTTGACCCCTCTGGCAGAGAGCTGATTAAAATCTTAAGTCCATGGCTAATCCCTCATCTCTGTGTTTTTACATGGATTAAATAAGAAAACATGAAAGCCCCTCACCTAATAACCTAATACTTAGCACAGAACAAGCAATCACTAAGTGGTAGTTCATTTAATCATGTATAAATACATCGTAGAGATTTACATTTGGAAGACCTGCTTTCCCATTAAATTCCCTTAGTGACGATTTCAAAGTCTGTAACTTTAGTCCCTACAGAACTGACTTTTTCTAACTAATGACTAAGGCAAGCTGATGTCATTACTTAAAAGTCCCAAGGACATAAAACCTATATAATCCAGGTTTAAAAAACACCAACACTACAGCTGCCAGGCCCAGCTGCTTTCTTTTTGTACAGATTTCCTTTCAGCACTTGGTAGAATAATCCTTCTGAAGCTAGCAATATAAAACTTACACCTAGACAGTGTGCTGCCAAGGAAAGAGAATGCCTCCATCACACTGGTTCTGAACCATCAAGTCAAGTCTGTTTACAAGTCTCCTGGTAAAACTAGCATGGCCTGCAAAAGTGGTTGGTAGCAACTTTGAATCATTCTTTGCCAATACTATCCAAAAAAGTACAAAAAATATACCATTCTTACACCTCATAGACTGGAAACCAGTTGACTGGAAACCAATTACAGAAAACCTCAGGGCAGAGTTACATGCTCTACTTATTGAAAACTATGATAATAATATAGGTGCTAAGGTGTAATATATTTGCAGAAATCCTGAATCACTTCTGGTAAAACATCACCAAATATATTTACTGTGACTTATCACCAAAAACCGAACAAGCCCAAAGAAACTTTGAGTACTCTGGCCATCCTGATGGAAAAATCAAGGTAAATAGGGTTATTTGCTTTGTCCAACATTAAATTTGTCTGATTAGTTAGTTCTACTGGAAATCATTTCACTATCAAACTTAACATTGAAACTACCAGACCGTGACAATTCAATTCTCTTTGGAGGGGCTGGGAGCATCGGAAACAACCCAGGGTGAGTTTTATAGACATTTTGTTTTATTCTGTTTTTGCTCTTAATTATTTTCCTCCATCTTTCTGAAATGTATGCCACAGACATTAGATTTTCTTTTTGTGCACAGTATTCTCAACATAAACTGACATCAAATTTCTACTGCAGTTGGGCACATCTCCATTTCTCAAAAGATTTTTTCCTGCAGCTCCAAAGAAACAGGAAAAAAAAAGTGATGATGATGGAACACAAGTCTTCATTTCAGACATAGTTCTCCATCTGCACAGCCTTTCCTGTGTGCGCAGGTGAAAATCTGCAGATTGATTTCCCCCCTTTTTTATTATTTTTTTTAAATTTAGTTATTTTATTTTATTGTGTTATGTTAGTCACTATAAAATGTGTATTAAGGATATTAAGGTGCATGGAGCACTGGGTGTGGTACATAAACAATGAACCTTGGAACACAGCATTGATTTAAAATAAACCCCTGGCTCCATTCTTGCTCAGTTCCTCAGTTTTCAATTTTGTAATCACCATTTTGGAACTTACTAAATTGAAAAGATAACAGATATAAATCATTCAACATTCAAAATAGATTTCTGGAGGGACGCCTGGGTGGTTTAGTTAGTTAAGCCTCTGCCTTCAGCTCAGGTCATGATCTCAGAGTCCTGGGATGAAGTCTCACATCAAGCTCCCTGCTCAGTAGGGAGCCTGTTTCTTCCTCTGCCTACCACTCCACCTGCTTGCGCTCTCTCACCTTCTCTCTCTCTTGCTCTCTCTCTGGCAAACAAATGAATATAAAAAAATAGATTTCTGGATAGCTCCATTGGTTGAGCATCCAACTCTCGGTTTCAGCTCAGGTCTTGATCTCAGGATCGTGAGATCAAGTCCCATTTCAGGTTCTGTGCTAGGTGTGGAGACTGCTTAAGATTTGCTCTCCTCCTCCCTCTGTCTCTCCCCTCCCCCCCACACTCTCTCTCTAAAATTAAACAAATCTTGAAAAACATAAAATTAGTTTTCTAGAATAGAAGCTTTAAGTGAATAAGAAAAATTTCTAAATAATAAAGATAATCTATAACTATATTAAGATACTACAATAAATACTAATCTAAGTTCTAGACACCATGAGTTTAATTCAAATGTTCACTGAAAGACTTCTGCAACAGAAATACCTTCTTTTCACATGACTCTACTTTGCTAGTTTCCTAATTTGACACTACCTTATTCTTCCCTCTATTGATTCAGACTGTCAAAAGGGCCACTGTCAGCAGAAGACCAGCATGATGAGTAATAGGAAATACTAGAGAAGAATGAGGTAACTAGAAGCAGAAGGGAAAGAGTTCTCTATTTCCTTTTCATAAGCAATGTGGAGTCGATTCTTTTGTCTGCAAGACAGCCTGACCTTGAAGAATGAGGGAAAGCTCTAGTAGTGATCTGTGATGGGAAGAAGGTAGCACAGGATGATAGGACCCAAGAAACCAAGAGGGCGGCTTATATGGGTGGGCACCCCTAGAAGACTGTGCATCCAGGCAGTGGCATGAAGACAAGCGAGACAAGAGACACTCCCCGTAGATACCCAATCAGGCTGGCAGGGAAACCTAGCAGAGGAAGAGACAGGTCACCAAGACACATTCCACTTAGCCCTTATTATGCCTATCATCACATAAATGATTCAGGTCAAAGTGATGGCAGAGAGAGCATGGGCCAGGAATCACAAGGCCTGAGCTTCCAGATACAGCTATTATTGCAATTCTCTGGGAACTTGGGCCTGTTGCTTTACTTCTCTGTTCCTCATTTTCTCTACTTATAAAATGAAAAAAAAAAAAAAAAGATGAGGATAGCTCTCAGATCTTTCTAAGAGCTAAGATCTTGTGGGGCACCTGGGTGGTTCAGTCAGGTAAGCATCTGCCTTCAGCTCAGGATCCTGGAATCAAGTCCCAGTCGGTCCTGAGTCTGCTTCTCCTTCTGCCCCTTCTCGCACTCACTCTCTCAATCTCTCTCTCTCTAATAAATAAAATCTAAAAAAATATGATGATAATAATAAATACATTTCTTATAAAAAATAGTGAGAACCCTCTTGCATTGTGGCAACTGGTATAGCCACTATGGAAAACAGTATGGAAGTTCCTCAGAAAACTAAAAAGAGGACTGCCCTACAATCCAGTGATTACATAACTGAGCATTTACCCAAAGAAGACAAAAGCACAAATTCAAAGGGATATACGCACCCCTAGGTTTGTTGTAGCATTATTTACAACAGCCAAGATACAAAAGCAGCCCAAGCATGCACTGACTGATGAATGGATAAAGAAGATATGGTGCATATATACACGATGGAATGTTACTCTGCCATGAAAAAGAATGAAATCTTGCCATATGCAACAACATGGATGGAGCTAGTAAGTCAGTCAGAGAAAGAAAGCACCAAATGATTTTACTCATACATGGAATTTAAGAAACAAAACAAACCACCCAGGTGCCCCACAAGATCAAACACAGTGGGAAAAGAGGAGGTGGGGGGAGACAAACGAAGAAACAGATTTAACTATAGAGAATATACTGATGGTCACCAGAGGAGAGGTGGGGAGGATGGGAGAAACAGGTGATGGGGATTTAGGAGTGCACCTGTCATGATGAGCACCCGGTGAATAAAATAAAATAAAATAATTTTTTTAAACAGTGGGGCCTGGGTCAAAGGGAAGCTAATTTAAAAGAAAAGGACCACTCTTGTTTGACTTGTGGGCAAGACAACAGAATTGGACTTTACGAAGAGCTGAGGATAACCCAGTCAGGACAGGGAGGTTCTTTGGCCTGGATCTTGATCTGCACCAGCAGGATGAGCGGGAGCAGAAGCCAGTTTCCCTTGCCAGATCTAAAGAAATGTTTCAAACATACCCCAGCCACACTGCCTGTTCCCGGCAGCTTGGGGGAAGGCCTCTGCTTTTCACTGCAGGGGTGGAAGTGGTTTAGCCAAGTGAAAAATGCAATCAACAGGCAATAGAGAAAAGTGTGCTCAAGGCCAGGATTTGTACAACTTGGAAACTGTTACTGGCTTGGAGTAGAAAAATCTTCATTTTTTTCTCCCCTAAAGATTTATGACTAAATATAAGCACTCCCCTCTCCAAGGCTGCCTTAGATCTCTTAGTGAATCATGGTTCCTGCACTATTATTCCAAAAATGTGTGTGTGGTGCCTACTGTGTGTCCAGCATGATTTAAGATGCTCAGTGGGTTTTTTTTTTTAAGATTTTACCTATCTATTTATTTATTTGTCAGAGAGAGAGAGAGTACAAGCAGGCAAAGTGGCAGAGAGAGGCAGAAAGAAAAGTAGGCTCCCTGCTGAGCAAGAAGCTCGATGCAGGACTCAATCACCAGATCCTGGGACCATGACCCAAGCCAAAGACAGCGCTCAACCAACTGACCCACCCAGGTGTCCCCTGAATGGGGTATTTATTTATTTATTTGACAGACAGAGATCACAGGCAGAGGCAAGCAGAGAGAGAAAAAGGGAAACAGGCTCCCCTCTGAGCAGAGAGCCCGATGTGGGGCTCGATCCAGAACCCTGAGCTCATGACCTGAGCCTAAGGCGGAGGCTTTAACCCACTGAGCCACCCAGGTGCCCCTGAATGGGGTTTTTAAAATAAGATACTGGATCATAAGTTCTAGATGGAAGGAAAAGCAAAAACAGGAGAAATTAAGTGACCAAATGATTGATGCAGGTGCTAAGTGTTATTTTTTTCCTAACTCTTGACATAGTGTCCAACAAAGAGAATGGAAGAGGCAGATCTACTCAATCAAACCACTTCTGTGACATACATTCGGCTTAGAGGTTTATCTGTAAATCAGAAGGTGCAGATGGCTGTGTTTGCCGTGTTCCTCACTTTCTACATCCTGACACTGATTGGGAACATCCTCATTGTCATAACTATTATCTATGACCGCCGGCTCCATACTCCTATGTATTTTTTCCTCAGTAACCTGTCTTTTATTGATGTCTGTCACTCCACGGTCACTGTCCCCAAGATGCTGATAGATACATGGTCAGAAGAGAAGCTCATCTCCTTTGAGGCCTGTGTCACCCAGATGTTTTTCCTGCACCTCTTTGCCTGCACCGAGATCTTTCTCCTCACTGTCATGGCCTATGATCGGTACGTGGCCATTTGCAAACCCCTGCAGTACATGACAGTGATGAACTGGAAAGTATGTGTGTTACTGGCTGTGGCCCTCTGGACAGGAGGCACCATCCACTCCATATCACTAACCTCCCTCACCATCAAGCTGCCCTACTGTGGTCCTGATGAGATTGACAGCTTCTTCTGCGATGTGCCTCAGGTGATAAAACTGGCCTGCACAGATACCCACATTATTGAAATCCTCATTGTCTCTAACAGTGGGCTCATCTCTGTGGTCTGTTTCGTGGTCCTCGTGGTGTCCTATGCGGTCATCCTGGTAAGCCTGAGGCAGCAGATCTCCGAAGGCAGGCGGAAAGCCTTATCCACCTGTGCAGCCCACCTCACCGTCGTCACACTCTTCCTGGGACACTGCATCTTTATATATTCCCGTCCATCCACCAGCCTCCCAGAGGACAAGGTGGTGTCTGTGTTTTTCACTGCAGTTACACCCCTGCTAAATCCCATCATCTATACTCTTAGGAATGAAGACATGAAGAATGCCTTGAACAAGTTCATGGGGAGGGTGGAGAGGAGAGGTAAAAAATGACAATGTCTAAGCTCTTAGAGTCCTGGTGCTCCACATCGAAGAAATGTCTTGCAAAGAACAAGTTACCTAACATTTATCAGGATATACACCTTATAAATTGTCTTCTGGTCCAATATTTGACAATCATATCAGTAGCTATGATTTTTAGGATCTTCCATTTGCTAGAAACCGTTCTAGGCACTCTACCTTTACTCCACTCTCACAGCCACTTGTGAGCTAGGTATTATGCTTATCAGCAATGATGGAACCAAAGCTCAAAGAGAGCCAACAGCATGCCCAAGGTCACCTAGCTAGGAAATACTAGAAGCAGGCTATTAAGCCAAGTGTATCAACACGAACTCATGCTACTTTCTAACAGGTATTTTTTTTTAAGATTTTATTTATTTATTTGACAGACAGAGATTGCAAGTAGGTAAAGAGGCAGGCGGGGGTGGGGGGCGGGTAATGCGGAGAGAAGCAGGGTCCCTGCTGAGCAGAGAGCCCGATGCAGGGATCCCTCCCAGGACCTTGGGATCATGACCCGAGCTGAAGGCAGAGGCTTAACCCACTGAGCCACCCAGGTGCCCCCTCATGCTATTTTCATTACACCATGCCGCATCTCCCTGCTGTTGTCTTAGGGTGATAACTAACATTTAAATGAATCTTCTGATTGCTGGGCAGCACTTGACTACATCAGTCACTCAGATGCTTGCCTAAATGGCTCAGCAAACACTGGTGACTCAGACCAATTGAGTTGGCTTATGACTTCAGTGATGTAGAAAGAAGACTTTGAGTCATTGAAAACACTGATATCCTTGTCCAGGAAAATCTGCCACCAGAGCAATGAAATGGGGGTATCTTATTATTCATTTGACCAGTTTTTACCAAGCACCTATTATGTGCTAAGGACCAGGCTTACAATCACCAAAAAAAAAAAAAAAAAAAAAAGGTCCCCCCTTCATGCAGTTGAGTCTAGTGAAAATAGGAAACAAAAATATAAGCAAATACATTTTAATTACAGATCATAACAAAATCTGTGGGAAAAAAACGCATTGAATGCTAATAGAGAGTTTTGGAAAAGACTGTCTTCAGAGTGGGTAGGCAAGAAGGGTCTCTCTGACAAATGACACTGAAAGATGAAAAGGAGACACACATGAGAAAGGAAGGGTGATGAAGATTCTAGGCAGAGGAAATAGCAGGTATTGGGAAAGACCTTGGCTTGGTCCAAGGAGAGAAAGTGTAGTGTGGTTACAGCTTAGACCCTAAGGCAGAGAATGATGAGAGGTGACAGTGAAGAGGTAAAAAGAATACTTTCACATTCTCTCAAGGGTCAACGGACTTAAAAAAGGTGTCAAGATAACACAAAGGGAAGAAAGTCTTTTTAAATGGTACTGAATCATCTAGGTAGATGGGAAACATTAATCTCCATATATCAAACTAAATTTAAAATGGATCATGAACTTAAAATTTAAAGCTGAACTGTAAAATTTCTAAAACAGGAAAAAATCTTTGAGACTTCAGGGTAGGTGAAGATCTCTTACAACACAAAGGCATCAATCTTAAAAGAATGATAAATAAGACTTAATCAAAATACAAACTTTTTTTCTTCAAAATATGTAATTCAGAAAATAAAACTACAAGCCCCCCCACGAGGAGAAATATTGCCAAGCCATCTGTCCAATTTTGTATCCAGAATATACAAAGAATACTTTGTTTACTCTTACTACACAGTGACAAGAAGACAAAAACCAATCATAATAAATGAGCAAAACACTTGGACACATCACAACACAAGCTCTATGAAAGGATAATAAACTAATTAAAAGATTCTCAGCATCATCACTAATTAGGAAAATGAAGAGTAAACCACACACTCACTAGAAGACCTAAAATTAAGTACTGACAATACCAATTATTGGATGTTAAACTCATACTACTGATGAGAGTATAAAATCATACAACCACTTTGGGGGGCGCCTGGCTGGTTCAATCAGGGAAGCATGAGACTCTGCATCTCAGGGTCATGAGTTTAAACCCCAAAGCAGAGGCAGAGTTTACATAAATATAAATAACTTCAAAAAAAAATAATACAACCACGTTGAAAACCAGTCTTTTAGTTTTACAAGCTAAACATACACTTGCTATGTGATCCAAAAATTCTACTCCTAGATATTTACCCAGGAGAAATGAAGTCATGTAGTCAAAATAACCTATTAGTAAGCATTTATATCTATTTTATTCATAACTGTCAAAAATAGAAAACACCCAAATACCCATCAGTAAATGACTGAATCAGCAAGTGTGGTATACCCATACCATGAGATAGTTTCAACAATACGAAGAAACAAACTGCTCATACCCACAAGACATTGGTTCATATCAGAAATAGCATGCAGAACTAAAGAAGTCAGGTACTGAAAAGTTCATATTGTATGATTCAATTTATAAGAAGCTCTAAGAAAGACAATCTAATTCATGGTGACAAAAATCAGATCCATGAATGCTTGGGTGAAGATAGAGGAATTGGCTGGGAAAGGACCAAAGAAACTCCCTGGGGTGATGGAAATGTCCTATATCGTGCTGAAGAAATGGTTACGTGGGTGTATATATACCTTCGTCAAAATTTCTCAGATTGTCTAATTAAAACACATGCATTTTATGTAACTAAATTTTACATCAATAAAGTTTATTTTAAAGTAAGTTCTTTATATATCTCTACCTTGATTTTATCAAAGTATTATGAAACATACAAAATAGATTCAGGAATAAGGAGAGAATCACTTTCAAAGTAACAATTTAATTCACTATAAATCAGTGATGGCTTAAGTAAACACCTTGAATCTATATTTGAAAGCAAGATTAAAAGCACTTTAATTTATAGAATATAAGTGTGATACATTGCCTCCCAGAGGCAATAACCCACAGAATCCACAAATAAAAAAAATATGTTCTCTCACAACTAACTGTTCTTGAAACTCAGTCCATGCCCCAAATTATGTTCTCTTACTAGAGAAACCAGAATCCTTCTTTAAAGTTTCCTAGATTCTTTATTTTTTAAGATTTTATTTATTTATTTGAAAGAGTGAGAGACAGCATGAGCGGGGAAGGGGTAGAGGGAGAAGGAGACTCTCCTCTGAACAGGGAGCTGGACTCGGGGCTCCATTCCAAGACTTCAGGATCATGACTTGAACTGAAGGCAGACACTTAACCAACTGAGCCACCCAAAAACCCCCAGATTCTTTTTCCTTTAGGTTCCATCATGATTATTTCCCTTACAGAAGTAATACTCATTAAGTCCTCTTTATAAAGAAGCGTGCCTTGCACAGTGCCATTCTACCTACTGACTTTGTTTTTTACTTCTACTGACTCATTAAATATATGGCCATAATTACACTTGTGATTCCGAATCAATCATGTACCTGACTTCATGAAAAAATCTGTTTCTGTCTGAGATGCTTGATGGCATTTTTTACCTCCTCATTCCTCAAGGTGTAAATGAGGGGATTTAGCAAAGGGGTGACCACCGTGTAGAAGACAGATACCACCTTGTCCACAGAGAAGCTGCTGTCTGGCCGAGTGTAGAGAAAGATACACGGTCCAAAGAAGAAGGCAACCACCATGAAGTGGGCTGAGCAGGTAGACAGGGCTTTCCGGCGTCCTTCAGCTGACTGTTTTCTAAGAGAAACCAGGATGACTATGTAAGAGGTAACCAAAGCCAGGAAACAGGTGAGGGAGATGGTTCCACTATTAGACACAATGAGCATTCCTGTGAGGTATGTATCTGTACACGCCAGCTTGATGACAGGTGGCACATCGCAGAAGTAGCTATCAATAATGTTGGGGCCACAGTAAGGTAGACGAGTGGTCAGGAAGGTCTGCACCAGAGAGTGAACAGTACCCCCCAACCAGAGAGCAAAGACAAGCTGTACACAGACCCTGATGTTCATCACACTGGAATAGTGCAGCGGAGCACAGATGGCTACGTAACGATCATAAGCCATTATGGTCAGTAGAAAGATCTCAGCACAAGCAAACAGATGTAGAAAGAAGAGCTGTGCAATGCAATTATCAAAGGAAATCGTCTTTCTCTCCAAAAGCAAGCCCTCTAGCATCTTGGGCACCGTGACGGACGAGTGGCAGAGGTCAATAAAGGACAGATTGCTCAGGAAGAAGTACATGGGGGTAT
Source organism: Mustela putorius furo (assembly GCF_011764305.1). Taxonomy (NCBI): domain Eukaryota; kingdom Metazoa; phylum Chordata; class Mammalia; order Carnivora; family Mustelidae; genus Mustela; species Mustela putorius. The sequence continues at coordinate 12,770,657 of NW_025422045.1, forward strand.
GAAGATGCAGAGTAAAAACTATAGTAACTATGATGAGAGCGTTCCCCAAAAGGGTTAGTACATATGCAATGGAGAATGTCACAAAAAGTAGTATCTCCAGCACCCAGTTCTCAGTGAGTCCCAAGAAGACAAATTCAGTCACTCTTGTTTGATTTAGAGCATCCATCCAATGAGTTTCTAAAGGACCTTGTAGGGAAGGAAAAAAACCATGAAAGCTAATTTAGCTTTAATATTACAAGACTAGAACTTGTTGAAGTGACTCTACATTCCTATATAAATTGTTTGTTTATTATCAGGGCATATGAAATAGAAGAACCACCTAATAGTGATTGGTACAATATACCCATTATGTATCAGGAGCCATTCCCAGTACTTTATATACACCATTCTATTAAAAGCAACTGCACCATGGCATAGGCATTATTGTTCCTGGCTTACAGATAAGCTACATGAATCTCACAAGAATTAATAAGTTGCCGAAACTCTTAGCCACTAGTTAACTGGCTTTTTTCATTTCAGTCTAACCCACAGATAACACCAAATTAATCTTCCCCAATTGACTCCCAACTAAAGTCATTCACCATTTCTTTTATTTTCCCCCAAGATTGATTGATTGATTGATTGACTGATTTGACAGACAGAGATCACAAGTAGGTGGAGATAGGCAGAGAGAGGAGAAAGCAGACTCCCTGCTGAGCAGAGAGCCTGATGCAGGGCTTGATCCCAGGACCCTGAGATCATGACCTGAGCCAAAGGCAGAGGCTTAACACACTGAGCCACCCAGGTGCCCCAGTCATTCACCATTTCACTCTTCTTTCTAACAAATTAAATGTACATCCAAAGCCTGCAACAGACTAATCCATGTTTATTTTTCCAGTCTGGAATCCTCCTTTTTCCATACATATTTTCTTCAGGCAAGCCGGTTACTATATTTCTGCCATGTTACCCCACCTTTAAGAAAACTTTGCTGAGGAGCACCTGGGTGGTTCAGTGGGTTAAGCCTCTGCCTTCAGTTCAGGTCATGACAGGGGTCAAATCCTATTACTATTCTTTCATAACTATTTTATGGTACTGAACTACAAAAAAAAAGACATTTCTTCCTGTTTTTCATTAAATCACAATCTTCTTAAAAAGTAGTAACTACAGGAGGTGCCTGGGTGTCTCCGTCGGTTAAGTGTATGACTCTTGGTTTTGGCTCACATCGTGATCTCAGGGTGGTGATATCAAGCCTAGAGTAGGGCTCCATGCTCAGCGGAGATTCTGCCTGAAGATTCTCTCCCTCTGCCCCTCCCCCTCCCCCAACTAGAGCATGTGCATGCACTCTCTCTCTCTCTCAAAAAATAAATAAATATTTTTTAAAAAAAAGAAATTTAACTTTTAAAATTCTATACTATGATTTGTCCTCTAAGAAATATTATTGTATAAATACTAATTATTTTGTCCCTAATATTTTTTAAGATTTGCAAACGAGAGAGAGAGAAAAAAAAACATGAGTGGGGGGAGATGCAGAGGGAGAATGAGAAAGAATCTTCAAGCTGATTCCCCACCATGGCAGAGCCCGATACAGGGCTTGATCCTAAAACCTGGACGTCATGACCTGAGCAAAATCCAGAGTCAGCAACTTCACCACCTGAGACACCCAGGTACCCCTGTCCCTGAATTTCTATACTGATTCATTAGCCTACAACTCTAACAAGAGTTTAGGAAATAATTACCACAACCACAAAAATTATTTATATTCTTGATCCAACTATTCACTTGCAGGAGTCTCCTAAGCATCTAAACTATCAAAAAGCTAAATGCAAGAAAATACTAATTACAGCATTATTTAAGACAACAGTCATGGGATTTTTTTTTTTTTTTTTGAAGCTTGAATGAATATAGTGGAAGCTGAAAAGAATTACATGCACCCTTTAGGAATGGAGGTGACAAAGGATTGCCAATATGAAAAAATATTCAAATCTCATGAAGAATAAAAGAGGAGATAAAACTTGTTTACGCATTCTCAACAATTTAAAATATATATGGTGCCATACAGATTATCAAAATGCAAATAGAACACTAGAAAAAAAAATATTGAAACATATATGATCAAAAAAAGGATAATATTCTTATTACTTAAAGGGCTCTTAAGATACAATAAGAAAGGACAGATGACCATTAAATATGGACAAGAAAGTATGAAAGGGCAAGTCGCAGAAAAAGAAACAAAAATGACAAGTAAGTATGAATAAAAAGACTCTCGGCTTCAGTAGTGCGTTAAAAAAATGTTTTTGTCTCTCTTCAGATTGACAAAGGTATAAGAAACTGAGCATTTTATAGACTGCTACTGGAGGTAGATATTATTAAGACCTTTTTGGAAAATGATCTGGTAGCACCTATCATAATTCTAATGCCCCAACTCTAACCAAGAAGCCCACTTCTAGGGCTGTATTTCATAGAAATAAAGGAATCCATAATTAAGGACAAATGTTTACTGAAGCATTTTTAGCAAAACAAGAAACTGGAAATAAATTGGGGTGTTTATTAATAGAGAAATAATACATTTTAATACAGTCATGACTTAGAACATTATGCAGCCATGAATAAGAATGAATTGCATCTGTGCATACAAATTTAAAGCAGTGGTTGTCAATAAGGCTGCACATTAGAACCGTCTAGTGAGGGGAGGCATAAATTCTGCTGCCCAGCTTCACCTAAGACAATTAACTCAGAATCTTTGGGGGTTGGACCCATCAGTACTTTTAAAGCTCTTTGGCATTTCCAACATAGAGCCAATATAGCAAACTATTAACTTCAAGGAATGTCAACCATATATTGGTAAGTACATTATGAATATATTATGAACCAGGAAGGAGGGGAGGGAGAGAGAGGAAGGAAGGAAAGGAATCAGGAAATAAATAACAAACAAAACAACAGAGGAAGGAGGAAATCAAAAGAGATTTCTCTGTGTGTGTGCGCTTATGTTTAAACATACGTATATACATATTCATGAATTATGTGTGTGGTATTTATTCCTGAGCGACAGAAGATAAGTGTGGAAGAATACACAGTATTTCAATATTAGTTACCTGTGGAAGTATAAAATTGAAAAAAATTGCAAGGTTGTATTAATTTTTACATTATACTTCATAATTGTTTAAGTTTAATAAGCATGGGTTACTTTGTTTTAAAAAACAAAGCATTAAAAGCATGCATATGGGGGGGGAAAGGAAAGAAAATGAAAATGCTGACTTCATGGGACTAGGAGTACATTTTTCCTTCCCCACATCTAACAGTGTATAATCTGGTTAAATGCTTTATAAGGCAGTATTGTTAAAATGGGAAGGATCTTTACCAGAAACTGTTGGTCAGCAATGCATTGGTAGCAGAGAATCAAGAGCTATTTTGCTTTCAGCAAGGAAGAAGAGGGCAGAGGCTCTTCATAAGAGTACATGCAGTGAATTCAAACAACTATGTCCTTTAGTCTTCACCTTCTAAAGCCTCAGTTTTCTGAGCTATAAAAAAGGAACTAGATGCATCTCTTATACATGATTCGATGTAGCAAATATTCAGGTTCTTTTCCTGTTGAAAAGATTAAGAGAGACACAAGAGGATGGGAAGAATGTCTGGCTTTGTTAGGGGTTCTGGGGCACAGAAGATTGTTGTTAAATCTGAAACTCATATACACATTTTACTTGAGAAGAATCTATTGAGTAGCACTGAATCTTGGGCCTAGCTGAAATTCACAAAGCCAGGATAATTCCCTTGAGGTCCTTAGGCTGTTTCCAGGGGCAACAGATAGTAGCTGGTACATTTTCAGTACCAGAGGAATCTACACTGTGTTAGGGAAAACAGTTTTTGCCCTGGTTTTTTAAAGAGGTGGGTTAATGGGGTGCCTAGCTGGCTCAGTTGGTAGAGCATGTGATTCTTGATCTTGGGATCATGAGTTTTGAGCCCTGTGTTAGGTGCGGAGATTAATTAAAAACAAAATCTTTTTAAAAAAATAAAATAGGGGCACCTGGGTGGCTCAGTCAGTTAAGCTTCTGCCTTTGGCTCAGGTTGTGATCCCAGATCATCACTCAGTGAGTGGTGAGTCTGCTTCTCCCTCTACCTCTGCTCCTCCTCCCTGTTCATTCTCTCTCTCTCTCTCTCTCTCATAAATACATAAAAATCTTTTAAACAAATAAAATAAAATAAATAAAAAGAAGTTGGTTGAGATTTTAACTCCATGATTGGGTCTTGCCTCAAATACCACCTCAGCATGGATGTCCTCCTGGTGATTATACCAAGAACACTCCCCAATAGCACTGTAGCTTAGGTACATCTTCTTTGTAGCACTTAGAAACACCTGCAATCTTCTGAATGATTAACATCTATGTTTATCGGCTGCCTTTCCAAATATTAATCCTTTGAGGGCAAGGACTAGATCTGCATGTTTACTGCTACACACCCAAAACTTGGGTTCAGCTGTGAATGAGATCCCCAAACCCAGCCCATGCTATGTTGAGCACTGGGACTAAGACTTCCACACTCCAAAACTATGAAGCCCCTCAAGGAATGGACTCTGAAAAACAATCTGAGGGGTTTGAAGCGGCGGGGGTGGGAGGCTGGGGGAACCAGGCGGTGTGTATTAGAGAGGACATGGATTGCATGGAGCACTGGTGTGGTACAAAAACAATGAATACTGTTATGCTGAAAATAAATAAAAAAGAAATTTAAAAAAAAAGAAATGCAAGGCAGTTTCTGTTCTAAAGAAACCATAAAAACAAAAACATTTGTATCTAAAACTAGTATGTTTAAAATAATTATAAATAATAATGATTAACTTTCTCTAAGAAAAAAAAAAGAAACTAACAAATATACAGTGCCTGTTGGAAGTAAGAGGCTTAGCACTCTCCTGATTTTCATAAGATTTCATTCTATTCTCCTTCTGAAAAAAGGAGAATAGAATTCATTCTATTCTCCTTCAACCTGTCCATCACATCTTTCTCTATTCCTCTTGAGACTTTCCCACTACTTACCCACCACCACACTGAACTATTTTGTCAAATCTTTTTTTCTTCCCTCTTTCCCATCCCCTGAGAGTAAAGAGAAAAAAATCTGGAGGGCTTAGCAAGCTTCATAAACCATGTGGACAAGTGAGGCATACTGGAGTGGCCCAATAAGCCTAGACGAAAGAAATGTACACACAAAGTTCTTGTTAGCGACACCTATGCAGTACTCGCTCACTGTAAACCTATTAGATTTCACTCATTCCTTGAGTCATCCAATAAATTCACAGATGGATTGATCCATGAATAATTGGGCAAATGGGGACTTTCAAGTGTAGAAAAAAATACTCAGGGCTTACAAACCAATGATGTCAAATAGAAAATACTGAATTCAAATTATTGAGGTCAAACAAACATTGGTTGTTAAATATCTCTTTTATTGACTAAATAGTGGGCTTTTTAAAAACGAAAATGTCTTAGAAAAGAGCATCCTTTTTAAACTCACAACTTAATGTATCAAGATTTAAGCCATGAATTAAACTTTTATTTCTCATTTGGGCTTTTATCTTATGCTTTTTTTTTTTTAAGTGGGCTCCGTGCCCCATGTGGGGCTTGAACTTGGGACCCTGAGATCATGACCTGAGCCAAGACCAAAAGTCAGACATTCAACTGACTACACCACCCCAGGTGCCCTGGCAAAAAAATATTTTTAAAGTAACATTGTATGTGATGAGCATGAAAAGTCTCAAAATTTGGAGGGAAGGTGATTTGTGCATTAAAATAATTACCCAGGTATTTAAGGAAATGAGTAGAATCTTATCTACTATGGGGTAATTGAATCAAGGGAGCAGAATCCCTACTAGACATCAATATCGTGTATATTAATGTGTACTGTGTACCTGAAATTCTTCATAAAGGACTGAAGAACCTTGAGAATCTGTCTCTTTCTGCCATTTGCCCTTTCCTTTCACCTTTCACCCAAGGGCTCTGTAATCCCTGCAGCAGCTTCACAAAAGAGACAGTAACAATTTTCCCCTTTTGGAAATCACTGCTCTGAAGAGTAGAGCAATTTTCTGGGGATCACATGTGATGAGCAGCAGAGTTTAAAACTTTACCACCTGACTCCCCAGTTTCAACCTCGTCATCCCTGCCATTTCCTCTGAGATATCCCAAACCCCGTCTTTCTCTGTCTCTTCTCTGTCTCCATCTGACTGCTGTTTCAGCACTGCAGGCTCAGACCTTGGCACAGACACACAGCGAAGCCTTCTTCTGCCAAGAGGAACCTGAGTTTTTATCCTACATTCTTATTGTATGATCCTTACATCTTCATTTCAGCCTTAAGTCAATTTGATCTTGAGCTGCCAAGATCTTATAAGAGAGAACTGCCTGATTGTGTCAAGGGAATGCCAGGGGCTTCATCCCGAAAGAGCAGACGAGGGAGAAGCTCCTGGGGGCACATGAACTCTGCCAGCTTTATTTATCAGAAAGAGAGACTATGGTTAAGTTTCAGAGATTCTTTATGGCTTGTCCTGCCTTTGCACTGCAAGACTGGAGTTCCGCTCCAGGTCTCCTGCCCTCAGATTTTTCCACTACTCGGCAGTGGCCTCTAGAGGGCTCAGGTAGAGTAACTTCTAAATCTCTTTATATTGTATTTAGTTTCTTTTTTTCAAGATTCTGCTCTTCACAGTAAGTCGTTTTGTTTTGTTTTGTTTTTTTAAGATTTTATTCTTCAGGGTTGCCTGGATGATGCATTTCAACTCTTCATTTCGGCTCAGGTTGTGATCTCAGGATTGTGAGATCGAGACCTCCCCCCCTTTCTCTCTCTCAGTTGAATAATTTAAAAAAAAAAAAAAGATTTAATTCTTCATTGTATATTATGGTATTATCTACCTGGCTGCCAACCAAAACAGATGGAGAAAGAAAGCTTCTCTGAGGCTCTTAAGTTTTGTTTTGTTTTTTTTTTTAAGGGTGGTGGGGCAGAGGGGCAGAGGGAGAGAGCGAGAATCCTTTCTTTTTTTTTTTTTTTTAAGATTTTGTTTATTTAGTTGACAGAGAGAGACAGAGTGAGAGAAGGAACAAAAGCAGATGGAGTAGGGGGAGGGAGAAGCTGGGCTCCCACCAAGTAGGGATCCCGATGCAGGGCTTGATCCCAAGACCCTGGGATCACAACCTGAGCAGAAGGCAGACGCTTAACAGCTGAGCCACCCAGACACCCTGAGAGAGAGAATCTTAAGTAAACTCCACACCCAGGGTGGAGCCTGATGTGGGGCTAAATCTCACAACCCTGAGAACCAGACATGAGTTGAGATCAAGAGTCAGATGCTGAACCAACTGAATCACCCGGCCACTCCTACTCTGAGGATTTTAAAGGTGAGGATTATTTAAAGTAAGAACCAAATGATATCCTCTTCTCTTCATCCAGAGAAAGCACTCAACAGCACCTCCTGCATATATTGCAGGGATGCAGTCCTGGTGAGTTATGTCTTAGAGAGTTACACTAGATCGGGAAGCTCCAGGCAGCAGCTGTACTCTTCCATGTACTCTTTCATTTCTTCTCCAGAATTTAAGCTCCATGTTGACTTTCAAGGCATAAGACAGGCTTTCTCTGATGGTCATAAAGACTCCCTTGCTTCCACAAACAAGCAAAGACTGAATGATCATCTGCCACTAGAAGAGACTTCTTTCTTTGAGAGAGTATATCAACATTCATTCTGCAAACATTTGTGAATGCCTAGCAGGCATTGTGCTAGTGATGGTCTTGATCCCTTCCAACCCCAGAACTCCATAATTCTAAATCTTTTTTGGTGACTAGAAAGAAGGAACAGGTGCTGTGGCAAAACCTAAAAGGTGATAAGTAATAATCCTAGACATTTTGAGCAATCTTAGAGGGTGTGTCTATTTGTAGCATGTTGGGAGTATGGGGGTGCAGAAAGCAACACACTGAAAAAGTATACTGAGTTCTGAGACAGAAGACAGGTTAGAATTATTCTTATAAATTAAAAGGCCTTCTATTGAATGCATAAATACTACACACTTAAGCAACCTATCAGATAAGTGGTTGAGAATGGGTCTTGTTCGGTAAGTACCATGAACACGTATACAGATGGATGCATACCCCACAGACGGCATAGCAGGCAATGCAAGTAAAAAGGTGGTAACTCACCAATGTTCTCCAGTGACACAGGGGTGATGTAACTAACTGTTACAATGTTCTTTCTTCCACTTCTTCATTAATCCATTCTGAAATGAAACAGAGAGAAAGCAAAATATTTTAAAACACTGTGATTTGGACATTAGTAACTGGTTTTCCATTAAATTATTTTCACCCTTGGGGTGCCTGGGTAGCTCAACTGGATGAGCATCTTCCTTCAGTCTGGGTCCTGGTCCCAGGACCCTGGTCCCCCCTTTGGACTCCCTCCTCAGGGGAAGCCTACTTCTCCCTCTCCCTCTGCCACCCCCCCTCCTTGTGCTCTCTTCTCTTGCTCTCTGTCAAATGAATAAATAAAATCTTTAGGAAAAACAAATAGCTTCACCTGTTAAATTTTGTCTCTGGATTTTTTTATCTCCTTCCCTCTCTGTTAATTTTGCATTTGTTCTTTTCAATACGTCTGCCTTCTTCTAGCCAAGGAAGGTAGAAGTAAGCCTACTTGCCTTTTCCACTTTAATCAGTAATTACTATGGGTACTATTAGAACTATATTTGAATAGGTTCCAAAATCTGTTCCTCAAAGCCACTCATTAATTCAACAAACATTTTGTACAGAAGGAAAGTACTCATTTTTAGTTAATATAAATAAATAGCACATTTTATGAAATATAAGCAAATACTAACTTGAAGCTTTAATTTTTGTATCAAGAAAATATAAAAGTGTCTTCATCGTGGTAATCACGTCACAATGTATACATGTATCAAATCATCACACTGCCACCTTAAATACATTCAATCTTTATCCATCTGTCGATTACACCTCAATAAAGATAAAAAGAAAATGTAAAATTTTGTGACAAGTTGTACCCAATCAAAGCTGGTTAGTCTTAGTTTCTCCTGTTGTCCTGCTGAACTAATAATGAGGATCACTGAGTGAAGACTTACTTTGTCAGACAATATATCTAAAAATTTGGATTCTGGAGCACCTGGCTGACTCAGTTGGTTGAGCATGCCACTCTGGATCTCTGAGTCATGAGTTCAAGCCCCACCATGGTTGCAGAAGGAGGGAGAGAGAGAGAGAGAAACAAATTGAGTACTAATTTTAAAAACCTTTGGATCCTACTCTTTTCATCCCTTTAGCCAACTGATCTATCCTAACTCTGGGTACACTTGTGCAGATCACTTGACTTTATTTTCATATCTGGAAAGCAGGTAGTAATTTGATCCCTGTAATTATTGTGATGGCTAGTTTTATGTGTCAGCTTGAATAGGCCATGGTACCCAGTTGTGTGGTCAAATACAGGTCTAGATGTTGTTGGGAAGATGTTTTTCAGAAGTGATTACCATTTAAATCAGTAGACTTGAAGTAGATTACCATCCATAATGTAAGTAGGCCTGAGGCAATCAGTGGAAAACTGTCAGAGAAAAGACAGGTACCCAGCATAAGGAATTCTGTTTCCAGACTGAAGACTGCAAGACTGACTCCTGGCAACGTCCAGCCTGCTGGCCTGCTCTGCAGACCTCAGACTGGCCAGATCCCAGATCTCATGAGGCAACTCAAAATTACAACCAAAAAGTAAATCTCTCTCTCTCAGTCTCTCTCTTTCTTTCTTCCTCTCTTTCTACATATACAATTTATTCTGATGATAAACAGACAGGCAGGCAGGCAGGCAGAAAGATAGCCTATCAGTTGTGTTTCTCTACAATTACCTCCCTTGCAATCATCTTAAAGATGGGAATATGGTTTAAGTTTACGAAAGTTTAGTTATATAAGACCATTATTCATTCATCACTCCCAGGTGATACACTTCCCCTGAAAATCTTATTATAGTCTCTCTCCCTCCCTCAACATCTATACCTGTAATTGACCACACAACAATAAGCAACAACAGACATTATTACGTTATAAAGGTGAGACAGAAAAAGGATAGGAAACTCAGTATCATCAAACCAAACCTATCAATCCACTAACTCTATTAAACTCTGACTCTCTTCTAAAGCCAAAGCAATATTCTTCAATGTATAATCAATAACATTTGTTCATACACTTATCTTGCTTTTTTTAAGAGACTTTCCACTGACATCAAACACTTTCCACGTAATCTTGCACCTCCTCCTGATTCAACATCCTCTTATATCCTGTTACCAAAGCCCAGGATGGAAAATCCTAGAGCAAAAATTTTTACACAGGGTGAATGTCAGGCTTGAAAGCTTTGGGACTTTTATCTGCCTGACACAGGATTTTGAAGTGATCACTGGATGATTAGAATTGAACTTCCCATCAATGAATACTCAGGGGTACTATTATGAGTTTTCCATTTCAATGAGTTTCCTGTTACTAGTCTCCTTCATTTAACAATTTAATAAGTGGACAATAAAAATAGCAGCCTCCAAATATGGAAGAGTTCCAAACCTTTGGCAATTAGCATGACATCAGTTTGTTCAGCCACTGTACTAATGACTGCAACATACACCAGAGAGTCAAAGTCCACTGACAAATGGAACCTCACCCATGAATCCTAAATAAATTGATATCAGCCCATGGGCTCCCAAAATGCCCAACAGGCAGCCCAGAACTCACTAAGTTTCCAGAAACATCTGACTCGACACCTCCTCATTTGTCTTTTCTAATGCTTGAGGAAAAGTTCAAAGCAAAAATTACAATCCACTCTTTACAGATTGTCCACAAAAGATAACTTCCTTTTATAAGACAAAAACATCCAGATGTTTGTACCAGTGGATTTTCAATCTTACAAAAAGAGTTTTGACTGCTTAAAGCAAAAACAGTAAGAATGCATTGTGGAAATGAAAATACACAGGAATAAAATGTATGAGAATAATAACAGACTGGGAGGAAGAAAATGGAAGTTGGAAATATTCTTTTATTTTTTTAAGAGTTTACTTATTTGACAGACAGAGATCATAAATAGGCAGAGAGGCAGGCAGAGAGAGAAGTGGGGGGCAGGAAGCAGGCTCCCTACTGAGCAGAGAGCCCGATGCAGGGCTCTATCCCAAGATCCCAGGATCATAACCTGAGCTGAAGGCAGAGGCTTAACCCTCTAAGCCACCCAGGTACCCCCAAAATATTCTTATATTATATAGGCAGTGGTATAATATTATTTGATGATGTACTGTATTAAAGAAGTATTCTCCAAATGCTTGACAAATAACTAAAATAAAGTGATATGGCAAAAATAGTGGAGGTGAAATAAAATATGTTTTAAAATCTCAGTGAGGGGCACCTGGATGGCTCAGTGCATTTAGCCTCTGCCTTCAGCTCAGGTCATGATCTCAGGGTCCTGGGATCCAGCCCCCCATCAGGCTCTCTCCTCTGCAGAGAGCCTGCTTCCCCTCTCTCTCTGCTACTTGTAATCTCTCTCTCTTTCAAATAAGTAAATAAAATCTAAAAAAAAAAAAAAAAAAAAAAAAAAGCTCAGTGAATCCAAATGTTAAAAAAAAAAAAGCACAGAAGAAAATGAGATACAGAAGAAAATAGCAAAATGGTAGACTTAAACAAAACCCCACTGATAATCACATTAAATGTATATAGTCTACCTTGTTTCCAGAATATATAAAGATACTTAGAACTCAATAATTAAAAGACAAATAACCCAACTTAAGAATACGCAAAGGAGGGGCACCTGGGCGGCTCAGACAGTTAAGTATCTGCCTTCGGCTCAGACCATGATCCCAGGGTGCTGGGATCGAGCCCGGAATCAGGTTCCCTGATCAGCTGGGAGCCTGCTTCTCCATCTCATTCTGCCTGCTGCTCCCCCTGCTTGTGCTCTCTCTCTCTCTCTCACTGTCAAATAAAAAAATAAAACCTCTAAGAATAGGCAAAGGATTCAAACTGACATTTTTCCAAAGAATGGCATGGAGCCTGCTTAAGATTCCTTCCCATACAGCCACTCTGGAAAACAGTACAGCAGTTCCTCAAAAAGTTAAACATAGAGCTACCCTATGACCCAGCAACTGCACTACAAGGAATTTACCCAAAGGATACAAACATACTGATCCAAAGGGGAACCTGTACCCCAATGTTTATAGCAGCAATGTCCATAATAGCCAAACTATGGAAAGAGCCCAGATGTCCATCAACAAATGAATGGATAAAGAAGATGTGGTATATAGGGCCCTTCGCTGGCTCAGTTGGTTAAGTACCTGCCTTGGGCTCAGGTATGATCGCAGGGTCCGGGTATGGAGCCCCCACATTGGACTCCCTGCTCAGCTTTTTCCTCTCCCCTCCCTCCACTCATTTTCTCTTTTTTTCTCTCTCTCTTTCAAATAAATAAAATCTTCACAAAATAAAATTTTAAAAAAGATGTGGGGACTCCTCAGTGGCTCAGGCTCTTCAGCATCTGCCTTCAGCTTGGGTCATGATCCCAGAGTCCTGGGATTGAGTCCCATATCAGGTTCCCTGCTAAGCAGGGAGCCTGCTTCTCCCTCTCCCTGCTACTCCCCCTGCTTGTGCTCTCTCTCTCTTTCTCTGACAAATAACTAAATAAATGAATTTTTTTAAAAGGGTTTTTTTTTTAAGATTTGTATATATACAATGGAGTGTTATTCAATGTTATTCAAAGGAAATGCAATCTTACGATTTGCAATGATGTGGACAGAACTAGAGGGTATTAGGCTGTGAAGTAAGTCAATCAGAGAAAGACAATTCTATGATTTCACTCACATGTGGGAATTAAGAAACAAAACAGACGATCATAGAGGAACGGAAGGAAAACTAAAATAACATGAAATCAGAAGGGAGACAAACCATAAGAAACTTTTAACTATAGGAAGCAAATGGAGGTTGCTGGAAGGGAGGTAGGTGGGGGGATGGGGTAACAGGGTGATGGGCATTAAAGAAGGTACTTGATGGAATGAGCACTGGGTGTTATATGCAACTGATGAATCACTAAACTCTACCTCTGAAACTAATATACATTATTATATGTTAAATGATTGAATTTAAATATAATAAAATTAAACTTAACTTTTTTAAAAAGATTCTTTCTTGGGGCACCTGGGTGGCTCAGTGGGTTAAGCCACTGCCTTCGGCTCAGGTCATGATCTCAGGGTCATGGGATCGAGTCCCGCATCGGGCTCTCTGCTCAGCAGGGAGCCTGCTTCCCTTCCTCTCTCTCTGCCTGCCTCTCTGTCTACTTGTGATTTCTCTCTGTCAAATAAATAAATAAAATCTTAAAAAAAAAAAAAGATTCTTTCTTTCCCTCTCCCTCTGCTTCTCCCCCCACTCATACTCTCTCTTTCTCTCACTCAAAGAAAAAAGAAAGTGTATGTCCACATAAAAAATTTGTACATATTCACTGCAGCATTATTCATACTATCCATAAAGTGGAATATTTTTCAGTAAGAAAAAGGAATGAGGGCGTGCCTGGGTGGCTCAGTGGGTTAAAGCCTCTGCCTTCAGCTCGGGTCATGATTTCAGGATCCTGGGATCGAGCCCCGCATCGGGCTATCTGCTCAGTAGGGAGCCTGCTTCCTCCTCTCTCTCTGCCTGCCTCTCTGCCTACTTGTGATCTGTTTGTCAAATAAATAAATTTAAAAAAAAAAGAAAAAAGAAAAAGGAATGAGGTACTGATACATGATACAACATGTACCCACCTTTGCAGTGAAGACGAAGAGATGGTGCAGTCTGATGATATTGAAGAGAAAAGGACATGGAAGCAGCAAATGTCCCAGGCCCGGGCAAAGTTCCATCTTTGCAAGACAGTAAACATACAGTAAACTATAGCCATGATAGATGCTACACACTTGAAATCATAAATCATGGGGAAAAGTCTCATATTTATGAATGGAGAAAAAGGAATTCGGATGTGGAAGAGAAGGAAAAAGAAAGGAGGAAGAGGGAGACATTGTTGATTTCATGGGTAGTAGCCAGCCAGAATGCCTTGAAACAGACTGAAAAGACACTATGAGATGGTCTATATACATCTCATCCAAAAATGAACTTAAATATATGTTTAACAAGATAAAATGATAACCTGTTTGAATTCTTCCTAATAGAACTTCAATTCTTTAGGGTAGTGATTAGAGGGAAAAAAATAATACCAAGGAAAGAATATGCTTATTGTTACAGGGAGGGGCACACGATGATGAAGTGAGAGATAACTGAAGGAAAACAAGAAAGGGAAATAAGGATGAAGTCCTCAGCTTGCAAAAGGCAGCATACATGCAAAGTGACCTTATCTGTGAATTCTTCAGATCCTTCCAACAGCCTTTTATAAAGCCTGCTGAAAACTAATGACTCATTATAATTGAATTTTTTTCATGGAAAGTGCTCAAGACTCTGCCTAAAACCCAGGTTGACTGAGACACAACAAAACAGCATGAGGGAGCTTGGTAGAAATGGCAGAGTAAAGACCTCCAAAAAGTCATGCCTTAAAAGCAATGAGAACACTGACCAAAAAATAATTATCGAATTGAATTTTTTTGAACTCTGGAAATTAACCTAAGGCTTGCAACAATTGAAGAAGGATTTATTCAAGAAAACTGGCTGAGTTTGGGTAAGAACAGGGAACACCTCTATGGCCTCTTTAACTTGTCTTGTGCTCATCCCCTTCTCCCCAGCTATGCAATAGCCCTGAAAGCCAACAACCTCTGAACATGGTAAAAACAAAACAAAACAAAACAAACAAAAACTGCCTAGAAGTCCTGGAGAAATGGAAACTGGTTTGGAACTCTCCAAAAATATATTCTCAGAGAACTGTCATTATCTGATGTGTCTCGCACATCCCTCAAACCTCCACTGCTACCATTTGCATTTATTTGACCTAACTCAGAGACCACTTGTTGCAAACAACCTTTTCCTCAGGGGCGTTTGTTGAAAACAATCAGCACCAATTATTTAATATTGCCACTGTCTGAGAAAACTAAAACAACGGAACACGGGAGAAGCTGACCAAAACACTTGAAGGGAAAAACTAAGAAATAAGATGTCCCTAGGGGGCCCTGAGAACTCCAACCTATTCCTGGGAATCTACAAGGCCACACAGAAGCATAGAGAGGCTGCATGCATGCCAAGGGCCATTTGAAGTCCCATGAAGGATCTAAAAGGGCCCTATTCTTTCACCTAGGGCTGACCTGAAAGCAAGAAGGAAAGGCCAAGAAAGAGCTGTAAAGCCTAAATGTTGAAGAAGAGTGCCCGAACATGCACACAGAGCCCATTGGCAATGGGCAGGAGGCCTCCTGGTTCCAGGCATTTAAGAAATTTCTGTCCAGTCACGAGCTGACTATTAAGCTAATCAAACAGAAATGCTAGTTGCCACAAATGACAAAAAATACAGACATTACAGATTAGTTTTCAGGAAAGTGGACAAACGAACTCACAAGCACAAAGAACAGCAACAAAATCTGATTTCCAGTTTTGCCATATTACAGTATTTCAAATGTCCTGTTTTTTATTTTAAAAAATTACAATACACACATAGAAACAAGGAGACATGATTCATACAGAGAAAAAGAAGAGTAAAAAAAAAAAAAAGAAAAGCTAGAGGAGGCTACATATTACACTTATCAAACAAAGATTTTAAATGAGCTATTTTAAATATGTTCAAAGAATTAGGGAAACCATGTATAAAGAACTAAAGAAAAGTGCAAGAATTATGCCACACCAAATAGAGAATATCAATAAAGAGAAATTTTAACAAAAGAACAAAAAAAGTAAATTTAAAAGCATTAAAATCATACAATTTTTTTTACCATAATGGGATGACATTAGAAATCAATAAAAGAGGGGTGCCTGGGGGGCTCAGTGGGTTGAGGCCTCTGCCTTTGGCTCAGATCATGATCTCAGGGTCCTGGGATCGAGCCTCGATTCAGGTTCTCTGCTCAGCATAGGGCCTGCTTCCCCCCAACCTCTGCCTGCCTCTCTGCCTACTTGTAACCTCTTTCTCTGTCATATAAATAAAATCTTTTTTAAAAAAGAAATCAATAAAAAGGAAATCTGGGACATTCACAAGTATGTGGAAATTAAATAAGGCACTCCAAAATTAAGCAGTGAGTCAGAAAAGAAGTCACAAGTTTAAATTAGATAGTAATTTGAGAAAAATGAAAACAAAAACATACTGAAATCCCACTATAAACCTTATGGTATACAACTAAAGCAGTGTTTGGAGAAAAAATTCTATCTGCAAACACCAGTAGTATATAAAAAAAAAATCTCCAATCAAAAACCTAACATTCCACCATAAAGAACTAGAAAAAGAACAAACTAAACTTAAAACAAGCACAAGGGGGAGAAAACAAGCATAAGGAAGGAAATAACAGAGCAGACATAAATGAAATAGTGTAAAACAAAAGCAATGAACCAACAAAATCAAAAGCTGGTTCTTTGTAAAAATCAGTAAAATATGACAAACCTTTAGCTAGATTAATCAAGAAGAAAGACCGAGAACATTAAAAAGATGAAATTCTGGGATGGGAGCATTACTTACAAACTTACACACAAAAAAAGAATTATAAGGTAATGCTATGAACAGCCAGCAAAGTATGTCACCTATATGAAACACACATTTCTAAGAAGACACAACCTACCAAAACTGACTCAAGTGGAAACAGAAAATCTGAATAGACCTGTAACAAGTGAAAAGATCCAAGTTAGCAGTAAGAGGAGTATATCGGTGGCTCAGGGGGTTAAAGCCTCTGCTTTCGGCTCAGCCCCAGGCTCAGCCTCAGGCTCCCTGGTCAGCAGGGAGCCTGCTTCCTCCTCTCTCTCTCTCTACCTGCTTCTCTGCCTACTTGTGATCTCCGTTTTGTTAAATAAATAAATATTAAATAAAATAAAAAAAGAGGAGTAGATCATCCCAGGCTTGTAGCTCACCGGCCAACGGCCTCGCCGGGGCCCTCAGCACCATGGCAGCGGTGGAGGCTGAGGCGGCAGGGCCCTCGGAGGTCCATGGCGGCGACTGGGCACTTCAGGGCGCTAGGCCAGCCAGCCTCCCAGAGGCGGTGGGGCCACGGCAGGCCGGGGCTTGGGCGGCGGATCCCCACCAGGCGGCTGGGCCATGGCGCGGCTCGAGCGCCGGCAGTTGAAGTACCTGAGGAAGACGCGCTACGTCACCACCGGTCGCAACTCCTCACAAGCTTCAGTTGACCTGACCACAAGCCGCTTGAGCTTCATCTCGCGGGGCCACCTCGAGATCTTCACACCCCACCCCACCCCCCTGCACATGAGCGCGCGGCGGCAGCCGTGGCACAGCGCCCAGAGGGTTCTAGCCCAGGCCAGGCCCAACGCCAGCCGCGACTTCTGCCTGCACCCCCTCTTCGAGAATGGGTGTTCGCCATGTTTCAGAGACTCGGGGCGCTATTGCTGCAGCTGCCCCGCGTGTGCACGTTTAGATTTCCGAGCACAAGCATCAAGATCCTGGACACTGCCCTGTCCAGTGGGAAGAGGGAGAAGTAGGAGGCTCCCGAGTCTCAGGTGAAGCCTGAGCAGGCTCACATTCTTGTCCCTAGGGGATCATCAACTTGATTACAGACATCATGGCCCACCTCATGAGTCCCCTTCCCTCCCCCACGGGAACCATCAGTGCTGCCAACTCTCGCCCATCCAGCCCCCCCACCCCTCCCCCCACTCCACCCCCCCCCCCCCGGGGAATAGGATCCTCAGGTACAAAATGGGTTATGTGATACCAACTGACCTCAACTGAATGGCCAACAACTGGCAGCCGGAAAATGAAAAGGAAGCTTCCGATGCAGACAGCCCCAAGGATGAGTCAAAGCCACCTTATTCATGTGCACAATTCACAGTACAAGCAACTTCGATGGCTCCTGAGAAGAAACTACTGCAAATGGAATTTATACTCACATCACCAAAAATTACCCATACTGCAGGACGGCAGACAAGGGCTGGCAGAATCCAGTTCACCACAATCTCTCACTGAATCCTTATTTGATCCAAGTACAACATTCCCAGGAAGAACCAGACAAAGGCTCATTCTGGAGGATAGATCCTGCCTCTGAAAGCAACTTAACAGAGCAGGCTTTTAGGAAAAGACGGCCTAGGTGCGTGCCTTGCTTTAGAACTCCTCTGGTACCACTCCCCTCTAGAAGTGCCCTAGCCTCTCCCAATCATGCTGGAGTGCTGTCTGCTCTCTCCTAGGTGCCCAGACCCCCAAGAGCCTGTCAAGGGAAGGTCCACTGGTTCCCCTGAAGCCTAAGTCCAGGGCCTCACAGCCCAAACTGTCCATCATCACGAGGCATGGCTTGCCCAGAGTGTACCAGGCTCAGCTCTCTCTCGTCGGCCCATTTTTAATTGCTGGCAGTGGCAGCTGCCACACACGATCAAGCCCATCACCCACACGGACACCATTCCTGGTGGTCACCTCAACCTGCCAGCAGCTTGTTGTGCAAAGGGTGCATGTCCCCCAGATCACCAGCATGGCCGGCCTGGTCCCAGAGAGCATATGCACTGTCACTGGCCATGCTCTAGTCACTCAGGTGGTCATGCTGGCCCCTCATAAGGCAGAGCCGCAAGAGAATGGAGATCACAAAGAAGTAAAAGTGAAAGTGGAACCTATTCCTGCCATTAGCCATGCCACACTGGGATCATCATTCAGATGCCACAGACCACCCCTGTTCACATGGTCACTATAGTGCAGCAGTCACCTCTAGGTCAGCACCAGCTACCAATAAAAATGTCACACAAAACGGGACTCACGTGGTGCCAGTCTCTGCCACGGCCAGGTGAATAAGGTGGCGAGTTCTCTGCACATGAGGGCAACACATGTATCAGCATCGGCCTCCCTGCCTACAAAGCACCAGAATGGCAACCAGACAGAGCAGCCGGAACTGAAGCGGGTCCAGACAAAAGAAGGCAAGAGCATCATCATCGCCCTGAGTGTGGACACGCCGCCGGGAGCCAGCAGGGAGAAAGGTGTCCCAAACCAGCAACTGCTACAGCTTTTCTTGCTTTAATATCAACACTGTGGTGCCAAAAAGAGACACTGCCTCTCAAAGACACTGGGAGCACATTGTCTTGCTGGGTAGAGGGCCCGACAGTTGGACTTCATCTCAGCACTGACAACACAAAACCCAGGTGGCCTTAAAACCCCTAAAAGACAGAAGTCACACCTGAACAAAACCCCAAGCGATCCCATGCCTGGATTCGTCAGTGTCTCCCTACCCTGAGGTCAGCTTGTCACTACACAGCTGAGCTACTGGGACACGGCAGGGATCATCCCTGCTGCCCTCCTAGGACCGTTGGGTCTGTCACTAGTACATGAGACAATAGTTCATGATTCACATGTGGAATTAGAATATTTGTACTTTCTTTACAAAATAATGGGGTCTTTGACATTTCAGATCATTCCATTTCTACTCTGGAGATTTTGGAACCACACAGGACCTTTTTGCGTTGATTTCATTTGGGGACAAGAAACAATGTTGTTTTGTTTCTGTTGTTTGTTTTCAACCTATGGAATGATTTCCTTTTGTCTGTCCTATTAACATTTAGATGGAGCTACTTGATGAAATCTGGAGGTTTTCTGTGATACAGCAGGTTCTGAATGCAGGATGGACAGACAGGTGAGATGGACACCCATGCTGGGTCCCATGTTAACCATGTTTGAAAGAACTACTGGGCGTATGGAGCTGCTCTTACCTGGGTCTCTTTCCTGCAAGTTTTTGTTGTTTGTTCCTTTGTGTTGACTTTGTCCCTGGCATAATTTCCTCTCTAAGTAAAACAAGCCTCCTTAAAAAAAGAAAAAAGAAAAAAGAAAAGAAAAGCCCACTTCCCAGGATTCTAGCTTTCAGAAACGGCACAGTGAGGGATTTTTCATGTGCTGCAGACACTGAATCAAGCCTCAGCTCCGATGAATCAGGGCATTTGCCAGGAAGTGCCAAAATGTAATACCCAGCGACCTAGGCCAGACCAGGCCACCTCTCTGAGCCATCCCTGGGCAGTCCCATTCCCTCCTCTTCAGTTTCTGGAGAAGAGGCATATGTGGGGAGGTCCCACCCTGGGCTGGAGGAGGCTGCAGGACAGTGGATGCCCTGGCAATCCCTTCATGTTCACACCAATGGCATGGTGAGAAGGGTGGAAAGAGGATTCCTGACATGCCTCTCACCTATGCCAGAGTGAACCCAAGGCCCTCAAGCTGTTCACTTTCATCTCCATGGTGGAGAAGGGTACATCCTGGCGTGTGGTATGTCTGGAAGGGAGTCCCCTGGGTCTGAGGACCAGCCAAGGCTGCCAGACAGGGCTCTGAGGCCTCCTATCTGGATGCCCGGCACTGTCCTTACAGAGCTCCACACAGGAGATGGGCAGGAGCTGAACGATGGGATCCCCAGTCCCACCTCCTTGAAGGACAGGAAGGTGCCCCCTACTGCCAACAATAAGAGTCCAAAGCTGGCTCAGGGTGAGGGCAGGTGTTGGGCAGACCCAACGCCCAGATGCAGCAAAAAGGGCCCAGGTCCCAGAAGCCAGCCTACTACTCCCCCAGGCTCCCTGCTAGACTCCTGCTTCCCCATGAATCTGGATCCCCATCTCCTCCCCAAACTCGCCCTCAGGGCCTCAAACTGGCCTTGGCCAGATGCACAGTCATTGTCCACATATTTGTAGGAATATCAGAAAAGAGACTTTAAACTATGTCTCATCCCATTCAGTCTAGAGTCCTTTTGCACTATGCTATGCATTTTCTGAACTAGTGCTCCCTGCTGGCCCTGTAGGCCTGACCGCCCCTCCCCACCTTCTCCAAGTCTTACACACAATCATGGTGAGCTAGGAGACACTTTTCCAAAGGGACATGGGTCTCCTGGTACTATGTCTGTTGCTCTGCCATTCAGTTGTGAAGAACACATCCCTAGAGTCCCTCCAGGGTCAGGAGCAGAGACCTCAGGGCACAACATTCCAGAAGGATGATCAGGCACAGCCATTGAGACCCTCTCTGACACAGGACTCTGATATGATTCCCTTCTATTGCCAACTCACAGTGCTGCACTAAACATCCTACGTGCCCTAAAACCTGAGCACTCTCACCCCAGAGACAGGCTCTGTGTTCTCCTCTCAGAACTGAGGTATGTTGTCAGAAATCCCAGGGACAATGCCATTAATGCAGGGAGCTGCTATAAATACACAGCTGGCAATCTAACCTGAGATGCCAACATGTTCAGACATCCCCCACCTCACATCCTTGTATTGTTGCCAAGAATCTTTTCCCTAACAGATTTATTTATTTATTTATCTGAGAGACAGAGACAGACACAGAGGGACGGTGGAGAGACAGAGGGGGAGACAGAATCCCCAAGCCAACTCTGCCCTAAGTGCAGAGCCTGACGAAGGGCTCCATCTCATTATGCTCATAGCATGACCTGAGCCAAAACCAATAGCAGGACCCTTAATCGACTGAACCACCCAAGCACCTTGCTCCTTTTGTCTACCGTGGGCCCTCCTGTCTCACCTCTTTCTGTACGCCACGGAGATCTTTGGGGTCTGCTCTGGGCTCCAACGCCCAACCCTCCTGATGGCTGCAGTGCTGACTGCATGTCTCCCCAATCCCACCTCAGGGTAAAAGGGCTCAGCTGTGAAGAGCAATGAGACCTGCGTGGTGTGGACCCAGCGGGCGCACCTGTTGGAGCAGCAAGTAGAACACCTGGTGCCCGCCTTCCTAGACAGAGACCTCAGCTCCGTCTCCATGTTCCTGGGCACATACAGAGCTTTTGCCACCACCCAAGAGGTGATGGACCAACTGTTTACAAGGTGAGCACCCTGTCCCTCCCCAGCCCGGTGGGATCTGGCCGCCACCTCGCTAGCAGTCTTGGGATGTCACCACACTTCCCTGAGCCTCTGTTTGCTCTGTGACAGGGGCAGTCCATTCTAGGGACTCAGTGGGGTCCTGTAGGAAAAGTACACCTGGGTGCCTGGCCCTGTGGAAAGGTCCGCTAGAGGGGCTGTAGTCATCCTGCTCATTTATCATCGTCCTGCTCCCCATGATGAAGCCTCTGCCTCATCCCCCCCTGTCACCATGGTCTTGAGCTGGGCTCTTTTCCCATTGGAAAAGGAGATTTGAAACCCCATCTAGGCCTGTGGCCTGGCTGAAACCAAAGCGTGGATGCCTGGGAATGAGCAGGGGGCCCAGGCCCACTCAGATATCTGCCATGGGGCAGGTTGGGCCCCGTTCGTTCATCAAGCATAAAGGATGCCCTCCTAGGGGCAGTCATGCAGACGCTTCTCTGGGAGCTGACGGTGATCCCGTCCACGGAGCAGACAGCACTCTGGAGTACCCTGGGCTCCATACGAGTCGGGAGTCAGATAGTGACACTAGACGTGATGAGGAGTAGCGTCCAAAGGGCATTTCCTGTGATGCCCTCCTGGCCTCCTCCAGCCATGGATGCATCCTCTCTCACTGTGGCAGGATCGGTGAATCCCAGGAACAGCGGAACATGTGAGTGAGCTTTGGCTAACGCAGGAGGGCCTTTCCTCTCCAAGAGGGCAGTGAGGGGACTTCACTGGCAGGTCCCAGATCTCATGATCCAGCTCCTTAAAGTAAATCTCTCTCAGTCTTTCTTTCTCTCTTTCTTTATGTACAATTTATTCTGATGATAGATAGGTAGGCAGGCAGGCAGGCAGAAAAATAGCCTATCAGTTGTGTTTCTCTGGAGAACCCTAACTAATAAAATTACCTCCCTTGCAATCATCTTAAAGATGGGAATATGGTTTAGATTTACGAAAGTTTAGTTACATAAGACCATTGTTCATTCATCATTCCCAGTTGATACACTTCACCTGAAAATCTTATTATATTCTCTCTCCCTCCCTCAACATCTAGACCTGTATTTGACCTCACGACAATAAGCAACAACAGACATTATTACTTTATAAAGGTGAGGCAGAAAGAGGATAGGAAAACTCAATGTCATCAAACCAAATCCATCAACCCACTAATTCTATTTAACTCTGGCTCTCTTTTAAAGCCAAAGTTAGTATGCTTTAATGTATAATCAATAACATTCGTTCATACACTTATCTTGCTTTTCTTTATATATAATTTTTTATTAACATATAATGTATTATTAGCCCCAGGGGTACAGGTCTGTGAATCACCAGGTTTACACACTTCACAGCACTCATCATAGCACATGCCTTCCCCAATGCCATATTATCTTGCCATTTTAAGAGATTTTTCACTGACATCAAGCACTTTCCACATAATCTTGCACCTCTTCCTGATTCAACATCCTCTTGTATCTTGTTACCGAAGCCCAGGATGGAAAATCCTAGAGCACAAAATTTTACACAGGGTGAATATCAGGCTTGAAAGCTTTGGGACTTTTATCTGCCTGACACAGGATTTTGAAGTGATCACTGGATGACTAGAATTGAACTTCCCATCAATGAATACTCAGGGGTACTATTATGAGTTTTCCATTTCAATGAATTTCCTGTTATTAGTCTCTTTCATTTAGCAATTCTTTTTAATTTTTTATTTTTTATTAACATATAATGTATTATTAGTCCCAGGGATACAGGTCTGTGAATTGCCAAGTTTACAGACTTCACAGCACTCGCCGTAGCACATACCTTCCCGACTGTCCATAACCCAACCACCCTCTCCCTACCCACCTACCCCTCAGTTTGTTTTGTGAGATTAAGTCTTTTATGGTTTGTCTCCCTCCCAATCCCATCTTCTTTCATTTATTCCTTTCCTACCCCCAAACCCCCACATTGCCTCTCAACTTTCTCATATCAGGGAGATCATATGACAATTGTCTTTCTCTGATTGACTTATTTCACTCAGCATAATACCTCTAGTTCCTTCCACACCATTGCAAATGGCAATATTTCATTTCTTTTGATGGCTGCATAGTATTCTAGTGTGTGTGTGTGTGTGTGTGTGTGTGTGTGTGTGTATACACACCACATCTTCTTTATCCATTTATCTATTGATGGATATCTTGGTTCTTTCCATAGTTTGGCTATTGTGGACATTGCTGCTAGAAACATTCGGGTGCACGTGCCCGTTCGGATCACTACATTTGTATCTTTAGGATAAATACCCAGCAGTGCAATTGCTGGATTGTAGGGTAGCTCTATTTTTGACTTTTTGAGGAACCTCCATGCTGTTTTCCAGAGTGGCTACACCAGCTTGCATTCCCACCAATAGTGTAGGAGGGTTCCCCTTTCTCCGCATCCTCACCAGCATCTGTCATTTCCTGACTTGTTAATTTTAGCCATTCTGACTGGTGTGAGGTGGTATCTCATTGTGGTTTTGATTTGTATTTCCCTGGTGTCAACTGATGTTGAGCACTTTTTCATGTGTCTGTTGGCCATTGGATGTCTTCTTTGCAGAAATGTCTGTTCATGTCTTCTGCCCATTTCTTGATTGGATTATTTGTTCTTTGGGTGTTGAGTTTGATAAGTTCTTTATAGATTTTGGATTTTATCTGATATGTTGTTTTCAAATATCCTCTCCCATTCTTTCAGTTGTCTTTTGGTTTTGTTAACTGTTTCCTTTGCTGTGCAAAAGCTTTTGATCTTGATAAAGTCCCAATAGTTCATTCTTGCCCTTGCTTCCCTTGCCTTTGACAATGTTTCTAGGAAGAAGTTGCTGCGGCTGAGGTCAAAGAGGTTGCTGCCTGTGTTCTCCTCAAGAATTTTGATGGATACCTTTCTCACATTGAGGTTCTTCATCCCTTTTTGAGTCTATTTTCATGTGTGGTGTAAGGAAATGGTCCAGTTTCAATTTTCTGCATGTGGCTGTCCAATTTTCCCAACACCATTTGTTGAAGAGGCTGTCTGTTTTCCATTAGACATTCTTTCCTGCTTTGTCGAAGATTAGTTGACCATAGAGTTGAGGGTCTATTTCTGGGCTTTCTATTCTGTTCTGTTGATCTATGTGTCTGTTTTTGTGCCAGTACCATACTGCCTTGATGATGACAGCTTTGTCATAGAGCTAGAAGCCTGGAATTGTGAAGCCATCAACTTTGGCTTTCTTTATTTTAGGATTTTTTGTCCCATTTCTTTGAAAAAAATTGATGGGATTTTGATAGGGATTGCATTAAGTGTGTAGATTGCTTTAGGTAACATAGACATTTTCACAATATTTGTTCTTCCAATCCATGAGCATGGAACATTTTTCCATTTCTTTGTGTCATCCTCAATTTCTTTCATGAGTACTTGATAGTTTTCTGAGTACACATTTAGTAATTTAATAAGTGGACAATTAAAAACAGCAGCCTCCAAATATGGAAGAGTTCCAAACCTTTGGCAATTAGCATGACATCAGTTTGTTCAGCCACCGTACTAATCACTGCAACACACACCAGAGAGTCAAAGTCCACTGACAAATGGAATCTCACCCATGAATCCTAAATAAATTGCTATCAGCGTATGGGCTCCCAAAATGCCCAACAGGCAGCCTGGAACCCACTAAGCTTCCAGAAACATCTGACTCAACACCTCCTCGTTTGTCTTTTCTAATGCTTGAGGAAAAGTTCAAAGCAAAAAATTATAATCCACTCTTTACAGATTGTCCTCATAAGATAACCTCTTTTTATAAGACAAAATATCAAGATGTTTGTACCAGTGGATTTTCAATCTTCCAAAAAGAGTTTTGACTACCTAAAGCAAAAACAATAAGAGTGCATTGTGGAACTGAAAATATGCAGGAATAAAATGTATGAAAATAATAACAAAAAGACTGGGAGGAAGAAAACGGAAGTTGGAAATATTTCTATATTATACAGGCAGTGGTATAATATTATTTGGTGATGTACTGCGTTAAAGATATATTCTCTAAATACTTGGCAAAGTGATAAAGTGCTCATTCCATAAAGTGATATGGTTCATAATATAATAGTGGAGATGAAATATAATATTTTTTTAAATCTTAGTGAATCCAAATGATAAAAAAAAAATCATAGAAGAAAATGAGAATAGAAAACAAATAGCAAAATGGTAGACTTAAACCAAATCCCATTGATAATCACAGTAAATATATATCGTCTACCTTGTTTCCAGAATATATAAAGTACTCTTACCATTCAACAATTAAAAGACAAATAACCCGGGGCGCCTGGGTGGCTCAGTGGGTTAAGCCGCTGCCTTCGGCTCAGGTCATGATCTCAGGGTCCTGGGATTGAGTCCCCCATCGGGCTCTCTGCTCAGCGGGGAGCCTGCTTCCTCCTCTCTCTCTCTGCCTGCCTCTCTGCCTACTTGTGATCTCTCTCTGTCAAATAAATAAATAAAATCTTAAAAAAAAAAAAAAAGACAAATAACCCAACTTAAGAATAGGCAAGGGATTCTAACGGACATTTTTTCCAGAGAAGACAGACAAATGGCCAGTAAGCCCATGAAAAAATTTTCAACATTATTAGCCTTCAGAAAAATGGAAAGCAAAGCCACAATGAAATACCCCTTCACATGCTCTAGGATGACTATAATTAAAAAGACAGAAAATGACAAGTGTCAGAAAGGATGTGGAGAAATTAGAACTCTCAATAATTGTTGGTAGGAATATAAAACGATGCACACATTTTGGCAAATAATTTGGCAATTTGTCAAAATGTTAAAGACACAGTTATCATAATCAAGCAGATCCACTCCAATATTCAAGAGCATTGAAAATATATGTTCAGAGCACCCAGGGGTTCTGTTGGTTAAGCACTGGACTCTTGATTTTGGCTCAGGTCATGACCTCAGGGTTGTGAGATCCAGCCCCACATCAAGCTCTGCACTGAGCATGGAGCCTGCTTAAGATTCTTTCCCATACAGCCACTCTGGAAAACAGTACAGCAGTTCCTCAAAAAGTTAAACATAGATCTACCCTATGACCCAGCAACTGCACTACTAGGTATTTACCTGAAGGATACAAACATACTGATCTAAAGGGGCACCTATACCCCAATGTTTATAGCAGCAATGTCCATAATGGCCAAACTATGAAAAGACCCCAGATGTCCATTGATAGATGAATGAAGATTGTATAGGGTGTCTCAGTGGCTCAGTCAGTTAAGCATCTACCTTGGGCTCTGGTCATGATCCCACAGTCCTGAGATCAAGCCCTACATTGGACTGACCGCTCAATAAGGAGTCTGCTTCTCCCTCTCCTTTTGTCTCTGCTCATTCTGTCACTCTAAAGTAAATAAATAAATAAATTTTTTTTAATAAACAAAATATTTTAAAAATAAAATTTAGGGATTCCTGGGTGGCTCAGTCAGTTAAGCATCTGTCTTTGACTCAGATCATGATCCCAGGGTCCAGGGATTGAGCCCTGCATCGGGCTCCTTGCTCAGTGGGGAGCCTGCTTCTCTCTCTGCCACTCCCCCTGCCTGTGCTCTTTCTCTCTCTTTGACAAATAAATAAATAAAATGTTTTTAAAATAAAATAAAATTTTAAAAAGATGTATTATGCATAATATATTATATAAAACATAATTTATATTTATATTTATGTTATATAAAACATCTTTTTTTAAATTTATGTTTACATATTTATATTTACATTTATATAAATCTATATCTATACACACACACACACATACACACATACAATGGAATGTGATTCAGCCATGAAAAAAATTGAAATCTTACCATTTGCATCATGGAACTAGTGGGTATTGTGCTAAGTGAGATAAGTCAATCAGAGAAAAACAATTATCATATATTTCATTCATATGTGGAATTAAAGAAACAAAACAGAAGATCATAGAGGAAGGGAAGGAAAAAATCAAATAAGATGAAATCAGAGAGGGAGACAAACCATAATAGACTTTTAACTATAGGAAATAAACTGAAGGTTGCTGGAGGGGTGCCAGGTAGGAGGATGGCATGACTGGGTGATGGGCATTAAGGAGGATACTTGATGGAATGAGCACTGGGTGTTATATGCAACTGGTTAATAACTAAACTCTACCTCTGAAACTAATACTACAATATAGCTTAATTAATTGAATTTAAATAAAGTAAAATTTTTAAAAATTTCTCTCTTTCCCTCTCCTCTGCCCTCCCCACTCATACACTCTCTCAAAGAAAAAAGAAAGCATATGTCCACACAAAAATTTGTACATATTCACTGAAGCATTATTTATACAATCCAAAAAGTGGAAACATCCAAAATATCTATCCACTGACAAATGGTTAAACAAAAGTGGTATGTCCATAAAGTGGAATTTTGTTGAGTAATAAAAAGGAATGAGGTACTGATACATGATACATGTATTCAACCCTGCATTGAAGATGAAGAGACCATTCAGTTTGATGATATTGAAGAGAAAAGGATATGGAGGAAGCAAATGTCCCAGGCCCTGGCGGAGTTCCATCTTTGCAGGACAGTAAACATACAGCCGACTATAGCCATGATAGATGCTACACATGTGGTAGGTGTCTTCCACACAGTTACCAGAATCATGAGAACAGTAGAGAGTCAGAAAAAGAATAAGGGGTGGGAGACTGCTCCCGATGGCCAGGCCCACCTCAGACCATGGGTCTCACTACATGCATAGACCCCATGGGCCTTGACCAGACTATTCCAACCCTCTGGTGCAGGAAGTATTGGAGGCTCCTGACAACCTGGGTACAGGACAGCAAGGTAGACCAGTGGGGCAGAATATAAATTGGAGTTATAGACCATAATTCTTCAGGGGTTCTCTTCCCAAAAGACAGCACTGTGAGGACAGCAATGAAGAGGACATAAGACCCAAGGTCAACAGCCACCTCAATTATCTCCACAGATGTAAAAATCTAAACCACAACATGATAAAGAGACAAAAGCAGTTGACTCACCAGCTGAACATTCATCTGCTCTTGAAGCTGAGCAAGGTGGGGCTGAGTAAAAGGTCAGTTCACTGCCTCTGCCATCATCCAGGTTAGTCATCCAACCAGGAGATATAAAATTGAAATGAAATTCTAGTAAGAAGAAATTCATAAAATATTGGAGCTGATGACCTTAAATGCTTGCTTTTTGCCCATTGACAAGATAACTAGAACTATCTGCATTATCTATGTAGCTTGGGGTTTTTAATATTTTTAACTAAAAACCCTAGCTTTTGGGTAATGACAAACATGGGTATGTTTTTTTTTTTTATGCCTGGTTTTTCTCAGTACACCTTAGAGATTTTTAAGTTGTTTCTTACCTGGCCAAGTTGACATTTTTAACAATATCATTTTTAATCTGTAATGAAATTCATAACTTGATTTTTTATTAAGTCCACTATAATATGTATTATTATATGTGATTTATAATAAGAAATACATACTTAGTCTTCATCCCCTTTTCCAGCACAGGGCTTCAAAAAACCCCAGAATTTCCAAAATAATGAGAGTGATAAAGGTGCCCTTTTTTATGTTAATGAGGTGGCTTTGAAAACACCTCAGGATCAACCTTATAATTAAAGGGTTGGTGGAGTGGAACAGAGTAGGGAGCCCAGAAATGGACCCTGAACTTTATGGTCAAATAATCTTCGACAAAGCAGGAAAAAATATCCAGTGGAAAAAAGACAATCTCTTCAATAAATCGTGCTGGGAAACTGGACAGCTATGTGTAGAAGAATGAAACGACCATTCTTTTATACCATACACAAAGATAAACTTGAAATGGATAAAAGACCTCAATGTGAGGTGGGAATCCATCAGAATCCTAGAGGAGAACATAGGCAGCAACCTCTTCGACATTGGCTATAGCAACTTCTTTCAAGATATGTCTCCAAAGGCAAAGGAAACAGGTGAAAATGAACTTTTGGGACTTCATCAAGATCAAAACCTTCTGCACAGCAAAGGAAATAGTCAACAAAACAAAGAGGGAACAGGATGGGAGAAGATATTTGCAAATGACACTACAGACAAAGGGCTAATATCCAAGATCTATAAAGAACTCCTCAAACTCAACACACACAAAACAGATAATTATGTGAAAAAATGGGCAGACGACATGAACAGACACTTCTCCAAAGAAGACATACAAATGGCTAATAGACACATGAAAAAATGTTCATTATCACTAGGCATCAGGGAGATTCAAATCAAAAACACATTGAGATACCACCTTACACCAGTTAGAATGGCCAAAATTAACAAGACAGTAAACAACATGTGCTGGAGAGGATGTGGAGAAAGGGGAACCCTCTTACACTGTTGGTGGGAATGCATGTTGGTGCAGCCACTTTGGAAAACAGTGTGGAGAGTCCTTAAGAAATTAAATATAGAGCTACCCTATGACCCTGCAAATTGCTCTACTGGGTATTTACCCCAAAGATACAAATGTAGTGAAAAGAAGGGCCATCAGAATCCCAATGTTGGCAGCAGCAATGGCCACAGTCGCTAAACTATGGAAAGAACCAAGATGCCCTTCAACGGACAATGGATAAAGAAGATATGGTCCACATATACTATGGAGTATTATGCCTCCGTCAGAAAGAATGAACACCCAACTTTTGTATCAACAAAAAGAGATTATGCTGAGTGAAATAAGTCAAGGAGAGAGAGCATCAATTATCATATGGTTTCACTTATTTGTGGAGCATAGGGAATAGCACAGAGGACATAGAGAGATGGAGAGGAGATGTGAGTTGAGGGAAACTGGAGGGAGAGACAAAGCATGAGAGAATGTGGACTCTGAGAAACAAACTAAGGGCTTTGGAGGGAAGGGGGGTGGGAGGTTAGGTGAGCCTCGTGGTGGGTATTATGGAGGGCAGGTGTTAGCACTGGCTGTGGTGCATAAACAATGTGTGCATAAACAATGAATTCTAGAACACTGAAAAGAAATTTTTAAAAATTTTAAAAATAAATAAAGGATTGGTGGGCTGGAATGCCTGAGTGGCTCAGTTGGTTAGGCATCTACCTTTAGCTCAGGTCATCATCCCAAAATCCTGGGTTCAAGTCTCACATCAGGTTCCCTACTCAGCAGAGGAGTTTGCTTCTCCCTCTGCCTGCTGTTCCCCCTGCTTTTGTGTTCTCTTCTTCTCTCTAACAAATAAATAAAAATCTTAAATATTTTTTTTTAATTTTTTTTTTAAAGAAAGGGTTGCTGGGTACCTGGGTGGCTCCATCAGTTAAGCATCTACATTTAGGTTGGGCCATGATCCCAGGGTCCTGGGATAGAGCCACACATCAGGCTCTTTGTTCAGTGGGGAGCCTGCTTCTCCCCTGCCTGCTGCTCCCCCTGCTTATCCTTGCTTTCTCCCTTTCTCTGTGTCAAATAAATAAATAAAATCTTTTTTAAAAATAAAAATAAAGATTTGTAACTTTCAGTCCCACTCCCTAACTTCCCAGGGAGTGGAGATAGCCTGGAAGTTGAATCCATTGCCAATGGCCAAAGATTAATCGATCATGTCTATGTAGTAAAGCCTCCATAAGAATCTGAAAGGACAAGTTTCAGAGAGCTTCTCAGTTGTTGATCCCTTAAAGATTTGGGGAGAATGGTGTATTCCAAGAGAGCAGGGATGCCCATACCAACATGATCTTAGAATTGGCGTCTGAAACAGAGTGCAATGTTGTGGGACTGAGCCCTCAATCTGTGGAATCTGATACTGTCTCTCAGCAGATAGTGTTGTAGTGTCAGAATAGCATTGAATTGTAGGACATCTAGCTGGTGTCTGAGAATGGCTTGGTGATGTGTGCAAAACCCACATACACATCAGAATTGATAGTTTGTTGATTATCAACAAACTACAAGCACTTGTTTAAAAAAGGTCTTAAGTAAACAATTTTTTAAAGATTTTTATTTTTTTACTTTAGAGAGAAAGAGAGTGCAATTCGGGGGCGGGAGGAGAACAGAAGGAGAGAATCTTCAAACAGACTTCCCCTGAGCATGGAGCCTGATGGGAGGATCCATCTCTCAGCCCATGAGATCACAACATGAGCCAAAATGAAGATTTGGATGCTCAACTGACTGAGTCACCCAGGCACCCGCTAAAGAATTAGATTTTCAAAAATATCTCCCTCTCTTTCTCCCTCTACCTCTTACTTTCCCCAGATTACTTTCTCTAGGGAAAGCCTGCTACCATGTCATAAAGACACTGTGATGAGAAACTGAGGCCTCTTCCCAACAGCTGTGTAACTGGAGCTGTTACATCCTGGAGGTGCATCCTCCTGCCTGGGCAAAAGTTGAGGTGATTACACCCTGTCTAAAACCTCATGAAAGACCCCAAACCAATACCACCCAGCTAAGCTGCTCTCAAATCCTGGCCTACAGAAGCTATGAGATAAGAAAATATTTGTTAGCTGAATAAATGTACAGCCGCCATGTTTGGAGTAAATTTATTATGCAACATAGATAACTAATATAGCGGTAAATAAGCAATTTCCTCATTCTTCTAGTGGTATATAGTATGATAATGTACACTTAATGGTTTCCTTCCCCTTCTTGTCTCACTTTCCCACTCTCCTACTGGTGTTTCCTGGGATTACCTCTCAAGTAATCAGTTGTACTCAAGCACATGCCTCAGTGTCTGCTTTTGGGATATATTTGTGATATATATGTATATATATCACAGAGAAAGAAGAAAATCTATATATACTAAGACGTTGAGTAAGGGAAACACAGTGGAAAGAGGGAGTATTAAATTCTTCCCATTGTTTTTCTGTTCCTAAAGATTTTTACAAAGCTCTAATTATTCTACATATTTAATTATATACCTTAGTCTTCTTGATTTAATACTATATCATTAGCAACTCAGAGTTTTTATATAATCTTTTCTTTTGAAGGTTTTATTATTTATTTGAGAGTGAGAGCAAGAGAGTGGCAGAGGGAGAAAGAGAAGCAGACTCCCCGCTAAGCAGGGAGCCCAACACAAGGCTCTACCTCAGGACCCTGGGATCCTAACCTGACCTGAAGGCAGATGCCCAACTGACCAAGCCACCAAGTCACCCCAGAGTTTTTGTACAGTCGTATGAATGTCTTTTATTTGCTGTGTGGCAGGTAGAATTTCAAAGAATGGCTCCCAGATTCCATACTCTAATGCCCAGAAACTTGAATATGATGAAGTCACTCCATGATCGTGTTGTGTTATGAGGCATAGCTGATCTTAAAAAGGAAAGGCCTCTAGGTGGGTCTAACCAAATCAGATGAGACCTTAACCGCGCAAGAACAACTTTGGTGGCAGAGGAAGAAGACAGAAGGTAAAGCCAGAAGATTCAAGCCTCAGAAGGACTTGAAGTGCTATCGCTGTTTTGAAGGTGAATGGGATCACGTGAGAAGGAATACGGGAACTTGGGGGAGCTGAAGAGGCCCCCAGGGAACAAACAGCAAGGAAACAGGGATCTCAGTCCCACAGGTGCAAAGAACAGAACCCTGGCAATAACAAATAAACAGAGCTCCAGATGAGAATTCAGCCAGCCAATACCTTGACTTTGGTCTTGTGATAACCTAAGCACAGAACCAGCTGAAACTGCCTATACCTCTGACCTAAAGAACTAAAAAGAAATATATGGGTGCTGTAGTAATTTGTCATATAGCAATATAAACTAATACAGCTTTAAAATATTCCCTCCATCATAACTTAAGATTGTTGCCCATATTTTGCCCCATAAATAATACTGTTATATAAACACTCCTTTCTGACTTGCCTTTCTTTTTTTTAAAGATTCATTTATTTATTTGAGAGAGAGAGCATGTGAGAGCAAGAGAGGTGGCAGAGGGAGAGAGAGTCCCAAGCAGATTCCATGCTGAGTGCAGAACCTGACAAGGGGCTCAATCCCATGATGCCCAGATCACGACCCAAGCCAAAACCGAGATGGATGCCTAACTATTGCCCTAGGCCTGCCTTTCCTTAAGTCAGAACTCAAAAATGGAATTGTAAGGGCCTATTCAGCCAGAGCGGCCCCACTCCGAGTGAACAGCCATTTTGTTATTTATGCAGTAAAATTTAAATTGACCCTGCCCAACCCCAGGGGAACTTACTTAAAAGCAAGTCCAGGAAACCAGTCCCAGGTAACAAAGCCCAAATACAAGGGCAGGGCAGGGCAGGTGGAGATAATGCTCTGAATGCAGGGATGAGTCAGGTCAGGTGGAGACATCCAATCAGTAGAGCATGCATACTGTCTCCCTAGCTACCAAGGAGTGTGGGCCCTGCCTTTTGGGCGCCAATTCTGACCAACATGATAGGCTAGTTCAAATAGCTACTATGGGGTGAATTGTAATTCAATTGGCCACCGTTGTGGGACCTAGCATGACTATGCAGCATTCTCTGTGTTACAATCTCATTGGTCACCTGTGTGTGGCCAGGCCAAACCACATGGCCTTTGCTCTATAAAATCTAGTCTGTAAAGAAAAGAGGGGTTGCCTCTTCGCAAGAGACGTCCCTGGCTGGTCAGTTTGATTCTCGATGCTTGGTGGGAAATAAAACTTTGCTTGACCTTCGCTTTGTATCAGTCTCGCTCCTTTGACCATGGACCCAACAGAATTATCAGGTAAAGGAAATATGACCATTTTAATGACCTTGATTTGTAATGTTAGATTGCTTTCCAATAGGATTGTGTACTTCCAAATTCCATCTCAAATTTCATTTTATAAATCAGAATGAAAATTCACCCTTACTTCACCCAAAGAGAATTTTGTTCAGTCTTTGATTCCAAACAAATTGTGCAATATATGGCTGGTTATCATATTAATGTGGAACAGCCCTCACTTTTCATATTCAAATAACCTACAATTTGAGTTTCAAAGTTCTGGTCAGCTTTAGCTTGTGTGAGGACAAAGCCGCAACAACAATCATCTATTTTCTAAACCTAGCTGACAATAGGCTATGTTTAACCAATTTGGCTGAAGATTTGAAGATAATATACAGGAAATTACAAAGCAGGAAAGGAAAATCTTAAAATTGACTTCAGGTTTTTACAGTTCATGTGTGTGTTTGCGGGTATGCCCAGATTTTTACAGTTCTTTTTTTTTTTTAAGATTTTTATTTATTTGACAGAGAGAGACACAGTGAGAGAGGGAACACAAGCAGGGGGACTGGGAGAGGGAGAAGCAGACTTCCTGCACAGAGCAGGGAGCCCAGTGCAGGGTTCGATCCCATGACCCTGAGGATCATGACCTGAGCCAAAGGCAGATGCTTAACGACTGAGCCACCCAGGTATCCCAATGTTTACAGTTCTTAATGCCTAATGACAGTGCCTTGTCATAGGAATCCCCTCCTAGCTCTCCTTCCTCACCTTGAATTGTAGCATGTCATTTATACTTAGCTTTATCCCCCATCTTCTATGGGTGATTATGTCCCTGCTCCCAAGTTCAAAGCCCTATACCTCATTTCTACCTTTCCTTATAAGCTCCTAAAATAAAATATGTGAAATAAAATTAAATAAATAAATGAAATGTTAGAATCATGTTAATTTCTCAGGAATGCACATAATAAAGATATCTTTACAAAATTAATCCAAATACTTTACACCTCATTTTGAAGCATTTTGATTTGGATTTCCAAAGTTCAGGGTCACCCTAAAAAGAATGAGTATCACCACAGTGGTCTCTCCTGCGCAAAGAACTTATCCCATATACAAACTCCATCTTGCAGCCTTAAATCTCCAAGATACAAATAGTCTGTTGCCAGGATTTCACTTTCAACAAACCAGAGAACAGAGAAATACTGAGATCCAGTCCCAGAACCCCTGCCATTTAATATTTAGTAAAAGTTCAAGATTAGAAGTGAAATAGCTAACACTTAAATACAGCTTATTACTGCCAGCACTGTTCTGAGTTACATGTTATAGAGGTAGGTAGGCAGATAGATAGAGGCAGAGATATACATACATAGTTATAACACAAAAACCCATGAGGCAAAGTACTATTATTATTCTCATCTTATAGATGAGGAAACTAAAAGAGAGAGAAAGTGACTCTCTCAAAACCACACATCTAGAAAGAATCATATTCAAGTTCAGGCAGTCTTCTCCCCAAGTCCCCAGTCTTAAATCATAGTAGGCACAATCTCAGGAAATACAATTTCTCATGGCACAGTGGCCTCTGAATTTAGCTACAGCCAAGATGCCCCAGAGCTACCTGTCTGTCACAGCACACAGGTCAGAAGCAGAGCATGACACCCACAGGGGCATCAGGAGGAGGTAACTAGATGCATCAGAGAGACTAAGGAATGAAGAAAAACCACCTCTTCTCCCCCAGCTATCTCCAACATGGTAAGACAGCACGAGGGCAGTGCCAGCAAAGCTGGTGGGACCCTGATGTGCAGTCCACTTGTGCAGTCCACCTGCTTCCCTCGCCATCACCTGGTGGGTTGCTCTACGCCTTGCCCCACAGAGCCCGCCAGAAGACACAGACCCTGACCAGGGCAGCACTCCCCGAAGCCCCGTCATTATTTTCAAGGAGGACACGGCCACTGCTGGAGGAGCTCCTTCGAGACAAAGAAGTGGTGGTGAAGTAGCAGCAGGGGTACGAGCAGCAGAGCAGCAGCCGCGGTGGGAGGGGATGTGGTGGTAACATGGGGACAATTAGCACCACGTCAGGAAAATATGTATCAAAAAAGACTTTCGTTACGAAGACCAGAAAATGCCATCATTTAACTGGAAAAAAACTATTTTGAAAACTGCCTGCAGTGTCTTCACAGTAACGTTTTCTACTGATGACTCCACAAGTTTTAGTCCAAGAGATTCTGTGAACACTGAACAATAATGGAATTAATTGTGTGTAAAGAACAGAGGTGACAATTGGGAAGAATAACAAAAACAGAAAGGCAGAAGTAGTCAGTTTCTCTGTAATAAAAGTTTCTCTTTCCCAGGGCATGAGAAAATGGAACAGGACTGCGATTAGAGGTGGGTTATGCACATTGCTGGGGTAAGAGGTCGGTAAGTAGATCTGGCGATCGTGATATTTGTGACAGTACAGAAAAGATGGGGAAGTTTTTCCACCGGCAATCAGATATTTTTGTTAAGTCTAAAGAAACAGAATATGTCCATCGGTACGTATGTATGAATCCAGCTAGAGAAAGAAATAGAAAGACAAAGAAAACTATCAACTTTAGTTGCTTCACTTTTAAAGGTTAAAGTTAAAAGCAAGTGGTGAGTCTGCTGAAAATTTTAGGAAAAGGGGAAGGGGACTCAGTAGTATGTGAAAATCATTCAGTGGTTCCATTCATCTCAATGGCTCATTGTGGGAAATGATGGTGCCATACAAAGGAGCAGAGCCCTGCTCCAGGCAAACACTTGGATGAGCCCTGAAAATAGGATGCCAAGTGAAAGGAGCCAAACGTCCAGGGTTGACCTAATACCTTGTGATTCCGTGGAAAGGAAAAGGCCAGATAGAATAGCCCAATCTAGAGGGACCAAGTGATTGGGTGGCTGGGGGACAGCTATGGGGACAGCTACAGGGGGAGGAGGAGCTGGATAGATTGGGAGAAGGGGAGAAGGGGAGGGGTGCTTCATTTTGAGGTGATGGAAATGTTCTGAAAATAGCAGTGACAGTTGCACAGCTTTGTGATTACACTAAAAGAAAGCCCACCAAATTCTAGACTTTCAAAAGGATGTGAATTATGGTTTGTGGGAAAAATAAAAATAAAAAATAAAAGCAAGGGGTGAGAATATTAACCTTTTCTTATGCATCCCTATATTGTTTGACTTGTAATTTTTTATGTAATCAAGTGGGAACTTGAAAGACAGGAAAGGAAAAGAAAGAAGAGAAAACTAGGACAAAAGGAAGGAGAGAAGGAAGGAAAAGAGAGATGGAGGGAGGAAATTCTATTTCAAACTATTTCTCAGTTGTCACAAAAGAAAATTATCTCTTTTGGCACATGGTTTTCCCAAGCCATGGGGGGGATGCCCCCCATACAATATATTTACTAAAGAAATTGCCTCATGAACCTTCTATTTTTTATTCTATTTAAGTAGCTGACACAAAACTTGGTGTTTTGGGGTTTTTTTGTTCAATGATTTTATTTATTTGACAGACAGAGGTCACAAGGAGGCAGAGAGGCAGGCGGAGGGGGGGCGGGGAGCAGGCTCCCGCGGAGCAGAGAGTTCAATGTGGGGCTTAATTCCAGGGTTCTGGGATCATGACCTCAGCTAAAGGCAGAGGCTTTAACCCACTGAGCCACCCAGGCGCCCCAATACTTGGTTTTAATAGAGATCGTACCATCATTTTGTGGCCAGATTGTAGCATTGCAACTTCACACACCTGCACTAAACATTTTCTTGCTTATTAATTTAGGATGAAAAAGAATCTTTTCTGTTTCTGTTCAGACCCATCATTTTACAGTGGAGGCTCCTGAAGCTTATATCCCACTCCAGGCTTCATTTTTTCACATTTAGCCAGTTCCCCAGTATTACTCAGATTAACATTAACTTTTGTAAATAAATACATAAGCACTCAAAGTTATTTGCACTGACATATGCTGCCTATACCTGCACATGTGTGTGAGAATCAATTTGGTATCAAATCAGCTCCTGGTGGGGCGCCCGGGTGGCTCAG
Organism: Mustela putorius furo; assembly: GCF_011764305.1. Classification (NCBI taxonomy): domain Eukaryota; kingdom Metazoa; phylum Chordata; class Mammalia; order Carnivora; family Mustelidae; genus Mustela; species Mustela putorius. Next base: position 12,809,135 of record NW_025422045.1, read on the forward strand.
TTTGTTAAGCATCGACTTCAGCTCAGTTCATGATCCCAGAATCCTGGGATCCAGCCCAGCATCTGGCTCCCTGCTCAGTGGGGAGTCTGCTTACCCCTCTCCTTCTGTCCCCGCCACCACTTGTTCTCTTTGTCTCTCTCTCTTTCAAATAAATAAATAAATAAATAAATACAATAAATAAATAATAAATACAATCTCCTTTAAAAAATCAACTCCTGGGGGTGCCTGGGTGGCTCAGTGGGTTAAGGCTTCTGCCTTCGGCTCAGGTCGTGATGCTCTCTGCTCAGCAGGGAGCCTTCTTCCTCCTCTCTCTCTGCCTGCCTCTCTGCCTACTTGTGATCTCGGTCAAATAAATAAATAAAATCTTTTTTTAAAAAATCAACTCCTGGTAGCTTTAAATCTGAGGTTAATAATGGAAAGCATGGCTTTTTTTTCTTTGTCCACAGTATTTAATATGTGTGGCTGTTTCTCTTATTCATTAATTTAAAAGTGTTTACTGAGAAGGGGTGCCTGGGTGGCTCAGTGGGTTAAAGGGTCTGCCTTGGGCTCAGGTCATGATCCCAGGGTCCTGTGATGGAGCCCCACTTTGGGCTCTCTGCTCAGCATGAAGCCTGCTTCTCTTCCTCTCTCTCTCTGCCTGCTTCTCTGCCTATTTATGATCTCTGTCTGTCAAATAAAGAAATAAAATATTTTTTAAAAATAAAATAAAAAATAAAAATAAAAGCATTTACTGAGAACTTACAACATACCAGGCACTGTGCTAGTGTTGAGGATTGTACAGCGAGCAAAACTCTCTCTTGTCATGGAGCCTACATTCTAGTGAATGAAGACAAATGGTAAACAAGTAAGCAAAAATACAATAGGAACAGGGTGAGGGGATCAAGAGAGACTTCACTGATTAGATGATATCTGGACAGAAACCAAAAGGGGATAACATGAGTTCCCTGATGAATATTTGGGAATATTTGGGAAAGAGGTGATCAACTGAGACTTCATAACACCACTAAGAAATTGGAGGTCATCCAAAACTATACTGACAAGGTTACTCCCCACAGCTCCCTTTCTAGGGATCTATTAGAAACATTTCCTGCTCTCTCTCAAAATAACTTAATGAGGATTTAGGGAGGAAAGATGTCAACAGGGAAAATACCTTAGAGCAGGAATTCCCCTGAGGTTAGAATGTTTCTTTGTATCTCTTAACAGCATGGGTTGTTTTGTTTTGTTTTGTTTTTCCTTTTAATCAAAACTCCAGAGGCAACAGCTAATGAAAACCAATGTAAAAGATGGCTCAAGAGATACAGAATTCACACCAATCAAAGAGCCCTGAAAGGCAGATGCTCTCGGATTCTGAATACTTCCTTGATGGGCGAAACTCCTGGAAGAGTTCTAAAGCCTTTCCAGAACAGATGAGGATCCCTTTATCATAAGCTAGACTGACTCTCTGAAGGACATCTGTCTGTCTGCTGGAGTATTCCAGAAGCTCAAGAACAGCAGCCATCTTCCTCCACGACTTTGCAGCTCTGCCCATGTGAGTCCAAGCAGATGGGAAAACAGTCCAAAAACTAGCTCCAATGAAAATAAGGCCAACAACTAACTTTTGAACTTAAAGGTTTTCTGTCATTTCATCTAACTGTTAATTTCATTAGTCTCTTTCTTCATCTTCCTTAACTCTTTCCCAAACTGCTGGAATTAAGTTCCTTTCTTCCAAAGTTAAGGAGTTTATTTGCCTGAAAATAAGACTCGAAAGAATTTTCACACAATTTTCCTTCCATTTTCTCTTTTTTAGGGTAGTGATATAGGGCACAGTTGGGAACTGCTAAAGTCACAGAGGTCATGTAGAAGATTCTTCCGTAGTTGTGCAAACATAGCCCGATTCATGTCCTTTCTTTTCTTCAGTGCAGAAGATGCTAAGTGACTTTCTTTAAAAGCGAGCTTGTCTTTTAAAAATCTTTGGGGGGAAAAAAACTTTGGCAGAATCTGTGTACTCCTGTGAGAGTAGATAAGACCACCCAGACTCTCTGCATTTTCCCTACTCTGCTCGAGCTCTCCCAGAATGTCTAACTGTGAATGAATATAAAGGAAGAAATATCTTCTTTCCAGAAACAGATTTGGGTTGGGTCTTGTCCCAAGGGTAAAGAGAGGTTCTTTGATCCTAACGGCTGATGATCCTAATACATCACTACTTTAGTACTGTCAAATTACTTTATGTGAATGGGGGGAGGCACAGAAGGAAAGGGAAGGAGAGAATCTCAAACAGACTCCCCACTGAGTGTACAGTCCAAAACAGGGCTCAATCTCAGGACCCTGAGGTCATGACTTGAGCTAAAATCAAGAGTCAGACCCTTGGGGAGCCTGGGTGGCTCAGTGGGTTAAAGCCTCTGCCTTTTGCTCCAGTCATGATCCCAGGGTCCTGGGATTGAGCCCCGTTGGGCTCTCTGCTCAGCAGGGAGCCTGCTTCCCCTGCCCCCACGCTCTGCCTGCCTCTCTGCCTACTTGTGATCTCTGTCAAATAAATAAATAAAATCTTTAAAAAAAAAAAAAAAGAGTCAGAACGTTAACGGCTTAACTGAGCCACCCAGGCGCCCCTGAATATAAGTTACTTTAAAAAATAACTGAGGGATGCCTGGATAGTTAAGTCGGTTAAGCCTTTGTCTTCAGCTGTTCATGATCCTAGGATCTGGATCGAGTCCTGCATGGGGCTCCCTGCTCAGTGGGGAGTCTGCTTCTCCCTCTGCCTGCTGCTTCCCCTGCTTATGCTCTCTCTCTCTGATGGATAAATTAAATCTTTAAAAAAAATAAAAAAGTAAGACTGATGAATCACAGACCTCTACCCCTAAAGTAAATAATACATTATATGTTAATAATAAATAAATAAATAGATAGATAGATAGATAAATATTTAAAATAAAAATAAAAAATAACAGATAAAAATCTCTTGGGGCGCCTGGGTGGCTCAGAGGCTTTAACCTCTGCTTTCAGCTCAGGTCATGATCCCAGGGTCCTGGGATCAAGCCCTACATCAGGCTCTCTGCTCAGTGGGGAGCCTGCTTCCTCCTCTCTCTTTGCCGGCCTCTCTGCCTACTCTATCTCTGTCAAATAAATAAAATCTTTAATTAAAAAAAATGTCTCAGAAAAATTTTCTGATGGAGGTTAAAGTGTTAAACCTATTAATATTTACATATCATTTATAATTAATCTGTTACTATTTTAATTGCTTTCTGAAAATAGTCACTTAAATTACAAAGATACTATGGTTAAATGGCAGATGACTCCATCTCAAACCTGAGTGTGGGGAGAAAAATATCAAATACTCTATTCAACAAATACATGTTATCTCTCTATCTTTTCATCTGGACAAGAAACTTCAAATTCTCTCAATTCTCTCAAGGTGTTACGGTCAACTGTTATGTTATGGTCAACTGCTAGATATAGAGAGATAAATATATAGATAGATATCAAGTCCTGAATTAATCAATGCCATTAAAAATAAACAATAAAAGTTACTCTATACTCTCATACCAAAAAATCCAATCCCAAACCAATAGACCACATAAATCAACCAAAAAAACCTGAATAATATCCTGGAGCAATAAAAAACATGAGTGGCCCTACAAGTTTGTTATAATAAAGCTCAACCCATACTGCACGAGAATGAGATGGTTGCTTGCCAGTCAGGAGGGCCCAAGGGTCAAACAAGATGAAGCCGCAGCGAAAGAGTGTCCGGTCAGTGGGTTTTGGCAACAGCCATTCTATTGGCCATTCAGAAAATAATGACTACATTTGCTGTGTTAAATGGGAGGACTGATGGGGAGACAAATAAGAAATTAGACAATAGTAATGGAATGTGACACGTGCTCTGAAAAGTGTAAGCATGGTCTTCAGGAATCAGGAAAGTCTTCTTGAAAAAGAGGACCTCCAAACTCAGTCCTGAAGGGAAAGTGCACATTACCCAGGTGAAGTGAGCAGAGAAGGTGCTGTGCACGCATAGGCTCAAGCTGGAGTAGGCCACTGTGAGAGCCCTGAGGAGTCCCGTGAACTGAACACTAAGAAGGAACTGAAAGGGGATTGACAGAGTGACAAGGCCATATAATGAATATTTTTACAGGCTGTGGTAAGGAGATGGGACCTTAGCTGAGACATTGCAATGTTGGTAAGTGGAGGGAAAAGTCAATGTGGTAGTTGTAGGGTATAGATTCCATACTGTTCTTCCTCGACCTTGGCCCTCTTTAGTGAACTCCTTTTTTGGTTGGAATTATTGGTTCTTCTCTACTATCCATGTGTATCCTTGTGCCTTGATCTGCCAAATTCTGCTTCTTGGTATCTCCTAATAGATAAGAGTTTCCATCCATCTAGGAAAATAATCAGCCTCTAGACAGTTCCTCTTACCAAGTAAACCAAGATAGTTTTTAACAACACTGCCTGTTCTTAAAAAAAAAAGAAAGAAAGAAAGAAATTTTAAAAAATTAAGTTGTGACAGTATTCTGTTTATCTCATCACTGTTTATCTCAACAGTATTTCTGAGAAACAGTATTCTGTTTATCTCATCACTGTTTATCTCAACAGTATTCTGTTATCACATCACCATCAGACAAAAGCATTCTCTTGCCTCTTCCTTGTGTGTATTACCCTTGTCTGACTTCACCATTCATCTTAGCAGACTACAGAAAGACATGGGAGAGACCAAAAATACATCCCTGGGCACAGTGGTGACAGACTTCATTCTCCTGGGCTTACCTCATCCCCCGAGTCTGAGGACCCTCCTCTTCCTGGTCTTCATCATCATTTACGTCCTGACTCAGCTGGGGAACCTGCTCATTCTGCTCACCGTGTGGGCTGACCCAAAGCTCCATGCTCGTCCCATGTACATTCTTCTAGCCGTGCTCTCATTTCTGGACATGTGGCTCTCCTCAGTCATCGTCCCTCGGCTAATATTGGATTTTACTCCCGCCAGCAAGGCAATCCCCTTTGGGGGCTGTGTGGCTCAACTGTATTTCTTTCACTTCCTGGGCAGCACCCAGTGCTTCCTCTACACCTTGATGGCCTACGATAGGTACCTGGCAATATGCCAGCCCCTGCACTACCCCGTGTTCATGAATGGGAGGTTATGCACCATCCTCGTGGCTGGAGCTTGGGTGGCTGGCTCCATCCATGGGTCTATCCAGGCTACGTTGACCTTCCGCCTGCCCTACTGTGGGCCCAACCAGGTGGATTACTTTATCTGTGACATCCCTGCGGTTTTGAGACTGGCCTGTGCTGACACAACCATCAATGAGCTCGTGACCTTTGTGGACATTGGAGTGGTGGCAGCCAGTTGCTTCATGTTAATTCTTCTCTCCTATGCCAACATAGTCCATGCCATCCTGAAGATTCGCACTGCCGATGGGCGGCACCGAGCCTTCTCCACCTGTGGCTCCCACCTAACCGTGGTCACTGTCTACTATGTGCCCTGTATCTTCATCTATCTCAGGGCTGGCTCCAAGAGTCCCCTGGATGGAGCAGTGGCCGTGTTTTACACTGTTGTCACTCCGTTTCTGAACCCCCTCATCTATACCCTGAGGAACCAGGAAGTGAAGTCTGCTCTGAAGAGAATAACAGCAGGTCGAGGGGTCACCAGTGAAAATAAGTAACTACAGGCTCAGGGACTAGCTGCTTCATGGTTTCTAACATACGTCTCATTTTTAAGTACTCTACAACATGGGGCTTGAACTGACACGTGAACTCACAGAGATCAAGAGTCACATGCTCCAGTGACAGAGCCTACCAGGTGCCCCTCATATTATTTGTTTAGAAATATGGGCACCTGGGTGGCTCAGTGGGTTAAGCCGCTGCCTTCGGCTCAGGTCATGATCTCGGGGTCCTGGGATCGAGTCCCGCATCTGGCTCTCTGCTCAGCAGGGAGCCTGCTTCCTTCTCTCTCTCTCTGCCTTCCTCTCTGCCTACTTGTGATCTCTGTCTGTCAAATAAATAAGTAAAATCTTTAAAAAAAAAAAAAGAAAGAAATGTATAGGATGTCTAGCTGGCTCAGTCAGTTAAGCATCTGCCTTAGTCTCAGGTCAAGATCCCAGGGTCCTGGGATGGAACCCAAGACCGTATAGGTTCCCTGCTCAGTGGAACCTGCCTCTCCCTCTCCCGCAGCCCCTGCCCCTCCCCTGCTCATTCTCTCTCTCTCAAATAAATAAATGTTGGGGGGAGGAGAGGGGGCACCTGGGTGGCTCGGTGGGTTAAAACCTCTGCCTTCGACTCAGGTCATGATCTCAGGGTCCTGGGATCGAGCCCCGCATCAGGCTCTCTGCTCAGCTGGGAGCCTGCTTCCCCCTCTCTCTCTGCCTGACTCTCTGCGTACTTGTGATCTCACTCTCTCTTTCTGTCAAATAAATAAATAAAGTATTTTTTAAAAAAAGAAAGAAAGAAACGAGTGTATAAAATGTTAGGGTCCGTGATCAAAGGAACGAGACTGATGCAAAGCCAAAGTCAAGCAAAGCTTTATTTTGCACCAAGCATCAGAAACCAACCAAACCGACTGGCAGGGGCCCTCTCTTACTAAGAGGTGACAACGGCGACCCCGACAAGGCCACTGCCAACAAGGCGGGACAAGGCCACTTGCCCACGAGGCCACTTGTGGTGGTGCCCGGCTCTGGGCAGCAAGGCTGCTGCGTCGGCGCTGCTCCTAAAGACTATTACTCTGACTACCCCAATGGCTATCCCAACGGCTACTCTAACACCTATCCCAACAGCTACTATAACTCCTCCTACTACTCCCCCTTCCCCAGACTCACAGACTAACCTTTATAGAGGTGGTTGAGCCCGGCCCACACACAGGTGGCCAATGAGATTTCAACACACCACAGTAAATATATACGCACCCCACTGATTGGATGTCTCTATCCGGCCTGGCCTGCCCCTATATCTGGGGTTTGCAAGTATATTCCTCTGGCTAACCAGGCTCTCATACATGCCCTCACATTCCCCCCTTTTCCTTGGAAATTAGTCAAATCCTTGACTTTTCAGCCATTTCTATGTTCTCCTGTTGTAAGGGGTTATATTGAGCATGTAAGACTAACATTTTTATCACTCTAATTTTCTTTGGTACAAATGATATTAAGGCGTTTATAATACAGGGGCCAAAAAGTAGCAGCAGTACACAGTCAGCTGTGAGTTCGCCATTCAACACTTTGTATAACCTTTTCCATTTTTCCTAATTCCGTTCATCTAATTTCCCACCTATACTTTACATAAACAGGTAACAATAGGAGCAACAATAAACTCACAGTTTTTTTTAGTCTTAGCTTTAGTCCACAGTCAGCACGGTCCGTCAGCTTCATCTTCCATCTCTGGGGGACATCCTCGTCCTAGGTTCATTTGACATGACCCACATGAATCTAGGCCCTAATGCCTTCTACTTTTACTGCCGTGGGGGTGGTCAAGATAACAGTAAATGGTCCCTTCAGCGAGGCTCCAAGTTTCCCATTTGTTAGTGATGTATCCAAACAAAGTCCCAGGGTTGGTAAGGATGTGGTTCCACCTCCTTCTTTGTCCCAGTGTGGGCAGTCCAGATTCCTGCGTGGGCTTTTTTTAAGACAGACTGTAATGCCTGCAGTGACTGGAGTACAGACTGATCAGTCATTTCTGCTAGGGCAACCTCTTATAGCCGAGGACAGAGGGGGGTGTGTCTCCCAAACATTATTTCAAACGGGGTCACTTTGTTTAAATCATGCCCTGAGGAGGGTGAAAGGAAGGAGATCCACCCATCCACCGCCAGTCTCCAGAATTAACTTTGTCAAGGTCTCCTTAAGAGTCCGGTTCACGGGGCGCCTGGGTGGCTCAGTGGGTTGGGCCGCTGCCTTCGGCTCGGGTCATGATCTCAGGGTCCTGGGATCGAGTCCCACATCGGGCTCTCTGCTCAGTGGGGAGCCTGCTTCCCTCTCGCTCTCTGCCTGCCTCTCTACCTACTTGTGATCTCTCTCTGTCAAATAAATAAATAAAATCTTAAAAAAAAAAAGTCCGGTTCACTCTCTCTACTTGCCCGGAACTCTGGGGCCGGTAGGCACAATGTAATTTCCAATTAGTGCCCACAGACTTGGCCAATGCCTGTGAGACTGAACTCATAAATGCAGGGCCATTGTCTGACCCGATCGCGAGAGGCAGTCAAAACCTAGGAATTATTTCTTCTAGTAGCTTTTTGGCTACCACTCCTGCCATCTCATGTTTGGCAGAAAAAGCCTCTACCCAGCCTGGAAAGGTATCTACACAAACTAACATATAGTTGTGCCCATATTTTCCGGGTTTCATTTCTGTAAAATCTATTTCCCAATAAATTCCTGGTTCCTTACCTTTTTCTCTTTTCCCTCTTCCCATTTTAGCTCTTCCCACATTAACTGCCTGGCATTGAGCACATCTATTAACTACATCCTGAACCATACGCCCTCATTTAGAAACCTGGAACTGCTTGCCTATAAGCTCCTTGAGTTTGCGTGTCCCCAAATGAGTACCTTGATGTATCTAGTCTACTAACTTTTTACCTAGTCTTCGAGGAAGAAATTATTTTTCCTGCTTTAGTCTTAGCCCAGTCACCTTCATAGTCCAATTTAACCCATTTCTTTAAATATTTTAAATCTTCTTCTGAATAGTTTGGTTTTTCTGGTAAGGCTGGAGCCAGGAGTGTAACTAGTTCTTGCACTGTTTCTCGGGCTGCTTGCTCTGTGGCTTGATCTGATAATTGGTTTCCTTTTGAAATCAGATCAGTCCCCTTTTGGTGTCCTGGGCAATGCACAACGGCCACTTTTTTGGGTCCCAAATAGCCTGGAGGAGAGACAATATTTCTTCTCTGTTTTTAATTCCTTTTCCTTCTGCTGTTAATAGGCCTCTTTCTTTATAAATAACCCCATGTATATGGAGAGTAGCAAAGGCATAACTGCTGTCCGTATAGATGTTGGCGGTTTTACCTTTGGCCATCTGCAGTGCCTTAGTGAATGCAATCAGTTCCGCTTTTTGTGCTGAAGTTCCATGTGGCAGAGCTGCTGTCCAGAGTTCCTGCTCAGGAGAAACCACTGCAGCCCCACATATCTCTTTCCATTATCATGTAGCTACTCCCATCTGTGAACAGAGTCATCTCTGCATCCAAGAGTGGAATGTCTCTGAGATCTGGCCTTATTCCTGCGACTTGGGTTAAGACCTCCCCACAGTCATGTGGGTGGTCAGCCAGCTCCTCTGGCAGCAGTGTGGCTGGCTTTAGCACCACTGGGGGCTGGAAGATCACTCTTGGTTCATTGAGGAGGAGATCCTGATACCCCATCACTCGGGCGTTCGTCATCCATCGGTCTGGTGGAGTCTGGAGAAGGCCCTCGATAGCGTGTGTGGTGGTTATGATGAGATTTTGACCTAAAGTCAATTTACCTGCATCCTTGACCAGGAGGGCCATGGCAGGGGCCACAGGGAGGCAAGGAGGAATCCAGCTGCTACTGGATCTAGTTTCTTGCTAAGATAGGCTACTGGCCTTTACCAAGGCCCCAGAATCTGAGTTAAAACTCTTTTGGCCACCCCTGCTTTTTCATCCACATCCACATCCACATCCCTTGGCAACATCCTGGAAGATGGGCTTGTCAACATCCTGGATGGCCAGTGCTGGGGCACTCAGTAAGGCTGTTTGTAATTCCCAAAATGCTCCTTCTGCCTCAGCTGTCCACTAATCTGTCCAAGCTGTCCATCATAGTCACCGTCAGGTGGATATCTTCAACCAGTTTATTAACTTCCTGCAAGTCCTGAACAGGTCGGTACTCCCCAGTCTCGGCCTTTTTGACAGGCAGCAAAGGTGTGTTCCATGGAGATTTGCAAGGAACTAGGATCCCATCTCCTCGGAGGCAGTTAATGTGTTTTCTGACCCCTTCCTTTGCTTCCTGGGGAAGGGGGTACTACCGAATGTGAACAGCTGTAGCCATCTCCTTTAATTGTACCACCACTGGAGGTTGTTCCCTGGCCAAGCCAGGGGGCTTCCCTTCTGCCAGTCCTGGGGAAATTCGTCCTGTAGGATTTGGAGAAGGCTCCCCCCATTTGTCTCCTCTGGTTTCGAGACTGGCTCATAAAGGAGGTATTCATCTACTGCTGCCATAAGCACTTGTACAGTGGGTTGTCTCAAGGTTACAGTCATGTCTCCTTCTGAGAACTAAATGTCAGCTCTTAACTTGTAGAGGAGATCTCTTCCCATCAAGTTATATGGGGCATTAGGGAGGACCAAAAATCGATGTTTAACTACTCCCAAGGCCAAATTTAAAGTCCTTTATGTTGTCCATTTATGTCTCTCTGTGCCATTTGCTCCTTGTACCCAGAATTCCTCTCCAGATAGTTTTCCCATAGGTTTAAGTAATGATGAAATTTGGGCTCCTGTGTCCACCAAAAAATCAACTGATTTCCCCTCCTCTTCAAATTTTACCCAAGGTTCGGGGAGGGGCTCTGAACCATGGTCCCTTCAGTCTCTGGTGGTGAGCATTGCTGTCTTCCTTTTAGGGCACTCCCTGGCCCAATGTCCTTTTTCCTTACAGTAAGTGCACTGACTGAATCTAAGTCTTCCTGCCTGCCTTCTCTGTGCTTAGGCTTTTCCTTCCATTTATTATCCCCTACCTATCTCCTCCCCACATCATGCAATGCCAAAATATTAACCAGTTTTTTGGTCTGTTTTTCATCCTCTTGTGCATCCCTGTTGTTAAACACCTTTTCTGCTATTCCCACTAACTCAGTTAGATTCTTCCCTTCAAATCCTTTGATTTTCTGAAGTTTCCTATATCTGGGGCTGACTGACTGGCAAAGCAAGATCGTCTAAATGAGCTATCATGCAACTTCTCTGAAGTTTACCTCAAGTTGTCTAGCCTAAGTAAACAAACATTTAAAGACAATCAAATCTAGAATTTAACATCCATAAAGGTATGTTATTAAAACATAATTTTTCTCTCTAAAATAACTCTCATTTTCAGAGATAGCCAAATCAGGACTAATTTATTTGAAAAACAAGTCCAGTTTTAACAAGCTTGGCCTAATTATTTACATAAGCTCAGCAAGAACAGTGAGGGATCATATAAATCTTTTAGAATCTGCTCTGCTGGATCTTCTCATAAGGAATCTCTAGGTTGAACTTATGATAGCCTCTCCAGGCCAGAAGCCAAGCTATATACTTGCCATCAGACATGCCTGCAATACCTGTCGATTTGGGCAAATTCCTCTTCCTGAGGCCCCCAAAGAATCCTGAGGTTCCTGCACCTGCCAGGAAGTAACATCCTTTACTCACCTGGTGAGTAACATCATTTTTTTTTTAATCATGAAAAAACTGTATTTAGATTTAGCCAGCTGGACTCAGTTTAGATGATCCCAATTTTGTTGGCAACATCCAAAGCATCATAGTCAGGGGCCAGCCGAATGTATGCCTTCTTCTCTCCATCAGGCCTGATTAAGGTGTTGACCTTGGCTACATCAATGTCATAGAGCTTCTTCACAGCCTGTTTGATCTGGTGCTTGTTGGCCTTGACATCCACAATGAACACAAGTGTGTTGTTGTCTTCTATTTTCTTCATGGCTTACTCAGTAGTCAGGGGGAACCTGATGATGGCATAGTGGTCAAGCTTGTTTCTCCTGGGGGCGCTCTTTCGAGGGTATTTGGGTTGCCTTTGGAGACGCAGAGTCTTGGGATGTCGGAACGTAGGTGATGTGCGGATCTTCTTTTTTTTGTGACTGTGGACGCCTTTCAGCACCGCTTTCTTGGCTTTCAAAGCCTTTGCTCTGGCTTCAGCTTTGGGAGGGGCAGGTGAGTAAAGGATGTTGGGATGCTGGGAACTCTAAGCAAGGTATCAGGCCAACAGTTCCAAAGGGCTTTATGGTTCCAGGTTTTATAAAGTCAACCTTAGTTCCTTTAAGCTGTATAGTCATATCTGAGTCTTTTCTAATATGACATTCCAGTCAAAGCCATGATAAAATAACCAGTGTTTCCAATGGTGTCCTGTTACAAGGAGAACAGATTCTTATTGAACTTATGCAAATGACTTATTGCCATGGAAGAAAGAATACTTGCTGAGACCTTTTGGTTTCAGAGGGTTCAGATAGAGAGAAAGAGTTGAATACCTTGATTTGTTTACAAATGACTACATTTTTATCTCTGTAAATTACAGATAACTTAAGAAAAAATTTTCCTAGTTTGGAAGAGTAAACATTAAAGAAACATTAATGTTTAAAATAAGACAAAACATCAAGAGATACAACATTACAATCTTTCAGTTCACCTAGTCCCATGTTAATAATTCTGGTTTATTCCAAATGCAGCTTTTACTTCTGTAAATTCTTACCCATTTCAGTTCCAGTATTTTAACATATCAAAGACCTGTATTTGTCCTGAAAGTCTCCCATATGAATTTTCTTTGAGTCGGAATTTATCTTACAAGAGAATTAAAACAATTACAAATGACAAAAACTCAAAATAGATATGGTAAAGAGCTGGTGAGATGAGAATTTACAATGGAACTGGCAAGAAAATCAGGTTACTTCTGTGACACGTAACATTTCCATAATCACAATATCAAGTGATGATCTAACAACATATTAAAACTTTAGGAAATGCATAGCATTTTCCCAAATGTAACCCAAGGTTTATCATTGGTTTAAATCTTGTCAACAATTGAAAACAACAATTAGAAAGTTTTAAAACACATGCCTAAATATAATTAGGGATGTTAAGCACCTGATAAAACAAAACATAGAAACTGAATTTTCTGGGCAGGCAAAGAGAAAACCATAACAGATCAATTAACTTAAGAAAACTTGGTCCTTTTAAACAGAGAGAAAACCAGCTTTTCTATACCAGTGTCTTTTTTTTTTTTAAGTATGCAGATAATGACTTTACTAGGTTTCCCTCCCATCATGAATGATGTCGCAGACAAAAGGAAGTCTTTCTCCCTCTGCCCCTATCCCAGCTCATGTTCTCTGTCTCTCTCCCTGTCTCTATCTCAAATAAATATAATCTTTAAAAAAAAATAAGAAAAATCTTTAAAATTTTTAAAAAGATGGACAATAACAAGTGTTGCTGAAGATGTGGAGAAATTGGAACCCTCATACATTGTCAGTGGGAATATGAAATGGTGCAGCGCCACTGAGAAGTCTGGCAGTTCCTCCAAATGTTCCACATAGAGCATATGACCCAGGAATTTCACTCCTACATACATTCCAAAAATAAAAAAATAATAAAACCATATGTGCACACAAAAACGTGTACACGATTGGTCACAGCAGCATTATTTAAACTGCCAAATAGTATAAAAACCAAAACATCCAACTGATAAATGGATAAACAAAATATAGTATACCCATAAAAAATGGAATAGCAGTCAGCCACAAAACGGAAGGAAATTCTTTTTTTTTCTCTCTTTTTAAAGCATGTCTTTTTTTTTTTTTAAGATTTTTATTTATTCCACAGAGAGAGAGAGATCACAAGTAGGCAGAGAAGCAGGCAGAGAGAGGAGGAAGCAGGCAGAGAGAGGGGGAAGCAGGCTCCCCGCTGAGCAGAGAGCCAGACGTGGGGCTCGATCCCAGGACCCTGAGATCATGACCCGAGCTGAAGGCAGAGGCTTAAACCACTGAGCCACCCAGGTGCCCCAAGGAAGGAAATTCTGATCTGTACTACAACATGGGTGAAGTTTGAAAACATTATATTAACTAAAAGAAGCCAGACACAAAAGGTCACATATTACATGATCCATTTATATGAAGTGTTCATAATAGGCAAATCCATAGAGACAGAAAGCAGATTATGGTTACCAGAGGTTGGGATGTATTTTTTTTAAGATTTTTTGGACAAGATTTTATTTACTTATTTGACAGAGAAAGAGATCACAAGTAGGCAGAGAGGCAGGCAGAGGGGGGCGGTGGGGAAGCAGGCTCCCCGCGAGCAGAGAGCCTCATGGGGGGGCTCGATCCCAGGACCCTGAGACCATGACCTGAGCCAAAGTCAGAGACCTAACCCACTGAGCCACCCAGGGGTCCCTTTTTTAAAGATTTTATTTTTAGGTAATCTCTACACTCAACATGGGGTTCAAATTTACATCCCGGATATCAAGAATGGCATGCTGCACTGAATGAGCCAGCCAGATGCCCCAGGGTGAAATGTGTTTGAATTAACCTCAATAAAGCTATTATTTTGAAATTTTATTTAAATCAATGTTGAGGGGCGCCTTCGGCTCAGGTAATGAGTCAAGCTCTCTGCTCAGCAGGGAACTGGCTTCCCACTCTCTCTCTGCCTGCCTCTCTGCCTACTTGTGATCTATCTCTCTGTCAAATAAATAAATAAAATTTTTAAAATAAATAAATAGGGCACTTGGGTGGCTTAGTGGCTTAAAGCCTCTGCCTTCGGCTCAGGTCATGATCCCAGGGTCCTGGAATTGAGCCCCGCATCTGGCTCTCTGCTCAGCGGGGAGCCTGCTTCCTCCTCTCTCTCTGCCTGCCTCTCTGCCTACTTGTGATCTCTGTCAAATAAATAAATAAAATCTTTTAAAAATTAAAATTAAAATTAAATTAAATAAATAAATGTTCATAGAGAATTTCACTACACTCAAGATCAACGTATTAGGGGGGACAAATAAAGCTATACATTGATCCCTGGCATGAACACAGTTTTGTTTTTGAAATCTCTCTGACTAGGATTTTGAATCTTCACTGCTCATTTTGTCATGCAGATTCAGAATCATCTTCCCTCATGGATGGACTATGGAATCAAGACTTTTGAAGCTACTGCTGAGTCCAAGTTGACTCCAGGCTTTCCTTGATGTCATAAGTACGCATTAAAATTCCTTGTGTGCACTGAATTCAGTCTCTTGAACAACAGCCGACCTTTGTGCAGCAATAGACAGATAGCCGAAGTGTCGGGGCTGCTGCCTCCTCACCTTACTTGACTTCATCTGAACAGCATGTTTGTGCATCTTTCCCATGTCTGGTAAATACTGGTAGAAGAGGGGGAACAAGTTGTTGGTGTCAGTGATGAGAAAATTGAAATAAACTTCATACAGCTGGGATAAAGATTAAAATAAACAAGCTGGAAGCAAAAGAAAAAGTTAAAGGCAATTTGTATTTCTTATCAACACTCTGGAAGAATTATTTTCTACTTACTGCATGTGAGTGGAATATAACACCTAGCTAGTAGATATAATACTGTCATCTTTTTTTTTTTTTTTTAAGATTTTATTTATTTATTTGACAGAGAGAGAGATCACAAGTAGGCGGAGAGTCAGGCAGAGAGAGAGAGAGAGAGAGAGAAGCAGGCTCCCTGCTGAGCAAAGAGCCCGATGCGGGGCTCGATCCCAGGACACTGAGATCATGACCTGAGCCGAAGGCAGCGGCTTAATCCACTGAGCCACCCAGGCGCCCCTAATACTGTCATCTTATGGCACCATAAAACAATGATATTTTACTTACATACTTATTCTCACATATACCCCCAAACAGTTAATAGTGTTTTTCCCTACCAAACCCATAGAAATTTAGGATCAAAAGAAAGCTTTATTTTTTTTTAAGATTCATTTATTTATTTGAGAGAGAGAGAGAGATAAGGCATGAGCAGGGGAGGTGGAGGGGAAGAGGGAGAGGGGAAGCCGACTTCCCGCTCAATGGGAAACCCAATCAATCCCGGGACCCTGAGATCCTGACCTGAACCAAAAGCAAGAGTCAGGAGGTTAACTAACTGAGACACCCAGGCTCCCCTAAAAGAAGGCTTTAAAAGCATCTAATCCTTTTCAATTATCTCCTCTTACAATTGGCATCATGTAAAACTTGGCTAGCAGCAAAATTCCTTATGAGGCTCTGTCCCTCTATTAGAAATTGGGTTTCTTTCCAAACATTGATCAAAATATGATTAACCATTACCAAATAAAGTCATGCTACTGTCCATCTAAATCTCTGCTGAATTGAGTGGTGAGGAGAGGCAGAAGGAGAAGAAAGCAAGAAGAGAAGCATTTTATTGCAAATACACCCCTGCAATTTGGAGCATCTGTCTTGGTGGCTCCCAATTTGGAGCTTGTATTTGAATCTCTGTGTGTTTTCTCTGCCTACAGATATGCAAAGCATCTGTCTCCCTGCTGGCACTGACCAGGGCCTCACAATGAGACTCAGGCCCTTTTGGCTTGCTGCCTCTACAGGCAAAGAGGTTCCTCCCACCACTACCTCAAGAAGAGTGAACAGCTGCTGAGCACTGAGATCTGAGCATACCTATGGGAGGGGGCTCACAGAAACAGAGGCAAGAGATAAGAAGGGTTCTGGGCAGAATATCAGTGTAGTCCACCGTGGTCCATCCCTCTTCCAACGGACTCTTTAAACAGATGCCAGAGTGGTCATCATCCTACAATTTCGACTTGACCATGACGTTCTCCTATTTGAAGCCATCAATGGCTTCCCAGCCCCTACAAAGGAAGGCCAGACAATTCCATCATGTAGGATCCCAACCATCTCTCACTTGAACTCTATTTACAGCCTGTGCTGCAGGTGTGCATCACTTTTCTTTCCCCACTCATGCCCGGCTGCTTCTGGTCTCCACCCTTTGCTCAAACTTCTTCCTTGGCTGAAACGTCCCTCTAATGCGTACTCCTCTTTCAAGGAGCAGCGTCAAGTGTTACCTGCCCAGTGAAACTCTCCTGGCCCCACTTGAACCATCCAGTAAACTTAAATACAACCTTTTGTGTGGTCTCACATTAACCTACAGTTGATATATCCTTCCCACCATAATATAAACTTCTTGAGGATGTAGTATGCCTAATCAGTTTTTTGCCCCAAATAAATATCTATGTATTTATTGTCACTGATCTTGAAAACCAAGATTTTACGGAAAAGGAAGAGGAGCAGAAATTCTAATGCACCTAATTTAAGAAGTGAAGTTAAGATAATGAATGCTGGGTAATCATTAAGGGATTTTGGCTTGAAAGGAACTTGTCAGATACATTATACATAATATAAAATTCTATGTTTTATGAGGTAAAGCTGTGTTCTCCCAAAGGAGATACTAGTCATGCCAGAATGGAAAAGGAGAATAAACTTTGGATGAAAGAGATGCAAAGTCCTAACACCACCATCTGGGCTGTACTCAGAATGGGGAGAAAGGAAGTTTCTAGGAACAGTGTGGGACTGAGAGTGGAGACACTTCAAACTCAGTCGTGTTGGACGAGGGTTACACTTACATGCGTTCACCAAAAGAACTGGGGAGCTGTGGCAATGGCAGCCCAGGCTGTGGTGCCCGGCCATAAAGTTGAGAGGAGAAAGACTTCTTCTTCTACACCTGCTTGCTAATAGGTGGTGTCCAAGTGGAGGGAACCTCCCCATGACACTGGAGCAGAGATGGCAAAAATCCTTCTCCACCCCAGCAGCACCATGTGGCTAAAGAACACAAGACTTTTTTTTTTTTTTTAAGATTTTATTTACTTATTTGAAAGAGAGAAAGAGCAAGTGAATACAAGCTGGGGAGAGAGGCAGAGGGATAGGGAGAAGTAGACTCCCCACTGATCAGGGAACCCAATGTGGGCTGCATCCCAGGATCCTAACACTTCAAAGAAAAGAATCACAGAAATTAGAGGTCACCCAATCAGATCATGTTGTTCTTCACAGTTCACTTTCTAAATGTAGAAGTGATTCCTGCTTGCTGTCAAAACAAAAAAATAAGGGGCACCTGGGTGGCTCAGTTGTTAAGCATCAGCCTTCAGCTCCGGTCATGATCCCAGGGTCCCTACATCTGGCTCCCTGCTCAGTGGGAAGCCTGCTTCTCCTTCTCCAGCTCCCCCTGCTTGTGTTCCTTCTCTTGCTGTATCTTTCTCTGTTAAATTAATGAATAAAATCTTTAAAAAAAAAAAAAAGGAAGGAAGAAAGGAAATATAACGCCTATCTTTAAAAATAATAATAATGAGGATCTTGGGGACTGTAGTTCTCACAGGGGAAATGACTCAGTGTAGAACTCCCAAGAGGTAACTAGTTCTCTACAAATCTCTTGATAGTGTTTTTTAAAAAACTCAATCGAAGAAGATCTAGCTAATTGTGTAACTGATGCAAAATTCAAAGCATTTAAGAAGTATCAATCTAGAAAGAGCCTCCAAGGGCAGAGGATCTCATAGACTATTAGTCTGTCAATGTTTCTTTCCCCCTGGAAGATTTTAATTCCATTCCAGAGCAGAGACCTGGTTACCTATAACCACAAGCCCGGGGGATGCTCTGAAGAACACTTTCCTCATGTGCTCCGACATCGCGCCTGAGAAAAGCCAGCTTCTCCACCATTTGGCTGCTGTGTTCACGTGAGTCCAGCAAGGGAAGCAGTCCTAATAGGAGTCAATTCACAATAGGAGCAAAGACCAAATTTCCACAAATTAAAAGTTTCAGTAACTTTGTCAAAAACTGTATGTAGTCTGTCTTTCCCCTCCTTCTTCCTTATTCACAAAGTTAATGTATTTAGCATATGAATTATGAATTAAATCAGACTTTCTCCAGATTTGGGAACTTTCTTCTCTGAATTGAGAAAAAGAGTTTTAATCATTTATCTTGTCTTTTTGTTTTGTATTTTGAGGGAGATAATAAGGCAATATAAATACTAGGTTCCTGGGTGGCTCAGTCCTTAAGCATCTGCCTTCAGCTCAGGTCATGACCCCCGGGTCCTGGGATCGAGCCCTGAATCCTGCTCCCTGCTCAGCGGGAAGCCTGCTTCTCCCTCTCCCACTCCCCCTGCTTGTGTTCCCTCTCTCACTGTGTCTCTCTCTGTCAAATAAATAAGAAAAATGTTTTTAAAAATACAATATAAATGCTGTAACAAGTTCAGTGTTAACTGAGCCAACATAGGAACAGGAGGTTTTAACCTTTCTTTTCCCAGTGGTAAGAGGAGTCAATTTACTTCAAGGCTGGAAGGCCTTCCATTTCAGACCTTTTCTTTTCCTTTCTCTTCCTTTCTTTTCTTTTCTTTTTAAGATTTATTTATTTATTCTACAGAAAGAGCATGTGGGGGAGGAGGGAAGGACAGAGGAAGAGAGAAAATCCTGAAGCAGACTTCCCGCTTAGCAGGAAGCCCAACCCAGGTCTCCATCCCAGGACCCTGGGAATGTGACCTGAGCAGAAATCAAGAGTTGATTATCAACTGACTGAGCCACCTGGGTGCCCACATTTCATACCTTTTCTTTTTTTTTTAAGATTCTATCCATTTATTTGACAAAGCGAGATCACAAGTAGGTAGAGAGGCAGGCAGAGAGAGAGAGAGGAGGAAACAGGCTCCCTGCTGAGCAGAGAGCCCGATGCGGGACTCGATCCCAGGACCCCGAGATCATGACCTAAGCCGAAGGCAGCGGCCCAACCCACTGAGCCGCCCAGGCGCCTTTTTCTTAAACAAGCTTTTTTTTTTTTTTCCCTCATTTATAGTACATGGACACTGATGGGATAATTAGAATAAAATATGGGTTCTGTCTCCTCACTGCACACAAACTCTGTTCATTCTCCATGCTCTGTCTCTGCCCGGGCTGCCTCATGGTCTGAGTCTGGTCCTAAAGGCAAACAAGGGTAAACAACTCAATGCTGGGTCATTCCTCTGCCTCAGAGAGGCCAAACCTCTGGAATAATCTTTTTTTTTTTTTACAAGTAAAAGAGGCACTGCCTGCAAAGTGCTTAAAGTAAGTTTGCTTCCTAGTGAAGGGGAGCCCAGCAACCTATGACTTCTATCTGACCCTGTAAAGAGGATCTCACCCTCCCTGACTTTGCTATCTTCATGCCACCCTCTTCCATCCCTAGAAATTTCTCCCTTGAATTTCCAGGCCAAAGCCCCTGTACCTAATATTTGCTATTTTAAATATTGATTATATCAGTGATATCACTAGCTTCTTATTTTAATTTTATATTTTTGATATTAAATTACAACTGTTGCCCCAAGAGACTCCTATATAAGATGGTCATAACTGCTTTGTTCACTGGGCCAAATGACTGGAAATGTCCCAAATTTGCATCCCTGGGAGAATAAGAAAATAAATTGTGCTGCACTGATGGAATAGAATAGTATAGAGTAATGAAAGTGATTTCTTCAATGTGGGTAAATCATGTTGATGGGGAAAAAAGGCATAGGAAAAAAGTATGATTCCATTTATATAAAGATTAGAAATACATTATTTAATGATGCATAAACAAGCAAATGAAAAACACAAAATTCAGAAGGGTTGTCAGCTGGTACATATGGAAACGCTCAAAGATTAAACTGTTGATGTATTGTATACATTTTGGTGTATATAAAATATTTCATTAAAAATAGCTATCTAGGGGCATCTGGGTGGCTCAGTGGGTTAAAGCCTCTGCCTTCGGCTCAGGTCAGGTCCCAGGGTCCTGGGATCCCAGGCTCTCTGCTCAGCAGGGAGTCTGCTTCCTCCTCTCTCTGCCTGCCTCTCTGCCTACTTCTGATCCCTGTCTGTCAAATAAATAAATAAAATCTTTTTTAAAAAAAAAATAGCTAGCTTGCTCTGTCCACTGAATAGGCCTAAATGCATTAACCAATCCAGCACTCTGGTCTCCAAATGCTATTTCTTATTGAAAAGAATAAGTACTCTTTGGGAAAAGGGCTGATTTCAGGTATAGAACAAGGGAATACACAAGACAAACTTGAAAATCTTGTCTTAGACTACAAGGAAGATGCTATGATTACCAGGGTTGTGTCTAAAGAACTCAGAAGTCAATATGAACAGGTTCCCATTGACAAAGATGGGAAAGTTTGAGCACCCATAAGGATAAAAAAATGCAATAAATTGAAAATTTTTTAAAAATTGCAACTATCTTATAAGGTGGCTTTAACCATACCAAATACTATTTAAAACAAGAAATTTTGGAAACCATATCAAGTTAGCCACCATGTGGATACTTCAAATCGTCTTTTATTTTCTTACTTCGTTTTTTTATGAGCACTGAATGTTATATGAAACTAAGGATTGTTGAACACTACATCAA
The DNA here is from genome assembly GCF_011764305.1 of Mustela putorius furo. Lineage (NCBI taxonomy): Eukaryota > Metazoa > Chordata > Mammalia > Carnivora > Mustelidae > Mustela > Mustela putorius. Next base: position 12,830,096 of record NW_025422045.1, read on the forward strand.
AAGCTAATGGTGGGGCACCTTGGTGGCTCAGTCATTAAGGGTCTGCCTTCCGTTCAGGTCATGATCTCAGGGTCCTGGGATCAAGCCCAGGGTCCTGGGATCAAGCCCTGCATCAGGCTCCCCGCTCAGCCGGAAGCCTGCTTCTCCTTCTCCCACTCCCCCTGCTTGTGTTCCTCCTCGTGCTATGTCTCTCTGTCAAATAAATAAATAAAATCTTTTTTTTTTAATCTTATTTGTTGGAGGTCAAATAAGGTCTTCAAATAATAACACACTAAAAGTCAAATCCTACAATAATCAACTATAATCCAAGCCACCAGAACCAATAAACTAGTTAGGTCAATCAATAAAGTTAAATAACATTCTAGAGCAAAAGGAAAACGTGGATGACGACTTTGACTTTATTTACATTGGGGACAGACTCACATTGCTGAAGTATGTGGCCAATCCCTCATCCTACAGTCTTGACTGTGTGACATAAAGCACAAGAGATGTGATCACACAGGGAAATGGGATGCAGGACAAAGCAGAGTTGGCAAAGGCTATTCAGTCAGCCAATCAGCCAACAAATATTTATTAATTATATATTTTTAAAAGATTTTATTGATTTATTTGACAGAGACACAGTGAGAGAGGGAACATAAGCAGGGGGGGTGGGAAAGGGAGAAGCAGGCTTTCCACCGAGCAGGGAGCCTGATGAGGACTCAATTTCAAGACCTTGGAATCATGACCTGAGCCGAAGGCAGACGCTTAACAACTGAGCCACCCAGGCACCCCTATTTATTATCTCACTGTTACCAAAAACTGTGGCAAGTACTGCAGATACAGTAAAAGAACAGAACATATTTGGTCTTTGCCCTGAAAGAGCTCATAATCTAGGAAAAGAAACCAGTGAGCATTTAGGCAAATAGTTCTCATCATACTGCACTGCAATCACCATTTATAATATAAACTCTGATCTCCCAGAAGATTGTCTTCTAAGGGAGAAAAATTCTTCCCAAAGGAGATGACAGCCGATTGCATTCTGAGCAGTGAGACCATGTTAAGATGAATCAGTATTTTCCAGGAGGAGTGGGTCCAGTAGGTCCTTGGTTTTCCAAGGGAACTAAAGGAAGGAAGATGATAGAAATATGTAAGGACCAGGGGCTCCTGGGTGGTTCGGTCAGTTAAGCATCCACCTGATTTCAGCTCAGGTCATGATTTCAGGGTGGGATCGAACCCCATGTCAGGCTCAGCTTTCAGCCTGGAATCTACTTAAGATTCTCACCTTCCCTCCTCCCTCTCTCTCTCTTAAATAAATCTTTACAAAAAATATGTGAGGACAGACCTCAAAGGTATTTGTAGATCATGGCAGGAGATATTTTGAGGAGAAGTCAGAGACCAAGAATAGGGATAGTAATTATGGAGTAATTGTTCTGCTCTGCTCCATAACACCAGAATCCACTTCTCTATGGTACAAACCGATCATATGCACTAACATTATTATTCAGACACAACCTTATGCCTTGGCCTTCCAATACTTGTAATAGTGTCTCCCATTGAAGGATAATTTCAAGGGGTACCATGGTGGTTCAGTTGGTTAAGTGTCTCACTCTTGATTTCAGCTTGGGTAATGATCCCATGGTCATAGATGGAGACCCTTGTCAGGCTCCGTGCTCAGCTGGGAGTCAGCCTGAGATTCTCTTCTCCTTCTCCTTCTGTCTCTTCCCCTAGCTCATTCTCTCTCTCTCTCTTTCTCTCTCTCTCTCATTCTCTCATAAACAAATAAATCTTTTTTTAAAAGAAAAAAAAGAAGAAGAAGGAGCATTTCAGGAACCTAGAGACTAACTAGCCTCTGAGGGCTTGTCTTGCAGAGCAAACACAGACGACTGATGGCAAATGCTTTCCACTTTAAAATATAGAAGCTCTTGGGGCACCTGGATGGCTCAGTCAGTTAAGTGTCTGCCTTTGGCTCAGGTCACGATCTCAGAGTCCTGGGATGAAGCCCTGCATCTGCCTCCCTGCTCAACAGGGAGCTTGCTTTTCCCTTGCCTGCTTGTGCTCTCCCTCTCTCTCTCAAATAATTAAAATCTTTCAAAAAATTTTAAAAAATTAAAACTAAATAGAGAAGTTCTCTGTTCTCTGTTTCCCTCTTAGAGGGAAGCATTCTCTCACCACCTCTTAATGTGTATTACCCTTGCCTGACTTCACCATTCATCTTAGGAGACTACAGAAAGACATGGGAGAGACCAAAAATACATCCCTGGGCACAGTGGTGACAGACTTCATTCTCCTGGGCTTACCTCATCCCCCGAGTCTGAGGACCCTCCTCTTCCTGGTCTTCTTCAACATTTACATTCTGACTCAGCTGGGGAACCTGCTCATTCTGCTCACCGTGTGGGCTGACCCAAAGCTCCATGCTCGTCCCATGTACATTCTTCTAGCCGTGCTCTCATTCCTGGACATGTGGCTCTCCTCAGTCATCGTCCCTCGAGTTTTTCTAAACTTTACTCCCACCAGCAAGGCAATCCCCTTTGGGGGCTGTGTGGCTCAACTGTATTTCTTTCACTTCCTGGGCAGCACCCAGTGCTTCCTCTACACCTTGATGGCCTACGATAGGTACCTGGCAATATGCCAGCCCCTGCGCTACCCCGTGTTCATGAATGGGAGGTTATGCACCATCCTCGTGGCTGGAGCTTGGGTGGCTGGCTCCATCCATGGGTCTATCCAGGCTACGTTGACCTTCCGCCTGCCCTACTGTGGGCCCAACCAGGTGGATTACTTTATCTGTGACATCCCTGCGGTTTTGAGACTGGCCTGTGCTGACACAACCATCAATGAGCTCGTGACCTTTGTGGACATTGGAGTGGTGGCAGCCAGTTGCTTCATGTTAATTCTTCTCTCCTATGCCAACATAGTCCACGCCATCCTGAAGATTCGCACTGCCGACGGGCGGCGCCGAGCCTTCTCCACCTGTGGCTCCCACCTAACCGTGGTCACTGTCTACTATGTGCCCTGTATCTTCATCTACCTTAGGCCAGGCTCCAAGAGTCCCCTGGATGGAGCAGTGGCCGTGTTTTACACTGTTGTCACTCCGTTTCTGAACCCCCTCATCTATACCCTGAGGAACCAGGAAGTGAAGTCTGCTCTGAAGAGAATAACAGCAGGTCGAGGGGCCACCAGTGAAAATAAGTAACTACAGGCTCAGGGACTATCTGCTTCGCGATTGCTACCACACCTTTCAGCTACTGCTGTGTGTGACAAATGTTCCAAAATAGATGCTGGCTTAAGCTGGACTGAATGTAATTCTAGGAAGAAGCTTCCAGTGCTATATTTAACCTCAATAACTTGGCCAGAACTGTTTTTTACTTTTTTGACCCACCTCTCAGGAGAAAGCACATTCTACACAAACAATGAATATGAGGAATAAATACTCTACTGAGGAGGAGGGGGATTATTCCAGGAAAATTTGGGGGAAACCAGTATAATGCTGCCCCATCACCCTTCATCCATTGCCTCACTCATGTTTTCCCAAAGCCTCTTGGCATTTGGGATTGCTTTGCTCCTATCAAGGAGATGAATAACCTTCCAATCTGGAACATTCACTTCAGAATTTTAAGTGAGAGGAAAACAAACCTCTAATTCTTTAAAGCACTGATTTATAATTGGATTACTTTATTACAGCATCTTTATCTCATCCTAATTAATAATTCACTCAATCGGCAATATTTTAAGCTAAAGCAGCACCAGAAAAGATTTCTGAACTACATCTAAATTGTCCAAAATATCCGGAAAATCTTTTGGCCAGTTATCATAATGTCAAATAGTCAAAGATCTGGAAGCCACCTGGTCAGTCATTCAGTCATTCAGTTACTCACACAACATCCCTCTGATCAGGCCACTGTGATATGAAATGACCTCGACTTACCCACTGTGACCTGTCCTCGTCTTATTGGAGGAACAAGAAAATACTTGAAAAAAGCTGGGAAGACAGGACTCACTTAAAATATAAGAGCAAGTGTGAAAATCTCTTTCAAGAAAATGAAGGACAGTGGCTTCAGCATCTTACATTCCCACCAAGAGTGGATAAGGCTTCCCTTTTCTCCACAGCATCACCAACAGTTGTTTTCTGTTTTGTTTTGTTTTGTTTTGTTTGTTTTTAATAACAGCCATCCTAATGGGTCTGAGTTGGTACCTCATTGTAGCTTTGGCTTGCATTTCTGAATGACAAGTGATGTTGAGCATCCTTTCATGCACTTGTTGGACATTTGTAGGTCTTCTTTAGAGAAATGTCCATTTGGGTCTATTGCGCATATTTGAATAAGATTTTTCATTTTTTGTTGTTGATGAGATTTAGGAGTTCTGCATATTGATTGCTTATCAGATATATAATTTGCAAATATTTTCTCTCATTCTATGGATTGCCTTTTTATTCTGTTAGTAGTGTTTTTTAATGTACATTTTTAATTTCCCATGAAGTCAAACTTGTCTATGTTTCTTTTGCTACCTGTGCCTTTGAGGTCATAACCAAAAAATTATTGCCAAAGCCAATATTGTGAAGTTTTTGTCCTAAGTTTTCTCCTAAGACTTGTATTGGTTTAAGTCACTACAGCTAGATCTTTGATGAGTTAATTTATGCATATGGTATTAGGTAAGGGTACAACTTCATTTTTTTATGTGTTGCTCTCCAGTTTTCCCAGCACCACTTGTTGAAAAGACTGTCCTTTCCCCCAGTGAATGGTCTCAGTACCCTTGTCAAAAAAATCATAAGACTAGGGGTACCTGGGTGGCTCAGTTGTTAGGCATCTGCCTTCAGCTCAGATCATGAGCCCAGGATGCAGGGATCGAGCCCCACATCGGGCTCCCTGCTTGGCGGGAAGCCTGCTTCTCCCTCTCCCACTCCCCCTGCTTGTGTTCCCTCTCTCACTGTGTCTCTCTCTGTCAAATAAATAAATAATTTTTTTTTAAATCATGTGACTACATCTTCAAGGGTTTATTTCTGGGATCTTCATTCTATTTCATTGATCTGTGTGTCTCTATGCCAAAAACACACTTCTGATTACTGTAGCATTGTCGTTAAGTTTTAAAATCAGAATATGTGAATCTTCCAGTTTCATTCTTTTTTGTAGGAATGCTGACAACAGTGATTCTATATTTTTCATGCTTGCTCAATGACCCCTCTACGGGCTACAGATTCCAAGCCCCATGGAGGTTAATGTATGCCCTCACCAGAATCCAGGAAGGCTTGCTCTGAGCATTCCTAAAGAGGCACCCAGAAGGCTCCACCTTAGGTAATTAGTGGAGACAATTGATGCACCGAAGATCCCACTTTAGATAAGTCATAGAGATGGTTCCACTTTGGATAACTACCCTGTGACCTCACCACCATGCCCCTCTCTATAAAAATGGGATTAAGTTCTGGCTTGGGTAGAGAATAGCAGTGGAAGATGAGGGTGGAGAATGACCATGTACTACCTGGATCGTCCAGCCCTATGGATTCCCTCCCCACCACGTCCTGTCAGAAAGTTACCCTGACTAGAATTCTATGACTTACTTCGTTTTTCAGCCTTAAAGTGAATTCTCAGATGGAGGATATTTTACCGACCGTCCTCCACCTTCTAACATTTTTCAAGATTGCTTTGACTCTTCAGGGATCCTGGAGATTCCATTAAGAATTTTAAGATGAGGGGCGCCTGGGTGGCTCAGTGGGTTAAGCCTCTGCCTTCGGCTCAGGTCATGATCTCAGGGTCCTGGGATCAAGCCCCGAATCAGTCTTTCTGCTCAGCAGGGAGCCTGTTTCCCTTCCTCTCTCTCTCTGCCTGCCTCTCTGCCTACTTGTGATCTCTGTCTGTCAAATAAATAAATAAAACCTTTAAAAAAAAAAAAAGAATTTTAAGATGAGTTTTTCTAGCTCTGCAAAAAAAAAACTGTCATTTGGGATTTTGAGAGGGATTACATTGAGTCTGTAGGTCACTTTGAGCAGTATTGACTCTTTTTAAGTATTGACATTTTAATGATATTAAGTCTGTCAATCTATGGACATCGTGTGTGTTTCCATCTATTTGTGAAATTATATTTAAATTTAATTAAATTTCTTTAAAATTCTTCAATTTTTTAGACAATGTTTTGCAGTTTTCATTGTACAAATCTCTCACCTCCTTGGTTAAGTTTTAATTCCTAAATACGGTTATTTTTTTTTTTTTTAAAGATTTTATTTATTTATTTGACAGAGAGAAATCACAAGTAGATGGAGAGGCAGGTAGAGAGAGAGAGAGGGAAGCAGGCTCCCTGCTGAGCAGAGAGCCCTATGCGGGCCTCGATCCCAGGACCCTGAGATCATGACCTGAGCTGAAGGCAGCGGCTTAACCCACTGAGCCACCCAGGCGCCCATAAATACGGTTATTTTTATATTTTATTTATTTATTTGGCAGAGAGAGACAGCAAAAGAGGGAACACAAGTAGGGAAAGCGGGAGAGGGAAAAGCATGTTTCCCGCTGAGCAGGAAGCCCTATGCAGGGCTCAATCCCAGCACTCCCTATCATGACCTGAGCAGAAGGCAGACAATTAACAACTGAGCCACCCAGGGGCCCCAATATGTATTCTTTTTGATGTTACTTTTAAATGGAATCATTTTTGTAATTTCTTTTTCAGATTGTGCATTATGTATAGAAATACAACTGATCTTTGTGTTGACTCTGTATCCTGCTACTTTGCTGAATTCATTTTTAGTATTTCTAACCATTTGTGTTTGTGTGTGTATAATATTAAGGGTTTTAAATATTAAAAATCATATCAGCAAACAAATCATTTTACTTCTTCCTTTCTAATTTTGATGCCATTCATTTATGCATTTATTTATTTATTTTACTAATTGCCCTGGCTAGAACTTCAAGTACTTTGTTAAATAAAAGTGGTGAAAACAAACCTTGTTCCTGGTCCTTGCCTTGTCCCTGATCCTAGAGGATATGTTTTCAGCTTTTCACCATTGAATACGATGTTTGCTATAGGTTTTTCATATATGGCTTTTATTATGATGAGGTGGTTATTTTTCTATTCCCAGTTTAAGTGTTTTTAATCAAGAAAAAGTACCAAATTTTGTCAAATGCTTTTTCTCCATCTATTGAGAGATCATGTGCTTTTTTCCCCTTCATTTTCTTGAAGTAACATACATTGATTTTCATATGTTGAACCATTCTTACATTCCGAGAATAAATTCTATTTGGTCTTGGTGTACAATCCTTTTAATATGCTGCTGAATTCTGCTGCTAACATTTTATTGAGGATTTTTGCATCAATGTTCAAAAAGGACATTGGTGGGGCACCTGGGTGGCTCAGTGGGTTAAAGCCTCTGCCTTCTGCTCAGGTCATGATCCCAGGGTCCTGGGATCAAGACCCACATAGGGCCCTTTGCTCGGCAGGGAGCCTGCTTCCCCCTCTCTCTCTCTGCCTGCCTCTCTGCCTGCTTGTGATCTCTGTCAAATAAATAAATAAAATCTTAAAAAAAAAAAAAAAGGACATTGGTTTGTAGTTTTCTTGTAGTCTTTTTATGGCTTTGATATCAAGGTAATTCTGGCCTTCTAGAATGAGTTAGTGTTCACTCCTCTTCAATTTTTGGAAAAGTTTGAGAAGGATTGGTATTAATAGTACTTCTTTAACTGTTTGGTAGAATTTACCAGTGAAGCATCAGGACCAAGGCTTTTCTTTGTTGGGAGATTTTTTATTACTTATTTTTTACTTGTTATAGGTATTTTCAGACTCTGTTTCTTCACAATTTAGTCTTGGGAGGTTTCGTATTGCTAGGAATTTGTTCATTTTATCTAGGTTATCCAATTTTTTGGTATACAGTTGTTCATAGTACTCCCTTATCCTTTTTAATCCCCACTTTCTTCACTGATTTTTAGTGCTTTAAGTGTTTCATCTTTGTTTCTTAGTGCATCTGTGTAAAGTTTTTTCAATTTCTTTTTTTTTTTTGCTTTGTCAATTTCTTTTATCCTTTTCATTGACATTCTCTATTGTTTTTCTATTCTCTATTATTTATTTGTGTTCTAATATTTTATTATTCCCATCTGCCAACTTTGTATTTAGTTTTTCTTTTTCTAGATCCTTTCGTTTTAAAGGTAAGTTGTTTTTATAATTTTTTAATAATTTTTTAAAAGTTTTCTTTAAGTGCTCTCTAACCCAAACATGGACCTTGAACTCATGAGTTCACACGATCAAGAGGTGCATGCTTGGGAGGCCTGGGTGACTCAGCTGGTTAAATGTCTGCTTTTGGCTCAGGTCATGATTACAGGATCCTAGGATCAAATCCCACATCTGGCTCCTTGCTCAGTGGGGAGCCTGCTTCTCTCTCTACCAGCTGTTCCTTCTGCTGTGTTCTCTCTCTCTCTGACAAATAAATAAAAATAAAATCTTAAAAAAAAAAAAGAAGAAGAAAAAGAAGAAGAGTTGCATGCTCTACCAATTGAGTCAGCTAGATATCCCAATAAATTGTTAATTGAGATTTTTCTCATTTTTGGTTTGATTTGATTTGCTGAGTGTGTGTGTGTGTGTGTGTGTTTCTTTTTTAAGTAATCTCTGCACCCAATGTGAGGCTCCAACTCACAACCCTGAGATCCAGAGTCACATGGTCATCCACTGTGCCAGCAAGACATATTTCTTGGGGGTTATTGTTGTTTGTTTTTGTTTTTAACATTGTATTCATTTATTTGACAGAGACACAGCGAGAGAGAGAACACAAGCAGGGGGAGTGGCAAAGGGAGAGGCAGGCTTCCCCCGGAGCAGTGAGCCCGATGTGGGGCTCGATCCCAAGACCCTGGGATCATGACCTGAGCGGAACGCAGATGCTTAATGACTAAGCCACCCAGGCACCGTATTTCTTGGTTTTTAATGTAGACATTTATAGTTCTAAGTTTCCCATTAGCATTACATTCACTGTATCCCATAAGTTTGATATATTTCATATTGTTTTCATTCATCTTTATTTTCTAATTTCCTTTGTGATTTTTTCTTTGGTCCATTGGTTGTTTAAAAGTGTATTGTGGGGGCACCTGGATGGTTCAGTGGATTAAAGCCTCTGCCTTCGGCTCAGGTCATGATCCCAGGGTCCTGGGGTCAAGCCCTGCATCGGGCTCTCTGCTCAGCAGGGATCCTGCTTTCTCCTCTCTCCCTGCCTGCTTCTCTGCCTACTTGTGATCTCTCTCTGTCAAATAAATGAATAAAATCTAAAAAAAAAAAAAAAAGATAAGAAAGAAATTTGTTTGGGGGCACCAGGATGGCTCAGTCAGTTAAGTGTCCAAATCTTGATTTTGGATCAGGTCATGATCTCCCAGCATCTGGCTCCATGCTTAGCAGGAAGTCTGCTCGATTCTCTTCCACTCCCTCTGTCCCTCCCAGGCTCTCTCTCTTTTTCTCTCTAAAATAAATAAACAAACAAACAAATAAAATCTTTTTTTTTTAGTGTATTTTTTGGGGTACCTGGCTGGGTCAGTTGGTAGAGCATGTGACTCTTGATCTGAGTCGTAAGTTCAAACCCCACATTGGGCATAGAGTTTGCTTAAAGAAAAAAAGTGTGTTGCTTAATTTCAACAATTTTGTGAATTTTCCAGTTTACAGTTTTCCTTTTACTAACTTCTAACAATCTCATTATGATCAGAAAACATATTTTGTGCAGTGTCTATCTTTTTCAAATACATTGATACTTAATCTATGGCCTAATATATGGTCTACCCTGAAAACTGTCCCATGTGCACTTGAGAAGAATGTGTATTCTGTTTTGGGGGTAGAATATTCTGTATAGTCTATTAGGTCTAATTGGCTTATTGTTGTTTAAGTCCTCTATTTCCTTATCTTTTATTGTTCCAAAACAAGATAAGTTTCAGAACATGTGAATGTGGCAATAAGAAGACATCCATGACTAGTAACAACCACACTAGTTTTTGGGGGGTTTTGCTTTGTTTTGTTGTTTTTTTCTCAAATTTCTTTTTTGGAAGAGAAAAGAAATCACAGGTATGAAATCATCCACAAGCATTATGAGCCCCACAGATTTTGTCCCAGCTGATGTTACAAAATCGGAAAAAGCTAAAAATTAAGTATCCCAGGAAACAATCCAAGATTTTGATCTTGTCTCCTCACAGGGGTCCCATTACAATATTCCCCCAGCTACACATCTCACATACCCTAATCAACTCTGGGGAAAATAAAAGAAATAACAGAACACAAGGGAGACCAACCTTAGCAGTTACCTTCACCAGGGGTCACAACTCTTCCCCCAGCATAAGGCAATTGGAGGAGGATGTTTACAAATAAACAAGCAAAAAAAATCGACTTTCAGTAATTTAGTCCTCCATTTTGAACCAGCCAGAACTGCCTAATTAGGTCTCCTGCCATGAGCTCTTCACAACAACTACTGCTGACCCTATGGGATCCAAAACCATTGAAATCTCTCTAGGAACAGACATATCCCTTCTTTCAGACTGAAAGAGGATTTTCTGTGGATACTGACACCTGCAAACAAAGGGGATTCTCTCTCCCCCCAAGTAACACTTGCCATTGTCCTGTCCCATCTTCCAGAATCCATCATCACCCACAGGATTTGATCACTGGTGTGAAGAAGAGCTGAAAAGAGAGGAAGAGAAGAGGAAGATACTCTCAAATATTGATTAACACAGAGTAAGTTTCAGATATAGATAAATGTTGGGTCCATACACTGCAAAGAGTTTCTTCCCTCTCAGTCATTTCAGCTCTCAATGTCTTTCCTTGTCTAGTCAATAGATTTTTTTTCCTGCTCTTACAGAAATTCTCTTTACTACTCTGTTAAGACTATGCAGCTGCCTTTTAGCTACTTTATATCAAGATAACCTTATTTCCACAAGACTTTTATTGATTACATATTTATCCAAAGCTACCTTTCTTCAGAGGTTCATTCACTGCCTAGATTGCAAACCAACCAGAAAAGGTAAGACTATCTAGAGTTCTGTGGTGGTTTCATATCTGCTCCTTGCTATTTGTTCCTTATCAGCTTCCCTTCCCCCACCAGTAAGACAGGATGGATAGGAGTAAAATTGTAATCTCCTTTCTATGTTAGTGAAAATGTTAGACATGTCAAATTCATTGCTCTAACAAGGGTTTTACATGTTAATAGAAATGTTTTATCTCATTTCTCAGACTTAGTAATTCAAATTTTTCTCATCTTGTTGCATATGTATATATTCATTCTAGTGTTATTCCTCTACATCATTTTCCAATTTACATGTCTTATTAGAAAATTCAGAAAATGGCAATAGATCATCTAAGTTTTCTAAATATTTGAGATGCTTTTTTAAAAAAGATTTTATTTATTTATTTGAGAGAGAGAGAACTTGAGTGAGGGGCAGTGCCACAGGCAGAGGGCAGAAACAGACTCCCTGCTGAACAGGGAGCCCAACACAGGGCTCAATCCCAGGACCCTGAGATTATGACCTGAGCTGAAGTCAGACATTTAACCAACTGAGCCACCCAGGTGCCCCTGAGATGCTTTTTATAAATTAAAAGAGAGTCTACTGAATCAATAGTATTTAAAAAAAAAACCCTTTTTTTGCTTGTATGTTTGTATTTACTTCATGGCTATTTGAGAGATAGGTGACTGGAGTTAAGTATGTATTTGGGACCAGAATGAAGCAAAAATCATCAAAGTATCAAGGTGCCCTTTGCCTCGTTTGAAAAGTACCTGATCCCCTGCTCAGATCAGTCACTAACAAATTTTTAATGATCAACTTTAGAGGTATATATAATCCTTTTGTGATCTACTAATTATTCCCACATCTTTTTTAAACATGCTTATACTAGTAGACTTTTTATATTTACTATCCTATCACAATTCAAAAACATACTGTATAAACACTTTCACACTCTAAATCTCTGTAAAATAAAAATACTGCTATGCCCCCAAGCAATGGTCTACTTCCCAAAGAAAGGTTCAGTGTGCTAGGATGCCTGACAAGGAAAGGAGATGGTCTACTTCACAGATTCATAGTAACAAATATTGACTCTTGTTTGGATTTTAGAACTTACACTTAATTTTACATCTAGGTTTAAAAATGGAGCAGCAACACCAGTTTAGAATCTTTGATAGAATGAACCATCAAACTCTTAAAATTGTTATTCAGATCACAGACAAAGCTATGGCCTCAGGACACTGGGGATTAATAATGCCAATGAATTCTGAAAACATCTAATGATTTAGCATCCTGAAATAACATGATTTACTCAATCATTTTGGCTTATTTGTTAAGTAAAATGTAAATACTACTGAACTGGAAACCATAAAACCAAAGGACCTTGAGTCCTTACTTTAGCACTATACTGCTGTGGGACTCCTCTGTCATTTAACTCCTCTAAGGATCATGAGAATATACACAAAAGTAACATGTCATCATTCTGTGAGTTCCTATCACCCTAGTCCATGACGTTTTCATCAGCGTCCTGTTCCTTTCTCTTCATGCCACATTCTTCTTTTTCTCTGCACTTTTTTATTAAGAGGATTTAATGCATGTCAGAGCTACATCTGGGTTATTAATGACTCCGAGTAAGTACAAGTTCATCCAGTGAATACCAAGCTTCACACTTGGAGATCTAGGATAATGGCAGTACCACAAGGAAGATGGTCATAACACATCAGAGGCAAAAAGGAAGTCATCCTATTAACCTTTATAGCTAAATGAGGAAAAACTTATTAAATGTGGAAAAACTTATTTTAAAAATGGAGGAAAACTTAACTGCAACTGGAATGAGATCACACCTAATAAGGACAGTAGTACAAATAAAACTACATCCCATCCCTCATTGTTCCCAGTAAGATGGATCAAGACACCTGGCTTGCTCAGTCAGTAGGGCATACAATTCTTGATCTCGGGGTCAGGAGTTTAAGCCCCACATTGGATGTAGAGCTTACTTTAAAAAAAAATAAATGGAGGAACAAAAAAGATGGATCTAAAATCTAAGGGCAAGATTAGGAAATACTATTCTCTCTAATTGAGTGCAGCAAGAATCGGCACACTCCATGTGGACTGGAATTCCCTATCTACAGCAAACTTCCCCCAAAGAAATAACAGTTCCTAGAGACTGATTCAGAGAACATTCCCTATTACAAACAGGGAAACAGTAGGGAAAACAAGTAAGGAAAAATGATTAGGGAAATTAAACTCGGGAAGAAAAAGAGTAAAACTTTGTCAATATAACCCCACTACTTCCCAGAAGAAAAAAAATATTGTATTGAAGAAAAGATTAAAGACTCCCCCTAGATGGGGGCACCTGGGTGGTTCAGTGGGTTAAAGCCTCTGCCTCCAGCTCAGGTCATGATTCCAGGGTCCTGGGATCGAGCCCCACATTGGGCTCTCTGCTCAGTGGGGAGCCTGCTTTCCCCTCTCTCTCTGCCTGCCTCTCTGCCTACTTGTGATCTCTGTCTGTCAGATAAATAAATAAAATCTTAAAAAAAAAAAAAGTTCTAAAAAAATAAAAAAGAATCCCCCTAGGTGAATGTGCTGTGTAACTTATCAGGCATAACTCATTGATACATATCACAGCCTAAATCAAGTGTGTCCCATCACATTTCCTTTGCTCTGGTTCAAAATTTAAAAATACGCATCTGATTCCTAATTTGATTTCCAGAGACCTTAATATTAGTAAGTGATTGCTCTGGGTAGTAAACACACTATTTCAGTCATGGGAATGAGATTTCCCACTGTAAATTAACAAATTGGTTGTTTGGTTTACATGTCATTCTCTCAGGTATTGAATAATGTGAATTGGTTTCCCAGAGCCTGATTCCTCTAGGAAGACCTGATCAAATCAGGCTTCTAAATCCGCAGAGTTTAACATCAGACCTCTGTGAACCCAGAAAACTATAGCATCCCATGAGAACCACTGGAGAAACCACCTAAGCTCATTCAGGCTATTGAGGAGTCACGAATGTCTCAAGGAACTTGTATGGCAGCTTAAACCTGCAAGTTTCTGAAGCTGGGAGGTGAAGATGTCTGCATCTGTAGCTCTGGCATCCAGAAGAGCTCTGTGGTCAACTTTCTGAAGGTCAACCATCACTGATTTCCTGCAACTAAAATATTTTTTTTTTAAATCAAAACTGTTATTCCATTCACTTGGGGGAAAAAACAAAAGCACAACACAGGTGAAAGGATTTACTGCTGCCTTCTTAAAGTGCTATAAGAGATAGCTAAATAATAAGAGCTAGGTTGCCTGGGTGGCTCAGTGGGTTAAGCCGCTGCTTTCGGCTCGGGTCATAATCTCAGAGTTCTGGGATCGAGTCCTGCATTGGGCTCTCTGCTCAGCAGGGAGCCTGCTTTCCTCTCTCTCTCCCTGCCTCTCCATCTACTTGTGATCTCTCTCTGTCAAATAAATAAATAAAATATTTAATAATAATAAGAGCTAAGCTTTGACAGGGCATGGATACAGCAGTTTTAAAATTAGGTGTTCAAGGATTGAGTAGAACTACCCATTATTGGTAAATTTTCCAGAATTGGGTCCAGAGTTTCACTCCCCATCCTCACAACCTCAATAAGGAAATGAAAACCCACTGGGGCTGTGAAACATTCTTAGAACCAAGAGGCAAGCTGATGACAGAGTTCCATTACAATATTCACATTTAGGGTTTCCAGCCAGCAGCATGATATCTTACTCAAGGTTGCCACTTCCCTACTCTTCACATTCATTTGAGCCAGAGCACAGGAGTGAAGCTGGAAGGAAGCTCTTGACTTCTCTGTTAATCTCACTCTCTTCCTTCTGAGTGGACAGGAATCATTCCAGAGCAAAATCAATCTATCCATCTCAGTGTCTTTGACATTGTACCTCAAGCCATGAGCTTAGATATTGGAGGATCATAAAACTAAGGGGAGTTTAAAAGCTCATTAACCAAACTTTGTCTGCAGGTGGTGAAATGCCAATCAAGAGGTTGGACCAAGGGGCACCTGGGTGGCTCAGTGGGTTAAGCCTCTGCCTTCGGCTCAGGTCACAATCTCAGGGTGCTGGGATCGAGCCCCGCATCGGGCTCTCTGCTCAGCAGGGAGCCTGCCTCCTCTCTCTCTCTGCCTGCCCCCTGCCTACTTGTGATCTCTCTGTGTCAAATAAATAAATAAAATCTTAAAAAAAAAAAAAAAAGAGGTTGGACCAAAAACTTAAAATAACTCCTCCACACTAAGAGCCCTACTCTAGCCATTTATGCTCCTTTCCGTCATCCTTGCTTTTTCTATCATCTCTGATGTCTCACTACAGCCATCCCTCTTTGATTCCTTTTTTCCTCTCTTCCTTTACCATGTCCCAAGGCTACATTATTATATACAGAGATACTGGAATACATAGCACCAAGTACCAACAACAAATTTACCTATGTGCTTTCAGCCTCATGGGCATTCTTTTCCCTTATTTATTTATTTTTTAAAGTACATTTATTTTAGGGAGAGGGAGAGCACACATGAGCAAGGGGAAGGACAGAGGGAGAAGGAGGGAGAGAGAGAACCTCAAGCAGGCTCCACACAGAGGGCGGAGCCTGATATGGGGCTTGCTCTCATGACCGTGAGATCATGACCTGAGCCGAAACAAAGAGTCAGATGCTCAACTGACTGAGCCACCGCCACCCCCTTCCTTTAATTGCAAAGAACTTAGACAGTAGACTTGCGTAGCATCAAGACCTGTCACACACAGCTAGCCATTTAAGCAAAATCCTATTCCATTCCCTCCACTACAAAAGAAGACCAAGAATTTTGTCGTTTCCTTTTTTGCATACTCCCCACTCTGTGTAAGTTTATGTCCTCGCAGAGATAAGAACAAGCCAGTGGTTTCTGGAGGTTTCTGCACTGGTGGAGCATCTAACATTTCCACACAACACCTTTCCAGTAAACCCTTACTTAGTCTTTAGCAAAAGTGTTCTGGGTGCAAACTCTGAGGAGCAAACTTTTTTCTGTAAAGCCCCAGAGAGTAAATATTTTAGGCTTTGCAGGCCAAACCCAAACACTCAACTCTGCCATCATAGCATCAAAGCAGCTACAGACAATACATAAGTAAATAAGCATGGCTGTGTTCCAATAAAACTTTATTTACTAAACAGGCCAACTCCTGCCATAGAGCATACTTCTTGTTACTTGTCTTCTCTCCACATAAGAAAAAACTCTAGGGGCACCTGAGTGGCTCAGTGGGTTGAGCCACTGATCAGGTCATGGTCTCAGGGTCCTGGGATCAAGCCCCGCATTGGGCTCTCTACTAGGCAGGGAGCCTGCTTCCCCCTCTCTCTCTGCCTGCCTCTCTGCCTACTTGTGATTTCTCAATCAAATAAATAAATAAACTCTTTTTTAAAAAAAAGAAAAAAACTCTGCCATTGTCCCCGGTTTTACGATCTCTTTCCCCAGTCCTTCCTCACTTCCCTCTCACTTCCATGCTAACTCTTGTTTTGTCCATTCTCTAGGTAAGGTCTCTACAGAGGATGGAGAGAGTCAACAGCACCTTGTTGACTGAGTTCATTCTCACAGGAATTCCCTACCCTCTCAGGCTAAGGACATTCCTGTTCATGTTCTTTTTGCTAACCTACATCCTGACTCAGCTGGGAAACCTGCTTATTCTAGTCGTTGTCTCAGTGGACCCGCAGCTCCATGCCCGTCCCATGTACATCTTTCTGGGTGTTCTCTCCATCATTGACATGGGCATCTCTACCATCATTGTCCCTCGCCTCATGATGAACTTCACTTTAGGCATTAAACCCATCCCATTTGGTTGCTGTGTGGCTCAGCTGTATTTCTATCACTTCCTGGGCAGCACCCAGTGCTTCCTCTACACCCTGATGGCCTACGACAGGTACCTGGCAATATGCCAGCCCCTGCGCTACCCCGTGCTCATGAATGGGAGGTTATGCACCATCCTCGTGGCTGGAGCTTGGGTGGCTGGCTCCATCCATGGGGCTATCCAAGCCATCCTAACCTTCCGTCTGCCCTACTGTGGGCCCAATCAGGTAGATTACTTCTTCTGTGACATCCCTGCGGTTTTGAGGCTAGCCTGTGCTGACACAACCGTCAATGAGCAGGTGACCTTTGTGGACATTGGGGTGGTGGTTGCCACTTGCTTCTTCCTGATCCTCCTCTCCTATGTACAGATCACTCAGGCCATCCTGAGAATCCGTACAACTGATGGGCGGCGCCGGGCCTTTTCGACCTGTGGAGCCCACGTAACCGTGGTCACCATCTACTATGTGCCCTGTGCCTTCATCTACCTGCGGCCTGAAACCAACAGCCCCCTGGATGGGGCAGCTGCCTTATTTCCCACAGCTATCACCCCTTTCCTCAACCCCCTCATCTATACACTGCGGAACCAAGACGTAAAGCTGGCCCTGAAGAGAATGATAGGAGCCCCTGGGATGAAGAGTAACGTTTGAAAGTGTCTACAGTTTATTCTAATGCTTAGATTTCAGCGAGGTTTTTATTTTTGTTTCTTGTTTTTTTCTTTTATGTAGCCACATAATAGCCATAAAATAAGATCAAACAGTTTTAAGTGAAATACTGCTTTCTAGCAATTCCTTGGTGTCCCCTTCAGATAAACAACTCTCAGCTGCTTCAACAACAAAAAGGGAGACCACAGTCACCCAGAAGATAGCAATAGGTGTCACACTTAGACATCCAGAGGATTACTAGGACAAAAGCATCTAATGGGCTTTACAGCTTCCAGGTTTACATTGGACAAGCATAAGATGGACTGTAGAGCTTTTGATGGGAGAACATTTTTCTGTTCTGTTCTGTTCTGTTCTGTTCCAGTTGGATATATACATCAGGAGCTAGTGTTTGATGAGAAATTACAGCTGCCCTGCTGTGTACATGTTAACGGGCCTTGTTCTGGGGACTTCCTGAAGCCATTATTGGATGTGGGAGGAACTCAAGTGCCTACTCTACCTTGCCTGCTGAAAAAATAACACTTCTCTTAAACTGGTGCTTTCACAAACTAAACCAAATTAAACAATCCTTCCCCCAAAAAAGGCAATAAAGTCTTTTCAAAAGTCTCAGTAATAAATTCCCCCACCCCTAAAAATAAAGTTCAATATAAAATTTCCCAGTAGAAGAAAATAAGGTGGCAGGCCTGGGAGGCTCAGTCTGTGGGTATCTCCCTGTTGGTTTCTCATTATCTCATGTGTCCTGAGATGGAGACCCACATGGCTCTGTGCTCAGAGTTGAGTCTACTTGAAGGTTCTCTCCCTCTGCTCCTCCCCCTACTCATGCACATGCACATGCATCAGGCTCTCTGCTCAGTAGAGAACCTGCTTCCCCCTCTCTCTCTCTGCCTGCCTCCCTGCCTATTCGTGATCTCTGTCTGTCAAATAAATAAATAAAATATTTTAAAAATAATAAATAAAATTTAAAAATAAAATAAATAAATCTTTTAAAAAAGAGAAAACATAAGGCAATTAATCAGGGCACCAGAATGTGTCCTAATTAGTATTCATATCAATTTAAATTTGTGAGTTTTACAAGCTTTCATTAAGTCAGCTGGGGCCTAATCAATGTGGGCAAATTTTGTGCATTATCTCTTGTTTCAACCCCTTAGCACCTCCAATCTTATTCTGTTAAGATTCTGCCTCATTCTCCAGCTTTTCATGTTGGATGGTTGCTTTACCTATGTGATGAAATCATGTCTAGAAAGCAAAGTCTCTTGGGCACAGCAGAGAGTCCTATAAATGTTCATTTCCAAAGGACTCAAGGTCACCTAATTAGAGATTTAAAAAACTAGCCATTCACCCTTGGATGAAGCTGACTGACAAAATTTCTCAATATTTTGTTCAGGAAACAATGTACTGGATACCAACTCCCTTAAACTGGAACATTACTTATGAAATATCTTAATCTTTCAAAATATTTAATAAATAAAATGGTTAAACCATGAATTACAAAAATAAACATAAATCTATAGCTCATAAACCAAAAATATTTCCAAGGGCTATTGTACATCTTGTTCCTATTTTCCCAGGTGCTTAACACAGTGCTATCATACCTGTTGTCTTATCAATAACCAAACAATATTAAAATGATCTGTAAGTGGGATGCCTGGGTGGCTCAGTCAGTTGAGCATCTGCCTTCAGCTCAGGTCATGATCCCAGGATCCTGGGATGTCAGGTTCCCAGCTTGGCGGGGAGCCTGCTTCTCCCTCTCTTCCCTGCTTGTGCTTGCTCTCACTGTTTCTCTCTCCCAAATAAATAAATAAAATTTTTTTAAATGATCTGTAAGGATATAATAAAAATACACGTCAAAATGGAACGATTCTGAGACAAATATTTGTTTAAAAAGTAGATTGAGGGGCGCCTGGGTGGCTCAGTGGGTTAAAGCCTCTGCCTTCGGCTCAGGTCATGATCTCAGGGTCCTGGAATTGAGCCCCGCATTGTGCTTTCTGCTCAGCAGGGATCCTGCTTCCTCCTCTCTCTCTCTGCCTGCCTTTCTGCCTACTTGTGATCTCTGTCAAATAAATAAAACCTTTAAAAAATAAAAATTAAAAAAAAAAATAAAATAAAAAGTAGATTGGGCTCTAAGTGGAGCACAGGGTGCTGGAGGGTAGGTTGTAGTATAACAGACTACAAGAGGAATTGAAATAGAGCAGTTTATTTCTCAGAGGACCTGGAGGAATTACTCTGCATGCCTCAAGGACCTCATGGGGAGATCAAGGCAGAGTGCAGAGAAAGGCAGGACCTGGGGCACTTGTCTCTATTCAGGTCTGTAGGTGGAGTGCTTTGGGATTATCTTCATCTGATAGCCAGATTGAGCAATCCAAACCAAAAGAGCAGGATTTTAGTAAACTGCAGAAGAGTCTTATTTATCTAAAGCTTACAGGAGGGTAAGGTTCTAAGGGGCAGGGGAGACTGTTGATCACAAGGGCTATTGGGGAAGGCATATCAGGAATTTACACTTGCCTATGTCTCTAAGGCTGTTACCCAGGACAGGAGCTTGCAAGAAAGGCTAGTGTCAGTTTCAAGACTCTACAGCCTGGGGGCAGTAGGTTGAGTGTCTGCCTTTGGCTCAGGTCATGATTCCAGGGTCTAGGATCAAGTCCCAAGTCCAGCTCCTTGGGAGGGAGCCTGCTTCTCCCTTTCCCTCTGCCCCTCCTCACCATTTCTGCAAACTCTCACTCTCCCTCTCTCAAATAAATAAAATCTTTTTTAAAATATCACTGTAGGGGGCATCTGGGTGGCTCAGTGAGTTAAGCCTCTGCCTTTGGCTCAAGTCACGATCTCAGGGTCCCGGGATCAAGCCCCACATCGGGCTTCTTGCTCAGCGGAGAGCCTGCTTCTCCCTCTGCCTGCTGCTCCCCCTGCTTGTGCTCTCTCTCTCTCTCTGACAAATAAATAAACAAAATATTTTTTTCTTTTTTAAAGATTTTATTTATTTATTTGAGAGAGAGACAGTGAGAGAGAGCATGAGCAAGGAGAAAGTCAGAGGGAGAAGCAGACTCCCCGTGGAGCTGGGAGCCCGATGCGGGACTGGATGCCGGGACTCCGGGATCATGACCTGAGCCAAAGGCAGTCGTCCAACCAACTGAGCCACCCAGGGGTATTTTTTTTTTTAAATCAATTAAAAACCAAGGATGCCTGGGCTCGGTAAGTTAAGCAACTGCCTTCGGCTCAGGTCATGATCCCAGGGCCCTGGGACTGAGCCCTGCATTGGGCTCCGTGCTGGGTGGAGAGCCTGCTTCTCTCTCTCCCTCTCCCTCTACCTGCCACTCTGCCTACTTGTGCTTTCTCTATCTCCCTGTCAAATAAATAAATAAAATATTTTTTTAAAAAATGAACAATGGTGCAAGTGCTATGGAGAACAGTATGGTGGTTCCTAAAAAAAATTAAAAGTAGAATTACCAACTGATTCAGCAATGCCATTTCTGGGTACACATCCAAAAGAATTGAAAGCAGGATCTCAAAAAGCTATTTTCAGCAGTGTTTTCAATAGCCAAAAGATGGAAGCAACACAAGGGTCCATTTTTCTTTCTAAATATCCACTGATGGATGAATGGATAAGCAAAATGTGATATAAACATACAGTGGAATATTACACTGCCTTTAAAAAGAAGGGAATTATGGGATGCCTGGGTGGCTCAGTGGGCTAAACGTCTGCCTTCAGCTCTGATCATGATCCGAGAGTCCTGGGATCAAGCCCTGCATCAGGCTCCCTGCTCAACAGTGAGTCTATTTCTCCCTCTCCCACTGCCCCTCTGCCTGCTTGTGCTCTCTCTCTCTCAAATAAATAAATAAAATCTTAAAATAAATAAATAAATAAGAGAATTCTGACCTATGTTACAATATGGATGAATCTTTAAGATATTCTGCTAGGTGAAATAAGCCAGTCCCCAAAAGACAAACACTGTATGAGTCCACTTATATGAATACCCAGAACTGTCAAAGTCATAGAGGCAGAAAGGAGAATGGTGGTTGCCAGAGGCTGGGGAGAAGGGAGAAATGGGGAGTTATTTAATAGGTATAAAGTTTCAGCACTGCAGTTTGAAAGGAGTTTTGGAGATGGTTGCCCAATAGTGTGAATATACCTAACACTACTGAACTGTACGCTTAAAAATGGTAAAGCTGGGAAATGGTGTATGTGAAAAATAAAAAGATAATAATGCCCAGAGTGGGAGAAGAGTGAGAAGGACTATAGATGAAAAAGATAGGCCATATGATCATCGAAGCTGGCTGAACATAGGGTTTCATTCTGCTACTCCCATTACTCATGTATGCTTGGAAATGTCCCTAATAAAAAAGATTCTTTGAAAGCCATAGCTTTGAAAATCTCAGGAAAAAGTTTTCCAAGTAGAGGGAAAGACTAATACAATTCAAGGCTCAGGGGTGGAAAAGAGTTTGGCGTGTTTGAAAGGAAAGGGGAGGTCTTTGAAGAGTAGTGCTTGGGAAGAGAGTACACGGTCTCAGCACTGGAGCAGGCAAGGGTCAGGTCATGGAAAACCTTGAAAACTACCCAAGTTTGCACTTAATCTACTATGATAGGCAACATGTTAGTTAGTTTTTGATCGCTGCAGAGCAAGGGATCACAAACGCAGCAACTTCAAAGGAAGCCCATTCATTAGCTCACAGTTTTGGAGGTTTGCAGTGCAAGTACCGCCTGACTTTGTTCTCTGCTCAGGATCTCACCAGGCTGAAACCCAGGTGTCCTTGCACTGCCTTCTCGTCTGGAGGTCAGGGTTCACTTCCAGGCTCACAGGGTTGTGGCAGAATTCAGTTGCTTGCCATGCCGGGACTTAGGTCTCTGTTCCCTTGTGGGCTGTCAGCTAGTGGGCACTCTCAGCTTCAAGGGGAACCAAATTCCTTGTCAAGGGGCCCCTTCCATGGTTAATGCCAAAAGTAGACTCTCCCTCACCCGGAATCCTTCTCGTGCTTCAGATCTCTCTTTCATTCTTTCCTTTTTTAAAGATTTTATTTACTTGACAGAGATCACAAGTACGCAGAGAGGCAGGCAGAGAGAAAAAGGGGGAAGCAGGCTCCCAGCTGAGCAGAGAACCCGATGCGGGACTTGATCCCAGGACCCTGAGATCATGACCTGAGTCAAAGGCAAAGGCTTAACCTACTGAGCCACCCATGTGCCCCCAAATCTCTCTTTCTATGAAGAACCCAGTCGTTTTTTTTTTTTAAAGATTTTATTTATTTATTTGACAGAGAGAGATCACAAGCAGGCAGAGAGGCAGGCAAAGAGAGAGGAGGAAGCAGGCTCCCTGCTGAGCAGAGAGCCCGATGCGGGCTCGATCTCAGGACCCTGAGATCATGACCTGAGCCGAAGGCAGAGACTTAACCCTCTAAGCCACCCAGGCGCCCCGAACCCAGTCCTTTTTAAGGGCTCACCCAATTAATCTAGGCCCACAGAGGATAATCTTCCTATTTTAAGATCATTTCATTTGGGACCTTAATTACATTTGCAAAATCCCTTTATACCAGCACCTAGAAGAAATTTTGACTGTGTTTGACTGAATAACTGGAAGTAAGTAAATACACCACAGGGCAAAAATCTAATCTTGGAAGTCATCTTAGGCAGATGCTTAAAAGCTTCTCAACTTTCTCAATGTTCATGTAGGATAAAATGGATGATTTTAAGAAATCAGCTGGAAGAGGTGCCATCACCAGTCTTGGGACATTGCAGCATTGAAACCAGGCTGTCCCCAGCCAATGACTGAAGGTAATGGGTCAGGCACTAGGCTCAGGCCATTTCTGCCCAATTTCACCTGGGGCAGCATCAGCCCCAGAGCTCCTACTGGGCTGCCTAAGACCTTCTCATAACTGCCTGTGGGCTGAAGCTCTTCCTACCCCATCTTCTTTCCTTTTCTCTGGCCCTGCTGTTCTTTTACTTTTTTTTTTAAAGATTTTATTTATTTATTTGACACACACACAGAGAAAGAGATCACAAGTAGGTCGAGGGGCAGGCAGAGAGAGAGGGAAGCAGGCTTTCCGCTGAGCGGAGAGCCGGATGCAGGGCTCTATCTCAAGACCCGAGACCATGACCTGAGCTGAAGGCAGAGGCTTAACCCTCTGAGACACCCAGGTGCCCCATGGGCCTGCTGTTCTGATTCTACCTTAGAGTCTACTTCCTGCAGAATCTGAATTAAAATACCTGGCCATATAGAAACCTCAATGTCCTCTTTCCTTTTCTGAAGAGGGAAGGTTTATTTTCTCACTGGGAGGTATATATTAGCATATTTTTAAATTATTTTTAGGGTGTGCCAGGGTGGTTCACTGGGTTAAATCTCTGCTTTCAGCTCAGGTCATGATCTCAGGGTGCTGGGATCAAGTCCTGCATCAGACTCTCTGCCCAGTGGGAAGCCTGCTTCTCCCTCTCTCTCTGCCTGCCTCTCTGCCTACTTGTGATCCCTCTCTCAAATAAATAAATAAAATCTTTTAAAATATATCATTTATTTTTAGAGAGAGGAAGAATGAGAGAGAAAGATGTAGGGACAGAGGGAGAGAATCCCAAGCAGACTCCTCACTGAGCACAGAACCCAACAGGGGTCTCAATCTTATGACCCTGATGAGATCATGACCTGAGCTGAATTCAAGAGCCTTGCTTATTTCTTTCTAGAAGGGAGATCCCGGTGGCAACTCCCTAACAGCCCTACATGGGATGTACTCCATTCTGCAATTTGGGGATGCCCTGTTTACCAATCTACCACCCATTGTCCACATAAGACTAGAGTTGTCAGTGTAACTCTTCCATCATTGCCTTTGTAAGTAGGCAAAGATACGTGTCTGTTTTGTTCACCACTGCATCACCGGCACTAAGAAGAGTGCCTAGAGGGGCCCCTGGCTGGCTCCATCAGTAGAGCCACTCTTGATCTCAGTCTTGAGTTCAAGCCCCACGTTGGGCGTTAAGCTTTAAAAAAAATAAAAAGTGTATGGAACATAGCAAGCATTCAGTACGTACTTGTTGAATTAGTCAATGAATATAGTTAGATCTTTTGCCCCTTCACTTTATAAAAGGAAACAGAAATCTTGCCCTTCCCTCCACTTCCTCTTTACCTTATGCCTCCCAAATTCTGTCATCTGTACTTATTAACTTGTCAAATTGATAATATTTATATCCTATTCCATAACCTTCAGTAGACCTCTGTTACTCTATGGTGATTCCAAATATAGAAAATCATTAAAAAGCATTTACCTAAAGAGTATTACATTATGACTGTGTAAATATTGTTTATATAGCCAGTTAAGAATGTATGACTACACATTTTAATTGGTTATCTTTCTTATTTTCTTGCTCTCCATTCCTTTATCCTCAAGTTTTGACAAACTCTTAATCATTCCAGCTATCCTAAGGAATTCTCTTTTTCCCCTAGAGAACTCCCTTTGAGTCCCCACCCTGCATCTCAGCTGGTTGCTCTCGTAGTCTGTCACAGCTCTCCTCCTGGTGTAAGGGCCTATTTAGCCAGAGCAGCCCGACCTTGGTTGAACAGCCATTTTGTTGTTTATGCAGTGAAACTTAAACTGACCCTGCTCCCCCACCAGGGGAACTTAGTTAAAAAGCAAGTCCACAGCCTGGGTGGCTCAGTTGGTTAAGCATCTGCCTTCAGCTCAGGTCATCATCCCAGCATCATGGGATCGAGTCCCACATCAGACTCCTTGCTCTGTAGGGAGCCTGCTTCTCCCTCTGACTCTGCCTGCCACTCTGTCTGCCTGTGCTCACTCTCGCTCGCTCTCTCTCTAACAAATAAATAAATAAAATCTTTAAAAAAATAATAAAATAAAAGCAAGTCCACAGAACCAGTCCCAGGTAACAGAGCCCAAATACAAGGGTGGGTCAGGCCAGGTGGAGACCTCCAATCAGTAGAGCATGCATACTGTCTCCCTAGCTACCAAGGAGTATGGGCCCCGCCCTTTGGGCGCCTTTTGGGCGCCAATTCTGACTAAGGTGATAAGCTAGTTCAAATAGCTACTATGGGGTGAATTGTAATTCAGTTGGCCACCCGTGTGGGACCTAGCAAGACTGTGCAGCTTTCTCTGTGTGTTACAATCTTATTGGCCACCTGTGTGTGGCCCAGGCCCAACCACATGGCCTTTGCTCTATAAAAGTTAGTCTGTGAGGCTGGGAAGGGTCACCTTCTCTGTAAGGGGTGTCCCTGAACGGTCTGTTTGAGGGTCGGTTTGATTCTTGATGCTTGGCGCGAAATAAAACTTTGCTTGACCTTCACTTTGTGTCAGTCTCGCTCCATTGACCATGGACCCATTATTGGGGGACCCAACATTGGGGACCCAACACTGGGTCTTTCTTATGGATTGGATCCCCAGTTACCTGAATTCTATGTCTTAATCTCTTTTGTTTTTCATGTTTCATTTTTACAGAATGGATCTTACAATAACTTCCTAAGAAACAGTATATAGATTGTAAAATTTTTGAATCCTAATATCAAAAAAATGTGGTGTCTTAAAGTGGTGTCTCTCCTGATAGGATGGGGGCCCCCAAATGTGGGGCCATGATCAGGTGGAAGCCAGTGGCCTGGGAGATGAAAGAATTCACCTGAGGCAGAACAAAGAAGGTGGTTTATTGCCTACATTGCAAGGGAGCTTCGAGGAGGACAGCAGGGGGGGGCAGTGGGTGGGGCTGTTTTTAAAGAGGGGAAGGTGGGGAGGATTTGGTGTATGGAATTTTCCCTTGTTTGGTAACTGTGCCTGGTTGTAAGTAGCCCATTGGTCAGTGAGGGCCTCTGGAGATTTTGAGGTGGGTGCCTGTTGGGTCTCTCTGTATTCAGCCAAGGGTGGGGGGGGGTCTCAGTGGCCTTTACTATATTCCAGCATGCAAGCCTGATTGCTTAAAAGGGGCCTCTGTGTAAAACTGTCCATGGAGCACCTGGCTGGCTCTATTGGTAGAGCCAGGAACTCTTGATCTTAGGATGGTGAGTTCAAGGCCCACATTGGGTATAGAGCTTACTTCGGAGAGAGAAAAAAAAAAGAGGTGTCCTTATTCTACCCTTACACTTAATTAAATATTTGGATGAGTACGGAATTCTAAGCTGAAACTCACTGATGTCTGTCTTTGAAGACCTGGTTTTAGTTGCCATCTGGCATCCTAAACTAAAACTCTGATGCCAGGAGTGCCTGGCTGGATCAGTCTGTAGAACCTGTGACGCCTGATCTTACGGTTGTAAGTTCAAGCCCCATGTTGGGTATAGAGATTACTAAAAAATAAATAGGGGCACCTGGGTGGCTCAGTCAGTTGAGTATCTGCCTTTGGCTCAGGTTATGACCCCAGGGTTTGGCATCAAGTCCCACATTAGACTCACTGCTTGGTGAGGAGTCTGCTTCTCCCTCTGCCTCTGGTTCCCTCGGCTTGTGCTCACTCTTTCAATCTCTCTTTCTCTGACAAATAAATTTTTTAAATCTTTTTAAAAATAAAACTATTTCTTGGAGTGCCTAGGTGACTTGATCCATTAAGCATCTACCTTTGGTTCAGGTCATGATCCAATGTCCTGGAATGGAGCCCTGCATCTGGCTTCTTGCTCAGAAGGAGCCTGCTTCTCCCTCTTCCTCTGCCCCTCTCCCTGGCTTGTGCTCTCTCTTTCTCTCTCTCACTTGCTCGCTTTGCACTCTCTCTCTCTCAAATAAATAAATAAATCTTTAACTTTTTTTAAAAAATAGGGCACCTGGGTGGCTCACTTGATTGAGCAACTGCCTTCGGCTCGGGTCATGATCCTGGAGTCCACATGGGGCTCTCAGCTCCACAGGGAGTCTGCTTCTCCCTCTGACCGTCTCCCCTCTCATGCTCTCTCTCACTGTCTCCCTCTCAAATAAATAAATAAAATCTTTAAAAAGATTTTTTTTAAATAAAGATTTTATTTATTTATTTATTTGAGAGAAAAAGAGTACAAGAGGGGTGCCTACATGGCTCAGTAGGTTAAAGCCTCTGCCTTCAGCTCAGGTCATGATCCCAGGGTCCTGGGATCAAGCCCCACATGGGGCTCTCTGTTCAGCGGGGAGCCTGCTTCCCCCTCTCTCTCTGCCTGCCTCTCTACCTGCTTGTGATCTCTCTCTCTTTCTCTCTCTCTCTCTCTGTCAAATAAATAAATAAATAAAATATTTAAAAAATTTTTTAAAAAAGGAAACTATAGTAAATGGCATAATCCTTCATATAGCAATGTGTTTTGCTAATACGGTAAAAGACGAGGTCGGGGGGACTTGCCTGCAAATGGCAAGTCTCATGGGCAAAGTGTTAACTGAGAACTTAATGTGTTCAGCACCATAGAAGGTGCAGAGAAGTCTTGACCTCCTGTGTGACTTGAACGACTAGTTAGAGAGCCAAAACTAATATACATTGCAAAGAACAGCAGAAAATGTTCCATGTTATATTGTGGCCGAATACTAAAGGTACTGCAGCTTTCCATAGAGTCTGGAGAAGTCAGGAGGGACATAAGGAGAGAGAGTTGGGAGGGAATGTGGGACCAGGAGGGGCCTGGCCAAATTGTGCAGAGGAAGAAACGGGCAGGGGGAAGTGAGGCTATTTGGTAAGCATGAGGGCTCAGGAATGAGTGAATGCTACCATTGTAGTAGCAATTTCAGAGCCGCTAAGAAATGTGGGACAGACAAGGGACAGACATGATGCAAGTGACATTTAAGATACAGTATGGGGGCGCCTGGGTGGCCCAGTGGGTTAAAGCCTCTCCCTTCGGCTCAGGCCATGATCCCAGGGTTCTGGGATTGAGCCCCACATCGGGCTTTCTGCTCAGCAGGGAGCCTGCTTCCTCCTCTCTCTGCCTGCCTCTCTGCCTACTTGTGATCTCTGTCTGTCAAATAGGTAAATAAAATCTTAAAAAAAAAAAAAAGATACAGTTTATAGGGGTGCCTGGGTGGCTCAGGTGTTGGGCATCTGCCTTTGGCTCAGGTCATGATCCTAGGGTCCTGGGATCGAGCCCCTGCTTGGCGGGAAGCCTGCTTCTCCCTCTCCCACTCCCTGTGCTTGTGTTCCCTCTCTCTAAGTCTCTCTGTGTGTGTGTCAAATAAATAAAATCTTGAAGAAGGAAGAAGAAAGAACGTGAAAAGGAAAGCCTGATTAATTAATAGAACCAGAGCGCCTTCTACAGGGGAGGTAGGGTTGGAGGCCAGAGCTATTTTATGGAAGAAGATAATTAGGTGCGGCTTAGATATGCTGATATGTGGGTGGCAAACCACTCTTTCAGACCAATCCCCACCCTTCCCATCAAAGAGACTCTGAATCAAGACTTTTGTCAGCCTGGCATCCACTGTGACTAAGAGATACTAAACGTACAAGGTGTTTCTATAATGCCACCAGGCCCTCCCAGAAGAGTAAGAAGGCATCATATATTCCTTGAATCAAGATAAGGCCCAGAGCTTTGCCAAAAGGGAAGTAGTGTCACCAGCTGGACCCGAAGACCTGACCTTTATTGCCCACTTGCCTGTACTCACTGGCCTGTATCCCACATTTTTCCTTAAGCTCTTCTTTTCCAGCTTATCTCTTAACTCAGGCAGATGGAAAGAGGAACCACCCAAGTGATAACAGCTATGCCGGCAAGATCTCCAACCAGTCCAGACCGCCCAGACAAGTTTGAGTGTTAACACCCAAAATTTGTGCCTATGCAGATGGACAATGGAATGACCCCTAGAATGACCTACAACTACCTTTAACTCATTATAATACTAAAATCTCCACCCAAGAGGAGTATAAGCCTCATTTACATAATATGCGGTATATGTACAGGAATGTTTCCTTTCTTAAGGCACATGCCTGGCCTTGTGCCCTCTGCTACATATGATGTCAGGGTTTCTTTATCTAAATATTCATTCCAACCCTAAAATAAAAGAATTCCGTTCACCCTTGGTCGGGGTCTCGCTGCTTTGGAAGTTATTTCTGGTCATCTCCTTATTTCCTGCAAATGGTTTACTCTGTGTGACAACTCCACCTGGTGTATCTGTGACTCATCAAGGAGCAAACTCACCTGGGTTCGGTATGGAACCCCGGAATTCAGTATGGATTCAGACTATTTTGACTTAATTAATAATAATAAATAAGAAACCCTGAGAGATGTGCTTACTTAATAGGTCAAGGTGGAAGAACCAGCAAGCCCACAGCTCTCACTGGTAAAAAAAAAAAAAAAAATTAGATTTAAAGAACTCAGAAGGTTGGGGCACCTGGTGGGCTCCGTGGGTGGAGCAAGTAACTCTTGATCTTGGGGTTGTAAACCTTCTTTTTTTTTTTTTTTAAGATTTTTATTTATTTGACAGAGATCACAAGTAGACAGAGAGGCAGGCAAAGAGAGAAAGGGGGAAGCAGGCTCCCTGCTGAGCAGAGAGCCCAATGTGAGGCTGGATCCCAAGACCCTCAAATCATGACCTGAGCCAAAGGCAGAGGCTTTAACCCACTGAACCACCCAGGCGCCCCAATCTTGGGGTTGTAACTTTGGGTGTAGAGATTATTTAAAATCTTTAAAAATAAAAAATAATTTTTAAAAAATAATAAATTTTTTTAAAAGATTTTATTTATTTATTTGACGGAGATCACAAGTAGGCAGAGAAGCAGGCAGAGAGAGAGAGGAGGAAGCAGGATCCCTGCTGAGCAGAGAGCACAATGCGGGGCTCAATTCCAGGACCCTGAGATCATGACCTGAGTAGAAGGCAGAGGCTTTAACCCACTGAGCCACCAAGGTGCCCCCCCCAAAAATAAAAAATTTTAACTCCAGAATCTGGAGCCTCACTCAGTCCACTGGCAAGTCAAGAATGGAGGGGAGACCCTTGAAAATCCCAGTCTTGAGGTACTTTTCTCTGCACAGTGAACGGGAAAATGCAGGCTACCTAGGAGTTCAATTTTTATCTCTCCTACATCATAATTTATTTCTGAAATTGTCCTAATTTTCCAGTTAAGAACATCACGGTTCTTCCAGCATAATTGTCTTCGGAAGGCTGAGGGAATCAAGTAGCAGGAGGAAAGCAATGGATCTGCCCTTCCCTATGTCCTTGAAACTCCTGAAGAGAGGGCGATCGCCTACTGGGAAAGGAGGGTGCGGGCTATCACGAGCGGCCACAGAAACAATCACTGCTTTGGAAGGACTAGAGAGGATGTAAGTAAGAGACAGTAGAATAAACCTCCTGGTTTCTCTGGTGTAAGCTGCCAAAGGCTACCCTCTAGTAGGCAAAGGAAAGAAAGAGAAGAGCACCTTCCCACTCCGTGATTATGGTGAATTTGTGGAGGCAAGACATTCGAATAGGAAGCATCTACTATGAAATCCAGAGACAGGAGATTAGACCTCATATACGTATTTGGGCTGGATGCAAAAAAAAAAAAAAAAAAAAAAAAAAAAAAAAAAAAAAAAAAAAAAAAAGAAAGAAAGAAAAGAAAAAGAAAAAACCCAAAACACCCTGAGTCATCTCCATGAAGATGATATTTAATTATTTTTAAAATATATGTGATGGGGCATCTGGGTGCCTCAGTGGGTTAAGCCTCTGCTTTCGGCTTGGGTCATGATCTCAGGGTCCTGGGATGGAGCCCTACATTGGGCTCTCTGCTCAGCAGGGAGCCTGCCTCCCCTCTCTCTCTGTCTGCCTCTCTGCCTACTTGTGCTCTCTCTCTGTCAAATAAATAAATAAAATGTTTAAAATATATATTTTATATAATACATATTATATATTTTTTATAGATATGAAAAGGAGCAAGTACAAAATGCGTCACAGCTAAACAGCATCCCAGGAGTGGCGCCTGCGCCTTAGATCTTTGCATCCTCTTCTTGTTGCAGCTACTTACTAGCCTGCATTGCAGGCGTCCCTCATAACACTCTTCTTGGTGGTAATTTGGCACTTCCACCACCAGGTGGAGATGTGCTACCGCTTTTCAGTTATCGGTGCGAAGAGCGGCTCTAAAGAAATTGGGGTGTGGGAGAGGGGTCAGGTTCTTTCCTTCCAGTGCTTATACCAACAAGCACTTGCGGGGCGCCTGGGTGGCTCAGTGGTTAAAGCCTCTGCCTTCGGCTCAGGTTATGATCTTAGGGTCTTAGGATCGAGCCCTACATCGGGCTCTTTGCTCAGCAGGGAGCTTGCTTCCTCCTCTCTCTCTGCCTGCCTCTGCCTACTTGTGATCTCTCTCTGTCAAATAAATAGATAAAATATTTAAAAAAAAATAAATTAAAAAACAAACAAACAAACAAATAAGCACTTGCCTTCATGCCCAAGAGCGAAAAGAATTTGGAGGGTGAGCATAAAAGGTCAGGCAGTGGCTGCCTCTTCCTCTCTTTTTGTTTTCTTAGTCCTTTGGTTTCCATGGGGATCTGTGTTTGAGCAGCAACTCAGAACCCATTGACTGCCCCTCAAGGCTTGGGGCTGCGCCCAGAGTCGCGCTGTGAAGAACAGCAGGAGTTGGAATGGGTGGAAAGAAAGAGAAGATTTGTTTAGTAAATTTGGACAGCAAAAGCTGAGGACAGGTAGTGGAGGAGTGATGAGGTAGGCCATAGATTGAGGTGCTCATAGGAATGGGAAAGGCAGACAACTGTTTCAGTTCAAATAAAATTTCGGGATGTTAATATCTTTTCAAAACCAATTCAGTCAAGTGTCCTTTGTCTTCTCACCAACAGATTATCTCAGGGCACACTCCCAGCCCTGGATGTTACCAGGTCCTCTCCCGCCTCTATCCAAAAACATGTCTGCAGTCATGTGGCAGAACCTGCTTGGGTTTCTTCTCTAGAGTCTGGTTCCCAAAGTTCTGGAGCTCTGGAACAAGAGAGGAGAACTCTGGAAAAGACCAGACGCAGTATGCCCCACGGGGGGGCATAGCACCTGGTGCGGAGTAAGCTCTGGGGAATATACATGTTGAACGGGTGACTAAATAAATGAGCAATAAAAATAAGACAATCTTAACTAATCTATCTTAGATCTGGCTGGAAAGAAGAAAAATTAAGGACAAGAAAAATAAATTGTCTTTTCTCTCATCAAAATCGTGAGGATGTAAATGTCTTCATTCAAGGATCAATTCATTCAAAGATCAATGAGGGTGTTTTGTTGTTTTTCTGCTTACATCACAGGTGTTTCACATTTGCATTACTAATAGTCCTTTCTAAGAGTATTTGCATTTCCGTCAGTTTGAGCCAATATTCAGTATCCATTCACAGATAGCGGCCAATCTACATATGAATAGCCTTCCACCTAAAGATTTAATCAAGTCTTCCCTCCTCTTCTGGGACCCGCCAGCCCCACCCTCCCTTCTCACTTTCTCTCCCATTACCCTGTTTAATTACCACTTTCTGTAATTATCTAATTTATTTGCTTTCATTTCTATTGCTTGTCACCTCCCAAAGGTACCAAGAAGCTCCTTACTGCCTTCCTCACAGAGACTTCTACTTGAAATTTTAGAGTCTACATGTTCAAGTCTTATCTCTTTTTGAAACCTCCCAACTGAATTCTTCCTGATCCTGTTTTAATCTACTCACCCTCCCACTCTCCAATTGCAAGTGACCTTTCCTTCTGAGTGTACACACGTTTGATCCCCAACTCCATAGCACTGAACACTTGCTACCTACATAGGATAGGACAGCGTAATATTAGCCACCAGATGTACTGAGCTTGAAAGATTGGCCAGACAGTGGGACAGATGCTTTCACTGAGTTTTGTTAGCTCTCCACTCCAATCTTATTAAGTAGATACAATTAACCTCCTTTTTCTTTTAAAGATTTTATTTATTTATTTGACAGAAAGAGATCACAAGTAGGCAGGCAGGCAGAGAGAGAGAGAGAGAGAGAAGCAGGCTCCCTGCTGAGCAGAGAGCCGATCCCAGGACCCTGAGATCATGACCTGAGCCGAAGGCAGCAGCTTAACCCACTGAGCCACCCAGGCACCCCTTAACCTCATTGCTGAGGCTCAGAGAAGTTAACGAACCTGCCCAAAGTCATGCAGTTGATAGGTGGTGAAGACGATTTAAACCCAAAAGTCACACAGAACCCCCAGTCTTTGGAGCACAGACTTTGTTATAAAATAAATGTGTTAGAGCCTCAGTTCCATAATGCACAACTGCATGACCCTCAGGAAATGACTAACCTCTCTAAACTTCAATTTCCTAACAGGTAAAATGGGGATAACTAAGTCTGCCTCACAAGATTACTGTTAGAGAGAATCCAAGGTAAAGACCCCACATAGCCTTGTCACAAAGAAGTGGCCCTGAACAGACTTAACATTCCATGCATATCTGTTTCATCTCCTATGCAAAGTTTACACTCCTTCCAGAAGGATATGTTTTTATTTCTTTGCATTTAGAATCTCTAGCACAGTGCTTTAGATGTAGTAACTAACCACAGACTTTTGTTTAATGGGTGGGTGGATGAACAGACGGGGGAGGGAGGAATGGAAGGTTGGGTTATTTGTCACATGTGGACAATCAGTCCAAATCAAGTCTCTCTTCTTCTTCCCCTGGAACTTTATGCAGGCTTCTACAAAATCTTCTCATATATTTCTTTTATATATATATATATATGTTTTTAATATTTTATGCTTAACATTGCCCCTTTTCTCAAGGAGAGGCAGGGTCCGTTTCTTAGGTAACCCCAGTACCTTAGTTATCTTGTACCTCTTTTAATATCACCGTGAGGATGATTCTGTGTTGAGATAGTGTATTTTTTTTTATTCTATTTCCCCCTTAAATGCATGCCCAGTGAGTGAAATGTGAAATGCATTTGATAAATGTTTGTAGAGAGTATGATTAATTGAAAGACCTAGCTCGGGGCACCTGGGTGGCTCAGTGGGTTAGAGCCTCTGCCTTCGGCTCAGGTCATGATCTCCGGGTCCTGGGATCCAGCCCCACATAGGGCTTTCTGCTCAGCAGGGAGCCTGTTTCCTCCTCTCTCTCTCTCTGCCTGCTTCTCTGCCTACTTGTGATCTCTGTCTGTCAAATAAATAAATAAAATCTTTAAAAAAAAAAAAAAAGAAAAGAAAGAAAGAAAGAAAGACCCAGCTTGGTCCTATATCCCAAAAGGAGAGGATTTCTCTGGTCTGGACTTGGATTTAAATCCTGAGGTGATTCTGCCATCTGGCAATGCAGAATCATAAACCTGTAAGCTGCTTTGGTTTTTAACTGGACGTATTCTTGGAGGTCACAGAGATCAGCAGGTCTCAGGGCTGTTGATGGACTTTAATATTTTAAACTAATTTAATCCAAATTAAATTTCAATATGTAAATTCAATTATAACTACATAAAGGTCTACAAAAGAAAGGGAGAAACGACCATGTAAAGAATGCAGTCATTCAAAACTCTGGCATTTCATTCAGTGAGCCTGAGTGAGCCTCAGGTGTCTTGTCCCTTTTCAATATAATCATGAATATGATTCTATATTAAAAGTGCATATTAGGGGCATCTGAGCACCTGGGTGGCTCAGTTGGTTAAGCCTTCAGCTCAGGTCATGATCCCAGGGTCCTGGAATGGAGCCCCATATTGGGATACCTGCTCAGGGGGGAGTCTGCTTCCCCCTCTGCTTCTGCCCACCATTCAGACTTGCTCTCTGTCTCTCTCTCTAGTGCTCTCTCCCTCTCTAAATAAATAAATAAAATCTTTTTTTTTTTTTAAGTTTCTTCTTATAAAAGAAGAAACATGGGGCGCCTGGGTGGCTCAGTCCTGGGCTGCTGCCTTTGGCTCAGGTCATGATCACAGGGTTCCTGGGTTAAGCCCCATGTCAGGCTCCTTGCTCAGCGAGGAGTCTGCTTCTCCTTCTTCCTCTGCCTCTCCCCCTGGCTCATGTTCTCTCTGTGTGTGTCAAATAAATAAATCTTAGAGGGGAAAAAAAAAGAAGAAGAAGAAGAAGAGGAGGAAGGAGAAGAAAGAAGAAGGAAGAAGGAGGAGGAGGAGAAGGAGAGGGAGAAGAAAAAGGCGGCAACCACCGTGGAGGCACCTGGGTGGCTCAGTCAGCTGGGTGTCCAACTTGTGATTCCGGCTCAGGCCATGATCTCAGGGTCCTGGGATCCAGCTCTGAGTTGGGCTCTGTACTCCATGGGGAGTCAGCTAAAGATTCACTCTCTCCCTTTCCTCCTCTGCTGTGCCCCTCCCCAAGCCCCACCCCACCCCCCACACCATGCATGCTCTCCCTCCCTCAAATAAATAGATAAATCTTAAAAAAAAAAAAAAAAATGCAGGGACACCAAACTGGCTCAATCAGTAGAGTATGCAATCCTTGATCTTAGGGTTGTGAGTTGGAGCGTCAGTTTGGACATAGAAATTACTTAGGTAAATAGATAAGTAAAGAGATAAATAAAAATATTATTAAGGACATATTTTTTATTCTGCCCAACCCTTAAATGCAGACCTCTGACATCATTTGACATTCAGCCAGAGAAATCATCTTTCAAACCAGTCTCTGGTGTAGTCTTCCTTGGGGAGTTTTGTTTTTTTTAAGATTTTATTTATTTGTCAGAGAGAGAGTGAGAGCGAGCACAGGCAGACAGAGTGGCAGGCAGAGTCAGAGGGAGAAGCAGGCTCCCTGAAGAGCAAGGAGCCCGATGTAGAACTCGATCCCAGGACGCTGGGATCATGACCTGAGCCGAAGGCAGCCGCTTAACCAACTGAGCCATCCAGGCGTCCCTTCCTTGGGGTGTTTTAAGCTTTGACTCTATGTGAACTTATCCTAAGTGATGGTTTTAGAAACTAACTCCTACTGATTTTTTTTTTTTTAGATTTTATTTATTTATTTATTTATTTGACAGACAGAGATTACAAGTAGGCAGAGAGGCAGGCAGAGAGAGGGAAAGGAAGCAGGCTCCCCACTGAGCAGAGAGCCGGGTGCGGGGCTCAATCCCAGGACCCTGGGATCATGACCTGAGCCTAAGGCAGAGACTTAACCCTCTGAGCCACTCAAGCACCCCTGATTTTTTTTTTTATTGCAAATCTGTATGTAGAAATTGTTGCCATAGACACAGTTTGTTGATTGATACAGATATTCACATACAAAGCACAGAGGTTATAGCTAGGTGACAAAACCCTCTTGTCTAACGACATCATTGTGGATAAAGAAACTGAGGCCAAGGGAGGTAAAGACATTTTTGCAAGGTGATTTAACTAGGAAGTGAAGAAACTGACTAGGACCCATGGCAACGATTTCTCCAATAAAACTGGAAACATGTATCGTGTTAGTTGTGTGTGTGTGTGTGTGTATGTGTGCGTGTGCGTGTGTGTGTGTGTGAAGTAGGCTTTCAATAAAAGTTCCTGGAGGATAGAAAGGACATGAAGGTGTGTTCACATACATTATGCCCAGGTAGCATAGAGTGGGTAACCAGTGGGCATCAGAGAATGCTGAAACTAATTTCATGGAAGGGGACCTGATCAGACAGTAGAGCATATGATTCTTGATTTCAGGGTTGTGTGTTCCAGTTCCACTTTAGGTATAGAGATTACTTAAAAATTAAATCTTAAAAAAAATTCATATGTGTGCTTCTCATTGTGAAAATTGTACTATATATTTTAAGTGCTTTTTTTCAAGATTTTGGTTATTTATTTATTTTTAAAGATTTTATTTATTTATTTGACAGAGAGAAATCTTAAGTAGGCAGAGAGAGGAGGAAGCAGGCTCCCTGCCGAGGAGAGCCAGATGCCGGGCTTGATCCCAGGACTCTGAGACCATGACCTGAGCTGAAGGCAGAGGCTTAACCCACTAAGCCACATAGACGCACCAAGATTTTATTTATTTATTTGAGAAAGAGACACAGGGAGAGTGTGTGAGCATAAGTAGGGGGAAGAACAAAGGGAGAGGAAAAAGCAGATTCCCCACTGAGCAGGGAGCCCCACAAAGGGCTCAGTCCTGGGGCTCCAGGATCATGACCTGAGCTGAAGGCAGCTGCTTAACCGACTGAGCCACTTAGGCACCCTTAACTGCTTTTATTTTATTTTTAAAGATTTAATTTATTTATTTGACAGAGAGAGTAAGCATATGCTCAAGAGCACAAGCAGGGGGAGTGGCAGGCAGAGGGTGAAGCAGGCTTCCTGCTGAGCAGACAGCCCAGTGTGGGACTCAGTCCCAGGACCCCCCTGAGATGATGACCCCAGCAGAATGTAGACGCTTAACCAACTGAGCCACCCAGGCATCCCTAACTGCACTTATTTTAAATGGATCTTAAATTTTACTTTTTTTAAAGATTTTATTTATTTATTTGACAGAGAGAGAGATCACAAGTAGGCAGAGAGGCACACAGAGAGAGGGGGGAAGCAGGCTCCCTGCTGAGTAGGGAGGCTGATGCAGGGCTAGATCCCAAGACCCTGAGATCATGACCTGAGTGGAAGGCAGAGGCTTAACCGACTGAGCCACCCAGGTGTCCCATGGATCTTAAATTTAAAAGGGATTTCATGGGGGCGCCTGGGTGGCTCAGTGGGTTAAAGCCTCTGCCTTCGGCTCAGGTCATGATCCCAGGGTCCTGGGATCGAGCCCCACATCGGGCTCTCTCCTCAGCAGGGAGCCTGCTTCCTCCTCTCTCTGACTGCCTCTCTGCCTACTTGTAATCTCTGTCTGTCAAATAAATAAATAAAATCTTTAAAAAAAAAATAAAATAAAATAAAAGGGATTTCATGGTACCATAATGATAATGACGCTTTCTTGTTTTTTTTTTTTTCCAAGACTTTTAAGTGTGTAATGTGAGTTTGAGTTTGTTTCCTGAGGTTATTTTTAAGTATCTTGATGGGGGAGATGGGTGTATTCCTTCTTGCATTTCAAGACAAAAAGTCAGTACGGGAATTTCAAGCTGACTGAATAAAGATAGACAGCTTGCAGAGGTGCCTGGGTGGCTCAGTGGGTTGAGCCTATGCCTTCAGCTCAGGTCATGATCTCAGGGTCCTGGGATCAAGCCCCACATCGGGCTCTCTGCTAGGCAGGGAGCCTGTTTTCCCCCTCTCTCTCTGCCTGCCTCTCTGCCTGCTTGTGATCTCTGTCTGTCAAATAAATAAATAAAATCTTTAAAAAAAATTGACTCAATTTTACAAATATTTTTAACCTATTTTTTACAAATATTTTTAAAAATAATAATTAAAAAAATAAAAAAGAAAGAAAGAAAATCCCTAAGAATCATGGCATAAATTGCCCCAATTATAAATAAGGAATAATACAGTGGTGTAATCAAGAAATGGAAATAAAAGGGAGTGCCTGGGTGGCTCAGTGGATTAAGCCACTGCATTCAGCTCAGGTCATGATCTCAGTGTCCTGGGATCGAGCCCCACATCGGGCTCTCTGCTCAGCAGGGAGCCT
This sequence comes from Mustela putorius furo, assembly GCF_011764305.1. Lineage (NCBI taxonomy): Eukaryota > Metazoa > Chordata > Mammalia > Carnivora > Mustelidae > Mustela > Mustela putorius. The sequence continues at coordinate 12,868,758 of NW_025422045.1, forward strand.
GCTTCCTCCTTTCTCTCTGCCTGACTCTCTGCCTGCTTGTGATCTCTATCAAATAAATAAATAAAATCTTTAAAAAAAAAAAAAAAGAAAGAAAAGAAATGGAAATAACATAAAAAATAACAAAGAGGGGCACCTGGGTGGCTCAGTTGTTGAGCATTTGCCTTTGGCTCCAGGTCATGGTCCTGGTGTCCTGGGATCAAGCCCTTTGTGGGGCTCTCTGCTCAGCGGCAAACCTGCTTCTCCCTCTCCTACTCCCTCTGTTTGTGTTCCCTCTCTAGCTGTTTCTCTCTCTCTCTGTGTCAAATAAATAAAACTAAAGTCTTTAAAAAATAAATAAATAACAGATATGACCAAATAATTTAAGTCCAAACAATTACAAAACAGCTGCATAACAATAAACTGAATAGTATTTGTTTTATTTACTAGGTGCTTAGAACATAATAGGTGCTTAAATAGTATTTGATGAATGTGAATAAATAAACTCTACCAAGGGCAGATTTAAAGGATTTGTACTTAAGATATAATTACAAATCAATCAGATGCCATCAAAAATTTTCTCAGTACTTAAATTAGTCACTGAAGGATCCCCTCTCTGAGAACAGCCTACAAAGTGGGGAAGGATTATTATCTGACTTAAATAACTTAAAGTATGAAGTTATTGGAACGGAATTAGGTTCTAAAATTACCCAAGTTCCTGAAAGAAATTTCTAGAGGAGGGAGAAATTAAAATCTATTTTTTTTTTTAAGATTTCATTTATTTATTTGACAGAGAGAGACACATTGAGAGAGGAAATACAAGTAGGCGGGGTGTGAGAGGGAGAAACGGGCCTCCTGCTAATCAGGGAACCAGACAGGAGGCTGGATCCCAGGACCCTGGGACAACAACCCAGGGCTAATGCAGATGCTCAATGGCTAAGCCACCCAGGCACCCCAAGATCTATCTTTTTTTTTAAGATTTCATTTGGGGGGCACCTGGGTGGCTCAGTGGGTTAAGCCTCTGACTTCAGGGTCCTGGATCCAGACAGGCATCAAGCTCTCTGCTCAGCAGGGGCCTGCTTCCCCCTCTCTCTCTCTGCCTGCCTCTCTGCCTACTTGTGATCTCTCTCTCTCTCTGTCAAATAATAAATAAAAATCTAAAAAAAAAAAAAAAGAAAAGAAAACTTTATTTATTTATTTGACAGAGAGTGAAAGAGAGAGAGCACAAGTAGGCAGAGTGGCAGGCAGAGGGAGAGAGAGAAGCAGGCTTCCCGCTGAGCAAGGAGCCCGATGAGGGACTGGATCTTGGATCTTGGTATTATGAATCTGAGCCAAAAGCAGCCGCCTAACCAAGGGAGCCACCCAGGTGTCCCAAGATCTATCTTTTAAACTTTTCACTTGTGCTTGGCTTCCCACACATTCTTGCCTCTTTTCTTCTCTGGCTCCCTGGCACTGTGGAAAGTGCACTTCTTTGGTTTTTTGTTTTGTTTTGTTTTGTTTTTAAGGGCTTTATTTATTTATTTGACAGACAGAGATCACAAGTAGGCAGAGAGGCAGGCAGAGAGAGAGAAGAAGGCAGGCTCTCTGCAGAGCAGAGAGCCCGATGCGGGACTCGATCCCAGGACCCTGAGATCATGACCTGAGCCGAAGGCAGCGGCTTAACCCACTGAGCCACCCAGGCGCCCGTGCCTATAATTTCTTCCTGGAAAACACACACTCACACTGTCTTCCCCAGCCCCACCCTAGCCACCTTCCACAATTAGTCTCATGGCCCTTCCCCCATAACCTCCCTTTCATGTTCCTCTACCTTGTCCTCTTCACAAACTCCATTTCTCCTCCATTTCACATGGGTAACATGGAGAAATGAAGAAGAGCAAAAAGAACAAATTCTATCCTTCCTCTTATGAATGTTTAAATTCCTGGCATCCATTGCAAATGAACTCTGAAAAGGAACATCAGACAAGCCTCAGTTTGAACAACACTTCTTGATCTTCACTCCCTCCCTTCGCCCCTAAAACACAAGGCAACTGCCACCTGAAAGAGGCCAGGTGGAAATCTTCTAATAAGACCAGAGGTTGTTTGCTGATGTGTTCTTATGCAGTCAGTTTTTGCAAAGGGTGCTTTTCTCTTACTCTTTATTGCCTTACTCCCTGAATGCTAGCAAGACAAAGAACAGGTGGTAGTATATGGAGTTATGGGAACTACAATTTGTTGTAGATATTTACTTATAGGTCTTGAAATTCTGTTTAGAAGTTAAACATTGAAGGGGCGCCTGGGTGGCTCAGTGGGTAAAGGCCCTGCCTTCAGCTCAGGTCATGGTCTCAGGGTCCTGAGATAGAGCCTTGCATGGGGCTCTCTGTTCAGTGGGGAGCCTGCTTCCCGCGTGGGGCCCCCACCCCCGCCTGCTTGTAATCTCTGTCTGTGAAATAAATAAATAAAATCTTAAAAAAAAAAAAAGGAAGTTAGACATTTAAGTTATACCCCAGGTTTGCAGCCAGCAAGTGAGATCTCTGGGTGCCTGGGTGGCTCAGAGGTTTGAGCCTATGCCTTTGGCTCAGGTCACGATCTCAGGGAGCAGGGAGCCTGCTTCCCCTTCTCTGCCTGCTTCTGCCTACTTGTGATCTCTCTCTGTCAAATAAATAAATAAAATCTTAAAAAAAAAAAGAAAAGAAAAGAAAAAGTGAGATCTCTAACAGAGGCAGAAATCAGTGTCATTGTGACCAAAACACAGGCAATGCCAATCAGGCATTGCTGGGGGAAACTTCAACCTCCCACTTATCAGCTATATTATGAACTAACCCTCAGTTTCCTCATTTGTAAAATGGCATGGTGTGCATGTCTGAGATGATAATTATATAATGCTTTCTTTACAAAGTTATTTTAAGGGTTGAGGTGCCTGGGTGGCGAGGTCAGGTAAGCAGCAGACTCTGGCTTTCAGCTCAGGTTTTTATCTTGAGGTCATGAAATCAACTGCCCGCCCTCCCCTCTGGTTTAGTGCTCAGTGGGGGTCTGCTTGGGCTTCTCTCTCCCTCTCCCTCTACCCCTCCTCACATGCTCTCACACACACATTCTCTCTTTCTCTGTCTTTCCTTAAAATAAATAATTTTTCAAATTAATAAATAATTTATGAATAATTTATAAAGAAATAATTTTTAAAAAATTATTTTAAGGGTTAAATGAGATTATGTATTCAAAGGGTGTGGCACACAGAATGCACTTAAACTATGATTTTTGTTATTAAGAGAAATGTTATGTGCCTTTTGGAGTACCTGGGTGGCTCAGTCAGTTAAGTGTCCGACTCTTAGCTCAGGTCTTGATCTCAGGGTCATGAGTTCAAGCCGTAAAAAATAAAAAAATAGGGGCACCTGGGTTCCACAGTCGGTTAAGTGTCTGACTCTTGGCTTCTACTAATGTTGTGATTGCAGGGTTGTAAGATCGAGCCCCGTAGCCGGTTCTAGCTAAGCACATAGTCTGCTTAAGGTTGTCTCCCTCTCCCTCTGCTCCTCCCCTGCACTAAAATAAATAAATAAATCTTTTATCTTTTATATATTTTTAAAATATTTTATTTATTTATTTATAGAGAAAGACATAGTGAGAAAGGGAGCACAAGCAAGGGGAGTGGGAGAGGGAGAAGCAAGCTTCCCGCAGAGCAGGGAGCCCAATGCAGGGCTTGATCCCAGGACCCTGGAATCATGACCTGAGCTGAAGGCAGAGACTTAGCCCACTGAGCCACCCAGGAGCCCCAAACCTTTTATCTTTTAAAAAATAAAGAAAAAATAAAAAGGAACGTTACATTCCTTACTAGATTCAGAGTTTAGTTCTCTTGCAACTAAAATCAAACCCCTCATAGGATTCTAATTCTCTGGAAGATAGAGGATCTGCTTCTATAACACCTGCTCTTCTACAAACTAGAAAAGGGAGGAATGCTTAGAGCAGTGTATTGTCTTGACAGAAGAGGACTTGAATAAAATGCCGAAAATTTGATAGCCCCCCGCCACATGACTATAGTTGTATTTTTAGGACAAAAGCCACTGAGTTTAGAAACACTTCTAATTGATTTAAACACTTCTAATTGACTTAAAAGTGTATTAATCCCAACAACGTCAACAAACATTTGGCCAATATATTTTTTAAAAAAATATATCTTATTTATTTGACAGAGACACAGCAAGAAAGGGAACACAAGTGTGTGTGCGGAGCGACAGTCAGAGAAGGAGAGGCAGGAGGACCCGGGATCATGATCTGAGCCAAAAGCAGAGGCTTAATGCACTGAGCCACCCAGGCGCCCCAGAAGTATATACTTTTGAGAGGCATGGTATCTATTCTGGCCACAGGCTGGGCTCACCTCGGGAGTAACATGGATTCCCCTGCAACACCGCAGTTCCCTAGGAATCTGGAGCCGTGGTTTAGAAACTACCAGCCAAGCACAAATGTCTAAAGCTTGACTCTGCAAAAGAATCATTTAAAAGTTTATTGAAAGCCTTAGGCCCCGCCCCCAGAGATTCGGATTGAGTAGCTCAGGGATAGAGACCAGGAATATGAATTCTCCATAACTCCCCAAGTGATGACAGTGCGCCCTAAGGAGTGTATACAGCTCTAGGAATTCCTGACTGGCTCCTCCTCTCTCTTCCAAGGATCTCATTCCAATCACCTTTCCTTTGTTCCTCAGAGTTCAGGGCTCTTCTCCCCACCCCTCACCCACCTTCACAAGAGAAGGATTTATTTGCTTCTAAAACTAAGGCTTCTTTAACTGGAGTGTTGTGCTGACGTGACGAAACAATGTGTAGGAAAATCTCTGAGAGTCCAACAGGATGACTAACTTTCCTTAAAGAGCAACAACATATCTTTGCTTTTTGAGGACTTAATTTTGACACTAAAAATACCTTCACATCCATTTTAACTAATTCAGAGGTAACCTGTGCTCACAAATGAAGGATACAGAGATTATACTCAAGTGGTCTGGCTTGAAAATTGGCTCTGTGATGTAAACACCTCAACAGCAATTTAAGCTATTCCTGAAGAGAGAAAAATTACTAGGCTAATGGTCGACATAGAAAATGTTGATAAAATTAGAAAATAGCATAAGAAGGAACCACAAAGCTAGAAGAAAGAGCCCATCTTCACCACCAGCAAAGCCGATCCAGATTATTCCCCCCAGAGCCTCCCAGGCTCCTACACATGGGAAGGAACTGAGGGTAGGGTGCCAGGATAAGTCCCTTTTTCCTATCCTTTATTATCTTCAGTGCCCTCAAGTGACTCTTCAATTTCTTCGGAATGTAAGCTCTTGGTTTACAAGGTCAAAAGACCATGGAACATTTTCCAAAAATTAAATAATCAATTGAAGGATGAAAAGTGTTGTTTTCATATTCTCTTCTGCTATGAAGTCCGTCTCTCACTCTGTCTCTCTCTCTTTCTCTGTCTCATTTCTCTCTCCTCCTTTCATTTTCTCGCTATTTCTCTCCCTCCCCTCTCTCCCCTTCCCCCCCCTCTCCACTTCACCACACACAGAAACCCCTTTTCAAAGGGGCTTTTTTCCAACTCAGTGAAGTAAAGTCTTTGCCCCTTTGTGGGGAAGGCTCATTAACATTCCCACAGCAGCATCTCTTCAAGGATTTTACTTTTGTAACTCTGTGGGGAGGTCAAGAGGCCACAGTGGAGAGGTAAAAGGAAAAAAATGGTAAATGGGGGAGGGCGGAAGAAAGGAGAGGAGGGGAAAGAGCCTTTCCTTTCACAATAAGGCCAGCAAGAAGAAGGGGGGAAAAATAGGAAAAGACAAGACAGATAAGACCCAGGAAGGACATGAATTTTGGACTCGCAAATCTGCCCTCACACATCAGAGACTCCTGAGAAAAGCAGAAAGCTATATTCTTTCTCTTGTTTCTTATCCTCAAAAAGAAGTAAATGATGGAAACAGTGGGCTGAGAGAGACAGGACCCAGTCTATTTCACTGAGAAATTAGAAGCTTCCCTGGCCTCAGTGTTCTTATTTCCCCACTACAGCCTGGTGATGGCTGCACCTGTCTGGCACAGAGTAGTAAACAGGATGAATCAGACAATGTCTGCAAGAGTTCCAAGGGGGGAACATGAGGGAGCCACCCAAGGTCCTGACCCCGAAGGACAGGGAAAATAATGGAGATTTAGGGAACTCCAAAGCAGAGATCAGCGTGCTTCCCAAAGCCCTTTAGATGTGAGTACCTGCCTTGTTTCTCACCAGCAAAACCTTCCAACCATCTGTTGTCTCTCTCTCCCTTTCTTGTATTGTCACACCAGCCTGGACCCTGGTCAGGGAAGAAACCAAGGGAGCTTCCAGTTCACACAGAACACTGAGTGAGCTTTGTTTCACTCTTCTCTGAAGATGCAGCCATCCAAGGTTTACACCCCTGAGCTCCAAAAGGGAAAGGAATTTCCACTTTCCTGATGGATGGTGTCTCAGATGTTCTGTCATCACAGCCAGGAGAGTAAAAGGTAAAGAAGTCCAGGAGAAGAGGACTTGTACATCATAGTGAGGAGATAGGGCACATCTGGATATTCTACACCCAGGAGCACAGTATGGCCAGAAGTTAAAGAACAATAAATGGATCCCCCTTAATGTGCAGGCTAAGCGGGAAAGACCTGGTTGGTTGCCAAATGATGTGTTTTAGAGATGGAGACATTTTTATAGGTCAAATGTGATATCCACAAGGAAATGCTTTCCACAGAATCCCTGATGGTTGTTTTCAGCCTCTGCAAGAACTTATTACAGAGAGTTCACCCGTTTTCACCAGAGAGGCCATTACACTATTAGAAAGTTCCTTCATAGTGAGCTGGAAGGGTGCATCCTTGCAGCTTCCATTCTGAAGCCCCACGGAATCATCGGAATCATCTACATCATCTTCTCAGAGCTGGCATCCCTTGAGCTGGAGGAGCTGGACAGGAGTGGGAGAAACAGAAAAGCTATGAACTCTGTTGCTGTTTTAACTGGGATTCCTTAAGCTCAATCACTTTTTTTCCCCGATGCTAGAAGTCTAGTGGCGTACTGTACTTTTAATAATACAGAGGGAAAAATGTTATCTTGCTGTCAGATGCACCTGACTTCCAGGCCTGTCTCTATTACATCAGAACTGTGCAACCTTGGATAGGTTACTTAACCTCACTGAACCTTTTGCTTACCTATAAAGAGAATTATTTATAAATAGGTGTAGTCAAACCTGCTGTGCTAATCTCAGAGTTGTAATACTCAAAATGTGTCATGTACATGAAAATATCCTATAAGTTATGAAGAGCTCTCCCTGTATTTTTTTTAAGTTTTTATTTTATTTTATTTTTTTAAAGATTCTATTTATTTGACAGAAAAAGATCACATGTAGGCAGAGAGGCAGGAAGAGAGAGGGGGAGCAGGCTCCCCGCTGAGCAGAGAGCCCGATGCGGGACTCGATCCCAGGACGCTGGGATCATGACCTGAGCCGAGGGCAGAGGCTTCAACCCACTGAGCCACCCAGGCGCCCCTATTTTATATTTTTTAAGATTTTATTTATTTGTTTGACAGAGAAAGACACAGAGAGGGAACACAAACAGGGGGAGTGGGAGAGAGAGAAGCAGGCTTCCTGCAGGGAGCCAGATGTGGGGCTTGATCCCAGGACTTGGGGATCATGACCTGAGCTGAAGACAGACGCTTAACAAATGAACCACCCAGGCACCCCTGTATTAAGTTTTATTGTAATGACTGTCCATCTTCATCTTTTTGCCAGCCTTTCATATCCCCATTTTTGGCTCGAGGTATCTGACTTCTTGACCTCATAATCAGGATATCCGGGAAAGTTCTTATTTCAGTTTTATACCCCAGACATAGTCGCATCATCAAACAAGGTGGCATAGAATCATGAGAGAACCAAAAAGCACCTGAGGACTTTGGATGAAGAGTTAGAGAAACAAGCAGGGACATTTTCTCAACAGACAGCACAGGGAGAGGCCAGAGCCCCGGCAGTGAGGAGAGGGTTAAATCCTTCCCCTCTGCAGTACAAAAGAAAAGAGTGTGCGGAAAGATTAGGATTTTTGCTTTTACAATGGGAGCTGCAGAAGCGTAGGGAAGAAGCTGAAGAAAAAAAAGGGGGCGTCTCCCCTTTAAAGACTTGCAGAGATTGAGAGAGAAAGAGAGAGAGAGTCAGGGACAGAGAATCAGAGAGAGCACGGCCAGTCTGTCTGTCTGTCTCTGGGAAGGGAGAACGTCTCTGCTTCACAGTGATTAGCACTGGAGGAGAGGCATCCATTGGCTTCAGACCCAAGGAGAGAAGAGACCAGGTCACCCCGGTTAGGACTCAGTGAGCTTTGCCCCTCCCTACCCCACCTCCACCCGGGAATGTCTCGGCGAAAGCAGCGGAAACCCCAACAGTTAATCTCGGACTGCGAAGGTCCCAGCGCGTCTGAGAACGGTGGGTGACTGGGGAGGGGTGCGGGAGCCCTGAGTCCCAGCCCGTGTGGGTCAGGCCAGGGCAAGGGAGGGCACCCGGGCCACGGGTGAAGCCAGGGGAGGACTTGGTCATTGGGGGTGTGAAGGAGTTGGATGCAGGGAGTAGGAAGGCGTTGACCTGTGCTGGGGAGAAGCCCCCCGCTTGGCTTTTCTCAGGATTGGTTCTGTTTGTGTTTTCCTTGTTTTTCTCTGGATGAAATGGAGTTTTCAAACTGGCTCTGTCTCCCCACCCAAGAGTTTTCTCCTCAGGTCCCCCTTTGCTCACTGGTCTTTGTGCCGTTGCTAAGTAACCTCCTCAGACCTGGAGGCCGTCTCTTAGGGGTGGGATTTTCCCCCCTTTTCTTTCTGGAGAGTTGGGTTGCAAGAGAATGAATTGGATAAACGTGAAGGTTCCCCTGAGGGAGAAGAGAAAAAAGTTTCTCATTGTTGGGCTGAGCTGAGAACAGATCAGAGCTCCCAGAGGGAGAGAGCTAATGTCGGTCAGATGCAGCCTGGTTTGGGGTGTGGATCCCTGTCACCTGGGGTAGAGACCAGAGGAGAGGGCTGGATGAGGGGCTTAGGTTTGTGCTTCAGGGGAGGCCAAGCTAAAAAAAAAAAAAAAAAAAAAAATTAGTCAACATATTTGCATCTGTTTTTAAAGTAACAGATTTTCTGGGGCCACCGACTGGCTCAGTCTGAAGGGCATGCAACTCTTGCTCTTGAGGTTGTGAGTTCGAGTCCCGCATTGGATGTAGTGACTACATTAAAAAAAATTAAATGAACTTGAAAAATAGAGTAACAGGTTTTCTCTATGGAGGGGAGGGATATTTCATGTATTCCTGGAACAGTGCAGGACCAGGTGGATAGCAGAGCAACAGGATATTGAAAAGTAACATTGCCCAAAGCCTCAGAAACAGAGGCACTGTTAGGACCAAAACCTAGGTTTCTTAATGCTCAGGGCTAGTGGTGCTCACTCTACTAAATTAGGGTTTTTCAAACTTGCTTGATTGTCCACAATCTGGACTAGAGTCTGGGAACCTATATATTTGGAAAGGTTCAGGTAGTTTTAGGCTTAGGCAAGTTTTGGACATACTGCTATGGCTATATATATTAAGGCTATGAAAGTCTGGAATAAACTCAGGGATAAACTATTTCTCAAACAGTCGATTCACCCGACAATGTAGTGTCGTAGTAAGAACAAAGGTTCTGAAGTCAGACTTTCAGGATTCAAATCCTGGTTCCACCACTCAGCGGTGCAATCTTGGTTTACTTCCTCTCTGTGCAGTTTCCTCATCTGTAAAACACTAGCTACCTCTTTGGTGATTGTGAGAATCGGAATGAGTTAATACCTGTAAAGCACTTGGAAAAATAAATAGCATAAATAAGTGCTCCATATATGTGGTATGGTAGTCCCTGGTAGAAATAAGTACTTAATACGTGTGAGTATTGTTATCATATGTGAGAACAGTGGCACTTCCTGCAGGGGCTGAAATATGACCAAAGCTCAGGAACTTATTGGCAAGCTTTAGTATTTCTCAAGGAGATGTTGCCTTGAAAAGCTCTAGGATAATGTATCTGAAGTGACTAAAACAAAGTTATGGATTAAACTTACTTTTCCACCTGTTGTTAAAAAAAAAAAAAAAAAAAAAGACCTGAGATTAAACCAGTGCTCCATGTGCTATGGAACAGCCTTAATAGACATACTGTGTTTTGGATAAAACACATTCTCCTCAAGTCACTGCCTTGCTGGGATCCCACTGTGCCCATATTTAGAGGTTCATGGTGGTAGCATCCTTCCCTCCTGGGAGACATTCGCCCTCCTTAATGCCGCTGCAGTCCCGGATGTTTCCTCCTCAGGCTCTACAGGAGACTTCCCATAGAGCCTCAGAGATGCCTCACAGTCCTGCTCCCCTGCTGCCTGGATTGTGGAACAATGCTGAAACACCCCAGCCTCCCCCGCCCCCCCAAAAAACAACCTCTCCTCTTCTCTCCTTATACCTCCCAAGTCTGCTTACCCACTCCCCGCACCTCTACTGATGAAGAGCCAGGGAGGGAGTCAAAAATCTTTCACCACTGCCCTGAGATGGATTCTTAAGCCCGTTGAGCTGCAGCTCTCACTTGGGATATGGGGATGCTGCTACAGAGTCATCCCTCCGTAGAAACAGTGTGGGCTCCAATCCAATGGTGGTAACAAATTTCAGCTGAAATTTTGCCTTTGAGCCATAAAAGTCAGAAACATAAATGCAAGGAGCAAGAGGCAGCAGTAACGTCTTAAGGTCTCCCTTAAGAACACTGAAGGGTTTTCTGATCAGAATTCTGAGAGTAAAAGATTCGAGTGCCACTGGGTCACATCTGGAGATGAGGTGGCTATATCTGATCAAATCTAAAATTCCTTCCTGCTTTTACAAGATAGCTTTCCCACTCCCTCCATTTCCATTGGTAGAGTTCTTATTTGCTTATGTGATGTTCAGACTCCTGACTTTTTTCCTTCAACCCCAGAAGACATTTTCCTGTTCTGCATGCAACCAAATTAGGTGGGGGGGTGGGGGGGGAACAACTCTATGTACGTCTTCTGGTGTCCCTGTGAAACTATGGACACCCTCAGGAACATCAGCAGACATTTATTTAGCAGGCGAGGTTGCCACCAAGGTTTTCGGGAGTTCTTGCCTTCTTTCAAGCAATGTTTACCGTATGTGACAAGCAAATGCTGAGCCTTTGTTGCACCTTTTAAAAGCCTCATCTTTGCAGTGACCTAAGACGTTCATCAAGAAACAATCTGAAAAACCTGTTTTCTAGCCCTGTTTTTGTTCAGCTTCCCTGACCAGAACACCAAAAACCTAACTGAATAGTTACTGCACATAAATGATGAGAAGGAAATAGTCTATTTACTTAAAAAACTCTGGAGAGAAAAAAAAAAATTGTCTCTCTCCCCTACAGGGTCTAGAAATCTAGATTAGAGAACATAAGGGATGTGAGTAGGGAAAATGTAAACTAGTACATCTGGGAAATAAAGGAAACAATCAGAAACCCAGATATTTAGTGAGAAGGAGAAACCAGGACAACAGCCAAACAGATCTAGAGGGAGAAATGGAAGTTGGCAGACATCGAGAGCAGCAAAAAGAGAAGGAGGGAAAAAGAGAGTTTTGAGGGCTCTGTTCTCTTTATATCTGAAGTAGGGAGCATAATCCCGTAGGGTATTGAGCTCAAGCCTTTCAGCTCTAGGTATCCCTGGGTCAAAAAGAAAACATCTCTGCATAGATAGAAAGTAACTCAGGTGGGGTACGATATAGAGCACTGGATCAGGAAGTAGAAAACCTGCTTTTTAATCCAGCTTAGACCTTGAAGCTAGATGACCTTGGGCAGGTCCATTCTTCTTCCAGGGCTTCAGTGTTTGGCCTTTATTTAATTATTATTTATTTGTTTATCTATCTATTTATTTATTTAAAAATTTTATTCATTCATTTGTAGGGAGAGAGAGAGCACAAGCAGGGGGAGCACTCCCAGCTAAGTAGAAAGCCTGATGTAGAGATCCCAGGACCCTGGGATCATGACCTAAGCCACCCAGGTGACCCTATTTTTTTTTTATTTCTTATGTATTTTTAATTTTTTAAAAGATTTTATTTATTTATTTGACAGGCAGAGATCATAAGTAGGCAGAGAGACAGGCAGAGAGAGATGGAGAAGCAGGCTCTTTGCTGAGCAGAAAGCTTGATGCAGGGCAGACACTTAATGACTGAGCCACCCAGGCCCCCATTTTGTTATATTTAATTTTTTAAAAAGATTTATTTATCTATTTGAGAGAGTGAGAGAGAGAACATGAGAGGGGAGAAGGTCAGACTCTCCATGGATCTGGGAGCCAGATGTGGGCCTCGATCCTGGGACTCCGGGGTTCATGACCTGAGCTGAAGACAGTCACTTAACCAACTGAGCCACCCAGGCACCCGATATACCCCCATTTTAAAGAGAAATCCAAGCCTTGGATAAATAGAGAAACTTTCCCCAAATCACAAAGATTAGAAAGTGCTGGGACAAGAACTCAGGCCTGTTTGCTTCAGAGCTGGCAATCTTAATCTGTGTGCTCAGGGGGTCAGATCTCTGAAGTCCCTTCTAGCAACAAAAGAGTATGAATTGGGCGCCTGGGTGGCTCAGTGGGTTAAGCCGCTGCCTTCGGCTCGGGTCATGATCTCGGGGTCCTGGGATCGAGTCCCGCATCGGGCTCTCTGCTCAGCGGGGAGCCTGCTTCCCTCTCTCTCTCTCTGCCTGCCTCTCTGTGTACTTGTGATCTCTCTCTGTCAAATAAATAAATAAAATCTTAAAAAAAAAAAAAAAGAGTATGAATTCCTGGGCCACCTGGGTGGCTCAGTCCTTAAGTGTCTGCTTTCTGCCTTGGCTCATGTCATGATCCCAGAGTCCTAGGATCAAGGCCCACCTCAGGTTCCTTCCTCAGCGGGAAGCCTGTTTCTTCCTCTCCTACTGTCTCTCTCTCCGTCAAATAAATAAATAAAATCTTTAAAAAAAAAAAAAGTATAAATTCCTTGCTAAATGCTGAGTCTTTCAATGTCATAAAAATGTCCCTTTAAAAACCTTTTTGGTGTTTGATCTAAGATATTCCTGTTTTAGAAACAAATATATTTTTCTCACTTAGCATCCCACATACATGTACCTCAGCACACCTGTTTGCCTACAATGTTGCATAGGACATGGGTGCATTACTAGGTGTGGGTAGCAAAGGAGTGAGTATGTATATGTCTTTAGGAGAGAGGAGTGATGCAGAGAAGCAGCGACCTTCTCCCTTAGAAGCAGTCTACAGGAACAGTAGCAGTGGTTACAGAATCAATTCATAATTATGGAAACTATTAGTGTTGGGCCAACACTAACAGTAAGTTTAGGCAGGTCCTTTGTTTCTTTAATAGCTGGACGATGCTTGAACTCTGCGTAGAGCAAGCCTTTATCTTAAAACTAGAAATATGGCTCAGGAATGCACGTACCCTGGGAAAGGCAATACAGTCACTTAAGTTCACAGTCAGGTGTAAATCATATCAAATTCTGGCAGGCAGTCTGTCCTGTGCTGTCCTACCTGCTGCTCTCTTGTGGTGTATTCAATAAACTTCTATCTCCTTTCCAAAAAAACAAAAAAACAAAAAAAAATTCTGTCCATGGAAGCTGGATACAAGAGAGCTAACCTGTGGCTATAGGCAGAGGAGAGAGGGAGCCTGATAAAAAGATCTGGCATTGAACAACTGGTTTTGCCACTGTCTTGATTTTGGCCAGGTTGAGGGCAGGTAAGATTTGTGAGCAGCAGGATAGAAAGTTTGCTGGGAAGAGCAGTCACCTGAAAGGTACTGTGGGTCTCATCCTTGGCTGGTCATTGCGATCACCTGAGGAATTTTATGACATACTGATACCTGGATGCCACCTTCCAGGTTTCTAAATTCATTGATCTGGGGCGTGGCCTGGATATCGGGATTTTTAAAGGTGCTGCCAGTAATTTTTTTTTTAAGATTTTATTTATTGGGGTGGCTCAGTCCTTAAGCATTTGCCTTCGGCTCAGGTTATGATCTCAAGGTCCTGGAATCAAGCCCTGCATCAGGCTCCCTGCTCTGTGGGAAGCCTGCTTCTCCCTCGCCCTCTTCCTGCTGCTCCCCCTGCTGTTCTCTCTCTCTCTCTGTCTGTCTGTCAAATAAATAAATGAAATCTTTTTAAAAATTTAATTATTTATTTATTTAACAGAGAGACGACAGATAAGAGAGGGAACACAAGCAGGGGGAGTGGGAGAGGGCGAAGTAGACTCCCTGCTGAGCAGGTAGCCCCATGATGCCCCTGGGTGGCTCAGTCATTAAGTGCCTGCCATCGGCTCTGGTCATGATCTCAGGGTTCTGGGATTGAGTTCTGCTAGTAATTCTGATGGGCAGCAAAGTTTGAGAACCACCTGTTCAACTCTGTCCTCCTGCTGTGCACTCCGCACCTATTTTTCTCTTTGTCCTCCCTACCCATGCTCTCCCAAGCCTAGAGCAGCAGTTCAGAGAGCTACCTGGTTTCCTTTTTCCTTGTCATTTTGGCTCTTTGTATATTTAAACCAGCATGTTCAGGTCTTGGTCCCAATGTCCATCCCGGACTTTGTGTGCAACCTGGGATAGCTTACCTCACCTTATCTGCTATCTAGGGACACCATTACTAGCTTAGTTTATTCCTGTGTTTATGACTTCATTCGTGTCTGCCTAAGAATCCTGCCCCCCTTTTCAGGATAGGCAGTGAGTGCAAAGTGCTGAGAAAGAGAAGGTTCCTCTTACAGGTGGCTGTTGATCCGTCACCTTTCAGCAGGGACTAAATTTACCTTAAAGAAGAGAGCAGATCAAATTACGCATCAGAAAGCAAGTTTCATTAAAGAGCAAGAAAGGGGACAGTGTTTCCCAGGAGAAGATGAAAAGAAAAGGATTTCTTTTCTTGTCGGAAGACTTGACAAAACAGCAACTTGATATCAAATGTTCAATGCTAATTAACAAATGCTCGGTAGAAAGCCTCCATCTGATTCCCTCTCCCTTGCTGAGGCCAGAGAGCAAATGACAGGCAGGAACCACACAGAGCCCTTTCTCTAGCATGAGAGGAGCCAGACAACGTTGTTGTGCTTGAGAAAGCACTGGATAGGAGTAAAAATTCTGAACGTTTGCCTCACTGAATTAACTGTGTGAACTTGGAAAAGTCACTTCACCTCTCCAGACTTCAATATGTGTAAAAAAAAAACAACACTGCACTAACCGGTGACCTTCCACTATTGAAATAGATTCCCCTTTCCCTCCTTGTAAGGGTCAGGCTCATCTGTTTCAGTCATCATTCATAATGTTAAGATCCTCATGATTATCTGAAGTTTCCAAACATAATTCAGTAAAATGTTCTAATTTTTAAAAGATGGCAAAATTTGCATTGAATAGTGAAGTGGGTGTTGCGAGTATTAAGTAGTTTCATCTCCATCCAAAAAAGTCTCCTTAATGTTGTCATGTGCCAATTATAGTAGCCAACATCTTACCTCAGAAATGAATAAGGTTAATAAGGAACGTGAAACATTGATCTTGTTTTAGTATATGTGTATTTTAGGTTATTTTGACTCTTTTGCCACTGACAATGTCAACCCTCTAGTCCATAATATTTAAAGTCCCATATGTTCATATTAACATGATTCGTCCAGTTTTTCAAGTTTTTGTCACAGTATTTCTCTGAGAAAGATATCACAGCTACAATATTACCACTTTACAAAAAGGAAAATGGTTGCATGAGTGATCACTGCACCTTGATATACCAGTCAGGCAAGGCGAGAACTGGGATTAGCACAAGGTGCCCAGGCAAACTACAAAACTAAGTGACTTGGGGACACTTTCATGTAAGTAAGATAAACTCCTTCAAGAAGTGGAAAACCTATTAAGACACATTTCAAGGTAGAAAGGGAATGCAGAGTATCTGGTCTAAGAGCTTCACCCCTTCTTATCTTCTCTGAAGGGGAGGTGGCCTTTGTGGGGTGAGGTGGTGTGAAGTCATTTCTAGGCATTCAAACTAGATTGGGGCTGAAAGGGCTTTCCGCATTGAAAGGCTGTCTGGTAGCTCCCACTGCATTTTTCCCATTGTTTCAGGAATTCCCCTCCCCCCAGGTTAGAGCTAGGTGGGCCCCTGTAGGCCCCTGCTGGCCAGCATCTTCCCCGCCCGCAGCAGTCCTTAATAGTGACAGCGAGCGGTGTGTTGTCGCAAGAGAAGGGCAATGGAGGAAGAAGACGGGCAGGAAAGAGAGTACTAAAAGGAGATGGCTCCTTGAATGAGCACGAACTCCATAAATCAGGTGTGGGCCGAGTGATCTGGGGGTTAACTTGCATTCGGCTATTCTGTGGGAGGAGGGGCAGGGAGTAAAGGGGCTCAGTGTTCCGCAGAGAAGGGTCCTGAAATGACTTCTTCGGAAATTCTAGCTTGCAGCCTCCCATCCTGAGAAACTTCTTTTGTGGAGAGGGATGGGGGTAGGGTGGGAATAAAGGTGAGGAAGACTGGACAAAACCTGGGGTATTTGGGGGAGCGTGTTTTGATGAGGGATGGATGTTCTGGGCTCCCTCTCCGTTCGGGCCCTCAGACCTCTGAAATCAGACCACCCTCTCCGGAATGCACGTTTTCCAGGCTCAGTGGATCCTTTATCCAAAGAAAAATAAGAGAAGCCTATCGCTTTGCTCTGTTGAGCCGGGCTCTCCTTCCCACTGTGCCCCCTTGAGCCCGAGGGGGGTGGGGGCAGGTCTGGGCAAAGACATCTGGAGAAGGGGGGAGCTGGCAGAGGGCAAGGGAAGGTGGACCCCCACCACGCCCCACTAGCACCTGTCACTGAGCCTCCGGAAACCTGCTAGGCTCTGGGATCCGGCCCCACACACCCACCTCCCACTCCCGGCTCCCGCCGGGCTCCCGAGCAGCTCCTCCCCCATCTCCCCTCTCCCAGCTTTCTCGCTCCAGCTCCTCCCCTCCTCCGCGCCTCCTCGATCCCCTCCCCCTCCTCCGCGGCTCCCTGCCCCCGCCGCCGCTGCCGCCGATCTCCATCTCCGCAGTCTGGGCCGCTGGGTGCAGAGGCTGCCGCAGCCCCGGCGGCTACCCCCGCCTCCCCCAATCCCGATACCTATTGTCTCCCGCTCTACCCGGCCCTCCACCTCCCCCACACCCATGGCGCACGAAACCGGGAGGAGCTCTCGTCTTGGGGGGCCCTGCGGGGAGCCGGCGGAGCTTGGAGGTGCGGTAGGGCCCTGCCGGGGCAGGGGTGGGGGCGGAGGGGACGCGCGCGAGCTAATGGACTTTCCGCGAACGGGATAAAAATGCACGATTCTCTGTCCGGGACCCTCTCCTCACGCCCATTCCTTGCGCCCGCGGTGGCCCCGGGTTGGGGGGGTGGGGGACGGATTGGGGAAGGCAGAAGCTTGAGCCTGCCTGCCCCTCCCCACCCCTTACGCTGGGGTGTTTCACGTCCCGGCCGGTCAAGACTGAGCTCTAGCCTGCTGCGTGGCCTGAGGGTGAGCTCATCTCCCCACCCCCACAAGCGGTTACTGGGCTCGTTGCTAATTAGAGCCTTCGCATGCCCGTCCCAACCGCACCACCCACGCTCTCTCCTTGTCTTCTCCCTAGGTGATGCTAGCGAGGAGGACCACCCCCAAGTCTGTGCCAAGTGCTGCGCACAATTCACTGACCCAACCGAATTCCTCGCCCACCAGAATGCATGTTCTACTGACCCCCCTGTAATGGTGATAATTGGGGGCCAGGAGAACCCCAACAACTCTTCGACCTCTTCTGAACCCCGGGCGGAGGGCCAAAATAGTCCCCAGGTCATGGAGGCCGAGCACAGCATCCCCCGGATTCTGGGTCCTCTGTGCCCACAGATCCCTCCTGGGGCGCAGAGCGGAGAGTAGAGGAGTCTGCGGGGCACTTCCTGGTCGCTGCCACAGGTACAGCAGCTGGGGGAGGCGGGGGCCTGATCTTGGCCAGTCCCAAACTGGGCGCAACCCCGTTACCTCCGGAATCTACCCCTGCACCCCCTCCTCCTCCTCCTCCACCCCCGCCCCCAGGAGTAGGCAGTGGCCACTTGAACATCCCTCTGATCTTGGAAGAGCTTCGGGTGCTGCAGCAGCGCCAGATTCACCAGATGCAGATGACTGAGCAAATCTGCCGCCAGGTGCTGCTGCTTGGCTCCTTAGGCCAGACGGTGGGCACCCCTGCCAGTCCCTCAGAGCTACCTGGGACGGGGACTGCCTCCTCCACCAAGCCCCTGCTTCCCCTCTTCAGTCCCATCAAGCCTGTCCAAACTGGCAAGACGCTGGCACCTTCCTCCTCCTCTTCTTCATCCTCTTCGGGGGCAGAAACACCCAAGCAGGCTTTCTTCCATCTTTACCATCCACTGGGGTCGCAGCACCCTTTTTCTGCCGGAGGGGTTGGGCGAAGCCACAAACCCACCCCTACCCCCTCCCCAGCCCTGCCTGGCAGTGCAGATCAGCTGATGGCCTCACCTCATCTGGCATTCCCAGGCACCACGGGACTACTGGCAGCGCAGTGTCTTGGGGCAGCCCGAGGCCTCGAGGCTGCTGCTTCCCCAGGGCTCCTGAAGCCAAAGAATGGAAGTGGTGAGCTGGGATATGGAGAAGTGATGGGTCCCTTGGAGAAGCCCGGTGGACGGCACAAGTGCCGCTTCTGTGCCAAAGTATTTGGCAGTGACAGTGCCCTGCAGATCCATCTGCGTTCCCACACGGGTGAGAGGCCCTATAAGTGTAATGTCTGTGGCAACCGCTTTACCACCCGTGGCAACCTCAAAGTGCATTTCCACCGCCATCGTGAGAAGTACCCGCATGTGCAGATGAACCCTCACCCAGTGCCAGAGCACCTAGACTACGTCATCACCAGCAGCGGCCTGCCCTATGGTATGTCCGTGCCACCAGAGAAGGCTGAGGAGGAGGTGGCCGTGCCTGGTGGAGGTGTGGAACGCAAGCCTCTGGTGGCCTCCACCACAGCACTTAGTGCCACGGAGAGCCTGACGCTGCTCTCCACCGGTGCAGGCACAGCCACGGCTCCTGCACTCCCTGCTTTCAATAAGTTTGTGCTCATGAAAGCAGTAGAGCCGAAAAGTAAAGCTGATGAAAATACCCCACCGGGGAGTGAGGGCTCGGCCATCGCCGGGGTGGCAGAAAGTGGCACGGCAACCCGAATGCAGCTAAGCAAGCTGGTGACTTCACTCCCCAGCTGGGCGCTGCTTACCAACCACTTTAAGTCCACAGGTAGCTTCCCCTTCCCCTATGTGCTAGAGCCCTTGGGGGCCTCACCCTCTGAGACCTCAAAGCTGCAGCAGCTGGTAGAAAAGATTGATCGGCAAGGAGCTGTGGCTGTGGCCTCTACCACCTCGGGAGCCCCCACCACCTCGGCACCGGCAACTTCGTCTTCTGCCTCGTCGGGACCTAACCAGTGTGTCATCTGCCTCCGGGTGCTGAGCTGTCCTCGCGCGCTGCGCCTGCATTATGGCCAACACGGTGGTGAGCGGCCCTTCAAATGCAAAGTGTGTGGCAGAGCTTTCTCCACCCGGGGCAACCTGCGTGCACATTTCGTGGGCCACAAGGCCAGTCCAGCTGCCCGGGCCCAGAACTCCTGCCCCATCTGCCAGAAGAAGTTCACCAACGCTGTTACTCTGCAGCAGCATGTTCGCATGCACCTTGGGGGCCAGATCCCCAATGGCGGTACCACACTCTCTGAAGGCGGGGGAGCTGCCCAAGAAAATGGCTCTGAGCAATCCACAGTCTCTGGGCCCGGGAGCTTCCCCCAGCAGCCGTCCCAGCAGCCATCCCCAGAAGAGGAGTTGTCTGAAGAGGAGGAGGAAGAGGAGGAAGAGGAGGAAGATGTGACTGATGAAGATTCCCTGGCAGGGAGAGGCTCAGAGAGCGGAGGCGAGAAGGCAGTATCTGTGCGAGGTGACTCGGAAGAGGCATCTGGGGCAGAGGAGGAAGTGGGGACCGTGGCGGCAGTGGCGGCAGTGGCGGCAGCAGCAGCAGCAGCAGCCACAGCTGGGAAGGAGATGGATAGCAATGAGAATGTGATTCAACAGCCTTCCCTGCCACCACCACCCCCCGACAGCCTGGATCAAACACAGCCCATGGAACAGGGGGCCAGTGATGTCACAGGAGGCATGGAAGAGGGGGGCAAAGCGGAGAGGAGCTCAAGCCCAAAGGTAGCACTCAGCCGGGAAGGGGAAGGCAGCAGTGGCTCCTCAGTGGAGGAGCTGAGCATGCAGGAGGCCATGAGAAAGGAGCCGGGCGAGAGCAGTAGCAGAAAGGCCTGTGAGGTGTGTGGTCAGACCTTTGCCACCCAGGCAGCCCTGGAGGAGCATCAGAAGACCCACCCCAAGGAGGGGCCGCTCTTCACTTGTGTTTTCTGCAGGCAGAGCTTTCTCGAGCGGTCTATCCTCAAGAAGCATATGCTGCTGGCTCACCACCAGGTACAACCCTTTGCCCCCCATGGCCCTCAGAATATTGCTGCTCTTTCTTTGGTCCCAGGCTGCTCACCTTCCATTGCTTCTCCAGGGATCTCCCCCTTCCCCCGAAAAGATGACCCCACGATCCCATGAGCCTGTTTTTTTCTATCCGCTGCTCCTTGACTCGGAGCAGAAACCAAGAGCTCTGTAGAAGGACCTCCAAGATGTGTGAGCCCTGTTTTGTCTTTTTCTCTGAGTCCTTCTGTGATACATCCCTAGTGGCTTTTCTCGGTCCCTGAGCTTGGAAATAGTTGTGCTCACAGGGGGATGGCCCCCTGATGAATTTTTCTTCCCTCTTCACTCACTGTACCTGAAGAAAATAGATTCTCTACGGCTTTCATGTTCCCAAGGGGAACCCTCTCCAACTTCCCTGGGGTGACCCTTCTCCCCTCTCCTTTCTTCCTCTCCCTTTCCCTTTGGCAGGTGCACCTGAGCACCCACATTTGGAATTGCAGCCCAGCCCGAAGGGGCCGGCAGCTATCTCTGGAGGGCCCAGTGCCACTCCTCTCTGGTGACCAGGTCAACCTGCAGGACTTCCTGTCCCAGGACATTCCTGCCCAACTGGTGAGGGTAGGTCCCCTGTCTTTCTGGAACCAGTACACAGCTTTCCTGTCACATGGCCTGCCCACCAAGCCCCGGAGTTCCAGCTCCACCTCCACTACCGCTTTAAGCCTGGCACCACCAGTGCTGTTTGGCCCGGGAAATGTGCCTGGGAACGTGCCTCCAACAATGGGATCCAGAGAGGCCCAGGAGAAGAGAGCCCCCCTCTTCCTATTTCGGTCTCCTGCACCCAAGGCAGTGCCTGAGAAGCCCGTCATGGAAGAAAAGTAGCAAAATGTACATTGCTGCTACTTCCTGCTCCAGAAGGTGCCAGCGATGAAGACACACCATATCTGTAGCTGGTGGCTCGGCCTTAAGGGGTTGGGGGAAACAGAGGGCATATAGGACATTCTTCCCAGTACACTCCCATTCAGGCCAAGGTGTTGGCTCTTCAATATGCCAAGACACCTCCAGCTTCTCCTATTCCATCATCGTGGCCTCTCAAAGTTAGGAAGCAAGCAGATGTCTTGCCAACAGGTCTCCCATGGAATATTTTGGGAAATGTGAGGTTCGTATCTTTGAGAAGCATTATGGGTGAGGGGAGTTGAAAGAATAGTGATGGAGGGTTGAAGAGTATTGCTGAAGCATAGGGCTTGCTGGGAACCTATGAGATTAAGAAAGGGGCATGGTGTGAAGGAGGGGACCTCCAGTTCTTGACTGGGTGAGTCTCATGAATGTTCTTTTGGACTATTAGTGACTTGGTGTGCAGCACTGCACTCTAGGTCATAGGGAACTTCCTAGCACTAGTATGCTTCTAGTTTTAGATAACTCCCTCCTTTAGTCCCTGGCCCCTTGGATTTTCCTCGTCTTCCTTTCTCAAGGCCTATTTCCTCCCCAGTTTGCCTGTCTATGGACCGGGGCTTACATCTTTGCCACGGTCTGGGTCTTAGAGTCCCAGGCTTTGGGAGATGAGCTCTAGGTGGTGTTCTCCCTGCCTCTCCGTCTTGTAATGAGATGTAGTATTTACTCTTAACATAGGATCATTTGGAACAGGAGTTCTGAGGAGGAGAGAATGAGAGTTCTGCTACAGACTGATGTGAATGATGGTTTCTCCTCCAAAGGTATAGGCTCCAGAGCTTCCTAACATAGTAAAATGTGAAGAGCAGACAAGGGAGATATTAGTGTCTTTCCCTTTTCATTAAAAGTGTTTTAACCAAATATTTGTGTGTTTTTCCTTATTTCATGACTAAATAGCCAGCTGGGGTGTGATAAGGGCACTCCCTAACACTGAGATTCTCTTCCCACCTACATCTCCTGCCAAAGCTGAACATATGGTGTTGAAATACTTAATGCATTCAGCCTTGTCCTAAGACAACCTCCAGTGGATGTAATTTCCCTGTGGAAATGGAGTTTATGTTCTCAAAAAGTAAAGGATTTGTCCATTGTGTGCAGTAATTTTCTAGATTTTCTCTTTGTCTAGAACTTTCCACGATCAGGCTTTTGTGGGGTTTTTGGTTTGTTTTGTTTGGAGGTTGGAAGCTGTTTCTTTGTCTTTCCTGAATTCCAGGCTAGCCTACCTGACATCAGCTACCTGCCGAACCAAGAAGAATTAATCTTTGTGATCCTTGAGATCTGATGTCACAAACAGGACAAAGAAGTAATTCAACACTAATAATTTCTACTAACAGGATAATTTCAAGAAAGATTCTTAGCAGAGGAAGTATGTGTGGAGTGGGGGTGAAATGAAACAAATTTTTTACCTTGTCTCTCTACAACCTGGTGAGGTTTAGATAAGACTCTAAGACCTTGTTTTTTTTAGAGTAGAGTCCCCAGAATTTGTTTTGTTTTGTTTTGTTTGCATTTGTAGGATTACAATATCACTGAATCTTAGTGCTACATGGATGGAGCTGCTAAAATGATTTGCCCAGTCACTTGGCCAATTATTGGCAGACTTGGATCCAGGATCCCAGTTTAGTACCACCGACAGTGATCCTCCAAAGGTATAGGCTCCAGAGCTTCCTAACAGTAAAGTACAAAGAGCCGACAAGGGAGATATTAGTGTCTTTCCCTTGTGATCAGGGACAGTGCTTTTTTCCTACTATGTCATTTAAGACTCTTGATGAGGGGCACCTGGGTGGTTCAGTGGGTTAAGCCTCCACCTTCGACTCAGGTCATGACCTCAGGGTCCTGGGATCCAGCCTCATATGGGACTCTGTTCAGCGGGGAGTCTGCTTCCCCCTCTTTCTCTCTCTGCCTCTCGGCCTACTTGTGATCTCTCTCTCTCTGTCAAATAAATAAATAAAATCTTAAAAAAAAAAAAAGACTCTTGATATGAGACGGGTGGGAAGACTGAAAGAGGAGGTTAGTAAACCTATTCTTGGCTCAATTCAAGGTAAAGAACCAATGTTTGATTCTAGTTGCCCCACCAGAGCAGTACAGGTCCCCTTTAAAAGGTCCTGGTGAACAGGAATACATGGGAAATCTTGTGAAGTCAACTGGGGAAGAAACAGCTTGTGCCTCTAATTCCTAGCAAAGCTTTGTAAATCTTTTTCTCCTTTCAGCCTATGGAAGGAGGTAGGTCACCAATCTTATTCCATTCACCTCCCCTACCCCCACTGGACATGGATAATGCCATTTAACTTATTAAAGTAGACTTGCCCTCCCTTTACATGTCAGTTCCCATTATGGTAACAGCTCTTGGTAAAGCTTCGACTCTTGGATACTTCCTTGGGCCGGTATGCTCTGCGCCTGACTCCTCCCCACACCCCTCCTTCATTCCTCTACTTTATTTTCCCTTCTGTCTCCTTTTTATTCTTTTTATTCTCCTGTCCTGCTTTTTCTTCTTTGTTGACCTCTCTTACCTGACAGCTTTAATTTTTTTGTTCTTTTCTCTCGTCACCTTTAATTTATTCTGTCTCTTAGAGCCTTTAGTTTCTTCCTTTTTATAGCCCCCCCCCCCAATCCCCACCCTCAGCCTCCCATTTCTCACTCTCAGTCACTTTTCATTTGATCATCTTTTGGGGGAAGGTGAATTAACTCTAACCTGCTGGAATGAGAATGTAAATAAATGCATCTTGTAAAACATAAATATAGTGGATCCAGTTCAAACTGGATGGATGCAAAGCACCACTATTCTAAGGCAGCTTTGCTCATTCATTCAGTTAATTTCTGAGGATTTATTTTGTTTCGGAGACTGTTAGGCGGGTCCAAAAGCAGGTAAGACACTTCTGCCCCTATGGGAGCTCAGTCTAGGATGAAGAAAAATACGAACCTATTAATATACGGTGCCAGTAAATTGTATGATAGATGCAAACAATGGCCTGCAGGCTCCCAGAGAGGGAAATAACTCAATGCAAAGATGGAGAATGGTGAGGAAGTATGCAATTCTCTTGAATTCAGCTTTCATAATAACCACTCAGATATACTGATAATCCATATAACAACCTAAAGACCAATGCGGCTGGTACCGTTCAAGAACCTGTAAGATACACCAAGTCTCCACTTTGGCAGATACAAAGATGTGCTGCTTTAGAGGTTCCCCTCTAAGAAAGAACTGGCTACCTAACGGCAAGAAGCCTGATTCACTGACATCCCTCAACTGCTCCGCTCTTCAGCCTCTGGTCAAAGACTAAGCAAGATAGTGAGTGGTACAGGAGCTTAGCCATTGCCATGAAACATGGGACTCTAATGAACATTTTTGCTCTGGAATTCCCCACTGGGTTGACAGAGATGGCCAGGTCTGCCTCATAGTCTGACAATTGTTCCTGCACCAAACTGCTTTCACTCCCTTTTCCTTTTACAGGTGTTAATCCCCGTTAAAACTCTTGGAATCCTAATTCTACCTTTGCGTCTGCTTCTTAGAGTTTTCAACCTGTGTCACTCACGAGAAAGGCCTGGACTCTATTGGCACATTTCACAAACTCCTACTCCTGAGGCTCTGGTTACCATCCCTGGAACTTTTTTTAGTAACCAAGGAGTGTTGTCTCCTGACTCCCAAGACAGACTTCACTAGTATTACTCTCAATTAGACCCAACTTTGACTTTTCTTTTCCTTGTTTTTTTTCCTAATGTTTAACTTTTCTTTTCTTTTTTTAAAGATTTATTTATTTAATAGCGAGAGAGAGGGAGAGCATGAATGGGAGGAGGGGCAGAGGTCGAGGGAAACAAGCACACTTCCAGCTGATCGAGGAGCCTGACTCTGGGCTTAATCCCAGGACTCTGAGATCATGACCTGAGTCAGAATCAAGATCCAGATGCTCAACCAACTGAGCCACTCAGGTGCCCTTAACTTTTTTTTTTTTTTTTTTAAGATTTTTAAAATGTAATCTCTATATCCAACATGGGGCTCGAACTCATATCCTTGAGATCAAGAGTTGCATGCTCTTCCGACTGAGCCAGCCAGTTGGCCCTCTAATGTTTAATTTAATAACAGATTGACTAGTCTTAGTCGACACTTTGCTTTTGATCATTTAATTAAAAATGAGTAAGAAAGGGCGCCTGGGTGGCTCAGTGGGTTAAGCCGCTGCCTTCGGCTCAGGTCATGATCTCAGGGTCCTGGGATCGAGTCCCGCATCGGGCTCTCTGCTCAGCAGGGAGCCTCCTTCCTCCTCTCTCTCTCTGCCTGCCTCTCTGCCTACTTGTGATCTCTCTCTGTCAAATAAATAAATAAAATCTTTAAAAAAAAAATGAGTAAGAAAAAAATATATTCCATGCAGTGAGGGTTGAGCTCACTTGGCAGCTCTGATTTGGGTTAGAGGATCCAAGATGGCTTCATTCACTTCTGGCACTTCAACCTCTCTTTCTTCTCTTTTCTTCCTCTGGGCCCCTTTCCTTTTCAAGTCTTTCGATTTCTAGGATATCTTTCTCTCTCTGTCTCTCAGGACTCCCGCGAAGGCCCAGGTCTCCAAGAAGATAAATGCAGAAGCTACAAGCTGCAAGGCCTCTTAAGGCCGAGGCTCTGAAACTTAATATCACTTCTGCCACATTCTGTTGGCTGAACTAGTCGAAGGCCTACTTGGATTCAAGAGGAGAGAAAATAAACTTTACCTCTTAAAAGGGAGAGTGGCAAAATCACCCTGCATAAAGGCATAATGGGAGGCATTGGGACTAATTCTAGGAAGTCTACCATAGCAGATATGAAGAAAAGTTAATGTAGTGCATGCAGCACTTATCTGCACACAACTAGGCTTGCACTCTGTCTTGACTAGAAGAGGTCTGGATAAGGTTCCTTTCCCATGCCCTGCTCAGGATGGTATGCAGATTGGCTAAGAGTGGGCAGAAAACTGGTCATATGGAGTCTAGAAAGAATCACCCTATAAGCAGAGTATGTGCTCCTAAAATTTGCCTGATATACTACTGTAGGAACTTACCCAAAGTGAATGTGAAAGCAAAGACTTCTGGAAGCTGCCCTTGATTTGGCTGACTTCCAGAAATATCTGTGCTATTTCTTTGGCTTCCTCTATAGGTAAAGGGAGGCAATACAGGCCTTAGATACTTTGAATTCTACCAGAGACCGAATCTCTTCCATTAAAAAACCCTTCCTGTCCTAGACAAAATTGTTTATATTGTTTAGGGGTTAACCTATGGAATTCCATCTTCAAGATGAATCAACTCCTTTCTTCTACACAGCTATGTCCGAGACTCTCCCCCAAGACTATTTAACTTTACTGCTATAGAATTTCTATATATTTTATCTCTAAGTGTTAAGGATTCTGAAAGAAAGTGATCTTATAACAAGTGGGGGATTCAGATTTATGAACAATGAACTCTTTTTTTTTTTTAAGATTTTATTTATTTATTTGACAGAGAGAAATCACAAGTAGACGGAGAGGCAGGCAGAGAGAGGGAAGCAGGCTCCCTGCTGAGCAGAGAGCCCGATGCGGGACTCGATCCCAGGACCCTGAGATCATGACCTGAGCCGAAGGCAGCGGCTTAACCCACTGAGCCACCCAGGTACCCCTGAACAATGAACTCTTAACAATTCTGTAATATAGGGGAGCTTGGGTGGCTCAGTTGATAAAGCATCTGCCTTCAGCTCAGGTCATGATCCCAGGGTCCTGGGATTGAGCCCCCTGTCGGGGTCCGGCTCCCTGCTTAGTAGGAAGCCTGCCTCTCTCCCTCCCTCTGCCTGCCACTCTCCCTGCTTGTGCTCTTTCTCTTGTCAAATTAAAAAAAAAATCTATAATATAGTAATAATGGTGTTATCTTACTTCAGGAATGATAACGTGTCTAAACATAGGGCCACAGAGGATACATCCCAAATGAAAGCACAAAAGCATCCCTTATCCACTCTCTTGGCAGTTGCTAGACCCAGGTCATTAAAGGAAGTGAAAATCTTTAGGTAGAACAGTCCCCTTGAGTAGTCTTCCTTGATCTCACATCAACCAACTTTACCAAGAGTATTTCAGCTGAGGAAGATGACATTTTTCTTTTAATAAAGTATAATCCTTAAAATTAAATCCTGAGATCCTCATGTGAGCCCAGAAACATTTCTGTGTCCTCTGCTTGAAGGCTCACATATAAAGTCATGCATCTCAAACAAACAAAAAACAAATACACAAAGTTACCCATCTCAAAAGATAGTGTAAATTGCCTAGTAAGTATATTAAATTGAGAAAAAAGGTTGGAAATGAATATTTTGATCACTACTGAATTTGCACAGTATCAAGAACATAGTAGTCACTCAACAAATATTTGCTGAGTAAATGGATGAAACTGCCACATTCCAATACACATACATCTTTCTTCTCAATAGTCCCTTCCCCCATATTCACCCATTCCTTTCGATTACTACCTATAACTAGCTTCGGAGTTAATTAAAGTCCCTATCACCAAACACTAGTTGAAATAAGCTACTAACTGGGGTGCTTCGCTGGC
Organism: Mustela putorius furo; assembly: GCF_011764305.1. Taxonomy (NCBI): domain Eukaryota; kingdom Metazoa; phylum Chordata; class Mammalia; order Carnivora; family Mustelidae; genus Mustela; species Mustela putorius. Next base: position 12,896,590 of record NW_025422045.1, read on the forward strand.
TCTGCTGGTAGAGCATGTGACCCTTTTACAGGGGTTGTGGTTTCAAGCCCCACCTTGGGCATAGGCCTACTTTAAAAACAAAACAAACAAACAAACAAAAAGGCTACTATTATCCCTGTCTCTAAAATCTCTTTCTTCCCTATCTCAATACAACTAGAACGCTAGATTAATCTTTAAAGAGCCACCTATTCACAAACCCTCAAGTGTTCACTTCTGTATTCTGAATAAATTACAACTTCTTTACTAAGGTAACATGTACCCTTTTCCATCTGGCCTCAAACATGGAAACATAAATAACCTCCCAAGTTCTCTAATGTAATTCTCTTTGTTCTAGTTGAATTGAATTAGCAGGACAGACATCATGCTTTCCTAAATCTAGATCTTGGCTTTTTATCATGCCCTCAGCCTGGAGTCTTCTCCTATAGCTTCATCTGTTGAAGCCCTAGCTGTCATTTCAAGCCTGAACCTTTTATTTTAATTTTTTTTTTTTTTAAGATTTTCTTCATTTGTCAGAAACAGAGAGAGAGAGAGTGCACAAGCAGGGGGAGTGGCAGGCATAGGAAGAAGCAGGCTCCCCACTGAGCAGGGAGCCAGATGTGGGACTCCATCCTAGGATCTCAGAATCGTAACCTGAATGGAAGGCAGATGCTCAACAGACTGAGCTGCCCCGATGTTCCAAGCCTAAAACGTTTTTATTTTAAGGAGGCTCCACGCCTGGATGCCAGGACCTGGGACCATGACCTCAGCCGAAGGTAGATGCTCTACTGATTGAGCCACCCAGGCATCCCAAAATAAAATCTCAAACAAACAATACCTCTGCATCATTGGTCCTCCTTTTAATTTTTAAAATAATGTGGTTTTTAAAAAAAAAAAAATTTGTTTGAGAGAGAGCACAAGAGGAGGGGAAGGGCAGAGGTGAGGGAAGAATCAGACACGCTGTTGAACAGGGAGCCAGCCATTGGGTTAGACCCCAGGACCCTGGCATCATGACCTGAACCTAAGACTGATGCTTAAGCAACTGTGCCACCCAGGTGCCCCAGTCCTCCAGGCACACACCCATAGATTGTAAATTAATGTAATAGCATTATCTTTATTTTTTAAAAAAGATTTTATTTATTGGGGTGTCTGGGTGGCTCAGTGGGTTAAAGCCTTTGTCTTTGGCTCAGGTTATGGTCTCAGGGTCCTGGGATCGAGCCCCGCATCGGGCTCTCTGCTCACTGGAGAGCCTGCTTCCTCCTTTCTCTCTGCCTGCCTCTCTGCCTACTTGTGATCTCTGTCAAATAAATAAATAAAATCTTAAAAAAAATATTTTATTTATTTATTTGACATAAAGAGAGATGAAAAGTAAGCAGAGGCAGGCAGAAGGAGAGGGGGAAGCAGGCTCCTTGCTGAGCAGAAAGACAGATGAGGAGCTCTATTGGGCACTGATCCCAGAACCCTGAGACCATGACCTGAGCCTAAGGCAGAGGCTTAACCCACTGAGCCACCCATGCACCCCCAGCCATAACTCTATAAATGAATGCATGAAAACATAAGCCTGCAATACCTACAGCAGAAAGGATATGATAGTATCTGTCAAAAGGAATTAGTTGCTTTTCATTTTAAAAATCTGTACTCCAGGGGTGCCTGGGTGGCTCAGTGGGTTAAGCCTCCACCTTCAGCTCAGGTCATGATCCCAGGGTCCTGGGATCGAGCCCCACCCACATGGGCTCTCTGCTCTGCCAGAAGCCGGCTTCCTCCTCTCTCTGGGTGCCTGTCTGCCTACTTGTGATCTCTGTCTGTCAAATAAACAAATAAATAAAATATTTAAAAAAAAATCTACCTCCCCCCCCAAACTGTACTCCAGAGGCACCTGAGTGGCTCAGTCAGTGGAGCATACAACTCTATCTCCAGGTGGAAGTTCAAGCCCCCATCAGGTGTAAAGATTACTTAAAAATAAAACCTTGGGGCACCTGGGTGGCGCAGTGGGTTAAAGCCTCTGCCTTCGGCTCAGGTCATGATCTCCAGGTCCTGGGATCCAGCCCTGCATCTGGCTGTCTGCTCAGCAGGGAAACTGCTTCCTCCTCTCTCTCTGCCTCTCTGCCTACTTGTGATCTCCGTCAAATAAATAAATAAAATCTTTAAAAAATAAAATAAATAAAACCTTAAGGGGCGCCTGGGTGGCTCAGTGGGTTAAGCCTCTACCTCACCATCTCATGATCTCAGGGTCCTGGGATGGAGCCCCATATCAGGCTCTCTGCTCAGCAGGGAGCCTGCTTCTCCCTCTCTCTGCCTGCCTCTCTGCCTACTTGTGATCTCTCTCTGTCAAATAAATAAAGTCTTTAAAGAAAAAAAAAAGAAAAACTTAAATCTCTACTATGCTTGCTGCTGTATTAGTGGTATCTTTTCTTTTTTCCATTTTATTTTTCTTTTCAGTGTTCCAAAATTCGTTGTTTATGCACCACAACCAGAGTCCATGCAATACGTGTTTTTCCCCTCCTAAGATTTTAGTTATTTATTTGACACAGAGAGAGAGAGAGCGAGCACGCGAGCGAGGGAGGGAACACAAGCATGGGGAGTGGAAGAGGGAGAAACAGGCTTCCCGCTAAGCAGAGAACCGGCTGCGTGGCTCGATCCCACCACGCTGGGATCATGACCCCGGGCGAAGGAAGACGCTCACCCACTGAACCACCCAGGGGGCCCTATCAGTACTGTCTTAACACTTCGTATCAACTCACAGGGCTCATCGCCTTATATTCAACATGGCCGCACGCGCCTCTATAAGCAACATGGCTATTCTGCCAGGCACTAATATGGCAACCACAGCTTCACTGCGCCCGGAAGAACGAGAGAGATCCTACTGAAAACATTTCCGCCATCCTGCCAACACCTATGGTGGCTCTCATTTGAGCTTCAAACCGAGCGGGAAACGGAAAATGACTTCCAGGCTAGCACATTCCCGGGATCTCTTTCCGGTTAGCCCGGGGGTGTCCGCGTGAGAGTTGGAGATTTCATGCTGCCGGGGCTGGGAGGTGCTAGTCCACCGCGCTTGATTCGAGAGGTGTCCCAGCTGAGAGACTAGGATGTCGGACACGTGGAGCTCTATCCAGGCCCACAAAAAGCAGCTAGACTCGCTGCGAGAGAGGTTGCAGCGGAGGCGGAAGCAGGACTCCGGGCACTTGGGTGAGGCGCGCGGCTGTCCGGGTCGGTGTTGAGCCAGGGCGGGCGGGAGAGAACCCTGGAGAAAAAGAGCTCCCAAGTCAGCACCCTTACCCAAGCGGCCATTTCTTTAATACTTGGTACATCGGGACTCTCTTCTTCATCCTCAGCAAACAGGCACTTCGTCCTCCTGTACATAGTTGCAGTTCGTTCTGCCCCGGGCCTTGGTTCCTCTAGTTCACTGTCTCGGGGCAGAAGCCTGGTCCCTGCCATCCCACCCCACCCCTGGTCACTTGGCTGACTCCTCTTAAGTCTGCGAGAACGTTGTCTTTGCTAGGCCTTTCCGCCCCCCATCCCTTGAAGCAGTTAAGTCCCCCCGCCTTTTTTTTTTGTTTGTTTGTTTGTTTTCTGCTGTGGCGCTTTGTTCTTCCGTTATAGCGAGTGCTTTGTAGTGGTCGTTTCTTTGCCACTGTAGCCACAAGGAGAGCAAGGACCGAACCTTTATATCTAAAGTGCTCAGCTCAGTGACCCTCACAGAGTTGCTAAATGAGTAGCAGAACTGGCATTGTCTTAAGCGATTTACGTCCTAGTCAGAAATCTGAAAAATATTTGCTTTATGTTTTTAAACTTCTTCTCCCCTCCCCTTCCCCCCTGTGTCAGTCAGAAGACTTGAAGGAACCTCGGATGATTGTCCACTTTTACCTATCCCTCCCCAGCACAAACCCTGGATTATTTAAGGCAAATCAGTTATAAAGATCCACAAAGATAGTGAATCCATATCATCCTTGGGGTAGTTTGTTCCTGTGTACTGCAGCCCATCTCTAAATCTTGTCTTGCTACATACTAGCTCCCTGTGCTCATATTCTGGCCCCTGGAACCTAGAAGATGTTCTGTCAGGACTTCCACACCATAATAAACAACTATTGAGTATTTACAGTGTGCATAAGTCTAGATGGACAAAGATAAGTAACCTATTGTCCCTGCTCTCAGCCAGTTTAAAATTTATTTGGGGATAAAGGATTGATGCTTATAAAAATTTAGGACTACAATATGATATATGTAAAATGCTGAATGAATGAATCCACAGTAAGTATAGACAGGGAAGGGAAAAGTAACAAGAATTGGCTATAGATGGAAAGGCATCATGAGTTAGCACTAGTGATATCATCTTGATGGCTACATAGGACTTAGATAAATAAAGAGAAGTTAAGAGTGCAGAGCAAGTAGAGGAAGAAGTAGTGCAAGTCCTACGATCAGGGATTACTTAGTACTCAATTTTAAGGTCCATTTCACTTTTCTTTCTTTCTTTCTTTCTTTTTTAAGATTTTATTTATTTATTTGAGAGAGATCACAAGTAGGCAGAGAGGCAGCCAGAGAGAGAGAGGGAGGGAAGCAGGCTCCCTGCTGAGCAGAGAGCCCCATGTGGGGCTCAATCCCAGGACCCTGGGATCATGACCTGAGCTGAAGGCAGAGGCCTTAACCCACTGAGCCACCCAGGCGCCCCTCCATTTCACTTTTCCATGGTAATAACCACACTTTGGTATTAACCAAACTTTGTGCCATGTTCAAACCTAACTACTAGTGTCGATACTTCATACAGTTTCTTGCTAAGCATGTTTAATAATTTTAACAAGATTGTATTCTTCCTTGAATGTAAATATTCTTTTCTTTTTTTTTTTAAGATTTTATTTATTTACTTGACAGAAATCACAAGTAGGCAGAGAGAGAGAGAGAGAGGAGGAAGCAGGCTCTCTGCTGAGCAGAGAGCCCCATGTGGGACTCAATCCCAGGACCCTGAGATCATGACCTGAGCCGAAGGCAGCGGCTTAACCCAATACTCTTTTTTTTTAATATAAATATTTCTTTTCTTTTCTTTTTTTTTTTAAGATTTTTATTTATTTATTTGACTGACAGAGATCACAAGTAGGCAGAGAGGCAGGCAGAGAGGAGGAAGCAGGCTCCCCGCTGAGCAGAAAGCCAGATGCGGACTCGATCCCCAGGACTCTGGAATCATGACCTGAGCCAAAGGTGGAGGCTCTAACCCACTGAGCCACCCAGGCGCCCCTGATAGAAATATTTCTAGACTTAATCTTTTGACCCACTTAATAAATACATGGTTATGATTCCTAGTACATCTGCCTAAAGAATATGGTTAAGACTTACATAAAAATATTTTTAAGGTTGTGCTTAAACGTATATTGTCTTCTGGCCTAGAGCTATAGCTGGCCCATCTGGTACTATGGGAATAGATAGAGATAATATACAAAATAAATTAGCCTGTCACTGTTCTTTCCTTGAATTATTTTGGTTATTCCAAAGAATCTGTATCTTTGAGCATTAGGATTCTTAGGAAGACATGAGGCACACTCTATTAGTTTATTAATCAAGTTTCCATGTAAGATAAAATTAAAGGGATACTAATAATTTAGATCATTCCATTCTTTTCTCACAGGAAATAAAAATTTTCTTACTACCTCTTGATTTTTATAACATTACTGAAATCTGATACTTAATTGTTTACTACAAAGCTCAGTGAGAAAAGACAAGGGTATATTAAGTGAACTAAAATGTATTCATATCATTGATGAATGCAGATACCATGGACAGAGAATCTTTGGGAGACCTTGCTTAGTTTGGCATTTTTATTTTTATTTTTTTTAAAGATTATTTATTTATTTGAGAGAGAGAGCATGAGAGGGAAGAAGGTTAGAGGGAGAAGCAGACTCCCTGCGGATCTGGGAGCCCCATGTGGGACTCGATCCCGGAACTCCTGGGATCATGACCTGAGCTGAAGGCAGTCGCTTAACCCACTGAGCCATCCAGGTGCCCCAGTTTGGCATTTTTAAAGTACAGCTTTTTTTTTTTTTTTCCCCCAATTGTGGCAAAATACACATAAAATTTACCATCTTAACCATTTTTAAGTGTATAGCTCAGTAGCTTGAAGTATATTCACATTGTTTTGCAGCGTATCTCAAGAACTTTTTCATCTTGCAAAACTGAAATTCTATAAACATTAAACAGAAACTCTCTATTTTCCTTTCCTGTGCAGTGCCTGGCAACCACCGTTCTACTTTTTGTCTCCATGAGTTTGACTACTCTAGATACAAACAGATTCATAACGTATTTGTCCCTTCATGGCTTGCTTATTTTGCTTAGCATAATGTCTTCAAGGTTCATCCTGTTGTAGCATGTGTCAGAATTTCTTTCTTTCTTTCTTTCCTTTTTGGTAAGATTTCATTTATTTGTCATAGAGCGAGACAGAGAAAGCACAGAGTGATAGGCAGAGGGAGAAGCAGGTTCCCTGCTCAGTAAGGATCCCAATGTAGGACTCCATCCCAGGACTCTGGGATCATGACCCAAGTCAAAGGCAGACACCTGACTGACTGTGCCACCCAGGCATCCCTGTGTTAGAATTTGTTTTCTTTTTAAGGCCGCGGAAGATTCCATTGCATATTTATACCACATTTTGTTTATTCATTTATCTGTCAGTGGACAGTTGGGTTCCTTCCAGCTTTTGGCTGTTATGAATAATGCAGCTATAACCATCAGCTACAAATATCTCTTCAGGATCCAGCTTCAAATTTTTTGGATGTATATCCAGAAGTGAGATTTCTAGATCATACGGTAAATTCTATTTTCAGTTTTTTTAAAGATTTAATTAATTTGTTTTAGAGAGAGCGCCTGTGGGTGGGCATGGTTTGTGGGGAAAGGCAGAGTGAGAGGGAGGGGGAAAGAATCTCTAGCAGATTTCATGCACACAGAGCCCAATACAAGACTGGATCTCAGGACCCTGAGATCATGACCTGAGCTGAAACAGCTGTCCTTTAACTGACTGAGCCACCCAGATTACCCCTATTTTCAGTTTTTTGAGGAACCACCATACTTTTTTGGGGGGTGTTTAAGATTTATTTATTTAGGGGCGCCTGGGTGGCCCAGTCAGTTAAGCGTCTGCCTTTAGGTCATGATCTCAGGCAGGGTCCTGGGATTGAGTACTGCAGAGGGGCTCCCTGCTCAGCGGGGAGCCTGCTTTTCCCTTTGCCTCTCTCTGCCTCTGCCTCTCTCCCTCTGTCATGAATAAATAAATAAATAAAAACTTTAAAAAAAAAGATTTATTTATTTATTTTAGAGAGAGAGAGAGAGTGCGCATTGGTGCACTAGGGTGGGGGGCCCAGTGGCACAGAGAGTCTGAAGCAGACTTTGCACTGAATCTCCATCTCATGACCCTGAGAGTGCAATCTGAGCTGGCTGAAACCAAGAGTCAGATGCCTAACCAATTGTGCCATTGTGCCATCCAGGCATCCCCACCAAATTGTTTTCCATAGCGAAGAAGTACAGCCTTTTTAAATTATTTTTTTATTTTTTAAAAAGATTATTTATTTATTTATTTGAGAGGGAGACAGAACACTAATGGAGAGAGGAGCAGAGGGCAAGGGAGATAGTAGACTCCCCACTGAGCAGGAAGCTGGACTTTGATCCCAGGACCTGGAGATCATGGCCTGAGCCAAATGCAGACAGTTAACCAACTGAGCCACCCAGCCGCTCCTACAGTGTTAAATTAGTATTTTATTTATTAAAGTTTTTGGGGGGGACGCCTGGGTGGCTCAGTTGGTTGGACGACTGCCTTCGGCGCAGGTCATGATCCCGGAATTGAGTCCCGCATCAGGCTCCCAGCTCCATGGAGAGTCTGCTTCTCCCTCTGACCTTCTCCTCGCTCATGCTCTCTCTCACTGTCTCTCTCTCAAATAAATAAATAAATAAATCTTTAAAAAAAAAAGTTTTTTTGGTTTTGGTTTTGTTTTGTTTTTGAGAGAGAGAAAGAAACCTGAGAAGAGGGAGGGTCAGAGTTCCGGAGAAGCAGATTCACTGCTGAGCAGGGATTTTTTCCCCCATGTGGGACTTGATCCTGGGATTCCAGGATCATGACCGGAGCTGAAAGCAGTTGTTTAACCAACTGAGCAACCCAGGCGTCCTACATTGTTATATTAATAGGCTGGCCATATTTTTATGTCTAAGCTAATATTTTATCTTTAGTGGAACTTTTTTTTTTTTTTTTAAGATTTTATCTATTTGTTTGATAGAGAGTACAAGCAGGGGGAGCAGCAGGCGAGAGAGAGGAAGGCTCCCTGCTCAGCTGGAATCTCAATCCCAGGGGTTCAATGTGGGACTTGATCCCAGGAACCTGGGATCATGACCTGAGCCAAAGGTAGACGCCCAAGCCACTGAGCCACCCAGTCACCCCTCGACTTACATTTTATTTTTATTTATTTATTTTTAAAGATTTTATTTATTTATTTGACAGAGAGAGAGAGATCACAAGTAGGCAGAGCGGCAGGCAGGGAGAGAGGAGGAAGCAGGCTCCCTGCTGAGCAGAGAGCCCGATGTGGGACTCGATCCCAGGACCCTGAGATCATGACCTGAGCCGAAGGCAGCGGCTTAACCCACTGAGCCACCCAGGCGCCCTCGACTTACATTTTAATGAGGGACAATGTTCTCATTTTCTTTTAAGTTACATGGTCAAAAAATAAGCAAAATATATAAAATCAAGATATAATAGGTCTCTATAGAAGACATATACAAATGGCCAACAGGTATATGAAAAACTCTTCTGCATCCTTAATCATCAAGGAAATGCAAATCAAAACCATAATGAGATATCACCTCATATTTGTTAGGATAGCTATTATTAAAAAATCAAAACGTAAGTAGTGGCAAGGGGAAAAGGGAACCCTGATTCATTGTTGGTGGGAATGTATATTGGTATAGCCATTATGGAAAACAGTGTGGTGGTTCCTCAAGAAATAAAAAATAGAACTACTGTATTTTCAGCACTCTCAATCCGAGATATCCAAAGGAATTGAAATCCTGGTCTCTAGGAGGTGCCTGCACATTAGTGTTTGTTGTGTTGCTTACAGTAGACAAGATACAGAAACAACCTAACCGTCCATCATTGGATGATTGGATAAAGAAAATGGAATACGCATACAATGGAATATTATTCAGCCTTAAAGAAAGGAAATCCTGGTGCTTATGACAATATAGGTGGACCTCTAGGACATTATGCTAAGTGAAATAAGTCAGAAACAGAAAAACAAATACTGTATAATCTCATTTAGATCATCTTTGAGACACAGAGTCTAAAATAGTAAAATCACAGAAGTGGAGAGTAGAAGAATGTGGATTACTAGGGGCTGGAGTAGGAAAATGGGGAGGTGATGGTAATAAGGTACAAAGTTTCAGTTATGCAAGATAAATAAGTTGTAGAGATAAACTATACAGCATACTGCCTATAGCTAACTATACTGTATTGTACTCTTGAAATTTTCTAAGATGGTAGGGGATGATGCCTGGCTGGCTCAGCCTTGGAGCATGTGACTCCATCTCGGGGCTGTAAGCTCCAGGCCCACACTGAGTGTAGAGATTACTTAAAAAAATAAATAAAAGATAATTTTTTTTCTAAAGAGGGTAGCTCTTACTTAGGTGATTTTTTTTTTTTTAAAGACTTTATTTATTTGACAGACAGAGATCACAAGTAGGCAGAGAGGCAGGCAGAGAGAGAGGAGGAAGCAGGGTCCCCTCTGAGCAGAGAGCCCAATGCGGGACTCGATCCCAGGACCCTGGGATCATGACCTGAGCTGAAGGCAGAGGCCTTAACCCATTGAGCCACCCAGGTGCCCCTTACTTAGGTGATCTTAACACAAACAAAAATAATAAAAAAGGCTGTGGAATGACACTTTGGGAGGTGATAGATAGGTTTATGGCCTTCACAGTAGTGATGGTGTCATGGGTGTGTATTCTTAATTACAAACTCATTAAGCCATCAAATTATATCTGTTAAATATATTTGACTTTTTATTTTTTATTTATCTATTTATTTAAAAAGATTTCATTTATTTATTTGACAGACTGAGATCACAAGTAGGCAGAGAGGCAGGCAGAGAAAGAGAGAGGAGGAAGCAAGCTCCCTGCTGAGCAGAAAGCCTGATGCGGGGCCCAAAGGCAGAGGCTTTAACCCACTGAGCCACCCAGGCGCCTCAGTTTTTTATATTTTTAAAGATTTATTTATTTATTCGACAGCAAAGCGAATGCAGAAGCAGGGGGAGAGCCACAGGGAGAGGGAGAGCGAATGCAGAAGCAGGGGGAGAGGCACAGGGAGAGGGAGAAGCAGGCTCCCCACTGAACAGGGAGCTGGATGCAGGACTCAATCCCAGGACTCCAGGATTACGACCTGAGCCAAAGGCAGTCGCTCAACTGCCTGAGCCACCTAGTCACCCCATTTCAGCTTTTTACATGTCAGTCATACCTTAAAGTGGTTTGTTTATTTTATTTACTTATTTTACCTTAAGGTGATTAAAAAGAAAGGTGGGTAGGTATTATCTATGGGGAGCTTTAGGACTTTTAAAATTTTTATTTAGATATTACTACTACTTTATTTTTTTTTTTTTTTAAAGATTTTATTTATTTATTTGACAGAAATCACAAGTAGGCAGAGAGGCAGGCAGAGAGAGAGGAGGAAGCAGGCTCCCTGCTGAGCAGAGAGCCCGATGCGGGGCTCGATCCCAGAACCCTGAGATCATGACCCAAGCTGAAGGCAGCAGCTTAACCACTGAGCCACCCAGGCGCCCCTAGATATTACTACTACTTTAAAGATTCAATTTATTTGGCAGAGAAAGAGCCCAATAGCATAAGCGTGGGAAGCAAGAGAGGCAGAGGGAGAAGCAGACACCCCAAGGAGCCCTATATGGGGCTCTTTCCAGGACCCCCATGGTAGGCAGGTAGGGTCAAACCCCTGTGGTAGGCAGGCACCCCTAGGCCTTTATTTTTTAAAGATGTGTTTAGTGGGGGGCACTTGGGTGGCTCAGTGGGTTAAGCCACTGCCTTTAGCTCAGGTTATGATTCCAGGGTCCTGGGATGGAGCCCTACATCGGTCTCTCTGCTCAGCAGGGAGCCTGCTTCCTCCTCTCTCTCTGCCTGCCTCTCTGCCTACTTGTGATCTCTCTCTGTCAAATAAATAAATAAAATCTTTTTTAAATTAAGATTTCATTATTTATTTGATAGATCACAAGTAGGCAATCAAATAAATAAATAAATAAAACCTTTTTTTAAAAAAGATTTTATTTATTTATTTATTTGATAGAGAGAGAGATCACAAGTAGGCAGAGAGACAGGCAGAGAGAGACAGAGGAGGGGGGCGCCTGGGTGGCTCAGTGGTTAAGCCTCTGCCTTCAGCTCAGGTCATGATCTCAGGGACCTGGGATCGAGTCCCACGTTGGACTCTCTGCTCAGCGGAGAGCCTGCTTCCTCCTCTCTCTCTCTCTCTCTCTCTCTCTCTCTGCCTACTTGTGATCTCTGTCAAATAAATAAATACAATTAAAAAAAAAAAAAAAAGAGACAGAGGAGGAAGCAGGCTCCCTGCTGAGCAGAGAGCCCGATGCGGGGCTCCATCCCAGGACCCTGGAATCATGACCCGAGCTGAAGGCAGCGGCTTAACCCACTGAGCCACCCAGGCGCCCCAATAAATAAAATCTTAAAAAAAAAAAAAAGATGTGTTTAGGGGCACCTGGGTGGCTCAGTGGGTTAAAGCCTCTCCTTTTGGTTCAGGTCATGATCCCAGGATCCTGGGATCGAGCTCCGCATTGGGCTTTCTGCCCAGCAGGGAGCCTCCTTTCTCCTCTCTCTGCCTACTTGTGACCTCTGTCTGTCAAATAAATAAAATCTTTTTAAAAAAATAAATAAATAAAGATGTGTTTAGAGAGAGGGCCTGCCAGTGAGTCGGGGGAGGGACAGAGGGAGAGAATCTTCTAGCACACTCTCCTCTGAGTGCGTAGCCTGATGTGGGGCTTCATCTCGTACCCTTAAGATCATGACCTGAGCCAAAAACAAGAGTTGGATGCTTAACCTATGGAGCTGCCCAAGTGCCATAACCGGTTTTCTAATAAACAAAATCTCATATTAATGGCAGCAGCATGTGTAAGGTACCTGGCCCAAAGTTTGAACATGAATTAAGGGGGAGTGGATAATTCATGGCTTACCTAAAATATAAAAAAATTCAGAGCTGCACAACAAAGGACCTGTATCCTGGATATGGACTTAAAACTTAGCCCCATCTTCCTTTAGCCCCATTTTCTGTTATCAATATCTTTTTTTTTAATAGCTAATATGATTTATTCCCTTTGGCATACTGGAGGAGTTAAAGATATATAATGAGTTATATCAGCATATAATGTATAAAAACAAACACACACGTGTAATGAGTTATATCAGTATATAATATATAGAACAGTTTGTGGGTATAATGCCTGAAATCCTAACTTTTAGAGTTTTTATTTATTTGAGAGAGAGAGAGCATGTGTGTATGTTTATGAGAGCAAGAGCATTATTTGTCAGAGAGCATGCGCACAAGCAGGGGAGAGGGAGAAGCAGGCTCACCGGTGAGCAAGGAGTGTGATGTGGGGGTCAGTCCCAGGACCCTGGGATCATGCACGACCCAAACCAAAGGCAGATGCTCACAACTGAGCCACTCAGTGTCCCTGAAATCCTAATTTTAAAGTACCTTGTTTCTTCTGCGTTAATGATATTTGTTATTGATTGTGCTTTAATTGCTTAATTTCGGTTTTTTTTGTTTGTTTTGTTTCAGATTTTATTTATTTATTTGACAGACTGCAAGAGAAGGAACACAAGCAGAGGGAGTGGGAGAGGGAGAAGCAGGCTGCCCGCTGAATAGTGAGCCCAACATGGGGCTGGATCCCAGAGCTGAAGGCAGGCACTTAGTGACTGAGCCACCCAGGCACCTCTAAAGAAGTTTTTTTTTTTTTTTTTTTTTTAAAGATTTTATTTATTTATTTGACAGAGAGAGATCACAAGTAGGCAGAGAGGCAGGCAGAGAGAGAGAGGAGGAAGCAGGCTCCCTGCTGAGCAGAGAGCCCGATGTGGGACTCGATCCTAGGACCTGAGATCATGACCTGAACCAAAGGCAGTGGCTTAACCCACTGAGCCACCCAGGCGCCCCAGAAGTTTTTGATTACTTCAAAAAAATTTAAAACTTGACTCATTTTTTTTTTTAAAGCTCAGAGTTTTATCCCAGTGTAAACTGTAATTGGGGTATTTTAGCTCAAGTTATTAGACTCCTAAAATCTCTGAATTGCGAGGACTTCAGTAGTCATCATTCTGTCCTCTTCAGTGCAGAAATTTTGCGCGTAGTCTTTCAAGTAAGCTAAGTAATAATTGTCACATATATTTTTAAAAGATTTTATTTATTTATTTGTCAGAGAGGGAGAAAGAATACAGGTAGGGGAAGCAGCAGAGGGAGAGGGAGAAGGAGGCTCCCTGCTGAGCAGGGAACCCAGTGTGGGGCTTGATCCCAGGACTCTGGGATTACGACCCGAGCCAAAGGCAGATGCCCTACCAGCTGAGCCACCCAGGCACCCTGTCACTTATATTTCTTATATATTTTTAGCTTGGGTCTGTTGCTCTTGAATTCTCTCCTCCCGACCTTGAAAGTGCTTCAGGGATCCCTCCACGTATACAATACCTCTTTGCCAAACAAAACAAGAAACTTGTATCAGTTCATCTGGCAAATGTTCTACTCATAAGATTCAGCAGAACATAAAGGAATCATAAGCAAATTGAAGAAAGTTCTATCAGTTATTTAACATTTCCAGCTAGTATGGTATTGTGCAGTTAATTTTCCAAATAGGGTTTAACTTATTTTCATAAAATGTAACTGTTCCAGCAAGGTGTTTGGTATAGTTCAGCTTTAATATCTTGGGATTTCTGAGTCAAATTTTGCTGAAGTCAAAATTTACTAAAATTTTACTAAAGTCAAATTTTACTAAATTCCATTAGAGTAAAAGTGTTTAAGTAACCAAAATATTGCTAAATGTAAACTAGTGACCTGCTTATATCTTGCAATATTTTAAAAAGATTTATCTATTTTTAGATATTTACTTATTTATTTTATTCTATTTAAAGATTTTATTTATTTATTTGACAGAGAGATACCACAAGTAAGCAGAGAGGCAGACAGAGAGAGGGTGGATGGAGGGGAAGCAGGCTCCCTGTTGAGCGGAGAGCCCGATTCGGGGCAGGATCCTAGGATTCTGAGATCATGACCTGAGCCGAAGGCAGAGGCGTAACCAGGTGCCCCTAAATATTTGTTTTTAATTTATTTATTCAACAGAGAGCACACAAGCAGGGGGAACGGTAGGCAAAGAGAGATAACCAGGTGCCCCTAAATATTTGTTTTTAATTTATTTATTCAACAGAGAGCACACAAGCAGGGGGAACGGTAGGCAAAGAGAGATGCAGACTCCCTCCTGAGCAGGGAGTCCAATGTGGGACTCGATTCTAGGACCCTGGGGTCATCACCTGAGCTGAAGGCAGAGGCTTAACCTACTGAGCCACCCAGGTTCCCTGAGATTTTATTTATTTATTTGAGAGACAGAGAGAGTGAGAGAGAACATTAGAGGGGGGAAGGTCAGAGGAAGAAGCAGACTCCGGCTGGCGGAGCTGGGAGCCCAGTGCAGGGCTCTATGCCAGGATCATGATCTGAGCCAAAGGCAGTCACTTAACCTACTGAGCCACTCAGGCTCCCTGTATCTTGTCTTTTTTTTTTTTTTTAAAGATTTTATTTATTTATTTAACAGACAGAGATCATAAGTAGGCAGAGAGAGAGGAGGAAGCAGGCTCCCCGCTGAGCAGAGAGCCCAATGCGGGGCTCAATCCCAGGACCCTGGGATCATGACCTGAGCCCAAGGCAGAGGCTTTAACCCACTGAGCCACCCAGGCGCCCCCTGTATCTTATCATATTTAACAGAATTTTGATACAGGTCCTGAGTTTAATAGTTCATTTTTATTTTATTTTATTTTATTATTTAATCATACCAGTCAGAATAGCTAAAATTAACAAGGCAGGAAATGACAGATGTTGGCAAGGATGTGCAAAAAGGGGAACCCTCCTACACCGTTGGTGGGAATGCAAGCTGGTGCAGCCGCTCTGGAAAACAGTATGGTGGTTCCTCCAAAAGTTGAAAATAGAGCTACCCTACGACCTACGACCCAGCAGTTGTACTACTGGGTATTGTAATGATTCAAAGGGGCACATGTGCCCCAATGTTTATAGCAGCAATGTCCACAGTGGCCAAACTATGGAAAGAACCTGGCTGTCCAACAGTAGATGAGTGGATAAAGAAGATGCGGTGTGTACACACACACACACAGGAATATTACGCAGCCATCAAAAAACTTGCCATTTGCAATGATGTAGATGGAACTAGAGGGTATTATGTTAAGTGAAATAAGTCAATCAGAGAAAGACAATTATCATATGGTCTCATATGTGGAATGTGAGAAACAAAGTGGAGGATCGTGGGGGAAGAGATGAAAAAGTGAAATGGGACAAAACCAGAGAGGGAGACAAACCATAAGAGACTTAGTCTCGGGAAATAAACAGGGTTGCTGGAGTGGAGGTGGGTGGGAGGGTTGGGGTAGCCAGGTGATGGACACTGGGGAAAGTATATGCTATGGTGAGTGCTGTGAATTGTGTGAGACTGATGAATCACAGACCTGTACCCCTGAAGGAAATAATACATTATGTGTTAATAAAAAAATACTGTGTTTATTGAGAGAGAGAGTGAGCAAGAGAGAGCACAAGTCGGGAGGGGCAGATGAAGAAGCAGATTCTGCACTAATCTGCATGAGGAACTGGATCCCAGGACCCCAGGATCAAGACCTGAGTCGAAGGCAGACACTTAACCAGGTGCCCCTCATGATTGATTGATTGATTGATTGATTGATTTTTAAAGATTTTATTTATTTATTTGACAGAGAGCACAAATAGGCAGAGAGAGAGAGAGGGAGGAGGAAGCAGGCTCCCCGAGGAGCTGAGAGCCCGATGCGGGGCTTGATCCCAGGACCCTGGGATCATGACCTGAGCTGAAGGCGGAGGCTTTAACCTACTGAGCCACCCAGGTGCCCCCCCCCCAGTGATTTATTTTTAAGTAATCTCTGTATCCACCATGGGGCTCAAATTCACAACCCCAAGATCAAGAGTTGTATGCTCTACCCAATGAGCCAGCCAGATGCCCCCTTCTGTATTTTAACTAAATAATCCTCGATATTAAGTTTTCTAAAAAGGTAATATGTTATCCTAATTTGAGCTCTTAAGTCTTAGTAAGGTTACAGTGGGTACCAGCTTGTGAAATAATAGGGTAAGTGATAAAAATACAGTCAGGAAGTATATTTGGTGACCAGGCCTTCTGCAAAGTTTTATAAGATTTTTGTGTTTGAGTTTTAAAGGTCACATTCTAGGGGCACCTCGCTGGCTCAGTAGAGCGTGCAACCCTTGATCTCAGGCTTGTAAATTTGAGCCCCATGTTGGGTGTGGAGATTACTTTACTTAAAGTCTTTAAAAATAATAAAATGGTCCTATTCTAATCCTTAATACTGTCATTTTACATACCCTCTGATGTGCAGTGGCCTTGATTCATTAAAATTCAAACTATTCCTCAGAAGAGCTAATCACAGCTTAGGTTGTTGAAAATATTTCTGGCTTTAAAAATTGGGTTATTAAAAATTTTTTTAAAGGTTTACTTCTTTATTAGAGAGAGAGTACCTTCATATGTGCAAGCAAGTTGGGGGAGAGTCAGAAGGAGAGAGAAACTCTAGCAGATTCCCTCTGAGCCAGGAGCCCACCATTGGCCCGAGACACGGGATCCTGAGATCATGACCTGAGGTGAAATTAAGAGTTGGGATGCATTTTTTTTTAAAGATTTGGGTGCCTGGGTGGCTCAGTGGGTTAAGTCTCTGCCTTTAGTTCAGGTCAGGATCCCAGGATCTTGGGATCAACCCTTACATCGGGCATCTCTGCTCAGCAGGGAGCCTGCCTCCCCCTCTCTCTCTGCCTACTTGTGATCTTTCTCTGTGTCAAATAAATAAATAAAATCTTAAAAAAAATTTATTCATTTCTTTGACAGAAAGTGAGAGAGGGAACACAGGCAGGGGGAGTGGGAGAGGCAGAAGCAGGTCTCTCACTGACCAGGGAGCCCAGTGGCAGGACTTGATTTCAGGACCCTGGGATCATGACCTGAGCTGAAAGTAGATGCTTAACGACTGAGCCATCCAGGTGCCCCAAGAGTTGGGATACTTAACCAACTTCGCCACCCAGGCACCCATAAATATGGGCTATTTCAGTTACCATTTAGAGTGACTAAAGGGAGGTGGTAGGGACATTTAAATCTACCATGCTGCTAATTTCCTTTGAAGCACAGCAGGGACAGGAATTAGGAAAATACCTTATTCAGTAGAGAAAAGGTAAGTGGTTCCCAGAAAACCCAAAAAAATCAGCAAAGCAGTGAATGCTTGAGTATGACTGAGGAAAGGTAATCTAGTGCTAAATTTGGTCAGAGAATTCTCTGCATGAAATGAAAGTACATGTTGTGACCGTTGGAGAACTTGACTCCTCTGAAGAGTGTATAGATAGCCCTACAGTGGTTACCCTTTATCCTTTCTTTCACTTTCTTCACTCCTAGATCTACGAAATCCAGAGGCAGCACTGTCTCCCACCTTCCGCAGTGACAGCCCGGTGCCTACTGCACCCACTTCTGGTGGCCCTAAACCCAGCACAGCTTCAGCAGTTCCTGAGCTAGCTACAGACCCTGAATTAGAGAAGAAATTGCTACACCACCTCTCTGATCTGGCCTTAACATTGCCCACTGATGCTGTGTCCATCCGTCTTGCCATCTCCACGGTAATGACCTGATAAGACAGGGTTGGGATATACCACTTCTTTGCTTCAGTTCACGGTCAGTGTCTTACTGTCTTCCCCTCCCCTTCCCTCCTTCCCTAGCCAGATGCCCCTGCCACTCAAGATGGGGTAGAAAGCCTCCTACAGAAGTTTGCAGCTCAGGAGCTGATTGAGGTAAAACGAGGTCTCTTACAAGATGACGCACATCCCACTCTTGTGACCTATGCTGATCATTCCAAACTCTCTGCCATGATGGGCGCTGTGGCAGAAAAGAAGGGCCCTGGGGAGGTAACAGGGACCATCACAGGGCAGAAGCGGCGTGCAGAGCAGGACTCAGCCACAGTAGCTGCCTTTGCTAGCTCTTTGGCCTCTGGCCTGGCCTCTTCAGCATCAGAAGCAGCCAAGGAGCCAACCAAGAAATCGAGGAAACATGCTGCCTCGGATGTTGATCTGGAGATAGAGAGCCTTCTGAACCAACAGTCTACTAAGGAACAACAGAGCAAGAAGGTAGGGGTAGATGGAAATGCATTCATGCATACACTTTGTTTCTTTGTGGTTTTTTTTTTTTTTTTTTTAAGATTTTATTTTTAAGTAATCTACACCCATTATGGGGCTCAGACTTAAAACCCTAAGATTAAGAATTGAATGTTCTACCAACTGAACCAATCTGGCGCTCCTTACATGTATACTTTTAGTTACAGCTTTGGTTGGGGAGGAATTTACCCCTAGGGCAAGGAGCAGTTCTTAGGGTTGAGGGTTTAGAATAATGGTTTTCAATTTCAGTTTCATTGGGGATTATTGTCCCCCCTACCTTCCCCCAGAGAACATATAGCAATGTCTGAAGACATTGTGATTGTCACAACATAGGAGTGCTACAGGCATCCATTGCATAGAGGCAAACGATGCTGTTAAGTATCCTATAATTATAGGAGGATAGCACCCACACAACAAAGAAATACTTCACCCCAAATGTCACTAATGCCAGTGTGAAGAAACTCCAGTTTTGAGGATGCTTGTTATTGGAAGAATCATCAGGTAAGTGGAAGAGGAGCCCAAGTATAGGAATAGAGAGAGATGAATGGAGATGAATCCTGGAAGGTAGTAACAAGGACCATTAATTATAGAAACTGATGATTAAACAACGTAAATTGGCAGTTAACTGTGGTTCTGAATATAAGTAATGGACTCATGAATACTTACCCATTTGCTACTTCTAGGTGTGTAAATATGAACAAGTTAATTTCACTTCTCTTTAGTCTTAGTCTTCTAATCTGTTAGATGATGATAACCAGAGTACCCTCCTTTACAGAACTGTTGCATAGACTCAGCTAAACAGTAAAGTGCTTTGTACTTCAGTGTCTTGGTTATGTAAATATAAGTGGTTTTGGTGGGAAGGATTGCTTTCCTGGGGAGGGGAGGCTAGCTTAAATAATGCCTGGCAGTGGGAACCAGGTTTCTTAGAATTCCATCCCAAATGCAGATCTGTAAGAAGGGATTGAACCCATGACAAAACTCTTCTAGGACTCCATTTTTCCCATATTAGGTTAGCTCATTCACCTCTTACAACAGGACATTGTCAGGTAGAATTTAGGGAGGTGGTTTAGGGCTCATTTTATCTGCAAACCTTTTAATTCTAAGGCTTTTTTTGTCACAGGTCAGTCAGGAGATCCTAGAGCTATTAAACACAACAACAGCCAAGGAACAGTCCATTGTTGAAAAGTTTCGATCACGAGGTCGGGCCCAAGTACAGGAGTTCTGTGACTATGGAACCAAGGAGGAGTGCATGAAAGCCAGTGATGCTGACCGGCCCTGCCGCAAGCTGCACTTCAGGTGTCTCGGGAGGGAGAAGTCGGGTGGGGCTCCCAGAAGCACTCATTACTTTTCAGAAGCATACATTACATTCCTTCCTGTCACTGGGGTTCTGTCTTTGATCCTCTTGTTAAATGTTTTTAATGATTTGTCTTAGACCTTCAGATTCTCAAGGTGTACTTTCTGAAGTAGTGTTCTGTGGGAGAGAATACAGACTGCATTCCCAAATAGATGTGAGATTTTTTTTTTTTTTTAAATAATGTCCCTTTCTTCTTGCATTAGCAAGACCTCTCTCTCTGAGGCCCAGTAAAAGTTAAATTCCTGGGGCACCTGGGTGGCTCAGTGGGTTAAGCCTTTGCCTTTGGCCCGGGTCATGATCTCAGGGTCCTGGGATCGAGCCCCGAATTGGGCTCTCTGCTCAGCAGGGAGCCTGCTTCCACCCTCTCTCTGCCTGCCTCTCTGCCTACTTATGATCTCTCTCTCTGTGTCAAACAAATAAATAAAATCTTAAAAAAAAAAAGTTAAATTCCCTGGAAGGATGATCATAGGAGAACTAGGAACCTGGGCTCTTAGGTCAGTGTTTCATTCAGCTTTAACCAGCAAGCCCTTCTTTCCTGTCCTAAGAAAGTTGTCGTTGCTCAGAGAGGAATTAAATTCTTCTTCAGTGTGAATTATTTTCTATGTCACCTGCTTCCTTTCTCTGAAAACTCTTGGAGGAAGCTCTAAAGATAAAATTAGGAGAGGGTAATAAAAGGCAAAATTTTGAGACAGTTTGGAACTTTCAACTATGGGATCTAACTCTGGAACACCATCTTGATTCTCATTCTTTTTATTTTCCCAGACGAATTATCAATAAACACACTGATGAATCATTAGGTGACTGCTCTTTCCTTAACACATGTTTCCACATGGATACCTGCAAATATGTTCACTATGAAATTGATGCTTGCATGGATTCTGAGGCTCCTGGGAGCAAAGACCATACACCTAGCCAAGAGCTTGCTCTTACACAGAGTGTTGGAGGGGACTCCAATGCAGATCGACTCTTCCCTCCTCAGGTACCTGTCTGCTCAGAAAACTTATTTCAACTTAGGGACTTCTATCTGAGTAGGGCAGCCATACATGTAGGAAAGCAGGCATAATCAGCAGTCTGTCTTGGTGATTGGGAATGGTGTGGGCTATACATACTTATAAGGGACTAGGAAAATCAAATGGAAAAGAGGGACTGGGGCCATGAATCTGAGAGTGAAGGAAGGAAAGATGACCAAATACCACCTCATGCAGTGGATCTGTTGTGATATCCGCTACCTGGACGTCAGTATCTTGGGCAAGTTTGCAGTTGTGATGGCTGACCCACCCTGGGATATTCACATGGAGCTGCCCTATGGGACCCTGACAGATGATGAGATGCGCAGGCTCAACATACCAGTACTGCAGGATGATGGCTTTCTCTTCCTCTGGGTCACAGGCAGGTAATGCAGTTCCAAGATATGTAGGTATGGGCAGATGTAGTACAGAGTGAGTACTGGGTGGGAATAAAATCCTGGGTTTTGCTAGCCCTGCTATTAAATGTATGACTAAGTCAGCCTTTTTTGCTACTGAGACGTAATGAGTGTTTATAACACAACTGATACCTGAATTCTAACTTTATATTTGTTCCTTATGAAAGGTAAGGCTATTGGTAATAGATACTGTTTTATGTTTTCATTCTTAAATCCATCCTCGTGCCCTAGTGGTGTCTTGCATGTAAATGTTCACTGAATGTCTCCTGAAAACACTTTGGTATCTTAAAGAGATTAAAAATATGGACATGAAAGTAGCTGTTTAACCCTTTTCTTTTTAGGGCCATGGAGTTGGGCAGAGAGTGTCTGAACCTCTGGGGGTAAGTAGTGATCATTGTGTTGCTTTTTTTCTCCCCAAGGAAATAGAAACATAATTGGCTGTAGTTAAGATGTGTTCTCTTCTCCCAGAGTATTCCCTGTTCTTTCCTCTGTAGACATTACTACCCTTAAACTGTGAAAGCCTGATTAAAGCTCTAGCCTGATTAAAGCTCTAGTTCTCTTTCTTATATCCCACAGTTACGAACGGGTAGATGAAATTATCTGGGTGAAGACAAATCAACTGCAGCGCATCATTCGGACAGGCCGTACAGGTCACTGGTTGAACCATGGGAAGGAACACTGCTTGGTGAGCAGCAGTGGGGCCCAGTTCAGTAGGTGGAGCAGAAAGAGGAATTGCTGGACTTCTTATTGAGAAAAAGTTCAAATGCTGGGGGTTCCATAAGATAATTTGTTCTCTGTGGTGAGCAGGTTGGTGTCAAAGGAAATCCCCAAGGCTTCAACCAAGGTCTGGATTGCGATGTGATCGTAGCTGAGGTATGTGCTTCCCCAGGCATCCAAACCTTCCACACTGTTCAAGCCAGGTGTGTTTCAGGTTCTCTCATTTGATCATAAATATAAACGGAAAGGGCTAAACTTGGAATCTTTGGTAATTTAAAAGTAATTAGAGCCTTACTTTTCTAGGTTCGTTCTACCAGTCATAAACCAGATGAAATCTATGGCATGATTGAGAGACTATCCCCTGGCACTCGCAAGATTGAGTTATTTGGACGACCACACAATGTGCAGCCCAACTGGTAAGGTGGACCAGGACATAACAGCCCTCCTGTTTATGGTCAAGGATGGATGACAGTAGAGCTTTACCTCCTATTTGAGTAGCCTAAAAACACACTTCAGAGGCTTCATAAGCCACCCAAGCTTGTACTGAAACTGTTTTATGGAGCTCTGCAACATTTACTAGAGACCCAACAGGTTTTAAGACTCAAACCACTACTCTCCAGAGGGTCTCTACTAAAGATCTTATTCCGTTATTCTGTGGGATGTATTGAATCTGCCCCCTGGTGGTTAAGAATCCATTTAATCTGTCAACAGTTTCAGTATCTTAAGAGTGTTTGTAGAAGGAAGACATGTTGCTAGCATTTTATTTATCCAAAGAACACTTAATGGTAGCAACTTTGTGAAGTACACCTGGTTAGTTGTCCGTTCTTAACCCTTCAGTAAGACAGATCCAGCCTGTTTGAACACCAAAATCTGTGCCCAATTCCTAATCATACTACCAATACTATTCTAATTATTAAGGCCTTCTTTAAGGAATTGGCATGAATATTAGATGATAGGCAGCCTTAATAAAAGATAGGCATCTTTTAACAATATTAAACCTTTAATTCCTGGATTTTTTGGTTTGCCCCTAATTTATCCTTACTTCAGGATCACCCTTGGAAACCAACTGGATGGGATTCACCTATTAGACCCAGATGTGGTTGCCCGGTTCAAGCAAAGGTATCCAGATGGTATCATCTCTAAGCCTAAAAATCTATAGAAGCACTTCCTTATAGAGCTAAGCACCTACACCCATGGCTCTGCAGGCTGCATCTGAAGAGTAATATTTGTACAATAGTTTTTTTCCCTCCCTTATTTAAATAAAAGTTTGTATTGTAGTTGGGATTTCAAGGTCAAAATCTGGCTGTGCCACTAACCGTGTGTGATCTTGTGTAACCTATCTCAGTAGGATTTCTTATATGTAAGCTGGGAATGTGACCTACCTCACTGGGTTATTGTAAGGGTTCAAACTAAATGAGTGCATGGAAACCATTAAAATGTTGATTATACTATATAGGATCAAAGTGGTTAGCAGTTAGTACTACGTGACATCATAATCAAGAAGGGGGTTCTCTGGGACAGCTTTTCTTAAGGTAAGATTTGATTTCACTTAAGGTTATCATCATTAGGGCTAACATGCTCTAAATATTTATTTACTCTTTTACAGTTATGTGGCTTTGCTTATCTTTCCTTTTTTTAAATGCATCCCTAGGGTGTACAGAGAATTAGCATATACATTATGTAAGTGAAAACACCTCTAGACTTTAAAAAAGATATTTCATCAAACACAACTAACACAACTTCATTAGACTTTGGTAAAACCTCTTGTATTAAGGATATAGACTCTGCCTTTTACACTCATAAACTGTGATAAATCCAAGGAGGATCATGGACTACAGAAATAACATTATTTGAAAAGAGAAATAAATAAGAACCCCCCCAGGCGATGGTATTTTCCCTATAGCCTGGGTGCTTGCTCTGTTGAAAACTTTTGTTCTCAAAGCATGTATATGTGTGATAGCAGTTGTTCCTGTTTAAGAGATAACCTTTAATGCAGTTTTTCATCCCCTTTAAAATGGATGCACACAGCATTTTAGCCTAGGTTCAAAACCGAGTATTCTCCCATCATTTTAATAATTGTTTAGGCATGTCCTATGACAATTATCCCGAGTTTCTTCAAACAACCCCCCACCAGCACCACCTATATTCTGCTTGTTCATATTCCCTTCACCCTTTCCTCTGCTATTATCACTGGTATCTCTGTACTTTAAAGTAAAAAGCAGTTCCAGATTATAGCAAACTCAATAGCCTTGCTCCAAAGTATGGCCCCTCATGAAGAGACAGAAAAGGGAAGAAGCATGAAGGACCATCATGGGTTGAAATCAGGCACTACCAGAAGCCCAGCTTTTTTTTTTTAAAAAAGAGGCTCTTAGACATGTTTCCAGCAGATAAGTCTTGACTGGCTTGGAGAACAGGAAGGACTACTTCACAAATACCACTGTGTTTGAATTTCTAGAAGCCACCCAGGCCAAGAAGACATCCCTAAGAGAGAAGAGATACACATAAACTTAGAATTATATCCTAGTCTTTTGGAACTCTGTCTTAAATATTAAATAGCTCCATTAAGATGAAATGATATCACTCAGTATGAATTTACGAGCAGTGGGTCTTAAGTTTAGCAGTCCTGATTTACTGAAGCAGATTTGACTTAGGAAAATACCAATACTTTCATATATAGAGATAAATTCCAGGAAAATTGGGGAGATGGACAAAATCTTCAGAACTTCTCTTGCCTCTACCACCCACCCCTTCCTTCTCCTGTCACACTTAGCATAATGGTCCTGCTCAAATTCTAATTCCTTGAGTAGCTAGATTTGTGCTAAGGAGAGAAGCTAAGCTAATATCTATAGTCACTAACAGCTTAAGGTGTTAAAATATTTTTAAAAGAGCATATGTAACTGAATGTAATGTAATCAAAAAGCAAAAACTGCTGATTACGTCATCTTTGTCTATGAGGCAAATGTAAGCTCTTTTTAAGCAGAGGAAGCTTTTCTAGTCTCTATAATCAGATACACATAAAGCAATCTAGTCTACCTAAGGTCAGGTGATGCTGATTATATACTCAGGATTAATTTAGGAGTACCTGAATTGTAAGAAGGGGAAACTAAAAGCTCACCTGCAGTGCTTTACCACACATTCATTGCTGCAGTACTCATTGTCCCAGTCCTTACTCACAACGGGAGGGTTCTCACAACCGGACCTCACACATCGAGGCTGGGGTGAGAGTGTCACAGGAGACCCACTCACCAATTCAACATCCATTTGAGAAGGAGACTCAACCTATGAGAGGAAGAGAGCACCAAAAAGACAAATTAGATTGCTACTTACTTTGGGTTTTTAAAATTTTATTTATTTGGCAGAGAGGGAACACAAGCAGGGGCAGAGGGAGGGAGAAGCAGGCTCCCCACCAAGCAGGGAGTACAATGTGGGGCTCGATCCCAGGACTCTGGGATCATGACCTGAGCTGAAGACAGATGCCCACAACTGAGTCACCCAGGTGCCCTCCACCTTTTTTTTTTTTTTAAAGATGTGATTTGTCAGAGCACAAGCAGGGACCACAGCAGGCAGAGGGAGAAGCAGGCTCCCTGCTGAGCAAGGGGCCCAATATGGGACTTAATCCCAGGACACTGGGATCATGATCTGAGCTAAAGGCAGGTGCTTAACCAATTGAGTCATCCAGAGATCACAGCGGGGCAGAGTTTTTTTTATAAAAGAGTTACTGGTTTCCCCCTCTATATGCAGCTTTAGACTGACAAAGATTCTTCCAGTTGGAGGAATGCTAGCTAGTACTCCTTAACTTTAATCCACTGAGCCACCCAGATGCCCCAGTACTCCTTAATTTTAATCTTATCACTGACTTTATTCCAAACTTGAATAATACCCCTGAAAATGTCCAAAGTATGGTGTGAGTAGAGGCTGGTTTACTTCAACTAGGATTGGGAGGGCTAAGAGAAGATAAAATGCACCATTAGAAAAAAGGAAAGAGGGACGCCTGGGTGGCTCAGTTGGTTGGGCAGCTGCCTTCGGCTCAGGTCATGATCCCGGCGTCCTGGGATCGAGTCCCACATCGGGCTCCTTGCTCCGCGGGGAGCCTGCTTCTCCCTCTGACTCTGCCTTCCACTCTGTCTGCCTGTGCTCGCTCTCGCTCGCTCTCTCTCTGACAAATAAATAAATAAAATCTTTAAAAAAAAAAAAAAAGAAAAAAGGAAAGACCTTGGGGGGGTGGTCACAGTTTCCAGCTGACAGGGGTTATTTTTCTTTAAATGATTGCTTCATTAATTGTGGATCTGGAGTCTCAAAGCAGGCCCATATTTTATTTAAAAAGACTATTGGTGAGGCGCCTGCCTGTGTGGCTCAGTGGGTTAAGCCTATGCCTTCAGCTCAGGTCATGATCTCAGGGTCCTGGGATCAAGCCCCGCATTGGGCTCTCTTCTCAGCAGGGAGCCTGCTTCCCCCTTCTCTCTCTGCCTGCCTCTCTCTTCCTACTTGTGATTTCTCTGTCAAATAAATAAATAAAATCTTAAAAAAAAATAAAGAGATTATTGGTCATGTAGATTAAAACTAGGTAACTGGCATCAGTTTATGTCTCTTTGGAAAGACTCCATGATATGAACCATTTTTTTTCAACCTGTCCATCCCCCACCTAAAACATTAAGCCAACCAGCAGAGATGTAGGAAAAACTGAAGAACTTATATCTCCAAAGTTTAGGATCCTTGGATAGACCCCTCTGAAAAATAGCTCTATGCTCAGGCTGTATCCTTTTGTGCAGAACTGCAATAGGACTTTTGTGTAGTTAAGTGGTCTGGGACAGACCACCTTCCTAAATGTTTCTCACCAAGAACACTACAGATTATCATGGGTAGGAAAAGTCACAGTTGCAGGGAACTCCTATTACAGGAACTCCTGGCTGCCAGACATTAAATGCTAGTACCAACCCCCACTTTTACTGGGTCAACCAAAATAATTCTACCTTTCCACTGGTCTGGAGAAAGACTTGAAAATAGGCTCACCTCAGGAACTACATCTGTGATCATCTCACAGATTGTCTCAGGAGAAGTTTCCTCCACTGTATGGGCCTCGGGGCTGTTGTTTACAGGCCGCTCAGGACTACTTTCCACAGCTGGTGGGACTAAGGTCGTCTGCATTTTCAGAGTGGGTGGGGGCACAATCTTGATCTGCAGAGGTGGCGGCTGTTGCTGTAAATTGATTCGAACTTTCTGAGGTGGAGGCTGTTGCATGGCCTGAAGTGGGGGAGGCTGCTGCAGAATGGTCACCTGCTGTTGAGTGGGGGGCTGAGGCATCTGTTGCAGTGGAGGGGGTTGAAGTCGGGGTGGAGGCAGTTGCATAGAAGCAGCGGCTGCTGCTGCTGCCTGCAACACTGAGCGAGTGACAATTTGGGCTTGTTGACTGGGCTGGATAGTGGCTGTACTGGTTTGGCCTAGTTGGATCCCCCGGGAGGTCACCACTGTGGCTGGGATAACAGTAACCATCCCTCCTTGAGACATAGTAATAGAAGAGGGCAACATCTGTTTGGTAATAATCAACTTGGTGATATTGGGCTGACCCCCAGCCCCAGAAGATGCCTGGTTTGCCACATATGAGGAAAGAGTAGAGTTAACAACAATGGAAGGGGAGAGGGCAGGGGGCTCTGTTGAGGCTGGTGCTGGAGACGCTGGGTCAACAGTAGCCATAGGAGGTGGAGAAGGAGTCTGTGACGGTGGCACTGGATCCAATTCTACTGTTTCCACAGTGGCCTAAAAGACCCAAAAGAAATAAAGACAGCCATTGGGAAATTTATTCTCTTCCCCAGAACATATTCACTCTTATCACCTCCCAAGAAAAGATACATCACAGAGTGGGAGAAAGAAAAGAACTCTGGGAGTAAACAATGCAGGTAATTGTAAATAATGGAGATAAACTCAGAAAGACGAACTGGTAGGGTTTGTGACAGAAACAATAGGAAACCTCTTATATACTTTTAAGCTTTTAATACAACATAAAATTATCAGGTCCCACAGGTTTTTGGTAGTATTTACTTCTTGTAATTGCTAATAAACAGCTCCAAAAATCTTTTTAGTGCTTTAAGTAGCCCTCTTACCTGACATTCTTGATTGTCTTTATATGCAGCCAGAGCCTTCAGATACTCTTTCTTGGCAGCTTCAGTTTTCCTCTTATATACCTACAGGAAAGGGAGAGACTGTTTAAAAAGTCCCCATACTCCTAGAAAAGACTAATAATTCTCTATTACTTATCAACGAATGACAGTTCATCTCAGTTAAATACTGACATAACTCTTTTGAGTGAATATACTTCTGGAAGCTAGTAATCAAGACAGTCTCCATAGTCGACTCTACAGTGACCATGCATCTGAAAGTCAAACAATCAGCCAGAACAACGATGCTTCCAGAGTTAACCCCAACCCATGCCCACTTTTATAACAACAACAAAAATTTCAGATCCAAACACTATATAAAATCAATAGTCTGCTTAGCCTGTCACTGTGTCAAATGAGTATACTTTCCCTTAAAGAATGTGGCAAATTATTTGCAATGATGGCCCCAAGAATTCCTCCCATCTTGTGTACTTTTTCTTCCATCAAGGGCTGAAACCTATTTCCCTGTCCTTTGAATCTGGGATAGATCTATGAACTGCTTTGACCATAAGAAGATGGCTAAAGTGACAGAGAGGCCTTGCTCTAAGTCTGCCATGCTATAAGGAAGCCAGTCTGGCCTTTTGAAGGATGAGAGGCCATGTGAATGAGCAGGAAAGCCAACAGGTAGCACCAAATGTCACACATGGGAGCAAGGTCACTTTGCCATACCAGCTGTCATTTGACTATAACCACAAGAATGAGCCCAGGCAAGAGCATCAGAAAAACCATCTAATCGGGGCACCTGGGTGGCTCAGTGGGTTTAGCCTCTGACTTCGGCTCAGGTCATGATCTCAGGGTCCTGGGATCGAGCCCCGCATCGGGCTTTCTGCTTGGCAGGGTGCCTCCTTCCCCATCTCTCTCTCTGCCTCTCTGCCTACTTGCGATCTCTGTCAAATAAAATCTTAAAAAAAAAAACCACAAAAAACCCCATCTAATTAATTCACTTTATCATGAGAAACAATAAACTGCCACTATTTAAAGCTATTAAATTTGTGGTCTGTTGAGCAGCAATAAAAGCTATAAGTTACAAATTTCAGCTTTTTGTTCCAAATATTAAGTAGCAGACTCACTTTGATCCAAGACCTGGGGAGTCAAAGGCAATGTTAACTATAGCCATCTTCGGTATTAATTGTATTGTATCTTTACATGGTATAATCTTTCTTTCTTTCTTTAGAACAAAGGAGAGAGTAATAGAAGTGAGGGAGGGGCGGGGGGGGGGAGAAAGGGAGAGAAAGAATCTTAAGGAGGCTTCACACAAAGTGTGGAGCCCAAGGTGGGATTCAATCTCATGATCCTGAGATCATGACCTGAGCTGAAACCAAGATTTGGATGCTTAAGCCAACTGAGCCACCCAGGTGCCCCTATTTTTTAAATCCATATTAAATTTAGAGAGTTAACTATAGTTTTTAAGTTTATACTAGGACAATAAGAAAACCATAAACTAAAGTCTAAATTCAGACTGAGGCTAGTAGATCTTAGAGATGCAATTTACAAGGAATGGCCTAATTTTACAGATGTTGTAAAATGTAAAAATGTAAAAAATGTAAAAAATGGTGTTTAAATTAGATTTCAGTGTTTTTATAAACATTGTTAATAACTTTTAGATGTGCATTCTGGATTCAGTGGATGGCTATAACTTTTAAGGCAAAGTATGTTATGTGAATGCTACTTAAAAAGAGTTGATACTGGGGGCACCTGGGTGGCTCAGTTGGTTAAGTGACTGCCTTTGGCTCAGGTCATGATCCCAGAGTCCTGGGATCGAGCCCTGAGTCAGGCTCCTTCCTCAGCGGCGAGTCTACTACTTCCTCTCCCTCTGCCTGCTACTCTGCCTGCTTGTGCTGTCAAATAAATAAAATCTTTTAAAAAAAGATATTAAATAAGAACTTAAAAAGTTAAAAGAAAACTTAAGTTTTTTATCCCCTTACTTAAAAACTTCTAGGACATTCACTACCCACTAGTCCCTCCATGTTTTTGTTCACCTGTTTTTGCTCCTCTCCAAGACTATCCCACATGGAGGCCACAATTTTTGAAACCTCCCCAAAAGTGGCATTGGGATTCTGTCCCTTGATGGCAGCCTGTGTATCACGGAAGAATAAAGCATATGCTGAAACTGGCTTCTGAGGTTCATTAGGGTCTTTCTTTTTTCTCTTCTTTGGGGCCTTCTGCTTTTTTCCTGCTTCCACCACAACTGTCTTCTGGCTGGGAAGTTGCTGCAAGGGAGAAAACAGAGGATTACAAAAGGAAAGAAGGAAGTGTCATGTCTGGAGAACTGTAAGAAAAGGACTTTTATGTGGGGGAACTAACTAGGCACATGGATGGAATTTTCAGAAATGCTAAAAAGGCAATAGGATTAAGACATTAGTAAAGTATGTGAGGACCAATTAGAATGGGGATTGGGAAAAGCATTATAAACTGTAGATTGAGAGGCAGGACCCCATACCCAGAAAAAAGCAGAGGAGATGGCAGGGCAGGAGCAAATAATACTGAGTAGGCTCTGTATGCCAAGAGTTTTATCCCAGAATATGATGGCAGATTTGATTTTGGCAGGGAATGCCTCACCCTCCGGAAATCCTCAACACCATCCTCATGAAGTGAACTAGTAGGTGAAGGGGTGGTTGAAAGACGATCCTCAGGTGACTGGGCAGGTGGCAAGATGGTGCCACCCCCTAAGCTCAAACCAAGTTGAGAACTCAGTTCTGACTGATCAATGGTGGTCAACTGGCTATGCCCCATCAAGCCAGATGTCATGTCTGTCATTGGTACATCAATTGTAACAGGTGGGTTGGCACTATACTGAGTTCCTATAGAATGGTCCAAGTCCTGAGAGAAGCAGAAGGACTAATTAAACACTAAATATTAAAAAACACCACTCTTTCCCCCCACTGAATTCAGGACAGTTTATAACCTTTGCTTACCCAGACTGTATCATCATTTAAAGACTAAACATCAAATACTTTATATAAAGTATATTAAGCTTTTTAGAAAAAGTACAGAAATTATTAAAATCAACTTCTTTGTACTGAAAAGCCTGTTCTAAAATAATGAAAAATAACCAGAGAAGTTTTAATTATGGACAAGTTGAAAGGACAAATAAATTATTCAGTAATCTGGAGGTAGTGATGACTCACAGGGTAAAGAAAAACTTCCTTCCTGTACTCTCCTACAATAATGGTTTTTAAAATTGCAACACACAGGCAATCAAGAGTAGGCCAGTGTTAGAGATTTTTGGCACCAAATATAGTGTGAAGATGTGCTACTGATGAAATGTGCTGGAAGCCCAATACACCCGATTTATAACATACTAATTCACAATTAATACATTTGGTTCAGCCTGGGTTTGAGTAACTCTCAACATGACGGCTATCACACATTTTCTTTACACATATTTTAATCTTAGGATGTGATGGCAATTATAGGTGAAAAAAACACCCTCCCCTATCACAATCCTTTTCATATCTGGGTGAACACTGGACATTTCATAATTTTAAATCATTTTTCAAATAAAATTGACTCAAATGATAAATATCCTTCAGGGGAAATTAAGTCTTCATTTCCCCTGAAGGCTCCCCTGTGAGCCTTTAAACACAGAATGAGAACCAAGTAATACCCAAGTGTAGTAGGGAAGAGAGAGTCACTTTTATCTCCCGTACCACCACCAAGCCCAGGAGCTTGGGTAAATTTGATAATGTCTTGCCCCTTACCATGGTCAAGCCCCCACTCAGGAGCCCCCCGCCCTGCTCCATCAAGCCATGGGTCATGCCCACAGGCATGTCCAATGTCTGGACCCCATATTGGGCTGAAAAGCTGCCATCCTGAGAAGAGGAGGGGTCTGCCAGGTCATCAAAGTGGCCAACCACATCTGAGACAGCCAGTGAGGGATCAGAATCCAAAGAGATAGGTGGGATTTCAAATTCCTCATCTCCCAAGCTTGGTGTATGGAATGTCTGTAGGGGGAAAAAAGGGAAAAAAAAGTTAGTTTTAAGAGGAGGAACTGCATACTGCTAAGTGGAGAACATGGCTGGGTACTGGAGTTTCTTAGCATACCTCTGGATCCTATTTTTGTTACCAATTTATTAGGACCTATTTAATTTCACAAATAAACCTCTCTTTTTTTTTTTCAATTTTATTTTTTCAGTGTTCCAAGATTCATTGTTTATGCACCACACCCAATGCTCCATGCAATATATACCCACCTTAATAACCACCACCAGGCTCACCTAACCCTCCACCCGCCTTAAACTGCTCTTCTTCTTAATAGCCTTGGTCATACGGCATATGCAAGGCTGCCAAAATCAATTACAGTTTTCAGTTTCTTATCTTTGCCATCTCAGTTGTCCTATCATGCTTATTGTTTTAATGAGTGACTCTTTTTCAGCACTGTTAGTAAGGACCCAGTCTTTATAAATTGTTTTGCCCACTATGTTTAAAAACTCACGAAACATTCTAATTGACAACAGTTATTTTGCAGTTATACACCTGAACTATTAGACAACAGAAATTCATTGTCAGCCAATTATACTTTTTTGATTACTGTTTTTAGGTTCCTTTGACACAAATTCTAAAAGGTACTGTCATAGGAACAATATCCTCTTCTAAGGTATCTACACTTAAGAATTCCATCTTAGAAATCATGACATTAACAAGAAATAAGGTTACCATTTGTACAGCATTTTTGGAAAACCCAACAATGTCAAGGTTAATACTGAGCAGAAAAATCTTCATTAAGAGCTACAGCCAAAAGGCAAACTGGTTCTCTAACTTTCTTAGTCTTGCTCTCACAGAGCCTTTTCTGCAACAGAGGAAGAAAAAGATTACTCCAGCTAGCCATAAAACCCAATTCCTTCCTTGAATTCAACTACAGTAACAGAATCGTTCTATACGGAAGGGGTGAACATTCATGGAGCTAAAAGACCAACGTCTGACAGTAAATGCTACAGTTCCTTTTTGACACTAAAAAACTAAAATGGCAACATCTGTAGCAAGAGCATTATCTCTTATAAGACTTTGCAAGAGACTTTGATGTCAGAGATGTATGGGTTCAAGTTCCAACTCTGTCAATTACTAAAGGACTCTGAAGGGGTCTTCCTCATCTATAAAATGAGAGTTGTAACAGTACTCTCCTTATATTGTTATTTTAATAACTATTAATCATTGCTATAATAATGTTAACATCCTAATTATTATTAATTTATGACCTGGTAATCAGTTATAGATAATTAGAATTTTAGAAACTTTAAATTCAGTCAACCTATCACAATGGTATAGTAAATATCAACTGATTCAGACCAAATTCAGTAATTACCCACATTTCCCCCCCATGATTAAACACTGCATTCTTTAAGAGTTAGTTCCTCAAGGTTATTATAGGTCCAGAAAGGGTCTCATTAATATCGCCATATTTAGGGGCACCTAGGTGGCTCAGATGGTTAAGCTTCTGCCTTCAGCTCAGGAGGTGATCTCTAGTTCCTAGGATGGAGCCCCATGTCAGGCTCCCAGGTCAGCGGGGAGTCTGGTTCTTCCTCTCCCCCTGCTTGTGCTCTCTCTCTCTTTTTTTTTTTTTTAATTTATCAGAGAGAGAGCGAGCACAGGCAGACAGAATGGCAGGCAGAGGCAGAGGGAGAAGCAGGCTCCCTGACGAGCAAGGAGCCCGATGTGGGACTCGATCCCAGGACGCTGGGATCATGACCTGAGCCGAAGGCAGCTGCTTAACCAAATGAGGCACCCAGGCGTCCCAAGTGTGCTCTCTCTTAAATGAATAAATAAAATCTTAAAAAAAAAATCACCAAATTTACTTTATTTTTTTTAACTTTAAAAAAAATTTTTTTTTTAGATTTTATTTATTTATTTGACAGAGAGAAATCACAAGTAGATGGAGAGGCAGGCAGAGAGAGAGAGAGAGGGAAGCAGGCTCCCTGCGGAGCAGAGAGCCCAATGCGGAACTCGATCCCAGGACCCTGAGATCATGACCTGAGCCGAAGGCAGCGGCTTAACCCACTGAGCCACCCAGGCGCCCCAAATTTACTTTATTTTTTAAGTTTTATTTATTTATGTAATTTCTACACCCAACATGGGGCTTGAACTCACAGCCCCAAGGTCAAGATAGTCGCCTGCTCTTCTGACTGAGCCAGCCAGATGCTCCACCATTTTTATTTTAATGAAGACATTGCTAGAAACAAATTTCCAGCTGGCAGAAACTAGGGAGAAAAAAGGTATGTCTGTGAAATGCCTAATCTCTCTGAATCACATTGGCAAACTGAAAAAAGTTTCCTACAAGACAAAAAAGATATATATATATATTATATATATATAATATATATATTATATGAAGCAAGATATATATATATCTTTCTTGCTTCATTTCTACATTTTCCTTCTTCCAAGATCCTTACTATTTTACTTAACATGGTAAAAAATTTGGTAGTTATGTGAGATGTGACATTAGAGTGGTACAAGGAACAGGAGCAAGCAGTTCTTGATGGGAAAAACTAAAAATCTTCCCAATAACTGAACTCTTCTCAGTACACAGCTCATGATTCTTGTGTGAAAGTTCTGAATTTGAGGTTCGTGACTCTTTCTGAAATTTCAGTTTAGGTTCATGTGCGATTTTTCAAGAGAGGACAAATATTTCTACCAAATTTTCATGCAAACAAAGTTATGGGGATGGGAAAAAGGATCAGGGTAAACATTTACTGTAATAGATTTAATAGTTGTATGATAGGTGTGCCTGGGTGGCTCAGTGGGTTAAAGCCTCTGCCTTCGGCTCAAGTCATGATCTCAGGGTCCTGGGATCGAGCCCCCCATCAGGCTCTCTGCTCAGCAGGGAGTCTGCTTCTTGGACTCTCACTCTCTCATCTCTCTCAAATAAATAAAATCTTTGAAAAAAAAATAGTTGTATTAAGGGGGTAGGAGAAGAATAAATGAAACAAGATGGGATTGGGAGGGAGACAAACCACAAGTGACTCTTAATCTCACAAAACAGACTGAGGGTTGCTGCGGGGAGGGGGGTTGGGAGAAGGGGGGTGGGGTTATGGACATTGGGGAGGGTATGTGCTATGGTGAGAGCTGTGAAGTTTGTAAACCTGGCAATTCACAGACCTGTACCCCTGGGGATAAAAATATAAAATTAAAAAATTAAAAAAAAAAAAGAATGCAAAGAAATGTAAAAAAAATAGTTGTATGATATTAGTTTTCAATTTTTATAAGATACAGAATGTTTTGACAAAGCAAAAGATGCCTATCCTTTTCTGCTTAGCAGAACAAAAAGCAGCTCTGCCAAGATATGAAAATGATACTATTTGGTAAAGAGAACAGAAAAAGTAAAAATTCATATCCAAAACAAGAGACCAGTGTTCTGCAAAGGACTACCCTTCATAAACCATCTGGAGTGTTCTCATGGACTACACTAAAAACTCAGACATGCAGAGATTCCATTGTATCAAATTAACAAGGCACTCTTTCTATGCACCACCCCCTGGAATGTGGAAACAGATTTGTTATTCAGTATCCATAGCTTTAAAGTTGTTGGGGGGGGGGTGATTTGCTTATTTGTTTCTTCCCTAAGTAAAGTAATAGCAATGATCAAGAATACAGAGGGTAAAATACAGGCTAGAACACACACCAGATTCACTCTAAAGCTCTTTTATTACCACAAATGATTATGGAGGGAAAACCAATAATGAATATCTAGTTATTTTATTTTAGTGGGTCTGCTACATAACTAGATCATACTCTACCACATATAAAACTATAGCAGATAATCAGGTAAAAATAAGTGATTTTGACCCAGGAGAAAACAAGATGATGTAGCTACCGTCTCATTAAGGCTTCTTTTCCTTCTCTGTTAAATACTGGGCATTTTTAAGGAAGGAAACAATTTGGGAATTACAGTTTATAAACAAGGATGCTCAGCTATTTAGAGAATGAAACAAAACAAAACAAAAATATGATTTCCCTCTTTTCCTATTTCCCCATGCCAAAACATACAACCCAGTATTTCTTTAAATACTTTGTGTAAATTACTCATTTTAAAGAAATTTATTTTAATCTAATACCTATTTACTCCTATTACACTGGTACAATGGGTCATTAAGATAATCTGTTGTTCTTCTTTAAAAAATGCTATAGTGAACATTTTAACTATTTAGCTGGAAATAATTAACTGGTTCTAACATTATAAGTACTTTTCCTAATTAAAAATAGGTATCGTCATATTATTTCCTGAAAGTGCTGAAAGCACAGTATCATTGTATAAGAGCCAATAAGAATGAGGAAAACAGAAAGATTAAACTCCCTTCAGACAGTACAACTTCCCTGTCTCAAGCAATGCTATAACACATCTTAAGCATTCCTCTCTGGATACTTACTCCTTAGAAATTTTTAGTAAAGTGTATAGCTCAAAGAATTTTTACATATGTAAACATCCAATTAACCATCACCCAGATCAAAGATAGAGAACTTTTCCATCACTGTAAAGATTCTGTCATACTCCTTCCCAGTCAATATTCTCTCCTTTTCATAACAGGTGCCACTATTCTGACTTTTTATTACCATAGTTTCACATCGTCTATTCCCTATATTTATTTAAAAAAAAAATGAACTTATATAGTGTCTACTCTTTTATGTCAGGCTTTTTTCAAATTAAAAATCTGAAATGTATGTATAATATATATGTGATCTATCACATATATATTATCTATCTATCACATATATATTATACATACATTTCAGATTTTTAATTTATTTGTCAGAGAGAGAGAGAGACAGCGAGTGCATGCACAAGCAGGCGGAGTGTCAGGCAGAGGGAGAAGCAGGCTTCCCACTGAGCAAGGAGCCTGATGTGGGCCTTGATCCCAGGCCACTGGGATCATGACCTGAGCCAAAAGCAGACGCTCAACCAACTGAGCCACCCAGGCATGCTAATATATTTTTGCAATCACCCAAGGTACATTTATTAGTAGTTCATATTCTTTTTTATGGCTATGTAGTATCTCTTTTTACAAATGTACCAGTTTAGAGACATTTGGGTTGTTTCCAGTGCTTAGCTATTATGAGTAAAGTTGCTGTGAACATACATGTTTTTGGTGAATATATGCACTCAGTTCTCTCATGTTTACATCCAGGAGTAGAACTGCTGGGTCCCAGGGTAGGTATATGTTCATTTTTAGCAGATACTGTTAGTTTTCCAAAGTAATTGAATCAATTTACACTTCAATCAGAATGGTTAAGAGTTATATGAATCCTTGCAAAATCTTGTAATTGTGCTTTTAATTTTAGCCATTCTACTGGGTACATAGTCATGCTCGTTATAATTTAACTGGTATTCCCCTGATGAGTGATGATGACACTCTTTCATCTGGATACCCTCTTTTGTGAAGTGTGTGTTCAAATCTTCTGCCCATTTTTAAATTGGATTTTTTACTCTACAAGTATTTTATATATCCTGAGTATGTGTCAGGTATGTGTATTAAAATATCTTCTCCCAGTCTATGGTGTACCTATTTAATTTCTTGATGATGTCTTTTGATGAAAATACATTTCTAATTTCAATGAACTCCAGTTTTTCAATTATTAGCATTTTTAGACATCTATCTTTTATTTCTTGCAAGGAAACTCTAAATATCACTTTTTCTTTTTCTTTTTTTTAAGATTTTATTTATTTATTTGACAGAGAGAGATCACAAGTAGGCAGAGAGGCAGGCAGAGAGAGAGGAAGGGAAGCAGGCCCCCTGCTGAGCAGAGAGCCCAACTCGGGACTCGATCCCAGGACCCTGAGATCATGACCCAAGCCGAAGGCAGTGGCTTCACCCACTGAGCCACCTAGGCGCCCCAAAATATCACTTTTTCTAAAAGAAAAACTTAATATCACCTTTACCTAGTTCTAAGTTATATTGGAGGTGGTTCACAATAAGACCAAGCACAACAAAAACCACAAACCAATTGAAATAAAGGTCAAAAGCGAAAAAAAAAAAAAAGAGGGGAAGGGACGGTGAAGTTATAATGAGAAAAATTGTTAGCAACAACAAAGACCTAAGCTAAAGGAAGACACTGAAATTTAGGTGTGAGCTTCCTGGCAAAATTGTTTGTTGTTGTTTTGTTTTTTAATTTCTTCAAGTTATAAAAACACACACAAAAAGGATAGACTCAAACCTGGAGAGTTTCTTTATGAGGCCAGTGTGAAATTTACCACACTCTAAATTTAAATCTGATTCAGAAGAAATTGGCAGTGAGGGGCGCCTGGGTGGCTTAGTCCTTAAGCATCTGCCTTTGGCTCAGGTCATGATCCCAGGGTCCTGGGATTGAGTCCCACATCTGGCTCCCTGCTCAGTGAGAAGCCTGCTTCTCTCTCTCCCACTCCCCCTGTCTGTGTTCTTTCTCTTGCTGTGTCTCTGTCAAATAAATAAATAAATATTTTTTTAAAAAACGAAAAAAAGAAATTGGCAATGATGCACATTCATGTGGATAAGGTCGATGTGAGATTTGTAACACTCCAAATAATGAAATTAAATCATGGAGATAGCATTCAGAAGAAAATGGCAACGAGACTGGAAAGCATCAAAGAGATTTAGTTTTATATAATTTATAGATTTGTTGTTCATTTGAGCCACACCTTCC
The DNA here is from genome assembly GCF_011764305.1 of Mustela putorius furo. Lineage (NCBI taxonomy): Eukaryota > Metazoa > Chordata > Mammalia > Carnivora > Mustelidae > Mustela > Mustela putorius. The sequence goes on from NW_025422045.1 coordinate 12,935,259, forward strand.
CTTCCTTAAGAGAATAACAATAACCAATAATGGCAATAAAGAAATCAAACTATCAATTGTCCCTTTTCAATCTAATTCTCATCCATGAAAATGTTAAGGTTTAATACAGGATAAACCTACTCAACAGCAACTGAGAATTCTTAGGACAAAAAACAAAAACAACTGATGCAAGTGCTTCACATCACTTTAGGGGAAAAAAAAGTACTAAAAATTCTCAAAAAAACCCCAAATTCTAGAAAGCTCAAGACAAGTTTTTCAAAGACCAGGAAATTTATTTTTTGTTCCAAATCTTACTATTTCACCCTGCCTAAATAAGTGATTTGTGTCTATATTACGACAATATTTGAAGCAAAGCTTTTTCACAGATACTAAAGTACCTCATCATAACCATTACTTCTACTACACATCATAAGAAACTATTTTTACAGCCATTTGACAGCTAGAGAATCTGTGACATACAAAGGTGAAGTAACCTGCCCAAACTCTTGAGTCACTGGCAAACAAACACATGTACTCAACTCCATGTTTTCTAGCAACTATTTCCTTTCATCCTGTCATTAGCAAAACAAGCCTATTGGTAAACATAACTACTTAAAAAAAAAAAATCCTTGAGTAGAAGTTTAAGTGAAACAAAGACCCTGCAACAGAGATAGTTCCAAGAAGAACATATGTTCACAGTTAACCCTTTAAAAGGAAACTCCTCGCTTACTCCAATTTCTTTAGCTGAAGTAATCTCTTCCCGCCGTGACCCACCCCTACCTTGTTGTAGTTATTTCTCGCCAATGAAAGGAAACAATTCCACCCTGTCTTCCAATCCAGAATCACTCTGAAATGGGTTAGCTCTTTCCAAAGTCCTGCTTTTCTGATGACAGCAGCTTCCCGGGCCTTCCCCTTAGTCTTCATAGGTTCTGGAAGCAGCTGCCACTGTCCTCTGAACACCAATCGCCACCCCTAATTCCCAGCCTCCCCCCGCCCCCGCCCAGGCGTCCCCGCTCTCCTCCCCACCACCCTACCCCACCGCGGCTTCAGCCCCCCCCCGCCCCCCCAGCGTCGCCAGCTCGTGCTCACCTCGGCCCCTGACAGGAAGGGGTGCGAGGGCCCTGTGATCGTCAGGTAATTGTCATTTCCTCCGGGAAACTGGAAACCAAAAGAAAACCGCGGGGATAAGTTAGGGGGAGTAGGGAACTAGCATAGAGCGAAGGATTCTGTCCCCGACATTCTGACAACACTCCCAAACCCGGCTCCCTTCGCCCCTCCCATCAGCAGCCTCTCCGCCCGGCTTCCCGCCTGTTTCGACTCGGTCGGCCGCGCTCTCTCGCCAGCCTTCCTAACGCTCGGGTTCCTACCTCCATCTTCACACAACGGCTACCACCGTCTCAGTTCCCTCATCGCTCCCACCGCCCCCACCGGACTCGAACTGCCGTCACTTCCTCAAGGACGCGCGTCGCTCTCCACTGATTGGAAGGAGCGCCGTGGGGCTGTTGCCGGGAAGGCCGAGAGGACGGAAAGGGTAGCTACCGCCCCCTGGAGCTTGGTGGGATAATGGCAAATAGAAGTGTTGAAAGCGTCCCTGGAGGTGCGGTCCGGGTATTACAGTCGCTTCGACCGAGAGAGGATTTCAGGGGAGAGCAATAGAGACGTGATCTGGGCTAGAGGGGCCAGAGATCGGTCGATTGCGCGGCTAGAGAGGCCGGAGGTAAGTGGCTGTAGAAGTCGGGCGGACCCGGAATCCAGAGGAAACGGGACCATGACTTATGCTTATCTCTTCAAGTACATCATCATCGGGGACACAGGTAAGCTGCGGGCGACTGCCCTCATGGCTGGGGCGGGGATCCGAAGTTCACAAATCGGGGCGTGGGGCGGGGCTCATTTAGTGGGCTGGGCGATTAAATGAAGAGCGGGCGGGGGCGGGGCGGCCGGGGGCGGGGCTCGGGGCTCCCCTTCCCCAGCCCCGGCGCCCGGACTCGAGATTGTTCTTGGGCCGCGTGACCCGTAGAATGTGCGTCTTCCTTTTTTAGGTGTGGGGAAGTCATGTCTCCTCCTGCAGTTTACAGACAAGCGGTTCCAGCCTGTCCACGACCTCACAATAGGTAGGTCCACCTACCTGTCGCAGAAGAGATAACGAAACCTGACTAGCTGAAGTGGGAAGTTAGCTGGCTTCGGTATTCCAAGTGAATAGTTACCTTTTCCTATTTTTAAGCTAGTCGAAAGTTACGGTAAATAAAGAGTGACTAACAATGCTGATAAATGGGGAGTGAATCATTGAAAGGTAACTTCAGAGATGGGCGTGAGATATGGGTTCATTGCCGTGGGGCTTTTACCCCCTAAATATAATTTGTATGTTTATGGAAAATTCCACGAAAGCTTAACTGTTTATTAAAAAACTCACCTTGTTTTGTGGTTAGTGCAAACGTCACATATGTTTTTCAAAGTGACCACCAACACGCAGAGATTTTTGTGTGTTGGGAGAGGAAGTAGTAAATCTGAAGAGCCCTCCCAGACTTGAGTTAGAAGGTAGATGAAGCAAATGACTTTTAAAGAAAAGAGTATAGTAGAATTCCAAAATCACACTGGTGATAATGGAAGGCATAAACATTTGCTGCACATTTGTATTAAGGCAGGGGCCTCCTGGGACTTTAGCAACTCCTTCCCCATAATCTCCAGAACCCAACTCCAAATGAGTAATGGATATGAAACTAGCTTTCTTGCCATGCAAATGCAGTTTCTGAGTAGAATCCCTAACGCCGGGGCGCCAGATCGGCTCCGCGAGCTAAAGCCTCTGTCTTCCGCTCTGGTCATGATCTCAGGGTCCTGGGATTAGGATCCTGGGATCTGAGCCCTGCATCAGGCTCTCTGCTCAGCGGGGAGCCTGCTTTCCCCTCTCTCTCTGCCTGCTTTCTGCCTACTTATGTTCTCTCTCTGTCAAATAAATAAAATCTAAAAAAATAAAATAAAATCCCTAACTCCTATTCTTAACATATTACTACTTCCAGATACCACCTTATTGAAATCTGAAGCTACTTCTGCTTCTGTACACCTTATTCAAAGCCAAATAAGTAATGGGGTTAGAAAAGGATTTAGAGGATAACATCTACAGGAAAATATCTTTTTAAGTTAATATGAAGTGAGCACAGTGTAAAAGGTGCTAATGATATATAGCGCTTAACTAGGCAAATGTTGTGCCTGTCCTTAAGTAGCTTATAGTCTGCCAATATAGGAGGTGGGTCTGGAACAGATGCTGATAACTAAATTCCTATGGTAAAAGGGGAGGAGAGGCTGCTACCTCTATCTGGAAAGGCTGAAAATTGAATGAATAGGAGTTAGCCTGGCACAGGGGTTGTAAGGATGTAAAGGTGGTCAGGGCAAGAAGAGAATAATGTTTGCAAATGATCAGGAATGTCTGATCAGACTACCTTTGGAAAAGAAAGTGATTTAATATGGCTGGAGCATGAAATTTCAAGTGAAGAGTGACAAAAAATAAAGCTGGAGAATAAATTAGAGACCAAGTTATAAAACAGCTAAAGGTAATAAGCAAGTGACAAAATTTTAAAAAAATATTTTATTTATTCATTTGATAGAGCGAGCAAGTGAGAAAGCACAAGCAGGGGTAGCAGCAGAGGGAGAGGGAGAAGCAGACTCTCTGCTGAGCAGGGAGCCTGATGTGGGGCTCATCCCATGCCCCTGGGATCATGACTTGAAGTGAAGACAGATGTTTAACCCACTGAGCCACCCCGGGGGCCCTACAAATAACAAATTTTAAAGTGGAGGAATGAAGTGATCAAGTTTTTGCCAGAGTCCTGTGTAGACTCTGTTTCTGAATTCAGTCTTTTTTTTTTTTTAAGATTTTATTTATTTATTTGACAGAGAGATCACAAATAGGCCGAGAGTCAGGCAGAGAGAGAAGGGGAAGCAGGCTCCCCACTGAGCAGAGAGCCCCATGTGGGGCTTGATCTCAGGACCCTGAGATCATGACCTGAGCAGAAGGCAGAGGTTTAAGTCACTGAGCCACCCAGGTGCCCCTGAATTCAGTCTTATATACCAAGATAAGATACTTGGATAGAAAATACATGCAAAATATAAGGATCTCTGAGTGCATAACTGGGGGAAATTGGATAGAAGACAAGCTCTATTTTTTTAATTCACTATTGAAATTCCATTTCTGTTGTCCAGAAAGAAAAAAAAATCTAGTGATTTTTTTCACTAGTTATCACTGTTCTTGATAAAGCAGTCTAGAGTAGTAAGAAACATTTTTTTATGTCTTACTAACTGCAGCATGTGAGAGAGATAGTCCAGATAATGTTGTGTGTGGAGCCACTGAATAGGCATCTATCAGCCCTTTAGTAGAAGCTAAGTTTTAGTGTTTTTTCTTACTTGAAAATCAGAATTCCTCTAGTAAAAGTACCATATGAAAATAGACCGCAGGACAAATTGTCTGACTTAAGATCAAGTATTTTCAAATTTTTTTAAAGATTTTATTTATTTGTTTGACAGTGAGATCACAAGTAGGCAGAGAGGCAGGCAGAAAGAGAGGGGGAGGCAGGCCTCCCGCCCACCATAGAGCTGGACATGGGGCTCTATCCCAGGATCCTGAAACCATCACCCGAGCCGAAGGCAGAGGCTTAACTCACGGAGCCACCCAGGCACCCCAGTTATTTTCAATTTGAGCAACCTTCAATTTCAAGTTTTGTTCTAACATTACTTGAAAGAAGATGAATGCCAGGTAGACTAAAACGTTTATTCAGGCTGTCAGTTTCCATAATCCTATGAGGAAAGCTATTTTCTGATGAACTGTGGGAATTAGTAGAGATCTGAAATGTATCATTCTTGAGAACATACTTCTTAGGTAGGCTCTTTTCTCAAACAAAAAATTAAGGAATTGCAAAAAAGGAAATATTGGACTAGGGAGTGACTTCAAGAAACTTACAGGAAATACTTCAAAAATTTTCGATTTTTTTAAAAAGTTACAAAACTAAATGAAATTTAAGTATTAATATTACTAAAAATTTATGCATCTTTTCTACTTCTTAATTAGTTTCATCTCCATATCTGCTTTTTGGTTACATTCCTGAAGTCATTATCACCTAGATTTTAATTTTTTAAATCTAGGAGGAAAATGAAGGTTTAAGAAACACAAAATTAGTTGTAGCAAATAGCAGTAATAGGCATAGTGGTATTGAGTGCAGACAGAGAAGCAGTCAGTTGGCATATTGGGGAAAAACATGAACCTTTCAACATGGGTGATGTTCATGAGAATCACATCCTTTGTTTTGCTCTTCACTGACAGGTGTAGAGTTTGGGGCCCGTATGGTCAACATTGATGGAAAACAAATCAAACTGCAAATCTGGGATACGGTAAGAGAGAACAGAATTACTTAGTCTCTGACCAAGATCCAAACAGAACAGTAAAGGCTGATGGAGGGGCAAGGGGCTATGAGGGTGGGGATGATGGTAGACATAAGAGTAGGGGAAGAGTTTTCACTTTTATCTGTTACAGTTAAAATTCTGAATGCCGTATCTTTGTATTTTTATTTTAAGTTATTCAAGTAGTGTATGAGTTTGTCCTAGTAAAAATAAAAGCAAACGATGTAAGTGTATAGAGTAAAATTTGAATGTTCCCTTTTACACACATAAACCTCTTCCTTCCATTCCTGGTTTCTGCCTATCCAGTGTGAATGTTTCAGTGGTTATACTTCAAGACTTTCTTTGTGTTCAGATACATATACATGTACAAATGTATGGTAGTGATTTTGTTCTTATTAGTTTTACTTGTATAGAATCATAGCTGAGTAGACCTAGCTATGTGAATTAGTTTTTTTACTTAATAATTTCTATGTTTTGGATACTTCATGTAGATTCATATATCTCTATCTCATTCCTTTTAACCACTATATAGACTCATTAAAAAGTCTGTAACATCATTTATTTAATGATCCTCCCAATGATTGAAATTCAGGTTTTCAGTTTTTACTTTGGCAAATTTTCATTGAATGTCCTTGATTACCACATCTTTATGCAAATGTTTGAGAATTTCTGTGGAATGCCTGCCCAGAGATGGAAATTCTGGGTCAGTTTATGCATATTTTAAAATTTGACGAATGTGGCACTCCCAAAATTTAGCTTGACTTTGTACAATTTTGTTTTATCCACGTAAATTGCTTTTACATATATTACCTCATTTAATTTGTATCTTTTCTCTTCTCTAAGGAAAATAATACCCTGTCTTTATTTGAATTTAAAGAAAGCAAGCACAGAGTTGCTTAATATTCAGCTAAAATCTGTTTTTATTTACTTATTATTTGATATAGTTTTTTTCAAAACTCAAGAACTGAAGCCCTTAGAGTTATAAGCAGTAGAGTGATTTTCCTTTTTTTCTCCCTTTCTCCTCCTCCCATCCTCCGTCTCCCTATGCATGCAGGTATCTGTCTTAAAAGTACAATTGATCCTTGAACAACATATGTTTGAATTGTGCAGGTCTGTTCATATGTTAATTTTTGTCAATAAGTGCACTATGGTACTGTAAGTGTATTTTAACAGTTTATTCTCTAGCTTATTTTACTGTAAAAATACAATATTTAATGATTTGTTGATTAACATGATACATTATGGGTAAGTCTTCTGGTCAACAGTAGGTTATTAGTAGTTAAGGTTTGGAGGAGTCAAAGCTATAGGAGGGAGTTATATGACTGCATGGTGGCCAGAATCCCTAACTCCCCTCTTGTTGCAGAGTCAACTGTAAGTTAACTTGCAGTTTTAAGTTAACTTGTTAACTTGTAAGTAAGTTGCTCTAAGCCCTTTTAGCAGAGTCTTTTTCTGGTGGCCTCCATGGTTGTTACCGTTTCTGGGTGTGCTGATTTATTAGGTGCTTTTAACTAGAATCATATTCTCTTGTACATTATTTGGTTGTATTTGCAAGTATTTTAAAACCTTTTGCCCTTTTGAACAGACTTACATCTCTAATAGTGGAAGCACTAGCCATATACCTCTGAATATTCCACACTTGCTCTTTTTTTTTTAAGATTTCATTTATTTATTTGACAGAGAACACAAGCAGGGGAAGTAGCAGAGGGAGGTGGAGAAGCAGGCTCCCTGATCAGCAGTGAGCCCGATGTGGGGCTCCATCCCAGGACCCCGAGATCACAACCTGAGCCGAAGGCAGCCACCCAACTGACTGACCCACCCGGGCACCCCACAAACTTTTTTATTTTTATTTTTTTTAAAGATTTTATTAATTTATTTGACAGAAAGTGAGGGAAAACAAGCAGGGGGAGTGGGAGAGGGAGAAGCAGGCTTCCCACCAAGCAGGGAGCCTGATGTGGGGCTCAGTCCCAGGACCCTGGGATCATGACCTGAGCCAAAGGCAGACGCTTAATGACTGAGCCACCCAGGAGCCCCTGTATTTGAAATTTTTAAGAGATTCCTGTCTATAATGTATTGTGTTTCTTGTTTGCCGTTCTCTGGGTAACCCTGATCATTTTTTCCTTGTCAGTCCTGATCTACTCCTTGTTACTCATGTTAGTTTCCCATTTTGTTGACCCCCATTCTCTCACATACTCCCAAAGTCATCCTACGTGAAAATATTTAGGGAATATTTATTTTTATAAATATGAAGGGAATTTTTATTTTTATTTTCTTAAAGATTTTTTTTTTGGGGGGGGGGTCAAGATCACAAGTAGGCAGGCAGAGAGAGAGTGGGGGAAGCAGGCTCCCTGCTGAGCAGAGAGCCTGATGTGGGGCTGGATCCCAGGACACTGGGATTATGACCTGACCCGAAGGCAGAGGCTTTAACCCACTGAGCCACCTAGGCGCTCCATGAAGGGAATTTTTAAAGAGATCAAGTTACCTAGTGCTTTGTTGTCACTGTTCTGGTTATTGCTAAGGATTTAGAGACCTGTATTACCTTTTTTTTTTTTTTTTTAGTAGGCTCCTTGCCCAATATGGGGCTTGAACTCACAACCCTGAGGTCAAGAGTTGCATGTTCCACCAAGCCAGCCAGATGTCCCTGGAGAACCGTATATTGTTTTTATCTCTTTTCACTCTGTACATATGGTTGTACATATTGTACATATTGTACAAATAACCCATGCTAAATGAGGAGGCGTTATACTCTAGTTAATATAAAATACGGGTCAATCCCAAGCTCATTTGTGTTTTACTTCAATAATGCATTTTGATTCTTAGGAAATGAGCCTTTCTGACTCATAGGAATAAATACTTCAAACGACAGTTGACCCTTAACAGTATGGGATTTAGGGACATAAACAGTCAGAAATCTGCATATGACTTTTTTTTTTTTTAAGATTTTATTTATTTATTTGATAGAGATAACAAATAGGCAGAGAGGCAGGCAGAGAGAGAGGAGGAAGCAGGCTCCCTGCTGAGCAGAGAGCCCCATGCGGGGCTTGATCCCAGGACCCTGAGATCATGACCCGAGCCGAAGGCAGAGGCCTTAACCCACTGAGCCACCCAGGCGCCCCTGCATATGACTTTTGACTCCCCCAAAACTTAACTACTTTTTAAATAAAATTTATTTATTTATTTTAAGTAATCTCTACATCCAGCGTGGGGCTTCAGCTTGAACTCATGACCCTGAGATCAAGGGTCACATGCCATTCTGATTAAGCTAGCCAGGCATCCTCAAAAACTTAGCTCCTAATAATCTCCTGTTGACCAGAAGGGTTACCCATAACATAAAAAAATGGATTAACACATATTTTGTTTCTAGTAAGATAGAGAAAATAAAATGTTAAGAAAACCATAAGGGAGGGGCACCTGGGTGGCTCAGTGGGTTAAAGCCTCTGCCTTTAGCTCAGGTCATGATCCCAGGGCCCTGGGATCAAGCCCCATGTCTGGTTCTCTGCTCAGCAGGGAGCCTACTTCTCTTCCTCTCTCTCTGCCTACTTGTGATCTCTGTCAAATAAATAAATAAATAAAATCTTAAAAAAAAAAAAAAACAAGGGAGGGATGCTTAGGTGGCTCAGTGGGTTAGACATCTGCCTTTGGCTCAGGTCATGATCCCAGGGTCCTGGGATTGAGCCTTGCATCGGGCTCTCTAGTTGGAGGGGAGCCTGCTTCTCCCTCTCCCTCTGTCTGCACTCCTCCTGCTTGTGTGCGTTCTCTGTCAAATAAATGAATGAAAGTCTTAAAAAAAAACCTAAAAAAACCCTTAAGGGAGAGGTGTGCCTGGCTGGCTCAGTTAGTTAAGCATCTGACTCTTGATTTCAGCTCAAGTATTGATGTCAGGGTTGTGAGTTCAAACCCTGCATTGGGGCTTAAAACAAAATTAAAAAATTGAAAAAGAAAACCATTAGGGAGTAAATGCATTTACAGTGCTGTGCTATAAAGAATCTGTAAATGAACCAGAGCTGTTCAAACCCATGTTGTGTGAGGTTTAATTGTATGTATCTTGAAACCATAATACAATTCTTCCACTTGGGAGAAATTCAAAAGGTGTTAATTATTTTTATATACTTTATATCTTCATCTTAATTCTGTGCTGATTTAGATTTGTTTAATGGGGTTGGACAAAGATACCTAATATCAACATGGACCAGCCCAAAGGGAACCACTCACTCTTTCTAGGTTATTGGTTCAGCAAAACCATTGATGAACTAGAATGAGATGAAGAAGTAAATGTATTTGATTTTTGATTTTTAATTTTTAACTTAAAAAATACATTTTATTTATTTTGAGAGCGAGGGAGGAAAAAAAAAAGTTGGGATGGGGCAGAGGGAAGGTGAGAAGCAGACTCCCCACTGAGCAGGGAGCCCGACATGGGGCTCAATCCCAGGACTCTGGGATCTTGACCTGAGTGTAAGGCAGATGCGTAACTGACTGAACTGGGTTTTTTTTTTTTTTTTAAATTATTTATTTATTTTAGAGAGCTTGAGACATGCTTGCAAGCAGGGGGAGGGGGCAGAGGGAGAAGGAGACTTCCCCCTCAGTGGGGAGCCCAACATGGGTTTGATCCCACCACCAGGACCTGGGTTGAAATCAAGTCAGACACTCAACCGACAGCTACCACCCAGGTGCCCAAGGGATCTGTTTTTAAGAGGCATTTTCTGATGAGCCCCTGGAAGTATTTTTGGCTGCCTAAGTTAGATGCTGCCATGTGCTTCAACCATCATAGGTCTCCCTCAAGATTTCCCTTTAGTTCCTAGAACAACACAGAGAGGGAGGGGCCTTTCAAAAGCAGCAGAAGAGAAGAAAAAGGTAAAAGCAAAATGGGAATCAAATAATTTAAGACCTAAAACTATTTGGGACTAAATAAAACGTTAAGTGAGCTCTTAGAGAGGAAAAACATGTTTTAAATCTTAAAGTAACATTAATATTACCAACAAAGTCCTTTTTTTTTTTAAGATTTTAATTATTTCTTTGAGAGAGAGAGACACACACACACAGTGAGAGAGGGAACACAGCAGGGGGAGTGGGAGGGAGAAGCAGGCTTCCTGTGGAGCAGGGAGCCTGATGTGGGGCTCCATCCCAGGACCCTGGGATCATGACCTGAGCCAAAGGCAGATGCTTAACAACTGAGCCACTCAGGCACCCCACCAACAAAGTTCTTTAGAATTATTTTTAATTTTGGTGTTCTAAGAGGCACACAGCTCACTAAAACATTTGTATTATTTTTTTTTTTTTTTTTTTTTTTTTTTTTTTTTAAAGATTATTTATTTATTTATTTGACAGAGAGAGATCACAAGTAGGCAGAGAGGCAGGCAGAGAGAGAGGAGGAAGCAGGCTCCCCGCCAAGCAGGGAGCCCGACGCGGGACTCGATCCCAGGACCCTGAGATCATGACCCGAGCGAAGGCAGCGGCTTAACCCACTGAGCCACCCAGGCGCCCAACATTTGTATTATTCTTGTAGAAAGAGAGTCTCATGTTGTTGGAAGAATAACCTTACAATTAATGTACTGGAGCTCTCTTCTCACCTTCAAACCCAGGTTTAGATTGTATGATGTAATGGCTAATAGAACAAACCTTGGAGCTAGGGTACACTAAGATCCTGAGTTTAATTGTGTATTCAGTAGTTACAGATTTTGTAACTTTTGAGGTTCAGTTTTCCTATTTGTGTTATTATTAGTATTCACTGAATACTATTCACTAATATTATTAGTATTCACTCTCTGCCTGCCTCTCTGCCTACTTGTGATCACTCTCTGTTAAATAAATAAATAAAATCTTAAAAAAAATTGCTCGGTTATAAATATCTTGGCCCCATTTGGAAATGAGATGAGTATAAACATTTGTTTTTTGTTTTTTAAAGATTTTGTTCATTCATTTGACAGAGACAGACACAGGGAGAGAGGGAACACAAGCAGGGGGAGCGGGAGAGGGAGAAGCAGGCTTCCTGCTGAGCAGGGAGCCCAATGTGAGGCTTAATCTCAGGACCTTGGGATCATGACCTAAGCTGAAGGCAGACACTTAACAACTGAGCCACCCAGGCACCCCTGAATATATTTTTTTTTTTTTTAAGGAAAACTCTGTCCTGGACCGTGGGCTTCTTTCCCTATTCCTTGTTCTTACTTGCTATGACAAGATCCCTTGGTAGTCCCATCTTTAGTGGTGGAACACTAAGTGTCAGCATATACCCAAATTAAGTGCTTTGTATCTGACTGCTTTTCTACATTGACCCATTGGAATGGACCCAATTCCATTAGACAAGGAATTAGCATTTTAAGATAGTTTCCTTTTTACAGATAAAAGAATATAAATAGGTTAATGTGCTGTGTTCAGCATCATGTGGGGATTGAAATGCTCTTGAGTTTCTAGTCTTATTTCCAGTTCTCTCCTAGAGGATATTGGAAAATGTATGAGAATGTCTTTGTCATTAAGTTAAGTCCTTTGTGTTAGAGTGGCACGTGATCAAGTCCTTTCTCTGGAAATAACCTGGTTTTGTTGGGATTTTTTTTGTTGCCATGTTGGTGGGAAAGGCTGGGCAAGAATCCTTCCGCTCTATCACCCGTTCCTACTACAGGGGAGCAGCTGGAGCACTGCTAGTGTATGACATCACCAGGTGAGTCAGATCAGGTAGGCAGGAGGGAGCCTTTTCCCCATGTTCTCAAAATCTTTTTCTTTCCTGTGTTCTGGTTCTGGTAAGAATACTAAAGGGGAAAGGCTTCTCTAATATTTTCTATTACACATGTAACTTTCCCCCTTTTCCCATGTGTTTGGAATTCCTTTGGCATTTTGAAATGGACCTCTGATCCACTTTTAAACTTTCCTGCTGTAGGCGTGAAACCTTCAACCACCTAACCTCCTGGTTAGAGGATGCCCGGCAACACTCCAGCTCCAACATGGTTATCATGCTGATTGGGAATAAGAGGTAAAATTTTACTTGTAGAAATAATAAGGACCAGAAGTCATGTTAAGTGCTCTGTGGACATTGAACTAATTGGTCCCTAAACTTTTTTAGTTTATGGTGCTCTTTATTTTAAAAAAATAAAAAAATAATTGTGGTAAAATATGCATAAGGTAGACTTTCATTTTAACCATTTTGTTTTTAACGTTTTTATTTACTTAGAGAAAATGCATGCATGAGGAGAGAGAGAGACAGAGTGCACACAAGCAAGGGGAACAGCAGGCAGAGGGAGAAGGACAAGCAGACTCCTCACTGAGCAGGGAGCCCACGTGGGGCTCAATCCCAGGATCCTGAGATCATGATGAGGGTCAAAGTCAGACTCTTTTTTTTTTTAAAAGATTTTATTAATTTGACAGAGAGGGAGACAGCTGGAGAGGGAACACAAGCAGTAGGAGTGGTAGTGGGAGAGGGAGAAGCAGGCTTCCCACTGAGCAGGGAGTCTGATACGGGGCTTGATCCCAGAACCCTAGGATCATGACCTGAGCTGAAATCAAGAGTTGAAAGCTTGGGGCGCCTGGGTGGCTCAGTGGGTTAAAGCCTCTGCCTTCGGCTCAGGTCCTGGGATCGAGCCCCGCATCGGGCTGTCTGCTCCGCGGAGAGCCTGCTTCCTCCTCTCTCTCTCTCTGCCTGCCTCTCTGCCTACTTGTGATCTCTGTCTGTCAAATAAATAAATAAAATCTTTAAAAAAAAAAAAAAAGTTGAAAGCTTAACTGACTGAACCACCCAGGCACCCCAATTTTGTACTTGCTTTTCATCATAGCAACTGCCAAAAATTCAGGTTCCACAAACATATGCAAATATTGAACAGGATCTGTTTTGATCTGACAGTGATCTTGCAAACAGTCTTAAGCTTACAACTCATGTGGTGTTTTAATGTTGAGTGTTAACTGCGTTTCCCTCGAAAATTTATCCTGTGGCAAAAAAATAAGAAAGTATCCTGTGGCACTCCTGTGGGTTTGTAGTAGTGCCTAAAGTGTACCATTTGAGAGAGCTGCGACCACAGACTTATTATACTTATTTATTTGAACTGTGTTCTAAATGTATATTTGCCAGATCCTGAGAGTACAAGGTGAGAGAAGAAGAGTCATGCCCCTGATTCTATGGAGCTTATAGTTTATTGGCGACATAAATATTAAATATAAAGGGATTTATGTCTAATTACAAATTGTGATAAATACAGTGAAGGAAAGAAAGGTGCTATAAAAGAGAGTAACAGGGTACTATTTTTAATTTTTTTAAAAACTTTATTTTTTTTCAGTGTTCCAAAATTCATTTTTGATGCACCACACCCCAGTGCTCCATGCAATATGTGCCCTCCTCAATACCCACCACCGGGCACACCCAACCCCCCACTCCCTCCCCTCCAAAACCTTCAGTTTGTTTCTCAGAGTCCATAGTCTCTCGTGGTTTGTCTCCCCGTCCGATTTCCCCCAGCTCACTTCTCCTCTCGATCTCCCCATGTCGTCTGTGTTATTCCTTATGCTCCACAAGTAAGTAAAACCAGGGTACTATTTTTAATAAAGGGTGGTGGTTAAGCTGGAATCTGAAGGATAGGTAAGAGTTCAGTGGGCATGGTTTGAAAAAGAGAAAAGTATCAGAAAGGTTGAACAAACTGAAAACCTTGAACTGGGAAGAACCTTGGCAAGGTCATGGCATTGAAGGAAATCAGTATGTTGGGCTGAATCAAGGGGGAATGGTACAAGATGTGGTTGGGAAGGTAAGAAGGGGCCAGAATTCAGCACTTTCAATCCTTACATATTTTATTCTAAATACAGTAGGAAGCTTTTAAGAGTTTTAAGCAGAGATGTGGCTTGATTAGATTTTAAAAGATCACTCTGGAGGGGATCAGGGGTTGAAGTGGGACGTTCATTTCTGTAGTCTAAATGTGAATGATGACGTGAACTCAGGTGATGACACCAGAGAGGGAAAATGGTGACACATGTTAAGGTGCATTTTGGAAGTTCCTTGCTTTGGGATGAATTGGGTATTTGGAATGAAGAAGGAAAAGGTGTTGAAATAATGATGTCCTGGATTTAGCTTCTGTGCTGAATGGAGATGTGGAAGCCTGGGGCAGAAGCAGTTAGGGGGAAAAGATCAAGTTCTATTTTGATGTATGTGTAGGGGGCCTTTTACACATCAGACTGGAAATGAAGAACAGACAAATAGAGGAGATCTGGAGCTTAGAGGAGCAGCTGGTCTAGTGTAGACATGTATGTATGTATGTATGTATGTTGACTTTACCTATTTATTTGACAGACAGAAATCACAAGTAGAGAGGCAGGCAGAGAGAGAGGAAGGGAAGCAGGCTCCCTGCTGAACAGAGAGCCCGACGCGGGGCTCGATCCCAGGACCCTGGGATCATGACCTGAGCCGAAGGCAGAAGTTTTAACCCACTGAGCCAGCCAGGTGCCCCTAGGTGTAGACATTTAGATGGGGAGTTCTTCCCTGGTCTTCACACAGCTGGTGAATGATAAATAGATATTTTATAGATTTGCTGTTCTTTTGTGGGCTTACTTTTTTTTTTTTGTAAGATTTTTATTTATTTGACAGATAGTGAGAGAGAGAACACAATCAGGGGAAGTGGGAAGGGGAGAGCAGGCTTCCCACTGAGCAGGAAGCCCAATGTGGGGCTTGATCCCAGGACTCTGGGATCAGGACCTGAGCCGAAGACTGTTAACAACTGAGCCCCCTAGGCACCCCACTGTGCGCTTACTCTTTGATTTCTTTTCATCGTTGGAAGGCTGGAAATCTCTGAAATGCAAATTTCCAGTTAGAAAAATGGAAATCATACAGTCCATCCTTACCTTATCTGAAGCCTTTTATCCTTTCTTGTCATAAAGTCTTTCCATATACCTGATTCTGTTTCTCAGTCTGTGGCTGTATCTTTTTTCCCCTCATATCACCCAACTTTATACATTTTTGTCTTGAGTCTTTTATTTCCCTGGTGGCAAGCTGCTATTATATATGTTATTAATGAGACTAGTGAGAATTAAGACAGCTGTGTTCTTATTCCTGACATTCTCTGTTCTTATGGGTTGATTCCAGTAAAGGAGGAAGACACTGCTATGGGATGGGGCATCTGACTTTATGGGATGGGGCTTTCTCCTTTCTAACAATTGGAATTTCCCTTTTATCTTTTTTCCTTGGCTCTCACTGGATCTCATTCTAAAAAGAAACATGGAGCACAGTAAGCCTTGAGTAACTGTGGGGCTTGCCTAACTTTTTATAAATCTTTTTTTCCATAAGAGAATACATATTATCCTCAACCATGCAGTTAAAGAACAATTTTCCAAGAAGCTACAGAAATCAGTAACCCTGTATAAGAGAATATCATGTAGGATCTACATTTTTTATGTATTATTAATTGGTGGTTGAAACAGCCATGGGATTCTTTTAGAGTAAGAGTTTCTTCTTTTACTTGGATCTCTTTTTAGTTGTCTTCCCAATTAATCTCTTGCAGTGACTTAGAGTCCCGTAGGGATGTGAAGAGAGAAGAAGGAGAGGCCTTTGCTCGGGAGCATGGACTTATCTTCATGGAAACTTCAGCCAAAACAGCCTGCAATGTTGAAGAGGTATTACTTGGGAAAGAATAGGGAAAGCTTTTGGGAGATGACATCATATCTTTATTCTTTTATTCAGAATTTTCTTCTATAAGACCATAGATAGGGAAAGGATATTTTGTTGTCCCATTGACTATATGTCTCCCTTTGAGGGAATTGTCTTTTTTTTTTTTTTGCCTTGATTCCTACAGTGGAGTTTCATTTTTGCCTTGTGTAACATTAATTAGTAAGTGTGGATTAGACACCAGTGTTATTTGTAAATATTTTAGTTGGAGGGTCTCATGGGTTTTACTGTAGCTATTCTCAATGGTTCCTAATTCATACCTTAGAAATCCAAGTGGGAATAATATTTGTATTTCCTTTTTCTAATTTCTCTATCTAAACTTGAGCCTAATAATATGATTTATGTCTCTTTCAGGCCTTCATTAACACAGCCAAAGAAATATATAGGAAGATCCAGCAGGGTTTATTTGATGTCCACAATGAGGTGAGAAAGGGTCGGGGGGGCTGACAGTTAACTTTGCTTTGTGTTAAAGAGGATAAGAAATTTTCTATAATGTAAGCATTTCCTTTCTAACATCATGCTTTTTGAAACTATGCCAAATCATACTTGATTTTTTTTAATGTAGGGACACAAATCTGTCATCATTTTCTGTTTTGTTGTTTTTCCTCAAGTCTGGGGCCCAGAATGCTTGAAGAGATGATTAGTTGGTAATGTAAAATGTATATACAATATGGGAAGTTTTCTTTGCAACCTCAGTTTTTACTATCCCAGTGTTTAGGGTGATGTAATTCTTAACTGCTCAATTGGGCCATTTCTGTAAAGCAGATTCTATATCAAAACAAAACAAAAAAAAAACTTTTTTTTTTTTAACTTAAGCACAGAGACATTTATTGTTAGGGCAAATCTTACATTCAAATGAGTTTTAACAAAACAAAAAAGAATTATATGTTAATATCTACTCTTTCACTCCTCCTGCTCTTACCTAATCTCATCCTGATTCTGCACATAGCTATGAAACCTAAGTACAGCTATCACTTTAAAAATGGGCACAAGACAGGTGCCTAGGTGGCTCAGTCCATAAGCATCTGACTCTTGATTTCCGCGCAGGTCAGGATCTCAGGGTTGTGAGATCAAGTCCTGCGTTGGGCTCTGCACTGGGCTTGGAGACTGCTTAAAGATTCTTTCTCCCTTTCCTTCTGCCCCTTCCCCTCCTCCCTCCCTTAAAAAAAAAAGAAATGGGCATAAGAGTCACTTGTAGTCATCCAGAATACTTATATCTGAACTGGTCATCTCATCTTTATTGTTGAAGATTATTGTTCCACAGTTGTTCCACAACAGTTTGGCTAGAACACATGGTTACCTGCCAAAGCCATATCTGCTTCTAGAAAATATAATTTCTGATTTCTCTTTTTATT
This sequence comes from Mustela putorius furo, assembly GCF_011764305.1. NCBI lineage: Eukaryota > Metazoa > Chordata > Mammalia > Carnivora > Mustelidae > Mustela > Mustela putorius. The sequence continues at coordinate 12,952,593 of NW_025422045.1, forward strand.
CCTTTTATCCCAGTTACTTTAGTACTGAGGTGGGAACTCTTGACTTTTTTCTTTTACAGGCAAATGGCATCAAGATTGGTCCTCAGCAGTGTATTTCAACATCAGTAGGAACCAGCGCCTCACAGCGGAACTCTAGTGAAATAGGGTCCGACTCCGGCTGCTGCTGAATATCTAGTCTGGACTCTTTTTTCCTTCCTGGAACAGCTTCAGATCAATAGGCTTAAAGAAAGAGGTCTTACTTGCTCTGGCTGAGAAAAGCCTCTTTTCAAGGTGTGATGTTTTGCCTTTCCACTTAAAGACCAGGGAAGAACTTGGGCCCTTACTGACTTGTCCTCCTTCAGGGACGTGAGCATTCCCTAAAGATTAGGGCTCTTCTCATCCTCCTATTTTAATTTCTAAAGTGTTAGGATCAAAGTTGATTGTCATGGTAGCTCAAAAATAAATTATTTTATAAGCATACACAATTGGCTCCCTGCCAGGAATTAGTAACAAGGGTCTAGGACATTCTGCTTGAGCACTTGATTTTACTGTGTTCTGGCTGGTTGGCATTTGGATGGTGGATCCTGTATCTGGGAATTTCATTGATTGTTTTCACTTGCCACTTTGTAAGAGTTCTTGGAGAAGGCATTCCTTCAACTTGAGCTGCTCAAGGATGCTGAATAATTTTCTCCCATCCCGTTGCTAGTTTCTCTGTCTCAGAGTAACTATAAAACTTTTGAGAGCAGTGGAGTTGTTCCTGGACCTGGGGCTACTTATTATCATCACTACCTAAAGGAAACCTCTTTCCCTGTTTGTTTTAGGGACCAGACCTAACACTGCAGTGTCTTTCACAAATTAACCCCTTACTGTTTCACTACACTTCTCAACCTGTTTAGACTTTCTAATCAAGCTAATCTGTTTAGACTTTCTAATCAAGCTAATCTGTTTACTGGACATAATATGTTTATTTCCACTTTTATGCCTTTGCATATGTCCTATTCTCTGCTAACATTATACTCAGTCCCCAAATTTTTCCTTCAGAAAGCCTTCTTTGACCTAGGGACTTCTAAATAATTATTGACCCAGCACCCCTTAAGCTTTCATATGTTGTTCATATGTATATTTATTTATATTTATGTTACTTTGTAAATTTGTTTTGTGTGTGGAATCTGTCTCCCATCTAGGCTGTAAGCTCCTTGAGAGCAGGAACCATGTTATCCCTTTACTTTTGTAAACTGCTTCTTCCACTATTCCTTCACAGTGCCTAGTGCTACTTACTATGTGATCATTGGACTTGACTGACGTATTTAAAGACTTGGAACAAGTTTTTTGTAGACTGCAGAGGAAACAAAAGGCTTGAGTCATCTCTTTGTAACTCTCTCAGTTTCTTTCATCTGCTTACCCTAGATTCCATACTGCTCTTACCCCTTGTCCTTCTCTCCCTTCCCTGGCTTTTTGCCTCCATTCCGTGCAGCATACAGTAAGGCTGTCAGCTTCCAAGTAGTCAAATAAGTGGGTACCTCCAGCCATTTTTCTTTTCAAGGGCATTTACTAAAATGCTAAGCAAATTTGCCTTGCTTCACTTATCAGGCACCCTTCTGAGTCAGTTTTTGTATCTTCTGCCTTGATGTCCCTTTCTCTTCCACAGCATTGAGGTCTCATGAATTTTTCTAAGCTTTTTGTTGAAGAATTGTTTCATTATTAAATATATATGCATGTATCCAAGCAGCTCATATTTCATGTGATTTTTCTGATTTTATCCTAAACCTATGTAGATAATCTCCTTCTAGGAAATTGTATCAAAGGTATTGGAAGAAGCCACTTTGAGATACACTCATTTTTTAAGTTTTTATTTAAACTGCAGTTAACGTACAGTTTAGTTTCAGGTGTATAGTATAGCGATTCAACACTTCATACATCACCTGGTGCTCAGAAGTGCAGATACATCCATTTGCTCTCCTGTAATAGTAATAATAGTTAACACTACACCACAGGAAGTTGGGAGAACATTTGGGGTAGTGCTTTGATTATGCTTTTCTAAAAAATCCTACCTCATTCCAAAAAGGATTTGAGGCTGTTGACTTTGGGGTTAGCCTGCCCCCCTCATGCCTGGGACAAAACTAAATATAATTTTGTAGTTTCTGTACAGAAATTTCCAAGCCCCAGGGATTCTGAGGGGTACCTGGCTTGCTCAGTCAGTAGAGCATGGACTTGGTGTTGGGATTGTGAGTTTGATCTCCCTGTTGGGTGTGGAGATTACTGAAAAAATTAAACTTAAAAAAAAAATGCAAAGCACTCATAACCTTCTGTACTTGGGTGTTTCACCAGTGGAAGGAAAGCATGAGAAAACTACTTGGGCAAATTCATGACTTGTACTGATAATTGCTGATACTCAGAGTGAAATGGTCATGAAAAATTACAGGAAGTTTCCCCACCTCCATGTGAAGAATGGTAGTTAGGAAGTAAAAAGGGCATTGTTTGACTTTAAAAGGCCAGCACCAGGGGCACCTTTCTGGCTCAGTTGATAGAGGAAATGACTCTTGATCTTGGGGTCCTAAGTTCAAGTGCCCCCCCCCTCCGCCCCCCGTAGTAGCAGGTAAAGTAAAGTAGCAGTCTTTTTTCTTGAAAAGCAGGGGTGGGCAGGACCACTGGAAATCTTTCTTAAAACCAACAGTCTAAATCCTACTACTTACAGATCATTGCGTTTAGTAGAAATTAGTAGAGCAGGCCACAGCCTTTCCCTTTTCCATAAATGTCTGCAACTTGTTCCTTTGATAGGTTTATTTTATACTAAATAAGCAAAAAGAACCTACTGGTTTTCATTCCATAAATGTAATTAAGGTCATTGCTGTATATGCATCTATAGACAAACACCAAAGTCACAGTTGGTAAATTGTTTTGGTAAATTCTAATACTGACCTCAAATTGATAATGATGATAGCAGTAGCCAAGGGGAAATTTAGCCAATGGGTTTTTGCTCAGTACATAGGGAAATGTATTTGGCCAAGTCTTAACTACTCGTGTGATAAAAAGTATTGATTCCTATGATTCCTTACCCTCTCTGAGTTCCTGTTATGTGTGACTATGCAAATATGTTATTCCTTGAGAAATACCTTTTTGTTTTTTTAAGATTTTATTATTTATTTGACACAGAGATGACAAGTAGGCAGAGAGAGAGGGGGAAGCAGGCTCCCTGCTGAGCAGAGAACCTCATACTGGGTTTTGATCCAGGACCCTGAGATCATGACCAATGGCTGAGGCTTAACGCCCTGAGCCTTCCAGGCGCCTGGAGAAATAGCTTTAATGATCTGAAAGGACTCCCTTCACTCACAAGTTCAAAAAGCCTACCTGTAGCAAGTTGTAATTGCAGTAGAAGTGTCTACTAGGAAATATAGGGAAGTGTCATTGAGCACAAGAGAATTTCATCTACAATAATTTTTATTTTAAGATTTTATTTATTTGACAGCACAAGCAGGGGAGCGGTGGGCACAGGGGAGAGGGAGAAGCAGGTTCCTCGATGAGCAGGGAGCCTGACATGGGGTTGGATCCCAGGATCCTGGGATTATGACCTGAGTGGAAGGCAAATGTTAGCCGATAGAGCCATGCAAGCGTCCCCTACCTACAATAAAATTAATTCCTTTCTAGTGTAACTGCTATTACCAGGAGATTATTCTCTTTCAGCCTATGTTTCTTTTCTTTTTTTTTTTTTAAAGATTTTATTTATTTATTTGACAGAGAGAGATCACAAGTAGGCAGAGAGGCAGGCAGAGAGAGGAGGAAGCAGGCTCCCTGCTGAGCAGAGAGCCCCATGCGGGACTCCATTCCAGGACCCTGAGATCATGACCTGAGCCGAAGGCAGCGGCTTAACCCACTGAGCCACCCAGGCACCCTCAGCCGATGTTTCTAAGGCTGTCCTCTCATGACCCTCTTCACTTCTAATCTCTTCTCGAAGGCTTCCATCATGTGCTCTATCGGTACTCACACTTTTGAGCCTGTTGGTTAATTTGGGGTCTTTAAAAAATAGTCTTCCCTAAACCCTGTTCATTTATGTGAGACTCTCAGGCCCCTGTACTGTCAAACCCAACACTGGAAAACTTGCAACTTAAGCATTAGGATTAGAAGCATCTAGAATATATATAACCTACGTTGGTCTTATGCTGATATTCTGAGTGGTGAGGTGTGTATAAAGGACTGTGAAAACGCACTCTCATTCCAAAAAAAATGATTTTTGTTGCAGCTTTGATTTATAATATCTCTTCACTCATATGGGGGGATGGTGGTTGCCTGTAACCACATTAAGCCCTATTCCTGACCATCGTGATTGGGGACATTCTGATTACATAACATATGTTGGGGCTGGATTTAAGCAGTTCGACAGAACTCGGAAAACGGATTCAAACTCCTTAAAATACTCCTTCCTCTTTCCTGTCCCCAAGGAACCGGCCGCATTCAAGATGGCTTCCCTAAACAGGTAACTAAATGTTTTCGTTTAGAGCGCCCCCACCGGCGGGGGTTAAAAAAAAAAAGATGCCGAGAGGCCTAAACGCCTGCGAACTGAGCAGTCAAAGGCAAGCTGCCGCCAGATTTTATTTTCAATCAGGCATATCTGTGGTTGCCTACGTACCCTTCTCAGCCTTTTAGGACCTCCTACTCTCGAGAGACTTCCTGGATGGCACTCACACTACCTTGCTGGAAGAGGCCGGGCGTTAGCCCTGCCATTGGTGGGTTGCGGGGTAGGTGGGCGGAGCCGAGGGAGAATGGACTACCAGCAATCTAGATTGAGGCGAGGGCTGGCCATGCTCCGCCGGAAGGCGCCTTGTTCTCCGAGAGGGTGAGTTGAAACGCTGGCTGGAAAGGAAGCACCGGGACTTGTTCAGGTAGGCTTCCCGTTCACGCCTGCTCATCACTGTCGGTCCAAGAGTCTTTGCAAAACTAAAGCTCTTAGAACTGGTTTCAGTAACTCATCCTCCTCCTCGCTCCCCCGCTCCTTACGCGTCCCTCAGTTGTGAGGGATCAGGTGCTGGGTGATGCTCTGGACTGAACCATTCTCTTTTGTGAAAGGCCGGGGGAGAGGGCGGCTGCTGGGCCACGGGGCCTGAGTTGGGCCAAGTCGAGAAGGGGGCTGCCCCGCCGCTGTTGGGTTTTTAGGGCTTGTCATTGCATTACTGGGCGTGGTGTAGATTTGAGGCAGCTCCTTGTTCTCCTTGCCCCTTGAACGGAGAGAAAACTCCCCGGCTCCTTTTGGTTACTCCATACTTTGGTCTCAGAAGTGGGAGGTTAGGGTTTTTTTCTTTTTTCTCTTTTCTCTTCGTATTTTAATAATAAAGGTGGGTAGGAAATGTTGGGGTGAGCGTGTGCACATTGTTATACGTTATTAGGTATAATTTTTGTGGGTCTTTGGGAGGGAAGATCGGGTTTTTGAAGAGTGTTTATAGATGGTGGGACAAGAGGAGCTTCAGCTTTGCATTTCCATTGACAGGTCTGCAGAGCTTACTGGTCTTCCGTTGCATTATGTAAACTCTTCACTAGCAGGAGACCCCTCCCCCTGCCTCAGAGCGAATGCAATTTCTTTATTTACCTGTCTCTAGTGTCGCAGGAAATTTTCCAGCCATTGCAGCAGTTGTGCAAGTGCAGCAGCTTCTGCCCTTAAGGGGCAGCCCTGAAGTGATAAAGGGATTCAAAGAAGTGTATAGTGGAAGTGTATGGGTGTTTAGCAGACCAATCTTTTTTAAATGATTGAGTATATTGAGCTAGTTGTCGGAGACTTAAGGACTTGATGTCTTGTCCTAATGGAATTGCCCCAGATTCAAGCCATAGGAGCTGCGTTTTCAGTGTCTACTGCATCCTACTCTCCCTCCAGCATCCACAAATTATTTACTCATCGTGTTGTTCTGAGCCTGTCGGTTCAGTCAGGGATTCTCTGACTGGGTTATCCTTAGAGTCGGCTGAGGTCCTCTGGGGTGTGGGACAGTTCAGGTGCTAGACGGTGAGTTTGGGATTTGAATACGGCCCTCTGTTAGTTAATTAGATAATGTCTTCTGCTAAGGAATTTCTTTTGTAGTGCTCACCAGACTTTAGAACAAATTGCGGTATTTGGGACTTATCCCACCTCTTAAAAGAGAATTATAAAGAAAACATTTTCTATTTAGGAAGACCTGAGTTGCAAGAGTGGCATGCCAGTGGGTCTGCAAGGCATGATGAAGGACATTGGCCAAAGAGAGGGTAGGTGTGTGTGAAGAGACAGGCCTGGCAAAAGGTCTAAAGCTACAGGAGCAAAGGAGTAATGGATTGGGATCTGGGAGTTGATGGAGCAGTGTATGGGTACTTGCACAGTTCACACCTTCCCCGTGTTTGATGTATGATGTACATCTCGCCTTTTCATTTTTCAGCTCTCAAATTGACAAAATCCACTTATTTAGATATGGTTAGAAAATGATAGAAATTTATTGAACTGGTGTGAATCACCAGGAAAGACAGATCTTGTATTTTCTGGGACAGCCTTCTCTGCATCACCACCAGGTGATGGGGTGGAAGAATCTTGGCATTGTGGTCACCACCACTGAAGAGTTTTAGTTATAAGAGGGAAAAAATATGATATTTTATATGGAGGGTCTGATAGGTAAGATGGAGTTTCCCATAGGTAAGGTAGGACCCTGAGGGGGAATCAGTCTTTAAAAGAAATCATTGTACCCATTTCCTTTGAAAAGGATGAGGTTTTTTTTTTTCTTTTTTAAAGCTAAACTATCACATAAGATTAATTTGTGGGTGCCAAGAACTGTACTTGCTTACTGAAAGAATGAGATTTGATATTGTCATCTGTGGAAGGACTATAACATTCTTAGAGCATTGAGATGAATGTTAATGTTTTGAAGATACTGTTTGTCCACTGCCCTCCAAGAGTTGTCTTCTGAGCCTACATTGAGCCTGATATCTGGGGGATAAACAAGAAAAATATTTTCTGGCCCCTCATCCTTACTCCTAAAAGTCACTCCACTTCCGGAGTTGCATTTGGACAAGTCCCTGATCTGCAGGTCTTTGCATGACCTACCTTGCACTACTGTGACCAACCTAGTATTTACTGTTTTATCATCAGCAGTCGATTCATTGATACAGTGTCACTTCATATTCTATTTGGTTTAACCTTTTACATCTCTTCTTTGATTAATTTTTCATTCTTTTTCTCACAAAGTTGGTGGTCTTCCTTTCAAACTTCTGTTAACAATTTTGTTCACTTTGCTTTTTGTTTTGATATTGTGATATTTTTGCTTCTGTCTTGTTGAGGCCTTTTAAAGAGAAGCAGAGACCCTACTTTTCAAGATGTGTTCTTCTGGTATCTGGTACTCAAGTGACAGTGTATTTTTATATAACAAAGCTGTTGTACAGCTGTTTACTATTGTCTAAAGGTTTATTTGATCATTTATTACATTCTAAGTTTTATCCTGGATAACCTTTCCCCATCTTAACCTTTGTTTTGTTTTGTGTGTACAGGTGTATCAAGTTGTAATTGTGCTCTTTTTTGTGTTTTCTCACTCTTTCATATTGCCTGTAAGATTTTCATTGTAAGAGCTCCTGGGTGGCTCAGTGATTAAGCATCTGCTTTCCGCTCAGGTCATGATCCCAGGGTCCTGGGATCGAGCCCCGCATGGGGCTCCCTGCTTGCCCGGAAGCCTGCTTCTCCCTCCCCCTCTACCCAACTCCCCCTGCTTCTGTTCCCTCTCTAGCTATGTCTCTCTGTGTCAAATAAATAAATAAAATCTTAAAAAAAAGATTTTCATTGTATTTTTGTTGCAAAATAAGCCTGCCTCTTTGTAGTTAACTGGATGTTTTCAATTTAAACTACAAAGTGTGTTAGTCTCTGAGATTTCTCATGAAGCTGTTCTGTAGGTAACATTTCTTTTGCCCTCTTTATTTATCCACTATTTTCTATCCTTCACTATGCTCTTGGTTGTTTAATGTCACATGAAGGAAAATGGTCAACTTTAAAATATCTTTTTTTTTAGACTGATAATTCTATGCCTTTTATTTAGTGTTTTTTTTTTTTTTAAGATTTTATTTATTGATTTGACAGAGACACAGCGAGAGAGGGAACACAGGTGAGTGGGAGAGGGAGAAGCAGACTTCCCACTGAGCAGGGAGCCAATGTGAGGCTCATCCCAGGACCCAGGGATTATGATCATGACCTAAGCCAAAGTCAGATGCTTAACGACTGAGCCACCCAGGTACCCCATTCAGTTTTGTTTTGTTTTTTTTTTTTTAAAGATTTTATTTATTTATTTGAGAGAGAGACAGTGAGAGAGAGCATGAGTGAGGAGAAGGTCAGAGAGCGAAACAGACTACCCATGGAGCTGGGAGCCCAATGTGGGACTCGATCCCGGGACTCCGGGATCTTGACCTGAGCTGAAGGCAGTTGTCCAACCAACTGAGCCACCCAGGCATCCCCCATTCAGTTTTTTTTAAGACTGATTTTAAAATATCTTAATTCTTGTCTTCAGATTGCAGCAGGAGCTTTTAAAAATAAAGCAGTTAATTTCTACATACCAATGTATGTTACGGTATAATAAAAAAAAAAAAGCAGACATAAACAGAAAACGGACTGGCATTGATAATTGCTTTCCATTTGTCTTCAGCAGGAATGGATATTTTGAAATATATTCCAAGCAGTAGAGTGGCATAGGGAATCTAGACAATGTTCTAACCCCTTCAAATTCAGACTATTCAAGTATAATCTCATTAGTTTGTTTGATAAGAGTTTCCAGAACAGGAGACTCACTCATAATCTAAGTACCAAAAAAAAACCCACCAAAATTTAAAAAATTACTTATTCTTATGCTTAATTATTAGGAAAAGATTGGTTTTATCATTGAAGAATGAAACATCCCTGGGGCTCCTGGGTGGGTCAGTTGGTTAAGCATCTGACTCTTGGTTTCTGCTCAGGTCATGATCAGGGGTCATGGGATTAAGCCCCAAGTGGGGCTCTGTGCTCAGAGGGAATTTGCTTGAGGTTTCTCTTCTTCTACACCTTCCCCCACATGGTCTCCCTCTCTGAAATAAATAAATAAGTCTTCAAAAAAAAAAAAAATAAAAGAATGATACATCCCTGACTTATCCCCTCTGTATATTTCTGGAGAAATTTACTATTTACTGTGTATGGTTTCATTTCATTTGATATTTTCAGTGTTCATTTCATTTTAAAAAGGTAATTAAATGACATACTACTGAAATAGTCACTGGGTGATAATGGGACTGTGCTTTTTGTCTCTCCTGTATGTCAGTTACATATATGTAATAGTTATAATCTTTTTGGTAATGTCCCAATATTCTAGTAATTTGTAATTCTGTAATAACACCTTTTTGTTTTGAGAGTCTGTAATTCTCCTAAGCCTATGTCAGTATCTTTCTGAAAAAGGTTATATATTAACTGAATTCTTAATTTCATCCGGGAGGAAGGACATTCAGGAGCTGTAGTCTTAACGGGTTTCTCAAATTTTCTTTCATGGTCATTATAGTAAACCTTTGGAATATCCTGCTTTTATTTTTTCTTCTACTACTTACTTTGGGAATGCACTATGTCTTTGGGGATTATTCCTTTGGGACATACTCAGTAGTACATTGCCCCATTAGTAACATGGGAATTTCATTTTGGTTGGTTCTAGAAGAAACTAATGAATTCAGTAATTGAGCTGCCTATTTAGAGCCCAGATCATAACAGAATTTCTTAGTAGAACATAATCTAAATTTTCTAGTACAGGTATCAGATATACAGCAGTAAAACATCAATCTAAGTAAACTGAATGGGAAGATTTTTCTGGATTTTTGAACAGGGGCTGCCAAATTCCATGAGCATGAACCCTTCACTCAGTGTTTTCTTCTTCATTGCTTCCATGCAGTATTTAGTTATTCTTTATTCTCCTTGTCTGGGGAGTGGAGCACATGAGTCATTTCTTTGTTTATTTACACATCAATTCTCATATAAAATGTAGTGCTTTTGCCTGTTTTTCAGGTATACTTCCTGTTGGCGGGGGTTGAGGGGGCGCCTTCTTCATGAGGCCTTAAATATGTATTGGTAATGGTCGCTTCCATTCACAGCTGTCCTGAAAGTCATGGGAGTCAAGAGTCAAGGTGGTTGGATCTGGCCATGTGAACTATCAAGGGGCAGCCTAGTCAGTTGGAGACCTATATGTTCCACAGCAGGCATTGTGAAATAAGTGAAGTACTGTAAGATAGACACTGGCTTCATTCCTACAAACACAAAAAATGATTAATTGAATTACCTGTATGTTGCTCTAGACACTAGGGCTAGTTGAAGTCTTCTCCATGGTTTTAAGGTTAAAGGGCTGTACTGCTTTCTCAGAGTCTTTTCATCCTGCCCAGCAGTCCTGCTATTCTAATTGTGACACTTTTACATCTATTTCAGTATCCCACCATTCTGCTTAACAGACCAGCACAGCCAAGTCTCTAAGGAGTAATTCTGCTTTGAGAGAGACTTTTAATGGTACACTTTGAAATTATTGGATAGGAAAGAATAAACTGCTTTCCATTTTGCCTACTATGTGCCAAACATTGTACATTATTTTTTAATCTTCAGAGTAACCCTGAAATGTGTGTGATGTTAGCTTCATTTTACAGAAGAGAAAAAATAAGTCTTATGAGGTTAGGTAACTTAGCCAGGAGTAGGACTCTGGTCTGTCCAACTTCAAAACCCCATTCATGATCCAGCCTACCCACACCGAAAAGTTTAGTGCTGACCCCTATGTCTTTGGGAACAGTCTTTGACCACAAGAGGCCAAGTAGGCATTTAGGTAGCCTGTTATAGCTGTACCTTTCACAGTTGAAGAACCTTGAGAATGTAAGATTTATTTTTGTCTTTGTATCTCTGTTAAAAGGGAAAAAAAGAATAATAGTTTGTTTCCATTAACTTAGTTGAAGATAAGATTATGTGAAATACTTTAAGTTCTTTTTTTTTTTTTAAAGATTTTATTTACTTATTAGACAGAGATCACAAGTAGGCAGAGAGGCAGGCAGAGAGAGAGGAGGAAGCAGGCTCCCTGCTGAGCAGAGAGCCTGATGCGGAGCTTGATCCCAGGACTTGGGATCATGACCCAAGGCGAAGGGAGAGGTTTTAACCCATTGAGCCACCCAGGCGCCCCGGAATACTTTAAGTTCTGCAGAGGAAATTCACTTGGTCAGTCTTGCAAATAACTATTTTTTAGCCAATGCAAGTCAAACTAGTCCACTAAATTTAAATTTTCATTAGTCTCATGTCACTGGGGTCATTTTTTGTGCCTGGAGGCACAAGTGTAATAATAACAGTGCTTTAAAATGTTTCTCCTCCCTTCACCACATACACTTTTTTAACATAAATGTTGCAATGAAACAATACCTCATATATAATTAAGTAAATATTTATATTTTTCTGTTAGGCTGAACAAATGCACATATACTTAGCCCAGTTAAAATGGGGCATGCAAGAGTGCTGTGTGTGTGTGGTGGGGGACCTTAAGGAGGACCAGGACTTTGTTACCTTAATTTGTATATATTGTTACTTATGCTGGCTTGCCCACAAGTGGCATCACACAAGGTGCATATATTGATCCAGTTAGATGTTCCTCAGTTGGAACCCAGAATATTATTTTCATCTTGGTGACCATGTGCCAGTGAAGAAGAACTTTTCCAGTGAATTTGGCCTAAGGGCAGTGATCCTTAAAGATGAAGCTCTTACTTTCTATCTTCAGACTTATGCCAAAACTCTAGAATTTTATCGGAAAAAAAGTCCACAATGAGACTGATTTGAAAATGAATCCATACCCTATGTTTGGGTCATATGGGTGTATTGTCATCTATTTGTCTCTTGCCACAGCATTAAATTGGCCACCACTGAGGCTTTATAGTCCTGAGCCTAAAGGAAATCACTAAAATTTCATTACTTTTAACAGTAATTATCACACTGTGGAAAAGTCTTATGTATATTGCATGTAGCCCAGGTTCTAAAAGGATTTTATAATGCCTCTTCTGAATGTTTCTGGTAGAAAACATGCCTCTGCCTGTTTACTATCTCTACAGTCTGAGAGAAGCCCTTGCTGTTGCTCAGAAACCTCCCCATTACCTCTCCACAGCCCCACTCCCACACACCTTTGGCTGGATGTTGAAAATACACTCCTTCAAGAAAAGTACATTAAATGCCCACCTGATAAGCAAAGGGAATATTGTAATCAACAAATCACACAGTTCTTGCCTTTGTGGAACTTACATTCTAATGGGAGGGATCAAATAATTATATAATCAGTTATTCAATCCATGCTATAAAAAGTTGTGGATATTTAGGGGAATTTATAATAGGGGCATATAACCTGAAGCATAATATAATAAAGTATTTAAGAAATGTGACATCTGAAGCCACATAGCCTAAATTTGAATCTGGAACCAATTTTCACTAGCTGTGGGATATTGGGCAAATTACTTAATCTCTTGGTGCCTCAGTTTCCTGTTTCCTTAGTTTCCTCTGTTAAAAAAATTGCTTCAGGCTTAATTAAATATGTTAATGCATTTTCATTGTTTAGAAGAGTGCTGGGTATGAAATGTATGTGTACTCAACAAATTTGGCTGTTTTTTGTTGGAACAACTGGGAAAGCTTTTCTTTGAAATGATGTTGTTAAAGTGAGCTTTGAAGGGTACATAAGAGGTAAATAGGCAGAATAGAGAGGAACCAGTTAGAAGGCACTTGGAATACTTCAGGGAATTGAGGATGGTAAATTGATCCAGAATGGCGCTAGAGACAGAGTGGATGCATTTGAGAGATATTTAAGAGGTAAAGGTAGGATTTTAAAATAATGGATATGGGAAAAAAATAAAAATTAAAAAAATTTAAAAAATGGATTATTTTCTGGTCTCTGCATTTGTGACCGAAAGGGAGATGCTGGAGAATGATTACCCTTCTTGTGTATGTGCATGTGTGGTGGTGGGAATGAAGGAGACTGTAGGGAGGGAATGCCTGGGTGGCTTAATGGTTAAGCATCACACTCTTGATTTCACTTCAGGTCACGATCTCAAGGGGGTGAGATCGAGCCCTTGTGCTCAGTGCTGAATTTGCTTAAGATTCTCTTGTCTACTCCCTCCACTCCTTCCCCAACTCACACGAGCATGCTTTCTCTCTTTCTCAAATAAATAAATCTTTTTTTAAAAAAGATAAGTCTGTTATAGGAAGAGTTAGGTGGGTCTGCTGAGGAGACTGGAGACACTATCTAGAAAAGCCATTGAGTAAGCAAGTAGACCTCTTTCCAAGAGATATAACTGTATAGATAATTTGTTGAAGGAAATACTAATAGTTGAGGCCATGTGTGTAAATTAGACATTCTTGAAAAAAAGTGTAGAGTGAGAGTTAAAGAGGGCCTTAGGGCCAAACCTTCGTGAACTTCCAACAATGAAAGACTGGTAGAAGAGAAGAGTAGTAAAGTAGAAGCAGCCAGAGAGGCCAGAAGGAAAACCAGAAAAGTCATTCTGATGTCCTGGAAGCAATCCAAAAAAAAGTGAGAGTGGGAGAGGTGTTTCTAAGATCTTTGTGTCCCTTCTTTGGATCCCTGGGAGTATTCATTTAGGTTTGTTAACACTCAAGGTTGGATATTCATGACTTTAGAACGTACCTCTATAGCAGGTTTAGGCTGACTGAGCCAGTTAGTTGAACATAATCTTCAGACTTTAGAATCTAAAGTGTAGTTATTCCTGTTTGCCTTAGATTAGATTTAAAATAGAGGAAGAGAGCCTGAGTGCACATTCATTCAAGTACCTAGATATTAGCCTCCTGAAATTAACAAATTATTTTGGTGATTCCCTCAAAGGCTGACTAGCATCTCTTAGGTACCTAGAAACACTGGCAAAACCAAAATTTTTCCCCAGTGATTTATCCAGCAACGTTTGTTGAGTATCTCCTAGGACATAGTGTTTATATGCCAAATACTGTGTTTGGTGTTTTATTAATCTTCATTAATGGCCCTGTAACTTGATTCTCCTTTGTACAGAAGAATGAACTAGACTCAAAAAGGTTAATTTACTTGGTGGGATGGAAATTTGAACCCAGATCCCTCTGATTTCAAAGCTCATTATAACTTTATGTACAAGTATAACTACAATATAAAATAGAAGATGCTTATCCTAAAAGAGTGCTTAACAAAATGCCACGGAAGCTCAAAAGGAACTGATTACTTTGGGCTTGACAATGAAAAGTAAGGATTAGAAGGATTTTTGCTTTTGTTTGATAGAATTCATCACCTTTTCCCCCTGCAATTCTCTACTCTTGTTTGCTTCTGTGACATTGCACTGTTTGCTTCTCTAGTTTTCTTTTTCTCCCTACTTAGTTGTAGCTTATTCTGATTCTTTTTTTATTTAACTTTTTTTAAAAAAGGTTTTATTTATTTATTTGACAGAGATTACAAGTAGGCAGAGAGGCAGACAGAGAGAAGGAGGGAAGCAGGCTCTCTGCTGAGCAGAGAGGCCGATGTGGGGCTCGATCCGAAGACCCTGAGACCATGACCTGAGCTGAAGGCAGAGGCTTAAGCCACTGAACCACCCAGGTGCCCCTAACTTTTTAAAGTTGTTTTTTTTTTTTAAGATTTTATTCATTATTTGACAGAGATCACAACTAGGCAGAGAGGCAGAGAGAGAGAGAGAGAGGGGAAGGGAAGCAGGCTCCTTGCCAAACAGAGAGTCCGACGTGGGGCTCCATCCCAGGACCCTGGGACCATGACCCAAGCCGAAGGCAGAGGCTTTAACCCACTGAGCCACCCAGGCGACCTTTTTAAAGTTTTATTTAAATTCTAGTTAGTTAGCATTCAGTGTAGTATTAGTTTCAGGTATACAATATAGTGATTCAACAGATCTATATAACACCTGGTGCTCATCACTGCAAGTGTACTCCTTAATCTCCATCACCTATTTTACCCCTTCTCCCCCCTTAAGTAGGTCCCATGCTGAACTTGGAGTTTGAATTCACAACCCTGACATCAAGAGTTGCATGCTGTATTGACTGAGCCAGCCCAGTGTCCTGCTTACTCTGATTCTTAAATCTTTTGTTTTGTTAAGTAATCTCTACCCCCAACTTGGGGCTTGAATTCACAACCCCAAGATCAAGAGTTGCTTGCTCTGGGGTACCTGGGTGGCTTACTCAGTTAAGCATTTGACCTTTGATTTCCACTTAGGTCATGATCTCAGGGTCATGAGATTAGCCCCATGTAAGGTTCTACACTGCATACGGAGCCTGCTTAAGATTCTCTCCCTCTCCCCCACCCCCTAAAAAGAGCCTCATGCTCTTCGACTGAACCAGCCAGGCATCCCTGATTCTTAAATCCTGATGTTTTCCTGGGTTCCTCCTTGACTTTCTCACTCTACCTCAAAAAATCTCAACATGGGTTTCCAGCTAAGTGTTTTGTTTAGGCTGCAGAGTGTTAAAAAAAATTTTTTTTTAATTAGTTGTCTACATTTAAAACCTAGATTTACATAAAACTCTATTTCTGGCATTTGAAAAAAATCTGAAGTTCTCGCTCAACCTTGGATGTGCATTTCCATATGGCAACACTTAACTAGAGCTGACTAGCAGCTACTCTGTTTGGAATGGTCATGGATTCTTTAGTCTTTCACAGAACCCAGCATTCTGTCTTGTCTCCCCAACAGTATTGGTGCAGTTTTTTGTATACTTGCTCTATTCTACATACTCCTTGGGTAAGCTCCACTGTTAAAACTACTGTTTAGATACTGAGAATTCTAAATTATCACCAGCTAACTTCTAGATTTATACATCCATTCTCCTATCAAATATCACTACTTAGCCTGCTCTAGGCAACTCAGACTCAACATGACTGGATGCAACGTGGCTGAACTCATCTTTCTCTCTAAACTGTAGGTTCTGTGCATTTTTTTTTTTTTAAGATTTTAATTTATTTGACAGAGAGAGACAGGGAGAGAGACACAACAAGAGAAGGAACACAAATAGGGGGAGTGAGAGAGGGAGAAGCAGGCCTCCCCCTGAGCAGGGAGCCCGATGTGGGTCTCGATCCTAGGACTCTGGGATCATGACCTGAGCCGAAGGCAGACGCTCAACGACTGAGCCACCCAGGTGCCCGGTTCTGCGCATTTTTATCCCTGAAGTGTTACTTGGCTCTGTCCTTTCCTTATCATTACCTTTTGACTCACATTGCTGTGATTCAGGCACTAATCACCTTATTAGGGTTCTTGGTTACAAACAACAGAAATCATCTTTTGGCTAACTTAAGCAGAAATGTGATTTATTGGAAAAATATTCTGTGGCTCACAAAATCGATACGAATGCTAGACAGCCTGGTTTAGAAAATGATCTGAAACTAAAGGGAGGTTAGAAACAGAGGACATGTCCAAGGTCATACCACTGAATAGTGTTTTTAGGGTGCTGTAGTAGAACTCAAGGGTCTGTCACTGCTGAGTGTTGTTTAGCTGGTTGGTTCTGGGTTTTTGTATTACCTCTGCAAAGTCAAATTTCTCTGAAGGACTGTCCACTTAAGCTAGTCTAGATCATGTGTGTACTTTGTCTTTGCCAGGAAGAGGAAGTGGGACCCCTCCCTACCCCCACTCTGATTTCCCATCTCCTCTAACAGCCTGTAGTGGGAGGTAAGATCTAGCCTTCCATTGAGACTTTTACCCTGAGCTATTCTTCAGTGTAGGAAAGGGGCTTTTGTTGCTGAGCAGGGGGGAAAAATCAAATTTCTACCATACAGCTTTTTTTTTTTAAAGATTTTATTTATTTATTTGACAGAGAGATCACAAGTAGGCAGAGAGTCAGGCAGAGAGAGAGAGAGAGAGAGAGAAGCAGGCTCCCCGCTGAGCAAAGAGCCCCATGTGGGGCTTGATCCCAGGACACTGAGATCATGACCGAGCTGAAGGCAGCGGCTTAATCCACTGAGCCACCCAGGTGCCCCTCTACCATACAGCTTTTTTCTAGACTACCACAGCAGCCTCCTAACTGCTTGTGTCCTCTGACCCTTAATTTCCCAAATGTGTTCTCTATTCAGTAGCCAGAGTTTGCCAACCAAAACACAGTTCTGATCATGTCATTCTGTGTTTCAGTGGCTCCTCATCCACCTATCAGAAAATAGTTTAGCATGGTTCCTTGAAGGGTCTGGCCTTAACTTATCCTTTCAATCTCATCCAGTTTCTTTTCATGATTTATACTTAAGCGAGACTGAACTACAGAGTTCCTTAGAGTTTCCTCTACATGTCTCGTGCTATCTGCTGTTGCTGTGCTTTGTTTTGATTTTGCGCTTATTATCCCTACTGCCTGAATACTCCTTTCTTGTAGCCCACTTTACCTTCCTTAGTTAACTGCTGCTTATCTTTTAAGAAATGACTTTTTTTTTTTTTAAGATTTTCTTTGTCTATTTGACAGAGCACACAAACAGTGGGAGCTGCAGGCAGAGGGAGAGGGAGAAGCAGGCTCCCCATGGAGCAGGGAGCCTGATGTGGGGCTTGTTGCCAGGACTCTGGGATCATGACCTGAGCCGAAGGCAGTTGCTTAACCAACTGAGCCACCCAGGCGCCCAAGAAATGACTTTCTTGATAACTTTTTCCTTCTAAATTAATCCCTTTCATCTGTATTCCTGTAATAGCCTCTTGCATATTTCATTGCCCTTATCATCTTGTATTATGATTGTTTATATTTGTCACTATTGTCATAATCCCTATTTTCCAACCCCTACCCACATATATACCCAAATATACTCCTACCTGTTGTGAGTTCTTTGAGGGTAGAGATTATGTCTTATTCACCTTTGGTTCTCTAATATTTCCACATTAGTTAGTGTATTATAATCTCAATAAATGTAGATACAGTGAAAAAGCATTTGATACAGATCTTAGGAGATAAATAAGATTTTGTTGAGGCAAAGAAATGAAATAAGGATGGAGTATACTTTGAAGATAGTAGCATTAGCTAGGCTGTAAGAAAAATATAGGACAATAGGAAGCTGGGTTTTTTTTTGTGTTTTGGCAAGTATATAAGTGTAGATGTATAAGGATAGTGGGAAATAAGACTGGAAAGGCAAGATGTAGTCTTGATTTATATCTTAAGTAACAGGGAACCTTTGAAAGTTTTTAAGGAGACTAATTTGAACTGAACTGTGTTTTAGGAAATTAATCTGGTAGCAGAATGGATTCGTAGGGGAAGGGATCAGTTATGAGTTTTTGTTTGTTTGTTTTAACATAAGTAACTGCATAAAGAGGTGGCAGCAGAAATAAGAGTTAGATATATTAATCCTTACTTTCCTCTTAGTTTCATAGTTGAATCACGCATCTCTCTAAGCCTCAGTTTTCTCACTGTACAAGAGGTTTGACTTGATATAATTACCAAAGTCCTTGCCAGCTCCAAAATCTGTTTGTGACATATTTTGAGAGAGTCCGTGGGACTTGGCAAATGATTGGATGGTGGATACAGGTGGAGGTTTCATAAATGCCTTTGAAGTTTTGAGTCTGAGTAAAATGGTATTGTTGTTTCAAGGAGTGGTATTGGTCTTCCTAATAATAGTGGTAATGCTAAGATCTGTAAAAATAGGAGAGCTAAGGTCAAGTTGACCTTCCTCAGTTTTGTCCTAGAGTACAGAAAACAGGATTTCAGTGTTGAGGCTGGTTACATTTCAGAGGAAACTAGTTGGGTCAGGAGGTAAGCAGCTGATTTTAGCACTTGTTTACTTTGAAGGATTTAAGTTTGGGTACCATCATTCTGGGGTTGACTAGTTTCGTTGGGAATTAGAGTGGTCTCAAGTGGCATTGCAAAGTGAATACTGGCCAGTATGTCAGAAGACTGAGTTTCAAGAGAAGTGATTTGAGGGTGAGAGATCAGGTTTAGGGATGAGTACTGAATGTGTGTTTTGGAGGGGAGGGGTCTGGGAATTGCTAGAGGGCACCTGGAATTACTTTCTGGAAAGTGATACAGCTACCCAAAGGTTGGAGTATCAAAGATACAAACCAGCATTATGGTTGTGGCAGAAACCATGTAACAGCATCAGGGCTGACTCATTCCCATGCTGGAAGATTTGCCCCCTTTTAATGGGGAGTGGGATCTGGTATAGTTACCACAGGAAAAGGGATAGACAGGGCTGCTAGAAGGTAGGGGATTCATTGGGAGGCAGAGTTGGCATAGTGTGGAACCTTCCCTCCCGCGTTTACGCTCTTCAGTGTGCAGAATACAGTGTAGGTGGTAGGGAATTTAATCCCCAGGACTAGTTTCCCGCAGCAGGAGAGTGTGCCTCTAGCCAGGCCCCTTTTTTTTTTCAAGCAAGCTGCAGGCTTCGCCTCGGCCCTAGAAACCGGATAGGCCTCTCCGTGCGCTCTCAACCTAACCCGCGGTGGCGGGGGAGGGGGAAGCTTTTTCTGGTCCCGCCCTTTGCGCTGTTTTGCGTTCTTGCGCTTGTTGTGAGTGGCAGTAGGATTTAGCCAATGAAGACGCGGGGCGGGCGGGAGCATCAAGTTAGGTTGCGCAGGAGGTGGGGGGAACTGGTGCTGGAGAGACAGCGAGAGGGGCGAACCGGCCCCCCACGGCCGCTGCAGGTAAAGGCATCTCTCTTAGCCCGCTGTGTTGAGGCACAGCTCCTTTTCTCCTTCAGGTTTTTGTCGGGCCTTCCAGCCTGTAGCTTCCGCCCTAACATTGCTCCCACCCGGGCATCCACACCCCCCCCACCCCCCGCATCTTCCCGTCTTGGCCATCCCCACCCAGGAGGGTACCCCGCTAGCTCCCTCCGTCAAGTGCATGTACCTCATTTCTATTTTGGGGGCGCCAGTTGCCTGAAATCTCTCCCCTTCTGCTGTATGGGCCTTACTGGCAACAACCCCGGCAGTATGAGCAGGTAATGTACCCGGGTCCCCGCCACCCCCACCCCCTGTAGCGTTTCCCTCTCAGCCAACCCCTCACTTCCTTACCTTTCCCCTTCTCTTCTTTCGTATGAGTATTTAATTTCTGTAGTTTCCCGTTGGTTCCCTGAATATACGTACATGGTTTTAGCTTTCATAGTTGCTTTTTACTTTTTCTCTTATTCAGAAAGGCTCACTTTACCAGCCATGTTTGCCCCCAAATGTCCATACCCCTGATTGAGGTGTGAGTGCTTTTTCTTTCAGTAATTGGGAAAACAAAAACAGTAGCCACACATTTGGAAGTGAGAATGGTGAAGATAGAGAAAATGGCCTAGGATCTTGATCTTCTTGAGGAAATCTGAGTGCCTCCAAGTTAATAGCTCCATTTCTTATGCTCTGTGTCCTTCCATCCTGATCCCTTGCTGACCCTAAATTGTGATTACATTCACCTTGGATGTTTACTTCCCATTTCTTTATAAGATTTGAGGCTCTTTGGGTCTTACAGATGTCTCTGTGGTACAGCTTTTAAATTCTTCTTTTTAAAAATTATGTTAATCATTTTCATTTTAGGCCTTCTGATTATTTTATTTTCAAGGGATTTCTTATTTAGATTAAGCTGCTTCTGACCATCTTGTGTTTCAATAACATGTGTTTATGTCTGTCTTCAGCTGAGCCTCTTGAAAGGATACAGTTTCCAATAACAAGATTCATACTTTGAAGTAAAATAGTTTGTTGTTTTCTGAATCTTTGAGCAGTTAGAGGTTAAGTGGGCATGGGTGGTATTTTCTGGAAGTGCCTATTACCAAAAAAAAGTATTTGTCAATATGGCGTTAGTTCATTATCTTCTAAGAGGATTAACAGTACAGAGAAGTCTGGAAAATGGATGTCTGTAGTTCAGTTTATATAATTTCATTTATTGGACAGCTGGACTAATCTCTGTTGCAGTGTTTCTTATCCATCATAAACAATAAACTATGATAAACTCCCTTTTGAGAGATTGTAAGAAATCTTATCCTACCATAGGGATCTTGATAACCCTTCAAAACCAGGCATGCTTCTCCACCCCTTGCCCCCTGTTGTGTTTTATAGATCCTCACTGGCCAGGAAGATTTTGTTTAGTTTTATTGACTATAAATACCCAAAACACTGAGATGTGTTCTTCCTTTTCCATTTGATAAATATAAAATTATGACATTGAGTATGCACTTTCAAACTACACATATTTTTCATCCCCTGGTTGAGAATCACTACTTTGTTGAAAGGTATGGGGAGATTGCAATGGAAGGTATAGAGTAGAATGAAAACAAAGTCCTTTACAGACGTATTGTTATTGAAATGGGCAAGGGAAAGGAGACTGGTAAAATAAAAATAGAAGAGTTGGGATTTTACAGATTTCTTTAAAAAAAAAGAAATATATCAAAGGTGGTAAATCTGCAGAACATCAGTTTATACTTACTTCATGGAGAAGGAATACTTCTCCCTTTAAAAGAAGGTGAGATGAAAGGCTGTTAACATAAATTGTTTAACATTAACTGGCTTGTTACACGGAGATTATAGATAGGTGGCCTTGGATTCTAACCTTAACCGGCTGGTATGTTTCACTTCTGCCCAGTTCCCCTAAGGTTTCTGTCATGAGTTTAAAATTATGGAAAGTGAATATGTGCAATTCTCAAACTCTGTCGTTCCTTTTGAGCATTTATGTGCATTTCTTATTGGGGCAATGGTAGGCCATGACTGGCTTTTCATTCTCAATATGAAAGAAGTCTGGTATGACTTCTTTAGGCAATGGTTTTACTTAGGGATATTTAAGTGCTTCATATATTTGAAAGCTTAACATCTATTTGTTTATTCTTTAAGATTTTCTTTATTTGAGAGAGCACAAGCCAAGGGGTTCTGGGGGCAGAGTAGCAGAGGGGGAAGAGAAAGAAGCAGAGCACCTCCCCCTGAGCAAGGAGCTGGATGGGGGCTTGATCCCAGGACCCCCAAGATCATGACTTGAGCTGAGGGCAGACACTTAACCAACTGAGCTCCTCAGGTGCCGTTTAACATCTGTTTATTGTTGCTACCAGCAATTGAACCATAGAAAGATAATTCATGGGATAGATGAGCTTGGTAGAATAGGCCAGATGTGCATATAGCCAGGATGACCCACAAAGTAGGAATGGAAGGAGAGTTGAAGAAAGTTAGAGGTATGATGGAAGAAGGTTTCATCTTTGAGAATCAAAGACAACTTAAACATGGAAATTAGAAAAGAATCAGGAGACTAGGATTAAAAAATATGTACAAAATGAATTAGATTAGTAGAAGTGAGTTAATGTGAGGGGACTGAGAAGTGGTGAAACGTGGTGTGGCATTAAATCAGTGGTGATGTTTTTAAATTACGAGGTCCAGACTGAACTGGGGAAGTAGAAATTTGGCCCCAAAATTGGGAAGGGAGATAAATGATAAATGTATTGATTGACCTTTAAAAACTTAACTCTTTCTCTCTCTTTTAAAAAAGATCTTATTTATTTATTTGACAGAGAGAGATAGACAGCAAGAGAGAGAACACTAACAGGGGGAATGAGAGAGGGAGAAGCAGGCTTCCTGCTGAGCAGGGAGCCTGACATGGGTCTCAAACCCAGGACCCTGGGATCATGACCTGAGCCGAAGGCAGATGCTTAACAACTGAGCCACTCCGGTGCCACTAAAAACTTACTCTTGAGTTGTTTTGAGAGTAAGGAAATATTTCAGAAACTGTTAGCCTTGTTTCTCCCATGAAAAAAATGAGATTTCTGTCTGAGATCAGGCTGCTATGGAGGAAAAGAATAAATAGCAAGGAATAGTGGAAAGGAGAAAATCCTTCCTGCCTCATGGAAGAAGAGACAGGTTATAAACTATTAGCATAAACTTCTAGTTAGAGGAAACATTTATTGTAGTTTTTGTATGACACCTAATTAGATCTGTTTAATGTAACTTCTGTGACAGTGAACAGATGAAAGATAATAAGTAGCCAAGTAGGGCATAGCTAGAAAAAAGCTGATGGCAGTGTTGAGGAAATTCATAAAATTATTGAGTAGATTTTTGTTGAATCAAGAAATACATAAAACTTTTCTCATTGTCATTTGGAGCAACTTTGGGGCAAGTATTAGGAGAAGCTGGAATGAGCTGGTGGAATAGTTTGGCCAAAAGTGGGAAGCGATAGGGATTCTGGGGGAGATGTGAAGGATGTATTTACCAAAACAAGGAAGATCTTGTTTAATATTGGTAGAGCGGCCACATGTACTTTGTAATTTTGTTGTGTCAACTACTGATCAGTCTGTTCTCTTTAAATCTGAGTTTCTGGGCTATTTACCCACATTTTATTGTTTTATAAGGGTACCTGGGATAAGTTGAGGAAAGGAAAAGTAGTTTGTGGGTTTTAGGGAAAAGTCTTCAGTAAAATCTATATTCTGTCACTGACAAATGTCTTCCAGTGTCTTCTAAAAGTTAAGAGAAAAGGTCTTATCAACCAAGGCTTTCCTGAATGGTCAAGTATAGACATCATATACAGAGAACTTTCATATTTTCATATAGTTTAGTTATATGGTGGTATACTCCTAATTCCTTGTTTTAGTTTTTCCTTTTTCCAACATTTTCACGAACTTACATCTTCAGATGTAGATTTCGTAAACGTATTTTCAGTTATTTGTAGGACAGTTTTTCAAGATGGGAAGTTACTGTCTCATCTTAAAATCAGAGATACCATTTAGTTTTTAAAAGGTCTGAATGGTTCATTCCATATACTGCAGCCAAATATATTAATTCATTAAGTATTTTTTTTGGTATCTTCTGTGTGTGTGATACCCTCCTGGTTCTTTTGGGGATCCACACATAACTAAGATATGGTTCCTACCATCCAGGAACTTTTTGTCTCTTGGGGAAAGAGCAGCTGGACCACCATGCAGGGTTGTGCAGAGTGTGCATTGCACATATTCATTATCATCATTGATAATATGTTTAGTATGGCAGTTTTCCAGTAGATGGCAGACAAGCATCTTAAGGAGCAGGCAGCTTTTTATAATTTGCACAAAGGAACCATTTGGGCCTTCAGAGAATATGGACATGAGACCGGTCATTTTAGTAAAATATTAAGTACAAGTGTTTTAAATAAGGTGCAGACAACACTGTGAGTATTTTAAGGAAGGTGAAAGGACCAAGTCATCACAAATTGCTTTGCTGTGAAAGGGGCAGAGTTTCAGAGCTCACCTTTTGGAATAAAAGGAAGACCTTTGAAAGGGTAGGAAAGATTTCAGCTGGGAGAGATGCTTGGGAGTGGGGGAGGGTACATTCTAAGCAGAAGCTACAGCATAATAGGCAAAGTCATGCAGATAGGAATCACATTAGGGGAACTGTATAGTCTAGTTGGCCTGGAATGTAGGTTATATATAGGAAATGATGAGAGAAAAAGTTGGGAATATAAGTGGAACTAAAATGTACAAGTCTCTCTTTTTTTTTTAAGATTTTGTTTATTTATTTGACAGATAGTGAGAAAGGGATTACAAGCAAGGGGAGTGAGAGGGAGAAGCCGACTTCCTACTGAGAAGGGAGCCCAATGTGGGGCTCAATCCCAGGATCCCGGGACCATGCCCTGATCCCAAGGCAAATGTTTAACCGACTGAGCCACCCAGGCACCCCTAAAATGTACAGTTCTTTGAATTTCTTGCAAAGGATGTTTTTGATCTCAAATATGAGAAAGGGGGAAGGGAGTTAACAGAAATAGTATATATAGATTGATATGTTAGCTAGAATAAAGTTTGGGAACTTCTGGGTAAAATCACACTGAAAATGTAGCAAGATTGGGCACTTGGATGGCTCAGTCTGTTAAGCAATCTGCCTTTGGCTCAGGTCTTGATCCCAGGGTTTTGGAAGGGAGTCCCACATCAGGCTCCCTACTCCACCAGGAGTCTGCTTCTCCTTCTGCCCCTCCCCTCATTCAATCTCTCATGTTCTCCTGCTCTCTCTCTCTCTCAAATAAATCAATAAAATCTTAAAAAAAAGAAAAAGTGTAGCAAGGTTGTACTGTGAGTTTGATTAAAAGTGGTTATTTTTGCCAGTAGTAAGTGAAAGCATCTAAAATACAAGGGAAATTTATGAAATGCAATATATTTCAGAAACCTTTATCTACAGTCATTGAAATGCTACTGGCATATTGTTAAATTCTGTCAACTTAACCTGAAATAAAGTGAGTGAATGCTATACTCCTGATCTCTACCTAAGAATGATAATTGTAGAAAGAAATGGACAGAGACAGCCAAGAGATCTTGACAGACAGAAACTTCAAAGTGTGTAGGTGTTTAAGAGCCCAAAAAGGAGTTTGGTTTATTTCTTTTATAGTTTTAGGTTAAAGCAAAAATGTGGGTGTTCTTTCTGCTGTGTCTCTGTCCTCAGATTACCTCACATTTCCGTTTTCTCTTATTATTTTGATGCCAGTTGATATTAAGGTAGTTCCTAAGAAGGAGAAGTTTTCCTTGAGGTCACCAATTTTGCTTATTTTCCATTTGTCTTCTCACAACAGGAGTTTCACCATCTTCCTCTGAAGACCTAGCCATCTTGCTCCATGAAGGTCAGGACAATCTGACATGCACTTGTTTCTTGCCTCTATACCTGAAGAGTAGTCCTCTTCCATTGTGTACATTTTTTTCTTAATAGGGGAGGGGAGGGGAGAGCCAGTACCCCCCCTCCCCTTCCCTCCCTAGACCTTGGTGAAGTACCCTCCATTGCTTTCCCAAGATGGCAGACCCCATCATGGATTTGTTTGATGACCCAAATTTATTTGGCCTGGACTCTCTGACTGATGACAGCTTCAACCAGGTCACACAAGACCCCATTGAGGAAGCCCTTGGACTACCAAGCTCTCTGGACTCCTTGGATCAGATGAACCAGGATGGTGGAGGTGGTGATGTGGGGAATTCATCAGCAAGTGACCTGGTCCCCCCACCAGATGAGACAGCCCCCACAGAACTTCCCAAAGAATCGACAGCTCCAGCTCCAGAATCTTTAACTTTGCATGATTATACCACTCAGCCCGTCAGCCAGGAGCAGCCAGCCCAACCTGTCTTACAGACACCGACGCCAACATCAGGACTTTTGCAGGCCTCCAAGAGCCAGGAGATCCTGAGCCAAGGGAATCCTTTCATGGGTGTCTCTGCCACAGCTGTCTCCTCCAGTAGTACTGGAGGACAACCGCCTCAGTCAGCCCCTAAGATTGTTATCCTTAAGGCCCCACCAAGCTCCTCAGTCACTGGTGCCCACGTGGCACAAATTCAGGCCCAAGGTATCACCAGCACAGCTCAGCCCCTGGTGGCTGGCACAGCCAATGGTGGAAAAGTTACTTTTACCAAAGTGCTAACCGGCACTCCCCTTCGACCAGGTGTTTCCATTGTCTCTGGTAATACAGTGTTGGCCGCCAAGGTCCCTGGGAACCAGGCTGCTGTTCAGCGCATTGTCCAGCCCAGCCGACCAGTAAAGCAGCTGGTCCTACAACCAGTTAAGGGTTCAGCTCCTGCTGGAAACCCTGGGGCCACAGGGCCCCCACTGAAGCCTGCAGTTACACTGACCTCTACACCTACTCAGGTGACTTGAGTGAAAGGGGGAGGTGAATTTTGGTTTAGTAGAGGGCCCAGCAACTGTGTGAGAAGAGAGCACATAAGACCTATCTCTAGGAAATCCTGTTTAAATTCTACCTATGCTTCTTTAAAAAATCAGTTAGCATTGACAGCCACATACTTGCTACTTACCAGGTGGAAGCAGTTAATGTTGACATATTTTTTTGAGCTCTTATTACATGTTTACACTGTGCCTAGCTGGTCTTGAACAAGACAGACACAGTCCCTGTCCTTACAGAGCTCACGATCTGCCAGGAAGGCAGACAGTAAACAAGAACTCACAATACTGTATGATACAAAGCTTTATGAGAAATACTGGATGCTATGGGAACAGTCATTATTTATTTATATTTGCAAGACTTACTGAAGCTATGTGTATATTTTCCCTGTTCTTATTACTGAGATTGTCCTCCTTTATCCAGTGAAAAGGCTAGTTTCTATTGTAAGAGAGTAGAGGTTCTAGCCTCTGAATAAAGGGCCAAAAGAGTTTGTGGGGGAGGGGATGGTATTAAAATAAGTAGGACCAATGGAAAGAAGCTATGAGGAGGTGGATTATAAAGACTTTTGTTCTAATAGACTGTCAGAAAATGGAATGACTACCTTAGAAGATAGCCTTCCATCAGGAGTTTGTGAAAAATAGGCCTGATACCCACTGGGCAGAGGTGTTACAGAGAAAACTCAATCAGGACAGATAAGAGGACGAAAAAAATGAATTGTACTGTGTCTTCTGACTCTGAGTTTTGATGGTTCTAGGATGAGGAACACTGGTGTAAATACTTAAGAGTATATCATTCTTTAATGTTGCACCTCTTGCAATTTCCTTTCTTCACTCTAGGGTGAATCAAAACGCATCACCCTGGTCCTCCAGCAGCCACAGTCTGGAGGTCCCCAAGGACACCGGCATGTCGTTCTAGGGAGTCTACCAGGCAAGATAGTGTTACAGGGCAACCAGCTGGCAGCCCTGACCCAAGCCAAGAATGCTCAGGGGCAGCCCGCCAAAGTAGTAACTATCCAGCTGCAGGTGCAACAGCCACAGCAGAAAATCCAGATTGTACCACAGCCGCCAGCATCACAACCGCAGCCGCCCTCAACCCAGCCAGTGACTCTCTCCTCTGTGCAGCAGGCTCAGATAATGGGGCCCGGACAAAGCCCAGGACAAAGACTTTCCGTACCACTGAAGGTCGTGCTGCAGCCGCAGGTGAGACCTCCACAGGTAGCCCCCTGTTGTCCCCTTCAGCAACCACTCATTGTTGAGTGTGGGGTCCTTGGAGTCATGCCTTGGAACTGAAACGCAGGCTTTTATTTCTTTTACTGTGGAGACTTTGGTTAATTATATGAAGAGATTTGAGGGTCACTGTGAGGTTTGGGATAAGAGGTGATTTATCTAATATTTGTCTTCAAGCTGTTTCATTTACAATCTTTTTCCTGATATTGTTGTGGAGTAGAAGTGATTGGCAGTATTCTTTCATTTGGAAGATAAAGAAGTTGTCCTAAACAGGTCAAGTGATTATCACTCCTCCCACCCCACCCCCCACCCCCTACTGGGATAAAGGTACACCA
Organism: Mustela putorius furo; assembly: GCF_011764305.1. Taxonomy (NCBI): domain Eukaryota; kingdom Metazoa; phylum Chordata; class Mammalia; order Carnivora; family Mustelidae; genus Mustela; species Mustela putorius. Next base: position 12,980,618 of record NW_025422045.1, read on the forward strand.
AGAGTAGAATTTGATTTTATTTACTTTTGGCCTAGAGATCAGGATTAGTCATACAATAATGGAGATGTGTATTGACATTAGGAGCATGGTAAAGGATATTGAAGTTTGCTTTGGCACAATTCTTGCCTTTTCTTATCCCCTTTCAACTTAAAAAAAAAACAAAAACAAAAAAAACCACCAGAACAAAACACTTTTTCCCCCCTAATATGTCCAAGTTCGGTAAGAGTTGTTCCGAATCTGATTCTTAAGGAATTAGAGATGGAAAGTTTCCATCCTATCTGCTTTAGAGCTAGATTTTATTTAGGCTATTTAGCTACAAACATATTGAAATTTTAGTGTCTTTATTTCTGTAGGCTGGCTCTTCCCAAGGGGCCTCTTCTGGGCTCTCCGTAGTTAAAGTTCTAAGTGCCAGTGAAGTGGCAGCTTTGTCTTCACCAGCAAGCTCTGCTCCTCATACTGGGGGCAAGATAGGAATGGAAGAAAATCGCAGGCTGGAGCACCAGAAGAAGCAAGAGAAAGCCAATCGGATTGTAGCAGAAGCTATTGCTAGGGCCCGTGCCCGGGGTGAGCAGAATATACCTCGGGTCCTAAATGAGGATGAATTGCCCAGTGTTCGGCCTGAAGAAGAAGGTGAGAAGAAACGCAGGAAAAAGAGCAGTGGGGAGAGGCTCAAGGAAGAAAAGCCAAAGAAGAGCAAAACATCTGGTACCTCTAAAACTAAGGGCAAGAGTAAGCTGAAGTGAGTACAACCCTTTGCTAATTGGTTGGGACATTTGAGGGAAGTGCACTTGTTTTTAAATTAGTAGTGAGGGGTGCCTGGCTGGCTGAGTCGATAGAGCATGTGACTCTTGATCTCAGGGTTGTTAAGTTTGAGCCCCACATTGGGTGTAGAGATTACTTAGGAAAATAAAACTTAAAAAAATAAATCAGTATTAGAGGAACTACTTTTTTTTTTTTTAAAGATTTATTTATTTATTTGAGAGTGAGAGTAGGGGAGAGACACAGAGAGAGAGAGTCTCAAGCAAACTCTGTTCATGGTGCAGAGAGTGATAACGGGCTTGATCTCATGACGCTGAGATCAGGACCTGAATTGAAACCAAGAGTCAGACATTAAACTGGCTGTGCCACCCAGGCACCCCTAGGATCTGCTTGTATTTAGCAGCTATACACATAGTTCAAAGTGATCTATCTGTGACAAGATAGAAAGGCCTTTCTTTTCTTTGTCTCAATGCTTATATGATTTGTTAAACAGAAATGTGCAAATTAGCATATTTTGAAAGAGAAGCAACAAGGCACAGGAAAGATAACTAATTGTTGAATTGGGGGTTAGGATTAAAAGTTGACTGTTTTTATATGTCTTTGTGATTTTGTATCACCGTAGTGTGGAAGAGATTTCTTACTATCCTATACCTACTAGGTATAGCTGCCCTGTTCTTGAATCTCATCTGAACTAGAGAAGATTTTAGCAACCATTGTCAGCCTAAAGGAGTGTCGGCAGAACCAGGGCTTACCACAATCATCTTCTCTTTCCCTTCCGTGTCTTGTAGCTTCACTCCTTTTTCCCTGGCTTCTATCCCTTAGGATTCTTCAGGCTTTGTGGTGGAATTTTAATAATGGTTTATAATTGGAGAGGATTTTTAGCTTAAAAAAAATTTCATATCGCCGGTCTTAGTTAATCCTCAGCAATTGTCAGGCTGGGTATTTTCATCAGTGTTTATATTACAAAAAAGGGACCTAATGTGCAGCTAATGGCAGAACTGGAACTAAAGTGAGGCCTTGTAGTTCTTGGGCCAGGATTCTGTTGTCTTATGCCACTTTCCTTCAGGTATTTGTGAGTATAGTAGTAGAAAGGATTAGTCACATCTGGTTGTAAAGGCCAGCCAGTGGCTTAGGAACCCGAATATCTTCTATTTTCAAACACCTTACTCCCTAATGATGTGTCGTACTGACTGAAGAGCTAGACACTGCTGTTAGGAAGTTTCATATATGATGGTTTAGATTAATTATATTTTTCTTCTCCTAAATGAATTTGACCCTCACTGCAAATGAATTTGGTTTTTCCTTTTTAGCACCATCACTCCTGTGGTGGGTAAGAAGAGAAAGCGTAATACCTCATCTGATAATTCAGATGTAGAAGTCATGCCTGCCCAGTCACCCCGGGAAGATGAAGAAAGCAGCATTCAGGTAAAAGGATTCTGAAAGAACTTAGAAAAATCAAGTTTAATTCTGACAGGCAAACCAGGAATAGATAAAAGAGACTTTAACCCTGTGCATATTTCAAGAATTTTTCTAAAAGAGAGGTAGGCCTAAAAGGTAAAAGAGGTGGGACCTGGTCATGGTTGTGTCTTTTAAAATTTTTATTTTTTAGGCAAAAAGTATATTACCATACTATACAAAAGCAGTAGTCATATTCTGAATTCCAGTGTTTCAGAAACTAAGCAGCTATGAAATTATGCTTCATTGTTGTTATGACTATGTCAGTACTTTGGTTTCTCTTAGAACTGTTCATCTATTCCTTTGCCTTACCTTTTCTACACTTTAGGGTTCTGACTCTGTGAACTGGGTGCTTAGGCACAATGGTTTTTCCTACCTTTTTAAGGTGAGAAACACTGGAAGAGAATAAAAGAAGCTGGACCAGAAGAAGTTTGGTCCTCTGTCTCTGATTGTTGCTTTACAATATCATCTTTGTCTCTGGTTTCCAACCATACACAGAATCTGGTATTAAGATTTGGGAGACCCATGGTACTTCTGAGTAATACTATGGGCCTGGCCAATTTTCTTAGCTACTGTGTCTGAATTTTTCCTTGGTAAATGGAGGCTTGTACTAAACAAACCTTAAGTGCTGCTGTTGTTATTAATACTCAGAAATGCATTCCCTCTTTCTTGATACACTCATTACATTGGCAAACTGATACTTGGGTTTTTCTGGGGAAATTAACATTAAAGACTAGCCAAGATAAAATTGAAAAGGAAAATGAGACAGAAATTTGACTTAACAAACATTAGATATAGTATGAAATAATAATTACTAGGAGTGTGGAATTAGAGAAGAAATAACATTAATAAAGATAATAGAGTCTGGAAATAGATTCAAATGGTTATGAGGATTTAGAATATGAATTAAAATGCCATTTTAAATCAATGAAAAGAAAGAATATTTAATAAATTATGTTAGGACAGCTGGCTACCCATGTAGGAAAAAAATAAAACCAGATTTCTTGTGTCACTTTTTAAACAAATACTAGTTTAATTGAAGTCCAAAGGTAAAACTTGAAATCATGAACTTATTGTAAAACATGGATGAGTTTTTTAAATAATTCTCAGTTTTTTTTTTAAAGATTTTATTTACTTATTTCACAGACAGAGATCACAAGTATATAGAGAGGGAGGCAGAGAAAGAGGGGAAAGCAGGCTCCCTGTTGAGCAAAGAGCCCGATGTGAGGCTCGATCCCAGGACCCTGGGATCATGACCTGAACTGAAGGGAGAGGCTTTAACTCACTGAGTCACCCAGGTGCTCCATTCTCAAGTATTTATAAATAATTCTCTCTTTCAAGGGGGTTTTCAGAAGTCATAAAAGGAAAGATAGATATATTTGACAATGTAAAAATTATGTACATGTAACAAAATTCTACAAATAACATAGTCATTAAGAGCATAAATTCTGCAGCAAGAATTCCTTGGTTCTTATCTTTACTACTTACTAACATCGTCACTTCAGGCAAGTCTATTTAACCTCTTGGTGACCCAATTTCCTTATCTCTAAAATGCAGATAATAATGCCTACCAAATGGGTGGTTAGGAGAATTGACTGGAAGCATTTATAAAGCAATTAGGACAGTGCTTAGCTCATGGTAAGACAGCATAGGAAGAGTTATATATATGTATGTTAAATAAAATAAAGGGTCAGGTTAAGTATGTGTTAAATAATTAGAAGACAAACTGAAGGCAAGTCTTTGTAATAACAAAAATACAAATTTTAAAAGGTGGTGTATTAGTTTGCTAGGGTTGCCATAATAAAATACCACAGACCGTGTGGCTTAAACAGCAAAAACTGATCTTCGCATAGTTCTGAAGTCCAAGATCAAGGAGTCAGCAGGTTTGGTTACCTCTGAGATCTTTCTCTATGGTTTGCAGAAGGCTGCTTTCTTACTATGTCCTTAGATGGTCTTTTCTCAGTGTATATATCCTGGTGTCTTTTTGTGTGTCCACATTTCCTCTTGTAATTATGCCATTCAAGTTGAATTAGGGCTCACTCTACCAGCCTCATTTTATCTTAATCGTCTCTCTAAAACTCTTTCTCCAAATACAGCCACATTCTGAGGTACTAGGGATTAGGGTTTCAACATAAGAATTTTGGGGGATTGGGGGCATTTTTTAAACTCAGTTAATTGTCTGCCTTTGGCTCAGGTCATGATCATAGAGTTCTTGGATCAAGCCCAATGTTGGGCTCCCTGCTTGGCGGAGTCCGCTTATCCCTCTTCCTCTTCCCCTCCCCCTGCTTATGCTCACACTCTCTCTTGCTCGCTTGTTTACTCTCTCTCTTAAATAAATAAATAAAATTTAAAAAACACACACAAAAAACTTAGAGGTTTATAATTCAGCCCATAAGTGGTAATGCCATTGTTGGCAGTGGAGTTCAGGAAAAGGTGCTTTTCACACAGTTGATGGGAGTATTGAGACAATCTTTCTAGCTAGTCAGTATTTCAATATGTAACAAAATTTAAAATGTCAGTGACTTTGGACTCAATGATTATGCACGAAGGAAACTTTCAAAAGTATGTAATGATGCATATGTATTTCAGCAGTATTTGTAATAGCAGAAATGTCCAAAAATTCATTGTCCATAGAGGAGAAATAGTTAATAAAATTCTGAAAATCTGAACCATAGAATACTGCGTGGCAATTAAAAACAACAAAGTAGAAGGGTGCCTGGCAGGCTAAGTCAGTAGAGTATGTGACTCTTGATCTTGGGATCATGAATTGAACCCCCACATTGGGTGTAGATTTATGAACAAACAAACAAACAACTATTAAAAATAATTTTAGGGCGCCTGGGTGGCTCAGTGGTTAAGCCTCTGCCTTCGGCTCAGGTCATGATCTCAGGGTCCTGGGATCGAGTCCCGCATCGGGCTCTCTGCTCAGCAGGGAGCCTGCTTCCTCCTCTCTCTCTCTCTGCCTGCCTCTCTGCCTACTTGTGATTTCTCTCTGTCAAATAAATAAATAAAATCTTAAAAAAAAAAATTTTAAAAACCCCACAAATCTGTTGAAGGACATTTGGGTTGTTTCCATTTTGGAGCTATTATGAGTAAGGCTGCAGTGAACAGTTTTATTACTTCTTGGACATGGGTTTTCATTTCTCCTACCTAAGGAATAGGATTGCTAGACCATAGTAGTTACATAAATAAACATTATAACTCTGTAAGAATCTGTCAACTTCCAAAGTGATTGTGTCATTTTACACTTGCACCAGTAATGACAGTTCCAGTTCCACATCTTCAGTATTTGGTTTTGTCAACTACCCATTCTTTTTGAATACTCTTCTGTAGTATTCCATATCTTGATTATACTATAATTTGTTTAACTAGTTCCCTATTGATGGGCATTAAGATTTTTCTCTGGTCTTCTACTATTACAAGTAATGCTACAAAGATTTGTATATATGTGCAGATTTATTCGTAGGGTAGTAACTTTGAAGTGAAATTTCTAGACCAAAGGGTATTGTCAGATTTTCTTTTATAGAGGTTATGCCCATGTGTAGTCTAACCAACAATGTATGTGCAAGTTCCTATTTCAGTATTTGATCAGACTTGCTGCTTTTTACCAGTCTGTTAGGTAGGTGCAAAAAAAGAAAAAAGATATCTCAATTTAGGTATCAGTTATAATTTATTATGAGTGTGAGCATCTTTTTACATTTAAAGCCATTTGTGTTTTTTTCCTACTAACTGTCTATTTATCGTATTTGCCCATCTTTCTGCTCTGTTATGGGTCTTTTTATTAGTTACTCAAAAGAACTCTGTGCTTAGGAAATGGAGTATTTGGTGTTTTCCCCATCAGTTTATTATTTTTCTCAACTTCGTTATAATATGTATATATCTCAAATTTTTTGCAAGGTAAAATTGATCAATTTATTAGAAACGTATTTCCTACTGCCAGATTATAAAAAATTCTTCCACACTTTCTTTTAGAAATGTTACATCTTTTTAAGATTTTTTTAAAAAGATTTTATTTATTTATTTGTCAGAGAGAGAGAGAGAGAAAACACAAGCAGGGGGAGAAGCAGGCAGAGGGAGAAGCAGGATTCCCCACTGAGCAAGGAACCTGATGTGGGACTTAATCCTAGGACCCTGGGATCATGACCTGAGCCAAAGTCAGACTTAACCGACTAAGCCACCCAGGCATCGCCTTTCTAAGATTTGTAAAAAGATTTTGGAAATCCTTTATTTTTATGTAATTTAGTTTCTTTCAACCTCTAAATAGCTAGCCATTTGTTTCCAGTCCCATTTATAGAATAATCTACTTTTCCCTCACCGATTAGAAGTGCTATTTTTATCATGTTCTATATCCACCTAGTATTTTAGTCTGTATTTGGACATTATTTCATTGACCTGTTTATCTTTTCTTAGAGAGGTTCCAACCTTTGTTAATTGGTATAGCTCTTTTGTGTCCTTAATATCTGGTAAGGCCAAGCACACTTTTCCTGTTTTTCCTGGTTATTCTTTAGTGTTTATTTCTCTCTTTGACTTTTTGAATCAGTTTATCTAAATAAAAAGTTCTGTTAATTTTATTTTGTCATTTTTATGTAATGCATATAATTAGAATTAAGTCTTATTGTAGGACATTGTATTTTATTATTTTTAATTTTATTTATTATTTTATTATTATTATTTTATTATTCAAGTTCTCTTTTGGCCTCCTGGAGTGTTTTAAAGTTTTTTTCATATAGATTTTACATATTTCTTACTAACTTTAATTTTTTAGATAAGTAATCTTTTTGTTTTTTTATGTAGAATTCTTTCTTTCTTTTTTAAGATTTTATTTATTTATTTGACAGAGCACAAGGAGGGGGAACAGCAGAGGGAGGAGTAGAAGCAGGCTCTCCTCTGAGCAGGGTACCCAGTGCAGAGCTCAAACCCAGGACCCTGAGATCATGACCTGAGCCAAAGGCAGATGCTTAACTGAGCCACCCAGTGCCTCGAATCTTTCCTTTCATTATGTTTTATGGCTCAGTTTACATAAGAATGATAGTTTTAAAAATTGATTTTATGCCAGGGAAGTTTGCTTAATTTCTGTAGTTCTGTGTCTAATAATTCATTTAATTTGTTTGGGTTTTTCAGAGATATAATCATGATTGAAAAATAATCTTTTTTTAAAAAAAAACTATTTATTTATTTGACAGACAGAGATCACAAGTAGGCAGAGAGGCAGGCAGAGAGAGAGAGCGGAGGAAGCAGGCTCCCTGCCGAGCAGAGAGCCCGATGTGGGGCTTGATTCCAGGACCCTGGGAACATGACCTGAGCCGAAGGCAGAGGCTTTAACCCGCTGAGCCACCCAGGCACCCCTGAAAAATAATTTTATCTTTCTATCCTTCCCAACTTTTTATCATGAACTACAAAGTATTACTTAAATTACTTAATTAAAAAATATTTTACTCGGGGTGCCTGGGTGGCTCAGTCAGTTGAGCATCTGACTCTCGGTTTCAGCTCAGGTTGTCATCTCAGGGTTTTGAGATTGAGCCCCAAGTCCAGCTCTATGCTCAGTGTGGAGTCTGCTTGGCACTTTTTCCCTCCCCTAGGTCTGTGTGCAATGTGCATGCACACTCTGTCTCCAAAATAAATAAAATATTACAAAAGTGTTTTTTCAACCACTTGAAAGAATAACGTAAATCTAAAATGTATTGATGCGGGAAAACTCCCCTAAAAAGTACTGTTAACAAAAAGGTAAGTAGCAGGGACGCCTGGGTGGCTCAGTTGGTTGGGCAGCTGCCTTCGGCTCGGGTCATGATCCCAGCGTCCTGATATCGAGTCCCACATCAGGCTCCTTGCTTGGCGGGGAGCCTGCTTCTCCCTCTGCCTGTACTGCCACTCTGCCTGCACTGTGCTTGCTCTCTCTCTCTCTCTCTGGCAAATAAATAAAATCTTTAAAAAAAAATGGTAAGTAGCAGAACAATGCTGTAATCATCATATAGTATGATTCTATTTATTAAAACAAAAAAACCTTAGAACTAAAACAGAAAGCAAAATTAGTAACAAAACATTCTTGCACCTTGGCACTTCAGGGTTGCTCCTTATAGAAAGCACATTGTACCCTTCATTTTACCAGAGTTTCTTGGCAGTAGTATCCAGGTTACTTTCAGGTGGATTCTAGTTCTTTGAAAAAACAGTTTGGCAAATTAATTTGTATTTGGTACATAAAGAATATGGTTTGATATCACATAATTTTGTAAATAAGCTCTTTATCTTTTTGGCTTGGTTTTTCGTAGGGATTTTGGAGTAAAATAAATATATGACTATAGGCAAATAGTTTTAAAGGTTTTTCTCTTTGATATATCTACATAGTTATTTTAACCATTCTTTCCGCTACAGAAAAGACGCTCAAACCGCCAAGTTAAGCGAAAAAAATATACGGAGGATCTGGATATAAAGATCACAGATGATGAAGAAGAAGAAGAAGTGGATGTAACTGGTCCAATAAAAACTGAGCCTATCCTCCCTGAACCCGTGCAGGAACCAGATGGCGAGACTTTGCCTTCCATGCAGTTCTTTGTGGTAAGCTGAGAACTTAAGCAATATGAGAGGTTGTCCTGCTCCTCACAGTCTCTGTTGACTAACTGCATTTTTTGCTACAGGAGAATCCCAGTGAAGAAGATGCAGCCATAGTAGACAAAGTGCTTTCTATGCGGATTGTGAAGAAGGAGGTAAGGCCTTAACCCTTCATGTCAACCCATAATGCTGCATTCACAGGCTCTATTTAATAAACACCTTTGGATGCCAGGATATATTAGTAAAGTATAGTTATGGTGGAGGGAAGTTACCTAGAAAATAGGAACTGTCTTATTGCCTCTTCTTTTGGTTTTCTGTTTAAGATGAATAGACTTATTTTTTCCAGCTGTCAGATCTCTTGTATTGGAGTACTAGGTTAGTTCTTTAATCCCTCAGTCACTAATACACTCTAGGAACATTGGTATGAAGCTCTACCATGAGTAGTGAAAATTAAAGCTTCTTTCTTTGACAAATAAGGTTATTAATAACTATGATTTCTTTCTTCTCAGCTTCCTTCTGGACAGTATACTGAGGCAGAAGAATTCTTTGTCAAGTACAAGAACTAGTATGTGATCTGTGCAAAAAGCTTTTCACCCTAAACCCACAGGGTTGTAAAAAGTTCTCCTGTATAGTCCATCCTGGGTGGGAATGTGTCCCTTTTTAATAGTCTCCTAGCCCAATTGTTGTTTTCTTTTGAGGAAAATGTCTATTCAGAGAGGAGTTTGGGAATTGTGTTTCTCTTCCTGTTTCCCAACAGGAAGGGTGGGGTAAGGGTGGTTCCTGATAAAATCCCTTGTGATTCTCTATACCTTAATTTAACATTATGACCTTTCTACTCAGACTGGTCAGTGGACCAGCAGAATTAGCATCATTTGGGTGCTCGTTAGAAATGTGAACTTTCAAGCCTGCCCCAGACCAGGTGTTTGTGTGCAAAATCAGTCTTAAGAAGCACTTACCATTGTGCCTGCTTCTGGCTTATCCCCAAATCTAGCCTACCCTTTCTCACAGCATGACCAGCTATTTCCATCCCCTTCAGCTCCTATCTACACTGTGAATGGGCTACCATCTCCCAACTAGAGAAGGATAAAAGGATCCATCAAAAACTAAAGCGCTTCAAAACCAAAATGGCTCAGATGAGACACTTCTTCCATGAGGTAATTAGGAATAGGTATTGCCTATCGTTTATTTCACAGAAGCAAAAATTATTGGGGTTATCAGTCTTGACTGATTACTTAAGACATATTTGTTTTGTGTACATGGGTATGAAGTCTTAATTTTGATCATTGGACTTTCCTAATTTAGTTGCCCCATGCTTTGTTTTACTAGGTCTAAATTAGGTCTTTTTATAAGTTTGTAGGATGTTTTGGTATTGACTTACTCAGTATTCATGAAGTATTTTCAAGATGGATTTTAAACTGACCTCTCATCCACTTGAGGCATTCTTCTTCTAATGTCAATCTAGCCGTTGATGGTTTCTGTAGGCATAAGCAACCGTTTCATTAGGAAAGAACATTTATTTTTTAAAATTTCTAATCCACTGTAACAAGAAATGGTGATATAGGAGATTTAATTTCCCATAACTATTCCTTTTTTTTTTTTTAATTTTTTATTTATTTATTCGACAGAGATCACAAGCAGGCAGAGAGACAGTCAGAGAGAGAGAGAGGAAGGGAAGCAGGCTCCCCGCTGAGCAGAGAGCCCGATGCGGGGGCTCGATCCCAGGACCCTGAGATCATGACCTGAGCCGAAGGCAGAGGCTTTAACCCACTGAGCCACTCCTCCGCCCCTCCCATAACTGTTCTTAACTACTGGATAAACACTGGAGTATGCATTAAGGGTCCCTTTTTTCTTTTTTTTTTAAGATTCCATTTATTTATTTGACAGAGATCACAAGTAGGCAGAGAGGCAGGCAGGGAGAGAGAGGAGGAAGCAGTCTCTCCGTGGAGCAGAGAGCCCAATGTGGGGCTCAATCCCAGGACCTCGGGATCACGGCCCGAGCCGAAGACAGAGGCTTTAACCCACTGAGCCACCCAGGCACCCCTCCCATAACCGTTCTTAACTACTGGTAAACACTGGAGTATGCATTAAGGGTCTTTTGAGCCATAGTTTAACTGTCCATTTTGCTTTGAAAGCTTTGTGTATATATATATGCCTTTGCTGAATTGGGGTTTGTCATCTTTAGCATATATATAGAACTGCGTGCCTTGAGAAGACAGATTCTTTTTCAAAGCTTCTTAGAGCTAAAGGGAAAAAGTTCTAATAAGAAAGATTGAAGGAAGGAACTAAATGCATAGTTTTAGCAAAAAACCCCTCAGTTCTGCCTGAATATATATGATAAAGCTAACTTGACCACCAGGTTTGCAAATAAATTAACTATTTCTCATCACCTGGAGAGGGCAAGTAGGACCATGTAGTTTTATAATTTCTTTTTATATGAAAGTAATAATTGGGTTGTGTTTTTTCATCTATGTTCTTTTAAAACATAATTTGTGAAATGTACAATGAAACTGTAATACCATTCCAGCCGATATTAGATGTACAATTTGTGACTCTTGAACCAGTCTCTACTAACTCATATGCCAATTAAATCTTCATATATAGGTAGGCTATTTAACCAAATCAGTCATTCATTTATTCATCATTTATCATGTGCTAGTTTTTATGGAGAACAAACCAGATATGGACTGTGTTACCATACAGCTCACCGTCTAATTGGGGAGAGAGAAATATTAAAAAATAATTCTAATTGTGTTAAGTGCCAGAAAAGAAAGAGCACAAGGAGCCATAAGGGGAGGGGGAGGAAACACCTACTTTGGATAATTAGGGAAGACTTACCTGAGAATTGAATTATGAATAAGAGCAAGGCTATGAATCCATGTAAATAATATTGCTGGCATGGGAATTAGCATATATGAAGGCCCTGAGACAGGGTGAGGCACTGAAAACAAGGTACAGTTGAACAAAAAAGAGTGAATGGCCCAAAATGAGATCAGAAATTTAGGCAGGCAGTGCATACAGACCTTTTAAGCAGTCTGGTTTTAATTTTGTTTTTATTCTAAGTGCAAAGGAAAATCAATACATTGTTTCAAACAGGTCAAAGACATAATCCAGTGATCACTTTTAAAAGATCACCTAGACTTTGGAGAATGGATTGAAGAAGAGTAAGCATGAAAGTATGAAGAGCAGTAAGAAAGCAGTTGAAGATTTCTAAATAGGAAATATCATGGCTTAAAAGTAGAATGGTTTCAAGTGGATAGAATGGATAGATTAGAATTGACAGGGCTTGGTATGGTGGCTTAAAATGATAGGTAGTGGTCTGAGCAAATGGGTTCAGGTGGCATCTATTAAAGTATCAAAGATGTTAGAAGAAGCTGATTCGGGGAAATCAAGAATTTAGCTGGGTGGCCCATTTCTTAAGCATCTGTTTTCAGGGTAGCTGGGTGGCTCAGTGGGTTAAGCCTCTGCTTTCAGCTCAGGTCATGCTCTCAGGGTCCTGGGATCAGTGCCCACATCGGGCTCTCTGCTCAGCGGGCAGCCCAGCCCACTTACCCCTCTCTCTGCCTGCTTCTCTGCCTGCTTGTGATCTCTCTCTGTCAAATAAATAAAATTTTGAAAAAAAAAAAGAATCTGCTTTTGCCTCAGGTCATGATCCCAGGGTCCTGGGATCGAGCCCTGCATCAGGCTCCCTGCTCAACAGGAACTTTCTTCTCCCTCTTCTACTCCCCCTGCTTGTGTTCCCTTTCTTGCTTGTCTCTCTGTCAAATAAATAAATAAAATCGTTAAAAATTTTTTTTTAGTTTAGACTATGTTAACCTTAAAATTCCTTAACCTATCTCTAGTAAGCACAGATACACAAATCTGGATTTTTCAGGTTGCAATTAAAATTTGGATTTTGTCAGCATATAAATAGTTATTAAAACCTTAATAATGATTAAAGCCACCTGAGGGGGGAAGGATTTCTATACATTCTAATAGTTCTGTATTTTTTTATGAAAGTTCTTTCTGTAATAGTATGGATGTGAGCCCAGAACTAAGGCTTTAAGGCTTTTCCCAAATATAGAGGTCCAGGTGAAGGAGAAGGAACTGTATGCCAGAGTGGCAGGAGAAAGATTAGGAAGCAAAGTCACGAAAAGCAAGAAGGAAAAGTGTCTTAATAAGGAAGAGTTTTTTCCTTAAAGTTTCTTTAAGATCTTTCTTTGGAGTCTTTGGTTATTTGTTTTCAGATACCACCCAAAGTTGGATACCAATGATTTAGAAGAAAAAGAACCAGTGAAGGTGATCAAGAATTGGCTAAAACCAAAATAAAGGGGGAAGGGCTATTGACAAAAGTGTAGTGTCTCAGAAAACCCAAGGGTTTTTAAAGGAGAGAATTAGGAATTGTGGAATACTTCGTAGAAGTTAAGTGAGATGAGGACAGAAATGTTCCATTATATTTGGCAATTTGGAGATTATTAATAACATCAAGAGTAATTTAGTTGTGTGAAGGAAGTGGAAGGTAGAGTGGAGTAGCTGCTTGGGTATGAAGCAGAACAGAAAAATAGTTGCAGGCAGATGAAGAATAAAGGAGGTCTTTTTAAGATGTGAAATAGTAGAATATATCTGTGTGTTTATGGGAATGATCCAAGAGAGAGTTTCCTAAGAGGCTGAGAAGGGGTAGAATCCAGAGAATATATGGAGAGAATGACCTCTGTTAGAAGACACTTACTCTGGTCATAGGTGACAAGATAGGTGCAGATTTAAGTTTTTAAAAAGGATTTTATATGGTGAAAATGGTGGGGGGACTCCCTTCTGAAGGCATCTTTTTAAAAAAAATTTTGAAGTGAGATCACCAGGTAAAGGTGGGATGGAAGGTTGGGTTTACTGGACAGTGATCTTTTGGTCTTACTGTTTGTTTCATAACTCCTCTAGGATGAAGAACCCTTCAATCCAGACTATGTAGAAGTGGATAGGATATTGGATGAGTCTCACAGTATTGACAAAGACAATGGGGAGGTGAGTTGGGGCATGGTAGAACATTGATGGTCTCAGAGATTTCTACTGGTCTGCTTGCTCATCCTTTATTATGAAGATATGGCTGAGAAATCCCTTAGACAAAAAGGTATTTTTGAGTTTTTCTGAGGCCTCCTTAGAATGATACTGGGAAGGGGCACCTCGGTGGCTCAGTGGGTTAAGCCGCAGCCTTCGGCTCGGGTCATGATCTCAGGGTCCTGGGATTGAGTCCTGCGTCGGGCTCTCTGCTCAGCGGGAAGCCTGCTTCCTCCTCTCTCTGCCTGCCTCTCTGTCTACTTGTGATCTCTCTCTGTCAAATAAATAAATAAAATCTTAAAAAAATAAAAAAAGAATGATACTGGGAAGGTAAGGGAATAGGGAGAGAGGCTAAAAGGAAAGCTTCTCATAAAGTCAAACATTGAGCGCTGTAAGTACCAGGAGCTATATTAACAAGTACTCCTTCACCTTGATCTTGTTTTCTCTTAGATTTTATATGGGAGACCCCTGACGTCCGGTTAAAGGTTATAGAAGGGGAGAGGAATAGGGATACTTCACAAATCTCCATATTTATAAATATAAAAATGCCTCCACAGACTCCTAGCTTTCTCCATATCACTGAGAGTTACTTTTTGAACTTACCATCAATTGAATACATTTTCATTTATCATTAAAACCAATCTACTGCATCTGAATCTATACTTTTAAACAGAATATGGAATTGCACTCCCACAGATTCACATTCAGTAGATCTTTAGGTGTGACCCAGAGATCTGGATTTTTAAGTTGTTCTCTAAGAGATTGTCAAACATAGCTTGATTTGGGAATCACTGCACTAAAGCTCTGTTAGCAGATTGGTCATGTGCTAAAACTAACCTGTTGATACAGTTTCATAAATCAGTTTTTTCATTTTCCAAATAAGTTGAAAAGATCTAAGCCACCAGTGAATTCAACATTGTGTCTTTTTAAATATATTTCAAACTTAGACTATGAATCACCATTCCCTTAGAAACTATCGGTTTCTTTTCACTTCAGCTATAAGTTCTTGGTAGGGCCATATTTCATCAAGTTTTTATCACATCTGACCGTTACTCCTTACCCCGTGACCAGTAGAGAACAACACAACTTAATTAAAATGTCAGTGCCAGTGGTGAGCTAGGCTCACTCACAAGCTAAATGACATGTGTCCATATATCACCCTTATGGATTCTAAGAATCAGAAGTCTTCCCTCTCTAAAATTCTATGTTTACTCTATTTTAGAAGCCTTTAGGGTCATTCAGAACCTTAGACATCCAAGGCCTATTACAGTTCATTGTCTTCAGATCCTGACAAGCATGCCTCAGAAAACACATTTTCTGCCTTTATGGGTTGGGGTGGGAGTTACTGTTTATTGTTCATTAGCAGGAGGTGAGTGGGGAATGGACCAGTTTTTAGAATGGACATGTTAGCTACTATTAAATTCTTGTCATTTTTAGGATCTCAGCCTTATCAGTCTTGAACATCTTGTGCTCTTACCAACATACTTACCACTCTTAAAAAAGCAGTTGATCTTTGGACTGTTGGAAATGGCAAGACAGATGAAAATGTTTTAGTTTCCTGGTGCTATAAATTGTGCTCCAATATTGGATTACAACATTCTGTGAACCCAATTTTCCCCCTCCCCAAAATAAGTTTAATTGGACATCCTTTTACATGACCTAAGAGTGGAAAACCAGATTATAAATAAGTCCTTGGAAAAGTAAGTTAAGATGCCGGAAATATGTTATCTGGACAAATGGCTTTATGTAGGAAATGACCTGTGTCACTATAATTAAGGAAATAGGGAAAGAGCAGCTAGATTAATTCTAGAGATTCCTTGATCTATAATTCTGTTGAGGTGCTTATATCTTCAGACTTCTTGCTGGCTGTTTTAGGGGTATTCTGTGAAATGGTACTAGAGATTCTTACTGATTACACTAGGCCCCATCTAATCCTTTTTTCTTTCTTTCTTTTCTTTTTTTTTTTTTAAGATTTTATTTATTTGACAGAGATCATAATTAGGCAGATAGGCAGGCAGAGAGAGAGGAAGGGAAGCAGGCTCCCTGCTGAGCAGAGAGCCCGATGTGGGGCTCAATCCCAGGACCCTGGGATCATGACCTGAGCCGAAGGCAGAGACTTTAACCCACTGAGCCACCCAGGTGCCCCTAATCCTTCTTTTTTCATATAGACCAAAAATAGAAATACAGTCAGGGCAGTGATCAGTTTGAGTCATGAGAACAGGAGCCATTTTACCCCAGGTCACTGCCTGTCCCTTTGCAGCAGAACACATATATAGAGCACAGTACTGTAGTTAGAGCTTTAGTATTTGCCCCTCCTCTCTTCTCTCTTGTTACCTGTCTTCAGTGACACCTCTCCTAGTTACCTCCTAGCTCACAAGCAAATCTCTTTTCCACCATATGACTTCTTTTTGGAGTAGCAACTGCACTCAGAGCTACAGAAGCTCTGAAGCCCAGGGATTTCAACCCTGCTTTGCTCTAATGGGTTAATCCATTCCTCACTTAGGAAAGTAGCCTGGCTTCCACTCTTTCACTGTATTAAATTTGGTGTCAGGATAATAGTATGAAGCAGAGCCCTATCTTTCAGTTTCAACCTAATTCAACATAATGTTGGAAAAGCATTTGTTTTATTTTATTTTTTGCATTTTCATGGTTGATGAGCATAATGTTTCAGTGCTTAGTGTTTTAGAAACTGCTGGGTATAACTTTGCCTCTTAGAACAGATTCTGATAAATTGCTTGGAAAAATGATCCAAGCCATGAATAGTACAGTGCCTCAGCAGGTGAGCCTATGATTGGTATTCCCAGCCTATTTTTTAAAGTATATTTTTCTTTTTAAAGATCTTATTTATTTATTTGACAGACAGAGATCACAAGCAGGCAGAGAGGCAGGCAGAGAGAGAGGAGGAAGCAAGCTCCCTGCTGAGCAGAGAGCCCGATGCAGGGCTCAATCCCAGGACCCTAGGACCATGACCTGAACCAAAGGCAGCGGCTTTAACCCACTGAGCCACCCAAGCGCCCCTCCCAGCCTATTTTTTAAAGCACTTTCTAGGTATTAACACTTTGTGATCTGATTCTGTAGTCAAATTCTTACCCTTTGGGGCACCTGGGTGTCTCAGTTGTTGGGCATCTGCCTTTGGCTCGGGTCATGATCCCAGGGCCCTGGGATCGAGCCCCACGTCAGGCTCCCTGTGGGAAGCCTGCTTTCCCTCTCCCACTCTCCCTGATGTGTTCTTGTTCTCACTGTCTGTCTCTCTGTCAAATAAATCAATAAAATCTTTAAAAAATAATTCTTACCCTTTAATAACAGCAGAGAACACAGAATCAGTTTATTAAGGCTTTTAGCTTTTTCTCTCTTAGCCTGTAATTTACTACCTGGTGAAATGGTGCTCGCTGCCCTACGAGGATAGTACGTGGGAGCTGAAAGAGGATGTTGATGAGGGCAAGATACGAGAATTTAAGCGGATTCAGTCAAGACACCCAGAACTGAAAAGAGTAGTAAGTACATTTGCAATTAGAATGTAAAGTCCATGTAGGTAATGATTTAGTTTTTATTTATAGAAGTTTATGTAGTTGTTTTAGCGTTTAATATAGAAATTTTCAAACATATACAAAAGTAAAAGAAACAGTATAGTCTACTAATTTCCAGATTATTTTAAAGCAAATCCTAGATTCCTTTACTTCATCTTTAAGTATTTCAGTGTTTATGTCCAAAGGTAAAACCACTTTTATACCTGAGAAAATTTAACCATTCCTAAATATCAACAAATAACCAATTGCTATATATATTTCCCTGATTATATTCTAATTTTTGTTAAATTGTTTAGATTGGATTTTGAATAAAGGTATATATAGTGCTGTCAGTTAATGTGTCTCAAATATCTCTTAGTATTAGTTTCCCCCTACTTTATAATTTCTCTTGAAGAAATCAGGTAGTTTGTTCTCTAGGGTTTTCCATAGTCTGAAGTTTACCAGTTACTCCCCTCTTGGAAACTTCTAATGTGTTCTCTGTTATTATTTTACATAAATGGTTAGATATAGAACAGTGGTGTCCACTGGAACTTTTTAGCACTGTGCTTAATGTAGTAGCCAATAGCTACATTGCACATGCTCAGTAATCACATTTGGCTAGTGTCAGATGTAAAACATCATCATAGTTCCATTAGTATCACTCTTTTAAAGGCTTGATCAAATGGGGAAGGGAGACACTAAATCTATTTCATAGGTGATTCTATCAGGTTGTCTTTTGTGATATTATTAGTCATTTATGATCATTGCCTCGGCCTGTTCTTTAAGGATTTCAAAATGATGTTATTTTAATTATATCATGTTTTTACTTACTAGCTAGAATCTCCTATAAAAGGAAATAATGATTCATGTACTGTTTGGTTACTCTGAGGTACAGATGATATAGGAAAAGAAGATAAATGCTTTGTTTTCTTTCTTTATTTCTCAGATATCAAAATAATGAAGTAGTTCTCTTGCATTCTCCAAAAGTGACCAGTGGTTTTGGTTTTCCTCTTTTATTAAGTTTCTTAAACTTTATTTTAGTTTAAACTTTATTATGAATTCATGAATTTGAATATATTTTAAATGTTTTTAAATCGATTTTGGCTCCTAGAACTCCCTAGTAAGTTTGCCTAATTTTTTTAGTGTCTTCACCCCATTTATTCAAATTTTCTCTTTTGTAGAATCGTCCACAGGCAAGTGCCTGGAAGAAGTTGGAGCTGTCACATGAGTATAAAAACAGAAACCAGTTACGGGAATATCAGTTGGAAGGGGTCAACTGGCTGCTCTTTAATTGGTATAACAGGTACAGAAAAGAGTAGGCCCATGAAATGTAGGCTTGGCCTGGAATTATTTTTATCTCTTTTCTGTTGAAATAGTTCCTTTTACGTATTTTTTAAAAAGATGTATCTTTTGACATGCTTTTCTTTTTCCATGATGAATCTTCAGGCAGAACTGTATCCTGGCTGATGAGATGGGACTGGGCAAAACTATCCAGTCCATTGCCTTCTTGCAGGAGGTTTATAATGTGGGCATCCATGGCCCCTTCCTGGTCATTGCCCCACTGTCCACAATTACTAACTGGGAGCGAGAATTCAATACATGGACAGAAATGAACACTATTGTATACCATGGCAGTCTGGCCAGCCGTCAGATGATTCAGCAATATGAAATGTACTGCAAAGATTCACGGGTGAGTTGTAGATCATGGGAATGTAATAGTTCAGAGAGAGTAGGCCAAGGTACCTGGTATTTTAGAGGCTTTTATATGAATAAAAGACTAGTATTGAGATTTTCTGAAGTGACTTAATGGCATTTTGTTTAGATTGCACAGGGAATTTTTTCTTTGACTTTTGTTCTTTTGATCCAGTGGACATTTTGATTCAGTGGAAGTTCTATTTATGAATACATGCATTTTAAATAGAATTTTATTGGCATTGAGTTTTCATCAAGAAGTATTGAGGTGATGAACTTAAGCTACTTCCTCTCTTTCTTTAAAGACTACTAAAATTTTTCATTCAGATTAGTTCTTTTGTTCTATACAAATTTGAAAATAAAAATTTGAATCATTCATCCTTTGTTAGTCACATTTGTGCTTTTAATTTTGTTAAACTGATTCAATTCTCCTGTCTGTTTTTAAAAAAAAATTTTTTTTTAGATTTTATTTGACAGAGATCACAAATAGGCAGAGAGGCAGGCAGTGGCGGGGAGTGGGGGGGAAGCAGGCTCCCTGCTGAGCAGAGAACCCGATGCGGGACTTGATCCCAGGACTCTGAGATCATGATCTGAGCCGAAGGCAGAGGTTTAACCCACTGAGCCACCCAGTCACCCCTCTCCTGTCCATTTTTAGACAGTAACGGTATTACCTGTTTCACTTTCAGTCTTGTCTTGTATATCTCAACAGTGCCCAATATTTGTGGATTTCAGTGTTTACTACCAAAAGATCTAGATCTGAGATAAATGAACTAGGCACACAGCAGAGTCGAAAGTGTCCAGCTTTATACAGTGAGGTGTGTCATTTTCCCAAGAAACTGATAGCTTAAGGAAACATTGTGTCTTAGGTTCAGTGATTTGGCACTATTTATCAGGAAAATACACAGCAGCAGAGATCGGGGGTGGTGCTGTTTGTATTTCCTACTAAGCCTGCTTGAATATAGAAAAGAGAATGTGTAATGCAGAAGAGGTCCTCACTTAGAGGACATTAGGCCTTTTTTAACTTTATTGCCTTCATGCTTAGGGGCGCCTCATCCCAGGCGCATACAAGTTTGATGCCCTGATCACCACTTTTGAGATGATTTTGTCAGACTGTCCTGAGCTTCGTGAGATTGAATGGCGTTGTGTCATCATTGATGAGGCCCATCGGCTAAAGAACCGTAATTGCAAGCTGCTTGATAGCCTCAAGCACATGGACCTGGTGAGTTCTTTATGTTGACTTATGGGTGGAAACACCTGGAATTAAAATAATCCTAATTCCCTGTGGAATTACTGTAACAAATTTAGCAGAGAAAAAACATTAGGATCTTACTATTGGGTGGTGGGTATGGCCTATGGGAATGGACACCTGAAAGTCATATAAAAGTCCTATAAACTTTAGAATTAGAAGATAGTTGTATGTTAGCAGTTCTTAATCAGGTGGAGAGGTGGGATACAATATTAGTTACCTAGTGCGACATAATGAATACCCTAAAACTTGGCTTAAAGCAACAACTGTTATTTTTTATGATCCTCTAGGTCAGCAACTTGGGCTGGGCACAGCTAGGCCATCCCTTTTATGGTCTTGCCTGTAGTCAGTAATGTGGCTCCTGCTGGCAGTTGGTGGGCTTCTGGGTCATCTACCATATGACCTGTCATCCTCCAGTAGGCCAGACTTTGCTTCTTGACATGGTGGAGTCAGGGTAGTATCCAGAAAGGGCAAAGGCAGAAGTTGCAAGGCCTTTGAGGTATATGCTCTGAAACTCACAATATCACTTCTGCTACATTCTCTTTGTCAGAGCAAGCCACAAGGCAAGCCCAGATTCAAGGGGTGAACCTTGATAGGAGGAACTACAAAGAATTAATGGCCATATTTAATCCAGCACAGGTACATTCCCTAGAGGGGGACATATTAGGATATCTGTGGGGAGTTGAGTGTGGAAAGGCCTATGTAATTGGAAAAAAAACCCATATGTTTGAATATTTCTTCATTTGCTTATAATCTTAATATTTAAATTCTTGTTAAATAATATCAAGGCTTTTGTTTTTTGTCTTTGTTTTTGTTTTTAATGTTTTGTGTTTATCAGAAGAGGGAGCAAGTGAAAGAAAAGATAGTAATCTGGTCCATTCCCATAATTTTATAGATAATGAAATTAAAACTAAAGTTTTATACCTAAGAGAAAACCCCAGAAGTCCTTTATATTTTTGAGTTTTACCATATTTTTGTTTTCTCCATTTCTAGGAACACAAAGTGCTACTCACAGGAACGCCATTGCAAAATACTGTGGAGGAACTGTTCAGCTTGCTTCATTTCTTGGAACCTTCACAGTTTCCTTCAGAATCAGAGTTCCTCAAGGATTTTGGGGATCTCAAGACAGAGGAGCAGGTAGGAAGTCTATCTGGACAAGAAAGGTAATGTTTGTACTAGGCACACCTTTGTTGCCATAAATTACAAGGACCTCTCTGAACTCCTTATAACCTTGTGCCTACGTCATTGGTGACATTGTACGAGATCCACATTTTTCAGATAATGGAAAGCTCTCATTGTATTCCTTCATGTTTCCATGTAATGTGGGAATGTTTGTCTAATAGTTTTTATTTATTTTCTCTCCTGTATTGGCACAGGTTCAAAAGCTACAGGCCATTCTCAAGCCAATGATGCTCAGAAGACTCAAAGAGGATGTCGAAAAGAATCTGGCACCCAAACAGGAAACTATCATAGAAGTAGAGTTGACCAACATTCAGAAGAAATATTACCGGGCTATTCTGGAGAAGAATTTTTCCTTCCTTTCCAAAGGGGCAGGTCATACAAACATGCCTAATCTACTCAATACAATGATGGAGTTGCGCAAATGCTGCAACCACCCGTATCTCATCAATGGTGAGAGAGTTCTGGACAATACCTACATTTCTATATCACATGCATTTACTTGCAAATAATATCCCTGAAGAACAGTAGATATGTTGACTGATTTGGGAGGGAAGGGGATTCTTCTTATAAAACAATTTTTTTTAAGACTTTAAGATTTTTTTTTTAAAGATTTTCGAGAGAGAGAGAGAGAGCACACCTGTGCTGGGGAGAGGGAGAGTAGTAGACTTCCCGCTGAGTGAAGAGCCTGATGTGTGGCTCAGTCTTATGACCCTGCTGCAGTCATGACCTGAGCCAAAATCAAGAGTTGGACACTTAACCAACTGAGTCACCCAAGCTCCCCTCACTTACTTAATTATTTATTTAAGACTTTATTCATTTGAGAGAGAGAGAAAAAGCAAGCATGAGGGGGAGCATGGGAAGGGCAGAGAGAGAGGGAGAAGCAGACTCCCTGCTGAGGAGGGAACCCGATTCATGGCTTGATCCTAGAACCCCGGGATTATGACCTGAGCCAAAGACAAGACCCCCAGCTGAGCCACCAGGCACCCTCAAGCACCCTGCTTCTAAAAAAAACCAAACAATTCTTATGTGGAATCTTTTTCTCTAGTCCTTCCCCCTTGATCCTGCATAATCTATGGGATTTGCTGTGTAGAATGTCATGAACAAGAACAAAGTCATTCTGTGTTCTGGATAAATGTCCTCATCGGTACTCCATTTTGTAGTTCCTGTTTTGGATGCCAGTAGGGTGATGATAGTTGTTTGCATGTACTATCCTAGTCCTCGTTGTTATAGATGTTTTATCCAATTACAATCTTAAGTCTAACTTGTTTGCAGTATTTTGTATAACGCAGTCGAAGATGATTTAGGATTTTTTGGGTGCTGAAATTCTCTGTGAGGAAAATGTTTATTTCAAGTCAGATTACTTTTCTTTGCTTCCCATCTCACCATCAAGTTTGATTTTTCTTTTGGTAGGTGCAGAAGAAAAAATCCTAACAGAATTTCGAGAAGCTTGCCATATTATACCTCATGACTTCCACTTGCAGGCCATGGTTCGTTCAGCTGGCAAATTGGTTCTTATTGACAAGTTACTTCCAAAACTTAAAGCTGGTGGCCATAAGGTTTTGATCTTCTCCCAGATGGTACGCTGCCTAGATATCCTAGAGGATTATCTAATCCAGAGGAGGTGAGAAAAGTGTCATCCCTTGCCTTGTGTTTACTGTAGCTTCATAAAACTGTAGAGTAGGAGGGTCTAGGTTTAATTAAAGTTGGCCAGGACCAGGATAAAAGGAGTACTTAATATTCTCAACTTTCTGTTTAGGTCTTTGGTCAGCTAAAGAGATGGAATTACTGATATTGATCCTAATTTGTTTTTTCGGTTTCTTTTTCTGCTTAACTAAGTTAGTTAAATTTTTTTCTGTAACTGCCATACAGGTACCTATACGAGCGTATTGATGGGCGAGTCAGAGGTAACCTTCGACAGGCAGCTATTGACCGCTTCAGCAAGCCTGACTCGGACCGCTTTGTCTTCTTGCTGTGTACCCGGGCTGGTGGACTTGGTATTAATCTCACAGCTGCTGATACCTGTATTATCTTTGATTCAGATTGGAATCCACAAAATGACCTGCAGGTAGAGGAAATCTTTGTCTTAAGGGCTAACTACCTAAAGTAAGTGGTTTTGCAACAGGATCAGGATCTGTTAGACTTGTACATCAAAGAGTATGGAATTGTTTCTTTAGTTTAAGGGTGGCAGTCTCCATGAGAGGTCAGCAAATTTTTTCCATAAAGGGACAGATAGTAGATCTTTTGGGTTTTGGGAACCATACGATTTTTGTTGTAACTATTCATCTCTACTCTTGGAGTACAAAAGCAGCCGTAGACCATATATAGATGAGTGGGTGGGGTTAAATATCACCAAATGCACAGTGGCTGTGCAGCCTATAGCTTACAGACCCCTGGTGTACTTGGTGGGACAATAATTTCATCTTAAAATTGACTTTTGGTTTTGAGTTGATCTCATGTCTTCTTTGTAGATATGAATTGGTATTTTGAATCACAGGTCTCTTGCTGCCACTGCTGCCCGCCCCAATTTTATGTCATCTTTGCCCTTTCTTTCCATTTCTTTTTAAACAGGCCCAGGCACGGTGTCATCGAATTGGGCAGAGCAAAGCTGTGAAGGTGTACCGTCTCATCACTCGTAATTCTTATGAGAGAGAGATGTTTGATAAGGCTAGCCTCAAGTTGGGATTGGATAAGGCTGTGCTTCAGTCCATGAGTGGTCGAGATGGCAACATAACCGGAGTGAGTCCTCTTTATCTATAGATATGTTTGTAGCTGGTCATAGTGATAGAGGGAGAGAAAGCTGGTTTTTGCACAGGAATATGACTACCTTCTTTGGATTTCTTAAAACATAATGAACTAAGTTATTATATGGTTAGATAGTATTCTCTTGTTAGCTTTTTCATTTTTCTATTGGATTTTGCAGATCCAGCAGTTCTCCAAGAAAGAGATTGAAGATCTCTTACGAAAGGGGGCATATGCAGCCATAATGGAAGAAGATGATGAGGGCTCCAAGTTTTGTGAAGAAGACATTGACCAGATCTTGTTAAGACGAACCACAACCATCACCATTGAGTCTGAAGGAAAGGGTTCAACCTTTGCCAAGGTATGTTCTGTCTGTGCCAAATTAAGGAAAAGGGGGTAGAGACTGCAGTCTCCTAGAATTTAAATTATTTTTTTCTTAAGGATTTTATTTATTTGACAGAGAGAGAGACAGCCAGAAATGGAACACAAGTAGCGGGAGTGGGAGAGGGAGAAGCCAGCTTCCCATAGAGCAGCGAACCCCACACAGGGCTCGATCCCAGGACCCTGGGATTATGACCCGAGCCGAAGGCAGATGCTTAACAACTGAGCCTCTCAGGCGCCCCTAGAATTGAGATATATTTTTAAAATATAGTTACTGGTTTCCCACTGCTCAGAAAAATGTTGTTAACTTTACTTTGTTCCTTTGTTCTCACTAGGCAAGCTTTGTTGCTTCTGAAAATAGGACTGATATTTCTCTGGATGACCCCAACTTTTGGCAGAAGTGGGCCAAAAAGGCTGACTTGGACATGGATCTACTTAATAGCAAGGTAGGCTTCCTTTTCTATTAGGGAGGAAGTATTATAGAAGACACATTACTTTCAGGAGACTTTGTAGCAGCTCTGATTCTTTGATGCTGACCTTGGATTATGATGGTATATTGTATGTAAGAGCCATTGTAAAAACTTCCTGTTTGGGAAGCCCCAGAAAACTGCTTGGATATCTACCACTTAACTTCGTTTCTGAGTCATATATTTTGCCTGTCCTAAAAAAATCTCTCTTAGAGTATCTACAAATGTTATATACAAGGCTATTTCAGTCCATAATTGTGTTAATTCCTTTCCCATGGCCTTGTCATGAAGAGAGTTCTCTTCTCCTTCTGTTCTCTGTGTAGAATAATTTGGTGATTGACACACCTAGAGTACGAAAACAGACCCGCCACTTCAGCACTCTGAAAGATGATGACCTAGTGGAATTCTCTGATTTGGAAAGTGAAGATGACGAGCGTCCACGCTCTCGCCGACATGACCGTCATCATACCTATGGGCGCACTGACTGCTTTCGGGTAGAAAAGCACCTATTGGTGTATGGGTAAGAACCACCTTGCCATTAGAGGTAGTGTATTTCCATCCTGATGGACACGCTATTTGCCTTTCAAATTGGAGGCTGTGACCAAAGAGGGAATAATGGGAAAAGCTTTATTCTGTTACCATGTTTGTCCCCAGATGTTTTTGTCTCCTACTTTTTGGGAGTTCCCAGGAAAATATTCTTAAAGTTTTCTGTTTTTCTAGTTGGGGACGATGGAGAGATATTTTGTCTCATGGACGTTTCAAGCGACGTATGACTGAACGAGATGTGGAGACAATTTGCCGGGCCATCCTTGTATACTGTCTTCTGCACTATCGTGGGGACGAAAATATCAAAGGCTTCATTTGGGACTTGATTAGCCCTGCCGAAAATGGCAAGACAAAAGAATTGCAGAATCATTCAGGTAATTATCAACTCTTTACTTTTCAGATTTCTATTGGTTACCTAATCTTTTGCAGGTCCAAGGGTTTTTCTCAATCCAAGTCTTCAATTTCTCCCCTTTCCCAGGTCTGTCTATCCCTGTGCCCCGTGGACGCAAGGGGAAAAAAGTAAAGTCACAAAGCACTTTTGATATCCATAAGGCAGATTGGATCCGGAAATATAATCCTGATACTCTGTTCCAAGATGAGAGTTATAAGAAGCATTTAAAACATCAGTGTAACAAGTAAGGATAGAAATTAACAAAGACCAAAGCATTTTCCACCTCAGAGTTTCTGCATTATTACTGAGCCAGCTTTTCTTCCTCCCTTTTAGGGTGCTATTGCGTGTACGAATGCTGTATTATCTGAGGCAGGAGGTTATTGGAGACCAGGCAGAGAAGGTGTTAGGGGGTGCCATTGCCAGGTACAGTTATGCTGTATTTTTCTTTATGTATTTCTCTTTATGCCCTGCCTTATTCCAGAAAAGATTGGTTTACTTTTTTCAGTCTGTACTATCTTTGGAATAACTGGTAATTAAGATCTGTGTATCAGGTCTTTGATCCTGTGCTTGATACCCGTGGAAGGAATTTGGTAGATCCAGGAGCATTTTAAATTACTGGATAAAAGAAGATACCTCTAATCTTTCCAAGGATTGTCATTTTAATTCCCTTCATTGCTTTGCTGTTTCTGCTCTTTTATACCTTTAGTGAGATTGACATATGGTTCCCAGTAGTGGATCAGCTGGAGGTTCCAACAACATGGTGGGACAGTGAAGCTGACAAGTCCCTGCTCATTGGAGTCTTTAAGCATGGTGGGTACCTTTCCTTAGCTTATTCCTTTCCTATTGTGGACTGATTTCCACAGATGGAACACGTAGCAAAACGCTCATGGCCAATAACTTGAGTTCTCTGATTATCTTTAATAAAATTATATTTGAATAGGAAACTAGTTCTTAAATATCTACAGCAAAGCAATTAGTTCCTATAAATAGATGTTTAGAAAGGCCAGATGGATAGTTAAATCCTAAGGTGGGGTGTTTCCCATCTGTTCTCTAACCTGTATTAACAGTCTGTATGTTATGCATCTCAGTTAAGGTTTCACAAATCAGGGGAGGTAATACATGCCCACTCTTATTAATAATAACCATGCTTAATTTTTGTGAAAGTGTTCTATTTATGTAGCGTACTGTTTGTCTAAATATTCAACATGGATTCTGATGGAAGTGTGAACTACAGTGAGATAAAAAATAAAGTACAAAAAGCGGGAGTACTCCCTTTTCAGTCTAGCTTAATAACAAATCCTAGGTATTAAAAGCAGGGAGTGCTAACCAACTTCCAGCTCAGTGATTTAGTGAATTCGAATATCATTTCTTTTTTAAGATACTTATTTATTTATTTCTATAAAATAAAAATAATGGCACTTGAACCACATGTTTTCCTGAACTTTGATGGATAAGAAAAACTGAACATTTTCTAGTCTTAAATTTACTTTTGAGGGGCACCTGGGTCGCTCAGTTATTAAGTATCCGCCTTTGGCTTGGGTCATGATCTCGGGGTCCTGGGATCAAACCCTGCATCAGGCTGTCCGCTCGGCAGGAAGCCTGCTTCTCCCTCTCCCATCCCCCTGCTTTTGTTCCCTCTCTTGCTATATCTCTGTCAAATAAATAAAATTGTAGAAAAAAATTTACTTTTGAGATGAGGTTTAGAAGAGTCCACACATCCTGAATTGTGTTCATTCACTCATTCATTCATTCAGTATTCATCACATAGTCATTGCCTGTTTGTTTGCAGGTGTTTCTTATCCTTTATTTGAAAGTGCGTGGCTTGGCCCTAAAATATTTTACTTTTTTCATTTGCCAAACTGTGTACTATGAATGATAACAGAAAAATTACTGGTTAAATGGCTATCTAAACCTGCCACCATTCTATAAATATTCTGATCAAATTCCTATCTTTCACAACTAGTGATAAAACTTTGTAATTGCTATAGAACTATTCAATATAGTAATAAAACCCATCAGCTGTCCAGGTTAATATTTTGTATTATGAGTACAGTAGCTCATATATTTGAATTATTCCAGCACACTTTAGGCGAAGTTAATCTTTGGCTTATGGTCTTTTTTTTTTTAGGCTATGAGAAATACAATACTATGAGGGCGGACCCAGCCTTATGCTTCTTGGAAAAGGCTGGTCGACCAGATGACAAAGCCATTGCAGCAGAACACCGAGTGCTGGATAATTTCTCTGACATAGTAGAAGGGTAAGCATTGGTGTTTAGTTCTCTTGATGTTCTGAGTCTACCCTTTGAAGGCTCTTAGTCACTTATACATAGAGATAACATAATTCTTGACTAAACCCATCGGTATTCTTAATGATGGTTATACTCATTAATGATAGGTTATTAACAAAGAATGGGACCAGCGGAAAGGACTCCATAAACTAGGCTAAAACAACACATTTGCCAAAGATGCAACCAAGGGTGAAAATGAATGTTACTCCCAAATGGCTTATTTGATATTCTGTTCAGTTTTTTTTGTTGTTGGTTTTTTTGGGCAATATTTATCTGTACAGCCACAGTAGCTGAAAGGACAACTAACTGGTTGTCTTGAAAGATAATAGCCATGCACTCTCCTGTGTCACTTACGTGGTAGAGCCTCAGGATATTTTAGCCCTGGTTTATCATCTTCCAATGGTGCTGACACATAATAGGTATATATTCTGTATGGATACATGCCTCAATGATGAGTTGCCATGCTAATACTGAGTCACCAAGTAGGGCAATGTTGCCTTAGCTTGGGTGCCAGTGAGTTTAACAAAACTTCTCATGTGGAGACCTGAGGGGCATGTGAAATATTTGGCTTAGTTCATGAATACCCATGCACTCTGCAGTTGAGAGATTTCTCTTTGATTATCTAGTCTTGGTTTGCTTAGTGCAGGACCCTCAAAGGAAACTGGTTCGGTTATTCATCACAAATCATTATGTCACTCTTCTACTCAGTAGAACAAAATAAAACAAGCAAACATGAACTATTCAAATGTAACAATAATAGTAAATAGGAAAGAGGGGAAGAAAAGGTAAACTATGAAAAGAAAGGAAGGATTCTGGCCAAGGTATTCATTTCAGATTCAACCAGTTTAGAATGGCACTTTGTCAGTTTCTTCTCATTCTTCATCTTATTGGATGCTCTACCTAACTTTACTCGGAGCTTAGCACCTGGCTTGCCATTCCTTTGAGCATGAAGGAAAACTGTGGTTCCATCCTGGATTGTATGTTTGGCCACGTCTTCATCCTAAATTCCTCTTAGTGAAAGAAGATACATTCTTGGCTTTTTTTTTTTTTTCTATGCCTTTGGATAATTTTAGAGTTGACTTTGATAAGGATTGCGAAGATCCTGAATATAAACCACTCCAGGGTCCCCCGAAGGACCAAGATGATGAGGTGAGGAATTCTCATTTGAGTGTAGCTTTGCTCTATTACTCAATAGTTAAGTATTCTTTTATTCCCTGGATTCTGAAGTATACTGATTAATTTATAATATAAGATGGAAAGTAACTACTATTTGAGAATATAAAGTATTCATGGAAAGGATTGTTAACACCAGCTGGGGGAGACCAGGGATGGCTTTGTGGAGGAGGTGGGATCAAGCTGGATGTTGAAGTACATTATTTGACTGCTAAATTCCCAAGCCCCTTTATTTTTAAGCCATTAACAGCAAACTGATTTTTTCAGGTTCTACTTTCTTACTACTTTAGTTGGTTGCTTCCATTTTTTTGTGAGGGTTCATTAGACGTTTTTCTTAATCCCTTTGGTGCCATAGAAGGACACACATAAGAAAGTGATTTCAGAGTGCCAACTTCCCCCCCTTTCCCTCCCCCCTCCATCCTGTGGGGTGGATCTCCTTCTCTAGGGTGATCCCTTGATGATGATGGATGAGGAGATCTCAGTGATTGATGGAGACGAAGGTAAACTTCTAGGTCAACTAGTACAATTTTGTGTGGGGTGGTGGTTTGGGGAATTATTAATGAATTCTGTCCTATCCTGGGATTTCTAAGAGCTTTGCTTTGGGCTGGGTTGAAATACTGGTGTTATCTCTCCTGCCTTTCTTGTACTTCCTATTCATTCTGCTTTGCTTCCCACAGCCCAGGTGACCCAGCAGCCAGGCCATCTCTTCTGGCCTCCAGGCTCTGCTCTGACAGCTAGGCTTCGGCGCCTAGTAACAGCTTATCAACGCAGCTACAAGAGAGAACAGATGAAGATAGAGGCTGCAGAACGAGGGGACCGGAGACGGCGGCGTTGTGAGGCAGCCTTCAAGCTAAAAGAAATTGCACGGCGGGAGAAACAGCAACGGTAAAGTATGACTGGGAATTTGGGCTGAGCTTTAGGCTTGCCTTTCGCTATGGGTCCTATATTGAAAAGCATCTTAGGAAGGCTTTATTTGGACTTCCCTACTGAGGGAACATCTTTTTTGCCTTTAATTGTTACTCCTCTGCAACAAAAAAACCACAGCTCCTTGGAAGGTCTCTTACATGGCCATTCTCATTGATCTAATTGCCCACGTATTTTTTCCCTTAGCTGGCTACTCTTAAAATCTTACATGTTATGGAGTACCTCTTAACTATCTCTTCTGCTGTTTTCTGGGTTGTTTTTGGTTTTGTTTGGTGTTTTTTTTTGCCCCATCTTTCAATTTTTTGTTTATTCAGGTATTCTTATTCACAGTAAGAAGTAACCAAGTTTCCCTGTGTTTTTCTGCTCTCTGCTGCCTGACTCCTCTTCCCTTTAGATGGACAAGGCGTGAACAAACTGATTTCTATCGAGTAGTGTCTACCTTTGGTGTGGAGTATGACCCCGATACCATGCAGTTCCATTGGGATCGCTTCCGTACATTTGCCCGACTGGACAAAAAAACAGACGAAAGCCTTACGAAGTACTTTCATGGTTTTGTGGCCATGTGTCGCCAAGTGTGCCGCCTTCCCCCAGCAGCTGGAGATGGTAAGCAAGACTAGAGACTCTTGGGTGAGTGGGGATGGATGGCAACAGAACTAACGTGGTTCATTTCTCCTCCCTCCCCTATCTCTTACAGAGCCCCCGGACCCTAATCTGTTCATTGAGCCCATCACTGAGGAGAGGGCCTCACGGACTCTCTACCGTATTGAATTGCTTCGGCGCTTACGGGAACAAGTTTTATGCCATCCCCTTCTGGAAGATCGGCTGGCATTATGTCAGCCTCCAGGTCCTGAATTGCCCAAATGGTGGGAGCCTGTTCGGCACGATGGGGAGCTTCTACGAGGGGCAGCCCGCCATGGGGTGAGCCAAACAGACTGCAACATCATGCAGGACCCAGACTTCTCTTTTCTGGCTGCCCGTATGAATTACATGCAGAACCATCAGGCAGGAGCACCAGCTCCATCCCTGTCACGCTGCTCTACACCACTGCTCCACCAGCAGTATACCTCGCGCACTGCCTCACCACTGCCCCTGCGCCCAGATGCTCCTGTTGAAAAGCCACCCGAGGAGACAGCTGCCCAGGTCCCCAGTCTGGAGAGTCTGACTTTAAAACTAGAGCATGAGGTGGTGGCCAGGAGCCGACCAACCCCACAAGACTATGAGATGCGAGTAGCCCCCTCTGATACCACCCCTCTGGTTTCCCGGAATGTTCCACCAGTCAAACTGGAGGATGAGGATGATTCAGACTCTGAACTGGACTTGAGCAAGCTGTCACCATCATCCTCTTCTTCCTCATCCTCATCCAGCTCCAGCTCCAGCACTGATGAGAGTGAGGACGAGAAGGAAGAAAAGCTAAGTGAGTGCATGTGACAGGCTACTGGCCCTTTTCCCTATTTCCCACCCTCCCACCCCCCTCACCCAGCTCTTTCCCTTGTTTTCTAAATGCATCCTGTGGGAGAGATTTGGATTTCGATTTGATAGAACACCAAAATAGATCTGTTATTCTTTGGGCCTTTATTTAAAGTCCACATAATAACTTTATTCTTCCGCCTTTGCTCACATTCTGTATGGTCTCTAGCTGCTGACCGGTCCCGCTCAAAGCTCTATGATGAAGAGAGTCTTCTGTCTCTCACTATGTCCCAAGATGGATTCCCAAATGAAGATGGAGAACAAATGACCCCTGAGCTGCTGCTGCTACAAGAAAGACAAAGAGCTTCTGAGTGGCCCAAGGTAACAGCCTTGTTCCTGGACATATAGTCTGGCAATATACTGTAACAAAAACCAGGAACAGGAGACAGATTGTTCTGGTTTTCCTTAATTATATTTAGTGCAGCACGTTTTTTTCATGAAACTCTTCCTTGTTTGACTTAGGGATCTGATACTATTACTTCCCTCCTTCTGCCTTGTGATTTTTACCCATCCTGCTAATGATGGTGCTGTTGTTTGTCACAGAATCACATAGCTGGTACCCAGGCCCTAAAACCAGTATTGATTTCTTTTCTACCCACTTAGGATCGTGTGCTTATAAACCGTATTGACCTCGTCTGCCAGGCTGTACTCTCAGGGAAGTGGCCTTCTAGCCGCCGGAGCCAGGAAATGGTAACAGGAGGAATTTTGGGGCCAAGCAACCACTTGCTAGATAGTCCCTCATTGACTCCAGGAGAATATGGTGACTCTCCAGTTCCCACACCACGAAGTAGCAGCGCAGCTTCCATGGCAGAGGAGGAAGTGTCCGCAGTCACCACAGCAGCAGCTCAGTTCACAAAACTTCGCAGAGGCATGGATGAAAAGGAGTTTACAGTTCAGATTAAAGATGTAAGCTCAGCATTTAGGCACTGGGAAATGGGGAAGGAGACTGGAGTTTTGCAGACTGCTTCACTAAGGGGATATTAAACTTGTTTGGTTAGTTAACTTTAAAAATGAAAAGGGAGTTGGGGTGCCTAGCTGGCTTAGTCAGTTGAGCATGCACTCTTTTTTTGAAGATTTTATTTATTTGACACAGATCCCAATTAGGCAGAGAGGCAGGCGGGGGGGTGGGGCGGTAGGAAGCAGGCTCCCCGCCGAGCAGAGAGCTTGATGTGGGGCTCCATCCCAGGATCCTGGGATCATGACCTGAGCTGAAGGCAGAGGCTTAACCCATTGAGCCAGCCAGGCACCCCAGAGCATGCAACTCTTGATCTTGGGGTTTTAAGTTTGAACCCCCTGTTTGTGTAGAGGTGACTTAAAATTAAATAAATAAACTTAATAAAGTAAGTAAGCAAAAATAGAAAGGAGAGGGGAGAAAAATTAGAGTTCACAAAGCTCCTTTGAAGAAAAGTCATTGCAGTAAAGGAATGGATCTTGTATTTCCTAAGGACTAGATTAAAAGAACCCATATTTTTGAAAAATTTAATTGATACAAAACTTCTTTTCGGTGGCTTGTTTCTAGATCCTAGAAACCTAGTTTTAAAGATTGAAATCAAATTGTGGGAAAGCTGTTAAAAATGACACCTAGGTATTATGGACCTTACAAAGTTAATAATTTTATTCTTAGTGAAGTTAAATTAGTATTATTATTTAATAATGGGAAATTTCATTTATTTTTCCTGATCATCTTCCACATTGAAACCCTATTAGCTGGTCCTTAAGTACTCAACAAGAAAATTTTCTTTCCTTCCTTCCTTTCTTTTTCTTTCTTTCTTTCTTGTAGGCTCCACACCCTGCGTGGAGCCCAAAAATGGGACTTGATCTCACAACCCTGAGATGAAGAACTAATCTGAGATCAAGAGTTGGACCTTTAGACTTTTAACTGAGCCACCCAGTCACCCCCAAGAAAAATTTCTTAAACTAGTATGTGATAGGAATTATCAGGATTTTGCCCCTGTGATGAGTTGCCATGCTAATAATGAGACACCAGGTATGGGGTGTTGTTGAGATAAATTCTTCCCTAATGTCTGTCTACCTGAGGAGCACTAGGTCAAAAAACAAAATCTTTCTGTGGAAAAAGTATATAAGTTTAGATACATTTTTAATTTCTACCCTTAAGTCAGATGGCCTTCTTTCTCATCATTGAGCCAGAGGATGACCCTTACCCTAAGATCCCCAAAGCTTAATATTTACTTTAAAAACATGTGCCATATGACATCTTGGGTGGGTGGGTTGTCTTCTTAGGAGGAAGGATTGAAGTTAACATTCCAGAAGCACAAGTTGATGGCTAATGGAGTAATGGGAGATGGACATCCTCTGTTTCATAAGAAGAAGGGAAACAGAAAGAAGCTAGTTGAGGTGAGTGGGAGAGAGTCTTTAACATGATTAGGTTTTTTATTCTCACTAATTGATGAAGGCAGTTGGGATTAAGGGACTAGAAGATACTAGAATTACTTTATGGCTACCATTGGCTCTGCTCCCCCTCCCTCCTTGCCCCACAAAAGAGTATGTGCTCATGGGGGTGGATTCTGGGTTTGCAGCTGGAGGTGGAGTGCATGGAAGAGCCTAATCACCTTGATGTGGACCTGGAGACCCGGATCCCTGTCATCAATAAGGTGGATGGTACTTTGCTGGTGGGTGAGGATGCCCCTCGCCGGGCTGAACTGGAGATGTGGTTACAGGGTCATCCAGAGTTCGCTGTCGATCCCCGATTTCTAGCGGTGAGTGGCAGTTCCATCCAGCAAGATTTTAAAGTCATTCCCTTGGTATTTAAGCTGCGTGAGGGCAGAAGCATGCCATAGTATGTCATTTTTTTCTGCGTCTGTCAAATACTATAATACTCAGTCTTCCTAACTCACAGAGTTGTATGAGGATCAAAATAAAATAATGTTAAAGCACTTATTAAACTAAATACTAGGTAGATATTTATTATTGAACTATTATATAACCACCTAATTTTGGGGGGGAGAGGTCTGCTAATGGCAGTTTTCCAGTAGGACTAATCCTTTATTTATCCATGCAATAAGCATTTGTTGTCAAACTAAATATTAGTACCTTAATAATTACTCCAGGGAGATTTTTTTTCCTTTAGGATAACTAATACTTTTCTATTTCAGTATATGGAGGATCGCAGAAAACAGAAGTGGCAGAGATGTAAAAAAAATAATAAGGCAGAATTGAACTGTTTGGGAATGGAACCAGTACAGACAGCTAACTCTAGGAATGGGAAAAAGGTGAGTGAGACTGAGGCATTACTGCTCTGTTCCCACATTAGATGTGACTGGAGAACTAATTTTGTGTTCTGTTACTTACCTTTGGACCAGTGTATGCAAAAATATACGTCAGTCCACCAGTCAGGAAACTAGAGTCATTTCTTACTGGTGTTTTTACAGTTCTTGGCATCATCATATATAAAAGAGCATAAACTTCTAAAAAGTAACTTTAGCACTTTAAGCATATTAAAACATAAAATTAGTAAGAAGTGTTGGAACAGTCAAGGCCTTCTCTGACTGGCTAAGGGATTTTTGGCAGATCCTTTAAATTTCTCAGTTTGTACATCTTGAAAAGCTGAAGGTATAGGAGCAGATAATCTCTTAAAAGTTTTATGATGCTGTACATTTTAGAAGTGATGTGGGACATAACAAGGACTAGTCATAGTCCTAGCGTTTCCCAACGTGGGGAAAGTTGAGAATCACTGATAATAACACCAGTAACGGAAAAAGGACAGGGAAACATGTTTTATAGTTTATAATAATAACTTTGGTTATTCCATTATTTTCAACTGTACTTAGGCTTTTATCCCAGTTATAGGCCATTTGGTAGACAAGGTACCCATAATCCTTTGCACCAGAATCTGACTATAAAAGTTTCTCTTTGTTATGTTTGCCTTACTTTGGTCAATAGTTGCCTTTTTTAAACATACTAAATCAGGGTTTTGTAAGCAGTCATTTAAAATGATTAGCATTTATGGGGCACCTGGGTGGCTCAGATGGTTGGGCGTCTGCCTTTGGCTTGGGTCATGCATCCTGGGATGGCATCCTGGGATCGATCCCCACATTTGGTTCCCTGCTTTGTACAGAGCCTTCTGCTCCCTCTCCCTCTGTCTGCTACTCCCCCTGCTTGTGTTCTCTCTCCGTCAAATAAAATCTTTTAAAAAAAAAAAAATGATTTGCACTTATCTACCATTGGACCTTTTATATTCATCTTTACACATGTATATATATATATATATATATACATATATATATATATATATATATATGTAAAACCACATGGTATGTCTTTAACAAAATTTATTTCCAAATAGACAATATATATCTTGTGCATTTAACAAATTGAGATTGGTACTTTGCATATTATAGTTATTTGTGAGATGCATTTATGAGGCTTATTATTTTTACATTGTGGAGGTGGTTTCATATAAATATTGTTACCATAGAAGAATATTTTAACTTTTCCTCATATCCTCCATGGGACCAAGAGTATAATAAGCAGAGTGGTTGATATGGAAGGCTGATGGCTGGAAGACTGGTATCTTCTCTGTCTTGAATTTAACATTCTAGAGGAGCCTATAAAAAAGGGTTTTCTTCCAGTATTACCTGTTTTTGCCTCAGGTATTTTGCTACTTTTTTATAGTCTGTTGATAAATCTAAGAAAGAAAAGATCCTAGGGCATCACAGAATCATAATATGACTATTATAGGATTTTTTTTTAAAGACTTATTTGAGAGAGAGGGAGAGTGGGAGCAGGGGGAGGTATAGAGGGGGAAAGCATCTCAAGCAGACTCTGTTCTTGAGCCCACCGCTCATTAGAGGGCTCGATCTCACGATCCTGAGATCACAACCTGGTCCTAAACCAAGAGCTGGATACTTAACTGACTGTGCCACCCAGGCACCCCAGTATGGAATTCTTTTATTTTATTTTTTTTCCAAGATTTATTTATTTATTTGACAGAGAGAGAGAGAGATCACAAGTAGGCAGAGAGGCAGGCAGAGAGAGAGGAGGAAGCAGGCTCCCCGCTGAGCAGAGAGCCCGATGCGGGGCTCGATCCCAAGACCCTGAGATCACGACCTGAGCTAAAGGCAGAGGTTTAACCCACTGAGCCACCCAGGCGCCCACCCAGTATGGAATTCTTAATGCAGACAGAATTAATGGTGTATTATTACTGGTACCTGCAGGAGTTTAGGTGCTGTTATTGTTATAGTTTAAAAATCTGTACAAATACAATGTTTTGAGATGTTTCTTTTTCCAAATCAAGAAGGTATATTCACATGTCAGGTATTAAGCTTAGATTGGTAAATAGCATCCAGAGACATGGTTACCAAATGTCTGAGTTTCATGCCTTGGTACCCAGTATTATACTTAGGTCTAGCAAAGCAGAGGCACTACAGTAATAAGTTCCAGCTTCGGTATACTTAGTCAAAATTTATAGCCAGAATATTCAGAGGTGCGTGGGTGGCTCAGCCCAATTAATGCCTGACTTTTGATTTTAGCTCAAGTATTGATCTCAGAGTCATGAGTTTGAGCCCTGTGTTGGGCTCACACTGGGTGTGGGGTCTCCTTGAGATTCTCTCTCTATCTCTCTCTCCCCCCGTCCCTTCCTGCCCGCTTGAATTCTCTCTCTTTCTCTCTAAAAAATAAAAATAAAAAAATTTACAGACAGAACATTTAGAAGCTTAAAAACAACAGATATATATATTTTTTTTTAATCAATGTGAAAAACACTTAAGTTTCGTGAGGAGCTACCCACAATCTTTTTGTTGTTCTAGACATCCAGAAAGAAGTCTTAACCTGACTTGTCTTTAGTTTACCACAATCTGCTGTGCTGTAATAGTTTTGTAAATGTCAATATAGTTGTGTTGTGCTTCATATGGTAAGATCATGTGAACAACCTGCCATCAGTAAAGTATACTGTGCAAATACTGATTCATTCACTGGCTTGCCCAATCTCCTTGTTAACAAAGGTAAGCATCTGTGAAATGGCTGGATGGAGTAAAGGTACAATGTAGTCATGGAAAAAAGCAAAACTCTGGTTCACATAAATGTCAGTATCAATCTCCATTTTAGCTTTAGCTGGAATGTTTCCAGCAGTAAAATCCAGTATTTCCTCTTCCTGTTGACTATGCTTGCTTTGCTTATCCTAAAGATATTCAGTGGAAAAGCACTTGCAAGCTAGGATTCTATTGTCTTCTAGTTTGCTTTTTTCCTTTCTTTGTTTTTACTATCTTCTGCTCCTTCCTCCTAGGGTCACCATGCTGAAACTGTGTTCAACCGGGTTTTGCCAGGGCCTATTGCACCAGACAGCAGCAAGAAGCGGGCCCGCAGAATGCGACCAGACCTTTCAAAGATGATGGCCCTGATGCAGGGCGGAGGCACTGGGGCCCTGTCTCTGCATAATACCTTCCAACACAGCAGTAGTGGCCTGCAGTCTGTGTCATCCCTGGGTCACAGCAGTGCCACTTCTGCATCTTTGCCTTTTATGCCGTTTGTGATGGGTGGTGCAGCATCATCCCCCCATGTAGACTCCAGCACCATGCTTCATCACCACCACCACCACCACCCCCACCCCCACCATCACCACCATCACCATCCAGGCCTGAGAGCCCCTGGCTACCCTTCTTCACCAGCCACTACCACCTCTGGTACTGCCTTGAGGTTGCCACCACTGCAACCTGAGGAAGACGAGGACGATGAGGATGAAGATGATGATGATGATTTATCTCAGGGCTATGATAGCTCAGAAAGGGACTTCTCACTCATTGATGATCCTATGATGCCAGCCAACTCAGACTCAAGCGAAGATGCTGATGACTGAAGCCCCAGCATGGTCCCCATTGCTTGGGTGGCTGCTGTATTTTCAATTACTCTGGCCCTTGGACTATGGAAAAGTGGGAGGGGCAGGGGAGATGTGGGGAGACCCAGGACTCCAGGAGGTGAAAAGGAAGAAAAAAACTTGTACCTGATTGCTTCCAAATTTGAGAGGATTGGGTGGGCAGGGGGAACTCCTAAAATAATACATGACCACTTCCTCATTTCTGGGGAAGGAAAGGAGACTAGAGCAGCTGATGTGCTCACCCCTCCCTAAACCCCTCCATTAACCACAGACTATGTAGCGCTGGCCCTAGCCTCTGGCAGAGCCTGTTCCTGGCCGAACTGTGGATACAGCTGGAGGGTCAGGAACTGTTACCTTCCTTCCCCTTGGCATTAATAAATTTAAGTTAATCCTTTTCCACTCTTCCCTTGTTCTATATTTGCTAAAAC
Source organism: Mustela putorius furo (assembly GCF_011764305.1). NCBI lineage: Eukaryota > Metazoa > Chordata > Mammalia > Carnivora > Mustelidae > Mustela > Mustela putorius. Next base: position 13,019,662 of record NW_025422045.1, read on the forward strand.
CCAATATAAAGGTTAATTTTGAATTTATAATGGGTAATTTCAATACTACTTTCCTAAAGCTCATTATTGTAAATGCAGTTACCTTGGATAGGACAGACAAGTCATCTGTACTCCCATTAAAGGATATATAAGTGTAGTCGATCCAGCTTGCTAAAGGCAAGGGAATTGTTTAAGAGGACGCAAATGTTCCAGATTCAAACTCCCAAGTTCTCGGAAGAAATGAGAAGGAAGAATTTCTTCAAGGAACCATGTACATTTTGTTTGGAATTAACCGCAATAACGGTACTTTGGGGTAGCCATAAGAATGTTATCAGTTAATGAACTTTGGCAAGGGGAGAAACTGGAAGGAACAGTGTCAAGAATTGGACGGGGGCCGGGGCTGGGGGCGGTGGGAAGGGAGTGATGGGCAGACTGGGTTGTGTGAAGCCCTTCAAGCCATTTGTTTCCTAAGACTCCTCCCCTGCCATCCCAGCGCTCAGATGAAGCCTGGGCATTTTATTTCCCTTTCTGAGGCAAATAGTTTTGTGGACTTTTTCTCCCTGGTTAGTGCTCGTTCTGTTCTCGCCACCAAATCCTTCTAGTCCTGGAGCAGCAGCAGCTTTTGCTTTCCTACCATGTAGAAGCGGAATGCACCCGAAGTTCCCACTCCAATCCCACGTCAGATCCCGCTCTTTCCGCTACCCTCTCAATTGTCGGTGGGTGGGGCCGTAGCAGCGGCGCGCGGCGGCTTGTGTGGGGCGGGGCAGGCAAGGCAGGCAAGGCAGGCCTCCCGCCTCCTTCACAGTGCCCAGCTGCCGCCTCGGCCTGAAATCCGAGCTCCTGGAAACCGCAGTAAGGCTGAGAGTAGGGGGTGGGCGGAGCGTCACGTGACGACGTCTCCTCGCGTGCGGCTGTTGCTAAGTTGACAAGAAAACCCCGCGAAAATCTAGACCCTTTTTGTGTTGCACATTTTGTTGATTTCCCCCACTGTCTTTCTTCCTTTTGAACCCTTAACCTCCCGAGAGAGGTTTAAAAAAACAAAACAAAAATCCCCCAGGCGCTGTCGGGACCCGGAAGCGGAAAGGGCATCTTTGAGGTCGATACTTCCGGGTCACTGGGAGAGTGCGGGATTCCGGGGCCGAGAGCGGGTGGCGGATCCGGGACCTCGCGTGATTCTCGGAACCCGAGTAGGAGCGGCGGCTGTGGCTATGGCTGTGACTCTGGACAAAGACGCTTATTACCGGCGAGTGAAGAGACTGTACAGCAATTGGCGGGTGAGATAGATCCCGTAATTTTCCCTAGGGAGCCCCCCTCTGCCATCCCATAATAACCCCATTTCTCGGCGCCCTTTTTTCCTTTTCCGTCGGGAATTCCCGGGTCCAGTGTCGCGCCTCTTTAGTTGCTGCAGGACCATTCACCGCAGGCCGCCCCCAGCGCCGCCCCGGAACAGGGAATCCCCCGCAAACACTGCCCTGCGGCCACCACCATCTTCCCCGCGTGCTGGCCCCCGTCATGCATAACAGCCTCCTCTCACAGTCTCTTCCCGCCCCAGAAGAGGCATCATCCTTCCCTCCCACTCTGTGATCACGTCTTGCCGCCCTCCTCCTGCAGTGTTAATACACACCCACGCACTCGCTCTGTCCTTCCAGAATCGGAGTACTGCGCCCCAGGTCCCGCCAGAATTACAACCTCCTTCGTAAAGGGTGGATGGAGGGGCTGGTAGGATGTGAATCGGGCTTTCCGTATTTATCATTTGCGGGGCTTGTGCTGGAGTTTAAAAAAAAAAAAAAACAACTGATCACGCGCAACCGTCTCATGTTCTAGGCCCTGACGTGGTTAGCACAGAAACCTAATGCTGAAAACCTGCAAGCTTTAGTAATGCAAAAACGATGTGATGCCTAAAACCTGGTTAGTTTTCCTCCTCGGTAGAGTATTCAGGGCACGTGTTGAGAAAAAGAGCTGTTGCAGTCCAGTAGTTTAAAGATAGGGTAATCTTGCCGCTTGAAAGACGTCCACGGTTAAAATTTATTTTTACGATAGTAGTTTATCAGTTCATATATTTGATTGCCTCCTGTGGTGTAGGCTGTGCTGTCTAGCTTAAGTCTGGCCTCTGAACTCTGTCATCCAGGGAAACTAAAACTAATAAAGACTTATAAAACCTGAAAAACGTTCTGACAAAAATGATTAGTTCTGATTTCAGCATTGTAAATTGCCTTTCAAAGAGACTCTCTACTGAAAACCAAGCTATTAAAGTTGGTGAGTTCCCTGCCATTCATATTAAAGGTTCATGTGTCTGTTTCATCTTTTGAAGATAAATGCATTAGATGACTGAAAATAAAATTGATTCTTTGTTGCATTTTATGAAAAGGAAAAATAAGGACTTTATACAGATAAATACTGAGGATAATTTTTTTTTTAAAGATTTTATTTATTTATTTGACAGAGAGAGATCACAGGTGGGTAGAGAGGCTGGCAGAGAGAGAGAGAGAGAGGGAAGCAGGCTCCCCGCCGAGCAGAGAGCCCGATGTGGGACTCGATCCCAGGACCCTGAGATCACGACCTGAGCCGAAGTCAGCGGCTTAACCCACTGAGCCACCCAGGCGCCCCTGAGGATAAGTTTTAATTTAAAAAATTTTGTACTGGTTAATTTCTAACGAATTTCAGTTTCTTTCCCTGTTCCATTTTTACATTTTTTTTCCTGTTCCATTTTTACATTTTAACATAATCCACATTAGAAAAATTCTTTCTAAAAGCTGCATTATTTTCTAGAGGTTAATAAGTACAAATGTACACTAATCAGAAGCCCTCTCTTCCACCCCCAGGCCCTGAAATCATGCATCTTTGATGTGGAGGTTGTTTCTACTTATGGTGATTCAGTTAATCAGGTTATTCTTCATCTTCTCTAGACCATTCACAAAAGCTGAGATTAATTTAGAGCTCAGAGTTCCCTTACATGATAGATAAATACAAAACATGAGACTAGGAAACACTTGAGGGCTGAAGACAGTTTAGCAAAATTAATATAAAATGACAGTCTTTAAATTCAGGGAAGTTAAATTATTGGCCCTAATTTTTTGTTTCTCAAAAATCATTAAAATTTATCTGGGCCCTCTTAAATCATTTGTTAGATGATAATGGTGTTTGAGTTATGAGCAAGATTCATATAAAATGGAAAATTTGTGGCTAATTATTACAAAATATTATTTGAGGAAACTTTCTGCTTTCTTGTAACTGTAAATTTTAATAACTATGCCCAGAGCCCACCTGTAGAATTTCTTTCTGCATGCACAGCTTTTCCAGGTTACAGTACTTCTGTTCTGATCTGCTTAAGTGTAGATCATGGTTGTCTAGGGTATGAGGTAAATTCTGTTTGCTTATTCTTTGTGCTGTAGCAGAAAGTGGAATATATAGGTGCATAATACGGTTATTTTTTACACTTTCTCCTTTTTTAATAGAAAACTAGCGTTGAGATAAGGGAATAACTTGAAGTTAGCTGTATAAGTTCCAAGCTTTGCATTGTTATACCCGTCTTCAAAGAACTATCCATTATGACAAAAATTCACAAACTAGAGAATTAGTTGGGTGCCATATCTACTTTTTAGTTTTAGATACCTTCAAGCATAAGGTTTTCAGAACTGTGTGGTTGTGTGGTAGCTCCAACTCTCTTCAGCCTCACAGGGCAGAAGAAAATAAAAAAATTAGCCTTGTTTTGTTTTTTAAGTAAGAACAGGAATTAATGTGACTCCTATCTCACTTATCTGCAGATTGAGTTTGGGTTAGATACATATTGTGAGGCTATTGCAAGTACTTTACCTTTTTTTTTTTTAAAGATTTTATGTATTTGAGTGAGGGCACATGGGCATGAGTGAGGGGAGAGGGAGAGACAGAATTTCAGACTCCATGCCCTGGGCAGACCCTGTCTCCTGGCTTAGTCTCACAACCTTGAGATCATTACCCGATCCAAAATAAAGTCAGACACTTAACTGAATGAGCCACCTAGGCGTCCCAGTAAGATACTACTTCTTAATTAACAATTTTCATAACTTATGTCCTAAAAGTAGTTGTAGCATCACATACTTCTGTTTGAATAGAAATTTTAAAACATCAATGAGAAATAGTGTCATTCGAGAGATGAGAAAAAAAGGCTCAGTCAAAAATCAGGAGATCTCGGGTTGCCTGGGTGGCTCAGTTGGTTAAGCAGCTGCCTTTGGCTCAGGTCATATGATCCCAGTGTCCTGGGATCGAGTCCCACATCGGGCTCCTAGCTTGACAGGAAGCCTGCTTCTCCCTCTGTCTCTGCCTGCCATTCTGTCTGCCTGTGCTTGCTCGTGCCGTCTCTCTCTCCCTCTCTTTCTCTGACAGATAAATAAATAAAATAAAATAAAAATAAATCAGGAGATCTCTGTAGTGACCAGAAATTATTACTGTCTTATGACTATGCCTGGATCTTTGAGTCTGGTCCAGTCCTGCCTCTTATTTTTTAAATTAGAACTGCTGCAAGCAGAAAGGATTTGTGGTGCACCTGTCCATTCTGTTAGAAAACTCCAGGTGGTAGTAGTAGGTCATGAGAGTGTGCTATGGGCTTCTCTGGCCTCTTAACTGGTTCTTATTCAGGGCTCTCAGCCTTCTCAGCATTGTCATCATTTTTAACCAGGCATTATGATTAGTACGAGGTGATGATTAGTATGATTAGTATGATTATGATTAGTATGATTATGATTAGTATGAGGTGAAGGAGGTTAGTCACTGTTCTGCAGTTTCAGGTTTTTTGGCTTTTTTTTTAAGATTTCTTTTTTCTTTTTTTTTCTTTTCTTTTTTCTTTTTTTTTTTAGTTTGACAGCACAAGCACGGGGAGGGGTAGAGAGAGAGGGAGAAGCAGACTCTCGGCTGAGAGGTGGGGCTCCATCCCAGCACCCCAGGATCATGACCTGAGCAGATGCCTAACTGACTGAGCCACCCAGATGCCCCAAGTTCCAGCTTTTTGAGAACCAGTGGAAGCAATATCCAGGCATATCCATTTGAGACCTACCTCTTGGTGCATCTTGCTATGAGTAAACCTCGGCTTTGGTCATTTGTCTTTTATCCCAAAAGAATTCTGTGAACTGTCAGAATTTGCAGCTGTTTTGAAAAGGAATGGCTGATCCAGTGCATTCATTCATGTGTCTGTATGCCACCGGTCAGAATTGAAATGGTGGGTGGCTCTTACCCTAAAAAGTTTGTGCCCATGGAGAAAACTGTATGCTGTAGTGTCAGTCCTTCTCTCAGTTACCGGTTTCTGACTCAGCTGTTTTTGTCATGGACAAGTTTCATGTTCTGGATTGCTCTCCAAAGCTAGGCAGTTACTGTCTGTGGCTGAGGAAGTTTCTTTAAAATACAGGCAGTACCCAGACTACTTTGAGCAAAGGTAATGGGTTACTTCTACCCATCTCCATTCTTCATGGCTCTTTTATCTTGAGGTAGAGACAGGTTTAAGCAATGCACTGGTCTCTCGACTTCAGGAAGAGAAGGGCTAAATGGAAGTAAATGCCTGGGCAGGTTGGGATTCATTTATTCTTGCATGCTCAACTTTTATAGTCTACTCTGGCTACCCACTTTCTTATTTTCATTTTTTATCCCTGTATACCATCACACTTAGTCTAACTTCTCTTCTTTCTTAATACTTTCTAAATCTCTTCCTCACACATGGATATGAAAAACTTCCAACATACAGAAAAGTGAAAGAATTTTATAGTGAACACCTGTGTACCCACCACCTAGGTTAACAATTAACATTTTATTATACTTGCTTTATCACATAACCACCCCCTTGATAAGTTTTTTTCACAACTTTTATTAAAATCGGTAGTCAGGGGGCACCTGGGTGGCTTAGTGGGTTCAGCCTCTGCCTTCAGCTCAGATTATGATTTCAGGGTCCTGGGATCGAGCCCCGCATAGAGCCTGCTTCCCCCCCTCTCTCTGCCTGCCTCTCTGCCTACTTGTGATCTCCCTGTCTCTGTGTCAAATAAATAAAATCTTAAAAAAAAAAAAAAATCAGGGGGCACCTGGGTGGCTCAGTGGGTTAAGCCTCTGCCTTCTGCCCAGGTCTGGTCTCAGGGTCCTGGGATCAAGCCCCACATCGGGCTCTCTACTCAGCAGGGAACCTGCTTCCCCCTCTCTCTCTGCCTGCCTCTCTGCCTACGTGTGATCTCTCTCTCTCTTTGTCAAATAAAGAAATAAAATCTTTAAAAAAAATTTTAAAAAACCAGTAGTCCATTTACATTTTTATGCTCATGTAGATGAAGTTAATAGAGTATAATTTCCTTTTCTCTACAGTTTTTCATTTTTCCTGATGCTAATGATTGCCAAATTTTTTCTCCTTTTTTAAATATCCCTAGCCCCAATTTTTCCTGCAGTTCTTTCATAATGTTACCTATTTTTTGTTTTAAAATTCTCACACTTGTCAGGTGTTTTATTCTGTGGTTTTTCTTTTTTTTAAAGATTTTATTTATTTATTTGACCGATCACAAGTAGGCAGAGAGAGAGAAGGGGAAGCAGCCTCCCCACTGAGCAGAGAGCCCGATGTGGGGCTCAGTCCCATGACTCTGAGATCATGACCTAAGCCAAAGGCAGAGGCCTAACCCACTGAGCCACCCAGGTGTCCCTAATTCTGTGTTTTTTTAACCACCAACACCATTCCCCTCCTGCAGCCTTACATCATATTGTTCTGTCTGTGCAGGTTGTACTCCAGGCCCATTGAACTTGGGATTTTCCAAGGTTGGGTCCACTATGTCTTACAACCCTTATTTTGATTTGTTTTTTCTTTGTTAAAGTATTTCCTCTAAGAGCTTCTTGAGAATATATGTTTCCTGAGCTGTTGTGTGTCTTAAAAAGTTTTACTGTCTTCACTTTTGATTAGGAATATAGCTCAGTGAGAATAAAATTCAAGGTTGATAATCTCAGAATTCAGCTCAGAATTTTGAAGCTATTGTTTGTCAGTCTTCAGACTTTTTTCAGTATTGTTTTTCAGAAGGCAGATGGATCTCTTTCCTGTTCCAATGTATATGGCCTGTTCTCTCTGAAACATTTAGAATCATCTCTTCATCCCTTGGGTTTTGAAATGCCTTGGTAGGAGTCTTTTTTTCCCCCTCCCTCCTTGCATTGAGTTGGGAAGTAGGGGGCCCATTTAGTCTCAGGACTCAGTGCCCTTCAATGGTAGAATTGTTCATTGTTGGTTACTTTCTTTTCTCCATTTCCTCAGTGGTCTCATTCTTTCCCCTGAAATTCCCATTCAGGAGGTTTAGGTCTCTTGGCTTGAGTTTGTTCATTATTTTTCGGTTTTATTTCCTATTTCTTTATCTTCCATTTGCAGTATTGTTTCTTAACTTTATTTTCCCACTTTCTGTTGAATTTTTAAAATTTTTTTCAGCTATTTTTAATTTCTAGGAGTTCTTTCACGTCTTTTTTTGTTGTTGTTGTTGTTTCATGGATGTGCTGTATTTATTTATTTTATAGGAGGTATTTTAATTTTTATCTTCTGTCCTCTGTCCTCTCTGTTTCCTCTGAGTTTCCTTGCTTTCTCTCTTACGTGTTGGAGACTTCACGGAAACCAAAATAAGGCTTGGCTACTCATCTGTATTAAGAATAAGACTATAACTGGGGCGCCTGGGTGGCTGAGTTGTTAAGCATCTGCCTTTGGCTCAGGTCATGATCCTGCAGTGATTGAACCCCACATCTGAGCTCACTGCCCAGTGGGGAGCCTGCTTCTCCCTTTCCCATTGCCTGCTGCTCCTCCTGCGCGTGCAAGTGCTCTCTGTCTGTGTGACAAGTATGTAAATAAGATCTTACCAAAAAAAAAAAAATCATAACAAACTTTTGGCAGCTCTGTATGAATGGGGCCTCTCAACTAGTTAGGGGTGACTGTAGAGTGAATAGGCTTGCTTATTCCATGGAGAACTCCCAAATGTCAGTATCTGAAGTGTTCTCTCTGAATTCAGTGAGGATGTATAAGAAAAATCCTCTCAATTCTTTTATTTGGGACATTTGTTCCCAATTATGATCATTCAAAATACAGACTTTCATTTAATTCTCTAAAAATTAGTACTTGCCTTCTCCTGGACCTAATATTTGAGTCTGTAGACCTTTTCTTTTTCCCCCAAAGATTTTATTTATTTATTTGATAGAGATCTCAAGTAGGGGGACAGGCAGGCAGAGAGAGAGAGACAGGGGAGGAGGAAGCAGGCTCCCCACTGAGCAGAGAGCCTGATGCGGGGCTCAATCCCAGGACCCTGGGACCATGACCTGAGCCGAAGGCAGAGGCTTTAACCCATGGGACACCCAGGTGCCCCAAATCTGTAGACTTTTTGAGCCCATTTTTGTAGAGGCATTAGGTGTTGTCTCAGGACTTCCAAGAATCCTGGGTGGAGGTTAAGTAGATTGGGGTATTGTCCTTTTGTTAAGCTTACTGACCAGACTTTCTGTAGTCCTGAACTCATCCAAGTACAGTGTACCCTGTTCCCTTTCCCTGATCCTTGGTGCCTCCTAAGTTCTGAGCTCACTGGGGCTCTTTGAGATATGCGTATCTACTGATACCTTACCAGTGAGAATGCTTGTCAGGCATTCTTGGGGTGTCATTACCACAGCTCTGCTTAGTCAGTTCCCACTCTTTGTCCTCTTTTCATCTTCCAAAAAACTGTTGATCTCTTTAAACCTAAATGTATTCAAAAAGGATACTTTCCATCACTATGATTGAAAATACTGTCACTTTCCAAAAATAAAAAGTAGATGTTAAAAAATAAAGATAATGTAAGTGCAACAGCATTACTAAATTGTAGCAGGTGTTAAGGACTAGCATTAAAAATATAATCTTTTTAAAGAAAATTTTATTTTTTAAGTTTTTAATTTTAATTCCTGTATAGTTAACATACAGTTATTATCTTAGTTTCAGATGTATAATCTAGTGACTCAGTTCTTCTCTATGTTAACTCTGCTCTTCTAGGTAAGTGCACTCTTCATCCTCATCAACTATTTTACCCATCCCCCAGCCACCTCCCCTCTGGTAACTGTCAGTTTGTTCTCTATAGTTAAGAGTCTAGGGGAGGGACACCTGGGTGGCTCAGTTGGTTAGGCAGCTGCCTTTGGCTCAGGTCATGATCCCATTGGCCTGGGATGGAGTCCCACATCGGGCTCCTTGCTCAGCGATGAGCTTGCTTCTCCCTCTGCCTCTGCCTGCCACTCTGTCTGCCTGTGCTCTCTCTCTCTCTCTGACAAATAAATAAATAAAATCTTAAAAAAAAAAAAAAAAAGAGAGTCTAGGGGAGCCTGGGTGGCTTAGTCGGTTAAGCAGCTGCCTTTGGCTCAAGTCGTGATCTCAGAGTCTTGGTTCCCTTCTCTGCTTCTCCCTCTCCCACTCCTCCTGCTTGTGCTTTCTAACTTTCTCTCTGCCAAGGAAATATATAAAATCTTAAAAAAACAATAAAAGAATCTGGGGCTCCTGGGAGGCTCAGTTGGTTGGGCAGCTGCCTTTGGTTCAGGTCATGATCCTGGAGTCCTGGAATTGAGTCCTGCATCAGGCTCCCTGCTTAGTGGGGAGTCTCTTTCTCTTTCTGACCTTCTTCCCTCTTGTGTTCTCTCTCTCTCTCTCATTCTGTCTCTCAAATGAATAAATAAAATCTTAAAAGAGAGGTTTTTTTTTTTTTTAAGTCTGTATCTGGATTTGTCTTTTTCCTTTGTTTGCTTGTTTTGTTTCTCACATACCATATACCAGTGAAATCGTGTGGTATTTGTCTTTCTCTGACTTATTTCACTTAGCATTATACTCTCTGGCTCTGTACATGTCATTGCAAATGGCAAGATTTCATTCTTTTTTTTTTTTTTAACAGCTGAATAATATTCTATTGTGTGCATATACACACACACACACACACAAACACCTGCATCTTCTTTATCCATTCATCTATTGATGGACACTTGGGCTGCTTCCATAATTTGGTTATTCTGTATAATGCAGTAAACATAGGGGTGCATATATTCTTTCAAATAAGTGTTTTTGTATTTTGGGGAGGAGGTAGACACCCAGTGGCACAATTACTGAATCATAGGGTATAGTTCTATTTTTAAACTTTTTGAGGAACTCCATACTGTTTTCCACAGTGGCTGCACCAGTTTGCATTCCCACCAGCAGTGTTCCTTTTTCTCCACATCTGCCAACACTGCTTGTCTCTTGTAATTTTGATTTTAGTCATTATGACAGGTGTGAGATGATAACTCATTGTAGTTTTGGTTTGTATTTCCCTTATGATCAGTGATGTGGAACATCTTTTCATGTGTCTGTTGGCCATCTGTATGTTTAGAAAAATGTTCGTTCATCTGTCCTTTTTTACTCAGATTATTTGTTTTGTGTGTTGAGTTGAGTAAGTTCTTTATACATTTTGGATATTAACACTATACAGATACATCATTTGTAATTATCTTCTTAAACAGGTAGGGTCTTGATATGATCAAGTAGATTTAAAGAGAAAAATAGGTAACTTTTTTTGCTAGGTAATTGAATATTTAAAGCCACATCTTTGATCACTTAAAATCATCTCCTATATGAGTTGTACACACTTTCAGAAAGTCTGTTCTGCTGCTGTACTAATGCAGTTGACAGCTAATTTTTGACACCAGTAACTGTAGTGGTGTGGTATGCAGTAAAATTTTTAACGAATAGCCTTTTGGTCTATATTTGGTCTATTATTTGTATAATAATGATGACAGATACATAGTAGCAGCTGTGACCTAAACACTGTTCAAAGCACTTTGTATTTTGTTTTTAATATTTATATATTAAATATATAAATAAATAGATAAACAAATATTTATATATAAATATAATAATTTATATTTCTGTTAGCTCATTTAATTCTGACAGCAATATTTATGATTGAGGAGAGTGGAACATAGAGAGGTTAGGTCACAGTAAGTGGTGGAATCAGGTATTCAAACCCAGGCAGTGTGTTTTCAGAGTGAGCCCTTACCAGTAGGCATTAGTGTATCTCTAAATATAGTAGGCAGACCTTGATACCTATTGCTTGCAGTTGCTGAAGAAATTTCTGTTAAATTTAAGAAGTCACCAATACTAACATCTTACCTGAGAAGTTTGTCAAATGACCCTGTGTCTCTTTATAGATAAAAATCAGAAGCCTTCCAGAGGGATTCATTTTTATCTCTAGGATTCTAATGAAATCCTCATCTGATTTGTTAACTGAAAGAGATAGAGATGGTAGGAAAAGTATAACTCTATCTGATACTCTATAAATGTGTGCTAATAGAAACTATTTTACCTTTAATATGTATATTTTAATTAGGTTTTCAGCACTTTTTAAAAAGTCTAAATCATCGTGAGTGTGAGGACTGCTAGTATATTTGTGTGGGAGTTTTAAGTGTGCTAGGTGTTGATTGGGATTTTGAATATGGTCATGCCTACTGCATGTCAGGTTTTATTGTGAGGGTTACAGGTAATAAATAAATGCAAGTCACATAAAAAAAAGTGGCTGCTCAGTAAATACTATTATTCCCACCTGAAACACTCATTTCAGCAAGGCTTGGCTGTCAAGTGTACCAAACAGACTGGAAGGTGGCAGAATTTGGAGACAGAAAGTGTTTGGTGGATGTTGAGAATCTGTGCAAGATGATTCGTCTAGAAAGGGGAGCACAGGGATCACAAGTCCAGATTCGACAAGGGCTCAAGTCTGAGTTCTGAAGATCAGCCCAAGCAGTAGAGATCAGGTAGGAATCTGGGACCATTTCGGAGCAGCACAGGGTTAAGAGCCAGCTTCCTCCAGTAGCCAGGCTGGCAGTTGGAGTTGGACATAGGACTGTTAGCCTTGTAGCATTTTTCTTCTTTTTCCTTTTTTCAGCTACCCCACTCCACTCTAATATTCCAGGCGTAATTTTTTTTTTTTAAGATTTTATTTATTTGACAGAGCAAGAGAGCACAAGCAGCGGAGGGAGAAGAAGCAGGCTCCCGGGCTCCATCCCAGGACCCTGGGATCATGACTTGAGACAAAGGCAGATGCTTAACCAACTGAGCTGCCCAAGCGCCCCTCCAGACATAATTTAATCTGGAAACATATTATATATATAAAAATATTTTACAATAGTATGTGTTATGTTACTTCAGGTAACTGACGCAAGTTTTATAAGCAAATAACTTAAAGTCTCCCATAGTTTCAGAAGACTATTTTCAGATGTGATCTATATTAAAGCATTTGTAATCACAAGGTTTGAAATATGAAACTGTATCCCAGATTTTGCTAAGATACTTGGTTTTATTATAATCCTTTTCATTGTTTCACATTTTGAGAAAATTTTTCTCTGAATTCTTTATCTTTAAATATCTAAAATCTCCTGTTACTATATTTCTTTCCTGGGTTAGAGCTCACTGGTTTTGTGAAGAATCAATCAGGAGCTTTGATGAAATGGTCAGAGCAGCAGGGTTTCAAGAGAAATTAGGATTCATCCTCTCACCTTTGTGATAGGCAGTGGAAAACTAGGCATTTTATTTGGATTGAAATCCTTGGGATGGTTGAGTTTGTTTCTGCATCTGCTTGAAAAAGCTGAATATGTGGGCCCTTTTTCTCTCCCTATTTTCAGTTTTATTGAGATCCCTTTGGATGATTTACCCATACTGTTAGTGATTAAGTTACATGATTACATTCTTTATATACTTTTAAGAAATGTATTACTGTGTATTTTCAATTTTTATACATGTTAATACCTTTTTCTTTGTAGAAAAATTTTGACTAGACAAAGACTTCAAGTAAAAAAATACAATAGACTTTTGTCTAATTTCAATGGTATTTTTTGCAGACAGATACTGGAGAGGGGTTTACATCTGTATCTAGAAGCCATAAGCATTAAATATAGGCAAGTGCCTGTTGCTAATTTTGGGAGATTATCAAGGTAGTGGTAATATTTTTGCCACAGAAATCTATATTTATTGAAGAATTGGTGCATACGTAGCAAAAATTGAGAAGAGAGAATGTTTAAGGCAAAGAGTAGTGTTAATGTGCTATGGCACAGGAATCAATATAGCATAGTGGTTCTCAGACTCTGATAGCAGAACCCTTAGATTCTTAAATTATTCATTACCCCAAAGATCCTTTCTTTGTATTGGTTGCATCAAATATAGAGAGAAAATCTGGCCTCATACATATGTGAAGCTGGAAGGGGGGGATATATATATATTTTTTTCCCTCTTTGGAAGTAATGCTTTATTTATTTTTTAAATTTTTTATTTTTTATAAACATATGTTTTTATCCCCAGGGGTACAGGTCTGTGAATCGCCAGGTATACACACTTCACAGCACTCACCAAAGCACATACCCTCCCCAATGTCCATAACTCCACCCCCCTTCTCCCAACCCCCCTCCCCCCAGCAACCCTCAGTTTGTTTTGTGAGATTAAGAGTCACTTATGGTTTGTCTCCCTCCCAATCCCATCTTGTTTCATTGATTCTTCTCCTACCCACTTAAGCCCCCATGTTGCATCACCACTTCCTCATATCAGGGAGATCATATGATAGTTGTCTTTTCTCTGCTTATTTCGCTAAGCATGATACGCTTTAGTTCCATCCATGTTGTCGCAAATGGCAAGATTTCATTTCTTTTGATGGCTGCATAGTATTCCATTGTGTATATATACCACATCTTCTTGATCCATTCATGTGTTGATGGACATCTAGGTTCTTTCCATAGTTTGGCTGTTGTGGACATTGCTGCTATAAACATTCGGGTGCACGTGCCCCTTTGGATCACTACGTTTGTATCTTTAGGGTAAGGGGGGGCGATATTTTAATAATCTTTTTAGATAATTATGAATATACTTTGTTACTACATTAAAACTTGAGAAGTGGTAATCTTTCAAAAATTAATTGTAATTTAAAATTTGAAACCACAACATTAACACTTTTTATACTCAGGTTATTGTACCTTTAATCCTTTACCCATGGATGACTTTTTTTTTTTTTAAGATTTTAATTATTTATCTGACAGGGATCACAAGTAGGCAGAGAGGCAGGCAGAGAGAGGGGGTAGCGGGCTCACCACTGAGCAGAGAGCCGAGCAGAGAGCCCAATGTGGGGCTTGATCCCAGGACCCGGAGAGCATGACCTGAGCCTGAAGGCAGAGGCTCAACCCACTGAGCCACCCAGGCGTCCCTGCCATGGATGACTTTGTGACATCATGCATTGGTTCTCTCAGTTGTGCAGATCTTCTAAATGTTACACATTTCATTATATGGTATCAAAGAATCATGTTTGTTAATATCACCACTAATTTTACCAGGAAAGTTTTAAGTAGGGAAGCTAAGTTCACAGTGGCAAGTCAACTATTTCAGAATTCTAATTTTTGCTTGAAAACTAAAATATTTATCATTGACTACATAAGACATCATTTATGTTCCTTGAAACAGCAGGCTCACTTCATTAATTTTCAAGAAAATGTATGCTGGATACCCATGTCTGCTTAAATGGCTCCCTCAACTTGTTATTCAGATAATTGTAAAATTTTCCTTAAGACAACCATTGTACTTCAGTTTACAGATAGAAGTGTTTTGTGTGTATTTCCCATTTCTTTTTTTTTTTTTTTAAAGATTTTATTTATTTATTTGACAGAGAGAAATCACAAGTAGATGGAGAGGCAGGCAGAGAGAGAGAGAGAGAGAGAGAAGCAGGCTCCCTGCTGAGCAGAGAGCCCGATGCGGGACTCGATCCCAGGACCCTGAGATCATGACCTGAGCCGAAGGCAGCGGCTTAACCCACTGAGCCACCCAGGCGCCCCTATTTCCCATTTCTTTACACAATATTGGAAAGACGTGCTCAAGGGTTGGGATTTCTTTTTTTTTTTTTTTTTTTTTTTAGGGTTGGGATTTCTTACTATTAATCATTTTTGTTGCATCAAGGACATTCTTAGAGAAACTGCCCTTCCCCCCCTTTCCATGAGTGTGCAGTAGTGAATAATTATTTTGGTTCCACTGCCTTGATTCATGCTAAGGCAGTAGGTTAACTACCATTGCTTTTGCATCATCAATGAGAACTAATGATAAAACTTTACCAACCTGAAAGAAAATACCTTCTCACTGAGAATCAGTGAGGGAATGCCTACAATTTCTCTGTGGTAATTTCTTTGTCTTAAGTATTTTGTTATGGTAGAGAAATTGAACAGAAACCTCAATTGGCATTATATTTGGATTCTTACTGGCAACCAGAAGCCTTGACGTGTGAAGAGTCTTAGTAGATGTCTCTCTTGACTTTATAGGGGAAGTTAGAGATTTGACCTTCTAGCCCATTATTACCAGTCTTTCAGTCTTGTAGAGCTATTGAAGAGTAGCTAATGGTTGGAGAAGTCACACTTCTCAATTTCAAAACTGGTTATAAAGCTGCAGTAATCAAAATAACATGCTATTAGTGTAAGGATAGGCACATAGATCATGGAATAGAATTGAGAATCCAGAAACAAATATCTACATTTGTATCACTTGATTTTTTTTTTTTTTTAGATTTATGTATGTATTAAAGAGAAAGAGAGTGTATGCAAGTGGGGCAGTAGAGGGAGAGAGAGAACCTCAAGCAGACTCCTTGCTGAGTATGGGGGCCCAACTTAGGACTTGATTTCCTTGGTTTCCTTGATTTCCTGACCCTGGGATCTTGACCTGAGCCAAAACGAAGACTTTCAAGTGACTGAGCCATCTGCATGCCCCAGTATCATTTGCTTTTTCAGAATACATAATTTGGTTTTTGATTGGGACAGATCAATGGGGGAAAGAACAGTCTTTTCAAACTGGATATCCCTATGCAAAAAAATGAACTTAGGCTCCTTCCCCACACCATTCAAAAAATTTAACTCAAAATTAACCATGAGATCTAAATATCAGAGCTAAAACTATAAAACTTATGGAAATACAGGTAAATCTTTGGATTGTCCTTGGATTAGACAAAGCCTTCTTAGGTGTGAGATGAAAAAGCACAAGAAAATAATTTGGACTCCTTCAAAATTAAAAATGTTTGTGTTTCTAAGGACACCAGCATTATGAAAGTGAAAAGAACCCCCTGAATGGGAAAAATTTGCAAGTCCTGTCTGACAAGAAACTTATGTCTGGGTATAAAAGGAACTCTTACAAGTTAATAATAAAGCAGTAATTCATTTATAGAATGGGCAAAGAATCTGAATAGGCACTTAAAGGTAGGCAAATGGTCTAATCATGTGAAAAAGTGCCCAGCATCATTAGCTGTCAGGGAAATGCAAATAAAAACTACAGTGAGTTCCTACTTCGCACCCAATGGATGGCTCTGATTAAAAAAGTCAACAAATATTGGTCATAATATGGAGAATTTGGAACCCTGATAGATTGCTGTTGAGAATATAAAGTGGTACACTTTGGAAAATAGTCTGGTTAAACTGTTAACCTCAAAAAGTTAAACATATGACCTAGCATTTCACTAGATACATACTCAGGTATGTCTACACAGAAGTACATGAGTGTTGATAGCACCATTATTCGTAATAGCTAAAAAAGGGCAACAGCCCAGATGTCCAGCAGTTGATGATTAGATACTGTGTGGTAGATCCATAGGGTAGTTTGTTACTCGGTGAGAGAAAGGACAAAGTACTGTTACCTGCTACAACATGGGTGAACCCTGACAGCATGTCAAGTGAAAGAAGCCAGACACAAAGCCTATGTATATGAAATGTCCAGGATGGACAAATCTGTGGAAACAGATTAGATTAATGGTTGTCTGGGAGGAGATGTATAGTAAATTGCTTGTGGGTTTCTTTTTGGGGAGATGAAAATGTTCTAAAATTAGATTGTGATGGTTTCGTAATCTGAGTACACTAAAACCATTGAACAGCATCCTTTAAATGGATGAATTGTATTGTGTATGAATTTTATTTCAATAAAACTCTTTAATAGAGTAACTAATGACTGCCAAGCGGACATGTACCTTAAAGTTGGCATTTCTGTTAAGAAAAAATTACATATATGTATACATATATCCTGAGTAAATACTTGAGGTCTGTATTCCAGTTTTACAAGGATAGAAAGAAAATGACCAAATTACTTACTCTTTGCTTTCCAGAAAGGAGAAGATGAATATGCCAACGTTGATGCCATTGTTGTATCAGTGGGTGTTGATGAAGAAATTGTTTATGCCAAATCAACTGCCTTACAGGTAAGGGATTTATGGCAGTCTTAGCCCTGAGAGTCACTGAATCATTGACAGCACTGTTCAGTGTGGTGGTCATTAGCCACATTAAAAGTTTAATTCCTCAATCCCAAGTCATAAGTACTCAGTATTGAGTGGACCAAAAAAAACAAAAAACACATTCTTAAATAAAAAGAAACAACTATACTTTTAAAAAGGAACATAAAAGCATACTGGAGAGTGCATAGAACATAAAGAAAGAAGTCTATAAATTGGGATTTAACAAAAAAAAAATCTGACAATGAATTAAGCAAAAACAGTTCTCTTTTATTTTTTTAAAGATTTTATTTCACAGAGAGAGAAGGAGGGAGCATGAGTGGGGAGAGGGGCAGAGAGAGAGGAAGAGGCATATTCCACGCTGAGAGTAGATCTGGACACATGGCTAGATCTGAGGACCCTGAGATCGTGATTTTAGCTGAAGTCAGACACCTAACTGACTGAGCCTCCCAGGCAGCCCAGTTCTTTTCTCTTTTCATTAGTCTTCAGGGACTCAAGGTTTTTCAGGTCTTTACTCTGCCATACACAGAGTCCATACCGTGGTTCTAAATTTGCTAACAGAAAGAATGCAGAAAGGGAAAAAAATGAAGACCTCCTTCCCTTTATAATGAGACTTGCTTGAAGTCCCACAGAATACTCCTACTTAAAACGTATTGGCCAGAACTTAATGGCCATACTTAGCTGCAAGAAAGGATGGGAAATAGTCTTCATGCAGTCTTGTGCCCAGCTGACAATCCTGTCTTTCTGAGGAGAAGAAATGAATAATTGGTAGGTAACTAGCAGTCTTTGGGGGAGCTAGAATGTGCAGTTCCCTGATTTGCTACTTTGTCCCTTCTTTTATGCATTTCTGTCTTACTAAACAACAGTATAGTTCCTATAAACACAAATTATCCAGATGCACTGATGGTCTTTATTATGGACTATTTCAAACATCAAAGTCAATAAAATAATATATTGGACTCCCATGTACCCATTTTCCAATAAATTGCCAGCTCTTGGCCAGTTTCATTTGTATCCACATCTACATTATTTTGAAGCTAATTCCAGACACCTTATTTTATAAATGTTTCTGAATACGTACATTAATTTTTTTAAATCTATAAATACTGTTAATCACATGTTATCTTTTCCTGTAGACATGGCTCTTTGGTTATGAACTAACTGATACCATCATGGTTTTCTGTGATGACAAAATCATCTTTATGGCCAGCAAGAAGAAAGTGGAGTTTTTAAAACAGATTGCCAACACTAAGGGCAATGAGAATGCTAATGGAGCCCCTGCCATCACACTGCTGATACGGGAAAAGGTCAGAACCAATAAAGGATGTGTCCTAAATGTGAAAGAATGTTTAAAAGTGATGAACAGAAATGCCCTCTAGGAATTTAAAAGAACACAGAGGGAGATTTTAGCTGACTGTGGTTGTAATTACAAAATTCTGTCGCATCTTTGTTGTGTTTGTTAGGAGAAAAAAAGGTTCAGTAACCTTGTCAGTTCTGCAGCAAAACATGCAGGCTGTGAGAGTCTGTTGAACGCTCACGTTATCTGTCCTTTCTCAAGGACACTGTTAGCTTGTTTGTTTTCACCTTAGTACCTTCATTAGAATAAGTAACTTTTTTTTAAGTAATCACTTTTGTTTTCATCTTAGTACCTTCATTAAAATAAGTAACATCTTTTTCAGTAATCACTGCCTCCAGTGTGGGGCTGGAGCTCACAGCCCTGAGATTGTCACGTGCTGTACTGACTCTGCCAGCTGGGTGCCCGTAGATTAAATAACTTTAAATAATCCTTAAGGAAACTGAGATATACCTCCTTTTCAGTTTTTATCACATGTGATTTATTTGTTTTAAGGTCTGTCTGAGAGAGCATGTAAGCATGCATACAGGCACCCGTGTGTGTGTGTGTGTGTGTGTGTGTGTGTGTGCGCTGTGGTAGGGGAGGGGCAGAGGGAGCATGAGAGAGAGTCTTAAGCAGACTCTGAGCTGAGTGCAGAGCCTGACGCCCAACTCAATCTCATGACCCAGAGCATTACCTGAGCCAAAACCAAGGGACAGATGCTTAACCAATTGTGCCACCCAGGTGCCCCACATGTGATCTTTTTTGTCATACTTCCTGTCTGGCATTTTTTCTCAGAATATTGTTCATCTTGTGTTTTAGCTATTCATGAAGAAAAAGAATAGTCTTTTTTTAGAAGATTTTATTAGAGAGAGAGAGCACATGCACGACAGCGGGGAGGAACGGGCAAAGGGAGAAGCAGACTTCCTGCAGAGCAGGGAGTATAATGCGGGACTTTATCCTGGGACTTCAGGATCATGACCTGAGCCGAAGGCACTCCTAACTAACTGAGCCACCCCGGGGCCCAGAAAAAGAACAGTCTTATCAACTTACGTGGCACTTCAGTATGTAAAAATATCCAAAGAAATTTTGTGTTAACTTTTAGTGTGTTATAGTCTGTCCTAAGAAGTAGATGGGGCATGAGAAGAGAATTTATTCTTTCTGTGGTTCCAGATATTTGTCTCTGCCTATTCCTAGTAGAACATAGATATCTAATTCTAAAACTAATTAACTCTTTTTTTTCTTTGTGGCACTGATAGAATGAAAGCAATAAGAGCAGCTTTGACAAAATGATTGAAGCCATTAAAGAAAGCAAGAATGGCAAGAAGATTGGAGTGTTCAGCAAAGACAAATTCCCTGGAGAGTTCATGAAGAACTGGAATGACTGCCTCAACAAAGAGGGCTTTGACAAAGTAAGAATACTCCCGGAAACAAGCAAATTGGGAATTGGGAAGACCAAAAGTGTGACAGGCTTCCATAACATTAGTACAAAGTATTTGTTTTGGGAAAACTGTATTCCTTCACATTTCTATTTTTCATTCTGTTTGGCTGAGCAGTAAGCCAATTTGACTTTTCAGTCAGGAGTGAGACATTGGGAAGATAGTTCAGCTATTTCAGAGAGAAGCAGGAAAATCTTTTATCTAGAAAATATATTTTTTTCCTCCCTGTTGTCCTGCCTATTTTCCTTCTTCAGCCTTTATAGAATCCTTTAGAGAGGAGCGTTTACATTTACATTTAAATGATTCATTAATGTAGTACCTATTAGAGTACACACTATGACCTGGTAAAGAGCTATTTTAAATGTTTATTCAGTCCAGAAAGAGTATTTCAGTATTTTGTAAATTACTGATGAGTAAGTGATTTTTGAATAAATTATGAATAAATAATATTTGCTAAATAACCAGATATCTTCAATGATGATATTCAGATTGGGAGAGATGCGTTTCTTTAGCAATTCTCTATTTACATGTTAGAAACTCTTACACTTTGCAGATAGATATCAGTGCAGTTGTGGCCTATACCATTGCTGTAAAGGAGGATGGGGAGCTCAACCTAATGAAGAAAGCAGCTAGCATCACCTCTGAGGTCTTCAACAAATTCTTCAAGGAACGAGTCATGGAGATAGTTGATGCAGATGAGGTAAATGGAGAGGGGCAAGTCTTTACTGTTTTCATGAAGGAGAAGTAAGTCCCTACTGTGCAGTGCTTTTTGGTGCATGTTCAGCTGCCTTTGAAATTAGGCCTTTGGTACATAAATTGGTGGTGTGTAATTGTGCCAGCTCTTTTCTTTTCTTTCCTTTTTTTTTCTTTTAAAGATTTTATTTATTTATTTGACAGAAACAGTGAGAGAGGGAACACAAGCAGAGGGAGTGGGAGAGGGAGAAGCAGGCTCAATTCCAGGACCCTAGGATCATGACCTGAGCCAAAGGCAGGCACTTAACACCTGAGCCACCCAGGCGCCCCTCTTTCTCAGTTCTCTCCTGTCCTTTCTCTGTCTCTCCTCTCTCCTTCCTTCCTTTCAGATCTCTTTATTTGAGAGAGTGTGACCGTTCACGTGCACCTATGTATGCAGTGGGGGAGGGGCAGAGGGAGAGAGGGAATCCCAAGCAGTCTCTCCGCTGAGCGGGAAGCCTTTTGCAGGGCTCAGTCTCAACTGGAGATCTGACCTGAGCTGAAACCAAGAGTTGAACACTCAACTGAGCCACCTAGGCGCCCTGCCAGCTCTCTTTCAAAGTAATGGTAAACCTACACTATAGCTTCTTGAGGTTATTCATTATTTTATTTGAGAATTCTTCGTATGGCTGTGAATTTCACATACTGTGTCAAAATCAGCTTTGCAGGCATACCACTGTGTTATCTCACAAGTAAACCATTTCATAAGACTTTTTTAGCATCCTGAGTGATATTAAGATATATGTTGTCTTCAGACAATAATATCCACAAACCCAAAACTGTTAGCCACTTTTTGATGACTGTTTTATTTTTTTTAATTTTATTTTATTTTTAAAGATTTTATTTATTTATTTGACAGAGAGAGATCACAAGTAGGCAGAGAGGCAGGCAGAGAGAGAGAGAGAGAGAGAGAGGAGGAAGCAGGCTCCCTGCTGAGCAGAGAGCCCGATGCGGGACTCGATCCCAGGACCCTGAGATCATGACCTGAGCCGAAGGCAGAGGCTTAACCCACTGAGCCACCCAGGCGCCCATTGATGACTGTTTTAAATACTGTTTTATTTCTGGGCATTCTTACAGAAAGTTCGACACAGCAAACTGGCTGAATCTGTGGAAAAGGCCATTGAAGAGAAAAAATACCTAGCTGGGGCAGACCCTTCTACGGTGGAAATGTGTTACCCTCCTATCATTCAAAGTGGTGGCAACTATAATCTCAAGTTCAGTGTGGTGAGGTAAGTGTGAGAACTTCAAAATATTACAACCAGAGTATTTCAGCTTCTAGCCTGTTTTTTTTCTTGGACTCATTCTGGAATTCAGAAAAGTGGAAAGAGACAGAATAACCATTAGTCTGCCTTCTACATTATTCTCTGCATTTTTTTTTTCTTTTTTATGGTTTTATTTTTAAGTAATCTCTGTACTCAGTGTGGGGCTCAAACTCAAAATCGGAGGATTTTAAGAGTCACACACTCCACAGACTGAGCCAGCCAGGCGTCCTTACTTACTTCTATTTTATTTCACATTGGTACTCATTTCTTACTTGAGCTTTGATTTTGTTTTTCCAGATGATTAAAAATACCAAGAAAAAATGCAAATCATGTTGAGAAAAACCATTAGGATGTTATTAGATATGCCATAATGTAATTCTTCTAATTTTTAAAAATATTGTGGGGAATGCTGTTTTTCCTGGTCAGGCTGAAGGGACTAATTCATAATGAATACTATATTTCATAGTGGCTGGTGGATAAGTGATGCCTTACCCCTGTACTGTTAAACTGTGATGGTAGATTTTGGTATATTCTTTGTCTCTTTAGGGTACCACAACTCACATTCTCTCTGAATTTTTATCCTGCGTTTTGGTCACCAATTTTACTCCCCTATAACCTGTTTTGTTTATTTAAAAAAAAGGAAAAAAAAGTTTAGGTCCTTCTTGCTTCAGCTTTGGGATTAGGTCCTTCTTGCTTCAGCTTTGGGATATAGCAGGAAAAGGTAGTGATTACAGGTGTTGTATGGCAGGAGTACTAAGGACTTGGCTAGTGTTCATAATGAAATGCTTTCTTCCTTTGGTCTCTAGTGACAAGAATCACATGCATTTTGGGGCCATCACTTGTGCCATGGGTATTCGCTTCAAATCTTACTGCTCCAACCTTGTTCGCACTTTGATGGTTGACCCTTCTCAGGAAGTTCAAGAAAATTACAATTTTTTGCTCCAACTTCAAGAGGAACTGCTAAAGGAATTAAGACATGGTGAGGTGCCTTAGAAAAGAAGGTTTGGGAATGATGTAACAAAAATGTTTCTAGTGTTTATGTGCATTTCTGTCCCTGAGGCTCTTGTACTAAAAATAGAATCAGATTTTACCAACCTTGAACCATGCTACCATTCCATTCTTAAGTCTTTTAGGCATGAGTAGTTACATTGGTTTTAATTGGTGTTTACAAAAAACTTCTGTGACTGGTTGGGCCTCTGTGTCCAGATCCTCTTAAAATACCTTGGCCTATTACTTTCCTTTAGAAGGTTTTGAGAACTAATACCTCTGCAACAGAATGTATATTGCTAATTCTACATCAAATGGATACAAGGATTGTAGTCTCAGAACTAATAGCAGCTCTGCTAAGCAAGCAATTGTCGACCTCAAAAGGCAGCAGAGTGCTTGACACCGCACCTCTTTTGTTAGCTAACTGGGACTTTATGTGTTCCACCTTTAAGCTACTTCGTAAGCCCACCTCATCTCTTCTAGACACTCTTCCTCATGATCTCAAATCAATCTTGAGAAATCCTTTTGGAAATCATAGTCACATGTAGCTTGGTGAGGATAAAGACCCCTTTGAGGCTACCGTATCTAGACTGTTCTGGCTTGAAATGTCTGTTCATATCCTAAATAGTGAAGAATTAAGGCCAGAGTTTTTCTAATAGTAATTTACCCCTTCAGTAGTCCTGTTTTTCAAAATGTGTATTTAATATCATGCCATTTATCTACTCTTAAATTATTTCACTGAGACTATCTAGCATCCCATAGTTCTCCTGAGTCAGTGATTCTCAAATAGTATAATAATGACTAGGTGACTAGGTGAATTGTTTTTAAAAATGCAAATTTCTAATCCCTACCATTCCTGCAGCTGTCCTTTTATTTATTTATTTATTTATTTATTTATTTTTTCTTTTAAGATTTTTATTTAGGGGCACCTGAGTGGTATAGTCAGTTAAGCATGCAACTCTTGGTTTCAGCTCAGGTCATGATCTGGGTCATAAGCCCAGGTTGGGCTCCATGTTCAGTGCAGAGTCTGCCTGAGATTCTCTCTCCCTCTTATTCTTCTCTTTCTGCTCGTGCACATACATGCACACACTCTCTCAAATCTTTAAAAAAAATTTTTTTATTTGAGAGAGAGAGCACGCATATGCACATGTAGGGAGGGGCAGGTGAGGAGTGAGAGAGACAAGCCGACTCCACTCTGAGCACGGAGCCCCATATAGGGCTTGATTCCCATGACCTGAGCCAAAATTAAGATCCACTGAGCCACTCAGGCACCCCACAGCTGAAATTCTTAGTTCACACTTTGAGAAACTTGGCTTTAGGGGACAGGTGAAAAACTGTTGATAAACCAAACCAAATCAAACCTTTTTTTTTTTTCCTTGAAAGATACAGTGTTTTCTCTCTGTCTTGTCATTAGGTGTAAAGATATGTGATGTGTATAATGCTGTCATGGACGTGGTTAAAAAGCAGAAACCAGAGCTGCTGAACAAAATAACCAAAAATCTAGGGTAAGATTTGTGAAAATGTACATTGTCACTCTGAGACAATTTTCATGACTGGCCATGGTCAGGCAAAATATTCTTAGATTGATTCACCATTTATGGTGAACCAACATATAAATATACAACATTCATGGACTGTTAAATATTGAAGTTAGATGCCAAACATAGTGTTTATCAGAGAATGTGAGAAAGATTGCATTTCTACTCCCAGGGGTGGGGTGGAGATTTTTAGAGACCGGTGTAGTAGATACCAGTAGGTTGTTCTAGGCTTAAATTATTAGTGATAGGATATATTACTGACTATTTCCTGTCTCAGAACACCTCAGCTCACGTTTATAAATGAAATACTCTGAGATGTCCTACTCTTTACATTGTTTTTTCAATTTTCATTTAATTAAGTATTTCTTAGGTGTTTTTGATATTGAACACTTAGAAATACTTAAGAACATCTTACAGAACCAAAGACATTTCAGGAAACAAAGGCTGTGGTCAGTTTGTTTAGATGGAAACTAGTCTGGGATACATAGTTTCTTTCCGGATTTCTCTGATGGGCAAGAGGAAATATATCAGCCTGTACCAAGTCCTGGCCCAGGCGACTTACTGCATCCTTGTTACCAACATTCCATTAACAGTCGCCTTGCTCAATCTAACTTTACAGCCTTGGTAATATACCCATTAATGGTCTGTCAAGTTGTTTATAGGAAGACTCTTAATTTGATTTCATGGTAGAATAATAAAATTTAAGTATGAGTGAGTAAATTAAAATAAAGAAGGTTTGATGTAATAAATGTTACATGAGGCACTTAATTAGGAAATTCTTTTCAGCATATTGTTAGCCCAAAGACTATCCTTGAATCCTGCTCCTTAAATGACTGATGAGCAGAGGCAGATCATTCAACATGTTTGCCTGCCTTATCCTGAAAATCCACGTTAGAGATCTTTTAGTCTGTTTGTTATAGTTTCTCTTCATTTCTCTTTTTAGGTTCGGAATGGGAATCGAATTCCGTGAAGGCTCTTTAGTAATTAATAGTAAAAATCAGTACAAACTGAAAAAAGGTGAGTTTTGCAGGCATGCAGTAGAAAAATACCTTTTTGAATAGTTTCCTGTAGCCTTATTTCCCCTCTTTTGTGTAAACTCTACCCTTTTCCATTCTCTCACAATTAGACACTGATTGCTGTTTGCTGTTGTAGGGATGGTTTTCAGCATCAATTTGGGATTCTCTGATCTGACTAACAAGGAAGGGAAGAAACCAGAAGAGAAAACCTATGCTCTCTTCATTGGTGACACAGTGCTTGTGGATGAGGTATGTATTGCTTCTATAACTTTTGAATGTTTGTGAACTGACATTGAAGATACATTTTGTACTCTACGGGTTTTTTTTTCTTGAAAATGTTTGTCAAATGCTAGCTGAAGGGAGAGATCTGTGACAGTGACCTAATATACCTAGGAATAGATACTGTCGTCCCAAATACAGGGAGTGATTTAAACTAAGCCATTCATGGGGCGCCTGGGTGGCTCATTTAGTTAAGCCTCTGCCTTCAGCTTACTCATGATCTCAGGGTCCTGGAATTGAGCCCTGCATCGGGCTTTCTGCTCCACAGGGAGCCTGCTTCCTCCTCTCTCTCTCTGCCTGCCTCTCTGCCTACTTGTGATCTCTGTCTGTCAAATAAATAAATTTTAAAAATAAATAAATAAACAAAATCTTTTAAAGGAAATAAACTAAGCCATTCATTACTTTGTGACTTGAACCCTAATCATGATAATAACAGGAACTGATTCTTCTTTTTTACTTTAACAACAGCTCTATTGAGTTATAGTTTATATGCCATATAATTCACCTACTATAAGTATATAATTTAGTGATTTTTAGTGATTTTCTGTTGTACAACCATCATTACAATCTAATTTTAGAACATTTTTATTGCCTCTGAAAGAAACCTGGTACACTAGCCCCCCAAACCTAGGTAATGACTAAACCACTTTCTAAGGGTTGGTTTGTTCTAGGCTTTTGTGGCCTTTTGTAACTGTTTTTTGTTTTTGTTTTCACTTAGCAGAACTGATTCCTTAATAGCAAATACTTTTGATATCTTATTATATAAAGACTTTTATGCAGTAGTTCATCGAATTATAATACCCTATGAAGTAGATACTCTGCCCTCAGATTTAAAAAAAAAAAAGGGACACAGAGCACTAGCAGTCAATAGCCAGATATCACCACTAGGAAGTGACTGAGCCAGGTTTCAAATCAAGCCTGTATTCTTAATTATTATCTCAGTGTTGTCTGCCAAATTATAGTTCCTCATGAGGTTGGGAAAATAAAATCTGTATATATTCATTGTCAAAGATTTTAGTATCCAGAAGTTTCAAAGCACTGCTTTCCTATATACTAGGCTAGAAAGTGAAAGTGCCTCATTTAAATGCTCTTATGAATGTCTGACTTCTTCCTTTTATTCCAGGATGGCCCAGCTACTGTTCTCACTTCTGTGAAGAAGAAAGTGAAGAACGTGGGGATTTTTCTAAAGGTAGGAAAAAGGAAGATAAGTGGTGTAGGAAGTTTGGCACTGTAAAAAGGCGAAAATTATGTTGCCTAAGAAGATTAAAAGTGGAATTTCTGAGTATGATTTTTTCTTGCCCATAGAATGAGGATGAAGAAGAGGAGGAGGAGGAGAAAGATGAAGCCGAGGACCTGTTGGGAAGAGGTTCTCGGGCAGCATTACTTACAGAAAGGACACGAGTGAGTTTATGGTTTCAGCCTGCATTGATCTCTGTCTGTCCTGTGGTTTGTATCGAGGGCCCATCTGTAGGACTGACACTTTTCTTTCTCCAGAATGAGATGACTGCAGAAGAGAAACGAAGAGCACATCAAAAGGAGCTGGCTGCTCAACTGAATGAGGAAGCAAAGAGGCGACTGACAGAACAGAAAGGAGAACAACAGATTCAGAAGTAAGAGTTTACATCGGGCAGCAAGGTTGTCTTAGGTTCATATATGGTTTTATGGAAATTTCTTACAAAAATTTTTTATCCCCACTCCAGAGCTCGCAAATCTAACGTGTCCTATAAAAACCCATCTTTGATGCCTAAGGAACCACATATTCGGGAAATGAAGATTTATATTGATAAGAAATACGAAACTGTGATAATGCCGGTGTTCGGTATCGCGACGCCTTTTCACATTGCCACAATTAAGGTATGAACGTTGAGTCAGGCTCCATCCAGACTGTTTCTGAAACTAGTGATTGTGCTCTCCACATACTCTTTTTTGGACTGCACCATCTCTCCCCATCCCGTGCTGTCCCTCTCCTTCCTTCCCAGTTTTCGCTTTGCTAGAAAGTTCAGTGATCTAGTCTAGAAATACCATTTGCAATAAGCATTTTTTAACATGTAGTTGGACACGTGGCTCCAGGTGCTCGGAGGTTAGTGATTCTTTTGGAAGCATACATTTGGTCTTACAAAAAAATAAGGTACAGGTCATTAGAGATAGATCAAGATTTACAGGGTAGGTTTAGCAGTCAGCTTGTAACTTGCAACTTAACTTTATGTCTCCATAGCTACTAATCCTTAATTTGGAAAGAAATCTGTTTATTTTGTTAATGCTTTTCCTTTCTTTGAGCAGAATATAAGCATGTCCGTGGAAGGAGATTATACTTACTTGCGAATCAACTTCTATTGCCCAGGCAGTGCTCTGGGCAGGAATGAGGGCAACATCTTTCCTAACCCAGAAGCCACTTTCGTCAAGGAAATGTGAGTCCCCAGGAAAAAACCATCCCCAAATCCCTGCTGGTTGGAGTGGCACTCTCAGAAACATTTGTTGTCTCTGCTGTGTCCCCCCTCGGTAGTACCTATTTAGACTCATCCTGCTAGCTTTGTAATGTTTTGAGGATGGAACCCAATTTGGAGTCCTCATGAAAATATGTTAAACTGATTATATATGTTTTGTAGTAGAATTATAAATAAGGAAATGCATGCCTCATTGGAGTTCATTCCTTCATGGTATGGGATGGGATAATTGACTATGCCAGATTTGAAAAATAAGTGTGATTTCCCACCCAGTGGATTAGCCATCTATAATAGTTTCTGTTTCAGAGAAAAGAAGGGGAGATGTTTTTCAGCTTTCCAGACATTGTCCTACTATTCACTGGTACTTTTTTATCCTGAAAGATACTCAGTCCGTTAAAAATAGAGTAAAGAGTGCAAGTTACCCATCCTGATAAAGAAACTTAGATATGTTCTGGCTTCCCTTTTTTAACAGTACATATCGAGCTTCAAATATGAAGGCTCCTGGAGAACAGACAGTACCAGCCTTGAACCTCCAGAATGCATTCCGAATTATAAAAGAAGTACAGAAGCGCTATAAGACCCGGGAAGCAGAAGAGAAGGAGAAGGAGGTGAGCTTGTACACAAAGCACCTTTCTGCAACAGGAAACGTGTGGGTTTGGCAGACACAGCAGATTACTTGAAGATTCACACTGATTCTCATTCTACTTAGGGCATTGTGAAACAGGACTCCCTGGTGATCAATCTCAACCGGAGTAATCCCAAACTGAAAGATCTATACATTCGCCCAAACATTGCCCAAAAGAGGATGCAGGGTTCACTGGAGGCCCATGTCAATGGTATGGATAATCTCTCGTGGGTCTGGGCTTTGTCTCTGGGGCACATTTGTAGATGATCAGATAATACAGTATGTCAGAGAAACGCTGGGAGGAATCTATTGACATTGTTCCATGGGCACAAGGAAAGGAAAGGCCTCTGTAGTTTTTGGCATTTTCTCTGACCCTGTGCAAATCAGCCAGAAAAAATACAGTGTCTTCTGGCCTCACCTCATGCTGCTGCTTGATGCTTAGCTTCGTTCGTTTGTCCCCAGGCTTCCGCTTCACTTCTGTTCGGGGAGACAAAGTGGACATCCTGTACAATAACATCAAGCATGCTTTGTTTCAGCCATGTGATGGAGAGATGATTATTGTCTTGCACTTTCACCTCAAGGTACACCTGTCTCCTTACTAGCTGTCGGGTCTTGGGCAAGATCTTTGTGTCACCCTCTTTCCTTTAAAATAGTGATGAATAATATCACCTGTCACATAAGATTATTAAGAGGATTGAATGTTACAAGGTTTATAAAGTTCACCGTGTCTGAAATCTAGAAGGTACTCAACATGTACGTTCCTTTGGTGTGATACCTAATGACCACCAAACAGAAGGTTTTCTCCAGATTCCTGTTTCTGAAGTAGAAAAATGTTCTTAGACGCAGTTTATTTCCAGCCTAATCTCTGAAGTCCGTTCTAATAAATAGTACTTTTTAAAATTCGTAGACTTTCACATTCTCAGATGTCATTATTTATGATGACACCAGGAATGGTTTAATTATATTTACATAAATGCCATGGTTTCCAGCATAGGTATTATATCTTTTTTCATCTTGTTTGTTGTTGTCTGCTTCTTTTGAGTTTTCTGATTTCTTTCTTGTGCTTTCTGCTCTGCCTGCAGAATGCCATCATGTTTGGGAAGAAACGGCACACAGATGTGCAATTCTATACGGAAGTGGGAGAGATTACCACGGACTTGGGCAAACATCAGCACATGCATGACCGAGATGACCTTTATGCTGAGCAGGTCTATAAGATTTCCTGTTTGTTTGTTTGTTTTGCAGGGTACTAAGGTAGCTTGTGGTTCAGATCTGAGTTCAGTGGTCATTGTATTTTATGAATCACCCCTGAATTTTTCTGTGGAACCACTCAAGTATTTGTGGGGATGGCCCAGCGCCATGATTTGTGGATTAGGCATCAGTTGCAGCCTTGGCTGCGCAGTTACGGTATAATGGCCTCTAGGACAGTATCCGTGTCGGCATCGTGGGTATGAGAATTAAGGACTGTAGAAGCACTTCGGACTTTTTGAAGGGATGTACTGTTAACAAGTAAAGTGATGCCTATGGTTAATTAGTATTTTTTTTTTCTTATACAGATGGAACGGGAAATGAGGCACAAACTGAAAACAGCCTTTAAAAATTTCATTGAGAAAGTAGAGGCTCTAACTAAGGAGGAACTGGAATTTGAAGTGCCTTTTAGGGACTTGGGGTAACATATTTCCTCATCTTTTTGGCCTGAAGTGTTGCTGTCTACCTATTAGAAAAATTAGTTATTCTTCCTTTATAATAACTCAGCATAACAGACCATTCCCTTTTTCCTTTGATTGAAAACCTTTGAGACATCGGTTCCCTCTTGAACATTTTTAGGGCTGGGGTGAGTGGCTCACCCCTGTAAATGACTGTAAATGACTCCAGTATGCATGCTGGAGCTAGGTTTGGAATGGGGAAAGGAAAGAAGTGTATTGTGGCAGCAAATTTCTCCTGCAATGGGCCCAATCTTACGTGAGTCTTTTTTCTTACTCTTTTTCAGATTTAATGGCGCTCCTTACAGGAGTACTTGCCTCCTTCAGCCCACTAGTAGTGCGCTGGTAAATGCTACAGAGTGGGTGAGTATTTCTTACCTCCTTTCAGTAAGAAAATTGTTAGAGAAAAGAAAGCAGAAGGATAGGTATTTTGATTTTTTTTTTTAAGATAGGTATTTTGAAAACTAGGTCCTTTTTATTTCTGATGATTTTCATTTTTTGAAAGTTACTTTTTTTTTTTTTAACTTTAGAGCAGGGAGGGACAGAGGGAGAGAGAAAATTAAGCAGGCCCCACACCCAGTGCGACATCAAGCTCGATCTCACAGCCCTGAGGTTATGACCTGAGCCAAAATCGTCAGATGGACACTTACCTAACTGACTGAGCCACCCAGGTGCCCCGATAATTTTGTTAGACATAAATTACTAAACAAAAGATTCTTCAAAAGTCTCTTTAGGTTTTTAAATAGTCTCTTCATAGTTTCCTTAAATTTTTTCTCCCTGAGGAAAGATTTTGATCTTAAAAATCCTTTTACCGGGACTTCTCAGCATGTTATATTCCTTTTACTCTTTCACAAAAAAAAAAAAAAAAACAAAAAAACAGGAGTGCTCAATCTCTCTCAAATAAAATCTTAAAAAAAAAAAAAAAAGATTCTGACAATTTGAAAAGCCTGCTGCTTTAGGGGATTTATGTGGTAGTGATCCAGTTTCTCCCTAACAGCCACCTTTTGTGGTGACCTTGGATGAAGTGGAGCTGATTCACTTTGAGCGGGTTCAGTTTCACCTGAAGAACTTTGATATGGTGATAGTGTACAAGGACTACAGCAAGAAAGTCACGATGATCAACGCCATTCCTGTAGCCTCCCTAGACCCCATCAAGGAATGGTTGAAGTAAGTAAATTGGCCAGCAGTCTCCCATTTACCCTGTGAGCCCTGTATTACAGAATATGAGTGTGGTGTGTTGTATAGAACATCTGCTGGTGTACTTGAGAGTAAACCTGCCTTTGGGTTGAGTTATATCCCAGGACTTAAAAATTTGAAATCTTATTGGATAGAGTTAATAACTTTTTCCTGAAATTCCAACAGTAGTTGATGTATAGTTACACATACAGAATCAAAGTCTGATTTGTTTTTGACTCTTTGATAGCTGTATTAAAAAATCTAAACACGTGTGAAATAATTTAATTATAAAAAGGGAGGCATATCTCTTACCAGTTCTCTCATTTTTATTGAACGATGAGATAGATGAGATCTTTTTACTTTAGGCTTTGACGTCCATATTTACACACTTTAGCTAAAAGAATTCCTCACGGAAATATGAGAACTCTGTGTCCGGGAGATGTTACTCTCTAGGTGTAAAGGGTGAGGCTTGGTTAGCCTTGAGTATAGTTTGCTCTGCCTGCCACCCCCACCCCCATTACCTGTGAATGGGAAGTGCTATAAGTATAAACCTCCTCTTAAGAAGTGGGTTGAGAGAGTTTAGAAATTAAGTTATGAGAAAGATACAAATTTGTGTTTTCCCTGAGGATTTTCCTAAGAAACATGCAGGTAGGTAGTGGTGTAATGTCACAAATAGTACGTGTAACTGTATATGACTTTTTAAAAAACAAGTTTTATTGAGGGAAAACTTACATGTAATAAAATTCACCAATTTAAGTATGTGAGGGAAAACTTACATGTAATAAAATTCACCAATTTAAGTATGTGATCTGATCTAGCAATTGGATACAGTCTTGAATCTACCATCATAATCAGGATATAGAAGACTTCTTCACTTCTGAAGGTTCCTTTATAGTCATTCCCCTTCCCACAATCTTACCTCTGGTTTCTATCTCTGTACACTTGGCTTCTTCTAGAATATCACATAAATGGAAGCCTACAGTATATATCTTGCATCCTTTACTTAGCTCAGTGATTCTGAAATTTTGAAGGTTGTTGAGTGTATCCTTTTTATTATTGAGTATTCCACTTCACGGATACTCCATACCAGAACTACCACTTACTTAGTAGACATTTGAGTTGTTTCCATGTGGGGCTCTTATGAACAGCCGCTGTAAACATTATATAAGGTCTTTAAAGTGTAAACATAGGTTTTCATTTCTTGGGTAGATGACCTAAGTGTGGCACTGCTGGGTTGTATGCTTTGGTTAAGTCTGTGTTCAACTTAATAACTTTGTAAGAAACTACCAAATCACTTTCTAGAAAACCCGTAGAAGGCTGCATTATGTTAGAATTGTTGCTGTGCATCCTGATCAACACTTGCTTTTGTCTCTTTTTATAATGTTAGCTGTTCAATGTGTAGTGCTGTCTAATTATGGTTTCAATTTGCATTTCTATGCAATTTCTATGCATTTCTGTGATGACCCATGATGTTGAACATGTTTTCATATGTCATTCTGTGTCTTGGAGGAAGTAACTTAGTATTTTTTGCTGATGTTAAAAAGGAGTTGTAAGAATTCTTTACACTGGATAGGGACACCTGGGTGACTCACTCAGCTAAGCATCCGACTCTTTTGAGTTCCAGTCAGGGTCATTAGATTCAGCCATGTCATGCTCTGTGGTGAGTAAGCATGTAGTCTGCTTAAGATTCTCCCTCTCCCTGTGCTTCTCCCCCAACTTGTGCATGTGCACGGGCACGTTCTCTCTCTGTCAAATAAATAAAATCTTTTTTAAAATATAAATTTTAAAAATTCTTTAGACTGGATATATATATATATTTTTTTAAAATATTTTATTTATTTATTTGACAGACAGAGATCACAAGTACGTAGAGAGGCAGGCAGAGAGAGAGGAGGAAGCAGGCTCACCACCAAGCAGAGAGCTCGACTCAGGGCTCGATCCCTCCTGGGATCATGACCTGAGCTGAAGGCAGAGGCCTTAACCCACTGAGCCACCCAGACGCCCCTGGATATATATTCTTAAATATAGGTTTTGTATATGTTTTCTCCTTTTTTTTTTTTTAAGACTTACTTATTTTAGAGAAAGTGTGAGTCTGGGGAGAGGGAAAGAGCATCCTCAGGCAGACTCCCCACTGAGCTCAGAGCCTAACACAGGGCTCAGTCCCAGGACCCTGAGATCATGACTTGAACCAAAAGCAAGAGTCAGCCGCTTAACCGACTGAGCCACCCAGGCACCCTTTGAATATATTTTCTTTCAGTAGTTTCTGTGCCTCTTCATTTTCTCGTGTCGTTTAAAGAAACTAGTAAAGATTAGTGCAAAATTCTCATAAAACCTGTTAGATCTAATCTTTCTATTGTAATTTGTGCTTTTTACATCTTATCTAATTAATGGACTAACCCGAAGTCAGATGTTTTCTGTTTTCTCCTAGAGTTTTATAGATTCAGGTCTCCTGTTTAGGTCTGTGATCTATTTGGAGCTAATTTTTTTACCGTAGTATAGGATCGAGGTTCATACTTTGCTTACATACAGCCAGTTACTCTAGTAACATGTGATGAAATTATCCCCTAGTTACTAAATTATCTTGGCATCTTATTAAAAAAAAGGAAATCAACCATGTAGGAAAGGGTTTATTTCTGGATAATGTTCTGTTGCATTGGCGTCTGTGTGTCCTTATACCATCGTCATAATTATTGTAGCTTTATAGTAAGTCTTGAAATCGGGTAGTATAAGTCTTCCAGATATATTCCTTTTCAAAATTGGCTGTATTAGGGACTCCTGGGAGGCCCAGTTGGTTAAGTTTCTGCCTTTGGCTTGTATCGTGATCGCAGGGTCCTGGGGTCAAATTCCACATCAGGCTCCTTGCTCAGCAGGGAGCCTACTTCTCCCTCTGCCTGCTGCTCTCCCCTGGTCTTGTGTCATGCCCTCCCCCCAACTCCTGACAGATCTTAAAAATATATATATTACATTGACTGTTTATGTAAATTTTAGAATCCTCTCGTGTCTTTCAGTGAACTGGTCATCTTAATCTAAGTTACCAGTTTTAGTATTTGTACAGTTTATGAAGATGTTCTCTTTCATTCCTAATATTGATCATTTTTGTTTCTTTCTTTTGTTAGTTTGCCTAGCAGTTTAATTTTATTGATTTTTTTTTTCCATCATGAAAAAATACGGGACTCGATCCCAGGACTCTGGGATCATGACCTGAGCTGAAGGCAGTGGCTTAACTCTTGTTTCATAATCTACTTGGTGTTTCATTACTATGGACTTATAGCTTTAGAAGTTTTTTGGTTAGTGTTTGTATGACGTGTCTTTTTTTTTGTCCTTTTACTCTTGACTGTGTTCAAAGTGGCTTCATTGGAGACAACATATATCTGGGTCTTACTTGTTTAATCTATTCTACTCTTAATTGGGTTGGTGAAAAGAGACCATTTACATTTATCATTAACTATCAGTATGGTTGGGTTTAAGTCTGCTTTCTTGCTCTTGGTTTTTCTCCTCTGTTCATTGCTTTTCTCCTCTTTTTATGCTCCCTTTTGGATTAATTTTATGATTGTATATTAAAGTCTTTTGGGGGTTTTTTTGGTTTGGGTTTGTTTTGTTTTGTGATTTTTTGTTGTTGTTGTTTTTATTTTGTTTTTTTTTTTAGTAATCTCTACACCCAACATGGGACTCCCAACTCACGACCCCAGGAGCAAGAGTTGCATGCTCTTCTGACTGAGCCAGGCTCATGCCCCAAAGCAGTTATTTCCTAACTTATAAAATGAGGGGAAAAGTCTTCAGTATTTACTCATGTATTTACCATTCCTGGTGCTCTTCACTCCATTGTGTGGTTTCAACCTTCTGTCTGCTTTAATTTTTCTTTGCTACATAAACCTTCTTCTTCTTAGCATTTGAGACACAGGTTTTCTGGTGACAGATTCTCTCAGCTTTTTCTTTAAAGTCTTTATTTCCCTTTCATTGTAGAAAGGTGGTTTTTTGCTGGATATAGAATTGTAAGTTGAGTCTTTCTTTTAATATTTACAAGATGGTGCTCCATCGTCTTCCAGCTTACCTGCTTCTGCTCAGATGTCTGCTCTCTTTGTACCTCTGTACAGATTGCCTTTTTTCCTCAGGGTATTTATTTTCTATTTGTATCATTGATTTTTAGCAGTTTGATTATTAGGTACTTTGCTGTGTTTTAAATGATTATTCTGCTTAGTGTGCATTGGGCTTCTCAGATCCGTGGGGTATGTGGTTTTCATCATATTTAGAAATGTTTTATCCATTTTTTTTTCTTTTTCTAGAGATATAGAGAGGACAAATGGGGCCATTACTCTTCAAATATTTTTGCCCCCTCTTTTTTTTCCTGAGACTAATTACACGTTTCTTCACTCTCAGCAGTTTCGCTCTCCCTTCATTTATAATAACTTTTTTTTTAATTTTTTATTTTTTATAAACATATATTTTTATCCCCGGGGGTACAGGTCTGTGAATCGCCAGGTTTACACACTTCACAGCACTCAACAAAAGCACATACCCTCCCCAATGTCCATAACCCCACCCCCCTATAATAACTTTTTAAACGTCATTATCTGATACTTACATCCACCATCTTTGTATTTTCTGGGTCTGTTCCACTGGCTGATTTTTTTTCTTCTGCCTTTTTGCCTGGCTGATATTTTGTGATCAACTGCCAAACTGTGTGGCTACACATTTTTGTGTGCTAGGTTTTAACTTTTTCTCTAGATTTCATTGTAGGTATAGTTGAATGACTTGGATACCACTTGGTCTTTCAGAAGTTGTTCTCAAATGTCACCAGTGCTGGTTCAGAATAACATTTTGTCTAGGACTAATTTACCCTGTTGCTGGGACAGTACTCTTTTGAGGACTCTGATTCACTGTTTGTCATAGGGTCTTTCCATTGAAGCTGGTGGGAACAGGAACTATTTCTAGCTCAGCATGAGATCTGGGAATTATCTGGCCTACTGCTTTCCAGTGCTGCTTTGCCCAGCTCTACGTAGCTTTCTCTCATACATGTGGAGATATGTTCTCCCCCACAGATTGGAGGGGATCCCTCTTCACATTTCTAGAAATCTTTCTATTACTCTCCTCCAGTACTCCTGCCTCAAAATTATAGCTGTCTCTGCCTCCTCAAATACTTCTCTCAGTTCTGATTGGGTTCCCCTTCCCTGCATAGCAGCCTGGGAACTGCCTCCAGACAGAAAACTTAGGCAGTTATAAATCAGAACCCTATATGTTTCCTCCTTTATAATCCTGTGCTGCTTTTCACCCAGTATTTGAAAGCTGTTTCTTTTTTTGTTTGTTTTTTAAAAAGATTTTATTTATTTATTTGAGAGACAGAGAGAATGAGAGAGAGCATGAGAGGGGAGAAGGTCAGAGGGAGGAGCAGACTCCCCATGGAGCTGGGAGCCCAATGAGGGGCTCCATCCCAGGACTCTGGGATCATGACCTGAGCTGAATGCAGTAGCTTAACCAACTGAGCCACCCACCAGGCACCCTGAAAGCTGTTTCATATCTCATTTGGTTTTCTAGTTGTTTAAAGTGAAAAGGTGAATCTAGTCCATTTTATTCCACCATGGCTAGAAGCACAAATTACAGCATATACGATACCAGTGCCTATGACGAACTTATGGTAGTGGTTCGCAGATAGGTTTTGTGTCAAAGGTTTCTTGTTGTGATCCTCGCTGTTGTCATTTCTTTGGTTTCCTTTTCTCTTCCTTCCTGCCCACTTGAATTGATTGAGCTCTTCTCAACAGAAGTAGGTAAAAGAAAGTCACTTAAATGTCTTAATACAAGGCACTTTTTAGGTAATAAACAAACAAAAAACTTATCCCTATCTTCAAATAGACCTTGCACCAAATAAGCAGTACGTAAGAAAGCAGTGGGGGATCGGCGCCAGTTGTTTCTCAACTGCAGTGGTGCAAGTGATTAGAGCTGGAAAGAATCATAGAAATGGTTATAAGTTGAAACTACTTGCAAATAAGAGTCAGAGAGGGGAAAACATAGTTGAGGAGGAGAAAAAGCTAAAGGAGGATAGGGAAGTCGGTGCTTGAGAGAGAAAATGGAAAACAAAAACATGAGCTTTGTTTGAGAGACAAAGCTTGCTTCGATTAGAATGCTGCTCTGTGGTGAGGGCTGGTTCTAGCAGACCAGATGTCAGCTACAAGGTCTGTTCTGGTGGCATAGTGCAAAAGAATGTCAGCTATCCTATATTTAGAAAAAGGTTACCTGCATTCAGAGATGCTTAGGAACAAGATGACACAGTACTTTCTCAGAAAATACAGAGAATTGATTTTGACTTCATACTGTCCCGTTTCTCAGTTCCTGTGACCTAAAGTACACAGAAGGAGTACAGTCCCTCAACTGGACTAAGATCATGAAGACCATTGTTGACGACCCCGAGGGCTTCTTCGAACAAGGTGGCTGGTCTTTCCTAGAGCCTGAGGGTGAGGTGCGTGAGTGTGGGGTTTCTTTTCTGGTACATGGTGCCCATTACCATCGGGTGGCTAGGAAATGCCATGTAAGTAACACCAAAGGGACCAGACCGAGTGGGAGCTTGGTCTTCCTGTGTTGTTTCTCCAGGGTAGTTTTACAGGTAGATGATAAATTAGGGATTGGTAGTCACTCAGATTTCTTTGAAATTGCAAAATTATTCTTTCTTGGTATTGGGAAGAAATTCTTCAGCGCATTTTAACTTTTTTTAAAATTTGAAGTATAATTAACATATAGCATAATATCAGTTTCAGGTATAACTTGAGAACATTTTGCAAAAATTGTTTTCTAAGAAGTGGTTCTTCCATCTCTGCATAATGCAGTATTACAAGCGTATTTTTGTGGTTAATTTTCCTGGGTAAGGAAGGGTGAAGTGAATATTTAAGAAATAGAATTAGATATTTGACTAATTGCACTTTACCAGTAAATTAGCCCTTCTGTTTCTTGGTCACTCAGGGTTTTTTTTTTTTGTTTTTTTTTTTTTAATGTAAAAAAGAAATAATGTTGGTGTGCCAAGTGGGTTAAATTAATTCATTAATCAAGTGAATGTAAAACAAAAAAAATCCGGTAAATAGTATTACACTGTCTGACTCACCAGGGGAGTGATGCTGAGGAAGGGGATTCAGAGTCTGAAATCGAGGATGAGACTTTTAATCCTTCAGAGGATGACTATGAAGAGGAGGAGGAGGATAGTGATGAAGATTATTCATCAGAAGCTGAAGAATCAGGTTAGTCTATAGGAAAAATTTTTCATGGCTTTCTAACCTGCTGTCATTTTTGGAAACTCAAAAAGGAGGAAAGAATTCTGGCATTCCATTCCTATCTAAAGACTAATGCTTAATCAATTTTATTTTAGACTATTCCAAGGAATCATTGGGCAGTGAAGAAGAGAGTGGAAAGGATTGGGATGAACTGGAGGAAGAAGCCCGAAAAGGTAAATTTTTTGTTTGTTGCTTATTTTTGAGGTGCAAATTTTTAGCAGATTTTAGTATTTTGAAATGTTATTTGCCTAATACATATAACAAAAGAACACTATAAAACTCATGTGGAGTTATAGCTGCAGCCTTATCAGAGGAGCAGATAAACTCTGGAATGCGTCCACTCTTCCAAGTGGCGTGACTCTGTAACGGATGCTTTCTTCCCAGACCCATAGCTGGGATAGCCATGGAAAGGCTCCAGAATTAGGCCATCCAGTTTCCAAATCTAAGTCCTGTAATAGTTTAATGTTCTGGACCTCCTCTGGGTTGGGACTGCTTTTGTAATACCACTTTAATTACTCTGAACCCAAACACCAGATACAAGTTAAAGGTGAAAAGGAAATATTATCTACTGGATCCCAAGTATTGGGATAGGTACTTCACATAGATTGCCTTATTTAATCATAAAATAATTTTCCATCATACAAGGCTCAGAAAAGTTAAGTACTTGCCCAAAATCACACAACCAAGAAGGGACTAACAGATTAAACCTAAGTTTGATGGCAGAGTGCACATTGTAGTGGTGCATACTGTCATGTACTATTGGGTATCAGCGCTAACCTGTCACTAACTAGTAATGCCTTTCTCCTATTTAGCGGACCGTGAAAGTCGTTACGAGGAAGAAGAAGAACAGAGTCGAAGTATGAGCCGGAAGAGGAAGGCGTCTGTGCACAGTTCAGGCCGTGGCTCTAACCGTGGTTCCAGACACAGCTCTGCACCCCCCAAGAAAAAGAGGAAGTAACTTCTGAACTTTGGTCCTCAGTTCCATTCTTTATGCAGCCAACCCCTACAAATTTTACATGACATAGAAACTGTATTTTTCCTTTTTTTTTTTAATTTTTTTTTTCCTTTTGAAGTTTGGCCATTTGTGTTTATGGGTTTAGGGGGCCATTTGTGTGGACCAATCTACTCGGGGAATTCCAGGCCCACCAGGACACGTGCCAGTGGCCCCATCCAGATGGCGAGGGAGGAGGTGTTCTTGAAGAAGGGCAGAGGCTTCCACTGTTAATAAGTACCGTTTCATTCCTCTCTCTTCCTGCCACCTTCTGCCAGGACATCGATGGCTTCTGACATCTTATTCTCTGATGTCTCAGAGCTGTATTTCCAAGACATTGGTACAAGGTGACCCCTAACTACCTGTACCATGGTTCTTGACCAGCAGATCCGAGCCTCCATTCTACCCTACTGCCATGACCTTCCTCACATCTCTACGTCCCATCTTTGCAGTACTCAAGAAAAGGTTGCTGGAATTTGCTAAAAGTTGTGATAAATCATACCACCTGAGCTAGTGAGGCAGATCCGGCTGGTAACTCCGTCTGAGTTTCCTGCTTTTTGGCTTCACACAGATAGAGGTGTGTCTGCTGCCTTGCCTTGGATGACCTAAG
Organism: Mustela putorius furo; assembly: GCF_011764305.1. NCBI lineage: Eukaryota > Metazoa > Chordata > Mammalia > Carnivora > Mustelidae > Mustela > Mustela putorius. The sequence goes on from NW_025422045.1 coordinate 13,060,248, forward strand.
AAGCAGTGGCACTCCCTGGCTCGGTTTCCTCCTCCTCACAAATTCACCCATGGTACCATGGTAGGAGCAAAATTACCACTGTTTCTTTTCTGATGTATCTGAGGAAGAATGGTTGTGCCTCACGTACTACTTCTAGTGAAACCTAGAAGGAGGCTCAGAGAAATCAACATTGAGATCTGGAAGGGGCAGGTCATGCCTGGGGCCTAGAATACCGATGAGAAAAGAGAAGAGGAAGGGAGGCCACGTCTACAACACAGCCTCTCGTCACTGCTGCTCCTTATTTTTACTGGTCTTGCATTGTCGTGTATTTATCACAGTTTCTGTTGAACAGCTTTTTAAGTATTTGGGGAGTTTATCTCACCATCCTCCCCCTCCTGGTTCTCTGCACTCACCTGTCCCACTGCAGTTCCTTCTGTGTTCTGTGACTTTAAGAGAAGAGGGGGGGAGGGGTTTCGGATTTTATTTGTTTGTTTGTTATTTTTCTCCTTAGCAGTAGGACTTGATATTTTCAATTTTGGAAGAACTAAAAGATAAATAAACTGTGGTTTGTTTTTTTTTTTTTTTTTGGTGGTTGTTTTGTTTTTGTAAACTCCCCTTTTGTGAACATTCTTTTGCAGTTCCTGAAAGCAGGCCTGCTTCTCACTTGGGAGAGTGTTGAGACTTTAGACAATAATGCCTTTGTCGGGGGAGGGTCGCAGAAATTGGCTTTCATCCTTCTAAGCTTTTGTCATTAGGTTGAGAGATACCAGACAGCACAGTAAACCAAATGCATGGTATAGCAAGTTACTTTATAAGAGACTTTTTACTATGGTTCCCTCAGAAAGTTTAGAATGGACTAGTACTTGCTCCATCATGAAAACGTATCTTCTGTCATCTCCTTGTAAATAGCCTGGAGGGCGGCAGCAGCTTGAAGGGACACCTTCAGCCTTCCTATTTGGGTGACCTGATCTCCAGGGCTGACAACTGTTGGGAGAGGAAAGGCAAACAGGTCAGGTGGCAGCACTGTTCAATTAGAAAACACTTACCTAACTGCCATGTGCTGTGTGTGGGTATGGTGATACTAAAAGTCATTCCCTCACAGGGGGCACAGTCTAGCGGAAAAGAAGGGAGAGCACAGTACAGTATGCAAAGTGCTCTGATGAAAACTCTGGGTACTTTGGGAACACACAGAAGTGGCACCTAAGCCAGGATGGAGGAATCAGAAAAGGCTTTCTAGAGACAGTCCCTGAGCTAAGTCTTTTAAGATATCATAAGCACAGGCCAGGACATGAGAACATGACAAGTTTAGAAAGCTACAAGAAGTGGCAGTGAAGCTCTGTATATATACGGGGTGCCTTTGGTGGCTCCATTGTTAAGCATCCAGGTGGAAGACCCTGTGAAGAAACAGAAGGATCCCCCATAGAATGATATGGAAAGTCAAATGGTGTAAAAATGGGAGAATGGCATGCATGTATGTATTTTTTCCCCTTAAAGATGTTACTCCTTTATTTGATAGAGTGTGCACCCCAGGGAAGAGGGAGTAGCAGAGTCAGGAAGCCTGATGTGGGACTTGATCTCTGAACCCTGGAATCATGACCCGAGCCAAAGGCAGACATCCAACCAACTGAGCCACCCAGGTGCCTGAGAATGGCATTTAAAAAGGAGAATGAGCTTTAATTTTAGAGATTAAGAAAGGTCAAGTAGGATGAATAAGGAAACCAACTGGATTGGGCAGTTAGGAAAATTGGTAAGAACAGAGTCAATAAAACATTTGGATGAAAACTTGATCATTTGTTGTTTTTTTTTATCATTAGTTTTTTAATAAAGATTTTATTTATTTGACAGAGACCACAGGTAGGCACAGAAGCAGGCAGAGAGAGGGGGGAAGCAGTCCCCTGCTGAGCAGAGAGCCCATGTGAGGCTTGATCCCAGGATCCTGGGATCATGACCTGAGCTGAAGGCAGAGACTTTAAACCACTGAGCCATCCAGGCGCCCCATGAAAACTTGATCTTAACTGAACAGTGTAGGCATAGCCAGAACAGAAAATATTTTAAGGAGCAGAGTTTGAAAGTGCTAAGAGAAAAGAGAGCTTCAGGGATAGAAAGCAGTGTTTTGTCTTTGAAATCAGGCCAACATGATTAAAGCCTGAGTGGAAGGAAGGGCAGCCAAAATAAATTACTATAAATTTTTCTTTTGATTATTAAAAAAATCAAAATAATTGAGACATATTCATTGGCTTTAGAAATGTTGAAGTCCTGACCAGAAAAGGCTTCAGGGGATGTTTCTTCTCTACAAAGGGCACTGAAGCCAGGAAGAGTGCAGCATGTCTGGGGAATGAGGACAGGCATCGAACTTGGGAGTACAAGTTAAAAAACAGGTGACAGAGACCACACTCGCCCTGTGCAAGGGAGCCAACCCTGTCCTAAATATTCCTCTCCCACAAGCCTTCACTTAAGCAATCCCTCAATCCTCTGGACGAGCCTGTGAGGGAGCAACGCTATTCTCCTTTTGCAGTTGAGGAAACCTGCATAGAGAGGTTACATGACTTGCCCAGTACCTCAGCTGGTAAGGTACTAGAGGAATAAAATGAAGAATCTTATCTACCTACCAGCTAGTTTGAACTCTGTAGCCCCTGGTCTAAAAAGTATCCCTCAAATCTCATTATAATTTTATATCATGACTCTGTACACATGTACGTAAGAAAGTGTCACAAAATTATCTGTGTGCAGAGCACTCATATTTTCTACAGTTTTTCCCCCTCAGTTCTGGTCATGACTTACTAATTTAATTTCACTATCCATTATTTGGTTGGTAAGGACTGGCAGTTTGAAAACCTTTGGTCTAGTGGCTAATTTTCAGACCCTACTACAGCCTTGCAGATAAGGTAAATGTGAAATCCCAGACACGCAGGGTTAAGAGCAGTGGGACTGGACAGAACAGGCCCACCTAAAGGCATCCAAACGCAGATATTTTTCAAGCATGCCAGTCTTGCAGCAAACAATGTTAAAAACAGATTTAAGAAGAAGGTGGTGATCAAACTTTCTGTAAAGAAACACTGTAGCAGATGGAAATGGGGTGGAAGTGGGGATGTAGTCAAAACTTTTCTGAAGCAGGATGGTTAAGATTTGGTAACTAAGAAAAAAAACCTCACCCCAAAAAACTCAGTAACAAATACCATGAGGTGTGTGAGGGAGTAGGTGAGTTAGTGTTAAAGAGACTAGGGGAAGGGTCGCACATTAAAACGAGAGGGTGTTGGGGCGCCTGGGTGGCTCAGTGGGTTAAAGCCTCTGCTTTCGGCTCAGGTCATGATTCCGGGGTTCTGGGATCAAGCCCCACATCTGGCTCTCTGCTCAGCAGGGAACCTGATTCCCTTCTCCTCTCTCTGCCTGCCTCTCTGCCTACCTGTGATCTCCGTCTGTCAAATAAATCAATCTTCAAAAAAAAAGCGGAGGGTGTTTGCTGTCTTTACAAACCTTATATGCTTACGATAAATCAGAAATTCTGATGTTGAAATTTGAAATTAAAAGAATTGGTCTTTTCAAAATACCCCTATTTCAAACACTGGAGATTTTCATAAAAGATTGTATTCTGGTTGTCATGAGACACATGGGCTAAAATATACAACTGACTATTCATGCTCGATCTGGAAATAAATAAAGCTACAGTTATTTCAATATTAAATATACAAACTGGATTTGGATCCAGTTTGTATCATCACCTTCATAGTGGTAATTATATACTGAAGGTAAAATCGGAAGAGAATTTGTGATTAGGCTGATTCCCTTAGAAAAAAGTGAAACAGAGAAGCATGAACGTTTATTACTCACTCTCTAGCTCTTGCTCTACACCGTCTCTTCCTGATTGCATGATCTGCCACAGTTCCAGAAACGCATATCCTACTTCTTGACATTCTTTCTTTTCATCGTCCAGAGGATCACTTACCACTGTAAACTTTAAACTAAAGGAAAAATTCCATTTAACTCAGTACTGCTGATGCTGTAAGGTTTAAAATACATACATAATGATAAAGGTAATCATAAATTATACAGTGTTTTCCCTGAATCAGTTTTCCCTGGCCTTCATCTTACATAACTGTAATGGCAAAAGAGAAGGAACTGGTGTATTTTAAAGGAATGACAGGTCTGGAAAAGAGGGAACTAAGACTCGAGATGATAGAGTTGATCAAGCTGTCTCAAACCTGTTCAGATAGGGGCACCTGGGTGGCTCAGTAGGTTAAGTGGTTAAGTGTTCGCCTTCACTCAGGTCGTGATCCGTGAGTCCTGGGATCTAGACCCTGCATCAGCCTCCCTGATCAGCAGGGAGCCTGCTTCTCCCTCTCCTTCTAACTGCTGCTTCTCTCTGTCAAATAAATAAATAAAATCTTTAAAAAAGAAACCTATTCATATAGGATGCTTCTAAGATAGCTTACAACTCTGATGAAAGATGTGTCATGGACAGTGAAGGTGTTGCACAAAAATCAAGATTATAGGAGAATTAGAAGAGTTCTTAGATTTCTAAATAAAAGTTGGGTATCAAGCCAGAGCAAAGGAAAACAGAAGGAATACAGAATTACAAAACATATAAAAAGTGTATTCCTATGAGTTGTATGTCTGGAGACGGCACCAGAGTGCAGGGCACAGCGCCCACGAGCAGCCCAGAGTCCACCGCACTCATTATTCTCCTGACTCAACTCAGCGAAGAAGGATACAACAATCTAGAAACTCGATTTTTTTGAGATAAAATGCACACATAAATTCATCATCTTAACCATTTTAAAGTGTACAGTTCAGTGTGTTTTAGTAAATTTAGTAAAAACAGTGTGTTTTAGTCTCCAGGAGACCACCAGTTGACTTTCTGTCTCTCTGGGTTTGCCTATTCTGGACATTCTGTATCCCTATTAATTTTTTTAAAAGCAATACTGGGGGCTAATAGTACTAAGTGAACAAGAATAGGACTACAAATAGGACTTAAAATCACAGCTAAACAGAATGAAGCTAAAAAGAAGAAATTCTTCTGAAAGTGACCCATTCTTAGCTCACAAAGTAATATCCATTTGTGATGATGCTTCTGTATCCTTACTGAGAACTACAACAATGCAAAGGGACGGTGCTAACTACCTGAACAATTTTCACCTTTCTAGGTACAGGGCACAATACCAAACGCATGCATTCATTCATTCTTCGTTTTTTCATTCATTCATTCATTCATTCACAACTCTGAGATCAAGACCTGAGCTGAGGGCAAGTATCAGGTGCCTAACTGACTGAGCCAACCACCCAGGTGCCCCCCAAGATGCTTTAGATAAACTACATTAATTATTTCAGTTGTATCCTCACAGAAGCCCTCAAGCCAAGTAATATTCGAAATTCACAGAGCTAGTAAGTGGAAGAGCCAGGATTCAAAACCAGGCTTTCTCTGATTACAAAGCCAATGTTCTGTCTGCTGTACATCAATCGAAATCTAAAATTGAATAGAAGGTTACAAAAAGAAAAGGGAAAAAGCTACCACTGTAAGGAAATGAAGGAAGAAAGTATTCTAGGAATGCTGAGAGAAAAACGGAAAATAACTAAATTCAACATTGAGGCAGAAGGGAAACAAAATGCTTTACACTTTCAAAAGTTATCAGTCAGCTTCTATCTGTTTAAGTACACAGTGACACTGAAGTCAGATGCACTATTTATTTCTGTGGCTCCTTCTTCAGTCCTTTCTATGACTAACTGGAGACAAAGTCAATGCAAATTAAACAAATTTATTGGGCTAAAACACCAGCCCTGTATTATTTCTTACCCACACACTTTAAAAGGAGGCAACATTGCTAGATCTTGCCAAAAGCAAAAAAAAAAATTCAAAGAGATGCCCACTTAAATTTGAATTTCAAATTTCAGCTGAATGGTGAATAATTTTCTTAGTATAACTATGTCCTGTGCATTTCATTGGGAGCTTCTAAATCGAGGCCTCTTCACACCAGAGGAATAACAGGGACACGTCCCTAAAATTGATAGTACACCTTGAATTTACTTCAATTACGTCAAAGTAATCCTGTAAAGAAATAATTTTAAAAGTCTGAACATGTAGGGGCTTGGGTGGCTCAGTCAATGAAGCATCCAGCACTTGATCTCAGCTCAGGTCTAGATCTCTGGGTCATGAGTTTAAGCCTTGCCTTGGGCTCCATGCTGGGAGTTTACTTTTAAAAAATTAAATATGGGGGCGCCTGAGTGGCTCAGTCGGTTAAAGCCTCTGCCTTTGGCTCAGGTCATGATCCCAGGGTCTTGGGATCGAGCCCCACATCGGGCTCTCTGCTCGGTGGGGAGCCTGCTTCCCACCACCCCTGCCTGCCTTTCTGCCTACTTGTGATCTCTGTCTGTCAAATAAATAAAATCTTAAAGAAAAAAAAACTAAATATGAAATTACTATCATAAAGACGTAATATTTGGTAAGCTAGCAATGGTACTGTGTGAGATATAAATTATCTGAGAATGTCAAAGGGTTTTGTCCATTCCTTACAGAGCACTGTCAGTATTCAAGTATTTGCTGTCACAAAAGCAGTGTCATCAGGGGCTGGCACGGGTGAGAGAGGAACTACACCGATGAGATTCATCTAGTTTATCAGGTGGCTGCAAACATGAATTAGCCTCAAGGAGATGAGAAATCCATCCAGTAAGTTAATACAAAAGAAGTTATTAGAATATTCAATATCAGTGCAAAACCAACTGAATTCCTGGGTGGATAATATCTCCCTGCTTTCAAAGTGGAATGCAGATGCTTACCGTCCTTGCTCTGGATCTTGTTTCTTCAGCATGGCGAACAGAAACTGCCTTCGGCCTTTTTGTGCCAGTGGGTCCAGGTCTATCACTGCAGTAAGGATAAGACAGGAGAAAAGTGAAGAATCATACACTGTTGCTATATGGGCACTAAGACCTTCATAAGTGGCATACATAAAACCATGACAGAAAAGAGAGATTGGCAATCGAGGGCTCACGGCAGGCCACCTGTTTTGGTAAATGAAGTTTTTACTGAATACAGCCAACACCTATTTGTTTACGTATTATCTATGGTTGCTTTCCAACTACAGTGACAGAGCTGAATAGCTGTGACAGAAACCATCTGGTCCACAAAGCCTAAAATAATTACTACCTGGCCCTTTAAGAAAAAGTTAGTTGACCCTGATAAAAAAGAAGCCTTGCAATCTCCCTGGAAAGCCGTTGTGCCAAGATAAACGTGCTCCCACCACTCTAAAGCTGAAAGAATCCCAGGAGACTGATTTCTTATGGCCATGCAGAGGTTTGAGTTTTGTAGCAGGTTCAACTCAAGGTGCCTGTCTCAACACCCACCCTCTCCCTTCCTCCTTATTTATATATGGGAACGCTGCATCCTCAAATACATTAGCATATGTTTTCCAGCCTCTTATTTAGCTAGGTTTGGCTGCAGCAAAATAAGTTCTGGCTATTGTGTTATGTATGCTTAACAGGCTCAACCAGGAAGCATCCTTCCTTCTCCCCGGCAACCAGGAAGGGTGACAGGCTCACCAAAAGGATGGAAGACAGGCGCTAGGTTGATCGGAGGGCAGGATAGGAGTTTGGACCCTGGTAGGATCGCATATTCTCAGCCCTGGACTGTCCCCCCTCAGAATTCATTTTATGTAAGTAAGAAATAAATTTCTACCTCATATAAGGACAGGATATACTTAAGGGGTCGGGGAGAAGGAATAGACAACAACAAACAGCTCTTAGAAATCTAGGACAAATTTTCAATGACTGGAAGTTAAGACTAAGGAAATCTGAGGGACTACCTGGCTTGGTCAGTTGGTAGAAGTTCTTGATCAAGCCTTGTGAGTTTGAGCCCAGGCTGAGGGTAGAGTTTACTTAAAAGAAAAAAAAAAAGACTACACCTATTAAGGGGCGCCTGGCTGGCTCACTTGGTAGAGCAGGTAACTCTTGATCTTGGGGTTGTAAGTTTGAGCTCCAGTCCCATACTGGATGTAGAGATGACTTAAAAAAACAAAACAAAACAAACAAACAAACTATATATATATATATTTATAGAGAGGAGTGGGGGTAAGGAGCAAAAGGAGAGAGAGAGAGAGAGAATCTTCAGCAAGATCCATGCCCAGGGCACCTGGGTGGCTCAGCAGGTTAAGCCTCTGCCTTGGGCTCAGGTCCTGGGCTTGAGCCCCACATGGGCTCTCTGCTCAGCGGGGAGCCTGCTTCTCCATCTCCCTTGGCCTGCCCCTCTGCCTACTTGTGATCTCTCTCTCTCTCTCTCTGTCAAATAAATAAATAAAATATATTTTTTAAAAAAAGATCCATACCCAGTGTGGAGCCTGATGTGGAGCTCAGTCTCACAGCCTTGAGATCATGTCCTCAACCAAAATCAAGAGTCAGATGCTTAACTGACTGAGCCATACTTAAAAATAAAATCTTTAAAAAATTAAGGAAATTTCCCCAAAATAGAAAGGCTAGAAGTGGGATTATATGAAGAAAATGAAAAAATGAGGGGCGTCTGGGTGGCTGAGTTATTAAACGTCTGCCTTCAGCTCAGGACATGATCTGGGGCTCCAGGGATCAAGCCCCACATTGGGCTCCCTGCTCAGCGGGAAGTCTGCTTCTTCCTCTCCCACACCCTCTGCTTATGTTCCCTCTCTTGCTGTCTCTGTCAAATAAATAAATAAAATCTTTAAAAAGAGAATGAGGAAAATCAGAGGATTAATTTGGAAGATCAAAAAACTCTACTAAGAAAATGAGAAAATCCTGGGGACAAAATTATCAAAGAAATGCAATGAAAATTCCCAGAACTAAAAACCATGAGCTTTCAGACTGAAAGAACCCCTGAATGGCTAGAACAATTACAGGAAAAATATACACATTATTCTAAAATTTAAGAATACTAAGGAAAAAGATCAAATGCTCAAGTTTTCTGGACAGGTAGAGGTAGTTTTCATACAAAGGTTAGACTCCTGGCAAAGATCATGGACCAACTGCTTCGAAATTCTGTACTTGATCTTAGCCAAAAGGCCGAGAAGTGATGCTTCGAAATTCTGGATAAAAATGTTTTCAGAGGGGCACCTGGGTGGCTCAGTGGGTTGGGGCCTCTGCTTTCGGCTCGGGTCATGATCCCAGGGTTCTGGGATCGAGCCCCACATCGGGCTCTCTGCTCAGCGGGGAGCCTGCTTCCTCCTCTCTCTGCCTGCTTCTCTGCCTACTTGTGATCTCTGTCTGTCCAATGAATAAATAAAATATTTAAAAAAAATGTTTTCAGAATACAGTTCTATACTTGGTCTAATTATCATTAGGCTATATGGGTAGAATAGATTTCATGCAAGATGATCCCAATGTACTTCCGATGTATGCTTTTTTTTTTTTTTTAAGATTTTATTCATTTGACAGAGAGAGATCACAAGTAGGCAGAGAGGCAGGCAAAGAGAGAAGGGGAAGTAGGCTCCCTGCTGAGCAGAGAGCCCAATGCCGGGCTCCATCCCAGGACCCTAGGATCATGACCTGAGCTGAAGGCAGAGGCTTAACCCACTGAGCCACTCAGGCACCCCCCAGTGTATGCTTTATTTAAAAGCTACTGGAAAATATGACCCATTAAAATATAAAAGTGAATCAGTGGATGACAGAGAACCCAGGAGATAAGAAACCCAGTATGAGAGAATTAAATCAAATTCTCCAAATGCAGCAGCATGATAATAGCTGAATGGTGGGCTGAAGAGAGGTCTTCAAGGGAAAAAAAAATTGATACATTCTTTGACAGGTTTGATTGTTTGAAAACTTGGAAAGGCTGTTGTAGGATGTGAAAAGAACTACAGTGGGCATAATGAAGATAGTGCAAATGAAAAATTGAGACAAAAAATACAAAAAAAGGATTTTAACTATGGCATACTACTTGGTTCTGAAGAATTAATATTTACATATCCATAATAATAGAAACAATTAAGATTGGATTAAATAAAAGTTATGATCCAACTCTATGGGAAGAAGGAAACATGGGTACAGGATAAGAGAGAGAAATTTTGTGTGTCATGATAGGAAGTCAGCAGATAATATCTAAAATTGGTGAGTCAGGAAGCTGCAACAGAAGCATTATTCAGAAACATAGAGTTAAATAATAAGAAATAGCAGAAAAAGTGAAAAGAGTGTGGTGGACCACAGAGAATGGGGAGGGAAACAGGGAGTGATTTGTGTAGAAGGGATGGAAAAAGGGACTGTTTCATTTTAATTAAAAATTTTTCTAGGCCTATTTGATATTTTATTTTAAAGATTTTATTTATTTATTTGACAGAGAGAGATCACAAGTAGGCAGAGAGGCAGGCAGAGAGAAAGAGGAGGAAGCAGACTCCCTGCCGAGCAGAGAGCCCAATGCAGGACTCGATCCCAGGACACTGAGATCATGACCTGAGATGAAGGCAGCGGCTTAACCCACTGAGCCACCCAGATGCCCCCTATTTGATATTTTAAAACCATATGCATAACCCTACTTATATCAATGGACAGATCATCCAAACAGAAAATCAACAAGGAAACAGTGGCTTTGAATAACACATTGGACCAGATGGATGTAACAGATATATTTGGAACATTCCATCCTAAAACAGCAGAATACACATTCTTTTCAACTGCACATGGGACAGTCTCCTGAATAGATCACATTTTAGGCCACAAAACAAGTCTCAACAAATTCAAAAAGATCAGTCATACCATGTATCTTTTTTTTTTTTTTTAAAGATTTATTTACTTCAGAGAGAGAAAGTATACAAGTGGAAGGGGCCAAGGAAGAGGAAGAGAGAAACCCAAGCAGACTCCACACTAAGTGCAGAGCCTGACACCCCAAGATCATGACCTGAGCTGAAACTGAAAGTTGGATGTCCAACCAGTTTTGCCACCCAGGTGCCCCACCATATATATCTTTTCTGATCACAGTGCTACGAATTAGAAATCAGCCACAAGAAAAAATCTGGAGAGAGCACAACTACATGGGGATTAAATAACATGCTACTAAACGATGAATGGGTCAACCCAGAAATCAAAGAGGAAATAAAAAAATACATGGGAACAAATGAAAATACACTGGTCCAAAACCTTTGGGATGCAGCAAAAGCTATTCTAAGGGGGAAGTTTATAAGAATACAGGCCTAATTCAAGAAGCAAGAAAAATTTCAAAAAACCACCTAACATTATACCTAAAGGAACTAAAAAAAAAAGAACAAACAAAACCCAAAACCAGTAGAATGAAGGAAATAATAAAGATTAGAGCAGAAACTAAAAAAACGGAAACTTTAAAAACCAACAGAACAAATCAATGAAACCAGGACCTGGTTATTTGAAAAGATGAACAAAATTGATAACCCTTTAGCTAGACTCATCAAAAAGGCAGGGGGAGTCAAACAAAACCAGAAATGAAAGAGAAGAAAAAACAACTGACACCACAGAAATTCAAAGGACTGTAAGAGAATATTATGAGAAATTACATGCCAACGGATTGGACCACCCAGAAGAAATGGGCAAATTCCTAGAAACATATAACCTCCCAAAACTGATTCAGGAAGAAATAGAAAATTTGAACAGACCGATTACCAGAAATGAAATTGAATCAGAAACAAAAAAAAAAAATTCTCAAAGTCCAGGACCAGACGGCTTCACAAGTGAATTTTACCAAAGAAAAACGCTTCTGAAGAAGCGTTAATACCTAGTCTTCTCAAATTATTCCAAAAAATAGAAGAGGCAGGAAAACTTCAAAACTCATTCTATGAGGCAGGCATTACCCTGAAGCCAAAATCAGATAAAGAGAACTATAGGCCACTATCTCTGATAAACATAGATGCAACAAACCTCAATAAATATTAGCAACCAAATCCAACAATACTTTTAAATGATCAAGTGGGATTTATTTCCAGGATACAAAGGTATTTCAATATTTGTAAATCAATCAATGTGATACATCACACATCAATGAGATCATTTCAATAAATGGAGGAAAAGCATTTGACAAAGTACAATATCCATTCATGATAAAACCCCTCAAGAAAGTAGGTTTAAAGGGGAACATTCCTCAACATAATAAAGGCCATATATGAAAAACCAAAAATGAAAGAGCTAACATACTTAATGGTGAAAAACTGAGAGCTTTCCCCTGAGACCAGGAATAAGATGAGGAAGTTTTTATTCAACACAGTACTAGAAGTCCTAGCCCTCAATCAGATAAGAAAAAGGAATAAGAAGCATCCAAACTGGTAAGAAAGAAGTAAAATTTTCACTATTTTGTGGATGGCATAATACCATATATAGAAAACCCTAAAGATTCTACAAAAAAACCTACTAGAACTGATAAATGAATTTAGTAAGGTCATAGAATATAAAATCAATATACAGAAGTCTGTTGCATTTCTTTATTATTATTTTTTTTATTTTAAGTAGGCTCCACACTGGGCTTGAAACCACAACCCTGAGATCAAGACCTGAGGTGGGATTAAGAGTCAGACACTTAACTGATTCAGCCACCCATGTACCCCTGGTTGCATTTCTATACAGTAATAATGAAGCAACAGAAAAAGAAATTAAGAAAGCAATCCCATTTACAATTGCAACAAATATAATAAAATACCCAGGAATAAACTCAACCAAGGAGGTGAAAACTGTACTTTGAAAACTATAAAACAATGATGAAATTGAAGGTAACACAAACAAATGGAAAGATATTCTATGCTCATTGATTGGAAGAACAAATATTGTTAAAATGTCTACACTAACCAAAGCAATCTACAGATTTAATGCAATCCTTACCAAAATACCAACAGCATTCTTCACAGAACTAGAACAAATATTCCTAAAATTTGTATGGAACCACAAAAGACCTTGAAAGAAAACAAAGCTAGAAGTATCACAATTTCCCAGATTTCAAGCTATACTGCAAAGTCAAAGTAATCAAAACAGTATGGTATTGGCACAAAAACAGACACACAGATCAACAGAACAGAACAAAGAGTCCAGAAACAAACCCACGACTATATGACCGATTAATTTTTTACAAAGGAGGGCAAAAATATGCAATGGGAAAAAGTTTCTCTAAAAAACGGTGTTGTGAAAACAGAACAGCTACATTTTAAAGAGTGAATCTGGTTGGGGTGCCTGGGTGGCTCAGCTGGTTAAGTGTCTGCCTTCGGCTCAGGTCATGATCCCGGGGTCCTGGCATCAGGGTGTACATTCAGCAGGGATTCTGTTTCTCCCTTCCCGCCTTCCCCTCTCCCCAACTCGTGCCCCACCAAAATAAATAAAGAGTGAATCTGGACCACCTTCTTATATCATACACACAAATAAACTCAAAATGGATTAAAGACTTAAATGTGAGACCTGAAACTATAAAAATCCTAGAAGAGAGCATGGGCAGTAATTTCTCATACATCAGCCATAACAACTTCTTTCTAGATGTCTCCTAAGGCAAGCGAAATAAAAGCAAAAATAAATCACTGGAACTACATCAAAATAAAAATCTTCTGCACAGTGAAGGAAGTAATCAACAAAACTACAAGGCAACCTACTGAATGGAAGATGGTATTTACAACCAACATACCTGGTATGGGGTTAGTATCCAAAATACACAAGGAACTGCTACAACTCAACACTCAAAAAATAAACAAACTAATTTTAAAATGGGGCAGAAGACATGAACATTCTCCAGAGTAGACATCCAGATGGCCAAAAGACACAGGAAAAGATGCTCAAAATCACCCATTATCAGGGAGACGCAAATCAAAACCATAGTAAGATATCATCTCATAACTGTCAGAATGGCTAAAGAACAAGAAACAAGTGTTGGCAAGGATGGGGAGAAAAAGGAACCCTCTTGCCCTGTGGGAATGCAAACTGGTGCAGCCACTGCGGATGGATCTACAGAGTATAAGACTAAGTGACGTCAGTCAGTCAGGGGAAGACAAATACCACATAATTTTGCTTATGTGTGGAATTTAAGAAATAAAACAAAAAGACAAACCAAAAAATCATACTCCTCAGTATAGAGAACAGAAGGTTACTGTAGGGGAGGTGGCCAGGGGGCACGGGGGACATAGGTGATGAGGATTAACAGGATGCTCATCTTGATGAGCACCAAGTAATGTTACAGTTGTGGAAGCACTATGTTGTATGCCTGAAACTAATACAACGCTGTATGTTAACTATACTGGAATTAAAATTAAAAACTTAATTAAAAAATAATAAAAAACAAAAAGCTTAAGTAAAACCATATGCATATATCACTTTGATAAATAAAATGGTTGCATCCACCCCACTGGAAGTGCAGAGCAGTTCTGACCCCTCAGACTCCTCTCCCGGCCAAGCACAAGGCATGTCTTACCTTTGCTGAAGTGAAAGTGGATCTCTTCTCCTGCCCTTGGCTTCCTCAGGGACACTGGGGTCTCCGTCTCTGACAAGGGTAGGCCGTAGAACTTGTACTCTACATACACCTGCTTTACATTTTCATCACACATCACTTCGGCCTCTGGGTAGAAGGCCAGGGAGACGATTTCAATACACATCTTCTCCGAACCCTGACAAGGAAAGTATTTATTTATCCTGTAGGTTAGCGATGCTCCTAGTGTTCCTACTCCATCTAATGAACACGTTACTCCCTCAGAGAGCAATCACAGCCATATTCCATCTAACGTAGTCTTTTTTTTTTTTTTTTAATTTGATGGGCAGCAAAGTTAAGTTTACTGAGCAATAGCTCAGAGCTCCAGTAGAGGGAGGGGACCTTTGAGGGTTGCCCCCATCTCCCATATCCTTGAGATTCAGTTTACTGGTAACTGCTACCCAGAGCTTCCTACATCCACCAAGTGCTGGCCCCAGAGCAGGCTGCTCCAGCAGTCCTTCCATGGCAATGCCAGTCCTTCCAGCCCTACTGCAGTTGCTACCACAACCACCATCCTCTCTTTGGACTGTGTCTGGGTCCCTTTTGCATTAGAGACACCAGGGGGAGGGCAGACATTTCTCGAGTTTCAAGTCAGAAGCTGAGGGTAATGTGAAGTCCTCCCTTTCCCCAGTGTGGCAGCAAGTCCTGTCATGACACTAGTAAGGGGTCAATCCGGGATGGCCCCAACTGGCACAGTGCTCCCTTGTCATCTGGGGGTTCTCTCCTGTCCTCTGGGTTGCCAGGCCAATGCCCTCACTTCTCAAAGATCTACCCCCACTCCCACCTTCACCTCTCTTAGGAAGCAGGCGGAGCTCCTGGGCCTTCTCCTAGGAAGCCCAGGAGGCAGCATTTCTCAACAGATCTACTTCAGAACAACCTGGGTGACGCTTGAAAGCTACTTGATGCCCTCTCAACAGCCCTCGCACAGCCCTCCTAAAATCCCCAACATGAAAACTAGCATGTTTTCCAAAATGTGGGTTTTGACATTTATGGGTCAGTTAGGTGGGTTTCACTAGCATTTTTTTTTAAGTGAAAGAATAAGATAGGCTAGGATAGAATGAAATGGAATAGAACAGAAAACAGGGGAGTTCATGGCAAATGATAAAGGTAAGCCCTGTTTCTCAAAGCTTTTGTTTATATATGATTATACTGGGCACATGTAGAAATGTATTTCTTATAGTGACTGACATTTAAATAACATAAGAGCCACTCTTAAATCACATTGCCTAAGGTGGTTCCTGACAATCTGTTTAACTTTTATTTTTTAATTTTTAAAAAAGATTTTATTTCTTTATTTGAGATAGAGCATGTGAGCACACAGCAGGGGGTGAGGGGGTATAGGGGCAGAAGGAGAGGGAGAAGCCGGCTCCTCGCTGAGCAGGGAGACCAATGTGGGGCTCCATCCCAGGACCCCAAGATCACGACTTGAGCCAAAGCTCAGATGCTTAACCAACTGAGCCACCAAGGAAGGTGTCCCTCTAACTTTTAACATTTATGTATCGTTTATACACAGTAAAATACAAAACCTAAATGTACAGTTTTGACAAATATATGCAAGTGTGTAATCAACTCCCTAATCAAGATACAGAACCATCACACTAGAAAGTTCCCTAATCCCACTGTTGTAATTTTTTTTTTAATTTTAAAAAAGATTTTATTTATTTATTTTAGAGAAAGAGTGTGTGAGTAGGGGGGAGAGCAGAGGGAGAAGGAGAGAGAGAACCTCAGGCAGACTCTGCACTTAGCACAGAGCCCGGCGTGGGCTCAGTCGCACGACCCTGAGATCATGACTTGAGCTGAAACCAAGAGTCGGATGCTTAACCGACTGAGCCACCCAGGCACCCAAGTAAGCTCGGTTTTCATATTTAGTTTCTCAAATAGCATTCTTGGGTCCACAAGGTTTTTCCAGAAAGAGATCTTATTTAAGAGCCTCTAATTCTGAATAATATTTTAAATGTAATGTCTGAGTGTAGTTCAAAAACTTTCTGACCAGCTGACTGCTTTTCAGGTTCATCGGAGAGGTGGCTTGATTTAGAAACTTTGGCTGGAGATCAGCTCTTTTGCTAAGTATATCTATATCCTGGACACATTAATTAATCTTCCTCTCCTTCATGATCTCAAAGGTGTTATACTCCTGTTCCAACATCTCATGGCTCTGATCCATTTTATAAGCATTTCTCAAGATACTAATTATGTAATGGCTGAAGAAAGATACGAAAGATAAAAGTTCAGAAGAAAATAGACTTAAGTATTTGCTATCTTAATTGCTTAAGGCTACTGATTTTGAGTGGCTTCTCCCCACTCCAACATACTTTAGTTGCCTAAAAATCCTCAGTACAAGTTCCAACTTTCAAGAGTTTTCTGACCTCTACAAAAGCAGGAATGATTTCACTTTTCTGAATCCTCACAAACCTTAAGAGTTTCTATCACATAATCTAACCACTTGATTCTAGGTCACATTACACTTATATTGTTTCTAATGAAGTTCGTAATCCTCAATCAAATTTCAATCTTTCATTCAGCTACTCATTCAACAAATATTTATTGAGCACCTACAAACGTGTCAGGGAGCATTCCAGTGGATCAACAGAGAGATTGTTTCCTACCTCACTTGTAACCCCACAAGATTCTAATACAATGATTGTTAAATATATCTGTATATATTTAGTTAAATATCTATATCTCTCTATCTATCTATCTATGTGTGTGTGTGTGTGTGTGTGTGTGTGTGTGTGTGTGTGTATCCCCAGTTAGTTCCACAAGAGATCTGAGGCTGTAATGTTTAATACATAATTGCAATTTCAGGTTTTATTTTATTTTTGTTTTTGTAAAAGATTTTATTTATTTGACAGAGATCACAAGTAGGCAGAGAGGCAGGCAGAGGCGGGGGGTGGGGGGGACGGGGGGGCGGGAAGCAGGCTTCCCTGAGCAGAGAGCCTGATGTGGGGCTCGATCCCAAGACCCTGAGATCATGACCTGAGCTGAAGGCAGAGGCTTAACCCACTGAGCCACCCAGATGCCCCTTATTTTATTTTTAAAGAAAGATTTTATTTATTTATTTATTTATTTGTCTGCGTGTGTGTGCGCGCGCGCGTGCGAGAGAGAGAGAGAGAGAGCGAGAGCGAGTGCAAGAGCACAAGGAGGGGGCCGGAGGCAGACAGAGCAGAGGCAGAGAAAGAAGTAGACTCAAAGCAGAGACCCCAATGCAGGGCTCGACCCTAGAACCCTGGGATCATGACCTAAGCTGAAGACAGATGCTTCACCCACTGAACCACCCAGGTGCCCCAGCCAATTTCAGGTTTTAAAGATTAGGTCCAAAACTTCAGAAATGGAATGATCTTGCTGAGCTTTTCCACAAGTAATCCTTTCCTCTTTTCTAGCCTCTTCCTCTTCCTACCAAGGTAAACCTGCTCTCCTTGGGTGGATTGAGGAAATGGGCATCACTCAGGCTGGAGATGAATTGTAGCACACAGTGAAGGAGGCAGGCAAGGGATCCAAATAAAGGAGAATTATTGAAGCAAGTCCTCATTTATACCAAACCAAGATAGTGATCCTTTCATCAGAGACTGTATCAAGAGACTTCTATTCATTCACAATGTAAATTTAACTAAATAAATTTAATTTCCCATCAGGTTCATTAAAATTGCATCATTGGGGTGCCTGGATGGCTCAGTTGGTTATGTGTCTGCCTTCAGCTCAGGTCATGGTCCCGGGTCCTGGGATGGAGTCCCACGTGAGCTCCTTGCTCAGCAGGGAGCTTGCTTCTCCCTCTGCCTGCCTCTCCCCCTGCTTGTGCGCTCTGACAAATAAATAAATAAAATCTTTAAAAAATAAATAAATAAAATGAATTATTTTCACCTATGTGGCTGTTATGCACAATATCATTATTTACAACCTTGTCTCACACTTAATGATTACCCTGGTGTACTTACTGCCTTAGGACATTTCAGAGATACCGGTGTCACTATTTCATCACTATCTGTAGTTTGTGCTTCACTGACTTCAGAAGCCTGTTCACAGGATTCTTTATCTACAAGAGAAAAGGCTGCAGTTACAGAACTATTTCCAAGCACCCTATCTAGCCCTCTACCTACCTCTTCAATCTATTCTCTGGCCACTGGTTTTGAGTACCTGGGTTTTGGCTTCATTTACTGAGAATCAAATCCTCTTTTTCAAAGATTCACTTATTCAGAAGCTTCCCAAACAAGGAATTCACTTTTGGAAAGAAAGAAAAGAAGAAAAAAGAAAAAAGAGAGAGAGAGAGAAAGAAAGAAAGGGAGGGAGGGAGGCAGGGGAAGAGAAAAGACGAAAGGAAAAGAAAAAGAAAGAAAAGGAAGGAAGGAAGGGAGAGAGAGAGAAAGAAAGAGAGAGAGAGAGAAGGAAAGGATGAAGAAAAAAGGGAGAGAGAAAAGGAGAGAAGGAAGGAACAAAGGAAGGAAGGAAAGAAGGGAGAGAGAAAAAGAAAGGGAGAGAGGGAGGAAGAAAGGAAAGGAAAGGAAGGAAGGAAGGAAGGAAGGAAGGAAGAATGGAAGAAAGAAAGAGAAAGAAGGAAGAATGGCAGGAAAGAAAATAGAAAGTTGGTCCTTTCGTAGGGACTGGAGAAAATGACCAAGTCAAAAAAAAAAGCAGTGTAATCAGGGTATGGCAGATTGTATTTTCCAGACAGGCTCAAACAATACCTCCCGTCCCACATGCTCTCGTTATGTAACCCTAATATTCCTAATATTTTTTATTAAACATTTGAAATTCCCTTTTGTAGAATGACTTCCAGATCTTTTGCTCATGTTTCTATAGGGTTGTCTTTTTCTAATTGATTTGTAGGGGTTCTGTATATTTTTTGAATTTGAGCCTTTTGTTTGTTACACGTGTTGCAAAGATCATTTCCGTTCTGTAGCTTGCCTGCTTAATCTTTTGCTAAACAGAAATTCTTACTTTTAAAGTAGTCGACTTTGGGGTACCTGGGTGGCTCAGTCAGGTCATGATCCCCGGTCCTGGGATCAAGCCCCGCCTCCTGCTCCCTGCTCAGCAGGGAACCTGCTTCTCCCTCTCCCTCTGCACCTCCCCCGCCCCCCCATGCATGCACATTCGCACTCTAATAAGATCTTAAAAAAAAAACAAGTCAACTATCAATATTTTTTTTATGACTAGTACATTCTGTTTTTATTTTTCAAAGTAGTTGTACTGTTTTACATTCCATCGGTAATGTATGAGGTTTCAATTTTTTCACATCTTCACTAACACATGGTACAGTCAACCTCTGGAATATATCAGTTCTAGCTGGTGTGTACTGGTATCTCACTGCTATATTATTTTGCATTTTCCTCATAACTAATGCTGTTGAGCATCTTTTTGTATGTTTATTAGCCATTCAAGAATATTCTTAGTGAGGGGCGCCTGGGTGGCTCAGTCATTAAGCATCTGCCTTTGGCTCAGGACAGGATCCCAGGGTCCTGGGATTGAGCCCTGCCCCAGGCTCCCGGCTCTGCGGAAGCCTGCTTCTCCCTCTCCTGCTCCCCCAGCTTGTGTTCCCTCTCTCACTATCTCTTTCTGTCACATAAATAAATAAAATCCTAATAAATAAATAAATAATTTAAAAATCTTCAACAACAAATAAGAATGGGAGTTGGATTTTGTGATAGGCTTTTTTCTCTATTGAGATCATATTATTCTATTAATACAGAGTATTAAATCAATTTTCTCCTGTTAAACTAAATTTGCATTCCAGGAATAAATCTCAGTTGATCATGGTGAGCAAACCTTTTAATATTTTTATATTTTGTTGGATTGGTTTGCTAATATTTCATTTAGGATACTGCCTCTATGTTCATATTGAATAGTGGTCTATAGTTGTCTTTTCTTTTTATGTTTTAGGCTTGCTTTGGTATTAATACAATACCACTTTATAACCGATTTTATTAAGACAATACCACTTTATAACCAAATCGGTTAGAAAGTTTCCCTTGCTCTACTATTCTCAGAAAGAGACTATGAAGGATCAGCATTTTTTCTTCCTTAAATATTGATAGACTTCATCAGTGAAACATCTGGAACTGAACTTTTTTATTTGGGAAGATTTAAAATGACTAATTCTTGTCTGTACTTTTCATATGTCAACACGGATCTTCTATTTCTTCTTGAGTCAGTTCTAGTAACTTGTATCTTTCTAGTAACTTGTAAAGTTATTCATAATATCATTTTATTTTATTTATTTTTTTTTTAAAGATTTTATTTATTTATTTGACAGAGAGAAATCACAAGTAGGCAGGCAGAGAGGCAGGCAGAGAGAGAGGAAGGGAAGCAGGCCCCCTGCTGAGCAGAGAGCCCGATGTGGGACTCGATCTCAGGACCCTGAGATCATGACCTGAGCCGAAGGCAGCGGCTTGACCCACTGAGCCACCCAGGCGTCCCCATAATATCATTTTATAATCCATTTATTGCAGAGTCTATAGTGGCTTCACATTGATTCCAGATTTTGCTCATGTGTCTTTGCTCTTTTTTTCTTGATCAGCAATATCAATTAATTGCTTCTCAGCTCAAAATAAAAACTACATCACCTGCTCTGCAATGATAGAGTTGGACCCTATAAATTTTTCTTCTTTGCCAGCTGGCACCATGTTACATTTTGTCAGTAGACAGCACAAAAGAAACACTGGAGGAGGAAAATGTTTCTCTTCCTGGTTCCAGTACACAAGCAGAGTCCTGCAGAAGAGGACTTTGCTCCTACAACAGGCTTCTGTAACTTAGTGCCTTCAGCAGCTCAACAGTTTCCTGCAGAACACATTCCTAGTAGCACCTGGTTTCTGCACCAACCAGTTCTAGCAGTTTCCAGGGGCCTGCAGTACATGGGACCTCCCTGTGAGCAGTTCTCCTGGTATAACCTTCCCTCCCCCATAATCCTCCAGCCAAAGTAGCTTTGCAGTGAAATGCCACTGGCACGGAACCTCTTTGAGAATGGTTTACTTGCAGTGTTCCAGACGTCAACTTCACAGTTTCTTGGGAGTTCTGATGTACACGCAGAGCACACTTCTGTGCCATTCAATAAAATATGACTTCACTCCCTCCAGAGAAGTCTGGATTTCAGCTCTGAAAGGAGTTGTCTCCCAGACCTATCTCTTCTTTAGGTATTCTGTCTCAGCTCTGGGGATTAATGGATGCTCTTTAAATCTGCTCTTCTTGTATTTTTTAGAGTTCTTTTTACTTCTTATTAGTCAATCGTCACCCACCTCCACCCAGTTCAATCTCCTGTTATAGTCAATAACTCTTTAAACTTCTATTCAAATTACTAAGCAATTTCTTGTTGGATCTTAATTAGTATAATTATTCTAGAAAAAAGCTTATGAAATTTTTGTTGTTGTTTTCCTTTCTTTTTAAGGCTTTCAAATTTGTTGATCTTTTCAAACTAAGTTGGCTTCATTGATTTTCTCTATTCCTTTTATGTTTCATTGATTTCTCCTCTTTTCTTTATCATTTCTTTCTTTGGGTTTGATTTTTCTTACAGAGGTTGTCACTGCAGATTATCACCTCATAGTAAACTGTGGCAAGAAGCTCTCTTCAGTTTTGGTCATCAACTGGAGGCTGCCATACCTGTTCTTTTGTTATTATTATTATTATCATTAACATATAATGTATAATTTGTTTCAGGGGTACAAGTCTGTGAATCATCAGTCTTATACAATACACAGCACTCACCACAATACATACCCTCCCCAGTGTCCATCCCCCAGCAATCCCATCCCTCCCACCCACCTCCACTCAAACAACCCCCAGTTTGTTTCCTAAGATTAAGAGTCTCTTATGCTTTGTCTCCCTCTCTGGTTTCTTCTTTTTTCATTTTTTTCCTCTCTTCCCCTATGATCCTCTGCCTTGTTTCTCAAATTCCACATATCAGTGAGATCATATGATAATCGTCTTTCTCTGATTGACTTATTACACCTAGCATAATACTCTCTAGTTCTATCCATGTCATTGCAAATGGTTAGATTTCATTGTTGATGGCTGCATAATATTCCTATCTATATATCTACATGTAGATATATATAACATATCTTCTTTATTCATTCATCTGTTGATGGACACCTGGGTTCTTTCCATATTTTAAGCCCCACAAGCTGATATTTTTGCTTTATACAGTCATTTAAGCTAACCCATATTCTTGGCTTTTCATTCCTTGTTGCATCTTTGTGTTTCTTCCTGGGATAACTTTTCTTCAGCCTAAAGAAGAACCTTAAAATGTAGCTTGGAAGCAAACTCTCCCTTTTGGTTTGTCATTAAATGTCTATTCTGTTTTCATTCTGGAAGAATATTTTCGTCATGTAAAGAATTCTTTGTTGGCAGTTAATTACTTTCTTTTGGCATACTGAAGGCATCTTGCCACTGATTTATGGCCATAGTTTCAACTATTGACAACTCGGTTATCCATCTTACCAAGGGACCCATGGCTATCTTCTTTTATTTATTTTTTATTTAAAAAAATTTTTTTAAAGTAGGCTCCACACCCAGCAAGGAGGTGAAGCCCAACACAGGGCTTGAACTTATGACCCTGAGATCAAGACCTGAGCTAAGATCAAGAGTTGGACAGTGGAGTGTCTGGGTGGCTCAGTTGGTTAAGTGGTTGCCTTCAGCTCAGGTCATGATCCCAGTGTCCTGGGATTAAGTCCCACATCAGGCTCCATGCTTGGCAGGGAGCCTGCTTCTCCCTCTGCCTGCTGCTCCTCCTGCTTGTACTCTCATGTGCTCTTTCTCTAGCAAATAAATAAATAAAATCTTTTTAAAAAGGAGATAGAGTTCAACACTTAACTGACTGAGCCACCCAAGTGCCCCTGTTGTTTTCTTTTAGCTGGATGCTGTTAACATTTTCTATTTGATTATTTATTTATTTATTTATTTGACAGAGAGAGATCATAAGTAGGCAGAGAGGCAGGAAGAGAGGCAGGCAGAGAGAGAGGAGGAAGCAGGCTCCCCGCCGAGCAGAGAGCCCGATGTGGGACTCGATCCCAGGACCCTGAGGTCATGACCTGAGCCGAAGGCAGTGGCTTCACCCACTGAGCCACCCAGGCGCCCTTCTATTTGATTTTACTTTCTGCATTTTGACTCTGATATGTTTAGATCTGAATTTTTTTAATTTAAATTTCAGTATTTTACTAATTCCTACACACAACATGGGGCTTGAACCCATAACTCAGGTCAAGAAGGACATGCTCCACCAATTGAGCCAGCCATATTGTATGCACCCCATATCTGTATTTTTTTTAAAAACTTATCTTACTTTCATTGAATTTCATTTCACTGAACCTTAATATCTTCTGTTAGTTCTAGAAAAATCTAAGTCATTATTACTTTAAATATTGCCTCTGCCCCCTTCTTTCTCTTCTACATTTAATTAAATATAGTTTAGACCTCTTCATTTTACCCTTTATGCTGTCTTCTCCTCTTTTGTATTTTCCACCTTGTTGTCTCTCCTTGCTTTATTCAGAATATTTTTAACAATTCTCACTTCAGTTGTATCTAATCTGTTTCTGACACATCTATTCCTCTGATAAATTTCTGTATTGAACAGTTCTATAATTTCTTTTTTTAAAAGAATTTATTTATTTATTTGACAGAGAGAGTGAATATGAGCCAGGGGGAGAGGCAGATGGAGAGGGAGAAGTGGACTTCCCAGTCAGCAGGGAGCCCAATGTGGGGCCTGATCCAGGAACCCTGTGATCATGACCTGAGCTGAAGGCAGCTGCTCAACCTACTGAACCACCCAGGCTTCCCAGTTCTATAATTTCTACTGATTCACTTACAATTTTGCAACATATTTTTGTAAAGTCTTTGTGATTTGGGCAAAAAGATCATAAATGAATGCCAAAATTATCAAGTGAAATTTGATGAGGAAGAAGATATTAATATAGTCTCAAAATATCTTCTCATAGATTACTTAATAATTACAGAGGTAAAAATGACAACTTTTGAAAAAAGCTGGCAGATGATTTCTTTACCAAGTGATAAAAGTTAGTATCACCAATAATGGGACAAACTGACACCATGTACCTGCCAATATGATAGAATGAGGAGAACACAATATCACTTTTGTGGTATTCCTATATAGAAAAATTCATAACCTGAACCTAATTACAAAGAAACATCAGAGAAATCCAAATTGAGGAACATTCTACAGAACAGCTCACCTATACTCTTCAAAAATGTCATTTGTCAGGAAAGATGAAGATGAGGAACTGTTCTAGATTAAAGGAAACTGAAGAGACATAACCAAATGCAATGTATGACCCTGGGTTAGATAAGGGGGGAAAAGACTGGTAATAATGGACATTGTTGGTACAACCAGCAAATTCTGAGAATGGACTGGACATCAGGTAATATGTATCTATGATAAATTTGCAAACTTGATAACTTGAATGTGGTCATATAATTTCCTTTTCCTGGGGTGCTTGGGTGGCTCAGTGGGTTAAGCCTCTGCCTTTGCCTCAGGTCATAATCTCAGGGTCCTGGGATTGAGCCCCGCATCTGGCTCTCTGCTCAGCGGTGAGCCTGCTTCCCCCTCTCTCTGCCTGCCTCTCTGCCTACTTGTGATCTCTCTCTCTCTGTCAAATAAATAAATAAAATCTTTAAAAAAATAATTTCCTTTTCTTTGCTGAAATATGCAGTAATGGGAGGTGAGATGTACAACTTATTCTCCAATGCTTAAAAGATAAAGCGGAAAGTGGGAAAAATGCTAGAAGTTTGTGAATTTGTAAGTATATGAATTTTTCTGTCCTAGTCATGCAGCTCTTACATAAGTTTGAAATTCTTTAAAGACAGAGTTTTTTTAAAAAACTTATGATCTCAATTTTTTTTCATAGCTCCAGTTCTTTGTTGACATTTTAAAGTTCAGCTTTTATCTCCATGAAGCTAGCAAGCACTGTCTGATAATTCTAGTATCTGAAGTCCTGGTGGGCACTGGGTCAGCCCTTGTCTCTCTAGCCCTGCAAGTGCCCAGAGCACACTGATACCTCTCAGAACATAAGAGACTCAGCATGGTGCTGACTTCTGAGTCCTAGACCAAAGTGGGCAATTCTGCCCAAGGTAGACATCTTCCTATGCTGTGCAGACACCAGATTCAGACTACATCCTGTTTCTCCACCCCAAAAGTCCACCAAAAGCATGGTTCTGTCTCTCCACTACTTCTTTGAGACTGGAAATGTCTCAGAGCTGAAGCAGTACCAGCTCACTTGTCTGAGCCTCGGTCATCTTCCTGATTGAGCTAGGTAATTCTTCCCTCTTTTATGGACTATTTAATGCCTTTAAGAAATGTTAAGATCTTTAAAAAATATATTAACTTCACCTTTTTGGTTGTCATCAATGCAGGAGTTGGTCTGAATTATTATTTTGCCCATACTATAACCTGAAACCATGTCTACTTTTCACTGTAACACAAAAAAGCTTTGGCTTAATTAAAAAAATTTGGATCAACATCACAAATAAGCCAACCACACTCTTTTTCCTATTTCTTTGTAATATAACACACAAGAAATACTTGCTAGGTAACTAAACTGGCAAGTTAACTAACTTGAAATATACAGAAAGCTACTTTGAGAATTCCAGACTTGGTTGGCCTAACCCACACACTTGTAATGTAAAACTAAGCCTAGGGGGCACCTGGGTGGCTCAGTGGGTTAAGCCACTGCCTTCGGCTCGGGTCATGATCTCGGGGTCCTGGGATCGAGTCCCGCATCGGGCTCTCTGCTCAGCGGGGGGCCTGTGCTTCCCTTCCTCTCTCTCTGCCTGCCTCTCTGCCTACCTGTGATCTCTCTCTGTCAAATAAATAAATAAAATCTTAAAAAAAAAAAACCAGAACAGATTTATAAAAAAAAAAAAAAACTAAGTCTAGGATCTTCAGTACTCATTTTCCATGAAAAGTTTATCAATGCAAGATGAAAATAATTAATAATTGTCTTGAGAAAATAATCTAGTGATTAAACAGGAAATTAGATTTTAAAAAGACAATACCATTTATAGGAATTAGGGCTTCTTTCTGCAGCACTGCTGAGTGGGATGATGTCATTTCCTCTTCCTTTTGCTGATTTTTTAAACCATCATCTCTGGAGCTCTTAAGCCCTGAGAACTTCCATTCAGTGTAGTTCACCTGCTTTAGAATAAAGACAACAAATATAATTACAGTTGGCCCTTGAACAACATGGAGGTTAAGGGCACCAAAAATCTGTATATAACTTCTGGCCCCCATTCTAAACTGAACTACTAATAATTGACTGTTGACCAGAAACCTTACCAATAATATAAATAGTTGATTAATGCATTCTGTATGTTATATGTATTATATACTATATTCTTACAACAAAGGAAGATAGAGAAAAATGTTATTAAGAAAATCATAAGGATTATCAGGAATAGCCAAACTATGGAAAGAGCTGACTGATGAATGGATAAAGATGTGGTTTATATATACAATGGAGTATCACTCAGAGATTAAAAGAAATAAATCTTGCCATCTGCCACAATGTAGATGGAGCTGGAGTGTATTATATTAAGTGAAGTCAGTCAGTTAGAGAAAGACAAATACCATATGATTTCACTCATATGTGGAATTTAAGAAACAAAAAGATGAACGTATGGGAAGGGAAAGAAAGAGAGGGAAAGACACCACAAGAGACTCTTAACAATAGAGAACAAATAAAAGAGAAACAATAAGGGTTGATGGAGAGAGGAAGATGGGTGATGGGTATTAAGTCCACTTGTGGCAATGAGTACTGGGTGTTACATGTAAGTGATAAATCACCAAATTCTACTCCTGAAACCAAAATTACATGGATGTTAACTAACTAGAGTTTAAATTAAAATTTGGGAAAAAAAAAAGAGTAGAGAGAGATCCAGAGGTGTCCAGAGGAATGCTAGTGTTTGCTGCGGCAACCAAATCAGCCCACCAAGATGGCAATGCAAGCAGCGAAGGGGGGGAACATTCGACTTCCACTTGAAGTAAACTGGGTTTTATATATAAGAAATTCACCATACAAAATCACAGCTAAAGAAATATATGACATATATGGGAAATATGGTCCTATTCATCAAACCCAAGTGGGAAACACACCCAAAACTAGAGGGACAGCTTATGTGATCTATGGAGGTATGTTTGATGCCAAGAATGCATGTGATAACCCTTCAGGATTCAATGTTTATAACAGATACCTGGTGGTTTTGTACTATAATGCCAACAGGACATTTCAGAAGATGAACACAAAAAAGAAGGAAGAGCAGCTGAAGATTCTCAAGGAGAAATATGGTATCAACACAGATCAACCAAAATAAACATTTTCTGCATTTTCATTTTAGACCAAATGACCATCTTCACCCTTTTCCTATTTTTAATTAAAGCTGAATGTTGTAATTTCTTATTTGAGATTCAAAAGGACCTGCTTGAAACTTTGATGTGTGTTAGAATATGTTATGGGAATAAACTTGTAACTTATAAAAAAAATTGGGAAAAAAGTCATAAGGAAGTGAAATACATTCATAATACTGTATTTATTGAAAAAAACCCTCATGTATAAGTGGATCTATGTAGCTCAAATCCATGTTGTTCAAGGGTCAACTGTATATATATATTGTATAATTATAATCATTTCATAAAATAATTATATATAAATGTAATTATGCAACCAATACAGTATACATTATAATATATAATAATTTTATTTAATCATAAAATACATATTTACAATCTCATATACTTTTAAGTGTTACATAGTAACTTTACTCCAGTTTCCTATGAAGAAAAGACAGTATCAGGCATATAGTAGTTGTTCAATAACTACTTGCTCTTTAACTTACTTTGACTATAGTTGAGGTAGACTGGTAAAATTCTCAGTATATATTGCAGAGTCCATAAGCTGTTAAACTAAATTACACTGAAATGAATAGTTCAGAATTTAATTAAGCTATTTGTGTTTGAGGAAACATATGCTGGCCACAAAAAAACCATGATTACCGCTTATTTTGGGTACCTGCTTCTACCTGAGAATAATATATCTGGGGACCCTAAAACCCATACTTTAATTCTATAGAGTTTTTAAGGCCTTACTTGTAGTGTATTTCCGGTTAAGATGTTACGACTAAGATATTCCATTCTGTTCTTCCCTTGGACGCCTGTTCTTTTGCCATGTTTTCTTCTCGAGTAGCTTGCAACCTGGTGTTCCCTTTCCTTTCTTTCTCCTACCTGTGGAGGTTTTCGCTTGGCTTGATACTGGCCAACTTCAATGGGAATTTCAGCAAATGCCATCTGGTCCTAAATAGAAGGATCAGAGACAGCCTTACAAGATGAGAGTTTAACAGCCTAGCATGAGACTTCATGTCTCTCCTGCCACAGAGCTGAGAGATGCCATCTCTCTCTCCTCCCAACAATAAAGCCCAGGGTTTTGCTTCCTCGGTAGGCTCATGGCACTATGAGGGATGCAGAATAAGTTTGCCAAACATGTGACATTACACAGAGGGCATTTCTTTACTACAATTTTAATACTGCTTTCCTCAAAAATGCTCCACAGGACTGGTGGAGATCTGCTACCTGGGGAGAAAATGAAGGCTTTTCCTCTTCAGATGATATCTCTACACTGTTCTTGGTGTTTTTCTCCTCAGGCTGAGCTTCTGGTTTCAGGAAGCTCTCTGGTGGTAGGTAGAAAGACTTCCAATCCAGTTGTGCCTCAACAAATCCATTGGGGTTCCCCACAGGGTCAGTGAGGTTAAAATCACCTGAGAGGCACACAGACATTAATAAGATCTGATCACATGAAGCAGGCAAGGATTTACCAGCACATTATCTATTCCCCAATTTTGAATTTTACCATATTTTGTTTGTCATTAATATCTATTACATAAGCATGATGATAATACACTCAGAAGTAACATAAAAATAGCAGTGAATATTAATATTCACTTAGAATATTTGTAGGGGAAAAAAAGAATATTTGTAGGGAAGATGGGTAGCTCCAGGTTTTAGGAAGTGATAGTCAAAAGACATATGGAAAGGTATATCTTGCTTGTCATCAGTCACCCAGCCAATAAACATGTCTGCATTATTATTACTGTTACCTAATGCTTGCTAAGTCTTAGGTAGACCAAAGAAACCATTATCTCCACTTAAGTAGTCCCTATTTCTAAAATAACAAAAACCAAGAAAATTTCAGCAAAACAGCTTTTTCTAAATGCTAGGCTTCTGATTTGTAATACTGATCTATTTAACAGATGGTCCATACTGCCTCATCTTTTTGGTAAAGAATGAGTTGTGAGCAAAGGTGTTGGGTGTTTTTGTTTTGTTTTGTTTTTTAGTTCTTATGGTATTAGAAGGAGGGAGGCCTCCTCACACACTTTCTGGAACATCCAGAAGCTTGTTAAACATAATTGATACTGGCTATACCCATCCATACTTGGTAATGAGAGCACCAATACCCCTGCCTCACCCTCCCAATACTGGAACCAGAGAGTCGACCCTTCCTAAGTTCATGTCAGCTCCATATTGGTGGAAAAAAGGTTCAAGAAATTTTTCATGATGTGGCATGAAAGTCTAACTTGTGCTTAAAAGAAGCAAGAAAATGAAGGGAGAGTATTAAGGACATAGCTTATAGTCTCTATCTCATCATGGGATAAGAAATAACAGGCCTTAAGTAAACACAAATACTAGGAATCACTAGAGTCAGACAAGGTTTTTTCAGAGATGGGTAAATGGACTTTAGGTTGGTGGCTCTACCCACTTAAGAATCTTGCTTTTGCTGCTAAAACAAACAAACAAACAAAAAACAGAGGCAGCCAATGTTTCCATAGGATTAGTGAGGCACCAGGTCTTCTGCTCTGTTGCTCTTGACCATATTCTAAAGTCCTCTCTCAGCAGGTTTTTAAAGAGACTTTTCAAAGAAAAGTAAGATAGGAAGACAACACTGGGCAGAGAAAAGAGAGATGTAATAACCTTGAACTCCCACCTTTAATGGATTTGTTTTGTGCAAGGGGAAGCAAGGGCACTTGGACCCGGCCAAGGTACGAGCCAGGCTCTGAGTCTTCATCATCAAAAACGTACACAGACAGAGCCTCCCGCCTCAGATACTTATCCAGATCAGAGGTCACAAGCACTGGGAATCGAGCTTGGTCTCTGAAGTAGGGATTGTTACTAGCTGGAATGATGGCAGTGTCATGGTCAGAAAAAGTGAAGAAGCGGTACATGACGTATGGACTGGGCTGGGTTCCCAGCCGCCGACTCCGGAGGCCGTAGCATCTGATGATTTCCACCCGCAGCTCATTCTGATGCTTCCAAGTCTCCAATCTGGACTGGAAAGATGTTGGTCTTGGATGAAGGAAAAGGGCAAGCTGAAAGAGTTGTAGCTGAACCCCAGCACCCTTGATGAGGAAGAGCCTATACCTAAGGAACTGCTGAATTCTGACTGGGTCACAGAGAAACCTAATGACTTTCACCTGCCTGCAAACTAGCTCTGGCAGATAGTTATTTGAGAGAGGGCTTGGCCCTCAAGACTTATCTTAGAGAATGCAGGGAAGCTATTTTGTTCACAGCAGGGGGAGGAAGCTAGCTCCAAGCATATGATTTCATTTCAAACCCAAGCCTGACCAAGGAAAGAATCTGGACTGGTTGTGGCACGACAGTTTTTCTCCTTCGTTCACATTCAGCAAATACTTATTAAGAGTGGAAGACTGAGATATTCTTATGAACTGCTTGGCTGTGGCTCCTATGAGATGCTTGAGCACATCCTTCTTCTCACCTTATCCTCCCGGGCCTCCCAGACTCCAAGCACACTGGCTGACAGGTAGGCCTGAGCTTTCTTCCGCTTATTGCCTGCTTGTAGGCTGGGTCCTATGGGGAAGCGCAGCCTCATCCAGTATTCTAACACCCCAAAGTCTTCTCCACTGGCTCCTGGATAGCAGAAGGTATGAAAGGCATGGAGGATACGGATGGTGTGGCAAGGATTAAGAATAAAGGCAGAGGAAGAAAATGGGAAACCACCAGAAGAGCAGCTATAGACTCTGGGAAATTCCACATTAGTTCTGGGAGCTGTGGGAAGCTGACAGCACTTACCAGTAAGTGTGGTAGAGCCATGGACCTTCTCCACAGTCTCCAGTACCCTCTCAAAGCAAATCCATGCAGCTGCAAGAGTGTGGTGCTCACTGGCTATGGCCTGGTATAGATCAAGCCGGGCTGAAGCCCCATGAAGGTAGTTCAAAAAAAGAGAATCTGTTTCCACCACATACTGGGAGGTGAAGTCATAGAGGGGCTGTGGCCCCACAGCTAGTGGGGTACAGTGTGTTTCAAAATCATAGAAGGAATAGGTACAGAAAGTGGTAGGTTGAGTGTCTCCGGCCTGAGCCAGGGCAGCAGATGTCAGGAAGGCCTGGTGGATGTGTAGTTCAAAAAGATTTTCACTCTGATGCAGCAGAGAAATGTCCACTTTCTCCTCATCTCCATGACTTGGCAGTGTTTCCAGACATAAGGACAACTGTCGGGTGCCATAAGCCACATCTTTGAGCTGTTCTAGAGGGAAAAGAAAACTGCCCATCCATTAAAGCATAGAGAGCTCTTCCTTAGGGTAAAATAAGTCGGACAGAAGGAGAATAAAAATCATGATGAAAGTCCACATTGTTGATGATTTTGAGACACCATGTAAATCAAAAGGAAAAGCAAAAGAATGGCAACCAGGAGCTTTGAATTCTGACGGTCAACTAACTCATGCCCTGCTTTAGAGATAAGGTACAAAATGAATGATTGGAAAGTAAATGCTAAGTTCAGAAAAACACTGGAGGCACACTTTCATCTACATGTCATTGTTTTATCTAACAGCAAGGTTCTATTAATTGTTAATTCCAACAGAGAAGCACCAGAAACACAAAATAGGACTATTTCCAAAAATCTGGGATGTGAGTGATCGAGAGAATACCAAGTTATAGTCATAGTGCCTCCTACATGACATTGGGCTCTACCAAGAAATGATTTCCCTGCTAGCCAGATCAGTCACAAGAATCTTCATTCTGGGGGTGCCTGGGTGGCTCAGTGTGTTAAACCCTCTGCCTTCAGCTCAGGTCATGATCCTGGGGTCCTGGGATTGAGCCCCACATTGGGCTCTCTGCTCAGTAGGGAACCTGCCTCCCCCTCTCTCTCTGCCTGCCTCTCTGCCTCCTTGTGATCTCTGTCAAATAAACACATAAAAATCTTAAAAAAAAAAAAAAAAGAATCTTCATTCTCTTAAGAATTTGGTTCCAGGGGTGCCTGGATGGCTCAGTGGGTTAAAGCCTTTGCTTTCGGCTCAGGTCATGATCCCAGGGTCCTGGGATTGAGCCCCGCATTGGGCTCTCTGCTCAGCAGGGAGCCTGCTTCCTCCTCTCTCTCTCTGTCTGCCTCTCTGCCTACTTGTGATCTCTGTCTGTCAAATAAATAAATAAAATTTTTTAAAAAAAGAAAAGAAAAAAAAAAAGAATTTGGTTCCAACATAAGGTGGCCAAAAAAAGGAAAGAAAAAAATCCACTTAAGTCAAAGAGTAATGGAGTAAAAAGTTGGAGAGGAAACTTCGGGAAATAGGTTGAAAATATTGGCAAAGGGATGAAAAGATATGTAAGGCAGTCTACCAAATCTGTGCATTACCTCCCATATCCACCAGTCAGAAACTCTGATATATACTCTGCTTCAAAGTGGGGAGTATCTGAATCATCACAATGTGTCAATGATGAAATTCCTATATTAAGAGTCAATGTAGTAGAATAAAAATACTTTGAATACATCAGAATGTTTTCCTGCCCAAAATAAATGGAACACAAAGATTAGATTAATGGTTTCTTAACTGATGTTCTCAACATAACTAAACTAGACTTAAAGTTTTGCATTACATGACCCAAGGCTAATAATTTTAGCATATAAAGAAATTCTACACATGAATAAAATGCTATCAAGAAACAGGTAAAGGACAGAAACAGGCAATCCTCAAAAGACACAATAAAATAACTGGTAAACATATGAAAAACTCTTTGATCTTACCAGGAATGAAAGAACTATAAGTTAAAGCAAATGAGTCTTCAGATGTAGATAAAGAGTATTTATCCTGCACTGTCCCAGGAAAAAGACCCTGAATGTGAAAACATGAGAATTTCAATCCAAGGGAGGATTTCCTTTGTTACATGGCAGTGACTTTTTAACAGACTCGCCCTGGCATGGATAAATCATGACCCAGCATGACCCATCTCCCTTTACTCTAGTTCCATGCTCACTATGTGAGCTGCTTCCTGATTCTGCTTTCCAGAGAGAGGGCTGCCCTGAACAGTAGTTCTAGATATTCTCATGGCAGCAATGAAATAACCACTATTATAAAATAATAAATGAACATTCTGATTTAAATATCGATCTTTGGTGAATTTGGTTAGTATGAGTCAGGTCTCTGAAAAATGAGTCTAATAACAAAGCCAGTATTCTTGACAGGTGAGACTGAGACCAGCTCCTGGTCAACAGTGACTCTACTAAATGAAGGAAGTACCACACTTTGAAATTTGCGTAAGTGTCCGGCCAGCTGCCCTGTCACGTCAACATCCTCAAACTGCAACAAAGAATTCAGAGACTTTTAGAGACAAGCCACAGAAAAGAATGATGAAAGATGAATGATAAAGCTCTATATTGACCTGGGTTGAGGAAAAAATCTTGAGAGAGGGAGTGTGTTACACCACCCTGGGAGCTGACAGTGATATGCTCTCCACTCTCAAAACAGATTCAGCAATTGCTAGACCCTATTGAAACTCTCCAGAGGAATCAGAGGAAGACACTGACACGAAAGAGGAAAAGAAGCCGTTAACCATGTCTGAAAACACCAAAGACGGCAGGACAAAGAACAGGAGGGAAATGTCTTATGCCGAGACACAAAGGGCCGCCTTCCAGGCAGGTGCACAGAAGCAGCACAGGCATTAGCTATGTGACGGGTCCAAGATGAGAACAAAGGACTAAGACTTGCCGGATAGCGGGAGGCCATGGCTTCTCAAAATACCTTCCAGCTGATTGATACGATTGTTCTTGAGATCTAGCAGTTGATTCAACCTCTCCATTTTTTCTCTGTGATCTTTATTTTCATTATCGGCTTTTGTCATCATCGCCTCCAGTTCCTCCTGAAACAAAATGACGTCTGAACTTTTCTATCCAAGTGGCCCAGCGCCAAAGGGCCCAGATAAAAAGGTGGCACTTGTTCGGGTAAAGGAGACTCCACTATCTCATTAACAGGACAAACTGATCCACTAGAAAAAATCCTGGGGTCACCACATACTTCTCCAGGACCATTTGTGCTATTGGTGCCATAGGATAATAGTTTCCTGATTCTGGGGAAACTGGAACCCAGAAGATTCATACCTGCCATTTTCATTAGCTGGCCCCTTCGCCGGCTTCTACTGCCAAGGCGCCACGGGCAAGCGCGAGTCCTCAAGTGCCTCGAAAGACGACGGCACATTCTGTGTTGCACATGGCAGCATACCGCCTAGCAACAGCCCTGGAAACTCGGGCCTCACTTCATTCCCAGCATGGAAGTGGTCCCCAAGTACCCATTTATCGACCCCCTTCCTGTACCACCTCTTCTTGCACCTGATAGCACACGTTGATTTTGCGCTGCAGAATGAGCATGTCTCTGGTCTTTTCTAGTTCCAGCACGGTCTCCGCATGCGATACCTGCAACTCACTTAACATCTGGGACAGTTTCTCTTCTTCTTGGTTTTTTGGTTCACAGGGCTATCGTGAGAAAAGCATGGGTAAAAGGGAGTAGAAATATGAGAGGCACGGGAATAACTATTCTCAAAGCAGTTGTCGGTGATAATAAAATACCAGCAGCAGGAGTAAGAGGGGGCTGTGTCCCTTCACAAGGGCTTTCTCCCCTAGTTGCTCATGTTCAGTAGCCCCAATAAGTTACATAGCCTCTAATGGCAGTTTGCTCTTCAGCAGATCATTTCAAGTCCTCGTCTGAAAAAGCATTTTAAATGCTGTGAGCGGTAAAGGGTGGCAAAAACGTGTGGAGCTCATGAAGCTATCTCACAGCCTTCCGAAGACTGCCCTCAAGCATCATCTCTTCCAGGGATATTTGCCAGAGATCCCACTATAAAGGGGATCCCTCTGTTAAGGGACTTACTTGATTAGACAGGCTCTTACCTCTGTTGAAGTAGTCTCTTGGAATAGAGCTGGGTGAGTGGCTGGTTCAGATTGCCTGTCAGGAGACTGGGAAATTGTCTCTTTATTTTGGAGGATCTCTACTTCCTGCTTATGCTTCTGAAGCAGATTGGTGACTTCAAGCTGCAGATCCCTGTTTTGAGCTGGAGGAGAAAAATCCATCCAGAAAGTTGAAACTCTCTAGTTAGCAGTAATCACGCTTAAAGCTGGACCAAGTGCAAATTAAATTTCCCACTCATGTTTAATTTATTTTATAAATTTACCTTTAGAGAAGCCAATTCTGTCTTATTTCTACAAAGGGGTTCCAGCTTTATTGACCCAGAAAACTGAGCTGACACTGGACTCCAAAAACAAAACAAAAAACACCTGCAGAACTGTAAAGAAAAACGACACACCAAAACCACCAGCAGCAGCAAACACGCAATGTGGGGCTTGAACTCACAACTGTGAGATTAAGAGTTGCATACTCTACCGAGTCAGGCAGGAAGTTCTACAATGTAAACTTTTTTTTTTTTAAAGAGTTCATTTATTAACTTATTTGAGAGAGAGAGAGAGAAAGGGGATGAGGTGGGGAAGGGAGGAAGAAGGGAAGGGAGAAGCAGACTCCCCCACCAAGCAGAGAGCCTGACACAGGGCTTGATCTAGGACCCTGAGAACATGACCTGAGCCAAACACAGATGCTTAACTGAATGAGCCATCCCGGTGACCCTACAGAGCAAACTTTTTGCTAGCATCAGCCAAACCAGTATCTCTCCAACTCCTCCCCAGCTCCATTCTGACTTCCATGCTACTGGCTTCCTGTGGCACCTCTCTCACTCCCACCCTGACCTGAAGGGAGGGAGAATGGGCTTTTGGGCATTTCTGCATGCATGTGTTTGGGTGGATGAGTATGGGTCTTTCGGGGAAGGAAGGTGATCATTGTTTAGTGTGATCACTTCATTAGCATGCATTAGAGGGGGTAGTTTAGATTAGATTAACCCAAGGTCTTTATAATACTTCACTTGTATCTCATACATACTACAAGGTCCTTAGCATGTGCTTCTGGGTTTTATCCCTTTATGGTTCCTATCTCTATTTTTCTTGATGTCATAATATTTCTTTTCCTTTACTCTTCTATGTGAATATACTAGAATCTACTGAAACCTAACTTTGATATGACTAGATATCAAGGTCCAGCCTAGCAAAAAGAAGTAAGACAAAGGTCTCTTTGACAGTATTTAAAAATCTTCAGAATAACTATCTACCATGATCTCAGAGTTAAGATGGGGGAAATGGAAATGGTAACCAGGAGCAGTGATTTGCTTTGCAGTTTGAGACATCAGGCGTTAAAACAAAATAAATCAAAAAGCAAGGTTCCCAGTCACCTCCAAAATAATTAGTAAGAATAAAAGGCACTTTCATAAATAAAGTGAATGTCTAAAAACAATAAATTTAAGGAGCACCTGGGTGGCTCAGTTGGTTGAGCACCCATTCTACTCTTGATTTTGGCTCAGGTTAAGACCTCAGAGTCGTGAGATTGAGCCCAGCTTCAGGCTCTGTGCTGGCACAAAGCCTGCTTAAGATTCTTTCTCTCCCTCTCCCTCTGTCCCAGCACACACATACACACACACATACTCTCTCTCTCCCTTAGAAAGCAAGTAAATAAATAAAAACAATAAAATTAAGAGTAGTCATCCTCTCAAATGAAAACTTTACATATAAAAACCTCTGCATAGGGGCGCCTGGGTGGCTCAGTGGGTTGGGGCCTCTGCCTTCGGCTCGGGTCGTGATCCCAGGGTCCTGGGATCGAGCCCAGCGTCGGGCTCTCTGCTCAGCGGGGAGCCTGCTTCCCTTCCTCTCTCTGTCTGCCTCTCTGTCTACTTGTGATCTCTGTCTGTCAAATAAATAAATAAAATCTTAAAAAAACCAAAAACAAACAAAAAAAACACTTCTGCATGTGAGGTAGGTGTCATGCTTTCTTGATTTAAATCGGATCTGATTGCCAGTGTTCTTATTCTAGTTATCCCTGATCCACACAAAAACAGAATCAGGTGAGGGGATTGGAGAAATGCTGACCCAAGTTCCCTTCTCCCACACTAGACGTAGAAGATGCCTCACTTGAGAAAAGGTCTTCACAGCCTGACCTACCTTTCTCTCTGGACAGCTGAAGTAAGACTTTTCTCTTCTCCTCCAGCTCAGCGTCCAGCTGGTCCTGCAACTGACAGACTTTCTGCTGTAGCTGTTCTCCTGCCAGCTCAGTGCTCCAGTGAGGCTGATTACTGCTGTCCAACATGCTGAAAATGGGAAGCAAGTAAGGAGCAAGGAGAGAGCTGTCAGATAAATACTCAAAGGTATGTGACGTGATGGCTTTATTACACAGTTTCAGCATCTCCTGGGCCTAGCGCATCATTCATTCCCCTACATGTTTTTCTGTCCCCGCTTTCTCTGTAACTGTCATTTACCAACTGCCTTGGAACTTTTCGGCCCTATTGAGGAGTTCCTTAGTATCACTTCTGTTTGGGTCTCAGATATCCCAATGAGCAAACAACCCAAATCCCATCAATCTCCCAAGGAACTTCTCCAGCATGATGGTTTTCTTCAGGTACTGTGTACCAAGACATTCTCAGGCCTACTGAATTAAAAACGAGGAACAGGGGCACCTGGCTGGATCACCCGGAAGAGCACATGACTCTTGATGGAGGGGTTGTAAGTTCAAGCCCCATGCAGGGTGCAGAGGTTACTTAAATAAGCTTTCAGAGAAATGAGGAACAAAATACTACTCTTTTCCTACTCTATTCTTCTATATACCTTCACCAATGGCTGGTTTAGAGAATACTTGCCTTTGAACTAGATTATAGATTACTACACTGAAGGGCAGGAACTAACCTTTTCAATGGCTGTACCCCCCCACAGCACTGTAACTAGATGTCAGAGCAGGCCCATTTTGTGTGTGTAAAACACACACCATCTGTCTTTGATAATTTACATAAGTGAAGTGACATTGATAATCAAGCTATTATTTCTGCAGAGGTCTTTTCC
Organism: Mustela putorius furo; assembly: GCF_011764305.1. Lineage (NCBI taxonomy): Eukaryota > Metazoa > Chordata > Mammalia > Carnivora > Mustelidae > Mustela > Mustela putorius. The sequence continues at coordinate 13,098,812 of NW_025422045.1, forward strand.
TATTTTTCATTTGAATAAATGTGGTCTAAAAACAACTTGCTGGGCACCTGAGTGGCTCAGTTGGTTAAAGCATCTGCCTTCAGCTCAGGTCATGGTCCCAGGCTCCTGGGATCAAGTCCCACATTGGGCTCCCTGCTCAGCAGGGAGTCTGCTTCTCCCTCTGCTTGTTGCTCTCCCTGCTTGTGCTCGCTCACTCTCTCAATCTCTTTCTCTGACAAATAAAATCTTAAAAAATAAAAAAAGAAAAACAACTTGCTTCAGCTAGTAGTAAGAGTTCTCAGAGAGCCTGGGTGGCTCAGTCTATTAAGTCTTCAACTCTTGATCTCCCCAGTGTTATGAGTTCGAGCCCTACAATGGGCCCCACGGTGGATGAGTAGCCCACTTAAAAAAAAGTTATTGGCACTTCCTAGCCATATATTACATGATGATCCAAGCAGAAAATATTCTGAGTGATTAAGTGAAGAAGCTAATAGTAATGTTTTGTTACACAGAGTCGTCAAAGTGGATAATCCCTACACCACTTCGTTTCTCTGGGTTGAAGAGTATCAGATATTCCCAGAAGGCTCCCATACCAATCTCCCAAATCTATCTCCTACTGCCTTTAACTGAGTCAGAAGGCATGTTCAACTATTTTTTAAACTTCCAGGTATTTTATGTTATTTTATTTTTAAAGATTTAAAGGGGCACCTGGGTGGCTTGGTGGGTTAAGCCTCTGCCTTCAGCTTGAGTAGTGGTCTCAGGGTCCTGGGATTAAGTTCCACATCAGTCTCTCAGCTCAGCAGGGAGCCTGCTTCCTCCCCCCCTCCCTGCCTGCTGCTCTGCCTACTTGTGATCTCTCTCTCTGTCAAATAAATACATAAAATTTTTTTAAGAAAAAGATTTATTTATTTGAGAGGGGCTGGGGAGGACAGAGAGAGAGAGAGACAGTCTTTAGCAGACTTTGGGCTCAGCTTGGAGCCTGATGTGGGGCTCAATCTCATGAACCTGAGATCATGAGATAAGCCAAAACAAAGAATAGGACACTTAACCAACTGTACCACCTAGATGCCCCTAAACTTCCAGGTATTTATTTTTTAAGATTTTATTTATTTATTTATCTGACATAGAGAAAGCACAAAGCACAAACGGGGAGTGGCAGACAGAGGGCGAGAAAGAAGCAGGTTCCCCAATGAGCAGAGAGCTTGACACAGGGCTCAATCCCAAAACCGTGGGATCATGACCAAAACCAAAGGTAGATGCTTAACCAACAGAGCCACTCAGGTGCCCCAACTTCCAGGTATTTTAAATTTCAAAATTAATAAATTAATATATGCTTGTTGAGAAAAAATTAAAAAGATACAGAAGTAAAAGTAAAAGTAAAGTAAAAGTGAAAGTGCCTCTTCACCCTACTCTAATCCTTTCATCTCATGAGGGGTTTGCTGATTCTCTCTCTCTCTCTCTCACACACACACACACACACACACACATAAACTAAGTCAGAGTTAATATATTCTGTTACAACTTTTCTTTTAATAATTGATCTATCTATCTACCTCATTTTTAACAGTATCATAGTATTTAATGTGGGGATGCAACATTATTTAATCAATACCTATCAAAGGAAATTTGGGTGTCTCCACTTTTTTTTTTTTACTATTAGTAACAATGTAGTAATTAATATTCTTATCATACATTATCTTTGCAAATACATGTTTATGCATGTTTCACATTCCTATAGATAGCACTGAATTCCCTTCTAAATAGACTGTGCCACTTTATATTCCCACTAACAGTATTGAGTACCAGCATTCCCCTACCCACACTAGACAATATTTTAGAATGTGAGGGCACTTTTCTATAATTTTCTTTTATAACAAATAGTACTCTGGGACCCAAACTTGGTACTCACTTTTCTAAGAGTTTTTCATAATTGTCATTCAGCAGGTTTCGTTCTTTTTCCAAATCTTCAACTCTCTCCTGAAACTAAGAATCACAGTAGAATGCCTGAGATAAAATTGTAACACCTATCACTTGAAAATGTCTCCCCTTTCTGTAGCAGAGTGGGACTTGGATAGGAAGCTTTCTATGTTCATGTCTCACGTCTATGAGGAGCCATTCAACTAGTAAGACTTGAAGCAACTGCTGTGATAGAAATTTTATTGGAAATAATGAGGATTCTCTGAAGCACATTTTCAAGGTTTCTGGGTTTCTACTGTTATAGCAGCAGCAGAACATTATAATACAGCAAAAACTTTGGAGAACAGACACAACTATAAATCCCAGTTTTTCCCCTAATGGTGTAATCTTGAGCAAATTACTTAACCACCTGGAGCCTCATTTTTCTCACTTGAAAAAATGAAATAGCCATAGTGTTGGTAAAATACACTTTTTAACATCTATGAAATTGGATTGTTACTTATAATGGATGCCACCTTTCAATTAGTATTGTTATTTACCTCCTTTAGTGTTATCTGCAGGATGGACACATCTTCCAATTGGCTCTTGAAGCTCACAGCCTTCTTGCTCTGCTCCTTCAGTTCTGCCCTGAGCTCATTCACTTGCCCAAGGAGGGCATCATGGGCTGTACTCAGGATTCCCTGATTCTGGGGCAAAAGGAAAGTTGCTCTGGGAATGGTCATATCACTCAGCAAAAATGGTCTCAAGATACCAGCAACTCTAGCATTCCCTAGTGGATCTCAAGAAGAATGACTTTGATTAATAGCACGGTGCCTTTGCACTGTAGATTGGCATTGTCTATCACTCTAGTATTTCTCAGGAATTATTGTTTCCCTGTTAGTGAGGATTTTTCACTCCAGGAAACTATGATGCATAGCTGGAGCATAAATTTTCCCAAAGACCAAATTGAACACTGGCTCTAAGTGAAGTGAACTTTTCGTAGCTGCCTTTATGTTCTAAGCTATCTGAACGCTTCTTAGGGTGATAACACTCTTCCCTTTGCACCTAACAAAGTGACATGTTCACTCAAGAAGTTAAGTATGCATTTTTTCTGGTGAACATCTCTGGCCAGGAACAGCTGTGGCTGTTCATGCTGGGAACTCTGACTTAGTAACTTTTAATTATGGTCATTCACCTGGTTTCACCTGCACCCCACTCACAGGAGTGAATGGTGCTGAACATTTAAGAACATCAGAGAAGGTATGCAATAATTTGTTATATTTCATCACCTCATACATGCTAGAGGAATACTCCTAGGAATTTCTGAACAAATACTATATAATTCTCTCTAGGAATAGGCTGAAAAATACTATGCCATGTATTTCAGACCTCAGATTTCAGCTGAATGAAAATGCCACAATAAATATCTTCTGATCATGGTAATAGGACATTTGTCTTAATAGAAATTTTAGGTCATAATAACTTTGATTTACTTGGCTAAATTCTGGTGTTATGGTATTTAAAGATTAATACAAATTTCTTTGGGTTTTATTCCTCTTACTACTTAGAAATAGAGATTCAAGGAATCTTCTGTACCTTCTGGAGCAGAGTTTCGTATGCCTGAAAGAAAGAAATACATATTGTTCCACTGATTTATCAACTTGATATTTGTTTTGATATTTATCTCTGTAATACAAATGTTTAACTGGTTAGTTTAAGAGATATTTAAAAATTCTCATAAATCAAGTCAATTTGTATACTTGTTTACTAATTGCTGCTACTTTTTCCTACCCTAGCTTGTCAGGAGGTTTGTGAACATAACAGATGATGCAATTTCTTTTAAAAAGCATGAAGGGCCATTTATTCACATTTGTTTTGCATTTGGTGGAATATCCAAGAAAAATATTTATTTTCAGAGTAGGTACAGTCCTTTACTCAGCATGCTTCAGGAAGTTTTCTTTCCAGGAGCACCTGGGTAGCTCAGTTGTTAAGGATCTGCCTTTGGTTCAGGTCATGATCCCTGGGTCCTGGGATCGAGCCCTACATTGGGCTCCCTGCTCAGAGGGAAACCTGCCTCTCCCTCTCACACTTCCTTTGCTTGTGTTCCCTCTCTCGCTGTGTCTCTCCCTGTGAAATAAATAAAATATTTAAAAAGAAAAGTTTTTTCTCCAGTTTTAGAAACAGAAAAGGCAACACTTGGGGTATCTGAGTGGCTCAGTGGATTAAACATCTGCCTTCACTCAAGTTATGAACTCAGGGTCTTGGGATTGAGCCCTGCATCAGGCTCTCTGCTCAGTGGGGAGTCTGCTTCTCCCTCTCCCTCTGCCTCCTACTCCTCTGCTTGTCTTGCTTGCACTCTGTCAAATAAATAAATAAATTGTTTAAAAAGGGGAAAAAAAGGAAATAAAAAGCAATACTAATCAAACTAACTACAAAAGCTATTATTGGCTGAGCAGTACTGTGTGTTTCATTATCTGTTACATTATGCTCATTTTAATGATTTCACATATTTTATCTTGTTTAATTCTCACAGCATATTTGAGACATAGCTATTACTGAAACCTTAAAAATGAGACACCAGGGGCGCCTGGGTGGCTCAGTGGGTTAAAGCCTCTGCTTTCGGCTCAGGTCACGATCCCACGGTCCTGGGATTGAGCCCCACATCGGGCTCTCTGCTCCCCGGAGAGCCTGCTTCCTCCTCTCTCTCCCTGCCTGCCTCTCTTGCCTACTTGTAATCTCTGTCTCAAATAAATAAATAAAATCTTTTAAATAAATGAAACACCAAAACTCAGAGAGTTAAGTTACTTGCTCAGTCACAGTGCTATCAAGAGACAGAGGCAGTATTTTACCTCAGCTTGTCTGACTCAAGAGTCTGTGCTACTGACCACCACATTTAATGCTAAGGGATCAAGATAAAGGACGACTAAAAAGGCAAACTGTTGGAGAAAAACAAATAGTAAAACCTACATTTTAAACAATTGTGGGTGATTACTCCCCATTTTAGCTCATCTCTACCACTACAACTAACATGGGTAAGGATTCAGAATGGCTTGCTTCCTTTTTTCCTTTAATGTGATGAAGGAGTAGATGGGGTTTTTAAAAAAAAAATGTAATCCTAAAAATGTTGCTGTTTGCCCATACAATTTTATATTATCTTCCTTCCCATGTTTCCACATGCTGTAAGTGCTACCAAAATTAACCAAGTCAAAAGAATAAAAGCATGTGCATAGTTCTCTCTGAAACAGGTTTGGTGGTTGACCTTGTGAAGATGCCTTTTATTCCCATTAGAACAGAAGTAACCAGGGCAGTGCTAACTGCAGCCAATCTAGATGAAAGATACCACCATCATCTTCTTGCTCATGCAGAGACCCAGAACTCATCTTTCATTTCCCCTTTTCCTCTACCCTTTTGGTGAAGAAGTCCATTCTTCTACTTCCTGGAAGTTCCCAATATAGTCCTTTCTCTGTGGGCCTCTCTCACTGCCTTGGTTGGGACCCTCATCTGTCTCTCTCGGACCACTGCAGTCTTCTTTTACCTGATCACTTTACGTGTATCAGCCAACCTGTACTATTCATTCCACTGCCAGATGATCTTTCCTTCTGGTTTTGTGATTTTCAATAAGTTGAAAATTTCAGAAAAATATAAAGACTATATCAGTCCTCTATAACTCTACTACTCAGAGTTAATCATTATTTTTTTTAAGATTTTATTTATTTATTTGACAGAGAAAGAGACAGCAAGGGGAATACAAGCAGGGAGAGTGGGAGAGGGAGAAGCAGGCCTCCTGCTGAGCAGGAAGCCTCATGTGGGGCTTGATCCCAGGACCCTGGGATCATCACCTGAGCCGAAGGCAGACTTAACTGACTGAGTCACCCAGAGTTAATCATTTTTTTTTTAAAGATTTTATTCATTCATTTGACAGACAGAGATTACAAGTAGGCAGAGAGGCAGTCAGAGAGAGGAGGAAGCAGGCTCCCTGCTGAGCAGAGAGCCTTATGCAGGGCTCGATCCCAGCACCCTGGGATCATGAGTCGAAGGCAGAGGCTTAACCCACTGAGCCACCCAGGTGCCCCATAATCATTATTTTTTAAAGTACCATTTCTTTATTAAAATGTATTTCAAAAAACTTCAAACATAAAAAAAAGGCAAAGTAATCACTTTGGGGAAAAAACTGATCATGTTATCAACTTGTTTCAAACCTTTCTACAGCTTCCCACTGTCTATAGATAAAGTCTAAAATCCTGATAAGGCTTCCATGATCCGGTCCCTCATGTTTTTCACCTCTGTGGCCTGGCTTATACCTCTCCTCTCTAGGAAAACCCTCCCCTCTCTTCCACACTTATTAACACCTGCTAATCTTTCATTATCCCAATATTTGGCTCATGAGTATATTCCTTTATGAACCCTTTCTGGATCCTGCACCTCATTCTCTGGAAGAGCTGACTTCTGTGTTCTCGTGTCTCTTGTGTTCCTGCCACTACCCTGCACTTGGATAGCTGTATTTGTTTACATCTTGTTCTCTTGCTCTGGTGAGTTCCTTGAAGGTAGGAACTGCTTTACTTTGTAATCTTTGTGTCCCAGTGCTTTGTGCAGTTCCTGGTACTCCATACATATTTAGTCAATAAAAGAATGGTGCTGATCTATCACTTAGACACTTGATGCCCCATTTCCACCATTCATATATGAGTTTTTCTTATGTGGTAATGAGAAAAGATCATAAGACTTGGTGCCAGATAAAACTGGACTCAAAGCCTGCTCTGCGCACATAAGTATTTTTATGACTTACGCAGGTTACTTAACTTCTTTGAGTCTCAGTTTCCTCATTCGTTAAATGTACTTACATTGAGGGTTGTTGTCAGGCTTAAATGAGATCATGACGGTAAGCAACTGGACAGAGTCCAGCACATGGAGAGTCCTCAGTAAAGACTAGTCTCCTTCCCTTCCCCTGGGCCTGCTCTTGGCTTCTCACCTTAATTACATTCTGGTGTGACCCTTGGCTGGGACCTTAACTCTGGTTCAGGTTAACCCCACTTAATTCTACCTTAGAAGGCAGAGCTTGAGCCTTCTTCCTAAAAGAGAGATAATGGAGTATTGGAAGAAGAATGGACTTGGAATTGCAAGGCTTGGATTTGAATATTCCCTATAAGTTGTGTGACAGTTTAATTGCTCTTATTTGTGGTCTTCCACGTATGCAATGGAGGAAATAATACTCTCTTTTCCCCCCAAACTGGCAACAGACAGTCCCCACTGGAACTGGATGCCTGATTGGGCCCAGTAGGGCTTCTCAAACAACCAAGGACACCAGAGGTCTGAGATTTGAGGGCATTCCAGGCCATCCCACACTGGCTTGCCCTGGCAGCTCACCTCTTGAACTTCTGTTAACTGTGCTTTTGTTGCTACCAATGAGGTATTCCTTTCATGTAAGAGCTTCTTAAGCCGAATCAGCTCTATATTCTCCTTAATGGAAGCTCTGAAGAAAGAAAACAGTGTTAAGACATTCTGTGAATGGACAGAATTAAACATCTCCCCTCTCAATACTGCACCAAATAAGAGTATCTTCCTCTCGCCTCTTGCCTTTTTATCTTACCCACAGCATACCAGAAGTAGGAAGCAAATGTACACTCCAATAAATAATCTCCTCTCTCCCATTTCCCCTCATAAGAGCTGGTATTCAACAGAGACACCACCAACCTTAAAGTCTGTGTTATGAGAAAACATAATAGCAATTTTTAAAATTATGGTGCTCACAATTTCTCAACCTTGTAAAGTCCAGCTGAGTCTGGGTCCTGTCTCCTTAGAGAAACCAGAAAGGTATGGATATGGAGGGAAACACAGGGGAAGATTATTATTTCTCAACCTAGAAGACCTCATTTTCTTTATTATTTCTAAGTATTGAGGTGGATTTGGGTTCATTAGGCTCTATCTCAGTGATTCCCAGTCTTAGCTGCTTATTAGAATCATGTGGGGAAGTCTTTACAACCTATACTGCTTGAAGTCCACCCCCAAATAATTGAAAAGGAATCTCTGGGGTGGGGTCCAGGTTTCTGTGGATTTGTTTGTTTTTTAATTTTCAGGATCTGTTTACATGAAATAATCTGCATTATTATAAAATACATGAGCTTTTGATTTTATTTAATTATGTTGTGTGGTAGTTTGATATTGTATTACCTCACATATCATTTATTTTCTCAATATTGTCTTTTTTGGAATAGAAAATTTCTTTTATTTTTCCTCCAATTTTTTATCTAAATTCCAGTTAGTTAACATGTGGAGTAATATTGGTTTCAGGTGCAGAATTTAGTGATTCTTCACTTACATACAACATTCATAGTCATCACAACAAGTGCCCTCCTTAATACCCATCACCCATTTAACCAACCCCATCTACCCACCAATCCTCTAGTCCTCTTGGTTTTAAAAGATCTCCAGATTGAAAACTATGTTTGAACACGAATGTTTACAACAGTTTCATTCATAACGGCCAAAAGTTGGAAGTAATCAAAACGTCATTTGTAGGTGAACGGATGAACTGTGATACATCCAATGGAAAGTTATTCATTGCTAAGGGAAATGAGCTATCAAGCCATGAAAAGACATGGAGGAAAATTGAATGCATATTGCTAAGTGAAAGAAGCCAATCTGAAAAGACTGTATAGTGTATTTTCCCAACTATATGACATTCCAGCCAAGGCAAAATCATAAAGATCAGTGGTGCCAGAGGTACGGTGGTAGAGAGGGATAAGAAGGCAGAGCACAGAGGATGTCTAGGGCAATGAACCTACTCTCTATGATACTACAATGGTGGATACATGTTTATACATCTGTCCAAACCCACAGAACGTGCAACACCAGGAGTGAACCCCATGGTAAGCTATGGACTTTGGGTGATAATGATGTGTCAGTATGGGTTCAGCCACTGTCACAAAAATATCACTGTGGTATGGGATGTTGAGAGTGTGTGGTGTGTGGGGATGAGCAGTATATGGGGAATCTCTGTACTTTCTGTTCAGTATTGCTATGAATCTAAAACTTCTCTAAAAAATAAAGTCTACTTTAAAAAAATGTTCTCTAAAAACTGATGTTCAGTGAGTGCTCAGAACGTCTATCTGATGATGGGGATGAAAAAGTTTTCCTTCTAAGCGCCTGGGTGGCTCAGTTGGCTAGGCGACTGCCTTTGGCTCGGATCATTATCTAGGAGTCGCGGGATCGAGTCATTCATCGAGTTCCCTGCTTGATAGGGAGTCTGCTTGTCCCTCTGACCCTCATCCTTCTCATGCTCTTTCTCTCTCTCTCTCAAATAAACAAAATCTAAAAAAAAAAAAAAAAAGTTTTCCTTCTGTGATATAAAACAGTAGATCTTCTAATACATATAAACATTCTCTTTAGGGGCATCATTTCTTAACCCACATGGGAATCCACATCTATTTCTCAGATTGAATTTAAGACTGAATTGAATCCCAAGCATTCTCCTTTCCTCTGGCAGAGTAAAGATACAAATAAGAATCTCTTACTTTTTCAGCTCATATGGCTCGAGGCATGGAATGCCACACTCTTACCGAAGTTCTGTGGCCTTCTGAGCACACTCCAAAGAGCTTCTCTGTTCAAAATCTTCATCTTTGGACCACATTTTCTCAGGAGACTTGGGTTGTTCTTCCACTAGCATAGTATTGCTGGTCATAATATGAGCACAGTTAGGCATGCACAGACCAATGAGTTTAGTAGTAATTATGACTTTGCTGAAAGAAATTACACTCTGATAATTAAGAACATTACACACAAAAAAGAAGAAATAGAAACTGCTCTTTCAGGGGTTTAGAACTGAGTTCTCACATGGATGACAACAAATTAGAGGAGTTAGTAATTTTGAGATGTGTGATAGATAATCTTACCAAATACAGCTTTCAAGTGTCAAACAGAAATATAAATAAATTATGACCTAAGGGAGAAAAATAGGAAGGGAAAGAGAGGGAATACCTTCAATTAAGGAGAGGGTCTTATTTGTCTTTCATTCAGAGACAGATGGTTATTTCCTATTTTTCTAATTTTTTAAAAAAAGATTTTATTTATTTGACACAGAGAGAGAGGGAACACAAGCAGGGGAAGTGAGAGAGCGAGAAGCAGGCTTCCCACTGAGCAGGGAGCCAGATGCAGTGCTCAATCCCAGGACCCTAGGATCATGACCTGAGCTGAAGGCAGAGGCATATCTGACTGAACCACTCAGAAGCCCCGATTATTTCCCATTTTTAAGCAAATAAAGTTGACATTTGACCAAGGGTGCACTTTTGTCTTCTCTGATTATGTTGGGAAGACCTGAAAATGCCAACATTAACTTGTTCCCTAAATGATGTATTTCCAATTAAAGCTGAAAGTGTAACAGTGCAGGATAAATGAAAAGAACTCACAGTTCACTGGATATTTCACCTCTGGTCTTCCCATTTGTCCCATGGTTCTTGAATGTGGGAGGGGCTGTGTAGCTCAGCCTGTCAGTAGGCCCTAAAAGTTTAGACAGAAGATGCAGACTCTGCAACAGAATTTCTCCAGAACACCAACTGCTAAAAGTAGAGAGCCTTGAGACCTGGGGGAAATCCTCATAAAGATCACAAATCCCAGAGGAGAGGTTCTCAGTCCACTCTTGCAAAGATATGCAACTACAGAGTTACTAAGCCAGCGGTACCACAATCTGCTAAGTAAGAGTATAAACAGAAAGAAGAAAGGTACAAAGAAGAAAGGGACTGTGTGTCTAACTCTAATGCGTCATTATCTCTGGCGTCTGGTATGTAACTGGTACTCTATAATGCTGAAGTCAAACTGAAATAGAACTTAGACTTACTTAATTTTTCTACTTTTAGCTGTTTTTTCAAAGATTCGTTTGGCTCCAGTAGGAAGTTTGAAAATATAGAACCATACGAAACAAAGCTCACACTGAATCCCCAGAGTAGAGACACCTCATTCCAATGCGGTGGGTAGGCTAGCTGAAGGAAATTTACACAGAACATTTTATTTAATTCAATGTTGGGTTTCCATCAGCCAGAGACTCTCAGCCATTTAGAATACAAGAAGAAGAGAAATTGCAATCGCTCACTTATAGCCCGACTTCTAGGCCTGGACTTCAGAAATGGACTTTGGACATCCCTAGACTGGTGGAATTGTATGCAAAGTTTTGACTATGTCTTATGAGCACTTTTCTTGGAAGGAGACCTAGCTGTGATCCTAGTTTCTTAAGGAGTCCACTTCCCCCCAAAAGCGAAAAGACCAGTTTTAGAGGCACAGCCACTTAGCCCAGGATCCCAAGGGCCCTTTAGAGAGAGACCTGTCTTAAGATCACTGCCTTTCACACTGGAGTGGGGACATCAATGTCAATTCTAATCTACTTTCTAGGCCCACCGCAGAACTTAAGCAGCAAAATTCCTGTTTTGCTAGTCCGATTCTCTCCTCAGCAGTACTTCATGCTGAAGTGAGAATTTTGAACCTGGCAAACCATCCAGGACAACAAGATTTTAGGGAGGGAGAAAGCACTGGGAACAAAAGGACTAAATGAGGTGGTGAGTGAAATAAAGCAGTGAGGAGGAAAATGGGGCTGACACATCAATCCTTCCCAGGGTTTCAGCACTGTTGGAAGGAAACTTGGTTCTGAACCTCACCCCTCTTGGGTTTCTCCAGCGCTGGCGCACCAGCAGTGCGGAGCTGTCTGTGTCCGACATGGACCCAGGGCTGGGAGTGTTGGGGAGCAGGGCGGACAACACGCTGGAACTGCAGTTGTAGCCCATGCATCAGGGGGCGGTGGTGCTTGGTGGGGGGTTGCCGCCACCCTGCATTCCGCCGTAGTCTGGCAGGCTGCTCTGCCTCTGCCACCTCTGCCCTCATGTTCCTGCCCATCGATGTCAGCCGGAGTAATGCTGTCCTCATCCTAGAAGCAAAAGTAGAGATAGTGGGAATGGCTTCTCCTTCTGTGAATTATGTTATTATTTCTACAGTTGATTTGGTGATACATCATCATGAACTGATCTGTGATATAAATTTATCTATTGTGATCTGTTATGTATACTTTAAAATCAATTTTCTATCCACAATTAGTTCTTGGAGGGCAGGGAACACTGTGGTGTCCCTCTTTGTCCATTCTATTGCAATGATTACATAATCATTTTAGTAAAAAATGTTTGGAGCACTCCTCAATAGATTTATTTATACATCTATTTTAAAATTATATGCATTTACTTCTGTCCTAATAAACTGTGTTCATATTACAACATAAAAAGACTAATTTTTAGGGGCTCCTGGGCGGCTCAGTTGTTAAGCGTCTGCCTTCTAGTAGGGTCCTGTGATTGAGCCCCACTTCGGGCTCCCTTCTCAGCAGGAAGCCTGCTTCTCTCTTTCCTGCTCCCCCTGCTTGTGGTCCCTCTCTTGCTTTCTCTCTCTCTCAGACATAAATAAATAAAATCTTTTAAAAAAAGACTAATTTTTAAAGGAGAAATTAAATATAAATTAAATATAGGAAGAAATTTTAATATTTACTTTTCCCGTCCCACTTGTCTGCACACCCCTGTATATGCACCCAACTTTAAGGGTTACTCCTCCACAGCCCCTAGTATACATCTCAGTAGCACTTAATATATACCTAGCCTTACTTATAGTGGATAGCCAATCACTGTTAGTCACCTTTTTTTTCCTAAGTAATCTCTACATCCAAACTCACAAACTCAAGATCAAGAATTACAGGCTCTACAGACTGAGCTAGCCAGGCACTCCCACTATTTGTCATTTTGACCTATAATAGGTCATTTTGACTTAAAATCGTGCTTTCAATCCTTGCCATCAGATTCTGTGACTCCTGCCTGCCAATTCTGACATATTACCTATGTGGCTTTCGGCACGTCATTAACATTTTGTGCTCAGTTTCCTCATCTATGAATAAAGATAAAAGTAGCACCTGCCTCATTAGATTGTTATGAGGATTAAATAAGTCAATATATGTAAAGTGTTTAGAGCATTGCTGTGTGTTGTAAGCACTGTAGGAATTAGCTATTATTACATATCCTTATATCCAGATAGAGAAATCAAGTCATGAAATATAGCCAGGTAATTTGCCCAAATCCAGGGGAGTCAGGAGGATGGAATCTAATTTAGGCACTTAATATTTATAATCTCGAGGGTTTCTTTTTTATTATCAACTAAGAAGTAAGATTTTTTGGCCTATGCAACCTTCTGCTTTGGCCAGATTCTTGAGTTCTCCACAATGCAAAAGAATCTCCACTTTGAAGAGGGCCGGCATACAATAGAAGCCTGTATCTGTGCATTTTTTTTTTTAAAGTGGTCTCCATTCTGGGCGTGGAGCCCAGTGCAGGGCCTGAACTCATGACCCAGAGACCAGGACCCAAGCCAAGATAAAGGGTCAGACACTTAACCAACCCAGCCAGTCAGGTGCCCCAATATCTTGAATATTCTTAATGTAGCTCTGAACCACTCTTGGGGATTATCAGTGAGAAAGCAAAAAGCTGCTCTTGACATTGGGGAATTGATCTGACATAACCAGTTCCCAGTGTTGTTTGAAGCAGGCCTGATGCTCACGGCTAGGCCATGTTATTATCCTGTTGGACATATCTCACAGAACACCAATATCAGACAAGGCCACTGAGACCATGATAGAGTGATACTGAACAAGGCCATTGGATAATTTTGTCCAAACACAGACAAAAACAAGGTCACTGTGCCACACACAAAATACCAAACATTTTCTTTTCCTGGTTAATGAGTGACTGCTATTCTAACCAATTATAGCTTTAGCCTCACTCTAGTCTACATTCCCTGTAGATAAGATTGACTGAAGTATCAGGACACCTGTGTGGCTCAGTTGGTTAAGTGTCATGATCTTGGCGGGGGTGGGGCGTAGGGGGTTGGGGCTCAGCAAGGAGTTTGCTTCTCCCTCTTCCTCCACCCCTCCCCCAACTCGCACACTTGCACATTCTGTCCTCTCCCTCTCTCTCAATAAATAAATACCTTTTTAAAAATATTTTATTGGGCACCTGGGTGGCTCAGTGAGTTAAGCCGCTGCCTTCGGCTCACGTCATGATCTCAGGGTCCTGGGATCGAGTCCCGCATCGGGCTCTCTGCTCAGCAAGGAGCCTGCTTCCTCCTCTCTCTCTCTGCCTGCCTCTCTGCCTACTTGTGATCTCTCTCTGTCAAATAAATAAATAAAATCTTTAAAAATATATATTTTATTTATTTGACAAAGATCACAAGTAGGCAGAGACAGGCAGACAGGCAGAGAGAAAGGCAGAGAGAATGGGGGAAGCAGGCTCTCTGCCAAGGGCTCGATCCCTGGACCCTGGGATCATGACCCAAGCCAAAGGCAGAGGCTCAACCCATTGAGCCACCCAGGTGCCCCAATAAATGATACCTTAAAAGAAAAAAATCTACTGAGATATCCAAACACAGAATTTTCCCTGCTTTCTAACAGTATCAAATCTGGAGCAAACTCCTGTTACCTTGGACCCTCCCACAAATCACCCAATTGAAACTCAAATCCTGTAACAGATATTTTCCAACACATTCTTACTGAAATAAACATAGTTCTCCATGGTGTGCATTTCTCTAGCTATAATTAGTAATAAACACCACCTGCTCAAACATACAGGTATGTTCCTGCTAGTCTTTCGCTAAAAGACACTGACACCAATATCCTCAAAATATGTCCTAGAGATAAAATCTGAACTTTCAGAACTCCCTTTCTTCCCATCTGATTATCTAACCACACTCCATCTCAGAATCTTCTCCAGGTCCCCAAGCAAGAGATCCACTTTTGGAAAGCCAATACTGTAAGGTCACTGTATATGGTATAATTTCAGAGTTAAGAGCTTTCAGTGCTGCTGCTTGCTTGCTAGCTGTGACTTTAAGCAAATTACTTACTTATTTCCTTTTCCTCTTTTTTTTTTAAAGATTTTATTTATTAATTTGACAGAGAGAGAGAGATCACAAGTAGGCAGAGAGGCAGGCAGAGAGAGAAAGAGAGAGGAGGAAGCAGGCTCCCCGCTGAACACAGAGCCCGAGGTAGGGCTCCATCCCAGGACCTGGAGAACGTGACCTGAGCCGAAAGCAGAGGCTTATTAATCCACAGAGCCACCCAGGTGCCCCTTTCCTTTTCCTCTTAATAGCACCTCTCTCACAGTAATAAATAAGTTAATTGTATTTATAATATTTAGTTAATACATAAAAACCCTTATAATATGTCTGCATATAGTAAATGATCAATATGATTTCTGGTTTCATTTTGCAAATAAAAAGCTTTTCTCTTACTTGCCCCTGGTCCCCTTTGTTCCCCAGCTTTTAAAGATTTAAAGAGAATACAAGGTACCTTTTGATCTCATCCTGTTGCTTCCAAGAAAGCTCCTTCACCAACAGGTGCTCTTCACGAAGACGAAACAAGCTGTCCTCCAATTCTTCCCGGCTCATTCTGTTCAAGGGTGGTTGAGCTTTTATATTCTTACCTAAAGTTCCAGAAAAGGTTAAATAGAGATTAATTTTTCATGTAATTTTTTTTTAATCCATTAGGTGTCTCATTGTATCTTGTCCAAAGGGCTTCAATCTCTCTTGATTGGAGTGTTTGACGGAAATTTAGGAAGGATATGAAATGTGTCCTCGTGGATCTCTTTATTGTTACATATCATTCCTGGATATGGAGTATCATTCCATATTGTTCCAGAATAAGATATTTCTCAACATCCTGTCTAGAAAGTACACTCTCTTTTTAAAAAAAATTTAAATTCAATTAAAATATAATGTATTGTTGGTTTCAGAGGTAGAGGTCTGTGATTCATGGGTCTTATATAATCCCCAGTGCTCATTACATCACATGCCCTCCTTAATGTCCATCACCCAGTTACCCCATCCCTCTTATCTCCCTCCCCTCTAGCAATCCTCAGTTTGTTTTCTATGATTAAAAGTCTTAGAGAGTACATTCTCTTTATAAAAATATCAAATAGGGCTGTTAGTTTACTTAATTTTTCTTTTTAATTATTCTTCTGTTTTTCCTCCTTACTAGACAATGTGGATCTAGATAAAGATTGTGCCCAAAACCATCTTCCAACTCTTACTAAGGGAAAGAATAGAAAACTTCTTGATTATCAAAACTCATCTGATTCATTTTTGTGGTCTGGGGAACAGTCCCCAAAGTTGCCTCCTGGATATAGAGCATCTGTTTGGTCTAACTGTATGAGTGTTCACTGGCCCAGAGTCAGCTTTGATCTCATGGGAAAGATCCTAAACCCCAGCACTCTAAATATAGCTCTGTTCCTGGAAGAGCTCAGAACTTTAGTCTCAGAACTACCTCAGCTACCACTACCATCTCTCTGGTCTAGCCTTTGGAAATGATTAGTAAGGTTTTTAAAAACAGCTTTATTGAAGTATAATTGGTGTGTAATACATGGAATATATTTAAAGTATAAAATGTGGTTAATTTTGACATATGTATATAACTGTAAAACCACCACAATTAAGATAATTAACATATTGGGGCACCTTGGTGGCTCAGTGGGTTAAAGCCTCTGCCTTTGGCTCAGGTCATGGTCCCAGGGTCCTGGGATCGAGCCCCGCATCGGGCTCTCTGCTCGGCAGGGAGCCTGCTTTCCCTTCTAGCTCTGTCTTCCTCTCTGCCTACTTGTGATCTCTGTCTGTCAAATAAATAAATAAAATCTAAAAAAAAAAAAAAGGATATACATATCCATTATTGCTAACTTTCTCTGTACTCTTTTGTTATCCATTCCTCTCCATCTCACCCTAACCCCAGTCCATCGTTAGTCTCCAGGCAACCACCAATATATGACTTTATGTCACTACAGTTTCAATTTTCTAGAATTTCATATAGATCAAATCATCCATTATGTACTCATTTTATTTTTTATTTTGGGGGGTGGTTTGACTTCTTTCACTCTGCATAATTATTTTGAGATTCATCCATGGTGTTTCTTGTATCAATAGTTCCTTTTGATTGCTGGTAGCATTTCACTGTACAGATAAACCATAATTTATTTATCCATTTACTATTTTTTTTAAAGATTTTATTTATTTATTTGACAGAGAGAAATTACAAGTACACTGAGAGGCAGGCAGAGAGAGAGAGAGAGGGAAGCAGGCTCCCTGCTGAGCAGAGAGCCCGATACGGGACTCGATCCCAGGACCCTGAGATCATGACCTGAGCCGAAGGCAGCGGCTTAACCCACTGAGCCACCCAGGCGCCCCTATCCATTTACTATTGATGGATATTTGAATTGTTTCCAGGTTTTTGGCTATTACAAACGGAACAGCTATGAAAATCTGTGTATAAGTCTTTGTGTGAACATGTTTTAATTTCTCTTGGGTAAATACACAGGAGTGAAACAGCTGGGTCAAAAGACAGGTGTATGTTTAACTTTTTTTTTTAATTGTGTTATGTTAGTCACCATAAAATATATCATTAGTTTTTGATGCAGTGTTCCAAGATTCATTGTTTATATACAACACCCAGTCCTCCATGAAATACATGCCTTCCTTAATACCCACCACCAGGGTCCCCCAGCCCTCACTCCCCTCCCCTCTAAAACCCTCAGATTGTTTCTCACAGTCCACAGTCTCTCATGGTTCATCACCCGCTCCGATCTGCCCCAATTCACTTTTCCTTTCCTTCTTCTAATGTCCTCCCTGTTATTCATTATGTTCCATAAGTAAGTGAAACCATATGATAATTTACTTTCCCTGTTTGACTTTTTCCACTCAGCATAATCTCCTCCAGTCCCACCTATGTTGATGCAAAAGCTGGGTATTCATTCTTTCTGATGGCTGAGTAATATTTCATTGTATATATGGACCACATCTTCTTTACCACACTGAAATATCACCTTACACCAGTTAGAATCACAAAGATTAACAAGGCAGGAAACAACAAATGTTGGAGAGGATGTAGAGAAAGGGGAACACTCTTACACTGTTGGTGGGAATGCAAATTGGTGCAGCTTCTTTAGGAAACAGTGTGGAGATTCCTCAGAAAATTAAAAATAGGGGCACCTGGGTGGCTCAGAGGGTTAAGCCTCTGCTTCAGCTCAGGTCATGGTCTCAGGATCCTGGGATCTAGCCCCGCATCAGGCTCTCTGCTCAGCAGGGAGCCTGCTTCTCCCTCTCTCTCCGCCTACTTGTGATCTCTCTCTCTGTGTCAAATAAATAAATAAAATCTTAAAAAAAAAAAAGAAAATTAAAAATAGAGCTACCCTATGACCCAGCAGCTGCACTACTGGGTATTTACCCCAAAGATACAGATGCAGTGAAAAGAAGAGCCATATGTACCTCAATGTTCATAGCAGCAATGGCCACAATCACCAAACTGTAGAAAGAGTCAAGATGCCTTTCAACAGACGAATGGATACGTTTAACTTTTAAAAATCTGTCAAACTATTTTCCAAATATATAGATTTATATCACAATATATAATATTATATATATTCTCTATTATTTCTTGGAACCACTTGAAAATAAATTGTACACATGATATCCCATTACTTCTAAACACTTCATTGTATAAGGACGTAACCATAGTATAATTCTAATTTCATTACTACTTCTCCATTTATTAGTTGCAGGTCTACTCTAGGGCAAAGATTTCTCTTTACAACATTTATTTATTAATATATTTATTTACATCTATGAAATCTCATGGATTCCTATTTTATTCAATAGGTTAAAATCCATCAATATCATTATTCATTTTGACATCAAAACTGTCCCAGATTCAGTCAGTATAAGACTTTTCAGCTGGTTCTGGTGTTGTTTTAAAATATCTCCATGAATTTTTGAGCACTTCACAATTATTTTTGAAGATTTTATTTATTGGGATGCCTGGATGGCTCAGCCAATTAAGCAGCTGCCTTTGGCTCTGGTCATGATCCTACAGTCCTGGGATCTAGTCCCACACTGGGCTCCTTGCTCAGTGGGGAGCCTGCTTCTCCCTCTGCCTGCCGCCTACTTTTCCCTTTGCCTGCCGCTCACTCTTTCTCTCTGATTTCAAAAAAAAAAGTTAAAAAAAAAGATTTTATTTATTTGAGAGAGAGCACAAGCAGGGGGAGCAGCAGGCAGAGGGAGAAGCAGAGTCTCCACTGAGCAGAGAGCCTGACACAGGGCTTGATCCTAGGACCCTGGGACCATGACCTGAGCCAAAGGCAGATGCTTGACTAAACCACCAGGTGGTTGGAGATCTTCCACATTTTCTGACAAAATAAGGTTTTCTAGGCTCACCCTGTATTTTCCCTGACCAAACCCCTGGTGTAGGGGAGAGTTATATTTAAAACCAGGTGGGGCACCTGGTTGGCTCAGTGGGTAAAGCATGCAGCTGTTGATCTCAGGGTTGTGAGTTTGAGCCCAGTGTTGGGCATGGAAACTATTCAAAAAACAAAAACAAAAACAAAACACTATAGGGGTGCCTAGCTAGCTCAGTCAGTAGAACATGCCACTCTTGATTTGGGGGTCTTGAGTTCAAATTACATATTAGGTATAGAGGTTAATTAAAAACAACAACTAACATCTGAAAATATATTTAACATCACTAATAATCATGGAAAAGCAAATCAAAACCACAATGAGAGGGCACCTGAGTGGCTCAGTGGGTTAAGCCTCTGCCTTCAGTTCAGGTCATGATCTCAGAGTTCTGGGATCGAGCCGTGCATCAGGCTCACTGCCTGGCGGGGAGCCTGCTTCCCCCTTTCTCTCTGCCTGCCTCTCTGCCTACTAGTGATCTCTTTCTCTCTCTCTCTCTGTCAAATAAATAAATAAAATCTTTAAAAAAAACCACAAACAATGAGATATCACTTCATACCTATCAGAATGGTTAATATCAAAAAGAAAAGAAATATCAAGTGTTGGCACAGATGTGGAGAAAAAGGAACCCTCGTGCACTGTTGGTAGGAATGTAAATTGGTGCAGCCACTGTGGAAAACAGTATGGAGGTGCCTCAAAAATTAAAAATGGAATCACCATATGATCCAGTAATTCAACTACTGGGTATTTACCCTAAAAACCCAAAAACACTAATTCGAAAATATATATACATGCTTACTTTACTTTGGTGTTATTTAGAATAGTCTAGATATAGATTAACCCAAGATAGGTGAATAGATAAAGAACATGTGGTATGAAAAAAAGAGAAGTAAAAAGAAAGAGGAAAATAAACCACAGAGACTCTTACAGAGAACAAACTGAAGGGTGATGGGCGGAGGCAGGTGGGGGATGGGCTCAGTGGGTGACGGGTATTAAGGAGGGCACTCGAGGGCGCCTGGGTGGATCAGTGGGTTAAGCCGCTGCCTTCGGCTCAGCTCATGATCTCAGGGTCCTGGGATTGAGTCCTGCATCGGGCTCTCTTCTCAGCAGGGAGCCTGCTTCTCTCTCTCTCTCTCTCTGCTTGCCTCTCTGTCTACTTGTGATCTCTCTCTGTCAAATAAACAAATAAAATCTTTAAAAAAAGGAGGGTACTTGATAAGATGAGCACTGGGTGTTTTATGTAAGTGATGAATCACTCAATTCTAGTCCTGAAACCAACACTGCACTGTATGTTAACTACCTAGAATTTAAATAAAAATTTGAAAAAAAATTAACATTAAAAAACATGGTATATGTATATGATGGAGTATTATTCAGCCATAAACAATAAGATCTTGCCGAGTGTGACAACATGGATGGGCCTAGAGGGTAGTACACTTAGTGAAATAAGTCAGATCAAGACAAATACAGTATGATTTCACTTATTTGTGCAATCTAAAAAACAAACAAGGAGTAACTGGGTGGCTCAGTCAGTTATGCCTCCAACTCTTGGTTTTGGCTCAGGTTAGGATCCCAGGTCATGAGACTGAGCTCCACATTGGGCTCCTCCGTGCTCAGTGGGGAGTCTGATTAAGATTCTCTCCCTCTCCCTGTGACTCTCCTCCTGCTTATGGGTGTGTGTACTCTCTCTCAAATAAATAAACAAATAAATATTTTAAAAAATAAGTAAATAAAAAAAGCAGAAATAAACCCATAAATTCAGAGAACAAATTGGTGGTTTCCAGAGGAGAAGGGATAGAAGAATGGGCCAAATGGGGAAAGGGGAGGGAGAGAAATAGGTTTCCAGTTACAGAATGAGTAAGTCACAAGGATGAAAGGTACAGCATAGTGAATACAGTCAATGGTGTTGTACAGTGACAAAAGGTAGCTACACCTGTATTAGCATAAGAGTTCATGAATCACTATGTTGTACATCTGAGACTAATGTAACACTGTGTGTCAATTATACTTCAATTTAAAAAAATAGTTTCCCAGGGTGCCTGGGTGGCTCAGTCAAAAGTGTCTGCCTTCAGCTCAGGTCATGATCCCAAGGTCCTGGCATTGAGTCCTGCATTGGGCTCCCTGCTCAGCAGGGAGTCTGCCTCTCCTTCTCCCACTCCTCCTGTTTGTGTTCCCTCTCTCACTGTGTCTCTCTGTCAAATAAATAAATAAAATCTTAAAATAAAAAGTTTCTCTTCTCCCAAAGCAAAGTTTTCGAAATAAATTCAAGATTGCTTAGAGTAGGGAGAATTAAAAAGCTACAACTTCCAAATCAATGAACTTACAAAATAATGTAGCTGATTGCCAGGCACACTTGGCTTAACAGGAAAGAAAGATGACCACTAGGAATAAATTTTTTTAGGAATAAAATTTTTAACATGACTATAAACCTTTATGAAAATCTTCATTTATAACAAGCACTTTTTTACTTTTAGCTATTTCATAAATAACGGGAAGAAAATTTGACACAGTTGGTAGTAAACCCCACAGAATTTCTTTCCCCACAAAGTGAACATGTACATCCTTCATTTTGGCACCTTATTCTGAAGAAATGTTAAGGTAGTTTGGGTTTTTGGTCATGTGGATAGCCTCAAAACTGACTAGACTCTCTAGGTGTTTAGCTCCTGCACAGGGTTTTCTGTCACTAGTACTATGACTTTTCTGACTTTGAAAATTTTCTCAGCCAGATCACATTTCAGTTTGTCAAATAGATAAAGCTTTGAGAAGCACAAAATTTCAAGTTGCGCACTGGTGAAAAGCATACTGAACATAGTAGATTTTTCTTTTTTGGTTTTTCCTTTCTTTTTTATTAAGTAAACTCTTCATCCAATTTGCGGCTTTAAATCATGACCCCAAGGTCAAAAGCCACATGTTCTGCCGACTGAGCCAGCCCAGGCATCTCTAGATTTTTTTACTTATTGAAATATTATGATCCATTTAGCATCAGTGATGAACAAGGTCTAGACATGTGGCCTTGGTTATCTACCAGCTTGACTACGTCCCACCATGGGTCCTCCTTATTTTTTTTTAATTAAAAATGTTTTATTGTTAATGTCTTATACAAATGAAAACACATCCCAAAATGTATTGGATGTAGTTAACACAGAGATAACAGATAACAGGACATTTATAGCTACAAATGCCTATATTAAAAAAATCTCAAATCAACTAACTTTTACCATGAGAAATTAGAGACAAGAGGAAACTAAACCCAAAGCAAGCAGAAGGAAAGAAATAACAAAGATCAGAGCAGGATAAATGAAATAGGAAGCAAAAGAACAAAAGTGAAAATTAACAAAACTAAAATTGGTGCTTTGAAAGATCAACAAAATTGACAAAACTTTAGATAGATTGACCAAAACAAAAGAGAGAAGACTCAAATCACTAAAATCAGGAATGAATGAGATCACATCACTACCAACCTTAAATAAATAAAAAGAATTATCTGAGAATACTACAAACAACTGTGTGTCAATAAATTAGATAACCTAGGTGGAATGGACAATTTCCTAAAAAGACACAAACCACTAAGATTGACTCAAGAGGAAATGGAAAATCTGAACAGACTTATGAGACTGATTTATAACAAAAAAATCCCCCCAAAAAATCCCAAACTCAGATGATTTCAATGATGAATTCGACCAAATGTTTAAAGAAGAAATAACAGGGTGCCTGGGTGGCTCAGTGGGTTAAAGCCTCTGCTTTCGGCTCAGGTCATGATCCCAGGGTCCTGGGATCGAGCCCCATATCGGGCTCTCTGCTCAGCAGGGAGCCTGCTTCCTCCTCTCTCTCTGCCTGCCTCTCTGCCTACTTGTGATCTCTGTCAAATAAATAAATAAAATCTTAAAAAAAAAAAAAGAAGAAATAACATCAATCTTTCACAAAGTCTTCCAAAAAATAGAAGAGGCAACACTTCCCAACTTATTTCATGAGGCCCAAACCAAAGATACCACAAGAAACTACAGATCAGTATCTCTTATAATTATAGAAACAAAATACTCAACAAAATAATAGCAAACTGAATTGAACAACACATAAAAAGGCTTTTTGCTATAACCAAATTGAATTTATCCCAGCAATACAGCTTGGTTTAACATATGAAAATCAATCAATGTGGGGCACCTAGGTGGCTTAATCATTTAAGTGTCTGACTCTTCTTTTCAGCTCAGAGTTTTGAGACTGAGCTCTGTACCAGGTTCCGTGCTCAACACAGAGTCAGTTTGTCTCTTTCCTTCTTCTTCCCCATCACCCTGCTCTCTCTGCCTCTCAAATAAGTAAGTAAAAAATTTTAAAAAGATTTTATTTGAGGGGTGCCTGGGTGGCTCAGTGGGTAAAGCCTCTGCCTTTGGCTCAGGTCCTGATCTCAGAGTCCTGGAATCGAGCCCCTCATCGGGCTCTCTGCTCAGCGGGGAGCCTGCTTACCCCCCCCTCTCCTGCCTCTCTGCCTACTTGTGATCTCTCTCTGTGTCAAATAAATAAATAAAATCTTTTTTAAAAAAGATTTTATTTGAGAGAGAGAGAGAGGAAAAGAGAAAAGAGAGAGAGAGTATGTATGTGCATATGAGCAGGGGAAGGGGCAGAGGGAGAGGGAGAAGCCGACTTCCCACTGAGCAGGGAGCCCCACAGGTGGGGGGGGCCTCCATCCCAGGACCTTGAGATCATGACCTGAGCCAAAGGCAGACACTTAACTGACAAAGCTACCCTTAAATAAGTAAAATCTTCAAAAAAAAGGAAAACATCTCATGTTCATGGATTTCAAGACTCAATTTTTTTTTAAGATTTTATTTATTTATTAGAGAGAGAGTGCATGAGACAGAGAGAGCAGAGGCAGAGGGAGAGGGAGGAGCAGACACCCCGCTGAGCAGGAAGCCTAATGTGGGACTTGATCCTAGGATCCTGGAATCATAACCTGAGCTGAAGGCAGACACTTAACCGAGCCACCCAGGCAACCCTCAAGACTTAATATTGATAAGATGCCAAGATGTCCACAATTCATATACAGATTCAGTGCAGTCCCTATCAAAATTCCAGTTGGCTTTTATTCCCAATACACTAACAAGCTGATCCTAAAGTTCATTTGGAAATGCAAGGAACCCAGACTATCCATACATCCTCATTACAAAGCTACAATAATCAAGACAGCATAGTATTGAAATAGGATACATATGCACAGCAATGGAATAAAACTGAGAGTCTAGAAGTAAACCCTCACATTTACAGTTAAATGCTTTCTAACAAACATGCCACAAACATTCAACGGGGAAAGAATCATTTTTTCAACAAATGGTGCTGGGGGACTAGATATACACATGCAAAAGAATGAAGTTGGATCTGAGGCACCTGGTGGCTCAGTCAGTTAAGCATCTCCCTTCAGCTCAGGTCATGGTCCCAAGGTCCTGGGACAGAGTCCCATGCTGGGCTCCCTGCTCAGTGGGGAATCTGCTTCTACCTCTCTCTCTGCCCCTCCCCAACTTGCTCGCACTCTCCCTCTCTTGCTCACATTCTCTCTCAAATAAATAAATAAAATCTTAAAAAAATAAAAAAGTAATGAAATTGGAACCTTATCTCATACCATATAAAAAAGTAATTGAAAATGGATCACAGACCTAAATGTAAAAAGCTAAATTACAAAACTACAAAATTCTTAGAGAAAATACAGAAATAAACCTTTGTGACCTTGGATTAGGCAGTGTTAAATACAATACAATGAAGTTAGACATGAAACCAAAAGCACAAGTGGCAAAAGGAAAAAAAATAGATAAATTGGACTTCATCAAAATTAACTTTTGTGATTTAGAGGACACTATCAAGAAAGTAAATAGGGGTGCCTGGATGGCTCAGTCACTCAAGCAGCTGCCTTAGGCTCAGGTTATGATCCCAGGGTCCTGGGATTGAGCCCCGCATTGGGCTCTCTGCTCAGCAAGGGAGCCTGCTTCTCCCTCTCTCTCTGCCTGCCTCTCTGCCTACTTGTGATCTCTCTCTGTCAAATAAATAAATAAAATCTTAAAAAAAAATTAATAAAATAAATTAATAAAAATGGACAAAGGATCTAAAGAGATTTTTTTCCAAAGAAGCTATAGAAGTGGCTGATAAAAACATGAAAGATGTTCAATGTTATTATTCATCAGGGAAGTGCAAATCAAAACCACAAGAGAAATAACAAATTTTTTAAAAACAACACAAAATATCACTTCAATAACAACTGAGCATATGAAAAAATTAGAACTCTTATACATTGTTGGTAGGAACATAAAAGGGTACAACTGCTTTAAAAGTAGTCTGGCAATTCCCCAAAATGCTAAACATAGAGCTACTACATGACCCAGCAATTTCACTTCTAGGTATATACCTAAGAGAAATAAAAACACGTCCACACAAAAAACTTATACACAAATATTCATAGCAGTATTACTCATAATAGCCCCAACGTGAAAACAACCCAAATGTCTATCAACTGATGAATACATAAACAAAATGTGATATGCCCATACAATGAGGTATTATTCAGCAAAAAAGGAATGAAGGTATTGATAAATGCTGCAACATGGATGAACTTTGAAAACACTATGACAAGTGAAAGAAACCAGACTCACAAAAACCATGGGTTATATGACTTCATTTATAAAGAATGCCATTTATAAAGAATAAGCAAATTGATAGAGCCTGAAAACAGCTAAGTGATTATCAGGGGCAGAATGTGGGGACAAGGGAAATGACTGTACAGGGATTCTTTTTGGGGTAATTAAACATCCTGAAATTAGTGAGGATGAATGCAAAAAACTCTGTGAATACAGTAAAAATTGCTGAATTGTACACTTTAAAACAGTGAATTTTGTGGCATGTAAATCACATCACAATAAAACTGGTATAATATAATGTATTATATAAGCATGTATTATGTATATTATTACAAAAACATTAGCATATACAGCTCACACTATAAATGAGGAAATAAAACACATGTAAGCAGTTTGAAGAATAATAAAGTGTACACAAACATACATCCTAGCTTAAGAAACAGTTACTACTACATTAATAACCCTCTGTAAGTTCCCACCCATACTATTCCCTTCTTCTCCCAGAGGTAACCACTATCTTAAATGTTCTATTACTACTAACTGCCTTATATTACTTTATTATTTTTATTTAAAAATTTTAAAAAACATTTTATATATTTATTTGACAGAGAGAGAGAGAGATCACAGCAGTGCGATCAGCAGGCTGAGGGAGAGAGAGGAGCAGGCTCCAAGCAAGGAGCCCGATGCAGGGCTTGATCCCAGGATTGTGGGAATCATGAACCACGCTGAAGGCAGATCCCCAATGACTGAGCCACCCAGGTGCCCCTCTTTACAACTTAAGGAAAATAAGATTTATTTATTATAAAGAAAATACATTTGTTATTACATTGTATGAATATATATCAATGTGCATTAACTTCCTCAACTATGGACATTTTACATTGTTTCCATTTTTTTCCCCATTTTTTATCTTATGAATAATGCTGCTATGACCATTCTGGTATATATCTCCTGGTACACATATACAAAAATTTCTGCAATTTTTTTGGCCAGAAATAAAGCTGCATGTTGAACTTGCTAGATAATGTCAAGCTTTTGTCCTAAGTGACCTCAGTATTTTTACCCCCATAGGCAGTGCATAAAGTGCCCTACCTTTGAAAAAATTATATAGAAGTGAAATCGAGTGAAGTTAAGTAACTATGACTGAGAGGTGGGAGAGTAGGAACAAAGTTAAAATAATATCTTAAGTGTAAAAGAAGTTCTTGTGAGGCTGTGCTCTTCCATCTTAAATTTCCCACCTTTGCTTAGTGAGAGTGAAGGACTAACCATGTGAATAGAGGAATGGACTATTCATTTGTCTCCACTTTTGTTGTGGTGGTGTTTACCCTTACCTTCTAAATTTGCACAGTAAGACTTTTGTTGTAAGAATTAAGAAATAAAATGTTGAGAAGATTAAAGAAAAGACCTGAGAGCAAAGCAGTCACTCTGAAGCTGTCAAAATGCCCCACAATGACAGACTGAACATTGTTTTGATTTTAAAAGACTTCCACCTTTAGGGGTGCCTGGGTGGCTCAGTCATTAAGCATCTGCCTTCGGCTTAGGTCATGATGCCAGGGTCCTGGGATCAAGTCCCACATTGGGCTCCTTGCGAGGCAGGAAGCCTGCTTTTCCCTCTTCTGCTCTCCCTGCTTATGTTCCCTCTCTGGCTATGTCTCCTCTATCAAATAAAAAAAAAAAATCTTAAAAAAAAATAAAAGACTTCCATCTTTAGGCACAATTTACCTTTTGACACTGGTACCATCAGAGGTAATTGTCTATGTCTCAAATAGGTCCTTTGATGTGTTGTCCACAGGAGATGTGATTTCCTATCAGTTCCCAAGCTATAGGTGATCCCAGAGGACACTGAAATAAAGGCAAGTTCATCAATTACATGTAACTTTAGGATATCTTCTGCAGGCTGTACTTAAGTTGTATTATGAATTTATCAACACTTTATTTTTATTTTTTTTAAGATTTTATTTATTTATTAGAGAGAGAGAGAGCACAAGGAGGCAGAGGCAGAGAGAGAAGCAGGCTCCCCACTGAGCAAGGAGCCCGATGTGGGACTCGATCCCATGACCCAGGGATCATGACCTGAGCCAAAGGCAGCAGCTTAACCAACTGAGCCACCCAGGCACCCTCAACACTTTATTTTTTAAAAGATTTTATTTATTTATTTGAGAAAGAGAGAAAAAGAGCATGAGAGGGGAGAAGGTCAGAGGGAGAAGCAGACTCCCCACGGAGCAGGGAACCAAATATGGGACTCAATCCTGGGACTCTGGGATCATGATTTGAGGCGAAGGCAGTCACTTGACCAACTCAGCCACCCAGGTGTCCTATCAACACTTTCTTGATGGTACATGACTCACTAGTGTTCTTTTTGTGGTGGTGTTGACCACTCTTTACAAAAGAGTTAAGACTGGGGCACCTGGGTGGCTCAGTGGGTTAAGCCTCTGCCTTCGGCTCAGGTCACGATCCCAGGGTCTTAGGATCGAGCCCCACATCACGCTCCCTGCTCAGCAGGAAGCCTGCTTTTCCCTTTCCCACTCCCTCTACTTGCGTCCCCTCTCTCACTGTGTTTTTCTCTGTCAAATAAATAAATAAAATCCTTTAAAAAATAAAATGAAATGAAATCAATTCTTCTGACTATAGAATTGATATTCATCCTCTTGGGGCATTTTTTAATGTCTACTCATCCTGGAAGCCAGTGACCATCCCCTTTCTCTAAGAAAGAATCCTCTGACCCCCGCCTCCCCAATTCATTTATGAGGACTGACCCTTCAGTAACCAGTTTATAGTTTGTGATTCAGGACCCACAGTCACTGCTCATTGGACCAGGGTAAACAACTGACCCAAGCTGGGCCAATCAGATTCTCTTTCTCAAATGGTTGGAAATGGGACTGAGAGAGTTAAATTAGACTCTTTGGATGGCCAGAATTATTATAAAGCTTGGAAGTTCTGGTATGGCCATGTTCTTCTCTATACCCTGAATAACTGGAGAGATAACTGGAGAAATCCTGCCTGTAAAGTCGCCTCACACTTTGGTCAACACTCTTTTTCTGGATTATAGTACCCAGTCTCTTAGCTCTAAAACTGTTGCTCCATGGTCAACTAATCTTCAACAAAGCAGGAAAGAATATCCAATAGAAAAAAGACAGTTTCTTCAACAAATAGTGTTGGGCAAACAGGACAGCAACATGCAGAAGAATGAAACTGGACTACTTTCTTACACCATAAAAATGAAGTCAAAATGGGGCGCCTGGGTGGCTCAGTGGGTTAAAGCCTCTGCCTTCGGCTCAGATCATGATCTCAGGGTCCTGGGATTGAGTCCTGCATCGGGCTCTCTGGTCAGCAGGGAGCCTGCTTCCTCCTCTCTCTCTGCCTGCCTCTCTGCCTGCCTCTCTGCCTGCTTCTCTGCCTACTTGTGATCTTTCTCTGTCAAATAAATAAATAAAATCTTAAAAAAAAAAAAGTCAAAATGGATAAAAACCTAAATGTGAGACAGGAAACCATTAAAATCCTAGAAGAGAACACAGGCAGCAAACTTTAGCCATAGCAACCTTTTTTTTAAAGATTTATTTATTTATTTGAGAAAGAGAGAGAGACAGAGAGCACAAGCAGTAGGAGAGGCAGAGGGAGAGGGAGAAGCAGACTCTCTGCTGAGCCGGGAGCCCACATTCGGCTCCTTAATCCTTAATCCCAGGACCTGAAGATCATGACCCAAGCTGAAGGCAGACGCTTAACCATCTGAGCTACCCAGGCACCCCCGTAGCAACTTCTTATTAGTCCTTCCGGGGCTATGTTTGTTTTCCTAATGCTCTCCCTATTTTCCTCTCCTTCTTCCATCAACTGTCCCTGAAACATTCAGAGTAACCTTTGTAAGACAACCCAGGTCATAGCATTTCCTGCCTAAAATTCCCTAATGGCTTTCCTTTACATTTAAAATAAAACCTGGGGGCGCCTGGGTGGCTCAGTGGGTTAAAGCCTCTGCCTTCAGCTCGGGTCATGGTCTCAAGGTTCTGGGATCGAGCCCCGCATCGGGCTCTCTGCTCATTAAGGAGCCTGCTTCCCCCTCTCTCTGCCTGCCTCTCTGCCTACTTGTGCTCTTTCTCTCTCTGTCAAATAAATAAATAAAATCTTAAAAAAAACAAAAAAATAAAATAAAATCTAGGGTGCCTGGGTGGATCAGTCAGTGAAGCATCTGACTCTTGATTTTGGCTCAGGTCATGATCTCAGTGTCGTGAGATCAAGTCCCATGTCAGTCTCCAAGGTGGGTATGAAGTCTGCTTAAGATTCTCTCTCCTGGGGCGCCTGGGTGGCTCAGTGGATTAAGCTGCTGCCTTCAGTTCAGGTCATGATCTCAGGGTCCTGGGATCAAGTCCCGAATTGGGCTCTCTGCTCACCGGGGAGCCTGCTTCCCTTCCTCTCTCTCTGCCTGCCTCTCTGTTTACTATGATCTCTCTCTGTCAAATAAAATCTTAAAAAAAAAAAAAAAAGATTCTCTCTCCCTCTCTCCTTCTGCCCCTCCCACACTGCTCATGTGTTCTCTCAGTAAAGAAATAAATAATCAAATCAAATCACATCCAAACTCCTTACCATGGCTGACAAAGCTCTCCATGATCTGACCTCCATCTTATTTCTCAGATCCACACCTTGAACATCTCTTCTTCTAGCAAACTATACTCATGTACACCAGCTTCCTATATGCTCCCCCAAGCATTAATTTCCTTGCCCTTTTACAAGAATGCTCTTTCTCTTGTTCTTTACATGGCTATTTCCATTGCATCCTTCAGTCTCTCAGCATCTTTTCATTTGCCAAGAGGACTTTGTTTGACCTTCATAACTAAAGTGAGCACTTCCTCAGTTACACTCTGTCATGTTGCCCTGTTTATTTCCCTTGTAACACTATATTTTTATTTGTATTTGTTTATTGTCTGTCTTCTCCCACTAAAATAGAACAACTTTGAAGGCAGAAAATTGGTTAATTTTGTTTACCTCTATTTACCAGTGTGCAAACAGTTCTTGGAACATAGAAGGCTCCTAATAGACATATGTTGAGTAAATAAATAGATGAATGAATCAACAAATCAAATGAGAGAATGACACTGAGTGGCTGAGATGAGTCGAGAAGTCCTGAAGCTTCCTGTCCATGATTCTAGTCTTTTTCGAGGCCTGTCTCTGTTCCTGTTCTTAGGTTCTATAGGAAAGTACTATGTACTGTATAACAAATACCCCCTTTATGCAGAAGTTAGCTTGACTTGTCAACTGAAGAAGCTTATTTACAAGCTTACTTTGAACAAATAGAGAAATGTAATAGAGAAATTCTATCGCTGGAAAAGAATATTACCATTTGCTGATCTACTTTCCAGACATTTTAACTTCAGTTGGACCATTCATATTCCATTCTATAATGTTTCACTTTTAAAAAACATAATAAGCGGAGAACATCTTTCCAATGATATAATTTTAAATGG
The DNA here is from genome assembly GCF_011764305.1 of Mustela putorius furo. Classification (NCBI taxonomy): domain Eukaryota; kingdom Metazoa; phylum Chordata; class Mammalia; order Carnivora; family Mustelidae; genus Mustela; species Mustela putorius. Next base: position 13,130,028 of record NW_025422045.1, read on the forward strand.
ACCTATATGGATTTTTATAGCACACCTATTTTATTTTTAAAAAATGTTTTATTTATTCATTTGAGACAGAGAGATACAGAGAGTGAGCATGAGCAGGGGCAGAAGTAGAGGAAGAGGGACTTCCCCCTGAGCCAAGAGCCCAATGTGGGCCTCAATCTCAGGGCCTAGAGATCGTGACTTGAGCTGAAGCCAGATGTTTAACCATCTGAGCCATGCAGGTACCCAGCATACCTATTTTAAAGAAACTAAATAGGGGTGCCTGGGTGGCTCAGTGGGTTAAAGCCTCTGCCTTCAGCTTGGGTCATGACCTCAGAGTCTTGGGATCGAGCCCTGAGTCAGGCTCTCTGCTCAGTGGTGAGCCTGCTTCCCTCTTTCTCTCTCTGCCTGCCTCTCTGCCTACTTGTGATCTGTCAAATAAATAAAAAGAAATTTTAAAAAATAAAATAAAAAAATAAAGAAACTAAATAATCACCTAAAAGTGGATATCTTTTCACATGTTAGACAGAAGTCCTGAGGCTAGGTGTGCCTGGGTGGCTCAGTTGTTAAGCGTCTGCCTTTGGCTCAGGTTGTGATCCTAGGGTCCAGGGATTGAGTCCCACACTGGGCTCCCCCCTTGCGAGGGAGACTGCTTCTCCCTCTCCCACTCCCTCTGCTTGTAATCCCTCTCTCTGTCAAATAAATATAATCTTTTAAAAAAAAAAAGCTGTAAGGCTAGATAGAACAGAATGAAAGCAATCAAGGAAACCATTTTGTCTTAAAGTAAATCTCACATTTAAGGTAGCTTTTGCAAGTTTGCTAAATTATCCGATCTTCCCAGCCTCCTATCTTAGAGAAGTAACATGAAGGAAAAGGAGAGGTGATTGCATTACAGGCCTTGTCCTCGGGACCTGAAGCCATTTGTAAAAACTGAACTATAGCAGAACAGATCCTGTAGTTCCTTACTGTCTGAGCCCAGAGAAGACTGTCTTCATTTCTCACCATTCCAAAATACACCATCAAAGCTGTGTGGTACTGTGGAGCAACTGAAAAGTACTAAAACAGAAGTAAAAAAAAAACCTCCACTAAAGACAGGAAGGTTTAGAATACCAGAAAAGAAAACCCAGGAGAGACAGTAGTGGAGGCATGATTAAAGGAACATCCAAATCCAACAAAGTGGCCAGATTTAATCTCTCTGGGAAAAGGACTGGAGAGTAGATGTAAGTAAGGAGGGCTTATCAATTGTTTTGAACTCAATGGAATGAAAGACTAAAAGAATTCCCTTGAAGTGATATTCAGAATTGTGGTGCACTGGGGCAAAGGTAGCGTGAGGGAGAACAAAAAATAACCCTTTAATAGTGATAGGTGCAGGGTGCCTGGGTAGCTCAGTGGGTTAAGCCTCTGCCTTCAGCTGAGGTCATGATCTCAGGGTCCTGGGATTGAGCCCTGCATCGGGCTCTCTGCTCAGTGGGGAACCTGCTTCCTCTCTCTCTTTCTCTCTCTGCCTGCCTCTCTGCCTACTTGTGATCTCTGTCTGTCAAATAAATAAATAAAATCTTTAAAAAAATAGTGATAGGTGCATAAAGTCAGCTTGATGACACCAGCAATTAAAATTATACAGCGAGCTCCTCTACCTCTGATTAAATTTGGGGAGAATGAACTGTAAATCATGGCTATAATCAAGAGTCTAAGAATAAGAAAGACACGGATTCACATTTTTCTCATGTGTGACCATGGACAAGTTACTTAACCACTTTCCTTAGCTTCTTTATCTATAAAATAGGGATGAAATGCTAACTTCATATGGTTATGATGAGTATCAATTAAGATAATGCCTATAAAAAGCTAAGCATGGGGATGCCTGGGTGGCTCAGTTGTTAGGTATCTGCCTTTGGCTCAGGTCATGATCCCAGGGTCCTGGGATTGAGCCCCGCATCAGGATCCCTGCTCAGTAGGAAGCATGCTTCTTCCTCTCCCACTACCCCTGCTTGTGTTCCCCCTCTCTCACTGTATCTCTCTCTATCAAATAAATAAATAAAATCTTAAAAAAAAAAAAAAAAAGCTAAGCACGATGGTGGGGATTTAGTACAGGCTCCAAATTAGGCAAATGTTATATTTATCGTGTCCACTGAACTAGTGTCTGGCCAACTGATAAGTCTACATTATATTTTTATGTATAAGGTACTGAGTTATATTATATTATATATGATTTTTCTTGTGTGTTGGTGAATATGAGTCAGTTCTCTATAGTGTTTATACATCATGTGCCTCCTCACTAGACCATAAACTCTTTTGAGGACATCTTTGTACACAGAGTGCTTAACACAGTGCCTGGTACCTGCAGATGTATAATAATTTTTCAGCAGATGCATTACTATGACATCAGATTGTAGAAGAAATTGTTTTTCTTTCTGGAATTGCTTTTAATACTTTTATAGTTTTATATTAACTCCCCTCTATATCTAAGAACACAGTGAAGTGAGAGCCATAGTGGTGTCACTGACTAGAGCAGCAGAGAGGAGGAATAAGAAAATTTCAAAAATCAAGTGGAAAATCTGCTCAAAGGAATGCCAGTAGCATTTCAGTAGTGCACAGGAAATGATGCTGCAAAAATATTCCCGTCTTTTAAAAATTAATGGATTAAGTACACCTGTGTGGCAAAATATAGAAATAGGGTTTTAACTATTTCCCACTGAATATGGACTAGAATTCAAGTCTTCCCAATGTATAAGGACTTACCTTTAGCAGGCCTCCAAAAGAGTCAAGTCCCTGAAAGGGGGGCTGCAGTGAGGCTACTGAGTTAAAGGTCTGGGAGCAGGAAGGGACAAATTATGAAGAGACCTTTAAAGAATATTTTTACAGTGACCAAGAGAACCCAGGAGGAGCCAGTCTTATGTAAGAGGATAGAAGCAAATGAGATGTAAGTATTGAGAAAGAAACTTGGAGCAGAGATAAAGGAAGACTTTGGAAAAAAGTGCAGGCTCTGTAATTGCAGCATCAGTTGTATGAATGCTCAGAAAAGATGACAGAATTCCTGGAATTTGGATCTTACTAAATTTGACAAGTATTACTGTGTACTCATTTTGTGTAGTTGCTACAGGAAGAAAAATAGAACCCTTGCTCTTAGGCGGTGAATAATTAAGAGGGGAAATGAGAAGAGCACATCCTTTACCATAAGGTAAATATACTAAGAGTCAATCAGAGAAGAACAAAGCAAAATAAGAGTGTCAAGGAAGACTCACATTCACTTGAAGGACCAGATAAAGCTTAATGGAGGGGGCACTGCTGGAGTCTGGCAGGGATTGTGGCAGGTGGAGATAGAGTGTTCCACAGGGAAGGCTGTTTAAATGGAGTCAGGGGTGTGCAAGGAGCAGGGTGGTCTCAGACAGTAGCAGGTAGGCATGCTGATAAGAGAAAGCAAGCTGTGGGAATTTAAGTGAAAGGAGACATATTTTGCAAGACCTTGCATATATGTCAGAGGAGTTTTATTCATTCTTCAGATAATTGACAGTGATTACAAATTTTGAGCACAAAAGCAATAGAGTCAGAGCTGCAGGAGAGCTTTACAAAGATTGATCTGGCATTAGTCAGTTAGAGAGACTGGCAGAAAGGAGGAATGTAAGGATATTACTATGGTTCAGGCAAGTGGCCTTGAACTAGGAAGGATGGTGACGGGAGATGGAGAAGTGGGATGGATCACAGACACTGAGGAAGGAGCATGAAAAGACTTGCGAACTAGTGAAATACGGAATGGAGTCAAGAGGGTGACAGGATTAAAGAAGACCTAGTGATGTGGTACCTGTATGCCAGGGAGGCAGGCAATACAATACAAAATAAATAAACTTATTTCACTCTCCCCAAAAACAACCAGGGGAAAGAAAGAAGGGACTATGTGTGTTACATATAAACTTACAGTTCTTGCTTCCTCCAGAGATCTCACTCTAATTCTTTTCTGACTGTTCTGGTGTCCTCTGGTCCTCTAGAATCCTCTTGTCTTCCTGACTCATTAAGAGAGGAATTAATACAGTTCTGTTTAGCTCTTAAGATATTAACTCTTTGTAGATCAGAGCTTGAAGGCTATGCTTTTTCTCTATGTGTATTATAGCTGAAGAAAGTGCAGCTACAAGATTCCTTAACCTGTTTCTCAACTAAAACCAAAGCTGAAAACATTTATTTGATTTGAGATTAATACAATTTGTTGGTATTGGGAAAATGATCTTTTTTTTTTTTAAAGATTTATTTATTTATTTATTTGACAGAGATCACAAGTAGGCAGAGAGGCAGGCAGAGAGAGAGGAGGAAGCAGGCTCCCCGCAGAGCAGAGAGCCTGATGCAGGGCTCCATCCCAGGACCCTGGGACCACGACCTGAGCCAAAGGCAGAGGCGTTAACCCACTGAGCCACTCAGGCGCCCCGGGAAAATGATCTTTAAATCTCTTCCTAAAGGGCAACAACAGTGGAAGCCCTGAGATCTTTCTGAAGAAAACAAACCCCACTTCATTGGTGGAATCAAAGTGCCTGCTCAAGCCACATGTGCCAGAAAGTAAAGGAATGTCTATCTCCCAATGCACAGTGATCATAGTTTCCAAATCAAACATTGGACTGTAATTATGCAACACAACTTTATATTTGAAAATTAGGTGTTCTTAAAAATTCTGCATGGGTGGTTACTGCATTCATACCATATATTAAGTGACAGAAGGTCTCAAATATCATATACAGTCAGTGTGTGCACTGGGAAACTCATTCTGGTCACTGCCATCAAGTGCAGAGATGCCCAAGAGGGTGAACACATGTGTAATGGGCCTCTGGTGACTTTCCCTCTATCCTATGAAATAATTAAAATAAAATAAAAATGAGGGAGACAAATAGGAAGTATAGAAATTACCTAGAACACATAAATTTCCCAGTGAAAATAAGAAAATCAATATAGTATTTTCCCAGGTTTAAGTGACAAAGGGCTTTTCTGTGTCTAAAATTGCTTCTTGCTCAAGTTATTTCACAAGAAATCTTAGGTCTTCTCACCTTTTCTGGATGATCTAACCAGAGATAGTGCTAGGCAAAATTTTGAAGTGTTTGAAATATGTTTGGAGATCTTGTCTCTCTTTTCTGTATCTCTGATTTTTGTTAATTTTTTTAAAGATTTTATCCATTTATTTGACAGACAGAAATCACAAGTAGGCAGAGAGGCAGGCAGAGAGAGGGGGAAGCAAGCTCCCTGCTGAGCAGAGAGCCCAATGCGATGTGGGGCTGATCCCAAGCCTCTGGGATCACGACTGAGCAGAAGGCAGAGGCTTTAACCCACTGAGCCACCCAGGCGCCCCTGATTTTTGTTAATTTTTTAAACATTTAGTCCTGCCCCTTTCAGGCAACCAGTTACCTGCCGCTTCTCTCCTTGATATCCTCATTACATCTTAGAGTAAATTTAAACCATTTGATATTTTTTTCACTAGGCTTAAATGTACTTCATTTTTTATTTTTTAAAAAGATTTTATTTATTTAAGAAAGGTTGGGAGTAGGGGCGCCTAGGTGGTTCAGTGGGTTAAAGCTTCTGCCTTTGGCTCAGGTCATGATCCCAGGGTCCTGGGATGGAGCCCAGCATCAGGCTCTCTGCTCAGCAGGGAGCCTGCTTCCTCCTCTTTCTCTGCCAGCCTCTCTGCCTACTTGTGACCTCTGTCTGTCAAATAAATAAATAAAATCTTAAAAAAAAAAAAAAGACACTTATTTAAAGAAAAGAAGGAAAGAAAGAAAGAAAGGAAGAAAGGTGGGGATGAGGGGCAGAGGGACTAGCAGACTCCTCCCTGAGCAGGAAGCCTAAAGCAGTCCAGATGGTCCAGGACCCTGAGGTCATGACCTGAACCAAAGGCAGCCACTTAACTCACTCAGCCACCCAGGCACCCTGGCTTAATGAACTTCTAAATGTGGAATGTAAGGCCTTGTTCCATGTTAAAGGAATCTCAGTCACCACAAAGGTGTTGGGAGTTATAATAACATTTTTCTGATTAGAAAAGTAATACATGTTGATGGCAGACTTGAACAGAAAAATAAAAAGAAAAAAATGAGATGGACTAATAATCATTTAACATAGAGATAGCTACTGGAATCATTTTGGTTTGCATAAAAGTATACATAATATTTAAAATAAATAAAAAATAATATTAAAATTAAAGACAGGATCATTTATTTATCTTGTTTAATATTAAAAAATTCAAATTATAATAAAATACACGTAACATAAAATTTAGTATCTTTTTTTTTAAAGATTTTATTTATTTATTTGACAGAGAGAGAGATCACAAGTAGGCAGAGCGGCAGGCAGAGAGAGGAGGAAGCAGGCTTCCTGCTGAGCAGAGAGCCTGATGTGGGGCTCAATCCCAGGACCCTGGGATCATGGCCTGAGCCAAAGGCAGAGACTTAACCCACTGAGCCACCAGCTGCCCCAAAATTTACTATCTTAACCATTTTTAAGTGTACAGTTCAGTAGTATTAAGTATTATTTAAAAACAATACTTAACCGGGTATATTTTAAAGATCTTACTGGCTTTTTTTCAACAAGTCACAAATCAGGCCACATCCAATCTTTTTTTTTTTTTAATTTATTTATTTTCAGAAAAACAGTATTCATTATTTTTTCACCACACCCAGTGCTCCATGCAATCCGTGCCCTCTATAATACCCTCCACCTGGTACCCCAACCTCCCACCCCACCACCACTTCAAACCCCTCACATTGCTTTTCAGAGTCCATAGTCTCTCATGATTCAAAAAATATGGAACGCTTCACGAATTTGCATGTCATCCTTGCGCAGGGGCCATGCTAATCTTCTCTGTATCGTTCCAATTTTAGTATATGTGCTGCCGAAGCGAGCACTTTTTTTTTTTTTTTAAGTAGCTTCCACACATAGCATGGAGTCCAATGTAGGGCTTGAATTCCTGACCCTGAGATCAAAACTTGAGCCGAGATCAAGAGTCAGACATTTAACTGACTGAGCTGCCCAAACACCCCAGGCTGCAACCCACCTAAAAGACAGAAGGGAGCTTCAAGAAGCTGTGTGAAAGACTTATAAGCTGGAGAAAGAGGAACAAGGAAGTTATACTAGACAAAAAAAAGCTGGTTGATTATTGTAAGGTCATTTTCCTACTGGGGATATTAGGGGTCTACCAGGCAGATCAACAAGGTAGTGCTAATTAGGAGATTCCTGACTGTTTTAAGATTGCATTTCATTGAAAGCCAAAACTGTAATTAAGTCAAGTCTCAAGTTTGGTGACATGGGGCTTAGCATAATGGCTCCATTTTGTGCCTTTTTTCTTTTTTTTAAAATTTATTTATTCGACAGAGGGAGATCACAAGCAGGCAGAGTCAGGCAGAGAGAGAGGGAAGCAGGCTCCCCGCCGAGCAGAGAGCCCGACTCGGGGCTCAATCCCAGGACCCCAAGACCACAACCTGAGCCAAAGGCAGAGGCCTCAACTCCCTGAGCCACCCAGGTGCCCAGGGCCTGTTTTGTTTTTAACAATATATTCACACTGTTGCATAACCAATCTCCAGAACTTTTCCATCTTGCAAAACTGAAACTCATTACCCATTAAACAACTCCTGGGTGTCTGGGTGGCTCAGTGGGTTAAGCAGTTGCCTTTGGCTCAGGTCATGATCCTGGGGTCCTGGAACTGAGCCCCGCATTGGGCTCCCTGCTCAGCACAGAGCCTGCTTCTCCCTCTCCCTCTACCTGCCTTTCTGCCTACTTATGCTCTCTCTGTCAAATAAATACATAAAGTCTTTAAAAAATAAAAATAAAAATAAACAACAACTCCCCATTTACCTCCCCCACTAGCCCTTGGCAACCACCTTTCTACTTTGTTTTTATAGGTTTGATTACTCTAGATCATTTATAATCTTTTATTTTAAAAAAGTCATTATTTTTCAATCCCAACATGTAATGAACAATAGACATTTATAACTATTAAGTAATCTACTATATGATTTTAAAAGGCTGCTTAATATGTCTATAAATACATAACTTACTTAATCATTTTGACTTTTTGTCATTATAACTTTATTACATTAAAAACTCTCATAGATAAAACTTTGCTCTCATCATAATTATTTTTCTAAGATGAACTACTAAAATTAGAATTGCTAAGTTAAAGGGAATGCCTATTTTTAAGGTCTTTGTACTTATTTCCAAACTGTCCAACTAACATTCAGAAAGGTCATACCAGTTAACATGCCTATCTGCAGCATCCACTTCTTCTCTAATATTAAAAACATTTTATTTTAAAAATCTACTTCATGGGACACCTGGATGGCTCAGTTGGTTAAGCAGCTGCCTTCAGTTCAGGTCATGATCCCAGCATCATGGGATCAAGTCCCACATCTGGCTCCTTGCTGGGCAGGGAGCCTGCTTCTCCCTCTGACTGACTGCCACTCTGTCTGCCTGTGCTCACTCGCTCGCTCTCTCTCTCTCTCTCTCTCTCTGACAAATAAATAAATAAAATCTTAAAAAAAAATCTACTTCATAAGTGAAAATATGTATTCACTGTTCCTTTAATTTGCATTTCTTTGCCATTTGACTTGAACTTTAATAATATCATTTTATATTTCCTTTTTTATAAACATTTTTTAAGTATACTGATACACAATGTTACATTAGTTTCAAGTGTACAATATAGTGATTCAATATCTCTATACCTTATGCTCTGTTCACAAGTCTAGCTACCATCTGTCATCATGCAAGGCTATTACAATTCCATTGACTACCTTCCCTATGCTGTACCTTCTTTTCCTGTGACTTATTCATTCCATAACTGGAAGCCTGTTTCTCCCATACCCCCATTATATATTTCTTTTACAAGTCCCTGATATGTTAAGGATACTAAATTTTTCATGTTTTCTATTTTGGCTATTAAATACATTTGTTGCAAGTATATTGAAATAGATTTAAGGAAGTATTTTTTTAACAGCATGGAAAAGTTTTATGGACTAGACCTATACTGCTCAAAATTGTACTGACATGTGTTTATTAGGTACCTGAAAAATAGCTAATGTGACTAACGGACCAAATTTTTTAATGTTTTTTCCTTTCATGTCTTTTTTTTTTCTAAGACTATTTATTTGACAAAGAGAGAAAGCACAAGCAGGGTGAGTAGCAGAGAAAGAAGAGGCCCCATATTAGGCAGAGAGCCTGATCCCGGGGCTCAGTCCCAGAACCCTGGAATTATGACCTGAGCTGAAGTCAGAGGCTTAACCAACTGAGTCACCCTGGCTCCCCTTTCCTTCCAGTTTCAAAAAACAACTTTATTGAGGTATATTCTACACATGTCCATTTCAGGAGTATAATTCAATGTTTTTTTAGTAACTTTACTGACTAATGTGGCCATTACCATAGATCAGTTTTAGGTTTACTTACTTGAAATTTAAATTAGAGGGGTGCCTGTCTGGCTCAGTCAGAACATAAGACTATTGATCTCAGGATGGGGATCAGCAGTCCAAGCCCCACATTATGTACAGAGATTACTTAAACAAAGATTAAATTTAAATTTGAAAACTGATACTTGACTCAGTTATTGGGAACCTTCTCAGACAAGGCTAATATAGCTTTCTTTTGATTTCGAGGACTCAAAAGGGAAGGGACTTTTGCCTATTTTAAAATTAGATTATTTGTGGGTTGTGTTATTTTTTTTTTTTTTTGATGTTGAGTTGTATAAGTTGTTTACATATTTTGGATACTAATACTCTACTGGATATGTTATTTGCCAATATCTTCTCCCATTCTGTCAGTTGCCTTTTAGTTTTTTTGCTTTTCTTTGATGTGCAAAAGCTTTTTGTTTTGATATAGTCACTACAATTTATTTTTGCTTTTGTTTCCCTTGTCCCAGGAGACATACCTAGAAAGAAACTGTTAGGGCTTATGTCAAAGAGGTTACTGCCTATGTTTTCATCTAGGATTTTTATGATTTCAGGTATCACATTTAAGTCTTTCATCGATTTTGCCTTTATTTTTGTGTATGGTATAAGAAAGTGGTCCAGTTTCATTCTTTTGCATGTTGATGTCCAGTTTATCCAACACCATTTGTTGAAGAGATGGTCTTTCTCATTGCATTTCTTGCCTCCTTTCTTGAAGATTAATTGACCACGTAAGTATGGGTTTGTTTGTGGGCTATTCTGTTCCATTGATCTATGTATCTCATTTTGTGCCAGTACCATACTGTTTTGATTACTACAGCTTTATAACACAACTTGAAGTTGAAATTGTGATACTTCTGGGTGCCTGGGTGGCTGAGTGGGTTAAGCCGCTGCCTTCGGCTCAGGTCATGATCTCAGGGTCCTGGGATCGAGTTCTGCATCGGGCTCTCTGCTCAGCAGGGAGCCTGCTTCCCTCTCTCTCTCTGCCTGCCTCTGTGTCTACTTGTGATCTCTCTCGTTCAAATAAATAAATAAAATCTTTTTAAAAAATTATGAAATTGTGATACTTCGACTTTTTCTTTTTCAAGACTGCTTTGGCAATTCAGGGTCTTTTATGGTTACATACAGATTTTATGATTGCTTGTCCAAGCTCTGTGAATAATGCTTGTGGTATTTTGATAGGGATTGCATTAAATCTGTAGATTGCTTTAGGTTGTATACATTTTGAGAATATTTGTTCTTCCAATCCATGAGCATGGAATGTCTTTCCATTTCTTCCTGTCATCTTCAATTTCTTTCATCAATTTTTTTCTTTTAACATATAATGTATTATTTGTTTCAGGGGTAGGTCTATGATTCATCAGTTCACCATAGCACATACCCTCCCCAATGTCTATCACCCAGCCATCCTATCCCTCCACCCCGACTCCCTTACAACAACTCTCAGTTTCTTTCCTGAGTCTCTAATGGTTTCTGTCTCTTTCTGGTTTCATCTTATTTCATTTTTGCCTCTCTTCCTCTATGATCCTGTCTTATTTCTCTAGCTCCTCATATCAGTGAGATATGATAATTATCTTTCTTTGTTTGACTTATTTCAAACATAGCATAGTACCCTCTAGTTCCATCCATGTGGTTACAAATGGTAAGATTTGGGGGTTTTCTGCTGGCTGCATAGTATTCCATTGTGTGTGTGTGTGTGTGTGTGTGTGTGTGTATCACATCCTTTATCCATTCATCTGTTGATGGACATCTAAGCTCTTTCCATAGTTTGGCTATTGTGGACATTGTTGCTATAAACATTGGAGTGCCCGTGCCCCTTAAGATCACTACATTTGTATCTTTAGGGCAAATACACAGTAGTGCAATTGCTAGGCATAGGGTAGCTCTATTTTCAACTTTTTGAGGAACCCCCATACTGTTTTCCAGAGTGGCTGCACCAGCTTGCATTCCCATCAACAGTGTAGGAGGGTTCCCTTTTCTCCACATCCTTGCCAATACCTGTTGTTTCCTGATTGGTTAATTTTAGCCATTCTAACTGGTGTGAGGGGGTATCTCACTGTGGTTTTGATTTGTATTTCCCTGATGCTGAGTGATGTGGAGCACCTTTTCATGTGTCTGTTGGCCATTTGGATGTCTTCTTTGCAGAAATGTCTGTTCATGTCTTCTGCCCATTCCTTGATTGGATTATTGGTTTTTTGGGTGTTGAGTTTGATAAGTTCTTTATAGATTTTGGATACTAGCCCTTTATCTGATATGTCATTTGCAAATATCTTCTCCCATTATGTCAATTTTTTTTTTAAATAAAGGCATGTTTATTAAAAAACAAAAACCCTAATCAGGAACTAACCCTGGGACACTGAAAAATCAAAGCTTCCTCTAAAGGCCAACAATAACCAGTGCTGGAACACCTGAGAAGGCCAGGTGCTTTAGTCTGAACATCAGGTCTCAAAATATTCTTCCTCAGTCAAAACTGACATTCAAGTTGCTGATCTGTGTGGACCGTGATTATTAGCATAGACAACCATTACAGCTGGATGTCTGGCTGCCCTATATCCACTACCACAACCCACAGCCACCCCACAGCCTCAGAAAAATTACATATCCTCAACACTCCACTTGTAGGCAAGTTTGGTTTCATTGACTGTTTCCTTTGCTGTGCAAAAGCTTTTGATCTTGATGAAGTCCCAATAACTTATTTGTGTCCTTGCTTCCCTTGCCTTTGGCAATGTGTATAGGAAGAAGTTGCTGCCACTGAGGTTGAAGAGGTTGCTGCTTTTCAGAGCAGGAAGACATTCTTTCCTGCTTTGTCAGAGATTAGTTGACTAGAGTTGAGGGTTCATTTCTGGGATCTCTCTTCTATTCCATTGATCTACGTGTCTGTTTTTGTGTCAGTACATACTGTCTTGATGATTATAGCTTTGTAATCGAGCTTGAAGTCTGGAATTGTGATGCCGCCAGCTTTGGTTTTCTTTTTCAACATTCTTCTGACTATTGGGGGTCTTCTCTGGTTCCATATAAATGTTGGGATTATTTGCTCCATTTCTTTGAAAAAAGCTGATGATATTTTGATAGGGATTGCATTAAATGTGTAGATTGCTCTAGGTGGTATAGACATTTTCACAATATCTGTTCTTCCAAGACATGAGCATGGAACATTTTCCATTTCTCCTTGTCTCCTCAAGTTCTTTCATGAGTATTCTATAGTTTTCTGAGTAAAGACTCTTTGCCTCTTTGGTTAGATTTATTCCTAAGTATCTTGTGATTTTGGGTGCAATTGTAAATGGGATCGACTCCTTAATTTCTCTTTCTTCTGTCTTGCTGTTAGAAATACAACTGATTTCTGTGCATTGATTTTACATCTTGACACTTTACTGAATTCCTGTATGAGTTCTAGCAGTTTTGGAGTGGAGTCTTTTAGGTTTTCCACATAAAGTATCATATCATCTGCAAAAAGTGAGAGTTTGACTTCTTTGCCGATTTGGATGCCTTTAATTTCTTTTTGTTGTCTGACTGCTGAGGCTAGGAATTTTAGTACTATGTTGAATAGCATTGGCAATAGTGGACAGCCCTGCCGTGTTCCTGACCTTAGGGGAAAAGCTCTCAGTTTTTCCCCATTGAGGATATTTCCTGTGGGTTTTTGATAGATGGCTTTTACGATATTGAGGTATGTACCCTCTACCCCTACACTCTGAAGAGTTTTGAGCAAGAAAGGATGCTGTACTTTGTCAAATGGTTTTTTGGCATCTATTTCAAGTATCATATAGTTCTTGTTCTTTCTTTCATTAATCTGCTGTATCACATTGATTGATTTGCGGATGTTGAACCAACCTTGCAGCCCAGGAATAAATCCCACTTGGTCATGGTGAATAATCCTTTTAATGTACTGTTAGATCCTATTGGCTAGTATTTTGGTGAGAATTTTTTTTTTTAAGATTTTATTTATTTATTTGTCATAGAGAGAGAAGCGAGAGCAAGCACAGGCAGACAGAGTGGCAGGCAGAGGCAGGGGGAGAAGCAGGCTCCCTGCCAAGCAAGGAGCCCGATGTGGGACTCAATCCCAGGACGCTGGGATCATGACCTGAGCCGAAGGCAGCCGCCTAACCAACTGAGCCACCCAGGCGTCCCTGGTGAGAATTTTTGTATCTGTGTTCATCAGGGATATTGGTTTGTAGTTCTCTTTTTTGATCAGAGTACAGGTCTTTCACCTCTTTGGTTAAATTTATTCCTAGGTGTTTTAGAAAGGCAAATACCATATAATTTCATGCATTTGTGGGATTTAAGAAACAAAACAGCAAACAAAAGAAACAAACCACAAAACAGATTCTTAACTATAGAGAACAAAGGAATGGTTACCAGAGGGGAGGTGGGTGGCAGAGACAGGTGAAATAGGTGATGGAGATTAAGTGTACACTTATCTCGATGAGCACTAATATATGGAACTCTGAATCACTATTTGCACATCTGAAAATAATATAATACTGTATGTTAACTACACTGGAATTAAAATAAATTTTTTTAAAAAGGGAAGGCAGTCCTCCATTGCTCCAATCTGCCAGTTCAAATGCTTGCTAACTTTCTTTGTGATATTGTTAGCCCCAATTTGGCATTTATTTTCACTCCCCAAATTTAGCATTTTTTAACTCCTACTATTCTATTTTCTATTTTTAGGTATTTGAATATAAATTGAAGTTAAGTGTCTGCCTTGGGCTCCTGTCGTGATCCAGAGTCATGGGATCAAGTCCTCCATTGGGCTCTCTGATCAGCAGGGATCCTGCTTCTCCCTCTGCCTGCTGCTCCTTCTGGTTGTACTCACTCTCTCTGAACCAATAAATCTTCAAAAATAAAAGAATTTCAAATACCTGGGTCAACTTTATTATAATGGTCAGTCATGTGAAATGTAATTACTACATAAAATATAATTTTATATTTGAAAGGATCTGAACCAGTTCACATAGTATTTTTATAACATTTAGATATGTGCTCAAAAGGTCAATTTCTACCATACTAGTACAATAAATACTAGTGGTGAAATGTAAGGCTTGTCAACTAAAAAATACTCTGTAAGCTGTATAAAGATAGCCTAATGAAGAATTACCAAAGGATAAAATCTTGTGCTTCTGAGCCAGAAGGAGAACAGATGGCAAGTGTGTTAAGAAGGCTTAACCTACAAGAAACAAGATTTAGGTCATTGATGGGATGAAAATTAGAAGAGGAGCAAAGACGACGAAGGAAAAGATGGAGAAACATTTAGTAGGAAGGGGGAAAAGAAATGAAAGAAATAGGAAAGAAATAGAAAGGTTTTTTAAATTAAGCTATTTATTTTCACAATTATCTCCTTGAAGGGGCTAAGGGCCTATATCATATACATTCCACAGCACTCCATAGTTATGTTCAGTAGCACTTAATGTAATTTACTATAAGTAACTAATTACTCATTTTATACTTGACTGTTCCAAAAGTCAGGGGACCACAATTATTTTGCTTACTGTTATGTTCTTAAACAACCTGGCATAGTACTTGGCACAATACTTTTTACAGTTTATTGAATGATAGAATAGAAAACTCCTGAGAAGGGAAGGGACCCGGGAGGGTTGCCACTGGAGTTTCCAAGTCCAGTGGTTTTTATGGACTTGTTAGCTGGCTTTTTAATCTGATTTACCCTCCCTGCATTGTCATCCGATCAGGTTTTTATCACCCATCTATCACCTGGGAAAGGGTGGAGGGTTCCTTCCAGGGTGATATAAAATTCTTTTAAGGCTGGTTTCCTCTTAGGGCAGAGGTCCATTATCCTGGCTTGACAACCTGTCCTCCAGCTATCCTTCAATATTTAAATACTCCTATTTTTTTCCTCACGTGATTAGAATCCTCTTTTGATCCCTGTGGTTTTAAACTTTCCCAGTGAAAAGTCTTGGAGTGAATGTGTTGGGGAGGGTGAGTTTCAGTCTGGAGATTCATAGTGCTGGGAATGGCCAGCAATCCCTGAACTGAGGGATGAATGATTACTCCAAACTTTGCTGTAAAAAAGAGAAAGCAAGGGGGTCAATACTCAGAGACCTGTCTGTCTTAATGAAACTGGCAAACATAACTTAGTTCAAATACCAAATTATGCTTCCCTCGATCCTCCCCATTGTCAATTTTTACCTGAGACACTGGTGTGGAAATCTAGAGTGGGTGGTGTTAGGTCCAGGGGGGTGCTCTTCTTTGCTCCTTGGAAGTGAAGGGAGAACGAACCATGGTACCTGAGGCACTGAGGATGATCTAGAAGCCAGTTATGCAGGCTGCACCCCAGGTGGTACAGAAACAGGGAAAGGGGGAAGAAACAGGGAAAGGGGGAAGACAGAATAGGCAAAGTACTGTCAGAAGGCAGAGAAAGGGTTCCTGGTTCTAGAGCTCATTAGCTCCAACAGAAGAGCAAATGCCATGTTTTCCTGACAACAAGGGGGGATAGGTAGTCCATGTCGGGCCAGAGAAGACAGGGAATTTCCCTGAAACAAAGGGAGTTTCAGCAGCTGCTTGGGAATATTCCTTAAAGTCCCTGTCCCAAGGTAGACTTAACCACAGTTGGCTCCAATTATAGCCATTAACCCGGGAAATGAGTGAGGGAGAAGCCCCCACATCTATTAAGAACAGTGAGAGAGAGTCAAGAGTCCCCTTCATCTGGGATGGCCTGTGATTCCTCCAGCAACCTGGATTTACTCTGAGGAGGCCTATTTAGATCATCATCACCCAGTATGTCAGGAGGGAGTTTATTAGTCAAACATGTGCGGGCTAACACATTCTGCAAGACCCTTAGGTTAGGCTCCTGGTGTAGGGCAAGGCCTAAGTATGGGCACTGAAGGCCTAGGTACGAGCAATGGGTACCGTAGGTCTACTTATCTTTTCCTACTGAAGAGATCTAACTGATAGATCCCACTGAAGCCATGCAGTGTTACAGAAGATCAATCCTTTCCTAAACTTTGCAATCTGAATTGTTTCCAGTGGGTTAAAAGGCACCCCAAGGTAGAGTCCTTGGGAACTGAAGAAAAGAGAAGGTCCATTACCTAGGAAATCCTCTACTTAGGTGGCATTCCATGTGGGATATGTCAGAGATTCCTGGTGTCAAAGCCACTCGAGGCATCCCCTGAAAAAAAAAAAAAACACTACGACCACTGTCACTGATATAGGCCCCTGTAGGAGGAAGGCCTGCCCTCTACCCCTGCTTCCCTATCGCTTTCTAGACTAAGATGGGTGCTGGTGTATGGACTGAAATACTGTTCCTTGAAGGTCACTCCATAAAGGTCATGCCTCAATTCACCTTGCCTTGAAGTTCATGCCATAGAAGGTCATGCCTTATTTTACCTTGCCTTGAATACCTACCATTTTTAACCCATGGAAAACACTAGACATTTTATAAGGGGAAACTATCCAATTTTGTAGCTAAAGTAGTTAGTAGAGGGTATTGACAGAAAACAGTAACGACAGAAATCCATCATAGTCTAAGCAACTCTCCAACACACGTAGTCTTTACAGCCAACTTTCCTAGGAAATGGTCCCCTGTGTCACTTTCTAGATGTGACTAGATGTCACTTTCTAGATGTGACTAGCCCCTAATAAGGATTTAGTAAGGGGGGTGGGGTCAAAGGGGAGAAGGTGGTGGAATTTTCTGGTTGAGGTGGGGAGGAGGGAGCTCTTCCTTTTTGTTGGGTCTAACTTAAGAAGTTAAACGACTAATCTGGGGAGCCAAAGGAGTCATAGGTTCCCCTTCTTTTTCTTTAAGGACGTTTGAGGTGTCCTCAGAATGTAAAGGGGCCAGGGTGGACCTGACTAGATCCCACATAGTAAGGGAAGGAAGGGAAATCTATTTACCTTGTCTTTGGCAACGTTTCGAGCTCTTTCCAATTCTCTCCCATACTTCTAAATCTAAAGTTCCCCAGTCAGGAAACCACAGGTTGTGTTCAACAACCTCTAACAAACCCTGAGGTTGGTCTTCCATTACAAAGGCCCTGCTCACCTTAAGGAACAATTTCTCATTTATAGTAGCCCTGTTAGCTTTTTAAAAAGTTGCTCTAAGGAACACCTGGGTGGTTTAGTCCTTAAGCCTCTGACTTCAGCCTCGGGTCACGATCCCCAGGTCCTGGGATCCAGCCCACATCGGGCTCTCTGCTAGGGGGGAAGGCTGCCTCTCCCTCTCCTACTCCCTCTGCTTGCGTTCCCCCTCTCACTGTGCCTCTCTCTGTCAAATAAATAAAATCTTCAAATAAATAAAATTTGCTTTAAAACCTTAATATATGGTCTCTCTTCGAGAGAGAGGTTTTTCCCCATATCTGGAATTCTTAGAAACAGTTTAATTCCATAAAAAATATTCAAGCCTGAAACTTCCCCTAACTTGGCCATGAGCCGATGCCAACTTACTACATGCAGATTTTTCGTTTTGGGGCAATCGGTATGGTGTCTGTCGCAAAACGGTCATGTTGGGGTCACCACTTGCTGGGGATGGTCAGCAATCTCTGTTCTGATGGATGGAAGATTACTCCAAACTTTGCTGTGAAAGAGAAGAGAAGGCAAGGTGGTCAACACTCAAAAATGAAGACCAATTATTGTTTTTATTTTAATCTGAAGGTGGCCAGTAATACTCAAAATCAACTACTACTCAACCTCAAAACCACTAAGGGGATGTTACAATTCAAAATTCCTTTAATTTCTAACTTTCTCAACCTTTGTGGAGAAACGTATTTTTATGATTTATTTAAAAAAACTTCAAATTCAGGGTTTTTTTTTTATCAAGAAAAAGAGATGAGGGGGTATCTGGGTGGCTCAGTACATTAGGCCTCTGCCTTTGGCTCAGGTCATGATCCTGCAGTCCTCAGATAGAGCCCCTTAAGCCCAGCGGTGGGTTCCCTGCTCAGGGAGGAGTCTGGTTCACCCTCTGCCCCTCTCCCCCCAACTTGTTTCAGTGCTCTCTCTCTCTCTCACATAAATAAAATCTTTTTTAAAAAAGGAGGAAATAAAAAGGCACTGATTACAGATTATGATAATATTTAGGTAAAAATAAATCCATATGCATATTTTTAAAAGATCTGTAAAGATATACACCAAGTAGTTAAGAATACTTAACTACTTTTGCTTAAGAAAAAAATACTTAACTGCTTTTGGAGGATGGATCAAATAGAAACTTTCACTTTATCTGTACTTCAAATTTTTATAAAATCATATTATTAGAAAAAAGAAAACAGCTTATTTTCATATGGAAAGCTTTAAAATAATGAGGTGGGACCACTGGAAGCCTTAAGAAGGTAGGTACTCAAACAAAGTGGCCAATAATTTTATTAGCAGTGTATACTATCCTTTTTACAGAATCTGTATTCTAGAAGCCAGATCATCAATAATCTATTCACTGGAGTCCAGATTCCAAATTTCCCTAGTATGATTTTACCCACTGCCAAAGGCATTTGGAATGAAAACAGAAATAGGTATAACAAAATGCATGTCAAATAGTAATTCAAATCATCAACCTGTTAAATTTTATGATTCACACACATACACCAAGTACAAAATGGGGTGCATAAATAAAAGGATTACACGCACAAAAAAGCAGTACTATCTTATTATAGGGTAAATAATAACTATGAAATGAGTCTGAGAAGGGGTACAAGGCTTGAGGACTGGAACTACAACACTTAAAAAAAAACACATGGAGTATTGGTTGCTTGAATAAGCAGTTAGAGCATCTATATTCTTTAAAGGCATTAATTCAGACTTGAGTTGGGTTTTAAAGAATAGTTGGACTGTGGAGAAAGTGAATGGCAATGTGGCCCGTTGCAGTCCAACAACAGCAAGCAGTGCCCCCAGGCTCAGGGTCTTGTGGACAGGAAAACATTGATAGGTAAGGCAGGGCCAGTCATGGAAGAGCTGTGAATGAAACAATGAAAATGTAGGACTGCAATAGAGCTATTATAGGATTTTAGTGTGGGAGTCACACAAAAAAAGTGAATATTTTCAGATGATTACCATGGCAGTAATTTGCAGGATTGGTCTGGGGGACAAACTCAGTGTGGGAGACAGAAGGCAGTAAAAGAGGAAGGGTCTTGAAAGTGATGTGCAAGACCTTTATCATGTTATTTTTCACATAGAATAAAGCTGTCTGAAGAAGATAGATTGCAAACATTCAGGAAGGTTTCCAAATGACTGTGAAGAATTATAAAGTACTGTTGGGTAAGTCAGAGAGCTCTGTGAAGTTTAAATTAAGTGCCTTGTCTGGATTAATCAGAGACCACCTCCTCACTTTCCAATAGGACATCCTTGGCTGTGGGAGGATGCAGAGGAAGAGAGGCAATGACGACTGACTAGTATAGTCCTATTTGACTTGTTGAATGGAATAAGGTAGATAATTAAGTAAAATGAGGGCATGTAGGATGACAGATAACTAGTACAACATTCAGCTAATAACTTAGGAGGAAAGTACATTAGGCATTTCACAGCTGTTGCTGCTTTTCTTTTCTTCTTCTTGGCAGGTGGCTTGGTATTGGGAGGAAGGAAGGTTGCAGGGGATATATTACCCTTGTAATAACTACAAACCACATAAAGCCTCTTCAAAGAGAATTATTTCTTGAATTAAAAACAAAAGTTCAGTTTTATTCTTTGTTGTTGTTGTTTGTTCTTTTTTTTTCTTTTCTTTAGCGCAAGGTAAGGAGTTACTACTTCTCTGTTCTTCACCTCTTTCCCCACTCTACCTCCACTACTGGGATCTGGCTCATGGCTTGCTTTCTATTATACACAACCTACCCAATAGAAGCATTCAACTTTAGAACTGTAAGGTGTTTTCGAGGCACCTGGGTATCTCAGCCATTAAGCGTCTGCCTTTGGCTCAGGTCCTGGGGTCGAGCTCCACATTAGGGTCCCTGCTCAGTGGGAAGCCTACTTCTCCCTTTCCCACTCCACCTATGTTCCATCTCTGGCTGTCTCTCTCTCCTGGCAAATTAATAAAATCTTAAAAACAAAACAAAACAAAAAGACCCGTAAGGTGTTTAGAGTAAACAGAAGAGATCAAGGGCACTCCTACTTTCCATCTCGCCCACGTAGGTTTACAAAGCCTTAAAACCAGAGTCGTATTTGTCATCAACATGGTGCTTAGCATTCTGCCTTGTATTATGCTATTTTTTCACTTGTTTTCCCATCCCTTTTTTTTTTTTTTAAGATTTTATTTATTTGACAGAGAAACAGTGAGAGAGGGAACACAAGCAGAGGGAGTAAGAGATGAAGAGACATACCTCCCGCTGAGCAGGGAGCCCGATGTAGGGCTCCATCCCATGACCTTAGGATCCTGACCCAAGCCCAAGGCAGACACTTAAAGACTGAGCGACCCAGGTGCCCCTTGTCTTCCCATCCTCAGCAAATTCTGAGTTATCTGACAAAGGGACTGATTGTTAATTCTTCCTGTATCTTCTACTTCTACCCCATACAGCTAAGGAATGAACTGCTTGAAAATAGAAATGGCTTCTTTTATTTATTAATTAATTTATTTTTTAATAGAGAGAGAGATCACAAGTAGGCATAGAGGCAAGCGGGGGATGGGAGCAGGCTCCCTGCTGAGCAGAGAGCCTGATGTGGGGCTGGATCCCAAGACCCTGAGATCATGACCTGAGCCCAAAGCAGAGGCTTAACCCCCTGAGCCACCCAGGTACCCGCGGAAATGGCCTCTTAAGTACTTCTCTTGCATCAAATACAGTGCTTGTTAATAAGCAGGTCATGACAAAGATCATGTGGTAAAACAAATTTCTGGTAAAATGAAAATAAGTAGGTTTCATTAACATTTTATAGATATTTTTATTCTATGAGAACAATGAGTAAGTGTTGTTAAAAAACAAAGTTAGTGTTGTTAAAAAAACAAAATTCAACTGAGTAAATCTTAAGATCTAATTGACTTCATTCAGTGATTCATGAATCTGGCAGCAGCCTATCTAGCATATTAAAAGAAACTCCAGAGAGTTACGGGAAAGAAAGGTTTTCAAAGGCAGAAAAGAGGTGAGATAAGGAAGACATAAATGGGGGGTGGGGTGGGGAAAGATTATTTCGGGATAGGTCACCTTCCTGTGGAGGACAAAATAGTCTATTAGATGGACTGGTTAAGATGACACTCCTGGGGGAGAATGAAACTGCAATCAGGTTAAATATTAAGTTTCAGTTTGGCAGTGTGGGCTCAGCACAGGTGATTCCATTTGGGGCCTGATGTCTCTCTCTTTTTAAAGATTTTATTTATTTGTCAGAGAGAGAGCGAGCACAGGAGTGAGCACAAGCAGGTAAAGGGAGAGGGAGCAGCAGACTCCCCATTAAGCCCAGAGCCCAATGCAGGGCTCTCAAGACCTGAACTGAAAGCAGATGCTTAACTGACTGAACCACCCAGGGACCCCACTTTGTCTCTATTATCTCTGATTACTTCTGTTTACTTAAGTTAGTAGTTACATTAATTATAGGTCAACCAAGCCTCTGGTGCCTCTGGGTAAATGTTATAT
Source organism: Mustela putorius furo (assembly GCF_011764305.1). Lineage (NCBI taxonomy): Eukaryota > Metazoa > Chordata > Mammalia > Carnivora > Mustelidae > Mustela > Mustela putorius. The sequence continues at coordinate 13,151,890 of NW_025422045.1, forward strand.
ATAATATATAATAAAGAAAGTATGTCCTGAGAAAATAACAATTTCTCCTGATAAATAGAAGTTACTGATTAATACAAATTTCAAACACTCTCTGTAAGGCCTTAGGATATGTAGTAAGGAAGGGAATATAGAGTAGTAAGAATTAGATCCTTCGGGGTGCCTGGGTAGCTCAATTGGTTAATCCTTAATCATCTGCCCTCGGCTCAGGTCCTGATCCCAGAGTTCTGTGCTCCATCCTTGGTGGGAGTCTGCTTCTCCCTCTCCCTCTGCTCCTCCCCATGCTCATGCCTGTGCACACTCGCTCCCACATTCGCTCGCATGCTGTCTCTCTTTCTCTCTGGCATGCTCTCTTTCAAATACATAAAATCTTAAAAGGAATTAAACTCTGCCATCAAAAAATTTGCCATCCAAAACCAGACAAAGCCCAGAGATAGTAAAAGGAAGGAAACAGTAAAGATCAATATGGTTATAGACGTATAGATGAAAGGAACAGAAAAGAAAACCCAGCAATAATCCCACACTTAGATGGTCAATTAGTCTATGACAAAGGAGGCAAGAATATACAAAGGGGAAAAACAATCTCTTAAATAAATAATATTAAGAAAACTGGACAGCTACATGCAAAAGAATGAAACTGGACCACTTACACTTTACTTACACAAAAATGTAAGTAAATGATATAAATGTGAGACTCCTGGAAGAAAATATAGGCAGTAATCTCTTTGACATCAGCTTGAGCAAGATGTTGGATTATGGATAATGTCTCTTCAGACAAGGGAAACAAAAGCAAAAATAAACTATTGGTAGTAAAATAAGAAAATAAGAAAACTTTTGCACAAAATAAGAAAACATTTGCACAGCAAAGGAAACCATCAACAAAAGAAAAAGCAATGAATGGGAGGGGTTATTTGCAAAACATATATCCAATAAGAAGTTAACATTCAAAATATATATAAAGAACTTACACAGCAGCATGCCTTGCTGGCTCAGGCAGTAGAGCAGGTAATCTCAGGGTTATGAGTTCAAACCCTTATTGCTCTAGGAGTACACTTAATTAAAAAAACAAAAAACAGGGGCACCTGGGTGGCTCAGTCAGTTAAGCGTCTGCCTTCAGCTCAGGTCATGATCCCAGGGTCCTGGGATCAAGTCCCACATTGGGTTCCCTGCTCAGCAGGGAGTCTGCTACTCCCTTTCCCTCTGCCCCTCCATCCACTCATGCTCTCTGTCTCTCTCTCTCAAATAAATAAAATCTTAAGAGGAAAAAAAAAAAAAACCCAGGAAACAAAAACACTTAAATAGCTCAACACTAAGAAACCAAATAATCCAATTAAAAATGGGCAGAGAGGGGCACCTGGGTGGCTTAGTTGTTAAGTGTCTGCCTTTGGCTCTGGTCATGATGCCAGAGTCCTGAGATCAAGCCCCGAATCAGGCTCCCTGCTCCACAGGAGGCCTGCTTCTCCCTCTCCCACTCCCTCTGCTGTGTTCCCTCTCTCGCTGTGTCTCTCTCTGCCAAATAAATAAATAAAATCTTAAAAAAATGGGGAGAGTACCTAAACAGATATTTTCCCAAAGACATACAGATGGTCAACAGACATGAAAAGATGCCCAACATCACTAATCATCAGGGAAAAGCAAATGAAAAGCACAATGAGATATCACCTCACATCTGTCAGAATGACTAAAATAAAAAACACAAGAAATAAGAAATCCTGCTGAAAATGCAAAGAAAAAAGAACCCTTGTGGCCTGATGGGGGAAATGCATATTTAGGGAGGGCAGGGAATGTAAATTTTGGGGGCAATCACTGTGGAAAAGAGTATGGGTGTACCTGAAAAAATTAAAAATAGAAATACCATATGATCCAGTGATTCAATCACTGACTAATTACTCAGAAAACAAAAACACTAATGAGAAAAAATATATGCACCTCTGTATTTATTGCAGCATTCTTTATAATGGCCAAGATATGGAAGCAACGTAACTGTTCATCAACAGATAAATGGATAAAGATGATATATATCTTTATATACACACAATGGAATATTTCTAAGCCATTAAAAGGAAGGAGATCTTGCCATGTACAACATCCATGGGCCTGGAGGGTATTATACTAAGTGAAATACATCAGACAAAGAAGGCAAATGCCATATAAGATTTCATTTATATGTGGAAACTAAAAAAATAAAACAAAGAAACAGACTTATAAATACAGAGAACTGGTGGTTTCCAGAGGGGGAGAGAATGGGTGGGATAGGTGAAATAAGGAGAAAGGGATTAAGAGGTACAGACTTACAGTTGTAAAAGACATAAGCCAGAAATCTGAAAAGCATAGTATAGTGAATACAGCCTATTATATTATAATAACATTGTATGGTAACTATACTTATCGTGGGTGGTGAGCATAGCATAATGTATAGAAGTGTGGAATCACTAAGCTGTACACCTGAAACTAACATAAAATTGTCGACTATACTTCAATAAGCATTGTTTTATAAAAACCTTACCATCTAGGAAGAGAGATGAATGTAATATTAACTATAGAGCTGTGAGGTTCCAGTGCAATGTAGCAACTGAGTGAGGCATTAATAACTTGGAGGATGATCACTTGCTCAAAGTTGACAATTTGGAAAATACAGAAATGCATAAGCAAAAAAAAAAAAAAAAAAAAAAAGCCACATCTAAAGAAAACAAAAAGCACCTGTAATTCTCCCGCAAAGAGAGAACCACTATTAATATTTTGGGTCTTTTTTCCACATGCTTTTGTTTTTGCTTTTCAAGTTAGTGTAAAAGCAATACATACATATGGCAAAAAAAAAAAAAAAAATAGCTGTATAAAAAGGCATACCACTTAAAAAGATCAAAGATCCACTCCCTAGAAGTAGGTTGAAATAAATTTCTACGCCAAGATGAAGTCCCTCCTGCCAGGTATCACGTCGGAAAACCAAACTTTGGCCTTTAAATTCTTCTTGACCAGAAACAGTATATGCTGTCAGCCAATCCCCAAAAGCTACTTCAAGGCTGGGCTCCAAACTTATTTCCTTGTTCCTTGACCTTTCTAAATGAGGTCAGTGTGCGATTCCAGTCCTGTTTCTGAGTTGCTGCGTCCACTGCTATGTAAAAGTCGCTGTTGCCCAAACACCCTCTAGTAGAGGGCTCCATTGCTTCTGAGGCACTGTATTCTCCCAATCCGTGATTATTTTCCCTCAAAGGAAGGGCATGAAGCTAGTTACGAAATTGTTTTGTCATTTGACAGGTTATAACTTCGTTGTGAATCTATCTGCAATTAAAACTGCATTCACGCCGGGCGCCTGGGTGGCTCAGTTGGTTGGACGACTGCCTTTGGCTCAGGTCATGATCCTGGAGTCCCGGGATCGAGTCCCACATCGGGCTCCCAGCTCCATGGGGAGTCGGCTTCTCCCTCTGACCTTCTCCTCGCTCATGTTCTCTCTCACTGTCTCTCTCTCAAATAAATAAATAAAAATCTTAAAAAAAAAAAAAACTGCATTCACGGGACGCCTGGGTGGCTCAGTTGGTTAAGCAGCTGCCTTTGGCTCAAGTAATGATCCCAGTGTTCTGGGATCGAGTCCCACATCAGGCTCTTTGCTCGGCAGGGAGCCTGCTTCTCCCTCTGCCTCTGTCTGCCTGTGCTCGCTCGCTCTCTCTCTGACAAAAAAACTGCATGCACATGTCTGTTTACCCCTTAAAATGGTTACAGATGTAATCACATTATTTGGTGTCCTGCATCTTCCTTTCATCAACCGCACAAAGGAATCTCTCTCCTTAGAAGAGCTGGACCTATTTCTTACTGCGTTCAGGGCTGCTACACCACAAGCGTAGGGACTGGGCAGGCAGTGACCCCAGCCGGCAGATGGTAGGCCATTTTGGGCGGCGGGGTGGTTGGCGGGGGAGACAGAGGGGTAAGCCAGTTTGGTTGGTATGTAGGGTATCAGCAAGATGACTCGAGGCCAGAGGGTGAGCATAGTATTCCAAACCAGCACTTGAGACTCCCTTTACTTCTTGTACTGGAAAAGAAAAAGGAAGTCAGCTGATTTGGGTATAAGGAACGGATTGTCTGAAGAAGAGCTTGAGAGGCTGACTGACGAAGGGAGCTGTCCAGGAGGGAGCTGATATTTGAGTCTAGAACTGAGAAGGGACCTAGGTCGGAGAAACTGTAGGGTTGGTCAATTTTCTGCAGCCTAATCTTCACTGTTCCCTCCCCTCTCTAAGAGAAGTCCTCTCTTTAGCTACGTCCGGCGAAGGAACCTTTTTCCTAGGCCCGCGGGGGGGGGGGGCGGGTAGGGCAGGTCCTTGCAGCGGGACACCGAACAAAATCTCTCAGTCCTTCCCCGCCCCCGCGCCGCGGGAATTCTGAGATCTGGGCGGGCCTTCTGCTAGGCGCTCTAAGGAGCAGGGATAGGGGAATATAGCCGCCAATCAGACCACCCGGATACCCGGATGTGAAGCGGTGCGCGATACAAAGGCGAGTTACCACCCAGCGCTTCGTCAGGTACAGTGACCAATAAGCACTTCTCGGGTGATAAATGACAGGAAAAGTAGCCATTTACAAACTAGTTTCTGTCACGCATGTGGAAATTCTCTTGCTTAGTCTTACCCACTACTGATTGTGATTGGGCAAAATTGTGAAGAGCGGTAGAACTGTCTAATTAGAAGCGGGAGCGAGAAAAGTCGCAGCCAATAGAACGACTCTATTGTCGTGGGGCGGGGTCTAGGCCTTCGCCTCGGCGGCGGAGGAGACGCGGGGGCCATTTTGTGAAGAGACGAAGACTAAGCGGTGCGGCTGAGTCGTCGACCTCGAGCAGCAGTTGGCTTCTCCACGTAGAACCCGGGAGTAGGAGATTCAGAATCGAATCTCTTCTCCCTTCCCCCTCCTGGTAAGTGGAGGGGGCAGAAGCAGGGCAGGCGCTGGGTTCCTCGGCGAGCGCGAGGGGTGTGGGAGAGAAGACGAGGGAACCCTACCCTCGGTAGAGTAACCAGGCCTCCATTTATTCTCTTGCGTTGGGGCGTTAGGTATTATGCCGGAGAGAGTTTTACAGGCCTCAGCCCTTGCGCAGATTTAACCTAGTGTCCTGTAGGCCACGATCGGAAGGGAAAACGTCCTTTTCCTTTTTCGCCCTTTTTCTGTGTTAACGGCTGCTTTCCTTTCTTTTTCTACGACCATGAGGACTCCGAGAGAGAGATGAAAGGCAAGATCGAGATGCTCATTAATACAGTTGGAAGTTCACGTAGCGCTGATGCCTCCTGTTAAATTTAAAAATTGGGCGGGGGATGGGTAAGGGTTACCAAGTAGATAATTGCACCGCGAGCCTCTAAATTCCGGAGCGTACCGCAGGGCATGAGAGTAGTAAATATAACAATAGATTTAATGTTTTACTGATTACTTTTTATTTTACACCTCTTTGAGCAACGGCGGACCTCGAAGTAGTTATTTTCAGTTGTTTTTGAAAATATATTGTAATCTCATTTACATATTAACAGTAATAATTAAAGCTGGCTTACTTTTTATCTGCAGGTTACAAATCACTTGAAATATATAAGTTAGTGGAACTTTGCTTGAGGTAGGTACTACTATCTTTATCAGGAACTGAGAGGCACAAGAGTGTCGGTTGCCAGGGTCATAATAAATCAGTAGCGGAACCACTAAGGAATTTGACTCTACTACGTTAGTCAAGTGGTTTATGTAGCTGTTGGAATAGTAGGTATTGATAGTACTGTATTTGAATCTTTGCAAGAACCTAATCATGGCAGTCATTCCAGTGAAAACTGGAAATTTCCCGAACTGCATTTGGGAAAAATATTTAATTACGAGATTGGCAGTTATTAATTTAACATTCTGATATAAACTTCAAGTTTGACTTATAGGCTATTCTGGCATTGACTTTCTAAAATATCTGTTTAAAAAGTAAAATTAACGCATACTTTTTTATTAAGGTATTATTGTGCCCACAATTTGCTAAGTCCTGAAGCTTATGAAAAATGTTAAGTTTTATAAAAATTGCATATAAAAATTGCATAGGTGTTTCTAAGTAGTATCACATTGACTTACCCAAGAAATCGCCTTTTTTTTTTTTTTTTTTTGATACTTGGGGAGGGGGAGGGTATCTTTCATAGTGTGGTTTCTCCCAAAAACTGATAGCAAAGTTTAAACCAATATTGCAGGATAAATTCATCCCTTAGGAAAGGGAGAGAAGGTAAAAGTACTTTTGTATGGAATAGTTAATGCATTTGTCAATCTTCTCACCATGTGGCTAATGTAATGGAGATTAAAAGGCTTGCTCTTCAGAAAAAATATAAACATGTATACTGCTTGGGCTTAAAACTAAAGGTTATCACTACAGAACTGTTAGAAATGAGATAAGGGCAGTGATTAGTTAAGATTTAAGTCATAAACATAATAAAAATATTGTTACAAATAAAGAGAAATGTAAGAAATTACTTAATAACAACTGGTAAAAATTGAAATTAATTGAAGGTCACTGTTCTTGCCTTGACGAGTGAGAAATATGGGTTTCTTGGGAACAACGTGTACCGAGGAAACAGCTTCTTAGAGTTACTATCCATCTGGAAAGATTGGGCCTCAGAATTCATGTCTGAAACAGTTTTAGAGGTGTTTTCAGATAGGTTTTAATAGCATTTTTATGTGGCTAAAAAGGAAGGATTTAGGGAGGATGACTAAGTTGCAGCTCTTCTGACCTTCTGTGTTCCCCATGCTGGTTGCAATGGAATGTTTGGTGTTGGTTGCTATTCCTTCTGTAGAGAATTTAAACATTCCTTAAATTTGTGATTAGGTCTTTAGTGGGTTTCAGCATGCAGTTTTGTTTTGGATGGAATTGCTGTAAGAACAAACAAGGAATGAGTCTAGAATAGTTAATTTAATAATAAAGATTATATTAAGTAGTCGTTATCTAAGATGTTAACTTGGGAGTGACAGGTGAACGAATCTTGGCCTGAACGTTCAGAAAACTATCTCCATCTTCCTCGCCCCTGTTACTGTATTAGGTAAATCAGCCAAACGTTATGGATTTCAGTTTTATACTTAAGAAGGGGGCTTAGACATCTTAACTATTTTCTTAATTTCTACTCAAGTCATTTGTTTTCAGAAGGCTGGAAAGTGTACCGAAAGTTTTATTAAAAGCAGTTTTATATATTAATGATTGTATTCTATCTTAATTAGTCTTGAGGTAGCTGTGATTGTCATGGAGAACATCATTTGCTCATGCTTAATATGTATATTTAGATTGGGCTCAGGGAAGATGATGGTTTTTACATGTTAGATTTATTATAGGATTGACAAGTGAGAACCAGCATTATTTGATGTAGCGTAACTGTAAGTGTCCTCAGTTACTAGGAAGTTGGGGCTTAAAGGGGGGAAAAAGGATTACTCTAGGGTTTTTTAATTCTCTTGGTGCATTTACTATAAGTCAGGATGTTCCTGGATTTACTTTATGCCACTCTTACCTGTGGGATAGAGGCTCCCCATTAACCTCTCATAGTGGTTCTTAAATGTGAACCAACAGAAGAATCGGTAAGGGGAATGAATAGTTAAAATAGATTACTGGGCTGCACCACCAGAGTTTCTAATTAAGTCTGGTGTGGGCCTCCGAAATTTGCATTTCTAATAAGTGCCACTTGGTGCTGGTTGGCAACCCTCACTTCAAGAATAGTGCTTCAGAAGGGATCCAAACCTCCAGAGGTTTTGACAAAGTAAAATTTAGGTATACTGTTAATTGCAAAGCATTTTAATTAGGCACTAAAATTGTTCAGTCTTTTTTATGAGGTGGTAGCTCATCAGTTTAACGTAACTTTTTAGAAGACCTCTTCATGACTTTCAGAAACAGATGGTTCTTTTCATATTAACTTCTTGGTGAGCGTTTGTCTTGTGACGTCTGTGCAGAGGATTTATTTGTAGATGAGCCCCAAAAGTTACTTAATACACCCTGAAGATTTTGAGTACCAGTTTCAAGCTGTGACTTAAGTAAGAAAATTGAAAGTTTGACCATAACTGGACATCACAAACACTGCTGTAGAGATGATATTCAACTATGTATCTTTTCTACAACTTTTCATTTTGTACACTTTTTTAAAAGTTTTATTTTTAAAAAGATTTTATTTATTTGATGGAGAGAGAGGCAGCACAAGCAGGGAGAATGGGAGAAGGAGAAGCAGTCTTCACACAGAGCAGGGAGCCTGAATGCCAGGCTCATGCCCGGCTCATGCCCGGCTCATGCCCAGGAGCCCTGGGATCATGATCTGAGCTGAAGGCAGATGCTTAACAACTGAGCCACCCCAAAGATTTTATTTTTAAGAAGTCCCTGTGCCCACTGTGGACCTCAAAACCACAACCCTGAGATAGAGTCCCACACTCCTGTAACTGAGCCATCCGGGTACCTGTATAGTTGGTACATTTTAACACATCAATCCAAATGTAAAACTAATTTGTAGGTTAACACTTAAACTGGTCTGCTACTTGGAAAAAATTTATAGTTAAAATTTTTAGAGGTTTAGTACTTGTTCTGTTGATGTAGTCATTCACACATAATTGACTCAAGGAACACTTTCTAATTTTAATTTTTTTGAAGGTTTGGTTTTGTTTCATTTTTTAAGAGGGATTAAGGGCAGAGGGAGTGGGAGAGAATCTTAAGCAGGCTCCATGGCCAACGTAGGGCTTGAGCTCATCGTGACCTGAGCTGAAATCGAGTCAGATGCCTGACTGAGCTACTCAGGCGCCCCTGGCTTTTTGAAGTAAGCTCTACACCTAATGTGGGGCTTGAACTCATGGCTCTGAGATCGAGTCGCATGCTCAACCAACTGAGCAAGCTAGGTCCCCCTAGTTACTGACATTTGTAAAGGAGATTAAAACCATTTGGCTGAATATTGAATTGTGAGGGTGGTGATTTCCTTATTTTCTCAAAAAACCTACAATCTAATTGCAAATCTTTCAGCTGATGAAACGGCCAGTCATGCATGTTATTTTTTAGTGTGGTGTTGTGTGAGATTCTTAGAAGAGTTTGTATCTTGAAATAAGCTGCATATACTAGCTTACAGACAGACCACAGAAACATTCATTAAGGGCTGTAATTTTTCACTTTATGACATTAAATACTCAGTAACTCTAGTATCTTCTCCTTCATTTGGTTTTTCATTCTGTCACTGGAATGATGAGCTCCTTCCTAAATTTTATGATGTGCTCCTTATTTAAACATCTTCCCCTATAGAACCTATCCGGTCTTGTTTTGATGATAAACAGGTTTTGAGAATAGATGTCATCTCTAGTAGGTATCTTCATGATAGACCATTCCCCTTAATAATTTTGATACTTGACATTTGCTCACTTCTTCATCCCTGTTGGCCTGGTTTTTCTATAATTTCTTTGTCCAAGCTGAATATCAAGATGAATGTTCATAGATTTTTGTTTTTAAGACCCTTGTGGGAATATAGGCATATATTTAGTAAATTTTTGTCACCTACTGATAAAGAATTGTGAAGACAATCACTGGTAGAGGTGATGGTTTTATAGAGGCTTTCCCTTCCCAGTGTAATGTTAATGCTTTACCAAAATGTGTTACATGCAATGGACAGATATTTCTGTCTTGGGGGTTTAGGGCACAACATTTCTGAGGAACTCTGACTCAATCTGTCCCTTCTCCTTTCACAGGGCAGCAAGGCGAACCCCATCCCTACTCACTGGAGCTCAGCTTTGATTTTTAACCTCCCTTCCCCACCCTTCCAGAACACACACATTCCCATTCCAAAACTGATTTTATAAAGACATTTTAAACATAATGATGCAACTTGGTGTGCACTACTGCAAATTTACAGGTGTTTTTTTTTTTTAATTGTTTCCAAAACGGGACTTGGATTTAAGATGTAATTTTTAAAATTTCTATTTCTATTTTTTCTGCAGCAGTTGGGTTAGAGGAGGAGGAGCCTTTTAGCCTCTCATAAACTGACCTCTCTACTTCCTCGTGTATTTTTAAGATTGATTGATGATGTGGAAAGGGCTTTGCTTGTCTGCTACTGAGAACTTTACCCTTGCGGTTTTTGTGGAAACTGCTTTTGGAAAAAGAAAAGAAATGAACTTTACTGACTTGACATTTTTGCACCTCCCGTTTTTCTAATCTGGGCTATTTTTATTTTTGTTTTTTTACAGTGAGATTTTTTTGATCTTCAGCTACAGTAAGTTATTCAATTTTTTTTTTACATTTTTCCTGACTTTCCGCTGATTTCCTTTTTATTGTTGTTACTAGTTACTATTATTATTATTATTATTATTATTATTATTATACTTAATGATGGTGATGATGATGATGATAATGACACTGATGATTTTTAACCGGATTAAAATCGAGTTTTTCTGAATGTTCATAAGAATTTCTCCGGCCTCCTGATTGACTTTGGAGTTTTGCATCTTGGGAGAGAAAGTGAAGGCATTAGCATTTTTAAGTGGATTGATCACATAAACCTTTTCTCTCCCAACCAACCCCACCCTTGCCCTCATCCCCTCCCCCAGGCTCGAAAGAATTTTACTGGCTGTTAAGTCTGTGACCTTATTTTTCCTGATCTTTAACTTAACTGTTTTAGAGCATCTCTGGACGTCTGTATTTTTAATTTTTTATTTTTGTTTTTTTTATTTTTAATCTTTCATTTGTTAAATTTTTAAACTGTGCTGCAATAAAATGTGTGTGGTACTACTTAACACCTATGATGGTGATGGCGGCATTTTCCCAGAAAGCCATTTTCCTCCTGTTACCCTTGAAATCCCATCCTGCTTTTCCTGTACACTACTACCCTTCACAAACCACAAGCTGCAGCAACATGGATGCCCAGCCTGGAACAGCAGCAGCCAGGATGACCTGGAGCCAGGGGGGCCTTCGGAACAGATGCACACCCTTCCCGGGTGATGGTAAGAGGTGTGAGGTCCACTTGGTTTCATTGCAGAGACTAGGAAATACACCCATTTTAGTCTAGTTGATACCATGTAGGTGATAGCTTTTGGAAATGTTTGGGTTAAGATTTTTTTTTTTTTTTTTTAACTCTCAAGAGATGTTCCCCAAGGGATGCCAGCTCAGTTTTTTAAAAAGCTGATGGAATTATGAGGTTGTAACTAACTTGGGCTGACAATTTTTGATAATTGGAAAGTGGAGCTGAAGTTTACGTATACTTCAGAATGAAAGTGGTTTGTCTTAAATAGCAACAAGACAAGGACACCTTAGGTGGGTTTATTCTTAGATTGTTGAAAATGAGTAAAAATTTTCTGTTATTCAGAATAACCTTCCTTGGGTTGGTGACAATAGTTTTTTGATTGTATTCCATTTAGGCTATTCTTACTGAAATTTAACATGAATCAAGCCACAAGAAACATCCTGTAATAACTAAAACGCTTTTTCCTGGGAGGATTTTTGTTTTGCTTTGTTCTAAGGATAGGTAGATTCTTAATCTCAAAAAGCAGTGAAACTTTTTAAATCTGTATCCAAATCAGGAAATAGAGTTGATCTCTCTTTCAGTGATAACTTGTGGCCCAGCAAATGTTAGGGAATGTGTTCTCTAGAGTAATAGGAAAGAATGAGGATCTAAAGAATTCAGAATTTAGCAACCTGTAATATTTTATTTTAAAGATTTAGTCATCCATTTTAGAGGGTGGGGGCAAAGGGAGAGAGAGTCCCAAGTGGAGTCCATACTTGAGGGGGCAGGGCTTGCAAGCATAACCTGAAACCAAGAGTTGAATGCCCAGCCGACTGTGCCACTCAGGCATCCCACAACCTCTAGCATTTTACTGACTACGGTGGAATATTGTGGTAACTCACTATAGAGCTGCTATAGTAGATTTCGAGCTGAGGGATAAAGTAAAATTAAAGGCATATTCAGTGCTGTGTATTGCTAGGATTAATCACATATTTGTTTTTCTTGTACTAAAAGAATAAAATCCAGTTAAAAAGTGAACACTGAAGGCATCCTCAAGAGAAAACAGAATGGGAGAAAGTGATATAGAATGTTCTGAGGTTATCTAGGAGAGGAATGGAAAATTTCTTTTATAGGTCCAAGTATTATTGATGTCCTCTGTTAAATGAAAGCTGTTTTTCCTGTTACTCTTCTGTCGTTGTGTGGCTCCTCTTCACTGTCAGTCCCTCGTTAATCTTACAAATTTTTGTGGGTTATGTTCTGTTTTGCAGAGATACAAAAAGGTATGGTAGTTTTTCAGGGACTTAGAATGTTGTGAGGGAGACAGATGAATAAGACAAATGTCATGGTGTGATTAGAAGTAAACATAGAACTTAGAGAAGCATGTAAAAATGAGTACCTGAATGACTCTTTAAAGGGCAGGAAATGCTAAGGGAAAGAGAACTGAACCGTAGAATTAAGACCAGATTATAAAAATGTAAAAAATTTTTTAAAAAGATTTTTATTTATTTATTTATTTACTTGACCTATCACAAGTAGGCAGAGAGGCGGGCAGAGAGAGAGGGGAAACAGGCTCCCCGCTGAGCAGAGCCTGATGTGGGGCTCGATCCCAGGACTGAGATTATGACGAGGCTTAACCCACTGAGCCACCCAGGCATCCCTAGATTGTAAAAATTTTAATGTCACACTGAGGAGGTTGTATTTTACCCAAAAACTGTTGGTGAGCTGTTGAAAGGTTCTAAACCAAGGGAGTGAGATCAGTTTTCCATTTTGGAAATGTCATTCTGTTGGTGTGGAAATGGGAGAATAAGATTGGAGGTAGGTGATAAGGAACATAGTAAAATACACAGAAAAATAATGAGCTGGCCTGGTCAAAAGCAGTGGTATTGGAACTAGGGACTAGCTTATAAATGGAGAAGGATTTGGTAGTGCCTGTGATGAGGAGGAGCAAGGATTTCAGCATGACTTCCAGGATAGATGTTGGGTAAACAAAGGGAGCAGATTAGGGTAAGAGTAGGAGAAAGCAATTTAAACAATTGGTTTTTGAGACGCTCCTGGAACAACCAAGTAGAGATTTTGTTCATTAGACATCTGAGTGCTTATTCTGAAAATCCTCATTAGGCTGGGGTATCTGGGTGAACAAAACCTGTTGCCCCCTGTTCTATCGGGTATTACAGATCATTGAGAGGAGAAATAGAATGACAAAGAGCACTGTATAATCTAGAAGGAAAAGAACAGAATAAGGTTATAGAAAGGGAACCAAATTTAGAATATGGAGGTGGGAGGGAGTGTACTGCCAGTGAAATGACCTTGAATTGATGTTGAAATTAAGATTCGGAAGTGTATTATCCTACTTGAAAGCACAGGTAATGGGGGGAAATCTTGGCCTCAGGGCAAAAATTACTACTGGAGAATAGGCACCAAGGATGCATAGAACAAGACACAGAGTTGGAAAGATGAGCGAAGTGGTTATCAAGCTTGGTGTACTGGTGGTCCTTGTAGGGTCCTTACTTAATATCTAGATTGTCTTGGGAACAAAAGGAATCCTTTGAAGGACACTGGAGAATGCTTGAGATCCTGTTTGGTATTTCCTTCTGGCTGTTGTCTGGGGAATGAGGACAAAGTTGAAGGAAGACAACTAAATCAAAAGACCTATCTGGATAGGTCACTATCTTTTAATCTCTCCTAGGCCTGGAGATTCTCACCCAGTTGTTTGAAATGAGTTTTGTGTGTGTATTAATGGGCAGATATAATTGGTTTGAAGAGGACAGGTTGATCAGACACTAGGATACTGATTACTTAACACCCCATTGGGTAAGACATGATGTGATCACTTCCCTGTTTGAAAGGAAAAACGAAGTAGACCCTTCTTGGAAGTAATAATCTGAACACCTTACTGTGTATGTGTCCATCATTGTTAATGTTCTTCTAACTTTTTAATCATCATAACCTTTGTATATTATCATTAGTGTAATGGAGATGAGAGCACTGAAACACAATTTAAAAAATTTGCTCAAAGTTGGACATAACCTAATAAATGGTGACACATGGAGTCAACCCTGGCAGTTAAGTCTACAGATTTCAACTCTTAATCATATTAGATTGACTGTTCTTTACTTGACATAATGAAGTATTTTTGAAAAACAGATCCATTTGGGGTACAGTTACCCCTCCCCTGAAAAAAAGAAACTGCTTCTGATGATGATGACTTTTTTTTTTTTTTAAAGATTTTATTTATTTATTGGTCAGAGAGAGAGCGCGTGCAAGCAGGCAGAGGCAGAGAGAGAAGCAGGTTCCTTGCAGGAGCCCAGTGCAGGGTTCCATCTCAGGACCCTGGGATCATGACCTCAGCCAAAGGCAGTGGCCCAACTGACTGAGCCACCCAGGTGTCCCTGGACTTCTAGGAAAAAAAAATTTTTTTTTAAGATTTTATTTATTTATTTGACAGAGATCACAGGTAGGCAAAGAGAGAGAGAGGGAAGCAGGCTCCCCGCTGAGCAGAGAGCCCGATTTGGGACTTGATCCCAGGACCCTGAGATCATGACCTGAGCTGGAGGCAGCATCTTAACCCACTCCCCGCTGAATGCAGCGTCTTAACCCACTGAGTCACCCAGGCACGCTGGACTTCTATTTTTATTTAAAGACTATGCAACTAAATACCATCATTAAAATATTAAATATTTAGTTCTTAATCACTTTAAATGAAAATGATGGAGAGTCCAAAGTAGTAAATTAGATGCAGCTTTGTGGTATAATTTTATAAAATGTTTGGATGTGATATTTCAGGGAATAAACAGATTTTAAAGTGAGTTTTAGTTGAAGAAATAACTATTTGTGGTTTTAAAAAAAAATCCCAGTTTGCTCCTTGAAACCTTTTTTTATATAGTTTTTAGGTTTTTGTTCTGTTTCTGGCTTATTCTTCCACTCTATTGGAGTACTCTTGTGTCCAGTCTTCCCATTTCTCTTTTTACTCAAACTCCCTGTGTTACTTCATTCGGTCAGATGATTTTCTATACCATCCAAGCTAATGATTCTCCTGCTTGCATCACCAGACTTAACTTTGAATGACATGCCAGTTTGTCTAGTTACCTAGCTGACTGCACCCCTGAATGTGAACTATATCAATTTAGAAGTCCCAGATGGGGCTCCTGCTGTTCTCAAACCAGTGTTGCCAGTTGCAATAATGAAACTCCAGTTTTTATGTCATAGAGTGAGACTTCGTTTAGCCATCCTTGTCTTTTTTTTTTCTCCTAGACCTCACCTTCGGGCTTGTATCCTGTCAGGGCTTCCTTTAAAATACAAGTATTGATCACACTGCCATGGTTTGGTCCAGTTTCAAGCTGCAGTTGTCTCGTGCATTACTGGGATAGGTTTAGGTTTCTTTTACCCCTTCCCACTGGTGTGTGGTAGCTAGACTGGTCCTGCTCAAATGTAATGTTGGAAAAATATACTGTTTAAGGATTTGCCGCTTGAAACTCAGTAGCTCCCTATTTTCAGTGTTAAAATTCACTGTGATGGGGAACCTGGGTGGCTCAGTGGGTTAAAGCCTCTGCCTTCTGGCTTGGGTCATGATCCCAGGGTCCTGAGATGGAGCCCCGCATTGGCCTCTCTGCTCAGCAGGGAGCTTACTTTCTCTTCTCTCTCTCTCTGCCTGCCTCTCCCTACTTGTGATACATAATACATAAATCCTTTAAAAAAATTCATTGTGATTTTTAAAAATATCCTACATGGTTGGTTGTGCTTCTCCCTTACTAGTTGTATACATACAGTATATTTTGCTCTATCACATTAACTTATTGAGTCTTGAATGCCCTGTCTCAGAGCCTTCCTTAGAGTTTTCTTCCCCAAGACATTCCTAAGTTTAGGTTTCTCATTTCATTTAGGTTCTTAACTCAAAGATATGGCCTCACTGATGTTTTCCAAACTCACTTAGACCTTTAAGCTTCGCCATCCCCACTGGGTACTGTGGTCTTTTCTTTGGCACACATAGAAGTTTCTCATCTGTGTAAAGGTATAGGGAAATATTTTGAAGACACAGGTAAAACAATATTGTTAGGGTTGGAGGGAAACTTGCTCTGTGTGTGTGTGTGTGTGTGTGTGTGTGTTGAAAACAGCTCTAAGATAGGTTTGGCTGTGGTGGAAGGAATCCGGTTTTCATTTGAGAGCATAGGCTGTTGAGCTTCTTATGATGGGGCTATAGACAAAATTTGGAAGAACTTTATCTTTAAAAAAAAAAATTCTCTTGAGTATGCATGTATAGGCTTTCCAAAAAGTCATTTATACGGACAGCACATACATTCAAGTGGAGAAAATTTTTTTACTTCATATGAACATAACAAAATTAGTAGAAATCTGAACATTTAAATAGCTACATATATTACATTCTTGTACAGTATTTTACTTAAATAGAACTATTTTGGGCCCTTACGGTCTTCCCATTTTCCCCTTTCATACATAATTGTGAACAGTCTGACAAATAAAATTTTGTAGATTCCCTTAATTATTTTATTTTTAGATCTGTGTATATATTTGGTGCTGTTTTCATTTTATTGTGAAAAATTCCCAGAGGAGTGGAATTTCCATGAAATTGTCCAGCTTTAATGGTCTTTGGTAATCTTGTTCCATCCGTACCTGCATCTGTCCTCTCAGCTTTGTTATTGAAGCAAATCCTTTATATATTTCATCTCTAGATCATTCAGTATGTATTTTTGAAAGATAAGGACTTAGAAATAAAATCATTGTCAAAATATTTAAGACCCTAAAATACTACTGTGGGGGCTGAAAAAGGCATTCTCCAATTGTGTTTCATTTTTGTGGGATTATTCACAAGGATGATTGACTTTTGCTTACATGGTTTTTTGCTTGGTCCTTTCTGGATTTTGAGAAGTTCCTTTATTAGAAGTTTTGCTTTTTTAATTTGAAAGACTTGGCATGTTTATTCTCATTGGTGATAAAATTGAGGTCAGGGTAGCAAAAGATGGGATTCCTCTCTGTATATTTTACTGTTAATACTCAGACTTAGGTATAATCCTATGTTCTAGCTGCTTAGATCTGAGTGATGGAGAATGTTGTAAATTTAAGTTGGATTTTCTTATTAAAATAATTTCCTTACACAAATTAATTTCCTCTACTGGTTCAAGATCTTTTATTTACAATTCAGAAATGTAAAAAATCTATGGAAATTTTTTTTCATTAGTTTGACCATTTGGTGACAATCTTGATGTCAGTGGATGTGAGGTTATTTATAGTCTGTTACATTAAATGACTAATTATGCATATGATTAGAGAAATGCTAGTATATTTTATTTGACAGCTGTGTGCTTTCCCAGATCCCACTGGGGTATAACACACAACAAAAAAGGCATAGTATTATCTTGGTAAATTAATTGTGTGAAAAATCCTGATTTTCCAAACCTATGTCTCCATGTAGACTTTAAAAAGCATATTTTGTTGGAACTCAAAGATAATTAAATCTTCTGTCAGTATTATTGACCTTTGCTATTCAGAATATGGTCGGTGCTCCAGCAGCAGCAGCAACAACATCATCATCATCATCATCATCATTATCATCATCTGGAAGCGTCATAGAAATACAGAATTTCAGTGCTCTCTTCTAGAACTGTGCTGGGTACAGTAAAGATAAACACAGGTCTAGACTACTTGCACTCCTTTTTTATCGCTTGCTCGTGATTTAGAAATTTTGATGGGCTTTGTGGCAAGAGTTTTTGGTGTTTGGGGGGAAAGTAGAGGATCATGGTGTGGCTCCATTTTGTGTAAATTTGAAATAATACAATGTAAAAAGTAACTATTTTATGTGTAAGATTTGAACTAATGAACTCCCCAAATTACAAATAAGGGTAAGAATCAACTAATTTCAGGGGCGCCTGGGTGGCTCAGTGGGTTGAGCCTCTGCCTTTGGCTCAGGTCATGATCCCAGAGTCCTGGGATCGAGTGGCATTGGGGGCTCTGATCGGCAGGGAGCCTGCTTCCTCTTCCCTCTTTCTCTCTCTGCCTGACATTCTGCTTACTTGGTCTGTCAAATAAATAAAATAAAATTATTTTAAAAATTATTTTAAAAAATTAAAATTATTTAAAAAAAAAAACTGGGCGCCTGGGTGGCTCAGTGGGTTAAGCCCCTGCCTTTGGCTCAGGTCATGATCTCGGGATCATGGAATCGAGTCCCGCATCGGGCTCTGCTCAGCAGGGAGCCTGCTTCCCTTCCTCTCTCTCTGCCTGCCTCTCTGCCTACTTGTGATTTCTCTCTGTCAAATAAATAAATAAAATCTTAAAAAAAAAAACTGATTTCAAACAGAATGGGTAAATGGTTATACCACTTAAGCTAGTCACTGAAATAAATACATCTGAAATAGATGTATTTTGAATTATCACAGCTCTTAGGGAAATGATACATCTCGTATAATATGACCACTCTATTTTCGGTGGTAAATGATAGCTGAAGAGAGTAATATTTTAAAAACGTAATTTTGCAGGTCCGTGTAGATGAATTTCTGTATACCTTCCACCTAGATTGCCAGTTTCATTTTCTTTCATTCTTACTTGCTAAACCATTTGAAGGAAATTCTGATTTAAGACCCCTAAAACTTAAAAGCGTGAATCTGAAGAATAATGATCGTGCTTTTACCAGGGGTTTATACAAATTAAACTGGATTCTCATTCACAAAAGAATTATTAGTTAATACTAGAAATAGTAAGTTCTTCTTGTATCTTTTTATTTACTATTTTTTAAAAGATTTTATATTTTATTTGACAGAGATCACAAGTAGGCAGAGCAACAGGCAGACGGGGGGAAGCAGGCTCCCCACCAAGCAGAGAGCCCGATGTGGGGCTGGATCCCAGGACCCTGAGATCATGAACTGAGCTGAAGGCAGAGGCTTAACCCACTGAGCCACCCAGGCGCCCTTCTTTTTACTTACTATTTTTATATATTGCATATGTTCTTGATGTTTTATATCCCAGCTGAGATTTATTGACCTTACTGTAGTAATTTTGAAATGTTGATCTTAATCCTTCCCCTGTGAAAAGGGGAAAGAATTTTTTTTAAGATGTTATTTGAGAGAGCATGAGCAAGTGAGGAGAACACAAGTGGGAGGAGGGGCTGGAGGGGGGAAGAGACGCATACTCCCTGCTGAGTAGGGAGTATCTCTCCCAGGGTCAAGATCTGAACCTAAGGCAGACCCTTAAATGACCGAGCCACCCCAGGTGCCCCATAAATATTTCTGATGCTTGTTTGATACTTGAAGATTTGGGGACCTCTTGTTTTAAAACGGCTTAAAATGTTCCCAAAGTAAATAGATGTTTGTCAAGGGGAGTTCTGTATAGAGGCTGCTCTGGTTAGGAATAGGATAGGCTTATTTTCAACAACATGGATGGAACTAAACGGGTATTACACCGAGCGAAATAAGTCAGAGAAAGACAATTATCATATGATCTCTCTGATAGGAGAAATTTGAGAGACCAAGTGGGAGGTTTGGGGGGTAGGGAAGGAAAAAATGGAACAAGGTGGGATGGGGAGGGAGACAAACCAAAAGAGACTCTTAGTCTCACAAAACAAACTGGGGGATGCTGGGAGAGGGTGGTTGGGTTATGGGCATTGGGGAGGATATGTGATAAGGTGAGTGCTGTGAAGTGTGTAAGCCTGACGTACCCCTGGGGCAAATAATCGCATGTTAATGAAAATAATTAAAAATTTAAAAATATGATGGGCTTCTAAAATGCTGGATTCTTTTTTAGATTTTATTTTTCTTTGTGAGAGAGCACAAGCAGAGGGAGAGGGAGTCCCGTGCGATGCAGGGCTGGATCCCAGAACTCTGGGGTCGTAACCTGAGCCAAAGACAGGCACTTAACCACCCAGGCACCACTTCCCCTTTTTAATTTTTATGTAATCTTCACGTGCAACAACCTCCAAGATCAAGAGTCATGTCCTCTACCAACCGAGGCAGCCAGCGGCCCCCTCCTCTTAAGTCTGATAGAACCCTCCGAAGCACACAAATAACATTTTTCTTTCTAAAAAAAAATATTTTATTTATTTGACAGAGGTCGCAGTAGGCAGAGAGGCAGGTGGGGAGATGGGGAAGCAGGCTCCCTGCTGAGCAGAGAGCCCACTGCGGGGCTTGGTCCCAGCACCCTGAGATCGTGACCTGAGCTGAAGGCAAAGGCTTAACCCTCCGAACCACCCAGGCACCCCAACAAATAACATTTTTAAATAATGACAGTTGATTATAAAGGTAGAGACTAGAGAATTGTATTTGTCGGGACTAACAATGAGAGACCCCAAATTTATGAAACACAATATCCAGCGGAAAATTGGTCTAGAGATGCCCATTTTCTTGATTTTATGGTTTTTTGAATTGATCTGGTGGAAGGGAGGCACTAAACCTTTCCAACTTCTGTTTAGGGAGTTACAGAAATCTTTGCTGATCCTAGGCCAAGCGGTGTATCACAATCATTAAATCTCAAGGTAGCATTAAGCTATCTTTGCAAAATAAAATTATGAAAGCAGTATGGTTCTTGAAGAAAAATTGAGGAAAAAATACTTAAAAAAAACGTAAAAATACTACTGCATCCTGAGATAACTTACAGATAATTTAGGTAACAGTTGACAGTTTGAACTGTATGAGTCCACTTAGGTGGGTTTTTAAAGATAACAAATACAGTACTGTAAGTATATTTTCCTTATGATTTTAACAATTTCCATTTTTGTTGTTAAGAATGCAGTATATAATCTACAAAATATGTATTAAGTGTTACTGGTAAAGTTTCTGGGGAGTCAGGTGACATGTGGGTTTATTTTTGGCAGCACAGTGGGGAGGTTAGTGCCCATAGCTCCTTATGTTCAGGGGTCAGCTGTATACTATGTATGTTGCTTAAGATCTTGAACATCTCTCAGTGTCAGTACATTGTCATTTTAAAATAATTGTTGCTGCTTGTATTCATTTGGATTGATGAACTGAAGTTGATTTAGCCAGTCGCATATAAAAGTCCAATTATCTGTGGAAGTATGGTACCAATTCATAGAAATAATATGTAAAAATTACTATTTTAAAATGTTTATCCTTGTTTGGTAAGTGAAGTATGATAATTGGTTTAATTTGTATTTCTGTTAACAGTGATGTTGAATTTTTTAAAAAAATCTCTGGATCTTTAGTAGTATTTGTGAATAACCTGTATGCATCCTTGGCCCATTTTTTTGTTGGTATTTACCAGTACTAGTAAATGATATAGTAATAGCTGCAGCAGCAATACTTGATATGTGCCAGGTACCATGTCAGTGTTTTCTGTACTTCATTTATGCCTGTGAGACAAGTACTGTCAATGATACTCATTTTACAGTTGGAGTCTGTTTTTTGAAGGGATTGGCTTCCCAGAGGGTAGTGTACACTGTTCAGAGGGGTTGAGCTTAAAATTGAAACAAGTCTGCTTGACCCCAAAGTCTCAGCTCTTAAATCATTAGGTTGTATTACTATTTTCATGCATGTTTGTATACATTAAGAACTTGAATTGTGAGTATGTGTATTGCAGACATCGAGTGTTTTTTGTTTTTGTCTTCCTTTTTTTTTTTCTTTTTAGTTTTTTGTTTTTGTACTTTAGTGTGGTGATGTGTTGAAAAAAAAATTTTTTTAAAGATTTTTTATTTTACTTATTTGGCAGAGATCACAAGTAGGCAGAGAGGCAGGTGGGGGTGGGATGGGAGCAGGCTCCTCACTGAGCAGAGAACCCAATGTGGGGCTCAATCCTAGGACCCTGGGATCATGACCTGAGATGAAGGCAGAGGCTTTAACCCACTGAGCCACCCAGGCGCCCTGAATTGTTATGTTCTATTTAGGAAGTTCGCATTAGTCACTATTTTAAGCAAAGTTTGGTCATGGTGGGTATGGCTTGAATTTGTGGGGGTAGGTATTTTCCTTTGAGGTTTAAAATTATTTTTTTGAAAGAGGCTTTACCTAAATTTTGTTTTGAAGGTTTTTGAGTTACTAACTCAGGTCCTGCTCAGGACTAAACCAGAGTAGAGCTTTTCAGTAGAGAGGAAATACGCAAAAGGACTTACCAGTTGGGACTGACTTTGTTGGTTGTCATTGTTTGAAACTAGTACATAACATGAAAAAATTTTTGAAGGAAAATTGCGTTAAACTTTTTAAAATGATGAGGTCAAGACTCAGTATGGTGAACAAATCAGTGAAGAATACATAATTGTAAGGTTGTTAATAAAATACTTAAAATAAAATTTGAAACTTCAGGCTGGAACTAGGTAGAGGATGAAATGGTATTTGAAATGTAAAGCTCTTTACTAAATGTAAAGAAAACTAACAAAGTTGTCCCAATATGGGAAGTTAGCATTATTTTAATAAATGTTTAAGAATTAGGGGGTGTACTTAGTGAATTCTGCATGTGTTAACAATGCAAAAGTTACCAGAAACAGTAGCATCTGAATAGCATCCAGAGTGTGTTCCATTCTTGAAAGAGCAATCAAATTTGGACTGGTACTATGTTCAAAGGGACATTGACAGATTAAATTATATTTGTTACAAGGCACCAGTTTTATTTTCATGGAAGGTGGTGAGGATAGGGAGTAGTTTGAATAAGATCATTTTAGGTTACAGAAAACTAATTTTAATGGTATTTGGCATTGAAGGAGAGAACTAAAGAAATTCATTAAAAGGCAGTTAAGTTTTAGAATTGAACAACATGATTTCCTTCATTTTGGTGGCAGTTCTCAAGAGACTAAATTATTATTATTATTTTTTAAAGATTTTATTTATTTGACAGACATACACAGTGATAGAAGGAACACAAATAGTGGGAGACGAAGAAGCAGACTTCTTGTGGAGCAGGGAGCCTGATGATGGGCTCTATACCACAACCCTAGGATCATGACCTGCTCCAAAGGCATATGCTTTCAATGACTGAGCCATCCAGGCGCCCCAAGAGGCTAGATTATTAGTGAGCAAGGATGTTGTAAGGGGATTTTAACATCCTTGGAAGAACTGCAGGGTGGTTGAACTATATGATTTGGTTTTTCCCTCTTTAAAGATTCTGGGAATTTTTTTTTTTTTAAGATTTTATTTGTTTATTTAAAGACCTTCACTTAAAAATTTTTGTCGGGGTGCCTGGGTGGCTTAGTGGGTTAAAGCCTCTGCCTTGGCTTGGGTCTGGGATTGAGCCCGGCATTGAGCCCTGCATCAGGCTCTCTGCTCATTGGGGGAGCCTGCTTCCTCCTCTCTCTCTCTGCCTGCCTCTGCCTACTTGTGATCCCTCTCTCTGTGTCAGATAAATAAAACCTTAAAAAAAATTTTTTTTGTCATTATATTACCCATTTATACTTGGTTAGGAACAGTCTTCTATAAAAATGCTTATTAAGGGATCCTTGAAGGAAATACATATGTAAAACTATTTTTCTTGAGCACTATTTAATATTTTGGTGTTTTGGTTCATTTCTATCTTAAACCTATACACCTATATTTTTGATGAATTTTTAGCAGTATGGAGTCTACCATATATAGTTTTAGAGTGTATTGTAAACATTCTTAGTTTTCTACAATATGTTTTAAGTGGCTATGTAGTGTTTTTTATTAAAAGGGATTTACAGAGCTTACAGATGCTCAAGAGTTTTCAATTCCAAACATAGGATAACCTGAAATTTAACATTACCAATTGCTAAATGCAAGTACGTAGGCCCAGCCGTTGTTTGGCACTTTTTAAGAATTTTCAAAGGAACCTAGAGAAATATGTACTGGTTTACGTCTTGTTTGTTTACTTAGTTATAGCAGTGGGAGTGCCGTATTTTTTCACCCCATGGGATGATCATTCTTAAATTAGCAAATCTGATAGAAAATACTACATTCTGGGAATTTCCTAAAATGTGAGACGTGGTGTACATCTTTTTTCTGTTTGTTGTTATAGGAGCTTTAAAAAACTTTGGAACAGGTAATACTACATATGTAAAATAAACCATCCATGTTCCAGCCTTGTTCTGGTTGCTGCTGTGTAGATTGCTATGTTTGCTCTCCATATGATGGTGGTTTGTTTTGTTTTGCCCTTGAATAGTTTTAGGCATGATATTTCACTTAAGAACTTGAAGATGCCTGCATCTCCTTTAAGAATAAAGATAATCTATTTTAACGAAATTACCAAGCCAGTGAAAATTAGTAACACTGATTCAATATTCTCGTGTATACAGTCCATAATAAAATACCCTGTCACCAAAAATGTTTACAGTCAGTTCAGTCAAGGTTCAGTGGTTCACCCATTGCTTTCTTAATTTAGAAAAGGTTTCTACTTTGTATGTATTTCCCTATGTGCAGGTTCAGATATTTACCAAGGATATTGCACAGGTGATGTGTTTTTCTTATTTTTGTCACAGGAGGCATGTAATGTCAGATCAGTTGGTTTAAGTGGTGGCATTTATTTTCCATTTCAAAACCACATTTTTTATAATCCGTATTTTGGGTAATATTTTGAGATCATATAAATCTTGTTTTCTACCCCTTTTGGGCAGAAAAGCTTTATACTTTTTTCTAGTGATTTTAGCGTACATCGACAGTTACCTGAATTACTATATTTCTCTTATTTTTTAAATTACTTTTTTATTTTTAAAGATTTTATTATTTGGCAGACGCAGCAAGAGTGGGAACACAAGCAGGGGGGATGGGAGAGGGAGAAGCAGGCTTCCCACTGAGCAGGGAGTCAAATGTGGGGCTCCATCCAAGGACCCTGGGATCACAACCTGAGCTGAAGACAGACACTGAACGACTGAGCCACCCAGGGGCCCCTGTCTAAATTATTCCTTAAATTAAAATTTTTTGTGTTTATGATCTATTTGTTCTGCATTTCCTGACCATTTTTTCCTGTTCATATTTGTTGGGGCTGTTGCATGTTTTCTGTTGTTCAGGTTTGGCAACTGTATATGTAAGTTTTTACTTAAGTTTTGATCCATCTATAATTTATTTTGGTTATTGAATTATATTTTTTGAGAGTTTCTTTGGTTTTTAATAGTTACGGGCTACCATTTATTTAATTACTTATTTTTCTCTGTAATTTGTAGTATCTTGAATATTCTCTTAGTTTTAATTCTTAGGCATAACAGTTGGAATAGCTTATCAAAAAAAATGACCAGCTTTGTGGGAACCTTGTTCAGTTGGCTAAGTGTCTTGACTCTTGATCTCACCTCAGGTCTTGATCTTGGGATCATTAATTCAAGGCCTGTGTTGGGCTCCATGCTGGGTGTGGAACCTAAGTAGAAGAACAAATAAGTAAAAATAAAAAGGGCCCACTTAGGTTTTTGTGTCCTGAAAAGGTCCTTAAAAGTACCAACATAAGCTATTTAATCAGTGTTAGTATTCTTGACCTTGAGATTATACCTGTTTTGAAGAAAAAAAGTTCTGGGGGTGGAGCAGATTAAAGTACACTGTTGTTTTTGCAGGCACATGGACAGTTCATTGTTAGCCAGAGGGAAATAATTGATGGAATGCACTAAAGATAAACATAGGTAGATAACAAATGAGGGCCAGATAGAGTAAAGTGAATGTAAATGGGCAAAATAGGAACTTAAGTTTGTTAAAGACAAATAACTTAGTTCAGATGATGATGCTTTAAGTAGAAGGGGAATTTTATAGTATCCAAAAAGTACTGAGAAACGTTGAGAGGCAGTATGAAATAGAAAAACTTGGACTCTAGATTTAGTTATCTTTTTTAAAAAATTGCCAACTCGTTGCTGCCATCTAGTGATATTTTGCTTTTCTGTATTCACAGAAAGTTGGGAAGTAACAGTCATTTGATAGTTGCATTTGATTCAGATTGAATGTATAGGCTAGTTAAGGGGTAGAAATAAAAATTCTGAGGTAGATTTCTGTGTTTTCTTGTCTGAGGCAGGTTATTTCCCTTGTTTTCTATTAGTATGATTTTGACATTTCATAAGCTATACAGATGTTGTGTTTGAATTTTTTCTTTCTGGGTTAATAGATAATGTGATATGAGTAAGTATAACTGTGAGTAGCCTAGGTGAATAGGCTGAGCAGGTAGAGCATTGGCTGAAATTTCAGTAGAAACATCTTGGGTGTACTACCTATTTTCTCTGATGGGTTTTTTGTTTGTAGTAAATGTGCCTAAATATAATGAACACAGTCTGAATAGTGGCACTGTGTTGTCAAATACTTCATCTTTTCAGTCAGTTTCCACTAAAGGTGGAGTTAAACTGCCCTGCAGATAAAGGCAAGGAAGCTAAATGCTTAATTCTAGTTATAAGTTGATTTTGGCCCCATCAAAACGTAGTTTTGGACTATTTGAGTTCTGTACCACTCGTAATTATCATAGTGCAATTTGCCTCTCCCACCTTACTGCACCTTTTCCCAGCAGAATTTACGTGAGATTTAATGCTGACGTAAGAGAAACGGAGTACTTGTTACAGTTTCTAACCTTTTAGCTAGATTGAAAATCCAAGATAGGTTTGTCTCAAGAGGGCAAAGAATCAGGATAGCATGATCTTCAGAATGAACAGTTAAAAATAAAATTTTGAGAGGTTTGCTTGCATTCTGAGCAGATGCAGATTTTGTTTTATTTATTTGTTGGTTTTAGGATATAAATAGAATGTCAGAAATGGAAATAGAAACATTTCTTTTAAAAAAAAATAACCTGTCAGAATGCAGAATGAACAAGCAGAGTGAGAAGTAGGCTCCCTGCTGAGCAAGGAGCCCACTGTGGGATTTAATTCCAGGTGAAGGCACTTAACCACCTCAACCACGCAGGCACCCTGAAAATCTCTTGGTTTTATTGCTTTAACATAAAGTCTGTGATTAGATGCATAGATCCTTTGGTCTAATATGGCAATAAAGGTAACTGAGTATTCTTAGTTTTGATTCGTTAACCAGATAAGACATGCCTTAGCGATCCTTTGATGGTAAAAATCACGGGATAAGGGGCGCATGGGTGGCTTAGTTAGGCGTCCAGCTGTTTAGTTCAGTTCAAATCTTGATGTCAGGGTTATGAGTTCATGCCCCATGTTTTTTTAAAAAGGAGGGATGGAAATATATGTATGTATAAATATAAAATACATAACCTGTGTCCGTATGTACCCAGGGACTACAGTTTTGAGTGCTACCACCCAAAGAACCTTAAGGAAAATGTTGATATCATTCCATTTTAACATTTTCATTTTATTTTGTTCAAATTCTGCTTTTCTGGAAACCAGATCCACTTGATCATTGGTAGTTAATTAAATCGGAAGCACAGTTTCCATGGAACATAACATTTCAGAAATCTACCCCCTTTTTTTTTTTTTAAGATTTATAGTGGGTTTTTTGTTTTATTTTTGAGAGAGAGAGAATGAGTTGGAGAGGGCCAGTGGGAGAGGGAGAGACAATTTCTAGTAGACTGAACACCCAGTGTGGAGCCAGACATGGGGCTGGATTCCACAATCCTGAGAACATGACCTGAGCTGAAATCAGAGTCGGAAGCCTAACTGACTGAGCCACCCATGTGCCCCAGAAATTTACTCTCTTGATATTATTCTTTGAAACCAATTTTAGGAAAGAAATTTTTTTTATTCTGTGTACTTTTCTTTACTTGGATGTTTAAAAAGAATGAATTTGACATTTTTTTCCCCCTTAGGGAATCTGACTGGCTCAGTTGGTAGAAAAGGCAACTTGATCTCTGGGCTGAGTTGAGGTCCCACATTGGGTATAGAGATTACGTATACTACGTAACTAAACTACATAAACCTTTAGAAAAGGGTTTTTCTATTAACACCTGAAACTATAACACTATATATTAACTGGAATTAACAAAAACTTTAAAAAATGTTTTCTCTGAGAAAACTTTAAAAAGGATGTGACTGGACTAATTTCATCTGTGAGGAAATTTGGAGTATTTAAAATGTGCCAGAAATTTCCAGTTGTGGAATTTATAAACTGATCGATAAGGATTAACCAAATTTTGAACTGCAAACATTTTTTTAAGAATTTGTCTGTTTTAGAGACAGCTTGCTTATACATGCACAGGGAGAGAAAGAAGAGAGAGAATCCCAAGCACACTCCCCCTAAGCGCCGAGTTAGGGGAGTCGATCCCACAAGATCCACAAGGTCATGACCAGAGTCAAGACACTCAACCAACTGAGCCACCCAGGCACCCACTGACTTAAAACATTTGATCACAATTCCCACATTATTGAAAGTGATTTGCAGGTATTTATTTTTTTATGTAGTAATCTTTACTCATAACCTGGAGCTCAGACTCACAGCCCTGAGATTCAAGAGTCATACGTTCTTACTGAGGCAGCTGGGTGCCCCTAAAGTGATTTATGGATCAAGACTGCAGTTGCTGGTAATAAGAATACCAAATTGTTAAAAATTAAAAATGAGTTTAGAATGTAATGTGCTGCAGAGCTATGTAAGGTAAAAAGCAAAAAATAAAAGTGTGTGGAGTATGAAATTGTGGAAAATCCAGACTGGAAACTTCAGGACAAATACCCTGTATTCTTCAAGCAATAAATTCGAATTTAAGGGGGTGCCTAGGTGGCTCAGTTGGTTACGTGTCTGCCTTCGGCTCAGGTGATGATTCCGGGGGTTCTTGGATGGAGCCCCACATCTGACTCCCTGCTCAGCAGGGAGTTGTCTTCTGCCCCTCGCACCCACTCGCGCTCTCACACAAAAAAATTTTTTAAAGTGGTGACTACAACGAATAGTAGTAACTTCGGGGGGTGGAAAGGTTTAAAGAATGGAATGCTGCACATGGGGCTCTGAGTTAGTTTTGAGATTGTGGAGACTAAGCCACTCTGGCATCTTGAGACATTTTTGTTACAGTACCTTGTACTCATGCATTCTTGCAGCAGGGAAATACCCTTCCGGTTTCAACTGCTTTTCTTAAAATTGGCTCCCTTGGCTTTCCACTAAATGGGTATTTGGGGATTCTTCCATTTCTAGGTCTTTCTGGTTCTCCTGCAGTGGTAGATAACCATGTATATGTGGGCTATTGGCTTCCCTTTACCAGCTTGCTTTATGGCATTTTGATTGGGGTACCTGGGCACCCAAGTTTATCTAGTTTCTTTTATATGGGGATTCAGAAAGGTTGAAAAACTATGATGATGTTGTTTTGTTCTAGGAAATCTAGGGGTTCCCCTCTGCCTTAGTTTCTTTGCATTTTTGGATACTGACATTTTATATCCACCCCCACCCCCAAACAGATTTCAGAGGTAGGGTGAAATGTGACCTGAGTTCATTTGGTTATTTGTAAAATTTTGGGAAATACATTCCCTCTTCAATAGTTTTTTTTTTTTTTTAATGTTTTTTCTTTAAGATTTTATTTATTTATTTGTCAGAGAGAGAGCACAGGCAGACAGAGTGGCAGAGGGAGAAGCAGGCTTCCCACAGAACAAGGAGCCCGATGTGGGACTCGATCCCAGGACGTCGGGATCATGACCTGAGCCGAAGGCAGCCGCTCAACCAACTGAGCCACCCAGGCGTCCCTTCAATAGTTTTTTTAAACAATGGTATCATTAGAGTGTAAACTGTGAGGAATCGTGCTCTTCATGTTTTTCCTCTGAAGTAGCCTTGGTACCTAGTACTTACCAGATACTCAGTAAATGTCCAGTGGAAAAAATGTATTAATTTGTAGTAATTTATTCTTTAGAAGATGTGTTCCTTGGAACAGGATTAATGGACCTTTGTGGGTTCACTTGTCTTTACTGTTGCTCATACCTTGATTAAATCCTTAGTATGTGCATTAAGTCCTTTAGCCAAGCTTTTGAGGTTGAGGTCATTATTACTTTTCTGTTAACAACTCAGGATTCTTGTAGCAAATTTAGTAACCACATACAATTGGAGAAAATAGATAAAATTATATACTTAAATTTGGAGATGGCAATCATCGTTAGCACCTTTTTACTTGTGTATCTGGATGTTTCTTTATCAGCCTTTTCAAATGTGGAGTTCCATGGGTTTTAATCCTTAATATCCTCAGGCATTCTTTTTATGTAATCAAGTGTCTAGTTCTAGATTGGTTCTAGCTATGTGTACCACCTTTGTAAAAAGTGAGAAAATAACCATTTAAATCGACTTCTTTGGTTCCAAGGAGTATATTTGAAGGGGACATTATTGTCAGTTTGTTCTACAGTCTTGTTCAGTATGCTGATGGCATGTAGAAAGAACCATTCTTTCCCCAGCAGGTAATTGTTAATTAAATCTAGGAAGATTTTTCCTTTTAGTTACTGTTATTTACTATAATGTGTAGAACATGTTTATTTTTTGTGAAAATAATTGTAGAAAACTGGCTTGAGTTCTCCCTTCTTACATTAATAGCAAACCTTAATAACCAGCAGTAATATTTGAAACCACTAAGTCCTTTCGTAGGTTTCTGTTTTTGGTGTTCTGAGGAGGCTTTCTGGGACTCAGAGTTGAAAGAGTGTTGGTGACTCTGTGCCATTGTTTGGTAAATTCTTACTGCTTAGTCTAAGAAAAATTAACTGTTGCTTATAAAGCTGTAATTCAGAAACCAAAATCAAGTAAAGACTTTCTTAATTTTAGAAAGGCTAGGAGGGAAAAGCGGTTGTTACAGCTTTAAAAATCAGTACTACTTGTGAAATGAGTAGTATTTTAAGGATCAGAATATTAGTGATCTATATAAATTATCTTATGCTACCTGTTTTGTTACACACATATATGCATATATAGAAGATATTTTTATGTAATCCATGAACTAGTTTGTCATTCTTCTGGGGATTGGAAAAATAACATGCTAATACTCATCTGATGTGAGTTTCAAAGGAATGAATGGAAAATAAATTAATCTTAAGAATGGTCCTCTGAATCTAATGTGGGACCATCTTAAACTGTTTTAAGTTTGGTAGTTGGAGTGGGAAGGGGCAGCAGATACAAACCCTAAAAGAATGTCAAAATGTTTCTACTTGAAAAAACCTAAGGTGATAGAACATGAATCTCCTTGTAATTATAATGTGACTGAACCATCATATACCTTTTTTTTTTTTTTTTAAAGATAATTTTTGTTTTGAAACAGTCTGAGGAAAGTGGTACTCTTCCTAGTTCTCCTGGCCCTCTCTTGATTCATGCAGTGTTATACGTGCTAGTTTTATCATCATCACCATCTAGTATTACAAATATCCCAGCTGTATTTTCAAGATCATCACATAAAAAGCAGATCGAGTCATTGCATTCTATAAAATGATGTATTGTTACTTAAGATATCTCTGGCGTATTATGAATCATTTAATGTACCTGGAAATAAAGATTTCCAGAGTGAATGATTTGGGTCTATATATTGCCTTAGTATAATAAAGTTAATTATATTTGAAGGGGAAAGGGTCTGTTGCCCACATTTATCTAGCTAAAGAATGGTTTGTGGGCAGAGTTTTGTATATTTTTGGAATAGGTGAGACTCATTTTAATAATAGCAATGTGTAAGAAGATGGAGTTCTTGATAGATAGCAGGAAATGGTTAGGAAATTTATGAGAAGTTGATAGTAAAAGAGTTTAAGGTATTCTAATTTACTTGAGGGCTTAAGAACAGAGAGGGCTCACTTGAAATGAATAATGCCCTTAATTGTGTTGCTAGTTGTCTTTGAAGAGCACGCCCCCGCCCCCAACCCTTGGTCCCTTGAAATGATAATCTGGCACTGCTGGAATAGACAAGGGAAGGTGGAACTGAATTTGTATAAGGGTGCCATATATTCAGGAGCTCTCCTCTCTAAAATAGTAATACACTTTCCTCTGTGAGAGCCGATTAAGTTGACTGATACTCTAGTCACAGTGTTCAAAATAAAGAGTAGAAAGTTTTATCAAGGAGTATTTTGTTTCTAATCTCTTTTTTTAACCTGAATACTTTTTTTTTCCATCCAGTTTTTCAGCTTTGTGAAGAACCTTAACATCAAAGAAAATGGCCAGCAATGTCACCAACAAGACAGATCCTCGCTCCATGAACTCCCGTGTATTCATTGGGAATCTCAATACTCTTGTGGTCAAGAAATCTGATGTGGAGGCGATCTTTTCAAAATACGGCAAAATTGTGGGTTGCTCTGTTCATAAGGGCTTTGCCTTTGTTCAGTACGTTAATGAGAGAAATGCCCGGGCTGCTGTGGCAGGAGAGGATGGCAGAATGATTGCTGGCCAGGTTTTAGGTAAGATCTGGGTTGGATTTCTTCGTTGACTGTTTAATTCAGATAAGAGTTTTTCTGTTCATGCTTCTGTTTTTCTCCCTTTCCATTAAGCTAAGTTGAAAAAAATGTTTATAGTTCTAATTGGTTAAATAAGGATTTTACTCCTTTCTGTATAGCAGAGACTGGGTAACCAATTGGTGGTCTCGAGTTAGGTCAGGAGAATAGGAATGACATTACATAAGGTACAGTGGCTGCCCTAAATAGCTGTCCTCTTGCTCACAGTAGAAGGGGCAAAGGCAATATGGCTTAGTCACTCATGGGCTGTGGAGTCAGATTGCTTGGCACAACTGTGTTTTTTGGCAGTCTGCATAACTTGGCTGAGCCTTCTCATCTGTTAAAATGGAGGTATAGTATGTCACTCTATTACCTGTTCTCCATGCCCACCTCCAGAAATTTTATTTATTTGGCAGAGAGATGTAGGGAGAGTGGGAGAGGGGGAAGCAGGTTTTGTGTGGAACAGGAAGCCCAATGCTGGCTCCTCCATCCCAGGACCCTAGGATCATGACCAGAGCTGAAGGCAGACACTTAAACCACTGAGCCACCCAGGCACCTTCAGTCTGTTATCTGCTCTTACCTAAGATAATACTGTTATTTTGGTGTTACCAAGAATTTGGATTAATTAGGATGTTTCATGAGAAGCTTCTAGTGTAAGTCTAGCATGTCACGCTCAATAAAAGATGCTTAGTGTTACGTATGTTTTAGCATTAGCAGTACCAGCTGGTTTTCTTTTTTGGTCTTAGTTACACCAGTAAGGGGTCTCCTGATCTACCATGTTCAGATATTTGAGATGAGGTCTGAGCTTAGAGTACAAAAGGTGTTCCTGATGATTGTAGAATTTAATCTCCATGAATAATTTTGACTGCTAAGATTTGCTGTCAGAATCATAGTTAATTTTATATAGCTTATCTTTTTTTTAAGATTTTATTTATTTATTTGACAGAGATCACAAGTAGGCAGAGACAGAGGGCCTGATGTGAGGCTCGATCCCAGGAGCCCGAGATAATGACCTGAGCCGAAAGCAGAGGCTCTAACCCACTGAGCCACCCAGGCGCCCCGTTGTTGTTTTTCTTTTTCTTTTTTTAAAATGCATAGTGTTCAACTTGAATCCCACCTTAAATGTTTTATTTTCTACCTGGCTTTCTCTTCAGGATGCTGTGAATTTTTTTCCCCTTAAGTGTTTCCATGTTGGTGTTTACTTACAGTACTACACAGAACTTAAGCATTTCATGATTGTAGCATTTAATAAATACTTCCTACATAACATGATTTATTGTAAAGTTTCAGCTGTTTCTGTTTTTGTTTTTAAATAAGTGACAGCTCCATTCTTGGAGTAAACAGCATTATTCTTAATACCAGGAGCAGCTCTCTTTTTTAAAAGATGTTATTTTAAAGTTTTAGTTTTTAATTTTTTTATTTGACACAGCACGAGAAGGGGGAGCAGCAGGGAGAAGTAGGCTTCCAGCTGAGCAGGGAGCCAGATTTAGGGCTCCATTCCAGGACCTTGGGATCATGATCTGAGTTGAAGGCAGACGCTTAACCGACTCACCCAGGCACCTTCTTTTTTTATTTTAGAGAAGTGTGGGGCTGGAGAGAAAAGGGGAAAATCTGAAGTAGACTCCTCCCCTGAGCACAGAGCAGATGGCCTTTGGGGCTTCATCTCACAACCCTGAGATCATAACCTGAGCCAAAAACAGTAGTTGGATGCTTAACCAACTGAGCCACCCAGGTGCTCCTTGACAGCTTTTTAGACGATTTTGAGTGTTTGGTTACTGTTTCTCAGTGGCTCTATTTGTAAATAGCTCTCATTCTGGAATAAAAGTATTGTGTAATTTGTAAACACTTCTTCCCTTAAATGCTAACTATTTTTAAAAATCCCAACCATACTGGATAGGGATGGAAAAATACTGGAAGTTAAAGAACCTTGTAATCCTTGACATTGAAGATTCATGGAACAGTTGTAATTGGAGAATACTTAAGAAATTTTCATATCTATTTGTCCTATATCCAAAGTACAAGAAAACACATGTATGAAACTTTGGCATCTGTAAAATGGCTGCGTTATAAAATGAAGTCAAGAGTTTTTCATGATACTTTTTTTTTAACTGTCATGGAAATTTACTAACACAAAAGTAGAGAAATTTAATGAATTTGTAAGTACATCTCACCTTGTTAAATACCAGTATTTAATCATGTTTTCATCTATTTTATTGGTTTTCTTTTAAATTTCATTAGAATAATTCTAAGACTTC
The DNA here is from genome assembly GCF_011764305.1 of Mustela putorius furo. NCBI lineage: Eukaryota > Metazoa > Chordata > Mammalia > Carnivora > Mustelidae > Mustela > Mustela putorius. The sequence continues at coordinate 13,186,230 of NW_025422045.1, forward strand.
ATATATCCAGCAGATAAGAACTTTTAAGAAAATGTAAACCACACTGCTCTTATCACATAAAGAAACTCACAATAATTCCTTAATACCATCAAATATTCAATCCATGTTTAGATTTCTTTATTATTTCAGACTTTTTTTTTAATAACTTGCTTTATTCAGATCAAGATCCAGTCCATGCCTACATATGCATTTGATTAATTGCCCCTTAGATGTCTTGAAGTCTTGAGTTTCCCCATACCTTCCTCTCCTGTTTAAAAAATTTGTGACCTTTAATTTGTTACTGATTTGATTATTTGTGGTATCATTTAATTTGTTCTTCTCTACCTCTGTTTTGTGTAATACTGCCAGATCTAGAGCACTGTCCGATAGAAATGAAAATGTGTATACTTCACAAACACATCTGAATTCAGGCTTGTGGCTAGCAGCTCACTATATTGGACGTACAGATCTAGAAGCTTGATTTAATTCAGATTCCATTTATTTTTGGTGAAAACATTATGTGAATAATGTTAACGTATTTTATATTGTATCACACCTTAACATGGTTGCCCATTTTTAGTACTGTTTAAGGATAATTTGTGGGTTCAGGTTTTACATCTTGATCCATCTGTGATAAAGTTTGTCATCAATTTTCCACCTTATTGGTGATCATCCATTGATGATCATTGATGAGGTATTTCATAATGGGTCGCAAAAGAGTAGATTTCAAATTTCCTTCTGCTTAACTTTTCTGAAATGAACAACTCATTAATATTTGCTTTTTCTGAAATACCATTCATGTTGGAAAGACGAGATAAATTTTTTTCAAAAACTCTGCAATAGGGACACATGGGTGGCTCAGTGGGTTAAAAAGCCTCTGCCTTCACTTCAGGTCATGATCCCAGGGTCCTGGGATCGAGCCCTGCATTGGGCTCTCTGCTCAGCATGGTTTATTGAGCGATAGCAAAGCGATAGTACAAAGCTCCCAAGGAGGGAAGGGACCCTGAAGAGGTTGCCTGAGTGTGGGTTTTTCTGTTTGTTTGTGTAGTTCTACAAGCTCTATACCCAACATTGGTCTTGAACTCAAAACCCCTAGCTCAAGAGTCACATGCTGTTCAGACTGAGCCAGACAGGTGCCCCCATAATGTTAATATTTCTAATAATTTAAATTGGTGTGTGTTAATACATTACATATCCTTCTTTAGAGCTCAGAATATTTCATCTGTGGCCAGTGTATCTTGTGTCCTTGAGACCTTAGTTTTTTTTTTTTTTTTTTTTTTTTTTAAGATTTTATTTATTTGACAGAGATCACAAGTAGGCAGAGAGGCAGGTACTGGTGGAGAGCAAGCTCCCAACCAAGTAGAGAACCCGATGCAGGGCTCGATCCCAGGACCCTGAGATAATGACCAGAGCTGAAGGCAGAACCCCAACCCACTGAGCCACCCATGCTCCCCAAGATCTTAGTTTTATAATAATTTCATTGCATCCTTGCTTTCTGGCATCACAAGATATTCCGGGTCTTCTGATGCATTTCTTGACCTAAATCTGTTTGCCACTTAATAAAATAATGGGAATTACCTAGAAGCCACAGTCTGTATACCAGGGAGTGTTCATTACTGAATTTTAATAGTTTTTGTCTAGTTTTAGTAAGCAGAAGAGGAAGCACTTTTTTTAGGAAAACAAAAGTTTTACACATGCTTAGTTCCACAGTTTCAAAATAACCATGCCTGTTTGTTTTTTTACAAAAATTAAGATTACTAAGTACTTTTTTAGATTGAGATTTTTTATTAGTATATATACTATTCTGGATATTGACTCAGTACTACAGTTTACTACACATGGAATAATTCTGTAAGATTGTGTAATCAGGGCACTTAGGTGGCTCAGTGGTTAAGCATCTGCCTTTGGCCCAGGGTCCTGGGATCCAGTCAGGCATCTGGAAAAAAAAAGCAGGAGTCTGCTTTTCCCTCTCCCTACTTCCTGCTCATTCTCTGTCTCTTGAACAGATAAATAAATTATCTTCAGGAAAAGGTGGAGAGAGGTTGTATAATCAACTTGGTATATAATCTCATTCTGTTTTTATTTTAGAATTGCGTTGTTTTGTTTTTTAAGAGAAGGAGGTAGAGGTGGGGAAAACTGCTTGGAACCTACTCAGATAAAAACAAGTCAACTGTAAAGGCAAGGTTGTTCTTAACATTAGGTGCTAGAAATTGGAAATGAATTTAGTGAACCAGAAACTCTTCAGATTCTTCATTAATGTAATGATGTTCAGCAGGTAGTGTACTAAAAGTCTTTTTCAGTTGGTCACTTGATGAACTAAGTTTTGAAGAGCTGGTTTTTGACAGATGGACTCTTGTTAGAATAAGGAAGAGATCATGAATTCTTTGTTTGGTAGGCAGTGAGTCGTAGGACCATAGCTGGCCATGTTGGAATAGGTGTTTTTAAAATTACGTTTATGGAACCTAGGACTTTTTCGTTTGTTCCCTTAATTCCCCTTTCTTGGTTTGTGTGTGTGTGTGTACGCACACAAATGTGTATGGAAAAGTTGTTGAGCAGTTGGCTGAATAGTATTCATCTAAACTATTCAACTTTTTAAAAAAAAAATTAATTTATTTGGTAGAGATCACAAGTAGGCAGAGAGAGAGGAAGGGAAACAAGCAGGCTCCCTGATGAACAGAGAGCCCGACGCGGGGCTCAGTCCCAGGACCCCGGGATGACCTGAGCCAAAGGCAGAGGTTTTAACCCACTGAGCCACCCAGGTACCCCTATTCAACTTTTACAGCTGATCCTATTTATAAGGAGAAGGAAAATTCACCTTTGGGGATAATTTAAGGGTATCCTACTCATAATAATTCGTGAATTGCTATGTATTTTATATCTCTGAGGTCATTCATTCATTCCTAATATATGCTCTTAGTAGTGAGAGTTCCATTTTATTGGGAACCAGGTATCCTGGGAACAGGTATCCTGTCACAAGAACAGAATAAAGGATTGAAAAATTAAGTCCTAGCCTTGTAAAAATTCATGATCCCTTTTTACATAAGAAAAGATGGGACATCATGTTCAGTCTTTCTTGATTTATATACTACTTACTCATCTTAAAACTGTAATTTAAGATGCTACACTACCCCTACAGGGATGTCGTTAAAGGTTTTGTGTTTATTTTTGTTTTTTCAGATATTAATCTGGCTGCAGAGCCAAAAGTGAACCGAGGAAAAGCAGGTGTGAAACGATCTGCAGCGGAGATGTACGGGTCAGTACCAGAACACCCTTCTCCGTCCCCTCTACTCAGGTCCGGAACTTTATTATTTATAACTGCATTGTGTCCATCAGTGGGCATCTTCTCTATCTGTTTTCTGGATGTGGGGAGGGTTAACTATAGTATGTTTTATCTGTATAAAAATAATGCTTTATTAATTTCGTATTAGTATACCTCCTTTTCGCCCATTTCCCAGAGAATTGTTAGAATTCCCTGAGATTTTTTTATTTACTAAAGAGCAGTTTGGTATTTTTAACATACAGTGAAATTTTTGGAGAGGAGTTGTTTAGTTTGTAAGAAGCTGGGAAATACGAAAGGGAAGGGGAGAATAGCATAAGAATATTTGGTTTACTGTTGTACTTTTCAGTGTTCTAATATTAGTGTTATGTTTTATGTTTGAATTGTAGCAGATTTGTGCCTAAATTGGCAAATTAGCTGCTGCATGTCCAGTGGCTTCTAAGATTATTGGAATTTTAGTCATTTGTTGCTTAAATGATTGGGAATTATTCCATGCTAATCTCTGATCTATTTGTTATGGTTGGTTTTGCATGGTTTTTTGTTTTTGTTTTTCCCATCTGCTATTGTGAATTTACATTAGCAGCTCCAAATTAATCCTCTTTGGTATTTATTTTTCAGCTCCTCTTTTGACTTGGACTATGACTTTCAACGAGATTATTATGACAGGTATGTTAAAGGTGTTTTGTCTTGTCTAACCATTTATTTTTTTCTGATTTGTAATGAACAACAAAGATGTTTTTGAGGTACCCCCTTTGTAAACATAATGGAAAATCCATCCTGCAAATGGTCAGGGGTAGACTAGGGTGGGTGACATTTCTGTTGATTTCAGAGAGTCAGTTTATATATGGTCAGGGCATACGGGAACACATCTGGTATTTTGTTTGCATGTGTATGCCAACTAAAAGTAAGGACTGACTTGTCAGATGATAAAATAGGACTTAAGTAGCATTTCCATGTTCTCATTTTATTTCCTTACTGCATACTTGGCCACTGGGCTTTGCATTGTAGGGCGTTACAGCAAAACTACTTAAAAAAAGATCTAAGTCTCTAATGAGCAAACCAGCTAATACAAAATAGGATACAGAAGGCATACATAAATGAATTAACTATATAAGTTGCTCTGGGGGTTATAAAGTGTTGAAGACTTGCAGATTGGGGGTGGTGGTTGACCCCATTCTAGAAGGCAAGGTGGTTGGAACAGTGGTTGATATGAGTTTGTGCGTGTGTGCGATTGGAACAGTGGTTGATTTGTGTATGTGCGTGTGTGCACGCACACCTCTTCAGAAGAGCATTAGTATTCATTGAGAAATAAAATCAGGAAGGTGTGTGGATAGGGATACGTTATGGATGGTTATGAATTATAGATTTACACATAATAGGAACTAGTGAACTGGGGAATGACAATACAGAGAAGATACTAGTATTATACTAGCATTCGGATAACATTAGTCTTAATGAACATTAAGGAGATACTAAGTTTATTTGGTTTCCTGCTTTTTAATAATGCATTATTATATGGAAGTATATGGAGTGTACTCCTAAACTGGACTTGACCTAGTATGAATTTTCCTTCGCTATTTTTCATCTTAAGTTTTCAGTATTCTTGTCATTAGTGTGTGGTGTTAATATATATAAGAATTTTAGTTAGATCAGTTTCTGCTTTGGAAATGAAAGTAATAGCTTTCTTGATTAGGGAATGTTTGCCCAAAAGAAAAATTTTTGAACTGAGTAGATTAGTCATGCTGAGGGATTTGGGTAATGAAATCAAGTCAGTCGGTAAACACTATGAGTAGAGACCTGAACATAAGTACGTTTTGTACACTTTTTGTGTTTGAGACAGATATGGACTGCAGCAGGCTAGTCATTAATAGGCCAAAAAAGTAAGACTAGAAAAATAGTTTGGGCCTACATTGTTAAGGTCTTTGAATGCCATACTGAGGTTGCGGTGATTTGAGTATTCTTCATGCATCATTCAAATGGTTATTTCATTTGTCCTTAGAGATTTCTTCACATTTTTGTGTCTATTAGTCTGAATACATATCTTGAAAACTATGCTAATTCTCATATTTTGAAAATATTAAGGTATTTAAAAATAGAGAACAGATTGGGCATCTCTTTGCTAATGAAAATGTGGTCAATGGGTGAGTGACTTGAAGCCCCTGAGACTTAAGTTTATCTGAGGCAACTGCCCTTTACACTCAACTCTCTGCTTAAGAAAATACTCAGTGCCCAGCTATAGCTCTAAGGATCCTTGTACACCTGGTCTAGGTAGATTCTTGAGTGTTGGTACATACATTTTTTTTTTAAAGCTTCTGAAGAAATTTGATGTTAGAGTCAAGAATCATTAATAAGGGATGAGGAAGTAGTTTTATTTCTGTAATTCTTAACTCTATTTCTTTGTCCATGGCTCCTTTTAGAAAAATTCTAGTACATTTATATATATGTACATACAATATAAATAATTTGGGAGTGTACCTCGAACTGGAATGCAAGAAACCTCCTGTTTTAAATTGAGTGTATAGAGATTTTTAATATGTACAATCCTACCTTTTTCATGAGAGTAGCTATCTAAAGTTTTAGTTGTCCTGTTGAGGCAGGACATCATCCCACTATTAGTTCAGAAAAGATTGTTTTTGAGTGAGGACTTACTAAAGGGTTAATTGAAAGGAGATGTAAACAGGAAGAAATAGTGAAGAAATTTTAGAGATTTGCAGAAATACCTTTAATTTTTTTGCCACTGCTCTTTGATCCTAAAAGTTGGTGGCAGTGCCTTAACTTTTGGCCATACTTTTTAGTTTTTCAAGAGGAAAGAGAATACCTTTAGTTAGTTTGATGGTATTACTTGATTTTTTTTTTTTTTAGGGTTTTTACTTTTTATTTGACAAGTAGGCAGAGAGAAGGGGGGGAAGCAGGCTCCCTGCTGAGCAGAGAGCTAGATGCAGGACTCAGTCCTAGGACCCTGAGATCATGACCTGAGCCCTCCAGGCACCCCTAGAAAGACACTTGTGATAACCATGCAACCTGGCAGTAGTGGGTAAAGAGCCGATTCAAGTGTATCACTGAGGTCTGTAGTAGGAAAATGAACATACTTAGTTAAAAATAAAACTAAATCAGGAAAAATTGCATTAGTTTCTCCTTAGAAGTCATTCTTAACATACTTTATTTGCAAGGTTAAGACTTTCACTGTTTTAGTTGCTAACATAGTGATCCTAAATCAGCTGTGTTGGATTCCTTATTAAAGCAGAATGGAACATTGGCTCTTAGATGAGCTGAAAGCCCTGGGTCTTCCTGTGTAAATGGGGTTAAATCAGTGTCTGCCTAATCCTTCAGTCATATGCTTAAGAACACCGAATTCACGTAAATGTTTCAAGACATAAATTTAGCTTTTCTTTAGGGTTTTGTTGTTGTGTTTGCTTTTATTTTTGTTTGTTTTAGATTTTATTAGAGAGCCTGCATGACCTGAGGGAGGAGAAGGAGAAGCAGACTCCTGCTGAGCATGGAGCCTGATGCAGTATGACTGGCTCTATCCCAGGACCCAGGTCATTACCTGAACCAAAGTGAGACATTTGACTGACTGAGCCACCAAGAACCCCTAGATAATTTCATTATCATCTAGCTTTCTTCTACTTATTCTTACATTAGAGAGGCAGCTGATACGGAATGTAGGAAAGAACAATTGAAGAATCCGAATACTTCAAAGTTAGCAAAGAAGCTTATGACCAAAGTCATGTAATCACGGGTTTCTTATCTCTAAAATGGAAATAATGCCTACTAATAGAGTGGCTATGAAGACTAAAGGAAACATGAAAGATAAATTGCATTATAAGGGCGTCTGTGGCTCAGTGGGTTAAGCGTCTGCCTTCATCTCAGGTCATGATCTGAGGTCCTGGGATCAAGCTTCATATTCGGTTTCTGCCCCTTTTTCCCTACTTGTGCTGTCTCTCAAATAAATAGAATCTTTAAAAAAATTTTTTTTTAAATTGCATTATAAATATACCCACAACCAGTGGTTATATGTAACTACAACAAATATAACTACAACCAGTGAAGACTATGAGCATTCATTCCTGTTTATTATCAAGATCTTCAGATTTCTTACATGTTAAATTTGCTGGAAGTTATACTTCTGATTTTATTAATCCTATTAACACTGGCGTATATTATTTTGTTGACATGTACGAAAATGAAGGGACTTGTGGATACCCCACCAGTTCTCTTTCCAGAAAACTAACATCTGTAGCATAACTCAAGTTCTTTATGTGTGACAGCAGTCTTCCCAATGTGTAGTGAAATGAACAAATGGTTAGTGTTTATTTTCTAGACCTTAATTAATTTTTTTTAAAGATCTTATATGTTTATTTGACAGAGATTGTAAGTAGGCAGAGGGGCAGGTTGGTGGCAGGTAGCAGGCTCCCTGTGGAGCAGAGAGCCCGATGTGGGGCCTCAGTCCCAGGATCCTGGGATCATGACCTGAGCAGAAGGCAGAGACTTTCACCCATTGAGCCACCAAGGTGCCCCAGGTTAATTAATTTTTTTACTGTCTTCTAAAACATCTCAATTTAAATAGATATAAAAGAGAACAGTGTAAGGGCACCTGGGTGGCTGAGTCAGTTAAGCATCTGACTCATCATTTTGGCTCAGATACTGATCTCAGTGTTCTGAGATTGAGTCCCTGCTTGGGCTTCACACTGGGTGTGAAGCCTGCCTAAGATTGTCTCACTTGCGTTCCCCACCCCACTTTTGGAAAAAAAGAGAATAGTGCAGAGTAAAAGATAAAAAGACTGCATTTATAAACATAATCCCAGTACCATTTATAATAATATTTCATAATCTCATTTGTTTTCCACAGATTTGATTCTGTGGATTACATTTTTTTGTATTTTTAGCGTGTTTCTCTGCCCACCTATATTTTCTCTATCTGTTAGATAGATTTGCATGCTTGAGTTTTCAGGATCTGTTTTCTTTTTTTTTCCCTTTCCATTAGGGATGAGGGAACAGGGCTTAAGGGAAACAAGAGCAGAATACTTCATAAAGGCTTTATGCATTTTAGTCATCATTAGTCTGATTTTTGACAGAAATTTTAAGGATGCAGGAAGCATTGGGTATTTTTATAAGGAGAAATACTTTAGATATCAGGAAGTAGGTAATTAACAGTTTTCTTAGGAGAATTAGAATGACTTGTATTTTTGTTTGGGGATGAGTGGGCATTTCTGATCAAGTCCCAAGGATTGTAAATACTTTACCTTTAAAACTGGAGAATAATTGGGGCACCTGGGTGGCTCAGTGGGTTAAGCCGCTGCCTTCGGCTCAGGTCATGATCTCGGGGTCCTGGGATGATTGAGTCCCGAGCAGGGAGCCTGCTTCCCTCTCTTTCTCTGTCTTCCTCTCCATCTACTTGTGATTTCTCTCTGTCAAATAAATACATAAAATCGTCAATAAATAAATAAAGCCTCTGCCTTTGGCTCAGGTCATGATCCCAGGACCCTGGGATCGAGAGCCCTGCATCGGGCTCTCTGCTCAACAGGGTGCCTGCTTGTGATTTCTGTCTGACAAATAAGTAAAATCTTTAAAAAACAAAACACTGAAGGGTATTCTAATGTTAAGACTTAACCAAGTCACTTATATTTTATATGTTGTCTGCTGAGAAGACAATGAAATCAGATTCTGTAGTTTTATGCCACATCCTGCACTGATTTTAATTCAGGGTATGGGTGGAAAATTTAAAACTGTTACCTGTGATCATTTAAGATTACCATAGTTTGTGGGTTTCTTTTTTTTTTTCTTTTTTTTTTTTAAGATTGTAATTATTTGAGAGAAAAAGAGAGCATGAGAGAGAGGAGAGAGGGAGAAGCAGATTTCCCTGCCGATCAAGGAGCCCAGTATGGGACTCTGATCCTTGGACTCCAGGATCATGACCTGAGTCAAAGACGGTCACTTAACAAACTGAGCCACCCAGGTGCCAAAATTACCATAGTTTGAAAGGATTCTCAGTACATGTTGTACTAGGAATGGTGCTGTTCTTCCAAAATTAAATAAATGTATTTGTTAATATCTTAGCATTATTACAGTGATCAGATTTTGCATTATAATGATGGAAAAGTCCAAATGATTATTACTAGGTTATTTCCATAAGTTCCTTTTTCCACTGATTACCTGAATTTTGGCCTTTTGTTTTTTGTTCTTAAGGCCATTCCTAATTTTAAAGTTGTTAGAGGTTTGGGGGATGAATTTTAATGATTGCTGATGTATGTGGAACTACCATTTTAGATCTTTCAATATCTGAGAGACATACTGTCACTCTGGTTCATTCACATATATACTGTAAACTAAGATTCATTAATCATTTTATTCTGATAGGGTATAGCCCCAAAAGTAGTTTTTTGTTTAGTGATGACTATTCATGGACATCTATGTATACAACCAGGGAATTGGCATAAGTCATGTCTGTGTGTGACAACATTACTGTTTGTTGATGTTGAAAGTGAAGACTTGAAAGCTTCTGACAGAGATCCAGTTTCAGTTGTCCTATTTGAGAATCTTGTTGCTTCTAGGAACATTGTTGCTAAAAGACTTCTTGTGTGAGCAGTTGCCTTGAAATACTTAAAAGTGATTTCTTTTTCCATTCCTTAAAATTTATTTCTAATTTATTTACAGTCTCTTTGAGCATTGAGTTTTACTCATTCACTTTTGAAATGATGGATCATTAGAAAGCTGTATGTGCTCTTGTGCTGGAAGTATTGTAATACAAATATTGAGCACATTGCTGGAGAGCCACGGGCATTAAAGCTCTGTTTTTTTGGTTTTTGGGGCTTTTTTGTTTGGGTTTTTGTTGTGTTTTGTTTTGTTGAGGGATCTTAACCTTTAAAGTAAAATTGAAAGTTCTTAAGTATGCTGACATATACATGGTATATAAGTGTTTAGTATTTGTGGCAATATTTCTATAAACATTTAGGTCTCCTTAAGTATAAAACCATCCATTTTTAGAAAAATACTGAAATGTTATGGGATTTTTTTTTTTTAAGATTTTATTTATTTATTTGACAGCAATCACAAGTAGGCAGAGAGGCTGGCAGAGAGAAAGGAGGGGGAAGCAGGCTCCTTGCTGAGCAGAGAGCTAGATGCGATGCATGCGATGCAAGGCTCTCGATCCCAGGACACTGGGATCATGACCTGAGCCAAAGGCAGAGGCTTTAACCCACTGAGCCACCCAGGCGCCCCAAATAAATAAAAAATCTTGAAAAAAAAAATCCTGATTTTGTTGAGGTCTTTGAGGACTTTATAATAAATGTCACACATTGCGTATGGTACATGAATAACAATGTAAACCGTGTAAGTGACGACTGTAAAAATTCTTCCTTTAGAGCTTTTTCAGAGTGCTGTTAACTATTCCATATCTAAGTAAATACGCCAGCACACCATGAATATAAAGAATGGAATACATCAACTCACATAACCAAATACAGTATGTGTATGACAAGCTGTATGTTACCTAATGAAGAAACTGTATAGTTTCTTCACTATATGATAAGAAGCACTATATGATAACAGTGAAGAACTTGATGTGGAATTAATATCATATTGGCTGTTACGTTCCCTTTATTGTACAGGATTGTGCCTTAGGAGAGTGAGTCATGTTTTCTTTTGTGGAGCTCTTCTAAGATTTAAAGAGCCCCTAGGTCGGGCTCTCTGCTCAGCGGGGAGCCTGCTTCCTCCTCTCTGCCTGCCTGCCTCTCTGCCTGCTTGTGATCTCTCTCTGTCAAATAAATAAAATCTTTTAAAATAGGAGGGGGGGCGCCTGGGTGGCTCAGTGGGTTAAGCCACTGCCTTCAGCTCAGGTCATGATCCCAGGGTCCTGGGATCGAGCCCCGCATGGGGTTCTCTGCTCAGCGGGGAGCCTGCTTCCTCCTCTCTCTCTGCTTGCTTGTGATCTCTCTCTGTCAAATAAATAAATAAAATCTTAAAAAAATAAAAAAGAGCCCCTAGGTAGTTTCACAAAGTGCTATATTTCAACTTGCTTTTGATACTAAGGAGGAGGTTTTGCCACAGATAGGTTAGAGTTCTAGAATTGTTAATATATCTGGTTGTATTTGGGGAAGCATCCAGCTGTAATTGGAAGGAGTGTTGGTTGGGTGTCTGGGTGGCTCAGTTGGTTAAGCATCTGCCTTCAGCTCAGGTTGTGATCCTAGGGTCCCGGGATCAAGCCCCTATCAGACTCCCTACTCAGTGGGGGGCCTGCTTCTTCCTCTCCCTCTGCCCCTCCCCCTGCTTGTGTGTGTTCTCTCTCTCTCAAATGAATAAATAGAATTTTTTAAAAAGAGGAAAGATTGTTGGTTGTAGAGGGCTTTGTGTATGGCATGTTAGGCATATGTCCCATAGGCAGATATAACTTAGAAACACCTTTATGGCTAGAAAAGAGAAATTGGAGGGGAAAAAAGATGTATTAAGTAGTTAACATTGAAAATGTTGGAATGGAGAGTAGGTACAGGAATTTCTGAGGTAGACTGGTCTTGGTGTAAATTACTGAGTTATTAGGAGACCAAGTGTTTTGTAGGGAGAAAATTATGTGGTATAGCTTAGATTTTTTTTTAATCTTTCATGACTAAGATCATACTAGTAAAGATTACATGAAAGGGAGGTTTAGAGGGTTTGAGTTGTTTGAAGTTTGGGGGAAAATGTTGATGCTTCTCTTAGATCTCTTTTCTAGGAAGGTATGCTGGTAGACCGCAGAGAAAAGTAGTTGAGGTGAAGTACAGTGGTAGAGAGCTAGCTCTCCATTGAAATGCAAGATAAGACAAAGAGGCTAGCCATTGTACTAAATTAATATTTAAGCACTTATTTTGTTCTAGGCACACACGAAGTTTTAGGTTTTGGATTAATTACATAAACAGTGAATATAGATTGAAGCTCTTCCCCCCTTCATGTTACTGGACTTAGTGGGACTATCATCTTGTCCTCCTCCTCTTTGCATTTTTCTGATATTCCTGAATAGCAGTGGACCTAAAGGAAAAACACTTGGAACTATTTAGGTTTTGAAGAATTGGGTGAGACCCATCTGCTTGGAAAGGCATGTGATTCAGATCTGCAGGGTTCTTAGCTACTTGCTTCATAGGTGTCATTTTAAGCATAAGGTGCAATTTTACATTTGCTCTGAGCCCCTCTTTTTTTTTTTTTTTTTTTTGCATTGAATCATTGCTCGGAGGATTTAATTGAGGGCATGGTTTAGTACAAATATACTTTGAATATAAACCTGGTTGTTATGGACTTAAAATTTTTTATTTCACTTAACATTCATTTTGGGGTGTTTAGTGTGTGTGTGTCCGTGTCCCTGTACTCTTCTTAAGGAAGTAGAGATACTTCTTTCTTGGGGAAGCATTTGACCCTCAGTTATTCACAGCCAAGTAATAATCATTCTCTGTCAAGGACTTGGGAGTACAGGGGACATTGAGTCTTAATTACTAGGTTTGACAGTAGGCTATAGTATGAAAGCTGAGACAGGATAAACACCTGATAAGCAAATGATGATGTAAAAAGACTCTTGAGAATCTGCTGTGATTCTGAATTAAATGCTGTTCTGGTTATAACCTAATGCAAAGATAGCCTCTGCTTTTTTAAGTCCTATTTCAAGATACTCTAAATTCAGGGGCGCCTGGGTGGCTCAGTGTGTTAAGCCACTGCCTTCGGCTCAGGTCATGATCTCAGGGTCCTGGGATCGAGTCCCACATCGGGCTCTCTGCTCAGCAGGGAGCCTGCTTCCTTTCCTCTCTCTCTGCCTGCCTCTCTGCCTACTTGTGATCTCTCTCTGTCAAATAAATAAAATCTTAAAAAAAAAAAAAAGATACTCTAAATTCAGGTAAATTTTGTCATTCCCCTTAAAGTGGTTTTTTTGTTTGTTTTGTTGTTGTTGTTTACTAATTTATTGGGGGCACCTGGGCGGCTCAGTTGGTTGGGCCACTGCCTTCGCCTCAAGTTGTGATCCCCGTGTCCCAGGATTGAGTCCCACATTGGGCTCCCAGCTCTGCAGGGATTCTGCTTCTCCCCTCTAAGTTTCCGTCTCATGGTCTCTCACTCTGTCTCTCAAGTAAATTTTAAAAAATTAATTTCAGTGAGAGAGATCTGTATTTTATATATATGTATTTTTAAAAGATTTTATTTGAGAGAGCATGGCATGGGGAGGGGAAGAGGGAGAAGCAGACTCCCTGCTGAGCATGGAGCCAAATGTGGGGTTGAGCCAAAGATGTTTAAATGACTGAGCCAGCCAGGCACCCCTATAAAATTCTGGGTGTGTGTGTGTGTCTGTGTTTAAGAATTTTATTTATTAGAGAGCACAAGCCAGTAGCGGGTGAGGAGGGGAGAAGGAGAAGCAGACTCCCCACTGACCCAAGCTTAATCCCAGAACCCTGAGATCACAACTCAAGCAGAAAGCAGACCCCTAACCAGCTGGGCCACCCAGGTGCCCCTAAAATTCATTTTAAAGTATATAGTTCACTTAGTACATTTAGAGTTGTGTGGTTGTGACCACCGTGTTCTAATTTTAGAACATTCCCCCAGGTACACACTTTACTTGTTAACAGTCATTCTCTATTCTTCTATCTCCAGACCTAGCAACTACTAACCACATTCTATTTACAGGTTTGCCTGTTTTGGACATTTCATATCAGTGGATTCACACAGTATTTGTCTTTTATGACTGATTTCTTCCACTTAATACTTTTTAAAAATTTTTTTGGTTTTTCTTTATTCATGAGAGAGACAGGGAGAAGCAGGCGGAGCAGGGAGCCTGATACGGGACTCAAGCCAGATGCTTAATTGACTGAGCCATTCAGGCGCCCTTTCATTTAATACTTAATGGTTCATCCATGTTGTACCATTTGTTTATACTTCATCCCCCCCCCTTTTTTTTAAGATTTTATTTGAGAAAGCGCATAAGCAGGGAGTGGGCAGGGAGTCCAGTGCAGATCCCAGAAATACAGGATCATGACCTCAGCTGGAGGCAGAGGCTTAACTGACTGAACCACCCAGCAGTATAATTGCTGGATTATATTCCATTGTATGGATGATACCATGGATAAATTTGGTTTATCCATTCATCAGATCGTTTATCCATCATCATTGAAGGTGTTTTCACATTTTGAATGATGTTACTATATAGACATTTGTATACACATTTTTGCATAGACCTATGTTTTCATTCCTCTTGGGTATACTACTATGAGTAGAATTGTTGGGCCTTAAGGATATTTCCATGTTTAACCTGAGGTACTGCCATACTACTGTCTTTCAGAGCAGTTTTACTATTTTATATTCCCATCAGCCATGTATGAGGATTCTACTTCCCCACATCTTTGCTAACATTTGTTGTGTTACTATTTGTTCTTATTATTTAGCTATACTAGTTTGAGAGTGAACAGTGTTAACTCCTTGTGGTTTTGATTGGCATTTTCTTAAAAACTAGTGATTTTGAGCAGCACTTGGCTAACTCAATCGAAAAAACATGGAAGTCTTGATCTCAGTTGTGAGTTCAAGTTCTGCATTGGATGTAGAGATTACTAAAAAAATTTAAAAAATCACTTTGTGTATTTGTGTGTTTATTAGATACTTGTTTATTTTTGGAGAAATGTATTCAGATCCTTTGCTCATTTTTGTATTGGGCTTTCTTGTTGAATGTAAGTCTTTGTATGTTATAAATACAAGTCTTTGGATATAATATCTGATACTGACATTTTTGAGGTTTATTTCTGTTTTCAGTTTCTTATAATTCTGCCTTGTGGTCATGGGAGATAATGTTAACTGTCGCTTTATACTAAGGACCATTTACTAGTTTATAAAGATTATGGTTTTATTATAGATTGGAGAATTACAAAATTCCAAGTTGTTTTTGGAAATTACATATAGGCAGTAGGTATCTGGAAATAACAAAATAGAACATTTGTCCAGTAGAGCTTTCTGTGGTGATAGAAATATTATGTATTCACATGGTTAATGTATGGTAGACATTAGTCACATATGGCTGTTCTGATTAAAATGTGGCTAACGTGGGTGCCTGGGTGGCTCACTGGGTTAAGCTTCTGCCTTTGGCTCAGGTCATGATCTCAGGGTCCTCTTAATAGAGGCCAGCTTCATCTGCTCTCTGCTCAGCAGGGAGCCCCCCCTCCCACTTGTGATCTCTCTCTCTTTCTCTGTCAAATAAATAAATAAAATCTTTATTTTAAAAATGTGGCTAATGTGAGTGAGGAACTGAGATTTTATTTTATTTTTTTGAAGATTTTATTTATTTGTCAGAGAGATAGAGAGAGTACAGGCAGGCAGAGGGAGAAGTAGGCTCCCTGTGGAGCAAGGAGCCAGATGTGGGACTGGATCTCAGGACGCTGTGGTCATGACCTGAGCCTAAGGCAGCCACTTAACCACTGAGCCACCCAGGCATCCCAGGAACTGAGATTTCAATTTGAATAGCCATATGTGGCTAATGATTACTCAGTTTGACACTGCAGATCTAGAAATTGGCAAAGTTAAGCCTGGGTCACATGAATTTTGAGTAGTGTTTAGTATGAGAATTGAAGTGACTAGAGTGTTCTCTTCAGTCAGGAAGTTGGAGAACTCAGCCTGCAGTTTAGGAACAAAGTTGACAAGGAATATTGATGGGTTATCCAAAATTTTGAAATGTATTGCAAGGGGCAGGGTGGGCAGGGGGGTTGCCTGGGTGGCTTAGATGGTTAAGCATCTGCCTTCAGTGCCAGGTCCTGGGATTGAGCCCCATGTCCTGCTCCCCTGCTTGTGCTCTCTGTCCGTCCCTCTCTCAAATGAATAAATAAAATCTTTCTTTTAAAAATATTTATTTGACAGAGATCACAAGCAGGCGGAGAGGCAGGCGGGGGTAGGGGAAGCAGGCTCTTCACTGAGCAGAGAGCCCCATGCAGGGCTCAATCCCAGAACCCTGGGATCTTGACCTGAGACAAAGGCAGAGGCTTTAACTCACTGAGCCACACAGGCACCCCTAAATAAAATCTTTTTTAAGAAAATGTATGGGGTTCATTGGTGACTTTGACAGGGCTAGCTTTTGATGATGCTGGTTGGGACAGAAACACTACAAGATGATTTCAAGAATGGAAAGATTAAAAAAGTAGGATACCTTTTTACGTAACAGCAGAATTTACTCTCTACAGTTTTAACATAGTATAAAGAAGGTGTACAGTATCAACCAGTGTAATCAAGGTAGAGAGCCTTCCCATACTCCCAAAAATTTACCATGAAGCACTTTTCTATCAACTTCCTGTAGCCCCTGGCAACCACAAATCTGTGTTCTCAAACAACTACTTAAAAGAAATTTCTTCGGAAGCTAAAGAAGGGTACTCTTCTGGCCTGGGATGGGCTTACATGCTCTTAACATGTGGTCCGTAAACAATATTCTCAATAAATAATCTTAATTTTGACTTTATAAAAAAAAATTGCACCACAATGACAGTTTTTAAGACACTACTTTTGGAAAAGACCCAAAGTGATTCACCAAGGCAAGTAACTGTTTTGTTGACATTATAACAAATGAATAAGGTTATAATTCTTGGGAAATTATGTTAAAGATTGTCACCTTAATGTAAGGCTTGATAAAAGCAGAAGCAAAGATGATTATTTTTTCTGTACATAGTCTTGAATCTAGTACTGTTCCTGAATAGATTGATTCAAAGCATTTCCCCATATTATTGCTCCAATTATTTTTGTTTAGAAAATTTTCAGGTGAATTTTCAAGTTCTCTTTCCTGGAAACACCTGATTTTGTGTTAACATAGCTTGCCAGATGAGTCTATCAAAACAAATTAGTGTATTTTCTTAAGACTCTTGGACTCTTGTTAAATTGTAGCTTTTATTTTTTTGAATACATATAATTGGGTGCATCTTAAAATGAGGGGGTGTGGTTTATTCCCCCCCCCCCAGTTGCAAATAAATCAGTGAGACAGTTTTCATTTGTACATACTGAAATTACAAATGTTACTGAGTTTTCAATATACTAAATACTGAATACTAAACCCATGATTCTTCATTAAAGATTGTAGAACCATTTATTCAAATTGTTTTTTCTTTAAAATTTAATAGCATCAGTGCCACTATACATTGAATGATCTTTTGCAGCATACTGACTTGTCTTTTAGTCCCTTTATCATTAAGGTGAGCAGGGCTTGCTGTTTTTCAGTCATACATAGATCATTTATATTCTTTCTTTATTTGACAGAGAGATTCCAAGTAGGCAGAGAGGCAGGCAGTTTGGGGTGGGGGGGCAGGCTCCCTGCTGAGCAGAGAGCCTGATGTGGGACTTGATCCCAGGATCCTGAGATCATGACCTGAGCCGAAGGCAGACACTTCAACGACTGAGCCTCCCAGGCATCCAGATCATTTATATTCTTAATGGACCATTGGATAAAGGCAATGCAAGAAAGTTAAGGAACATAAAGTACAACTGTGCAAATTTATATTGGTAATTGGCACTGTCTCCATATATTGCATTGACAAAGCCATTCTAAGTTCACATTTCTAGTCAGTTCAGCTTCTACCAAGAAGACTCACCAAGGCAGCATTTTGCTTGTGGAAAAACCTGCAAATAAGGTTTAATTGTCTCTTTAGAAATAAAACACAAATCATAAAAACAAAGCTAGTTGATTATTTTGAAGCACAACAGGTATTTTGGCAGTGTGAAAACGGGTCTTTTGGGCATCTGTTTTTTACATGGCAGAGTTTCATATTTACAATTTTTTAAAATATTTTATTTATTTGACAGATCACAAGTAGGCAGAGAGGCAGGCAGAGAGCCGGATGCGGGGCTCCATCTCAGGACCCTAAGATCATCTGAGCCAAAGCAGAGCCTTAACCCACTGAGCCACCCAAGCGCCCCTCCTATTTATTTACATTTTGATGCAAACCTGAATCAAACATTACACAGACATTTAAAAACAAAAAACCCTTTATTATATAAATAAACAGAGACTTAAATCATTAGGATGAACTTAAAAATTCTGTAACTTTTAGTTAAGTATTTGCATGTTAAAATGAACTTTATACCATCTTTAATCATGCATGTAAGGTAATTTCATTGTGTTACTTTTACATTAAAAAGCAAATGACATTGGGCACCTGGGTGGCTCAGTAGGTTAAAAACAAATGACATGATTTTAAAAATTTGAAGGGTTGTACTGTGTATAGTCTAGTGAAAAAGGTTCTGGTCGTTTTACAAGATAATGGAAAATAGTTATTTAATCATTCAAATATGGTTTCATAAAAGCTTTTATAAAGAAATGGAAAGAGCTATCCAGAAACCATATTTTTTAATGTTCAAAGACCGGTTACTAAAGGCCTTGATTATTGAATAGTTATGTAAGGAGTGCTCTGAAGGTTTACCCTGGATGGTATGGTGGGGGATACCTGTAGTTGAAGTTGGATTGTCACAGAGTGAGCACACTGTCAAGAACCAAACTTAAGGGGAGCCACCTTAAGGTGGCTCAGTGGGTTAAAGCCTCTGCCTTTGCTCAGGTCATGATCCCAGGATCCTGGGATCGAGCCCCGCATCAGGCTCTCTGCTCATCAGGGAGCCTGCTTCCTCTTCTCTCTCTGCCTGCTTCTCTGCCTACTTGTGATCTCTGTCAAATAAATAGATAGATAGATAGAACCAAACTTAAAACAGTTAAGAGTACCAGAAGGGCTTCCTTCACTCAGGGCTTTAGTTCAGTTCTTTAAGTGAATTGTTAGTGCACTGGTGGCTTGAGTTTGAGGTGAGTAGCTCATCAACTGGGAGTTTATTTAACTAGTAATTATTGGAACTAGGATGCTTTCATTGGCTCTTAAACTCTGTACGTAATTTTTGTTATTGTATCGCATGGTTTTCTCTAGATGTATCCCACAGAATACACTTTACGGATAGATTCTGTTAATCTCACTTTCCTAAAATCATTCTTTTTGAATCTCATGGATTTGTACATATTTTTCTCTGTACTTCTTTAAATTAAAGCACATTTTAGGATGCCTAGATGGTTCAGTCAGTATACTGAGTATGTGACTCGTAGGGTGGTGAATTTGAGCCTTGCGTGTGGCTTAGAGTGTACATAAAATCAGTTGTGTCTTGTTAATCACGTTTCTGAGAAATGACTCAAATTGATCTTTTTCCTGCATCAGTGATTTTTAACTTGATCGTGAATAGATAAATCCATGTAATTTCAGCAGGTTCAGAGATCTTCACACATTCTAAAGCCAAACAACGCGGTGGTAGCCTGTAAAATCAGTCCATCTAGGAAAGTCAGTCATAAGCAGGGAGAAACATCATCTTGAAATTTCTTTGTAGATTAAAAAAAAAACGAAGCAGAAGAAAATACTTCCTGACACTTGAATGAAATTATAATGGGATTGCATATTTAAACTGAATTTGATAAATCAGTATTATACAGAGAGGAGGGAGTATTCTTACTAGATTGCTCTTCCCTATAAATTATATCATGTTGTAGCTTTTTATTCTTTTATGATTTTATTTAAGAGTACACAGGTGTGGGGGGAGGAGCAGAGGGAGAGAGAAAAGCAGACTCCCTGCTGAGCGTAGAGAGTGTCATGACCCTGAGATGGAGTTCTGTGCTGAAAATGAGATGTTTAACTTACTGAGCCATTTTTTTCTTAAGATTTTCGTGGGCCTAGAATATCTGACAGTTGGTTTCCAGAACTACTGTTTCCTATTTGGTAATTAATATACCTAAAATTATTTTTAATCCTTCTAAAAATTTTGTTTAAAGATTTTATTTATTTGACAGAGATCACAAGTAGGCAAGAGAGGCAGGCAGAGAGAGGGGAGGGGAAGGGAGGCAGGCTCCCTGCCGAGCAGAGAGCCCAATGTGTTGCTCTATCCCAGGACCCTGAGATCATGACCTGAGCCAAAGGCAGAGGGTTAACCAACTGAGCCACCCAGGCACCCCTAATCCTTCTAAATTTTTAAGACAGGAAGCAGGTATGGTATAGTAAATATATTCAGGAGAATACAGATTTTCACTATACATTCTAGTTGTTTCGACTTTGGTAGTGATGAAATTTAAGTCTGAATCAGGGTTTTTGAGACCCAAAGATCGCTGTTCTATCTAATCATCTAAGAAACTTGGCCTTTGTAAACTTTGATTTTATTTTTAAGTAACTTCTACTCCCAACATAAGGCTCGAACTTAACAACCTCAAGATCAAGAGTTGTGTTCTCTGCTGCCAGCCAGGCGTCTCTAAACTTCTGTTTCTAATAACTTGAAGTGCTTAAGTTTTTCTTCAAGATTAAGACAGTTTCTTTGTCTTAACCTGTTCAGATAATTAGTTGGCTAACGTGCCTCCACAGTTTTTTAATTTCTTTAAAATGGTATTTTAATGACCTTTTTTATTCAGGCTAGATTTTATACCAACACTTAATGTCCAGATTTCTCATTTAGAGTGCAGTCATAATTCTCAGGATTTAGTGTTTGTTCCTTTGTTAACAATGAAACTTTGATGAAGACTTTTTAATGATTTGAGCTTTATCATTAGGAGTCCGCACATGCTACTTACCTTGATAAGCAAGTAGCTAATTCTTTTTTTTTTTTTAATATTTTTTTTATTTATTTGACAGACAGACATCACAAGTAGGCAGAGAGAGAGGAGAAGCAGGCTCCCTGCTGAGCAGAGAGCCCGATGTGGGGCTCGATCCCAGGACCCTGGGATCATGACCTGAGCCAAGGGCAGAGGCTTTAACCCACTGAGCCACCCAGGTGCGCCAGCAAGTAGCTAATTCTTGAAGCTTTAGTATTTCCTATCCCTTTGACCTTGAGTGGCATGACCATGATGAGTAGGCATGGTTTTTATGTTTTCCCAATCATGCACTTTGACATTTTACAAGGAAGGTTTACTTAAACTTCATTAGAGGAATCTTTGTGAGTTTTTCAAAAGTCCATTTTTGCTTGAGCAGCAGCTAAGTTCCTGGCACTGAATGCCCTTTAGTACTACCACTTGGTTTGTGTTTTTTTTTTTTTTTTTTTTTTTTTTCCTGAAAACTAGAATATTTGTCTTCCATTTGTATTCATGGGGCCATTACATGGATTCAAAACAAACTGCATTTCTTTCTTTTTTCTTTCCCAAACATTTTATTTATTCACTTGACAGAGATCACAAGTAGGCAGTGAGTCAGGCAGAGAGAGGGGGAAGCCTGCTTAGGCTTCCCACCAAGCAGAGAGCCTGACTCAGGTCTTGATCCCAGTACCCTGGGATCATGACCTGAGCCAAAGGCAGAGGCTTTAACCCACTGAGCCACCCAGGCGCCCCACAAACTGCATTTCTTGCCTTGTTTTCATTGTGCCAGTCTAGCTGCATCAGGTGAAATTGTATGGTTCAGAAGGAAGTTCCAGTGCCCACAAGTACAGGGAATCTGGGAATGGTAGGATCATTAGTTTAGAGACTGGTGCCAGTGCCAGTGAATGGATTGGTTGGGAAGGGGTAGGTTATATCTTTGAAACCAATGGGATTAGGTCATGAGATGTTTCATGCCCATGATTTGGATAACATCTTCATTTACCTCCAGAAATTGCTTTTAAAATAACATCATCTAGCACAAAGAAGAGCAGTTTCTGAATTATTTAATAGTTTGTTACAGTTTTTCAATTATTACACTGTGGGAAATTAATGGGCCAGAAGAAGAAAAGCTTTATGTATGGAAAGTAGTAGTGATAATAAAACATTACTCTAAGTATTTTTTTTGTGTGTTAATTCGCATAAACCATTCCAAACCTACAAATTAACAACTCACTTAAAATCTGTCTGCTATCGGACACCTGGGTGGCTTAGTTGGTTAAGCATCTGCCTTCAGTTGAGATCATTGGGATTGAGTTCCACATCACTCTCCTTGCTCATCAGGGATCCTGCTTCTCCCTCTTGGCTAGTGCGCTCGCTCTCTTTGGCAAACAAAAAATTTTTTTTTAAGGTTTTATTTATTTATTTGACAGAGATCACAGGTAGGCAGAGAGGAAGGGAAGCAGGGTCCCTGCTGAGCAGAGAGCTGGATGAGGGGCTGGATCCCAGAAAATAAATATTGGGCGGTCTTGACTAAAAACTGCTTAAGTGAAAATTACTAACTAGTACACTCATTTGTTTGGCAGTGTACCACGTGTTCCTTCTTAGTTTAGGAACATGTTCCTGTCATAGCTACTTCTGGGAAAAAATAAGCTATTGCTATATTAAAGTAGGATGGAAACGTTTTAGATTAAGTTGGGTTGAGAAAGATAATTATCACTACCTGGAGGATTGGAGACTTAAATTCAGAGATTAGTCACTGATGAGATATCTTGGACACTAGTTATATATATGATTTACAAATTTTTAAGGCTTTGTAATACATCACTTTAGGCAGAGCAGCAGTTTTTAGGTAATTTTTGTAGACTAATACCTTGGAATTAAGGGCCTTGGAATTAAATTCGTAATTAAAAAGGTACAGAACAAAATTGAAGGGTTTTTTTTCCCCAGTGGTAGATCTTACCTTCTTGTGCTGCCAGTCTATTGTAACGGAATGTAGAGGTTTTCTAGAACTGTTAGCCATGTAAGAAGATTTTTTGTAACATTTTGAATTTTCTCTTTACAAATAAGAAAGTCAATACCAAGCCATCACTTTGAGGTATGTCTTTAGCAGTCACTGGGATACTCCTCCAGAGGAAGCAGCAGTTAAACAACCAGTGATAACTTTTAAGAGCTGAATGTGTGCTAGGCAGTGGATTTAGGCACTAGTGAATAGCAAACAAAACAGACCGTATTCCTCATCCTGCTGGAATTGGAACAAGAGTGCATCTTCTGCTTAAATGTTGTTAGAATGGATTACGGCTTTTATACACCACCAACAGGTGCGAATGGCTCTTAGTACCAACTGTCCGTTTTATATGGTTCAATTCAGTATGACTACTAATAGTAAGAATTTATTTCTGTACTCACCATAATTTATTTCTATATAATAATTTATATTTATTTATTTCTATACTCCTCAAATTTACTTCACCATAAATAACCACTGTTTGCAGGTTCCATTAATTGGAATCCACTTTTCTGAGTATTTTATTTGGAAATGTTTTCTAAGTTTTATTTATTTATGAATTATTGTAGAGTATATAGAGTAAAATTAAAAATTTTATATGTAGTCTATTCATTGTACAAAATAATACTTACTAATACTGCCAGAGTACAGAGAAACTTTGATGTCCATCCCTTAAGGCCAGCTATCATTGGATATGCATGTGTGTATGTAGTATTTTCTTGAAGTAGCGGCTGTATTGAAAACAGGAGAGAAGGAAGGCTTTTACTGGACATTGGAATAAAATTTAGCAAAAAGGCACAAATTGGTAGACAGTGAATTTTAATTTATTATTTATAAGGTCACTGATGGAACTTGCTGACTTAATTTTAGTTGTGAAGGACGTCTGTTTTCATTTTATTCAATAGGATGTATAGTTACCCAGCACGTGTTCCTCCTCCTCCTCCTATTGCTCGGGCTGTAGTTCCTTCAAAACGCCAGCGTGTATCAGGAAACACCTCACGAAGAGGCAAAAGTGGCTTCAATTCTAAGAGTGGACAGCGAGGATCTTCTTCCAAGTCTGGAAAGTGTATGTATTATTATTGCAGTTTTGTGATTCTGCTACTTGTGTGTTGTTGAAATAGGGAAATTAATGCAGTTAGTAATGTTTAGGTTTTATACTAATGGCTTTGTGTAATCAAAATAATGGAAGAGAAGATAGTAGTGATTAAGGGTCCAGTTAAAGTATTCAACTTTAGGGAGCTAGTAAGTGCTTAAAAATTTACAAAGTGTGTAAGTCAAGTCAAGCAGTACAGAAAGTGCTTTCAGATATAATTGAGATATTCAGTAGGCCTACAGAAGTAAGAACACTGTTGCTAAGGGAGTAGGCACATTAGATTCAGTTTTTAGCTACCAACTAAGTGATCCCCATGACTGGGACAGTATGATCCTGGCTCCATTTCTCCCTTAGAATCCCCTCTGGCTATTACCTTGTGGTTTAGTTGGAAATGTGTTCAGCATCTGGTAACTTCCGGTAGAGTTGATCCTAATACAGAGTTCTGTTTGTATTAAAGTGAAAGGTGATGACCTTCAGACCATTAAGAAGGAGTTGACCCAGATAAAACAAAAAGTGGATTCTCTACTGGAAAGCCTGGAAAAAATTGAGAAAGAACAGACCAAACAAGGAGGTAAATGGCCTTGCAGCTTGTTGGGTGTAAACTTGGGTTAGTTACCGAAGATAGTTGAAGGTACATGTTGGAATAGTGGGATATAAAGCAATTGAATATATGAAACTTGGGGAATTTGAATTGGGAAGGGCATTTGTGTGGGAGGATTTAGATTTGTGCTGCAGTTCTGTGATCATTAATGGGGATTGTCTACATCCTGTGGACATTACTTGCCCCTAGACAGACTTGTCCTTCTCATCCCCAGTAGAGATGAAGAATGATAAGTCAGAAGAGGAGCAGAGCAGCAGCTCCCTGAAGAAAGATGAGACTAATGTGAAGATGGAGTCTGAGGGGGGTGCAGATGACTCTGCTGAGGAGGGGGACCTACTGGATGATGATGATAATGAAGATCGGGGGGATGACCAGGTGAAAACCACGGGAAAGGAAAGAAAGAGGTGGTGGAGGGGGGAGCAGGGACACATGGAGTGCCTCTAACTCCATCCTATTTGTGTCTGTTTCTCACAGCTGGAGTTGATCAAGGATGATGAAAAAGAGGCTGAGGAAGGAGAGGATGACAGAGACAGCGCCAATGGCGAGGATGACTCTTAAGCACATAGTGGGGTTTAGAAATCTTGTCCCATTATTTCTTTACCTAGGCGCTTGTCTAAGATCAAAATTTTCACCAGATCCTCTCCCCTAGTATCTTCTTCAGCACATGCTCACTGTTCTCCCCATCCTTGTCCTTCCCATGTTCATTAATTCATATTGCCCTGCGCCTAGTCCCATTTTCACTTCCTTTGATGCTCCTAGTAGTTATGTTAAGTCTTACCCTGTAATTTTTGCTTTTAATTTTGATACCTCTTTATGACTTAACAATAAAAAGGATGTGTGGTTTTTATCAACTGTCTCCAAAATAATCTCTTGGTATGCAGGGAGTACAGTTCTTTCCATTCATACATGAGCTCAGTAGTTGCTTCCCTAACTGCAAAGGCAATCGCATTAGTTGAGTAGCACCTGAGAGCAGCTTTGAGTTAGAGGTATGTGTGTTATACCCCACATAAGAGTGCTATGTGGGGCTGTTTAACACAAATGTAACAATGTATTTTTGTGAATGAGAGTTGGCATGTCATATGCATCTTCTAGAAAAATAATTAGTGTAATAGTATTAAGATTTGTTTTCTAAAGTTGATACTGTGGGTTATTTTTGTGAACAGCCTGATGTTTGGGACCCTTTTTTCTCAAAATAAACAAGTCCTTATTAAACCAGGAGTTTGGAGAAAAAAAAAACCTGGTTTTTTATTTTTGTATTTTATAATTGTTTACTTCAAATTCTTTGTTTCACAGCGGCCTCCACAAAAACGCTAGAATGTGCTAAAAATATTTTTCTTTGAGTCATAGTCTTCGCTCATACGAACATACACTACTCAAATGATGTGTCATTGGGGTGGGTATTGCTTTGATGTTGAGTGGAGATTCTTGTGCAGAATGGCTTTTCTATCCTAATGAAAAGGTTTGGGAACAATATTAAGTTACTTCATTAATGTTTTGTGGTCCATTTGGCACCCTTTTTGAGATTTTTGTTGTGTGCTAAATCTTTTTGTCCTTAAATAGAAGAGGTTCAGACATGTCAGGATTTTAGGAAAATTTGAAACAACTGGAGAATGAACCTCTGTTCCTTTCATTATATCCTTTTAATTGCTATTTAGAGTCGCAGTTACTTTTGGATTCTGAGTCTGTGCCTCCAAGTTCCTAAGAATAGAAAAGCTCGCTCTTCTGTGCTCTGCTATAGTTTATACCTTCCCAGGTGACTGAGAACATTTACTTTCAATTAGTTTAATCCATATAAATAATTTTTGTTCCTTTCTCCTGTGTGATTAATTTCAGTGGTTTTTGTTTTGGTTTTTTTTGTTTGTTTGTTTTTTGTTTTGGTCATGATACTAATTAGCACCTAGACTTCTATGGATGGATAGATATGTTACGCTTGCCTAACTAATCCTGAAAGGTCTGGTGTATGTTTTTATACTTGTTTCCAGCAGAGCAGGATAAGAACATGGCTAGTTTGGACTATTACCATTTACACAAACCTTGGATTCCCCAGAAAGTTGCTGTTTCATAGCATGCAACGAAGGCATTTCTATCCAACCTACTGTGGGCAGAAGTCCATTCCTATTTATTAAGATCTCAAAAAATCATTTTATATAACATGTGACAAAGCAGAACAGAAGGAAGAGGCTAATCTCCAAACCCCTTGGACCCCATATCCATAGTACAAAAGTAGCTTTTGTGGATTAATTTGGTCAAAAATACTTCTACTCCCCGCTTTGTTTTCTGATGTAACATGATTTCATGTTATAGAAACTCACTTTAAGCACATAATCCCCAAAATAAACTGGATGCTTAGAAGAAAGGGTTAAGGTTCCAAGATGTCAGTAAAACCTATTTAAGATAATAATGTTAGCTATCAGCAACTAAAAGATGCTGGACCAGTTAAGCCATGCATGAAAGGGTCTACACTTTTAATTTCATATGAAACCAAGTATTGAAGGAAACTGTGGAAAGCTTAAAGGTACAGTCATGTGCTCTTCAAAAATGTATACACACATGCAAGGTTATTGATAAAATGCCGACATTTCTAGTTTGTCTTAATGGGGAAGAGTAATTTCACACTGCATGTCTCAGGCTATTAGGAGTTTAAATTTCCTTGTGGAAGTAAACAGTACTGTAAGATTTCTGTAATCATAGATTATACTCTTAATACTTGGAAATTCAGAATCCTAGGCCAAAGCTTAGAGAAAAGGAAACGTGACTGAAATAGCATATAGTTCTATATCTTGCAAGCTGATGAAATGCAGATACTACCAAGTTTTTTTTAAAAAAAGAGATCGTTGTCTTAAAGACCATTGGTCTAATAAAGGCTTATAGTCATTGTTAACATCATTTAACTCTGGGCCCCAGGAAAAGAGATTGGAATAGGTTCAATAGAAATAGAGGCAGAGGAGGCATGGGCTCTGTGGTTTAGCAGTGGGTTGGCAGAGCAGGTGAGGTTGAAAAGCTTGACAGTTTGAGAGACAGCTAATTTTTTAGAGGAAATTCTGAGTAACTTGACAATCTCAAAAGAGCAGGCCTTAAGCTATAAGCTATTTAATAGAAATAAGACTTACCATAGTAAAATACGGTGATGACTTTGTTGGGTATTAAAAATTTCAGAATAATGGTTTATCCGATATGCCCAGGAAATAAAAGAAAACAACCTGGAAGCTTTTAAAGACTGCACTGTCCAGCCAGGATTGGATGAAGAAGGTGGATGACTTAAATCCCTTTGGAACATTTCTGATGCTACATAATTTTTAATGGGGAGACTTCTGTGGCATTCACTGGCAAAGGTACTTTTCTACTTTTGCTATTTCACTAGTGAAAGGAGCTAACTTAAAGCTGTTGGATTGGAATGGGCGACAAATTTGGAACACTTGAAAAGAGGGTTCCCAATAGATTTCAGATGTTACCCCAACATCTGAAACCTGTGAGGATTAGTAGTACTAGTCGTACATGTTTTAAAGTCTCTTAAGAAAACTAGGTGTAAGAGAATGGGAAAATGCAAACAAGAACAATAGAATTATGATAAATTGGAAAGGAGTCAAATGAGTATTGAGAATATAATGGAAGAAAGGGTAGATTAAAAATAAGCATCATTAAAGCCATACAGTAACTATAAAATACCAGTAAAGGAATCTAGTGAATAACTTAGCAGCAGTATGTTGATACAAACGTGTAAGTAGCTAGGGGAAGGAAATCTTGCAGGTATGATATGCAAAGTAAAGCTGAGACACTATACTTCACAAACATTGGTGGTTTTAGGTAAACTGGATGATACAGTGGGATGTGTTGTGGAAGTAGTTGGGAAATAGAGAAATAGCTAGGTACTTATTTTTAGGAAAGTGAGTAAACAGCGTCATTGATTGTGGCCTTGGAGAATAAAGGATTTAGCCATAGAAGTTGATCTTTTTATTTAGTTTGAGGAAAATTCGCCTGTACCACTGTCAAAATGGGGTTTGAGTTTCTATACCCTAGTTCAGATCACACTGACCACGGAAATGGATTTCAGTTGAGTTTTAGATGGATAAGGAAAAAGTACAGTGATACCTTGAAGCCAGTCAAATATAGTAAACACAGATCTGACAGAAATGGGAGTGACCAGTAAATGAGCTACATGTGATATGTATAGAATGGGCTGGTAAGTAACTGTAGTGACTCGTTTGCTTTATCAATGCTGTTTATCTCATAGAGAACAGGTACCATTTATATTGTATTATTTGATGAATAAGGGGCTCTCAGAGAATTTCTAGTGTTTTTAGAAAGACCTTGGGATAAAGTAAAAATTGGGCCAGCTAAATGTTACGGAAAAAGCTAGATTTAGAGGTACACCTGACTGGGATGACAGAATTCCAAATGTTTAGAGAGGAGAATAAATTAGAGGTGTTGGAAAATTACATGTTTGAATTTCAGTTAATCAGATTAATCCTAATCAGGAAGGCCTCAAAAGAACATGTGGTTGCATTAGTAACTTTCAAATTAATTTTTTTTTAAATAGTCCTATTACGAAAAACAGGGCCTGTGTGGAGAGTTGGAGTTAAAAACCGTTTGAGTTGGGGTGGACTTCTCCCTGACCTTAAGTCAGAACTACAGGTAGAAGGGATAGTGTAATGAGGTGAATGCCCAAAAAAAAAAAAAAATAGTAGCAGCTTAATAGGAGTAGAAGCCCAGGATTTTTGTGTGTCACACAAAGGAAAAGTTGAGGGAAATAAAAATGTTCTGAAGATTTAACAAAAATTTGGTTGTGCAAAATGACTCTTAAGCTTTTTATAAACCTAAAGTTGTTACCAAAAATAATTTAGTATGTTAAATTAAATGAGTTATCAGGTAGATCTCAACGTCAGTTGTACATTAGAATTACCAAGGGAGCTTTAAAATTCTTGACATCCAGGTGTGCACTCCAGACCAATTAAATCTCTGCAGTTGGGACTCTTGACAATAACTTTCAGTTTGCTAGCAGTAAGGGGAACCCCGGCACCAAGAGGCAAAAAGTGCCCTTTCCAAGGTTAAGAAGGTAGAAGGGAGCAATTAGAACTTTCAAGAGAGGGTGTCTTGAGTGATGCCTAATAAGTTAGTAAAGAATGTTCGTATCATATGTTAAGTGGTTTAAGACAAGTGCTTACAATAAGAAAAAGCATGGTGACTATGCTTTATTTAAAATGAGAGCATCTGGTGAAGGGGTGAGCCTGTTATCTCCCTTGAAATCTATGGCCAAAGTACAGCAAGCGCTGATGGGGCAGTGTCTAGGTAGGGTTAAAAGGTGAGAAAAGCTAGGGTTGAGGGAGAGAGAGTCTTTGTTCTCTGAGGTTATAAGAAAACATGTTAAAGCCGACATTATCCATCCACCACTCTTAAACTATTGCACTCTCCAATACAACTTCCTGTGATGGAAATATTTCATAATGCATTGACTAATGTGCTAGCCCTGTCACTGCTGAGCCTTTGAAATGTGGCTAGTGTGACTGAGTAATTGGGTTTTTTAGTTTTGTTTTTAATCTGAATAATGTGGCTATCTTATTGGATAGTGTAGTGCTACAAAATGAACAGTTTCTAAAAAGTACAGATATTGATAAACTAGCTGTATGTAACTTAGGTGCACAAATGTGACTTTCCAAGGTGTTTCGTGTCCCGAGTTCATGGAAAGTGTTTCTAGGCCCTAGACCTCAATATCAAAGACTCCTTAGAACATCCCTAGACTAACATGGAATACTTGACTAGTAGGTCATCTACAACTACAGGCAGAGTCTGTGTTACCCTCATATAGCAGTGTTTCTTGGAAAATAAATTTTTTTTTTTAATAAAATCTTCAGTGGGAACCTATCTTTGTCAGTGGGTGCCCAGGGGTCAAGGAAGATACAAGTTGTAGATGCATCCAAGAATGCTGCTGGGCAAGCATTTAGGATAAAATCTTAGTTGATTTTCACACGACCCTCTACATGTGTATGGAAGTAATTCCTGTTTCAAAGAGTCAAAGTGCCTTGTTGAAAGCCCCATAGGTAATAAGTGGTAGAGCCAACATTGCGGCCTGTGATATGGCTTAACCATTGATTCTGGACCTAAGGAGAGGAAATGGTATCTTGATATCTTTGAATCCCTGAACCCCCAAAAATGATAAAACTGTTTCCAAAGCATGATAATAGACTAGGGTCCCAGCACCTTCTCTTAAATTCAACATAAGGAAAAAATAACCTTAGCATTTTTCTCTTGATTATATACACTGAATAAGACTTTATAAGACTTTAACATTTGGAAACACATCTTGAAAAACACTTGGCCAAGAGCAGAAACTGCTGGGTTATGCAGCATCGTTGGGCTTTAGAAATGAAGAGGCTAGACTTTTCCATCTTGAAAAACACCTGGCTAAGAGCAGAAACTGCTGGGTTATGCAGCATCATTGGGCTTTAGAAATGAAGAGGCTAGACTTTCCCATCTTTTTTCCTTAGCTGTTTCCAGGGAACCCAGGGGCACTGTTACAAACCATTTCTTGTATCTGAAACTTTACAAATACTTGGTAAAAATCATCATCCGTCAGGACAATAGTAGTCTGATTCCACCTTCAACCCTGTACCATGATGCCTGCTTGGTCCTTTAGAAGAAGCACCTGGAAATGTCATTACAAGAGCGTCCTAAAAAGGATTTGGTCTTTGCCAAAAGGATTATTAATGTTAAAAGGGTTTAGTAACACAGTTTGTCACTTTGGCAGACCCACACAAGCTGCAATAACAAGTTTCTGGTATGAATGTGGGACTTCAGTGACTCAAACTTCATGCATTTACTGCTTGGTGAAGAATTTTAGTAGTTCCCTTCCAAACTTAGGAATCTTCCTATGGTCTATAAAGTCTTGGGGTCTGATAAATTTTTTGCCTATTTTGCCCTGCCTTAAAGGATACTTGCTTTACAGAGGTATGAATGAGATCCTTAAAGCTTCTCCTGGCCCCCTTGGGGGATATTACCCACCCAGGGCGTGTAGTGGAGCCAACAGGTCGGCTAGATGGTTAGAGCCAGCTGCCTGCCCAGCCTCAGTATTCCTCTCCCTACTCAAGAACCTGTAATACTCCATTTTGTTAGTTTCCTCATCCAGCCAAATCTCTGCTTCCCAGGACTTGATATGGACGCCGCAACGTTCTTTAGCAGTATCTAGGTCATTCACAAAGTGCCAGAAGCTGCTGGGGTTTAGTTGCCAGGAAGTTACCTGCTTAACTGCTGGAAATGCTCAGTGGTCTGCTTTGTCTTGGGCAATAGGAGCAACAGCCCTTAGTAGAATCTACTGTGGGGGGGGTGGAGAGGGGGGATTATAGCCACATCCTAAATTGCCCACTGTTAACCTGACCACCTGTGGAGATGGCTTCAGTGTTTGCTGTCCGTGTTTTCATTCCCTCAGCTGGGCATACAATCCTGATTCATTCCCCTGGTGGGGCCCAGCACCTGCCTGGGTACATACTCAGGTCCCTGCTATCTCCCTTTCAGCCTGTGGATGAGGCACATGGCAGTACCACTCCTCTGAAGTTCATCCAGTCTTGTCCTCTTAAGCACATAACCTAAGTGTAAGGATATACATCACCCCTTCAAAATAATTAACCCTCCAGCACAGTCTCTCACTAGATCAGATAGCAGTCTTCACGCAAATGATTGGAAGGTTTATTTTCCCTAGATCTCTACAGACCTTGGGAGCCTTGATTTTAGCTTTGGTGTATCTGAGGCCTCCTGCCTGACCCACATACACTTTTTCTTTTTGTCTTCCTTGCAAAGCCCTTTGGGTGTCAGTGGTTCCATAGCCATGTTTCCCTCCACCCTGCCCTCTTTTTTACAACTTTTTGGCACTCGTCAGTCCTGTCATTGAGGAATATTTATACTTAACAGTTTCAGAATATCCTAGGCACAATTCAGTTGCAACATAACCACACATCATTTTTCCTAAGAAGTAATATGCTAGTGAAACAAGAACAACTACCAAGTTTAACATAATCCATACTCCTGTATCTAGCTGATGTAAATACTTGATTATATTTGCTTTGTTCAGAAAGAAAAATGACATGCCATTTTTATAGCACTGTTAAAGCTCTTGGGCCTCCTAAAATGTGCGTCCAGTCATTTTTATTTTCTCCCAGTCTTCATTGGCACTTCATTGGCACTGTTCCAGTCCAAGTTACCATCCCCTTGCTCCTGGTTTACTACAGTACTCTCCTGTATACCCACACCCACTTGGATCCTTTTCCAATCACTTCTCCACACAACAGCCTTCCTGATCTTTTCAGAACACATATAATCATGGCACTTCTTCGTTTAAAAGCCATTCTGGCTTTCCTTGTCTTAAGATAATGACAAAACCTCTTACTACAGTGCACATGGCATCCAGTCTTTCCTTGTTCGAAATTTTTTGTGCCTCTCACTCCCCAGGCTCACTCCCTCCACCTTTGTCCATTTGGTTCCATAGTGAACTTTGGTTCACTCTTAAGAGTTCAGCTCAAGTGTTGCTACCTCCAGGAATCCTCTCTCACCTGCCTTTGTTAAGTGGGCAAGTAGCTATCCCAGAACGAGGAATCTCTTCTTTTGTAGCACTAATTACAGCCACAGTCAACAATGTGTATGATTACTTGATTAATATGTTCTCAGTAGAGTGGAACTCAGAACAGGAGCCACATCTTTCACTGTTAACCAATATTATCCTGAGTGTTTCAGAGTGTCTGCAACATCAAAATATGTTGAATGAATGGGTGGGAAAGGGAAAGGAAAAAGTAGGGGAGGGTCAGCCCTGGATGAGGCAGTCTTGGAAACAGCTTGAATGCCCAGCAAGGCTGAAGATGCATTCTTGTAGGGGAACTTAAGTGCCCCTGCTTTCACTGTAATATTTCACAGTCCTCTCCCAGTGCCTCCAACAAATCCCTAATAATCCATGTTTGATTGCCAAGGAGGAGATTGTGCATTATCCAAAAAGGATGGATGTGCTCATTGACATCAGTCAATCGGGGCACCAGGGTGGCTCAGACAGTTAAACAACTGCCTTCAGCTTGGGTCGTGATCCTGGTCCTGGGATCAAGCCTGTGTTGGGCTCCCTCTTCAGCAGGGAGTCTGCTTTCCCTCCCCCCCCCCACACCCCTCTCTTGTGCTGGCTCGCTCTCTCAAATAAATAGATAAAATCTCTTTTAAAAAAGAAAAAAGTTAACCTCTTTCAATACCTGGAAGTCCAATTTCCCTTACAAAGCCCACTCTCCCTTTAGTGGGCAGTTCTACCCCTCAACACCTCCACTCTTTACTTTTTAAAATTAAAGTATACATATATACTATAAAATGCATGCATTTTAAGCATACAGCTTCATGAAGACTTAAAAATGAATATGCCTGCATAAACCACCTTTCTGGTAGGATATGGAGAATTACTAGCATCCCAGAAACAACCTTCGTGCCCCTTCCAGCCATTACCCTCCCCCCTTGGTAATCACTACTCTGACCTCCGTCACCATAGATAGGTGTCCTCTGTTTGTGAACTATACGTAGATGGAATAGTGATATTGATGTTTGGGCTCACCCTGGGAGAAACACTTGGATGTAGTTTATTTGGGGAATGATACCAAGAGACAGGACTTGTGAGGAAGTGGAAGAGTGAGTTAAGAAAAAGCCGATATAAAGGTTTGTTATTGGGATTGGGTACATAATGCTTCTTGGAGTTTTCTAAGGATTGGGGCACAGGAGGCTGGAGTATTTGTCCACTGGCTCCTGTTCCCCACTGACTGAGGGATGCCTCAAGGAGGTTCATTTTCCTACAGTTTTGGGCTGTACCTGATCTTCATCGGCTCTGTCAGCATCGAAGGACATTTAGATTGTTTTTGGTTTGAGGTAATATTCCCGTGAACATTCTTGTACATGTCTTTTGAGAACGCATCTGTACACATTTCTGTTGGGTATGTATATAGTTGGGTGGAACTGGGCCTAGGGTATGTGTATTTTCAGCTTTAATAGATATTGCCAAACAGCTCTCCAAAGTGATTGTACTAATTTATATTTTCATTAGCTGTAAATGAAATTTTAGTTGCTTCACATCCTTATCAGCACTTGGTATTGTCCTTAAAATTTTAGTTTTTTTTAAATTAGTGTGTTTGAGTGTGTCTCTTTGGTAAACTTTTATTGTATAATTTACATACAGAAAAGTCCACAAATCATGTGTACAGCTGTTACTTTTTGCACACTGAACACACTCACAAAAATTAGCAAGAAAATCAAGGATTGGAGAATCACCAGCACTGCAGAAGTCCCTCGCATGCATGCCCTCTTCCAGCCACTTACACCACCATCCCAAGGACATCTATTATCCTGACACCATAGATTCTTTCTGCCTGTTTTTGAAATTCAAATAAGTGATATATTATGTAGTTTTTTATGTCTAGCTTCTTTGATTCAGCATTGTCATTTCAGTTCATCTATATTGTTGCATGTTGTAGTTTGTTCATTCATACTATTGTATAGTATTACATTATACAGATACACTGCGATTTATTCATTCTGTGAATAGGCATTTAGACTGTTTTCAGTTTTGGCTATTATGAATAAAGCTGCTATGAACATTCTAGAGCATGTCTTTTTTTTTTTTTTTTAACAAATGTGTCCATTTCTGCTGGGTGTAAATCTAAGAATGAAATCACTGGAATAAAGAGTATTATCTCATACAGGAATAAAGAGTATATCCCTTGCGTACCTGCTATTTTCCAATCTTAGCTATTCTGGTATCCTAGTGGTGTCACTTGAAAAACTTTTTTTGTTAAGAGCTACCTGGGTGGCTCAATCGATTTAGTCTCTGTCTCTGGATTTCAGTTCAGGTCATGATCTCAGGGTTGTGGGATTGAGCCCCACGTCAGGCTCCATGCTTAGCAGGGAATCTGCTTGAGATTCTCTCTCTCTCCCTCTCCCTCTCCCTCTGGACTTCCTGCCCCACACCCACTCATGCTCTCTCCCCCTAAAATAAATAATCTTCAAAACAGATTTTAAGAATTTTTTCTTAGAAGTTTTTCTTCCTGGGACACCTGGGTGGCTCAGTTAGCTAAACATCTGCCTTTGACTTGGGTCATGATCCCAAGGTTCTGGGATTGAGCCCCGCATTGGGCTCTTGGCTCAGCAGGAAGCCTCCTTCTCCTGCCTGCTGCTCCCCCTGTTTGAACTCTCTCTCTCTCTCTGACACACAAAATCTTTTTAAAAAGTTTTTATCTTTCCACTTTTAAAAATCAGCTTCTAAGAGCGCTTGGCTGACTCAAAAGAGCATACGACTCCATCTCAGGATTATGAGTTCGAGCCCCACATTGGGTATAGAGATAAAAGAAATGACTTAAATAAATAAAATGTTAAAAAAAATAAATAAATAAGCTTCAATGACACTAGGGTGGCTCAGTCACTTAAGCATCTGCCTTTGGCTTGAATCATGATCCCAGGGTCCTGGGATCAAGCCCTGCCTCTGGCTCCTTGCTCAATGGGAAGCCTGTTCCCTCTCCCTCTGCCTGCCATTCCCCTAATGTTGGAGTAACATTAGATTTTTCAGAAAAGTTGCAAAGACAGTACAGAATATGTAAGTGATGAACCACTGAATTCTACTGAAACCAATATTGCATTGAGTGTTAACGAGAATTTAAAGTTTTAAAATTTTAATAATAAATAAATGTAAACCTCATCATTAAAAAACAAAAAACAGTAACAAAAAACAGTACAGAGAGCTCCCCATATGCCCATCCTCCAGTTTCCCTTAATATTAACATCTTAATGCTACTATGGTACATTAGTCAAAACGAATCAACTTCAGACCTAGGGTGCCTGCGTGGCTCAGTCGGTTGGGCCTCTGACTCTTGATTTCAGCTCATGTCATGATCTCAGGGTCCTGAAATTGAGCCCTATATCAGGCTCTACACTGGGCATGGAGCCTGCTTGAATTTCTCTCCCTTCTGCCCCTCCCCTGTGTTCACAGTCTTTCTCGTGCACGCTCTCTCTTAAAAAAAAACTCCAGAACTTACTCAGATTTCGGCAGTTACTACATTCCCTCATGTTTGTTTCTGCACAATTTTATCACATGTGTTAATTCATGTAACTATCACCACACTCAATATACTGAAGTGTGCCATTGCACCCAAAGAACCATTATACTATTTATTGTCATACTATGTCCCCCATCCTCCTATAGCTGTTCCTAACTTTTTTTTTTTTTTTAAAGATTTTATTTATTTATTTGACAGGCAGAGATCACAAGTAGGCAGAGAGGCAGGCAGAGAGAGAGGAGGAAGCAGGCTCCCTGCCGGGCAGAGAGCCTGATGCAGGGCTGGATCCCAGGACCCTGGGATCATGACCTGAGCTGAAGGCAGAGGCTTTAACCTGCTGAGCCACCCAGGTGTCCCTGTTCCTAACTTTTGAAATCACTAATCTGTTCTTCATTACTATAATTTTGCTGTTTCGAGAAGTTATAAAAATGGCATCATACAGTATGTAACCTTTTGAGACTGGCTGCCTCTCCACACACACACACACACACACACACACACACACATAGCACAATGCCCTTGAATCCCACCCAAGTTGTTACATGTAACAATAGTTTGTTCCTTTTTGTTGCTGTGGATGTACCAGTTTATTTAACCATTCATCTGTTGAAGGACATTTGGGATGTTTCCAGTTGGGGGCTATTACAAATAAAGTTGCTATGAATATTTGTGTATCAGTTTTCGGGGATGTATGTTTTCATTTCTCTGGGATAAATGCCCAGGAAGGAGTGTCGTGATTGGTGAGTAGCAAGGTAAGTGTATATTTAATTTTATGAGAAATTGCCAAACCATTTACCAGAGTTGCTGTGTTATTTTACATTCCCACCAACAAGAACAAGAAATCCAGTTTCTCTGCATTCTTGGCAAGATTTGAGATCGTCACTAGTTACTTTTTTTCTAATGTAATCTCCACACCCAATGTGGGGCTCAAACCTCAAACTTAAACCCTGAGATCAAGAGTCACATGCTCCACTGACTGAGCCACCCAGGCGCCCCAAGATTATTTTTTTAAATTTTATTTATTTGACAGAGATCACTAGTAGGCAGAGAGGTAGGCAGAATGAGAGGAGGAAGCAGGCTCGCTGCTGAGCAGGGAGCCCAATGCAGGGCTCGATTCCAGGACCCCAGGATCATGACCAGAGCCGAAGGCAGAGGCTTTAACCCACTGAGCCACCCAGGCACTCCGATGCTGCAAGATTATGACTAGTTTTTATTTTCACTTTTTTAATAGGTATGAAAGTGGGATTTTGTTTTTGTTTGCTTGTTTGCATTTCCCTAATGGCCAATGATACCATCTTTTCACGGGGTTATCTGCCACTTGGTGAACTATCCATGCCTTTTATCCATGTTATAATTGGATTTTTTTTTATTATTTTATTTTATTTTAGGTAAGCTCTTTGGCGAACATGGGGCTTAAACTTAACGACCCCGAGATCAAGAGATGCATGCTCTGTTGACTGACCTAGCCAAATGTCCTTATAATTGGATTTTTTTTTTTTTAACGCTGAATCTTGAGGGGTTTCACCATGTTGGGTGTAGAGCTTACTTAAATCAAACAAAACAAAAACAGACAAAAAACCCTGAGTTTTAAGAGTTCCTTATATATTCTAGATACAGATCATTTGTCAAATAGTGTGCAAATATTTCCTCTCATTCTGTATCTTGTCTTTTCATGTTTAACAGATCTTTTTTAAGTGTTTAATTTTGATAAGGTCCAGTTTATCAATTTTTGTCTTTTATGGATCATGCTTTTAGTGTCATTTCTAATAACTCTTTACCAAGAACTAGATCCTGATGGTTTTCTCCTGGTTTTTTTTCTCATAAGGTTTTTTATGTAAATTCAATTTGCCAACATTATAGTACCTTATTAGTTTCAGATGTAGAGTTAAATAACTAATCAGTTGCATATAACATGCAGGGTTCATCACATCATATGCCCTCCTTAATGCCCATCAGTTACCCATCCCCCATTCACCTCCTCTCCAGCAACCCTCAGTTTGTTTCCTATAGTTAAGAGTCTCTCATGGTTCTGATGACTTCTCATTCAGTTGTCCATTCCTTCCCCTATGATCATTTGTGCTGTTTCTTATATTCCACATGAGTGAAACCAAGTGATAATTGTCTTTCTCTGATTGACTTATTTCGCTCAGCATAATACCCTCCAGTTCCACCCACTTCAGTGTAAATGTAAGTATTCATCCTTTTTGATGGCTGAGTAATAATATCCCATTGTGTGTGTGTGTTTATCACATCTTGATCCATTCATATGTTGATGGATATCTTGGCTCTCTCCATAGTTTGGCTATTGTGGACATTGCTGCTGTAAACATGGGGTGTAGGTGCCCCTCCGGATCATTACATTTGTGTCTTTGGGGTAAATACCTAGTAGTGCGATTGCTGGGTTGTAGGGTAGCTCTATTTTTAACTTCTTGAGGAACCTCCATAGAGTTTTCCAGAGTGGTTGTACCAGTTTGCGTTCCCACCAACAGTGTAAGAGGGTTCTCCTTTCTCCACATTTGTTGTTTCCTGACTTGTTAATTTTAGCCATTCTGACTGGTATGAAATGATACCTCATTGTGGTTTTGATTCATATTTCCCTGATGCCAAGTGATGTTGAGCATTTTTTTCATGTGTCTGTTGGCCATCTGTATGTCTTCTTTGGAGAAATGTCTGTTCATGTGTTCTGCTCGTTTCTTGACTGAATTATTTGTTTTCTTGGGTGTTGAGTTTGATAAGTTCTTTATAGATCTTGGATAGTAGTAGCCCTTTATCTGATGCATCAATTGCAAATATTTTCTCCCATTCCATAGGCTGCCTTTTAGTTTTGCTGGTTGTTTCCTTTGATATGCAAAAGCTTTCTGTCTTGATGAAGTCCCAGTAGTTCATTTTTGCTTTTGTTTCCTTGCCTCTGTAGATGTGTCTAGCAAGAAGTTGCTGTGGCCGAGGTCAAAGAGGTTGCTATCTGTATTCTACTCTAGGAGTTTGATGGATTTCTATCTCACATTTAGATCTTTTATCCATTTTGAGTCTATTGTTGTGTGTGGTGTAAGAGAATGGTTCAGTTTCATTCTTACGCATGTGGCTGTCCAATTTTCCCAACAATATTTGTTGAAAAGACTGTCTCTCTTCCATTAGACGTTCTTTACTGCTTTGTCTAAGATTAGTTGACCATAGAGTTGAGGGTGCATTTCTGGGTTCTCTTCTGACAAGTTTTATAGTCATCTTTTACATTTAAATCTATAAGCCATTAAAAAAATTTTTTGTATAAGATGTAGGGTTTAGATTGAAAGCATTCGTGTGTGTGTGTTTATTTGTTTTTACCTATGGCTGTTCAGTTGCTCCAGCACCGTTTGTTGGAAAGATTATCCTTCTACCAGGGAATTGCTTTTGCACCTTTGTCAAAAGTTGGTTGGGCCTACTTATGTGGATTCTATTTTAGGGTTTTCTATTTTGTTCTGTTGAGCAATGTATTTATCCATCTATCTATACCATATTTTTGTTAACTGTAACAAGATAGTCTTAAAATTGGGAAGAATGATTCTTTCTACTTTATTCTTTTATTTTTATGTCTTGATTTTGTATTTTGTAACCTCACTGCACTCTCTTATTCTAAGAGTTTGTTGATTGCTTGGTTAGTAGCTGCACTGAGAAAGGGATTTTCTCAATTCATTGAGAATACATTTGTAGACTCATCTGCCTAGATAGTGACATCAACTGTAAAAAGGGGTACTTACATTTCTTCCTTTCCAATATGTGTTCTTTTTGTTTCCTTTTTGTGCATTCTTCCACTGGCTAGAATTTCCAGTACAATGATGTACAAGGGTAGTAAGAGCAGATATCCTTGCTTTGTTCCCATTTTTAAAGGGAAAAATATGCAGTCTTCTACCATAAGTATGATGTTAGCTGCAAGTTTTATCGTTTAGGGTAATTTTCCATTTCCCTCTACTTTTAACTTGCTGAGAGGTTGGTTGGTTTGTTTTTTCCCCATGATTGAGTGTTGAATTTTAAGTGCTTTTTGTACATCAGTTGGTGTTATTGTGTGACTTTCTTTTTTTTTTTTAATTTATTTATTTGATAGAGATCACAAGTAGGTGGAGAGGCAGGTAGAGAGAAGAGCAAAGCAGGCTCCCCACTGAGCAGAGAGCCCCATGCGGGGCTTGATTCCAGGACCCTGAGATCAGGATCTGAGCTGAAGGCAGAGGCTTAACCCACTGAGCCACCCAGGCACCCCTATTGTGTGACTTTCTTACTTTCTTCTTTAGCCTGTTAATATGGTGTATTCTATTGACTGTTTTCCAAATGTTGAAAGAAACTTGCATCCCAGAAACAAACCCACTTAGTCACGGTACATAATTTTTTCTATATGCCTGGTTAGATTCTACATGCTCATATTTAATTGCAGACTTTGGGGTCTATATTCATGAGACTTTTTTTTCTTACTACGATCTTGTTCTGGTTTTTGGTTTGGTTTGATTAGTATCATGGTTTGGAAAGGTTCCTTCTATTTTCTTGAAGAGATTATGTAGAGTTGGTATAGTTTTTTTTTTAAACATTTGGTGGAATTATCCACTGAAACCATCTAGACCTAGAGATTTATTTTTAAAATAAGTAACTCAGTTACTTTTCTATTTTGTATTGAGTGATTTTAGTAGTGTTTTATTTTTTAGGAATTGATCCGTCGTATCAAAGTTGTTGAATTTATGTGGGTAGAGTTGTTTCACCTATGCTCCCTTTATTTTTTTTCCCTATGCTCTTATTATTCTTTTAATGTCTGTGGGCTCTGTAGTGAGATCTAACTGTTTGATTTTTTATATTAGTAACTTGTGTCTTTTTTTTTTCCTTTGTCAGTCTTGCTGGAGGTTTTTCAAGATTGTTGATCCATTTGAAGAGCCACATTTTGTTCATTTTTTCTATTTTTCTCTTCACAATTTCATTTTTTCTGCTGTTATCTTTATTATTCCCCTTCTTCTGCTTGCTTCAGGCTTGTTTTGTGCTTTTTGTGGGTTCTTAAGATATAAGCACTTAATGCTATAAACTTATTTTTTCGTGTTGCTGTAGCTGTGTCCCACAAATTTTGATATGTTATAATTTAATTTTTATTCAGTTTAGTGTGATTTTGATTCCCTTTAATTTTTTTTCTCCATAAGTTATTTAGATTTGTGTTGTTAAAAGTTCAAGTGTTTGCATATTTTCCTATTTCCTATTCTGTTATTGTTTTCTCTTTTTTTAAATATTTTCTTTATTTATTTGAGAGAGAGAGACAGCAAGAGAGGCAACACAAGCAGGGGGAGTGGGAGAGGGAGAAGCAGGCTTCCCACTGATCAGGCAGCCCAATGCTGGGCTCAATCCCAGGACCCTGGGATCATAACCTGAGCCAAAGGCAGTCACTTAACAACTGAGCCACACAGGCACCCCTGTTATTGATTTCTAGTTTGTTGCCATTATGATCAGAAGACATATTCTGTATTATTTCAAACAAGATTTTATTTATTTATTTATTTATTTATTTATTTATTTGAGAGAGAGAGAGCATAAGCCAGGGAAGGGCAGAGGGAGAAGCACATGCTTCACTGAGCAGGGATCCTGACTGGGGCTTGATCCTAGGACCCCAAGATCATGACCTGTGCTGAAGGCAGCCACTTAACTGGCTAAGCCAGGGAGGTGCCCTGGATTTCAGAATTTTTATAACTCAATGACTTTTGTGTGCCTACCTTCCTCATCCCTCCTTTTTATTCCATAGTGGTTATCCCATACCTGTCCTTTCATTATATGTTATGAGTGTAGAAGCCAGATATAACTTGTGCGTTTGGCTCATCAGCCTTATGATTGAGTGGAATTGTACTGGAGAAATGCCATGTAACTCTACCTAATGAGTTTCATCTATACCTACCTAGTTTAGATGATGTGATCATGGACTTGAGCTGACACTGTAATGGAATGTGACTACTGAGGACCTTGGGAAGGGGTATTTTACATATAAGGTGGACACAAGTCATTGAGGTCCAGGGGGCAAACTGTGATAGCCAGTCTTCAAGATGGCCTCAAGACTTTCACCTCCTGGTATTGATACCCTTGTGTAGTCCACTCCCACAGTGAATAGGGCTGACCTGTGTTACAATAGGATATTGTGGAAATTGTATTATGTCACTTCTCAGGACTATAAGATAATAAATGTTTATTGATTTAAACTACTAAATTATGGGAGGATTTATTCTATGGCAATGGAACACTAATCCAGTGACCAATTAATTTACTTAAATATTATGAACTTGGGGTCTCTGGGTGGCTCAGTTGGTTAAATGTCTGACTCTTGGTTTCCACTCAGGTCATGACCTCAGGGTCATGAGATCAAGCCCTGTGTTGAATTTCAGAGCTGAGCATGGAGTTTGCTTGAGATTCTCTCCACCTCTCCTGCTGGCCCTCCTACTCATGCTTGCTCTCTCTCTCTCTCTCTCTCTCTCTCAAATATATCTTTTTAAAGATATATCAATATGAATCATGAGTTTATGCATATTTGATAGACTTAAATATCACTGTTAAATATTTAAGGATAGCTACTAATAGAAATAGAAGGATCAGTAGAAGGGGGGAAAAACATTGAAAAACAAAGAAAATTTAATCCAAAAGGAAATGAAAATAATGTCAGAGACTGGGAGAGGGAAGCAAATTAGAAAAAGTACGATAAATGGAAAAATCAAGTGAATTGTAAAAATAAATTCAATATATATTAAAGCTCCCCTAAATTGTAAAAAAAAAAAAAAAAAAAAAAAAAGGCCAGAAATCCAAACCAAACCCCCGAATCTTACCAACATAAAAGCACAGATGCTCTGATTGGCTAAAGGAAAAAATTCCAGATATATGATGTTTACAAAAGCCACACCTAAAACTTGGGGTGTTTGTTCTCAAAATGATTTTAATGAGTAACAAGCTAAAGACCACGCAAGGGATGCAAACTCCTTCACCATCAATAACGGAAATGAGAGACTGAGTAACAATACCTCCACAGAGAAGACACAGCAGTAATCCAGCAAAGGGGCAATTATCCCTGGCTTTCAGATCTCCACTAAGGTAGTCAGCTGTCAAGGATAACATCTGATGGGGTGGGGATCTTGTCCCATTCTTCACCAAGTTGCCTTTCACAATGTTTGTTTGATTTTTGCCTAGTCCATACCAGGTTTTCTATCTAATAAAGCTTCAAAACATTCCTGAATGTTTACTGTGTGACAGGGTACATCTGAAATCAGTTTTTTGGGCATATTGTCATCCTAGAAAGACCCAGAATTCAAGTCTGCTTGGAGAAATTCTGCAAACATAATGGCACAGCAAAGTTGAAAATAAAAGGTTAAGAGTAAAGGGATAGAAAGAGATCTACCATGCTAATAGTATTCAATAAAACTGTAGTGACAGTATTACTATCAGAAAAAGTGTATTTAGGGGCGCCTGGGTGGCTCAGTGAGTTAAAGCCTCTGCCTTCAGCTCAGGTCGCGATTCCAGCATCCTGGGATCAAGCTCCACATCAGGCTCTCTGCTCTGCAGGGAAGCTGCTTTCCCCGCGCTCTCTCTCTGCCTGCTTCTTTGCCTACTTGTGATCTCTGTCTGTCAAATAAATAAATAAAATCTTTTTAAAAAATAAAGAAAAAGTGTATTTCAGAGCAAAAAGTATCAGTAGGCATAAAGAAAGTAATTTTGTAATAATAAGTGGGTAAATTTATCAAGAGGACATAACAATATGTTCTTTTTTTTTTATTATTTTTGCCTAATAAAGGAAGTTCAAAATACCTCAAGCAAAAAGTAGAGAACTATAGGGAGAAATAAACAAACTCACCATTACAGTTATTCATTATACTCCCCCTTCAATACTTTATAAAAAAACAAGCAGGCAGACTATCAGAAAGGATATAGTAGACTTGAACAACAGTATCAAGCAACTTGACCTAACTGGTGATTATGGAGCACTCTACCCAAGAACAGCAGAATATACATTCTTTTTAAGTCAACATGGAACATTCACCAAAAGGGAACATATTCTGGGCCATAAAACAAGTCTCAATAAATTCACAAGCATTCAAGTCATACAAAGTATGTTCTTTGACCACATGCTATTAAATTAGAAATCAAGAACAGAAAGATCCCTAGGAAATCCCCAAATCTTTGGAAACTAAGTATATAGCTTTAATTTTACTATGATCTTGGGCAAGGAGATCCTAGGTATACATTGGCTAACTGGCATACAAGAAAAGCAAAGCTACAAAAATGTGGTTTTCCAGTGGAGAAAAATACAAATAATAATTATGTAAGAGTTCAGT
This sequence comes from Mustela putorius furo, assembly GCF_011764305.1. Lineage (NCBI taxonomy): Eukaryota > Metazoa > Chordata > Mammalia > Carnivora > Mustelidae > Mustela > Mustela putorius. Next base: position 13,231,080 of record NW_025422045.1, read on the forward strand.
TTAGGGTAAAGGGAGAACAGTCTTTTGGGGCTAATGATGAGCATACTGACTGAGATCTCATGTAGACCCCTTCTCTCCATTCCCAGGTTCCTAGTCACCTTATTATTCCTCAGGATAGAGGCTCTTGGAGATGCTACTAACTTCGCAAACACATTAATGGGTCTACCTGGGGCCAATTATTCTCACTTCCTCAGCTGCCTCCTAAAATCTCATCAGTGAACACATCATCGTCCCCAGCTGTGAGCTGCTGGGCTGCCCAGGGGAAGGGATGTCTCTCCCCACCCTTGAGATCAGTTTCGAGGACATCTTGGGGAGTAGGAGCTGCTTTCTTCCCATCACCATGTGAAAGGTTAAAGTCTATGATCTCCACATTTCAGTCTACGGACCCAAAGAATCTGGCTTAGTCTTTATTGTTTTTCTACTAAAGGCTTGTGTTCTGATCTCTAGAGCAAGAGCTTTGCCATCAAGTCATATGCTTTATTAGAATTAAATGATTTGCTTAAGAACATGTCAAGCAACTTTGAAGGAGGAAGTTCTCTGGTGTTTGATTATCATGAGGTAACATTCAGATTTCTGGAAATTGTTGACTATTGATACACATTCAGGAAGGAAGAGAATGGCCGGGAGAACCATCCTACTCATGGGCTGATTTTCCAGGACATGGAGAATTCCAGCACGTTAGAAAAGGATATTTATGTGTGGCTCAGGAAGATCTGTCTGCTCCCACAGGTACCCCATGGTTTAGTGTTTCTCAAAGTGTGGCTCAGAGATGCCCTGTTTCATCACCAGATTTGGGGGCCCAGCTATAGACCCACTAGATCAAATTTTCTGAGTTTGGGACCAGGAATCTGCACAAATAACAACCTTCTCTGGTGAAGTCTGGGCAGGACACCTTAATGCTTGAGAACCATTGTTTAGGGTCACTGTTGCTCAAAGAGATGCACTAGCTGTTCCTTTGGCTGCCTTCTCTCTATCTGTGCTCCCACTCTGCCATTCCAGGGAGGAGAGCAAGGAGGCAGCTGTAAATAAAGCCCCTTGACGACTACTCCCTCACCTACAGGCCCCAGGCACTGGTTCTCACTCCTGGACACTAACCATTTCCATGTGAAAAGACCACCCTTAAGTTTTCTTCCTAGTTTTCATTCACAGGTACAAACTGTAGCCAACAGAAATGATGGTTATTTCAGTGTCCCTTGGAAAACTGATGGAGATGTCAATTTCTTCACTGTCCCTTGCTTGGCTTACTCTCTGTACTCTGATTCTGAGTTTAGCGCAGATCAGAGAAGATGTGAAGGGAAAGTGGAGAGAAAGAGAGGATTTAAAGCAAGTAATGAACCTGGAGGTCCTGATCAGTTACCCGCTGTATTTCCTACCACCCTATCCTGTCCCACCCCACCTCCCCACCTCACGTACACTATTCTGATCATTGGCCGCATTCCCACTTTCCTCAGTTTTTCCATTATTTTCATGAGCGAGATACTTGCAGGTCAGTTACCCACACCAAAACAGTCTATTGAAGGAAGATGTAAAGCTGGGGCTAAAGCAGTCCTACTCCACTCGTAACAATTTCTCAGCTTCCCTGAAGTTCCTGTAAGTTACCCCAACCTGGGATTTTTACAGTCATTTCTCTGAAGGCTTTGTAATTTGCTTTGAAGTTGGGTCGGCCTTTGAAACCAATGGAGCTAATGACATTTGCAACCCAAATCTAGGGCTGCCCACACCCCTACGATAATGGGCTTTGTTATAAACTAACAGCTATTAGTTTAAGAATGGCTGAATGCGGGGCACCTGGATGTCTCAGTTGGTTAAGTATCTGACTCTTGATTTTTGGCTCAGGTCATGATCTCAGGATCGTGAGATCGAGCCCCACATCGGACTCTGCACTCAGTGCTCTGTGCGGTGTCTGCCTTGGATCTTCTCTGGCTCCCTCTGTCCTTCCCGCTGTGCTCACGCATGCGCTCTCTCTCTCCCTCCTTTACATAAGTAAGTAAGAAAGTTAATTAATTAATTAATTAAAAAATTATTTATTTGACAGACAGATCACAAGTAGGCAGAGAGGCAGGCAGAAAGAGAGGAGGAATCAGGCTCCCCGCTGAGCAGAGAGCCCGATGCGGGGCTTGATCCTAGGATGCTGAGATTATGACCTGAGCCAAAGGCAGAGGCTTTAACCCACTGAGCCACCAAGGCGCTCCAATAAATAAATTTTTTTAAAAATGGCTGAATGTTACATCTCATTGACATCAGATAAATCACAGAGTTATGCTTCATGTGCTTTAAAAGAAGTTTCAAGGCTCTTTGTTCAAATTTTCCCTCTTCAAGTGTCTCAACTTTAGTGGATCATGTGACCTCTTCAGGCATTATTACAGTGTTTTCTTCTTGTCACCATTCACAGTGCTCTACCAGTAGCCGGAGTGCCTTTGTTATCTCACTCCACAGTCAAGTTTAGTTATCTATATCTTTTGAGTCTTCTCCTGCCCTGGTAGTTTGATGATTCCAGAAACTCTGCAAGTGGGATAAATTAGAAACTTCGCTCAATGCACCTCTCCTCTCCCAAATCCTCCCAACATCACCCACAGCTGTGTCATTCACTTGTACTCCTCAGGGCAGGACAAAGGGGCTCACTTCTGCACTCTTTCACCCTACCCAATCACATCTGCTGGCTTCAAAGTCTTTGCAGCTGCGGGTCCTCATCAAAGAGCATGGAGTGCTTAACTGACTCCAGAATCCAGAGGTAATTCAGAAACATGGGCAGCAGAGCAGCAGAATATGGTGTTTGGATGGTGTATCCATGCCTTGTTCATTCTCCCAATAGGAAAGGCATTTATAAAGCCTAAGTCCTGGGGAGGAGATGTTCCTTTCCCTCTGGTCCCAAAGACCTTCGAGTTCGGGGTGATCCTGTTCCTTGGAAATGACTCAAGACTGCCAAGGATACTTCCAAGAGCAAGGTCTCAGCTTATACTTCATGCTCTACACCATCCCCATCTCCCCACATCCCAAACCCTCGTCGCTGTTAAAATTCACAGTGGTGCTTAACTTGTGCCAAGTTCAGAGGCCATTTTAGAGCTGATCCAATAATCGCCTTCAACTCCTCTAGAACATTCAGGATCGTCTGAAGTTGTTCAGTCACTGTTGCTCACACACATGTCTCTGTCTGTGTTTGATGGTGCTTTGCTTGCCAAATTTTGTCATCGTTTCATTTTATCAATCATATTTAGTTATGCGCTAGGTCTGTCTCTCCAATGAGAATAATCAAAGCTAACATTCTTTGAGCTTTCTTAACATGCCAGGCTTTGTTCACATGCTTTTATGTGGATTAACTCATTGAATTCTTACAACAATCTTTTGAGATTAGTGCTATTTTCCCTATTGTACAGATGAGAAAACTGAAAACTCAGAGAGGTTAAATAACATTCCCACACTAACACAGCTAGTTAGTGGTGAGGTCCCAACTTGGAACCTTGGCAGTCTGATGCCAGAACCTGTGTGCTTTAACACAAAACACTGTCCCTAGAATGTAATCTTCCCTTTTTTTTTTAATATTTTATTTATTTATTTGACAGAGATCACAAGCAGGCAGAGAGGCAGGCAGAGAGAGGAGGGGAAGCAGGCTCCCCGATGAGCCGAGAGCCCGATGTGGGGCTCGATCCCAGGACCCTGGGATCATGACCTGAGCTGAAGGCAGAGCCTTTAACCCACTGAGCCACCCAGGTGCCCCTAGAATGTAAGCCTCCTAAAGACACACTTTTGAATTTCCGAAGCTTAGCATATGGAAGGCCAGTCAACAAATATTTCCCAAGTAACTGTTTCATTATTTAGAGCATCTTAAGGTCGCAGAGAGACCAAATTTTATATATTTCTTTTCTGTTTTTACTACTGCTCTAGTAATGCTTCCAAACCAACCACATGACCAAGTAGAGAAGACCTACTCTGTGAAAGAATCCTACCTACAAAGGACTTCCACAGTGAGACCAATCTTCAGATTGCTGCCCTTGACTAAAGCAGAACCAAATCCAGTGAGAGCCACTGGGTGATCCCCCTCATTTCAGGTGGTCCCCTTGCTCCTCATGCCAGGGCACTGGAGAAATATGGAAGGGTCAAACCTGAGCCAAGAGACTGCATTCAAACTCTTGGGCCTCACCAGAGACCCCCAGCTCCAGAAGCTGCTCTTCACCGTGTTCCTGGGCACACACACCATCACTGTGCTGGGGAGCCTGATCATGTTCCTCCTGATCCACATGAGTGCTCTGCACATACCAGGTACTCCCTCCTGAAGAGCCTCTCCTTCTCGGACTTCTACTACTCCTCCACGGTTGTTCCGCAGACCCTGGTGAACTTCTCAGCCAAGAGGAAGGTGATTTCCTATTTTGGCTGCATGGCCCAGCTGTTCTTCTGTGAGGGTTTCACCACCAGTGAGTGCTCTCTCATTGCCACCTTGGCCTATGACCGCTATGCTGCCATTTGTAACCCCTTGCCATGCCTCCTGAGATCTGTGTCTCTTTTATTATAGGCTTCTATGGTGCAGGGTTTCTCATTTCTCTTATCCACACAAGCTGTATCTTTAGTCTGAAATTCTGTGGTGCTCACATGCTCACTCACTTCTGTGCCGGACCACCTGTCTTGTCTCGTATTGTGTGGACACCATGCTGAGTGAGATCCTGTTTTTCCTTTTTGCTGGTTTCAACTTTTTTTTTTTCTTTAAATTAAATTAATTTATTTATTTTCTGAAAAACAGTATTCATTATTTTTTCACCACACCCAGTGCTCCATGCAATCCGTGCCCTCTATAATACCCACCACCTGGTACCCCAACCTCCCACCCCCCGCCACTTCAAACCCCTCAGATTGTTTTTCAGAGTCCATAGTCTCCCATGATTCACCTCCCCTTCCAATTTACCCCAACTCCCTTCTCTCTCACACCCCTTGTCCTCCATGATATTTGTTATGCTCCACAAATAAGAGAAACCGTATGATAATTGACTCTCTCTGCTTGACTTATTTCACTCAGCATAATCTCTTCCAGTCCTGTCCATGTTGCTACAAAAGTTGGGTATTCGTCCTTTCTGATGGAGGCATAATACTCCATAGTGTATATGGGCCACATCTTCCTTATCCATTCGTCCATTGAAGGGCATCTTGGTTCTTTCCATAGTTTGGCGACCGTGGTCATTGCTGCTATAAACATTGGGGTACAGATGGCCCTTCTTTTCACTACATCTGTATCTTTGGGGTAAATATCCAGGAGTGCAATTGCAGGGTCATAGGGAAGCTCTATTTTTAATTTCTTGAGGAATCTCCGCACTGTTCTCCAAAGAGGCTGCACCAACTTGCATTCCTACCAACAGTGTAAGAGGGTTCCCCTTTCTCCACATCCTCTCCAACACATGTTGTTTACTGTTTTGTTAATTTTGGCCATTCTAACTGGTGTAAGGTGATATCTCAATGTGGTTTTAATTTGAATCTCCCTGAGGGCTAGTGATGAACATTCTTTCATGTGTCTGATAGCCATTTGTATGTCTTTATTGGAGAAGTGTCTGTCCATATCTTCTGCCCATTTTTTGATATGTTTGCCTGTTTCGTGTGTGTTGAGTTTGAGGAGTTCATTATAGATCCTGGATATCAACCTTTTGTCTGTACTGTCATTTGCAAATATCTTCTCCCATTCCGTGGGTTGCCTCCTTGTATTTTTGACTGTTTCCTTTGCTGTGCAGAAGCTTTTTATTTTGATGAAGTCCCAAAAGTTTATTTTCGCTTTTGTTTCCTTTGCTTTTGGAGACATATCTTGAAGGAAGTTGCTGTGGCTGATATCAAAGAGATTACTGCCTATGTTCTCCTCTAGAATTCTGATGGATTCCTGTCTCACTTTGAGGTCTTTTATCCATTTTGAGTTTATCTTTGTGTACGGTGTAAGAGAATGGTCGAGTTTCGTTCTTCTACATATAGCTGTCCAATTTTCCCAGCACCATTTATTGAAGACTGTCTTTTTTCCACTGTATATTTTTTCCTGTTTTGTCGAAGATTAATTGACCATAGAGTTGAGGGTCCATATCTGGGCTCTCTACTCTGTTCCACTGATCTATGTGTCTGTTTTTATGCCAGTACCATGCTGTCTTGGTGATCACAGCTTTGTAATGAAGCTTGAAATCAGGTAACGTGATGCCCCCAGTTTTATTTTTGTTTTTCAACATTTCCTTAGCAATTCGGGGTCTCTTCTGATTCCATACAAATTTTTGGATTATTTGCTCCAGCTCTTTGAAGAATACCGGTGGATTTTGATCGGAATGGCATTAAAAGTATAGATTGCTCTAGGCAGTATAGACATTTTAACAATGTTTATTCTTCCGATCCAAGAGCATGGAATGGTCAACCTTTTGAGCTGCACTGTCACCATTTTGGTCTTCTACCTCTTAATCCTCATTTCCATCCTGAGAATGAACTCAGTCCATGGCAGGTTCAAGGCCTTTTCCACCCGTGCTTCCCACCTCACTGCTGTTTGCCTCTTCTATGGTACAATACTTGTTATGTACCTGCGCCCCAGGTCCAGCTACTCATTGACCCAAGACCACACATTTGCTGTGATCTACACAGTGATAATCCCAATGCTGAACCCCCTTATTTATTCCTTGAGAAACAAGAATGTGAAGGAAGCTTCTAAGAAAGGTTTGGGGCCAGAAAATAATGGAATAATGGAATACCACATATCTTTAGAAAGCCAAGGGAGGGGCACCCAGGTGGCTCAGTCAGTTAAGGATCTGCCTCTGGCTCAGGTCATGATCCCAGGGCCCCAGGATCAAGCCCCACATCGGGGTCCCTTGGGGAGTCTGCTTGAATTTTAGTTTTCCCTTTTGTAAAATAGGAAAACTAATGATTGTAGCAATACAGTTGTTGCTAGGAGAATTGAATTGATGCAGGCAAAGCACTTAGAAGGGTGCCTGGTTCAGAGCAAGCACTTAATAAACATGAGCTGCTGTTATTGGAAATGGCTGCTGACTTTCAGTTACTCTTGATATAATCATGTAATCTTCCTTCTTTATTTGTTCCTGTGCTGAATTGGAGACACATATTTCCTAATGTTAAGCCATTCATATTTCCTGGAATTCTACCTGGTGGTGAAATGATTTTCTTTTAATAGATGGTTGGATTTGATTTGCAGATGTTTTTTAGACTCTTGGCATCTATATTCAAAGATAAAGTTAGACTGTTGTCTTTTTGTATTATCTTTATTAAGTTTTAGTGTTAAGAGTAAACTAGTCTTGGGTACCTGGGTGGCTCAGTCAGTTAAGCGTCTGTCTTTGGCTCAGATCATGGTGTCCAGGTCCTGAGATCGAGCCCCACACTGGGCTCCCTGCTCAGTATAGAGTCTGCTTCTTCCTTTCTCAGTTCCCCTGTTTGTATTGTCTCTCTCGCTATGTCTCTGCCAAATAAACATGTCTTTAAAAAAAAAAAGAATTAACCAGGCTTGTAAAATGTATTGAAGGTCTTTCTTCTTTGCCTGTAGTGTGGAATAATTTAAGTGAGATAGAAATATCTGTTCTTTAAAAGATGCTGTATACTGGGGCATCTCGGTGGCTTGGTGTGTTAAAGCCTCTGCCTTCAGTTCAGGTGATGATCTCAGGGTTCTGAGATCAAGCCCCATATCAGTCCCTCTGCTCAGCAGGGAGCCTGCTTCCTCCTCTCTCTGCCTGCCTCTCTGCCTACTTGTGATCTCTCTCTCTCTGTGTCAAATAAATAAATAAATAAATAAATCTTTAAAAAAATTAAAAAAATATTAAAATGCTGTATATTTTGTGGTGCCTGGATGGCTCAGTCAGTTAAGGTCTTGGTTTCAGCTCAGGTCTCTATCTCAGGGTCATGAGTTCAAGCCCCACACTGGGCTTCACGTTGGGCATGGAGCCTATTTTTAGAAAAGTAAAATAAATAAAAATTCTCTATACTTAGCTATAAAACTAACTGAGACTGATGCTTTCTTAAAAGGTAGGTCATTAATTAGCTTTCTTATTTCTTATATAATTATTGGTTTTGTTTTAGTTTTTTTCCCCTGTTTATTAAGTCAACTTGATCATTTGTATTTTATTTTATTTTTTTTTAAGATTTTATTTATTTGTTTGTCAGAGAGAGAGAGAGCACAAGCAGGCAAAGTGGCAAGTAGAGGCAGAGAGAGAAACAGGCTTGCCCCAGGGAAAAGAGCCTGATGTGGGACTGAATCCCAGGATCCTGGGATCATGACCTGAGCCGAAGACAGCGGCTTAACTGACTGAGCCACCCAGGCATCCCGATCATTTGTATTTTATTCAAAAATTATTTCCTTCCGGGACGCCTGGGTGGCTCAGTCATTTGAGCATCTGCCTTGGGCTCAGGTCATGATCCTCCCTCTCCCCCTGCCTGCCGCTCCCCCTGCTTGTGCTCATGCTCTCTCTCTCTCTGTCAAATAAATAAATAAATCTTCAAAAAAATTATTTCCTTCTTCTAGTTTTTCAAGATTATTGCCATGAGTTGCTCATATTATTCTCTTATAATTTTTATACTATCGACACTGACTCCTCTAGGTCTCTCCAGATAGTTTCTTCCATATTTAGGACAATGTAAAAAAGAAATCCTCTTCCATAAAACGAGAGAGATGCAGTAAGTGGTCTGGAGGGTATTAGGTTTTCTTTAGTGTCTTTTATTAAGACTTTATGACTTTGTTCATAATTTCTGCATATCTAGAGACCTCATATTTTTGCATATCTATGTAATATATAGTATTTTTTAAAAAAGCATTATCTGGATTTTTTTGCTTATGTACAGAAATAAAATTGCCTTTTATATTTCCCTTTTTGTCCAAACACACTGCTACATTTTCTCTATCAATGCCAAATTTTATCTGTAGACTGGGAGGGGTTTTCATGTAGGGAATATTATCTTTTTCCCTTCCAATCCTCATACTTAAAATAATTTTTTTCTTGCTTGACTGCACTGATTTGGAACTTCAGCCTAATACGTAATAGAAATAGTAAAGAAAGACTTTTCCGTGTGTCAGGAATCTGGGCATGGCTCCTTTGGGTTCTCAGCTTCAGAATCTCATAAGGCTGCAGTCAAGGTGTCAGCCAGGATTGGGTCTCATCTGAGGCTCAGCTGGAGAAGGACATATTTCCAAGCCAACATCCTTGTTGTCAGGAATCAGTTCCTTGTGCTTGGGGCTGCCAGCCAGAGGCCATGCCCAGTTCCTTGGCATGTGGGCCTCTCCGTAGGACAGTTTACTTCATGAAATCTAACAAGAGTGAGGGTCGGTAGAGTCTGTAGCAAGATGGAAGTCACAGTTGTATTTCACATCGTCATAGAAATGATTTCCATCACCTTTGTTGTATTCTGTTTTCTAGAAAGTCTCAGGCTCCGTTCATACTCCAAGGGCAATGGACTGCACATCAATGTGAATATCAGGAAGCAAGGGATGATTGGAAAGTGTTTTAGAATCTGTCATTGCCTCCTACTCCAGAGCCCCAGTTCCTATTTTCAGGGGGGCAGCTCCTCTTACCTGTTTCTTGCAAACCCATCCAGAAATATTTTATGCATCTATGGGAAGTCACACCTCCAACACACACTCAAAAATGATAATATTGTATATACAGTGCTCAGCATCCAGATTTTCACATTTAACTATATGTATGTTTTAAAAACTAGTTTATGTTAGTAGTTATAGATCTTGTGTTCTTTTTAATAATGTACTTGCATTGTTTGGACAGTCCATCATTTATTTTACCAGCTCCTCCTTTCATGGATATTTAGGTTGTTACAAACCTTTTACAAACAATGCTGGAAGCTATGTGGCAATTCCTGACCAGAAAGTACATACATTTTAGGTTTTGATAGTTATTGAAAAATAACCTTCCTACAAAGCTGAAGAACCAGTCCATAGCGCTAAAATAGAGTGCCTATTTCCATTCACAATTTATGCTCTAGAAATACTGATCTATTTGTATATCCCAGAGTATACCACACTTCCTTAAGCTTTTTCTCTTGATCTCATGCTTGTACTCTGCCTGTAACATTTTTCTCCCATTTGCTTTCTTTTTTTTTTTTTTTTTTTAAAGATTTTATTTATTTATTTGACAGACAGAGATCACAAGTAGACAGAGAGGCAGGCAGAGAGAGAGAGGAGGAAGCAGGCTCCCTGCTGAGCAGAGAGCCCGATGCGGGGCTCGATCCCAGGACCCTGAGATCATGACCTGAGCCGAAGGCAGCGGCTTAACCCACTGAGCCACCCAGGCGCCCCTCCCATTTGCTTTCTTAGAAAAATCCTACACATTCTTCAAGTTCTCTGCTCAAATGTCATCTTTCTGTGAAGCCTCCTTTTGCCAAGGATCTTGTGTTCCCAATAACCTTGTGTGTATCTTTATTAAGGGATGTGATTATTTTGATTTGCAATATTATAATTATAATAGAATCAATTTCTCTTCTTCTCCACTAGAAGGTAGGAATAATTTCTTTTCATTTTTATTTCCAGCACATAAAACCATGCTTGGCTTATAACCACACAAGTATTTGTTGAGTTAATTAAGACGAATCTTAATTGGCAATGTATTCCAGATCCCTTCCCAAGGTGCTAATTATTGCACTGATGACAGGAAATCAGCCTTCTGTAAGTTGTACAATTTGGGGGTTAAAAATATCTCCAGGCCAACCCCTCCTCTCAATAACAATGCAGTAATCTCCACCAGTAACTGCAGGAACTTGTAAAGAACCAGAATACACCAGAAACCACACAGATGGCAAATCAGCTCAGGTTGTGTCTCCTTCCTTGAAAAACATTCCTGGGGAAAATATAAAGTAAGAGGAAAGCAGAGAATCCAGGATTGAACCACCATACCCACTCTTTCTGCGAGAAACTCCTGGGGAAACCAGTCTGTCTTGAACTGGAATATGTGGGAAGAGATGGGAGAAAATGGGGCTTGGGTATGGAGAATACAGAGTCAGCAGGCTATATTCTGGGAAGAGGGTAGCAGTGAGAGAGTAGGTGGAGAAAAGCTTCCTAAAGTTCTGCTCTCGAGTACAAACGTCCAGATTATAAAATAAAGTACAGAGAGGAAAAGTACAGCGTAGGGAACATAGTCAATAATATGGTAATAGAGTTGTATGGTGACTACACTTATCATGGTGAGTACTGAGTGAAGTATAGGCTTGTTGACTCATTCTGTCGTACACCTGAAACTAATATAATATCGTATGTCAGCTATACTTAATCATAAATTTGAAAATATTCGCTTGTGGTGATGCCTGGGGGCTCAGTCGGTTAAGCGTCTGCCTTCAGCTCAGATCAGGATCCCAGGGTCCTGGGATCAAGCCCTGAATCAGGCTCTCTGCTCGGCAGGGAGCTTGCTTCTCCCTCTCCTCCCCATTCACGCTCTCTCTTGCTCTCTTTTGCTCTCAAATAAATAAAATATTTCTTAAAAAAAAAGTTCTGCTCTTACCTTTCTGCAGAGTTGCTTTGGGACAGTCATTCCTGCCCCTTCACTGTAAAACAAGTGACCGCATCCTAGACCCTTGGAGATGGTACCCACAAGAGTTGTATCTAACAGATGCACAGTACTCCATGATTTTATTGGTTATTCCATGGATCCTCTCTACCAGAGCTGTGCACCAGTTTGCCTCCAAATTCTCTGCCACGGTTCTATTTCCTCAAATTGTTTCTGTTTCTTTCTTTCTTTCTATTTATTTATTTATTTATTTATTTATTTATTTGCTTGTTTCTTTGTTTACTTTTAAAGTAGGCTCCACACTCAACGTGGAGCCCAACATGGGACTTGAATTCATGACCCTTAGGCCAAGACCTGAGCTGAGATCAAGAATTGGACCCTTCATCGACTGAGCCACCAAGGCACCCCCCTTTTTCTGTTTAAATAAGCCAGTTACTTTCTGCTGTTTGTAACTATTAACCTTGACCTTTAGTGGAAGCAAGACTGGAAGTAAGGAAAGTGTCAGGACGTTATTACAATAAACCTGATGAGAGGTGATTTCGGTATGGGCAAGAATGTTGGAGGAGTAAGAGGTTATTGGGGGGCACCTGGGTGGCTCAGTGGGTTAAAGCCTCTGCCTTCGGCTCAGGTCATGATCTCAGGGTCCTGGTATCGAGCCCCACATCAGACTTTCTGCTCAGCGGGGAGCCTGCTTCCTCCTCTCTCTCTCTGCCTGCCTCTCTGCCTACTTGTGATCTCTGACTGTCAAATAAATAAGTAAAATCTTTTTTTAAAAAAGAGGTTATTGGATTGGAGATATATTTTGGATATAAAGGAGACAGAACTTTCTAAAGGACTGGATAAGGAAAAGGAGGAAAATAAAGTAGTTGAGGATGACTCTTAGGTTTTTGGCCAGCACACTTGTATGACTGGCTGGTAGTGCCATTAATTGAAACAGGAAAAACTGAGGGAGAAGGTTATTTTTAAGGGTGGAAATTAGAAGCTCTGCTTTGGTCATGCTCCACTCCAGATTCCTGTTAGACATCCCCGTGGAGATGATATATGAGTTTGGGCCTTCACACAGGGACATGTCTGGAACTACAAACTCAAAGGATCAGCAGCAAACAGAGTATTTAAAGTTGTAGGACTGGTGCTCCTAGGTGGCTCAGTCAGTTAAGCATCTTACTCTTGGTTTCAGCTCAGGGTCTGATCTCAGGGTCATGGGATTAAGCCCTTTGTTGGACTCCACATTCCGCCTAGAATCTGCTTGTGATTCTTTCTCCCCTGCTCCTCCCCGCCACTATGCTCTCTCTCTCTCTTTTCAAATAAATTAAAAAAAAAATCTTTAAAAAAATATGGTCATATAGGGCACTTGCATGGCTCAGTTGGTTAAGCAACTGCCTTCAGCTCAGGTCATGATCCTGGAGTCCAGGGATCGAGACCCACATCGGGCTCCCTGCTCGGCTGGGAGTCTGCTTCTCCCTCTGACCCTCCCCCTTCTCATGCTCTCTCTCATTCTCTCTCTCTATCAAATAAATAAATAAAATTTAAAAAAGAATCTTGTTAAAAAAATAAAATTATCTTCTAAAAAAAATAAGGTCATAGGACTGGATGAGACCATTAGGAATATTTTATATATATATATAAAATTGACCACAAAGTGAAGCCTGAGGCAACTGATATTTAGATGTTGGGAAGAAAAGGGGGTTCAGCAAAGGAAATGAGAAAGAAGCAGCTGATGAAATACAAAGAAACTGGGAGAATGGGGAGTCTCTAATGCCAGAAGAAAGCACTGTTCCAAAAGGAGGGAGAGATTTGTATGTCAACATGCTGCTAAGAGTTCAGTAAGCTGAACAGAAAATTTATTGTGAGATATGAACAGATAAAAGTAATCAGTGAACTTGGCAAGGGCATTTTCATACAGCAGTGTGGAGAAAAGCCGGGGTTTGCTTCCCTTTTCCCTCCCTCCAACGTTCTCTTTCTTCTTGCCTGGAACCTAGATAAAATGGCTGAAACTATTGTAGCCATATCATGTCATGAGGTGAACTCGAAGATTTTATTTATTTATTTGACAGACAGAGATCACAAGTAGGCAGAGAGGCAGGCAGAGAGAGAAAGGGGGAAGCAGGCTCCCCGCTGAACAGAGAGCCCAATGAAGGCAGAGGCTTTAACCCACTGAGCCATCCAGGTGCCCCGTGAGGTGAATTTGAGAAGGGAAGCTTTGTGCTCAAGATGGCAGAGCAGGAAGCCAAGGGTGCCTGGGTCCCTAATGACAACAAGGAACCATACATAATATCTTCCTCTGAGCTTCCTTCACATAAAAGAAAACAAACCCTTATATACATGACTCTAATTTGGATATTTCTTTTTTTTAACGATTTTGTTTATTTATTTGAGAGAGAAAGGAAGAGGGAGCATGAGCAGGGGATGAGGCAAAGGGGGAAACAGACTCCTCACTGAGCAGGGAGCCCCGTGCGGGGCTTGATCACAAAACACCTAACCGACTGAGTCATCCATATGTCCCCTAATTTGAGTTTTCTGTTATGTGTGACTAAAACTAAATCATACTGACATAGGAGAGCAAAGAAAAGAGGCAGTGTGCTGACAGAAACAAAAGTTTTCTTTTCAGGGTGTGTGTGTGTGTTTAAAGATGGGAGGTATTATAATATATTGGTGAGAATAATTATTTAGAGGAAAAAATCGATGATGCGGAAGAGAGATGGTATAATACAGGAGTAAAGTATGTGAGGAAGGAAAAGGGACTGGAGTCCAGTACACCAATGAGTGGATTGGCTTTCGATGGTATTGAGAATAGTTCATCCATCGTAAGGAACGAAGGCAGACAGGTACAGGCCCAGGTAGCTTGGTAGCTTTGGTGAGGAAGAAGTAAGTTTTCAACCAGGCTCTTCTATTTTCTCAATGCAATGTGAACTGAGTCATGAAATTAATTACAGTTTATGTGTAATCTGGGGATAATAATAGTGTAGCTTCCAAGGGTTTATCTGCATGGATGTAGATCACGCATGGTACATAGGCCATGGCTAGGTTTGCTGCACTGAAATCTCTGGGAGACCTAATTGCACAACAAGAATCTTGCAAGTAGCTAAGTTATAGGAAATGCTGCCTGTGGATTTCATGACTGGGTTATATTTTTACGGCACAGGATGAATACATGAGCCTATAACTCAGATGTTAGTTGGGGCAAAGACAACCTCTCTCCCAAGGTTCAAAATGGAAGAAAGGTCTACTGTTCTTGGCTGAGGTCACTGAACTCTGGGTGCAGCCCCATGAGAAACAAGGGAAGGATTCGGAATCTGCTTCAACTTTGTCCTCATTCTCGAAGTCTTCATTCTCTCATCCTCCAAGTCCTTGAACTTTGGCCAACCCTGTAGTCTGTCCTAGCCCAAGTGGTCACTTTGGAATTTGTATTATCATCTGAGTTGACATAGCTTGCTGGAGAAAATAAGTGGCTAAAAGAGTCCACTAAATCAGTTATGCCTTTTATCAACCCTCCCTTTTGGTTCTTGTACAATTCTCTCTTGCTTAGAGGTCATACAGAAAAATGTCATGCTGGGAGTGCCTGGGTGACTCAGTCAGTTACAAGACCGACTCTTGATTTTGGCTCAGGTCATGATCTCAGGGTTGTGGGATCGAACCCTGTGTTGGGCTCCATGCTCAGTGGGGAGCCTGCTTGGGAGTCTCCTTCTTTTTCTGCCCCTTCCTTCCCACCTCATGCATGCTCTTTGGCTCTCTCTCAAAAAAAAAAAAAAAAAAAAAAAAAAAATCACACCGAATGTGAGAATCCTTCTAACAATGTCAGTAGTATGGCACTCTAGCCAACTCAGACTTGCAGTTGACTGGGAATTCCATCTCACCTGACTGATCTTTCCTACCTAATATTAGATGGAAACCTGCCACCATGTTACCTCTGACTTACTGGTATCTTTTGTACTTTCTGGAGTCACACAGGTGTTTGTATATGGTCATCAGTTTCATTTCTGCAAGTTTTCTTTTCAAGCTAAACAACCAGTAAACCAGTGTTTTTCAACGTGTGGTTAGCTAAAGCTTCAGAGTCAACTTTTCAGCTAAAAAAAAAAAAAAAATAGAGAGAGACAAAAAAAGAAAAAGAAAATTCCTGATTCCTATTGTCTAAAAACTGAATCAGTATCTCTTGGGGGAAAGCTCCAGAATTTGGACTTTTAATTAATTGATCAAAGGGCTCCCATGCACCCTCATGTTTTAGGACCATTGCCCCAAACTCCATGAGTCAAGGGACTGTGCTACTCTTGTTCACCTCCATAGTCCCCACACCCGGCACAATACCTGCAATGTAGCGCTCAACAATGATTGAATGAATGAATGAAGGAAGGAAGGAATTATGGCAAGCAGCCTTGATAATTCCTTCAGACACCATATTCACTTTACCTTAGGTCAGGCAATGGATCTCAAACATTTTGATTTCAGGATCCCAAAGAGCTTGCCTTTAGAAAATCCTAGAAAATGTAAGACTGTACAAATACATTTTTTATTCAGTATTAAAGTTGATGTCATTGGGGTGCCTGGGTGGCTCAGTCGGTTAAGCATCTGCCTTTGGCTCAGTTCACCATCTCAGGGTCTTGGGATAGTGTCCCACACTGGACTCCCTGCTCAGCGAGGAGTCTGCTCCCTCTGCCTCTGCTCCTCCCCCCATGCCCCCAGCTCTGCTCAATTTCTCTCTCTCAAATAAATTAAATAAAACCTCTCTCAAAAAAATGAATAAGATAAATAAATAAAAAATAAAAATTAAAAGAAAGTTGACATCATTGCACTTCCTATAGCCTCTAGAAAACTCTGTATACTCTTAAGAGAGTGAGAAAAAAATCTTAGCGTTATCACAGAAATAGTTATACCCTCCTGGACTTCCCGAAAAGCCTACCCTTAGTGAACCACTGCTGGACGGGATGTTTTGGCCATGGGACTGGTAAAACATCACTGTTAAGTACATGAACTCTAGAGTAAGGACGACTGGGTATGAATTGGCTCTTTCACTCACTAGCTGCGTGACATTAATGTGTGACACTATGTGACCTTCCTGTGCCTCCTTCTCCTCTGTAAAACAGGGATAACAGTTCCTGCTTCTCAGGGATGTTGTGAGAATTTGGTGAGCTGAAACACCGTAAAGTGCTTAGTACAGCCTCAAGCACACAGTAAGCAGAACAAAGGTACGCGTAAATGTAGTTATTAGATGAATGTATCCTTAGCAGTAGGAGTTGTCCTAGTATAAATGCTACGTGATTTCTCATAACTGCTATGTTCTCAGGCCACTTCCGAATGCTTTCTCAGGGACACAAACGGCACTTACAGCCCATCTGACCTGCAACCCAGTGGCCAGCTGTTGTCAGAGGTCACTACAGTTTTCTAACTCCTTCTCTGACTTCTTTTTAAATCCCCGGGTGCTGTTTGTCACATACTGTTGCAAAAGCAATTTTTAGTCTCTTCCGCTGAGTATGATTTGGTTGCGTCCTCATTTTCTTTGCTTGCCTCTCTTTTAGAAAAAGGTACTTCTCCCTTACAATAATAACATTTTTGAGTCTGTTAGTTAGCTCTATAAGAGAGTTTTTTTTTTTTTTTCTTTCTAAGCTCATGCTCATCTCTGAATATTCTCTTCCTTTTTCCTTTTAATAGTTTCCAGGTTCTTTGGTGTTATTTCCCTTTAAAACTTTATCTTTTGGAGCGCCTGTGTGGCTCAGTGGGCTAAGCCTCTGCCTTCAGCTTCAGGCCCTGATCTCAGGGTCCTGGGATAGAGCACCAGAGTGCCCACATCTGGGCTCTCTGCTCAGTGGAGAGCCTGCTTCCCCTTCTCTCTCTCTGCCTGCCTTTCTGCCTGCTTATGATCTCCGCCTGTCAAATAAATAAAATCTCTTTCTTTTAAAGATTTTATTTATTTATTTGATAGAGAGTGAGAGAGAGAATGACAGGGGAGAAGGTCAGAGGGAGAAGCAGACTCCTCATGGAGCTGGAGCCTGATGCGGGACTCGATTCCGGGATTCTGGGATCATGACCTGAGCTGAAGGTAGTCGCTTTACGAACTGAGCCACCCAGGCATCCTTCAAATAAATAAAATCTTTAAAAAACAAAGAAACAAACAAAAAAACTTTATCTTTCGATTTTTCCTCAACTAAAATTTCATTTAACAAGCAAGGAGAGTTTTTGGCTTAGTATAAGGAAAACTTTGAAAAATGTATTTAAAACCCAGATTATGAAGGTAACGTGTATTCACTGGAGGAATTCTGAAAATGTATGTATATATGTATTTTTTGTGTTCAATTAGCCAACATACAGTACACCATTAGTTTCTGACACAGTGTTCAACGATTCATTATTTCTGTATAATACCCAGTGCTGAAAATGTACTTCTAAAAAATTAAATAAAAGTTCACCTATAAGCACTCCACTGAAATAATACCGTTAATATGTTGGCATATGTACTTCCAAAAAGTTTTTTTTTGGCAATAAGTGTATTTTTATAATAAGTGGGACCATTTAAATATACTATTTTGGTTTGATAGTATATAAATACATGAGGAACACTCCTCTATTTATTACATATTAATTATACAGTATTTTTAAAAAGATTTTTATTTATTCATTTATTTGTCAGAGAGAGAGAGGGAGAGAGTGCCCACAAGCAGGGGGAGTGGGGCAGGCAGAGGGAGGAGCAGGAAGCCGGACTTGGAACTCCATCCTCGGACCCTGGGATCATGACCGATGCTGAAGGCAGACGCTTAACAGACTGAGCCATCCAGGCTGTAGCCAACAGCTTACAATATGTTTTTAAAAAGACTCAAGTAATCCAAGATAATTGGATAGAAAAATTAGAACATTAGTTCTAAATGGCCATCAATGGACAACCAGAGTAATTTGATATTTATCCTTCCACACTTTTTTTCTATGCATGTACTTCTAGAAAAACAAAACCAACTATACCTTCTCTTTTGTAATGAACTTGTTTTTATTGTAGTAAAATTCACATAACATACAATTTACCATTTTAACTATTTTAAAGTGTTCAGTTCAGTGGCATTTAGTACTTTTACAATGTTGTGCAACCATCCCCACTCTCTAGTTCCAGAACATTTTCACCGTTAACGAAAGGAAACCCCATAGCCATTAAGCGGTCACTCCTATTCTCTCTTTTCCCCAGCTCCTGGCAACCATTAATAAACTGTTTCTATGGATTTGCCTATCACTGCACATTTCAAATAAATGGAATCATACAATATGTGACCTTTTGTGTTAGCTTCTTTCATTTAGCATAAAATTTTCCGGGTTCATCCATGTTGTGGAATAAGAAATACTCCATTTAACAGATATATACCACATTTTGTCCATTTATCAGTTGATGGACACTTTTTGGCTACTGCAGATAGTATTGCTAATTGGTTGAACATCTGTTTTCTGTGTACCAGTGAGTGGAATTGCTGGATTATATGGTATTTTATATGTTTAATGTATTGAGAAACCACCAAGCTATTTTCCATAGAGGCATTTTCTGTTTGTACCAGCAATACGTAAGAGATCCAGTTTCTTCACATCCTTGCAAACACTTGCTGCTTTCCATTTATTGTTGTTTTATAGCTATTCCAGTATGTGGGAAGCGATAAAGTAACATCCTACTGTGGTTTTGAATTGGATTTCCCTAATGACTAATGATACTCAACCTCATTTTCATGCATTTATTACTTGGAAATCCTCTTTGGAGAAATGTTTATCCAAGTCTTTTACCTATTGTTTAATTGGATGCAATGAACTTTTTTTCTTTTTCTTTTTTTTCTTTTAGTTAGAAATACATCGTGGGTGGGGTGCTGGGTTGGCTCGGTTGGTTAAGCGGCTGCCTTCAGCTCAGGTCATGAACCCAGGGTCCTGGGATGGAGCCCCGCACTGGGCTCCCTGCTTGGCAAGTAGTCTGCTTCTCCCTCTGCTGTTCCCCCTGCTTGTGCTCTCTCCGTCAAATAAATAAATAAAATCTTAAAAAAAAAAAAAAAAAAAACACCAGGGGCATTTTTACTCTTTATCATTTTTGTACCAGTGTAACGTAGTATATTTCATTCTCTAGGTTTATTACATGTTAGAAATCAATTAACTTACCATTAGATATTTATTTATTTATTTATTAAAGATTTTATTTATTTGTTTGACAGACAGAGATCACAAGTAGGCAGAGAGGCAGGCAGAGAGAGAGGAGGAAGCAGGCTCCCCACTGAGCAGAGATCCTGATGTGGGGCTCTATCACAGGACCCTGGAATCACGACCCGAGCCGAAGGCAGAGGCTTTAACCCACTGAGCCACCCAGGTGCCCCACCATTAGATATTTAGACTGTTTGCACTTTTAAACTTTTTAATTAATGCTGTAGTGAACATTTCAACAGGCGACTCCTTACACGTGTCCAAGAGTATTCCTGAGAAAAACTCCTTGAAACAGAATTGCTTAGCCAAGGGTAGGCAATTCTTAATCTGTAGATACAATGTGTTAACTTGCTTTCCATTCTGGTTGTACAAACCTACAGCCCTACCAGAGGCATTAGAAGGTGTCTATTTCCTTGCGTATTTATCAACAAGGGTTATATGGATGTAATAATGTTAATAACGTGATTGGTGCAAAATGGCATCTTACTGTTTTAAATCTCATTGATTTAACTACTGTACATATAAATAATCTTTCATAGATTTATTGGCCATTCCAATTTATTTGTTTCTTTTTGATAAATTGGTTGTTTTGTCTTTATCAATTTTTAAGTTCTTTTCAATATTAATACTATCAATCTTTTAGCTATAAGTCACTTTTTGTCATCCTCCCTTCATTTCTTTTCTTTTTTTAAAGATTTATCTATTTATTTGAGAGGCAGAGAAACAGAGAGAGAGCAGGGGGGAGGGCCAGAGGGGGAGAGAGAGAAAATCTCCAGCAGACTGCCTGCTGAGCAGAGCCTGATGCAGGGCTTAATCCCAAGACCCCAAGATCATGACCTGAGCCAAAGGCACATGTTTAACCAGATGAGCCACCCAGATGCCCCATCTTTTTCAAATTTTTAAAAAGTAAGTTCTACGCCCAATATGGGGATTGAACTCAAGACTCTAAGATCAAGAGTCTTATGTTCAGCAAACTAAGCCAGCCAGGCATTACTACTTGAGCTCTATTTTTCACTCTATTCTGTTCCATTCATCTGTCTGTTCTGATGCCAATATCATACTATTTTAATTTCTTATCTTTCTAATATACATTAATAGCTGATAGACCAAGTCTCACCTTATTACTCTTGTTAGAGGCTCTTTCTCTTTCTTTTTCTTTCTTACTTCCCTCCTCTCCTCCCTCCCTCTTTTCCTTCCTTCCTTCCTTTCCTTATCATTTGTTTATTCTTCCAGATGTACTTTACAGTAACTATTGAGAACAAGGTGAAAAACTCGAAGTAGCAGCTGTGAAAACTGAGAGCTGCCAGTAAGAGTATTATGGTGTAGCCTTCAAGATCTTGTTGCAGTTTGTGACCATGAATTTGTTATGGCAGAAGCTGCCGTATTTGAATGATTTTCTCCAGTGGCACCACTATTGTTAATGTTTTAGCAGACTGAATGAGGCAGAATACTGCATGGGACTTTGTATGTTGAGTAGAATGTCTTCTAAGGTTCCTTCTGGGGTACCTGGGTGGCTCAGTGGGTTGAGCATCTGCCTTCGGATCAGGTCATGATTCCAGTTTCCTGAGAGTGAGCCCCGTTATGGGTTCCTTGCTCGGTGACGAGTCAGCTTCTCCCTCTCCCTCTGCATCCCTGCTTGTGCTCACGTGCCCTCTCTCTCTCTGTGTCAAATAAATAAAATCTTTAAAAAAAAATTAACAGGAGAAGAGGTATACAAATTTTGATATTAATATTTTAAATTTTATGGGGTGCCTGGGTAGCTAGTCAGTTAAGCATCTGCCTTTGACTCAGGTCATGAAGTCAAGGTACTGGGATCGATACCTGCATTGGGTCCCCTACTCAGTCTGCTTCTCCCTCTCTCTCTCCCTGCTCATGCCCTCTCTCTTTCTCTCTTAAATAAATAAATAAATAAATAAGGGGCGCCTGGGTGACTCAGTTGGTTATGCACCTGTCTGCCTTTGGCTCCAGTCATGATCTCAGGGTCCTGGAATTGAGTTCTGCATCAGGCTCCCTGGTCAGTAGGGAGCCTGCTTCTCCCTCTTTCTCTGCCTTCCGCTCCCCCTGTGTGTGCTCTCTCTCTCAAATAAATAAATAAATAAATAAATAAATAAATAAATAAAATCTTAAATAAAAAAAAATAAAATATTTTAAAAACACAATAAAATATAAATAACATGGACCTGATCTTATAGGTGATGGGAGCCACTGAGGGGTTTTAAGCAGGGAAGACATGTGGTCACATTTTCATGGCTACGTGCAAGACGTATCATGGAAGTACAAGTCTGGAGACATAGAAACTCTTTCGGAAGCTTTTCCTGTGGTCTAGGTGAAGGACAGTGAGGGCCTGCTGTGGGGTAGTGGTGGTGGAGAAAATTGATTCAAGCAGGAAGAGAATCTATAGAACATGGTGATCATTTGGTTACAGGAAATGAGGGAGAAGAGCTTAGCATCGAGCTTGTGTGACCAAGTCAAAATACCAGTTAAGAAAGAAAATTCAGGGGAACAAGAAGAGAAAATTCAGAAGGGGGAAAAAAAATCAGAAGGGGGAGTAAGAGGCCGACAATGAGGGTAGGATTTCAGGCTTGGGATGTGCGCTATGGTTCATGTAGGTCTTTATAGGTCTCCTTCAATATAAGAATCTTGGAGAAGTTAGTTATTAAGTTCATGAAATCTTTATTACCCTCTGAGGGATTGGTTTTCAAGGAGGAGGCTATCTTGCTTCCCAGGGGACATTTTGCAATATCTGAAACAGTTTTGATAGTCACGACTCGGGGGAGGGGTGCTATTGGTATCTAGTGGTTAGAGGTCAGGGCTGCTGTAAAGCATTCCACATTTCCCAAGACAGTCTTTCACAACAAAGAGTTATCTGGCCCAAAAGTCAGTAGCACCACGGTTGATAAACTCTCTTCTAGGTACTAGAGGAATACTTGACACCTTACTTGACAACTGTGCCTAGGACCAGTCATTCTGATGAGAGAATATGGATGGGTCAATTAAAAAACATCATTCCTGCTGAAAAGCCAAATCCTACTGTTGGAAAAGAAATTAAAAGTCTTCTAATCTGATTATTCAGCTGATATTTGAATAGTTACTTCAATAATCTATCAGTGCAGAGGTACATAGAACACTTCTAATGCAGTCAAATGCTCTACCACTGACCTATACCCCCAGAACACTTCTAATGTATCCAGAGGTTGAGAGCCAAGTTCAAAGGAGCTCATTTAAAAAAAAAAAAAAAAGATTTTTATTTATTTATTTGTCTGGGGGCGGGAGGCGGGGAGAAGACAGCATGAGTAGGCAGAGGGAGAAGCAGGCTCCCAGTTGAGCAAGGATCCTGATGAGGGATTTGATCCCAGTACCCTGGGATCATGATCTGAGCCAAATACAGATGCCCAACCAACCAAGCCACCCAGTCATCCCAAAGCAGCTCATTTTTTAAAAAGTGTTCAGTTTTTTCTCTTTTTTTTGATCTAAAATTGGACTCTGTAAAACGTAACCACTGGACCCAGCTTTGCTTCTTAGGTTCACAAAGAACAGTTTCTCTTCATCATAATTAACTTTTGAGATCTATAAAGACATCAATTCTGTTTCTCCTAGGCCATGACTTCAAGTCCTCCAGTTTTATCTAAACTGTAAATGTGGGTGTATAGCATTTTCTTTATACATAAAGGAAACAGATAATTATAAAGAAGCAAAACAAATTAAATTATATCTTGGGGACTTAGAGGAAAACTTCAAACAAGAAAACTTTATTTAAAAAAAAAAAGAAAGAAAACTTATAAAGGCAAGGAAGAACAGCCAAGTTGTCAACAAAGACAACTCATTAACTTTGGGCAGAACATAGGAAAAGTTTCTGAAAAAAAATATGGGCGCCTGGGTGGCTCAGTTGGTTAGGTGGCTGCCTTCACAAAGCTCAGGTCATGATCCTAGGGGTCCTGGGATCAAGCCCCGCCTCCGGCTCCCTGATCAGTAGAGAGCCTACTTCTCCTTCCTGCTCTGCCTGCCGCTCTGCCCACTTGTGATCTCTCTCTATCTCTCTGTCAAATAAATAAATAAATCCTTATAAGAAAAAGTTTCTGAAAAAAATAAACCAAAGATTCAGAGGATAAGTAGACTCAATAATAAGATGCAATATAAAATACAAATGGTGGGCCCTTGGGTAGCTCAGTTGGTTAAGTATCTGCTTTGGGCTCAGGTCATGATCTCAGTGTCCTGGGATGGAGTCCCACATACCTTCTTTTCCCTCTCCTTCTGCCTGATGCACCCCGTTTTACATTTTTTTAAAAAAGATTTTTTTAAATTTATTTATTCGACTGGCAAAGATCACAAGTGGGCAGAGAGGCAGACAGAGAGAGAGGTGGAAGCAGGCTCCCTGCTGAGCAGAGAGCCTGATGCGGGGCTCGATCCCAGGACCCTGGGATCATGACCTGAGCCAAAGGCAGAGGCTTTAACCCACTGAGCCATCCAGGTGCTCCCCGTTTTCAAATCTTAAAAAAATATGTATACAAATGAAATAAAGCAGAAAAATATATACAAAGAAGGAAAAACAGAAGAAACAGAAGACAACTCTCATTAAGTAAATAGCATCTGAATTTTATTTATTTATTTAAAAAAGAGATTTTATTTACTTATTTGAAAGAAAGAGACACAGCAAAAGAGGGAACACAAGCAGGGGTAGTGAGAGAGGGAGCGGCAGACTTCCTGCTGAGCAGGGAGTTGGATACAGGGCTCCATCTCAGAACCCTGGGATTATGACCTGAGCTGAAGACAGATGCTTAAGGACTGAACCACCCAGGTACCCCAACATCTGAATTTTAAAGAGAAGTAATACACACAGGTTTAGTAGCAAGTTATTCCCAGCTTAGGCCCTAGGGAATTATACAAGGAGGCCCTCCCTCCGGAATTTAAAAAATATATATTTTATTTATTTATTTGAGAGAGAGGGAAAACATGCGAATGCGTGCAGGAGGAGTGGGGCAGGCAGAGGGAGAGGGAGAAATAGACCCCTCGCTGAGCAGGGAGCCTGATGCGGGGCTCAATCCCAGGATCCTGGGATCATGACTTCAGCTGAAGACAGATGCTTAGCTGAACCACCCAGGTGCCCCCAGGGAAAAGCTAGTTAAAATAAGCATCAAGGAAGGTGGTTTCTCCTCCTCTTCCTCTTCCCTCCTCCTCATCCTCCTCCTCTTCTGGGGTTAGGGGTAAGGGGTAATGTCCATAAAAAGGTGAATGTATGGAAAGTATGTGGGAGGGGCTAACAATTTAGGGACAGTTCTATAAATTTGCTTTGGCAACTAGGTTTTTAATACAGTATTGTAATGAAAACAAAAACAAAAACAAAAAAGTAAACGCCAATTAAAATGTTTTCTGCCTTCCCCTTTTGCGGAGTCCCTGCTCAGTCACCAGTAACCCAGATTCCCGGTACCCTGGAGACCCACCTCCCAGCAGTACAGTCCACAGATCTTACGGTGTTTATAGGATACACTGCCTCACTGGGAGCACACTGCCACTGTTCTGCTCAACCCATCAATCAAATATTGAACTTGAGGGCGCCTGGGTGGCTCATTCAGTTAATCATATAACTTGGGCTCAGGTCATGATCCCGGGGTCCTGGGATCCAGACCCGGATGGGACTTCCTGCTCAGGAGGGAGTCTGCTTCTCCCTCTGTGCAGGAACCCCTCCATTCATGCTCTCTCTCTCTCTCAAGTAAATGGATAAAATCTTAAAAAAAAAAAAACAAAACCAAATATCAAACTTGAAGAGCGGTGGACTGGGCCAGCCAAGATGAAGGCCGTGAACACAAAGCAACCCAAAATGGGCCTACACAAGAAAAAGGAATCCAGGACTCCACCAAGGTAATCTCTTCTCGCTGAGCTGAAGAACATTCCAGGCCTGGGTGGCACTGGCAGGGCGCTGCAGAGCATTTGTCAGGCCAAGCAGGCTCCGATTACTCCTGGGTGGTTGGGTTTACCAACGGTGAGTCAAGCCCGGGCATGCACAACAGACTGAGTCCTACGAGGGGGCCGCGGAGGGGCCGACGCCTCCCGCCTGCCCACCGCGGCCAGCTTCCGAGCCACGCCGCGTGTGCCTCGGTCCTGGTGCACCCACCGCAGGGGAGGCATTTGGGGCGCCGGCCGCAGCGCGCAGAGGTTCTCCCACTGAACCACGGCCACACGCCATTACTTTGCAGGAAGGCCCTTTGTGAGACCTCGACCCTGGCAGCCGAGAGGCCACGAGATGGCAGCAGAGGACACAGCCCAGGACAGAAACCCTGAGCCAATTGCAAAAGCAGATCTTTCCTTAGAGAGCGATGGTCAGTTGCCTATAATCTTGTATTCAAGGCCAGAATAAATGACTGAATTTCAAAGAAACGAGGGCAAAATTCGTCAACATGGAGAGTTTCCCAGCCGCCACAGAATTCAGCTGCACGTGAAGCCAGCCACCTATGAATCGGATATTTCCCCAGTGCTTAAAGCAAGGGATATGGGTCAAGGACTTGAAAAACTGACGTCAGCAGGAAACTTATCACAGTCACTTCTTTCTGTGAAGTTCCAATCGGCTGTAATTCAAGTAAAATATGAGTGACTTCCACAGAGGCTGCCAAACTGATGAAGGGACAGATAAGGGTGGTTGCTGGGAAGCGTTGGGGCAGAGCACGCTGCTTTCACGGAGTGGCCAGGGACGCTGGCGATAGGCAGGGGTGGGGGCAGATAATGAAGACCACAGGACGTCTCAGACAACCTTTGCTTTGCAACTAGGAGAGGATAATGCATAGGGAAGGGGCACTAGTGGCACTGGAACTTAATCTCTGATCTTGTGACTTGTCATCTAATCATCTAATGGTCCTTCCATTAAAAGTCCCACCCCACCCCAACACCCAGTTGTTACAACCTAAAATATCTCAAGACATCACCAAATAACCCCAAGTGGGCAAAATGCCCCCTCTCTAAGAATCAATGCTATAGAATGATATTGATTAAAAAGAAAAAAAGTTAAGAACGTAATGTTAAATCTCTCCAAAACTCTTGAATTTCAAGAGAGGCCTCAAAGGCCTACAAGAAGTCTTGCACACCCAAAACCTGAATTCCCATCATATGTTTGAATAAGGAAGAGACTATGATTGAAGGACAACAGGCTGGATCTGTTTAAGAAACAGATAGTTGGATAGTTTAAGAAAAATGTGTTCTCAACATTTTAAAATCAGAAGAGTTCTCATTTAAAATGTCAGAATTTCTGAGGCCCCTGAGTGGCTCAGTCAGTTAGGTGTCTGCCTTCAGCTCAGATTATGGTCTTGAGATCCTGGGACTGAGCCACATGGGACTCCCTGCTCAGCGGGGATGTCTCTTCTCCCTCTCCCTATTTCCTGCTGATCTCATGCTCCTTCTCTCTCTTGAACGAATAAAATCTTATTTTTAAAATAAACAAATAGGGACGTCTGGGTGGCTCAGTTGGTTGGGCAGCTGCCTTCGGCTCAGATCATGATCCCAGCATCCTGGGATTGAGTCCCGCATCAGGCTCCTTGCTCAGCGGGGAGCCTGCTTTTCCCTCTGCCTCTGCCTGCCATTCTGTCTGCCTGTGCTCACTCTCTTTCCCTCTCTCTCTCTGACAAATAAATAAAATCTTTAATATATATATATAAACAAATAAAATTTTAAAAAGTCAGAACTTCTGACTTGTCTAGGAAAATTGAAACTATGTCAATACCAGGCCCACAGTTCCACATGGCAATAATTGGATGTTGAGTGGGGGTAAAGTCTTGAAGTCGAATGTGCGTGATCTAGTTTCCCACAGTTCCCACCAATCTGTTACATCATTTACCCTACTCCTCATCTCTGCAGGCAATTTATTTTCAACCTCTGAAGTGCCTTATAGTTTCAAGGTATTTTCCCATGTGTGATTTTATTTTAGCCTTGGTACTCCAGTAAGGTAGAGAGAATAAATACTATGATTATAATCTCCATGTAAGCAAAATGTACTTCAGAGAGTCTGACTTCCTCAAACCTACAAAACAAAACCAGAATCTAAATTTCCCAACTCCTAGTCCTATTATTTTCTAGGGAAAAGTTTTTCTTTCTTTCTTTTTTTTTTTTTAAAGATTTTATTTATTTATTTGAGAGAGAGAGAGAGAGACCGCGCACACAAACATATGAGCAGGGGAGGGGCAGAGGAAGATGGAGAAGCGGACTCCCTACTGAGCAGGGAGCCTGATGCAAGGGTCAATCCTAGGACCCTGGGATCATGACTTGGGCCAAAAGCATACCCCCAACTGACTAAGACACCCAGGTGCCCCCGGAAAAGTTTCTATTAACAACTTCATTTAGTGGTTCAGGAAAAACTAAAGAGGTATATATGAGCATAACTGCTGGACAAGATGAGTTTCAACTGCCAAACTTCTCAAGAATCACCACAAATGGTTAACATTTTTTCTTTTAATATTTCTGCTTCCCTTCCTCTAGGCATTTGAAAAGAATGCCCTTGTAGCTGTCTCGCAGTTGGGTGTGGCTGTATGACTTGCTTTGACCAATGAAAGTGCTATGTGTCCTGTTGAGGCAAAAGCATGTAAGAGCTCATGAACAATTCATGCTTACTTCACACATGGGGTGGGGACTCTAAGCCTCTTGGTGACTTAGGTAGGATCTCAAAATGGTGGCGCTCCACCAGCTTGGGTTCCTGAATAACTTATAATGAACACAGTCCACTGCCGGACTACTCTAGACATGTACTGTGAGACCAGTCTTTGTGGTGTAAAGCCATTAAGATTTGGGCATTGTTAAGTGGTGTGGATGGCTCAGTAGGTACAGCATGTGACTCAATCTTGAGAGTTGTGGGTTCAATCACCATGTGGGTCACAGAGCTTACTTAATAGGGAAAAAAAAAAAAAAAAGATTAGGGCATTGTTACCAAAGCATAGCCTAACCTAACCCGACTGGTAAGGTTCATTTGTAGGGTCACTGAACTTCTCCAAGAACTAGAATACAATTCCTAGATTTCTGATCATATCATTAAGCTGTTGATTCTATCTAGAAGACGGAGTGAACTGTTTTTTTTACCCCCGTTTCCTCATCCGCCACCAACTTCCCACTTTGAAGAAAATTATTTTCTGAGTCTTGCACACATCAGCTCTGCATTATTCGGGCAGTTAGACTGGGAGGAGAAGGGGGAGGCCCAGATCTTGTTTTCTCCATTCAAGAGCCTAATTCCAGAACTGTCTCCACCCACTAGTACTCACACAACCTTGTCATAGGGCGACTATTACCACTCCCAAGGTGTCACAAACAGGAGCTCTGCCGCTGGCACCACTGCAATGTCAGGGCAAGGCAGCCAGGCCGCGCTCTTTCCTCACTGATGCCTGGGCTTGGCTAAGTCCGGAAAAGCAGCATTCTCTAGGGAAAGAAGCCTTCTCAAGTGGGAACAAAAATGAGTGTGAGGCGCACACCCATCCTGGGCCCTGTGTGAATTTGGGGTGAGTTCTCTTAGTACTCCAGCTGTGGTCAATTTCTAGTTTCTCTAGCGGCTAGTAAGCTGCCCGGCTGGTGCTACTGGGTCTCCCAGTTTCCCTGGGCTTTTCTAAAGCCCACTCGAGCTTGTCATCTTTGCACACGTGCAAAGGTCAGAAACAGTGGGGGTTGAGCCCAACCAGAGCTTCAGGACCAGACCGCAGCCGGGATCAAAGGTCCGCGGGGCAGCCGAGAGGCTGAGGCTGAGCCTGCGCAGTCCCGCTCCCGCCTTGGGAGAGAAAGGGTGGCGGCAACGCGGTCTCGTAACACCGGCGTGCTCGCAAGAGGCGGGAAAGTGTTAGCTCGGGTCGCCGCGTCCCTTCCTCTTCCTGCTCAATCCACCCGTCTGCCCTGCGAGCCTGTCCTCGTCCGGCACCTGGGCCCCGAGGGAGGGGGACGACAAGGGCCCCGGGCTTCTGACTCATCATCTCCAACCCCTTTCTCGCGCGCGCTCCAAGTCTCAGGACTTTGGATTTGGGCTCTGTGGGAGGGGGCGCAGCGACACCATTTGGGAAACCCAGCTCTGCCGAGGGCCAGCCCCAGCCCCTGCCGGTCCCCGAAGCTGCCAGAGGGAGGCCTGTGGACCCACAGTCAGCGATCAGCTGCCGTGGGTGGGGCGGCGGCGCCCCCGCGCGGGATAACCCGCCTGGCGCCTCCCCGCACGCGGGGCCAGTGGTCGCGTCCGAGGAAACGCTCGGCTAGGCCCCGACTTCCAGCGCCTCGCGTCACTCAGCAGATGTACAGCGCCCCCATCCCAGAGGGAAGGCTCTTTATTTCCCATCAGGCCACGGGGGCAGCGGGGTATCCCGGGACTTGTAGTCTTCGTTAGAGTAGAAAGGAACCGGCTCGAAGGGAGAAAACTAAAGCACCCGTGAACTGATTTCTGAGAATGGGCTTGTGCGGGACCCCGGGCTTGGATTTGGATGGGATTGTGAGAGGTGGAAAGAAGAGAAAGTAGTGAGACGAGGCAGATGTGAAGCTGTATGGGGAGGCGATGGGTATGGAGGGGAAAGATGGAAGGAAGTGGGTACAGCTGAAAATTGGTTTAAGGATGTCCTGCAGGAGGGCAGCTTTTCCCTTTCAGGGAAGGCTCCGGTTTAGGTATAGCTTCCTCTTGTGGGGAAGGGAAGAGCAAGGGGCCTAGTCTGGATGAAAACTGAAGGCACTCCACCGGACTTCATGTAGGTCTCAGAGGACTCCATCTAGCTTCCGAGTTTTGTGTGGTGGGGGGCAGGAGGGCCTGGACAACGCCCTTTGCCAGGTTAGTGGAGCAGGAGTTGCTTGCCTGCCCTTGCTAGCTTACTCATTTGTTGCATTTGCTGTGCTGGCCACGGTGGTACCATTCTCCAAAGCAGCAACTTCCTCCAACTCAGACAGACCCTAAAAGCCAGACAGTTGTGAGGGGAGCAAACTGTAAGGGTGAGAAAGGAGGAATCCCAGACAGAAACAACTTACTCCTTTTCTTCCATTTACTCTTGTTCCCATAGTTCTTCCAATATTTAGGCAGCTTCCTAATGCTCTCCCACATTTCTAATCTCAGCCATTTAGATACCCAGTTACCTCTTACTCAACACTGGGGAATAAATATCTAAAAACAGAAAACCAATCAGTTTCTGGCTATGACCCCTTCTCCCGCTCAGCCCCCACCAACCCTGTTTTCTCTTAAGTGCCACTGACCAGTATAGCCAGTAAAAAAATCAGCTGCTAGTGAACTGCTCCATACTTTCCTCCCTGCCCTGGATACCTCCTGCAGCTCCTGGTAGAGCAGACTCCGGTTCCTGCAGCATCCTGGCTTCCTCTGGCTCAGCAGGAAGAGTGAGTATGCCGAGACCAGCACTCCCCCTAGGGTGAAGGCCTCAGTGCCTAGCTCCACCGCCAGCAAGCCAGCCTGCTGCAGGTAGACAGGGATGAGGATGCTACAGGGAACCCAGCACCTGTTTACCCCTGCCCCTTTTCCTCTTCATCTCTTCATTCTCCTACCTTCTCCTTTATTCACCCATACCTGGGAGGGGGCAGCTGAGGCAGCCCCCAAGGCTGTCTTCATCACGTCGACCACCACAACGATGAAGCCCAAGATCAGACTGAAGATGTTGAGTATCATCATGGCCTGCACCTGCCAATGAACCAGCTCAACCCTGCCCAGCCTAGGGGACTGATTGCTGCTCCAAGCCCCACCTGCAGCAAAGCCCCCAAACAAAACTCAGCTCCTATTCCTCCACCTCCAAGCAGGACCATGAGCCCTCTAATTTCTTGCTTTCCCTCCTCAGTTTTTTAGGCCAGTCAGGGGCAGGGAGCTGACAGGATTGGTTAACATTTAGTCACTTCCTGGGCTGAGTGGCGTGTGTGTGTGTGTGTGTGTGTGTGTGTGTGTGTGTGTGTTGGGGTGTGTGTGGGAGAACAGTGCTGCATTCTCTTCCCCTCTCACCTTCCAGAGGCGGGGTGCTCTGCGCAGCTCAAGAGTGACAATCGCAGTGAGGAGACCCTGAATGGTGAGAAAGGCAAGTGTTGCACTCTGGCCCATTAAGGAGGGCCTCCAGGACCTTCCTTCCACCCTTCCTTGTGGTGTGTCTTACCAATGCTCCAGGCCCAAGTGGCAGTGCTGTGGCCATGTGACAGGCAGAGTTCAGGCAGGCAACAGAGATAGCAAAGGGCACCACAGCCACTGCCAGCCATAGCTGGCTCACCTGGAGGCCAGACATAGGGTAGTTGAAGGGGATCTAGAGATCAGCAATTGGGAGGAATGCCCGTTGGTGGGAAGTAGTCAGCCAAGGTCAAGTGAAAGAATGGGGTATTAACTTTTTCTGCCTCAAGTCTGTCCAAGTCTGGTTACTTACATATGTGTTTTCCCCACATAATGGAAGCTAATTGGGGATTAAGAGTCTTGCTTCATTATGCTATGTTTTTTCCACCCTCCTCCCACTCAGAGGCTAGCAGTTTCAGGCACGGGGTGGGTGCTCCCTAATTCAATAGAACTGAACTGGGTTACAACTGGACATGCTGAAGCTCTGGGTGGGACAGCCTGGCCTCACCGCTAGCACCAAGAGGTGCCCGCTCTGCCTGTGCTTTGCCCAGTGCTGTAGCTTTTCCAGACGAAGACTGGGTCTTTCCTGCTCCCGCTGAGCAGCTCTCTCCTCCATGGCTCCGCTGACTGGAGTTTGGTGCTTTCTAGGCTGGGAGAAAGGCATTATGGCACCTATCAGGAGATAGGATATGGAGCAACATCTCTTTCAGCTGTCCCTTTATCTGCTTCCAAAATCCGGGGAGTTGAGGCTCAGGGCCTCAGACCTACCTAGTCTGAAGGTGCTACTCCAAAAGGATGGGACCCAGCCGGGCCTGAAGCTCCTGGCAGGGTCCAGTAGCTCAGAGCAGACGACGACGAGGACGACAAACTTGTCTTGGCAGAGACAGGCTGTCGGGGCCGGGAGTGGTGGGGCAAAGGTCCCCAGAATGCCTAAGGATCCAGGGAGTGGCTATGGGCAGACCAGCCTCAGTTCATTCTATAAGACGCCCCACCCTACCTTACTCTGTCCCTCTTTCCCATTGCTGCCTTTTGTTCATTGCTGTTCCCATTTCCCATTGCTGCCCTCTCTGCCCATCCAGGGTCCTCTTCTGATTGCTCACCTCATCCCAGTGGACACTACCACTCTGGGTCCCAGTTTCCCCCATTTCCATCTAATTTTCTCCTTTTTTTGCTTCCTCCTCAAATTACCTGTAATATAGGGATATCCCATATTACTGTCTGAATTGGTCCCCTGTCATTACCACTTGCAGTGTTGTCTCAAGACCAGGCAAGGTTTAATTCCCCTGGTTTCCTGTCTCACTTTCTGGACGGTTTCTCCTCTCTTCTTCCTTTCTTAAAGGATTTACTCTGGATTGGACACTAAAGTAGATGGGGATCCCTACTTATAGCAGGGATTTTTTTAGTGTTACAGTGTTAATTTGCTGCTAGATATGTACAGAAAATAGTCCCCAAATGGCCAGTCTTGGGAAGGACACTACCATACCAAAGAACATTTTTGAGAGATACAGGTTGCCTTGCAGTCAGGCTGACCTGGACTAGGATCTCAGCTCTGTCACTTTCTCAGCTGTGTGACCTTGAATATTCTACCTATTTAAACCTCAGTTTGCCTAAACTGAGTGATATAAAGGGGGCTAATAATATGACTGTGAGTGGTTGTTGGCTCATGGTGGGCACTTAGTAGCCATCTCTGGTGGGATACGGTCACACTGATGTGCATGAGGCCCATATACTAAAGGCTTATTTAAATGAGCTGGGCTTGAATATATACCTTATGAATTAAAAATAGGAAAGGTGCAGAGCCTGAGATCTGGAGAAAACCAGACTTATGTTCAAATCCCAGATCTACTGGAATGACCTTGGGTAAGTTCCTTAATCTCTGTTTCCTTATCTATAAAGGGAAGTTAATAATACTGATCTCAATACAATACTCAAGGGGTTACCTTGAGTATTAAAAGAGAAAATGCAAAGAACTAGCTCAGCCCAGTACCTAACACCTACTTGCTCAATAATTGTTAGTAACTCTTATCATATTTATTACTGATGGTAGAAGACTGAGCCAGAAGACTCCTGGGAGTTAGTACTGACAGGCAGGGGTCTAGTGGTCCTTTGAAAGACACTTAGGTTCTACTCACTGCTGGGCCAACACTCATCTGATCACTGTGTCCACTCTTCTTTCCTGGGGAGTGCGAAACACATTTAAGGAGATCCGGAAAAGTTGTGGGTCTGTTCCTGCCTCGGCCCCCATGTGCATTAATTTTATTTGGTAAGCAGTGGCCTGACAGAATGTGAAGTTAGGCTTGCTTTGAGGATCCCTGAGCTGGTAGGACAGTGGAAAGAGACTCTTTAGCTTCATTTTCCTTACCTGTAAATGCAGACTGATTATATTTCAGAGTGTTATTGTAAGGATTCTATACTATTAAATATGTGAACAGGCATTCCGTCAATATTTATTAAACCTGAGTATACTACTTACAAATTTGTAGCCCCTGTCTAGATTACAAACTGCTCATAGGAAGGTTCTACAAGCCCCTCATCTGCTCATCCCCCACAGTGCTAAGCATAGTGCCTGGTACTCGGTAAGCAATCAGTAAATATTTGTTGTATTGAAGAGCCATTAAAGTGACTTAAGGAATGGGAAAGAGAATTCTAGAGGAAGGAGTGGGATTTGTTTATCAAGAACAGAAAGGACCGAAGAGTAACTTTAATAATGTTTCTTATACGGCAGACATTAACTATCTCTATAATCGCCCCTCCTCCTCCTCCCCAAAAAGAGAGACAGAAATTGTAAGGGAGAGGCTTTGAGATAAAACCCCAGGAAGAACTTCCCGAGTCTGTGCATGTTGGGGCAGAAAGAGCGGCAGAGCCAACTCCTTCCCTGGTATGTCCGGGTTTAGGGTGGGAGGGGCAGTCCAGCTTGGAGGCTGGGGGAAGGACGAGATGACCTTTCAAAATCTCTTCCAGTCTCCTGTTGGAATCGTCTGTGCGTCCCACCCCCGCTCCCTCCCTCCCTCCCTCCGACAGCGCCCCCCGTCTCCAAACTGCCCGTACCCCGCCCCTGGCGGCCGCCTCTCGCGGCTCCCGGGGTCCCCAGCTCCCTGTCCCCGGAGCCAGAGCCCCGCTCCCGCTCCCGCGCGGCTCCCAGCCCCGCCGCGCCGCCCCCCGCATGCTAATGGCCGGGCCGCCTCCCGCCGCACACAATGCGGGCCAGGGCCGGGGGCGGGGGACCGGGGAGGGGGCGGGGGCCGGGCCGGGGGCGGGGGGGCCGGGGCCCGGCG
This sequence comes from Mustela putorius furo, assembly GCF_011764305.1. NCBI lineage: Eukaryota > Metazoa > Chordata > Mammalia > Carnivora > Mustelidae > Mustela > Mustela putorius. Next base: position 13,265,969 of record NW_025422045.1, read on the forward strand.
CATCTCCCCCGGCCCCACGTAACGCTGACGCCCGCGCCGCCGGCCCGCCGCCCGCCGCCGCCGCCGCCGCCCGCTCCGCCGCCGCCCGCCCGGGGCTCGTGAGTAGCCGCTCCCCCCACTCCCGGCCCCCCCCTCCGCCACCCGGCCCCCGCCCCCGGCCCCCTCCCCCCCACCCGGAGGGGGGGCCCGCTCCGCGCGCCCGGCTCGGAGCAGGTGCAGGGGGCGGGGGCGGGGGAGGGGCGCCGGCTCGGCCCCAAGCAAACTTCGCCCAGAGCTCCTGGGGGGGCGGGGTGGGGGCGGCGGCCTCGGAAGCCGGGATAGCTGGGGGGCCTCGAGGGAGGGGGGGGCCAGGTGGGGGAGCCGGGAAAGCGTACACCAAAGGGGAAAGGCCAACGGGGGGGTGGTGGTGCGGACGTCTTTGTAGGGGCCCGAAGGCAGGGCGCGAGGGGCCTGGGGGTGCAAGGCGGCCGAGCCGGGAGCCTGAGTGGATGAGCGCCCCCCGGCTCAGGTAGGGCTGATGGGAGAGGGGGAAGGGACCCAAACTCTCCCGGAGCGGGGATGGGGGAGGGGAGAGGATGGGGGGTGCTTCCCTCTCTGCGTCCCAAACAAAGTGTCACAAAGAGCTCGGCCGGCGGCAGCAGCGGCGGAGGCGGCTGCAACTCAGCTTTTGTTCTCCGGGCCGGGGTAGCTGAGCCTTGGCCTCCCAATCTCCCAACCCTGCCCCCCATCATCCTTCTAGCTTATCTTCCCCGGGAGGGGACTGGGGTGCTGCTGGAAGAATCTCTTCTGCAGGATCACAGGTCCTGCCCTACTTGCCAACCTACTTCTGGGAGGGAGATTTTCCCAGAGGCTCTCCTGCCTACCCCCACCCCCTAATCTGAGGACTGAGACTCATATGGGTGCTAAGACTCTGACCTTTCTAGGGTCAGCTCCAGTTAAGGGGACTTAGGGCTGGCGCCATGCCCCCTCCCCCAAATCAAGGTCCTCTAGAACTTTCAGAAGAGGGGTCAAGTTGGGACATGCCTGGGAAATAAGATTCACCATGGTGGGGTGGCAATAGGTCAGCAGGTGTACCTTCCTCTTGTCTCCTGCTGCACATTTGGAGTCAATGATTGAGGTGCCATGCCCCCAAATCAGGACAGTGAGGATGGAGGAAGGAGGCTTTACCAAGAACTCAGTGTAAAAGATGGGCGTGCTGTGATGTGGGGTCAGTTTAGAGGAACTCCCTGAGCAGTGAGGTTCAAAGGGCCATGGATAGGAGACCATGAAAGTGAGCTACTGGCATGTACTTGCGATAAAAGTGGTCTTGATTCTAGACCACCTAAGAAGCCCCTTTTCTTTCTTACCTCATCTTGTGCAGCGTTAATCATAATTGGTAGCAGACTCCAGAGGTGTGGGATTCTCTACAGGGGGAAGAGCATCAAATAATAGAAAAGACCAGTGACAGAGGCTTCATCACAACTATACCTCAGAAGTCCTGAATCCTTGCCTCTTACACTTTGACCCTAAAAACTTTTGAACCATGGGTTTGAGGTCCTTCAGGCAGCAAATGCTTCTGTGTACCTGTCCTTGTTTCTAAGTCTTCTCACCAACCCTTCCAGCCCTCCCTAAAGCAGTAAGGTTGATGGTCCACACGCCCTTCCCCACCAGCTTTCCTAGCACACAAAAATAATTGGCCTGTTGCTTTGGAACGATTTCCGATCCCTATCCCTGGCTCTGTATCCCTATAGAACCCAAACAAGGGCCAGATAACCCCTGATTCCCAGTGAGGGCGGAAAGTAGGTCAGTACTCCTGTCTGGCCAAATCTCGTGGATGGTGTTTAGGGCCTAACTATAGAAAACTCTGTGATTATTGCCCACAGGCAATACATGCATGCTGTGGGTTCCAAGCTGGTTCATAGCTCTTGGACCCTGTTAGTGCTCTTTTCTGTTGAAAACAAAACAAAACAAAACACTAGTGGGATCAGGTGCCTGGGGCCTCCTTTGGTATGGAGATGACTCAGGAGGTCTTGACTGGGCCTAGGAAGGTGTCCAGGTGGGTTTTGTTGATTTGAGGCTACCCTCTAGGGAAACTTAACCCTGTTTGGGAATTCAGCTTCAATTTAGGCCTTCTTGTATATCACTTTTTTCCATCCTGGAAAATGCTATGTGTAAAGTAGGTCTTCTGTTTTTGTTTTGTTTTGGTGGAGGAAGCTTTGTCCTGTTCGCACTCTACTTGCTTCATATATGAGGTCAGCCTCCCATGAGGTATTTTGCTTGCTGTGCTACAGGCAGTTTTAGGGGCCCTAGAATCTTCTCAGAATCAGAATATGTGCCCATAGGTTAGTCAGCTATGACCATGCAGTATTCCCAGCCTCCCCCCCTCCTCCCCCACCATCTGCTTCCTCTGAATATACCAGATTGGCTGTACACCAGGATGTTCCGGGAATCCCCAGGAGAGCAACAGAATGTGATGGACCCAAATACGATGCCTCAGTAACTCATTCCAGGATGTACAAACTGTAACTGTCAGGACACTCCTTATAGCTAATTAAAATTCTTCTAGTTACATCTATTTTCTATTACACTTATCTATTTTCAGTGACATCTAAAAGGCCAAAATAATTCCTCTGGTACCACTGTCCCCCATCCCCCTCCATAGTTCCCAGATAGGAATTTTTAAAAATCCTCTAGCTTTTTTCAGTGCTTTATCTGTGGTGCTAAAATGGCAAATGTGGCCCCTCTAGCACTTCCTAGCTCTTCCTATGGTACGGAGCCAAGGTGGCCAAAGTGGCTCCTCTGGTAGCCCACTGCACTCTCCATGGTACTGAAGGGATGACCATTTGTTTTTAAAATCTCTCTGGGGTCCAGAAGAGTCCTGTGACTCAGAACTACAAATTTTTGAGCTGGATGGGACCATTAATATAAATTAGTCCAACTTTCTTATTTTACAGATGAGTAAACTGGGAGGTTAAGTGATTTACTGAAGGTTGCAGGGCTATTAATAGTCAGACTGGGCCCACAATAGCCTTGCACTCCTCAGTCCTACTCTTTAAATCACCTTTTGTGACACTATGCATGGAGCCTAGCTGGGCTCTTGGTCCCAGGAAAGGGGTTTGTTTGGAGGATCCAGAAGATGATGGTGGATGCCCTAATTTGGAGCTACAGAAATACAAATGTTAAATGTGGTGGTGGAGGTTGTTTAATGACCCTTGGATGAGGACACTTTGTCAGTCAACCTCCTGTTAATAAAATTCCCTTAACCCAGATTTCACATGTAACAGGTACCTGCCCCTTTATGGATTCTTATCACATTCACATTCATTAAATGTCAAAAATTAAAGAAGGTTTGGACCTCCAGAGCCTTTTCTCTTTGCTGATAAGCAGGGCTGACTCCTGGCCCAGTTCTCTTCTGTTAAAGATCCTTAAGCAAAGTAACGCTTGAGTCCTTTTCTTTCTCAGTAACCCATTTCAGTTTCACAATGCCTATTGTATGGAAGTTCTTTATATCTCAAATATTCTTTCTATCTCAGGCAAAAAAATAGGTTAGGCCCACATTCATCCAGGCTCAACTGGAGACAATTCTGTATGTAAGCAGGAAGGTAGGCTGGCTGACTTCTGCTCATCTTCCCCAGGCCTGTTTCCATGAATGTTAATTCTGGGGTTGCCTCTAAGTCCTAATGCTAACTAACCTCTGCAGCTTAGAATCAGGAGAGCACCCCCCCCCCCCCCAGCTTCTTCTTAGTGCTCTTCTCCTTCCTCAGAACTGGAGCTCTGCACATCCCAGGCCCAGGGAATTTCAGCCTGGAGAATTTTAACCCTTTCCTGCTCAGAGCATGTGCTGAGCCCCTATCTGTGCAGATGGCCCAGCCCCGCCCCCCGTCCCTCACTCCAGCCTCTTGAGCTCAGAGCCAGTGTAATCCTCCTCTTGTGTGAGGGAGCCTCTCCCCTGCAGAGAGAAGGAAAGCCTGCCTCGGAACAGCCCTGGACAAAGGGGCTGAGATGCCCCGTCAAACTGCAGGCTCCAAGGTTTGAAACACGGGGATGAATCCTATCTGTTATTTGTAGTTTTTAACCCCTTCCCCAGGCCAGCAGGCCCCTTAACTTCCACTCCTCCCCCAACTCTCTCTTCATTCCCTCTCCCTCTGGCTCTCTCCCCCTTCATGCCCCTCCCCCTCTGTCTGTCTCCAGACTCTCTGCTGCTGGGAGGTGTTTCTCTCCCATGCATGAATGAGTCTCTGTAATGAATGGAAATGAATGGATCAGGAATCCAGGCGGAGGGAGGGAGAACGAGGGGGAAAAGACAGAAAGACAGGATAAGGCCAGAAGGAAGGACTGTGGAGTGTGGAAGGATGTTTGGCTTATCGGTCAGTTAGGGGTCTGAGAGCAACTGGTTTCACTTGGATAACTGGGGGGGCATGGCAGGCCCACCCGGTTTGCTCATCAAGCTGCATAGCCTGACTTAAATGGGAGAGGGGTATACTGTGATGGTTTCTACCACCAGGGGGTGGTGATGGTGGTGCTGATGGTGGTGATGGTAAAGATGGTAGTGGTCGTTTGGGACTAGGAGTTTAAAATTACTACTTTGGGGGAAGACATCCTGGTTGTTAGGGAGCCTGTGGGCTGGGCAAATCAAGGAGTAAAAATTTTGAAGAGAGCAGCCCCTTCCTGTCTCAGGGTGCAAGGAAGGGTAATGGATAGGTTGCAAGAGTATGGCTGCTAAGGGTATGGGGGTGGGGGTGCCTCTTTCCACTGCTGAAAACCAGGACTCATCTTTCCCTCCAAACCTGTCTCTCTTGCTTTAGCTCTTCAGCACCTGTTGCCTTCACTAGCAGCTCTTCCTCCTCCTCTTCCCTGAACTCCCCAGAACCAAAGAATGTGAAGGGGGTCCATGGAGGTGAGTGAAGAAGCTCTGGCCTGAACCTGCAAGTACTTCCGATTATACTCCTTCCCTGCCCTACCTCTCTTAGAAGTTTTGTCTGTGGCCCCAACAGCTCAATTCCCATTCATGTCCCACTTCCCTCAGGGTGAGTGGGTAGGGCACTCGGTATTCCTGATTCAGGCCCCAACCCACCTTCCCTCGAGTTCTGGCCTAACACGCCCTTGCTTTTCCCACAGCTGTCCCTTCTCAACCCCTTGCTCTACTCAGGTCTTTCTCCACAGGGCTCACGTCCCCGCGTTCCGGGCGGCCATTTAGCGCCCTCACCGCCCGCCTTCGACGGCGAACTGGATCTGCAGCGCTACTCCAACGGGCCAGGCGTGAGCGCCGGGTCTCCAGGGATGGGAGCAGTGGGCTGGTCCGAGAGTCGCGCAGGGGAAAGACGCTTCCCTTGCCCTGTATGCGGGAAGCGCTTCCGCTTCAACTCTATCTTGGCTTTGCACCTGCGGGCGCACCCAGGCGCCCAGGCCTTCCAGTGCCCGCACTGCGGCCACCGCGCTGCGCAGCGGGCTCTGCTGCGCTCGCATCTGCGCACGCACCAGCCCGAGCGTCCGCGTAGTCCCGCCGCACGCCTGTTGCTGGAGCTGGAGGAGCGCGCGCTACTGCGCGAGGCCCGGCTGGGGAGAGCCCGAAGTTCTGGGGGCATGCAGTCCACCCCTGCCACTGAGGGCCTGGCGCGGTCCCAGGCTCCTTCGTCGTCCGCCTTCCGTTGCCCCTTCTGCAAAGGCAAATTTCGCACCGCGGCGGAGCGCGAACGCCACCTGCACATCCTGCACAGGCCCTGGAAGTGCGGCCTGTGCAGTTTTGGTTCCAGCCAGGAGGAGGAGCTGCTGCATCACAGCCTGACGGCCCACGGAGCTCCTGAGCGGCCCCTGGCGGCCAGCTCGGCTGCACCCCAGCCTCAGCCTCCGCCCCAACCTGAACCCAGATCAGTCCCAGAATCTGAGCCGGAGCCTGAACGTGAGGCAGCGCCTGCCCCCGCTCCCGCCGCTCCCGAGGAGCCCCCAGCGCCCCCGGAGTTCCGCTGTCAAGTGTGTGGCCAGAGCTTTACGCAGTCCTGGTTTCTGAAGGGCCACATGCGCAAGCACAAGGCCTCCTTCGATCATGCGTGTCCCGTGTGTGGCCGCTGCTTCAAGGAGCCCTGGTTCCTTAAGAACCACATGAAGGTGCATGCCAGCAAGCTGGGGCCGCTGCGCGCCCCGGGGGCTGGTTCCGGGGCTGCCCGGGCTCCCCAGCCTCCTGACCTGGGCCTGCTGACCTATGAGCCGCTGGGCCCCGCGCTCCTCTTGGCCCCGGCTCCCACTCCCGCCGAGCGCCGTGAGCCTCCGAGCCTCCTGGGCTACCTGAGCCTGCGAGCTGGCGAGGCCCGGCCTAATGGTGAGGGCGCCGAGCCTGGGGCTGGCCGCGGCTTCGGAAGCTTCCGCCCACTGCCCTCTGCTCTTCCGGCCCGGGCTCGCCGGCATCGCGCGGAAGAGCCAGAGGAGGAAGAGGAGGTGGTGGAGGCAGAGGAGGAGACTTGGGCCCGCAGCAGGGCGTTGGGCCCTCTGGCTTCACTGCACCCGCGCCCAGGCGAGGGGCCAGGGCACTCTGCGTCTGCTGCGGGGACCCAAGCAAGGTCCACCGCCACGCAGGGTATGTAGGGGTCTTTTCCCTCCAAGATTTCCACATCCGGGGCCCATTCTGACGCCACCACCGCCCTCCTTACCCTCCTCTTTAAAAGGGACCTCTTACTCTCGATTTCGTTTTCACTCCTGGAGGCCACTTTTCGAGGGGCATAGCACAACTCACAACAAATCCAACTCCTCAGCTTCCCTCAAATAGACTGTTTCCTTCTGGGGTCCCAGGGGAAGCAATCCTAAGGGGTGGGTGTGGGACGCGTGGCCCTGATAGGGATAGGGCAAAGGGCCTTTCTGACTTCCCTTAACGTGTGTGTTGCAGAAGAGAATGGGCTGTTGGTTGGAGGGACCCGGCCTGAAGGGGGCCGGGGAGCCACAGGAAAGGATTGCCCCTTCTGTGGAAAATCTTTCCGCTCAGCGCATCACCTTAAAGTGCACCTTCGAGTGCACACAGGTGAGGGGGGCAGCCTCTGTGGTCGGGAGGGAACTGAGGGGCAGGAACAGAGAGCGCTGCCTGAAACGCAGCCTGCAGTATGGCCAGTTGAGGTGGTTGGGGGAATGCTGCTCTGTTAAATGAGAGGCGGTGGGGTATGTTTTTCTGGTCCAGAAGGGCCTGTACAAAGAGAGAAATGCGGGTGGGGCCGGCGGTGATCGTGCTTCTGTGACCCTGTCGCACCCCTTTCACCAGGCGAGCGCCCCTACAAATGTCCGCACTGCGACTACGCGGGCACCCAATCCGGCTCGCTGAAGTATCACCTGCAGCGCCACCACCGAGAGCAGAGGAGTGGGGCGGGCCCCGGACCACCCCCAGAGCCGCCGCCCCCTTCCCAGCGGAGTGCGGCACAGCAGTCGGGAGCCAAGGCGGCTCCGCAGCCTGCGACCTGGGTGGAGGGCGCGGCGAACCCCCGGCCTCCTTCGAGCGCGGCGCCGGGGTCCCGTCGGAAGCCCGCCAGTCCCGGGAGGACCCTGCGCAACGGGCGAGGCGGTGAGGCCGAACCCCTGGACCTGTCCCTGCGGGCGGGGCCGGGAGGCGAGGCTGGGCCGGGGGGTGCCCTCCACCGATGCCTCTTCTGCCCCTTCGCCACGGGAGCCCCTGAGCTCATGGCCTTGCACCTGCAAGTGCACCACAGCCGCAGGGCTCGGGGCCGCAGGCCGCCCCAGGCCGACGCGTCCCCGCCTTACGCCCCTGCACAATCCGGAGAGACCCCTCCCAGTCCTCCTCAGGAAGGGGAGGAGGGCCCCGGGCTGCAGAGAGCAGGAGAGGCGGGGCTAGGAGGACAAGAACGGTAGGGAGCCCTCTTAGGGGCGGTTAGCTTAGTGAGCTCACCCCGCGGGAGCGGGGGAGTGCTAGAGGTAGTTGGGTAGAGCAGCCAGCAGGGGGCAGCGTGGGACCCATATCCCAGCCCCAGGCGGACCAGAGGTGGAGGGGGTGGAGGGCGTAGGAGGGTGGGCGGGCGCTACCCACCCAGCCCAGGGGAGAGTCACAGTGCCTTAGAAGTGGCAGGGGTGAGGATCAAAGAACGGGGTCCCAGGGCTGGCAGAGGGTTGTGTCCCTGTTGAGGAGCCGCTCTGCCAGTCTTTGCTGGTCCATAGGCGTGAGAGTTTATTTTTGTACAATGGGTGGGGGTGGGGGGCACTGTACCCTTCTAGCCCCTTCAGGGGCCCTGTAGACGTCGCTATTTTTGGTACGATTCCTGTCATCCCTGTCGCAGAGTTGTGTCCCCAATAAACAGGTGTCTTGAGGCACAGGGCGCTGTGTCTGTCTGCCTATGTCCTGTCCTACTTGGGCCATTTTGTCCGGAAATACTTCTTGGGGCACTTAAGTGCTCACCCAGAGAGCTTAATAAGGAATGAGAAATCTTGGGCTTCACCCCCAGACTTCGGCTTCAGTAGCTCTGGGGGTGGGGCCCAGGAATTAGCATTTAGCAAGTAGCCTAGGGGATTCTCATGCCCTATGGTCTGAGGACCTCATTTTGAGAACTGCTGGATCCCAGCTTAAGGATGACCCCTCAGCCTCAAGAACTGGGTGCAGTGGGAGAGGTGGAACTTCGCAGAGTGCATTGAGCCTCCAAGAGCCACTGCGGGAGGGGCATTTTCCCACACCCACGCCCAGTTTGGGGCCAGGAACAACCCAGGGTCTGCGCTAGCTCTTCTAACACAAAGTATGAGTAAATACGTTTAATATAACAATAGTATTATAATAACAGTAATTACATGTATAAAGTTTGTAGTCCCCCCCAACCCCCCACCGTCCTATAATGATTTGCAAAACTCCATTTCCTATGACAACCCAGAGTGGAGTCACCAGGAACCACAGCTGACCTGGCAGAGATGAGACTTCTAAGGGGAGAGTCTGGGTGGCACCACAGTAAGGGGAGAATGCAGGCTGTTGGGGGAGGGCCAACACGGAGCCGTGTCCTGGGAGAATGCAGTGGCCCAAGATGGGGAAGGACTGGATGAGAGCTCATTTCTCCCCCTCCAGGGCATGAAGGCAAGCAAAGAGTGGACACTTTGGTTCCTGCAGGAAGGCACCCGGCTGGAGAGAGCCAGAGATAGCAGCAGGGAAACATGCTGGTCCTGTGACCTCCTCTCTGTCCAGAAAGCAGAAGGAAGGAATTCAGTGCTCTTCCAGCCTCCACTATGTCCCACTGCCATCACGGCCCAAAGTGTGCTGAGAGGAAGGCCTCTAGCCAAGTTCTCCATCTTCTCTAGAAGCCAGGAGAGAAGAGGGAGATGGGTTGGGAGAGGGAAGAAGCCGACTTGCAAGAAGCTGGGTAAGGAATGCAGTTGGTGCAAGAAGTTAGGAGTGTTGGATATAGTGGAAGGGGGCACTGACTCACCCAGGTCACAGAGGAGTGGTGGGGTCACTCAGGGCTCGGGCATGACTCTGCAAAAAGATGAACTGCAGTGAACTTAAAGGGCAAGGAAATGTCCTTTTTCCTATATTCGCCCCCCCCCCAGCCTGCCAATTCACCTCTCTTTCCTCCTCCCCCAGATTCCTCAATTTGGCTAATTTAATCCAAGTCCAGATACTTTTGGCATCCCCCCCACCTTTCCATCCACTTCTGCACTATGCATCTTATTAAAGATTCCTTTTCACATCTGACTTTGATTCCTCTCCTCTAGGTCAAGGGGTAGAGGAGAAAGGCAGACGACAATATATCCAACCTGTGGTCTTGCTGGGAACACAGGCTCATTGGTTCCCCCTGCCCCCATGAGTTGAATGAGAATAGCCCACTCAGAAAGTGGCTGAAGAGAGCACCCCACTTTCAGCCCTAGTATAGGGACTTACCTGCCGGGACAGCCCTAAGATCCCACCACTGGCCAGAGTGGGAGTGCTGCTCCCAGGGTGGGGGGGCTGCAGGCTGGGGCTGTTTCTTGGTCCTGGGGACACATCTCCAGAAGAGTCAAGTGTTTCTGGGGCTGGAGGGGAAGCTAGGGTGAGAGCAGGGTATAGACCCCCCCCTAGATTACCTTAAGCAACCAAGCTGCTCCATCAGGGAAGAAAAAGCTCCATAGCAACAGGAAGCTGTGAGTCACCATAGCAATCCAGTTGTAAGAGAACCCCCCCTACCAAGAGGCAGGAAATTGTCAGCAGCATCATTAGAGCAACGAGGGAAGAAGCAACAGGAAACTATAAGGATTGCCGTGGTGAACCAGGAGGGTACAACAGGAAGCTGAGCAGTTTCCATAGAAACCCAAGGAGAGCTAGAGAGAGAGGTACAGAGGAAGTGCTGCTTAGCAACAGGCTGCTGTAAGCATTATCCTAGCAACCAGATGGAAGGCTCTTTTAGCAATGGGGAAGCTGTACATAGTTGTCATGGCAACTGGGCTACTTGGCAAGAAAAAGGAATTGCTTAGCAGCAAGCAGCCTGAACATCACCACGATGACCCAGCTGTTGGGAGCCACCCCTTGAGAGGTGCCTCACCCAGGGAAATTTGCTTGACGTCCAGATCCCAGGCCTCCTCCTCGACGCGGGCAGGCAGGGAGCAGGCTCCCGGTGAGAGGCCGGGAAGGGACGGGCCGGCATGCTCAAAGGATGACACGGCCACGGAAGCCCGGGTGCGGGCGGCTGCAGAGAGGGGTTGGGGGGTGGGGTGCTGGTGTGGGAAAGCCCTCCTGGCTCTCTGAAATGACCCTCAGTCTCACAGAGGGCCTCCCAGTCAGTCCCACAATTTCTGGGAAGACATGTCCACTCATTGCCCTTCTTTACTTTTCTACCATGCCTCCCCACTATGCCCTCGCTCTCAAGGTCTTGACTCCTGGGAGTCGCCCCCACCCCCCAGCACTGTGGTCCTCACCTCTTCCAGTGAGCAAGGCACTCAGCGTCCGCTCCCCAAGGGCTTTGATGTCCAGGAAAGGTTTATTCCCAATGCCCATGGAGACCATCTGCTGCACTCGGAGCTCTAGGAAACAGAGACCCCGTTACCAATGGGGTCCTTCAGCTCCCTCTTGGCTCCAAGCCCCAGCACTATCATGGTGGACTCTTCTGCTCCTTGCCAATTCTCATTCTTCTGGTATCTCCTGTTACCCTTGCTGTCAACTGTCACTATGTGGATGGTGACGGTGGCCCTTAACCACCTCCTCAGACCCCTGTCTCTTGTCTTCTACATGTTGCACCCTGCCCATTTGGCATCCCAGCCATCTAACTTCTAATACTCACCCTCTGCCCTTTAACGTGGGCATTAAGAGCAAACCTCTCATTCTTACACACCTTTCTAGTTTATCAAGTGCTTCCATAGATAATCACGTATTTCACCATCCCTATCATACGAAGATGTAGCTGTCACTTTCCATCTTTTCAAGATCAGTGGAATGGGGTTCAGAGAATTAAAAACAAAAACCCAGCCCCCAAAACACAGAACAAAGCACACAGAAACACTAGTCCGGGTCAAACAGCATGTAAATTCTGGAACCAGGATCTAGTGAACACTTCTTCACTCTCTTTTGCCCTGCCCTTTGCTCTCGCTTTTCTGAAATTGGTAGCTGCCTTTTTCCTTTTGGTATACCTTAGACTAATCTCTATGCCAGCAACCTCTCTCCAGTCAGAACTGGAATCATCTCCTAAGTCACTCCTTTTCCATCCCACACCCTATGGTCTTTATGCAGACTAACCTCCCATTATAACCTGGACCCTAACTGAGCGCCCCCCCCACCCCCCTCCCCGGCCCCGGCTCACACCCTTGTTGTGAGCCGCCTGTCTCCACAGCAGCTGGGCAATAGAACTGGTCCACTTGAGTTTGATCTCTGGTGAGGCTGCCTGCAGAGTGTATGCTTCTCGAGCGCGCCGCCGCCGGAACCACAACTCAAAGCAGAGTCCGCTGTCCCCGATGTTTTCTGTGAGCCCCATGTCAGCAGTCTGAGAAAAAGCGGAGGAGAGTGGGTGAAGACAGAATGAGTCCTGGCTAGATGGCACCACATGGAAAAGCACTACACTTAGCTTGGCATCTGGTAGATGTTCAGTAAATGTTTGCTCAACACCTACCATATGCCAAGTGTTCTACATTTAGCCTTCCTAACAACCATAATTTACAGAAGGGGAATGCCCAGAGACACAAAGTAACTTGCCCAGGGGCTTATCATAGCTTAGTGGAGAGAGAGGGTTCAAACCCACGTCTATGTTATTCCAAACCTAGGCTTCTTTTTCTCTATTCTGTACTCTGCCCCCCCGCCCCCAGGAGCTGGAACAAATGTAGGCAGACAAAGTTTAGAAACCCTTAGTGGGGGGCACCTGGGTGGCCCAGTGGATTAAAAACCTCTCCCTTTGGGTCAGGTCATGGTCCCAGGGTCCTGGGATGGAGCTCCGCATCAGGCTCTCTGCTCAGCGGGGAGCCTGCTTCCCTTCCTCTCTCTCTGCCTGGCTCTCTGTCTACATGTAATCTCTGTTAAATAAATAAATAAATAAATAAATAAGAAATGCTTAGGGGGTGCCTGGTGGCTCAGTTGGTTAAGCATCTGCTTTTGCCTCAGGTCATGATCCCCGAGTCCTGGGATCCAGTAGAGCCCCATACCCAGCTCCTTGCTCAGTGAGGAGCCTGCTTCTCCTTCTCCCTTTACTGGCCACTCCCCCTGCTTGTGTTCGTGCTTGCTCTCTCTCTCTCTCTCTCTCTCTCTCTCACTGCCAAATACATAAATAAAATCTTAAAAAAAAAAAAAAAGAATCTCTTAGAATCATGCCATACTGCCTGATCTAGGACTATGGATCTTTCCCTCTCTCTCTTTTTTAAGATTTTGTTTTTTAAGTGATCTCTACACCCAGTGTAGGACTTGAGCTCACAACCCTGAAATCAAGAGGCAGACACAGCTGACGGAGCCAGCCAGGTGCCCCTAGGACTATAGGTCTCTATTAATGTTTATCTGGATACCAAAGTAGTTTCTCTGAAGAAAGTCCTCCCTCCTTTTGGGTTTGGTTCCAGTGGTTCCATCAATTTAATCTATTAGAGAGACTGATAGATAGATAAATAAAGAGTCCTTTTTTGTCACCCCAAGAACCACCCCTAACTCAAAAAGCATATATTCTTAATAGGAAAGGTCCTCCATTCTGGCTTGGAATGCCTTGTGAGTATCCCACATGTATGATAAACCCCCAATGACAATAACAGCAATTTCTGTCACCTCTGGCATCCTAACCTGATAGGTGATTAAGGTCAAAACCTGTTTTAGATGATTCAGATTCTGAACCTGGGTTGGAGTTGAATTTCCAGAACATCTTGAGTTCTCGAGAACAACATGACTTCCTGTCCCATCCCTTTCTGGCCACCCCCCCCACCCGGCCAAGTCCCAGCATTCTACCTTAAAGGCCTGCTTATAAACAAAGGTCTCTGACCCTCCCTCAGGGCCCTTGAGCTTGCTGAACAGGAGGAGATGCTCAAAGAGAAAGACATGGCGAAGGCACTTCTTTCGGCCACAGATGACAGTGAAGGGGTCCCGGTGTAGGAGCTGGCCCTGCTCCTTCAGATCTGTCTGGGGAAAGGAAAAGGAAAAGCAATTGGCCCTGGAAACCTTTGGGTGTATTTTATGGGGAGTAAAAATGGGATTTATAGGGCAAGGGGCCTAATGTACAGGTTCTCAGACTGAGTTAGGAAATCAGGGAAGGCCTCGGCCTACAATCCATCCACCGATCACCACGCACAGCACACCTGGCCTGGCCACATAGTCCTGCCTCTCTAGACAGAAGGTACGCTCCAAGGGTTTAAAGTCTTGCATGGGGAAGCCTGTGGACACTGGGGATGAAGCACCATTCTGACCTGGGAAGAGAATCAGCAAAGAGCCAAAGGGGAAAGGGTCTATCACAGAGGAGGCAGGTTTGCCACCTGTTTTGGACTTTCTGGGCTAGAAAGAGACTAGCTAAGGGAGAATAAGGTATGTGTTGGGTGCTGAGATGCCTGAGGAAGTGCAGAGTAGATAAGGAAAGAGAAGAACTGGGAATGGAACAGGAAAGCACAGCCAGAGGTAGGATCATGGAATGTTGGGCAGGACATAGTTTCTTTATTTATAGATGAGGACACTGAGGCCCAGTGAAGTTCAGTGACTTGATCAAGGCCATCTAGCTGATTAGAAATTAGAGCCTGGGCCCTCTGACTTTGAGTCTGGTCCTCTTGTCACTAACCACACTGCTTTCTGAAGCCACAGGGCTGGGCAGTAGGAACTGGAGTGACGAGCCACGGCCTCACCTCACAGCCACGCACTGCCTCCACGGCCAGCAGGTCTCTGCCACGGGTCTCCTGTTCCCGGAGCAGCTGCACGGCAGCCCCAAGAGCCTGGCGCTCAGAACTCAGCTCAGGCCCAGCTTCCCTTAGGAGCTCCTCCAGGAGCCGTCCATACCGAGCCAGCTGCTCCAAGGGCTGCTGCAACGCCTGGGGCAAGTGAGGGCCACTCTCGGTGGAGCCCTGGTTGGGGAGGAGACAAACAGGGATGAAGCGGGGGCTGGCGCTAGTGGGGGCTGAGCTGTGCCAGGAAGGTGGGTGGTAGGCCAGGCTTTGGGGGGTAGAGGAAGCCCCGATACTGCCAAAGGTAAGGTGAAACTTCCCTCAGAAAGAAAGCGGGTAGGGGGTCTGCCAGAATTCCACCATCCTCTGAATCTTGGAGAATGGAAGAGGAATACAGATAACCCCTTACAGTCTCTAGCTTCTAACTCTTGAAGTCATTTGATTCTCACAGCACTCTGAGTTAGATAGAGTGGACAGTGCCCCCATTTACCAGATGTAGAAACAGAGGCCCAGAGGAATCAAGAATCTTGCCCAAAGTCCCTCAGGATCAAAACTCAGGCTCTCTTGGCTCCCAGTCGAGTGCTTGTGCCACCTCAGCACTTCGGGGAGATTACTGGTGGGAGAGGTTCCTGGACACATTCAGGAAAGCTTTTCTTCCCTGAGAGACTTGGAGGTGGGGTGTGTTTTAGGGCTTCCTGCCCCCTCTGCTTCTCATGGGGGTTGGAGCAAAGGTTACCTTGCTTGGGGGGCCAAGTGCAGCCAGACCATTCTCCAGTTTGTGTCGGTGTTTCACGTACTGGGCGTAAAGGCTGAACTGGTCCCCCTGTGCCAGTGGGGAAAGACAAGCCGTCACCTGGGGAGAGACAAGCCTTTCCCTTTCCTCCTCACGTCCTCACTACAGCGCAAAGGAGAGCCCGGCCGTTCAGGCTGCCCAGGAAATGACAGACTCCCATGCAGAGAGTGAAGGTCAGACAGCACTCGAGGACAAGGACACAGGCTGAGTGGATTCAGAGGGGCCCAGGGGCCCCAGAGTCTTGGACTGCACACTTTCAAGGGGATGGGGAACAGATACGGAGAATCAATACAGGGTGATTGGGGCTGAGACGTAAGAAGGGAGAGGACCTAGAAGAAGTGTTCGGGGTCACTCACATGGCGAAGGAAGCAGGCCCCAATGCGCAGGGGGTGGGTGGCACAGCCCTGAAGCTCCCGGAGAAAGTGTGTCCGATGGAAGCTGCGAAGCCTCTCCCGGGTACTCAGGGCTGCGGCCCAGGTGCCCCTTAGTTCGGGAGTCAGCTCGGGTCCCGGGGCCGGCACTGGCTCGCTCAAGGTGGCCACGTACTCTTGCTCACAGGCAATCAGCTCTGACACCAGACGCTGCTGGGCGCTGCAGGGACAAGGAGGGTCAAAGGAGGCTGGGGCCTGAGACCACCACAATATTGTATTCCTTCCTGCTGGGCACTTGGCTCGGCCTCTTGGGCAGTAATTGGCCTAGGCTCTCACCTGATGCTTCGCTTGCGCTCCATCCGGGGGGTACCTACTCCCCAGGGCCCATCTGGACCTCCAGCCCGGCCCAGCAGCACATGTTCCCGGGGCGAGCACGTCCTGTCTACCACCTCGGTACTGGTGACTTCCAGGCCTCGAATCAGCACAGTCCTCGGAGGTCTACCCTCTGCTTCTGGAGCCAAGTCAGGGCCCTCTTCTTCACAGTCCTCCCCACAGGGGGCCAGGGAGCAATGGGATGGGGCTGTGCGTGGCCCAGGGCTGCTGGGGAGCATCAGGGAACTAAGGCTGGGTGAGGGGCTGTGAGAGCCCCGGGGGGCCCCTCCGCTGCTGGTGCTGTCTGCCCTCCGTCGCCGATGGCCCCGTGGACTCGCTTCCTCTCCTAGCTGCTGCTGAATCCTCCTCTCCAGCTCTTGGCAGCGGGCCCGACAGCGGCCCCACTCTCTCAGGGCAGCAGGGCTGCCCAAGTCCAAGGCCAGGGCTCGCATCTCCTGGAAGGTGCCAGCACTCGGCTCTGGGGCCCGCCGCAGGGCCAGGGCTGCCAACACGGCCTCCCTACCGGGCCCCGCTCCTGCCAGCCGAGCAGAACCTTCATTCACCCATTCATGAGCCTGCCGGGCCAGAGAGGATGGGGATGGGTAGAGAAAGAGTGAGGTCCAGTACTGTTCACGCGTGCTGCCCAAGGACAGCTCCTGTCCTCTTTAGCTGATGGCTGCCCAGAGCCCACCACCCTCTCAGTCCTCTGAGAACACCCCCTTTCCTGTCCCAGCGCCACTGCCTGACCTTGTCACTCTGAGCTGGTACGGAGACAGAGGGGCCTGGATGAAAGAAGAGCCAACACTTACATGGAATTGATCAATGGTCGGCTCTGTACTAAGGGCTTCTTATATATGACCTATATTACACTCGTGGCAGTCCTGTGAAGGGGTGCCTATGGAGGCATGCTTGTCCCGGGTCATTCAGCAAGTAGGCTGCAGAGCCAAGAATCCAAAGAGATGGCTTCCTGGAGTCCCTGCTTTTAGCAACTACCTGATCAGCTTCCCCAGGCCGAAGCCGGGCTGTGGAAGAAAGAGGGTCTGCACACACCTGCTGGAAAAAGCGCTGTAGCCGCAGCGCTCGATGGAGGCCACTCTCAGCCTGCTCCAGCCTCTGTTCAAAGACATCCAGGACCTTCTGGGAGGCAGTGTCCTCCTCCAGGGCCAGGGCCT
Source organism: Mustela putorius furo (assembly GCF_011764305.1). Classification (NCBI taxonomy): domain Eukaryota; kingdom Metazoa; phylum Chordata; class Mammalia; order Carnivora; family Mustelidae; genus Mustela; species Mustela putorius. Next base: position 13,282,921 of record NW_025422045.1, read on the forward strand.
CCCGTGCCTGGGCCAGGCGCTCCTGGAGAAGGAAGGCTGTACTCAGACCTGGTCCTTGGTCGCAGTCAGTTCCCCGCCCCCAGTCTCCACCCCTGCTCCATGCGTTTTCTCCCCTGCCCCTTTCCCCCTTCTCACCTGAACCTCAGTGTTGAAAGCCCGGAATTGCAGCTCTGTCTCCTGCAGGGCAGACAGGGAGTCTCCGGGCACAGCAAAGCTAGCCAGCTGCTCCTCCCCTGGGCCCGAGAGCCACTGCAGCACCTGAGGCAGACAGGGCAGGACAGCAGAGCCATGAGGGAGAAGGAGCCTCCCTGTGGGAAGGAAAGCTGAGCTCCAGGTCCAACCCCATCACCCTGATCTATGGACCTTTGCGCAAACCATTTCATGCAGCCGTAATGTGGGAATGGTTAACAGCGGTTGGTAGTAGTTTCCTCAAGGGTTAAATGAGAAAGCACCAGAATGGGAAGCTGGGCTGGCAGGAAGCACTGAGGGAGGCGGGCAAGGGTTCCAGGCCCATGCCTGGAGGGGACATAGATAAAGCTGGTGTGAGCCTGAGGCAGTATGAGGACTGTCTGGATAACTGAGGAGGAGAAATTTCACATTCACTGAGTCCTCTGATGGGTGGGCAGAGGTCGCAGGGACCTGGCTTGAAGAGACAAGCCAGTGGAGTGTGTGTGTGTGTTCCCAGCTCTAGTTGCCTATTACGGCGATATAAGGGACTCTCATGTTGGTTCTGGGATATTTGACCAAAAAGGGATAGTAATTTTTTTTTCTCTGAATTAAGGCTGGAAGCTGGGGTAGGATGGCCTGCAGATGAGAAGCTTGAGAATGTTCCCAATAATTTGACCATAAACATGTGTACAGTCATTTGCTGAATTCCTTTGGTCATCTTAACACCCTTGCGAGCTAAGTGTCGTTATGATCCCATTCTACAGATGTGGACTTGGGAACTCAGAGATGCTTCAAGATTTGTCCAACATTTCACTCCCAGCAGAGCTAGAACTCACGCTGAGAACTATAGACTCTTGATCCTGTGTGTTAACGGTTTTGAAAGGGGAACACCAGCTAATAAGCAAGCAAGCAAGCAAAGAGTAAGAGATACAATCCCTTGGATGCTGGGTTGGAGGAAGCCAATATGCAGAAACCCCAGAAAACAGAGAGCCCTGCCCTCCACTTTGACATTGACCTTGAGATGATGCCCACACATAGGTCCATAAGGCACTCATTCATCATATTTGGGGCTCTGGGGGAACAATCAGATTGCAAAGCCCCCTGTTCCCCTATCCCACATGTTAGAATAATCCCTGTGGGGCTCTTAACCCCAGGAGAGAAGAATCAAGGTTCAGAAAAGCCAGCCTCATCCCCGAATCTTCCGCACAAAGAGGCCTTAGCATCTTCCATTATCCTCTCTTTCCAAGGTGGAGGACGGTGGGACTTTTCCACCTTCAGGTTTGGGGAGGACATCGTAGAAAGAGTTGAGGGAACATGGATAGCAATGTAGCTAAAAAACTGGTATCAATAGACATTTATTATTTTGAGTTACAGGCATCCCAGAGTCAATCAGCTCCTCCCAGAATCCCCTAGGGCACCCAAGCATCTCTTCTAATCTCACAATCTCTAAGGATTCTTGATCACTGTTGGGGTAGGGCAGGTCTAGGTTCTCTGCTGGGGCTAAGATGCTTTCTCCCTCTTGTTGAATCACACCCACCAGGCCAGCCTCTCGGGTAGGGTGAGGTGAGTTGGAGGGCCACCCGACCGAGCCATCAGCTGTGGATGTCGGCAGTAAAGGAGGGCTAGAGGCCAGGTTCCCAGGCCAAGTAAGAGTGATCTGGGGGTCCTGCCTCACCTGCTCGAGTCGATGCAGTCGCTGTCGCCGCTCCTGCTGCTGGGCATGCAGGTTGGAGAGGCGCACGAGCTGGTGAATGGCCTCATCCACCTCCTGGTACAGCGCAGCTGGGCCCGGGCCCTCCAGCCTGGGCAAAGAAAGGGACAGAATGACCTACTGCCCCTGTCAACCCTTCCCACCACCCCACTGCATTCCATCCTTGCACAGCAGGCCTGGATTTGAATCCTGACTCTCCCACCGACTGACTAATCTTGGCCAAGGCATTTAACACTTCTGGTTCTCCAGATGCCTGTCTGGAGAACATAGGTAATCATAACGATTACCTAGGGCCCTTATGCAAAGGTCATAGCAGGTGGAAAACATGATCTCCTGTGTAGGGGTATGCTCAGGAAGAATGATCTGACAGCTGAGGTTTATTGACAGCTCTCTGCTGTGTCTCCAAGCGCCCTGTCCACCTGCCCCCGCACACCCACCCCCTCCTCGTACTTGCTGCTATGGCTGGAACGCAGCCTCATCAGGATGGCTCCCCCGTCCCTCTGCAGCTCTGTCAGCCGGGGATCTGCCAACACCTTCTGTAGGGGCTCAAGCATTCCTACAGACTCCTAGGGGCAGGGAGCAGTCGACAGTAGGGGTTCCACCAGAGAATCCCCATCCCACCCCATCCTCTTCTGTCTGGTCTCATGTCCTACCTCTCCCTCCGGCTCTGCGGCTCCCTCCAGCTCCTCAATTGCTTGCCGCACAGAGCACAGCACTCCTTGGCACAGGCAGCACAGCCTCGCCACATCCTGAAACACACACACACACACACACACACACACACACGGGGATGGAGAGGGGGCAGCCCCAGACAATGCTTGGTTAGCTTCTGACTTTGTTGTTTACTAACTGTATGACATTAAGCAAGCCCAGTAACCTCCTGAACCTCAGTTTGCTCCACTGTAAAGTCAGGACAAGATACACAGAATTTTGGGGTGCCTGGATGGCACAGTCAGTTAAGCATTTGACTCTTGGTTTTGGTTCAGGTCATGATTTCAGGGTCATGAGATGTAGCTCCGCACCAGGCTCCATGCTGGGCGTGAAGCCTGCTTAAGATTCTCTCTCTGTCCCTCCAAACCTGCATTCACGCTCTCTCTCTCAAAAAAAGATAGAGAGTTTTGTGAGGTTTAAAAGAGACAATACCGGGTAAGCCCTTAGTAAGGACTGGCACAGTAAACGCTTAGTAAATGTGCGTTTCCTTTCCCCCATCTGCACTAGGTTTTCACCCTGTAAAGCCTTCCTCTCTGCCTGTTCAGATCCACTTTGAGGTATAGCTTAGAGACCACGTTACAGACCCCCTTTATTTATTTATTTGTTTGTTTTAAAAGATTTTATTTATTTATTTAACAGAGACAGAGACCACAAGTAGGCAGAGAAGCAGGCAGAGAGAGGGGGGGAAGCAGGCTCCCTACTGAGCAGAGGGCCGGATGCGGGGCTCGATCTCAGGACCCTGAGATCATGACCTGAGCTGAAGGCAGAGGCTTTAACCCACTGAGCCACCCAGGTGCCCCAATTATTTATTTTTAAAAGATTTTATCCATTTATGATGGAGAGAGATAATGAGAGAGGGAATGCAAGCATGGGGGAGTTGGAGAGGGAGCAAGAAGCATGTTCCCTGCTGAGCAGAGCCTGATATGGGGCTTGATCCCAGGATGCTGGGATCATGACCTGAGCCGAAGGCAGACACTTAACGACTGAGCCACCCAGATGCCCCTGACATAAGTATTAAAGACCCCCTTTAATATTTAGCTCAGACCATGTTCATTTATCTTTTCTTGAATATTCATGTACTGAGATTCATAGAATCGGAGATTATATCACACTTGCTGTACTTTGTGGGTGAGGACCCCGAGGCCTGGATGTTGGTGCAGGGAACAAGTACAGAAAGGATACCATCTCTGGAAATGGGGCACAGTACCTTGTCCAAGGTCACACGGAACTAGAACCAGCCTTCCTGACTCTGTCCAGAACCCAAGTAAAGTTACCTTACGCTCTTCTCTAATAGCTTCTGACTTCTCTAATAGCTTCTGACTTCTGACTTATGTCTAATAGCTTCTGACAAAAACCATATGCTGCTTAACATCGTATTAAGAACTTATGGAATATACTCCTCTCATCTCCCCAGCAGCCCACGGTACATGCGTAACATTTTGCTCATGTTGGTGAACATAAATATGTATTGAATTGAATGGAAGGGAAATAAATCACTTTTCACCAGCCCCGTGGTCCTGTCTCAGATCTGCCCTCTCTCTCCCAGAATACCCTCAGCTGGGTCATTCCTGGCTCCCCCTCATCCTGGGTAGGGGAGGTGAAGCTTACCTGGTGTGTCTCTACCCAGTAGCTGGGAGAGGGTTCCCTGTGACCTCCCAAGTCCCATGGCAGCTCCTCTGGTTTGGCCACTCTTTTCAGATCACTCTCTGACAGCAACTCAGCACCCTAGAGACACATGAAGGCAGGGGATTTCTGGCCTGGCCACCCAGTGTTCGGGCACCAGCCTGGGGCTCTAGACATCCTCTTCTCTCTCCACTACTCAGGGGGACTAGCTAGGAGCAAGGAGCTCAAACCTGAAGTCCACAGAGTTCAGCCACAGGATCGTCCTGAGTGAGAGCCAGCAGTCGCTGAATGAGGGGAGGGTCTCCTAAGTCCTGAGGGCAGAGAAGAGTAACACCAAATAGTGGGCAACTGGGTGGCCTGGAATGGCCACCCGGGGAAGAGTTAGAGTCAGGAGAAGTTCCTGTGTCAAGGGCTGGTTACCTGAAGTTGACTTAGAACAGAAATGAGGGCTGGAGGCAATGGGGGTGCCTTTCGAAGGTCCAGCAGGATGGACAGCCCCAATATCTGGAGATCAGGCCTGTAGGGGCAGAAAGAGCCAAGGGGGCAGTGTGCACGCACATGTGTGTGTTGAGGGGATGGTGGCTCGGGGTCTGGTTTTACTGTCACTAGTCCTCAGGAGATGTCAGTGTCTGGTACTTTCAGGAAGTAATGGGCAAAGGGTCAAAGTGTTGGTTTTTGTCCAAGAGGCACTGCCCTAGCATTCTGGAGTCTATATGCAGATGATACGAAGTCATAGGATCAGGGTCTGGAAAACCAGGACCACTATGCTCTGGAAAGGTGTAAATTCCATTCCAGTATATGGCATGGTGCTTGCTAGGTTCTTTTTTTTTTTTAAAGATTTTATTTATTTACTTATTTGATAGACAGAGATCACAAGTAGGCAGAGAGGCAGGCAGAGAGAGAGAGAGAGAGGGGAGGAAGCAGGCTCCCTGCTTGAGCAGAGAGCCCGATGTGGGGCTCCATCCCAGGACTCTGAGATCATGACCTGAGCTGAAGGCAGATGCTTTAACCCACTGAGCCACCCAGGTGCCCCGCCTGCTATGTTCTTGAAGCCCACTAAGTAGCTGCTGAGTGAGTAAACCAAAACCCTGATAATCTAGGCAGTGTCTTAGGATACTGAAAGTCAGCAGTGTTGATTTTGAACATTGATGAAGATATCCTGGAGGTCAGAGTTCGGCAAGGTCAGTGGTCAGTGGCTTAAAAATTGAGGGGTGAGGAAGTCAGTATCCTAGAAGCCAGGAAGACAGTGTCCTGAGAAGAAAGGAGGTCAGGGCCCTCATGAGCAGGAGGTCAGTGTTCAGGGTGCCAGTGGTGGGCCTCAGTTACCTGAGCAATGAGTGGAGGTAATGAAGAGCAGTGCTCAGCATGTCTCGGGAGGGTGGGGGCTCCTCAGGAGGGCACGGTGGGGTAATGGTCAGCAAAGCTCGCCCACTCTGGTCCACCCCTCCTGAGGACACAAAATGGCCAGGCTGTCCTGGCTGGGGGTAGGCCTTGGCTACCTCCCATCCACCCTGCCTCCCTCCACAGCCCACCCTGATCACTTCTCTTTCCTTGACCCCTGTCCCTTCAAAACTGATGCCCACTGACCAGTCAGGACGAGGAATCCAGACGCCATTAGGTCCCAAGCTATATCCAGGTCATCGGAGATAGATACTGGAGCAGCCTCTTCTGGGGCACTGTCCCCTTCCCCTTCCTGCACCATCTCCGGGGGTGGTGCTGGTGGGTCTGGCAGGAGCCCTTCTGGACCTGCGGGTCCTACACAGAGAGAAGCAGAGCTATGGGCCTGAGGAGGGGAGGGTTCCGGCTGTGGGGCTCCGACCTCCTCCTCCAGCCCCCTTCCAGGCCCAGTCTATGCTGGCCCTTGCCCTGCTGGCTTCGGTGTCATCTCACCTGCCACACCTGCCAGACTGGAGCCCTCCGGATCCTTCTCTCTGGCTGTCTCTTCTGTGGGTCCACAGCCTTCTGAGGGCTGAGGCTCTTTTTTCTCTGCTGGTTTGAGCTCCTCTTTCAGCTCTGACTCTGGCTTCCCTGAGCCTTTGTGCTCCTCCTCAACGGGGCTGTATCCTGGGGGGTCATGCTCATTTGGTGGGGGCAGAGTGACAAGGACTTCCAGGTGGCTGGCCTCCTCTTTGACCTCGGGGCTCAGTGGAGCACTGTCCCCTCCTCTACTAAGAGCCCCTCTGCCTGCAGCACGCTTCTTTCTCCTGTTTCCTTTGCCTGTTCTCCGAGGGGTGCCAGGGGGTCCTTCAGCCCCTTGGCCTGCCCCTCCCCCAGCCTCCCCCAGCCTCAGGGGACAAGGTTCAGAGGCTTCCCCCAATGTCTCTGCTGGAGACTCAGACACCTCTAAGGCTGTTGCTTCTGGGAGAGCCTCAGCTCCTGGAGGTGATCCAGGGGAGGCTCTGGTGCTGCTTCCCTCACCCGGTGGGCGTGCCCCATCCTGGTCCCGAGGCCCCAGGCCCTTTTGGTGCATCCAGGCGCGGTGTCTCCTGTGCCGACCCTTCCCTCCAGCACCCTTCCGGGTGGGTACTGTCCGGGTCCTGGAGAGGCCCGAGGGGCCCTCAGCATCCGTGGGGCTCCCCCTCACAGGCAGTGTCACCTCCAGCAGCTCCACGTACTCGCCTTCAGGTCCTTCAGCGGGGGCATTGTGCCCATCACCAGGACTCCGGGTGCCCAGGGCCTCCTCGGGGAGTGGAGGGCTGGGGAGCCCTGGGGGTCCAGAGGGCAGTTCGGGGGGCAACGTGCTTGGCTGATGTCCAACCATGAGGCCCCCTTTGTGCACAAATCGTGGGCAGATGAGTTCTGCCCAGGGCAGCCGCTGAATTCCAGAGGGCGCAGAGAGGAGGCAAGTACTGAGGCGACCTGTGGGCCGGTCCTTATTGATGCCCTGCAGCCACTCAGGCGTGAACAGGTAGGCGCAGGCCTCATTGGGCACAGGCAACTCCTGCACCCGCCCGCCCCCTGGGGCCAGGCACTTGAGTGCCAGGCGGGGCGCTTGGGCTGCGGAGGGCACCACTTGCAGGTAGAAGTCTCCTGGGCGCAGCAGCTGCCAGGGCAAGGCTGCCAGCTGCACCACCACCTGCTCGTGCAGGCAGAGTGGCCAGCCCTCGTGGAAGAAGAGGAAACCGCTGTACTGGGCCTGGGGAGAGAGGTGCAACGTTGCGCTCAGGTTTTGCTGAGGAAGCCAGCCAGAGAGGGCAGTTAGCATGGGACCATCCTAGGTAGTGCTGCCCTGTGGCCTGATGGGTTATAATCCTTGGGGATCTGGAGGGGTATCTCAGGATGTTCATGGAGCAGAGGGAGGGAATGGGCTGGCCGGTTTTCTGGTAGTAGGAAGCTTCTCTAGGAAACGAGTTCCCTGTGTGGGAGAGTAACAACTGAGTCATTACAGAGACATGGTCAGCAGATGCCATTGTCTGGGAGGGCTCAGAGACTCTTAAGAGTCTTTATATCTGTAGAAGTGAAGGATCTCTGTTGAGTCATGTCTGGGGGAGTTAGGTATCTTGAGAAATCATTATGGGGGATGTCTGGAATTGGGTCTGGTGGGTCTGGGTTTTCGGGAGTTGATGTTTCTTAGGGGTTAATATTGGGGGAAGACGAGTGTCCTTCTGTGTGTTAGTACGTGAGTGGCCTCTGCCTTGGCCGGGGGGGGAGGTCAGTGTTGGGAGGTGACACCTCTGGGGAGAGGGAAATTAGTCTGGCTAGTCTCTGGAGTGAGGGAGTGGATCTTAGGGGCCACTCACACAGGCTTCCTGCTGGACCTTGGCAAGCAAGTGCTTGGCGGGCACCAGGAAGTCCAGCGTGTACCTCAGGGCATCCTCCCGATAAGTTCTCTCCACCACCTGGAACACCTGGCCCAACAGCGTAGGGGCTGTCGCCTCGAAGGGGGGGTACAGGGCGGCAAGCGTGCTCTGCACACAGTCCTCCACTGGCTCGGGCTCCTGGGAGAGAGAAGACCAGCTGCAGATCCCTAGAGAGCATGGCCCCCGGGACCACATCGTGTGCACGGTTGTGTTCAGAGAGGACCCTCAGGAAATGCTGGCTGAAGGGGCCTGGGATGGCCTCCGTGGGTCTGGGGCAGTCAGAGTGCACAGACCCAGCAGGGCACTCCACACTGGAGCTCTGAGACTCTGGCCCTGGAGATCCAGGGAGCATTTGTCAGGAATGTCTCTGATCTTCTGATCAGGCCAGTCCTGCTTCTTGTGAGTTGGGACCATTGCACAGTTCCTCCTCAGGACGAGACAGTCTTCTGGGCCGCCAGAAGATGTAGCAATGGCTGAGAGAGTTGGCAGGGTGGAGGGCCAACTCGCAAGCAGCACCCCACCCCACGGGTGTAAGGACTACGGACCTCTAACTTAGGTGGCAATGCCACCACCTCGAATAATCATATTCTAGAGTTGGTCACTGGGTGAGAAGGAGGAGGACTGGGAAGAAGGAGGACTGAAGGGCTGTCCGTCTGACTTGCTAGCGACTACTCTCTTCCAGAGTGGCTTCAGAGCAATCACCCATTCCCAGAGCCTGTGGGATTGGGTTACAAAGAACTGGGTGGGGGCAGCCAAAAGAGGAAAAAGTCACAAAAGAAACACGTGGGGAAGGGAGGAGGCCTTGATGGTATGTATTTTTCCAACTCCAGTAGGACCTCTCTCGGCCAACTCCACCTGCCACCACTGTCTCAAAAGACAGCCCTGCTTCCTCTGCATTTGCCTCCCTAAGTGCATGATCAGGTCTCTTTCTCAGACCCTAAAGAAGCACCCCCTCGGGCTATTCCTTTGCAGACAAATTTCTCTTTCAAGATGGCTCTGAAGTTCTTTTATCGGGTTTCTTTACTGTCGGTGGCAGGGGGCTACGCTGCAGTGTTCATCAAGTTCTTTCCCACCGCCCTCCACCCCCAGTCCTGTCTTTGCCCTGCAGTCAAAACTGCATTTTTTACCAGTTGCCCATCTGTCCCGACCCTCTGCGAAACTAGGGCAGCCACTCCAGAGAGGGACATTCAGTGCGTCAGCACCGAGACCCAGCCCCAAGGTGTGTGGGCGAGCAGACAGACCCCCCAGTGTTCCGGGGACCCGGCTGGCGCGGTGAGAGTGGGTGGGGGGGAGGGTGTAGAAGGGGGGCGGGGAGGCAGAGTGGGCCGTCCGATCGGAGGCCAGGAGGGGGCAGCTAGAGCTTGAGTAGCGAGGCAGCTGCAACCCATTAGGGGCGGTGAGCTCATGGCTGAGCGAGAGTCTCAGCCACAGGAAACTGCAGCGGGAGGAGGGGAGGAGGGGTCTGGGGTGGGAGGCGGCGGGCAAGAGCACAGAGACCGGGCCTCCAGTCGGCCAGGACCAAAAGGAGACCATTGAGACTGAGTCAGCTCTCCCTGGCCCAGTTCCTCTTTTTTCTTGCTCCAGTCTCCCTGCCAGGGGGTGCCCTTCCTTCTGCAGAGCAGCAGCCCCGGTAGTGCTCCTCCCCCCACCTCCTGGCAGTGAGCGCCCCCTGGCAGGGCCTCCCCCCTCCTCCACTCTGCAGCGAGCCCTCACTTAGCCGTGGACCTCCCCCACAGTCCCCTGCAGTGAGCGCTCTCTCCGGCAGTGCCCACTCCTTGCAGTGATTCTTCAGAGACAACTTCTGGAGTGAAAGTTCCCAGAATAGTGTCCACTCCTGTTGGTATGGATTCCCCCTTAACAGTGCCATTCTGCTTCCCGTGTCCTAAGTTGCTGCTGCCAAGAGTCCCCTACCTCCTGCAGGGAGCTCCCGCTAGTGTTTCCTCCCCTCTGCAGCGGGAGTACTCGGAGACAGTGCTTCGGTTCCCTGCAGCGAGACCTCTGGGGTACTCTCCCCACCCCCCCATCCTCGGTCTCTTGTCTGCTCTGGCAGCGTCACGCCCCCTGAAACTGTGAGCCCCCCTCCTCACTCAGTCCACTATCCTGAAGGAGCCCCTCTTTCTCCGCGGGAATTTCCCTCTTTGGCCATGTCCCTGGCCCCAGCCCAGCCACAGCTGCGGCCGGTCCCCCAGGGCCGGATGGGTGGGCCCAGCTCACCGGGCTGGGGACTGGGATGGAAAATGGTGGTTCCTGGCAGGTCAGTTCTCATGACCCGGGGCTGGGCCCCTTGCAGGGCCGCAGCACCAACCCGCAGAGGTTTCCCGCGGCTAAGGAGCTGGGACCCGGAGGGGCTGGGAAGATCCTGCAAAGGAAGGCACAGGTCCGGACAGAGGAGGGCGGGGGGAGGTGTGTGGATCGGGGGAGCGACTGGAGGGAGGATGGGGGAGGGGGCGGAGAATAAGGGAAGAAAGAAAGAGTGAGGGCAATACCCGGTGGGGACAGAGCCAGACGGTGGGGCAGACAGACAGACATCAAAGAAAAGAAGGGGGGATGGGAGGAAGGAGAGTCTCAGGAGCGCTCAACAGACCAAGGCGGGCGCAGGAGGCAACGGGCTGGGGGCTGGCGGCCCCGGGCGGGCAGCGCGAAGGAGGAGGGGGACACCGGGGCCGCGACGCCGGACTCACCATGGCTCGGCGCGGGGCCGCGTCCGACGCTCGGGCGGGCGGGGCCGGGCGCGCCGCCGCCTCCCTCCCGCCGCTCGCGTCTCGCTGGGTCTGGCTAGGGGACAGCTCCGGCCGCGGTGGCGGATCGGCCCGCTCGGGCTCCCAGGCCGCGGGGCCCCGCCAGGGAGGGCCGAGACGGCCGCCCCTCCCCGCCCCGCCCTTCAGTGCCCGCCTCCGCCTCCGCGCCGGACCCCCTGCCGGGACTCCCTCTACCGCGGGGAGCCTCTCCGCGGCTTCCCCCGCACCCACAGTGGGCCAGCCTCGCTCTCCCGCAACTTTCTTTCTCTCCCTCCTCACCCTCCTGTGGGTGCCCCTACGCTGGTCCTCCGACGCTCGCCCTGCCGAGGATGCCCCTCTTTTCCCGCCACCGCCTGCCTCCCAGCGGGGTCAGTTTAGCCTCCACAAGGGCCTCTACATAGGCTGGGGCGTGCGTGAATTTTCTGGGCTACCCAGCCGAGGACTGGGATCGTTTGGCGGCCCGAAGCCTCTCCTCTCTAACTCGCTTGGGAACCTGTTCTCCCCGCGGTTGCCAGACTTCGGCAGCACCTGGAGCTCAGAAGAGACCACCGGGCCCCTGCCCAACTCGGGTGGGGCTGAGGGCAGGGAAATCAGGGGATTCTTTCCACCCTCCAGGGGTTCACCCGTCGTCTTTCCCTCCCATCTCCTTCGGCCTCAAGCCTTCAGGCTCCGACAATGGGCTCCTCTGTGCGGCCTGGGGAGGGCGCGGGCGGCGGTGGGGGGGAATCAGGGAGCGGTGAAGGCTTGGGGTGGGGGGTGGGGTTGACCGTCGCGGCTGAAGATGGGCCGGGTCTTGGGATCAGAATCCTCCTGTAGGGGCGTGCACTTCGGCAGACGTGTTCTGAGTTCTTTCCTCGCTGCCCCTTCCCCTCCGCACCAAGTGTCTCCATTTTCGGCTGGCGGAGGGAAGGCATCAGAAACCCCCCCGCAACCCCCCCACGTCAGACCCCATGATTCGAAACTGGTTGCCAGACCCTTCCTTCTTATGGGGTAGCAGTAGCGTCTCCCAGGGTCGCTAGGGCTCATGGCGGTGAGGATGGCTATCTGACGCAGTAGACAAAGCGGGGCAGACTAGTTAAGAAAGTTCTGGTCTCACCCATCCTCCACCGCATCTGGATGTGTAACGGGGTCCCCAGCGAGGGTTTCCCAGGAGGGCTGGGGAGGCTTAGGCACAGACAGGAGATGCCTTGTTCCTCCTCTGAGCCGGCACCGGGAAGCCCTGCAGGGGCTAGGGGTTAGGGGTGGCACTTCCAAAGGGTGGACACTTGGAAGGAGATCGGAAAGCCAGATAGTCCCCAGAGAGGGGCGTGAAGGCATGTGCCACTGTGGTTGGGGGCTGACTTTTGGAAAACATCCTGGCAGTGGATGCAGCACCTGTGAGGCCAGGAGGCTGGGACCTCTGGGCAGTCGTTGGCACCGCCTAGATGATGGGCTCCTCTGTCACCTCTTCCAAATGCTAAACGTCCACCCTTTCTCCACTTCACTGGATCTGGAAAAGAAGAGAGGGAAAATGCTCATCCTTCTTGGAGACAAGAAGATTCCTCTGCTCCATATTGTCAAAGAAAAAAAAAAATCCAGGACGGCAATGTCCAGTGACCATGTTCTGATTCTCAGCAGAGTTAGAGGCAGGGAGCTGAAACTCTTTTTCATCAATGGGCTATGGGCCCTGGAGTCACTGAGGCTCTCTAGCCTGCTTGTAATTAGTTCTGGGGAACTGGGAGAGTGAGATTTTGCTACCCCCTGGTGTCCACTCTATAAATGTTGCCCAGCAGCTGGTTACAAGGCCAGCACTTAGGAAACTTTCTTAGAGGATATATTATGAATCTTATTCACTTGTTTCAAATCCGGCTAACCCATTTCCAGTGTTTTTTTTAAAAACTATTTTTAAGGGGTGCCTGGGTGGCTCAGTGGGTTAAAGCCTCTGCCTTCGGCTCAGGTGGGATCGAGCCCCACATGGGGCTCTCTGCTCAGCAGGGAGCCGCTTCCTCCTCTCTCTCTGCCTGCCTCTCTGCCTACTTGTGATCTCTGTCTGTCAAATAAATAAAATCTTTAAAAAAACTATTTTAAAAAAGATTTTATTTATTAGAGAGAGAGAATGAGAGCAGGCATGAGAAGAGAATGGTCAGAGGGAGAAGCAGACACACTGCTGAGCAGGAAGCCGGATGCTGCACTTGATCCCAAGTCTCCAGGATCATGACCTGAGTGGAAGGCAGTTGCTCAACGGACTGAGCCACCCCAGGGGTCCACCCATTTCCAGTGTTGAGAAAGAGCCTGAACTTTCTGTAGAATCTTACATTCCTTATACTCAAACAAATTGAGAAACAGTTGGTAGAATCCAAGCAAGGTTCCTGCAATTAGGAAGTGGAATATAAATTAAGCTGGCTCTGGGAGTCCATGAACTCCTGGAGAAAAAAGAGTGTATCATTTTTTTCCCCTATGGAAAAATGAGAGCCACTGAAAGTTTTTGAACCCAAAGGGGATGGAATTTGGATGCAACGTCTGGGATCCAGTTACTTCTTTCCAGGAGCTGTTTTGATCTGTACTAAAGGAGAAAGGCTTATTTTATTAAGTAAAGTGACATGTATACTTACAGCAGTTAGTCCCTTTTTCCCAGAATGTAGGCTCTTTAAGAGAGAGTGTGTGTGTCTGTACGGTAGATGGTATGTTGATGAGTATGTTTTGGGGAGATGCGAAGGGGAGAGATTATAGGGGAAGAATTGGAGCTTGGGAACAGTGCAGGCTTAGAAGCCTTCTCTTGCATTCACAAACCAGCCTCACATGTTTCACCGATTTCAGATTTTTTGGAGCTTACCAAACTCCCACTTTATAGACAAAATCCTGGCTTTTGAAGTTAAATAACTTGCTGGAAGCTACGCAGTAAGTAGAAAAGCCAAAATTTAAGCCTGGGCAGTCTGACTCCAGAGCCTTCACTCTTGACCACTAAGTTATAAGGTTTCATCTAAGCTGTCAGAACCCATAAAAGAAGAACTTTGAACACTACCTCACCTTTTCTACCACCTACCCCCATCATGTTCAAAAGTGCTTAATTTTGTAATAGCCAGTGCTGAAAGAGTTTCTAAAAGTGACAGATATGTCCCTGTGGGTAAGATAATAAAAATCCTTTTCTTTTTCTGGACTTGGTCTAGAATAAATAATAGTTAAAATAATCCCCAAGAAATTTCCAATATGGTTTTGATAGGGAAGTAGTGTTATCCAAACATGAGAGAAAATGGGTGGAAGAAACATTTGGATCTGTAATGTTTATTACCTGGCTTCCGTACACCAAGAGATGTACTTGGCCTTCCACGTAGGGCTGGGGCTGTAGGCTGCTCACTATTTGTCCGCTTAGAGCATAGCAGTGACCAGGGCCCCGCTTTGGTCCCATGCCTCAAGGCTAGGGGAATTAATGAAGAACCACAAAAGAGAGTTTTAGAGACAGGAAGGCATGGACTTGAGAGAACATGTTCTTGTTACCTTCGCGATCCAAGGAAACTGGGGCCAAGCCTTATTTATGTATAGGATAAGAAATTTGTGCAGTATACAGGTATATATGTAAATTCAATTTTTTGTTGAATTCCTTCTTAATTTTGGCTTTATTTTATTGGTAATATTCTTTTAAAGGTGTACAATTTGTTTTCTCTGAGCTAGGTGTCATCAGAGTCCACACGGCCACCACCATCTCGCCTGTGGTGGTGCATTGCTTCCCATGCTGGTTTCTCTGTTCTACTCTTACCTCCTAAGAAGCCATTCTCTGCACCCTACCCAGGACATTTTCTAAAAATTCCAATCAGGGGCACCTGGGAAGCTTAATTGGTTTAGGGTTTGACTCTTGATTTGGCTCAGGCCACGGTCTCAGGGGTGATGGGATCAAGCACCGTGTGAGCTCCACGTTCTGTGGGTAGTCTGCCTGAGAGTCAGTCTCTCTCTCTCTCCTTATGCCCCTCCTCCCGCACCTGTGCTCTCGCTCTCTAAAAATAAATAAATCTTAAAACAACAACAACCAACTCCAATCATCTCCTTTCAACCTCTTCTAATGGCTTCACATTTGCATAGGGATCTGCCTATCTCTCTAGCCTGTTCCCTCAGTGCTCCCCCTGAGAGAGCACTCGTGGGAAGGCCATAGTGGCCTTCTTTCAGTTCTTTAAGCATGCCTTGCTTATTCCTAATTTGGGGACTTCTTGTCTTTTCCTTCTACCTGGATGCTCCCTTTTACAATTCCAGGGGCTGACTCTCATCCTTCCAGAATTTTACTGAAGTGTTGCATTTTTAAATGTCTTCCATGATCACCTGATTGAAAGTGGTCTCTCACCCATTGTCCCTCTCATGATGTTATTTTGTTTTGTTGTCGTCACAGTATTTCTCTCTCTTTGATGATGTACTTGGTTGGTTATGTCCTGTGTCTCATAATAGGCCCACCCACGGCACCACATGTCATTTGAAAATAAGCTCCATGAAGACGAGGACTTTGTCTATTTTGTCACTGCTCTATCCTAGATAGTGTCTGACCAGGTCCCAAACGATATCCTTAATCCAAGTGAAAACTGTAAGGGGAGCAGAAAGCTCCACAGAACAGGAACAGAGGTGGGAATAAGTGAGAGGTAGAAACCAGGAGCGAGTGGGGCCTAATGCCTGGAGTCTGCTTAACTTTGCTTTCTTCCTGGACTTAGCCCTCACAAGTTCTTTGTCCGTGGTTGATATTTGCATGTGGAAAATACACAGGATAGAACTAAAACCAAATGTGGGGTGCAGCCACTGTGGAACAGAGTATGGAGGTTCCCCCCAGTTAAAAATAGGATTACCATATGATCCAGCAATTCCATCACTGGGTATTTCTCTGAAGAAAACAAAAACACAAATTCGAAAAGATAGCTATGCCCCTATGTTCACTGTAGTGTTATTTACAATAGCCAGGGTATAGAAACAACCTAAGTGTCCATCAATGGATTAAAGAATAAAGAAAGTGTGGCTTGTTTATATAAAATTGATATATTGAATAATATATCATAAAAATAAATATATAAATAATATACAATATATATAAAATATGAAATAGATAAATAAATATATAAATATATAAAAATAAATCTCGCCATTTGCTATAACATGGATGGATCTTGGGGGCATTGTATGAAGTGAAGTAAGTCAGAGAAAGACAAATATCATGTGATCTCAGTTACATGTGGAATCTAAAACACACACACACACAGACACACACACACACAGGAGCACACAGATACAGAGAACAGACTGGTGGCTGCCAGGGGTGGAGGGTGGGCAAAATGGGTGAAGGGGGTCACAAGGTACAAACTTCCAATTATAAAATAAATAAGCCATGGAGACGTAATGTACAGCATGGTGACTGTTTAATATACTATACTGCATATTTGAAAGTTTCTAAGAGTAGATCTTAAAAGTTCTCACCACAAGAAAAAAATGTTGTAACTCTTTGTGATGACGGTTGTTAACTGGACTTGTGGTGATCATTTTGCAAACAATTATACTTCAATTAAAAAAAGAAACCAAATATGGAAATGTCATCTGGATCAGTTGTAGTTTCACTGGGCTAGATGAATCTGGAGGAGGCGTGGTTTGGAGAGGATGTTCTAGAAGGGTTCCAAATTCACTTATAGACTTTATTAGTGGACCAGGCCAGAGACTCTTTTACATAGCTGTAGTTCGTTTGAAAACACAGTTTTACATTCTGGTTTCTTCACGGAACATTCCCCATGCACATTCCTGTGCATCAATATACTTCTCGTACATTTGTCTTCAGCCAGAGTGGTAGCTTGCTTCTTCAGTAAGCACTAAGCACTTACCCGTCATCTGTTTAGTCACTCTCAATTTTAAGGAGTTTGTATTATTTCTAACTTTTCTCTGTTACACAGAGTATAAACAGATACGCATACGTCTATTCCTCCCCGCTTTGAAATATTTTCACTTAGCATATGTTACCAAGTGCAATTATTGGATCAAAGAGTAGGAGCCATTTTATAGCTCTTGTTATTGTCTGGCAAAGCAATATTTGGAGGGCAAGGGTCATGAAACTCCTTTAACAGACTTAAGAGATTGAGCAAAGAAGAATTGGATTTATTCTGAATGGCTCACAGTGAGTTGCTGTAGTGACAGAGATGTAGATTAGTTTCTATATAGGGCAATTTGAAACATTTAAAGCTGCCAGGAAATGGCACAGGCTGTCTCCGCAGGTAGTAGATTCCTCCCTTCTGGAAAATTTTAAGCGTAACGAGAGAGTTTTTAAAAAATTGTTTTATAAGCTTTCCAGATTTGCAATCTGTGTATTTTCCTAGCCCCATTCCTTTGCTCTGAAAACAAAGTTTGTTAAACAAACACTTATGAAGACTGAACATGTGCCAGGTATATCTAGAGGCAGACTGACCCTCGTTGGCAGCCTCCCAGCAGCGTCCTCCAGGAGCCCGAAGTCTGGGAATTACAACAACATGAAGTCATGCTTCCACCCCAACCCCAACTTCAGAACTGCTAAACGTGTGGGTTCAAATTTGTCTCCAGTTCCGTGACTGTGCTCCTTTTCCGTGCTCATTGTCTACTTCCAGGTCTCTGCCCATATTCCATGTTTCTTAACTCCCCTTATTCTAGAACTTTCTCTCTATGCTGTGCCATGTCTCTGAAGGCTCCCAAGCCAAACCCAGTACCTAAGTGGTTGATTCCAAGTAACTGTTACATTGTCTTGTTTTTTTTTTTTTTAAATTTCTGCCAGAAGATATCTGCATTTAAAATGGTAATTTTTTTTCAAAGATTTTATTTATTTATTTGAGAGAGAGAGAAATCATGAGGGTGGGGAGGGGCAGAGGGAGAGGGAGAAGCAGAGTCCTCACTGAGTGGGGGGCCTGATGTGGGGCTCGATCCCAGGACTGCAGGATCCTGAGCTTAAGGCAGATAGACACTTAAACGCCTGAGCCGCCCAGGTATCCCTAAAATTAGGATTTTTTTTTTTTTTAAATGATGAGTTTTTGTCCCCGGAGTATCTGCTGGAATACAGCACTTCTAATTCCAGTAATGTAAATTTACCTCCTCACAATGAACATACTGGGTGTTTTTTACTCTCTCTGTCTTCCAAGCAAGCAGCCTGGTTTATTGAAGGGAACAGTTGCTTAACAATCTGTTGGTTTGGGGTTTTGTTTTTTTAAGTCACCTACCTAGTAAAAATGTAGTCTTAAAACTCCAGATTTGGCCAGGGAAGAAAAGCCCCTATTGAAGATGAAGACTCAACCATAGTCTCTGAGTTTGATTTCCTCTTGGAGTGTGTTTTGCTGAATTTCTCTACCAACACCACACTGGTCTCGGGGATGTCCTGCTCCCCTTTCAAGGTTTCTCCAGCATGCAAGACAGCAGAATGACCCACCCAGAGGCAGCACAGGGCAGTGGCAGGAGGGCACTGAGGAGAGATGCAGTTCCAGGCTCTGCACTGGGACGAACACGGAAGTGAGGCCTTGAGACTGAGCCTGGGTCACTGCATTGTCGTCAGTGACCACCCTCCCTTCTGAGGGCTCAGTAAGACCAGCAAACGTGGGAACACCAGCAAATACAATCATCAAAGCTCACTGTTCATTGTGTCAATACAAGCAGTGCAGAGAACAGACCGGGTTCGTAAAAATGTCCTTTTGGTGCTCAGGAAAAATATTCAGAAGGCTACTTTGGTTTTTTAAATTTTTGAAGTTTATGTTCCCTACAGTAAGGATGCAAACCAGAAGCCCAGTTCTTCCTTAAGCCTTTATGGGTTTTTAAAAAATTTTATGTATGTATGTGTATATTTATTTAATTATCTATTAAGTAATCTCTACCCCCAGTGTGGGGCTTGAACTCACAACCCTGATATCAGGAGTTGCATGTTATACCAACTGAGCCAGCCAGGCACCCCTTTAAGCTTTTATGTTTAACTTACAAACAAGTACATTTTAATAATCTCTTTAAAGGATTGTATTTGATGATTATTTGTTACTATTTATAAATGCAGTTAATAAGACTATTTTAAACATTAAAAATATATTTTATACACTTGACATATTCCTGTCTTTATAAAGCAATTCAGTCATCTGGCAAACCAAGGCATTCCTGAATACCTGAAATACTAAAATCTAAACAATTTGTAAATATGATGATTCAATTCTTATTTCCTTTAATGTTCCCAAATGAATTTTATTATTTTTATTTTTTTATCAAAGCCCATTTTAAAAGAAAGTTCTACTTCAAATCACACATCTAGGGTGCTTGGGTGGCTCAGTCGGTTAAGTGTCTGCCTTTGGCTCAGGTAGTGTTCTCAGGGTCCTGGGATGGAGTCCCACATTGAGCCCTACATTGGGCTCCCTGTTATTCGGGGAGCCTGCGTCTCCCTCTCCCTCGGCCTGCAGCTCCCCCTGCTTGTGCACACGCCTCCCTCTCTCTGTCAAATAAATAAATAAAATCTTAAAAACAAAACAAACCACACATCTAAACCAATTATGCATTTTATTTTTTTAAGGTTTTGTTTATTTATTTGAGAGAGAGAGAGAGGGACAGGGAGCGTAAGCAGGGAAAGGGGCAGAAGGAGAAGCTGACACCCTCCTGATCAGGGAGTCCAATGTGGGACTTGATCCCCAGACCCTGGAATCATGACCTGAGCCGGAGGCAGAGGCTTAACCAACTAAGTCACCCAGGTGCCTCCCCAGTTACACATTTTAAATTAGAATTGCAAGACCTGTTAGTTACTGTAGCAAGAGAAATTTTTAAAAATACTGCGAATACCTAGAATACCAAATACGCACACATTTCTTAATACAAACCTATTAACGCTATGTGTTTGATTGTTTTAAATATTTCTATCATTAATTTAAAAATTTCTGAATGTTAAAACAAACTTACCTACTAAGGAAGAACTGTGTCATCCCAGATGGCTGGGGAGCCCCTTCCCAAGTAACTTTTTGGAAACATGTTCTCAGTGGCCCTGCAGAGATTTTGTTCCAGGACTTTTGGGGGGGGGCTCTTCTCAGGCCCCTAACTGCCCCATGGAACTCTCTTCCATGGATGCTGTGTCATTACTCTCTGAATGGGCCGGTTCCTCAGTCCAAGGCCCCCTAGGTTCAAGTTACAACTCATCTAATTCTTCAGCCTACACACATGGAAGTCAGAAACTCCTACCCAGGTTGCTATACAACTTGTTTGGATATAATTAATCTCTTGAAGGATTTATTCTATTCTGAATTCTTTCTGCACTCTTTTCTAGCTTCTGGGGCCACCACTCTTATAGATTATAGGATGGTCCAGTTTCTCCTAGTGCTCCCTGACTCTGGTTATAGCCCTGGGGGTATGCAGGGAAACACTTAACAGGATTTTTTTTTTTTTAAGATTTCATTCACCTATTTGACAGGGAGAGCAAGGGAGTAGAAGCAGGGGCAGCAGCAGAGGGAGTGGGAGAAGCAGGCTCCCCACTGAGCAGGGAGCATGATGCGGGGCTCCATCCCAAGACCCTGCGATCATGACCAGAGCAGAAGGCAGCTGCTTAATAGACTGAGCCACCCAGGTGCCCCATATAACAGGATTTTTATTTAACAGAGAATGGGTTTGCTTAGTTGGGATGCATGAAACCCTAGAAGAGTTGGGAGAAAACTGTTCTCGAATCTGTTTCACTATACTTTCTGTATCATAGTACTTTCTGTTATCATTAAATGGTGTTTCAAAGGTATTGTTTTTAATCTGTCTCCCAAGCTAGATTACAAATCCTTGATCACAACAACATAGATGTGTTTGTCTAACTCCAAAATCATAGTACCCTCCAAAGCTGTCATGTGTGTTGGGCACATGTTAGGAACCCAGGATAGCTGAAAGACAGAAAACCCAAGAACTTGTGCGCCCTCTTAAGGCAGTACCTGGGATAGATGGTGAATTACCAGAGAAGGAAAGGAAGGAAAAAGAATGAGTTCATACAGGTGTCTCTTAGATGAGGCCCTTGAATGATTGGGTATGATATTTCCACCAACCACGGTGGGGAGGTTGCAGGAGGAGGGGCTAGTCTGGAAGGCAGGCAGATCATGAGCTCAGTTCTGAGTGTCTTTCTTGAGATGCCTGCAGGACCTGGAGGGGGCTGGTGAGGGCAGGTAGATGGCCTGGTACTTGGGAGGTGGGGGAGGGAGGTATGTTCTCGGGAGCAGGTAAGTGGCCACTGAAGTTCTGGACGTGTACCAGGTTCCTCTAGGGAGTGTTGTTGTGAGAAGAAAAGAGAGCTAAGAATATGCCCCTGAGGAACACCCTCTCTTGAGGTGGAGACAGAGGAAGTGGAGCTGCCCACAACACTGGGGAGATGCCAGGGCGGGTAGGAGTAGGTTGTTTTTCTCTCACTTCCAGCACGTCTTCCTTGGTCAGAAACAGAGGGTGGCCAGACGGCGACAGTGACGAGAGGAGTGTGGTGTGGCAAGGCCGCCAGGACGCGTCTAGGGGAAGCTATATTTGGGGTGGACCACTCTGGGTGTGGTAGGTCACGGGGAGCTCTGCCTTCAATCTCTTTCTCTAGAAAGCAGGGAAGAGGGCTGGGAGTCAGATCTGTTGGAGTCTCTGCTTTCTCTGCCACTTTCACGTTCCCCCAAACACTCTTGGTTTATTCTGAGCTCTAATCTGTGTAGGAAAATCTCTTTCTAAATATGGGAAAGAGGCAGAGTTGGTGGAGGGAAGGAGAGGGGCTGTCTCACTGTTGAGTGTGTGTGTGTGTGTTGATGTGTGCTTGTGTGTGTTGGCCACACACATGCACGTGTATGAATCTGTGTCCTTGTGTATGGAGGTGTATGTCTCATGTTAGTATTTATGTGCCCATATGTGTATAATATGTGTATGTTTTTCTCTGAGTGTCTCACAGGAAAGGTGGAGAAATTGAGAGGAAGCATCGAGACACTTTTATGCCAATTTGATAGAGTAATTTTATGCTAATTGAATCTAATGATAAGAAATTCAGCCTTGTGTTTTCTACACATATATGTTCTATTTTATTTTTCTAGTAATTCACTTTTTTGTATTTTGTGAAAGCACGGGTCTGCGGCAGACTGCACACAAAACTCCTCCTTCCTCATAGTTCGAGAAGAACGAATTAGGACCAGATCAACATTCTGGGAAGGTCCTGATTCTGAAATTCCCAAGGGAGAGAGACTCACTTCAGAAAGCTGAGGTCCCTGCTCTGGGTCATATCAAGGAAGCATGAGGACAGACAAAGGGGTGGGGGTCAGGCCCCAGATCTGACTGGTGTCTGGGGACACAACCTGCTCTTCCTCCCCTACCTCTCCCCTAAGTGAGATGGGACCACCAGGCAGTTCTCAAGTGGGTGGGAGGCTGACCCCGCTGTGCCTCCAAGCCCACGCCTGTTCAAGGTGCTGCCCTCCTTCCCTCCTGCAGAACAGGAAAAGCTGATGACTAACAGGTAAGACGGGGTTTCCAAAGCTCCGTACTTCCCCCGGGATAGTTAACACACACTCGGGGGCGGGGGGTGGGGGGGAAGAACAGAGTCTTTTATTGCATGAAAACCAGACACCTTGGGCCGGTACGGGGAACCCAGGCAGATCTTCCTGCCTTTCTTCCTTAAATAATCTTCCCTGCCTGGATCCCTCTAAAGTGTCCAAACACAGCCCTCCCAAGGTCCTGACTTGGTTGGCATTTGCCATTTTATATTCCTTTTTTTTAAGAGGGCCTCCAAAATCATGCACACCTTAAGGCCCACAAAACCTAGGTCCACCTTTGCTGAGATCTTCATGGTACCAAATTCAGAAAGCAAGACAGGCAACAGTGAAGGGCTAAAGAGAATGTCTCCTCTTTCCTCATCACTTGGAGCATCCATAAAACCCCCTATGGAATTAAGAGTATGTGAAATTGCGTGTGTGGGAGGGAAGTGGTATTGGCAAAGAGGGGAAGGATTAGTCGAGAACTCAAGGGTGGGAATTCAGCAGCCATGTCTGGAGTCTGCAGAGCTTGGGGTGGGCATGGGGGGGGACACCTGGCTTTAGATAGTATTACCATGGGCACAGGGACCATTGTTACCAGCTGGAACCAGGCCATCCTTGTGGTGTGGTGGGACACAGGCCATGGTGGAAGGAGTGGCCAGCTGCTGGAGCAGTCTGGACACCTCCCTGAGATGAGCTCACATGTAATTAAGGACACAGGGCCTTGGCCCAGGTGGCAGTTCTTACAGCCCTTCTTGCAGACTTGTTCACCTTTTCCGTCACTGTGTTGCATCCATGGGGCCTGAGTTGCACTTTCTCTGCTGAGTCTCAAACCGCAAAGCTGAGCTCTTGTGATTGAGCTTGGCCCTGGCTGGTACCTCAGGCACCCACAGCCCGAGCAGCAGGGGCAGCAGCAGAGGGCGGGATCCTGCTCTGGCGCTGCTCTCTCCGGTAGGGGAGCAATGGCACAGAGGAAAAGTGTGACACCATCGGGGGAACCCTGTTTGCCCCTCCAAGAATTTCATACCCTAAGGCAATTATGCAGGGCCTCCATGGCCTCAGACATTTAAGAACACCACTGACGTTTTATGGTCCAGTCCCAGCAGATAATGTGCCTTTTTATGCCCTACAATAAATACTTACATTGTTTATCTCTCATAAGAGTTTTATGAGGCAAGTATGATTACGTTTTTTAACATATGACCAAACTGAGACTCAGAAAAGTTAAGGAAATTGCCTATCACCCCACAGTTAAAGAGAGTCAGAAAGAGGATTTTAATCAACACCTCTCGGTTTCCAATGCCCTGTGTTCTTTCCACACTCCCAGGTTTCTTGTTTCAAGCACTGAGAGTCAGATCATAGGGGAAACCAATCTCGGAAAGAAAATGGGCTAAGGGTCCATACTCCACTATCCCAGACTAGTTCAGGTGTTCCTGAGTCAGTGTTAAGGTGGTGGAATGAGGCTAATTTCTTCCTGTTCTGTGGCCTAGTTTCTCACCCAAGCTAGAGAAACAGTCGCTTCCAGTACAGGAGCCCCTGTTCCAGCTGGCCAAGCAGCATGGTGCGTTGGGTTCTTTCTGTGGCAGACGTTTGCCCTGTTGAAGAAAGTCTTGGAATGATAGAGTGTCAGAGTTGGAAGAGTCCTTAGACATATCTCAACCAACTTCCTCTAGTTGAAGGAGCTGGAGTTTGTGAAAGAGGCCACCTATGAATGGCAGAGCTGGGGCCAAGAGCTTTCTGACTTTAACCCACCCCTTTGGTGTGGTGCCAGGCTGAAAAGGGAGGGGGAAAATGGTTCCCATAGGGAGAGCACACAGTGAGGTCTCTGTTTGTGGTCTTGGGTGGTGCATGAACATTGCCTTCAGTAATTCTCTTCTGATCCTTGTGATAACATTGGGGAGGAAGTCTATTCGAGTAAGGAGGTAAATTCTTTCTCCCCCTTTCCAATAGAGACCACAGATCTCAGGCTGAGTCTTAAGCTACAAACAATATCTGGATATATCTTCAGCTACAAACAATATCAGCTACAAAAACTGGATGATACTGGGGCTCCTGGCTGGCTCAGTCTATATGGACCATGCGACTCGATCTCAGGGTCGTGAGTTTGAGCCCCACGTTGAATGTAGGGATTACGTAAAAAATATCATAATTAAAAAATAAAATGGGTGCCTGAATGGCTCAACTGGTTAAGCGTCTGCCTTTGGCTCAGGTCATGATCTCAGGGTCATGAGATCAAGTCCCATGTTGGGTGTAGAAATTACTTAAAATAAGTAAATAAAACTTAAAAAAAATTTTAAAATACCAAAGAATTTATATATATAGATATATGTATGTCTTTTAAAGATTTATTTATATATTTATATAAAGATTTATTTATATATTGATATAAAATATTCTCTCTGTATATATCTTTTAAATATTTATTTTTTTATTTGAGAGGTGGGGCAGAGAGAGTCCCAAGCACACTCCACACCCTGGGCAGAACCCCACATGGGGCTCAGCCTGAGATCATGACCTGAGCGGAAAACAAGAGTCAGATGCCAAAAGACCGCCCTACATATATATTTAGTAAGTTACAGGACTGGCAGTGAGGGGATATTGTAACAATTGTCAAGGGACAAAGCAAATGACTACAGTTGGCACAATTGGTCTGGGCGACAGCTTATCACTTACACACTTATCACTTCACTGCCTTTGAGATAAAATGCTCCTTAAAGTGGCACAAATCACAGAGGTTCCTAGGATCTGCATTGCCAGAGGGGAAACTGCTGAGATTTTTGTCCCTCTGCCGCTGAGGTGGAGCCTGGTTCACCAACGAAGCTCACCTTTTCCACAGCAGGGATCTCTTCATGCACGCCTCCCCTCAAAGCTAACAAAACATTGATTTTTGAGCCCAGGAGAACATTATCCAGCCAACAGTTGACTTGGGCCCCAGGGAGAAAATATATACTTATTTATCCAGAAGTCATTTCTCTTTTGCAGGCCCTCAGCTGAGCTTCTCCCATGGGGTTGGGAGGATCACCAAGTGATTATTCATTAACAGTTGCAGACCCAAACCTCTGGGCTTTGGAATGAGGGTGGGGATGGGAGGGATGGGGGACCGGGGGTGAGCCAAGGGCTGGCATGAACATTCCATGCTGACTGAGATGATTGACCACAGATTTTGCAAGCTCTGAATCCAATTAAGTTGCAAATATGCTTTAACTCAGGTAGATGCTGAGCCTGCACCTGGCCAACCCCATTCAGACAGGCCTAGGAAAGGGGTTCCTTCGATCATGTGTTTGGTCCTAGTCATCATCATAACTCTTCCCAACTGCCACAGTCTCAGGGCTCTTTTACCCATTAAGCACCAGAGGCTCAGTGCCTAGGGTTTGGGAGGTTTTCAAGGGCCTATGCTATTGAAGACCGGAAGAAAACTACATTCTCTCCAATACAGGAAAAGTCAACTTCCAAAATCAACTGTAAAATATGCACTTACCTGTTATCACAGTAACACAGTTGACTTCATTTATTTTGAAATTTGGCACTCAAAAAAGTTTATTATATTGCAAAACAATCTTAGTTTATATATTCTCATTTTATAAGAATTCTCAAGTACTATAATTGCAGAAGGAGCAGTACCAATTGCAAAAGTATTTGTAGTCAACTTCAGAAGTAAAGCTTTAAATATAATTTCAGATACAATTTGGCAAGAATGATACTTAATGAGGAATATGTATATTAAATATATTCAGTGTGATGGAGTGTTATGGTGTCGGGCATGGTATAGTGATACTAAACACGGCCCTACTTGTGGGTCCAGTCAGCACAGTCTGTACCACACCAGCAGAAGGAAAGAGACACTACTAACCACAATTTCGTGAAGGTCTGCTTGGCACAGTGTTAAGTACTTTGTTAAGAATTCAAGCTATCATTTAAAAAAGCATTTACTGGGGCACCTGAGTGGTTCAGTCTGTTAAGTGTATGACTCTTGATTTCAGCTCAAGTCATGATCTTGGGGTCCTGGGATGACCCCTGCATCAGGCTCTGTGCTTAGTGCGGAGGCTGCTTGAGATTCTCTCTCTCTCTGCCCCTCCCCATACTCATGAGTGTGTGCGCTCTCATTCTCAAATAAATAATTTTTTTTTTTTTTTTTTTAAGATTTTATTTATTTATTTGACACAGAGAGAGAGATCACAAGTAGGTAGAACAGCAGGCGGTTGGGGGCGGGGGGGGCGGCAAACAGGCTCCCTGCTGAGCAGAGAGCCTGATGTAGGGCTCGATCCCAGGACCCTGAGATCATGACCTGAGCCAAAGGCAGAGGCTTAACCCACTGAGTGACCCAAGTGTCCCCAAATAAATAAAAATTTAAATAAGTGTTTACTGTGTGCCAAGACATTGTACTTTGTATAAAATTTTATCTGCAAAGCATTTATGTGGTCCATGTTATTACCCCCCCCTCTTTTACAGAAAAGGAAACAGAGGCTTGGAGAGGTTAAGGTTACATATTTATTAAGTGGGATTGAAAATGATGTAGATCTGGTACCAAAGTTATGTTGTTCCTTTCTGCCATACTGTTTACCTGTTTGTTGATGTTACCTTATAGGCTAAGAGTCACCTGGTGACCAAATTCTATTCTAATGGACTGGTCTTCCTTTTGTCTACTGGGCATTTTTTGCTCTTTTCAACTTCACTTCTGTTTGTTGTTGTGGTTTGTTTGTTTGTTTTTTGTTTTTCCTTCCCTGAGAGCCCTCCCTCAAATATTATTCATCTTTCAGAGCTCAGCTTGATCACATGGGTGAACCCTCCCAGTCAAATCTAGCCTGGGCTAATCCCTCCTGAACCTCACGTCCTTCAGCATTACTTCCTGGTACCACTCATTTGGGTTTTTAGATGTGTGCTTCCTTGCTTTGTTATTTGATTTTTACATGTGTGTCCAGTCTTCCCAACTGGATGGAAAACTCGTGGGACAGGAATCAGGTCATCATGTGCTTCTCTAGCCCAGAGGGGACACTCAGTGACTGTGCTGCCTCTCAGAATCCTCGTTGTTTGTAACACAAGGATGTGTAACAGTTGTATAACTTCTAAAATGCCCCCGGTACTAAGACTCTATGAAACAAGAAGAAACATCCAGTGCTCACAGCCAAACTAGAACATAAGAGGAAACTGCACAGTTAGACCCTGAAGTAGCTCAAAGGGGGAAATGCAGAGAATCAGTGATGATCCCCTAAACACTTGTGTTTTCCGGATCCTCGAGGAAGGGTGGGTGAGAGCGCCACAGAAGTCTGTCTGGGTCATGGGTATGAGGGACAGCAGCAGCATGAAGAAAGTCCTTGACCTATAAGTGCCACCCTCAGGATGGGTCATCAGGCTTCCCACTCTGAACTTCCTTCTGGTGGTGAGAGGCAGAGTCTCCAGGAAGAAGGGGGTTCTGGAGGAGTGAGGTGGTGCAGGAGGGGCCGGGGCCACTAGGAGTGGCTAAGGGGAACATGGCATATGCATTTTTTTATCCTTTGCTTGGGTCCTGTGTGAGTCTGTCCAGAAGTGCTTCCTGGTCGCTCAGTGGAGAGCAATGGGAGGATCCACGGTTACTACTGAACTGGAAGTGACATGCTCTGATAAGTTCCTTGCGACGGGGTGTGAGAGGAACTGCTGCTGCTGCTGTCCGGAGGTGCCAAGGTGGGGACAATCTGGGATGCAGAAGGCTTGAAATAAAATCTACCCAGAAGGAAGCCCGATGATGGTAGAACATCAGCTGCTGGAGGCAAGTGGTTGCTGACAGTTGTGTCTCTGGGCTCCACATAGCTTCTTAGCTAGCTTTCTGCCCGACAACTTGACATATCCATGGTGGACCACCTGGAGCCAGGACAGGTGACAGGGAGGAGCACTTACTCCTGGCAGTGATCCCCGCTGTCCCGGCCTTTGATCGGCTCCAGCCATGCAAACTTGCTGCGGTGCTGTTTCAAAAACGAGATGAGATTGTGCATGTTGAGCTTCCCAGTGATGTATGTCCTGAGTCTGTATAATGATATCCTTGTGAGAGAGAGAAGAGACAAAGGAACAGAATAGTGTAAACCGACTGATCATCCAGGGAACTGGGTAGAGACGGGCTCAGACTGGAAAAGCCCAAAGGTGAACAAGAAGGGTGAGGCTTAAGGGCAGCGTCCTGCTCTTGAGCAGCTCTGGAAGAACAAACCTACCATGCCCAGCTCTTCTGACTATACTTCTTTGTCTGTTTACTGGGATCCAGGACCTTGGCGATGAGTCAACAACCACCAGGGCTGGGGGTGGTTGGTCTCACACTGAGGCAGGGGTTTTGTCAGAAGCTTCCAATAGGGAATCTCTCCAAGAGAGATTCTCATCCAAGAGGGGTCCTTGGCTCTGAAGAAACCATGGCCATGACATATCTTGGATCCTGGTTTCTGAACTCTGAGTCTCAGAGTTCTGTTACAAGAAATTTATTGCCATATTCCTTCTAGAAAGTATCACTCTGTTCACAGTGGCTGACCCTGTCCCCTGCCAGGTCCATTTCCTCTTTACTGTGTAGCTCTTTGGGGTCTTCTCAGGGAGCCCAGTCCCACCACGATCTTGCCTCAGCAGTTGGACTGTCTCTCTCGCTCTTGAGTATAGGATCTGTCCTCAGGAAACAGAGCATGTAATCTTCAGCCCAACCAGAGCTGAAGCAGGGGGCTCTGCTCACATGTGTTTTGCAGTCTTTGACTTAGTACAAGCCTGTGTGCAGCATTTGGATCTCCCAGGGGTGACAAAAACAACAGTAATAGAAATGATCATAGCTAATATTTACTGAGGGGTTTCTGGGTTCTAGTCACTGTTCTAAATGCCTTATGAATGTTTTTCTCTGCCTCTCTTATATTTATTTATTTATTTTTAGCACGTGAAGGACCTTCCTACTGCCCTTACCCCATACTATCTTATCTTTCTTACCCAGTTCTTGAAGAGAAATACTGGTCAGAGACTCAGACCCATGGAGAGCAAGTTAAGGAAAACCCCCTTAAGGCTAGTGTACTCCTACCTTTGACTGAATGCAGACATATGAGGGGTATACAAAGACACATAAGATAACTGTCTTCTTTCCCAGTTTTCCTGAAGTTATTTGGGGGTGGGAAGAGGAAGTAATTTAAAACATTATTTTTACATAAAATAAAACTGTATGATGGAGTATATTGAAAAATTCAAATAAATTACAGATTTTTTACAATTTAAAATGTTTTTGCTTTGAAGTAATCTCAAATTTATAAGTAAGTTTCAGAAAAATTACACACAGCTCCCATATATGCTCTGCCCAGATTCCCCAATTATTAACATTTCTGAAAGAATAGGTTACAGACATGATGTTCCATTAGCCCTTAATACAAAAGTGAGTATTTCCTAATTACAAGTTCCCTTGCCTACATCCCTACATCAGCACAGCACAACCATCCAAACCAGGAAATTAGCTTTGATCTCTTATTACCCACAAATGAAATTTTAAGATAACATATAAAACATCTCTGCACATGGCTATTCTAAAAATACTAGTTAAGTGAAAGAAGGAGGCTTCAGAGAAGGTTCATGTTTGCTGGGCAAGACTTGAGGTATTTTAATGAATTCTCCTTTGCCATTACTAGCTCTTCAGGGAAAAGTCTGAGACACATTGCTCTGTGTCTATTGACCATAAAAACTCAGCCGTGCATGCACCAACTTTGAAGGTAAAGAATAGTGACCCTTACCCATGATAAAATGTTTTGGGATGTCTCAGGCCCACCTGGAGGTCTGCCAAATGTTTTCCTACTGGCTCCAAATAGCAGATGGAAAGTGAAGACCTTTGTTCTTGCAGCATGCCCTTATTCATGTCTCCAACAGCCAGTGGTATGGCCCGAGGACATACTTGACTAGTTTGTAACCAAGTCCTTGGGTTCTGTTTTGTTCTCATCTCACTGACACAATATGAACATTCAGGTGAAGGGGATTGTGGTCCATGGGTGAGAGGCAGAAACGTAAACACACTGGGATTACGGACACTAAACCCTCTTTTGAATGAACATGCTTCTCTCTCAAGTCTGGGAATTTGCAGATTGATTTGCCAGACCACGGACAGTGAATTTGACTTTGGAAAATGTCTAAGATGCATCTGGGATAATTAATTAGAATTCCAGTTTGGAAATATCACTGGACTGGTTCAAGAAGCCTGAGTACTTACTTAAACTAGCCATGTGATCTTGGACAAGATGTTCGAGTCCTCTGGGTATTATTTTTCTCATTTGCAAAATGGGGAAGGCTGGACTAGATGATCTCTGAGGTCAGTGGATACCATCTCTTGTAACATTTTACTTTTATGAATATCTGCCGAAAGAGCCAAAAGCTTTATAGACGTGTAGATCTGTGTTGTGCTAGATGCCACAGCCTGAGCAGGAGTTTGTACTAATTTATACCAAGTCAGTTTATGCTTTAAATGTGTAAGCTCAACTAAGTTTCTATGTGAAGACCACTGAAAGCGACAGCTATGATGTTTTCCCACTGCAAGAAGTCTGTTGGAAAGCAGGGAAGGACCATGAGCCATGGGCCCTGGTGGCAATTTTGAGAGATGGAAGACAAAGTAGGAAAGGGAGCTCCATCTGGGAGTGGGAAGGATGTGGAGGTCCACGATGGAGGCGAGGGCATAGTAAGCTCACCTGAGGACGGACTTAGATGTCAGGAGGGGAAGTTGGAAACGTCACCAGAGCCTCTCGCCTTTAATTGCTGTGATACATGAACCCTTTAGAGAGGACCTGGAGTAGAGGACACCCTCAAAAATTAGTGGCCCTAAATCCTTCTTTTCACATCTTTTGATTCATGGAGGGTAGAGCTGGGGGGGGGGGGAAGCAACCCTTAACTAGTCTGAACAGATATACTCAATTTAACGCCCCTCCCTTTCTCGCTCCAATTGGAGCTTGCCCCCTACCCCCACCCCACTCCAAATTACTTTACCTAGAGCGATAATGCATGTTGTCCTTTTTGTCTGACCTTGAGCCTTACTTTATCCACTCTTGGCTAGGGACTACTTTTGGCAAAGGGAGGCTAAGGAGGAGTTTGGCCTCTGTTTAAATCCTTTGTTCTTCTGTCACGGAAGTCAGGCCTGTTCCATCCATCACAGGTTTGGTCACTTGACATTTGACACCGCAGCGATAAATATAAATGATAACACCTCTTGAACTTTTCCTATAGGCCAGCCACTGTACTAAGTGCTTAAAATATATTGTCACAATTAATCTACCTAATACTCCTATGAAGTAGGTTACCTTTATATAGATGAGGATTTTCCATCATAATGTGTATTTATGTGTAAACATCTTTCTTTAGTTCTGCTCTTGGGAACTATGGGCTTCACAGTACTATTATGATCCATAGCCTATTAGTGATGTTTTCTCATGCTCCTGTGGTGTCATGGGTGCTCCCAGCCTGGCTGCTTTGGAGTCCAGGACAGGCAAACATCCTGGCAAGAGCTGTACCTGCTCTTCTTTCTACCTTCCATGGTGGGATAGGGGTAAGTGAAAACTTATAAAAGAGAAAATCATGAAAAATTTTTAAAAAATTAAAAAAAAGAGAAAATAAAAAATCTTCAAAGTCCTTTTGGAAGCTCAGTCATGCAGGAGCATAGAATGGGCCAAGGTTCTCTCAAAGGAAAGGGTCTCTGGATGTTATTGCTATTGGTATGTTTTTTGCTGCCATAGCACTGGGGTTATCCCCTAGAGCCATGGATACTATCAATAGTGTAATTGACACTATGAATCAATGTGTGGAGAAGGGTCCTCATCTCAAGGGCATTTCCTCTTCCCACGTTCTGCCCTTGAGATGGGACACTTCTCACATTGATTCAACTGGCCTTCTTGTCTATGGGTTATTTACTTCAGAGTATGGAGACTTTGGGAAACCAGGGTCATGTAAAAAAGTCTCCTACCTAACGTACCTTGGTTCTCACTTGTAGGAACGTGAGTGAGCTCTAGTACCAGTTCTTGTGTTACTTTCTTTACTGGACTCCTTTTCTTTCCTTTCCTTTCCTTTTCTTTCTTTCTTTCTTTCCTTCTTTCTCTTTCTTTCTTTCTTTCCTTCTTTCTCTTTCTTTCTTTCTTTCTTCTTAAGACAGAGCACACACAAGTGAGCAGGTGGGTGGGGCAGAGGGAGAGGAAGAGAGAGAATCTTAAGCAGGTTCCATGCCCAGAGCAGAGCCCAGAGCCTGACATGGGGCTCCTTCTCAAGACCCTGAGAGCATGACCTGAGAAGAAATCGAGAGTCAGACACTTAACCGACTGAGCCACCCAGGTGCCCCATACTGCTCCTTAGGTCCAGGTTGAAACAATTTCCTTTAAAGGAACCTACACAAGGCTGGGCAAGTTCTCCTGCACACCCTCCTCCCCTCTCCAACTCCTATCCCCAGAAACAGAAGTGTTTAGTAACTAATCAGCCTCCTTTCCCCATCCTTCAAGTTTCAGATAGGAATACCTGGTAATTGGCCCAAGCCTTTGGACCTCACATTTGACCTTTGGAAAACTGAATAACCATTATTCAGCATTATTCTTGGCATCTGTCAACTTGGTTTTGATCAAGGTCATGTTAAAGCATCAGTAATGAGAACAAGGCAAGTCATTTGGATTCATAGTTAATATCTGAATCACTTTCAAATATTAGTGAGCACTCTAGATGTAACCTGAGAGTGAATTTTTTTTTTAAATATTTTATTTATTTATTTGAGAGAGAGACAGTGAGAGAGAACATGAGCGAGGAGAAGGTCAGAGGGAGAAGCAGACTCCCCATGGAGCTGGGAGCCCGATGTGGGACTCGATCCTGGGACTCCAGGATCATGACCTGAGCCGAAGGCAGTCATCCAACCAACTGAGCCACCCAGGCGCCCAGAGAGTGAAATTTTCTTTATGAACTTTTTTAAATGTTGAAATTCTATCAGTCAGTAGAAGTATAAATGCACATTTATTATTTTAAAAAAATTGTCTAGGGGTACCTGGGTGGCTCAGTCAGTTAAGTGTCTGCCTTTGGCTCAGATCATGATCCTGGAGTACAGGATCAAGCCCTGCTTCTCCCTGTTCAGCAGGGAGTCTGCTTCTCTCTCTGGCCCTCACCCTGTTCATGTTCTCTCTCTCATTCAAATAAATAAATAAAATCTTAAAAAAAGGAAAAAGAAAAATGCTGTAATAATGGTTGTCAAAGCCTATATTATATACAAAACAATGAAGAATTGTCACATAATATAGGAAAATTAGTTGACCTATTATAAAGTAGGAGATAGTGTATTAGCTGGATAACTTTAAAATGATCCTTATATATTTTTTGATCCAAAAGTATTTATAACAATTTAATAAACAACATAAGTACTATTATATTCAAAAAATATTATAAGGCATAACAACAGAAATTAGGTTATATCTTATTTCTATGATTCCATGATATCATAGTCCTTATAGAATTGATTGATATATTTAGATTTATCATGTTAAATAAAATAATTCTTAAGAACTATACATTCAGGGGACGCCTGGGTGGCTCAGTTGGTTAAGCAGCTGCCTTCGGCTCAGGTCATGATCCCAGCGTCCTGGGATCGAGTCCCACATCGGGCTCCTTGCTCTGCAGGGAGCCTGCTTCTTCCTCTGACTCTGCCTTCCACTCTGTCTACCTGTGCTTGCTCTCTCTCTGACAAATAAATAAATAAAATCTTAAAAAAAAAAAAAGAACTATACATTCAAGAGGATTTTTTTTTTTTTTTGAGGTATAACTTACATACAGTCAAGTACACAAACCTTAAGCATACAGCTCAAGGGGTTTTCTGACAAAGTAAACATAACCAGACCAAGAAAGAACATTTTCAGCTTACCTCTTACCCCTCCCAGTTAGTGCTCCCAGGATACCATTATTCTGAACTCCATCACCACAAATTACTTTTGAATTATGCTGAAGTTTTAGTTATTTAATACTACTTAGGTAATGAATCTTCCAAGAAAAAGTTTTATTTGGGAATTCTCATTTTGAGAGTATGCAATAAGCATCATTTTAGCCACTTCAAAATTTTGTGTGGAGGGTGTCTTCAAAACCATAATATCCATAAGAAAAAATATCAATATATATAATTTATATTTATATGTGATAAATATCAATTTATACAATTTATGTTTATACAAATATATAAAAAGTTACAATAAAAAGAATTGAGAAAAATCAATACCCCTAAGTATCTTGCTTTTCTATGCATCTCAGTCAAAACCATCTATTTAGAGTGACAGATGTAGAGTATAACGACCATAGGATATATGTAGATATAATGACCATAGATTTACACTCAGTCATTTGGCCTTTGGCTACAATGTGTATTTAGTGCATCTCTACTTCAAGGCTCATCAATGTATTGGCTCCACACTCTGCTTAAATTGTTCAATGTTCACCTTTTTCTATGACCATCCCCTCCCTACCTTCTTTCCTCCTCTCAAGCCACCCAGCCCACCTAGCCGGACTGCTTGCCAGACCTGTCCTCTAGCCTACTCAAGAACATCACTCTAGCAGGAGAAAGCCTCAAGGAAAACTGAGTGGGGTGTTTGGCTTAATCTGCATGCTTGCCACGGTGAATATGACAGGACTACTATTTGCTGCTACCAGTGATCATTATTAGATGCTCACCAGTGCCAAGGGCTGATTAAGGCTACATGGAAGTAATTTCTAAATCTTCCTACAATCCTGTTGGGGAGGTGGGATTACTCCTGTAATTTCACTGTATGAAAATACAGCCACAGAGAGGTTTGTTCCTTTACTCCAGGTCACATAGCCAGGAAGATGGAGCCAACCAAGATTTACACCCAATTTTATCTGGCTCCAAACTGGCTCTGACTCTGGTAAGGAGTAAGGGAGCACTGGCGGTGTCCGGGAGGGACAGAAAGAGAACAGATGCCCAGCTCGGAAGGGAAGGTCTAACAAGGTAACTGGACGGTCAAGTAGGGCAGGCATGGGGCATCGTGCGGTTTGTCTGGGGCTGAAATAAAGGAAAGAAAGAAGGGGCTAGTGATGATCAGGACTGCAGGCAATGGAGGTGGGCTGGGACATGAGCACCTCACAATAGACCCAAGGTAAGGCCATAGCTTCTCCAGTTCTACTCTCTAGAGACAGAGCAATGGTGTGTGCAGCCCAGGGGGACTGGGAGATGGCATTCCCACATCTCAAGCCCTCAGGCCTGGGCAGATTGCCAGAGTGGGGAGCCAGGGAAGCACCGAGGCAGGACAGATCATTATCAGAGGAAGGAAGCTCTGGCAGCTCCCACCAGCCTGTTTGTGACCAGCAGGCTCTGGGCCACGGAAGTCCCTTGAGGTCAAGGGAAATGTGATCCTGGAGCAGGGGGATGAAGCTGGGACACTCCCCTGACCCTATGCCTTCAGGCCAAAGGGATCTAGCCAGAGCCAGGCCCGGGGCCCAGGTCGGAAGAGCAGTGGGCTAGAGAAGGCGGAGGCCAATTAGAGAGGCAGAAAGAGAATGAATTGAGATCTCTGGAACACCTCATAAACAGCTCTTGGCTAGAGGGCTAGTGACCTTGATTGCAGCGGACACAGGGCAACTGGCTCCTCAGAGCTCTCAGGGTACATTTCTTCATGGGTGAACTCTTACCCAGTTCTCTTGTCTGCCGAGGTCTCTCCTTTTTTGCCCAAGGGACAAGCACAAAGTGCTCTGTATTTAGAATAAGGAGACCTAGGTTCCAGTCCAGGTTCTGCTACTAACCAATTTGACAAGCTCTTCAATTAATTGCACTTTCTGAAAGCTCCATTTCCTCCCCCAAAGAAAGCCCATTATCCCTCTCGAGTCTATTTCCCAAGGGACTCATGTGGCAATGCCACGAAAAACCTAAAATTTATATAGTATAGACATGGAGTGGTACTTCATTTTCTTTCTTTCCAGCCGTCTTTCCACACACAGGTCATGTCACCAGCACGTTAGTTGTGGAAGATTCCTAGTTCAGGAACAGGAACAGCTCTGTCCATAAATTTCACGCCCTCCTTGTCCTTTCATTTCCTCATCTTGTCATGCTGCTGTGAAAAGATGGGTCAGGAGAGAGAGGTCCAAGGCATAGACCAGGGAGCCCATACTCCTAGCTTGCTCAGCCCCTCTCTTGGGGTATAAGCTCCTGGGAAAAAGCAGCCACAGAAAGAAGAGAGGCCATTTCTTCTGGAGCTCAGCCCTCTTAGAAGAGACTGAGCTAGGAAGGGCCCTAAGACATGGGAGGAAGATAACCTGTGGGCATGTGAGGAGTGGCCTAGAGGCCCAGAGAGGGAAGTCAGGTGTAGCATGAGAGGCAGGAAGGCCGAAAACCTAAAGGGTTTTGTCCAAGTGCACAGGAAGCAGCTTGAATTTCCTAGAGTCCCCTTTCTCAGGAGGGTCACAGGCCGCAATGTAAGAAGCAACCTCTCCTGTCTTTGTATTTGCACCCTGGGTACTTCCTTGAGGTGAGCTCACATGGGCTCAGCGAGACACGGCTTTTGCTCTGGTGGCAGTTTCTTCGACCCTTCTTGCAGGCTACCGTGGGGGTGCGACAGGTGGCGGCCACACTGGGGAAGGTTTGATGCAGGAAGGCGTCGAAGGGTTTGCAATGTTTTGTGTACTTGTTGACCTTGCCCATCGCCGTGTTGCATCCCTGGGGGCCTGGGCTGCACGTGCTGAATTTCAAACCGCAGAGCCGAGGTCATGTTGCTGGGCTTGGCCCTGACTGGACCCTTCGGCACCCACAGCTACGGCAGCAAGGGCAGCAGCAGAGGGCAGGACCCTGTTCTGGCGGCTGCCATCTCTCATAGGGAAGCAGTCAGGATGGAGGGCTGGGGTTGCTGGGGGCAGACAGCAGGTGGTGAGAAATTAGTCTTCCTGTCTGTGTTCTAGCTCATCACCGTTACTCTCCCCTAAGTCTCCTTCGCCGCTCCCTCCGTATCTCATCCCTTCTTCCTGCTCTGTTCGCCCTCCTCACCCACTGTGACCTCATCCCCCTCACTCCATATGCCTATCTTCCCCCATCCTGTCTTTTTTGTCTCCCACTCTTTGTTCTATTGCTTCTTCCTCAAGCCCCATCCCCCTTATGTCCTTCTCCCTTGCTCTGTGTCTCATCCTCTCCATGAAACCACCCCATGTCCCCTGTATCCCCATTCTATGTCTCCATCCCCCACCCCACTCTCCTCTCTCCCCTATGGGTGTCCTTATCCTCTCCTCCTTTGTCACATCGCTCACCTGCATCAGAACCCGTCCCTTCTCTGTCCTCTCTCCTCACCCAGGTCCCTGCACAGTCTGCACCTCCTCGCTGAGTCTTGCATGGCGGCTCCTGCTCTGGGGCTGAGGATGCCCTTACCTGCCACTGGCCTCAGATTACTTGCCGTTTGACTCCTTAAGAGCTGGCCTGACCTATGTTGCTTCTGTTTGGGGTGGACTGAAGGTGAAGTTGGGGATCAGGAAATTAATCAAACTTATGTGCCTTTCCACCTAAATGTCCCAAATAAGTGGATACCTATGGAGCTAGTGTACCTGCCTGAACAGGTTCAGCAATGAGGAAACGTCACTCCCCACACTCCAAGACTAGATTTGGCCCCTGGCCACATGGTTTCAGTGACTCTACTAAAGCACCGGACCCAGGTGTCAACCCCAAAATGCATTTCAGGGAGAGCTGCCATTTATCTCCTATATACATCTCTGGTTCATGACTCTGGGAAGAACCAATCCCTGTGGTGGTAAGAATAGCTTTTTCTCTAACCTGAGGTACAGAGGGAATAGCCTCGAATATTGCTTGGTATGATTTCTTGTCATCAGGTCTTCCTGCTTATCTTTTGGAGGAGATGGACAAGACAGGGAAGCAGACGAATCATCACAGTCACGATGCCCAACACCACCCCAACTCAGCTATTCTGCAGTGATTTACTCCTCTGGTCACTCCTCAGTGACAGGAGTAGCAGGTGGCTGAGCAGGGCCACCTGGCTTTACCTGGCAAAGGCTCCCAACACCTTTCATCCTTCACTCTCTTCCTCCCTACTTCATTGAGATTGGCAAAACTTAAACACTGTCCAAATTTGGAAATGCTGTTGGGGGTGGTGGTTGCTTCATTCTGCCTTAGGTCTTGCTCTTGTGTGCCCTGTTCCTTGCAGTAGTCGTAGGTGTGTGGAGAGCCTGAGTTGGAACTGCTCTGGGGGCTCGAGTGAGCTTGGCATATGGTACTCAGAAGACTTGAGACACTGAGGATTAGAAGTATCACACTCTGTGCGGGGGAAGATCTAGAAAACTGAGATGAGCAGTTCTTTTGTTTTCAGGATTCACCTGTAAGTAATAGGTGATCTCAGAACACCAGGTTTAGGTTCACCTATGCAGTCAGTAAACAAATATTTCTCAAGCACCTATCATGTGCTGACGTGATCAGTGAAAGAAAGAGAAAAAAATCCCTGCCTTGGTGGAGCTTACGTTTCATCGGGAGAAAGATAGTGAAAAGTAAATACACCCTTTGCTTGAAGTGATAACTGCTAAGGACAGAGGTAGGAAAAGAAGGAGGTTTGTAGGCAGTGATTTTTAAATAGGGACATTAAAGGGGGGCCCTTCTGGGACAAAGATGTGAATTTGAGAACATGAACTTGTGGGGAAGAAGGGTCCACATTGAACAGTGCTGAGAGGACAGATCATGGAGAGCCTCTGAGACCAGCAAAGACTGTGACTTTGACTTCGCACACACTGGGGAGGGTCCCTGAGAGTGGGCGGCCATTCTAAGCAGAGGAGTGAAAGGCTGTTGTGTAGATTGTAACTGGAGCAAAGCCACAGAGATGGTCTTGAGTGGGCGCCTGTGTGGCTCAGTCGGTTACATGTCTGCATTTGGCTTGGGTCACCATCTCAGGGTCCTGGGAGGGAGGCCCATGTCATCATGCTCTCCGCTCAGCAAGGAGAAGCAGGCTCCCTCTGTGATCTCTCTCGTTTTTGCTCTCTCTTAAATAAATACAAAAAATCTTAAAAGTGGTCTGGATTGTAAAGTTTGTGTTCCGGTCCAGAAGTCAGAAGTTTGAGTCGGGAAGAGAAGGTGTTTGTTTTTGAGGCCAGAGGACATCGTTTTATTTATTTTTATTTTTATTTTTTTAAAGATTTTAAAAATTTATTTGACAGAGATCACAAGTAGGCAGAGAGGCAGGCAGAGAGAGAGAGAGGAGGAAGCAGGCTCCCTGCTGAGCAGAGAGCCCCATGTGGGGCTTGATCCCAGGACCTGAGATCATGACCTGAGCCAAAGGCAGAGGCAGATGGCGTGCAGAGGATGATTTTTGGAAGAAAAAACGATGTTGGAGGTGGCAAGCACCACTAGATGGGGACAGAGAACCAGGAGCAAGTTCCCACAGGCCTCTGGCTCCCCGGCTTCTTGGGGAGGCCTTGGCTGTGGGAACAGCATTTGCTGCTTTGTTAAGGAGCCTGAATCTCTGCTGTTTGGATTTCAGGATGGAGAATTATGCCTCTGCTGCTGTAGAGATGCAAATGTTTGGAAATAAAATCCATGGTTTAAAGCAGACTGTGGACAGAATGCGGATCAGCACAGGCCTGTCCTGCCCTGGACAGGAGGCCCGGCTCAGGGGAGGGAGCGGGAGGCCAGGAGCTCATTTGAATTCTGAGCCAGGACTCCTCACTTCTCATTATTCTAGAGTGAGATGTTTCCAAACCACGACTTGCACTGCCCTGTGCTCTTGTGTTTTCCTGTCATTATAATTATCTTAGTTTGCTCTTCAAGCCCATTACCCCGAATTCTCCAGAAGCTGGCTTGAGTGCTGTGTGGAAGTCAAACACTACCCTCCTGTCTCAGGCCAAAGGAGAGAGAGAGTAAAGGTTTAGGTTTGCATACAAAAATTAAAGAGTTGAAACTACCACCTTTACAACTCGAGCTGAAACCCTTACTTTGCCTCAGTTATTTGGATAAGGCAGGTGATTTTGTTTATTGATTGATTTGCCCCAACTCTCTAGATTCCACGATCCGCTTCACTTTGCATTTGGGAGGATAATTTTGCCCGTTTTCCTTCACCCCATGTAAGGACTAAGAGGAAATGATGGAGGAAGGGGGGGGGACAAGATTAGGGAGAACAAAAGAGGTCAGGCATCAGGCCAAGGACTGATCAGAGAGTCTGGCAGAGGGGAAAAGAGAAAAATTAGAAAGGGGTGAGCAAGAAGACAAAATGGGGGGAGAGGAGGGGAGGGAAGAAAGGCCCTCTCACAAGCAGCCTCTATCCAGGGAGATGAGGTAGCTACGCTCGCCTCCTCGTTCTATGGCCATAGTCCTAGTTCTTGGCCCAATCCCTGCCAGGCTACTCCCATGCCCATGCATGGAAGCGTGCATGCCTGTGCGTGTGCGTGTGTGAGTTTAAAGTCACTGGGGCGGGTGTTGTGAAAATCCCAGCAGCGCCAGGTGGACCTCTGCCTGTCTTCCCCACAGGACAACAGCTGCTGCTTCCTCTGGCCTGCACTGGGAGGGGTGCGGGGAGCTGGCTGAGAGGAGGGCCGGGCCTGGACTGGCGCCCACTCTTCAGAGGCCAGCCTCTCTTGCTTCCGGAGTTCCACACAGCCTCTGGATACCGATGGAAAGCCCATGAGAGTTTCCCTCCAAGCAGGAGCAGATCCAAATTCTGTTATCCTAATTTTGTTGCTCCCAGGATAAATAAAGGTAACGGGCTCGTTTCTGCAGACAGAGAAAGTGAAACAAACAGCAAGTTGGGGTCAGATGTGAGACTTGCTCTGGGTCTTTGAATTCTCATGACCTTTCCTGGAACAGCTGTGGGTCTGGAGGAGACGGCAGTGACAGAAGGTTGGAATCCTTGGCTCCCAGACCAACGCCTTTAGACAAGCCAGGATGTAGAAGAGGGGGACCTACTCTGGGGTTGAAAGGCCTCATTAGGTCACTCTATCTCAGAAGCCACTGTCAGCTCCCCCTTTATCTACAGAATAAATTTCAGATTCCTTAGCCTGATATTTAAGGTCTGCCACAATTTGGCAAACCCATCTTTTGAACTTTGTTTCTGACTTTTCTTCCACCGAGGCGCCTCAATTCTAGCCAAGCTGGTTTTCTCTATTTTCTTAAGCATACCTTTCATAATCCTCTTCATCTCTACTCAACTCTTAACCATACCTTGAGATCCATCCCAAGGTCCCAGGATGACCTGCCCCTCACACAGAAAATTTGCTCCGATCCTCCCAATTCAGAGGGATTTCTTCACCTCTAAATTCCTATAGTTCTGTCTTCAAGATGTATAATTTTCTGTCTTGAATCATCGGTTATTTCTTCATATGTATTTATCATTTTCCTTCAACTTAGACTATCTAGTCTTCAGAAGACACGGATCATCTATATTACACTTCTTTCCCACTTTCCCCAGGGATAGCTTAGTGCCTTGCATATAAATGACCCTTAACTGATTCAACTTTTGGGTTAGAAGGCATTCATTGTGCCCCCGAATGATCCCAGTCCCAGGTGGGACCACCAGCAGCCTCAGCACTGGTTAGTAAATGGAAGATCTGACAGTGCAGCTCCTGGACTTCAACCCTGGGCTTGAGGTGAAGTCATGACAAGAAGGCTGAGCTGCATGAAGCAATCCTTTGGGTTCAAGGACAGCCCAGGAACTGCCCATGACACACTATGCTGGTTGGATCAATTTCGGTTGGACAGGGCAAAAAATGACTTTGCTGAGATTGTGGTAAGCCCACTCCAGGAAAAATCTTGGGGTTCCCCTCAATCACAGGGAATCACTCCTGCACTTGAACGTTAACTATTTGTTCTGGAAATGCTTATCACTGGGGAGGGAAGGAGGGAGAGAATGTGTAGAGGTCTACAGGCAGAGGGTCACCCTTACAAGAAAACAACTCAAAAATTCTCATTTCAGTGGTGAACATTCAGTGCTCTTCTCACTGGTAGAAAAACCATCACTACTAAAAGTAAAATCTAACAAAAATATTTCTAAGTTCTGGAGATTTGCCAACCCTTTTCAATAGATAAGGCATAAGTAATTCTGCCCTTGTTAGGAGATCTGATTCACTCGTTAGATCAGGGTTTCTTTTCTTTTCGTTTTTTCAAAGTGTATTTATTTATTTATTTTTTAGTAGTCTCTGCACCCAACGTGGATCTTGAACTCAAGACCCTGAGATCAAGAGTCGCATGCTCTTCTGACTGAGCCAGCCAGGTGCCCCAGACCAGGGTTTCTCAACCTCAGCACTGTTCACATTTGGTCTAGATAATTCTTTGTTGCCGGAGCTGCCTTGAGCAATATTGGATGTTTAATGGCATCCCCAGCCTCTACCCACTAGATGCCAGTGGTCCCTCCCTGTTGTGACCACCCCAACATGACCAAATTGTCCACCCTTGCCCCCTTTGAGAACATATGACCTTGAGCAAACTACTCTCTCAAACTTAGCTTCTTCATCTCTAGAGTAATTCTTGTGTATGTAAAGCCCAGTGTAATGAGGCAACAAATTCCACAAATCTCAGGCTTCAGGAACAGATGAAACCATGACAAGGATGTTAGCATGAAAGCAGCAATGCTATGGATCAATGCTATGGATCAATCAAAATCCTATCAAAGATAGGATTTTATTTTATTTATTTATTTTTAAAGATTTTAATTATTTATTTGACAGACAGAGATCACAGGTAGGCAGAGAGGCAGGCAGAGAGAAAGGAAGGGAAGCAGGCTCCCTGCTGAACAGAGAGCCCAATGCTGGGCTCGATCCTAGGACCCTGGGATCATGACGCAAGCCGAAGGCAGAGGCTTTAACCCACTGAGCCACCCAGGCGCCCCAAAGATAGGATTTTAAAGGCCAGGCCACCAGAGTTGCAGTCTAGAACCTGAAGGCCCATGGCACACTGAGCACCTCTCCTTGTCCTGTGCTCAGGCCTTTCTAACATATGCTTATATGTGTATCTTTCTTGCTGAATTATACATGTAATCTGGACTGGAGCTGTTTTATTTACCTTTATACTGCCCCCAGCATTTGTCATAGTGCTTTTCAGATGGTATTTAACAACTTTAAAATATTAATTAAAAAATTTTTTTAAGGTAATCGACACAGGGCATGGCTAGTAATAGAAAGCTTCATGAAGATGAATTTTAAGTCATGTGTCTGAGGAGGCAGAGCTGGGATGAGGAAGGTCACTCGGATCATCTGGGAAATAAAAGAGGC
Organism: Mustela putorius furo; assembly: GCF_011764305.1. Taxonomy (NCBI): domain Eukaryota; kingdom Metazoa; phylum Chordata; class Mammalia; order Carnivora; family Mustelidae; genus Mustela; species Mustela putorius. The sequence goes on from NW_025422045.1 coordinate 13,326,257, forward strand.
TTTGCCAGTATTGAGTCAGGGGAAAAAACTAGTTGGTGTAGAACCCAGAAGAGGATATCTAGTTATACATTGTTTATATACCGTGTGATAGTCGAAACTCATGTTCATCCTGACCATCTCACTTTCTTCTTGCAGCCTCATGAGGTAAGGAAAGTATTCATCCCATTTCATAGATGAGGAAGCAAAAATTCAGTAAGTTATCTGATATCAAGTCCTGAACTCTTTCCTCTATGAAGGGCTGTTTCATTTCTGTAACTGTGTGTCCAGGTGGTAGGCGGGTAGCGAATGCAGGAAGAGGATGACCAGGAGCCTTTCATGAAAAGCCCTTTCCTCTTTTCAGGGAAGCTGCAGCCTTGAGAAAATAGGGAAGAGGAGGCATGCTCTGAGGTGGGAACAATAGTAGACTTCCTCAAAACCAACACTTGAGTCAGCCAGGCTCAGGCAGCTCCTTGCAAGTCTCCAACTTGGCCTTGTTGGCCTATAGACCCAGCCTGAAGGATATAGATGAGCAACCGGGCTGTGTGTGGGCTTCACATTCACTTGTTTGGCTGTGTACACCTCCCAGAGGGTGGTCTTCCAAGCAGAGGCTTTTTAAACAGGATTTCCAGGCTGAGTCTTCACATGAACTACCTCAGTGGAGGTGATGGGGGTAAGAGTGGTAGGAGGTAAGGAACAGCATCCTGGGTAAAGGAGGTGGCATAAGCCAGGATGAGGGGGTCGAGGGGGCACAAATGGGGAAACAGTCATGGATGGCGATGTAGTTGGAGACATGGTAGGGGTCGGGTCATGGGGAGTCTTCTGTCCTGTGAGGTGTAGAGCCTTACTGGAGTTGGAGTGCATGTGATGTGGAGAGGGGGGAGCCTGTGCAGGGAAGACACAGGGATGGAAGGGACAGTTTCAAGAACAGTCTTAGATGTTAGAGCTGCATGACTAATGGACTCATGCTCATATTAAGGACTCACCAGGTGCCAGGCACTGAGCTAAAATCTCTTGATATATATCGTAATGAATTCTAATACTGCTATGATGTATAAAATATTACCCGCATTACTAGATGAAGAAACTGCAACTTACAGTGTTTTTTTTTTTTTTTTTTAAAGCAAACTTACATTGGTGATACACAGACTGTAAGTAGCAGAGCCAGGGTTCAGCCAGGATTTCTGGTCTGTTTGACTCAAAAGCCTTACTCTTGGCCACCTTGCAGCCACTGCCTCCCCACAGGTGGAGTAAGGGAGGGGGAAGGATCTAGGATCACAGATTTCTTGCATAGGTAACTGAGGAAATGGGAGACAGGCAACATGGGAAGAGAAGCAAATTGTGGGGGGAATGGGTTCAGTGTTGGACTCCAGTTAATGCTGTCAGGAAGAGCAACATCAGTATCCCCAGTGCCTCTAGTACTCTGCACCACCCCTAGACTACACATTGGCCTTGGAACACTTGGGGGTCTTTGTTCGAAATCTGAGCTCCATTCTCCAGGACAAGGATGGCAGGCTGTCCTATGATGAAACCCACCACCCAGACAACACCCTACAGGGAGGCAAGGCGGAGAGACCTGTGGAAGTCAAGGGCTATGGCTGGCAGGCTCTTTAGTTCTCAAGCAGCAGCAAGTGTTGACAAAGAGAGTTAGGACAAACTCCAGTAAGAATCTGATCCTCTGGGCTCAGGGGGCCCACACTTCCTCACGTTGAGGCTGTGCTGTCTAATCCCACCTGATAAGTTGGAAGCTTCAGGGTCAACATGCATAGGTTTCTGGGAGTGCTTGGACCCTGATAGGGCCTGAGGTTGTAGGTAAGAGAGTTGGCTAATACTGTGATTGAGACCAGTGTGGAGGTGATGATGGGGACTGCAGGGGTCCACAATGAGGTCTCTGATTCTCAAGCCAGCACTCTAGTGGGCGGCCCTTGTGTGCATGAGTGGGATGAGTGGCAGACCCTCTGTTCTCTGAGGGTCAGGAATAAGCAGCACTTTGTTCCTCAGAAACATGACAGTGCTTTCCTTTTCACCTTTCCACAGGAGCATGGCCTACAGACCAAAGAAAACATCAAAGAAAACCCAAGAACTTCGAGCCTTCTGGCAAGGAGCTGGAACTAAGTGTTCTGATGACAGCAGAAAGGAGGAAACCAGACAGCAATGTCTCTCTCCTCCCACCCATCCAACCCCCTCAGCACAGAGGCTCCTCAAACTCAGGGGCACTCCCTTCTCCCAGACTGGTCTTTGTCCAGAGAGCTCTTTAGTTCCTTCTCACCTTTGGGCTGCCTTTGGTCTCAGGCAAGAAGAATTACTGCTCCTGCCCTGCTGGTCTTCCAGCTCCTGTCCTTTCTCCAGAGCAGTCAGAGAATAGTAGTTCAGCCTGTTCCTTCTGTCCACTTTGCATTTTTTACCAGAAAGTTTGACCAGAGCCAGAGATAATCTGGAAGAGTTGCTCATCCAAGGACTGGTTGGACTTCTTATTCTGTAAGTGTTACAGTTCACAGACTGGGTGAAGCTGAGGCCCCGCGGTGGACCAAAGGAGTTGGGGGAGTGGGTGAAGGTGACCGGTCAGCTGGGTGAACTTGGGTAAGCGTCTCCTCTCTCTAGACCTGGTTTGGATGATCTCTGAAGTAGATCCCAGCTGTTAGATTATAGGGGAAGGCACATGGGGAAGGATGGGGAAATGCTGGAGGCTCTGGGAAGGGGCAGACAGCCACTCTAGTATATGTGCTGCCGAAGCGAGCACGCAGACAGCCACTCTAGACCCACCTCTGCCTCTAACCACTTCACTCTACCAGCAGGAGGAATGGCACCATCTGTGGCTCGGCTTGTGTTTCTCCAGTTTGTTCTAGGACCAGCTCTGGTTGAAGGCATCAAGGTGCAGATCGCCATCAGAAACTTCCGCCGATTACACATTGACTATCCCCGGGTTAGCTACCCAAAGGGCTTCCACGGCTATTGTAATGGTCTCATGGCCTATGTGCGGGGCAGAAAGTGGAGTTGGTATTGCCCCCAAATTCATTACATGGTGCATGCCCCCTGGAGAGAAATCAATAGGTTCTGCAAGTACAGTGACAGCTTCTGTGAGAATTACAATGAATACTGCACACTCACAGAGGACGCCATTCCCGTCACGATCTGCTCTCTGGTCTCTAGACAACCGCCCACGAGCTGCCACTATAATGAAACCCTAACCAACCAAAGGCTCTACCTGCTCTGTTCTGGGAAGAATGATGCCGAACCGATAGGCATCATTGGCCTCTACTAGGAAAGGAAGGTTTTCATTCTGAACCACCCCCTACCACCACCACACGCAAGCCTGACCCTACTCCCGAACTTCTGATCCCTGGTATAAGGCTTCCTTCCTGACTTCACAGACAGGCAGGATCCCTCCCAAGAGACAAAGAAGGTAGGACAAATGTCTTGAGCTTCAGTCACCATGCAAAGTTATACAGCCTTGTAGCCTCTTTCCAACTTGTTTACCTCCTTTCTTCCCTCACCATCCTCCCTCTCCCACAGACAGTCTCACCCACCCAAGAAGCTGACTGTGTCCAGTTGGCAGTGACTATCCATCCACTGGGCCAGATCCTGAATCCTGGATGGAGGCCCAGAGCCTCAGCTCACACCATGGCAACAGGCACCCAGCTCCATGTCTCAACTCCCCATCCCCACCAGCCTTCTCTTCTTAGCTTTCCCCATCTCCCTTGGGACTCTCCACTCACTCACCTACACAGTAGGTACCTCTAGCTTCAGGGACCTCCCGAGACCCTTAGCCTCATTCTAGCCTCTCTTCTCCAGAAACCCTCTCAGTTCCCAGTCTGTTCCTCTCTGTGAAATCATTGATCTTCTCTCATCACCTGTTCTTTCCTTTCTCCTCTACCACAGAGCCCAGGGTAGTCTCTCCCTGACATTCCCAACCTCCTGTAGTCACCCTGTCTTCCTTTCTCTGACCCCTTTTCCTTCCACCCTTCTCACTGTGACTCACTGGAGTTTCAATTTACCTTCTCTGACCTGTTCTCCCCAAAGATTACTGCATCCCTTTCCTTCCAAAAGCTTCTCCTGATACCTCTCCCCACCAAATCCAAGATCTGCCGCTGACAGGACAGAGCTGAGGTGAGCCTGGCTGTAGTCATGGAAGGTTTTAAAACCACATCTGAGTAATATAAGACATAACCGTTGGGTGAAGCTGGGGTAAAGGAGGGGTGCCTGGGTGGCTCAGTCGTTAAGCATCTGCCTTCCACTCAAGACATGATCCCAGGATCCTGGGATCAAGCTCTGTGTTGGGTTCCCTGCTCTGTGGGAAGCCTGCTTCTCCCTCTCCCACTCCCCCTGCTTGTGTGTTCCCTCACTTGCTGGGTCAGTCTCTGTCAAATAAATAAATAAAATCTTAAAAAAAAAAAAGGAAACTGGGATGAAGGGTATGTGGGACCTCTCTGTACTATTTTTGCATCTTTCTGTGACTCTATAATCATTTCAAAATAAAAATATAAAAACACATCCAAATCAGTTCTGATTTCATTCCTTTTTCCTCAGCACACCAGAACTCCTACTCTTGGAGTCCTGGAGGTCACCCACTTCTGGTTGTCTTCCTGGGTTACCCTTAGCAGTGAGTGGGATCTTCTGTTCCACTGTGATGGAGGTTGGGTAAAACTTAGTTCTGGGTCGGTTGTTAAAAATAGATTCTCTCATCCCCCTAGCTCAAACACACTTGTAAAAGTAATCAACCTGGTAAGTTCTTGGCCCATTTTAGCTAGTTTCTATTTCTCCAACAAAATCTGGACTACAACAGATGAGAAAGGTAGAGGGACAGGGAAGAGTCTGGCTGGTGGTGTCAGATCAGGAACTGCTGATTTGGAGATAAGGACAGGGGATACCAGTGACGTATGAAAGCAAAGGCACACATATTTTTTGCCGCCACATCTGGTTTGTCTTTTACCTCCAAATATATTCCTCACCTCTGATCTTAGAAGCAGTTGTTGAAGGGAATGCTAACTTCTGGCTGGGAGGCATTAGGCTAAGTGGAGAAAGGGGTGCAGAACTGGAAACCCTGACTTCTTGGGCGTTCTCTTCTCTCTGCATTGATAGGCCCATCTATCTGTCATCCTGATGGAAGACAAAACTCATTGGCTGCTGCACACACGGATATTTATTGTTCCCTAGGGTCCTTGGTGTTTAAGATGCTGGGTTGAGGACAGATTGACCCTAGTTGTTGAGGCTACTTCTTATTTGCTGGTCTTCTTGTCATAGGTGCCAGCACCCTTGTAGCCACTCACATAGCCTGAGTTGTTAGTTGTCTCTTCCCGTCCTGCGATGCCTTTGCCCTTGCCACTCTCGTCAAAGCGCTCCTTGTGGGTGCCCGTGTATTTGCTGGTGTCCGTCAGCCGGCTCACCCCACCTACTGTTGTTGCTTTCTGCAAGCCAGAGGAGAACGGGTCTGATCCCTCTCTTTCCCTTTGATGTCACACCCCTTCTCTGAAGACGGTCTCTGATTCTGCTAGTACTCATCACTGTTCTACCTTTGGGATAGGGCTGCTTTCTCCAGGGCCCAGATGCAGCCAGGGGTGAGAACTGTGACAAGAGCCATCCACTCAGGAGAGTGGAGGAGTTCGGTGTATGGGAACCCATGTGGGTTTGTGTGGATTTTTCTATTTTCAAGGGAGTTATTGTGACCAGGCTGCAGCCAGAGGACATCAACCCCAGATCCAATATGCAAGGTTCCTCCTATTGGGAGGGCCCTATTTGAAACCCAGAGTAGAGGGAACTTAAAAGAGAGAGGGGACAAATAGGGAACAGATGGTGGGTGAGAGGCAGGAGGTCAGAGGTTACAGGTTGGGATCAAGTAGCAAGTCCTCTGCACTAAGCATTCCCCCAAAGCTGTCTGGACACTTGGGAATGAGTCTAAATTTTACTATTAAAATAGATGTGGACCCTATCTGGGCCACAAGTTCCTCATCTCTAAACTAGTAGATGATCTCTAAAGTCTGTTCCAATACCAGCAGGGCACCAGAGGCTTCCTGCCTTGTCTCCCTACAGTATTACTAATGGTAGAGGTGAGGGACATTGGAAGGTGGGTTGGGAGGCAGGAGTAGCAGGGATCTAAGGAATAGGGTCAAGGGTCAGGGATGAAGCATGTCACTCACAGTAACACCAGTGGTAGCTGGATCCTTGCCTTCCATGAGTTTAAAAATGCTCTCCAGAGCTTCATCTGGTTTCTTGTCCTTGAATCGTTTCTGGCCCAGTTCCTTCATTGCCTCCTGGAACTGTTGAAATGTGATGGTTCGGGCATTCTTGGCCCTGGTCAGTCAGACAGAAACCCAGAACCTCTGGAACATGAAGTCATCATTTTCCAAGGTCCAACCCTCCCCTTATTCGAATTGGCCTCTTGACACTGAATGTCCTGAGGACAGGGCCAAGGACTTAGTAGGTGCTCAGTAGACCGATTACGCATGTTTTATCCCATGGACTCTTCCATGTCCCACTGCCTTGTTGGTTCTACTCACCACCCCTACTTCCCATCTCTGGCCCCTTACTTGACTTTGCTGAATACGATGTCCACATCAGTGGAGGTGACTGTCTTGCCATCCATGATGCCACAGTCTTTGCATAGTTTAGAGAAGTTTTTGTTGTTTATTTCAGTGCCATTGCTCGATGATTCTCCGAAGACAGCAAACCGCTGGAATGTTCTCCCTGCTTCTGATGCCATGATCAACTGGAGGTGGGGGAGGAGAGTAGGGGGGGAGACTTGGGGGTGAAGGAGGAGGGGATGAGAGGACTGAGGAGTAATAAGGATGGGGGTTAAGATAAAATCAGGATCAGTGATAGGAACAAAGTCCCTCTTCCCTGTCCCTCTCTTTCCCCATCCCCCTCACTCATATCCCACCTACTGTTCCAGCACTAGGGGTACTAGTGTGGCTCCTACGTCCTGAATAATCACCACTACCACCCACTTCCCCACCACTTTTTTGCACCTAAGAGTACCCGGATGGTGTCTGACCCTTCCCAGCCTTTATTTATGTGTGTGCAGGTATGTGGGAGCTGGCTGACTGGAGAGACTGTGTGGCAATGGGGAAACAGACAGGGGAGGGGAGGGAAGTTTCTATGACCTCAGCAGTGTTTATGTGACATCATCCCCAGAGACAACCCTAGTCTTGGTAGAGGGGTCTTTTCATTTCCCCACTTTGCTTGTTACATTGAGCAAGCTGCCAACCTTCTGATCTCTCCAGCTGATCAAGCTCTTCCTAATCATTCCAGCCCAGCCTGACCCAGTCTTCTGGGTCCTGGTCAAGTTGGTTTATACTCTGCCCCAAAGAGCTGAGAGGAGCCCAGGGAAGGGGTAATGAAAACAGGTTGGCATAAGTCCAACAGTGCCCTCCTTTTTAGTCTCAAGCCCAAGATAGTGACCGACATGGAGAATCCCAGTGGCTTTGGCAGACCGACCTCAATAAGAACTTTAAATGGCTTCCAGTGTTGGGCCTGACATAGAAAGAGCACAGGCCTTGGAGTATGACAGATCTGGGTGGGTCGAGGTGAGGGTGAGTGAGGGTGAGTCTCAGACTTCGAAAATCTTCCAGATAAGTTTCTGTGCAGGTCAGGGATTTCTCTTCAACCTGTTCTCTGGCTAGAAGCCATATAGATGGATGAACTTTAGGAATTCTAAAACAGAGCAACTGGGTTGGTGACTTACCTCCCCTTCCCTTCTATTTAGTCACCAATTTCCGTGAATGTCACTTCCTTGTCTAACAAATCCTCTCTTTGCATTCCTATGGCTCCCACATTTAGTCAAGTTCTTGTTATCTCCTATCTGGTTGATTTCCCTGGCTTCTAAAGGAACTCTCTCCTAGGGGCACCTGGGTGGCTGAGTCAGTTGAGTTGATTAACTCTTGATATCAGGTCAGGTCCTGATCTCAGAGTTGTGGGATTAAGCCTGCCTGTGGTTGTGCCCCTCACACTGTGGGGAGTCTGCTGAAGATTCTCTCTCCCTCTGCTCCTCTCCGCCCCTAAAATAAATAAATCTTTCAAAGAAAGAATGAACGAAAGAGAATCTCTCTCCTAAATGCAATGCCCCCCCCATAATTCATCTTTATCACTCACCCATCAGAATAATTTTCACAAAACTATTTTTTATCCATTAATCCTGCTCAAGAACACTCTAAGGATCTCCAGTGCCAAGACTCTGTGCCTGTCATTCAAGGACTCTCATGCTAGGGTCACACTTTTACCAAACAACACCCATCTCTCATCAGTGTTATTCATCTGGGACCACATGGCTTGACAGGCTACCTCAGTGGCAAGAGCATGGCCTTGGAGTGGAATAAATCTGGGTGGGGATTTGAGTTCTGGTTTTGTCATTTACAGCACTAGTTGGTTGACCTTGGGCAAGAGACTAAAGCTTCTGTTAGAGAAATCTCTGAGCCTCATTGAGTTCCTCACCCGTACTGTGAAGACAATAATAGTACTGTAGGATAATATATAGGAAGTATCTTGCACATCGTAGTTAATATTCAGTTCTTCAAAGTAACTTGTGTATTTCTGCCCTCAAGTTTTCCCTCATGCTTTCTTTCTTCCTGAATACAATGTTCCTCTCTCCCACTCAGATATACTGTGGTTGTATTCCTCATGGGGTGGTACACCATGGGAACAAAACCCTTTTCCTCCTCTGAATTGTACCAAGATAATGGTTCCTAGCCTGTAGGCTGTAGTCTCCTGGGGAAAGGATTTCTGAATTATTGCAAGGACCCCTCAAATCTATATGTACACAGAACACTGATCATCAACTGAAAAAATAATATGCCTTGCACACATAGATATTACTATATACATAGGTGTTATCATGATTAGAATTCTATACAAACTGGGGTGTCTAGCTGGTTTGGTTAGTAGAGTATGTGACTCTTGAGCTTGAGGTTTAAGTTCGAGCCTCACTTTAGATGTAGAGATGACTTAAAAATAAAAATCTTTAAAAAAAAGAATTCTCTACAAACTACAAAAAAATTTTCTACAAACTCATTTAAAAGTATTGCTGAATTCATGGTTTGTCTCCATCAGAGGATACTAAAACCGTCAAGTGGGAATGAAAATCTCTGATCTCCCTCTTGAGAAGGGTGGGAAATGATTGCCATAGGATTTATTGCCTAAACAATTAATCTTGTAAAAGCATCATTTTTCTTTTTTTTTTTTTTAAAGATTTTATTTATTTATTTGTCAGAGAGAGAGAGAGGGAGAGCGAGCAAGCACAGGCAGACAGAATGGCAGGCAGAGGCAGAGGGAGAAGCAGGCTCCCCGCCGAGCAAGGAGCCCGATAAGGGACTCGATCCCAGGACGCCGGGACCATGACCCGAGCCGAAGGCAGCCGCCCAACCAACTGAGCCACCCAGGCGTCCCAAAGCATCATTTTTCTTAACATTTCCCATATTTATTACTTCTCCCACCTACTCCACCATAAACTTCTAGAGAGGTCATGTATGACTACTTGTCACAATTCTCAGAATTACATGCATACACTGGCTTGCGCACAGTAGTTACTTAAAACTGTCGCTTCACTGAAGGTATAGTTTGAAGCTGCTTCTGGCCCAAGGGCAGGAAGTGAGAGAGAGATTACCCTGGTTGGGCCACTTAAGAGCTGAGCTGTCCTGGGACCTGCCCTGGTGGAGAAGAACCCTACCTTAGGGCTTCTGCCTCATTTTTGCCTCTGGGAGTCTGAGACCCCTAGGCGGCTGAAGCAAACAGATCCCAGTGGAAATTTCCCACCTCCGACCCGCCACACGCCCCTGCGTAGGCCCCTTATCAGGTTCCCCCTGAGTCATCCTGACCCAGAGACGAATTTAGATGCTGGAACCTCCAGGTCCTTCCCTCCCCCACTCCAAGTAAGACTACTTTAGACACATCTGAGATTGTGGCAGGGAAGGCAGAGGATCTTGCTCTGGGCATTCTTTCTTCGCCAGCTCCAGGAGGGCTGTTGAGCTCTCTCTCCTGTCCTACACAGCTTTATTTACGATCCCAATGCCAGCAAGCTTTTCCTTGTCCAGGAGAGTGTTAATCTGGCGTCCAGAGGGGAGCGGGGACTAGGCAAGCTGCCAGGGTGCCCAGCTTCTGGGCCAGTTTCTGAGGGAAACAGTTATGAAGAGAGTGGGGGAAGGGAACAGAGGAAAACTTCCGTGCTCCAAACTGGGAGAAGGTATGGGGGTCCTTTAGATGTGAGGTTGTTGAAAGCCCGGTTTGATCCTGACCAGTTCTCCTACTTTGGGTCACCTCCTCCCTCTTGGCCCCTCCTTCTTTCTAATAGACCCTGCCAAGTGGGGATGAAAGGGGCATTGATGTTCCTTGGAGGGGAGGGGGGTGTGGGTGGGAAGGGTGGTGGTGGTGGGGGGTGGTTCCCAGGCAGGAGGAGGAGGGCAATTTGGGGGTCTTGGGGGGGCAGTCTGTGCTGGTGTTGCGGTTGGCAGCTCCAATTCCATTCGCCATTGTTCCCAACTGGCCAGCCGCCCAGCCCCCGAAATGGTAACCAGGCCGAAGGAAGATGGAGTGGGGACCCTGGCAGGGAGGGGGCGCTGGAAGGGTGCAGGTGGGGAGAAATTCAATCTGGTTTCCTCGTGCTTAAGACAACTTCGGAACCCTACGCAATCCCCCCCACCCCACCCCCCGCCCCCAACTATTCCATTCCAAGTGGCCTTCCTCTAGGGCCACAGGGAGGGTGCATCTACTGTTGGGGGAGGACAGGGTGAGTGAGGAGGCTAGGACGGCAAACCCACCCCAGGCCCTGGAGGGACACGCAGCAGTCCCCGAGAAACCACTGCCTGGGCCCTGAGATTCAGCCGGGCCGAGCTGGTCTCACCCTCCTTCTCTGGGCCGGACTAGGAGGGGTTAGCGCCGAAGCCACAGGGTCTCTTGGGTTCCAGCCCGGGACACAGCGTCCTCCCCAAGCCCCCACTCCACCCCCGCAGAGTTAACTCCGCCCCCTGCGCCTGTTTACCCTAGAGTCAGAGCCCCTGGGGGTCCCTGGCCCCTCCTCCGCCCCCCCTTGGGGCCTTGACCCGGGAGTCCCCGTTGGCCATCCTCTCCCCCCCTCCTGCGCTCTCCCTCTATTTATAGCGGCCCCCCGCATTCCCCGCCCCCCCCTCCCCGCCTTGTTTTCCAACTTCTCAGGGAGCAGCGGAGAGCAGGCGTCTGGACGCAGCAGAGAGAGGAGGTACCAACACCCTGGGCACCCCGAAGTTGAAACTCCTGCACCCCCGACGGCCCTCCACCCCTGCCCCGCTCTTTTGGTGCTGGCACACCTGCCCCTCCCAGGCGGCGAGACCCTCGCCTCCTCAGCGGCTATCCCCGCCCACCTCCTCCTTCCTTAACCTAGCTTGTGTTTACCCGCAAGCCGAGTCGGAATCATGGGGTGCCAGCACCCTGGGTTTGCCTCCCTACTACCCGTCCCCACTACTGAGTCTGGGGGCGAAGGAAAGAACCACAGTGCGATAGGCAGATCCAGGTCACGGGTGGGGGCGGTGTTGAGGGCCGGCATGGGGATCCCCTGCAGGACTCAGGGATCCCCGCACACCCCACTACCGCCCGGTTGCCGGGGTATGTGGTGGGGAGCGCGAGCTGAGCGTGGAGGCACCCAGAGCAGTTTCCTTCCTTGGAGTACCCCTCGGGCCCCCAGCACAGCCCCTCCCTGAGTGGCAGACAGCCTGGGGCGGGGTAAAAGGGGGGGCGTGTTTACTGGGGGTCTGGGGCGGATCTGCAGGGAGCTGTCGGCCCGTGGGCGGGCTGGGGCGGGCCGGGGGCGGGTCTGTGGGGAGTCCAAGCCGGGCGGGCAGGAGAGTCAAAGGCAAGTGAAGGTGGAAGCGGCCGCGGCGGCAGCAGGTAGGGGGAGGGGCGGGCGAGGGGCCGCTGGGCCTGGATGGCGCCAGCCGGGCCGGTGGGCGGTTGGATCCCAATCTCTCGGAGCTGACCGCTGGCTGGCACAGGCCCACAAGGAGGGGGCGCTGGGCTGCGGCGCACAAAGGCGGAGGCTCCGCGAGCGGCAGGGCGTGTTTGGGGCGTGCGCGAGGTTGTGTCCAGGGTCCAGGGTGCTCCTCGCCGGCCGCGCGGGGGTGTTGGTCCCCACGCGGACGGACAGCGTTGGGACTTGTAGGGAGAGGTCCCCGGTGCTGGGCCCGGTCGATCTCGCCGGTCCTACTCATCTCTTCCCAGCTGGCGCTCGGCCCTTGCGGGTCGTCGGGGAGGCTGGGAGGAGATTGTGGAACCGCCCTCCCTCCCCTTCTCCGCTCGCGGGACCCACACCGAGACCGGGAGGAGGAGAGACGCGAAGGAACGGGGCTTTTTAAATGCTGTTTTTAAATGTTTAACTGGGAAACAGTCGTGCTCAGCTATCCTCATCTCACTCGAGAGCTGTCAAAAATCTTGAGGATCCCCTAGTCCCCACTTCTAGTTTGCAAATAGGAAATTGAAGCCAAGGGAAGTAACTGATTGGGCCAAGGTCACACCCTTAGCAGCAAAGCCCGGACTAGAATCCAGAGGTTCCGACACAAGCCACGCTCTTTCCTCCACATCAGCACTTCCTTCTCTCCTCCCCCAGCCTGGACTGATGATACCTGCTCTCCATGTTGCCCCGCAGGCCCCTCCAGCCAGTATTGATTCTAGCTGAAGCCTAGAGAAGATGTGTTCATTGGACTCAGGCGTACAGATTAGGGAGGGTTAGTGACCCACGTAGTCTAGATCTTGGCTGAGGCTTTCTGTCTCTAAAAGACCCAGCGTCTGTCTCCCATGTCATTCACCTCATTGCCTTGTTTTCTCAGACCCTGGAGCCAGGAGGAGAACCCTGACCCCTAACCCCACTGCATCGAGCCAATAGGAGCCCAGTAAGTGACCCCACCCCCAGGCTGCAGGCTCCTAACTGCCATCTGCACAGGTGTTCTGCTCCTCACCACCCCACTAATGTTGAATGTATGTATGCTAAGACAGTCTTAGGAGGAAGGGAAGGAAGCATTGGGTCAGTTGGACACGGTGCCCCTTGTTCTTTTTGTTTCCCTCTCCCCTTCTTGGTCATGATACTTGGGTCATTTTTAGCCCCTTTCCCTCTGAGCTGCTGACCTTGAGGCTTAGTTGAAGGTCACAGTTAATTATGAACTTTCACTGTTCTGTCCGACGGTATCTTTGGAGTACCCAGTCACTGAGCCACAAGTTTCATCCCTCCCTAACTCTGGGAGTGTGGGGTGGCCCCTGAATACAGCCTGGAAATCCAGAGTTGGACTCCTGCCCCACCCTAGTATTTCCATCCAGGCCAGAGGAGGGGGTTTCTGGGGTGTAGGTGTTGAGGGCCAGCTGTGGATGGCCAGTTGGAAGAGAAGTGGTATCCTGAGACCTCTGCCACCAGCCCTCCTTCCCAGCTGCCTGGATGTGGAGCTGGGGGGCAGGAAAGGCTGTGTGTGTGTCCTGAGGTGGTCAGCTCTGGGGCCTTCTGTACCCCGCATTGCCCTGGGTGGAGAGACGAAGCCAGGTGCTTGAGATGGGCGGGTGTGGAGGCCACCTCCCCAGTCGTGGTGTTTCCTCGTCCTGCCAGGCCACCATGGCGGAGCTGCAGGAGGTGCAGATCACTGAGGAGAAGCCGCTGTTGCCGGGGCAGACGCCTGAGATGGCCAAGGTTATTAGAGACCCCTGACTGGAAGGCCCAAATTCCAGACCTGCAGGCATCCCCATCACCTCCTGCCTTCCCAAACCCATAATCTCATTCTAACCCACAGCCCTGTTTTCTCCACCTGTAGCCATGTCTCTCCCCCACAGACCACAAGGGGAGTCCAGGCCTTTGTCCTGTCACTACACTAACCTTCATCCTCTCCATGTCTCTTTTTGTCATCTCTTTTGTCTTTTGTCTCTGTTGGTCTCTTTGCGAACCTTTCTTCTGTGTTTGTCTCTCCATCTGTGACTCTACATGGCTACATGGCTGTGTGTCTCTGTGTCTATCTGTTTGTGTGTGTGTGTGTGTGTGTGTTTGTGTGTGTGTATGTATGTATGTGTGTCTCTCCAGGAGGCTGAGTTAGCTGCCCGAATCCTCCTGGACCAGGGACAGGTAACAGCTTGGGGCAGTCCCAGGGTGGTAGGAGGGGTTCTCCTTTTTCCCAGCAAGGAGAGGGCTGCTACCAGGCTCTTTCTCCTCTCTCTGCTCCCTTTCCTTCCCTTTCAATCCTTGCCCCTCCCCACCTCTCCTTCTCAGAATTGCTTGGTGCTCTCCCATCCTTTATGATTCTTTTCCATCCTCAGAATCATTTTCTGCTGTTTTATTTGCCTGCACCAAATTCTTGCTGACCCTATTTCTAATTCTTTGTTTCTGTCTTCTCTCTTTGCCCCTCCCCACCCCAACTCCCCGACTTTTATGGGACTTTTGTGGGCACCCTTCTCCTGCCTCTTTTTCCTCTCAGCCTAACTTCTCCCTGATGGTGACCTGTTTTTCTGCAGACTCACTCCGTGGAGACCCCTTATGGCTCTGTCACTTTTACTGTCTATGGGACCCCCAAACCCAAACGCCCAGCGATACTCACCTACCATGATGTGGGACTCAACTGTAAGGACCTGAGCTTCCCCTCCCGCTCCTTTCTGGGACGAGGCTGGTGGGAAGGGTAAAACCCCAAGGGAGGGGAAGGTCAGCATTGGCAGGAAGGGAGCCATGTGGTATATCAAGGGGCGAGTTCTGTCCTGGCCTGACTATGGCATAAAAAAGGGTGGGTTCTGACTTGGGGATGCTTTTCCCTGGCTGATTCTACTGTCGGGGTGGTGGGGATTCTGTTTAGATAAATCTTGCTTCCAGCCGCTGTTTCAATTCGGGGATATGCAGGAAATCATACAGAACTTCGTGCGGGTTCACGTGGATGCCCCTGGAATGGAAGAGGGGGCTCCTGTGTTCCCTTTGGGGTGAGACTTAGCTCCCTCCCTCCTCACGATGCTTGGAGGCACAGGGCAGGGGTGAGGAAGAGTGGACCAGGGGAGGAGGAATGGGGGGACAGTGGAGGCTCCGGGAAAGGGTGAGTGGGGCACCCTGAGGTGTAGGCACTGGGGGCAGCTTCTTGGTGTTTTCTTAACGTTCTTTTCTTCCCCAGATATCAGTACCCATCTCTGGACCAGCTTGCAGACATGATCCCTTGTATCCTGCAGTACTTAAAGTGAGAGGCCTGGGAACCCCTCAAAACCAGAGTTTTCTGCCCAGCACAAGGGGGCCCTTAGAAGTCCTATGTCCACCAGGGTTCCTGGGCAGGTTGTAGTCTCTGGCCTAGATAGATCCTTCCTCCTCTGTGCCTCCACCTGACTGTTGAGAAGAGGAGGGATAGGTTTGGAAATGGACTTGAGTCAGCAATGTGGTCCTGACGGAGAGAAGCAGGAAGAGGAAGCGGCTCTGCGTGGCTCTGCCTCAGGCTGAGGAGGGGCTTCTCAGATCTGGAAGGTAGAGAGGAAGAGGAGGGGTGACAGAAGCCCAAGAAGCCAGATAGACTTGTCTCTTTTCCTCCCACTTCCCCTCCTCCAGACACACACCTGGTGCCTGGAAGCCCTGGGTGTGAGGGAGAGTGGGAGAAGGAAGGGAGAGCCTGGTGAGCCTCTGGAGAGCCGTGGTGGTACGCACGCGGCGTGCTGACGACTCCCCGGGCTCTGGCCCCTGGCTCAGCTTTTCCTGGGCACCCGAGCTCTGGGCAGCTCGGGTTCACCTTTTGCTTTCTTTCCCCCATTCTCCCTATTGTTCACCAAAGTTATGTCTTTTTTCCCCCCATCTTGCTTCAAGTTCCCTTTTCCTGGTCCCTCACGAGGAACCAGGAACTAAACCAGAACAAGTTGAACTAGCTCCTGAGAATTAAAAATGGACACAGAGCTCTGTAGGAGAAGTGTCTGGTTGGCTGGTGGATGGGTGTTACTCTTCAAGATACTAGCTCCCCAAGAGACAGCTGAAGTAGATTTCAGGGACCTTCGCTGGCTACCAGTGTCAGTGGTTAGCTCCTTGGCACCTTCCTTTTTTCACACCCCTCCAGGGAAGGTTGCGTTCTGTCCTTTGCGCATGTGGCCTTGGGAGGGAGGTGACGAGTTTGAAGGGCCAAACTTTAGGACACCAGGGCTGGTGAGAGATACGTTTCTCTTTCACAGTTTCTCCACAATAATTGGAGTTGGTGTTGGAGCTGGAGCCTATATCCTGTCACGATACGCTGTAAGAAATTAAAACCAAACCAAACCAAACCAGACAAGGGAAAGGCAGGTGTAAGGCCCATGGAAGACTGAGTAGAATATTGTTTGCTAGTGTGTGTTTGCGGGGAGGACTTGGGTATAAGGGTGGGGAACAGGGCCCATGGGAGCCTAAAACTGGCTGGAGCTCAGTGGGAAGGGAGTAAGGCCCTGCCCAGTCTCTGATTTCCCTTCTTT
Organism: Mustela putorius furo; assembly: GCF_011764305.1. Lineage (NCBI taxonomy): Eukaryota > Metazoa > Chordata > Mammalia > Carnivora > Mustelidae > Mustela > Mustela putorius. The sequence goes on from NW_025422045.1 coordinate 13,342,610, forward strand.
CTGCTACTTCTCAGCTTACCCACCCAGATACGGTCGAGGGTCTTGTCCTCATCAACATTGATCCCAATGCCAAGGGTTGGATGGACTGGGCAGCCCACAAGGTTTGGAGGGGCCTGTGTGTTGAGGTCCAGGGTGGGAGGGCCCTCTTGGGAAGGGGAGCGGAGCAGGAAAGACGTGTGACTTTTTAGCCTGGGTCCCTTCTCCTCATAGTATTCTGAGCTTGCTCACCTGCCCTTTCCTCATAGCTAACAGGTCTTACCTCTTCCATTCCGGAGATGATCCTTGGACATCTTTTCAGCCAGGTAAGTGGTTGTGGAAGATGGAAGAAGCGGAGGGGACTGACAGGGGCTTGAATGCTTGGAGCAACTTCTTTAGATGGGATAGGATCTGGAGAAGAAAGAAGGCTTGCTTCTTCTCATCCCGTAACTGGTGACGTCTCTTCTCAACCCTCTTTCTCCCTTTTCTTTCCTTCAGGAGGAGCTCTCTGGAAATTCTGAGTTAGTACAAAAGTACAGAAATATCATTACACATGCACCCAACCTGGAGAACATTGAACTTTACTGGAACAGCTACAACAAGTGAGTGTGTGGTGTGTGTGTGTGCGCACGGGGGAGCAAGGTAGAAGCAGCAGCCGCGGGTCACAGGTGGGAGGAGGACAGGGAGATTGGGGAATCACAGGGAGGAGCAATCACAGGGAGGGCAGGGTCTGGCGCACAACTGGGGCAGCTGTGGGCCAGACCCCATGGGATGAATTGTAAGGAGCTGTCCCCCTTTTTCTTGTTTACTTCCCTTGGGTTTTTGGGTTCCCAGAAGAGAGATGATTCCTCTGCCTTCACTGCCCTCTAGCCAGGGACTTGGGTTCCAAGTGGCCGCCGGGATTTGAGGCCTGCGGCCACTTTCCCCTTTGGTTCCCACTTTCAGTTATTAATAGTTGACTATAATTTTTGGAAGGAAGACAGCTTCCTCAGTGAAGGAACTGCCTAAAATTTCTGCTCTTCTTTGAACCCCTTTCTAGTCGCCGAGACCTGAACCTTGAGCGTGGAGGTGCTGTCACCTTCAAGTAAGACTTTAAGAGTAAAGCTTTGTCTCTCTCCCTGGAGAGAGTGTTTTAACAGGGAATTTTCTTGTCACCTCCCACCCTATCCTAGGAAGCAAATTCCACCTTCTAGTCTTACCCTTTTGGGTTGTCTTGGAAGGGTTAGTGGGGTTCAGAAGACTGTTTCCTCTTTGGAGCCGAACAATTTCCAGCTGCTCTTGTGGGAGGCAGGGGAGGGAATCGTGGAGGCTTACTTTCTCCCCGACACTATGCCTCTAGGTGCCCTGTGATGCTGGTGGTAGGAGATCAAGCACCCCATGAAGATGCAGTGGTCAGTAGAGAATTTTGGGGTGGGCAAGGGAGGGTTGGAGTCCTTGGCCGGTGGTCAGAGGGGTATCTTGCCAAGAGGCTCTGTTTGGAACTGGGAGAGCGACTGTGGGGCCCAAGAACGAAATGGGGATGGGGCTGATGGGGAAGGAACTGTGATCTGGGTCCCTGGGTCCCTTGGATGGGAGAGGCCGCAGGGCGTATAACGCTATTCATTCAGCTTCCTGCTTACACTAGGTGGAGTGTAACTCAAAGCTGGACCCCACCCAGACCTCTTTTCTCAAGGTCAGTGACCCTACTCCAGGTGCTACCTGACTCCTGGCCCCGCCTGACTCCTGACCCCCTGTCTGGAAACATAGATGCTCTCTAGGTTCAGCTTCTAGGCCTTCAAGGTTCCGCACAGGAGCAGGCAGGGTGGATAAAGACCACAAACCCTCGGGGCCTGGAGTGGGGAAGCTAGGGAAGAGAGATCCTTTCCTACCTCTTGGCATGGCTGCTTGTATTTATGTGTGTATCACTTCTTCTGTATGGCTGTCTCCATCTCCTGACCAGATGGCCGACTCTGGAGGTCAGCCCCAGCTGACCCAGGTGAGTACCACTGACCTCTATGAGACGGGATGTTAGCGGCACTGAACTATACTCTTTGCCACTCACCCCACCCCCAATCCGCCATGGTCTTGGGCTCCATCTTGGCTTCGAACCTCATCTCACTGTCTGTCCCCCTCTGCTCATCTTATTTCCACAGCCAGGCAAGCTGACCGAGGCCTTCAAGTACTTCCTGCAAGGCATGGGCTACAGTGAGTATGGGGGTCAGAGGCTATCGTGAGAGCAAGAGATTGCTCCACAGGAAGAGGGATGGGCACTGAGTGGGAGGAACCATTTCAGGCTAGTTCTGAACCTTACCACCGTCTGCCAAATCATGGACCCCTTCCTCCCCCACCGGCATCCCCATTTGTCACTCTCATCCCCACCCAAGTACCCCTCCCGGAGTCGCCAGCCTCTCTTTCCCACCTCCTTTCTGCCTGCCACTTACGCTTCTGTCTCCACAGTGGCCTCATCCTGCATGACTCGCCTGTCACGATCACGCACAGCCTCCCTGACCAGTGCGGCGTCCATTGATGGCAACCGGTCCCGTTCTCGCACCCTCTCCCAGAGCAGCGAGTCTGGGACTCTCCCTTCAGGGCCCCCGGGGCATACCATGGAGGTCTCCTGTTAAATGACCTTTGTTGCCCTGGTGTACGACCCAGACCTCACCTCCCCCAGCACTAACCTGGGAGGTGCATAGGGCACTGGGCCAGAGTAAGGAAAGATGGGCAGATCATGTGGAAAGATGATCTTGATCTTTGATTGCTACCCTAACCTTGACCTCTAACCTGTGATTCCCCTCAGATCCTGGGAGAGATGTCCTAATATCTCTTAGGGACCCAGACCCCAAAATTATCCCTCTCCCTCATTTTGATGTTAAGGTGGAGAGGGCATGTGTTCCCTCTCCCTAATCTAGGTGTCCATAGATAAGGGATAAGAGGTGGTTGTAGTTGCCCCATGGTGCCTCCATCACACTCTCCCTACTTATCCCTTTGCAAGAGTAGGGGACTTGAGGCTGGGACTCCATTCACCAAAGCTGATATGGCTTTTCATTAACACTTCAGATCTCTGAAGAGTATGGGCCTAAATGAATGTGTGTCAGAGGAGGCTTACTGGTGGGTTAGTGGTCCTCAGGATGAGATAGAAACATCTGGTCTGTGAAATGGAAGTTGGAATGGGAAGTGGTGGGCAATGAACAAGTATGAGGGAAGGATTGGAGCTGGGGCAATAGGAAGGGGCCTGGGGCCATTGGCTGCACTAACTTTGGTAGCTGTCTAGACAGTGTGTGTCTAGAGTGGGAGGGGGAGGGAGCTAAGCTGGGGCAGGGCTGCTTGGGGCTTGGCATAGGGGTGGGAAGGGCTATCTTGGGGATCGGCTCACACTGTGTTATGTGTGGAAGGGTGCCCTCCTGTGTCCCACGACTTCTGCTGTAACAATAAACTGTAGAGGAACTGAGTGCCATTCTTTGTCTGAGTATGCCTGCATCATGCCCCTTCTCTCCAACCTACCGCCCAACTCACATTCTCTTCTCAGATAGGGCCTGGCTCCCTGTCCCTATGTGACTACAGAGTCAAGGGCCCCTAGTTCAATAGGATGGTATTGCCCTTGACATTGATAGTATTTCCAAGTTTTGGGAAGACAGGAGCTTCTTAGGTCTTACGAGACTTCCTTATTGGTTGTAGATCCTTGAGAAATGCCATAGGATGTCAGAGATGTCACTGACATCATGATCTTAAGAAGGAAGTATGGAATGCTGACTGAAGTGTCCAAGGACATCTTGTGATCACCTTCCTGCAGGATCCTCCCTAGGGGGCACCTAGATTCCATTTTAAATGGTTCAGTGCAATGAGTAGGCCAGGCCTCACCCAGTTACTAGAGAGGTTGGTTTGCTCATAGTTGGTCCCAGTCTGAATACTCCTTCAGGAGAGTAATAGGACAAAGAAGGATTTTCTCTAAGGAGTTCTCCTCCTTCATGAATCCAAGGACATGGGGTGTTGATTATGTTTGTGGTTCTCTGAGAAGTGTTTTAACAAGTCTGCACAATACTCATCGAGAGGACTTTGGATACTGTGACTGTTGCAGGCTGATTCTTGGGCTCTTGGGGACACAAGAAGTAAAACACGAGAAGGCACTTTATATTGTTATTAGTAAGAGTACCATGGATGGAATATTACAAGGTCACTTGCTGGGTTACTTTATGGAACCTCCACAGACAATGACATGCTTTCCTCAATGAAACTGAGCTGAGGATTATAACGCGGCTTGATGTCTGGTGCTGACACACCGACATGGAAGTGAGGCATGGAATATGTTATTGACTCTTGAGCATTTCATCACTCTCTCATAGGCCTGAGTCTATTTTAAATGCAGTAGGCCAGGATCAGAAGGGGGCAGGGGTATTAAGTGACTCGCAGAGCTCTGGAGCTGGTTATTGATGGCAAGGTTGTTGGGTGAACGCATGCAGGGCAGGCAGCGAAGAGTGCTTAAATGCCACCCTAAAGAAAAGAAAGAGCATAATTGGAATCACTGGGCCAGTTAGCTCCTAGTTAAACAAAACATGAGGAAAAAGCAGAGAACTCCAATGAACAACAGCCTTGACCAGCAAGAGATGCTGTTGTGAGGGGCACTTTGCTGGTTTAGTCCATAGAGCTTTCCACTGTTGATCTCAGGGTTGCAAGTTTGAGCCCCATGTTGGGTGTGAAGCCTAGTTAAAAAAACAAACAACCAACAAACCAAACAAAGGTGTTGTTGTACATTATGGAAGGGAAGGCGGGTCTACTCAGCACGTTTGCCAGAAAACACTGTTAGCAAGGTAATCTTCAGAATTGGGAGGAAATTGAAGTGTGTGTGTATCTGGGAGCTGGGAGCTGGTGTATGAAGTGCTTGGTGACTGTGTGTCTCTCTCCTATAGTTGTGTCAGCATGAGAAACCCAAGAGTTAGGAAGAGGGAGAGATGCTCTCTGCTGGGAGCAAGGCAGAGGGGGTTTGCTGTCCTTGATTGACCTCTTTACCGTGTTGGTCGCAGACAGTCCCCTCTAGCCCGCGGGGGTGCAGCGCCCTCCTGTGGATGGCATGTTTCTTCCTAACTTTCTCCAGGTCCTGCTTCTGGTATCTCTCAGTGTTCTTTGTGATTCTATGTAGTAACTACATAGGGAGGGAGTGGTCTGTGGCTCCTGCCTGTTCTTAAGATCAGAGCTCAGGAGAGAGGTGAGCAGATTTCATAGAAGCGGAACCACAAACTCCCTACTTATTGTCTCTACTTCAGGCTTAGGACTCCTGTTTCTCTCCTACTGTCATTCTCAAGGGCCATATTTTCCTGACTTCAGGGACAGAAGCTCAAGATAGCTAAGGCAGGGCGCCTGGGTGGCTCAATGGGTTAAAGATAGCTAAGACGGAGTTCTCGGGAAGGAGAATATAACTAGAAGAATATGGTGATGAGCCCCTTGTGGGGTCAGCGTGAAAATTCTGGACTCATGAGGAGATTTTAAAGAGTGATTCTGGGGTGCCTGGGTGGCTCAGTGGTTCAAGCCTCTGCCTTTGGCTCAGGTCATGATCTCAGGGTCCTGGGATCGAGTCCCGCATCAGGCTCTCTGCTTAGAGGGGAGCCTGCTTCCCCCCATCTCTCTGCCTGCCTCTCTGCCTACTTGTGATCTCTCTCTATCAAATAAATAAATAAAATATTTTAAAAAATAAATAAAGAGTCATTCTCTGAAGTTACATACAAAACAGTGAAACTGCAGCAGGAGGGATAGATATTAACCTTTAAGGACACTCCTTTACATACTTAAGGGAAATGCTAACGTGGGAGACACCACCTTTCTAGAGAGATTTGGGGACTAACAGGAAAGTGAGAATCAGTTCTGAATAGAGGTCAGGAGTGTGGTCAGGGTAAATGGTGCCCAGAGCAATTAGGTTGTTTGCACCCTCTCTCCTCACCCACATTACAATTTTCCCCAAATTGGATAATTATATAGTAAAAGTAGAATGCATTCTGTATTTGACATTCAATACATCTAAAGATAGTAATGAAATTGAAATAAAAAGGAAATCATCAACAACTGGCCTCTTTAAGCATCCCTGAAGACTGGGGCCTAAGGGTGTCAACCCTGTCTACACCCCTTTTGTTTCACCTTTGCTAGTGGCCACAGGCCCCTCCCTGAGGTCCGGGGCAGGGAATATGAGGGTGTCTGGCCAGTTGGCACATTCCCACTCATGCATACCAACCCACTCCAATTCTGGCAACTGTTCTTTGTACTCTATCACCCAAAGTCAGGAGCCAGAGCTCTGTTTCTTATGAGGAAGGCAAGGCAAGACACTGGAAAACTGTCCTTTGGGGAGGGGTGAAGTGGGTGAACTGTCTTACAAGTTAGCCTGGAGTTCTGTGGTTTTGTTCCTGGATGCCTCTTGTTCATAGGTGCTGGTCTTTGGCTGACCTCCCATCCTGCTCCAGGATACTCACTAACCTCTATTCTCTTTGATGCTGTGCCTCAACTCTTCTTAACTGCAAAAACCCAAGCCTCAGCTTGTATACAAAGGAAGGTGGGGGAGCTCTAAAGGGTTACTTTAGAGAATCATTTATTGGTGCAAGAATGGAAAGCTGGCTCTAGGTGAGAGAGCAGTTGGAGGTCTCATTCTTCCGTTTTTTTTTTTTCTATTTAAATATGTAAAATATACATGTGTGGGGGTGCAGAATAAGGGATGGGGAAAGGACCCAGGGGTTCAGGAGACTTGAAAATTCTCTTGTGACTATTCCAACTAGCTTCTTCTCTTACCCTTTTTCCTAACTGGCATCTTTCTTCATTTTTTTTCAACTTTAATGATTCTAAATGTTTTCAGTTATAACCTATTTCTTAAGGCTGAATGAGTTAAGGTTTGCTCGTGACTTTGGTTTCCAGTTGTCTTGGCCCAACTACTTTAGCTCTCTCTCCAGTCCATGGTTCTCATGCCCATTTGCATTCCATCCTTCTCACGGCAGACTCACTTGAAGTCACATTCATCTGCTCCCTTATAGCCCTCTCAGACTCCTGGCTGGGGATTCAGAGCTTTGGAAAATGCTCTGATTGGTCCTTTTTTTATTTGATCCTGATTTTTAAAAAATTTTATTTATGTATTTGAAAGAGAGAGACAGAGGGAAAGCATGAGCAGGGGGAAGGGGTGGAGGGAGAGGGAGAAGGGGAGAGGGAGAAGCAGACTCCCCACTGAGCAGGGAGCCCCACCCCAGGACCCTGAGATCATGACCCAAGCCAAAGACAGACGCTTAACCAACTGAGCCACCCAGGCGCCCTGACCCTGAGGTTCTAAGGGGCCATTTTCTAGCTTTATTCCCGCTCTTGCAACGATATGGTTCGAACTGAAGATGGTTCCTGCTGGGGTTGGTAAGTTGTTGGGAGAGGAAAGCAAGTGCTCGTGAAGGAGAGAAAGCACTGATGGCTGAAGGCAGAGGTGGCTGAAGGTGAATGTAAGGGCTCCCGGGATGGGAGGAGGCAAAAAGTGCATGACTCACCCGTGCTTGAAATCTCCCACCCTCTGCTCATTTCCCTCTGACGCTGATAGCATAGGTGACCCAGAAACATCTGAAGAGCTCCAGAGTCTGATGTCCTCCTCAAGTCTCCTTTCTGTTGTCCTACAAATCCTCTGTCCCTGACATAGCTAATGTCTGTATAATTGTATCCCTTCCAATTTACCCTCCCAAAGTCCTGGGGAGACCACTGCGGTGGATGGCAGCAGGGATTGGATGGCATGCGGGATCTGCCTGTCCAGATTTCTTGATGTGCCTCACGAGGGTGACCTATCTTCCATGGACCATCAGATGTTTTTGTCCTTTGGCTTCAGTTAGCATGACCAAGAGGAGTTGCTGGCAGCAGATGACAGAGAGGAGGAGGAGCGTCATCCTCTGGCTTCCTCCTGGTCAAGTCCCTGTGGGCTGGGTGTACCTCTCCACTAAAGGCTGCAGGGCATACTGGACGGGTCCCTCTAGTTTCTGCTCCCAGCTCCCTCCTCTTCAGCCTGGGCAGCAGGCTCAACTCAAACACAGTGTTGTTGCTGCTCAGCCCTTGACTATTGCGCCACCATCTGTCCAAACTTGTTCTGTTTGGGCTCTGTCCAAACCCTGCCCACACCTCCCTACAGTCTCCCTTTATGCAACTTGCCTCAGTTCTCCAACGTGCTCCCGCTTCTTCTGAGCCCCTGACACATAAGATCAGGAGGTAAAGGTAAGGTAGAGGAGGAGAGAATCTGGATATTTGAGCTTTTCTTAAAATCAGAGAAACACGGGTTGGAAGCCCAGCTAGCTATGCGATCTAGTTATTTACCTTTTCTGCATGTGCTTCCCTCCACTCGGGATGGGGATAAGATCTACCTGGTGGAGTCGCAAAGGCGAGACTGTCTGTGAGGGTGATAGTACAGCACCTGGCACACAGCAGGTGCTCTGTGTGGAGACTCTGCTGTGATTACTACATGCGAGGCCCTGTCTGGAGAATGAAATCCATTACTTCATGCTGAAGAGAAAACAGAATGGGATGGTGCTTTGGGGAACTTGTTTCCTGTATCAGATATTTTTAGTTAGTTTTGCCTCAAGTTTTCCTTTTCACTCACGCCTGGGTGCGTTGGCTGGGCCTGTGAGAAGGTATGCGTATCTTAGTTTGTGGGGAGGGCAATCAATGGACAGGAGGCAACTGTGACAAGGACACTCAGGAGACGTTGTCCACGTGAAGGTGACTTGGGCTTCCCCACTGAGAGTATCAGAAGGGGCAAAGTGGGGAGAGTGACTGAGCTCATGGGGTGCACCTTCTCTCCCCTCCTTCTCCACGAAGTCTGAGATACTCCTCCATTTCATGGGTCAGGGCACTGGACAACAGCAGATAATCAGCTTTGTGTTTGTCCTTCATAGTTTTTAAGAGAAGCAACACATTGTAGGGGTTCCTCACACTGAAAGATGGCCTAGTGGGGAGGGGCTGGAGGCAGAGCAGCAGGTAGAGCAGGCAGCAGGAAAGCCAGTAAGTTGTGGCAAAGCCCGGTAATCACCCTAGGCATTTATCTGGCGCCTTTCTCCCTCTCCAAACACACTGCTTCTTAATCCCTCAGCACAAGGCAGCTGGATGGAGACAGAGGCTTAAGGAAGAGCTACAGCATCCTTGAGGCTATGCAGGGCTCAGTGTGAAAAATAGGAACCAGAGGGAAGGAGGCTCTATTTAGCCTGATCTCAAGAGTCTGCTGGACACACTGTAGTTGGCCAATAATAGGTATTGGGAGTGGAGTGGGTGTGGTTAGCATAGGAAAAAATCTAGATCCCGTGGTTTCTGTTTTTACACCTCTTCTCTCTAAATGTTGGGAACTCTAGCTCAGTTTCTCAACACCTGTGGGCAAGGCAGGAGTAGGTTGCTGGAATTTCAGCAATGCTCCCATGTATGGAGGCATGGCCTGCAACTGGCAGAATGGCTAGGGGCCTGGATTCCAGGAGAAAATACAATATCCAACAGTCAGCCTTTCCATTCCCCACTCCATCACTTCCTGTACCAGGCAGCTCCTAGGCTACCTGGAGAAATGAAGTATAGCATGACTGAAGGGGAAGGGTAAAATGGAACATTTTATTATACACAGTAGCAAAAATGGGACAAGAGTTAAATCTAGAGTGATGGTCTTCATATCAATTCTCCAATTTAGAGGCACTCAACCTAAACGTCCTCTTCTCAGTCCTGGCGAAATGGATTCTCATGTAGGAGAAAGCTGTGGTCCAGTTCATGAGGGCGATGCCTAATGAATGCCACCCAAGGGTAGGAAGGCCATCCTAGATAGGCCCATCAGAAAAATCTAGAATCTCTCAGGCCCACAAGGCAATAAAGGCCATGAAGGCAAAACCAGCGGCTACGCAGCCCCATTTGGCCAGAGGGGCCTCAGGGCCAGCTAGCTCCCGGGGCAGAATTTCCAGGAAGGTGACATACAGAAAGGTGCCGGCTGCCACACCTTGTAACACAGCCTGGGCTAAGCCCTGCCCTGCTTTAGAGTCCCCTTGGGTCACAGCCAGCCCCAGGACTAGGCCCATGGGGGACATGAGAGCTAATGACAGTATAGACAACATGGCCCATCGTGACCTAGTACCTATCCGCACCAGCCGCAGTCCAACCCCAAACACTACTAGCACTTTGTGAGCCAGGACAGCAAGACAGAGCTGAATGGTGGTTGCTACTGTTGGCTGCAGCCCCACGGCTAGCCCTTCAAACACTGAGTGAAAGGAGAGCGAGAGCAAGAGGACGAGGGCCCGAAGGGGGCCCTTTGAGGGTGAGGGTGGGGGTCCGTGGCTGTGGAGTTCAAGGACATGAGTCCCACCCCACTCCTCCTGCACTGTCGTTCCTCCAGCAGCCCCAGGACAGCATTGCAGTGCCAGCGACTCCAGAAAGAAGACAAAGAAGAAGCCCAGGGAGATGATGAGCTCTCCGAAGGGATACTCCATCTAGGAACAGAAAGAGGGTCTGTGAGGTAGGAAGGGAAGAGAAGCAAGGACACTGGGTGGCCATGGGAGTGGGAGACTAAAGAGAATGGGAAGTGTGGGACTATGCCTAGTTAGTAAGAATTGGCCAACTCTTTGCCCTGCTGGCTCTCCCTCTGGTCTGTGGCCTTATTCCCATCTGCTTCAGATGCTTCCAGATTGATGCAGCATATTGGGCATAAAGAAGGGCAGGGGAATGAAGCCAAGAGCAGGTATGGACAGCAACGAGAAGAATCCCTGAGGGACTAAAGGACACCAGCGTAATAGGGTTAGTAATATGGGAAAAGAATGTGAGGCATGTCAAAGGGATGGAGAAAGGATGAAATAGTAAAGCAGAGCTTTTTCTGGGGTTCCACAAACCCAAATGGATTGAGTGGGCTCCTCCTTTCCTCTGTGCTGTCTGAGCTGAGGAGCAGAGGGGATCCCTGGTTTCCTCACATACTCCCCTCAAAAGGGTCCGGGAGGTTCTCCTCCCCCACTAGGGAGGGACTGGTGGGAGATACTTACCTGAGCTGAATCAGCATCATCAGAAGCATTTCCCTCCCTTTCTGTCCTGTTCTAGGGAGAGAAAAGCAGAAATCAGGTGGGGAGCAGCTCAGCTTCCTGTCCTGTCCCTTCAGCTCCATCACTTTCCCTAAAGTCCAATGTGACTGGTGTTCACCATGCCAGAAAGAGTCTTCTTGCTTTTCCTTCCACCCTTGTCCTCAGCTCTGTCATCTTCCCCCCTCATTATTCTGGCCTCACAGCCCTGCTGCTTACCATTTCTGCTGCTCACCTGCATCTTAAACTTCTGGATCTCTGAGTCAATTCCCTCCAGGGCTTCAGCAGTCATGTGCATGAGCCCTGCTCCCAGGAAAACACCAGCAGAGGTGCAGCCCAGGAGGCTGAGGACCCGGCGGTGACGACCTAAGAAAACGAGGAGTTACAATCCAGTTGGCAATGAGATAGAAAAGGTGACAAAAGAGCAAGCATGTGGCACCCAATCTCCCCAGCTTGGGGATGGTGAGAGCCTCGGAGCAAGGCATCAGGATAGGTGAAAGGGCCATAGTCAGGCTGAGGTTATGGGGCCGGCAGCGGCAGGGCTGTACCTGTGGCGGCATCAATCTGGAACCACTTGAAGCAGATGGGAATAAGGCCACAGACCAGGGTGAGAATCAGCAGGGCAAAGAAGCAGCCAATTTTCACTCCTAGTTGTGGTTCCATCCTTGGGGTACAGGATAAGCAGATGCTTCAGAATAGCAAATGGGAGTTATGATCTCTGAGCAGGAGTGTGGAAGTAGGCGATCAAAGCTGGAGTATCTCCTCTCCCGAGCTCCAGGAGGGCGATGGGATCCTCCTGTTCTGTGTTGCCTCTGCTTGCGCAGCCTTGCATAGCTGACTGGGGCCCTGCCCCAGATTCCCGCCCTCCCCCTACCAGGAGGCCCCTCCCCTGGCTCAAGCCTTCCAGAACTGGGAAACCAGAAACTCCAGACTCCCTGCCAGGCACAGCCTGTGCTGTGTGTCTTCTCCTCTTCACGGCCATGACTAATCCAAATGCTATGGACAGTCTTCTTTCATGCTGGTCTAATTCACAATGGGAGTCTATGGTAGGTCCTTCCTAGCTGTTTTGTACTGGGGACACCTGGTCCTGCCTTATTTAAGACATTTGATCTAAGACTCCCAAACCTTCTCCACCCCACCCTATGTCTCATAGGTTGTTATGCTGATATCTGAACCCTACCTTTTCAGAGGGGATTTGGGTAGGAGGTGGGGCTGAGAAGTGGTGCCGCCACCCACCACTCTGTGAAAACTAGTAGATGAGGGGCCTCCCCTCTCCTGTAACCCCAGAGAAATAGCTCCAGGCATGGCAATTTCTAGTGGGGACTTGAGATTTCTAGTATTACAATATTGATTTTGTTCCAACTTTTGACTGTGCCCGTTTCTGGATACATACATATCTTCCACAGCTTATGATGGGATGATGTTCCAATGAGCCCAGCCTAAATCGGGAACCTCCTAGGTTGAAATTCATTTAATATACATAAGCTACCAATCCTAGCTTCAACTAGCTTTAAATGTGCTCAGAACACTTACATTAGCCCACAGTTGGGCAAAATAATTTAATCAAAGTCTTATTTTGTAATAAAGTGTTGATATCTCATGTAATTTACCACATACCGTCCTGGAAGTGAAAACCAGAATGGTTAGAAGTGTGCCAGCCGTTTACCATCGTGATGGAGCGGTTGCCTGGGAGTTGCGGCTGCCCAGCATCACAGGGGACTATCATACCACAGACTGCTGACCTGAGAGAAGAGCCAAACTCAAAATTCAAAGTCTGGCTTCTACTGAATGTGCCTCACTTTCACATCATCTTGAAGTTGAAAATTTGAAAATCAAGCCACTTTAAGTCAGAACCATGTGTACTGAGGGAGAGGGCCTGAGAATTTTAAGACAAAGAAAGGTTCTCTAGCTCTGAAATAGCAAGGCCTAGCGAAAATCCGAGAAATGAACCAAGCAAATGGAAGGATCTTGCCTAGAGCTACAGGGCCACGTGGAGATGGAAAATTCAGTCTTGATGGGTTCAGCTCTTGAGGAAAATGTATCAGGCAAACTCTGGGGGAGTTGATGAACTCTGAGAAAGACAGAAGTAAGGGACGGAGGAAAACACAGAGGCTAGGCAGCCCAGCTTCCCTATTTAGGTAGCCCACCAAACAACTGTGACACGTGCTGAGCCAGCGCTCAGAGACTGGGGGCGGCTTTCCCTACTGCCCCGGATTACTTCCTTGGGAAGACCTGGTAGAAGCAGTACCTCAAAACCTTGCAACCTGTGTGAGAAGATAAGGCACTGAATATCTTGAGAATTCTCTCTGTTACAGGACTGAACATGACAACCGACCTCCGTATCTTTTAGGAATCACAAGATCCATTTCTACTCTTTGAAAACTTTTTATTATTATTAAAGCCTCAAGCAAACATACATAGGGCTGCCAGCACTCCCACCCTGGATACCAGGGAGCTTCAGCCTTGGCAGGCCTAAGTAAGAAAATCCTTGTCGTCAGCAGGGGACAGAGGAAGCTCCGACTCTGAAGGTGTGATCACAGGTAAAAGATCTCCCCAGGAGCTGACTCGAGCACAACGATACAAATCCCTATGGAAAAGAGAGGTCAATGTGGGCTCTAGCTTCTTGCCACCTCCCCCTAATTTTGGTCACACTCTTTATACCTGCCATGCTGGCGGGCTGTGATCACAGCATGCTGCATATGTCCATCTGGACAGCACAGGTGACAATGCACATGGCGTGGCCGTTTAAGGACAGGCTGAGTGATACGGGGCCAGCGATTAGCCTCCTCTGGAGACCCCCGGGCAAGAATTACCATTGAGAACTTTTCCTCTTTTTGCTTCTTCTTGTTCTAAGATAAGGATACAGAGAGACTATTTGGAGAAAAAAGAGATGGGAAAAAAAATTATGATCCCCCTCCCCCAATCCCTGCAGCCATTTTCAGATTCTATAAGCCATGTACACCCAGGCCTGCAAACCTCCAGGCTCTTCTCTGACTTCTCCAACTCCTCCCACCTCTGACTCCTTATCATCCTGTTCCCCCAGGCTACTTTCTCCCTGCCCTAACATTCCCAGGAAACATACCCAGCTGAAGGGGATGCAGTGGTAAGCTTGAGAAAAGCTACAGGCCAGGGGCTTAGAGGCTGTCAACTGGGGACAGGGAAGTTCATGTGGACACTGGGAACACACAAGACAAAAAAACCCCAGAGAATCATACAACTGAAAAACAAAGAGTGACAGAGTTAAGAAGGGCTAGGGCAATGGGAACATAGGAGCTGGAAGCAGGGAGAGCCAAGGCAACAACTAAGAAAGATACTGAATAGGGACACAAAATAGTAGACGGTGGCTTAGCTTTACCCTCTCACTTTTCCTGGCCACAGCTGAGTTTACATCTTTGCAGGCTGGGAAAGGCAGAAGTAATACTCACTGGGGCAAAGACAAAGCCAGGTCGAGGGTCCAAAGGTGACTTCTCTTTTCCCTAAAATAAAAAAAAAAATTAAGCTGGGTCTGAGGGGTCTAGTCTCATAACTCAATCTCTCTACTCAGTAAACTGAGGACTCCTTTAACATTCAATTCTAATAATTATTAACTAGGCTCCTTGAGTTAAGCTGGCTGGTTCTCTAATACTCCAAACAAAGAACCTTCTCTTTGTAGTAGGAGAAAAGCAGGAACTTGGCACATAGTATGGTGCTTTCCCTTGTCAGCAACCTCTACTCTCAAAAAAATCCCACTCCAGGACAATTAAGTTTATGATTATACACTGGCTCATACTGTCCCCAAAAGATAAGGTTCTTGGCTTAGCAATGCCCTGAATCAGGGGTTGGAGCACTTACTCTTTTTTAAAGGCCTAGAGAGTAGGCAAATCTGTTTCTGTCCCAACTATTCAACTCTGCTGTTTATAGTATGAAAGCAGCCATAGACAGGACACCTGAGTGGCTCAGTTGATTGAGCATCTGCTTTCATCTCGGGTGATGATCCCAGGGTTCTGGAATCGAGTTCCACACCATGCTCCTTGCTCAGCAAGGAGCTTGCTTCTCCCTCTGCCTGCAGCTCCCTTTGCCTGCAGCTCCCCCTGCTTGTGTTCTCTCTCTGACAAACAAAAATCTTAAAAAAAAAAAAAAAAGGCAGCCATAGACAAGAGACACACCAATAAGCATGGCATATATGAAAATAGGTGGCAGGCCAGATTTGATCCACAGGTCCTGGTTTGCTAATCACTATCCAATCTCATAACAACTTTATATGCCTAATACCCTGAGAGTCACCCTTACCATTGTATGACAGAGTCTCTTCAGTCTTAAGGGAGCAGCAGTGACCACTGACAGATGGTGGGACAGGAGTGAAAGAAGGAGAAAGACTCTTACCTTAAGGACGAGGTCCCTGGCATCCATAAGAAGGCAGTGCCCAGCTTTTGTTCCATTCTCTACCAATACCTGTTCACAAAAAAGGAAAATAAGCATAAGCTTTGAATTACATGAAATCATAAATGCTAGCAGCTCTGTAAGACATTAACAGATACAGCAGAGGGCCCTAAAGGAAAGGGCCATCCCCACATAAGATGGGAATGGAGAGCCTAAAAGAGGGACAAAGGGATCTATGCATGATAAAAATGGTCAAGAATGAACACAAGTTTTGGAACGCCTAGGTGGCTCAGTCGGTGGTTAAGTGTCTGCCTTCAGCTCAGGTCATGATCCCAGGGTCCTGGGATGGAGCCCCACCTCTGGCTCTCTGCTCAGTGGGAAGCCTGCTTCTCCCTCTGCCTACCTATCACCCTGCTTGTGTTCTCTCTCTTTGACAAATAAACATATAAAATATTTAAAAACAAGACAAAAACACACACTTAAAAAAAAAGAATGGTGCAAGTTTCGATGGAGAGAAGGAACTGCATGAAACCCATGACACTGCCTTAAAACTTGAAGGGAAAAAGGAATTTCAGCTCACCAGAAAATGACTTGTCTTGCGCCATAGGGTTTGGACTAGTTCAGTGCGGTCAGCCTTGCTGGGAAGCTCACTTAAGGAGAAGGCTGATACCACCACATCGAATTGTACCTGATAATCAAGGAAAAAAAACGTGAGAGATGTGACATCCCCACTCCTGACCCTCCTTCCAAGAACCTAACAAAGTTCTATCCCCTTATATTTCTTCTGTTTTATCTTCTAACACTCAAGGCTGGGTTGCAAAGCTGAAGCCACGGTTTTCCATCTGCCAAATTCCACATTTAACACTCTAAACATTGGCACTTGCCTTGGGTGATACAGGTAGAAACTGTCTGAAGAAGACACCTGGAACATAAGGCTCCCCAGATTCTGAACCACCTGTGGAGTAAAGCAGAGGCGCAGCAACTTTGAGTGTACAGGTATAAACTGAAGTGATCTCTCGGTAAGAAATAGGGTCCCAAGGCTAAAGAAAACCACAAGGCACCCAGGTGGCTCAGGTGCTTAAGCGCCCATCTTTGACTCAGGTCATGATCCCAGGGTCCTGGGATTGAGCTCTGTGCCCTGCAACAGGCTCTGTGGTAGGGCTCCCTGCTTGGTGGGGAGTCAGTTTCTCCCTCTGCCCCTACCCTGGCTCATATTCTCTCTCTCTCTCTCAAATAAATAAAATCTTAAAAACAAAAACAAAAACAAAGGGCAGGGAAACACTGGGTTGCCTGTCCTGTTTATCTTACCACCCCCCCACAGTCCAGCAAAGACCTCTACAACCCTCTGCTTGACCACAACACTGGAAAGAAATTAGACTCCTCTTTAACTTTCAGCCTTCCTCTACTCCCCAATAAAACAACTTTTTCATTCTCTGTTTAACTCCTTCAACTTTGAAGAAACCCTTCCTTATCTTCCGTCCTCACCTTTCAGTAACTTTTCTGCCAAAACCAACATAGCAGCTGAGCTGTCCACACACAAATATTCACGTAGGCTCTGGCCCCAAGCACTATGAGCAGCCCTAAGATGGCAAAATATAAATCACCATTTCCAACGACAAAGAGTCATCCCTACTAGAGATCCCTCTGTCCCCAACCCCAACCCTGGGAAACAGAATATGATCTTAAATGGTTGGAAAAACTAACAGTGCCATTTTCTTACTTCATTTACTACTCCTTAAAAAAGGTCAGACTCAAAAAAACTACTTATAGGTAAAAAAAAATCTTGGTGCTATGCCCAAAACTAAATTCCTTTCCTTTTTTATCTTTCTAAACATGGGTCTTTTTTCACTTGAAGTTTCTTTAAGTTCTGGCCCTAATCCATATACTTTCTTATGCCTTACCAATCTGAGCGAAGAAACATTCTAGTTCCCAAATTTCCTATTCTCCCTCTGGTTCCCTAGTCTCTTGGAGTGTTATACACATGGCTCTATAGAGCTAGAATTGACAGAGACAGTAAGATACTTACCAAGTGACAGAACCAGTACCCGAGCCAAAATCCATTAAGGTTTGAGGCTGGAACTCTGGAACTCGAGCCTGGATCTGAAGAAGAAATATGTAACACTCCACAGTAGGGGAAGCAGACCCTTATTTAGGGCCACTATGAATTAGGGGACCATGACAGAGCAGATGAGATGTGAATGTTTTTTTGAGATATAATGTAAATACTTTATAGACTGGGAATTTCCTAAAACAATGATTTTAAACATTCCTTGGGTCATGAAACCCTTTCAGAGGATAAAGAGTCTCAAAAAAAAAAAAAAAAAAAAAAAAAAAGACATGCAATTTCCCAAGAACCATACCCCAGGAGACTACTTTATGGATAAGGGAACTGACGGTAACAGGTTGGAAGCTGAGGGGCTTTCACCTCATGGAATGCCCTGGAGACTGCTGCAAAGCCACCATCCAGTCTTGCTGCCATATATACCAGGCTCAGGCTCTCATTGTAGCTGCCAGAAAAACCAGAGAGTCACACCTACCAGGAAATAACCTCCATCCCATAGTTAACCTTCTATATTTTTAGGAATGAAATCTTTGGAAAGGGCTCCTCCAGCTCAGTACTTTCACTCCTTAAAAGAGAGAAGTCCTGGGGCACCTGAGTGGCTCAGTGGGTTAAAGCCTCTGCCCTTGGCTCAGGTCATGATCCCAGGGTCCTGGGATCTAGCCCCACATCGGGCTCTCTGCTCAGTGGGGAGCCTGCTTCCCCCCACCCCCCCCCCCACCCTGCCACCTGCCTCTCTGCCTACTTGGGATCTCTGTCTGTCAGATAAATAAATAAAATCTTAAAAAAAAAAAATAGAGAAGTCCTGAGTTTCAAACCAGGTAGGCTTTTCAAACAGGAATTGTGTAATAGCACTTCCCCAGTCTCCTCCTAGAGACAAGATTTTTTTTTTTTTTTTTTTTTTTTTTTGCAGCCCTTCTAGCCCCCTTACCTCAGTTCTTGCCAATGGTATGTAGTTTTGCGCAGGGCTCGCAGCACAGCTTCACGAAGTTTCTCCTCCACTTGACCTAAGTCTGTGGTGAGAACATGAACTGAGTGAGGACCTAGGAAGACCAGGGCTCAGATCCAATATCTGAATATGCTGCTTGTCCATTCCTCTGCAATTTCCATCCTTCCCCTTAAGCAAAATCTCAAAGCTTAAGAAAATGCCAAATCTAGAGAAAAATTTTGGGAAAGAATAACAGCAACCACCACCATTACCACCAGAATGCATGAGACAGTATTTTGCCTCTACCAGCAGTTTAGTCAACAAGATCAAAACCATCCCACAGGCTTTGCTCTCTTTTAAAGGGAAGTGTCTCAAAGATTTAAAAGGATAGGATAAGGACAATATTTTGTGGATTTCCTCAGGTCCCCTAAACTTTAGTACGTGACATCTCCAATGTTCCTAGAGGGAAGAAAGGGGTTTGAAAAATCTCATCTCAGGATTGTGTTCAGCTCAGTATTATTTTATCTACTGAGCACCTATGAACCAGGTAACGCAGGGAACACAAGATGAATAAAAGGCAGGTCTGTAGTATTAAGGAGCTCACACTCATGAAAGTAACTTGATGAGTTAGACTCATTCTCCTATCCCTGAAGAGCGTTTCAGTACTGGACAGGGAGCCAAACAGGGATTTTATTTCACTTTAATAAAAACTTAAACCGTCCTAATCCAATGGATTTGCAGGATAAAACCCCGAAGACCTAGACTTTGACAGGATACTGAAGTACCTTGCTGACCTTTACAAAAATCCCAAGAGCAACCTCGGAAACTATTCTGTTTTAGCAAGGCATCACTGTAACAAGCAGCCGCAGCCAGAAAATCAAACAGGAAACCGCAGTATCTGTTTGTCACAGATACTCAAACAGATCTGTAAAATTATTCCTTGCTCTTAATTTCCCACCGGTATTTCAGTTGGGCCTACTCTTTATTCTTAGGCCCCACCTGGGTTTTCCAGGAATTTCTTCTCAAGATGGACAGCCCGTCTTTGCAACTCCTGGGGCTCTACAGGTAAACGCCGGCTCCACAGATAATTGGTCAGTGCTTGCACCTGCTTCTCCACATTGGGCATCGGGCTCTCTATGGGCCAAAGATGAAACGCATCACTTAATGCAGACACAGTGTTTTGCTTCTCGGGTTTCCGCTTCCCACCGGTACTCACCGAGCAGCAGGAACTGCGCAGCGGCAGCCAGTGCTGGCGGCACCTTGATGCATGGCAGCTGCAAGATGCCGGGGTGCCGGCGATGGGGCGTCTTTCCCAGAAAATCGGAATTGTTATCGACCTGCGATATGCCCGGAACGACGGCAGCGAGCGTCTGCAGGCCGGGAAAGAAAAGCTGATTGCAGGGCAGAGGGAAGGCTCTGGCCTTCGCTAAGGAAGAGGCTATTCCTGAGATCCAGAGTTTCTCCGAGAGCAGGGAAAGCAGACACTCACGCGAGACTGGGGAGCTTCTCCACTGCCGCGGCGCCACCTGCTACACGACAGCAGATGCCTCAGTCCCCTCACGGTCGCCATGGCACCGGAGGCGAGCGGGAAACGGAAATGATGAGACCCGTGACGCACACGGAGCAGTGTCAGCCAATGAGAAGAGAGAGTGCTTATAGTAGCCAATAAACAACCGATATGTAAATCACCTCGGAGGGTAACGGTACGTGGGGTCAGGCTTTGGGTTCCTGTGTAAACAGTCCCCCGCGAAGTGGCCTCAGGGTTGTGCGGGGTTTGGTCTAGATGTTCCGAGGTCGAGGGGCGGGATGGGGACGGGCCCTTTTCTGGACTCTCTAGAGAAGCGCCATAGACAGGAAAAGACTATTTCCGGATGTATTACCTACCTGTGTTCCTTGCTTCTCTCTCTCTCTGGAGAACCTCTGAAGTCTTGGGATTTTTTTGTCCCCGTGTGTGAGAACAGGAGAATTCGGTAATGGAAAGATAAGAAAAACCCAAATTTAGGCAACTCAAGATAACAAATTAATAGTTAATAGATACAATTTTTTTGTTTGTTTTGACATATTATTCTCCATATTAAACTGTCCTCTTGGGGGTGCCTGGGTGGCTCAGAGTGTTAAGCCTCTGACCAGCTCAGGTCATGATCTCAGGGTGCTGGCATCGAGCCCCAGGTGGGACTCTGCTCAGCAGGAAGCCTGCTTCCTCCTCTCTTTCTCTCCGCTTGTCTCTCTGCCTACTTGTGATCTCTGTCTCTGTCATATAAATAAATAAAAATCTTAAAAAAAATTAAACTGCTACATGTCAGCAGATGCCTGACATGTATTTTTCTAAGATCTAAGATGTCTCTTAGATAAGTAGCTAAGAGAACATACAATACAGTGGGCAAGCGCACTGTAATATTAGCACATTTAGTCCCTGCTATCTGTGAGATACATTCTGTTAACACCATTTTGCAGTTGAAAAAAGTGGGTATTCAAATGGTTAAATATCACGCCCAAGATCACAAACCTTGTTAGATGACAATTAGATTTAAACTTGGGCAGTTTAGGGGCCCCTGAGTGGCTAGGTTGGTTGAGGCCGGGACTTTGATTTCAGCTCAAGTCGTCATTGGAGCGTTGTGAGATTGGATTTCCTGCTTAGCGGGGAATCTGCTTGAGATTCTCTCCTTCCCTCTGCCTCTCCCCCCACCCCTGCTCACGTGCTATATAGATAGATAGATAGATAAATAAATCTTTTTGAAAATAAAAAGAGTAAACGGGCAGTTTTAAGTCTGAGCTTCACCTTTAAACATATACTCTACCGGATATTGTTGGCCCTTGGAATGTAACTTAGCAAGCTAACTGGGAACAATATGCTACATGTCCTGAAGTGTTAAATTAACATGTAGCATTAAAATGAACTCACTGGGCTGTGTGCCCTCTTGATTCTGTTAGCAAACATATTGGTCAACTATTGGTTAACTTTTTGCTATCTGCTGTCTGGATGGGTGAAAGTATTGTTTTTGCTGCAACTGCAAGAGTCCAAATATAATAATTATGGGGTAAAAGATGGGGAACTATATCCATCAGAGAGTTAAGTGTCTGATTTGCGTTTAGGTTAGTAAGCTTTGATTCTAATAAAGGAGGCTTTGGCTTTATAATCTGAGTGCTCTGGAAGGAGTCTTGTGAGGGAGGAAAGGAAGAGAAAACCAGAGGAGGCAGGAAGAACTTTTAGAGTGGGAATCAAGTTTGAGCTCTGTGAAAGAGGGCGGGAAGTAAAACAGGTTGGATCTGCACAGTTCTAGGAGTTTCAGCCCGGCCAGTGGAGAATCTTTGAGCCCAACGTTGTCTCCTACATTGGGCGGAGACAGGGTTGACTTAGTATCCCTGCCGCACTGACTTTTTGAGGACAGCCCATGGGAAGTGTAGCAGATTCAGTGTGGCAATTGGAGCCATCGTCAATTATGATCCCCATGGCAGGAGATCTGAGGAGTGCATTTTCATAGCTGCCTAGAGCCACACAGATCTACTTTTCCAGACGGGTTCAAGGGACAATTCCTTCAACCTTCATATGGGCCTCTGTTCCTAAAGAGAAACTTAGAAGAAGGAGGTTAATACAGCAAATTATAGCCACTATCACTGCAATTGATCTTAGGGCTGCAACCGGCCCGCATCCACTCCCTCCTTTACTATGAATTCTAATTTCCCCTCACTCTCCACTACATGTCCTCAGGTCTTAGTGGCTTGCCTGGTATTATGACCCAAACCTTCATTCCTGAGGGGTCCAAACCCTTGACAGTCATATCTTTCTCTGGCTGAGATTGCTGAATGCACATATTCACAGTTACAATGGAACATGGAAATTCTAGGAAGCACCAAAATAGATCGCTTGGGTTCTACACGAAATCCTGTCCGGCCTCATTGTGTAAAAGCAGCCCTATATCCTTCCTCTTGCTAATAAGGACTGTTTAACCCTGACAGTCTATTAACTCCATTTTTTTAAGACTTTATTTATTTACTTTACAGAGAGAGGGCACAAGCAGGGGGAGGGAGAAGCATGTCCCCTGCTGAGCAGGGAGCCCCATGCAGGGCTGGATCCCAGGACACTGAGATCATGATCTGAGCTGAAGGCAGACACCTAACCAACTGAGCCACTCAGGTGCCCCTTCACATTTTTTTTTAAGATTTTTTTTTTAAAGATTAAGGGTGCATCTGCTCTGGGGACCTGGGCCTTTGGCCCTGAAGAGCCCAGAGTTACAGAGAAGAAAGTACAAAATTTCCCAGTTGGTCAGTGGGTGTGGTAAGTGGAGTCACTTCTGTTTCTGCTCTTTGGTTGCTGGAACCGTGTATTTTTCCTATTTGGGACACCGTATCATTTAGAGCTCTCTTGTTCAATAAGCACACTGGATCCTGAAGAATGGTACCCATGCCTCTGAGCTGTTGCTTTAGCTGTGCATTTAGAAAGCCATTCTTTCCCCTCCTCTGCCCTCCCTCCTTTTTCTTCCTCTGTCTCACACTCTCTTTCTCTTGCCCTCTTTCTTTCTCTCCCTTCTGTCCCCCTCCACCTCTCTCCCTTGGAGCTGGAGTGTGCTGTGTCTTTTCTTTTGTTCTGAAGTAAACACCAATCATCTCTTCTCACTAGTCCTCTACTGTCTTCCAGAGGTAAGTGATATTACTGAAGTATCTTCAGCAGCAATTAGGGGAGTTGCTCTGAGCTGTGATTAAATAGAATGTCATAGTTTAGCTAATTCTTGGTTATACCTCTCTGTGACTATGATTTTACTTATCAGTCTAGCAGAGCCGTCTAGTGATGTCCTGCACTATCTTTTCATTTTTGATGTTTGTCTTTTCTCTTTCCCAGATTTGATAAATGATTTGCCCTCACTTGATCTACTGATCCAGGATACAAAAGAGGTCCCAAGCCGTAGTCTTGATGACAAATGTGCAGTGTCCCTGGTTATGATGGGCTCTTAGTGAAGGTATTAACTGCTGCAACAGAAAGATTTTCTCTTCTCAGTTCAAATATATCCTTCTGAGCTAGTTTGGGAAATACCCATTCCTCATTTCTATGGCACATGGATCCTGATGTTACTGGTTATCACTTGGATAAATAGGCAACATCCTCTTTCAAGCCTGTCTTCACAGATTTACAGCTCAGTATTTGACATATACTTCATAAGTATCATGAGCACAGTATGTGGGGAGAGGATTTGGAAAATGCAGGCATATGTCTATTTTCTTCACCACTGTATACACAGCACTTAGCATAGTGCTTGCCACATCAAGGGCACTCAAAAATGTCACTTAAATAAATATTGATGATCTAAAAGTATATCTCTGTTCTCTTTACATAAGAATAAAATATGAGTAAAAAGGATCAAATACCCTTTGTTTCTTGGTGTCCATAAAGTAGTTTTTATTTTTTCAGTGGAATTTCACAGACTACTGTTATCTGTATTCCTCTCTGGTGGTCCTCTTTTTCTATTTAAGAACTTTCAGAATGCCTTCTCTTCTGTTGTGTTTTAGAAAATTTTCAGAAGGCACTGTTTTTGTATTACTCCTGCTTATGATGGGACTCTATGATCTCTATTTCTACAATTAGCTCCCCACCTTCTGCCAAAGAATGTTTCTTCTATTTTTGATTATTGATGCTGTGTCTTGTGTTTTATGTTCATTTTTGGAATCTCAGTATATTTAGGTTGATTGAGAATCAACTGAGATGCATTATCCTCCCAACCACCTTCCCGTAATTAAGGGGAGAATGTCATTATCAATGAGTTACCAAATTCATTCTAATGTTAGATGTATAGGTTCCTGTCATTTGACTGAGCTTTGTAAACTATACTTGGTGCAGTGTAGAAATGGGGAGGTAATAAAGATACTAATAAAGATACCAATATTCCAAAATAGGAATTCAGGTTAATAGGTCCTGTTAATAGTTTTGGGAACCAAGTTATATATTCAGCAAGTAGACATTGTGCATTTCAATTGGCTGGACTTCTTAGTTGTTGGAATGCAATTCAACATGACCCTGGTTGGGTGCCTGGGTGGCTCAGGCAGTTAAGCATTTGCCTTTAGCTCAAGTCATGCCTGGGATCAAGCCCCGTATTGGGTTCCATACTCAGTGGGGAGCTTGCTTCTCCCTCTCCCTTTGTTCCTCTCCCACCCCACCCCCTGTTCCCTCTCACTATCTCTCAAATAAATAAATAAATAAAATCTTAAAAAAAATTACCCTGGTCTCAGGGTGATGGTTGTCCAAGAGAGGAGGATGAGGCTAGGAATTCTCTTAGAGTGTCAGAGACTCATTAGATTGGCCAAGTTGAGAATAGGTTGCTATATATTTCTCTTATGCTTTTCAAGGATTCAGAAGGCCAAGACTACAAGAAGAAGTATATGTGTTTTATTTTGAATAGTAGCTCAAGATTACATGCAAAACTCTTAGGTTCAGGATTTCAAAATGCAGGCAATACTGAGAGAAAATATTTATGACATATGCCCACACATTTGATTAATACAACATTTACATTTATACCTGTCAGTGAGCTAAGCAGGGAGCAAGTGAATGAATGGGGTAGGACAATAGGGAGACATACCAACTTAACAGGAACAATCAGTGTTTCAGTGCCAGGCTGCTGTTGTTGCCAGCCACCTGCAAGGTTTTCTTCCTCATTTTTGCCAAAGGAGGCTGGAGTCGCCTCAAAGACTGGGGGTCATGGTCTGCAAAAAACCTGATGTAAGTTCTCCCATTAGAAGTGTGAAAAAGTGTAAAAAAGAAAAGAAAACAAAAAAGAGAGAAGGGAAAGAGACTAGTGCTTAATGTTCTGTGTTCAGTGATAGTGTGGCTGCACAGGCATTTACACTAGAACTCTTAGCAGGGACTGGGGGTTACTGCACCAAGGGGTCTGGCCCTAGACTCTCATCCATTCTTCCATAGCCTTCCTCTCAAAAACAACATGTACACATTACTCATTTCAGATATAAACACGTTTTCTTTAAGAAATTTCTCAAGGGTAACCTGGCTGGCTCAGCAGGATAACATGGAACTTTTAATCTTGGGGTTGTGGGTTTGAGCCCCCTGTTGGGTGTAGAGATTACTAAAAAAGTAAAATAAAATAATTTCTCTTAAAAAAGACAAGTTTTAAAACAAGTTTACATAAACGTGGAGGTCGAACTCATGACCCCAAGATCAAGTCACATGCTCCACTGAATGAGCCAGCCAGGCACCCCTGTGATGTAGGAAGCAAAGGCAGGAGAAAAAATATTAAATTTCCTTACTCCTTACAGCCCACTGACAAGTCCTTGAAACAGGCAGAGTGACATTCCTCTAGGGACTCAACCGCCTTGCTGTTGATACTTTGCTAAGGGCAATCGGCAATCTTAACCCAAACCCCAGGATCGTTTAAGTCTAATTTAGCCTATAACAATTCCTTTGGGAACTTCCTTTATCTCTATCCCCCAAGATACATGTTGTCAATCATCCCCCAAGCATATATCCACTGATACACATCTGAAGGGTCTCATGACTAAGGTTTTATTGGACAGTAATAAACGACCTTTCCCCAACAATAGCTAGCCCCCTTAACGTCCTGGAAACCTTGCTTCCAAAATTCCTTAGAGACTTTCGCTATTCCTGACCCCCTCCCAGCTTGAAAGTATATAATGGGCCACTGCTCATGACCCCAGGGCAGCTCTTTTTGCCCACAGGTTCTGTCCCCATTATTTAATAAAACCACCTTTTTTGCACCCAAGACTTCTTTCTTGGCCATTGGCTTTGAACCCTAATGTCTTTCCCACATCACCCTTTTTATGAGATTTCTTAAGAACAATGGAATTTTATAATTTACAAGGTGAGGTAAAAGCCATCTGTCAAAACAAGCTCATTTCAGTGGGGAATGGGGCATCTTTTAAAAATACTTAAACAATTCACATGATTTACCATATGTGTCCAATATTAGTTGACTGATATCCTTCTGATTCATTTCTGTGTATCTTAGAGCTATACACAGTCTTTTCTTCTTACTCACTTTCCATTATTGAAGAAAAAAAAATTCAACTGAGTGAAATAGAAGATCTTATTGAGACAGGGACACTAAAGGGACCCCATAAAAACTGTTTTCCCCCCTCCTTTTCCTATCTTACAAATGCTTTAGTGTATGTCCTCCTTATAAGGGACAAGGAGTTAATTTCTTTGGAGCCTTCCAGCACAATAGAAAACATCTAGGGAGCCATGGGGCTAGAGTAACTGGGCAAGGCCACATGTGTGTATTCCAGACCACTGGTGCTGGAAATCTGGATGCCAAGACCCCCTGGCTTCAGGGAATAAGTAATTTAATAGTTTCAATCTATTCAATGAATGCCATCTTTTAACAGTCAATATGAAATTTCCTGATCAGCACTAGTGCCGTAATATACATGATAAAAACCCTGTTGTTCCCCCTACCTCAACATGTCCTCCTGGTTTGATACAATCCTCTCTTTTCCTTAACTTCTTGTCCTACCCTCTATCTTACGGAAACCCTTCATTTTGACAATTCCTAGGAGCTCCCCTCTACTTACTAGATGGGTTGCTTTCTGATTCATGCACTGATTAATAAAGTTACTTAGATATTCAGATTTACTCCATGGAGTTTTCTGTCTTATAATAGCATTCTAAACTGAAACAAAGAACAAGAACTTCCAGGAGAACAGGTCCCCACCCTGGTGATCACACACACTTGAAACAGCTCCAGGGGAAAGGCCACCAGCACTGAGGCAAAACTTCAGACAGGGTTATCAGCTGTCAGGCTGCTCTCCTGTGTGGACAGAATAACCGAATAACTCAGCAATAAGAGAAAGGATAAGTAAGTGCTGGAAATCTAGGATGGAAAACAATGCTGCCACTATAAAATACACCCCCTGAGAAAGCTTATGGGGAGGGGAAAACATTCTCTTGTTATTGGAAAGGGAGGGAAAAAAAAAGAAGCAGAACATAAAATACTATGTTTCCTATCACACATTTTAGTTTTAAATACAACCAGAAAAAATGTTGGTTGGAAATTTGTGAATATGTTTATCTTTGGCTGGCGAGATTACAGCTGATCTGTTTTTGTTTTACTTTAAGATTTGTGATTTTTCCAAATTTCCCAACATTTCCGTATTGAATATGTGTTCCTTCTCTAATAAGAAAAAAAATGGAGATGTTATTTATAATGTTGGCTTCTTAAATCAGGCATTCTGAGGTCCTTTCCAGGCTCATCAAATCCTCTTCTTGCTGCAGTGGGGAGTACACACTCACCTAGACTTTTGGATTCCTCCTCCAGGTGGGTGATACTGATAGAGGAATGTTTGGAATCCCAGGGTTGCTCAGAGAATTCTTGACTGATTTTTATGAGTTTCTTTCTCCCTGAGAACACTTCAAGAAAAATGCTTCACCTTCGGGATAATTGCAGTTTTCTCTCTGTTGTTTTTCGGAAGGCTGACTGATAATACGTACCATCCAGGGAACTGTACAGAACGTTTTTCTCCAAGATGAACCATAATTGACTTCTGTCTTTATCTCCTGTCATTCTTTCTTATGAAGGCAAAGTTTGGCATCAGGAAGAACATATGAACTTAGGATGAGGGCAGATAGGATATCATCAAACGCTCTGATTTTAAAAAAATTGAATATATTTGACATATAACATTGTGTAAGTTTAAGATGTACAATGTGCTACCTTGATGTATTTATATGTTGTAATATGATTGCCTTTGTAGCTATATTTAGCACCTTTATCAGATTACCTAATTATCCATTCCTTTTAGTCTTTGGGATAATTACATTTTAGTTTCTTAGTAAGTTGGATAATGTAGTATAGTATTTTGTTATCTATATTCATTATACCTTGAGTTAGATCTCTACGACTTATTTACTACTCATTGTAAGTTTATACTCTTAAACTACATCAGTCTTATCCCCTCACCCTCTGTCCCCTGGTGTTACAGGATTTTTTTCTCAGCGCCGGAGGTTCTCGGTCATGCGGCTTCGAAGAATAAAGAGGTAGGCCAGACAGAGTGGTGGGCAGCAGAGCCAGGTTTGTTGAAGGATAGCTAAGTGATAGTACTAAGCTCCTGAGGAGGGAGGGGACCTGAGAGAGATGCCACCAGAGTTTCTAAGTCTCGAGACTTTTGTGAACTGGTTGGCAGCTGTTTTAATCTGATTGACCTTCCCTGAGCCTGTCCTCCCATCAGGTTTTTGTCTAATGGGAAAGGGTGGCGGCTTCCTTCCAGGGGGGGTGTAAAATCCTTTTAAGAGTGGTTCCCCCAGAGGTGTGGGCCTTTACCCCTGTCTGCCTGCTTTCCAACTCTCCTTCATCACTGGTAACCACCATTTCACTCTTTTTTTTTTTTCTTTTTAATTTGGCTCTTTTAGATTCCACTTGTAAGTGATATCATCTAATATTTGTCTTTTTCTGTCTGACTTATCTCGCTTAGCATAATGTGCTCAAGGTCCATCCCTGTTGTTGCAAATGTCAGGATATCTTTCTTCCTCATGGCTGAATAATCCACTGTGTGGATATATTTTTTTAACACATTCGCCCGAATATGGGCATTTAGGCTACCTTTATATCCTAACACCCTGATATTTTTAAGCTGAGGCAAAACATGAGGAAAAGGTAAAGAACTCCAAAGAGCATCAGTCCTGACCAGCAAGAGGTGCTGTTGTGAGGGGCACTTGGCTGGTGCAGTCCATAGATGTTGAGACTTTTGTTCTCAGGGTTACAAATTCAAGCTCCATATTGTGTGTGAAGCCTAGTTAAGAAAACAAAAGCAGAGGTGTTGTTATGCATTATGGAAGGGAAGGCAGGTCTTCTCAGCACATTGCCTACACAGAAAACACTATTAGCAAGGTAATCTTCAGAACTGGGAGGAGTTGATATTTACATGTTCCCACATGAATGTGTGTGTGTATCTGCTGGGAGCTGGTGTGTGAAGTGGGTGGTGACTGTGTGTCTCTCTCCTATAGTTGTGTCAGCACAAGAAACCCAAGAGTTAGGAAGAGGGAGAGATGCTCTCTGTGGGGAGCAAGGCAGAGGGGGTTTGCTGTCCCAGATTGACCTCTTTACTGTGCTAGTCCCAGGCAGTCCTGGCTAGCCCATGGGGGTGCAGCACCCTCCTGTGGTTCTCATGGTTCTTCCTAACTTTCTCCAGGTCCTGCTTCCCTTCCTTCCTAAGTTACTCCTGACTCTGGCTTCCAGTTGCCATGGCCCAGCCACCTTAGCTCTTGCTCCTGTCCATGGTTCTCATGCCCATTTGCATTCCATCCTTCTCATGGCAGACTCACTTGAAGTCACATTCATCTGCTCCCTTATAGCCCTCTCAGACTCCTGGCTGGGGATTCAGAGCTTTGGAAAATGCTCTGATTGGTCCTTTTAAAATTTGATCCTGATTTTTAAAAAAATTTTATTTATGTATTTGAAAGAGAGAAACAGAGGGAAAGCATGAGCAGGGGGAAAGGGTGGAGGGAGAGGGAGAAGGGGAGAGGGAGAAGCAGACTCCCCACCGAGCAGGGAGCCCCACCCCAGGACCCTGAGATCATGACCCAAGCCAAAGACAGACGCTTAACCAACTGAGCCACCCAGGCGCCCTGACCCTGAGGTTCTAAGGGTCAGGTTCTAGCTTTATTCCTGCTCTTGCAACGATATGGTTCGAACTGAAGATGGTTCCTGCTGGGGTTGGTAAGTTGTTGGGAGAGGAAAGCAAGTGCTCGTGAAGGAGAGAAAGCACTGATGGCTGAAGGCAGAGGTGCTGAAGGTGAATGTAAGGGCTCCCGGGATGGGAGGAGGCAAAAAGTGCAGGACTCACCCGTGCTTGAAATCTCCCACCCTCTGCTCATTTCCCTCTGACGCTGATAGCATAGGTGACCCAGAAACATCTGAAGAGCCCCAGAGTCTGATGTCCTTCTCCTCAAGTCTCCTTTCTGTTGTCCTACAAATCCTCTGTCCCTGACATAGCTAATGTCCGTATAATTGTATCCCTTCCACTTCACCCCCCCAAAGTCCTGGGGTGACCACTGCGGTGGATGGCAGCAGAGAGTGGATGGCATGCAGGATGTCTTCCGTTTGAAGGAAGGAAGGCAGACAGATTGGCCTTCTAAAGGCACAGCTGAAAATTCATTTTTTGCCTTTGTTTCAGCAAAATCACTGTTGCCACAGTCTAGGCTTTTACACAGTTTATATCCTTCTTATGACAGCAATGGATATGTCAAAGTAGCTAATTTTTTTTGGATCATTGTAAGTTATTAATTTTTAAAAATTAATTTCCATTTGAAGATTTTTTTTCTGTTAAAAGGTTATGGGAATGTATTATCAGTACTGTTCTTAGAGCAATATTCGGGGCGCTTATGTGGCTCAGTTGTTTAAGCATCAAACTCTTGATTTGGGCTCAGGTCATGATCTCAGGGTCATGAGACTGAGCCCTACATTGGGCTCTGTGGTCAGCATGGAGCCTGCTTAAGATTCTCTCTCCCTGCTTCACTCTCCCTCTCCCCTGTGCCCCTCCCACTGCATGCTTTCTCTCTGTCTCTCTCTTTCTCAAATAAATAAGCCTTCATAAGAAAATAAAACAGGGGCACCTGGGTGACTCAGTGGGTTAAGCCTCTGCCTTTGGGTCAGGTCATGATCTCAGGGTCCTGGAATCGAGCCCCGCATCAGGCTCTCTGCTCAGAGGGGAGCCTGCTTCCCCCTCTCTCTGCCTGCGTCTTTGCCTACTTGTGATCTCTTTCTCTGTCAAATAAATAAATAAAATCTTAAAAAAAGGAAAGAACATAAAACAATATTTAGATTTAGAAATGAGTTGTGAGTTTTACATATGTTCTAACACTGGAATGGGGTTGCATATGTTAAATTAAGATTATCACAGTAAATGTTATAGATTATTTTCATTTTATTATATAAAGTTCTGTAACTTCTATTGCTATTTTTACCACTTCTTAAAACAATAAGTAGATATATAGAGTTTTGTAAAGAATTAGTATTAAGTGTCACAATACATATGTACAAATTTAAGGGTAAAGAAATCGAATATTGCCAAACATGCTTCAGCTGTCATGTACAACTGTCAGGGGGGATTGTGCTAATTTGTGAGTACTTTCAAAACTGTGCATTGGAACACGAAGGGAGAGAAGGAAAGAGATGCTTGGCATCGTGATACATCACAATATAAAAATGCACTGCAGTCATGCCATCTGAAAGGAAGAATTTGACAAGTCAGCCTTTTGTTTTACTGACGGGCTTCTGCGGCTCAGATCCTTCCAGTACTTGGAAGCAGGCCTGTCTCCTATCCTGGCAGAGACACAATCTGTAAGCGGTCTCGTCACTCAGGCATAGTTCCCTTAAAAGGAACTTGCTTTTACCTCTTGTAAAAGCAAGAGCTGTGGAGAACTATTTCCCTTGGATTAGAGCTGTGTCAGGCATGAAAGCAAAGGTTTAGGATTCTTGGTTGCCCTGGATTTCAAGTCACAGAGGCACCTCTGCGTTCCTTAATATATTTATTTTTATTTATTTATTTATTTACTTTTAAAAGATTTTTAATTTATATATTTGACAGAGAGAGATCACAAGTAGGCAGAGAGGCAGGCAGAGAGAGAGAGAGAGGAGGAAGCAGGCTCCCCTCTGAGCAGAGAGCCCAATGCAGGACTCAATCCCAGGACCTGAGCTGAAGGCAGAGGCTTAACCCACAGAGCTACCCAGGCGCCCCTTAATGTATTTATTATGTTGTATGTTTGTGTTAGTTCCCCGTTGACCTTTCTTATGTGTGAGGCCCAACTACCCTTGGTCTAGGGTAGTTCTGGCTGTATCTTCAGCACTTTGGCCAAGTCAAGTACATAGCAATAGGTGATTCCTAATAATATCTGATCAAATATTTTTTGAGTCAGTACAACGAGCTCCTGAAAGAGATGTGTTGCTGGCTTTCTGAATGTCCCATAGTTAGTGAATTTTAAGCAAAGAAGAGTTTTATTGTTGTTGTCGTTTTAAGAAGAGTGTCTTTATAGTACAGATAAGAGGGAGAAAGCCTTCAGAGCAGAAGTTTAGAATTGTTGGCCAAAAAGAGATTAGTTTAGAAATGTTCTACGGGGACACCTGGGTGGCTCAGTCTGTTAAGTGTCTGTGTTTGGCTTAGATCAGGATCCCAGGACTCTGGGATCAAGTCCCACATCAGACTCCTTGCTGAGCAGGGAGTTCGCTTCTCCCTCTCCCCCTACTTGTGCTCTCTTTCTCTGACAAATAAATACGATCTTATAAAAAAGAAGAAGAAGAAGAAGAAGAAGAAGACGTGTTCTCCAAGCAGAGTACAAAACCAGACATATTCTTGAGTTGGCTTTGTATGGACATTAGGAGAGTTGTTTCTGTTTGAGCCACAAAGGCTGGGCCTGGAGTTCAGGCTGAAAGAACGCTACTGCTTCAGAGATGAAGGGACAAAATGGCTCTGGGCTAAAATGGGCCTGGCAGTACAGAACTTTTAAATAAACTGGAGTAGGCCTCCCTAGTGGGTGAGATTGTGCCAAACCAAGTTGTGTGGCATGAGATAGTATCTATAAATCTTCACTAATGCTATCTAGGGAAGCACTGACTGTGAAAAGTCATTGTTACTGTGGAAAAATAATATCTGCTCTTTATATAACTTTCAATCAGAGGAAACAGGGAGTTCCCTACCAGGGAGGTGTAAGGCTAGGACAGAGCCTCAGACTACACTTTCTGCAGAAAAGGATTTTGTCGCTCAAATTTGTATCACAACAATTAGTCAGGTGACCACAAAGCTGGCTAAGACATTCTTAGTGTGGACATGTCCTTGAGCTACACTCTATCTGTACCTCTTACCACCTACTTCTGTTTTCCCTTTCCATCTAGAGGTTTAAGGGGAGATATTCTAGAGAACAGACATGGCAAGTTTTAAAGAATGAAATGGCCATTTTCACAGCTGTGCACTTTTCCAGAAAATTTAGGGACCTGCTGAAAACTATCAGACTATATTTCTTACCTATAGCTCCTCCTAAGAAAAGAATCTGTAATGCAAGTTCATAGATACCTTCATTCATTAGAGCTTCTGAAGGATAAGTGACATATTTAGTGCCATACCTAGAAGGTGACACAACGCTGCAATGGACAACCAACTGTTACCTCAGCTTCTGAAAACTCAAGATCACCAAGTGCGTGGTCTCCTAGGGATGCTGGTGCCCTGACCCTCCTTCTGGTTCTAAGATCTGAGCCCTGGTTGGTTTGCCTCCTGTGGTCCTTCCCCTCCTTCCTTCCCCAGAAGCTACACCCTTCACTGACCCCAGCCTGACAGCTATGCTCTCTCAGGCTCCTCATGTGCAGGAGGTGGGGTGAGGAAACATGGGTGGACAACGGGAGAAGGGCCACTCTGTCTCCTCTGTGGGTGATTGCCCTTCTGGCCAGACAGGCCCTCCTAGGCTGACACTTGCTTTTCTTTCAAGTTTCCTTAGTCCCCCTGCCCCCCGGGGGAATCTTCACTGGGTGCAGAGTGTGAGGGTTGGGAGTGGGGGAAGCATCTGCTGCGGGAAGCCTTGATCCCACCCTAACGTGATGTTCTCTGAGTCTCGAGTCTACTTTGTTCCCGAGCTGCTCTAATAAACCGCCGGCAGGCTAGGACTCTGATCCTGGCTGGGAGCTTCTCTGTTCTGTGGCCTCTGCACTCTCTCTCCCGCTCCTGTCTGGATTGGCCCGCCAGGGGGCGCTCTATAGCCCGCTTTCCGCGAGCCCAAGAGGGCAACTTTTGGCCCTGCTTTGCTAAAACTGCCGCCAGCTTTATCTCTTAAAAGACTTTTTGAAAAAATGTTCATCATCAAAAAAAAAAAAAAATGTTCATCATCATTAGCCCTCAAGGAGATTCAAATTAAAACCACATTGAGATATCACCTTACACCAGTTAGAATGGCCAAAATTAACATAACAGGAAACAACATGTGTTGGAGATGTGGAGAAAGGAGAACCCTCTTACACTGTTGGTGGGAATGCAAGTTGGTGCAGCCTCTTTGGAGAACAGTGTGGAGATTCCTCAAGAAATTAAAAATAGAGCTTCCTTATGACCCTGCAATTGCACTCTTGGGTATTTACCCCAAGGATACAGATGTCGTGAAAAGAAGGGCCATTTGTACCCCAATGTTTATAGCAGCAATGGCCACGGTCACCAAACTATGGAAAGAACCAAGATGCCCTTCAACGGATGAATGGATAAGGAAGATGTGGTCCATATACACTATGGAGTATTATGCCTCCATCAGAAAGGATGAATACCCAACTTTTGTATCAACGTGGACGGGACTGGAAGAGATTATGCTGAGTGAAATAAGTCAAGCAGAGAGAGTCAATTATCATATGGTTTCACTTATTTGTGGAGCATAACAAATATCATGGAGGACAAGGGGTGTTAGAGAGGAGAAGGGAGTTGGGGTAAATTGGAAGGGGAGGTGAATCACGAGAGACTATGGACTCTGAAAAACAATCTGAGGGGTTTGAAGTGGCGGGGGGGTGGGAGGTTGGGGTACCAGGTGGTGGGTATTATAGAGGGCACGGATTGCATGGAGCACTGGGTGTAGTACAAAAATAATGAATACTGTTTTTCTGAAAATAAATAAATTGAAAAAAAAAAAACTTTTTGAGCCCTGCAGAGAGTCAGGGAGAAATAGACACATAGGATTTAAATATCTCAAAGCAAATTGGCTTCCAAAGCACAGGTTTTAACCCTTATGCTGCGAACCGGCCCCAAGCTCTGTCTCAGTCACACTTTTCCAAAGAGAGAACGGCAGCAACAGACACATCCAACAAGCATCCATTGTGTGCCATGAGCCTGTAACAGTAGAGTGAGGATGGAGGAGGACCAGGGTTGGGGAGAGAGTATCAGCAGAGTTCCTGTCTGTTCCAGGCCCAAGTTTCTTCTTCTGAAAGCAGCAAGCATTCAGTTTCCTTGTATCTTTTCACAGTCTACATAATATACAAGCCTGTACATATATATAAACTTACCGGTATGTATTCAGGTTTGTGTGTGTTTGTATGTGTCTCCTCCATTCTGCTCCAGGGATAGTAGCACCCTATACACAGTGTTCTGCACCTTATCTTTGGGTCACAAACATACTTATGAAGGGATGTACCTTACTCTTGTTGGTGACTGCATGATAGTCTATTCTGTTCTATAGTGTTCTATAGCTATGTAATCATTTTCTTAATCTGTTATTCATGGTGTACACTTTGTTCTAATCTTTTGCAACTGTAAACAAGCTGGAACATATGTCCTGGTACAAAATAACAACAAGCCCTGTGTATTCAGCTATTGACAGGCTCACTCTTATGCCCTGTCAGTGTTCCTAGGGTCTGGCCTAGGTTTCTGCACAGTGTGGGGCAGAGGGAGCTGTGGGTTGACCACACCAAATCTTCCAGATGCTTGTGGGTGTCACTGGCCCCAAACAATCCTAGGAAAGTATTAGTTTTCAGAATATAACAACATGACCAGAGAAATGTTTTCCTTGAAATTGAGAGCCCAGTAACATCTCTGCACATAGAAGTCAACATTATTGTTTTAACATTCTGGTCTTTTAATACTGGAGAGAGTGAAAGTAATACCTGTTTATATGTGTTAGATAAACTTAGACATGAGTAAAGTCGACTAATTTAGTTTCTGATCACCTATAGAAAATTTTAGGCCAAACTACAAGCACTCGTTTTTAAACAATTTCTATGTGGTAAGCACTTTACTTAAATTGACTCATTTCACCCTCAAAATATCCCACAAGATAGATACTACTATCCTCATTTTAGAATTTCTTCATTTAGTCTAGAGTGCGAGTAGCCCACAAGTGGGGGGGAGGGGCAGAGAATCTGAAGGAGAATCCCAGCTGAGTTTGGAGCCCCAGGCAGGGCTTGATTTCAGGACCCTGAGATCATGACCTGAGCTGAAACCAAGACTCGGTCACCTAACTGCACCATCCAGGTGCCCCTATTATCCTCATTTTAAGGATGATCAAGCAGAGACCCATATAGTTAATAGATAGTAGTGACAGAACTAAGAGTGTCTCCCCAAATGACAGAGTGTTCCCATTTATTCTGGGCTGCTTCTTAAAGGGATCTGGGGTGCAATGTATCTTTAGGGTAAATCCTTTCTTTCTTCTTGTCTCTGTTTCTTCATCTCTAAAATAGGGACAATCATCCGGGATCACTTATCTGTATTATCAGGTTTATTTTCTAGGTAATAATGTTGTTTCCATAATGAAATATGCATTCTAAATGGTGCCCCTATTATCCTCATTTTAAGGATGAGCAAGCAGAGACCCATATAGTTAATAGATAGTAGTGACAGAACTAAGAGTGTCTCCCCAAATGACAGAGTGTTCCCATTTATTCTGGGCTGCTTCTTAAAGAGATCTGGGGTGCAATATATCTTTAGGGTAAATCCTTTCTTTCTTCTTGTCTCTGTTTCTTCATCTCTAAAATAGGGACAGTCATCCGGGATCACTTATCTGTATTATCAGGTTTATTTTCTAGGTAATAATGTTGTTTCCATAATGAAATACGCATTCTAAATGTGAGAGATGGAGAGAATCTTCATTCTGGTGGTTCTCACCCTTTACAACCCCAAGGACCCCTATCATTAATCCTGCCTGTGAAACACATGTTTTTTAAAATTTTTATTTTTTAAAGATTTTATTTATTTATTTAGAAAAAGAGAGTGAGCGAGAGAGAGAAAGGGAGAGAGAGAGAGACAGCGAGAGAGAGCACAAGCTGGGGGAGGGGGAGAGGGAGAAGCAAACTCCCTGCTGAGCATGGAGCCCAGTATAGGACTTGACCTCAGGATCTGGGATCATGATCTGAGTCTAAGGCAGACACTTAACTGACTGAGCTATCCAACACCCAAAACACATGTTTTTAGAACATACTAAGTAAACTGGTATTTTTATTTTGGGCCATTAATTTGATCACATGCATATATAGTTGTCAAGTGGTACTTCTCATTACCTGATATAAATGGTACTATCTCTACAAAAATGCTTTACATTCAAAGACTTTGTTAGCGCATCCTATTCATCTGTGATGTGAGTAAATGTGTTTTGATTAGGGTTTTGGGTATATTAGGGAATATACTGGTTTTATCAGGTGTAGCATACATAGGCAAAAAGGAAGGAGTAGTTTTACACTGGCTCATGAATTCATACCTTCCCTACAGCTCCTTCTCTGCCCCACCACTCCCTGAGGCTAAAGATACAAACATGGTTTTCCAGTATCAGGCTATTGTCCAAGGCAATGGGAGGAGGATGTTAATTGGAGCTGAGCTTTCAACCCAAACATAAAGGTTTGGTCACTCAATCAATGACTTTTCCTAGAGATGCAGAAGGGCAGCTATTGCATTAAGGAGTGAAATAAGGTAGGAGAATTTTTTTTGAGTGTGTACTAAGATGCCTAAGAAGACTTTATTTTATTTTTTAAAAGATTTCTTTATTTTAGAGAGAGAACGTGTGCATGCATATGCACGTGTGAGCGAGTGGGAGAAGGAAGCAGGGAGAGAATCTTCCAGTAGACTCCCCAATGAGCAGGGAGACTGTTATGGGGCTTGTTCCCACAAACCATGAGATCATGATCTGAGCTGAAACCAAGAGTCTCACACTTAACTGGCTGAGTTACCCAAGCACCCCATGAAGACTTTAAACCTATGTGGTTATCACTAGTATATAATCCTTGTGTTCCTCTGATTCATAAAGGATCCCATATTAAGTGATTCTTTCCTTTTCTTTTGCATTTGGGAAATTGAAGAATTTGAAGGCATTGGAAGTATTTTTGTTGCCCTGCCCTCAAGAAAGAAGAAAAACAACTGTCTTTATAGAACCCTTCATTACTGGAGACCCCATAGGGGGAGAAAGGCTCTGGAGGTTGAGAGATCCTGAGGAGAAGACCTCTGTTGTCCAGCCACTCCAGTGAGGGTACTAGTCTAGGCTTCAGCATTTCTTCTGCTTGGTGCAAAAGCCCTGTTTTGACTGGAATATCAGTCCAGAATGGCTGCCAAAAAGAGCTAGCAAACTGCTTCATTTGGAGATGGAGACCCCAGTGATAATAGAACCCCTCATACCACCTGAATTGGTAGGTCTTGGAGAGCTCTGAATGGTTGGGGTTGTGGTAGGATATGCTTTTCCTGTGTTGGAGATTATTACAGAATAGCCTCCCCAGTCTATCTCATTACATATATGACCTTGTATAATCCTCTCCCACACTGACCCTGGGCTGCTTTGACTAATGGAAGGTGACCACATACAGCTTCTGTGTTCACTCTTTTGGAGCTCTGAGCATAATATAAAGAAATTCAGCTGTCCTTATCTAGAGATTCATGTGGGGAGGGTCAGTGAACACCAAGAGAGAAAGACCCGATGTACAGTCATCTCATCTAGGGGACTCAATATGTGAGTGAAATAATATTTTTTTAAAAATTTTATTTATTTGACAGAGATCATGAGTAGGTAGAGAGGCAGGAAGAGAGAGGGGGAAGCAGGCTCCCTGCTGAGCAAAGAGCCCAATGTGGGACTCAATCCCAGGACTCTGAGATCATGATCTGAGCCAAAGGCAGAGGCTTAACCCACTGAGCCACCCAGGCACCCCTTGAGTGAAATAATCTTAAATGATAACCATAAGAGCCAGCCCAGCTGACACCAAGTTGTCCAGAGTTGAGCTAACCTAGCTGGGTTCAGCCAATTTACCTAATAATGAAAATAAACAAGTAATTGCTGTTTTAAGTCATAGTAAATCTTTTTCTATATGTATATAGGATATTTGTGTGTTTGTGTATGTGTGTGTGTGTGTGTAAGCCTGACACAACGTAAGTATTTAGAAGTGCTAGTGGTTTCTTTCTTTGTTTCTTTGCCTTCTTAGATAGCCATAGGGTAGGTAATTGGAGAAGGACATTGAAGGGGTCCAAGCTACATATCACACCACTCACCATCTGGGACATCCTCCTACAGTTAAAGATATTTATCCCTCTTGCTTTCTATTGGGCTAGCGTTAGTTGAGAGCAAGAAGAGAAACTCTTCCTCCTTTAGAGATATCTGAGGTCGTCCTGGGAAATCTCAAAAAGAATGAGCGTTATGTAAAGGACTCTAATCTAAGTTTCTAGAATCTTGCATTTGTTCATATGTGTGCTGTTTACTACACACCTGTCATCTATATTCCCAGTATTGTATTTCATTATGTAGAATGGGAATTTTAATCTATATTTATAAACCAGCTATTTGTGGACTGTGCACTCTATTTCTGAAACTGTTAATCACAGGGTATATTAGGATACATAATCCCTAAGTAGCTTATGGGAAATTAGAGAAACCGAATATGTGATAGAAGTAATAACACTTGTATGAACGTGGTATGGGAGCTTAGGAGAAGGAGGACCTTATTTTTTCCCTGTTGGATTCAGGAAGGCTTGCAAGAGGGAGCTCCATCTGGGCAGAGCCATGAGGATGAGCAAGGGGTTTGCTGGGTAATAGGGAAAAGATGGGCATTCTTGACACATGGATTGGTGTGGGAAAAGGCACAAAGGTGGGGAAGGTCTAACTGCTAAGAGATAGATGATAAATTTATTCTAGGTGAGAAAAATTGGAATTAAAGTCTTAAACTGGTGTAATATCATCTTCCAACAAAATTAACCCATATAGTGTTTTACTATCTTTCTCTATTCTTATCTGAAAATGCAATCATGTTACTGTTGATGTTCTTCTATAAATATGGACACAAATTTTGACCTGGACAGGACTGAATGCAGAGCTAGGAGCACTCTGCTTTGTCCTCTTGCTTTGTCAAATTCCTTGATTCCTCTGATTGTTAAGCAAGTTTATTCATATACATGGTATGTGAAGCATTTCTATAGGTGATGAGGATGTAAAAATGAATTAGGTAAAGTACAATGGTGTCATGCGTATAATCTCCTTAATGCTTATAGTCATGATTCAATACTCCACAACACCTGAGTGTTTGTGAGGCAGAACTCACACACTGCAGAAACAGTGGGTATAGCTGGCTCAAGAGCTGCTCTGATTGCCTTATCCAGTGGGTTTTTTGTTTTTGCTTCTTATTTTTAAAATAGGGGTTTTGAAGTTAGTCGTAACTTATCCAGATGGTAATTTTCACATAGAAAATTTAGATTTTGGCTTGCCTTAAAGCAGGCAAATGTAGGGCCACCATCACTTCAATGTAACTATCAGCTAGAGACTCTTTCTAAAACTGAGACAGGTTCAGCTTTTAAGGTGTTACTTTACTCTTGGAATAAGAGCAAACAGAAATAAATGGTCACAAAACTTAGTTCTTTTATTGACTCCATGAAAAATATGAAGAACAGCTCTACTGAGGCAACTAGAAACATTTCCACAATCATGAGATTATAAAGCCTGCTTGGTTTTGAACAGAACTGGATAAACATGACCAACTCTTTGACCTTGGGCTTCTTTTTTTCTTTCTTTCTTTTTTTTTTTAAAGATTTTATTTATGTATTTGTCAGAGAGAGAGAGTGAGCGAGCAAGTGCACAAGCAGGGGGAGTGGCAGGCAGAGGGAGAAGCAGGCTCCCCACCAATCAAGGAACCCAATGTGGGGCTCCATCCCAGAACCTGAGGTCATGACCTGAGCAGAAAGCAGATGCTTAACTGACTGAGCCATCCAGGCTTCCCCGGGTTCTATGTCTTTCCATATTGTCCTTGGGTCTTTCATTCTTCGTGAAAATGTTTTCCAGGTAAAGTTTTTTGAGTTGAAACTTGAGATAAAACTGTTTGTAGAAGGATGAAATGGTTTGAATGACTGGTAGGAATTGAGATGACTGATGTAAGGCAGGACACAAACATTTAAAGCATGAATTGTCATGTGTTTATTTCAGTGTGAATGAATAGTCAATATCGTAAATCACTGGCTTCATATGTATTATTGTTTAGAATCAAGCTGTGTGAAAACATGAGTTGATGAGAACGGAAATGTTAATTAACAATACAGAAGGAATGGAGTCATGGTGTAGGTTGCCTGACGTCTGGGAAATTCTGAGATGAACAGGCTTACCTGGGTGGATGCCCTAATTGTCTGGCTTCTCAGTTTGAACTTGTTTCCCAACAATGTTTTCCAAGAATAGTCATTACTGCTGATATATTTAGCAGTTGGGTCTTTCCCTTTGATGGCTTTTCCGGGGAATTGTAGGCCCCTTAACTGATAAGATACGTTCTTCGTTCAAAGCCAGGGTTTTCCTTCATGGAGCATCATGCCTTACTCTCTCCTACTTGCCTCATATCCTTCCCTTAAGAGGGACTAGCTTGGTTGTCTGATAAAATGTGCAAGCTTTTTAAAAAGACAGCTTGGAGTTTGATTCACAGCCTTGCTATTCACCTACCGCACTGCGACCTCAGACAAGGTGATTGTCTTCCCTTTTCTGCCAGGGAAACAGTAAAATTCTTTCCAGATACACAGAAATACTAAGTCTGATGGTGGGTTACTCTAGATCCTGAGCACAGGTAAAAACACTAGGAAGTGTAGAGTGCTACCTACCAGACCGTATTGTGGGGCTTAATCCCAATTGCCCAGTCTGAAACAGGTGCACCAAAGATGTGGTGGTTTCCTGGTTTATTTTCAACATTCCCACAAGCCATTCAAATCACGAGTGATACTGAGATATTTTAGGCTGTATAGCACCCATCCATCAAAGCTTCCTCTTAGTTTTAATGAATTAAACTCTTGCTTTCCTATTAGACCCGAGGTTGAACTACTGGAGTTAGCCAAGGATGGGAGCTACTCCACTGATGTTTGTGGACCGACTGAGCGGTATCCTCCAGGACATTAGCCAATGACCATCAGTCTTAGTGGTGTAAGATCACCCTGTAGTTCTGTGTTGAACTTTTCCCTTGCTCAACTGAAAAACGGCTCCAAGGGAGAGGGATTTGCATGTTACTTTCCATGTAATACTTAATGTTTTTCTTGATAATATTAAA
The DNA here is from genome assembly GCF_011764305.1 of Mustela putorius furo. Lineage (NCBI taxonomy): Eukaryota > Metazoa > Chordata > Mammalia > Carnivora > Mustelidae > Mustela > Mustela putorius. Next base: position 13,384,871 of record NW_025422045.1, read on the forward strand.
GCAACGAAAACAACACAACAATAATAAATATACATGTTGCATTAGTGAGGTTTCTCCAGGGAAGCGGAGCTGAGAGGCTATACATAAGGATTTATTATAAGGAATTGGCTCATGCAGTTATGAAGGCTGGCAAGTTCCAGGATTTCTAAGGTGAGGCAGCAAGCTGGGGATGCAGGAGAGCTGATGGTGTGGGCTTCTTTTTTTCTTTCAAGGCAGGCAGGCATGAGACCCAGGAAAAGCTGAATATCAGTGCAGGTCAGAAGGCAGAAAAGAGCCGTTGTCCCAGTTGAAGGCCATCAAGCAAGAGATTTCTCTTTCATTTGGGGAAAGGGTTACCGTTTTGTTCTATTCAGACATTCAAGTGATTGGATGAGGTCGACCCACATTAGGAAGAGCACTCTGCTTCACTCAGTTTAACAACATAAATGTTAATCTCACCAAAACTTAAAAAAAAAAAATGGAGGGTGTCTGGCTGACTCGGTCAGGGGAGTATATGGCTCTTGATCTCGAGGTTGTGAATCTGAGCCCCACACTGGGTGTAGAGATTGCATAAATAAATAAACTTAAACAATATATTAATCTCACTCCAAACCACCCTCACAGAAATATCCAGAGTAGTGTTTGATTGAACATCCAGGTACACAATGGCCCAGTCAAGTTGACACATAAGGGGTGCCCGCATGGCTCAGTGGTTGGTCATCTGCTTTTGGCTCAGGTCATAATCCTGTGGTCCTGAGATTGAGTCCCGCAGGTCCTGGGATTAAGCCCTGCATTGGGTTGCCTACTCAGTGGGGAGTCTGCATCTCCCTCTGCCTGCCGCTCCCCCTGCTTGTGCTCTCTTTATGTCAGAAAAATAAATAAAATCTTTTTTAAAGAAGACATATAATTGGGGTGCCTGGGTGGCTCAGTGAGTTAAGCCTCTGCCTTCAGCTCAGGTCATGATCTCAGGGTCCTGAGATCGAGTCCCTCATCGGACTCTCTGCTTGGCAGAGAGCCTGCTTCCTCCTCTTTCTCTGCCTGCTGCTCTGCCTACTTGTGATCTCTCTCTGTCAAATAAATAAATAAATAAAAAATCTAAAAAAAGACATATAATTAACCATCACATATGTATAATACAATAAGTTTTATTTCAGGTAGTCAGACTATTTTTTCTGGATTTAGGTATAATCTTTTAGGAAAATCAGATTTACATTAGTAGACAAATTCACAAATCTGAATTGCATTTTCTGTTGAAATTCTTTACACACATGTTCCTACACCTCCATTTTCTCAAGGATTCAGAGAACTATGGAGAGTCTGAGTTGGGAGGAATTTGTTGGGTCTTTCATTCCAAGTCTTTCATTTAGCAGCTGAGGACCAGAATGGTGGGATGATTTGTCTAGCTGACACAGAAAATTGGTCTAGCTGACAGAACTGGGAATTAAATACATGGCTCCTTGATATGAGGACTCCGTTAGGACTATGTGGCCATTTAACCAAATGAGGAGGGTCTACGTGCAATCTGTAGAGGTCTGCAGGTAGTGGGGTGGAGGGAAGGAAGGAGGCAGGAGCTGGGACTGGGTGTGCAAGAGGAGGAGGATATAACGAAGTGAGCTCATCAGTGGAGAACGTAGAGTGAGGAGAAAGGAGAAAGGGGGAGAGTGTGAAATGCTGAGGGTCTGGGGTCTAGGGAAGGTGGGACTGGGGACCTGAATCAGGGAAGTGAGACACAGGTGCCCTACTCTGCCTCTTCGTTCCCTCTTCTGGGAGAGAAAGCGTGACTAAGATGTGGATCCTCTTCCTACTCACTCCTGGACAAGAGTGTCTTCTTTTGGGCCAAGAGCTTGGTGTAAATATATTTTTAAAAAGCATTTATTTATTTATTTATTTATGTGTATGTCAGATAGAGAGCACAAGTAGGGTAAGTGGCAGGCAGAGGGAGAAGGAGGATCCCTGCTGAGCAGGGAGCCCGATGTGGGACTCAATCTCAGGACCTGGGATCATGACCTGAGCTGAAGGCAGGCGCTTAACTGCTTGAGCCACCCTGGCGTCCCAAGGCCAAGAACTTGGTAACCAACTCCTCAGACTTCTCGGCTCTACCGCTCGAGGTGAGTGTGAAGCGAGAGCTTTCCCTCTCTCACAGGGCTGCTGCTCCATGCTCAGCAGCATTTGCATAGTTGACCACTCCTCCTCCTTGGTAAGGCTGACGAAAGAATGCAGCTTTTTATGACAGAAGCAAGGATGAAAAGCATCGTGCTCTCAGTCCTGCCTCAAGGCAGACAGTCCAGCTCCAGACTGGTCTCTAGGACGCCACCATCTCCTGGCTCTTCAGCGACCTCACAGAGCATTTTTCTTAGGCCCCTCTGCAAGTTCCTCTTCTTCTCCCTGGTACTCATATGGGGAGAGCCCCAGGGTCAGGGTGTCCATTTCTCTATCCACATATTCTCTCTGTGATCTTATCCAGTCTCAAGGCTTTAAATGCCATTGATAGTCCCCAAATTCCCAAATTTATACCTTTAGTCCAGCTTTCCCTCCTGAACTTCAGACTCATATAACAAGTGTCCACTTGACATCTTCAGTGTTTGTTTAATAGACACGTCAAACTTACCACGTCCCAAGTGGAAAGACTGATCCTCTCTTCTCCTCCCCTAAAGCTGCTCTTTCATTAATATTCCCCTCCTTAGTCGAAGGTAATAGCATCCTTTTAATCTTGAGGCAACAACTTTGGTGGTGTTCTTGATTCCTTTTTTTTGGTCCCTCTTCCATCCTGTCAGTAAAGTCCGCTGTTTTCACCTTCAAACCTAATCCAGCATCTAACATCCAGCCATCTCTCACTACCTCCACTGCTACCACCTAGTCTGAGAGACCATTTCTTCCCACCAGGATCCTTATAAACATCTGGGACTTGCACTCTCTGCTTCTACCCTTAACTTCACACAGCAGCCCAAGTAATCCTTTCAAAATATAACTCAGATCATGCAACTCTGCTCAGAATCTTCTAATGCCTCATTTCACTCTGAATAAAACCTAAAATCCTTACAAAAGTCCTTATGCTTGGAAGTAATCTGTCCTCCCACACCTTCCCCTTTCAGAACAAATCCCCTACTGTTTATCTTCCCTCTCACTCACTCTTCCTAATGCCTCGTGCCTTTGCTGTTCCGAAAAGACAGGCAGGCTCTCTTTAAGAAATCACCTCCCCTTCCCTAGATATTCTGCAAGGCTAAGGACACTGCAAGGCTAAGCCTCACCTTATCAAGGATGCTTAACTACCCTACTTAAAAATGTGATTCATAGCTTCCCCCATTCGCCTTCCTGTTACATTTTCCCATAGACCTTATGACCTTAACGGTCTATATAATTTACATACTTATATTTTTTGTCTCTCTTTTTCTTTCTTTCTTTTCTCTCCTCCTGCCCTCCCCCCTCCCCTCCCCTTCCTCCTTCCCCTCCTCCTCTTCCTCCTTTTGGTTTGGTCTGCTGTGTTCTCTGATGAGTCCCACATTCCTCTAGTGTGTAGGTACTCAAGAAATGATTACTGAATAAGGCTCTGCCAACGAAAGACCCAACTGCCACTACACAATATTCCTGAGATGTCAAGGTCACGGACTGATGTGGGCTCCCGGCCAGGCCTGACCACCTCCTCACTCAACTGAATCTCCACTCTGGCCATCCATGAGCCTAATGGGGGACCTGGAGGAGACACCCCCTTTCCCCTAAGTGGCAAGTGCAGGTGATCCAACCGCTCTTTATCTGTAGGAACCTCAGTTCTTCTTTTTAATGCTTTCTCTCGGAAATCCGCAGCCGTCATCGACCCCCGGCCCACCGCCTCTCTCCTAGCCTTTCCAGAGGCTGAGGCCTTGACCATGAAGAGGAGCTGATGCTGGCCGCCCTCCTCAACCCTCAATAACAGCGCGTGTAACGGCGCCTTGCCGCCAGCAGGGGGCAGGAACTCTGGCTGAGTTTCCCCGCCCAGTCCCCGCTCCTCCCCAGCTCCCCTCCTTCTTTTTGGGCACAGTGAGGCAGGACGCCAGGGCCCGCCCGGGGAATCTTTGCGCACGGGGCCGTGGGTGGTGACGCGGTGCTGGGCTTCGATTCGGGAGAGCCAGGCTCCCGCCCGGGATGATGCTCTTCGAGCTCCCGGGCTCCTCGAGTAACACTCGGGCGGCGCGGCCCCTGAGTCCCGAGACACCGGGTCCGCCCCGTTATTCTCAGGTCCCTTCACCCCCAGGGGCTCCGCCACCGCGGGGTCGGGTCATGGCTCGCGGAGAGAGGTCTTGAGGTTCTACAGGGAGAGCCTCCCGCCTCCTCCAGAGGCGCAAACCCCGGACCGGGGGGGGGGGGGGCACAGCCCGGGAACCAGGCGCTGCCGGGAGAGGGGGTTGCGGAGGAGGGGAAACCCGAGCTCTCGTCCGGCACCTTCGCCCTCTTGGGCGGGTCCCGCTGTCGCCGCCGCCAGAGCCGGCAGGGGGCGCTGCGCCGCCCTTGCTGCTCGCCCGGGGACCAGAACGTGACCTCCTGGTTCTTCCGTAGAGGTGGCTTGCCAAAGGCTCTTTGAAATTCTGAGGAACACTGCGCGAAAGTAAGCCAATAGGCTTCGGATAAAGAGCGCCTACTGGGTACCACGAGCTCTCCATCCTGTCGGTGGTTAGATGTGCGGAAGGCGAGGGTGTGTGCTTCCGTCTGCGGGGCTGCTGCAGGGTGACAGGTGGGGGTGTCTGGGTCAACTCAAGGTTTCATCGCGGTGGTCCTTTTAAGTTTTCTTCCTAACGTCATTGTCTGGACTTTCTATTTACCAGGATCTTCCTTACCGACCGAGAAGGGGCTGCAATGAGGTAGTTTCTTTGACTTTTTCCTTTATAGCTATGTAGGCATCGCACGTGCAAATGGTAAGCGTAAATGCAACACTGAGAAACAAATCTGGTAAAAAGGATGTTTTCCTTCAGTCGTTGTTTGTTAGTGTTGGGGTCCGTGATCAAAGGAACGAGACTGATACAAAGCGAAGGTCAAACAAACCTTTATTTCGCGCCAAGCATCAAGAATCAAACTGACCGGTCAGGGCTAGCTCTTACGAAAAGGCGAGGACGATGTTCCCGACAAGATCACTCCCAAGAAGGCCGCTCCAGACGAGGCTGCTCTGCAGATGAGGCCGCTCCATGATCGGAGCCACTCCCAAGAAGAGGCCACTCCCAAGAGGAGGCCGCTGCTCCATGAGGTTGCTCCCCAGACAGGGCCGCTTCCCGGTCGAGGCCGCTCCCGATGACAAAGAGTCAACGATGACAGCAACGATGACAAGGAGGACAACCCGGATGACACAGACTCTGTTCCCAACGATACCACTCTGACAAGGCTGCCACCCAGAGGAAGCCACCGCTGCGGACAAGGCCGCTCGTGGCTCGGGGTGGCGAGGCATTTTGCGACAAGGCTGCTGGCGGCTAGGGGCCATTGGCGTCTCAGGGCCACTGGCGTCTCGGGACTGCTGGCATCCAGGGGCTGCAGGCGTCAGGACCGCTGACCGCTGGGCCGCTGGACTGCTGGTGTCTCGGCACCGCTGACGTCTAGGGGCTGCAGGCGTGGGGACTGCTGACCGCTGGGCCGCTGGACCACTGGAGTCTCAGGGCCGCAGGCATCAAGGGACCGCTGACAGCTGGACCACTGGTGTCTTCAGGCCGCAGGCGTGGAGGGACTGCTGACAGCTGGACCGCTGGTATCTGGGCAGCTCGCGGCTGCTGGAAGCTGCATGCAGCTGAAGGCTGCAGGTGGCTCGGGGCCACCGGAGGTGGGGCCTCAGGTGGCTGGAAGCTGCAGGTGGCTGGAGGCTGCAGGCGCAGGGACTGCCGGTGGTGGGACTGCTAGTGGCAGTTATAGCTCTTACAAGAGCTGTTATAGCTCCTCCACTTGGCGGACTCTTCGCTCCCGTCGCAGCTCTCCTCCCGCTCCGGTCGCAGCTCTCCTCTCCTGCTAGCCTCGCAGCAACCTTTATGCGGTTGGTTGAGTCCCACCCCTATACAGGTGGCCAATCGGATCTCAATCCACCCTAGTGGATATACACATGCTGCACCAATTGGACATCTCCACCTGGCCTGCCCCACCGCTACATCGGGGTCCACAAGCAAGTTCCTCTGGGAGGGGCAGGCCCTTACATTCCCCCCTTTTCTTTGGAGATTAGTCAAATCCTTGACTTCTCAGATAGTTCTATCTTATATTGAACATATAAGACTAACATTTTATTGCCCCAATTTTCTTTAGTATAGCAACAATAAAATTCTTTAGTATAGCAACAATAAACTTACAATTTTTTAGTCCATGGTCAGCTGGGTCTGTCCGCTGCCGCTCCCATCTGGGGGGCATCCTTACTCGGCTCGTTTGACGTGACCTGCATGAACCCAGGCCCTAATGCCTTCTACTTTTACTGCCGTGGGGGTGGTTAGGATAACAGTAAATTGTCCCTTCCAGTGAGACTTCAAGTTCTCCACGTGATAGTGACATATCCAAATCAAGTCCCTGGGATGTGGTTCCACCACTGTCTCTGTCCCAGTGTGGGCAGTTTGGATCCCTTCTTTTTAAGACAGACTGTAATGCCTGCAGTGATTGGGGTATAGACTGATCAGTCATTTCTGCTAGGGCAACCTCCTGTAGCCTAGGCCAGAGCGAGGGAGGGGTCCTCCCAAACATTATTTCACATGGGGTCACCTTGTTTAAATAGGGTGTACATCATGCCCTGAGAGCAAAAGGAAGGAGATCCATCCATCCACCGCCAGCCTCCAGAATTAACTTTGTCAAGGTCTCTTCGAGAGTCTGGTTCATTCTCTCTCCTTGCTCAGAGCTCTGGGGCCAGTAGGCACACTGTAGTTTCCAATTAGTGTCTGTGGCCTTGGCCATCTGTAGCGCCTTGGTGAATGCAATCAGCTTTGCTTTTCCACCAAGATCCTGTGTGGCAGGGCTGTCATCCAGAGTCTTGCAGCCCCCGCATACCTCTTTCCATTGACCATGTAACTACTCCCTTCTGTGAACAGAGTCATTTCCGCATCCAGGAGGGGAGTGTCTCTGAGATCCGGCCTTATTCCCGCGACTTGGGTTAGGACCTTCCCGCAGTCGTGTGGGTGGTCAGCCAGCACCTTTGGTAGCAACGTGGCTGGATTTAGTACTGCCAGGAGCCGGAAGATCACTTTTTTCATTCAGGAGGAGGGCCTGATACCTCGTCACTCGGGCGTTTGTCATCCACCGGTCTGGTGGAGTCCGGAGAAGGCCCTCGATAACGTGGGTGGTGGTCAATATGAGATTTTGACCCAGAGTCAATTTGCATGCATCCTTGACCAGGAGAGCCATGGCAGCAATTATGCAGAAACCAAGGGGGAACCCAGCTGCTACTGGATCTAGTTTCTTGCTAAGATAGGCCACTGGCCTTCACCAAGGCCCCAGAGTCTGAGTCAAAACTCCTTTAGTCAGCCCTGCCTTTTCATCCACATACAAGTGGAAGGGCTTGGTAACATCTGGGATGACCAATGCTGGGGCACACAGTAGGCTCTTTGTAATTCCCGAAATGCTCCTTCTGCCTCAGTTGTCCACACTCTACCATAGTGAGTCCTCCCTTAGCCAGTTCGTAGAGAGGTTGTGCCATCTCCGTGAAGGCAGCATTCACAGCCTGCAGTAGCCCACCATCCCAAGAAATTCCCTCTTGGAGATCAAAGTGAAAGCAACCGGTATTCCCTGGCAGTCTTCCATCCAAGTACTAACCAGGCCCGACCCTGCTTAGCTTCCAAGATCAGACGAGATCGGGCGCGTTCAGGGTGGTATGGCCGTAGACAATCATAGGGTTCTTACCCAATATTCTCAGATGAGTGTACGTGACACCCTATGTAACATGGAACTGTCCTCCCCTTGCTGGAGGAAGCTGAACTTTCTCATACCCTACTGTTACCTTAATGTGTCCAGGCTTGGTTAGCTACCATATCTCTCTCGTTCACAGTTACATTGGCCCCCAGCCTTCTTGGGTTACTGATGCCTTGTGGTCATACCCTTTCTGTACAAAGGAAGAGGTAGTGGAGGGTTTCTAAGTGCTTGGAACAGAATGATGTTTCAGACAGATGGACATGTCGTTCAAAGATGCAGAGGCTGCAGAGAGCCAGCATATTCAGGAACATGCCAGCAGCTGCACGTGTATCAATTGGGATAGGTCCCTGGCAGCCTCCGATGGCCAAGATTTGAAGCCTTGACTCCCGAGCTCCTCCCATGGGCCCTTGTGTGACACTTCGAGTCCAGACATCAGAGAAGAAGGACGGGCAGCTCATGGAGCTTCAGAGAGTTTTCTTCCCCTTAGAAGATGGCTTCCTAGACTCAAAGTGGACCCTCAGACTCTCGTTTTTCTAGGTCTGAAAGCCAACACAGAGGTGCTGAGCAGAGTCCAAATTCATTGCACAGAATTTCTCATTCCATCTCCCAGATTCTGGGTGGAGGAGCCCAGAGAGAACAGCTGTGGTCTGCTCTGCCATCGGAGCAGGGCTGTCCCTGAATGCTGTCCTGCTCGCATCCCTCGTGGGAACTTAGGAGCGTCTTATCTAAGGTCTGTCTGTATAAACCCTGGACCAGGCTACTCCGTGGAGTAGATCACCGTTATGCCATATGACGCCCTGCAAGATTCAGGGTGCAGTCCATTCAGACTCCATAGCGGAAGCAGTGGAGCCATAGAGATACATTCACACAGTCAGGCACTCTCCAGATTCAAACAGGTTGTACATCCTCCCCTTTGGGTATCCCTGGTTAATGGGAGGTGATCGGTCTCCCCTTCCTTTCTTTTACGAATGGATTTAGCTCCGACAGTGACATCAGGGCTGTTTTTCTCTCTTTTTACATATCTCCTACTTTTTACATACAGAGTTGCTTTTCTCATTTCCATCAGTCTTCATTGCACCTAACAGAATTGTGTACTCTTAGAAATACCTTAACCTCTACTGAAGACAAAACCAATTGTGAGTTGTTACAACAGAATTCTTTAGATGGCAAATTTATCAATCAGTTAAGCACAGAATGTGTTCACCAGCAGATTTCAAAAGTACAAACCCAGTTCCAGCAACCAGCACCCTAGCATTTCATCCCATTTGGTTAAGATCTAGATGTCCAACAAATTTAACTCCATTTGTCATTCAAGCAACCCTTCACAGTTTCAGGTTACCAAAGATTTCAGAAGCCACTTTAACAATTACTCATTAAACCCTTGAAACAGTTAACCATCGGCCCAGCCATCCCTTCACCAACAAACCTTATGTTCCACCTGGGCCCATTCCACTTCAGATGCCATGCTTTCCCTGCCAGCAAGGGGGAGGGGGTAGGCAGTCCACGTCGGGCCAGAGAAGGCAAGGAATTCCCTGAAACAAAGAAGTTTTGGCAGCTGCTTGGGAATATTCCTTAAAGTCTCTGTCTCGAGGTCGGTTCATCCCACAGTGCCAGTTCTGCTTACCAAAAGTGGCCCACTAGGCATTCATATTCCACTCCCGGTTCCAATGAGCATCAGCATTGGACACCTCAACCCGGCATTTGACTAACTCCAGGTGGCTCGTTATAGCCCTTAACACACAAAATGAGTGAGGGAGAAGCCCCACATCTATTATGAGGAACAGAGAGATGAAAGCCAGCGTCCCCTTACTCTCTGCTTGCCACATTCCTTCAACCATAACAAACAGCACAACAGACAACAACAAAAGAACAAGGCAAAAACAAACGTAGACCCAGTGATCCTTATCCAGAGCCTGCTGCTGTGGGGGCTTTCTTGGTCCCCTACAAACACAACACACCACACAATAGACAATGACAAAAAAAAAACAGACAAAGACAACTGCAGACCCAGCGATTCTTACCCAAAATTTGCCACTTGAATTGTCTTGGCACCTCTGCCAAGCATCAACTGACCACAAATTGTTATTTCTGTACTCAATTCCATTGATTTGTATGTTTATCTTTATGCCTGCATGTACCACAGTCTAGATTATTGTAGCTTAAGGTTTTATCTCCCCTGCTTGTTTCAGGTTCAGTTTGTTCTCTTCTCAATATTTTTAAGGTAGGGTTTGAGGGTTTTTTTTTTTGTATCCTTTAAAACAGATGCTTACTGCTATAATTTCCCTTTAAGTACTGTTTTAGTGGCATTCCATAAGCTTTGGTGTGTTGCATTTTTGTTTTTGTATAGCTCAATGAATTTCCTCATTTGATTTTTCTCTTTGACCTACTGACCAAATTTATGGAGTGCATTAATTTCTACACACTTTTTAATTTACCCAGAGCTAGCCACCGGTGGGGGCTATCTTTATCCCCCAACTGTCTAAGGGGACTTGAACCCCTCAACTGTCTAAGGGGAGGCAGGGGACTCGCAACCCCCGACCGTCTAGGGGGACTCAAACCCCCCGACCACCCAGGGGGACTCGAATCCCCCGACCGTACAAGGGGACTCGGACCCCCTGTTGATCTATCAGCAGAGGGATGGGGCATCCCCGCATCCACTCCAGCCCTGGGGAGCATGGCTGCGTCCAGCTTCTCCCTGGTGGGATATACCCTGGAGCTCCAACCAGACAGACAGATAGGATCCCAATACCTCCGAACCCAATACCTCAAAACCCAATACCTCCGAACCCAATACCTCAAAAACCAATACCTCTGAGCCCAATACCTCAGATCCCAATACCTCCGAACCCAATACCTCCGAACCCAATACCTCAAAACCCAATACCTCCAGAGGCTTTTCCTAAAAATTCTGATGCTCAGTTCTCATCGTTTGATCCTGGACGAGCCCCCAAATGTTAGGGTCCGTAATCAAAGGAACGAGACTGATACAAAGCGAAGGCCAAACAAAACTTTATTTCGCGCCAAGCATCAAGAATCAAACTGACCGGTCAGGGCTAGCTCTTACGAAAAGGCGAGGACGATGTTCCCGACAAGATCACTCCCAAGAAGGCCGCTCCCGAGGACGAGGCTGCTCTGCAGATGAGGCCGCTCCATGATCGGAGCCACTCCCAAGAAGAGGCCACTCCCAAGAGGAGGCTGCCGCTCCATGAGGTTGCTCCCCAGACAGGGCCGCTCCCAAGAAGGGGCCATTCTGGACAAGACCGCTTCCCAGACGAGGCCGCTCCCGACGACAAAGAGTCAACGATGACAACAACGATGACAAGGAGGACAACCCGGATGACACAGACTCTGTTCCCAACGATACCACTCTGACAAGGCTGCCACCCAGAGGAAGCTACCGCTGCGGACAAGGCCGCTTGTGGGTGCACGTGCCCCTTTGGATCACTACGTTTGTATCTTTAGGGTAAATACCCAGTAGTGCAATTGCTGGGTCATAGGGCAGTTCTATTTTCAACATTTTGAGGAACCTCCATGCTGTTTTCCAGAGTGGTTGCACCAGCTTGCATTCCCACCAATAGTGTAGGAGGGTTCCCCTTTCTCCACATCCTCTGCAGCATCTGTCATTTCCTGACTTGTTGATTTTAGCCATTCTGACTGGTGTGAGGTGAGATCTCATTGTGGTTTTGATTTGTATTTCCCTGATGCCGAGTGATATGGAGCACTTTTCATGTGTCTGTTGGCCATCTGGATGTCTTCTTTGCAGAAATGCCTGTTCATGTCCTCTGCCCATTTCTTGATTGGATTATTTGTTCTTTGGGTGTTGAGTTTGCTAAGTTCTTTATAGATTTTGGACCCTAGTCCTTTATCTGATATGTCGTTTGCAAATATCTTCTCCCATTCTATCAGTTGTCTTTTGATTTTGTTAACTGTTTCCTTTGCTGTACAAAAGCTTTTGATCTTGATGAAATCCCAATAGTTCATTTTTGCCCTTGCTTCCCTTGCCTTTGGCGATGTTCCTAGGAAGATGTTGCTGCGGCTGAGGTCGAAGAGGTTGCTGCCTGTGTTCTCCTCAAGGATTTTGATGGATTCCTTTCGCACATTGAGGTCCTTCATCCATTTTGAGTCTATTTTTGTGTATGGTGTAAGGAGATGGTCCAATTTCATTTTTCTGCATGTGGCTGTCTAATTTTCCCAACACCATTTATTGTAGAGGCTGTCTTTTTTCCATTGGACATTCTTTCCTGCTTTGTCAAAGATTAGTTGACCATAGAGTTGAGGGTCTATTTCTGGGCTCTCTATTCTGTTCCATTGATCTATGTGTCTGTTTTTGTGCCAGTACCATGCTGTCTTGATGATTAAAGCTTTATAATAGAGCTTGAAGTCTGGAATTGTGATGCTACCCACTTTGGCTTTCTTTTTCAATATCCCTTTGGCTATTCAAGGTCTTTTCTGGTTCCATATAAATTTTAGAATTATTTGTTCCATTTCTTTGAAAAAGATGGATGGTACTTTGATAGGAATTGCATTAAATGTGTAGATTGCTTTAGGTAGCATAGACATTTTCACAATATTTATTCTTCCAACCCAGGAGCATGGAACATTTTTCCATTTCTTTGTGTCTTCCTCAATTTCTTTCATGAGTACTTTATAGTTTTCTGAGTATAGATTCTGTGCCTCTTTGGTTAGGTTTATTCCTAGGTATTTTATGGTTTTGGGTGCAATTGTAAATGGGATGGACTCCTTTATTTATCTTTCTTCTGTCTTGTTGTTGGTGTAGAGAAATGCAACTGATTTCTGTGCATTGATTTTATATCCTGACACTTTACTGAATTCCTGTACAAGTTCGAGCAGTTTTGGAGTGGAATCTTTTGGGTTTTCCACATAGAGTATCATATCATCTGCGAAGAGTGATAATTTGACTTCTTCTTTGTCGATTTGGATGCCTTTAATTTCCTTTTGTTGTCTGATTACTGAGGCTAGGACTTCTAGTACTATGTTGAATAGCAGTGGTGATAATGGACATCCCTGCCGTGTTCCTGACCTTAGCGGAAAAGCTTTTAGTGTTTCTCCATTGAGAATGATATTTGCGGTGGTTTTTTCATAGATGGCTTTGATGATATTGAGGTATGTGCCCTCTATCCCTACACTTTGAGGAGTTTTGATCAGGAAGGGGTGCTGTATTTTGTCAAATGCTTTTTCGACATCTATTGAGAGTATCATATGGTTCTTGTTCTTTCTTTTATTGATGTGTTGCATCACATTGATTGATTTGAGGATGTTGAACCAACCCTTGCAGCCCTGGAATAAATCCCACTTGGTCGTGGTGAATAATCCTTTTAATGTACTGTTGAATCCTATTGGCTAGTATTTTGGTGAGAATTTTCGCATCTGTGTTCATCAAGGATATTGGTCTATTGCTCTCTTTTTTGATGGGATCCTTGTCTGGTTTTGGGATCAAGGTGATGCTGGCCTCATAAAATGAGTTTGGAAGTTTTCCTTCCATTTCTATTTTTTGGAACAGTTTCAGGAGAATAGGAATTAGTTCTTCTTTAAATGTTTGGTAGAATTCCCCCGGGACGCCATCTGGCCCTGGGCTTTTGTTTGTTTGGAGATTTTTAATGACTCTTTCAATCTCCTTACTGGTTATGGGTCTGTTCAGGCTTTCTATTTCTTCCTGGTTCAGTTGTGGTAGTAGAAATGCATCCATTTCTTCTAGATTGTCAAATTTGTTGGCGTAGAGTTGCTCATAGTATGTTCTTATAATAGTTTGTATTTCTTTGGTGTTAGTTGTGATCTCTTCTCTTTCATTTATGATTTTATTTATTTGGGTCCTTTCTCTTTTCTTTTTGATAAGTCTGGTCAGGGGTTTATCAATTTTATTAATTCTTTCAAGGAACCACCTCCTAGTTTCGTTGATTTGCTCTATTGTTTTTTTGTTTCTATTTCATTGATGTCTGCTCTGATCTTTATGATTTCTCTTCTCCTGCTGGGCATAGGGTTTCTTTCTTGTTCTTTCTCCAGCTCCTTTAGGTGTAGGGTTAGGTTGTGTACCTGAGACCTTTCTTGTTTCTTGAGAAAGGCTTGTACTGCTATATATTTTCCTCTCAGGACTGCCTTTGTTGTGTCCCACAGATTTTGAACCGTTGTATTTTCATTATCATTTGTTTCCATGATTTTTTTCAATTCTTCTTTAATTTCCCGGTTGACCCATTCATTCTTTAGAAGGATGCTGTTTAGTCTCCATGTATTTGGGTTCTTTCCAATCTTCCTCTTGTGGTTTGGTTCTAGCCCAGAGCATTGTGGTCTGAAAATATGCAGGGAATGATCCCAATCTTTTGGTGCCGGTTGAGTCCTGATTTAGGACCGAGGATGTGATCTATTCTGGAGAATGTTACATGTGCACTAGTGAAGAATGTGTATTCTGTTGCTTTGGGATGAAATGTTCTGAATATATCTTTGATGTCCATCTGGTCCAGTGTGTCGTTTAAGGCCTTTATTTCCTTGCTGATCCTTTGCTTGGATAATCTGTCCATTTCAGTGAGGGGAGTGTTAAAGTCCCCTACTATTATTGTATTATTGTTGATGTGTTTCTTTGATTTTGTTATTAATTGGTTTATATAGTTGGCTGCTCCCACGTTGGGGGCATAGATATTTAAAATTGTTAGATCTTCTTGTTGGACAGACCCTTTGAGTATGATATAGTGTCCTTCCTCATCTCTTATTATAGTCTTTGGCTTAAAATCTAATTGATCTGATATAAGGATTGCCACTCCTGCTTTCTTCTGATGTCCATTAGCATGGTAAATTCTTTTCCACCCCCTCACTTTAAATCTGGAGGTGTCTTCGGGCTTAAAATGAGTTTCTTGGAGGCAACATATAGATGGGTTTTGTTTTTTTATCCATTCTGATACCCTGTGTCTTTAGCCCATTAACATTCAGGATAACTATTGAGAGATATGAATTTAGTGCCATTGTATTGCCTGTAAGGTGACTGTTACTGTATATTGTCTCTGTTCCTTACTGATCTTCAACTTTTAGGCTCTCTCTTTGCTTAGAGAACCCCTTTCAATATTTCCTGTAGACCTGGTTTGGTGTTTGCAAATTCTTTCAGTTTTTGTTTGTCCTGGAAGCGTTTAATCTCTCCTTCTATTTTCAATGAGAGCCTAGCGGATATAGTATTCTTGGCTGCATGTTTTTCTTGTTTAGTGCTCTGAAAATATCATGCCAGCTCTTTCTGGCCTGCCAGGTCTCTGTGGATAAGTCAGCTGCCAATCTAATATTTTTACCATTGTATGTTACAGACTTCTTTTCCCGGGCTGCTTTCAGGATTTTCTCTTTGTCACTAAGACTTGTAAATTTTACTATTAGGTGATGGGGTGTGGGCCTATTCTTATTGATTTTGAGGGGCATTCTCTGAACCTCCTGCATTTTGATGCTCATTCCCTTTGCCATATTGGGGAAATTCTCCCCAATAATTCTCTCCAGTATACCTTCTGCTCCCCTCTCTCTTTCTTCTTCTTCTGGAATCCCAATTATTCTAATGTTGTTTTGTCTTATAGTGTCACTTATCTCTTGAATTCTCCCCTCACGGTCCAGTAGCTGTTTGTCCCTCTTTTGCTCAGATTCTTTATTCTCTGTCATTTGGTCTTCTATATCACTAATTCTTTCTTCTGCATCATTTATCCTAGCAGTGAGAGCCTCCATTTTTGATTGCACCTCATTAATAGCTTTTTTGATTTCAACTTGGTTAGATTTTAGTTCTTTTATTTCTCCAGAAAGGGCTTTTATATCTCCTGAGAGGGTTTCTCTAATATCTTCCATGCCTTTTTTGAGCCCGGCTAGAACCTTGAGAATTGTCATTCTGAACTCTAGATCTGACATCTTACAAATGTCTGTGTTGATTAGGTCCCTAGCCTTCGGTACTGCCTCTTTTTCTTTTTTTTTTTTTTTGGTGAATTTTTCTGCCTTGTCATTTTGTCCAGATAAGAGTATATGAAGGGGCAAGTAAAATACTAAAAGGGTGGCAACAACCCCAGGAAAATATGCTTTAACCAAATCAGAAGAGATCCCAAATCGTGGGGGGGGGGGGGGGGGGGGGGGGGAAGGGGATAAAAAGAGGTTCAAAAAGAAAGAAAAAAAAAAGAAAAAGAAAAAGAAAAGAATTAAAAAAAGAAAACAAATAAAGAAAAATATAAAAAAGAATATATATATATGTATATTAGATAAACTAGTTAAAAAACGTTAAAAAAGAAAAGGGTAATAGTTAAAAAAATTTTAGCAGCAGAAGAAAAAAAATGAAAAAGCAAAAAATTAAATTAACTGCAATAAAAAAAGTCACAGGGAGAAAGCCATGAGTTCTGTGCTTTGCTTTCTCCTCTGGAATTCTGCTGCTCTCCTTGGTATTAAAACCGCACTCCTTGGTAGGTGAACTTGGTCTCGGCTGGATTTCTTGTTGATCTTCTGGCGGAGGGGCCTGGTGTAATGATTCTCAAGTGTCTTTGCCCCAGGCGGAATTGCACTGCCCTTACAAGGGGGCCGGGCTGACTAATGCGCTTGGGTTTGCTTTCAGGAGCTTTTGTTCCCTGAGCGCTTTCCGTAGAGTTCCGGAGGAAGTGAATACAAATGGTTGCCTCCTGGTCTTTGGCCTGGAGGAGCCGAGAGCCCAGGGCCCCACTCCTCAGTGCGCCCTCAGAGAACAGCGCCCAGTAACTTCCATCTGCCTGACCTCCGGCCGCGGTCCGAGCTCACCAAGCCTGCGACCAGTTCAAGGTAATCCCGAGCTGGGAGCTTATTGTCGGCTCTGTCTCTGTAGGCGGCTTTCCCGTTCCAATACCCTCAAGCTCTGCGACACTCAGACACCCCCGATCCTTCTGTGACCCTGCGGGACCTGAGGCCACGCTGACCCCGCGTGGGCTTCGCCCTGGTTTAGCCTCTGGAGCGATGTCCCACAGCGGAACAGACTTTTAAAAGTCCTGATTTTGTGCTCCGTTGTTCCGCCGCTTGCCAGGAGCCGGCCCCTCCCTCCGGGGTCTATCTTCCCGTCGCTTTGGATTCACTTCTCCGCCAGTCCTACCTTTCAGAAAGTGGTTGTTTTTCTGTTTCCAGAATTGCTGTTCTTCTTCTCTTTGATCTGCTGATGGATTTGCAGGTGTTTGCAATCTTTAGATAAGCTATCTAGCTGATATCCTGCTAGCTGAAGTAGTCTCAGCCTGCTACTTCTCCGCCATCCTGACTCCTCCCTCCTGAGTAGTTATTCTTATTATGATTATGATTTTTTTCCTTTTTTAAAATTTTTTATTTCTTTTCAGCGTAATAGTATTCATTGTTTTTGCACCACACCCAGTGCTCCATGCAATCTGTGTCCTCCCTAATACCCACCACCTGGTTCCCCCAACCTTCCACCCCCTGCCCCTTCAAAACCCTCAGATTGTTTTTTTTGTAAAGGGTATCTGAGAAATCAGTATCAGTTGGATTAAGAGTCTCATTCTCTACTGACTGAGCTAGCCAGTATATCAATTGGATTAGATTTTGGTCTTTTAATAGTGGAGAAAGTTAAAATAAGTCATTTTAGTATATGGCGGACAAACTAAGGTACCAGGATGGACAGCCATCTTATTTTTACATTCACTTGGAGCATATTCTGGAGCAGATTGAAAGTTCCCATTTGTAAGACAATTTATCTAAATTGCCTCACTGAACCCTCACACCAGACTACAAGGTAGTTCTGACTGTCCCCATGCTAGAGATTGTCCTGAGGCCCAGACAGGCCCTGCTGCTCAGAGGGAGGCAGGGTTCGATAGGGTTAAGGTCGGTTCTGGCCATTCAGGCTGCCTCTGAGTCTCATCTCTAAGAAGGGCATATCATCCAGACTGAACTACCTGGCTTGTCAGGGTTTTGTTTCCTGGGTAGTCATGTTTTTTTTTTTTAACAAAATGTATTTGTAGAATGTGACAGATCAACTAGTCTCTGTTCCAATGGTTTTCTCACCTTTCACACCCCTGTCATCTCTGGGTGCAAGCTGTGTTTATTTACTTTTTTTTCTGATTTATTTTTATTTTTTGAGATTTTCTTTATTTATTTGTCAGAGAGAGAGCACAAAGCAGGGGGAGAGGCAGGTAGAGGGAGAGGGAGAAGCAGTTTCCCCACTGAGCTGAGAGGCCAAGGTGGGGCTCCATCTATAACCCTGGGATCATGACTTGAGCCAAAGGCAGACATTAAAAGTCTCAGGTCATGATCCCAGTGTCCTGGGATTGAGCCCTGCCTCAGGCTCCCAGAGAGCCTGCTTCTCCCTCTCCCTCTGTTGCTCTCCCTACTTGTCCTCTCTCTCTCTGTCAAATAAATAAATAAATAAAATCTTTAAAAGAAAAAGAAAGGAAAAAGAAAAAATATATTGAGGAAAGAATCGATGGTTTGACATCTCTGTGTGTCTAGATTGGCTGAAGGAATTTTGGGAATGCATGGATGCTGCAAAAACTACAATCTCTGGATATCACATTACTGAACTTAAATAAAATATCAAGGCTGTCATAGAGTGCACCCACCATTCCTAAAAGTCCAAGAAACGAAGGTAGATTTCTAGAAAAGTGAAGCTATGCTTCCTGTGAGAAAAAATGATTTTCCTCCTCATCCTGAGTGATTTGATCAGTGAACTTTCCAGAACAGGAGTCAACAGAACCAAGGGAACTAAGTACCCTACTATGCCATCCTTTCTGATCTTGTTTCTCGGGTCTCCCTAGACCTACTTCCTTGATGCCATATCCATAATCTCCTCTACCTTACTTCTTTTTTTAAGAGATTTACTTATTTATTTGAGAGAGAAAGAGAGAGAAAGAGAGAGAGAGATAGATCATGTGCAAACGGGATGGGCAGAGTAGGAGAGAGAGAGATTCCTAAGCAGGCCCTAATTGGGCACAAAGCCCAATACAGAGCTTGATCCCAGGATCAAGCTGAGATCCAGGATCATCCCTGAGATCATGATCTGCACTGAAATCAAGAGTAGGCCCCTTAACAGACTGAGCCACATAGGAGTCCCTCTCCACTGCACTTCAGAAAAGGGAGGGGCGCCTGGGTGGCTCATTTGGTTGAGCGACTGCCTTCAGCTCAGATCATGATCTTGGAGTCCTGGGATTGAGTCCCACATCAGACTCCCTGCTTGGCAGGGAGTCTGCTTCTCCCGCTGACCTCTCTCCTCTCATGCTCTCTCTCTCTCTCAAATAAATAAATAAAATCATTAAGAAAAATTAAAAAAAAAAAAGATAAGAAAAGGGAGACTGCAGGATTTTCTTCCTGGGTCCACTCTGGTAGCAGAAAGAATAAGGACTGGAGGCCAGGAGACCTGGGGTCTAGTCTCAGCTGTGCCACTATGTAGCAGCAGCCTTGAGCAAGTCACTTACCCATTCCTGAGATTCAGGCTGTTCGTCTGTAAATGTGGGGACTACATTATCTCAGGGATGGCAAGTGGAACACACAGATTTACCTCCATCCTGCCTTCAATGGAGGCTACTGTTCAACCACATCGCTTATTAGAATTTTTTTCTGCAGCATTCTAGGCAGGCCCATCCCATTAAAGTGGATACTCGAGTATCCTACTTATTCTCCTGCAATTTAATAATCCTTACAGACCCCTCTAGCTCCTAAATGGAAGGTTCCAACTTTCCAACTAAGAGATGGCCATTTTTGCGATCTGGTAATAGTTCACTCAATAAAAAGAAAAGGAAAATTTAGGATCATAATTTCATCCCCTACTCCTGCCCAGCCAGGGTCTGAGCAGGATTTTCTTGAGGTCACCCTGTCCTTCCTTCCATGCCAGAGAGTTTGGTATTTGAGCTCACCCTCCATCAGCTAACCCAGCGGGAAAGTCCCAGACTGTAGCTCGCTTTCATCTCAAATAGCCCATACTTAACAGCTTCATATTTGGCAGCAAGGCATCTCTGAGAAAAGGAATGGTCTCAGGTCACTGAAAACCAAGAATCAGGAGCAAAGGTAAGTAATGATTCTATTCGATGCTTACCAAATCTACCCAGATTTACAGTTCTCACTCAAGCAGGAATGCAATCACACAGACAGTACCAGATGGCGACAGCTTCAGAAATCCAGGTGGTTGCAACAGTGTTTTATTGAAAGAAGCAATGAAGTGGTTCACACGGGCCCCCTCCACCCTGAAACCATGCAGGGGCAAATGCTGGGCAAGAATGTGTGTGTGTTTGGGATAGGAGCCCTGGCTGGAGTTCTTTCTCTAAGAGGAAGGAGGGGAGAGGGGAGAAGCAGGTGCCACCATGAGGGAGGTGGGGTATCTCACTGCTCTGGCCTCAGGTGCAGACCTACCCAGAACTGTCAAAGTGGACTGTCTCAGGTACACGTATGTGTTTAAATGTACAGGCCACGATGATGGATTTCTGTAGCTGCTTGGTCTCATAGTCGCATTTGGGGTATTTGGAACCTTTCTTCAGGCGGCAGTCGGTGATGCGCATCTTGGAGCTGCTTTTGTAGCAGTTGGACTGCCCGTTCTTGCAGCGGACATTTTCCTGGGAGCAGATGGACTCGACCTTATGCAGAGGCTCGTGGATAACGTGATCACTGGCTTGCACCGTCCAACCGTCATATTCCGGCACTTCATCATTTCATTGCAGTAGCTGGCAGTGACAGTGGAGGTGTTTGGGTCCATGTGCTGCCGCTGGAACTTCTCGGCCTAAGACTCCTTGGCCAGTGAAGGCTGGACACAGCCAAGCACCAGCAACACCAGGACCAGTGGTGGGAACAGGATGAAGATCCTCTCCTGAGCCATGGTGGTCTCACTCCTCTGGAAGAGCCTAGCCAGGAAAGGGAGAGAGGAGAACAAACATTGCCTCAGAAAGAACCCAAGCTCCTGCCTGTGGCCTCCCTGGCTCACAGTCTCCATTTGGGTCAGTCAGAAAGGTACCCCTTCTCCTGTGCAATTTTTCAAGGAATGAGACGCTCACATACACTCTTGTCTAAGAGCATTTAAGTCCCACTAGCTGGAGAGAGGTGGTCTTCGTCTCTGGGTGGTGACTTGACAGTAAACCAAAATCCTACAGTCCTTTGTTTGAATATTAGAGGTAAAATTTAAAATCCATTTGAGGAGGCACGTGAGTGGCTCAGTCTGTTAAGTGTCTGCCTTGAGCTCAGGTCATGATCAGGTGTCCTGGGAAAGAGCCCCACCTCCAGCCCAGCTCCCTCCTCAATGCAGAGCCTGCTTCTCCCTCGCCCTCTGCTGCTCCCTCTGCTTGTGCTTTCTATCAATCTCTTTCATATAAATAAATAAAATCTTTAAAACACTAAAAAATAAATAAAGTACATTTGAAAAATAAATACATTTGTACCCAGTGCTCAAGGGGCTTAGCAGAAAATCCTTTTGAATAAACCGTGAACTGAACGGCATCCCTGAACTACCACCATGACCTGCAGAATCATGACGGACAGGGACCTGTTGTCCTGCAAGGCAAGGGAAAGAGCCCAGTGCCTAACACCAGCATCACAAAGGGATGCCATAGTATTCCCAAGAGAAATGCTTCCCTCCCCCAGCATCATTGGTTCCCAGCAGCCCACATGCTCCATCCCCATACTGGTCCCGTCCAAGCTTTCTCAGGTGCTAACCTCAGCCACCCTGGTCCCTCCAATCCAACGCATAAATAGAAGGAGTCCCAGAGATCTCCTCTTCAGCCACTGACCTGGATCTCTAGCTTGGTCCCTAGGACAGAGCAGAAGGCCAGTCTCTGTGATCCCGGGATCCCTGAGGAGTGAATCTTATACAGACTACAAAGGGGCTTGGCTTCCAAGGAAAGATAGGTGGGAGGAGCATCTTGGTTTCACTTTAGAGGGAACCAAGGACCTTGTAAAGAAGGGCATTGTAGGGAATCATCTACACCACTCTTTTTTCAGGACTGCTGGGAAGGGTGAATCTTGGCCTCTACAGTACTGATGTCTGAACCCCAGCAATGTCTCTGTCATCTCAGGGGGCCATTTTCACCAAAAAGCGCTTGGAGGTTTGCAAAGGACACGTTAACGTGATCCCTAGAGCAGCAGAGAGGTGGAGGTCTTCTGTCTCTCCAAGAGTCCTGGCATGGTTGGAATTCCAACAACATCTTTTCTGTGGGGAAGAGAGTGGGGCATCCAGGTGCCCCCCAATGGAAGGCTGCAAGGACCTGAGGTCTGGGGATGGGCGTGGGCAGTGGCCGGGCAGGGAGGAGGAGGAGACCTGCGACCTTACCCAGTGCTGGCTACTTCAGCTCTCCTGGATGTGGAAGGTTGGTGTGCGGCAATTCTTGGCCACAGCAACTGCTCCTGGAAGGTCAGAGTGGCAGAGAGGAACTAAAGTCAAACCAAGTCCCCAAGGGATGTCAGCCTGGCTCAGTCACCAGCGCATGGGACTGTTGATCTCATGGTTGCAGGTTTGAGCCCCATCCTGGGATTGGAAATGACCTTTAAAGAAAAAAAAAAAAACCCTCAAATCCCTTTTGGAGAAAAAAGTAGAGAACACCATATTTCTTAGCAGCAGAATTCCCTCTGTCAACTGAGAAAGTAGGAAAAACTGAACAAGAACAAAAGAATTTACTGGGAAGTCTCAGGATTGTGTTTTTTTGGAGCAATGCCTCAAAAGCTCTCTCCTGTTCAGGAAGAGCAGAGTGTTGGGGATAAAGGGTCGGGGACAAGTACCTGACTTGCATCAGGGATCCGAAGGCTCTGACAGACTGGGCCCTGCTGATTTATGCTTGGGTTGATCAATGCATTGGTGTTACCATAACACACAATTTCTGATTTGCATGAATTAATCATCTGTCATCAGAAGGCCACACTGGCAGTTTTATGACCCAGACGCCAGGGGTCCCGTTGCCTTTATACACAACTGCTTATAAAACAATTACTGTGTCTGGCCAGTTCAAAAGGTCTTTCCACCCAGTTCAAAACTTCACTACAAGGGGAAATGGAGCTTCAAGATGGAGTCTGTCATGCCCAGAAATTTTATACAATTTCACACCTCCTAAAAAGAGACCTGTCTCTTCTGGGTGACAATTTCCATTCCTCTGGAATGAGAATAATCATAACTCCCTTCTTGCTCTGGATTTAGATGGTCTCAGTCCAAACTCTGATTTAGCACCTGAGGAGCTGGGCAACTCCCAGAACTGAATTTCTTTCCCTGTTCCTCCGTTTCCCCGACCGTGAAATGGGGATGATGATAAGTACATCTTAGGTTTATTATGAGGACAAAATAAGGTAAGATGGGCAGAAGGCTTGGAGAGGTCCTTGGAAAGCATGATAAATGCTAGCTCTAGTGATGGCTCACATAGGGTGCTATTGACATCCTCCATAAAGAATCTGCGTCAATGACACGGGCCATCTCTGACTTCCTAAGAAAGTAGGGGTGAAGTAAAAACGTCCCAAGGTTTTTTTTTTTTGGGCAAAAATCCTGAACATGATAAAGTAGGCCATTTAGAAGCCCCGAGGAGAGGAAGAAGGGGAAGAGGAGAGAAGAGAGGGACCTTAGTAGAAAGAACAGAATTCTTTAAAGGAAGAATTTTTATTATGTTGCCACATGATATCCAAGAACTCCTTCCGAAGTCAGCATGACTTGCTAACAAGTATGAATTGGAAAGTGCCAGTGGGGTGAGGAGGATGTGGTATGGTGTGAACTTTTACTTTTATGTAATTTGCCTAGCACCCTACCCTTCACCCAGGTTTGGTCTGTCTCTTTGTCCTTACATAGCACGCATATCATCTGGAGTGGTGTTGGGAGGAAAACTTCCCTTAACCACTTAGGTTCATGTCAGAGAGCCTGCAATGTCCCTGATAAAAAAAAGACTGACAGGAAAATAGACAATGTTTACTCGCACGCCTGTGTCGGAGCTCAATGAAGTGGCTCCCTGAACAGCAAGGGATAGGGGTTTCTAGATTAACGTCATAGGGGAAGGAAGGGAGGGAAATAGGATATAAATGGGGTCTTGCTTTTGTGTTTTTGGGGAAGATAAATGAGCTTTTAGGGAACAAGTGGGAAGTAAGACAGTTTGTGATAATGTTTGCTTATGTAGGCATGAGTGGCCTGTTCTCTTCCAGGGTGTAAAACTTCCCCAGTGGAAATCTAGGGCAGTTTCACTCTCAGAAGATTGCCTTTATTCAGGTAAGAGAATCTCTGAGGAACACCTGGTGCCTCAGTTGGTTAGGTGTCCAGCTTTTGATTTCAGTTCAGGTCATGATCTCAGGGTCTTAGGATCCAGCCACCATCAGGCTTCTCCCTGTCACTGGGGAGTCTGCTTACGATTCCCTGTCCCTCTCCCTCTGCCCCTCCTCCCCTACCTCTCAAAGATAAAATAAAATAACCACTTAGAGCTGAGCAGGTGAAAAGTTAGTGACTTCTACATCAACCACTTTTTAAGGGATAGGTACATGTTACCTTGCTCTCTCTCTTCTGCTTGCTTCTGAGCAGGACAGAAGACTGCCCCTTCCTCTTGTTCATTGTGCCATTAATTCATTATCTCCCCACAACTCTCCATCTCCCCATTTCTGGGAACTGTAAGTAACAAATCTTAAGACTTTGATTCTGTATCCATGTCCTGAAATGGTGACCTGGGTTTTGCTCTCCCCAAACTGGTAATTGGAATGCTGAGGGAGTAAGCTGACCACGTGGATGCGTTTTCCCCTCTTCAGCACATCATAATCTTAATTGAATACACTAGCTCTGATTTCTCAACACAGCAACATAGAATTATTTACCCTGCACTTTGGAATGAAGATAAAATAAGGAATTTTCTGGCAAAACAATAAAATAAAACAAAACCTAATAGAGTTTATAACTTCATTAAAGCAGCCCTCCACTAAAAATATTTCTAAGCGTGGATTTCAGATTACAGAGAAAAGCTACTCAATGGAAATATGAAATTCAGGAAGGAATAAAAAAGATGATGACAAATATGTGAACAAATCAAAGATGTCTTGAGTATATAAAGCAATGATATGTTGTTGAGTTAAGAAGATAAAATTAAAATAAACATCAGTAACATAACTTGGAAGTGATGTGAATTGCCAAGTGTTCAGGAGATGACTAAAAGTACTGATTAGACTTGTCTGTGTTTACTATGCATTTGAGAATTTCTAAGGTAAACAATGAAAAGATTTGAATCATAGGGTTTGCATTCCAAGCTAGCAGAAGGAATAAGTAGACTGTGGATCAGTTAGGATAGTCTAGGTTGTGCTGTGGTAACAAACAATCTTAAAATTTCAGCAGTTTAAAGTTTATTACTCATTTACTGCTGTGTGTCTATCCTAGTCCAGCCAATGGTATCTGCCTGCTGTAGTCACTTGGGAAAACAGGCTGACACAGGTTTCATCTTGACACACACTGTCATAATCACAGAGGCAGAGGAAAGACAATATAAGACTGGGATGCCCAGGTGGCTCAGTCGGTTAAGAAACCTGCTCATGACTTTGGTCTCAGGTCATGATCTTGGGTCATGAGATCAAGCCCTGAGTTGGGGTCTGGGATGAGCATGGGGCCTGCTTGAGATTCTCTCTCTCTCTGCCTCCCTCCCACTCACTCTCTCTCTCTCCCTATGTAAATAAATAAAACCATTAAAAAAAAAAAAAAACCAGCACCCCACAGGACGCTCTTAAAATTTCTGCTGAAAGGGGCACATGTCACTTCTATTCACACTTCATTGACCAGAGAAAGCCTCATGTTAACATTTAAATACAAGGGAGAGAGAAATAGGATCTTTCTAGGTGCCTGGAACAAGAGAACTATTTGTGAACAGCTTTAATGGCTGTCGCTGAATGACAGACAAATACACCTATAATCCAAGAGAAGAGAGAAAGGGTAAGAAATAGAAATGCCAGACAAATGAGACACATAGAAAAGGCAAAATAAGATAGTAGATATTCACAGAGGAGAATAAAAGTGAAAAATTACATTATATAAATGGGCTAAATGATCCAGTTAAAGATAAGATTGATTGTGGGGAAAAAATTAACACTCTCTCTTTCTCTTTCTGTCTATGTGCACGTATGCAGAGAGTAGGCACACACACCATGTGTATATTTATATATACATAACATTATTTATATATAAGATATGTATCTATCCTACAATTTTAAAAAATATTTAAGAAGGAAATATTTATTAAATGATGACATGTAATAATCAGGAGATCAATGGAGCATTTGCTGGAGTACTTTCAGAGCACCCTTATTCGAATATATTAAAAAGAAAGTCAGAGACAAAGAAATGGAGTTAACAAGGAGGCTGACAATGAGGGAATGAAGCAAATCTGTGCACTAGTGTGATGTGGGTGACTGGAGAGAAGGTGACTTGAAGGTGTGCACATCTTGAGGAAAGTCAGTACAGCAGAAGATATTGAAAATATAGCACACAGATAGAGCATAGCTCCAGCAAGAGGCTGACATGGATAGAGGAACAGGAGACTTTCTTGTCTGTGAGGATGGTGGAAAGGGGGAGGTGGGTACCAGACAAGGAAAAGGATGCAGCTGAGAAACAGTGAGGTTGACTAAGAATATGAGCAACAGAAGAATGTCCTTTCCAGCAATGGGATTTTCTCCAAGCAGTGAGACTTGAGTCTTGTTTGCCTCAAACCTCTGTTTTAAAACAGGGTTCAGGAGGCACCTGGGTGGCTCAGTGGGTTAAACCTCTGCCTCCGGCTCAGGTCATGGTCTCAGGGTCCTGGGATTGAGCCCCACATCGGGCTCTCTGCTCAGCGGGGAGCCTGCTTCCCCCTGTCTCTCTCTGCCTGCCTCTCTGCCTACTTGTGAACTTTCTCTCTCTGTCAAATAAAAAAAAATCTTTAAAACAGGGTTCTGAGAATGTCTGCATCATCTCTGTTGTCCTCTAGGTCATGAGAACAGTTATCCTGTGTAGAATGAGTCTGTGACCCATTACTGAGAGACCTCATTTCCCATACATCAAATCACAGTTGCAGTATTTATCTTCATTACACAGATTAAAATGTGATATCAATCTCTCAAAATTTTTCTCAAGTAGTTAGACATACAACCCAGTTGTCATTTCTTTAAGCACATACAATGTGATATTCATTTCCATAAACCATTCTTGAGAATTTGACTAGAGCCTGTAGAGTGAGGAGACCATATGTATTAGTTGCAGCTTCATGACTGGTATGTTATGTTCAGGAAAAATTTTTCACCTCTCTGGACCTCAGTTTTTTCATCTATAAAACACACAAGCTGGATGATTGGCAAAGCACTAATAAAAGGGAATTAAATGCATAGGGACTGGAGTGTGTTTGGACGGGGCGGTGGAATCAGTTAACCTTTTTAATTATTCCTGAAACTCCAACTTGGATTTTTCTGGTTGAGTGCAGATGAATACCCAAAAGTCCTGTATTAGGATTTTTAAAAAAAGATTTTTATTTATTTATTTGACAGAGAGAGATCACAAGTAGGCAGAGAGGCAGGCAGAGAGAGAGAGAGAGGAGGAAGCAGGCTCTGTGGAATCAGTTCAGCCCTGCAGGACTCGATCCTGAAACCCTGACTTCATGACCTGAGCCGAAGGTTGCGGCAGGAGAGAGATCAGAACCCACTGACCCAAAAGTCCTGCCCCCCTGTATTAGGATTTTAAAGATCAGTAATATATCAACTTATGTATTTGTTTCCTTATCTGTAAATCAGGAATAATTAAAGTACCTTATTCTAAGATGCTATAGACTGAATGTGTTTCCCACCTGCCACCCCAAATTTGTATATTAAAACCCAAGTCTCAATGAGATGGTATTTAGAAGTGATTCCTTTGAGAGGTGATTATGTCATGAAGGTGGAGCACTAGTGGATAGGATTAGTGTCCTTAAAAGAGAGACCACTGAGAGCTCTTTTAGCCCTCTATCATGTGAAACTGGTTCATAGCTATGAAACCATAAATATGCCCCTGTTGGCCAAAGCCCATCCCTATTTATGCTCATTCCCTTGACTAATAAATGATAATGTCCCTCTTCACTCCCAAAAGTGTCCCAATTCAGACAGTAAATTATATGGTCACTCTATTGAAAACACATAGGAAGCCCTAATAGAATTTTTATATTATTATTATCACTACTGATATTGTTCCTTCAAGAGTCAAAATTAAAAGTTCAGTTTTAATTCTGATTTAGTAGAGGTGACAGTGATTGATGTTTCTGATTGGGAGGGAGGGATAGACTGACAATCTCTAAATTCTATCTTTATTTTTTAAAAAAGATTTTAGTGATTTATTTGACAGAGAGAATAAGCAGGGGGAGTATCGGAGGGAGAGGGAGAAGCCGGTTGACTCCTGGCAGGGAGCCCGAGATGTGGGGCTTGATCCCATGACTCTGGGATTATGAATGACCCAAAGGCAGACAGTTAACTGACTGAGTCACCCAGGTGCCATAACTTCTGTCTTTATAGAGAATCAGAGATCAGCGAAAATGGAATGGGTGTATCAGGAAATCACAGGCAGATCTGGACTTGGACATCACAGTAGGCACACATAGATTTACTCTGGGGTAACCGTAAGAGGGCACTGAGACATCCAAAGCAGAGCCCCCGAGAGAGCCTTGGGATAACCATGTACAACTGAGTATAACTCATAGGGTCGATGATTGGAAACATAGCTGTACCTGAGCCTCCCTGGGGGAAAAATGGGACAGACAAGTTTGTAAATAGGAAGCAAAGGGAGTGAATGAAGGCTGGAGGAAGAGGGGTCTAAACAATGCAGCTTGCCTTGCACCTAAATGTTGCCTTTGGCTACTCCCTTCTGTGTGGTAGACAGTAGAGTGGCCAGAAAGAGGAAGGGGGCAGATCCAGAGCAGGGTGTGTCTTATCTGCAGTCCCCTGTCTTGCCCTATCTCCAAAACTGCCTCTCAAGAGGTCTCGATTCCTGTTAGGTTCCTGGGGGAAGTTGCCTCAAGACAGCTTCAAATCTCCTGGATGTACCCAGGCCTCAGAAAAACGGACCATTGGAGATAGCATTTCAGACCTGGAACTTGGTCAGCCAGCTCCGATGACCAGGGTTACAGCTGAAGAGTGAAATCATTACTGGCTTAAGTTCTCAGTGAACAATGTAGTTTTTGTTTAACATTTCTGAGTGCTTGTTGATAGATCAAGTTTCAGAAAATACTCTCTTCCAGTGAAAAGTGTTTAGACTGGGTGTAGGAGTAAGTCAGGGAGGTCTGGGGTTTGTCCTGACCTTCCACTGACCTTTCAGTCCCTTGAGAGGATGGCCCTTGTAATCAGTTCATCCTGTCCAATGACAAGTCTAAGGAAAGAGAAGATATTGTTCCATATCCAATAGATATGCCTGCTTATTTGCATGTTATCATCTTAGTCTCAGAAACACTTTCTGCTCCTGACTCTATTTCTACTTAACTTCATTTGTGACTTTGTGGAACATCATGTAGTGAGAAAAAGCATGGGCCTGAATTAGAGCCCCAATGCCACAGTATAGTCTACAGCTAACAACATGGTGTTGCTTATGCATTGCTGTACGGCACACTTACTAAACACCAATACTTTCATTATCTCTGATTTTGTGGTTTAGGTGTAAAACATCAGTCTTCAGTAGAGTTGAGTAGAGATAAGGGAAAAATTACAAACACATCCTAAACTTTTGGAGTTCATCATAGTGGTATGGGCAAAACAATTCTCAGACTATGTTAGATGTATTATAAGAGTGAGCAAATGAGCACAAGTGTTAATGTTGTGAAGAGCCAGGTTTCAACCTGGACATGTGTTTACAGAATAGGTGGAGGAAACAAAGGGAAGGAAGAAACTTTTTCCTCCAACCTCTTAGGTTCAGAGACTGGGAATGTACAAGTTAAACTGACAAAAGATAGACTATCAAGAGAAAAAACCTGAGCTATATACACATATACAGCACCAAGAGTGAACCCTAATGGATTCTCTGGACTTGGGGTGGTGTGTCAATGTAGGTCCATCATTTGTAATAAATGTACTGCTCTAATGTAAGATGTTGAGAGAGGGGGAAGGCTGTGCATGGGGGGGCATGGGGACACAGGGTATATGAGAATTCTGCTTTCTGCTCATTTTTTTCTGTGGATCTAAAACTGTCCCCCAAAATGATGTGTACTTAGAAGGAAAAATTTAAAAGAGATGCTGATTTCTTCAAAAATTTCAAAGACCTTGACTTATTTCACTCAGCATCATCTCTTCCAGTCCTGTCTATGTTGATAGAAAAGTTGGATATTCATCCTTTCTGATGGAGGCATAATACTCCATTGTATATGTGAAGCAGAGAGATCAATTATCATATGGTTTCACTTACTTATGGAGCATAAGGAATAACACGGAGGGCATTGGGAGATGGAGAGGAGAAGTGAGTTGGGGGAAATCAGAGGGGGAGACAAACCATGAGAGACTATGTACTCTGAGAAACAATCTGAGGGTTTTGGATGGGATAGAGGTGGGGTGTTAGGTCAGCCTGTTGGTGGGTATTATGGAGGACATGTATTGCATGGAACACTGGGTGTGGTGCATAAACAAAATTTTGGAACACTGAAAAAAAATTAAAAATAAAAGAATGTTAATGCTAAAAAAATATTTCAAGGACCTAAGATACAGAGACTGTGGAAATATTATAGATTAAAGGTGGCTAAAGATACATGGCAACTAACTGTGACACCTCACACTGGCCTTGACCCCGAACTAGGGGAAGCACACAGCTGAGAGAGCATAATGTGATGCAGGAACGGCTTTTGCATGCATAACCTCCAAGTCTGTACTTCCAGGCCCCCCACATGACAGGCACAAGCGCTGTCCTAAACAATCCCTACTGCTCAAATGCACACGAGAGGGAGGTGGAGATGAGTGACCCTGGAGATTTAAAGCCATTGCTCTACACAGGAGGACCTAGAGTGGGGCAGGTAAAGTTTCAGGATTTGCCATAAGATGAAAAATGAGAAGACAACCTAGATATTAATCAAGAATATGTGGACAGACCCTGTGATTGATCAGAATCAATGAAACTCTCTTGAGAACAAGCTTTCAGGCTCTTGGACAGGCTGCACACAGTGTCCACATGCCCAGAGAGGATAAGCTGTGTGCACTAAGTGTGGACAGACTGACCAGACCACAATAAATGATGTTGATAAAGAAGGGAATTATGCTTCTGAGAATGAATGGAATAATCAGACAGAAGATCTTTATTCCATCAGTGGTCTTTCATGATCGTTGATATGTTGGAACCCTGATTCTTTCAAAGACCAGCCCATGTATTCCACTTTTCTTGGTAGGAAGAAAACTGTATAGAGAGATCCAATGGATGGAGAGTCCACATTTTTCTTTCATAGTTCAGTGGCGCATCTCCCACCCTTCTCTGCCACTCTGTCATAATGGTTCTAAATCTCTGTTTGTATTTGAATGCAGTTAATTTTTGTCTTTTCTCAGTATTGACGGTAAGTCAACATCTGTATGGAATTTGTCATTACTTAACATAGTTTGTTGTTGCCACCACTGCTGTCATTTCAATGTCTGTTGCTCTTACTTCCTGCTGCCAATGGTGGCGCTCTTTGAATGGCTTCTCCAGGGAAAGCATCACTCATCTCCTCTCTGTCTAGTACTGAGGCTCATTACATCCTTCTGTCTGAGGGGACCTCAGAACCCCTCAGACGTGTCACCTCACTCTCAGATGTGGAGAGAGCTGTTGACCTGGGATTTGACTGCTTGATCTTGTATAACTCCCTGGGGTGAGCTTATCTAAATTTCTTTCAAATGAGAGTCTACAGTCAATGTCGTCTCATCCTTTAGGAAATCTATGCTTTCTTGGGGTACATGGGTGGCTCAGTGAAGCCCTCAGTGCTTGATTTCAGCTCATGTCATGGTCTGAGGGTCATGGGATTGAGCTCCATGTTGGGTTCCATGTTCAGTTAGAATCTGCTTGAGATTCTCTCTCCCTCTGCCTCTGTTCCACCCCATTCCCCTGTTCCCACTCACTCTCTCTAAAATTAATAAATAAAATCTTAAAAAAATAAAAAGAAATCTAGGCTTTCCTTTTCCCATTTTCCTGAGGCCATGCCATCTCTATGACAAGAAATCCAGGAGCTGCTGACTTCAACCGGATTCCTTCTATTAGGTATTTTATTTCTTCTCTTTAGCCTTGTCACCACCATCTCATATCCCTGCACCTCTCCCGGACCATACCAACCTCTTTAGGGTGAAAGAAGATGCCAAGTTTTGCCTGCTACAGGGCTTTTGCTCTTGTTATTTTTTCCTGCCTGAAATGTTCTTTTATATTATTGTGTCCTCATTTGACAGGTTTCACTTTAAATATCCCTTCATTGGAGTTCTACCCTGACCACAGTATCTGTGGTCCTTGTCTTAGTCTGTTCAGAATACTGTAGCAAGCCCATATACTAGATGGCTTATAAAGAACAAACATCTCTTTCTAACAGTTTAGGGGACTGGAAAGCCCAACGTCAAGGCACCAGAAGATTTGTTGTGTGCTGAGAATGCCACCATTTATAGATTGTTTATAGATGGCTACCTTTTTGCTGTGTCTTCATATGATCACAGGGCAGGGAGTTCTTCTGGGCCCCATTCCTGTGGGCTACACCCTCATGACCTAGTCACCTCTCAAGTGCTTGATCTCCTAATACCATCACATGTGGGATTTAACCTTTCAAACATTCTGTCTGTAGCAATTCTGTTTTTCTACCCACCAGTTCCTCTATTTGATTTATTAGTCTAATTAATCTTTAATTAGTTAGTGGTCAATTAATCTTTACCAAAGCAAGTAAGACTATCCAAAGGCAAAAAGACAGTCCCTTCAACAAATCTTTGGGAATACTGGACAGCTACATAACAAAAAATGAAACTGGACCACTTTCTTTTACCAAACAAAAACAAACTCTAAATGGATTAAGGACCTAAATGTGAGACCTGAAACCATAAAAATACTAGGAGTGAGCACAGGCAGTAATTTCTCTGACATCATCTACAGCAACAAATTTCTAGATATGTCTCCTGAGATGAAGTAAAGGCAAAAATAAACCACTGGGACTACATCAAAAGAAAAAGGTTCTGCGCAATGAAGGAAACCATCAATAAAACTAAATGGCAACTGGGACACTTGGGTGGGTCAGTCAGTTAAGCATCTGCCTTCAGCTCAGGTCATGATCCCAGGATCCAGGGATTGGACACTCATCATGCTCCCTGCTTAGTCGGGATACTGCTTCTCCCTCTGCTTCTGCCTCTGCCTCTCTCTTTCTCTGTCTCTCATAATTGAATAAATAAAATCTTTTTAGAAAAGATTTTATTTAGTCATTGGACAGAGAGATAGCACAAGTAGGCAGAGTGGTAGGAAGAAGGAGAGAGAGAAGCAAGCTCTTCACTGAGCAGGGACCCCGATGTGGGGTTCAAGCCCAGGACCCTGGGATCATGACCTGAGCCAAAGGCAGATGGTTACTTAACAACTAGGCCACCCAGGCACACCAAGTATCAAGACTTTTAATGACAGTTTTAATGATAAGCTAAAATGGTCATCAGGCAAAATGTGCTTTCTTCCCAACACCAAACTGCTTTCTTAAGAAGGGATGGTAGGACACCAAGGGAGAAGTCAATGACGATTCTTCTTAGAGAAAAATATTTTGGTATCAAAATAGGGATTCTCTGATGGTGTGTGTGTCGTCATCCTTCTGAAAGACATCAAAGAAAAAATGGCTGGGGCCCCCGGCTGGCTCAGTCAGAAAAGCATGCTGACTCTTGATGTAGGTGTCATGATTTTGAGTCCCACATTGAGTATAGAAATTACTTAAAAAATCAATCAATCTTTAAAAAAATATTGTAGTTGGGACCCATGAGTGTTACAGTCAAAGTGACCGACTCTTGGTTTTGACTTATCTCTAGATCTCAGGGTCTGGAGGTCAAGCCCCACATTGGGTTGCACACTCAGCCTGGAGTCTGCTGGTTTCTCTCTTCCTCTCCCTCTTCACAATCCTCACACTTCCTTGCTCGCCCCATCTCTCTCTAAAATGAATAAATAAATCTTAAGAGGAATTGCAGTTATCCGGAGGGTGAAGCATTTTTCTTGATCTTCTTGAGGGGGAAAGAAGTGACTTAACCTCATAGAAATCAGTCAAGAATTCTCTGAGCAACCCTGGGATTCCAAACATTCCTCTATCTGTATTACCCACCTGGAAGAGGAGTCCAAAACTCGAGGTGAGTGTGTGGTCCCACTGCAGTAAGAAGAGGGTTTGATGAAGCTGGAAACAACCTCAACATCTGATTTAAGAAGGCAATATGTTAAATAACATCACTTTTTTTCTTTTTAGAGAAACAACACATATTCAATTCAGAAATGTTAGGAATTTTGGAAAAATCACAAATCTTAAAAAAGACCAAAAACAAAAACAGGGGTGCTTGGGTAATTCAGTTGATCAAGTGGCTGCCTTCAGCTCACATCATGATCTCAGGGTCCTGGGATGGAGCCCCAAGTGGGACTCCTTGCTCAGTGAGGAATCTGCTTCTCTCTCTGTGCACCTTACCCCCAGGTTGTGCAAGTATGCTCTCTCCATCTAAAGTAAATAAATAAAATCTTTCAAACAAAGCAAAACAAAAACCCAAAAACCTTTTCAGCTGTAATCTCAACAAAGATAAACACTCTTTGTTTTCACAATTTCCAACCAGTATTTTTTCTGATTATATTTGAAATGAAAATGTGTGATAGGATATATAGCATTTTATTTTCTGCTTTTTTTTGTCATAACAATATAAACAGAATATTTTCCCATTTCTATAAGCTTTTTCATGGTGTGTATTTTATAGTGGCAGCATTGTTTTAAGGCAATGTAATGCCTAGATTTCAGTATTCTAAAACTTCCTTTCTTTTTTTAAGATTTTATTTATTTGATAGACAGAGATTACAAGTAGTCAGAGAGGCAGGCAGAGAGAGAGGAGGAAGCGGGTTCCCCACTGAGCAGAGAGCCTGATGTGTGGCTCAATCCCAGGACACTGAGACTATGACCTGAGCCGAAGGCAGAGGCCTTAACCCACTGAGCTACCCAGGTGCCCCCCTCTTTTTAAAGGTTTTTTTTTTTTTTTTAGTGACTCCTGGGTGGCTTGGTAAATTAAGCACCTGCCTTCAAGTCAAGTCATGAACCCAGGATCCTGGGATCCAGTCCTGCATCAGGTTCCTTGCTCAGGGTGAGCCTGTTTCTCCCTTTGTTAGCTACTCCCCTGCTTGTGCTCTCTCTCTGTCAAAGATTTTATTTACTTATTTGTGACAGAGAGAGAGAACATGAACATGCAGAGAGGAAGCATAAGAGGGAGTAGTAGATACTCAGGGACTCAGGGGTGCAGGGAACCCAACAGTGGTTCGATTCCAGGACCCTGAGAACATGACCTGAGACACCCAGGTCACGCACAATGTCCTTGAACTTCAGTCTTTATCATTGGTCAAGAACAGAGAACTACTATGTTTTGAACTTTACTATGCTCAGTGATTCTTATTTAATTAATTATTTACAGATTTCACAATTTCGTGTGTTCATGGTCCCACATAACTGCTCATTGGTCTTAAAACTATCCAATCCTCGGGTGTGCTCTGCTTGGCTAAGTAGTTATGTATAGGGTCTCATTATCCATAAGGAGTAGAGCTCTGATTCAAACCAATGTCCTTCACCTGACCTTAATTTTCTGAAGGGGATATGTGACAGACAGCAGGACCAAGGAAATATGTAGAAATTTATTCTCTATGAAAACATTCATCTTTATATTGAGGAGAAGCCATCTTTGTAGCATGAAAACTAATCGAGTCCTCTGAAGACAACCAATGGAAAAAAGCACATTTACAAAAATTAGTGATTGAGGCAATTACTGAACAATATATAGCTTAGGCATCAAAGATTTATATGAGGAGATTAAGCATACAGGATAATGATCTGCGTCAAGTGTCTGTCCTAGAGGAGGGAATGAGGACCCAAAGAATAGGGCACCTGCATTTCCTTGGACAGATACTCTTCTCTCCTGAACCAGACCCCAGGCCCCCAGCCCCCCCATTCCCTGGGCTTGTCTCCATCTCTCCTTGCCCCTCCAAGCACTCCTGTGAGCAACTCACTTCATCATCACATCCTCCTGCCTTGTCACACATCTTTCTCTAAATCCCCCTTCTTTCCTTCCCTCCAGTCTCAGTGCCCTGGTCTAGCAGGTACCCTCGGAGTTCTCTAGAGATGGCAAATCTCATTTGGGGATTGCCAGTGTACTAATATATCCTCAGAACAAGAAAATATAGTTTTTTAATACCCATTTCTATTGTTAATTTTCTTTAGTGAGCTTGACCTCTTTACCTTTACTGCTCCTTAGCTGGAAAATGAGGTGTTTAGCACGAATGTCTTTAGGAGTTCTTTTCAGCTCAGACTTTATCTAGAATTTGAATACTCTGATTAGGGAATAAAGGTGTGTGTGTGTGTGTGTGTGTGTGTGTGTCTGTAGAGGAAAGTGTATGGGAAGTTTGACTGAAATGCATTACTTATCTATGTAAATCTGATTTTCCTAAATCATTACAAATTCATGCAGAAAAGGTATGATTATCTGAAATGAAATTGTTTTTACTTATAGACTGCATCACTGTTTTAAACTACGCAAGCCATTTTTTAAGCTGATTTTATTCTAGGGGAGATGCCAAGGCCTGTGGCTCAGAACTGTTGTTCAACTGAACAAGAGAAAAGATCAGCTCAAAAGACTAGAGGATGATTTCAAAACTCTAAGACCCTCTAGCTTAGAGGACTGGAGAATACACAGAGATGCCTCTCAGTCAGCAGACATGGGTGTCAGAGTTTCCATTCTCAGCTGTCTCAGATAAAGTTTCTTCCCTTCATCTACCTTTGGTCTAATAGACAGTCAAGAGGCCTGGAACATGATATCCGGAGAAAACTTTGACAGGTGCTGTGTATCCTAACATATCTTGGCTTCACTCCTCATG
This sequence comes from Mustela putorius furo, assembly GCF_011764305.1. NCBI lineage: Eukaryota > Metazoa > Chordata > Mammalia > Carnivora > Mustelidae > Mustela > Mustela putorius. The sequence continues at coordinate 13,421,607 of NW_025422045.1, forward strand.
TATAGCCATCATAATTTTACACTGAGCATTGGAAATGAAGGGGCCTGACACTGTGTAGGTTTACTTATTTCATTCTAGACATTTTTATGAAGCCTCACAACAATGCTGTTGTATCAGTAACCCCTTCCTCTACTTCCCTAGAGATAATACTGATTCTTACCTGTTCTCAGAATCTATGGTGACCTGCCATCCAATTGATTATATCCCTATCATAGAGAATTTTGCTGTTTACCTGGTAGAAAAGAAGGAGTGAGCTCCTACTCTGAGGCTTGGCTGGGATGGCTTGTATGTCCTCTGTCTAGTGCCAGCTGAGCCTGTTCCTGCAGCTCTAACTCAGGCTACAGAATTCCGGTGACATCACTCTTCTGTTTCGTCCATTGTCTGGGACAGCTGGGACACAGGGCTTCTCTCTCCTCATGGCCATCCACTCTCTAGGACTTTTTCCCCACAACCTCCACCATGAACTTGACCGCAAGGGAGCTGCTTTTTCCAGGATGCTCCAGTTTCCAAGGTGGTGAAAGCAGAAACACCAAGGCTTAGACACAACACTTCATGCAGTCACTTCTGTTCCACTCTGTTGGTCCAGGTCAGGTACAAACCCAGCCCAGAGTCACCAGGAGGGCTCTACCCAAGGGGATGAATGCAGAGAAGGGTTAAATATGGGGGCCATTCTATCATGATCTCCCAGAGAATGAATGGCCAGTGCCCTAACCAGACCTCGTTGTGAGGTAACTGGTGCCTCTAACACAGAGGCCCTTGTGCTTCTCTTGTCCCTGTAGGCCCCACTGCACTTCTCTGAGTCCCAGTCAGGTTCTTGAGCTCCTATAGACAACCTCTCAGGGCCTCCTGATATTTCAAGTTATAACAGGCTTGACTCATCATGGAGGAGAAATATTGATGCCGAGACCACCAGATCAAAAAGACTTCATAAGGTGGTCACTATGGATTCTTACTGAGGCCAGGCAACGACAGAACATCCTTGCAAAGGCCACAAGGTCTGCTGTTTTCTAAATGCTACAAAGGCCCAGGCAATATTCACTTTGTGGCTGAGATGAATGCATGGATTGCACAAGAGTGATCACCACACAAGCTTAGTTTCTCCTAATATATCTTAATAGGCACCACCAAAAAGTCTGACTGAATGCAGCCTTCTTTATATATATATATATATATATATAGAGAGAGAGAGAGAGAGAGAAAGCAAACATGCATGGTGTTGTGGGGGGCAGAATGGGGGCAGCAACACACAGGGAGAGGGAGAGAATCTTGAGTGGACTCTGCACTGAGCATAGAACCCGGCATGGGGGTTGATCTCCTGACCCTGAGATCGTGCCCTGAGCTGAATTTGAAAGTCAGAGGCTTAACTCCCTGAACCACCAATGTGCTTCACTTTTGTAAAACCTTCTTCTAATGCTCAGTACACCCCTCCCCCACCCCAACTGGGGAAATCACTAATGAGTGACCAAATACAGTTGTTTTGCTATGACAGAGGAATGCCAAACCATCTCCTCTGCTGCCATCCTCCTCCTATGCTGCCTAGAATAACAATCTGACAGTGGGTAAACCATGGTCAGATATTCAGGCTCACACAATGTAAAAACAGACCATCAGCTACAGCATACATATGTATGCATGCTTCCGGGTTGGCCAGCACCGCCGCATTTGCGTATTCCAAACTTCTGCTGGATATTCTACAGTCGCAGGACTCAGAGTTTTTGCTCCTGATTCACCTTTAGAGTCTTAGAAATTAGTGAGGACTCCAAAGAGGGTTTTTGCATTTATCTGTTCATATAGACCATATTGTAAACTTAACATGGAGAAAACTACCTAAGATTTACTCATTAACTCATTTTAAAATAACAACAGTGAATCCATCCTATGACATTGATATATTTTTATGGCAAGTAATTCCACTTTCCAAAACAAAAAATTAATATGAACAATGACATTGCTTTACATTCTGAATATTCTTTTAATGCCTAGCTTAAAAATAGACAGCCTGGATTCTCATATCTGCTTTTCCATTCAATCTATATGGCACAGTGTTGTTCTGTCAAATAATACGAAGAAAAGCCAGGCTCCCACAGATGGATAGTTTTGGGTTAGAACCTCATAGACACCTCGACAGAATTTGGGCGACCATCAAGGTCCTTGGGCCACACTTTGACAATTGCTTTACTAGAGCACCAGCAGCTTGCTACATGATATTGCAGATGTCCAACAGGAAACACCCATTTATCTATGTTAACGATCAATGTAAGGGGGCTAACAAAAGAGATGTACACCAAGAGTCTCTGCTGTGGTGGAATCATTTAACTCAGAGACCTAAAAGCATGACATAACAATTTCATATAATATATAATTTATACATGCATGCACGATCAATTAAAAGAGCAAGCATGTTACTTGTTTTGTTACTTGTATTCATAAACACAGCTTGTAGGACCTGAAGCAGGGAGAGGCATGGGGAGAGGGATCCCAGGAAGACTCCTAAGCAGACTCCCATCAATCTCCTGGTCTCTAACATACCTCATCCCATCCTCCATCCTGGACTAGAGCCCTGGAGCTTGGTGTTAGTGAAAGCAGAAGGGAAGGCTCCAGGCTTTCCTTCTTCATCCCAGGAATGGGAGCAGATTGATGAGACTCACTTTTATTCTGCCAAGGTGCCATATTTTGGGATAGCACTCCCGAACCTCCCGCCTCCCATACTAAAAATCAACAAATGTGCCAAGAGAATTTAAAGAAGAGAGTCATCCTATGTTCATGTGTCTAAAGACTCAATATTATTAAGATGTGGATTCTCCCCAAACTGATCTATAGATTCCACTCAATTCTAATAAAAATCCCTGGAGGATAAGCTGTTTCTAAAATTCATATGGAAATACAAAGAACCTAGCATTGCCAAAAGACTTTAAAAAAAAAAAAGATATTATTTTTCAGTAATCTGTACCCTCAAGGTGGGGCTTAAACTCACAACACCAAGATCAAGAGTCCAATGCTCTATCCACTGAGCCAGCCAAGGGCCCCTAGAATAACCAAAACAACTTTAAAAAGAGCAAAGTTGAAAGGCTAATGCCACTAGGTTTCAAACTTATTATGACGTTAGCATGGGTTGGGGGCAGTAAATTGGGAGGGAGGGATTCTAAAGTATTATGAAGAAAACTTGGGGGAAAGGATGGATACCTTTACAATCTTGATGATGGTGGTGGTTGCATGAGTATACCTATATGTCAAACTTACCAGATTGTATTCTTTACATATATGCAGTGTACCGTGTGTCAGTTCTCTGTCAATAAGGCTGTAAACACCAGATAAAGAACTTGTGTCCTTTAAAAGAAGTGTCAGGAGAATGAATAGATGTTCTCCTGACAGACAACAGAGAACAAAGGGAAATAAAAGGTATCCAAATTGGCAATGAAGAAGTCAAACTCTCTCTCTTCGCAGATGACATGATAATTTATATGGAAAACCCAAAAGACTCCACCCCCAAACCACTAGAAGTCATACAACAATTCAGTAATGTGGCAGGATACAAAGTCAATGTACAGACATCAGTGGCTTTCTTATACACTAACAATGCAAATACAGAAAGAGAAATTAGAGAATCGATTCCATTTACTATAGCACCAAGAACCATAAGATACCTGGGAATAAACCTAACCAAAGAGGTAAAGTATCTGTACTCAAGGAACTACAGAACACTCATGAAAGAAATTGAAGAAGACACAAAAAGATGAAAGACCATTCCATGCTCTTGGATCAGAAGAATAAACACTGTAAAAATGTCTATACTGCCTAGAGCAATCTGTACTTTCAATGCCATTCCGATCAAAATTTCACCAGTATTTTTCAAAGAGCTGGAGCAAATAATCTGAAAATCTGTACGGAATCAGAAGAAACCCCCAAATTGTTAAGGAAATGTTGAAAAAGAAAAACAAAACTGGAGGCATCATGTTACCTGATTTCAAGCTTTACTAAAAAGCTGTGATCACCAAGACAGCATGGTACTGGCATAAAAACAGACACATAGACCACTGGAACAGAGTAGAGAGCCCAGATAAGGACCCTCAACTCTATGGTCAAATAATCTCGACAAATCAGGAAAAAATATACAGTGGAAAAAAGACAGTCTCTTCAATAAATGGCGCTAGGGAAATTGGACAGCTATATGTAGAAGAATGAAACTCGACCATACTCTTAACCATTTACAAAGATAAACTCGAAATGGATAAAAGACCTCAAAATGAGACAGGAATCCATCAGAATCATAGAAGAGAACATAGGCAGGATCCTCTTCGATATCAGCCACAGCAACTTCTTTCAAGATATGTCTCCAAAGGCAAAGAAAACAAAAGTGAAAATGAACTTTTGGGACTTCATCAAGATCAAAAGCTTCTGCACAGCAAAGGAAACAGTCAACAAAACAAAGAGGCAACCTACAGAATGGGAGAAGATATTTGCAAATGACAGTACAGACAAAAGGCTGATATCCAGGATCTATAAAGAACTTCGCAAACTCAACACACACAAAACAGATAATCATGTCAAAAAATGGGCAGAAGTCATGAACAGACACTTCTCCAATGAAGATAATGGTGTTATAGTAAATGGAATCGATTCTCTAATTTCCCTTTCTATGTTTTCATTGTTAGTGTATAAGAAAGCCACTGATTTCTGTACACTGGCTTTGTATCCTGCGGCATTACTGAATTGCTGTATAAGTTCTAGTGGATTGGCGGTGGAGTCTTTTGGGTTTTCCATATAAAGTATCATGTCATCTGCAAAGAGAGAGAGTTTGACTTCTTCATTGCCAATTTGGGTACCTTTTATTTCCCTTTGTTGTCTGATTGCTGTCGCTAGGAATTCTAATACTATGTTGAACAAGAGTGGTGAGAGTGGGCATCCTTGTCATGTTCCTGATCTCAGTGGGAAGGCCGTGAGCTTTTTCCCATTGAGGATAATATTTGTTGTGGGTTTTTCATAGGTGAATTTTGTGAAGTTCAGGAATGTTCCCTCTATCTCTATTCTTTGAAGCGTTTTAATCAAAAACGGATGCTGGATTTTGTCAAATGCTTTTTCTGCATCAATTGAGAGGACCATGTGGTTCTTCTCTCTTCTCTTATTGATTTGTTCTATCACATTGATTGATTTGCGAATGTTGAACCATCCTTGCAACCCAGGGATGAATCCCACCTGGTCATGGTGGATAAACTTTTTAATGTGCTGTTGGATCCTATTTGCTAGGATCTTGTTGAGAATCTTAGCATCCATATTCATCAGTGATATTAGTCTGAAATTCTCCTTTTTGGTGGGGTCTTTGCCTGGTTTGGGGATCAAGGTAATGCTGGCTTCATAAAAAGAGTCTGGAAGTTTTCCTTCTGTTTCAATTTTTTGAAACAACTTCAGGAGAATAGGTGTTATTTCTTCTTTGAAAGTTTGGTAGAATTCCCCAGGGAATCCATAAGGACCTGGGCTCTTGTTTTTTGGGAGGTTCTTGATCACTGCTTCAATCTTGTTACTAGATATTGGTCTATTCACTTTATCAATTTCTTCCTGGTTCAATTTGGGGAGTTTATAGTTTTCCAGGAATGTATCCATTTCATCTAGGTTGCTTAGCTTATTGCCATATAACTGTTGATAATAACTTCTGATGATTGTTTCTACTTCCTTGGTATTCATTGTGATCTCTCCCTTTTCATTCATAATTTTATGAATTTGAGCTTTCTCTTTTCTTTTGGATTAGTTTGGCCAATGGTTTATCGATATTTTTGATTCTTTTAAAAATCCAGCTTCTATTTTCATTGATGTGTTCTACTGTGTCACTGGTTTCTATCTCTTTGATCTCTGCTCTAATCTTGATTATTTCCCTTCTTCCGTGTGGCGTTGGCTTAATTTGTCATTGATTCTCCAGTTCTTTAAGATGTAGAGACAGCTGGTGTACTCTGGATTTTTCAATTTTTTTGAGGTAGGTTTGGATGGATATGTATTTCCCCCTTAGGACCGCGTTTGCTGTATCCCATAGGTTTTGGACCGGATTGTCTTCATTCTCATTGATTTCCATGAATTGTTTAAGTTCTTCTTTGATCTCCTGGTTGATCCAAGCATTCTTAAGCAAAGTGGTGTTTAGCTTCCAGTTGTTTGAGTTCCTTCCAAACTTTTCCTTGTGGTTGAGCTCCAGTTTCAAAGCATTGTGATCTGAGAATATGCAGGGAATAATGTCAGTCTTTTGGTATCAGTTGAGTCCTGATTTGTGACCCAGCTTGTGGTCTCTTCTGGAGAAGGTTCCATGTGCACTCGAGAAGAATGAGTATCCTGTTGTATTAGGGTTGAATGTTCTGTATATATCTATGAGGTCCATCTGGTCCAATGTGTCATTCAATGCTCTTGTTTCTTTATTGATTTTCTGCTTGGATCACCTGTGTATTACTGAGAGTGTTTTTTTAAGATCTTCTACTATTAATGCATTCATATCAGTATGACTCTTTCTCTTGATTAACAGTTTTCTTATGTAATTGGCTGCTCCCATATAAATATTTACAATTGCTAGTCCCTTTAAGAATTGTGCAGTGTCCTTGGAAACACCATGTGTTGGAGAGGATGTGGAGAAAGGGGAGCCCTCTTACACTGTTGGTGGGAATGCAAGTTGGTGCAGCAACTTTGGAGATCAGTGTGGATAGTCCTAAGAAATTAAAATTAGGGCTTCCCTCTGACCCTGCAATTGCACTACTGGGTATTTACCCCAAAGATACAGATGGAGCGAAAAGAAGGGCCATCTGTATCCCAATGTTTATAGCAGCAATGGCCATGGTCGACAAACTGTGGAAAGAACCAAGATGCCCTTCAATGGATGAATGGATAAGGAACCATATACACTATGGAGTACTTTGCCTCCATCAGCAAAGATGAATACCCAACTTTTCGTATCAACATGGATGGGACTGGAAGAGATTATGCTGAGTGAAATAAGTCAAGCAGAGAGAGTCAATTATTATATGGTTTCACTTATTTGTGGAGCATAAGAAATAACACGGAGGACATGGAGAGAAGAAGGAAGCTGAGGGAAATTGGAGAGGGAGATGAACCATGAGATACTATGGACTCTGAAAAACAACATGAGGGTTTTGAAGGGGGGGGGGGGGGGTGGGAGGTTGGGGGAGCCAGGTGGTGCGTATTATGGAGGGCACACATTGCATGGCGCACTGGGTGTGGTGCAAAAACCAATGAATTCTGTTATGAGGAAAAGAAATTAAAAAAAGAAAGTGTTATGCAGTGTCCTTCTGTATCTCTGACTACAGTCTTTAGTTTAAAATCTAATTTATCTGATATGACAATCACTACCCTGGCCTTCTTTTGAGGCCCACTGGCATGAAAGATACTTCTCCATCCCTTCACGTTCAGTCTGGGTGTATCCTTAGGTTCAAAATGTGTCTCTTGTAGACAACATATGGATGGGTCCTGTTCTTTTATACAATCTGTAACCCTGTGTTGTTTTATGGGTGCATTAAACCATTCATGTTGAGAGTGATTAATGAGAGATACGTTTTTATTGACATCATGTTACCTGTGAAGTCTTCGTTTCTATAGATTGTCTCCATATATTTCTGTTCAATGATATTCTTGGGATTTTTCCTCTTTTATAGAAACCCCCTTAATATTTCCTGAGGTGTTGGCTTGGTGGTCACATATTCTTTTAAACCTTGCTGGTCTTGGAAGCTCTTTACCTTTCTATCCATTTTGAATGTCAGTCTTGCTGGATAAAGTATTCTTGGCTGCATATTCTTCTCATTTAGTGCCCTGAATATGTCTTGCCAGCCCTTTCTGGCTTGCCAGGTTTCTGCGGACAGGTCTGACGTTATTCTGATGGGCTTTCCTCTGTGCAAGGAATTTCTTTGTCCTAGATGCTTTCAAGAGCTCCTGTCTACAATTATGATTCATCATTTTCACTATCAGGTGTCTTGAGAGATTGTATGATTTTGGGGGGAGGTATTTCTGCCTCTAGTACATGAATGCTGATTACATTCACAAGATTGGGAAAATGTTCATGGAGAATTTGTTCAAATATATCTTCTAATCTTCTTCCCCTCCCCCCCCCAGGTATTCCAGTAATTCTGACATTGGAACATTTCATGGTGTCATTTATTTCCCTAATTTTGTTTTTGTGGCTTCTAAGCTGTTTGTTCCAGGCTTCCTCCTGATTCTTTTTCTCTATTTGTTTGTCTTTCAGATCACTGATTCTATCTTCTGTCTCGGTTACCCTAGCTTTTAGAGAATTTAGATTAGATTGGAACTCATTGAGAACATTGTGAACATCATCCCTGGTAGCTTTCACTTCTGCCCTAATCAACTCCATTTTGTCATCCATGGCTTTCTTCAACCTAGCTATTGTCTGGATAATTGTTAGCCTGAATTCCATTTCCGACATATTGTCTATGTCCATAGCCATTAGGTCTGTTGCAGAAGTCCCTCTGTCTTTGAATTTTTCTTCTGTTGGGCAGTCCTCCTTCTAGTCATTTTGGTGAGAGATGGCTGAATGGATGTGTACCTAATGTACTGACAGTGGTGCAGGGAAGGTGCACCCTGGAACACTTCTGAGCAGTCAAGAGTCCCCACCTAAAAGAAAGAAAAAATAAAAAGAGAGAAAGAGAAAAAAAAGAAAGATAAAATAGAAGTCCCAACCCAAATGGGCCCCAAGTAAGATTTATGAAGTATACCAACAAAAAAAGACTGACAAAAGTAGATGACAAAAGAAAAGGAAATAAATAAGTAAAAAGAAAACAAAAAAAGAAACTCATCTACAAGTACCCCAAGTATAAGATTTATATATTACCAGGACAGAAAGAAATACACAGAAACACTGGCAGAAGAAAAAGATGGGAGAGTAGTTATAAATTTTCAGTGTGTGTGAGAAAGGTTATTTTGATTCTTCCTGGATGTATCTTGATATCTTTGTTAAAGGACTCAACTTTCTTAAGATAAAGGGGGATTAAAAACTGGTTTACCTAAGGGGTAGCATTGATTGGGGAAAAAGGATTACCTTGAAGCTTAACTCTATATAAATATTAAAAAAAAAAAAGAATAAAAAGAATAAACTAAACTAAAATTTAAAAAATTAAAAAATAGAAAAGCAAAAGAAAAGCACAGGTATATGTATCAAAAAGTTTAGGTTAAAAGGTTATTATGGAATTTGATGTACTGGACATCTCACTGTGATGGTAAATAGGTTAAAAAGTTATATATAAAAAAGTGAACCAGAATAGTGGGAATGAATTAAAAATAAAAAAGTTGTATCTATGAAGTAGTGGTGGTTATCCTCTTGTCTTTTTTTTTTTTTTCATTGGCTTTTTGGGTGAGGGGCCCGCCATGTGGGTTTTCAGGGAGTCTTTCTGGAGTTAAGTCCTCCTGCCCCCATCAATGGGGTGGGCTCTGAGGAAACTAGGTTTTCAGGCTTTTGTTCTCTGGAAGTTTTTTTTTTTTTGTTTGTTTGTTTGTTTGTTCATTTATTTTCTCTCACCTTGGCAGCTTTTGATGGCTTTTGGAGGTTTAGAGGAAAGCAAACTGCACCCAGACCTCCCTCTCAGAGTGAAGCCTGTCTGTTCCCCTCTGGGTGCTCCAGAGCACATAAATTCCCCCTTGGCCACTGGCAGAGCACATTCCCAGTCACAGTCTCTGGGGTCACAGGAACTCCTGCTTGTACCCCAAACCACGATAGCTGCAGCTGTCTGAGCTGCTCCACATGGCCAGAGAGGTCCCAAGCAGCGATAGAGCACTGAGATTTTCCCAATTGGCTGGGCCTGGGAGTGCTCAGACTCCCAGGGTCTGAGAGAGCACCAGCTGGCACCTGCAAGCACCTCTCTCAGGGGAGGGTGTGGGGCGAGACTCAGACTCTGGTAGTGCGGCTCACATGTGGAGAGTGCAAAAGGCTGTGTTTCTGCTGGCTGGTGAGTCTCCCTCACCCTTACGGGAGCTGCCACCCAAAAGCTCTCAGGCGTGCTGTCATGCTGTCAGCTCAGGGACCAAGACCTGGCATCTTCACAGCATTCTCTCTGGCTCAGTGCCAGGGTGGTTGTCATGGGTCAGAGACTTAAACCCCTGTCCCTAATTGCCCAGATTCCCACAATTTTACCCCACAATCCTTTGCTTTTTTTGAGTGTTTTCAACAAGACTCCAAGTTAATGCTGGTCCCCAATTGCAGGACACTCTCATATTGGGATATTACTTTCCAATGGGTCACTTCTGGAGGCTCCCTCCCACTTTTGTTTATTTTCTGATATCAGTCCGATGTTCCCACTCCACTTTACCTGCCCACTGGCATCTTCTGGCCCCATATAGATCCTGAAGTGTATAATTCTAATACCAGGCTGGTTTCATGAGTGATCAGAGTTCTTTGGTAGGTAATCAGCTCACTTTAGGGTATAGGTTGAATTGGTGCCTCTCATACTTCCCTGCCATCTTGTTGTCCTCAATATTTTATTTTTAACTTAAATTTATTTTATTTTAAATTCAATTAATTATCATATAGTGTCTTATTAGTTTCAGAGGTGGAGTTCAGTGACTCATTGGCTGTATATAACACCCAGTGCTCATTATATCACATGCCCTCCTTAATGTCCATCACTCAGTTAACCCATTCCCCACCCTCCCCTCCAGCAATGCTCATTTTGTTTCTTTTCTTTTCTTTATTTATTTGACAGATAGAGACCACAAGTAGGCACGTAGAGAAAGAGGGGAAAACAGGCTCCCCGCTGAGCATGGAGCCTGATGTGGGGCTTGATCCAGGACCCTGGGATCATGACCTGAGCCAAAGGCAGAGACTTAACCCACTGAGCCACTCAGGTGCACCCCCCACCTCAGTTTGTTTCTTATGATTAAGAGTCTTTTAGGATTTGTTTCCCTCTTTGAGTTCATCCTGTTTTCTTTGTGCCTCCTTTCCTCTATGCTCCCCTGTTTTGTTTCAAAATTCCACAAATGAGTGAAATCATATGATAATTATCTTTCTCTGAATGACTTCCTTCACTTAGCATAATACCCTCTAGTTCTATCCATGTCATTGCAAAGGGCAAGGTTTCATTTTTTTTTTTTTTTTTGGTGATGGCTGAGTAATAGTCCATTATGTATCCATACCACATCTTCTTTATCCATTCACTTGCCCATGGACATATGGGCTCTTTCCATAGTTTAACTATGTGGACATTGCTGCTCTAAACATTGAGGTACAGGTGCTCCTTCAAAACACTATATTTGTATTTTGGGGGTAAGCGCTTAGTAGTGCAAATGCTGGGTCATAGGATGGCTCTATTTTTAATGTTTGAGGAAGCTCCATACTGTTTTCCAGAGTGGCTTTATCAACTTGCATTTCTGCCAGCAGTGTTAGAGTTTCTCTGCATCCTTGCCAACATTTGTTGTTTCCTGACTTGTTAATTTTAGCCATTCTGATTGGTGAAACACAATCTCATTGTGGTTTTGATTGTATTTCCCGGATGCCAAGTGATGTTGAGCAGTTTTTCATGTGTCTGTTGACATTTGGATGTGTTCTTTGCAGAAATGTCTGTTCATGTCTTCTGCCCGTTTCTTGATTCGATCATTTATTCTTTGGATTTTGAATTTGATAAATTCCTTATAGAGTTTGGATACTAGCCCTTTTATCTGGTATGTCATTTGCAAATATCTTCTCCCATTCTATCAGTTGTCTTAGTTTTGTTGACAGTTTCCTTTGTTGTGGAAAAGCTCTTTATCTTGATGAAGTCCCAAGAATTCATTTTTGTTTTTGTTTCCATAGCCTTTGAAGACGTGTCCAGTAAGCAGTTGTTGCCCCTGAGGCTGAACAGTTGCTGCCTGTGTTCTTCTCTAGGATTTTGATAAATTCTTGTCTCATGTGTGGGTCTTTCACCCATTTTGAGTTCAAAACTCAAAATTTAGTAATAAGAAATCAAAATATCAAAATATCCAAGTGTTCAATATCATTGTTCATTAAGGAAATGCAAATTAGAACCATTATACACTTACTCTAATGGTCAAAATGAAAACTACTGACCATAGCCCAAGCCATCAAAGATGTGGAGCAACTGCAACGCCATTGCTGGGGGAATGAAGGCCTCTCCTGGGGTACCACAGCAAGTGCCCCCCAGGAGGAGGGCATGCCTGAGTCCAGACCTACAGCAGCTTCTCCAGCTTGCTTTCCCACCCAGGTGTCCAGGACCCCCGCCCCAAATTCCCCCACCCCCCAGCACATCTTCATAGTGGGATCCCAGACCTTTCCTGGATGCACTTTCCACCAGGCCCCCAGGGGAAGGCAGGTGCCCAGGCCCATTCCTACAGGGTGCTCCTTGGTGTCAGGAGCACTGGCAGTCCCCCACCCCATCCCCAAGAGACTTCTCGTGTCCAGGAGCAGCAGTGGGAGAGGGTGCCCACATGGGCAAAGCTGTCAAGCACCAGGCTGATGTCGCTGTGGGCTGACCCAGCTGGACTTAGACAGCCACACCGCTCTGAGCTTGGTGGGACAGCAGGAAGATGTGGTATGATGAACCTTCTGCCCTGGGAGTTGGGTCTGTGCAGAGACCCTGGTACCAGTGCACCTTCCAGGCCCCATCCTCTCTGCTTCGAAAGCTGCATGTTAAAAACCAGTCAGTGTGAAAAATAAATAAGTATGTCCAATAAAATATCATGTTTTTGCTCTCAAGAGCAAATTTTTCCACCCTCGTGGCGCTATCATTCCATCAATGAAGTATGTACTGACTGACCTTAAGCTCCACTTCCAAGGAGTTTCCCTTTTTATTCCTACCACAGGTGTTCCTTGGGCAAGAGTCAACTCCTCTCCCTTGCCTGCAATGGGAGAATTCTGAAAGCCTGGGCCTACCAATTAATAACTACTTTGAAGAAAAATTGGTTTCAAACTATACCATTACATTCGGCCAAATACCTGAGCAGTTCTCTAGAGAACTGTCGTGGTCTTCGAAAACAAGGATAGTCTGAGAGACTGTCATAGTCAGGAGGAGCCTAAGGAGACAGGTAATGAAATGCCAAGTGTGTCCTGGATGGAACCCTGGCACAGAAAAAGGATGTTGGTAAAAACTAAGGAACTCTGAATCAAGTATGGGTTTCAGTTCAATCATACTAAGAATAAAACAACTATGATACTCCCCTACTTTCCTTTGTCCTTGGGAGTGAACACTTTGGGACTCCCTCATGGTGAGCTAGTTTGATTAAAACTGTAGCTGGAACACAGCATTAGTGGAGTTCGGGACAGGAATTGGCAGCCTGCCCTGCACTCTAGCTTACTGTGAGTTTACCAACTGTTGTTGGTAAACTCTTATTTGGAGGGTGCTACACAACATGACTGCAGGAAGGGAAGAAAGAACATCCCCACGTTTGGGTAAAAACTGGGGCCATGGGCTGCTATATTGGTCAATATTTCCCTTAAAAGCTTTGTGGGACAAATATCCCTGCTTTGGTTTTGTTGTTGTCGTTGTTAAAAATAAGTGACAAATTGAAATGGGTCAGGACTTCAGATAGGCCATGGTGAGGGCCCCTTGTCTCTGTTCCAAAAATGGAAGCCACAGCTAGAAGACTCAAAGGTTAAGAGCTGGAATCATCTATAGTCTCAATCACCCACAGGATGAGTGATTGATGTTGGCTGAGACCTTAGGTGGCCTAGGTCTTAGGTGGCTTGAGCATCTATGCATGGCCTCTCTGGGTTGCATAGGTTTCTTGAGAACATGGTGATTGCATCCCAAGACAGAAAGGGAGAACCAAGCAAAAGCTGTATCACTACTTATGACTTGGCCTTGGAAATCATGCGAGAAGTCACTTTGATTCTATTCCTTGGAAGTGACTTCATACCACTACAGGTAGACTTAAGAAGCGCCTTAAAGGGGGAGTGCCTGGTTGGCTCAGTCTGTACAGCATGAGACGGTTCATCTCAGGGTCATGGTTTTGAGCCTCAAGTTCACTAGAGTTTGCTTTAAAAAAAAAATTAAATGAAAAGTTCAAAGGCGAGAACTTCTAAAGTGTTGCAAAGTGTGTGGGTGGGCATCCCAACATGTGGGCCAAGATTCCAGAGACCCCACTTTTTGTGTAAGGGCAGTTCCAGCTCTAATCCTAACTCTTGCATGGCCCACAGAAGAAGGCTCCAGAAGATACATTTGTGCCACTCTGTCTGAGTAATGACTGACTGACAGAGGTGGGTCAACCAGACATTCTTCATCAGGAAATTATATTTAAGGGAGAAGTATAAAGTGAGATGAACATGGGCTCACCACGTGAAACAGAAGGGTCGAGGAAATGAATCTGCTACCTACTGACTGAGGGAATGCATAGAAAAGAACACTGATGAGAGACACCAAGAGGCCAAATATTTTTCCAGTCCTAAGTCCATGATTTCCTGAGGCATTAGTTACAAATTCTCAGCCTGCTGGATGTCTTCCCTCCTAATAAATTCAGCCACAGCCAGAAGACAACATCCATGGAATAGTTTTGTTGACCAGAAGTAGCAGACCTTTTCTATACAGGGCCAGACCATAACTATTTCATATTAGGGGGTTATTTGTGGTGTCTCTCTTCCCCTCTCTTTCTTTCCTCCCCTCCCCCTTGCCTGGTAGTCCTACCTCTAGATGGACAGTAGTTTTCCTGTATCAGGCATGGACCTTTAAAATATTCCATCAAGCCAGACCTCATCTTCAGAGATTCATTTGGTTGTTTATTAAGTGTTCATCAAATTCATTTAATGGGACAAACAACTTCTGTGTCTCTCCTTTACTGTCACACTGCTACAACACTCACAACACCTCTGACCTCAGATATGCAGTGGGTGTGTGTGTGGAGGGGGGAGGTGGTTTCCTACAACAGCCAATTCTGGGGCACTGGCTGGATGTTCAACAATTTAACTCAATTCTGACACTACCCTCCTGGAGATAGTGTCAGCTCCCCCATATTAGGGATTCATTCCCTGAGGCTCACCCAATCCAGATGTCAATTGCAAGTCTCCTGATTACCTGGCTATAAGTCTCAGCTTTCCCCCCACCCCCTTGTTTGTTGGATTGATTTGCTAGAACCACTCACAGAACTCAAGGAAACACATATGCTTTCCCAGTTTTTTGAAGAGATATGACAAGGAGAGCGATGCACAGCCAGATGAAGAGTTATGTTGGGTAAGGTCTGGGAGGGTCCCTAATGATTGTGCTTCTGTCCTCATGGAGTTGGCGTGCATCACCCTCCCAGTGTAGATGATGTAGGAAGGATGTTAGGCCTCAAAGCCAATGACCAAGAACAAATTCTTGAGATGTCTTTGGTGCAAAAAGATGGTTTCATTAAAGCAGGGGGGAAGGACCTGAGGGCAGATAGAGCTGCACTCCAGTGATGAGGAGTGGCCCATTTTATAGTTCCAAGTTCAGAGGACTTTAGGGATAGGTAAATCTCTAAAGAACTGGTCGGAAGGATTCCAGGACCTTGAAGGGGCTAGCTATTGCTAGGAAGAGGTCATTTACTACTGTCTAGTGAAACATCAGTCATGAGGACTTCAGATTTATGTAAGTGGGCCATATGGTTGGGGATCATATATTCATATATCTTGGGAAGGAGTAGAGATAATGAAAGTTCCCAAAGGACTTTTATATGTTATAGTAGACTTACAGGATCCTGATCCAAGATCAGGCTAAGATTGCCGTTTGTCCTTGGCAAAGTAGTAACATTGATGCAGCTGAGATCTTAGAGGAGAGTCACTCGGCCTGTGTCAAGGGCTTGTCATGGGCTGCAGGTAGTAAGGAAATTTAGTTCTTTTTTCACTTTTGTTTCTCATGTCATGGATGGGTTTCTAACCCATTAGTTCCCCTTCCCTGAACTTTTTTTTTTTTTTTTATAAAGGCTACCTCACACAGGTAGGGCAATTATTACCTCCATTTCCAATTGCTCTCCTCTCTCTTGAGGTTGGGGGTGAGGCCAAAATTACCAAGCTTTTCATCATGGTTCCATCTTTCTGGTGATCAGCCCCCATCCAGAGACCTCCCCGGTGGCTGCCAGGGTTCTCTTTCTTTCTTTCTTTTTTTTTTTTTTTTATAAAGATTTTATTTACTTATTTGACAGACAAGTAGAGAGGCAGGCAAAGACAGAGAGAGGAGGAAGCAGGCTCCCCACTGAGCAGAGAGCCCGATGCAGGGCTCGATCCCAGGATCCTGGGACCACACAGGGTTCTCTTTCTTATAAGAAAAGATGTTCCCAGTGCTCTTATCACTTAGGAATTTACAAGGGTTTCAAGAGCCCTGTGCCAGGAATCAAAGACAGAAATCAACATATATTTTCTACTTTCTCACAGGGATCCAGTCATTGATTTTGTTTTTTTATAAAGCTCCCAGATGAACTTCATATGAAACCAGAGTTGAGAGCTGCTGGAATATTTGCTAAGTTCATTTCTAAGGTTTGCTACTTCTGAGTCATTCCTATAATGACTGTCAGGTCATTGAAACTGACTTAGGAATATACCTAAATGAATATCTGATTTAGTCAGTTATCTTGACTCTCCCACAATATCTGATTGCATGCAGAGAATAACACGAATCTGAGAGAAAGTCTACCCTGGTCTGGTCTGTTAATTTAGAACAAATGCCTCTGGGCATAAAAGATTTTCCCCAAGTTATCTTCATTCTTATTCCCTCCCACAATTTCTTCAATTTGTGTGTTCTGTAATGTATAAATAATGATTGTTGAGAAATAGTTGAATAAGGTAGAGTAACTGAGTGGTTGGGTGACAGGAAATTCAGCCTTTTACTAGGTTACTTTCTCCAAGAATCTTACTTTCTCCAAAAATCTCCAAGAATCTCCAAGGTAATGTTTATACAACATGTAAATCCATTGTGATTAATGATCAGGTCAATGCACCCTTTTCCCTGAGGATGATGCTACATGTTCCTACACTGGTTCCTACCAAATGTGAACACAGATCCTTGTGTCCACGACCCCTGCACTTGGCTTGAATACTTTGAACCTATGCAATGTAAATGTCACGCTGCTTAAGATTAATACTATCAAAACCTGTTCTAAATTGGAGGACTCAAGTCCCACGAGAGAAGTTCCCCAATGGGTACACGTTTTGTCAAGTGCCAGGTTGTCCTGGCCTTCTTATATCTTCCCACTGAGAGGGGCCTTGAGTAATTAGTACCCTTGGAATCCAGGCTCCTGAAACCCAAAACTTCATATTTCTGTCTTTGTTTCTAAGACCTGACGTAAAGATGTGGCATAAAGGAAAGTGAGTCTGACTAGTACAGCTGTTAAAGGAATCCCTTGGTTTGGAAAGAACCATTGTGCAGCACAGATAACTGACACACTTGTAACTACTTCAGTAGGTGGCCTTTTGGGTAGGCATTATGTTTGGCTGCTACTCAAAGACAGATCAGGCTACAGAACATTTTGACTTCCACTGGACTGTTAACCCAGTGAGTCTAGTCGTTGGCAGGGAAATGGAAAGGTATGAGGGGTAGCAGAATAGGCCACCCCCAAATATTCTTTTTTGGCACAAGAATTATCTTAAGCTGTTTATTGTGAGAAAGTGTAGACCAGGAGAAGTTCTCAAAGCAGAGTAGAGGTTACACTTTTCTAGGGGAAATTTATATTAGAAAGGGGTCCAGTACAAGAAGTGAGCCATGTCAGGGACTGCTTTCATCTGGGAGAGTCATCTTCATGACAGGACTAATTTCCTCCCACAAACATATCCTCCTCTCACCTTCCTCTGAATTGCCTTTCCCTCTTTTAAAGCCCTAGATCCCTATCCTTTCCTTAGCCCTGGATGGTCCATAAGCCCCTGGTGGACAGCTGCTTTTTAGTTTCATATTTTTGTGGGGATCCCCTGTGTATGTACATAATTATAATAGTTTTTGTCCTGTTACTCTGCCTTTATAGAGGGGGCATGGGACTAACAGCTAAAAATCTAGAATGGAAGAGGGAAAATTATTTTTCCTCTCCTACATCTAGGACCTAATTTCTTAATGCCAGCCAAATTCTGAATCCCAGTCCCTCAATTTCTATGTCTTCTACTTCTTCAAAAACACCATCACTCTGTGATATTTCAGTGTTTAAGTAAGACAGGCTTGTTTTTAGCTTCCCATTACTTTTTTTTTCTTCATCTATGCTTTCTTTTCATGCATTGCAATATATCATGGGAGAATTGATTCTAAGGTACAGTGGATTATTCTCCCTACTACTACTGACATTTAAAACATTATCTGATGAAATACGGAAACCAACAGTAAAGATGTAGGATGCATTGGTTGTCAGTGTTAGAACCTGTGTGAAAGTACTACAGACAATTTATGAAATATCTGTGCCACCTCTAAATAAACAAAGATCAGGGTGTCAAGGGAAATACATAAAAGCCATGAGTAGAGTTTGATGAAATGGAGAATATTCTTGCTCCAAAGTTCCAAAAAGACACAGGGGTGAGAGAAGTGGGCAGAGGCCCTGGGTTACAGAATAACACCAAAGGATGCCTAAGGGCCAGCTAGTTCTCCTAAGAATGTCAGCAAATGCAATCCAGATGGCTCCAGGCTGGCAATGATGTGAAAGGCATCCCAAACACACACACTCAAGGTCATTACAATGCAGCCGAAAGTGATTTTATTGCTGGGAACAGAATGGAACAAACTTGGAAGAAGTTCCAGGATTGAAAATATTGGGGCCTGAGTCTTTCCTTGCTCCTTTCCCTATTGCCCTTCTTCAAAACACACAAAGCTCCAAAGCAGAAGGGAGCTTTTTGTTGCTATTTGTTTTTGTCCCCAGCTCTGGTCTGGCATCATGGCCCCATAATTCTCTCACTGCCCTCCTTCTTTCTGCTATGGGAACCATGGGAATCAACAACGAAAAAAAAAAAAAAAGGCAGAAGTGAGCACAAGAGAACCTGCACCAAGTGTAAGGGAAAGTAATGGGAACCTTCATCTAATCAAAGTATCCAGGAGGCTGTGATCTGATACTGTTTAACTGTACAGGAAGCAGACTATTGGGAGGGTGACCTGGCTGAAACTTGTTACATTTAACAAGGTAGAACCGGTTCTGGAGAGTAGCCTTGTAGCGGCAGTCACACTGTCCCTCCAGAGTGACAGCAGTAAGTCATGTTAATACAATTCACACTCCAGAGGCGGTATTTTTGGCCAGTCTTGCAGTCTGTCTTGGGCAAAAGACTGGTAGCACCTGCATTCTGGATGGTGTCATGTAGAAAGGTGTCTGAAGGTTTACAAGTCTAAGTATAAATATTGACCCTATGCATTTCCGTCTTGCATTGGCCAAGACCTGCTCTTAGATGCTGAATTTCAAACCCTTGAACCCTTTGAGGTTTGGAGGCCTCGCAGTAAGTGCAATGGCCTCCATGATCCCAGCAGCACCCAGAGGAGAGGAAATGGTCCCAGAATATCCAGAATCATCTCTTCTGTGTGAGAAGAGGGAAGAAAATAAGAGAATGATAGTAGTAGAAGCAGTAAGAGCAAAATTATCATTCGCAACCATTTAGATCTTCATCGCGTCTTTCAAGATTTTTTTTTTTTTTATTTTTTTAAAGATTTTATTTATTTATTTGACAGACAGAGATCACAGGTAGGCAGAGAGGCAGGCAGAGAGAGAGAGGAAGGGAAGCAGACTTCCTGCTGAGCAGAGAGCCCAATGCAGGGCTCAATCCCAGGACCCTGGGATCATGACCTGAGCCAAAGGTAGAGGCTTTAACCCACTAATCCACCCAGGTACCTCCTTTAAAGATTTCTTAAGTCCATTTTTTTAAAGCATCATCTTTACAACATGAGTTTCACAATTCTATGAAGGTCCTGAAGCCCAATGAGGAGGCATGTGAATTACGATGATCTTTCCTCTGACTGGCAGATACCATTTTTCTCTTTGTCCTGTGCTTATGGGTCCAGAATCTTGCCTCTTCCCTCCTCCCTCCTGGATAATTTCTCCTCCATCATTTAACCTGGGTCCTTCTGGCCATCATCACGGCTCTACTCTCCCTAACACCCAGGCTTCTCTTATGAGGTCTCCTTGCTGGGGGTCCTGCTGAGGACAGAGGAGGTGGTTAGTCCCAGGCTCAGAGACTTTTGTCTGCTTTTCCTCTGCCAGATATGTCAGCATAGCCTGCCTGCAGCAGGGAAGGAAGGGCTCTGACCCCTAGGAAAGAGGAAAGGGAAACCTAGGGCTGGGAAGATGCCCTTCTTGTGCACAGTGTGGATGAGACCCACATCCTCCAACTCACTGTTTAAAGCCAGTATCCCTGTAGATGCAGGAAGACCAAGCCTCCTTAAAGGAACAAAGAAGTGATAACTTCCTCAAAGAAACTGTGAGGAAATGATGACTTCCTGATAAGGGTTTGGTTCTTCCTTCTCCATAGGAAGCTTCAGTGTTTTGAACCTCTATGCTTTCAGTTCTTTAGGAGAAAACACCCGAGGTAAATTTGATACAATAGCTGCCAGGTACCTAGTAATGTTGTGAGTTGTAACAGCAGACTCCAAAGAATTATTCATTTATGGGTATGTTGTTGGGCCAGACTTTGGGCTTCTCATGTATCTTGATGTATTTGATCCCAGATCCCAAGTTGTGCCTCCCTGTCCAGAGGAATGCTTATCTCCAGATTTTTCATGGACCTCCCAACAAGTGTCAGAATACCCCTTAGCTTCCTTTCATGTGTGTAAGTTGTCCCTTACAGATTGAGGAGTTCATAATCTAATAAGGGAGATGGTCAGATAAATAGAGAAATACACTGTATATTAACAACTGTAAATAGCTCTTTTGGCTGTGGTGGAGGAGGTGCCAGGGGGCTCTGAGGAGCTGGTAGATAGAAGGCTCTGACACCTGAACTTATTTTCAGATTAATAAGAAGTTAGGTGAAGAGGATGGTTATGGCATCCCATGAGGGAACTGCATGTAAGAGGAAGCCAGAAGCTGGTTCCTGGACCCATTCTGAAACCATAAGGATCACTATAATTTTATTGTTTGTGTGGTACACTTACGTCTAAGTTGTGTTGTTTCCTACTTAATTATGTGTTACGTACTCTGTTTGAAAAACTTACTTATTCGTTTGAGAGAGAGAAAAAGAGAGAGGGCACGAGTGTGTGGAGGGGCAAAGGGAGAGGAGGGAGACTCCCCATCCAGCAGCACTTTGTCCTATTGGGGCTCAGTCCCACCACCCATGAGATCATGACCTGAGTGGAAACCAACTGGAAGGTCAAATGACAGAGACACACAGGTGCCTCTGTTTTCCCTACTTCTTAACCTTGAGTATGACCAATCATTAACTTTGTCCCTTTACTTCTACCCTCGGTACCTAATGATTGTAGAAACATAACAGGGACCAGACAGAAACATGTATCTTGATGTATTGGATCCCAGATCCCAAGTTGTGCCTCACTGTCCAGAAGAATGCTTATCTCCAGATTTTTCATGGATCTCCCAACAAGTGTCAGGAAACCCCTTAGCTTCCTTTCATGTGTGTAAGTTGTCCCTTATAGATACACAGGGCAAGAGGGCAAGGCAGCTTTGGGAATGATCCCCTTCTTTCTCCTTGGGCTGCTCTCTAGACTACAAAGCTTTCCTTGCTTTAAATCCAGTGTCTCAGAATTTGCCTTGCTGCACATTGCATACATGTACAAGTTGGAGTATGGCAACGGAGAACCATAGGCATGAAGGAGAAAGGCCAGTTTAGGGTATTTGCCTCTTCGGTCTGTTCTTGCTTTTCCACTGGTGCTGTAATACACTTACTTGGGATCTTCTTGTTTTTTGGAGGGCTCACAGAAAAGTCTCCTACAGGGACTCCCTGTAGAGTCTAGAGACTAGACTCTAGTCTCTTTTCCTTCCAATCTGTTCTACACATCCCTTCCAGATTAGTACTCCTTGAGCATCAATAGAATAGGGGAACACTCTTGCTCTTAATGTCTTAGTTATCTACAGGATAAAAACGATGTCTTTTCATAGCAAAATCACAAGATACAAGGTTAATATGCAAAAATCAATTGCTTTCTTAGATACCAGCAATGAACAGTTGAAATTTGAAAAGAAATTTTCATTCGCACCAAAAAGAAACGAAATATGTAGATATGAATCTACTAAAAAATGAAAAAAATCAATATGAGGAAAACTACAAAACTCTCCTTAAGGGAATGAAAATCTAAGTACATGAGGAGATAATCTTTGTTCATGCTGAAGGAAACTAGACTCTGTGAACCCAAACTATGGCTCTTTGACACAAATAAATATTTTGTACTAAAGGCAGTTAAGAATCCATAAATGCAGGAAAGGCTCTCCTTTTTTGCCTAAAGGCAGGAAATTCTTTTCCTGGAGACAATGTTACCAGCCAGAGGTGGCACCAGAGGAATCTGGAAACAAACCTTGTTATTACTACCCCTTTTCTTTCTAGTTATTTATTCCCCATTTCCTACCCATAAACCAAACCCCTTTATCCTCTCAAGTCTCCAAAATGTATTGTGTCTTTGTCAAAAGGGTATAAAAGCTTCCAGCTCTGGTCGCTATTTCAGGTCTTCATTCCCTTATAGAGGTTCCCATGTACATGTGAAAGTTTAAGTGAATTAGTATGCTTTACTCTTACTTATCTCTGTCAGTTCAATTTTGAGACCCAGTCAGAAACCATAAGAGAGCTGAGTATCGCCCTCGACCCGCAAGGACGACAAGAACCCCCAGTTCAGATGTATCTTCTCTCTCTTTATTTCCACAAGTCTACACACTTATATACATTTACATGACCAATCAATGATCAGGGTACAGGAAGGAGCGAATCAGGCTGTGCACCTAAACGAACAACTTCGCTAGCAACCAATGCTGTTTACTTCCTCTTTGGGCATTCCGCTTAGTGTCACGAGGCAATACTAACCTGGCAACTAGCCAGGTGCCATCTTTTAATGGCGGAGGCCGCCCTGGCCAGGGGCCTGCCTCCGATAGCTGAGGAAAATGGTTTCTTCTCTACAATGATATTATGCACTGTCCAAACCCATAGGAATACATAATGCAGAGAATTGATCATAATTAAATTGTGGACTTTAGTTAGCCATCATCAACATTGGCTCATCAATTATAGGAAAATGACCACCCCAAGGAACATGTTGATAACAGGAAAACT
Source organism: Mustela putorius furo (assembly GCF_011764305.1). Taxonomy (NCBI): domain Eukaryota; kingdom Metazoa; phylum Chordata; class Mammalia; order Carnivora; family Mustelidae; genus Mustela; species Mustela putorius. The sequence goes on from NW_025422045.1 coordinate 13,444,696, forward strand.
GTGGGTTGTGCGGGTAGGAAAGCAGGTGAGGGAGAAGCACAAGAGAATTTTCTTCTATTTTTTTCTACTCAATTTTTCTGTAAACCTAAAACTTCCCTGAAGAATTAAGGCTACTTAATTAGAACCAAAACAAGCCAAACAAGCTGTCTGTGTGCGTAGCCCTCATGTATCCTATTCTACAGCCACAAGCCCCCCCCTCTCCAGTCCCACAACTGGAGAGCACCCTGATAGCACCTGAGCCCACTAGCAGAGGTAAACAGTATCAGATTTTCCCTGTGCCTAAATTGAGTTCCCAACCCTGGCCCCTTTCATCAGAAGTGCCTAAGAGACTTTTAAGAAGGCCTAGATTCCAGGCCTCTTGAAACAGACTCTGGGAAGGAGGTATTTTTTGCATGTTTGTGTTTGATGAGCTCCATGGTGAATCTCATATCCATTCCTAGTGGAGAACCATTTTTCTTAGCTGACACTTATTTTCACCCTCTGTCCAAGTTCCTATGACTGGCCTTCTACCTGATTCCTGAAACAAAGTTTCTACTTTTCAACTGCCATTCAACAGGCAGTTGAATGGCTATCTGCTACCAGAAGTAAAGTACAAGACATATTGGGGGGGACACAACTGGAAGAATCTACCTCTCCTCCCTATCTCTCTTAAATTATCCCAAATCTTACAAGTGTAGTGGAGGAATAACATCCATTCCTTCTACCCTTCTATGTTCTCAGTTGGGACTGTATAATGAAACAAACAAACAAACAAACAACAAACAGATTAACAAGAGAAAAGAATTCCAATTTATTTCACCTAGGTTTATTTCCCAAGGAAATAAAGCTCTAAAGAAGTGGTTAAACCCGAGTGTATGTATGCCAGGTTTGAGGAAAAGTGGAAAGTGGTGGAAAGATGCACTAGAATAAAAGGTACAAGGTAAGTGTACTAATTGGGGGCAACTTAGGAAGATGTCTCTCCATTTTTGCAGACAATGACACTCCTTTCCTCTGGGTGTAGGAAACTCTCTCCCAGGAGGGTTTAATGACCTGCTTCCAGAAAAGGTCAATAAATCTTTCCTGTACCTGTCCTTTCTCAAGTTTCTTCAACTTAAAAGATTGAATTTGCCAAGTTGCCATATTCTGTAATAGCCTGTCCTGAACTCTGTCAGAAGCTCACTGTGATGTGAATGGACCCTGGCCATTGGCTTGGTCCTTGGTGCAGCCCTACAATCCTAAAGCAAGTTCAGGGCATTTGATGCATCCATTTTGGGACCTCTGTTGCAACATGCCTGTGTCTTTTCCAAACTGCTGCCTGGCTTCAAGGGGATTAGTTCGAAGGCCTGCTATTTGGGCTGTTTCTTTCTCTAGACTTTTATATGCTTGCTGACTGCAAAAGTAATGGTGCCAAATTCTTGTCATTGAAAGAACATTAGCATCTTGAATCATACACGATATCAGCCATATTCAGCCTCTTAGAACACTCCCTCTTCCGTGGTTGCTGAGGTCTTTCTGGTCAGGCACCTGACAAGTGAGTGGTCAGATTAGTGAGTCAGAGACTAATGCTACCTGATGGGCTCCACGTTCCTTTTAAGGTTTAGTTTCATTGTTTCTGCAGAACTACAGGCCTGATTGTCAAAATGGCTGACACTGAGGAACACTGCAGGAAAGTAAGCCAATAGGCTTCAGATAAAGAGCACCTACTCTGTACCACGAACTCTCCATCACGACGGTGGTTAGTTGTGTGAAAGGCAGGGATGTGTGCTTCTGTCTGCTGGGCTGCTGCGGGGTGACATGTGGGGGTGTTTGGGTCAGCTCAAGGTTTCATCACGGTGGTCCTTTTAAGTTTTCTTCCTAACGTCATTGTCTGGACTTTCTATTACCAGGATCTTCCTTACCGACCGAGAAGGGGCTGCAGTGAGGTAGTCTCTTTGACTTTTTCCTTTATAGCTATGGAAATGGTAAGCGTAAATGCAACACTGAGAAATAAATCTGGTAAAAAGGATGTTTTCCTTTGGTCGTTGTTTGTTAGGCCCCAGTTTCTTTTCCAGACGCAGTTCAGTTTTTTATGTCCCTTCACCGTCTTTATCTATTACACAGATTTAAGTATTAAATGTTATTAATATATTTGATGGAATATGATTCAGCTGTCAGAAACATGAAATCTTGGCATTTGCAACAACTAGGTGGAACTGGAGGACGTTATGCTAAGTGACAGAAGTCATTCAGAGAAAGACAATTATTGTATGATCTCACTGATCTGTGGAACTGAAGACACAAAGGAGAGGATCATAGGGGAAGAGAAGAAAAAATAAAACCAGAGGAAGCCAGAGAGGGAGACAAACCATAGAGACTCTTAATGATAGGAAACAAACTGAGGGTTTCTGGAGGGGAGAGGGGTAGAGGGATAGGGTAGCTGGGTGATGGACATTAAGGAGGGCACATGATGTAATGAGCACTGGGGATTATATGAGACTGATGAGTCACTGACCTGTACCTCGAAACTAACAATAATTATATGTTAATTAGTTGACTTTAAATGAAAAAATTTAAAATAATAATAAACTAATATATTATTACCAAAAATATAAATAAAAATAAAAGTTTATTGACAGGGCACCTGGGAGACTCAGTGGGTTAAATGTCTGCCTTGAGCTCAGGTCATGATCCCTGGGTCCTGGGATTGGAGCTCCTGGTCTTGAGTGGTCAGGCTCCCTGCTCAGTGGGGATGTCTGCTTCTTTCTTGACCTTTGTCCTTTCCCCCTTGCTCACAGGCTCTCTCTTTCTCAAGTAAATAAAGAAAACATTTTTTAAAAAGTGAATTAACATGTATACTGGTGCATGTGTTTCTCTCCTCTTTTTCTGTCACAAATAATAACATTTTATATGCAATGTTGTACACTATTTCCTCTTTCCCATTAAGAATATATTTTGAACCTATTTCATGTCAGTAGCAAAAGTGTACTTGGTTCTATTTGCATAGTATTCTGTTGTAAGGATATGCATCATATTTTAATCAGTCCCATGTTCAGGACATTCTGGTTTTTTTGCCAACTCTTACTAGCATAAACCAATTAGGAGGAATATACTGGAGCAACACAGCAGCCCGAAGGCCCATGGGTTTATCTGTAGTGCACATGCTGTCCATAAGTCCCTCTGTGTGCTACCGGTCTTCCCTGGAGATAAGTTCTGAAGCTCCCGCATGAGTGTGGGTTCCAGGGGCTATGGGTTGACAATAGGAAACCCTTCCAGATGCATTTGCTGTTACCAGACCTAAAGAAGCCTAGGAAAAGTGAACATTCTGGGCACAACTGAGTAGATATTTTTATTATGATTATGATTATTTTTTTGTAATGGGTATCTGAGAGGTCAGTATCAATTAGATTAGACTTTGGTCTTTTAATGCTGGAGACAGTTAAAATAATAGCCATTTTAGTATATGGCAGACAAACTAAGGTACTAGGATGGACAGCTAACTTATTTTTACATTCACTTAGAACATACTCTGGAGCAGATTGAAAGTTCCCATTTGTAAGGCAATTTATCTAAATTGCCTCACTGAACCCTCACACCGGACTACAAGGTAGTTCTGACTGTCCCCTTGCTAGAGATTGTCCTGAGGCCCAGACAGGGTGGTGATAGCAGGGAGCAGCAGAGTCCTGAGGGGCTACTTCCAAGCTCCAGGGCTCTTTCTTGAGCACTGCTGCTCAGAGGGAGCCAGAGTGTGGTAGGTTTAAGGTCGGTTCTGCCCATTCAGGCTGCCTCTGAGTCTCATCTCTAAGAAGGGTATATCATCCAGACTGAACTACCTGGCTTGTCAGGGCTTTGTTTCCTAGGTAGTCAATGTTTCCTTAACAAAATGTAATTGTAGAATGTGAAAGATGGAACTAGCCTCTGTTCCAATGGTTATCTCACTTTTCACACACCTGTCATCTCCAGGTGCAAACTGTGTTTATTTTTTTTCTATTTTTTAAGATTTTATTTATTTATTTATTTGTCAGAGCGAGAGAGCACAAAGCAGGGGAGAGGCAGGCAGAGGGAGAGGGAGAAGCAGGTTCCCCGCTGAGCAGAGAGGCCAAGGTGGGGCTCCATCTATAACCCTGGGATCATGTCCTGAGCCAAAGGCAGACATTAAAGGTCTCAGGTCATGATCCCAGGGTCCTGGGATCGAGCCCCACCTCAGCTCCCTGATCATCAGAGAGCCTGCTTCTCCCTCTCCCTCTGTTGCTCTCCCTACTTGTGCTCTCTCTCTCTCTGTCAAACAAATAAATAAATAAATAAAATCTTTGAAAGAAAAAGAAAGGAAAGAGAAAAAAATGTATTGAGGAAAGAATTGATGGTTTGACATCTCTGTGTGTCTAGGCTGGCTGAAGGAATTTCAAGAGTGCATGGATGCTGCAAAAACTACAAGCTCTGGACATCACACTACAGAACTTAAATAAATATATCAAGGCTGCCATGGATTGTACCTGCCTTTCCTAAAAGCCCAAGAGACAAAGGTAGAATTCTGGAAAAGTGAAGCTACACTTCCTGTGAGAAAAAATGATTTTCCTCCTCCTCCTGAGTGATTTGATCAGTGAACTTTTCAGAACAGGAGGTCAACAGAACCAAGGGAACTAAGTACCCTACTATGCCATCCTTTCTGATCTTGTTTCTCAGGTCTCCCTAGACCTACTTCCTTGATGCCATATCCATAATCTCCTCTACCTTACTTCTTTTTTAGAGATTTACTTATTTATTTAAGAGAGAGAGAGAGAGAAGGTGTAGGCAGGGGAGGGGCAGAGGAGGAGAGGAAGACTCCAGGCAGGCTCTGAGCTGAGCACAAAGCCCAAACGGGACTCCATCCCACGAACCTGAAAATCATGATATGCACTGAAATCAAGAGTAAGCCCCTTAACAGGCTGAGCCACCCAGGTGCCCTCCTCTACTGCACTTAAAAAAAGGGAGAGTGCAGGATTTTCTTCCTGAGTCCACTGTGGTGAAGAAAGAACAAGGACTGGAGGCCAGGAGACCTGGGGTCTAGTCTCAGTTTTGCCACTAGGAAGCAGCAACCATGAGCAAGTCTCTTACCCTTTCTGAGATTCAGGCCGTTCCTCTGTAAAAGTGGGGATTACATTATCTCAGGGATGGCAAGTGGAACACACACATTTATCTCCATCCTGCCTTCAACAGAGGCTACTGTTCAACCACATCGCTTATTAGAATTTTTTTCTGCAACGTTCTAGGCAGGCCCAATCCATTAAAGTGGATACATGATTCAAAATCTACTTATTCTTGTTTAATTTAATAATCCTTACATACCTTTCTAGCTCCTAAATGGAATGTTCTGACTTTCCAACTAAGAGATGGCCATTTTTGTGATATGGTAATAGCTCACTCAATAAAAGGAAAAGGAAAATTTAGGATCATAATTTCAGCCCCATGTCCTCCCAGCCAGGGTCTGAGCCGGGTTTTCTTGAGGTCACCCTGTCCTTCCTTCCATGCCAGAGAGTTCGGTATTTGAGCTCCCCCTCCATCAGCTCACCCAGCAGGACAGTCCCAGACTATATCTCCCTTTCATCTCAAATAGCCCATAATTAACAACTTCATATTTGACAACAAGGCATCTCTGAGAAAAGGAATGATCTCAGGTCACCAAGAACCAAAAGTCAGGAGCAAAGGCACGTAATGATTCTATTCGATGCTTATGAAATCTACCCAGATTTACAGTTCTTACCCGAGCAGGAATGCAATCACACAGACAGTACCAGATGGCAACAGCTTCAGAAATCCAGGTGGTTGCAACTGTGTTTTATTGAAATAGTCCAGGAAGTGGTTTACACGGGGTCCCCCTCATCCCCCAAATCACACAGGGGCAAGCCCTGGGGTAGGAAGGCATGTGTGTTTGGGACAGGAGCCCTGGCTGGAGTTCTTTCTCTCAGAGCCAGGAAGGGGGAGGGGAGAAGCAGGTGCCACAACAGGGAAGTGGGGCATCTCGCTGCTCTGGCCTCAGGTGCAGACCTACACAGAACCGTTAAAGTGGACTGGCACGTATGGATTCCCTTCACAGGTCACGATGATGGATTTCCGTAGCTGCTGGGTCTCGTATTCACATTTGGGGTATTTGGCCTCTTTCTTCAGGTGGCAGTCGGTGATGCGCATTTTGGAACTGCTTTTGTGGCAGTTGGGCTTCGTGTTCTTACAGGGGACATTTCCCTGGAAGCAGACAGCCTGGACATCTGGCAGAGGCTCATGGATAAACGTGTTCACCAGCTTGCAATCTCCAACCATGATATTCTGGTGCTTCATCATTTTATTGCAGTAGCTGGCAGTGACTGTGGAGGTGTCTGGGTCCATGTGCTGCCGCAGGAACTTCTCAGCCTGCGTTTCCTTGGTCAGAGAAGGCTGGACATAGCCCAGCACCAGCAGCACCAGGACCAGTGGTAGAAAGAGGATGAAGAACCTCTCCTGAGCCATGGTGGTCTCACTCCTCTGGAAGAACCTAGCTGGGAAAAGGAGAGAGGAGAAAAAACATTGCCTTAGAAAGAACCCCAGCTCCTACCTGTGGCCTCCCTGGCTCACAGTTTCCCTTTTGGTCAGCCAGAAAGCTACCCCTTCTCCTGTGCAATTTTCCAAGGAATGTGACAGTTACATACACTCTTGTCCGAAAGCATTCAACTCCCACTCGCTGCAGAGAGGCGGGTCTTTGCCTCTGGGTAGTGACCTGATAGAGAACTAAAATCCTGCAGTCCTGTGTCTGAATATTAGATATTTTAAAATTTAAAATACATTTGAGGGGGCCCCTGGGTGGCTCAGTCTGTTAAGTGTCTGCCTTGGGCTTAGGTCATGATCTGGGAGTCCTGGGATCGAGCCCTGTCTCGAACCCAGCTCCCTGCTCAGTGGGGAGTCTGCTTCTCCCTCTCCCTCTGCTGCCCCTTCTGCTTGTGCTTTCTATCCATCCCTGTCAAATAAATAAATAAATAAATAAATAAATAAAATCTTAAAAACAAGACAAAAAAAATAACATGCATTTGAAAAATTAATATATTTATACCCAGTGCTCAAGGGGCTTATTAAAAAATCCTTTTGAATAAGCCATGAGCTGATCGGCATCCCTGAAATACCACATGACCTGCAGGATCATGACGGACAGAGCGAGGCCTGTTTTCCTCCAACACAAGGGCAACAGCCCAGTGCCTAACACCAGCATCATAGAGGGATGCCAGTGTGTTCCCAAAAGCAATGCTTCCCTCCCCCAGTGCCTTTGGTTCCCTGCAGCCCACATGCTCCATCCTGATATTGGTCCACCGCAAGCTTTCTTTGGTGCTAACCTCAGCCACCTTGGTCCCTCCAATCAATGCATAATAGAAGAGTCCCTGAGATCATCTCTTCAGCCACTGACCTGGATGTCTAGCTTGTTCTCTAGGACAGAGCAGAAAGCCAGTCTCTGTGATCCCCGGATCTCTGGGGAGGGAATCTTATACAGATTACAAAGGGGCTTGGCTTCCAAAGAAAGATAGGTGGGAGGAGCATATTGGTTTCACTTTAGAGGGAACCAAGGACCTTGTAAAGAAGGACATTGTAGGGAATCATCTACACCACTCTTTTTTCAGGACTGCTGGGAAGGGTGAGTCTTGTTTATAGTATCATGTGAACCTCATCTGTCTGCTGGTTCACAAAGATCAACAATGAAAGCCATTATGGCAATGATGCCTGAACCCCAGAAAGTCATCTTCATCTTGGGGGGCCATTTGCAACAAACAAATAGCTCTTGCAGGTTTGCAAAGGGCACATAAACGTGTGATCCCCAGAGCAGCAGGGAAAAGGGAGGTACTCTATCTCCTCAGGAGTCCTGGCATGGCTGGAATTCCAACAGCACCTCTTCTGGGGGTGGGGGCTGGTGGGGCCAGCATCCAGGAACCCGCAGCTGGAAGACTGGGAAGACCTAGGTTCTGGGAGGGGGATGTTTCCTGGGCAGGGAGAGGAGGGGACCTGCGACCTCACCCAGTGTTGGCCACTTCAGCTCTCCTGCATGTGGAAGGTGGGTGTGCAGCAGTTCTTGTCCACAGCAACCACTCCTAGAAGGTCAGAGAGGATGAGAGGAACTAAAGTCAAACCAAACTCCCAAGGGATGTCAGGCCGGCTCAGTCACCAGGGGATGGGAAAAATCTTACAACTTTGCTTCTGTATCCATGTCCTGAAATGTCGTCCTGGGATTTTCACTTCCCGAAAGTGGCAGCTGGAATGCTGGGGGTGTAACCTAACCATGTGAATGGCTTTTCCCCTCTTTAGCACATCATAATCTTAATTCAATACACTGGCTTTGATTTCTCAACACACAAACAGAGAATTATTTACCCTGGCACTTGGAAATAAAGATAAAATAAGGGATGCTGACAAAACAATAAAATAAAGCAAAACCTAATGGAGTTCATGACTTCATTAAAGCAGCCTCCCACTAAAAAAATTTCTAAGCATGGATATCAGGTTACTGAGAAAAGCTCCTCAGTGGAAATATGAAATTCAGGAAGGAATAAAAAAAGATGATGATATATATATGGACAAATAAAAGGTGTTTGACTATATAAAGCCATAATATCTTGTTGAGTTAAGAAGATAAATTTAAAATATATGTCAGGAACATAAGTTGGAAGTGATGTGAATTTCCAAGTGTTCAAGAGATGACTAAAAGTATTGATTTGACTTTTCTATGCTTAGTATGCATCTGAGAATTTCTAAGATAAGCAATGAAAAGAAGGGGAACACAGGGTTTGAATTCCAAACTAGCAGAGAATAAGTAGACTGTGGATCAGTTAGGAGAGTCTAGTTGTGCTGCAGTAACAAACAATCTCAAAATTTCAGTGAAGTTTCTTTGTCATTCCTGCTACATATCTATCTTGGTCCAGCCTAGGGGCTCTGCCTGCTATTGTCACTTGGGAAAACAGGTTGGCACGGGCTTCTTCTTGACACACACTGTCTTAATCAAAGAGGCAGAGGAAAGAACATAGCACTGGGATGCCCCGGTGGCTCAGATGGTTAAGCATCCTGCTCTTGATTTTGGCTCAGGTCATGATCTCAGGTCATAAGATCAAACTCTGAGTTGGGCTCTGGGCTGAGCTTGGAGTCTGCTTGGGATTCTCTCTCTCTCTCCTCCTCCTCTGACTTTTACCCACTCTCTCTCTCTGTCTCTAAGCGAATAAATAAAACATAAACAAAAAAAAAAAAAAACAGCACCGCAGAGGACAGCTCTTAATGCTTCTGCTGGAAGGGACATATGTCACTTCTATTCACACTTCATTGACCAGAGAAAACCTCATGGTCACATTTAAGTGCAAGGGACAGAGAAATAGGATCCTTCTAGGTGCCTGGAATGAGAGAATTATTTTGAACAGCTTTAATGGCTGTCACAGAATGACAATTACACCATTAATCCAAAAGAAGCAAAGAAAGGATAGGAAATAGAAATGCCAGACAAATGAGACTAATAGGAAAGGCAAAATAAGGTAGGATAATAATAAAATAATAAAAATAACGAGGAAAATAAAAATGAATAATTATGTAAATGGACTAAATGGTACAGTTAAAAGACAATATTGATAGAAAAAAATTAGCACTTTTTCTGTCTATATGCATATATAGAGAGAGAGTATACCCACACACTATGTGTGTATTTATGTACACATAATACATGTAAGATTACATGTATATACATATACATATAGATAACTTACAATTTTTAAAAAATGTTTAAGAAGGTAATATTTTATTAGATGATGAGATGTGATAATCAGGAGATCAATAGAGTATTTGCTGGAGTACTTTCAGAGCACCCTTATTCCAAGAGGTCAAAGTGAAATTCAGAGTGAAAGAAATGGAGTTAACGAGGAGGCTGACAGTGATGAGCTGGAGCAAATTTGTGCACTAACATGATGGGGATGGCTGGGGAGAAGGTCACATTGAAAGACCCGCGGATCCCCTTACCCAAGAATCCAACACTGCCACTGGATGCAATCAGCAAGAGGTTCTTTATTGTTATGCAGGCGCCTGCGGGTGGTGAGCGCGCCTGCGGGTGGTCAGCAGCTCCGGCTAGCTGAGCACACCTGGCTGGGGTGGTGCAGGATTTTTATAGACAGGTACAAACAAGTCCCGGATGGGATGGGGCCGATTGGCTGACAATTTGAACATTTGAAAAAAGGCATACTTGGTGTTAGTGGATTGGCCCTGGAAGACCCCCTCGCGCGAAAGAGAAAGGCGGGAAGGGGAAACAAAGAGGGGAAGTTTGACCTTATTACTCAGCAGAAAGACATCCTGCCTACCTGACTATGCAGCCCCCTGTCTACGTGACCTACATGACCATGCAGCCCCCTTGCCTACGTGACCTACGGGACCATGCAGCCCCCTTGCCTACGTGACCATGCCCCGGCTATTAGGAGAGGGTTTCTTGTTCAAACAGGAGTCAAGTGTCATGCCCTAAAAGCCAAGCAGTTACAGAAAGGCAAAAGAGCAGTTACATTGAATTCAACCTTGGGGGAAGGGTCTTTTCACTGCAAGGGGAGGAGGGGTACTCTTACACAATAAAAGAGCAGTTAATTAGTTAACGACGGGGGGGGGGGGTCTTTCAACATGAAGGGGTGCACATCTTGGGGAAAGAGTAAGTATGGGAGAAGACAGTGAAAATACAGCACAGAGAGAGAGCATAGCTCCGGGAAGGGGGCTGACATGGGTAAAGGAATAGGAGACTGTCTTGTCTGTGACGATGGTGGAAAGGGGGAGGTGGGTACCAGACAAGGAAAAGCATGCAGCTGAGAATATAAGACGTTGACTAAGTGACGTTGACTAAGAATATGAGCAGCAGAAGAATGTCCCTTCCAGCAGTGGGATTTTTCTCCAAGCAGTGAGACTTGAGTCTTGTTTGCCTCAAACCTCTGTTTTAAAACTGGGTTCTGAGAATGTCTGCATCATCTCTGTTTGTCCTCTAGGTAACAGGGACAGTTATCCAGTATAGAATGTGTCTGTGAGACATTACTGAGAGACATCATTTCCCATACATTAAATCACAGTTGCAGTATTTATCTTCATTACACAGATTAAAATGTGATATCAATCTCTCAAAATTTCTCTCAAGTAGTTTGACATACATCACAGTTGTCATTTCTGTTATGCCCCAATAATTGGGTCTGTGATTAAAGGAGCGAGACTGATATAAAGTGAAGGTCAAGCAAAGCTTTATTTCATGCCAAGCATCAAGAATCGAACTGAACGTTCGGAGACGCACCTCTTACAAGGGAGGGCGATCCTTCTCTGTTTCACAGTCTAGCTTTTAAGGGCAAAGGCCATGCGGTTGGGCCTGGCCATGCACAGGTGACCAATGAGATTGTAACAGACACAGGAAGCTCCACAATGATGGTAGATGACCAATTGAGTTACAATTTACCCTAGTAGACATTTGATTTAGCCTATCACACCTTGGTTACGATTGGCGCCCAAAAGGCTCCCAAAGGGCGGGGCCCATACTCCTGGGTAACCAGGGAGACAGTATGCACCCCCCCCCCCACTGATTGGATGTCTCCACCTGACCTGACCCACCCTTGTATCTGGGCTTTGTTACCTGGAGCTGTTTTCTGGGACTTGTTTTAAGGGAATCCCCTGGGGGAAGGGGAACAGGGACAGTTTAACTTTAATGGAAGCTTCTTGCTAAGTAGATCCTTACATTACCCCCTTTTCTTGGGAGACTAGTCAAATCTTTGACTTTTTAGCCAGTTCTATACCCCCCTTTTTAATGGCTGCTAGACTGTTTTAATGACTCCAGTGTGATTTACCCAGAAACAGTATTTCTTTCCTAAGGTTATGCAGAGCCCCCCACTTCCCTTTATGAGAAACAGTAAGTTAAGTCCCCTGCTTTTTAATTTTGCAATTGCTCATATCTCCCACCTATATCTTAACAAAAGGGGCAACAATGAATTTAATGAGCTCATTGTTTTTTGAGTCTACTTTTAGTCCAAGATCAGCAGGGTCCATTGGCAGCAGCATTCACCTCTGGGGGGCGATCTTGTCCTCAGCTTTTTTGACGTGACCCTCATGAATCCAGGCCCTGATGCCTCCTACTTTTTATTGCCATGGAAGTGGTCAGGATGACAGTAAATGGTCCCTTCCAGCAAGGCTCCAGGTTTCCCACTCTAGGTGCCCCCTCCAGTGGCAGCGACGACGTATCTAAACCAAGTCCCCGGACTGGGAAGGGTGTGGCTCCACCTCCGTCTCCATCCCAGTGTGGTCAGTCCGGATCCCTGCATGGGCTCTTTTAAGACAGACTGTAATGCCTGCAGTGACTGGAGTATAGACTGATCAGTCATTTCTGCTATAGCAATCTCTTGTAATCGAGGGCAATGGGCAGGTCCCCGAACATTATTTCAAATGCAGTCACCTTATTTAAGTAGGGTGTACATTGCACCCAGAGGAGGGTGAAGGGAAGGATATCCACCCACCCACCGCCAGTTTCCAGAATTAATTTTGTCAAGGTCTCTTGAAGAGTCTGATTCATTCTTTTTACTTGCCCTGAGCTCCGGGGCTGGTAGGTACATGTAGTTTCCAATTAGTGCCTATGGCTTTGGCCAATACCTGTGAGACTGGACTCACAAATGCAGGGCTTTGTCTGACCCAGTCACAAGAGGTGACCCAAATCTCTGGTAGCTTTTTGGTTACCATTCCTGCCATCTCATGTTCGGCAGAAAAAGCTTTTACCCAGCCTGAAAAGGTATCTACACAAACTAACATATACCTGTGCCCATATTTTCCCAGTTTCATCTCTGTAAAATCTATTTCCCAATAAATTCCTGGTTCCTTACCTCTTTCTCTTTTCCCTCTTCCCATTCATTCTAGTTCCTCCCGCATTTACTGCCTGACATTGAGCACATCTATCAACCACATCTTGAGCCATACACCCTAATTTAGAAATCTGGAACTGCTTGCCCATAAGCTCCTTAAGTTTGCGTGTTCCCAGATAAGTGCCCTGATGTATTTGGCTTACTAGTTTCTTCTAGTCTTAGCCCAATCTCCTTCATAATCTAATTTAGTCCACTTCTGTAAATGTACCTGCATCCTTGGCCAGGAGGGCTGTGGCAGCAATTATGTGCAGGCAAGGGGGAACCCAGCCGCTACTGGATCTAGTTTCTTGCTAATATAAGCTATTGGCCTTTGAGTCTGCCCCAGAGTCTGAGTCAAAACTCCTTCAGTCACCCCTGCCTTTCCATCCAAATACAAGTGGAAGGGCTTGGTAACATCTGGGATGGCCAATGCTGGGCCAATCTGTACAGCTGTTTGTAATTCCTCAAATGCTCCTTCTGCCTCAGCTGTCCACTCTACCATAGTGAGTCCTCCCTTAGCCAGTTCATAGAGAGGTTGCGCCATCTCCGCGAACCGTGGTATCCACAGCCTGCAGTAGCTCACCATCTCAGGGAATTCCCTCATGGAGACCAAAGTCTAAATAAGTGGTGTGGCTCTTACAAAACTGTGTTTTCATTGCTGACACCCGGTACCCTTTTCCCTGCAGAGTCTGTAAGAGAGGTCTTGTTCCCTGCAATCATGACCCATAGTCCTCAGCAGCTATTTCCATTATTTCCACTAACTCAGTCAGATTCTTCCTTTCAAATTCTTCAATTTTCTGAAGTTACTTCCTTATATCTGGGGCTGACTGACTGGCAAAGGCAAGATCGTCTACACGAGTTATCGTGCAACTTCTCTGCAGTTTACCTTAAGCTGTCTAGCTTAGGTAAACAAACATTTAATAGCAATCTAATCTAGAATTTGACACCCATAAAGGCATGTTATTAAAACAATTTTTCTCTCTAAAATAACCATTTCCAGAGATATCCAAATCAGGACCTATTCATTTGAAAAACAAGTCCAGTTTTAACAAACTTGGCCTAATAATTTACATAAGCTCAGCAAGAACAGTAAGTAATCATATAGATTTAGAATCTGCTTTGCTGGAACTTCTCATAAGGAATCTCTAGGTTGAACTTTTAGTAGCCTCTCTGGGCCAGAAGCCAAGCCACATATTTGCCATCAGACATGCCTGCAATACCTGTCAGATTTGGGTGAACTCCTGAGGTGCCCAAAGTAATCTGAGGTTCCTCCTCCTACCAGGGAGTGACATTCTTTACTCACCTGGTCAGGCTGCTGGGAACTCTGTAAGGTATCAGGCCAACAGTTCCAAGGGGCTTTAGGGCTCTAGGTTTTATAAAGTCAGCCTTAGTTCCTTTAAGCTGGTTATATCTGAGTCTTTTCAAATATGATGTTCCAGTCAAAGCTTTGGTAAAATGACCAGTGTTTCCAATGCTGTCCTGTTACAAGGAGAAGATTATTATTGAACTTATATAAATGACTGATTGCCAAGGAAGAAAGAATACTTAACTGAGACATTTAGGTTTCAGAGGGTTCAGATAGAGAGAAAAGTTGAATGCCTTGATTTGTTTACAAATGAATACCTTTACATCTCTATTAGTTACAGATAACTTAAGAAAAAGTTTCCCTAGCCTAGAGGAGCAAACATTACAGAAACAGCAATGTTTAAAACATTAAAGACACAACATCACAACCTTTCAGTCCATCTAGTCCCATGTTACTAATTCTGGTTTAGTCCGAATGTAGCCCTTACTTCTGTAAATTTTTAACCATTTCATTTCCCAGGATTTAAACACATCAAAGACCCGTATTTGTCCTGAAAGTCTTCCCATATGAATTTCCTGTAAGGCGGAATTCATCTTACAAGAGAACTTAAACAATTACAAATGAAAAATCTCAGAACAGATATAGTTAAATATCAAGTGATGACCCTTATCAAAACATTAAAATTGTAGGAAATGTATAGAACCTCTAGAATAATTACAGCATTTACCCAAATGCAACCCAAGATTTATCATTGGGTTGCATTTGGGTACTTGCATCAGTACTCGCTGAGTAACTTGGTATATCAAGGAAGCCTTATGAGCCAAAGAGATCTCATTTACAACTCTGGGCAGTCAAAGAGAAGACCATTTACATTTCAATTAACTGAAGAAAACTTTGCCCTTTTAAACAGAGAGAAAACCAGCTTTTCTATACCAGTGTTTTTTCTTTTTTAATTTTTGAGCCTGCAGTCTTAAGATATGAGTTTTCTGGGTTTCCCTCCCACGAATGATGTCGCAGACAAAGGGAGGAGGATCTTTCAGATGCTCTCTTGCTCACGTCCCTCACAGGAACTTAGGAGCATCTTAGCTAAGGTCGGTCTGTATAAACCCCAGATCAGGCTACTTTGTGGAGTAGATGACCATTATGCCATATGACACCCCGCGAGACTCAGGGTGCAGCCCACTCAGACTCCGTAGCGGAAGTGGTGGAGCCATACAGACACATTCACACAGTCAGGC
The DNA here is from genome assembly GCF_011764305.1 of Mustela putorius furo. NCBI lineage: Eukaryota > Metazoa > Chordata > Mammalia > Carnivora > Mustelidae > Mustela > Mustela putorius. Next base: position 13,460,058 of record NW_025422045.1, read on the forward strand.
ACTCTTCAGATTCAAACAGGTAGGACACCTCTCCCCACGGGCTCTCCCCTTCCATTCTTTAGGAATGGATCTAGCTCAGAAAGCGGCCCCGAGCCCGTTTTTATTTATTATTCAAACAGAATCAGGCATCTGGTCTTTTTCTCTCCTTTTTACATATTTCCTACTTTTCTACAGAGTTGTTTCCCTTATTTCCATCAGTCTTAATTACACTTAGCCAGAATTTTGTACTCTTAGAAATACCTTAACCTCTACTGAAGATTAAATATAAACCAATTGTGAACTGTTACAACAGAATTCTTTAGATGGCAAATTTATCAGTCAGTTAAGCACAAAACATGTTTGCCAACAGATTTCAAAAGCACAAACGTAGTTCCAGCAACCAGCGCTCTAGCATTTTATACATTTGGTTAAAGTTTCAGGTTACCAAAGACTTTGAAAGCTACCTGAAGAATTACCCATTAAAACTTTGAGACAGACAATTAATCATCAGTTCAGTCATCTCTTTGCTAATAGATTTAACACAGATTTTAACAAATAACACGAGCTTACTTGACTTTAAGTAAAAACTCTGAAGTTTCACATTTACTACTGTTAACTCAAAAGACATATTCATCCTAATTAACCCAACAAACTTAACGTAGTTCAAATACTGAACTACGTTCCACCTGGGCCCACTCCACTTTGAATGTTTACCTGAGACCCGGGTGGGAAGATCTGGCATTGGGGGTATTAGGTCCAGGGGGTGCTCTTCTTGTTTCCCGACAGTGAAGAACAGAACAAAGTGCCACCAGAATGCAGAGAAAGGGTTCCCAGTTCTAGGGCTCATCAGCTCCAAGAGAGGAGCACACACCATGCTTTCCCACCAGCAAGAGGGAGGTGCTAGGTAGTCCCCGTCGGGCCAGAGAGGGCAAGGAATGTCCCCAAAACAAAGTTTGTTTTGGCAAAAAAACAAACTCGGGAATATTTCTTAAAGTCTCTGTCTCGAATTAGACTACCCCCCAGTTGGCTCCAGTTATAGCCATTAAAAGTCAGAGTTCCCTTACTCTCTGCTTGTCCTATTTCTTCAAACACAACCAACAGCACAGAAGACAACAAAAAGACAAGACAAAGACAACCACAGGCCCAGGAGTTCTTACCCAGAACCTGCCACTGGTGGGGAATTTTTGATCTTCTGGCCTTCCAGGGGGACTTGAATCCTCTGACCGCCTAGGCGGACTCAAACCCCTAGTGACCACCTAGGGGGACTCGAACCCCCTGGCTGCCCAGGGGGACTTGAACCCCCTAACCACCTAGGTGACTGCCTAGGGGGACTCAAACCCCCTGACTGTCTAGGGGGAGTCGAACCCCCTGGCGATCTACCAGTGGAGGGAAGGGGCATCCCCGCATCCTCTCCAGCCCTGGGGAGCATGGCAGAGTCCAGCTTCACCCAGGTGGGCTATACCTGGAGCTCCACCCAGACAGACCAACCGATCTCACAGAGCACCTGGAGATCGTCGGATCCCACAGAGTAAAATCTGTGAGATCTTACCTCGAGGCTTTTCCCAGATATTCTGATGCTTGCTCAGTTCTTGTCATTTAATCCCGGACGAGCCCCCATATGTTATGCCCCAATAATGGGTCCGTGATTAAAGGAGCGAGACTGATATAAAGTGAAGGTCAAGCAAAGCTTTATTTCATGCCAAGCATCAAGAATCAAACCGAACGTTCAGGGATGCACCTCTTACAAGAGAGGGTGATCCTTCTCTGTTTCACGGTCTAGCTTTTAAGGGCAAAGGCCATGCGGTCGGGCCTGGCCATGCACAGGTGACCAATGAGATTGTAACACACACAGGAAACTCCACAGTGATGGTAGGTGACCAATTGAGTTACAATTTATCCTAGTAGACATTTGATTTAGCCTATCACACCTTGGTTAGGATTGGCGCCCAAAAGGCTCCCAAACGGCGGGGCCCATACTCCTTGGTAAGGAGGGAGACAGTATGCATCCCCCCACTGATCGGATGTCTCCACCTGGCCTGACCCACCCTTGTATCTGGGCTTTGTTACCTGGAGCTGGTTTCTGGGACTTGTTTTAAGGGAATCCCCTGGGGGAAGGGGGGCAGGGACAGTTTAATTTTAATGGAAGCCTCTTGCTAAGTAGGTCCTTATAATTTCTTTAGGCACATAACAATGTAATTTTCATTTCCATAAACCACTCTTGAGAATTTGACTAGAGTCTATAGAGTGAGGAGACCATATGTATTAGTTGCAGCTTCATGACTGGTATGTTATGTTCAGGAAAATTTTATGACCTCTCTGGACCTCAGTTTCATCATCTATAAAACTCGCAAGCTGGAGGATTGGCAAAGCACTAATGAAAGAGTATTTAAATGCATTACGACTGGAGTGTGTTTGGACGGGGCTATGGAAATCAGTTCACCTTTTTAATTATTCCTGCAACACCGACTGGCATTTTTCTGGATGAAAGCAGATGAATATCCAAAAGTCCTGCATTACGATTTTAAAGATCAATAATATATAAACTTCTGTATTTGTTTTCTTATCTGAAAATTAGGAATAATAAAATACTTTATTTTAAGATGCTATAGACTGAATGTTTGTTTCCCCACCCCCACCCCAAATTTGTATATTAAAACCTAAGTCTCAATGGGATGGTATTTAGAAGTGAGGTCTTTGAGAGGTGATTATGTCATGAAGTTGGAGCACTCATGAATGGGATTAGTGCCCTTACAAGAGAGACCATGGAGAGCTCCTTTAGCCCTCTCTCATGTGAAACTGGTTCATAGGTATGAAACCATATATATGCCCCTGTTGGCCGAGGGACATCCTTATTTATGCTCATTCTCTTGGCTAATAAATAATCATGTCCCTTTTCACTCTCAAAGTGTCCCAATCAGACAGCAAATTATAGGGTCACCTTATTCAAAGCACACTGTAAGCCCTAAAAGAATTTTAATGTTATTATTATTACCACTACTGATATTGTTTCTTCAAGAGTCAAAATTAAAAGTTCACTTTTTATTCTGATCTAGTAGTAGAGGTGACAGTGAATGAAGTTTCTGATTGGGAGGGAAGGATAAACTGAAAAGTTTCAAAGTTCTCTTTATTTTTTTTTAGAAGACCTTATTAATTTATTGGACAGATAGAGAGAGCATAAGCAGGAGGAGCATCAGAGGTAGAGGAATAAGCTGGTTCACTGCTGAGCAGGGAGCTCGATGTGAGGGGTTTGATCCCAGGACCCTGGGATCATGGCCTGACCCAAAGGCAGACCTTAAGTGACTGAGCCACCCAGATGCTATAACTTCTATCTTTATAGAGAATCAGAAAGCAGTAAAAATGGAATGGGTGTATCAGGAAAACACAGGCAAATCTGGGCTTGGACATCATACTAGACACACTGAGATTTACTGTGGGGTAACTGTCAGGAGGCACTGAGGTATTCAAAGCAGCGCCTTCGAGAGAGCCTTGGGATAACCATGTACAACCTAGCATAACTCATTGGGACAATGGTGGGAAACATGGCTGTACCTGAGTCTCCCTGGGGGAAAAATGGGATAGACAAGTTTGTAAATAGGAAGCAAAGGGAGTGAATGAAGACTGGAGGCAGAGGGGTCTAAACAATGCAGCTTACCTTGCACCTAAATATTGTCTTTGGCTACTCCCTTCTGCGTGGTAGACAATAGAGTGGCCAGAAAGAGGAAGGTAATAGATCCAGAGCAGGAGGTATCTTATCTGCAGTGCCCTGTCTTGCCCTATCTCCAAAACTGCCTCTCAAGAGCCCTCTCAATTCCTGTTAGGTTCCTGGGGGAAGTTGCCTCAAGACACCTTCAAATCTCTCGGCTGTACCCAAGCCTCAGAAAAACAGACCATTGGGGATAGAATCTCAGACCTGGAAATGGCCAGCCAGCTCAGATGACTGGGGTTACAGCTGAAGAATGAAATCATTCTTGGCTTAAGTTCTCAGTGAACAATGTAGTTTTTGCTTAACATTTCTGAGTGCTTGTTGACTGATCAAGTTTCAGAAAATACTCTCTTCCAGTGAAAAGTATTTAGACTGGGTGTAGGAGTAAGTCAGAGAGGTCTGGGGTTTGTCCTGAACTTTCACTGATCTTCCAGCCCCTTGAGAGGATGGCCCTTATAATCAGTTCATTTTGTCCAATGACGAGTCTAAGGAAAGAGAAGAGGGCTCTCTCTGGGATGATCAAATAGATATGCCTGCTTAGCTGCATGTTACCATATCAGTCTCAAAAACACTTTCTGCTCCTGACTCTATGCCCACTTAACTTCATTTGTGACTTTTTGGAACATCATGTAGTGAGAAAAAGCATGGGCCTGAATTAGAGCCCCAATGTCATAGTATAGCTTACAGCTAACTACGTGGTGCTGCTTATACATTGCTGTACGGCAAACTTACTAAACAACAATACTTTCATTATCTCTGATTTTATGGTTTAGTTGTAAATCATCAGTCTTCATCAGGGTAGGGTAGAGATAAGGGAAAAACTGCAAACACATCTTAAACTTTTGGAGTTCATCATGGTGGGATGGGCAAAACAACCTCAGACTATGTTAGATGTATTACAAGAGTGAGAATGAGCACAAAAGTTAATGTTGTGAAGAGCCAGGGTTCAACCTGGACATGTGTTTATGGAATAGGTGGAGGAAACAGAGTGGAGGAAGAAACTTTTTCCTCCACCCTCTTAGGTTCAGAGACTAGGAATGTACAAATTAAACTGACAAAAGATAGACTAGCAAGAGATAAAACCTGAGTTACATACACATATACAGCACCCAAAGTGAACCCTATACTTTGGGTGATGTGTCAAAGTAGGTCCGTCATTTAAAACAAATGTACTGCTCTAGTGCAGGATGTTGACAATGGGGGAGGCTGTGCATGGGGAGACATGGGGACCCAGGGTATATGAGAATTCTTCTTTCTGCTCATTATTTTCTGTGAATCTTAAACTGTTCCCCCAAATGATGTCTATTTAGAAGGAAAAATTAAAAAGTGATGCTGATTTCTTCAAAAATTTCAGACTTTTACTTACTTCACTCAGCATCAACTTTTCCAGTCCTGTCTATGTTGATACAAAAGTTGGATATTCATCTTTTGTGATGGAGGCATAATACTCCATTGTATATGTCAAGCAGAGAGAGTCAATTATCATATTGTTTCACTTACTTATGGAGCATAAGGAATAACACGGAGGACATTGGGAGATGGAGAGATGAAGTGAGTTGGGGGAAATTGGAGGGGGAGACAAACCATGAGAGACTGTGGACTCTGAGATACAACTGAGGGATTTGGAGGGGTGAGGGGTTGGAGGTTGTGTGAGACTGATGGTGGTTATTATGGAGGGCATGTATTGCATGGAGCACCTGGTATGGTACATAAACAAAGAATTTTTGGAATACTGAAAAAAAAAATAAAATATCAATGCTAAAAAAAAACCTTTCAAAGACCTAAGATACAGAGATGGTGGAACCTTATGATTAAAGGTGGCTAAAGATACATGGCAAATAATGTGACACCTGACACTGGCCTTGAACCCTAACTAGGGGAAGCACACAACTGAGAGAGCATATGTGATGCAGGAAAGGCTTCTGCATGCATAATCTCCAAGTCTGTACTTCTGGGCCTTCCGCATGACAGGCACAAGCTCTGTCCTACACCATCCCTACCCCTCAAATGTACATGAGAAGGAGGTGGAGATGAGTAACCATGGAGATTAAAGCCATTGCTCTACACAGGAGGACCTAGAGTGGGTCAGGCACAGTTTCAGGATTTGCCATAAGCAGAGAAATCAGAAGGCAACCTTGATTTTAATCGAGAATGTGTGGACAGATCATGTGATTGATCAGATTCAATGAAACCGTCCTGAGAACAAGCTTTCGGGTTCTTGGACAGGCTGCACATGGAGGCCATGTGCCCAGAGCAGATAAGCTGTGTGCATTCTGTGTGGACCAGACCCCGATAAATGATGTTGATAAAGAAGGGAATTAGTCCACAGCAAAGGAGGGGACACTCAGACAGAAGATCTTTATTCCATCAGTGGTCTTTCATGATCATTGACGTGTGGGAATGTTGATTTTTTCAAAGACCAGCCCACCTGTTCCACTTTTTTTGGTAGGAAGAAAACCGTATAGAGAGATCCAATGGATGGAGAGTCCACATTTATCTTTCACAGTCCAGTGGGCCGTCTCCTAGCTTTCTCTTTTGCTGTCATAATGATTCTAAATCTTTGTGTTTGCATTTGAATGCAATTAATTGTTCTCTTTCGTATTGACGGTAAGTCAACATCTGTACAGAATTTGTCATTACTTAACATAGTTTGTTTTTGCCACTGCAGCTGTCATTTCAATTCCTACTGCTCCTACTTCCTGTTGCCAATAGTGGCACGCTTAGCATAGACTCCTCCAGGGAAAGTGTCACTCAACTCCTCTCTGTCTAGTGCTGAGGTTCATTACATACTTCTGTCTTTTGCAAGGGGACCTCTGAGCCCCTCAGACATGTCACCTCACTCTCAGGTGTAGAGAGAGCTGTTGACCTGGGATTTGACTGCTGGCCCTCAGGTTGGATCTTGCATGACTCCTTGTGGTGAGCTAATTTAAATTTCCTTCAGATGAGAGTCTACAGTCCATGTTGTCTCTTCCTTTAGGAAATCTGTGCTTTCTTGGGGTACATGAGTGGCTCAGTGAAGCCCTCATTGCTTGAGGGTCATAGCATGGTCTGAGGGTTATGGGATTGAGCTCCATTTTGGGTTCTGGGCTCAGTATAGAATCACCTTGACATACTCTCTCCCTCTGCCCCTGTACCACCCCATTCCTCTGTTCCCACTCACTTTCTCTCTAAAATAAATAAATAAAATTTAAAAAAAAGAAGAAATCTAGGTTTTCCTTTTCCTATTCTCCTGAGGCCATGCCATTTCTGTGACAAGAAATACAAGAGCTACAGACACCTCAACCTGATTCCTTCTATTAGGTATTTTATTTCTTCTCTCTATGCCTTGTCACCACGATCTCATATCCCCTTGCCTCTCCCCAGCCACACCAGGCTCTTTAGGGGGAAAGAAGATGCCAAGTTTTTCCTGCTACAGGGCTTTTGCACTTGTTATTTTTTCCTGCCTGAAATGTCCTTTTATGTGACTGTCTCCTCATTTCTTAAGTTTCACTTTAAATATCCCCTCATCAGAGTTCTTCCCTAATGTATAAATAATGATTGTTGAGAAATAGTTGAGTAAGGTAGAGTAACTGAGTGGTTGGGTGAAAGGAAATTCAGCCTTTTACTAGGTTACTTTCTCCAAGAATCTGCTGAAGTGTCCAGGAATATTTATACAATATATAAGTCCATTGTGATTACTGATCAGGTCAATGCACCCCTTTCCCTGAGGATGATGCTATGTTCCTACACTGGTACCTGCTTAATGTGAACACAGATCCTTGTGTCTACTTCCCCTGCACTTGGCTTGAATACTTTGAACCTATGCAATGTAAATATCAACACTAAGATGAATACTATTGAAAGCTGCTCTAAATTGGCATACTCAAGTCCCATGAGAGAAGTTCCCCTACTGGGTACCCACTTTGTCAAGTGCCAGGTTGTCCTGGCCTTCTCATGCCTTCCCACTGAGAAGAGCCTTGAGTATTTAGCACCCTTGGAATCCAGGCTCTTGAAACCTGAAACTTCATATTTCTCTCTTTGTTTCTAAGACCTGACATAAAGAAGTGACATAAAGGAAGGTGAGTCTGACTAGCACAGCTATTAAAGGAATCACTTGGTTTGGAAAGAACCATTGTGCAGCACAGATAACTGACACACTTATAACTACTTCAGTAGGTGGCCTTTCGGATAGGCATTATGTTTGGCTGCTACTCAAAGACAGATCAGGCTACAAAGCACTTTGACCTACCCTGGACTGTTAACCCAATGAGTTAGTAGTTGGAAAGGAAATGGAAAGGTATGAGGGGTAGCAGAATACGCCATCCCAAATATTCCTTTTTGGTATAAGAATTATCTTAAGCTGTTTATTGTGAGAAAGTGTAGACCAGGAGAAGTTCTGAAAGCAGAGTAGAGGTTACACTTTTGTAGGGAAAATTTACATTAGAAAAGGGTCCAGTACAGGAAGTGAGCCATGACAGGGATCACTTTCATCTGGGAGAGTCATCTTCATTCCAGGGCCAATTTCCTTTCACAAAATTTTCCTCCTCTCACCTTCCTCTGAATTGCTTTTACCCCTTTTAAAGCCCTAGATCCCTATCCTTTCCTTAGCCCAGGATGGTCCATAAGTCCCAGGTGGATAGCTGCTTTTTAGTCTCATATTTTTGTGGGGATCCTCTATGTATGTACATAATTAAAATAGTTTTTGTACTCTGCCTTTATATACTGGGGGTGGGACTCTCAGCTAAGAACCTAGAATGGTAGAAGGAAAATTATGTTTCCTCTCCTACATCTAGGACCTAACTTCTTAATCCCAGCCAACTTCTGAATCCCAGTCTCTCAATTTCTATGTTTTCTACTTCTTCAAAAACACCATTACTCTGTGATATTTCAGTGTTAAGTAAGACAGAAATGTTGTTAGTTCCCGAGTACTTTTTTTTCTTGATCTATGCTTTCTCTTCATGCATTGTAATAGATCATGGAAGAACTGACTCTAAGCCTACAGTGGATTATTCTCCCCCTATATTACACGCATTTAAAACATTAATGATGAAATATGGAAATCAACAGTAAAGACATAGGCTGCATTGGTTGTCAGGGTTAGAACCTGTGTGTGAAAGTACTGTGGACATTTTATGAAATTTATGTGCCACCTCCAAATAAACATAGGTCATGGTTTCAAGGGAAATATGTAAAAAGCTATGAGTAGAGTTTGATGAGATGGAGAATATTCTTGCTCCAAAGTTCCAAAAAACACAGGGGTGAGAGAAGTGGGCAGAGGCTCCGGGTTGCAGATTAACCTCAAAGGACACCCAAGGCCCAACTAGTTCTCCTAAGAATGTCAGCAAATGCAATCTAGATGGCTCCAGGCTGGCAATGATGTGAAAGTCATCCCAAACACACACACTCAAGGTCATTACAATGCAGCAGAAAGTGATTTTATTGCTGGGAACAGAATGCAACAAACTTGGAAGACGTTCCAAGATTAAAAATATGGGGCCTGGGTCTTTCCTTGCCCCTTTCACTATTGCCCTTCTCCAAAACACACAAAGCTCCAAAGCAGAAAGGAATGATATTTGTTTTTGTCCCCAGCTCTGGTCTGGCATCATGGCCCCATAATTCTCTCACTGCCCTCCTTCTTTCTTCTATGGGAACCATGGAAATCAACAATGGAAAAAAAAAAAGGCAGAAGGGAGCACAAGAGAACCTGCACCAAGTGTGAAGCGAAGTAATGGGAAACTTAGTCTAATCAAACATCCAGGAGGCTGTGATTTGGTACTGTTTAAGTGTATAGGAAGCATACTATTGGGAGGGTAACCTGGCTGAAACTTGTTACATTTTACAAGGTAGAACCGGTTCTGGAGCCTAGCCTTGTAGTGGCAGTCACCCTGTCCCTCCAGTTTGATAGCAGTAAGTCATGTTCATATGATTCTCCCTCCAGTGGCAGTATTTCTTGGCAATCTCACAGTCTGTCTTGGGTAAAAGACAGGTAGCAGCTGTGTTCTGGAAGGTGTCGTGCTGAAAGGTGTCTGAAGGTTTACAAGTCTGAGTATAATTATTGGCCTCACGCATTTCTGTCTTCCATTGGACAGGACCTGCTCTTACATGCTGAATTTCAAACCCTCAAACCCTTTGAGGTTTGGAGGCCTAGCAGCAAGTGGCACTGGCCCCCATGATCCCAGCAGCACCAGGAGGAGAGGAAATGGTCCCACAATATCCAGCATCATTTCTTCTGTGTGGGAAGAGGGAAGAAAGTGAGAGAATGATAGTAGTAGAAGCAGTAAGAGCAAAATTATCATTCACAAACATTTAGATCTTCATTGTGCCTTTCAAGATTTCTTAAGTCTATTTTTTTAATACCATCATCTTTCTGATGTGATTCTCACAATTCTATGAAGGTCCACAAGCCTGGGTAGTAGAAATGTGAGTTAGGATGACTTTTCCTCTGACTGGCAGATCCCATTCCTCTCTGTCCTGTGCTTATGGGTCCAGAATCCTGCTTCTTCCCTCCTCCCTCTAGAAAATTTCTCCTCTGTCTATTTAACCTGGGCCATCTGGCCATCATCTTGGCTCTAACTCCCCAGCCCCCAGGCTTTTCCTCTTACCAGGTCTCCTTGCTTGGGGTCCTACCGAGGACAGAGGCAGTGGTTAGTCCCAGGCTCAGAGACTTTTGCCTGCAGTTCCTCTGCCAGGTATGCCAGCATGGTCTGCTTGTAGCAGGGATAGTTTCTGAACCCTAGGAAAGAGGAAAGGGAAACCTAAGGCTTGGAAGATGCCCTTTTTGTGTACAGTGTGGATGGGACCCACATCCTCCAACTCACTGTTTAAAGCCAGTATCCCTGCAGATGCAGGAAGACCAAGCCTCCTTAAAGATACAAAGGAGAAGTTATAACTTCCTCAAAGAACTTGTGAGGAAATGGTGACTTTCTGATATGGGTTTGGTGCTTCCTTCTCCATAGGAAGCTTCAGTGTTTGGAACCTCTATGCTTTCAGTTCTTTAGGAGAAAACACCCAATGTAGATTTGATACAATATTTGCTAGGTACCTGGTAGTGTTGTGAATTGCAAGAGCAGACTCCATTGAATTATTGATTTATGGGTATGTTGTTGGGCCAGACTCTCTGCTACTCATGTATCTTGAGGTATTTGATCCCCGATCCCAAGTTGTGTCTCACTCTCCAGAAGAATGTTTATCTCCAGATTTTTCTAGGACCTCCCAAAAACTTTCTGGAAACACCTTAGCTTCCTTTCATGTGTATAAGTTGCCCCGTATAGATTCAGGAGTTCATAATCTAATGAAGGAGATGGTCAGACTAATAGAGACATACATTGTACATTAATAACTGTAAATACCTCTTTTGTCTGCAGTGGAGGAGGTGCCAGGGGGCTCTGAGGAGCCGGTAGATAGAAGGCTCTAACACTTGAACTTATTTTCAGATTAATAAGAAGTTAGGTGAAGAGGATGGTAAGGGCATCCCATGAGTGAACTGCACGTAAGAGGAAGCCAGAAGCTGGTTCCTGGACCCATTCTGAAATCATAAGGATCACTGTAATTTTATTATTTGCATGGTACACTGAGGTCTAAGTTGTGTTGTTTCCTACTTAATTATGTTTTATGTACTCTTTTTGAAAAACATATTTATTTGTTTGAGAGAGAGAAAAAGAGCATGAGTGGGTGGAGCGGCAAGGGAGAGGAGGGAGACTCCCCATCCAGCAGCACTTCGTCCTATTGGGGCTCAATCCCACCACCCATGAGTTCAGGACCTGAGTGCAAACCAATTGGAAGGTCAAATGACAGAGACACACAGGTGCCTCTGTTTTCCTTACTTCTTAAACTTCAGCACAATCAATCATTAACTTTGTCTTTTTACTTCTACTCTACGGTACCTAATGATTGTAGACACATAACAGAGACCAGACAGAAACATTTATCTTGATGTATCTGATCCCAGATCCCAAGTTGTGCCTCACTGTCCAGAAGAATGCTTATCTCCAGATTTTTCAAGGACCTCCCAGCAAGTGTCAGGAAACCCCTTAGCTTCCTTTCATGTGTGTAAGTTGTCCCTTATAGATCAACAGGGCAAGAGGGCAAGGAAGCTTTGGGAATGATCCCTTTCTTTCTCCTTGGGCTGCTCTCTAGACTACAAAGCTTTCCTTGCTTTAAATCCAGTGTCTCAGAATTTGGCTTGCTGCACATTGGGTGCACGGACATGTTGGAGTCTGGCAACAGAGACCCATGGACATGAAGGAGAAAGGCCAGTTTAGGGTATTTGCCTCTTCGGTTTGTTCTTGCTTTTCCACCGGTGCTGTAATGCACTTACTTGGAATCTTCTTGTTTTTTGGAGGGCTCACAGAAAAGTCTCCTACAGGGACTCCCTGCCTCTAGCCTCTTTTCCTTCCAATCTGTTCTACACATCCCTTCCAGATTAGTACTCATTGAGCATCAATAAAATAGGGGAACACTCTTGCTTTTAATGTCTTCAGTTATCTACAGGATAAAAATGATGTCTTTTCAGAGCAAAATCACAAGATACAAGGTTAATATATAAAAATCTATTGTTTTCTTAGGTACCAGCAATGAACAACTGAAATTTGAGAAAAAAATTTACATACGCACCCAAGAAAAATGAAATATGTAGATATGAATCTCCAAAAAAAAAAATATGAACAAGCTCATTATGAGGAAAACTACAAAACTCGGCTGAAAGAAATCAAAGAAAATCTAAGTACATGAGGAGATCATCTTTGTTCATGCTGAAGGAAACCAGACTCTGTGACCCCAAGCTATGGCTCTTTGACACAAATAATATTTTGTACTAAGGGCAGTTAAGAATCCATAAATGCAGGAAAAGCTCTCCTTTTTTGCCTAAAGGCAGGAAATAAATTCTTTTCCTGGAGACAATGTTACCAGCCAGATGTGGCACCAGAGGAATCTGAATCAGACCTTGTTATACTAACCCTTTTCTTTGTAGTTATTTCTTCGCCATTTCCTACCTGTAGACCAAACAAGTCTCCACAAATGTATTGTGTCTTTTTCTAGAGGGTATAAAAGCTTCCAGTGCTGGTCGCTATTTCAGGTCTTCATTCCCTTACGGAGGCTCCTATGTACATGCGAAAATTTAAGCGAATTTGTATGCCTTACTCTTACTTATCTCTGTCAGTTCAATTTTGAGACCCAGTCAGAGACCATGAGAAAGCCGAGGAAGATGGCTTCCTCTTCTACAGTGATATTATGCACTGTCCAAACCCATAGAAATATATAATGCAGAGAATTGATCATTATTAAATTGTGGACTTTAGTTAGCCATCATCAATATTGGCTCATCAATTATAGGAAAAGGATGACAGCCCCCCCCCAAAGCAGATGTTAATAACAGGAAAACTGTGGGCTGTGTGGGTAGGAAAGCGGGGAAGGGAGAAGCACAAGAGGATTTTCTATTCTTTCTACTCATTTTTTTGTAAACCTAAAAGGGCCCTGAAGAATTAAAGCTACTTAATTAGAACCAAACCAAACCAAACCAACTCAAACCAAATGAGTTGTCTGTGTATCTAATCCTCATGTATCCTGTTCTACAGCCACAAGCCCCACTTTTCTCTGCAATGCCACAACTTGATAGCACCCTGAACCCACTAGCAGAAACAAACAGTATCAGATTACCCCTGTGCCTAACTGGAGTTCCCAACCCTGGCCTCTCTCATCAGAAGTGCCTAAGAGACTCTTAAGAAGGCCTAGATTCTAGGCCTCCTGAAACAGACTCTTTGGGAAGCAGGTCTTTTTTGCATGTCTGTGTTTGATGAGCTCCATGGTGAATCTCATATCCATTCCTAGTGGAGAACCATTTTTCTTAGCTGACACTGATTTTCACCCAGTTCCCAAGTTCTCAAGACTGGACTTCTACCTGATTCCTGAAACAAAGTTTGTACCTTGTCTTAAAACACCTATTTGAACGACTGCAAGAAAGATTGGAGAGGACACAACTGGAATAGTCTCCCTCTCCTCCCTATCTCTTTTAAATTATCCCAAATCTTACAAGTGTAGTGGAGGAATAATATCCATTTCTTCTACCCTTCTACATTCTCAGCTGGGACCCTATAATAATAACAATAAGAAAAACCCAAACAGATTAACAAGAGAAAAGTATTCCCATTTATTTCACATAGGTTTATGGTGAGAGGAGAGCCTTCCCAAGGAAATAAGGCTCTAAAAAAGTGGTTAAACCTGAGCACGTGTGTGCTAGGTTTGATGAAAGGTGAAAGTGGTATAAAGATGTGCTAGAACAAAGGGTACAAGCAAAGTGTGGCAATTGGTGGGCAACTTAGCAAGATGTTTGTTCAGATGTCACTCCCTTTTTTCAGATAATGACACTCCTTTCTTCTGGGTGTAGGAAACCTTCTCCCAGGAAGGTTTAATGACCTGCTTCCAGAGAAGGTCAGTATGTCTTTCCTGTACCTGTCCTTTCTCAAATTTCTTCAACTTAAAAGATTGAATTTGCCAAGTTGCCATATTCTGTAATAGGATGTCCTGAACTCTGTCAGAAGCTGTGTGTCATGTGAATGGACCCTGGCAGTCAGCTTATAAACCTTGGTCCAAGCCCACAATCCTAAAGCAAGTTCAGGGCATTTGACGTGTCCATTTTGGGGTCTCTGCTGCAACACGCCTGTGTCTTCTCCACACTGCTGCCTGGCTTGAAGGGGATTAGTTCGAAGGCCTGCTATTTGGGCTGTTTCTTTCTGTAGACTTTTATATGCTTGCTAACTGCAAAAGTAATGGTGCCAAATTCTTGTCACCGAAATTACAGAGCATTAGTATCTTGAATCATACACAATATTCAGTCATATTCAACCTCTTAGAACACTCCGTCTTCCCTGGTTGCTGAGGTCTTTCTGTGTCAGGCACCTGACAAGTGTGTGGTCAGAACAGTGAGTTAGAGACTGATACTACCTGATGAGCTCCATATTCTTTTTAAGGTTTAGTATTATTGTTTCTGCAGAGCTACAGGTTTGATTGTCAAAATGGCTGAAACTGAGGAACACTGCCTGAAAGTAAGCCAATAGGCTTCAGATAAAGTGCACCTACTCTGTACCACGAGCTCTCCATCACGACGGTGGTTAGTTGTGTGGAAAGCGCGGTTGTGTGCTTCTGACTGCTGGGCTGCTGTGGGGTGACAGGTGGGGATGTCCAGGTCAACTCAAGGTTTCATCGTGGTGGTACTTATAAGTTTTCTTCCTAATGCCATTGTCTGGACTTTTTTCTAATTTTAAGATTTTATTTATTTATTTGACACACAGAGAGAGATCAAATTAGGCAGAGAGGCAGGTAGAGAGAGAGAGGGGAAGCAGGCTCCCCACTGAGCGGAGTCCCTGATGGGGGCCTGGATCTCAGACCCTGAGATCAAGACCTGAGCAGAAGGCAGAGGCTTAACCCGCTGAGCCACCCAGGCACCCCATTTTTTGGACTTTCTATTACCAGGATCTTCCTTACTGACAGAGAAGGGGCTGCAGTGAGGTAGCCTTTAACTTTTTCCTTTATATCTATGGACACCTTGCACATGCAAATGGTAAGCATCAGTGCAACACTGAGAAATAAATCTGGTAAAAAGGATGTTTTCCTTTGGTCGTTGTTTGTTAGGCCCCAGTTTTCTTTTCCAGATGCAGTTCAGTTCTTTATGTCTTTTCACGGTCTTTATTTATTACACAGATTTAAGTATTAAATATTATTAATATATGCAATGGAATATGATTCAGCTGTCAGAAACATGAAATCTTGGCATTCGCAACAACTGGGTGGAACTGGAGAACGTTATGCTAAGTGACAGAAGTCATTCAGAGAAAGACAATTATCATATGATCTCACTGATCTGTGGAATTTAAGACACAAAGCAGAGGATCATAGGGGAAGAGAGTAAAAAATAAAACCAGAGGAAACCAGAGAGGGAGACAAACCATACAGACCCTTAATCATAAGAAACAAACTGAGGGTTTCTGGAGGGGAGAGGGGTAGAGGGATAGGGTAACTGGGTGATGGACGTTAAGGAGGGCACATGATGTAATGAGCACTGGGGATTATATGAGACTGATGAGTCACTGACCTGTACCTCTGAAACTAACAATAATTGTATGTTAATTAGTTGACTTTAAATGAAAAAATTTAAAATAATAATAAACTAATATATTATTACCAAAAATATAAATAAAAATAAAAGTTTATTGACAGGGCACCTGGGAGGCTCAGTGGGTTAAATGTCTGCCTTGAGCTCAGGTCATGATCCCCGGGTCCTGGGATTGGAGCCCCTGGTCTTGAGTGGTCAGGCTCCCTGCTCAGTGGGATGTCTGCTTCTTTCTTGACCTCTTCCCCCTCCCTTGTTCACAGGCTCTCTCTCTCTCTCTCTCAAGTAAATAAAGAAAACATTAAAAATGGTGAATTAACATGTATCCTCATGCATGTGTTTCTCTCCTCTTTTCCCATCACCAATAATAACATTATTTTTTATTTTTAAAAGATTTTATTTATTTATTTGACAGACAGAGATCCCAAGTAGGCAGAGAGGCAGGCTGAGAGAGAGGAGAGAGGAAGAAGCAGGCTGCTTGCAGAGCAGAGAGCCTGATGGGGGACTCGATCCCAGGACTCTGGGATCATGACCAGAGCCGAAGGCAGAGGCTTTAACCAAGTGAGCCACTCAGGTGCCCCACCAATAACATTTTATACACAATGTTGTACACTATTTCTTATTTCCCACTAAGAATAAATTTTGGACATATTTCATGTCAGTAGCAAAGGTGTATTTGGTTCTATTTGCATAGTATTTTGTTGTAAGGAAATGCATCATATTTTAACCAGTCCCATGTTCCGGACATTCTGTTTGTTTGCCAACTTTTACCAGTATAAACCAGTTAGAAGGAATATACTGGAACAAAACAGCAGCCCGAAGCCCCATGAATTTATCTGTAGTGTGCATGCTGTCCATAAGTCCCTCCACATGCTACCGGTCTTCCCTGGAGATAAGTTCTGAAGCTCCCGCATGAGTGTGGGTTCTAGGGGCTGTGGGTTGACAACAGGAAACCCTTCCAGATGCACTTGCTGTTACCAGACCTAAGGAAGCCTAGGAAAAGTGAACATTCTGGACACAACTGAGTAGTTATTATTATTATTATTATTTTTCCGTAATGGGTATCTGAGAAGTCAGTATCAATTGGATTAGACTTTGGTCTTTTAATGCTGGAGAGAGCTAAAATAATAGCCATTTTAGTATATGGCAGACAAACTAAGATACTAGGATGGACAGCTAACTTACTTTTACATTCACTTGGAGCATATTCTGGAACAGATTGAAAGTTCCCATTTGTAAGACAATTTATCAAAATTGGCTCACTAAACCCTCACACCAGACTACAGGGTAGTTCTGACTGTCCCCTTGCTAGAGATTGCCCTGAGGCCCAGACAGGGTGGTGATAGCAGGGAGCAGCAGAGTCCTAAGGGGCTACTTCCAAGTTCCAGGGCTCTTCCTTGAGCACTGCTGCTCAGAGGGAGGCAGGGTGTGGTAGGGTTAAGGTCAGTTCTGCCCATTCAGGCTGCCTCTGAGTCTCATCTCTAAGAAGGGTATATCATCCAGACTGAACTACTTGGCTTGTCAGGGCTTTGTTTTCTAGGTAGTCATGTTTCCTTAACAAAATGTATTTGTAGAATGTGACAGATGGAACTAGCCTCTGTTCCAATGGTTTTCTCACCTTTCACACCCCTGTAATCTCTGGGTGCAAGCTGTGTATATTTTTTTTCCATTTTTTTAATATATTTTTTAAATTTTTTATTTTTTATAAACATATATTTTCATCCACAGGGGTACAGATCTGTGAATCACCAGGTTTACACACTTCACAGCACTCATCAAAGCACATACCCTCCCCAATGTCCATAATCCCACCCCCTTCTCCCAAACCCCCTCCCCCCAGCAACCCTCAGTTTGTTTTGTGAGATTAAGAGTCACTTATGGTTTGTCTCTCTCCCAATCCCATCTTGTTTCATTGATTCTTCTCCTACCCACTTTAAGCCCCCATGTTGCATCACCACTTCCTCATATCAGGGAGATCATATGATAGTTGTCTTTCTCTGCTTGACTTATTTCACTAAGCATGATACGCTCTAGTTCCATGCATGTTGTCGCAAATGGCAAGATTTCATTTCTTTTGATGGCTGCATAGTATTCCATTGTGTATATATACCACATCTTCTTGATCCATTCATCTGTTGATGGACATCTAGGTTCTTTCCATAGTTTGGCTATTGTGAACATTGCTGCTATAAACATTCGGGTGCATGTGCCCCTTTGGATCACTAGGTTTGTATCTTTAGGGTAAATACCCAATAGTGCAATTGCTGGGTCATAGGGCAGTTCTATTTTCAACATTTTGAGGAACCTCCATGCTGTTTTCCAGAGTGGTTTCACCAGCTTGCATTCCCACCAACAGTGGAGGAGGGTTCCCCTTTCTCCGCATCCTCACCAGCATCTGTCATTTCCTGACTTGTTGATTTTAGCCATTCTAACTGGTGTGAGGTGATATCTCATTATGGTTTTGATTTTTATTTCCCTGATGCCGAGTGATATGGAGCACTTTTTCATGTGTCTATTGGCCATCTGGATGTCTTCTTTGCAGAAATGTCTGTTCATGTCCTCTGCCCATTTCTTGATTGGATTATTTGTTCTTTGGGTGTTGAGTTTGCTAAGTTCTTTATAGATTCTGGACACTAGTCCTTTATCTGATATGTCGTTTGCAAATATCTTCTCCCATTCTGTCAGTTGTCTTTTGATTTTGTTAACTGTATCTTTTGCTGTGCAAAAGCTTTTGATCTTGATGTTGCTGCGGCTGAGGTCGAAGAGGTTGCTGCCTGTGTTCTCCTCAAGGATTTTGATGGATTCCTTTCGCACATTGAGGTCCTTCATCCATTTTGAGTCTATTTTTGTGTGTGGTGTAAGGAAATGGTCCAATTTCATTTTTCTGCATGTGGCTGTCCAATTTTCCCAGCACCATTTATTGAAGAGGCTGTCTTTTTTCCATTGGACATTCTTTCCTGCTTTGTCGATGATTAGTTGACTGTAGAGTTGAGTGTCTATTTTTGGGCTCTCTATTCTGTTCCATTGATCTATGTGTCTGTTTTTGTGCCAGTACCATGCTGTCTTGATGATGACAGCTTTGTAATAGAGCTTGAAGTCTGGAATTGTGATGCCACCAACTTTGGCTTTCTTTTTCAATATCCCTTTGGCTATTCGAGGTCTTTTCTGGTTCCATATAAATTTTAAAATTATTTGTTTCATTTCTTTGAAAAAGATGGATGGTACTTTGATAGGAATTGCATTAAACGTGTAGATTGCTTTAGGTAGCATAGACATTTTCACAATATTTTTTCTTCCAATCCAGGAGCATGGAACGTTTTTCCATTTCTTTGTGTCTTCCTCAATTTCTTTCATGAATACTTTATAGTTTTCTGAGTATAGATTCTTAGCCTCTTTGGTTAGGTTTATTCCTAGGTATCTTATGGTTTGGGGTGCAATTGTAAATGGAATGGACGTTTTAATTTCTCTTTCTTCTGTCTTGCTGTATGTGTAGAGAAATGCAACTGATTTCTGTTCACTGATTTTATATCCTGACACTTTACTGAATTCCTGTACAAATTCTAGCAGTTTTGGAGTGGAGTCTTTTGGGTTTTCCACATATAGTATCATATCATCTGCAAAGAGTGATAATTTGACTTCTTCTTTGCCGATTTGGATGCCTTTAATTTCCTTTTGTTGTCTGATTGCTGAGGCTAGGACCTCTAGTACTGTGTTGAATAGCAGTGATGATAATGGACATCCTTGCCGTGTTCCTGACCCCTTATCAGAAAAGATTTCAGTTTTTCTCCATTGAGTATGATATTTGCGGTGGGTTTTTCATAGATGGCTTTGATGATATTGAGGTATGTGCCCTCTATCCCTACACTTTGAAGAGTTTTGATCAGGAAGGGATGCTGTACTTTGTCAAATGCTTTTTCAGCATCTATTGAGAGTATCATATGGTTCTTGTTCTTTCATTTATTGATGTGTTGTATCACATTGACTGATTTGCGGATGTTAAACCCACCTTGCAGCCCTGGCATAAATCCCACTTGATCCTGGTGAATAATCCTTTTAATGTACTGTTGAATCCTATTGGCTAGTATTTTGTTGAGTATTTTCGCATCTGTGTTCATCAAGGATATTGGTCTATAGCTCTCTTTTTTGATGGGATCCTTGTCTGGTTTTGGGATCAAGGTGATGCTGGCCTCATAAAATGAGTTTGGAAGTTTTCCTTCCATTTCTATTTTTTGGAACAGTTTCAGGAGAATAGGAATTAGTTCTTCTTTAAATGTTTGGTAGAATTCCCCGGGGAAGCCGTCTGGCCCTGGGTTTTTGTTTGTTTGGAGATTTTTAATGACTGTTCAATCTCCTTACTGGTTATGGGTCTGTTCAGGCTTTCTACTTCTTCCTGGTTCAGTTGTGGTAGTTTATATGTTTCTAGGAATGCATCCATTTCTTCCAGATTGTCAGATTTGTTGGCGTAGAGTTGCTCATAGTATGTTCTTATAATAGTTTGTACTTCTTTGGTGTTAGTTTTGATCTCTCCTCTTTCATTCATGATTTTATTTATTTGGGTCCTTTCTCTTTTCTTTTTGATAAGTCTGGCCAGGGGGTTATCAATTTTATTAATTCTTTCAAAGAACCAGCTCCTAGTTTCGTTGATTTGCTCTATTGTCTTTTTGGTTTCTATTTCATTGATTTCTGCTCTGATCTTTATGATTTCTCTTCTCCTGCTTGGCTTAGGGTTTCTTTCTTGTTCTTTCTCCAGCTCCTTTAGGTGTAGGGTTAGGTTGTGTACCTGAGACCTTTCTTGTTTCTTGAGAAAGGCTTGTACTGCTATATATTTTCCTCTCAGGACTGCCTTTGTTGTGTCCCACAGATTTTGAATCGTTGTATTTTCAATATCACTTGTTTCATGATTTTTTTCAATTCTTCTTTAATTTCCTGGTTGACCCATTCATTCTTTAGAAAGATGGTGTTTAGTCTCCATGTATTTGGGTTCTTTCCAAACTTCCTTTTGTGGTTGAGTTCTAGCTTCAGAGCATTGTGGTCTGAAAATATGCAGGGAATGATCCCAATCTTTTGATACCGATTGAGACCTGATTTAGGACCGAGGATGTGATCTATTCTGGAGTATGTTCCATGTGCACTAGAGAAGAATGTGTATTCTGTTGCTTTGGGATGAAATGTTCTGAATATATCTGTGATGTCCATCTGGTCCAGTGTGTCGTTTAAGGCCTTTATTTCCTTGCTGATCCTTTGCTTGGATGACCTGTCCATTTCAGTGAGGGGAGTGTTAAAGTCCCCTACTATTATTGTATTATTGTTGACTTGTTTCTTTGATTTTGTTATTAATTGGTTTATATAGTTGGCTGCTCCCACGTTGGGGGCATAGATATTTAAAATTGTTAGATCTTCTTGTTGGACAGACACTTTGAGTATGATATAGTGTCCTTCCTCATCTCTTATTATAGTCTTTGGCTTAAAATCTAATTGATCTGATATAAGGATTGCCACTCCTGCTTTCTTCTGATGTCCATTAGCATAGTAAATTCTTTTCCACCCCCTCACTTTAAATCTGGAGGTGTCTTCGGGCTTAAAATGAGTTTCTTGGAGGCAACATATAGATGGGTTTTGTTTTTTTTATCCATTCTGATACCCTGTGTCTTTTGACAGGGGCATATAGCCCATTAACATTCCGGGTAACTATTGAGAGATATGAATTTAGTGCCATTGTATTGCCTGTAAGGTGACTGTTACTGTATATGGTCTCTGTTCCTTTCTGATCTACCACTTGTAGTCTCTCTCTTTGCTTATAGGACCCGTTTCAATATTTCCTGTAGAGCTGGTTTGGTTTTTGCAAATTCTTTCAGTTTTTGTTTGTCCTGGAAGCTTTTAATCTCTCCTTCTATCTTCAATGATAGCCTAGCTGGATATAGTATTCTTGGCTGCATGTTTTTCTCGTTTAGTGCTCTGAAAATATCATGCCAGCTCTTTCTGGCCTGCCATGTCTCTGTGGATAAGTCAGCTGCCAATCTAATATTTTTACCATTGTATGTTACAGACTTCTTTTCCCGGGCTGCTTTCAGAATTTTCTCTTTGTCACTGAGACTTGTAAATTTTACTATTAGGTGACGGGGTGTGGGCCTATTCTTATTGATTTTGAGGGGCATTCTCTGAACCTCCTGAATTTTGATGCTCGTTCCCTTTGCCATATTGGGGAAATTCTCGCCAATAATTCTCTCCAGTATACCTTCTGCTCCCCTCTCTCTTTCTTCTTCTTCTGGAATCCCAATTATTCTAATGTTGTTTCGTCTTATAGTGTAACTTATGTCTCGAATTCTCCCCTCGTGGTCCAGTAGCTGTTTGTCCCTCTTTTGTTCAGCTTCTTTATTCTCTGTCATTTGGTCTTCTATATCACAAATTCTTTCTTCTGCGTCATTTATCCTAGCAGTGAGAGCCTCCATTTTTGATTGCACCTCATTAATAGCTTTTTGATTTTAACTTGGTTAGATTTTAGTTCTTTTATTTCTCCAGAAAGGGCTTTTATATCTCTCAAGAGGGTTTCTCTAATATCTTCCATGCCTTTTTCGAGCCCAGCTAGAACCTTGAGAATTGTCATTCTGAACTCTAGATCTGACATATTACCAATGTCTGTATTGATTAGGTCCCTAGCCTTTGGTACTGCCTCTTATTCTTTTTTTTGTGGTGAATTTTTCCGTCTTGTCATTTTGTCCAGATAAGAGTATATGGAGGAGCAAGTAAAATACTAAAAGGGTGGCAACAGCCCCAGGAAAATATGCTTTAACTAAATTAGAAGAGATCCCAAATCGTGAGGGGGTAGAAGGGGATAAAAAGAGGTTCAAAAAGGAAGAAAGAAAAAAAAGAAAGAAGAAAGGAAAAGAATTTTAAAAAAGAAAACAAATAAGAAAAATATAAAAAAGAAAAAATATATATATTGGATAAACTAGTTAAAAAACGTTAAAAAAGAAAAAAGTAAAAGTTAAAAAAAAAATTTACCAGAAGGCGAGGAAAAAAAAAAATGAAAAAGAAAAAAATCGAATTACCTGCAAGACTAAAAAAAATCACAGGGAAAAAGCCATGAGTTCCGTGCTTTGCTTTCTCCTCCTCTGGAATTCTGCTGCTCTCCTTGTATTGAAACCGCACTCTTTGGTAGGTGAACTTGGTCTCGGCTGGATTTCTTGTTGATCTTATGGGGGAGGGGCCTGTTGTAGTGATTCTCAAGTGTCTTTGCCCGAGGTGGAATTGCACCGCCCTTAACAGGGGCCGGGGTGAGTAATCCGCTCGAGTTTGCTTTCAGGAGCTTTGGTTCCCTGAGCGCTTTCCGTAGAGTTCCGGAGGTCAGGAATATAAATGGCGGCCTCCTGGTCTACGGCCTGGAGTTGCCCAGAGCCCAGGGCCCCACTCCTCAGTGTGCCCTCAGAGAACAGCACCCAGTTACTCCCGTCTGCCTGACCTCCGGCCGCGCTCCGAGCTCACCGAGCCTGCAACCGGTTCAAGGTAACACCGAGCTGCGAGCTTACTGTTGGCTCTGTCTCTGTAGCCGGCTTTCCTGTTCCAATACCCGATTGCTCTGCGACACTCAGACACCCCCGATACTTCTGTGACCCTGCGGGACCTGAGGCCATGCTGACCCTGCATGGGCTTCGCCCCGGTTTAGCCTCTGGAGCGATGTCCCTCAGCGGAACAGACTTTTAAATGTCCTGATTTTGTGCGCCTTTGCTCCGCCGCTTGCCAGGAGCCGGCCCCTCCCCCCGGGGTCTATCTTCCCGTCGCTTTGGATTCACTTCTCCGCCGGTCCTACCTTTCAGAAAGTGGTTGGTTTTCTGTTTCCAGAATTGCTGTTCTTCTTCTCTTCGATCTGCCGATGGATTTTCAGGTGTTTGCAATCTTTAGATAAGCTATCTAGCTGATCTCCAGCTAGCTGAAGTAGTCTCAGCCTGCTAATTCTCCGCCATCTTGACTCTGTCTCTTTGATGAGGGAACAGAAGGCTGACTGAGGACAAAGCAGAAGCTGACACCCTCCTTTTTTTTTCTATTTTTTAAGATTTTATTTATTTATTTGTCAGAGTGAGAGAGCACAAAGCAGAGGGAGAGGCAGGCAGAGGGAGAGGGAGAAGCAGGTTCCCCGCTGAGCAGAGAGGCCAAGGTGGAGCTCCATCTATAACCCTGGGATCATGACCTGAGCCAAAGGCAGACATTAAAGGTCTCAGGTCATGATCCCAGGGTCCTGGGATCGAGGCCCCCCTCAGCTCCCTGATCATCAGAGAGCCTGCTTCTCCCTCTCCCTCTGTTGCTCTCCCTACTTGTGCGCGCGCTCTCTCTCTGTCAAATAAATAAATAAAATCTTTACAAGAAAAAGAAAAGAAAAAGAAAAAAGTATTGAGGAAAGAATTGATGGTTTGACATCTCTGTGTGTCTAGGCTGGCTGAAGGAATTTCAAGAGTGCATGGATGCTGCCAAAAGTACAAGCTCTGGACATCACAGTACGGAACTTAAATAAAATATCAAGGCTGCCATAGAGTGCACCCACCATTCCTTAAAGCCCAAGAGACGAAGGTAGAATTCTGGAAAAGTGAAGCTATGCTTCCTGTGGGAAAATGAGTTTCCTCCTCCTGAGTGATTTGATCAGTGAACTTTCCAGAACAGGACGTCCAATAGAACCAAGGGAACTATGTACCCTACTATGCCATCCTTTCTGATCTTGTTTCTTGGGTCTGCCTATACCTACTTCCTTGATGCCATATCCATAATTACTTCTACCTTACTTTTCTGTTTTTAAAGATTTACTTATTTATTTGAGAGAGAGTGAGAGAGAGTGAATGCAAGAGAGCACATGCAAGGGAGGGGCAGAGGAAGAGGAGGAGAGAGAGAGAGAGCACATGTGCAAGCAGGGGAGGGGCAGAGGAGGAGAGAGAGGAAGACCCTAAGCAGGCTCTGAGCTGAGCACAAAGCCCAATATGGGACTTGATACCAGGGTATGAGAGCATGATATGCATGAAATCAAGAGTAAATCCCTTAACAGACTGAGCCACCCAGGTGCTCTCCCCACCACACTTAGGAAAAGGTAGACTGCAGGATTTTCTTCCTGAGTCCACTCTGGTAGCAGAAAGAACAAGGACTGGAGGCCAGGAGACCTGGGGTCTAGTCTCAGCTGTGCCACTAAGTAGCAGCAGCCGTGAGCAAGTCACTTACCCATTCCTGAGATTCAGGCTGTTCCTCTGTAAAAGTGGGGATTACTATCTCAGGGATAGCAAGTGGAACACACACATTTACCTCCATCCTGCCTTCCACAGAGGCTATCGTTCAACCTCATCGCTTATTAGAATTTTTTTCTGCAACGTTCTAGGCAGGCCCAATCCATTAAAGTGGATACATGAGTCAAAATCTACTTATTCTCATTTAATTTAATAATCCTTACAGACCCTTATAGCTCCTAAATGGAATGTTCTGACTTTCCAACTAAGAGATGGTCAATGTGATCTGGTAATAGCTCACTCAATAAAAGGAAAAGGAAAACTTAGGATCATAATTTCATCCCCTACTCCTGCCCATCCAGGGACTGAGCAGGATTTTCTTGAGGTCACCCTGTCCTTCCTTCTGTGCCAGAGATTTTGGTATTTGAGCCCCCCCTCCATCAGCTCACCCAGCAAGACAGTCCCAGACTGTATCTCCCTTTCATCTCAAATGGCCCATACTTAACAGCTTCATATTTGACAGCAAGGCATCTCTGAGCAAAGGAATGATCTCAGGTCACCGAGAACCAAGAGTCAGGAGCAAAGGCAAGTAATGATTCTATTCGATGCCTATGAAATCTACCCAGATTTACAGTTCTCACCCAAGCAGGAACGCAATCACATGACAGTATCAGGATGGTGACAGTTTCAGAAATCCAGGTGGTTGCAACTGTGTTTTACTGAAAGAATCAAGGAAGTGGTTTACACAGGGACCCCCTCACCTCCCAAACCACACAGGGACAGGTCCTGGGTAGTAACACATGTGTGTTTGGGATAGGAGCCCTGGCTGGAGTTCTTTCATATCCAGGAAGGGAGAGGGGAGAAGCATTTGCCACAACAGGGAGGTGGGGCATCAGGTGCAGACCTACACAGAACCATCAAGTGGACTGTCTCATACTGTACACACTCACAGGCCACGATGATGAATTTCTCTTGCTGCTTGGTCTCGTAGTCGCATTTGGGGTATTTGGAGCCTTTCTTCAGGTGGCAGTCGGTGATGCACATTTTGGAACTGCTTTGGTGGCAGTTGGGCTTCCCGTTCTTGCAGGTTACATTTCCCTGGAAGCAGATGACCTGGACATCTGGCAGAGGCTCGTGGATAAACGTGTTCACTGGCTTGCAAAATCCAACCGTCATATTCCGGCGCTTCATCATTTGGTTGCAGTAGCTGGCATTGACGGTGGAGGTGTTCGAGTCTATGTGCTGCCGCAGGAACTTCTCGGCCCTCAACTCCTTGGCCAGAGAAGGCTGGACACTGCCCAGCACCAGGAGCACCAGAACCAGTAGTGGGAACAGGATGAAGAACCTCTCCTGAGCCATGGTGGTCTCACTCCTCTGGAAGAGCCTAGCCAGGAAAGGGAGAGAAGAGAAAAAGCATTGCCTGAGCAAGAACCCCAGCTCCTACCTGTGGCCTCCCTTGTTCACAGTCTCTGTTTGGGTCAGCCGGAAAGGTACCCTTCCTCCTATGCAATTTTCCAAGGATTGAGATGCTCTCATACACTCTTGTGGAAGAGTATTTAAGTCCTACTAGCTGGAGAGAGCTGGTCTTTCCCTCTGGTTGGTGACTTGACAGTGAACTAAAATCCTGCAGTCCTATGTCTGAATATTAGAGATTTTAAAATTTAAAATCTATTTGAGGGGGCACCTGGATGGCTCAGTCTGTTAAGTGTCTGCCTTGAGTTCAGGTCGTGATCTGAATTCCTATGATCTAGTCCTGTCTCGAGCTCAGCTCCCTGGTCACTGGGGACCCTGCTTCTCCCACTCCCTCTGCTGCCCCCTCTGCTTGTGCTTTCTATCTATCCCTGTCAAATAAATAAATAAAATCTTTAAAACATTTAAAAAAATAAAATACATTTGAAGAATAAGTACATTTATACCAGTGCTCAAGGTGCTTATCAGGAAATCCTTTTGAATAAAACATGAGCTGAACTGTATCCCTGAAATACCACATGATGGACAGAGTGAGGCCTATTGTTCTCCAACACAAGGGCAACAGCCCAGTTCCTAACACCAGCATCATAGAGGGATGCCATTGTATTCCCAAGAGCAATGCTTCCCTCCCCCAGTGCCTTTGTTTCCCTGCATCCCACATGCTCCATCCCAATATTGGTCCAGCTCAAGTTTTTTCAGGTGCTAACCTCAACCACCCTGGTCCCTCTAACCCAACACAGAAGAAGAAGGAGTCCCTGAGACCATCTCTTCAGCCACTGACCTGGATCTCTAGCTTGGTCTCTAGGACAGAGCTGAAGGCCAGTCTCTGTGATCCCGGGATCCCTGGGGAGGGAATCTTATACAGATTACAAAGGGGCTTGGCTTCCAAGGAAAGATAGGTGGGAGGAGCATCTTGGTTTCACTTTAGTGGGAACCAAAGACATTGTAAGGAAGGACATTGTAGGGAACCATCCAAACCACTCTTTTTTCAGGACTGCTGAGAAGGGTGAGTCTTGTTTATAGGAACCGTACCATGTGAACCTCATCTGTCTGCTGGCTCACAAGGAGCAGCAAAGAAAGCCACTACGGTAATGATGCCTGAACTGCAGCAAAGTCCTTGTCATCTCAGGGGGCCATTTGCATCAAACAAATAACTCTTGCAGGTTTGCAAAGGACACATAAACACGTGATCCCCAGAGCACCAGAGAAAGGGAGGTCCTCTGTCTCCCCAGGAGTCCTGGCATGACTGGAATTCCAACAGCACCTCTTCTGGTGTAGGGGGCATTCTGCTTTCTGCAGCTGGAAGACTGCATGGACCTAGGGTGTGTGTGGGGGGGTCTGGGCTGGGAGAGGAGGAGACCTGCGACCTCACCCAGTGTTGGCCACTTCAGCACTCCTGCGTGTGGAAGGTGGATGTGTTACAGTTCTTGGTCACAGCAACCACTCCTAGAAGGTCAGAGTGGAGGAGAGGAACTAAAGTTAAATGAAACCCCCAAGGGATGTTAGGCTGGCTCAGTCACCAAGGCACGGGACAAATCTTGTGACTTTGCTTCTGTATCCATGTCCTGAAACTGTGCCCTGGGCTTTTCACTTCCTGAAAGTGGCAGCTGGAATGCTGAGGGTGTAACCTGACCATGTGAATGACTTTTCCCCTCTTTAGCACACCATAATCTTAATTCAATACACTGGCTTTGATTTCTCAACACACCAACAGAGAATTATTTACTCTGGCACTTAGAAATGAATAAAATAAGGCATTTGCTGACAAAACAATAATATAAAACAAAACCTAATGGAGTTATATGACTTCATTAAAGCAGTCTTCCACTAAAAAATTTCTAAGAATGGATTTGAGGTTAAAAAGAAAGGCTACTCATCAGAAATATGAATTCAGGAAGGAATAAAGAAAGATGGTGATAAGTATGTGAACAAGGCAAAGATCTTTTGACTATATAAAGCAATAATTTCTTGTTGAGTTAAGAAGATAAAATTAAAATATATGTCAGGAACATAACTTGGAAGTGAAGTGAATTGCCGTGTTCAAGAGATGACTAAAAGTATTGATTAGACTTTTCTATGTTTAGTATGCATTTGAGAATTCTAAGATAAGCAGTGAAAAGAAGGGAAACACAGGGTTTGAATTCCAAACTAGCAGAGAATAAGTAGACTGTGGATCAGTTAGGAGAGTCTAGTTGTGCTGCAGTAACAAGCAATCTCAAAATTTCAGTAGTTTAAAGTTTCTTTCTCATTCCTGCTACATATCTACCTTGGTCCAGCCTAGGAGCTCTGCCTGCTATTGTCACTTGGGAAAACAGGCTGACACAGGCTTCCTCTTGACACACACTGTCTTAATCAAAGAGGCAGAGGAAAGAACATAGTACTGGGATGCCCCCATGGCTCAGCTGGTTAAGCATCCTGCTCTTGATTTTGGCTCAGGTCATGATCTCAGGTCATAAGATCAAACTCTGAGTTGGGCTCTGGGCTGAGCTTGGAGTCTGCTTGGGATTCTCTCTCTCCCTCCTTCTCTGCCTTTTGCCCACTCTCTCTCTCTGTCTCTATCTAAGTAAATAAATAAAACCTAAAAAACAAAACAACAACAACAACAACAAAAAACAGCACCACAGAGGACAGCTCTTAATGCTTCTGCTGGAAGGGACATATGTCACTTCTATTCACACTCCATTGACTGGAGAAAACCTCATGGTCACATTTAAGTACAAGGGACAGAGAAATAGGATCCTTTTAGGTGCCTGGAATGAGAGAATTACTTTGTACAGCTTTAATGGCTGTCACAGAATGACAGACAATTACACCACTAATCCAAAAGAAGGGAAGAAAGGATAGGAAATAGAAATGCCAGACAAATGAGACTAATAGCAAAGGCAAAATAAGGTAGTAGGTATTCACTGAGGAAAATAAAAATGAATAATTATGTTATATAAATGGACTAAATGGTACAGTTAAAAGACAAGACTGATAGAAAAAAACTAACACTCTTTCTCTGTCTATGTGCATATAGAGAGAGTATACCGACATACTACGTGTATATTTATATATATACATGTACATATAGATAACTTACAATTTTTAAAAATGTTTAAGTAGGTAATATTTTATTAGATGATGAGATGAAATAATCAGGAGATCAATGGAGTATTTTCTGGAGTACTTTCAGAGAACCCTTATTCCAATAGGTTGAAGAAAAAGTCAGAGTGAAAGAAATGGAGTTAACGAGGAGGCTGACAGTGACGAGCTGGAGCAAATTTGTGCACTAACATGATGGGGATGGCTGGGGAGAAGGTGACATGAAGGGGTGCACATCTTGAGGAAAGAGTCAGTATGGGAAAAGACAGTGAAAATACAGCACAGAGAGAGAGCATAGCTCCAGGAAGGGGGCTGACATGGGTAAAGGAATAGGAGACTGTCTTGTCTGTGAGGTTGGTGGAAAGGGGGAGGTGGGTACCAGACAAGAAAAAGGATGCAGCTGAGAAACAGTGACGTTGACTAAGAATATAAGCAGCAGAAGAATGTCCCTTCTAGCAGTGGGATTTTCTCCAAGCAGTGAGACTTGAGTCTTGTTTGCCTCAAACCTCTGTTTTAAAAAATGGTTCTGAGAATGTCTGCATCATCTCTGTTGTCCTCTAGGTCATGGGGACAGCTATCCAGTATAGAATGAGTCTGTGAGCCATTACTGAGAAACCTCATTTCCCATACATTATATCACAGTTGCAGTATTTACCTTCATTACACAGATTAAATATGATATCAATCTCTCAAAATTTCTCTCAAGTAGTTTGACATACATCACAGTTGTCATTTCTTTAGGCATATATGATGTGATATTCATTTCCATAAACTGCTCTTGAGAATTTGACTAAAGCCTGTAGAGTGAGGAGACCATATGTATTAGTTGCAGCTTCATGACTGGTATGTTATGTTCAGGAAAATGTTATCACCTCTCTGGACCTCAGTTTGTCATCTATAAAACACATGGATGATTGGCAAAGCACTAATAAAAGAGAATTTAAGTGCACAGCAACTGGAGTCTGTTTGGACAGTGGTCTGGAATCAGTTCACCTTTTTAATTATTCCTGAAACTCCAACTGCATTTTTCTGGTTGAGTGCAGATGTGTACCCAAAAGTCCTGCATTATGATTTTAAAGATCAATAATATATCAACTTCTGTATTTGTTTCCTTATCTGTAAGTTAGGAATAATTTAAGTACCTTATTCTAAGATGCTATGGACTGAATGTTTGTTTCCCACCCCCACCCCAAATTTGTATATTAAAACCTAAGTCTCAATGGGATGGTAACTAGAAGTGGGGCCTTTGAGAGGTGATTATGTCATGAAGGTGGAGCACTTGGGAATGGGATTAGTGCCCTTACAGAGAGACCATGGAGAGCTCCTTTTGCTCTCTATCATGTGAAACTGCTTCATAGCTTTGAAACCATCTAAGTGCCCCTGCTTGCTGAGGACCATCCCTATTTATGCTCATTTCTTGGCTAATATATAATAATGTCCCTCTTCACTCTCAAAAGTGTCCCAACCAGACAGCAAATTATAGGGTCACCCTATTCAAAGAACACTGTAAGTCCTAAAAGAATTTTAATGTTATTATTATTACCACAACTGATATTGTTTCTTCAAGAGTCAAAATTAAAAGTTCACTTTTAATTTTTTTTTTTAGAGATTTTATTTATTTATTTGACAGACAGAGATCACAAGTAGGCAGAGAGGGCAGAGAGGCCGGCAGAGAGGAGGAAGCAGGCTCCCCGCAGAGCAGAGAGCTCGATGTGGGGCTCAATCCCAGGACCTGAGATCATGACCTGAGCCGAAGGCAGTGGCTTAACCCACTGAGCCACCCAGGCGGCCCCTCACTTTTAATTCTGATCTAGTAGTGGAGGTAAGTAGAGGTGACAGTAATTGAAGTTTATTTTTTTAAAAAAATTTATTTATTTATTTTTAATATTTTATTTATTTATTTAAGAGGTAGAGAGAGACAAAAAAAGAGAGAGAGCATGAGAAGAGAGAGGTCAGCGGGAGAAGCAGACTTCCTGCTGATCAGGGAGCCCGATGTGGGACTCAATCCCAGGACTCCAGGATCATGACCTGAGCCGAAGGCTCGCTTAACCAACTGAGCCACCCAGGTGCCCTGAATGAGACTTTTTTTTTTAATTTATTTTTTATTTATTTTCAGCATAACAGTATTCATTATTTTTGCACCACACCCAGTGCTCCATGCAATCCATGCCCTCTATAATACCCACCACCTGGTACCCCAACCTCCCACCCCCCCACCACTTCATACCCCTCAGATTGTTTTTCAGAGTCCATAGTAATTGAAGTTTCTGATTGGGAGGGAAGGATAAACTGAAAAGTTTCAAAATTCTTTTTATTTTTTTTAAATCATCTTATTGATTTATTGGACAGATAGAAGAGCATAAGCAGGAGGAGCATCAGAGGGCAAGGGAGAAGCAGGCTTCCTGCTAAGTAGGGAGCCCAAGATGAGGGGCTTGAACTGGGATCATGAACTGACCCAAAGGCAGACACGTAACTGACTGAGCCACTCAGATGCTATAGCTTCTATCTTTATAGAGAATCAGAGAGCAGTGAAAATGGAATGGGTGTATCAGGAAAACACAGGCAGATCTGGGATTGGACATCACAGTAGGCACACTAAGATTTACTGTGGGGTAACTGTCAGAAGGCACTTGCACCTTACAGCTTAGGTGCAGCTTACCTTGCACCTAAAAGTTGCCTTTGGCTACTCCCTTCTGTGTGGTAAACAGTAGAGTGGCCAGAAAGAGGGAGGGGGTAGATCCAGAGCAAGATATGTCTTATCTGCAGTCCCTTGTCTTGTTCTATCTCTAAAATTTCCTCTCAAGAGGCCTCGATTCCTGTTAGGTTCCTGGGGAAAGTTGCCTCAAGACAGCTTCAAATCTCCCAGATATCCCCAGGCCTCAAAAAAATGGACCATTGGGGCTAGCATTTCAGACCTGTAACTTCATCAGCCAGCTCAGATGACTGGGGTTACAGCTGAAGAATGAAATCATTACTGGCTGAAGTTCTCAGTGAACAATGTAGTTTTGTGTAACATTTCTGAGTGCTTGTTGATTGATCAAGTTTCAGAAAATACTCTCTTCCATTGAAAAGTATTTAGACTGGGTGTAGGAGTAAGTCGGGGAGGTCTGGGATTTGTCCTGACTTTCACTGACCTTCCAGCCCCTTGAGAGGATGGCCCTGTAATCAGTTCATCCTGTCCAATGACAAGTCTAAGGAAAGAGAAGAGAGCTGTCTCTGGGATGGCCAAACAGATATGCCTGCTTATCTGCATGTTATCATCTCAGTCTCAAAAACACTTTCTGCTCCTGACTCTATGGCTACTTAACTTCATTTGTGACTTTATGGAATATCATGTAGTGAGAAAAAGCATGGGCCTGAATTAGAGCCGCAACGCCATAGTATAGCCTATGACTAACAGCATGGTGTGCATATGCCTCACTGTATGGCACACTTACTAAACAACAATACTTTTATTATCTCTGATTTTATGGTTTAGGTGTAAAACATCAGTCTTCAGCAGGGAATGTAGAGATAAGGGAAAAACTGCAAACACATCCTAAACTTTTAGAGTTCATCATGGTGGTATGGGCAAAACAATTCTCAGACTATGTTAGATGTATTACAAGAGTGAGCAAATGAGCACAAGAGTTAATGTTGTGAAGAGCCAGGGTTCAACCTGGACATGTGTTTATGGAATAGGTGGAGGAAACAGAGTGGAGGAAGAAACTTTTTCCTCCACCCTCTTAGGTTCAGAGACTAGGAATGTACAAATTAACCTGGCAAAAGATAGACTAGAAAAAAAAAAACCCTAGTTAAATACACATATACAGCACCCAAAGTGAACCCTAATGGCTTCTATAGACTTTGGGAGATGTGTCAATGTAGGTCCATCATTTATAACAAATGTACTGCTCTGGTGTAGGATGTTGACAATGGGAGAGGCTGAATAATTATATATGAGAATTCTGCTTTCTACTCATTTTTTGCTGTGAATCAAACTGTCACCACAAATGATGTCTATTTAGAAGGAAAAATTAAAAAGTGATGCTGATTTCTTCAAAAATTTCAGACTTTTACTTACTTCCCTCAGCATCATCTTTTCCAGTCCTGTCTATGTTGACACAAAATTTGGGTATTCGTCCTTTCTGATGGAGGCATAATACTCCATTGTATATGTCAAGCAGAGAGAGTCAATTATCATATGGTTTCACTTACTTATGGAGCATAAGGAATAACATGTAGGACATTGGGAGATGTTCAGGATGGTACAGCAAGCGTCCACATACTGGATGGCTTATAAACAACAAACATCTCTAAGTGTTTAAGGGATTGGAAAGTCCAAGATTAAGGCACCAGCAGATTTGGTGTCTGCTGAAAATCCACCTGAGATTTATAGATGTTTTATAGATGGCTACCTATTTGCTGTGTCTTCATATGGTAGCAGGGCAGGGAGTTCTCCTGAGCCCCACTCCTGTGGGCTCTACCCTCGTGACCTAGTTTACCTCTCAAGTGCTTGACCTCCTAATACTATCACATGTGAAATTTCAACATTTCAAACATTCTGTCTATAGCGATTGTTTTTCTACCCACCAGTTCCTCTATTAGATTATTTAGTTTAATAAATATTCAATCAATTAGTGGCCAGTTAATCTTCACCAAAGCAAGTAGGACTATCCAAAGGCAAAAAGATAGTCCCTCCAAGAAATGGTTGGTAGAATGGTAGCAGGCTGAGATGACATCAGGTTGCAGGAGTTCAGCTAGATAGTTATCAAACCATTCCGAACACCAACAAACCAAACAGGAGATCGAAGAGAAGAGCAGCAATTCTTGAAACAGAACATTGACCACTTTCTAAAAGGTAGGACTTATGGAGAAGTGAATCCAAAGAGATGGGAAGGTAGCCTGTGCAGGGAGGGGCCGGTTTCCGGCAAGCCATGGAGCAATGGAGCACAAAATCAGAACTTTTAGAAGTCTGCTGTACTGGGGTACCTGGGTGGCTCAGTGGGTTAAAGCCTCTGCCTTCGGCTTGGTTCATGATCTCCGGGTCCTGAGATGAGCCCCACATCAGGCTCTCTGCTCGGCAAGGAGCCTGCATCCCCTTCTCTCTGCCTGCCTCTCTGCCTGCTTATGATCTCTTTCTCTGTGTCAAAAAAAAAAAAAGAAGAAGAAGAAGAAGTCTGCCACACTGAAGGACATCGCTCCAGAGTCTACGTGGGGGTGGAGCCCTTGTGGGGACAGCATGGTCTCAAGTCCTGTGGGGTCACAGAAGGATCGGGGGTGTCTGAGTGTAGCAGAGCTCCCAGGTATTAAAGCAGGGAAGCTGGCTACAGAGACAGAGCCAAGGAGTGAACTCTGAATTCGGGGTTACCTTAAACTCTGATCTGTGGCACAGTCAGGGCATTGCTCTTTGAGCAGGGACCCCACAAGTGGCAGGGCCAGGGACACACCCCCCCCCCAGAGAGTGGCAGAGATCTGCTGGGTTTGGAGACCCTAAATGGGGCTGTGTGCCTGAGACAGAATTTCTGGGTCACAGGTCATGTGAGCTCAGAGGGTGGCCAGGGGCCAGGTAGGGATTGAGTGCTTTTCTCCAAGGGTGCACTGAGGAGTGAGGCCCTGAGCTCTTGGTTTCTCTGGGCTGGAGATTGGGAGGCTGCCATTTTCATTCCCATCCTCCAGAGCTCTACAGAAAGCATTCAGGGAACAAAAGCTCCCAAGAGAGAAACCAAGCAGATTACTTAGCCCGCCTCTGGCAATGGCAAAGCAATTCCGCCTCAGGCAAAGACACTTGAGAATCACTATAACAGGCCCCTCCCCACAGAAGATAAGCAAGAAATCCAGCCAGGACCCAGTTCACTGATCAAGGAGAAGAGGGTAATTCCAGAGGAGGGGAAAGCAAAGCCTGGAATTCATGGCTTTCTGCCGATGATCCTTTATCTTGCGAAGTTAATTAAATATTTTTAAATTTAATTTCTTTTCAGTGTAACAGAATTCATTGTTTATGCACCACACCCAGTGCTCCATGCAATACGTGCCCTCCGTAGTACCCACCACTTGGCTCCCCCAGCCTCCCAAACTCCCACCCTGTCAAAACCCTCAGATTGTTTTTTGTAGTCTCAAAAGTGGATGCACCAACTTGCATTCCCACCAGTAATGTAGGAGGGTTCCCCTTTATCCACATCCTCTCCAGCACATGTTGTTTCCTGTCTTGCTAATTTTGGCCATCCTAACTAGTGTAAGGTGGCATTTCAATGTGGTTTTAATTTGAATCTCCCTGATGGCTAGTGATGATGAATATTTTTTCATGTGTCTGATAGGCATTTGTATGTCTTCGTTGGAGAAGTGTCTGTTCATATCTTCTGCCCATTTTTTTTTATTTATTTATTTATTTATTTATTTATTTATTTTTTTAATAAATTTTTTATTTTTTATAAACATATATTTTTATCCCCAGGGGTACAGGTCTGTGAATCACCAGGTTTACACACTTCACAGCACTCACCAAATCACATACCCTCCCCAATGTCCATAATCCCACCCCCTTCTCCCAAACCCCCTCCCCCCGGCAACCCTCAGTTTGTTTTGTGAGATTGAGAGTCACTTATGGTTTGTCTCCCTCCCAATCCCATATTGTTTCATTTGTTCTTCTTCTACCCACTTAAGCCTCCATGTTGCATCACCACTTCCTCATATCAGGGAGATCATATGATAGTTATCTTTCTCTGCTTGACTTATTTCGCTAAGCATGATACGCTCTAGTTCCATCCATGTTGTTGCAAATGGCAAGATTTCATTTCTTTTGATGGCTGCATAGTATTCCATTGTGTATATATACCACGTCTTCTTGATCCATTCATCTGTTGATGGACATCTAGGTTCTTTCCATAGTTTGGCTATTGTGGACATTGCTGCTATAAACATTCGGGTGCATGTGCCCCTTTGGATCACTACATTTGTATCTTTAGGGTAAATACCCAATAGTGCAATTGCTAGGTCATACGGCAGTTCTATTTTCAACATTTTGAGGAACCTCCATGCTGTTTTCCAGAGTGGCTGCACCAGCTTGCATTCCCACCAACAGTGTAGGAGGGTTCCCCTTTCTCCGCATCCTCGCCAGCATCTGTCATTTCCTGACTTGTTGATTTTAGCCATTCTGACTGGTGTGAGGTGATATCTCATTGTGGTTTTGATTTGTATTTCCCTGATGCCGAGTGATATGGAGCACTTTTTCATGTGTGTGTTCGCCATCTGGATGTCTTCTTTGCAGAAATGTCTGTTCATGTCCTCTGCCCATTTCTTGATTGGATTATTTGTTCTTTGGATGTTGAGTTTGCTAAGTTCTTTATAGATTCTGGACACTAGTCCTTTATCTGATATGTCGTTTGCAAATATCTTCTCCCATTCTGTCAGTTGTCTTTTGATTTTGTTAACTGTTTCCTTTGCTGTGCAAAAGCTTTTGATCTTGATGAAATCCCAGTAGTTCATTTTTGCCCTTGCTTCCCTTGCCTTTTGCGTTGTTCCTAGGAAGATGTTGCTGCGGCAGAGGTCGAAGAGGTTGCTGCCCGTGTTCTCCTCAAGGATTTTGATGGATTCCTTTCGTACATTGAGGTCCTTCATCCATTTTGAGTCTATTTTTGTGTGTGGTGTGAGAAATGGTCCAATTTCATTTTTCTGCATGTGGTTGTCCAATTTTCCCAGCACCATTTATTGAAAAGGCTGTCTTTTTTCCATTGGACATTCTTTCCTGCTTTGTCGAAGATTAGTTGACCATAGATTTGAGGGTCTATTTCTGGGCTCTCTATTCTGTTCCATTGATCTATGTGTCTGTTTTGGTGCCAGTACCATGCTGTCTTGATGATGACAGCTTTGTAATAGAGCTTGAAGTCCGGAATTGTGATGCCACCAACGTTGGCTTTCTTTTTCAATATCCCTTTGGCTATTCGAGGTCTTTTCTGGTTCCATATAAATTTTAGCATTATTTGTTCCATTTCTTTGAAAAATATGGATGGTACTTTGATAGGAATTGCATTAAATGTGTAGATTGCTTTAGGTAGCATAGACATTTTCACAATATTTATTCTTCCAATCCAGGAGCATGGAACATTTTTCCATTTCTTTGTGTCTTCCTCAATTTATTTCATGAGTACTTTATAGTTTTCTGAGTATAGATTCTGTGTCTCTTTGGTTAAGTTTATTCCTAGGTATCTTATGGTTTTGGATGCAATTGTAAATGGGATTGACTCCTTAATATCTCTTTCTTCTGTCTTGCTGTTGGTGTAGAGAAATGCAACTGATTTCTGTGCATTGATTTTATATCCTGACACTTTACTGAATTCCTGTATAAGTTCTAGCAGTTTTGGAGTGGAGTCTTTTGGGTTTTCCCCATATAGTATCATATCATCTGCGAAGAGTGATAATTTGACTTCTTCTTTGCCGATTTGGATGCCTTTAATTTCCTTTTGTTGTCTGATTGCTGAGGCTAGGACCTCTAGTACTATGTTGAATAGCAGTGGTGATAATGGACATCCCTGCCGTGTTCCTGACCTTAGCGGAAAAGCTTTCAGTTTTTCTCCATTGAGAATGATATTTGCGGTGGGTTTTTCATAGATGGCTTTGATGATATTGAGGTATGTGCCCTCTATCCCTACACTTTGACGAGTTTTGATCAGGAAGGGATGTTGTACTTTGTCAAATGCTTTTTCAGCATCTATTGAGAGTATCATATGGTTCTTGTTCTTTCTTTTATTGATGTGTTGTATCACATTGACTGATTTGCGGATGTTGAACCAACCTTGCAGCCCTGGAATAAATCCCACTTGGTCGTGGTGAATAATGTTTTTAATGTACTGTTGAATCCTATTGGCTAGTATTTTGTTGAGTATTTTCCCATCTGTGTTCATCAAGGATATCGGTCTATAGCTCTCTTTTTTGGTGGGATCCTTGTCTGGTTTTGGGATCAAGGTGATGCTGGCCTCATAAAATGAGTTTGGAAGTTTTCCTTCCATTTCTATTTTTTGGAACAGTTTCAGGAGAATAGGAATTAGTTCTTCTT
The DNA here is from genome assembly GCF_011764305.1 of Mustela putorius furo. Classification (NCBI taxonomy): domain Eukaryota; kingdom Metazoa; phylum Chordata; class Mammalia; order Carnivora; family Mustelidae; genus Mustela; species Mustela putorius. The sequence goes on from NW_025422045.1 coordinate 13,498,607, forward strand.
TAAATGTTTGGTAGAATTCCCCCGGGAAGCCGTCTGGCCCTGGGGAGCTGCCAACTATATAAACCAATTAATAACAAAATCAAAGAAACAAGTCAACAATAATACAATAATAGTAGGGGACTTTAACACTCCCCTCACTGAAATGGACAGGTCATCCAAGCAAAAGATCAGCAAGGAAATAAAGGCCTTAAACGACACACTGGACCAGATGGACATCACAGATATATTCAGAATATTTCATCCCAAAGCAACAGAATACACATTCTTCTCTAGTGCACATGGAACATTCTCCAGAATAGATCACATCCTCGGTCCTAAATCAGGACTCAACCGGTATCAAAAGATTGGGATCATTCCCTGCATATTTTCAGACCACAATGCTCTAAAGCTAGAACTCAACTACAAAAGGAAGTTTGGAAAGAACCCAAATACTTGGAGACTAAACAGTATCCTTCTAAAGAATGAATGGGTCAACCGGGAAATTAAAGAAGAATTGAAAAAAATCATGGAAACAAATGACAATGAAAATACAACGGTTCAAAATCTGTGGGACACAACAAAGGCAGTCCTGAGAGGAAAATATATAGCGGTACAAGCCTTTCTCAAGAAACAAGAAAGGTCTCAGGTACACAACCTAACCCTACACCTAAAGGAGCTGGAGAAAGAACAAGAAAGAAACCCTAAGCCCAGCAGGAGAAGAGAAATCATAAAGATCAGAGCAGAAATCAATGAAATAGAAACCAAAAAAACAATAGAACAAATCAACGAAACTAGGAGCTGGTTCTTTGAAAGAATTAATAAAATTGATAAACCCCTGGCCCGACTTATCAAAAAGAAAAGAGAAAGGACCCAAATAAATAAAATCATGAATGAAAGAGGAGAGATCACAACTAACACCAAAGAAATACAAACTATTATAAGAACATACTATGAGCAACTCTACGGCAATAAATTTGACAATCTGGAAGAAATGGATGCATTCCTAGAAACATATAAACTACCACAACTGAACCAGGAAGAAATAGAAAGCCTGAACAGACCCATAACCAGTAAGGAGATTGAAACAGTCATTAAAAATCTCCAAACAAACAAATGCCCATTTTTTAATATGATTGTCTGTTTTGTGTGTGTTGAGTTTGAGAAGTTCTTTATAGATCCTGGATATCAGCCTTTTGTCTGCACTGTCATTTGCAAATATCTTCTCCCATTCCGTGGGTTGCCTCTTTGTTTTCTTGACTGTTTCCTTTGCTGTGCAGAAGCTTTTGATCTTGATGAAATCCCAAAAGTTCATTTTCGCTTTTGTTTCCTTTGCCTTTGGAGACATATCTTGGAAGAAGTTGCTGTGGCTGATATCAAAGAGATTACTGCCTATGTTCTCCTCTAGGAACCTGATGGATTCCTGTCTCACTTTCAGTTCTTTTATCCATTTTGAGTTTATCTTTGTGTACGGTGTAAGAGAATGATCGAGTTTCATTCTTCTACGTATAGCTTCCAGTTTTCCCAGCACCATTTATTGAAGAGACTGTCTTTTTTCCACTGTATATTTTTTCCTGTTTTGTCGAAGATAATTTGACCATAGAGTTGAGGGTCCATGTCTGGGCTCTCTACTCTGTTCCACTGGTCTATGTGTCTGTTTTTATGCCAGTACCATGCTGTCTTGGTGATCACTACTTTTTAGTAAAGCTTGAAATCAGGTAATGTGATGCCCCCCCACTTTATTTTTGTTTTTCAACATTTCCTTAGCAATTTGGGTCTCTTCTGATTCCATACAAATTTTTGGATTATTTGCTCCAGCTCTTTGAAGAATCCCGGTGGAATTTTGATCAGAATGGCGTTGAAAGTATAGATTGCTCTAGGCAGTATAGACATCTTAACAATATTTATTCTTCCGATCCAAGAGCATGGAATGGTCTTCCATCTTTTTGTGTCTTCTTCAATTTCTTTCATGAGTGTTCTGTAGTTCCTTGAGTAAAGATGCTTTACCTCTTTGGTTAGGTTTATTCCCAGGGATCTTATGGTTCTTGGTGCTATAGTAAATGGAATCGATTCTCTAATTTCCCTTTCTGTATTTTCATTGTTAGTGTATAAGAAAGCCACTGATTTCTGTACATTGACTTTGTATCCTGCCACGTTGCTGAATTGTTGTAGGAGTTCTAGTAGTTTGGGGGTAGAGTCTTTTGGGTTTTCCATATAAAGTATCATGTCATCTGCAAAGAGAGAGAGAGTTTGACTTCTTCATTACCAATTTGGATACCTTTTATTTCTCTTTGTTGTCTGATTGCTGTTGCTAGGACTTCTAATACTATGTTGAACAAGAGTGGTGAGAGTGGGCATCCTTGTCGTGTTCCTGATCTCAACGGAAAGGCTGCAAGCTTTTTCCCATTGAGGATGATATTTGCTGTGGGTCTTTCACAGGTAGATTTGATGAAGTTCAGGAATGTTCCCTCTATCTCTATACTTTGAAGCATTTTAATCAGGAACGGATGATGGATTTTTGTCAAATGCTTTTTCTGCATCGATTGAGAGGACCATGTGGTTCTTCTCTCTTCTCTTATTGATTTGTTCTATCACATTGATTGATTTGTGAATGTTTAACCATCCTTGTAATCCAGGAATGAATCCCACCTGGTCATGGTGGATAATCTTTTTAATGTACTATTGGATCCTGTTTGCTAGGATATTGTTGATAATCATGGCATCCATATTCATCAGTGATATTGGTCTGAAATTCTTTTTTTGGTGGGGTCTTTGCCTGGTTTGGGGATCACGGTAATGCTGGTTTCATAGAAAAAGTCTGGAAGTCTTCCTTCTGCTTCAATTTTTTGAAACAGCTTCAGGAGAATAGGTGTTATTTCTTCTTTGAAAGTTTGGTAGAATTCCCCAGGGAATCCATCAGGACCTGGGCTCTTGTTTTTTGGGAGGTTTTTGATCACTGCTTCAATCTTGCTACTAGATATTGGTCTATTCACTTTATCAATTTCTTCCTGGTTCAATTTGGGAAGTTTATAGTTTTCCAGGAATGTATCCATTTCATCTAGGTTGCTTAGCTTATTGCCATATAACTGTTGATAATAACTTCTGATTATTGTTTCTACTTCCTTAGTATTCATTGTGATCTCTACCTTTTCATTCATAATTTTATGAATTTGAGCTTTCTCTCTTTTCTTTTGAATTAGTGTGGCCAATGGTTTATCGATCTTATTGATTCTTTCAAAAAACCGGCTTCTAGTTTCATTGATACATTCTACCCTATCTCTGTTTTTTACCTCATTGATGTCAGCTCTAATCTTGATGATTTCCCTTCTTATGTGTGGAGTTGGTTTGATTTTTTGTTGATTCTCCAGTTCTTTAAGGTGTAGAGACAGCTGGTGTACTCTGGATTTTTCCAATTTTTTTGAGGGAGGATTGGATGGCTATGTATTTCCCCCTTAGGACCGCCTTTGCTGTATCCCATAGGTTTTGTACTGGAGTGTCTTCATTCTCATTGGTTTCCATGAATTGTTTCAGTTCTTCTTTGATCTCCTGGTTGATCCAAGCATTCTTAATCAAGGTGGTCTTTAGTTTCCAGATGTTTGAGTTCCTTCCAAACTTTTCCTTGTGGTTGAGCTCCAGTTTCAAAGCATTGTGATCTGAGAATATGCAGGGGATAATCTCAATCTTTTGGTATCGGTTGAGCCCTGATTTGTGACCCAGTATGTGGTCTATTCTGGAGAAGATTCCATGTGCACTTGAGAAGAATGAGTATTCTGTTGTTTTAGGATGGAACATTCTGTATATATCTATGAGGTCCATCTGGTCCAATGTGTCATTCAATGCTCTTGTTTCTCTGTTCATTTTCTGCTTGGATGATCTGTCTATTAATGAGAGAGGTGTGTTAAGATCTCCTACTATTAATGTATTCATATCAATATGACTCTTTCTCTCTCTTTTTTAAAATATTTTATTTTTATTTATTTGTCAGAGAGAGAGCATGTGCAAGCACAAGCAGACAAAGTGGCAGGCAGAGACCAAGAGAGAAGCAGGCTCCCCACCGAGCAAGAAGCTTGATGTGGGACTCCATCCCAGGACACTGGGATCACGACTTGAGCCGAAGGCAGCCGCTTAACCAACTGATCCACCCAGGTGTCCCATGACTCTTTCTCTTCATTAGCAGTTTTCTTATGTAATTGGCTGCTCCTATATTGGGGGCATAAATATTTACAATAGTTAGATCTTCTTGGTGGATAGTCCCTTTAAGAATTATGTAGTGTCCTTCTGTATCTCTGATGAATGTCTTTAGTTTAAAATCTAGTTTATCTGATATGAGAATCACTACCCTGACTTTTTTTTTTGAGGCCGATTGGCATGAAAGATGCTTCTCCATCCCTTCACTATCAGTCCAGGACAGGGCCAAGGGTGATTGTCCTGGGTCAGGGGACTTAAGCCCCTGTCCCTAACTGCCCAGATTCCCGCAATTTTTCCCCATGATCCTTTGCTCTTTTTGAGTGCTTTCAACCAGACTCCCAGGTTAATGCTGGTCCCCAGTCACAGGGCACTCTTGTATTGGGGTATTACTTTCCAGTGGGTCACTTCTGGTGGCTTCCTCCCCCTTTTGCTTATCTTCCGATATCAGTCTGATGTTCCCACTCCATTTTGTCTGCCCACTGGCATCTTTTGCCTCCGTAGAGATCCAGAAGTGTATAATTCTAATCTCAGGTAATCAGCTCACTTTAGGGTATAGGTTGAAACAGCACCTCCACCTACTTCCCCGCCATCTTGTCTCCTCCCAATAAAATATTTTCAATTTTATTTCTTTTTTATTCTAATTTTTTAAGGGTATATCCTTAGGTTTGAAATGGTCTCTTGTAGACAACATATGGATTGGTCCTGTTGTTTTATCCAATCTGCATCCCTGTGTTATTTTATGGGCACATTTAGGCCATTCATGTTGAGAGTGATTATTGAGAGATACGTTTTTATTGACATCAGTTACCTGTGAAGTCTTTGTTTCTATAGATTGTCTCCCTATATTTCTGTTCAATGATATTCTTAGGATTTTTCCTCTTTTATAGAACCCCCCTTAATATTTCCTGCAGTGTCAGTTTGGTGGTCACATACTCTTAAACCTTGCTGGTCTTGAAAGCTCTTTACCTTTTGATCCATTTTGAATGTCAGTCTTGCTGGATAAAGTATTCTTGGCTACATGTTCTTCTCATTTAGTGCCCTGAATACATCTTGCCAGCCCTTTCTGTCTTGCCAGGTTTCTGTGGACAGGTCTGACGTTATTCTGATGGGCTTTCCTCTGTGCATAAGGAATTTCTTTGTCCTAGCTGCTTTCAAGAGCTCCTGTCTACAATTATGATTCATCATTTTCACTATCAGGTGTCTTGAGGTCTTTCTAGATTCTATGATTTTTGGGGGAGACTGTTCTGCCTCTAGTATATGAATGTTGGTTCCATTCACAAGATTGGGAAAATGTTCATGGAGAATTTGTTCAACTATATCTTCTAGTCTTCCTTCTTTCTCCTCCCCCTCAGGGGTTCCAGTAATTCTGACGTTGGAACATTTCATGGCATCATTTATTTCCCTAACTCTGTTTTTGTGGCTTCTAAGCTGTTTGTTCTAGGCTTTCTCCTGATCCTTTTTCACTGTCTTCCAGATCACTGATTCTATCTTCTGTCTCAGTTACCCTAGCTTTTAGAGAATTTAGATTAGATTGGAACTCATTGAGAACATTGTGAATATCATCCCCGTTGGCTTTCACATCTGCCCTAATCAATTCCATTTTGTCATCGATGGCTTTCTCCAACCTAACTATTGCCTGGATAATTGTTAGCCTGAGTTCCCTTTCTGATATATTGTCTATGTCCATAGCCATTAGCTCTGTTGCAGAAGGCCTGGTCTCTGAATTTTTCCTCTTTTGGGCATTCCTCCTTCTAGTCATTTTGGTGAGAGATGGCTGAATGGATGTGTAGCTGAATGTATTGACAGTGGTTCAGGGAAGGTGCACCCTAGAAGGCTTCTGAACAGTCCAGAGTCCCCACCCAAAAGAAAGACAAAAGGAAAAAAAAAAAGAAGAAAGAGAGAGAGAGAGACAGGGAAAAAAAATGAAAGATAAAATAAAAGAGAAGGCCTAGACCAAATGGGCCCCAAGGCAAGATTTATGAAGTATATAAACAAAAACAGACAAACAAAAAGACCAACAAAAGTAGATGACAAGAGAAAAGAAAATAAATAAGTAAAAACAAACAAACAAAAGAACCTCGTCAACAAGAACTTCAAGTATAAGATTTATATACTACCAGGATAAAAACAAATACACAGAAACACTGATGGAAGAAAAAGATGGGGGAGTGGTTATAAATTCTCAGTGTGAGTGAGGAAGGTTAATTTGATTCTTCCTGGATGTATCTTGATGTCTTTGTTAAAGGACTCAACTTTCCTAAGATAAAGGGGGATTAAAAACTGGTTTACCTGTAGGGGTAGCAATTACTGGGGAAAGGGGATTACCTTGAAGCTTAACTGTATATAAATATTAAAAAAAAGAAAAGAAAAAAGAAGAATAAACTAAAATAAAAGAAAATTAAATTTAAAAAATTAAAAAAATAGAAGAGCAAAAGAAAAACACAGGTATATGTATCAAAAAGTTCAGGTTAAATGGTTATTATGTAATTTGATGTACTGGACATCTCACTGAGATGGTAAATAGGTAAAAAAGGTATATATTTAAAAAATGAGCCAGAATAGTGGGAATGAATTATAAATAGAAGTTGTATCTATGAAGTAGTGGTGGTTGTCCTCTTGTCTTTTTTTTTTTTTTTTGGTTGGCTTTCTGGGGGAGGGGCCTGCCATGTGTGTTTTCAAGGAGTTAAGTCCTTGTGTGTCTTGCTGGAGTTAAGTCCTCCTGCCCCCATCAAGGGGGTGGGCTCTGAGGAAACCGGTTTTTCAGGCATTTGTTCTCTGGAGGTTTTTATTTGTTTATTGGTTCATATGTTTTCTCTCCCCTTGGGAGCTTTTGATGGGTTTTGGAGGCTTAGAGGAAAGCAAACTGCACCCAGACCTCCCTCTTAGAGAGAAGCCTCAGTCTGTTCTCTAGGTGCTCCAGAGCACATAAATTCCCCCTCTGCTGCTGGCAGAACATGTTCCCAGTCACAGTCTCTGGGGTCATAGGAACTCCCACTTGTACCCAGAACCATGATATCTGTGACCATCTGGGCTGCTCCAGACCACCAGAGAGGTCCCAAGCAGCGATAGAGCACTGAGATTTTCCTGCTGGCCTGGCCTGGGAGTGCTCAGACTCCCTGGGTCCGAAGAGCACCCTGGCTGGCACCTGCATGCACCTCTCTCAGGGGGAGATGTGGGGCGGGATTCAGACTCTGGTAGCATGGCTCATGGGTGGAGAGTGCAAAAGGCTGTGGTTCTGCTTGCTGGTGAGTCTCCCTCACCCTCATGGAGCCGCCACCCAGACGCTCTCAGGCAAGCTGTTGGCTCAGGGACCAAGACCTGGCTTCTTCGAAGCACCTCTCTGGCTCAGTGCCAGGGGTGGTTTGTTTGGGTTGGGGGACTTAAGCCCCGGCCCCTAACTGCCCAATTCCCGCAATTTCTCCCCACAATCCTGTGCTCTTTTTGAGTGCTTTCAACCAGACTCCAAGTTAATGCTGGTCCCCAATCACAGGGCACTCTCATATTGGGGTATTACTTTCCAATGGATCGCTTCTGGTGGCTCCCTCCCCTTTTTGCTTATCTTCTGATATCAGTCCCATGTTCCCACTTCACTTTATCTGCCCACTTGCGTTTTCTGCCCCCGTAGAGATCCAGAAGTGTATAATTCTAATCTCAGTCTGTTTTCATTGGTGATCAGAGTTCTTTGGTAGGTAATCAGCTCACTTTAGGGTACAGGTTAAAACGGTGCCTCCTCCTACTTCCCTGCCATCTTATCTCCCCCATTAAAATATTTTAAATTTTATTTCTTTCTTATTCTAATTTTTTTTAACTTTTACCCTTTTCTCTTTTAACAAATGACTCCACTCCAAAACTGCTAGAATTTGTACAGGAATTCAGTAAAGTGTCGGGATATAAAACCAATGCACAGAAAACAGTTGCATTTCTATACACCAACAAGACAGAAGAAAGAGAAATTAAGGAGTCCATGCCATTTACAACGGCACCTAAAACCATAAGATAACTAGGAATAAACCTAACCAAGGAGGCAAAGAATCTGTACTCAGAAAACTATAAAGTACTTATGAAAGAGATTGAGAAGACACAAAGAAATGGAAATATGTTCCATGCTCATGGATTGGAAGAAAAATATTGTGAAAATGTCTATGCTACCTAAAGCAATCTACACGTTTAATGCAATCACTATCAAAATCCCATCCATTTTTTTCAAAGAAATGGAATAAATTATCCTAAAATTTATATGGAACCAGAAAAGACCTTGAATAGCCAGAGGAATGTTGAAAAAGAAAGCCAAAGTGGGTGGCATCACAATTCCAGACTTCAAGCTCTATGACAAAGCTGTCATCATCAAGACAGTATGGTACTGGCACAAAAACAGACACATAAATGAGTGGAACAGAATAGAGAGCCCAGAAATAGACCCTCAACTCTATGGTGAACTAATCTTTGACAAATCAGCAAAGAATATCCAATGGAAAAAAGACAGTTCTTCAACAAATTGTGTTGGGAAAATTGGACAGCCACATGCAGAAAAATGAAACTGGACCATTTTCTTATACTAGACAGAAAAATAGACTCTAAATGGATGAAAGAACTCAATGTGAGAGGGGAACCCATCAAATCCTTGAGGAGAACACAGGGAGCAATCTCTTCAACCTCAGCCACAGCAACTTCTTCCTAGAAACATCGCCAAAAGCAAGGGAAGCCAGAGCAAAAAATGAACTATTGGGACTTCATCAAAATCAAAAACTTTTGCACAGCAAAGGAAACAGTCAACAAAACCACCAAACAACTGACAGAATGGGAGAAAATATTTGCAAAAGACATATCAGATAAAGGGCTAGTATCCAAAATCTATAAAGAACTTATCAAACTCAACACCCAAAGAACAAATAATGCAATCAAGAAATGGGCAGAAGACATGAACAGACAGTAATGCAAAGAGGACATCCAGATGGCCGACGAGACACATGAAAAAGTGCTCTCCATATCACTCAGCATCAGGGAAATGCAAGTCAAAACCACAATGAGATACCACATCATGCCAGTCAGAAGGGCTAACATTAACAAGTCAGGAAATGACAGATGCTGGCAAGGATGTGGAGAAAGGAGAACCCTCCTACACTGTTGGTGGGAATGCAAGCTGGTACAACCACTCAGTAAAACAGCATGGAGGTTCCTCAAAAAGTTGAAAATAGAGCAGCTGTATGACCCAGCAATCAAACTACTGGGTATTTACCCTAAAGATGCAAATGTAGAGATCTCAAGGGGACATGCACACGAATGTTTATAGCAGCAATGTCTACAATAGCCAAACAATGGAAAGAACCTAACTGTCCTTCAAAAAATGAATGGATAAAGAAGATGTGATATATATACATACAGTGGAATACTAGGCAGCCATCAAAAGAAATTAAATCTTGCCATTTGCAATGACATGGATAGAACTAGAGGGTATTGTGCTGAGGGAAATAAGTTAACCAGAGAAAAACAATTATCATATGATCTCCTTGACATGAGGAATTTGAGAGCAAAGTAGGTGTTTGGGGGTTAGAGAAGGAAAAAATGGAACAGAATGAAATCCGGAGGGAGACAAACCATAAGAGACTCTTAATCTCACAAAACAAACTGAGGATTTCCAGGGGTATGGGGGTAGGGAGAGGGTGGTTGGGTTATGGACATTGGGGAATGTATGTGCTATGGTGAGTGCTGTGAAGTGTGTAAACCTGGCAATCCACAGACCTGTACCCCTGGGGCTAATAATTATTATATGTTAATAAAAAAAATTAAGACAAAAACCCACACAAATGGTTGAGAAAACTGAACAGCTTCATACCAAAGAATGAAACTGGACCACTTTTTTTTTCTTTTTTACCAAACAAAAACAAACCTCATATGGATTAAGGACCTAAATGTGAGACCTGAAACCATAAAAATCCTAGAAGTGAGCACAGGCAGTAATTTCTCTAACTTCAGCTATAGCAACAAATTTCTAGATATGTCTCCTGAGACAAAGGAAGTAAAGGCAAAAATAAATCATTGGGACTACATCAAAAGAAAAAGCTTCTGTGCAATGAAAGAAACCATCAATAAAACTAAATGGCAACCAGGGCACCTGGGTGACTCAGTTAAACATCTGCCTTCAGCTCAGTTCATGATCCCAGGATCCTGGGATTGAGCCCTCATCATGCTCCCTACTTTGTTCAGATACTGCTTCTCCCTCTGCCTCTGCCTCTACCTCTCTCTTTCTCTATCTCTCATAAATAAATAAATAAATAAATAAAATCTTTTTAAAAAAAGATTTTATTTATTCATTGGACAGAGAGAGAGCACAAGCAGGCAGAGCAGCAGGCAGAGGGAGAGAGAGAAGCAGGCTCTCCACTGAGCAGGGCGCCCAATGTGGGGTTGGAGCCCAGGACCCTCAGATCATGACCTGAGCTGAAGGCAGATGCTCATTTAACAACTGACCCACCCAGGTCCCCTACATATTAGGTCTTTTAATGACTTTTAATGATACCTAAAAGAGTCATCAGGCAAAATGTGCTTTCTTCCCAACACCAAACTGCTTTCTCAAGAAAGAATGGTGGGACACCAAGGGAGAAGTCAATGGCAATTCTTCTTAGAGAAAAATATTTTTGTATCAAAATAGAGATTGTCTGGATGGTGTGTGTTACCAGTCACCCTTCTGAAAGACATCAAAGAAAAAATGGCTGGGGCCCATGGCTGGCACAGTCAGAAGAGCATGTTGACTCTTGATCTAGGTGTCATGATTTTTGAGTCCCACATAGGGTATATAAACTACTTAAAAATCAATTAATCTTTTAAAAAAATTTTTATTTTTTTATTAACCTATAATGTATTATTAGTCCCAGGGGTACAGGTCTGTGAATTGCCAGGTTTACATACTTCACAGCACTCACCATAGCACATAGGTTCCCCATTGTCCATAACCCAACCACCCTCTCCCTACCAGTCAATCAATCTTTAAAAAAATATTGCAGCTGGGATCCCTGAGTGGTACAGTCAAAGTGACCGACTCTTGGTTTTGACTTATCTCTAGATCTCAGGGTCTTGAGGTCAAGGCCCACATTGGGTTCTACACTCAGCCTGGAGTCTGCTGGTTTCTCTCTCCCTCACCCTCTGCCCCATCCTCACATGTGCTTGCTTGCCTTCTCTCTCTAAAATAAATAAATCTTAAAAAAAATTAACATATAATGTGTTATTTGCCCCAGTGGTACAGGTCTGTGAATGGTCAGGCTTACACACTTCACAGCACTCACCATAGCACATACCCTCCCCAATGTCCATAACCCAACTGCCTTCCCCATACCTCTCCTCCCCTGGGAGCCCTCAGTTTGTTTTGTGAGATTAAGAGTCTCTTATGGTTTGTCTCTCTCCTGACCCATCTTGTTTCATTTTTTCCTTCCCTACTCCGCACACCACCCACTTTGCCTCCCAAATTCCTCATATCAGGGAGATCATATGATAATTGTTTTTGTCTGATTAACTTATTTCGCTCAGCATAATACCCTCTAGTTCCAGCCACATTGCGCAAATGGCAAGGTTTCATTTCTTTTGATGGTTGCGTAGTATTCCATTGTATATATATACACCACATCTTCTTTATCCATTCATCTGTTGATGGACATCTAGGTTCTTTCCATAGTTTGGCTATTGTGGACATTGCTGGTATAAACATTTGGGTGCATGTGCCCCTTCGGATCACTGCATTTGCATCTTTAGGGTAATTACCCAGTAGTGTGACTGCTGGGTGGTAGGGTAGCTCTATTTTCAACTTTTTGAGTAACCTCCATGCTGTTTTCCAGATGGCTGCACCAGCTTGCATTCCCACCAACAGTGTAGGAGGGTTTCCTGCCTCTGCTAAATAAATAAATCTTAAGAATTGCAGTTATCCAGAGGGTGAAGCATTTTTCTCAAAGTCTTCTTGGGGAGAAAGAAGTGAATTAACCCCACAGAAATCAGTCAAGAATTCTCTGAGCTACCCTGTGATTCCAAACATTCCTCTATCTGTATTACCCACCTGGAAGAGGTGTCCAAAACTCAAGGTGAAAGTATGGTCCCACTGCAGTAAGAAGTGGGTTTGATGAGGCTGGAAACAACCTCAACATCTGATTTAAGAAGGCAATATGTTGGAGTGCCTGGGTGGCTCAGTGGGTTAAGGCCTCTGCCTTTGGCTCAGGTCATGATCCCAGGGTCCTGGGATCGAGCCCTACATTGGGCTCTCTGCTCATCAGGGAGCCTGCTTCCCTTCCTCTCTCTGCCTGCCTCTCTGCCTACTTGTGATCTTGGTCTGTCAAATAAATAAATAAAATCTTTAAAAAAAAAAAAAAAGGAAGGCAATATGTTAAATAACATCACTTTTTTTCTTTTTAGAGAAGTAACACATATTCAATTCAGAAATGTTAGGAATTTTGGAAAAATCACAAATCTTAAAATCACAAATCTTAAAAAAAGACCAAAAATAAAAACAGCAGTGTTTGGGTGATTGAATTGATCAAGTGGCTGCCTTCTGTTCATGTCATAAACTCAGGGTCATGGGATGGAGTTCTGCATGGGACTCCTTGCTCAGTCTGCTTCTCCCTCTGTGCACCCTATCCCCAGGTTGTGGAAGCATGCTCTCTTTCTCAAATAAATAAATAAAATCCTTAAAACAAAGCAAAACCAAAACCAAAGAAACTTAGTCAGCTGTAATCCAGACGAAGGTAAACACTCTTCATTTTCACAATTTCCAACCAGTATTTATTCTGATTGTATTTGAAATGAAAATGTGGGATAGGATATACAGCATTTTATCTTCTGCTTTTTTATTTTTGTCTTAACAATATGAAGAGAATATTTTCCCATTTCCTTAGGCTTTCTCCTGGGGTGTATTTTATAGTGGCAACATTGTTTTCTAGGCGATGTAATGCCTAGATTTCAATATTCTTGAACTTCCTTTTTTTTTTTTTTTAAGATGTTATTTAGAGGCCCCTGGGAGCCTCAGTCAGTTAAGCACCTGCCTTCAAGTCAGGTCATGAACCCAGGATCCTGGGATCCAGTCCTGTATCAGGCTCCTTGTTCAGGGGGATCCTGCTTCTCCCTTTGACAGCCACTCCCCCTGCTTATGCTTTCTCTCTGTTAAAGATTTTATTCACTTATTTGACAGAGAGAGACAGAGAACATGAATTTGGGGAAAGGGAGCATAAGAGCAAGAAGTAGATTCTTGGGGGAACAGGGAACCCAACAGGGGTTCGAGCCTTGAACTTCTGTCTGCTTCATCATTGGTCAAGAACAGAGAACTATGTGTTTTGAAATTTACTATGCTCAGTGACTCTTATTTAATTAATTATTTACAGATTTTACGATTTGGTGTGTTCATGGCCCCACATAACTGCTCATTGGCCTTAAAATATTCAATCCCTGGGTGTTCTCTGCTTGGCTAAGTAGTTATGTACAGGGTCTATTATCCATGAGGAGTAGATCTCTGATTCAACCCATTGTCCTTCAGTTGACCTTAAATTTCGAAGGGGATATGTGACAGGCAGCAGGACCAGGAAATATGTAGAAATTTATTCTCTATGAAAACACTCATCTTTATATTGAGGAGAAGCCATCTTTGTAGCATGAGACTAATGGAGTCCTCTGAAAACAACCAAGAGGAAAAAAGCACATTCTCTAAAATTAGTGGTTGGGATTAGTGGCAATTACTGGACAATATATAGTTTAGCCAACAAAAATTTATATGAGGATATTTAGCATACGGTAAATATGTTTCCTTACCTGCATCAAGTGTCTGTCCTAAAGGAGGGAATGAGGACCCAAAGAATAGGGCACCTGCATTTCCTTGGACAGATACTCTTCTCTCCTGAACCAGACCCCAGACCCCCAGCACCTCCCATTCCCTGGGCCTGTCTCCATCTCTCCTTGCCCCTCCAAGCACTCCTGTGAGCAACTCACTCCATCATCACATCCTCCTGCCTTGTCACACATCGTTCTCTAAATCCCCCTTCTTTCCTTCCCTCCAGTCTCAGTGCCCTGGTCTAGCAGGTTCCCTTGGAGTTCTCTACAAACTGAAAATCTCATTTTGGGATTGCCATAGCATACTAATGTATCCTCAGAACAAGAAAATGTGTTTTTTAATACCCATTTCTATTGTTAATTTTCTTTAGTGAGCTTGACCTCTCTACCTTTACTGCTCCTTAGCTGGAAAATGAGGTGTTTAGCACGAATGTCTTTAGGAGTTCTTTTCAGCTCAGACTTTATCTAGAATTTGAATACTCTGATTAGGGAATAAGGGTGTGTGTGTGTGTGTGTGTGTGTGTGTCTGTAGAGGAAAGTGTATGGGAAGTTTGACTGAGATGCATTACTTATCTATGTAAATTTGATTTTCCTAAATCATTACAAATTCATGCAAAAAGGTATGATTATCTGAAATGAAATTTTTTTTACATACAGATTGCATCACTATATAAGGCTATGCAAACCATTTTTAAGCTGATTTTATTCTAGGGGAGATGCCAAGGCCTGTGGCTCAGGACTGTTGTTCAACTGAACAAGAGAAAAGATCAGCTCAAAAGACTAGAGGATGATTTCAAACCTCTAAGACCCTCTAGCTTAGAGGACTGGAGAATACACAGAGATGCCTCTCAGCAGACATGAGTGTCAGAGTTTCCATCCTCAGCTGTCTCTGATAAAGTTTCTTCCCTTCATCTACCTTTGGTCTAATAGGCAGTCAAGAGGCCTGGAACATGACATCCGGAGGAAACTTTGTTTGACAGGTGCGGTGTATCCTAACATACCTTGGCTTCACTCATCATGTATATACATCATAACTTTCCACTGAGCATTGGAAATGAAGGGGCCTGACACTGCGAGGATGTACTGATTTCATTCTAGACATTTTTATGAAGCCTCACAGCAGTGCTATCCTCTGTCAGTAACCCCTTCCTCCACTTCCCTAGAGATGATACTGACTCTTACCTGTTCTCAGAATCTATGGTGACTTGCCATCCAACTGATTATATCCCTATCATAGAGAATTTTGTTGCTCACCTGGTGGAAAAGAAAGAATGGCTCCTAGTCTGAGGCTCAGCAGGGAGAGAAAGCGCATGCGTGGTGGGGGGGGGGGATGGCAGCGTGGACGGGGCGGAGTGGGGGCGGCAACACACAGGGGAAAGGGGGAGAATCTTGAGCCGACTCTGCACTGAGCATAGAACCCGACATGGAGGTTGATCTCCCGACCCTGAGATCATGCCTTAAGCTGAAATCGCGAGTCAGAGGCTTAACCCACGGAGCCACCAATGTGCTTCACTTTTTTTAAACCTTCTTCTAATGCTCAGTACACCCCCCATCCCCCCGACCCCTATTGGGGAAGTCACTGATGAGTGACCAAATACAGTTGTTTTGCTATGACAGAGGAGTGCCAACCCACCTTCTCCGCTGCCTAGGATAACAATCTGACAGTGGGTAAACCATGGTCGGATATTCAGGCTCACACAATGTTAGAAAACACCATCAGCTACAGCGTCCATATGTATGCATGCTTCCAGGTTGGCCAGCACCACCGCATTCGTGTGTTCCAAGCTCCTGCTGGATATTCTACAGTGACAGGACTCAAGAGTTTTTGCTCCTGATTCACCTTTAGAGTCTTAGAAATAAGTGAGGACTCCAATGAGGGTTTTTGCGTTTATCTGTTCATATACACCATATTGTAAATTTAACATGGAGAAAACGTCCTAAGATTCACTCATTAATTCATTTAAAAATAACAACAGTGAATCCGTCCTATGACATTGATATGTTTCTATGGCAAGTAATTCCGCTTTCCAAAACAAAAAAATTAATATGAACAATGGTATTGTTTCACATTTCTGAACATTCTTTTAATGCCTAGCTTAAAAATAGAACGCTGGATTGTCATATATGCTTTTCCATTAAATCTATATGGCACAGTGTTGTTGTGTCAGATTATACTAAGAAAAGCCAGCCTCTCACAGATGGATAGTTTTTGGGTTAGGACCTCACAGACACCGCGACAGAGTTTGGGGGACCATCAAGGTCCTTGGATCACACTTTGACAACTGCTTTACTAGAGTACCAGCAGCAGCTTACTACATAATATTGCAAACGCCCAACAGGAAACACACATTTATCTATATAAACAATAAATGCAAGGGGGCTAACAAAAGAGCTATACACCAAGTGTCTCTGCTGTGGTGAAATCATTTAACTCAGAGACTGAAAAGCATCACACAACAATTTTATATAATATATAATTTATATGTGCAGGCACGGTCAATTAAAAGAGCAAACGTGATTTTGTTAATTGTGTTCATAAACACAGCTTGCAGGTCCTGAAGGAGGGAGATGCAGAGGGAGAGGGATCCCATGCAGATTCCCAAGCAGACTCCCGTGACATCTTCTGGTCTCTGACATAGCTCATCCCATCTTACGTCCTGGAATAGAGCCCTGGAGCTTGGTGTTAGTGAAGGCAGAAGGGAAGGCTCCAGGCTTTCCTTCTTCATCCCAGGAATGGGAACAGATTGATGAGACTCACTTTTATTCTGCCAACATGCTATAGTTTGGGATAGCACTCCAGAACCTCCCCCCCCCATACTAAAAATCAACAGACGTGCCAAGAGAATTTAAAGAAGAGAGTCATCCTATGTTCATGCATCTAAAGACTCAATATTATTAAGATGTGGATTCTCCCCAAATTGATCTATAGATTCCACTCAATCCTAATAAAAATCCCTGGAGGATAAGTTGTTTTTAAATTCATATGGAAATACAAAGAAACTAGCATTGCCAAAAGACTCTTTTTTTTTTTAAAGATTTTATTTTTCAGTAATCTGTACCCCCAATGTGGGGCTCTAACTCAAACCCCAAGATCAAGAGTCCAATGCTCTATCCACTGAGCCAGCCAAGAGCCCCTAGGATATCCAAAACAACTTTAAAAAGAGCAAAGTTGAAAGGCTAATGCCATTAGGTTTCAAAACTTACTATGAAGTTGGGGTGGATTGGGGGCAGTAAATCAGGATGGAGGGATTCTAAAGTAGTATGAAGAAAATTTAGGGAAAAGATGGATACCTTTACAATCTTGATAATGGTGGTGGTTTCATGAGTATATGCATATGTCCAACCTTGCCAGATTGTATTCTTTACATATACGTAGTGCAATGTGTTTCAGCTCTCTGTCAATAAAGCTGTAAACACCATTTAAAGAACTTATGTTCTTTTTTTTTTTAAAGACTTTATTTATTCAACAGACAGAGATCACAAGTAGGCAGAGAGAAAGAGAGGAGGAAGTAGGCTTCCTGCTGAGCTGTCTGACACGGGGCTCGATCCCAGCACCCTGAGATCATGACCTGAGCTGAAGGCAGAGGTTTTAACCCACTGAGCCACCCAGGCACCCCAAGAACTTGTGTTCTTTTTAAAAGAAGTGTCAGGAGAATGAGTAGAAAAGCTACTAACTGGGAGAATATTTGAAAATCAGATGTCTGATTTTAATTTTGTGTCTTTAATTTTGTATCTGACTTAAATATATATCTAGAATACATAAAGAAATCTCAAAACTCAGTATTTTATTTTTTAACTTAAATTTATCTTATTTTAAATTCAATTAATTATCATATAGTGTCTTATTAGTTTCAGAGGTGGAGTTCAGTGACTCATTGGCTGTATATAACATCCAGTGCTCATTATATCACATGCCCACCTTAATGTCCATCACCCAGTAAACCCATCCCTCCTCCCCTCCAGCAATCCTCAGTTTGTTTCTATTCTTTTCCTTTCTTCTCTTTTCTTTACTTATTTGACAGTCAGAGATCACAAGTAGGCAGAGAGGCAGCCAGAGAGAGGGGAAAGTAGGCTCCCCACTGAGTAGAGAGCCTGATGCGGGGCTCTATCTCAGGACCTGGGATCATGACCTGAGCCGAAGGCAGAGGCTTAACCCACTGAGCCACTCAGGTGCCCCTCTCAGTTTGTTTCTTATGATTAAGAGTCTCTTAGGGCTTGTTTACCTCTCTGAGTTAATCCTGTTTTCTTTTTCTCTCCTTTCCTCTATGCTCCCCTGTTTTGTTTCAAAATTCCACATATGAGTGAAATCATATGATAATTGTCTTCCTCTGAATGACTTCTTTCATTTAGCATAATACCCTCTAGTTCCATCCATGTCATTGCAAAGGGCAAGATTTCATTTATTTATTTTTGGATGGCTGAGTAATAGTCCATTATGTATCCATACCACATCTTCTTTATCCATTCACTTGACCATGGACATCTGGGGTCTTTCCATAGTTTAGCTATGTGGACATTGCTGCTCTAAACATTGGGGTACAGATGCTCCTTCAAAACACTATATTTGTATCTTTGGGGTAAATGATTGTAGTGTAATTGCTAGGTCATAGGATGGCTCTATTTCTAATGTTTTGAAGAACCTCCATACTGTTTTCCAGAGTGGCTATACCAACTTGCATTTCTGCCAGCAGCGTTAGTGTTTCTCTGCATCCTTGCCAACACTTGTTGTTTCCTGACTTGTTAATTTTAGCCATTCTGACTGGTGTGAGGCGATATCTCATTGTGATTTTGACTTGTATTTCCCTGATGCCAAGTGATGCTGAGCAGTTTGTCATATGTCTGTTGGCCATTGGATGTGTTCTTTGCAGAAATGTCTGTTCATGTCTTCTGCCCATTTCTTGACTGGATTATTTATTCTTTGGATTTTGAATTTGATAAATTCCTTGTAGAGTTTGGTTACTAGCCCTTTATCTGGTAGGCCATTTGCAAATATCTTCTCCCATTCTATCAGTTGTCTTAGTTTTGTTGACAGTTTCCTTTGTCGTAGAAAAGCTTTTTATCTTGATGAAATCCCAAGAGTACATTTTTGCTTTTGTTTCCCTAGCTTTTGAAGATGTGTCCAGTAAGCAGTTGCTATAGCTGAGGCTGAACAGGTTGCTGCCTGTGTTCTTTTCTAGGATTTTGATAAATTCTTGTCTCATGTGTGGGTCTTTCATCCATTTTGGGTTCAAAACTCAAAATTTAGTAATTGGAAATCTAAATATCCAAGTGTTCAATACCATTGGTCATTAGGGAGATGCAAATTAGAACCATTACACACTTAACTCTAATAGTCAAAATGACAACCACTGACCATAGCCCAAACCGTCAAAGATGTGGAGCAACTGCAACTCCACTGCTGGGGGAATAAACCCCCTCCTGGGGGACTACAACAGGAGCCTCCCTGGGGGAAGGCATACCTGAGCTGGGACCTAGAGCAGGTTCTGGAGCTTGATTTTCTGCCCAGGTGGCCAGTAGCGCCCACGTGGGAGAAGCTGTCAAGTACCAGGCCCAGGTCACCGTGGGCTGGCCCAGATGGACCCAGACAGCCACTCTGCCCTGTGCTTGCCAAGATAGCAGGAAGATGTGGTGTGATGAACCTTCTGCTCTGGGAGCCGGGTCTATGCAGAGACCCTGGTCCCACTACACCTGCCAGGCCCCGTCCTCTCTGCTTGGAAAGCTTCATGTTAAAAACAGGTCAGTGTGAAATATAAATAAGTAAGCACAATAAAATGGCATGTTTTTGCTCTCAAGAGCGAATTTTTCACCCTAGCGGCGCTATCACTTCCCTCAATGAAGTATGTACTAACTGACCTTCAAACTCCACTTCTGAGGAGTTTCCCTTTTTATTCCTACCACAGGTGTTCACAGGGCAAGAGTCAACTCCTCTCCCTTGGCAGCATGGGAGAATTCTGAAAGCCTGGGCCTACCAATTAATGACTACTTCTAAGAAAACTTGGTTTCAAACTACACCATTACATTCGGCCAAATACCTGAGCAGTTCTCTACAGAACTGTCGTGGTCATTGAAAACAAGGATAGTTTGAGAGATGGTCATAGTCAGGAGGAGCCTAAGGAGACAGGTAATGAAATGCCAAGTGTGTCCTGGATGGAACCCTGGCACAGAAAAAGGATGTTGGTAAAAACTAAGGAACTCTGAATCAAGTATGGGCTTCAGTTCAATCATACTAAGAATAAAACAACTAAAATACTTCCCTTCTTTCCTTTGTCCTTGGGAGCGAACACTCTGGGACTCCCTCCTAGAGAGGTGGTTTGATTAAAACAAAGAGGCAACCCACGGAATGGGAGAAGATATTTGCAAATGACAGTACAGACAAAAGGTTGATATCCAGGATCTATAATGAACTCCTCAAACTCAACACACACGAAACAGGCAAGCATATCAAAAAATGGGAAGAAGATATGAACAGACACTTCTCCAATCAAGACATACAAATGGCTATCAGACACATGAAAAAATGTTCATCATCACTAGCCCTCAGGGAGATTCAAATTAAAACCACATTGAGATATCACCTTACACCAGTTAGAATGGCCAAAATTAACAAAACAGGAAACAACATGTGTTGGAGAAGATGTGGAGAAAGGGGAACCCTCTTACACTGTTGGTGGGAATGCAAGTTGGTGCAACCTCTTTGGAGAACAGTGTGGAGATTCCTCAAGAAATTAAAAATAGAACTTCCCTATGACCCTGCAATTGCACTCCTGGGTATTTACCCCAAAGATACAGATGCCATGAAAAGAAGGGCCATCTGTACCCCAATGTTTATAGCAGCAATGGCCACGGTCACCAAACTATGGAAAGAACCAAGATGCCCTTCAATGGACGAATGGATAAGGAAGATGTGGTCCATATACACTATGGAGTATTATGCCTCCATCAGAAAGGACGAATACCCAACTTTTGTATCAATGTGGACGGGACTGGAAGAGATTATGCTGAGTGAAATAAGTCAAGCAAAGAGAGTCAATTATCATATGGTTTCACTTATTTGTGGAGCATAACAAATAGCATGGAGGACAAGGGGTGTTAGAGAGGAGAAGGGAGTTGGGGTAAATTGGAAGGGGAGGTGAATCATGAGAGACTATAGACTCTGAAAAACAATCTGAGGGGTTTGAAGTGGCGGGGGTTGGGAGGTTGGGGTACCAGGTGGTGGGTATTATAGAGGGCACGGATTGCATGGAGCACTGGGTGTGGTGCAAAAATAATGAATACTGTTTTTCTGAAAATAAATTAATTAATTAAAAAAAAACTGTAGCTGTAACACAGCAATGGTGGAGTTCAGGACATGAATTGGCCGCCTGCCCTGCACTCTCACTTACTGTCAGTTTACCGACTGTTGTTGGTAAACTGTTATTCGGAGGATGCTACACAACATGACCGCAGGAAGGGAAGAAAGAACATCCCCATGTTTGGGTAAAAGCTGGGGACCTGGGCTGCTATATTGGTCAGTATTTCCCTTAAAAGCTTTGTGGGACAAATCTCCTTGCTTAGGGTTTGTTGTTGTCGTTGTTAAAAACAAGTGATAAATTGGAATGGGTCAGGAATTCAGATAGGCCATAGTGAGGGCCCCTTGTCTCTGTTCCAACAACTGAAGCCACAGCTGGAAGACTGAAAGATTAAGAGCTGGAATCATCTATAGTCTCATTCACCCGCAGGATGAGTGATTGATGTTGGCTGAGACCTTAGATGGCCTAGGTCTTAGGTGGCTGGAGCATCAATGCAAGGCCTCTCTGGGTGGCATGGGTTTCTTTAGAACATGGTGATTGTATCCCAAGACAGAAATGGAGAACCAAGCAGAAGCTGTATCACTTCTTATGACTTGGCCTTGGAATCATGCGAGAAGTCATTTTGATTCTATTCCTTGGAAGTGACTTCCTAAAACTCACCCATACTCAAGTAACGGTAACATATACCATATCTTTTAACAGAGAATAATTAATATCACACTGTAAGAAGAGCATGTAGAATGGTTTATGTTGGTGTGGCTACCTTTGGGAAAATATAATCTGCTCTGATCAGTTTGAAGAAATTATGGCAATACTTGGAAAAATTGAAAATGTATAGGACATGGCAATTCCACATCTAGATGTACCTTGTTAAAATTTTTCTACACATGCACACAGAGACTTATAGAAAGATATTCATTGTTACATCGCTTGGAAACTTTTGAAATATTCCAAATATTCGCCAACTGAAGATTACTAAAGGAATGGTGTTTTATTGATACAAAGGGACAACAATACATCACAACAAGGAAAGGAATGAGAAACATACATTTTAATATTGAGACTTAAAAGCACTAATGATTGAACAACAGAACAAATTGCAGAAAGATTTGACCCATATGATAGAATTTGTGTACATTTAT
The DNA here is from genome assembly GCF_011764305.1 of Mustela putorius furo. Lineage (NCBI taxonomy): Eukaryota > Metazoa > Chordata > Mammalia > Carnivora > Mustelidae > Mustela > Mustela putorius. The sequence goes on from NW_025422045.1 coordinate 13,520,997, forward strand.
TTTCTTTTTTCTTTTTTTCTGTTTTATATTATCATATAATGTATTATTTGCCCAGGGATACAGGTTTGTGAATCATCGGGCTTACACATTTCACAGCACTCAGCATTGCACATACACTCCCCAAAGTCCATAACCCAGCCATCCTAGCCCCTACCTCCCTCTGCTCAAGCAACTTGCAGTTTGTTTTGTGAGATTAAGAGCCTCTTATGGTTTGTCTTGTGTACATTATTTTAAAATTGCTCCCAGAGCACTAGATTTTGCTTATAAATATATTAGACATGAAGTACAAATGTGAAAATAGAAATGGATACACTCCAATTTTATGCTTTCATTTGTGAAGCATTAGGAGGAGTGAGAATGGAGAGAAGAAAAAAGTGGATGCTAAGGTTTTTATATTTTATTTATTGACAAAATGCTAAGCAAATGAAAAACGATGTTTATTAGTGTTGCGTACTATATATTGGCTTGTATTGATCTACATTGCTTAAATTTTGAAAAGTAATTAATCACCTTAAACATGAAATGAGCCCATGAAAGGGCAGGGGAAAGACTTAATAATACCTACCAAGAAAAAAAAAAATAAAACCAACCAAGAAGCATAAGGAACTCCAGAAGATTCCCCATTCCCCTGAGCTTAGCTTCTCCTCTCCTGTGAGGCTTTCTGGCCCCTCTCCTTTCACCCTCACACTGGGCTGTCCTTTGTAGGCTTGCCTTAATTGTGGACAAACAGCACTTTCTGTTTCTCTTAGCACTGGGTAGATAGTATGGCATCCGTCCTTCCCTATGGAAGTAGCTAAGGCGTCCGTATAAGACAGGAGGTCAGGCTGTCAGAGCAGTACCTTGTTTTCACTGGACCTGTATCTTCTAATCAACATAAATTCTCCTTTATTCCTTTAAAGTGCCATGTCATTGGATTCAATTCTCAAATTCTGTAGGTGACATATTTTGAATTGTGTCCTTAGCTCATTTTCTCAGAACTATGACATCTCTAAGCAAGGGCTCACTGTCTTGGAATGAGGTCTGGTCTTAAGCAGTGCCACCAGAGCCACAGATCCTGAAGCTCCTCAGAGTTTCCTGCACTGGGAGGAAAGGCAAAGGGTCAGGAAAGCCTGGAAGGGGAGACACAGGATGGGTACAAGTGTGGGTCTCAGTCCAGGCCATGCTGGCTCTGGTGTTCTCCATCCACTACAGGTAGACTTTTAAGGAGTGTCTTCAAAGGGGTTTCCTGGTTGGCTCAGTCTGTACAGCATGAGATGGTTCATCACAGGGCCATGGTTTGGAGACCCAAGTTCACTAGAATTTGTTTAAAAAAAAAGTTAAATGAAAAGTTAAAAGGTGAGAACTTCAAAAGTGTTGCAAAGTGTGTGGGTGGGCATCCCTGACATGGGGGCCAAGATTCCAGAGACCCCACTTTTCTGTGTAAGGGAAGTTCCAGCTCTAATCCTATCTCCTGTGTGGCCACAGAAGAGGCTCCAGAAGGTACATTTGTGCCATTGAACTCTGTCTGAGCGATATGATTGACTGATGCAGGTGGGTCAACCAGACATCCTTCAGCAGAAAATTCTATTTAAGGGAGAAATAGAAAGTGAGATGAACATAGGCTCATCATGTGAAACAGAAGGGTCAAGGAAATGAATCTTCTATACCCAGACTGAGGGGATGCATAGAAAAGAACACTGATGAGAGATACCAAGAGGCCAAATATCTTTCCCGTCCTGAGTCCATGTTATCCTGAGGCACTAGTTACAAATTCTCAGCCTGCTGGGTATTTTCCCTCCTACTGAATTCTAGCCACCTAGGTCAGCCACAGCCAGAAGACAACATCCATGGAATAGTTTGTTGACCAAAAGTAGCAGAACTTTTCTATACAGGCCAGACAATAACTATTTCATCTTTGTGGGGTACATGTGGTGTCTCTCTTCCTATTTCTTTTTTCTCCTCCCCTCCCCCTTGTCCAGTAGTCCCACCTGTAGATGGACAGTAGTTCCTGTATCAGACTGCCCGTTACAGTCAGGCAGGGACCTTTAAAAAATATTCCATCAAGCCGGGCCCCATCCTCAGAAATTCATTTGGTTGTTTATTAAGCGTTCATCAAATTCATTTAATGGGACAAACAGCTTCTCTGTCTCTCCATTACTGTCACACTGCTTCCACACTCACAACACCTCTGACCCCAGATATGCAGCGGGGGTGTATGTGTGTGCGGTGGAGGTGGTTTCCTACAACAGGCAACTCTGGGGCATTGACTGGATATTCTACAATTTAACTCAATTCTGATACTACTTCCCTGGAGATAGTGTCAGCTCCCCAGATTAGGGATTCATTCCCCGAGGCTCACCCAATCCAGATGTCAATCACAAGTCTCCTGATTACCTGGCTATAAGTCTCAGCTTTCCCCTGACCCCCTTGTTTGTTGGATTGATTTGCTAGAACCACATACAGAACTCAAGGAAACACATATGCTTTACCGTTTTTGAAGGGATATGATAAGGAGAGAGATGCACAGCCAGATAAAGAGTTATGTTGGGTAAGGTCTGGGAGTATCCCTAAAGATTAAGCTTCTGTCCTCATGGAGTTGGTGTGCATCACCCTCCCACTGTAGATGATGTAGGAAGGATGTTAGGGCTCAAAGCCAGTGACCAAGAATGAATTCTTGAGATGTCTTTGGCGCAAGAAGGGGGCTTTATTAAAGCAGGGGGGGGGGACAGGACCTGAGGACAGATAGAGCTGCACTCAGATCATGAGGAGTGGCCCATTATATACTTTCAAGTTTGGAGAGCTTTAGTGATAAGGTAAGTCTCTAATGAACTGGGCAGGAAGGTTCCAGGATCTTGAAGGGGCTAGCTATTGCCAGGAAGAGATCATTTATTACTGTCTTGTAAAAACTTCATCATGAGGTTTTTCAGATTTATATAAGTGGGCCATATGCTTGGGGATCATGTCATCATATATCTTGGGAAGTAGTAGAGAATAATGGAAATCCCCAAATGACTTTTATATGTTATAGTAGACTTATAGGATCCTGAAGATCAGGCTATGATTGCCAGTTGCCCTTGGCAAAGTAGTAACATTGATGCAGCTGAGCTCTTAGAGAAGTGTTACTCTGCTTGTGTCAAGGACTTGTCATGGGCTGTAGGGAGTAAGGAAATTTAGTTTTTCTTTCACTTTTGTTTCCCACATCATAGATGTGTTTTTAACCCATTAGTTCCCCTAACCCCGAACTTTGGGGTTTTTTATAAAGGCTACCTCACACAGGCAGGGCAATTATTACCTCCATTTCCAGCCCCTCTCCCCTCTCTTGAGGATGGGGGTGAGGCCATCATGGTTCCATCTTGCTGGTGATCAGCCCCATCCAGAAACCTCCCAGGTGGCTGCCAAGGGTCTCTTTCTTATAAGAAAAGATGTTCCCAGTGCTCTTATCACTTAGGAATTTACAAGGCTTTCAAGAGCCCTGTTCCAGGAATCAGAGGCAGAAATCAACATATATTTTCTACTTTCTCAATGGGATCCAGTCACTGACTTTGTTTTTTATAAAGCTCCCAGATGAACTTCATATGAAACCAGAGTTGAGAGCGGCTGGGATATTTGCTAAAATATTAAGGTTTGCAACTTTTGAGTCATTCCTATAATGACTGTCAGGTCATTGAAACTGACTTAGTAATATACCTAAATGAATATCTGATTTAGTCAATTATCTTGACTCTCCCACAATACCTGATTACATGCAGAAAATAACACAAATCTGAGAGACAGTCTACCCTGGTCTGGTCTTTTAATTCAGAACAAATGCCTCTGGGCATAAAAGATTTTCTTCAAGTTATCTTCATTCTTATTCCCTCCCACAATTTCTTCAATTAGTGTGTTCTGTAATACATAAATAATGATTGTTGAGAAATAGTTGAGTAAGGTAGAGTAACTGAATGATTGGGTGACAGGAATTCAGCCTTTTACTAGGTTACTTTCTCCAATAATCTGCTGAAGTGTCCAGGAATATTTATACAATACCTAAGTTCATTGTGATTACTGATCAGGTCAATTCACCTCTTTCCCTGAGGATGATGCTATGTTCCTACACTGGTTCCTATGGAATGTGAACACAGATCCTTGTTTCTACTCCCCCTGCGCTTGGCTTGAATACTTTGAACCTATGCAATGTAAATGCCACGCTGCTTAAGATTAATACTATTGAAAGCTGCTCTAAAGTGACAGACTGAAGTCCCATAAGAGAAGTTCCCCTACTGGGTACCACTTTCTCAAGTGCCAGGTTGTCCTGGCCTTCTTATGTCTTCCCACTGAGAAGGGCCTTGAGTATTTAGCACCCTTGGAGTCCAGGATTTTGAAACCCGAATCTTCATATTTCTGTCTTTGTTTCTCGTCCTGACATAAAGAAGTGGCATGAAGGAAAGTGAGTCTGACTAGCACAGCTATTAAAGGAATCGCTTGGTTTGGAAAGAACCATTGTGCAGCACAGATAACTGACACACTTGTAACCACTTCAGTAGGTGGTCTTTCGGATAGGCATTATGTTTGGCTGCTACTCAAGGACAGATCAGGCTACAAAGCACTTTGACCTACCCTGGACTGTTAACCCAATGAGTTAGTAGTTGGCAGGGAAATGGAAAGGTATGAGGAGTACCAGAATAGGCCACCTCCAAATAATCCTTTCTGGCACAAGAATTATCTTAAGCTGTTTATTGTGAGAAAGTGTAGACCAGGAGAAGTTCTGAAAGCAGAGGAGAGGTTACACTTTTGTAGGGGAAATTTACATTAGAAAAGGGTCCAGTACAGGAAGTGAGCCATGTCAGGGGTCACTTTCATCTGGGAGAGTCATCTTCATGACAGGGCTAATTTCCTTTCACAAACTTTTCCTCCTCTCACCTTCCTCTGAATTGCATTTCCCTCTTTTAAAGCCCTAGATCCCTATCCTTTCCTTAGCCCAGGATAGTCCATAAGTCCCAGGTGGATAGCTGTTTTTAGTCTCATATTTTTGTGGGGATCCACTATGTATGTATATAATTAAAATAGTTTTTGTCCTGTTACTCTGCCTTTTTGTACTGGGGGTGTGGGCTCACAGCTAAGAACCTAGAATTGTAGAAGGAAAATTATTTTTCCTCCCCTACATCTGTACCTAAATTCTTAATCTCAGGCATTTTCTGAATCCCAGTCCCTTAATTTCTATGTCTTCTACCTCTTCAAAAACACCATTACTTTCATGAGATTTCAGTGTTTAAGTAAGATATGCAGGTTTTTAGCTCCCCTGTATTTTTTTTCCTTGATCTATGCTTTCTTTCCATGCATTGCAATAGATCATGGGAGAATTGATTCTAAGGCTACAGGGGATTATTCTTCTTACTACTACTGACATTTAAAATTATCTGATGAGATATGGAAACCAAGAGTAAAGATGTAGGATGCATTGGTTGTCAGGGTTAGAACCTGTGTGTGAAAGTACTGTGGACATATTATGAAATATCTGTGCCACCTCCAAATAAAATAGGTCATGGTTTCAAGGGAAATATGTAAAAGCCATGAGTAGAGTTTGATGAGATGGAGAAATTCTAGCTCCAAAGTTCCAAAAAGGCGCAGGGGTGAGAGAAATGGGCAGAGGCCCCAGGTTGCAGAATAACATCAAAGGGTGCCTAAGGCCCAGCTAGTTCTCCTAAGAATGTCAGCAAATGCAATCTAGATGGCTCCAGGCTGGCAATGATGTGAAAGGCATCCCAAACACACACACTCAAGGTCATTACAATGCAGCAGAAAGTGATTTTATTACTGTGAACAGAATGCCACAAACTTGGATGATGTCCCAAGATTAAAAATATGGGGGCTTGGGTCTTTCCTTGCCCCTTTCCCTATTGCCCTTCTCCAAAACACACAAAGCTCCAAAGCAGAAAGGAATGCTATTTGTTTTTGTCCCCAGCTCTGGTCTGGCATCATGGCCCCATAATTCTCTCACTGCCCTCCTTCTTTCTTCTATGGGAACCATGGAAATCAACAATGAAAAAAAAAAAAAAGGCAGAAGGGAGCACAAGAGAACCTGCATCAAGTGTGAGGCAAAGTAATGGGAAATGTAGTCTAATCAAACTATCCAGGGGGCTGTTGTGATCTGGTACTGTTTAAGTGTACAGGAAGCATACTATTGGAAGGGAAACCTGGCTGAAACTTGTTACATTTAAAAAGGTAGAACGGGTTCTGGAGCGTAGCCTTGTAGCGGCAGTCACTCTATCCCTCCAGAGTGACAGCAGTAAGTCATGTTAATACAATTCACACTCCAGTGACAGTTTTTCTGGCCAGTCTCACAGTCTGTCTTGGGCAAAAGACAAGTAGCAGCCACGTTCTGGAAGGTGTTTAGCAGAACGGTGTTTGAAGGTTTACAAGTCTGAGTATAATTATTGGCCCCACTCATTTCTGTCTTGCATTGGACAGGACCTGCTCTTACATGCTGAATTTCAAACCCTTGAGCCCTTTCAGGTTTGGAGGACTAGCAGCAAGTGGCACTGGCCCCCATGATCCCAGCAGCACCAGGAGGAGAGGAAATGGTCCCAGAAGATCCAGCATCATCTCTTCTGTGTGGGAAGAGGGAAGAAAGTGAGAGAATGATAGTAGTAGAAGCAGTAAGAGCAAAATTATCATTCACAACCATTTAGATCTTCATCGAGACTTTCAAGATTTCTTGTCCATTTAATTTATTTATTTATTTATTTATTTATTTATAAAGTCTGTTTTTTTTTTTAAATCTTTCCAACATGGGTCTCACAATTCTATGAAGTTCCTGAAGCCCAATGATGAGGAATGTGAATTAAGATGATCTTTTCTTTGACTGACAGATCCCATTATTCTCTTTGTCCTGTGCTTATGGGTCCAGAATCATGCCTCTTCCCTCCTCCCTCCTGGATAATTTCTCCTCCATCTATTTAACCTGGACTATCGGGCCATCAACTCGGTTCTATCTCCCCAACCCCCAGGCTTCTCCTCTTACCAGGTCTCCTTGATGGGGGTCCTGCTGAGGACAGAGGCAGTGGTTAGTCCCAGGCTCCAAGACTTTTGTCTGCTTTTCCTCTTCCAGGTATGCCAGCGTGGCCTGCCTGCAGCAGAGAAGGATTCTGAGCCCGAGGAAAGAGGAAAGGGAAACCTGGGGCTTGAAAGATGCCCTTCTTATGCACAGTGTAGATGAGACCCACATCCTCCAACTCACTGTTTAAAACCAGTATCCCTGCAGATGCAGGAAGACCAAGCCTCCTTAAAGGAATAAAGGAGAAGTGATAACTTCCTCAAAGAAATTGTGAGGAAATGGTGATTTCCTGATATGGGTTTGGTGCTTCCTTCTCCATAGGAAGCTTCAGTGTTTTGAACCTCTATGCTTTCAGTTCTTTAGGAGAAAACAACCAAGGTAAATTTGATACAATAGTTGCCAGGTACCTGGTAATGTTGTGAATTGCAACAGCAGACTCCATTGAATTATTGATTTATGGGTATGTTGTTGGGCCAGACTCTGGGCTTCTCATGTATCTTGATGGATCTGATCCCAGATCCCAAGTTGTGCCTCACTCTTCAGAAGAATGTTTATCTCCAGATTTTTCTAGGACCTCCCAACAACTTTCTGGAACCTCCTTAGCTTCCTTTCATGTGTACAAGTTGTCCTGTATAGATTCAAGAATTCATAATCTAATGAAGGAGATGGTCAGATTAATAGAGACATACATGGTATATTAACAACTGTAAATAGCTCTTTTGGCTGCGGTGGAGGAGGTGCCAGGGGGCTCTGAGGAGCTGGTAGATAGAAGGCTCTGACACCTGAACTTATTTTCAGATTAATAAGAAGTTAGGTGAAGAGGATGGTAAGGGCATCCCATGAGGGAACTGCATGTAAGAGGAAGCCAGAAGCTGGTTCCTGGACCCATTCTGAAACCATAAGGATCACTGTAATTTTATTGTTTGTGTGGTACACTTAGGTCTAAGTTGTGCTGTTTCCTACTTAATTATGTTTTACGTACTCTGTTTGAAAAACTTATTTATTCGTTTGAGAGAGAGAGGGCATGAGTGTGTGGAGGGGCAAAGGGAGAGGAGGGAGACTCCCCATCCAGCAGCACTTCGTCCTATTGGGGCTCAGTCCCACCACCCATGAGATCAAGACCTGAGTGGAAACTAACTGGAAGGTCAAATGACAGAGACACACAGGTTCCTCTGTTTTCCTTACTTCTTAACCTTGAGCACAACCAATCATTAACTTTGTCTTTTTACTTCTACTCTCGGTACCTAATGATTGTAGAAACATAACAGGAACCAGACAGAAACATGTATCTTGATGTATATGATCCCAGATCCCAAGTTGTGCCTCACTGTCCAGAAGAATGCTTATCTCCAGATTTTCCAAGGACCTCCCAACAAGTGTCAGGAAACCCCTTAGCTTCCTTTCATGTGTGTTAAGTTGTCCCTTATAGATCAACAGGGCAAGAGGGCAAGGCAGCTTTGGGAATGATCCCTTTCTTTCTCCTTGGACTGCTCTCTAGACTACAAAGCTTTCCTTGCTTTAAATCCAGTGTCTCAGAATTTGGCTTGCTGCACATTGGTTACACGGACATGTTGGAGTCTGGCAACAGAGACCCATAGGCATGAAGGAGAAAGGCCAGTTTAGGGTATTTGCCTCTTCAGTCTGTTCTTGCTTTTCCACTGGTGCTGTAATACACTTACTTGGAATCTCCTTGTTTTCAGGAGGGCTCACAGAAAAGTCTCCTACAGGGACTCCCTGCCTCTAGCCTCTTTTCCTTCCAATCTGTTCTACACATCCCTTCCAGATTAGTACTCCTTGAGCATCAATAGAATAGGGGAACACTCTTGCTTTTTAATGTCTTCAGTTATATACAGGATAAAAATGATGTCTTTTTAGAGCAGAATCACAAGATACAAGGTTAATATACAAAAATCAATTGCTTTCTTAGGTACCAGTAACGAACAATTGAAATTTGAGAAAAAAATTTACATACGCACCCAAGAAAAATGAAATATGTAGATATGAATCTACTAAAAAAATGAACAAGCTCATTATGAAGAAAACTACAAAACTCAGCTGAAAGAAATCAAAGAAAATCTAAGTACATGAGGAGATCATCTTTGTTCATGCTGAAGGAAACCAGACTCTGTGACCCCAAGCTATGGCTCTTTGACATAAATGACATTTTGTACTAAAGGCAGTTAAGAATCCATAAATGCAGGGAAGGCTCTCCTTTTTTGCCTAAAGGCAGGAAATAAATTCTTTTCCTGGAGACAATGTTACCAGCCAGAGGTGGCACCAGAGGAATCTGGAAACAAACCTTGTTATACTAACCCTTTTCTTTCTAGTTATTTCTTCACCATTTCCTACCCATAAACCAAACCCTTTTATCCTGTCAAGTCTCCAAAAGGTATTGTGTCTTTGTCTAAAGGGTATAAAAGCTTCCAGTGCTGGTCGTTATTTTAGGTCTTCATTCCCTTACGGAGGCTCCCATGTATATGTGAAAATTTAAGCGAATTTGTATGCTTTATTCTTACTTATCTCTGTCAGTTCAATTTTGAGACCCAGTCAGAGACCATGAGAAAGCCGAGGAAGATGGCTTCTTTTCCTACAATGATATTATGCACTGTCCAAACCCATAGGGATATATAATGCAGAGAATTGATCATTATTAAATTGTGGACTTTAGTGAGCCTTCATCAATATTGGCTCATCAATTATAGGAAAAGGACCCCCCCTCAGGAAGATTTTAATAACAGGAAAACTGTGGTCTGTGTGGGTAGGAAAGCAGGCAAGGGAGAAGCACAAGAGAATTTTCTATTCTTTCTACTCAATTTTTCTGTAAACTTAAAACTACCCTGAAAAATTAAAGCTACTTAATTAGAACCAAACCAAACCAAAACAAACCAAACAGGTTGTCTGTATGCCTAGCCCTCATGTATCCTATTCTACAGCCACAAGCCCCCCTTCTCTCCAGTCCCACAACTTGATAGCACCCTGAGCCCACTAGCAGAGGTAAACAGTATCAGATTACCCCTGTGCCTGGGCAGGAGTTCCCAACCGGGACTCCTTTCATCAGAAGAGCCTCAGAGACTTTTAAGAAGGCTTAGATTCCAGGCCTCCTGAAACAGAGTCTTTGGGAAGGATGTCTTTTGCATGTCTGTGTTTGATGAGCTCCACGGTGAATCTCAAACCCATTCCTAATGGAGAGCCATTTTCTCTGGCTCATGCTGATTTTCACCTAGTCCCAAGCTCTCAAGACTGCCCTTCTGCCAGATTCCTGAAACAAAATTTCTACCTTCTCTTGAAACAGGCAGTTGAATGACTGACTGCTACCAGAAATAAAGTGCAAAACAGATTGGGGAGGACACAACTGGAAGAGTCTACCTCTCCTCCCTATCTCTCTTAAATTATCCCAAATCTAACAAGTGTAGTGGAGGAATAATATCCATTCCTTCTACCCTTCTAAGTTCTCAGCTGGGGCCCCATAATAAACAAACAAATAAACAAACAAATTAACAAGAGAAAAGAATACCCATTTATTTCCTATAGGTTTAAGAGGAGGGCCTTCCCAAGGAAATAAGGCCCTAAAGAGTGGTTAAACCTGAGTGTGTGTATGCCAGGTTTGATGAAAGGTGGAACGTGGTGGAAGGATGTGCTAGAACAAAGGGTACAAGCTAAGTGTAGTAAATGGGGGGGGAACGTAGCAAGATGTTTGTTCAGTTGTCACTCCATTTTTGCAGATAATGACACTCCTTTCCTCTGGGTGCCGGAAACCCTCTCCCAGGAGGGTTTTATGACCTGCTTCCAGAGAAGGTCAGTAAGTCTTTCCTGTACCTGTCCTTTCTCAAATTTCTTCAACTTAAAAGATTGAATTTGCCAAGTTGCCATATTCTGTAATAGCCTGTCCTGAACTCTGTCAGAAGCTGTGTGTGATGTGAGTGGACCCTGGTGGTTGTCTTGGCCCTTGCTCCAGCCCTACAATCCTAAAGCAAGTTCAGGGCATTTGACATGTCCATTGTGTGGCCTCTGTTGCAACATGCCTGTGTCTTCTCCACACTGCTGCCTGGCTGGAAGGGGATTAGTTCGAAGGCCTGTTATTCAGGCTGTTTCTTTCTCTAGACTTTTATATGCTTGCTGACTGCAAAAGTAGTGGTGCCAAATTCTTGTTACCGAAATAACAGAACATTAGTATCTTGAATCATACACGATATTCCGTCATATTCAACCTCTTAGAACACTCCCTCTCCCCTGGTTGCTGAGGTCTTTGTGTGTCAGGCACCTGCCAGGTGAGTGAGAACAGTGAGTCAGAGACTGATACTACATGATGAGCCCCACGTTCCTTTTAAGGTTTAGTTTTATTGTTTCTGCAGAGCTATGGGCCTGATTGTCAGAATGGCTCCCCAGGCTTAGGCCATTGCTCACTTCAGGCATTTGATGTCTTTTTGTTTTTGTCCAGTTGCTAGGTCAGACTATCTTATGACTTCCTTCTTCTTTCCAAATAAGTCATAAGGAACTCTTTCTATTTGTTTTGCTGTGTGGGTCCTGAGTTTTCCATATTTCCCACTAGACCTTATCCCTTTAACTGTCTATACAATTTACATACTTATTATATTTTTTTGTCTTTTGTTTTTTTGCTTGTTTGTTCTGCTATTCCTCTAGCGTGTAGGTACTCAAATGATTACTGAATAAGGCTCTGCCAACGAAGGGCCCTACTGCCACTACACAATATTCCTGAGATGTCAAGGTCACGGACTGATGTGGGCTTCCGGCTAGCCATGACCAGTTCCTCACTCAACTGAATCTCCACTCTGGCCATCCATGAGGCCTAATGGGGGGCCTGGAGGAGACACCCCCTTTCCCCTAAGTGGCAAGTGCAGGTGATCCAACCGCTCTTTATCTGTGGGAACCTCAGTTCTTCTTTTTAATGCCTTCTCTCGGAAATCCGCAGCCGTCATCGACCCCCGACCCACCGCCTCTCTCCTAGCCTTTCCAGAGGCTGAGGCCTTGACCATAAAGAGGAGCTGATGCTGGCCTCCCTCCTCAACCCTCAATAACCGCGCGTGTAACGGCGCCTTGCCGCCAGCAGGGGGCAGGAACTCTGGCTGAGTTTCCCCGCCCAGCCCCCGCTCCTCCCCAGCTCCCCTCCTTCTTCCTGGGCGGAGTGAGGAAGGACGCCAGGGCCCGCCCGGGGAATCTGTGCGCACGGGGCCGTGGGTGGTGACGCGGTGCTGGGCTTCGATTCGGGAGAGCCAGGCTCCCGCCCGGGATGATGCTCTTCGAGCTCCCGGGCTCCTCGAGTAACACTCGGGTGGCGCGGCCCCTGAGCCCCGAGACACCGGGTCCGCCCCGTTATTCCCAGGTCCCTTCACCCACAGGGGCTCCGCCACCGCGGGGTCGGGTCACGGCTCGCGGAGGGAGGTCTGGAGGTTTTACAGGGAGGGCCTCCCGCCTCCTCCAGAGGCGCAAACCCCGGAGCCGGGGGGCACAGCCCGGGAACCAGGCGCTGCCGGGAGAGAGGGTTGCGGAGGTGGGGAAACCCCAGCTCTCGCCTCGCACCTTCGCCCTCTCGGGCGGGTCCCGCTGTCGCCGCCGCCAGGGCCGGCAGGGGGCGCTGCGCCGCCCTTGCTGCTCGCCCGGGGACCAGAACGTGACCTCCTGGTTCTTCCGTAGAGATGGCTTGCCAAAGGCTCTTTGAAATTCTGAGGAACACTGCGCGAAAGTAAGCCAATAGGCTTCGGATAAAGAGCGCCTACTGTGTACCACGAGCTCTCCATCCTGTCGGTGGTTAGATGTGCGGAAGGCGAGGGTGTGTGCTTCCGTCTGCGGGGCTGCTGCAGGGTGACAGGTGGGGGTGTCTGGGTCAACTCAAGGTTTCATCGCGGTGGTCCTTTTAAGTTTTCTTCCTAACATCATTGTCTGGACTTTTTTTTTTTTTTAAGGTTTTATTTATTTTTTTGATACACAGAGATCAAAATAGGCAGAGAGGCGGGCAGAGAGAGAGGGGAAGCAGGCTCCCCGCTGAGCGGAGTGTCTGATAGAGGCCTGGATCTCAGACCCTGAGCTCAAGACCTGAGTGGAAGGCAGAGGCTTAACCCGCTGAGCCATCCAGGCGCCCCATTATTTGAACTTTCTATTACCAGGATCTTCCTTACCAACCGAGAAGGGGCTGCAATGAGGTAGTGTCTTTGACTTTTCCTTTATAGCTATGTATGCATCGCACGTGCAAATGGTAAGCGTAAATGCAACACTGAGAAACAAATCTGGTAAAAAGGATGTTTTCCTTTGGTCGTTGTTTGTTAGGCCCCAGTTTTCTTTTCCAGACGTAGTTCAGTTACAGATTTAAATATTAAATGTTATTAATATATTCGATGGAATATGATTCAGCCATCAGAAACATGAAATCTTGCCACTTGCAACAACTGGATGGAACTGGAGGGTATTATGCTAAGTGACAGAAGTCATTCAGAGAAAGACGATTATCATATGATCTCACTTATCTGTGGAATTTAAGACACAACACAGAGGCTCATAGGAAAAAAATAAAACCAGGGGAAACCAGAGTGGGAGACAAATCATAGAGACTCTTAATCATAGGAAACAAACTGAGGGGTTCCAGAGGGGTGGGGGGTGGAGGAGTGGGGTCACTAGGACATTTAGGGTGCTTTGATCCCTGAATCTGCTAGCCAAGTGGAGACCAGAACTTTTTCCTGGACTTCCCTTAAGATCTGGGGACATGGGGGCACTTTGGTGGCCCAGTCAGTATCTGCATTAGGCTCAGATTGTGATCTGAGGGTCCTTGGATGGAGTCTCACATGGAGCCTAGCATCTATCCAGGCTTTGGGCTCCCTGCTCAGTGGGGAGCTGCTTTTCCCTCCCCCTTTGCCATTCCCCCTGCTTGTGCCTTCTCTCTGTGTCAAATAAATGGGTAAATTAAAAAAAAAAAAATAGATTTGGGAGATGACTTTGGAAGTGTGATGGTTACCTGTGCGGTGCTGGAGGATAATAGCTGAATAAGCAGATAATTGAACGAGCATTCAGCCTCACTTTAAAGGAACAGATTTAGGAGTTTTGTCATAACTTTCATGCTGTGGTGCTCTTTAGTATTGAGCTTGCCACCTTGAGATTTGCATTCCAGCACTGCAATTATGAAGGAAAGGAAGTAAGATACCTACAGAACATGTACTTATGCTATCAACTTTACAGTTAAGCTGTACTGAAAATAAGTTTATTTTATCTTGTAACCCATTACACACATCACCCACATTTTTTAAAAGGGCGATCCATGCCCAGCGACTTAGAAATCAAGAGTCACATGCTTTACCCACTGAGCCAGCCCAGTGCCCCTACACAAGCTATTTCTGAAGGGAGTTCTATTCACGAGAGGGAGCATTTGTAGGTGACTTTTTTCCTTACCTTTACCCTCCACCGAAATGGCGTCAAGACTTTGACTGTAAAGAAACCCGACTCTAGGGCATGGACTGACTGGCCAGATACCCACGGAGTAAACAGGTGTGGAGAGCTTACTGTCCTGTAATAATGGTGACAAAACTGGATACTCTCTCTGACTTTCATCCCCCATGATGCCAGAAGCTGTCCTTGTGTTGTCTTCCTTTGTGACCCTCATCACTTAGGCTAATGCTTGCCATAGAAATGCGTTCTAGGTAACTTTCATGGGCCGTTGTTGTAAGTCCTGTTGGTGTTAAGGATTTTTTGAAGAATCCCATTTTCAGAATGGGAGAATTCCCTTACCTTCTATCCTGCTCTCCACCCTTGAAGGATTGTGAATTTTATTGACTAATTTTTCTGCATCTAATGATGCAGTTACATAGTGTTTCTCTCCTAATCGGTTAGTGGTGTGGGATTGTATAAAATTTCTGAACAGAGCTACTCCATTTTGAAGCTCCATTTTCCTTTTCAACTAATGAACTCTTGAGCTAGGCCAGAAGTTGCAATAGTTTTACAAGAAGTTGCTCATAAAATTTCAGCAGGACAACTGGCATTAGTATTTCATGAGGACAGTAAAGTTAATACATACCAGGGCAATTTCATTTGATAGCACCAATAAAGTCATTAATAAAGCAGTAATCAGAAGTGGCTCAACGGATTAGCACCAAATTACCAAGGTTTTTTCCCTTCTTTTCATTATTGAAATCATTTAATTACCCCTTCCTTATTTTTCATGAAGTCTCCCCACATGAAGGGACACTTTTCTAGTTATTCTGGCATCTGTACTTCCCAAATTGTAACTCTGAGACCCCAATAAAAGCCTTTGTTCTTTTTTCAGTTTCATCTTCTTTCCCTGGTTAACAGTGGGGTGAATTGCATTAATTGATTTTAGAGTACTAAACCAACTTTGGCATAAATCCATTTTGGTTATGCTAAATTATCTTTTTTTATATCTAACTGAATTGATTTTGCTAATATTTAAGGATTTCATTTTCCCTTTATGTTCATGAATGAAATTGGTATGTATTATTATGATTTTTGGTTTTATCTTGTCTGATTTTGATATCCTTAAGACAAGATTTTAATATCTTGTGTGATTTTGATACATTGGCTTTCAGAAATGAGTTGAGGAGTATTCCCTCTTTTTTTATTTCCTATATTGGAATTGTGTGTTATTTTATTATTTACAGAACTCATCTGTGAGCTTGTCTGACACTTTCTATGTGACTATTTTTTTTACAAATTTATTTATTAAGATTTTATTTATTTATTTGACAGAGAGAGATCACAAGTAGGCAGAGAGGCAGGCAGAGAAAGGAGGAAGCAGGCTCCCTGTCGAGCAGAGAGCCAGATGTGGGACTCGATCCCAGGACCCTGAGATCATGACCTGAGCCGAAGGCAGAGGTTTAACCCACTGAGCCACCCAGGTGCCCTGTGACTATTTTTAACTTCTTTTCAATTTTTTTTTCTTTTCAATTTTTTTAATTGTTAAGGAGAGACTGAGTTTCGTATTTTTTCTTGAGATAGCTTTAACAGGTTGTATTTATCTAGGAATTTATCCATTTCATCTAAAGTATTTAAATACATCAGCACAACTGGGTGTTGTATGTTGAATCACTACATTGTATACCTGAAACTAATGTTACTCTGTATGTTAACTAATTGGAATTTGAATAAAAAAATAATAAATATATCAACACAAAGTTAATCATACTCTGTTTAATTTCGAAACATCTGGGTTTATATCCTATTTCTGTCTGACCTTTTATTTGTACCTTTTTTATTGATAAAACCTATGAGATGTCTTTCTTATTAGGCTTATTAAACAAAGACTTTTCTGATATACAGAAGCCAAAAGAGTTCATTGCCTGAAGGAAGTCCTCTAGACAGAGAAAAAAATGACAGCTGGAAATAGGAATGAATTGTGTAGACAAGAAATGGAGGACAAGAGAAATTGTAACTACATGACAATATGAGTAATTTCTGGGAATAGAGCATGGAAATAGTTTTGGAAGGTTTGAGATTAATTCTAACATCCTGGATTTTGCTCTCCATGAAGGAATATGTTTGTTTTCTAAACCTAAAGCTCTGATAATATAATTTTCTTTACCTTCCAATAAATGTCAAACCCAGTAAACCTCTAAATTAAAAAGAAAAAATCTTGACAGGAACTTCCAGGAAAACAGGTCGGTCCCCACCCTGGTGATCACATGCACTGAAACAACTTGAGGAGAAAGGCCACCAGCACTGAGGCAAAATTTCAGACACAGTTATCAGCTATCAGGTTGCTGCCCTGTGTGGACAGAATAACTGAAGCTCTCAGCGATTAGAGAAAGGATAAGTAAGTGGTAGAAATCTAGGATGGAAAACAATGCTGCCATTATAAAATATACCCCCATGAGAATGCTTATGGGAAGGGGAAAACATTCTCTTGTTATTGTTTAAAAAAAAAAGCAGAAGGTA
The DNA here is from genome assembly GCF_011764305.1 of Mustela putorius furo. Taxonomy (NCBI): domain Eukaryota; kingdom Metazoa; phylum Chordata; class Mammalia; order Carnivora; family Mustelidae; genus Mustela; species Mustela putorius. The sequence continues at coordinate 13,537,900 of NW_025422045.1, forward strand.
AAATACTAGGTATCCTATCACACATTTTCATTTCAAATATAACCAGAAAAAGTACTGGTTAGAAATTTGTGAATATGGGGAGTGTATCTTTGGTTGTTGAGATTACAGCTGGGGTTTTTTGTTTTGCTTTGTTTTGAAGATTTTATTTATTTGAGAGAAAGAGAGAGAGAGCTGGCTTGCATACGTGGGGGTTGGAGGGGCAGAGAGAGAAGCAGATTCCCCACTGAGCAGAGAGTCCCACTCAAGGCTCTGTCCCAGGACCCTGAGATCATGACCTGAGCAAAAGGCAGCCACTTAACCAACTAAACCACCGAAGCAGCCCTGTTTTTGTTTCTAGTCTTTTTTAAGATTTGTGATTTTTCCAAATTTCCTAACATTTCTTTATTGAATATATGTTACTTCTCTAATAAGAAAAAAATGGAGATGTTATTTAAAATGTTGGCTTCTTAAGTCAGACATTCTGAGGTCTTTTTTAGCCTCATCAAACACTCTTTTTGCTGCAGCACGGACCACACACTCACCTAGACTTTTGGACTCCTCCTCCAGGTGGGTGATACTGATAGAGGAATGTTTGGAATCCCAGGGTTGCTCAGAGAATTCTTGACTGACTTCTATGGGGTTAATTCACTTCTTTCTCTCCAAGAAGACTTCAGGAAAAATCCCTAACCTCTGAATAACTGCAATTTTTTTAAAAGATTTATTTATTTTAAAGAGAGAGAGAGAGAAAGAGTGAGCAAGCAAGCAAATATGGGGAAGGGCAGAGGGAGAGGGAGAGAGAAACATTAGCAGACACCAGGCTGAGTGTGGAACACAATGTGGGGCTTGATCTTAAGACCCTGAGATCGTGAGCTAAGTCAAAACTAAGAGTGGGCCACTTGGCCAACTGTACCACCCAGGGGCCTCACTGCAATTAAAAAAAAAAAAAATTCCATTTATTTATTTATTTATTTATTTATTTATTTAAAGGTAACTTCTATACCCAATGTGGGGCTCAAAATCATGACACCTAGATCAAGAGTCAGCAGGTTCTTCTGACTGAGCCAGCCAGGGGTCCTAGCAATGTTTTTTTTTTTTTTTTTTTAATATCTTCCAGAAACATGATTAGTAACACACACCATCCAGAGAATTCCTATTTTGATACAAAAATATTTTTCTCTAAGAAAAATCATCATTGACTTCTCCCTTGGTGTTCCACCCACCATTCTTTCTTAAGAAGGCAGTTTGATGTTGGGAAGAAAGCACGAATTTTGCATGATGACCGTTTTAGGTATCACCTTTTTTTTAAAGATTTTATTTATTTAACAGACAGAGATCACAAGTAGGCAGAGAGGCAGGCAGAGAGAGAGGAGGAAGTAGGATCCCTGCTGAGCAGAGAGCCTGATGCGGGGCTTGATCCCAGGACCCTGGGATCATGGTCTGAGCCGAAGGCAGAGGCTTTAACCCACTGAGCCACCCAAGCACCCCCATTTTAGGTATCATTAAAAACGTTATTAAAAGCCGGGTACTTTTAAGCCATGTGACCTTGAGCAAGGTGCTTTTTACCTTCTGAGCCACCCTACAACATACAAAGAGCCTGTATTAGCTACTGAGGGGCCATTAGAGATAAATCTTCCAACACCACAAAAGGCAAGGAAATGGAAGACTAGGGCCCAATCCAGGTTTCCTTGCCTCACAAGTTCCATGACTATATGGGAAATAAAACCATATATACAAAGATCACATTGTGTGATGGAGTTACCTGTATAGCTGTGAAAAAGTAAGCATGACATTAGCTCTTTTTGGCAGCAACACTAAATTTATTGCTGGATGTGATGTATCTTAGCCCTCCAATGCTTATGAAAAAAATATGAACTTAAAAAAATATTTATTTACTTGACAGAGAGAGAGAGAGAGCACAGCAAAGGCAGCAGTAGGCAGAGGAAGAAGCAGAAGAAGACTCCTCACTGAGCAGGGAGCCTAATGTGGGGCTGGATTCCAGGTCCCTGGGAGCATGACCACAGCCGAAAGCAGATGCTTAATGACTGAGCCACCAGGTGCCCCTGAACTCCTTTCATATAGGATTATGGGACAGAGAGACATAACTACAGGGTATATCCATTGTTTTATGGAATATACACTTTCTTTACATCTGTTACACCCAGATCCTCATCTGGACATAACAGACATAAAAAAAGTCTATCTTCTCCTATTCAGTAGGTTGCCAATTAGTTTTACTTTATTTATTTTTCTCTTAAGATTTTATTTATTTATTTGACAGAGAAAGAGATCACAAGTAGGCAGAGAGGCAGGCAGAGAGAGGGGGCAACAGGTTCCCTGCTGAGCAGAGAGTCAGATGCAGGGATGGATCCCAGGACCCTGGGATCATGACCTGAGCTGAACTTAACTGACTGAGCCACCCAGGTGCCCCAGTTGCCATTTAGTTTTATTGATGGTTTTCTTCATGGTGCAGAAGTTTTTTCTTTTGATGTAGTCCCACTGGTTTATGTTTGCCTTTACTTCGTCTCAGGGGACATATCTAGAAATTTGTTGCTATAGATGATGTCAGAGAAATTACTGTCTGTGCTATCTTCTAGGATTTTTATGGTTTCAGATCATTTACGTCCTTAATCCATTTGGGGTGTGTTTTTATGTTTGGTAAAAGAAAAGTGGTCCAGTTTTATTCTTTGACATGCAGCTGTTTATTTTTCCCAATCATTTGTTGAAGGGACTGTCTTTCTGCCTTTGGATAGTCTTTTCTGCTTTGGTGAATATTAAATGACCATATAATTGAGGGTTTATTTCTGGGTTTTCAATTAATTCCATGGATCTATGTGTCCTTATTTGTGCCAGTACCATACTGTTTTGATTTCTACAGCTTTGTAATATAACTTGGAGTCTGAAAGTGTATGCCTCCAGTTTTGTTTTTCTTTTTCAAGACTACTTTGGCTCTTTGGGCTCTTTTGTGGTTTCATACAAATTTTGGGTTGTTTGTTATAGTTCTATGAAAAATGAGAGGCCGTGCTTTTTGACACATACATTCTAGTGGAGGCAGAGAATATTAAACAAATAACAAAATGAAGAATGCAAGTTTTAATAAGAGCTATGAAAGAAAAAAGTAAGGTGATCTAATAGAAGAATTGGGTAGAATAGAATTGTTATAGACAGAATGTTTGAAATGTTGAAATCCTAACATATAATTCTCTAATAGCATGAGGAGGTCAAGCCCTTGAGAGGTGACTAGATCATGAATGAGGGTGGAGCCCTCAGGAGTGGGAGTAGTGCCCTTATAAAGGGGATTTCCAGAACCCCCTGCCTTGCCACCATATGAGGACACAGCAGAAGGATTTTATCTATCTATAAACCAAGAGGTGGATTCTCAGCAGACATCAAATCTGCTGATGCCTTGATCTTGGACTTTCCAGTCCCCTAAACTGTTAGAAAGAGATGTTTGTTGTTTATAAGCCATCTAGTATAAGACAGCTTGTTGTAGCATCCTAAACAGACTAAGACAAGGACCACAGATAGTGTGCTGAGGAGAGAACTCTGATGAAGGTATATTTAAATGGAAACCTGTTGAACAAGGAGATGGTCATATAAAAGAATATTTCATTCCCACCAACAGTGTAAAAGAGACCCTCTTACACTGTTGGTAGGAATGCAAGTTGGTGCAGCCTCTTTGGAGAACAGTGTGGAGATTCCTCAAGAAATTAAAAATAGAACTTCCCTATGACCCTGCAATTGCACTCCTGGGTATTTACCCCAAAGATACAGATGCCATGAAAAGAAGGGCCATCTGTACCCCAATGTTTTTAGCAGCAATGGCTATGGTTGCCAAACTGTGGAAAGAACCAAGATGCCCTTCAACGGACGAATGGATAAGGAAGATGTGGTCCATATACACTATGGAGTATTATGCCTCCATCAGAAAGGATGAATACCCAACTTTTGTAGCAACATGGATGGGACTGGAAGAGATTATGCTGAGTGAAATAAGTCAAGCAGAGAGAGTCAATTATCATATGGTTTCACTTATTTGTGGAGCACAAATAGCATGGTGGACATGGGGAGTTAGAGAGGAGAAGGGAGTTGGGAGAAATTGGAAGGGGAGGTGAACCACGAGAGACTATGGACTCTGAAAAACAATCTGAGGGGTTTTAAGTGGTGGGGGGGTGGGAGGTTGGGGGAGCCAGGTGGTGGGTATTAGAGAGGGCACGGATTGCATGGAGCACTGGGTGTGGTACAAAAACAATGAATACTGTTATGCTGAAAATAAATAAAAAAATAAATTTAAAAAAAAGAGAATATTTCAGGCAAAACAACAACAAGTGTAAATGTCCTGGGGCAGGCAAAAGCTTGGCATCTTCTCTGTCCCTAAAGAAGCTGGTGTGGCTGGGGAGTGGCAAGGGGATATGAGATGATGGTGATGAGGCAGAAAGAGAAGAAATAGAAGGAATAGAAGGAATCTGGTTGAGAAGTCAGAAGCTCCTGGATTTCTTGTCATAGAGATGGCATGGCCTCGGGAAAATGGGAAAAGGAAAGCCCAGATTTCTTATTTTCTTAAGATTTTATTTATTTATTTTAGAGAGAGAGTGAGTGGGAATAGGGGAAGGAGTGGGACAGAGGCAGAGGTAGAGAAAATCTCAAGCAGATTCTATACTGAGCCCAGAGCCCAACATGAAGCTCGATCCCATGATCCTGAGCTCATGGCATAAGCCAAAATCAAGATTCCAGGGCTTAACTGACTGAGCCACCCAGATACCCCAGGAATGCATAGATTTCTTAAAGGAAGAGATGACACTGACTGTAGACTCTCATTTGAAGGAAATTCAGATCAGCTCACCTCAAGGAGTTATACAAGATCCAACCTGAGGGTCAGCAGTCAAATCCCAGGTGAACAACTCTCCCCACTGTGACCCTGGTTCTGAGGTTTCCCTGCAGAGGACAGAAGGATATAATGAGCCTTGGTACTAGACAGAGAGGAGTTGAGTGATGCTTTCCTAAAAAGAGTCATGCTAAGTGTCTTGCCATTGGTAGCAGGAAGTAGGAGCAGTAGGCATTAAAATGACAGCAGTGGTGGCAACAACAAACTATGTTAAGTAATTCTGGACAGATGTTCTGTACAAATTCTGTACAGATGTTGACTTACCATAACTACCGAGAAAAGACAAAAATTATTAATTGCATTCAAATGCAAACACAGAGATTTAGAACCATTATGACAGAACAGCAGAGAAGGCTGGGAGATGCCCCACTGGACTATGAAAGAAAAATGTGGACTTTCCCTCCATTGGCTCTCTATATGGTTTTCATCCTACCAAAAAAAGTGGAACAAGTGGGCTGGTCTTTGAAAGAATCAGGGTTCCCACACATCAACGATCATGAAAGACCACTGATGGAATAAAGATTTTTTGTCTGATTGCCCCCTCCTTTCTCAGTAGCCTAATTCCCTTCTTTATCAACATCATTTATCATGGTCTGGTCAGTCTATCCACACAGAGTGCACTCAGCTTATCCTCTCTGGGGACATGGCCGCTGTATGCAGCCTGTCCAAGAGCCTGAAAGCTTGTTCTCAAGAGGGTTTCATTGAATCTGATCAATCACATGGTCTGTCCACACATTCTTTTTTTTTTAATTTATTTATTTTTTTCAGCGTAACAGTATTCATTGTTTTTGCACCACACCCAGTGCTCCATGCAATCCGTGCCCTCTATAATACCCACCACCTGGTTCCCCCAACCTCCCACCCCCCCACCCCTTCAAAACCCTCAGATTGTTTTTCTGTCCACACATTCTTGATTAAGATCAAGGTTGTCTTCTCATTTCTCTGCTTATGGCAAATCCTGAAACTGCGCCTGCCCCACTCTAGGTCCTCCTGTGTAGAGCAATGGCTTTAAATTTCCAGGGTCATTCATCTCCCCCTCCCTCTCGTGTGCATTTGAGGGGTAGGGATGGTGTAGGACAGGCCTTGTGCCTGTCATGTGGGGGGCCTGGAAGTACAGACTTGGAGGTTATGCATGCAGAAGCCATTCCTGCATCACATATACTCTCCCAGCTAGTTCGGGTTCAAGGCCAGTGTCAGGTGTCACATTAGTTGCCATGTGTCTTTAGCCACATTTAATCTGTAACATTTCCACAGTCTCTGTATCTTAGATCTCTGAAATTTTTTTTTTAGCATTAACATTCTTTTATTTTATCTTATTTTTAACTTAATTTTTTTTCAGTGTTCCAAAATTCTTTGTTTATGCACCACACCCAGTATTCCATGCAATACATGCCCTCCATAATACCCACCACCAGGCTCACCTAACCCCCCACCTCTCTCTCCTCCAAAACCCTCAGCTTGTATCTAGAGTCCATAGTCTCTCATGGTTTGTCTCCCCCTCCAATTTCCCCCAACTCATTTCTCCTCTCCATCTCCCAATGTCTACCGTGTTATTCCTTATGCTCCACAAATAAGTGAAACCACATGATAATTGACATTCTCTGCTTGGCATTTACAATGGAGAATTATGCCTCCATCACAAAAGATGAATACCCAACTTTTGTATCAACATAGACAGGACTGGAAGAGATGATGCTGAGTGAAATAAGTTAAGGTCTTTGAATTTTTTGAAGAAATTAGCATCTCTTTTTAATTTTTCCTTCTAAATAGACATCATTTTTGGGGAGAGTTTTAGATTCACAAAAGAAAATGAGCAGAAAGCAGAATTCTCATATACCCTGTGTCCCCATGCCCCCCGCCATGCACAGCCTCCACCCACTCTCAACATCCTACACTAGAGCAGTACGTTTGTTACAAATGATGGACCTACATTGACACACCACCACAAGTCCATAGAATCCATTAGGATTCACTCTTGGTGCTGTATATGTATATATGTAACTCAGGATTTTTCTCTTGCTAGTCTATCTTTTGTCAGTTTATCTTGTACATTCCCAGTCTCTGAACCTAAGAGGGTGGAAGAAAAAGTTTCTTCCTCCACTCTGTTTCCTCCATCTATTCCATAAACACATATCCAGGTTGAACCCTGGCTCTTCACAACATTAACCTTTGTGCACATTTGCTTACTCTTGTAATACATCTAACATAGTCTGAGAATTGTTTTACCCATACTACTATAATGAACAAGACTACTCAAAAAGTTTAGGATGTGTTTGCAGTTTTTCCCTTATCTTTACCCTACCCTGCTGAAGACTGATGTTTCATACCTAAACCATAAAATCAGAGATAATGAAAGTATTGGTGTTTAGTAAGTGTGCCATACAGTAATGCATAAGCAACACCATGTTGTTAGCCATAGACTATACAGTGGCATTGGGGTTCCAATTCAGGCCCATGCTTTTTCTCACTACCTGATGTTCCACAAAGTCACAAATGAAGTTAAGTGGGCATAGAATCAGGAGCAGAAAGTGTTTTTGAGACTGAGATGATAACATGCAGATAAGCAGGCATATCTATTTGATCATCCCAGAGAGAGCCCTCTTCTCTCTCCTTAGACTCGTCATTGGACAGGATGAACTGATTACAAGGGCAATGTTCTCAAGGGGCTGGAAGGTCATTGAAAGGTCAGGACAAACCCCAGACCTCCCTGACTTACTACTACACCCAGTCTAAATACTTTTCACTGGAAGAGAGTATTTTCTGAAACTTGATCAGTCAACAAGTGCTCAGAAATGTTAAACAAAAACTACATTGTTCACTGAGAACTTCAGCCAGTAATGATTTCACTCTTCAGCTGTAACCCTGGTCATCGGAGCTGGCTGACCAAGTTCCAGATCTGAAATGCTATCTCAAATGGTCTGCTTTTTCTGAGGCCTGGGTGTTTCTGGGAGATTTGAAGCTGTCTTGAGGCAACTTCCCCCAGAAACTTAGAAGGAACCAAAGGCTCTTGAGAGGCAGTTTTGGAGATAGGGCAAGACGGGGGACCGCAGATAAAACACATCCTGCTCTGGATCTACCCCCTTCCTCTTTCTGGCCACTCTACTGTCTACCACACAGAAGGGAGTAGCCAAAGGCAACCTTTAGGTGCAAGGTAAGCTGCATTGTTTAGACCCCTCTTCCTCCAGCCTTCATTCACTCCCTTTGCTTCCTATTTACAAACTTGTCTGTCCCATTTTCCCCCCTGGGAGCCTCAGGTACAGCTATGTTTCCCACCATCATCCCTATGAGTTATACTCAGTTTTACGTGGTTATCTCAAGCTCTCTTGGAAGCACTGCTTTGAACGTCTCAGTGCCATCTTATGGTTTCTCCAGCGTAAATCTTTGTGTGTCTACTGTGATGTCCAAACCCAGATCTGCCTGTGTTTTCCTGATACACCCATTCCATTTTCACTGCTCTCTGATTCTCTATAAAGATAGAAGTTATAGGGCCTGGTTGGCTCAGTCGGTTAAGTGTCTGCCTTTGGGTCAGGTCATGATCCCAGGGTCCTGGGATCAAGCCCCTCATCTCGGGCTCCCTGCTCAGGAGAAAACCTACTTCTCCCTATCCCTCTGATGTTCCTCCTGCTTATGCTCTCCCTATGTGCCAAATAAATCAATAAAATCTTTTAAAAAATAAAGATAGAATTTAGAGATCGTCAGTCTATGCCTCCCTCCCAATCAGAAACTTTAATCACTGTCACCTCTACTAAACAGAATTAAAACTGAACTTTAATTTTGACTCTTGAAGGAACAATATCAGTGGTGGTAATAATAATATTAAAATTCTATTAGGGTTTACTGTGTGTTTTCAATAGGGTGACCATATAATTTTCTGTCAGAATGGGGACACTTTTGGGAGTGAAGAGGGATATTATTATTTATTAGTCAAGAGAATGAGCATAAATAGGTATCGCCCTGGACAAACAGGGGCATTTATATGGTTTCATACCTATGAACCAGTTTCACATGATAGAGGACTAAAGGAGCTCTTGGTGGTCTCTCTTGTAAGGGCACTAATCCTATCCACTAGTGCTCCACCTTCATGACATAATCACCTCTCTAAGACTTCACCTCTAAATACCATCTCATTGAGACTTGGGTTTTAATATACAAATTTGGGGTGGTGGGTGGGAAACAAACATTCAGTCTATAGCATCTTAGAATAAGGTACTTTAATTATTCCTAATTTACAGATAAGGAAAGAAATACAGAAGTTGATATATTATTGATCTTTAAAATCATAATGCAGGACTTTTGGTTATTCATCTGCTCTCATCCAGAAAAATGCCAATCAGTGTTGCAGGAATAATTAAAAATGTGAACTGATTCCACAGCCCCGTCCAAAAAGACTCCAATCGCTATGCTTTTAAATTCTCTTTTATTAGTGCTTTGCCAATCATCCAGCTTGTGTGTTTTATAGATGATGAAACTGAGGTCCAGAGAGGTGGAAAAATTTTCATGATCATAACATACCAGTCATAAAGCTGCAACTAATACATATGGTCTTCTCACTCTACAGGCTCTAGTCAAATTCTCAAGAGTGATTTATGGAAATGAATATCACACTGTATGTGCCTAAAGAAATGACAACTGTGATGTATGTCAAACTACTTGAGAAAATTTTTGAGAGATTGATATCACATTTTAATCTGTAATGAAGAGAAAGAGAGAGTGTTCATTTTTTCCCCCTCTATTAATCTTATCTCTTAACTGGACCATTTAGTCCATTTATATAATGTAATTATTCAATTTATTCTCCTCAGTGAATATCTACTATCTTAGTTTGCTTTTTCTATGTGTCTCATTTGTCTGGCATTTCTATTTCCTATACTTTCTTCTCTTCTTTTGGATTATGGGTGTATTTGTTATTCTGCGACAGCCATTAAAGCTGCTCACAAATACTTCTCTTGTTCCAGGCACCTAAAAGGATCCTATTTCTCTGTCTCTTGTACTTAAATGTTAACATGAGGCTTCTTCTGGTCAATGAAATGTGAAAAGAAGTGATATGTGACCCTTCCAGTAGAAGGGTTAAGAGTGGCCCTGTGGGCTGCTATTTTTTTTTATGATTGTATTTATTTACAATCTTATTTACAATTTATTTAAAATTGTATTTATTTGCAATTTACAAATATTTATTGTATTTATTTAGAGAGAGTTTGAGTGGGTGGAAGGCAGAACGGGAGGGAGAGAGAGAATCCCAAGGAGGCTCCACACTCAGCCTGGAGTCTAACTTGGGGCTTGATCTCATGACCCGAGATCATGACCTGAGCCAAAGTCATGAGCAGGTTGCTTAACCGACTGAGCCACCTGGGCATCCCAGTGCTATGTTGTCTTTCCTTTGCTTCTTTGATTATGACAGTGTGTGTCAAGATGAAGCCTGTGTCAGCCCATTTTCCCAAGTGAATACAGCAGGCAGAGCCCCTTAGCTAGACCAGGATAGACATGTAGCAGGAAATGAGAAAGAAACTTTAAACTACTGAAAGTTTGAGTTTGTTACTACAGCACAACCTAGACTATCCTAACTGATCCACACTCTACTTATTCCCTCTGCTAGTTTGGAATTCAAACCCTGTGTTTCAAATCTTTTCATTGTTTACCTTAGAAATTCTCAAATGCATAGTAAACATAGACAAGTCTAATCATCTCTTGAACACTTGGCAATTCACATCACTTCCAAGTTATGCTCCTGATGTCTATTTTAATATTATCTTCTTAACTCAACAAGACATTATTGCTTTATATAGTCAAGACATCTTTGATTTGTTCACATATTTGTCATCAACTTTTTTTAATTCCTTCCTGAATTTCAGACTTCCATTGAGTAGCTTTTCTCGGTAACCTGAAATCCATGCTTAGACATTTTTTTAGTGGAGGGCTGCTTTAATGAAGTTATAAACTCCATTAGGTTTTGTTATATCTTATTGTTTTGTCAGCAAATGCCTTATTTTATCTTCATTCCCTAGTGTCAGGGTAAATAATTCTATGCTGGTGTGTTGAGAAATCAGAGCTAGTATATTCTCTTAAGATTATAATGTGCTGAAGAGGGGTCAAGCATCCACATGGTCAGGTTACTCCCTCAGCATTCCAGTTACCACTTTGGGGAGTGAAAAACCCAGGGCTCCATTTCAGGACATGGACACAGAAGCAAAGTCTTAAGATTTGTTACTTACAGCTCCCAGAAATGGAGAGATGGAGAGTTGTGGGGAGAGAATGAATTAATGGCACAATGAACCAGAGGAAGGGGCAGTGCTCCGTCCCTGGTCAGAAGCAAGCAGGAGAGAGAGAGCAAGGTAACAAGTACCTTTCCCTTAAAAAGTGGTTGATGTAAAAATCACTAACTTTTCACCTGCTCAGGTCTAACTGATTATTTTATTTTATCTTTGAGAGGTAGGGGAAGAAAGGCAGAGGGAGAGGGACAGGGAATCTTAAGCAGACTCCCCAGTGACAGGGAGAAACCTGATGGTGAGGTAAATCCCAAGACCCTGAGATCAAGACTTGAGCTGAAATCAATGCTGTATGCCTAACCAACAGAGCCACCAGGGGTCTCTCAGAGATTCTCTTACCTGAATAAAGGCAATCTTCTGAGAGTGAAACTTCCCTAAATCTCCACTGGGGAAGTTTTACAGACTGGAAGAGGAGAGGCCACTCACACCTACATAAGCAAACATTATCACAAACTGCCTTGCTTCCCACTTGTTCCCAAAAGTTCGTTTATCTCCCAACAAAACACAAAAACAAGACCCCATTTATATCCTATTTCCCTCACTTCCCTCGCCTATGAAGTTAATCTAGAAACCTCTATCCCTTGCTGTTCAGGGAGCCACTTCTTTTGTTCTCTGACATAGCCATGCAAATAAACCTTGTCTATTTTCCTGTCAGTCTTTTTTTATCAGGGACATTACAGGCTCTCTGACATGAACCTAAGTGGTTAAGGGAAGTTTTCCTCCCAACACCACTCCAGATGATATGCGTGCTATATGGGACAAAGAGACAGGCCAAACCTGGGTGGAAGGTAGGGTGCTAGGCAAATTACAGAAACATAAAAGTGAAAGCTCATACCACACCACATCATCCTCATCCGCTGGCACTTTCCAATTCATACTTGTACACAAATCATGCTGACTTCACGGAAGAGTTCTTAGATATCATGTGGCAACATAATAAAAACTCTTCCCTTTAAGGAATTCTGTTCTTTCTACTGAGGTCCTTCTCTTTCCTCTTCCCCTTTCTTCCTCTCCTCAGGGCTTCAAAACTGCCTACTTTTTCACGTTCCGGTTTTTTGCAAAAAAAAAAAAAAAAAGAAAAGAAAAAGAAAGAAAGAAAGCCTGTGAGGTCCTTTACTTCACCCCTACTTTCTTAGGAAGTCAGAGATGGCTCCATGTCAATGATACGGATCCTTTATGGAGGATGTCAACAGCACCCTATGTGAGCCATCACGAGAGCTAGCATTTATCATGCTTTCCAATGATCTCTCCGAGCCTTCTGCCCATCTTACCTTATTTTGTCCTCATAATAAACCTAAGACGTACTTATCATCATCCCCATTTCAGGGCTGAGGAAATGGAGGAACAGGGAAAGAAATTCAGTTCTGGGAGTTGCCCAGCTCCTCAGATGCTAAATCAGAATTTGGACTGAGACCATCTAAATCCAGAGCAAGGAGGGAATTATGATTATTCTCATTCCAGAGGAATGGAAATTGTCACCCAGAAAAGTCAGGTCTCTTTCTAGGAGGTGTGAAATCGTATAACATTCTGCGCACTAAAGACTCCATTTTAAAGCTCCATTTCCCCTTGTAGTGAAGTTTTGAACTGGGCGGAAAGACCTTTTGAACTGGCCAGACACAGTAACTGTTTTATAAGCAGTTGCATATAAAGATGGGGACACCTGGCATCTGGGTCATAAAACTGCCAGTGTGGCCTTCTGATGACAGATGATTAAATCATGCAGAGCAGGAATCGTGTGGTGTGATAACACCAATGCATTAGTCAACCAAAGTGTAAATCAGCAGGGCTCAGTCTTCTGCTCCCTGATGCAAGTCTGTACCCAAACTCTTTAGCCCCCAAACCCTGCTCTTCTTGTGCAGGAGGGCACTTCCGGGGGATTGCTCCAAAAAACACAATCCTGAGACTTCCCAGTAAAGTCTTTTGTTCTTTTTCAGTTTTCGCTTTCTTTCTCAGTTGACAGAGGGAAATTTCTGCTAAGAAATATGGTTTTCTCTATTTTTTCTCCAAAGAGGATTTGGGTGTTTTTTTGTTTCTTTGTTTTATAGGTAGTTTGCAATCCCAGCATGGAGCTCAAACCTGCAACCAACCATGAGATCAAGAGTCTGATGCCCTGGTGACTGAGCCAGCCTGACATCCCTTGGGGATTTGGTTTGACTTTAGTTCCTCTCCTCCACTCTGACCTTCCAGGAGCTGTTGCTGTGGCCAAGAACTGCCACACACCCACCTTTCACAAGCAGGAGAGCTGAAGTAGCCAGCAATCCGGAGGTTGCAGGTCTCCTCCTCCTCCCTGAGGAGGAGTCCCTCTGTCAACTGAGAAAGAAAGCGAAAACTGAAAAAGAACAAAAGACTTTACTGGGAAGTCTCAGGATTGTGTTTTTTGGAGCAATCCCCCAGAAGTGCCCTCCTGCACAGGAAGAGCAGGATTTGGGGGCTAAAGGGTGTGGGTACAGACTTGTATCAGGGAGCAGAAGACTGAGCCCTGCTGATTTACACTTTGGTTGACTAATGCATTGGTGTTATCACACCACACGATTCCTGCTCTGCATGATTTAATCATCTGTCATCACTGCCCATACCGCCACCCCCCCAAACCCCAGACCTCAGGTCCTTGCAGCATTCCACTGGGTGCAGCTGGATGCCCACACCCTGCCCCCCACCAAGAGGTGAGGTTGGAATTCCAGCCATGCCAGGACCCCTGGGGAGACAGAGGACATCCTTTCCCTGCTGTTGTGAGGATCACGTTTATGTGTCCTTTACAAACCTCCAGGTACTATTTGTTGAGAATGGCCTCCTGAGATGACAAGGACTTTGCTGAGGTTCAGACATCAATACCGTTGTAGCCAAGATTCACCTTTCTCAGCAGTCCTGAAAAAAAAAGTGGTGTGGATGTTTCCCTACAATGTCCTTCCTCACAAGGTCCTTGATTCCCACTAAAGTGAAACCAAGATGCTCCTCCCACCTATCTTTCCTTGGAAGCCAAGCCCCTTTGTAATCTGTATAAGATTCCCTCCCCACGGATCTGGGGATCACAGAGACTGGCCTTCGGCTCTGTGCTAGAGACCAAGCTAGAGATCCAGGTCAGTGGTTGAAGAGGTGGTCTCAGGGACTCATTCTACTTCTGTGTTGGATTGGAGGGACCGGGATGGCTGAGGTTAGCACCTGGAAAAACTTGAGCTGGACCAATATCGGGATGGAGCATGTGGGCTGCAGGGAACCAAAGGCACTGGGGGAGGGAAGCATCACTCTTGGGAATACAATGGCATCCCTCTATGATGCTGGTGTTAGGCACTGGGTGGTTGCCCTTTTGTTGGAGGACAACAGGCCTCTCTCTGTCTGTCATGATCCTGGAGGTCATGTGGTATTTCAGGGATGCAGTTCAGCTCATGGTTTATTCAAAAGGATTTTCTAATAAGCCCCTTGAGCACTGGGTATAAATGTATTTGTTTTTTAAATGTATTTTATTTATTTTATTGTTTTAAGATTTTATGTATTCATTTATTTATTTGACAGTGAACCACAGAAAGCATAGGCAGAGTGGGCAGCAGAGGTAGAGGGAGAAGCAGACTCTGCATTGAGCAGGGAGCTGGGCTCGAGGTGGGGCTCGATCCCAGGACACCCAGATCATGACCTGAGCTCAAGGCAGACACTTAACAGACTGAGCCACCCAGGTGTCCCCTCAAATGGATTTTAAATTTTAAAATTCCTAGTATTCAGACACAGGACTGTAAGATTTTAGTTACCACCCAGAGGCGAGGACCCACCTCTCTCCTGCAAGGGGGACTTAAATGCTCTTGGATAAGAGTGTATGTGAGCATCTCAATGATTGGAAAATTGCACAGGAGGTGGGATACCTTACTGGCTGACCAAAGGGAGACTGTGAGCCAGCGAGGCCACATGTAGGAGCTGGGGTTCTTTCTCAGGCAGTGCTTTTTCTCTTCTCTCCTTTTCCTGGCTAGGCTCTTCCAGAGGAGTGAAACCACCATGGCTCAGGAGAGGTTCTTCATCCTGTTCCCACTACTGGTCCTGGTGCTGCTTGTGCTGGGCTGTGTCCAGCCTTCTCTGGCCAAGGAGTCACGGGACGAGAAGTTCCAGCGGCAGCACATGGACCCGAACACCTCCACCGTCACCTCCGGCTACTGCAACCAAATGATGAAGCGCCGGAATATGACGGTTGGACGGTGCAAGCCAGTGAACACGTTTATCCATGAGCCTCTGCCAGATGTCCAGGCTGTCTGCTTCCAGGGAAATGTCCCCTGCAAGAACGGGCAGCCCAACTGCTACCAAAGCAGCTCCAAAATGCGCATCACTGACTGCCGCCTGAAGAACGGCTCCAAATACCCCAAATGCGACTACCAGACCCAGCAGCTACAGAAATCCATCATCGTGGCCTGTGAAGGGAATCCATACGTGCCAGTCCACTTTGACGGTTCTATGTAGGTCTGCACCTGAGGCCAGAACAGCAAGATGCCCCACCTCCCTTTTGTGGCACCTGCTTCTCCCCTCTCCCTTCCTTGTTCCGAGGGACAGAACTCCACTCAGGGCTCCTATCCAAAACACACACGTGTCCCTGCCCAGGGCTTGCCCCTGTGTGGTTTGGAGGGGGTGAAGGGAGCCCCATGTGAACCACTTCACTGCTTCTTTCAATAAAACACAGTTGCAACCACCTGGATTTCTGAAGCTGTCATCATCTGGTACTGTCTGTCTGATTGTGTTCCTGCTCGGGTGAGAACTGTAAATCTGGGTAGATTTCGTAAGCATGGAATAGAATAATTACATGCCTTTGCTCCTGACTCTTGGTTCTCGGTGACCTGAGATCATTCCTTTTCTCAGAGATGCCTTGCTGTCAAATATGAAGCTGTTAAGTATGGGCTGTTTGAGGTGAAAGGGAGCTACAGTCTGGGACGTTCTGCTGGGTGAGCTGATGGAGGGTGAGCTCAAATACCGAACTCTCTGGCATGGAAAGAAGGACAGGGTGACCTCAAGAAGACCCTGCTTAGGGTCCTGGGATGGAGCCCCACATTGCGCTCTCTGCTCGATGGGGAGCCTACTTCCTCCTCTCTCTCTGCCTGCCTCTCTGCCTGCTTGTGATCTCTGTCTGCCAAATAAATAAATAAAATCTTTAAAGAAAAAAAAGAAGACCCTGCTCAGACCCTGGCTGGGAGGACATGGGGCTGAAATTATGATCCTAAATTTTCCTTTTCCTTTTATTGAGTGGGCTATTACCAGATCACAAAAATGGCCATCTCTTAGTTGGAAAGTCGGAACCTTCCACTTAGGAGCTAGAGGGGTCTGTAAGGATTATTAAATTGAAGGAGAATAAGTAGATTTTGACTCACGTATCCACTTTCATGGGAAGGGCCTGCCTAGAACACTGCAGAAAAAAAATTCTAATAAGCGATGTGGTTGAACAGTAGCCTCCATTGAAGGCAGGATGGACGTAATTGTGTGTGTTCCACTTGCCATCCTTGAGATAAGGTAATTCCCACTTTTACAGAGGAACAGTCACTTACCTATTCCTGAGATTCAGGACTTGAGTGACTTGCTCATGGCTGCTGCTACTTAATGGCACAGCTGAGACTAGACCCCAGGTCTCCTAGCCTCCAGTGCTTGTTCTTTCTGCTACCAGAGTGAACTCAGGAAGAAAATCCTGCAGTCTCCCTTTTCCTAAGTGCAGTGGAGGAGGGCCCCTGGGTGGCTCAGTCAGTTAAGTGGCCTACCCTTGATTTCAGCTCAGGTCTCTATCTCAAGATCTCAGGGTCATGAGTTCCAGCCACGCATTAGGCTTCACTGGAGGCATGGTGCCTACTTTAAAACCATAACTGTTAAGAAAAAACCAAAATCCCAATCCCCCTAATTGCTGTGGATGGAACTATAGCTCTCTCCCTGACCTCGCTGGTGGCTCTCTCTCCTGTTTCCAGGGTACCGGCTCTGTGAGTGCTCCGTGTCTGGCATCACTTCTATAGAGCCCTTGAACATGCTTTGAATCAGCTTCTGTCATCACTTCATCATCTCATTGGACCCCCTGTTTCCAGCTGCATCTGGCTCCTAGAACTAGAGAAAAGCCCTACTTCTAACCAGTCTGACCAGTGCAGTCATTGTCCTTACACACAAAATTCATAAATGTTGGAAGAGACTGTGTTTCCCTTAAGTGAAGTGAACTTTTTGCTTCTGAAGAGGGGAGAAGGGCTATGGGTGACAAGGGCCAGACATCCCTGCATTTCTGTGGTAATGAGGATCCCACTTCTTACCAGCAGTGAGGATGAAGATGGAAACTTGGAGTATCTTGACAGATTCCTTGGGCCAGAATTTGTATTAAGTTCATTCAACCCTTATTCCCAAACCTCAATCTCCTCATTTCCCTCCTGCTGGTGCTAAGAGAACACTTTCCTGAAGCCTGTAAGAATACTCACTGGGGGTTTTGCTTCACTATCGGCACATTTACCATCCCTGGCTTCTGATTCCCCTCATGTTCTGGGCCTGGGACTGCTCGGGGCTTCTGTCTGTGGAAGAAAGTAATAGGTGGTGACAGAGGTCCAGACCATCACACCTGGGGAGCCTGTGGGAAGGGAGAGTGCTCTGAATAGGAGGACACTGGGAGAAGAAAGACAGAGTCCTGCCATAGAGAGGGTCAGGCACAATCAAGGAGAGAAACACCTGATAGTCTGGCGACAAATTGGAGCGCTCTGTTCAGTGGGGATACTATTGCTACCCCACAAAGAAAGGAGTACTAACCCCTTCCAGGAAACAATTCTGGGCAGATAGATTGGAAATTTGAAGTGCTAACATATTAAGGTGAGTATCTGCTTCAAGGCAGAAATGGCCATATCCAGTGATTCTTTTAAGAAGGATAATGCCAATTTCCAGAAAATTCTTCAAAACAAACAAGCTTCAGAAAGTCTACATTCTCAGTGGACAGGTAAGCCCATCTCCATGTCCCAGTTTCTCCTTACTCCTACAGTTTTAAGTATTTCCCCAAAATCATAGTGTCTTCTGCCCTGGTGATCCTCTTCTGCCCCTCTCAGAGGTAAATTCTTCCTTAAATCCTGCAGCCGAGAGCTCCCCCACACCAGTACTACCTCACATCAAAACAGATCAGTCCTCCACACCTAAAGGAGTCCTTCACTGAACAGGGTACCTGAGACTCACCCTGGTCCTTTCTTTCCACGTGTTGCCTCATCAGCATTTGCACTTTGAGCTTTCTCTCTAACTGAAAGGAAAGGCCACTCCCAATCCCTACTCTTGCCTTCTTAACTGAGTCAGCTCTCACAGGGCAAGTGTGAACAATGAGAGGGTGCAGAATCTATCCGCCATCATGGAAAGCACTTCCCTATTGCTTTTGGGACTTGATCATAAATGTGGAATGACCCGCCACTTACAAGATTCATGTTTCATGATGGAGGGTCCTACACAGAAGGCACAGAATGAAAATGTATTTCTGAGGATGAGACAGGGGCACAAGTGCAAGTATCTCATTGTCAGGAATCACTTCCTAGGGGGCAAGTAGCATAATACCTCTACAAATCCTTCAGCAAATCCATGAGTACCTTGGGTTGCTACAGGCTTACAGTAAGTGTGGATGAGAACATGTCTTCTTGACTTCCTCCCTCCAAGCTTATTTCCCTTCTCATTCTCTTACTGTCTTCTTAATTAACAAGAAAGAAGAAGTCGTTCATCTGAAGGCACAGAGTATCACTGGTTATGTTCTACTAAGGAGTAAGGTGACTGTACTTTAAGGTAATGATTGTTATCTGCCTTCTCTAGTTTCTTCTAGTGACAAGTCTGGGGAGGGCCTACACCTGGGGTTACTTTCCTTTCTTTTCCATCCTCCATGAGTCTGCAGCTGGGTAGATAATGGCACCAGGGCACCTGATTGAGCCCCAGCCCCACTATCAGCTCCCTGTGGCCCGAAGCATGTCTACAGCCCTCACTGGGCCACGGTTTTCTAATTTGTAAAATCAGAGGGATGGGTTTGGTCATTTCCAAGTCCCCTTACACTGCTGACTTTTCTAGAGGAGTATCTGTTCTCTTTCTAGCAGTGTTGCATGTGGGTTTTGGCTACATGTGAATAGGCATCTCTAGAACAGTCACCTTACTGAGATCTGGTTTAGGTCAGAGCACTCTCTCTGAGGCCTGGGTCATCCTAGCCAACTTGGAGCACCCTTCTAGGGGAGATTCTCCTCTCAAGCAACTTCAGACAGCCTCTGAGAGTCTAAGCTGGCAGCTCACTTCCGCCAGGGCTTGTTAGGCTTCCTGGACCCTGACAGCCCATGGAGATTTTCGTTTGGCTCCGATGCCCCAGAGGGGAGAGATAAATGCCGAGGCAAGATTAGGGTAGCAAACAAGAGAATGTGAGAGTGGGACCTGGAATTTTCTGAGTGTCATTGGAAACATGCCTGATAGAGGTTGAGGGGTACTTGGCTGGCTCAGTCCACACAGCATGAGACTCTTGATCTTGGGAGTTGTAAGTTTAAGCTCCACATCGGGTGTAGAGATTACTTAAAAACAAAACCTTTAAAAAAAAAAATAGAGATTGAGAGCTGGGCCCTTCTTCAGGCCAGCATGTTTGACAGCCTCTCTTCCCCTTGTGCTTCAGACTCCCCCTTCCCTCCCATAAACACCACTGAACAATTTTTTAAGAGGACAGCTGTCCAATAATGGGGCTTGTGCTACTGTAACATAGAGACAAAATCTATGTGCACATGACTAGATACACATGTGATCATGTATATAGACCTATGAAGTTAAGGAAAATCAGGGCAAGGAGGGCCATTTGTGATCTGGCTCCAAGAACTTTATCTTAAGGATGGAGAAACTATGGCATGAAACCAAGAATAGAATGAAGAAAACCAAGTCTGTGGATTCCTTGAGTGTGGGCTTTTATGTTTGCCTGCAAATTTGTGTTCTTTTTTAAAAAATTTTTTTTAAAATTATCAGAATAGGAATATATATCTTTTCAATGTATAATTCTCTGAATTTTTTCCTGAAGATTTTATTTATTTATTTGACAGAGAGATACAGAACATAAGTGGGCAGGCAGAGGGAGAGGAAGAAGCAGGCTCCTTGCTGAGCATGGAGCCTGACATGGGGCTTGAACCCAGGGCCCTGGGATCATGAACTGAGCTGGAGGCAAGCACTTAACCAACTGAGCCCCTAGCCACCCCTGATTCTCTGAATTTTAAAGTTGTTACGAGATGATTTATCACAGCTGTTAACTCAGGAAATGAACAAGGAGCCCTGGCCCTGCAGAGGCCAACTGCTCTATCCCAGGAAATCTGAGGGGGCTGGACAAATCCACAGCACAGCTCCCGGCTGGATCTGCCAATACTGTTGCCAAACAAATTCAGATAAACTCGTCACAAGAGAAGCTAATAAGTCAAGAGATAAGGGTTTGGAAAAGAGAAAGGGAGGAATTTGTTTCCAGGGCCAGCAGCTGTGGGAGGTGGCAGGCTCAAGCCTTAACAATTGATTTCTCTGCCTGCAAGATGGACAACCAGAGTTTTCTAGAAGAGGTTCAGGGCAGGGGATGGTACCTGCAGGCAAGAATCATGGGTGAGGTGGGATGTGTTCAGCCCATGATCTTGGCAGAGAAAAGGATGCAGGGGATGGTCATTAGGCATTCCATTGCTATCTGGGCTTTTCTGGTCTGGAGGCTGGAATGTTCTGGTCATTATCAGTGCCTCAAGTAAGTGCAATAGGAAATAACTGTTGGGTTCTATACTTGAACACGAGGCTCACTGACAGAATTGTGCAACCGTTATCACAACCAGGACACACAAGAGTTCTACCACTCTCATTTCCCCTTGTGGTAATCTTCTATAGCCATATACTTCCCACAACCCCCACCCCCAACTCTGGGAACCACTGATCTATTCTTTGTCACTATCGTCCTGTCTTTTCACACTATTGTATAAATAGAATTGTACACCATGAACTTTTCCAAGACTGGCTTCTTTACTCAGGGTAATGCCTTTGAAATTCATCCAGGTTGTATGGATTCATAGTTTATTCCTTTTTATTGCTCAGTAGCATTCTATTGCATGGATGTTCCATAGCTTGTCTGTCCATTCACCCACTGGAGGACATTGCCCGCAAATTTGGGGTGATTATGAAGGCAGCTGCTTTAAACATCTGTGTACAAATTTTTGTGTGCATTGTTGAAAGGATAGACACACATATCAACAGAACAACATCAGGAACCCAGAAACAGGCCCACACAAATATGATCAAAATTTTTAAAAAGATTTATTCATTTATAATTTGTCAAAGAGAAAACAAGCCAGCACAACCATGGAGTGGCAGGCAGAGGGAGAAGCAGCTCTATGCTAAGCAAGGAGCCTGATTGCAGACTCGATCCCAGGACCCAGGGATCATGACCTGAGTCAAAGGCAGATGCTTAAGCAACTGAGCCACCCAGGAGTCCCCGATCAAATGTTTTTTGACAAAGGTGTAAAGCAGTTCTAGGCAGAGAGATATTTGTTTTGGTGATTGAACATCCAAAAAGCCCCAAGCAAGTCCCTTCCCCAAACTTTCAAACCCTAAATATTCCTTCCCTTCCCCACTCTTTTGAAAAATTTATTTCAATTCTATTTAGTTAACATATAGTGTATTATTCATTTCAGGGGTAGAATTTAGTGATTTGCCAGTCACATACAACATTCAGTGCTCATTACATCAAGTGCCCTCCTTAATGCCCATCACCGAGTTACCCCACCTCACTACCCACCTCCCTCATCAACCCTCACTTTGTCCCTATAGTTAAGTCACTTATGGTTGCCTTCCTCTCTGTTTTTATCTCATTTTATTTCTTTCCCTTCCCCTATGTTCCTACCTTTTGTTCCTTAACGTCCACATATGAGTGAAATCATATGGTATTTGTCTTTCTCTGACTTTTTAACTCCATATAATACACTCTAGTTCCATCCATGCTGATGTAAATAACAAGATTTCATTCTTTTTGGTGCCCTGCCCACTCTTCGGTACCACTGGAGAGACCTGTGGTGTATGTTTTAGTCCTGGACCCACCAGCTGGATCTGTTCTCATCCAGAGAGTAAGAGGGAGCCTAGAAGCTCGGACAGGGTAGGCATGAAAGCAGAGGAAGTTAGAAGAAGGAAGGTAGAAGGGGGTGCTTGGGTGGTTCAGGCGGTTAAGCGTCCTAGTCTTGATTTTAGCGCAGGTCATGGTCTCAGGGTCCCGGGAGCCAGCTCTGTGCTGGGCTCCATGCTCAGTACAAAGCCTCCTTGGGAATCTCTCTCTCCCCATCCTTTTGCCCCTCCCCCTGCTTGCACATGCTCGCTCTCTCTAAAATAGATAAACGAATCTTTAAAAAAGTAAGGTAGAGGGAGTTATGTATATGGCATGAAGGAAGTAAGTCTGGAGAGACTTGGAGGAAAAAAAGGATGAGAAAACAAGATCATAAAGGGTGACATAGTTGAGTTCATAGTTCCCTTGGTCCTGTTGACTTCCTGTTCTCAAAAGTTCACTATCAAATCACTCAGGAGGAGGAGGAAAATCACTTTTTCTCACAGAAAATATAGCTTCACTTTTCCAGAATTCTACCTTTCTCTCTTGGGCTTTTAGGAGTGAGGTTCCACTTATTGGCTTTTAAAGAAGTGATTAAGTTAAAATGAGGCTCTTGGGGTGGACTCTAATCCGATGTGACTGGTGTGTTTATAAGAAGAGGAAATGGGAAAACATGGAGGTGTGTCAGGGGGTACATGTGCAGAGAAAAGACCCTGTAAGGACACAGCAGGAGGGCATCCTTCTTCAAGCCATGGAAAGAGGTTTGAGAAAGAAGAAACCAAACCTGTCAAGGCTGTGATTTTGGACTTCTGGTCTCCAGAACTGTGAGAAAATACATTTCAGTTGTTTATTTATTTTTTTAAATTTTAAAATAAAATTTAAAATTTTAATTAAATTTAATTAAAATTTAATTTTTAAATAAAAATTAAAAATTTTATTTATTTGTTTGAGAGAAAGAGAGAGAGCACAGGCAGAGGGAGAAGCAGGCTCCCCACTGAGCAATGAGCCTGATACAGGACTTGGTCCCAGGATGCATGATCTGAACTGAAGGCAGACACTTAACTGACTGAGCCACCCAGGCATCCCACAATTCTGTTGTTTAACCCACTCTTTCTGTGGTAGTTGTTATAGCAGACTTAGCAAACTGAAGCACACTGCCACCAATTCTTCCAGTCCTCTTGAATTATGTCTTTAATTTCTTAGATCAGTGCTCAGTGTGCCACCATGATATCCCCCAGTCCCTGACGCAGGTCATCCCATCCTATGTCCCAGACTAGAGCCTTGGAGCCCAACTGGACTTAGTGAGGGCAGAAGGTAAGGCCCCATGCTATCCCTCTTCATCCAAGGAATAGGAACAGATTAATGAGACTCATTTGTATTCTGCCAAGGTGCCATGGTTTGGAATAGCACATCTTGAACCCCCTCAATACTAAAAATCAAGTGTGCCAAAAGAATTTAAAGAAGAGAGCCATCCTATGTTCATGGGTCTAAAGACTCAACATTGCTAAGATGGGGATTCTCCCCAAATTGATCTATAGATTCAACTCAATCCTAATCAAAATCCCTTGAAGATAAGCTGATTCTAAAATCCTATGGAAATGCAAAGAACCTAGAACTGCCAAAAGAACCGTTTGTTTTAAGATAATATTTTCAAGTAATCTTTAAGTAAGGCAGGGGTCAAACTAAAAACCCCAAGATCAAGAGTGGCATACTCAACCCACTGAGCAAGCCCAGCACCCCGAGAATAGCCAACAAAACACAACACACAACAACTTTAAAAAGAGCAAGGTTGAAAGGCTAATGCCACTAGGTTTTGAAACTTATTATGAAGTTGGGGTGGGTTGGGGACAGTAAATTGGGAATGAGGGAATCTAGAGTAGTATGAAGAAAATTTGGGAGAAGGATGGATACCTTTATGATCTCGATGATGGTGGTTGTTTCACGAGTATACACATAGGTCAAAACTTACCAGGTTGTATTCTTTACATGTACATTGTGTATTGTGTGTCAGCTCTATGTCAATAAAGCTATAAACACCATTGTGAACTTAGTGTTTTTTAAAAGAAGTGTAAGGAGAATAAGTAGACAAATTAATCTCAAAATTCAAGTTTTTATTTTATTTCTTTTAATTTAAATTTATTTTATTTATTCAATTAATTAACATATAGTGTATTATTAGTTTCAGAGGTGGGGTTAGCACTGAGTGCCCATCACATCACCTGCCCTTCTTAATGCCCATCACCTAGTTACCCCATCACCCCACTCCCCACTCTTCCAGAAACCCTCAGTTTGTTTCCCATGGTGAAGTCTCTCTCTGAGTTCCCATGGTTTATTTCTCTCTCTGAGTTCATCTCATTTTCTTTTCCCCTCCTTTCCCCTATGTTCCTCTGTTTTGTTTCTTAAATTCTAGATATGAGTGAAATCATATGGTATTTCTCTTTCTCTGATTGACTTATTTTACTTAGCATAATATACTCTAGTTCCAACCATATCATTGCAAATGGCGAGATTTCTTTTTTTGATGGCTGAGTAATAGTCCTATATATATACCTATATATATATATACCACATCTTCTTTATACATTCACCTGTCCATGGACTTCTGGGCTCTTTATATAGTTTGGCTCTGGTGGTAACTATTTCACCTTTGTGGGCTGCATGTGGTCTCTCTCTTCCCCTCCCCTCCTCCTCTTCTCCTTCCCCTATCCCAGTGGTCCTACCTCTAGATGGACAGGGGTTCCTAAATCATACTGCCCATTACAGTCATGCAGGGACCCTTAAAAACAAACTCCATAAAGCCCAGGCCTCACCCTCACAAATTTCTTTAGTTGTTTATTAAGTCTTCATAAAATTCATTTAATGAGATTGAGGTGGGACAACTTCTATGTCTCTTCTTTACTGTCACACTGCTACCACACTCATAACACTTGTAATGCCACATGCGCTGGGACAGAGGGGGCTTCCCAACACCAGGCCACTCTGGGATACTGGCTGGATATTGTACGATTTAACTCAAATCTGACACTAACTCCCTGAAGACAGGGTCAGCTCTCTAGGTTAAGGGCTCGGTCCCACAAGACTCCCCCAGTCCAGATACCAATCCCAAATCCAGGTTTTCACCTGTGTTTCTGACTGCCTGACTGTAAATCTGAGTTTCCCACCACCCCCTTGTTTGTTGGATTGATTTGGTGGAGCTCAAGGAAACATTTATGCTTTACCAGTTTATGAAAGGATATGATAAGGAGAGTGATGAACACCAAGATAAGGAGATAGCTGGAGTAAGGTCTGGGAGGGTCCCTAATGAAGGAGCTTCAGTCCCTGTGGAGATGGGGTATATCACCGTCCCAGTGTAGATGATGTAGGAAAGATGTTAAGGTTTGAAACCAGTGACCAAGAAAGAATTCCTGACACATCTTTGGTGCATAAAGGTGGTTTAATTAGAGCAGTGGGCAGGACCTGAGGGCAAATAGAGCTGTACTTGGGTCATGAGGAGTGGCCCATTACATACTTTCAGGCTAGGAGGGGGTTAGGGATAGAGTTAGTCTATAAGAAATTTGGAAGAAAGGTTTCCAGTACCTTGAGAAAGCCTGCTACTGTTGGGAAAAAGTAATTTATTACTCTCTAGGAAAACCTTAGTCACGAGACCCTTCAGAGGGTCATAAGCTTGGGGGATGATTGCCAATGTGTATCCAGGTGTGGAGGGAAATGAAGAGGTTTCCAAATGACTTTTTGAATGTTACAGTAGACTTACAGGACCCTGGGTTTCAGGCGAAAATTGTCATCTGCAAAAGAACATCACTCTTCCTTTGTCAAGGACTTGTTAGTGGGCGGTAGGTAATATGGAAATAGAGTTTTTCTTTGGTCTTTGTTTCCCCCATCATAAATGTGTTTGCCAACCTGAAGTTTCCTCAACCCTGTACTTTTGGGAATTTTACAGAGGCTATTTCACATAGGCAGGACCAATTATTACCTCCATATTCAGGCCCTCCTTCCTCCCTCAAGGATGCGGGTGAGGCTGAAATTGCCTAACATTTAATCATGGATCCATGTTTTGGTGATCAGCCACCCAGGTGGCTGCCAAGGGTCTCTTTCATAGAACAAAAGATGTTCCAAGTGCTCTTATCACTTTGGAATTTACAAGGGTTTCAGGAGCTCTGTGCCAGGAATCAGAGGCAGAAATCAACATATATTTTCTACTCTACCAGAGGGATACAGTTGTTGATACTGTTTTTTTTTTTAATTAAATTTATTTATTTTCAGCATAACAGTATTCATTATTTTTGCACCACACCCAGTGCTCCATGCAATCCGTGCCCTCTATAATACCCACCACCTGGTACCCCAACCTCCCACCCCCCCACCACTTCATTCCCCTCAGATTGTTTTTCAGAGTCCGTAGTCTCTCATGGTTCACCTCCCCTTCCAATTTCCCCCAACTCCCTTCTCCTCTCCAACTCCCCATGTCCTCCATGATATTTATTATGCTCCACAAGTAAGTGAAACCATATGATAATTGATTCTCTCTGCTTGACTTATTTCACTCAGCATAATCTTTTCCAGTCCCATCCATGTTGCTACAAAGGTTGGATATTCATCCTTTTTGATGGAGGCATAATACTCCATAGTGTATATGGACCACATTTTCCTTATCCATTCATCTGTTGAAGGGCAGAAAGATTCCCTTCTTTTCTTTTTTTTATAAACATATATTTTTATCCCCAGCTCCCAGGTGAATTTCATATGAAACCAAAGTTAAGACCTGCTGGAACATTTGCTAAATTCATTTCTAAGATTTGCCACAGTTCTATCTTTCTAGATTGACTGTCAGGTCATTGAAGCTGATTCAGGGATATCCCTAAATGAATATCTGACTTAGTCAGTTTTCTTGACTCTCCCACAACACATGATTGCATGCAGAAAGGAACACAAACCTGTCAGAGAGTCCACCATGATTTGGTCGATTTATGTAGATCTAACACCTCTGAGCATAAAAGATTTTCCTCAAGTTATCCTCATTCTTACTCCCTTCCACAATTTCTTCAAACTATGAGTCCCCTAACATATAAATAACCATAGTCAAGTACTAGGTGAGTAAGACTGAGTAACTGAGTGGTTTGATGAAAGGAAATTCAGCCTTTTACTAAGTTACTTTCTCCAAGAATCTGCTGAAATGTCCAGGTAATGTAATAGAGTACATAAGTCCACTGTGATTACTGATCAGGTTGATGCATGCCATCTGAAGACCCCTTTCCCTGAGGATGATGCTATGTTCCTATACTGGTTCCTACCCAAATGTGAACACAGATCTTTGTGTCCACTCCCCCTGCACTTGGCTTGAATACTTTGACACTCTGATGTAAATGTCATGCTGCTTAAGATCAAGACTAATGAAAGCTGCTCTAAATTGGCAGACTCAAGTCCCATAAGAGAAGCTCCCCTACTGGGCAGCCACTTTCTCAAATGCCAGGTTGTCCTGGCCTTCTTGTGTCTTCCCACTGAGAGGGGCCTTGAGGATTTAGCACCCTTGGAATCCAGGCTCCTGAACCCTGAAACTTTCATATTTCTGTCTTTGTTTCTAAGACCTGACATAAAGATGTGGCATAAAGGAAGGTGAGTCCAGCTAGTACAGCTGTTAAAGGAATCGCTTGGTTTGGAAAGAACCATTGTGCAGCACAGATAACTGACACACTCATAACTACTTCACCATGGGGCCTTTCTGATAGGTATTATGTTTGCTGCTACTCAAAGACAGATCAGGCTACAAAGCACTTTGACTTACCCTGGACTGTTAACCAAGTGAGGCTTGTAGTTGGCAAGGAAATGGAAAGATATGAGGGGTAGCAGAATAGGCCACCTGCAAATATTCCTTTTTAGCATAAGAATTATGTTAAGCTGTTTATTGTCAGAAAGTACAGAGGAGAAGTTCTAAAAGCAGAGTAAAGGTAACTCTTTTGTAGGGGAAACTTACATTAGAAAGAGGCCTGTTCAGGGAAGTGAACCATGAAATGGGTCACCTTCATCTGAGAGAGTCATCTCCCTGGCAGGGCAAATATTGTTTCCCAAATATTTTCTCCTCTCACCTTTCTCTGAATTGCCTTCCCCCCTTTTAAAGCTGGAGACCCCAATCCTTTCCATAGTCAGGGTGGTCCATAAGACTCAGTTGGCTCCTTGATTTTAAGAATAATGTTTCTGTGGGGCTCCAATATTATGTACATATTAAAATAGTTTTTGTCCTATTAAGTTGACTTTTTATTAAGGGATAGGTGTTTTCAGCCAAGAACCTAAAATGGTAAGGAACAATTATTTTTCCTCCCCTGAACCTAAGACCTAAATTCTCAGTCCCAGCCAATTTTTTTTTTTTTAGAGACTTCTTTATTTATGTGAGAAACACAGAGGAGAAAGAGAGCAGATACCCAAGAAGGTGGGAGAGGTAAAAGAAGAGGGAGAAGCAGGTTCTCCTCTGAGCAGGAAGGCAGAAAGGGGCTCAAGGTGACCAAGAGATCATGAGCTGAGGCCATGGCAGAGGCTTAACAGCTTAATCCACTGAGACACCCACATGCCCCACCACCAGTCAAATTTTTAATTGCTGTCCTTCAGTGGTTAAATCAACTACCATTTCCAAAACAGCATGATTTCTGTGATATTTCAATATTCAGGAGGGCAGGATGTGTTCAATTCCCAGCACTTTTTTTCCCCTTGATCTATGCTTTCTCTTCATGCATCGCAATAGATCATGGGAGAATTGACTCTGTGGCTACAGTAATTTATTATCAGTACTACTACTTACATTTAAAACACTATCTGATGAAATACAGAAACCAATAGTAAAGATGTACAGTGTATCGGTTGTCATGGTTAGAACCTGTGTGTGAAATACTATGCACATACTATGAGGTGAACTTGTCACCTCCAAACAAGCATGGACCATGGTTTCAAGGGAAATATGTAAAAGCCTTGAGCAGAGTTTGAAGGGATGGAGCACATTCTTGCTCCAAAGTCCCAGGGATGCAGTGGTGGGGGAAGTAGCAGAAGCCTTGGGTGGCTGAATAACCTCAAAGTTCACCTAGGGCCCAGATGGTTCTCCTGAGTATATTGGCAAATACTATCTAGATGACTCCAGGCTGGCGATGATGTGAAAGACATCCCAAATGCACACACTCAAGGTCATTACAATACAATAGAAAGTGTTTTATTGCTGTGAACAAAATACAACAAAGCTTGACAGAAGTTCCAAGATTATAAAAATAAAGAGGCCTGGGTCTTTCCTGGCCCTCTTGGCTATTGTTTTCCTTCAAAACACACAGAGCAGTTGCTGTGGCTGATATCGAAGAGGTTACTGCCTATGTTCTCCTCTAGGATTCTGATGGATTCCTATCTCATGTTGAGGTCTTTTATCCATTTTGAGTTTCTCTTTGTGTATGGTGTAAGAGAATGGTCGAGTTTTATTCTTCTACATACAGCTGTCCAGTTTTCCCAGCACCATTTATTGAAGAGACTGTCTTTTTTCCACTGTATATTTTTTCCTGTTTTCTTGAAGATTAATTGACCATAGAGTTGAGGGTCCATATCGGGGCTCTCTACTCTGTTCCACTGGTCTATGTGTCTGTTTTTATACCAGTACCATGCTGTCTTGGTGATCACAGCTTTGTAATAAAGCTTGAAATCAGGTAACATGATATGCCTCCAGTTTTGTTTTTGTTTTTCAACATTTCCTTAGCAATTTGGGGTCTCTTCTGATTTCATACAAATTTTAGGATTATTTGCTCCAGCTCTTTGAAGAATACCGGTGGAATTTTGATCGGAATGGCATTAAAAGTATAGATTGCTCTAGGCAGTATAGACATTTTAACAATGTTTATTCTTCTGATCCAAGAGCATGGAATAGTCTTCCATCTTTTTGTGTCTTCTTCAATTTCTTTCATGAGTGTTCTGTAGTTCCTCGAGTACAGATCCTTTACCTCTTTGGTTAGGTTTATTCTCAGGTATCTTATGGTTCTTGGTGCTATAGTAAATGGAATCAATTCTCTAATTTCCCTTTCTGGTATTTTCATTGTTAGTGTATAAGAAAGCCACTGATTTCTGTACATTGACTTTGTATCCTGCCACATTGCTGAATTGCTATATGAGTTCTAGTAGTTTGGGGGTGGAGTCTTTTGGGTTTTCCATATAAAGAATCATGCCATCTGCGAAGAGAGAGAGTTTGAACCCTCTTACACTGTTGGTGGAATGCAAGTTGGTGCAGCCTCTTTGGAGAACAGTGTGGAGATTCCTCAAGAAATTAAAAATAGAACTTCCCTATGACCCTATGACCCTGCAATTGCACTCCTGAGTATTTATCCCAAAGATACAGATGTAGTGAAAAAAAGGGCCATCTGTACGCCAATGTTTATAGCAGCAATGGCCACGGTCACCAAACTGTGGAAAGAACTAAGATGCCCTTCAACGGATGAATGGATAAGGAAGATGTGGTCCATATACACTATGGAGTATTATGCCTCCATCAGCAAGGATGAATACCCAACTTTTGTAGCAACATGGGCAGGACTGGAATAGATTATGCTGAGTGAAATAAAGTCAAGCAGAGAGAGTCAATTATCATATGGTTTCACTTATTTGTGGAGCATAACAAATAACATGGAGGACATGGGGAGTTAGAGAGGAGAAGGGAGTTGGGGGAAATTGGAAAGGGGAGGTGAACCATGAGAGACTATGGACTCTGAAAAACAATCTGAGGGGTTTGAAGTGGCGGGGGGTGGAGGTTGGGGTACCAGGAGGGCATGGATTGCATGGAGCACTGGGTGTGGTGAAAAAATAATGAATACTGTTATGCTGAAAATAAATAAAAAATAAATTTAAAAAAAAAACACAGAGCAGAAAGGAATGCTCTTTGTTTGTGTCCCCAACTCTGGCCTTGCATCATAGCCCTCTAATTCCCTCACTCCGCTCCTTCTTTCCTCTATGGGAACCATGGAAATCAACAAAGGAAAACAAAAGGCAGAAGAGATCATGGGAAAACCTGCACTGAGTGAGAAGGAACATTATGGAAACTTTAGTCTTAGTCTAACCCTACAGGAGTCAGACAATTGGGAGAGTAGCCTGGCTGATGAGGGTCCCAGGCAACAACGTAGAACTTGTTCTGGGGAGTGGTACTATAGCTGCAGTCAGGGTATCTCCCTCTAGTGTGATAGTGGGAAGTCACATTAATAGGATTTGCACTCTGGTGGCAGTTATTCCCACGAGGCCTGCAGGTCCTGTTGGGCCAACTGCAGGTAATAGTCACATTCTGTAAGAAGTTGTGCAGGAAAGGGTTTTGATGTATATAGGTTCAGTTAAGAATATTGACAAGATGCATCGCACTGTTGCATTGGACAAGACTTGCTCTTAGATGC
The DNA here is from genome assembly GCF_011764305.1 of Mustela putorius furo. Classification (NCBI taxonomy): domain Eukaryota; kingdom Metazoa; phylum Chordata; class Mammalia; order Carnivora; family Mustelidae; genus Mustela; species Mustela putorius. Next base: position 13,569,433 of record NW_025422045.1, read on the forward strand.
TAATTCATAAATGTTTGAATGCTGGTGGAGCCGAGTGACATAATGGATGCACTAGCCCCCATGATCCCAATAGCAACTGGATGAGAGGAAAGGGTACCAGAAGATCTAGCATCATCTCTTCTGTGTAGGAAGAGAGAAGAAAATGAAAGCATGATAGTAATAGAAGTCATAAGAGGAAAATTATCATTCACAACCATTTTAGATCTGTTTGTGAATTTTAAAATTTCATTGGTCCTTTTCTGGTTGTTTAAAACATCTTTCTGACATGAGTTTTACAATTCTAGGAAGGAGCTAAAGCCCAGGGAGGAGGAATGTGAGTTAAGATGGCATTTCCTCTGACTGGCAGAACCTATTCTTCTGTTTCTTTTGTGCTTATGCAAAGGGAAACTGTTCTTTTCCCTCCTCCATCCTGGAATATTTCTCCTCCATCTCTGTGACCTGGACCTTCTGGCCATCATCATGGCTCTACTATCCACAGCTCCCAGGCTTCTCCTCTTACCGGTCTCAAGGCTGGAGCTCCTGCTGTGGACAGAGGCACTGCTTAGTCCCAGGCTCAGAGGCTTTTGTCTGCTGTTCTTCTGCCAGGTATGTCAGCATGGCCTTCGTGCAGCAGGGAAGGGTTCTGAGCCCTAGGAAAGAGGGAAGGGAAACATAGGGCTTGGAAGACGCCCTTCTTGTTCACAGTGTGGATGAGACCCACAACCTCCAACTCACTGTTTAAAGCCAGTATCCCTGCAGATGCAGGAAGACCAAGCCTCCTTAAAGGAACAAAGAAGAAGTGATAACTTCCTCAAAGAGGTGTGAGGAAATTATGAACTTCATATGGGTTGAGTGTTTTCTTCCCTGAAACTTTAACATTTTGAGCTCCATGATTTCAGTTTTTTAGGAGAAAACACACCACAAACACCTAAGGCTCCCCCAGTCCAGCTTGTCACCTATGTTTCTGACTGCCTGGCTGTAAACCTGAGCTTCCCCAAACTCCCTTGTTGTTTCATTACTTTGCTAGAGTGGCACACTGAACTGGAGGAAACACTGATGGTTTATCAGTTTCTTAAAGGATATGGTAAAGAGACAGATGAAGAAGAGCCAGATAAAAAGATACCTAGGGTAGGTGGGAGGGTCTTAGGGAAGAAGCTTCTTTCTTCATGGAGTTGGGGTGCATCAACCTCCAAGTATAGATGATGTAGGAAAGATAGGGTTTGAAGCCAACAGCCAAGAAAGAATTCTTGAGACATCTTTGTTGCAAAAAGGTGGTTTTTTTAAATCATGTGGACCTGAGGAACCAAGGGCAGAAAGAGCTGCACAGAAAGTAGGTTATGAAGAAGTGGCCCTTGATATAGCTTCTAGTTGGGAGGAAGATAAGGATAGCATAAGTCTCTAAGGAATTTTGGAAGGAAGATGTCCAGGACATTGAGGAGGCTAGCTCTTGTTAGGAAATGGTCATTTATTACTGTGTAATCGAACCCTAGTCACAAGAACCTTCAGATATATATAGGTGAGCCATATGCTTGGGGAATGATTGCCAAGATATATCTTCCAGAGTAGAGACAAGGCTAGTTTCCAAGGGAATTTTTTGTGTGAAGGTAGCCTTCCAGGATCCTGGGTGGTTGGGATAATGACAAGCTAAGATTGTTTTTTGTCTTTAGTAGGTTATTGATGACATGTAAGCAGGTCAGTTCCCATGTGAATGTCACTCTACCTGTTTCAAGGACTGGTTAATCAGTTGTAGGAAGTATGAAAATTTAAGTTTTCTTTTGCCTTTGTTTCCCATATCACTTGCATCATCACTAGAGATTCAGTCTTGGAGGATAATGTAGGGGAAGAAGCAGTCTTTTTCTTCTCTCCTTTCTTCTCAGCTATGGCCTTTATAACATAAGACAGATTAACAAAAGAAAAACAAACAAGCTTATTAGCATTGATATTTCATATATACATGACAGAAATGCAGGGACTGGTGTGAAATATGGTGATGTTGGAGTCCAGGAGTGAATGATCGAGAAAGATCTCTTGAAGCATCTTTTGTACAAAAAGGGTGGCTTTTAATTAAGGAATGTTCTGCGACAGGACTCCTGGGCAGAAAAGGCTGCACTGGGGTTGTGAGGAGGGGCTGATTCTCTACTCTTAAGATGGGGTGGGGTTAGCAATAGCCAAGTCTCTTGGGAATTTGGAAGTGAGGGTTTTAGGGCCTTACAGGCCTACCTGCTGTTAAGATGAGGTCATTTACTAAGGTGTAGTACAACTTGAGTCTTGAGACCCTTCAGATGTCTGTCGGTGGGCCATAGGCTTGAAGGATGATTGCTCACATATAGCCTGATGTAGAAATAAAGGAGTTTCCAAAGGGATTTTTATATGTTAAAGGGCACTTACAAGATGCAGGGGGTTGGGCTAAGGTCAGGCTAAGGTTACCTTTTTCCTTTAGCAAAGTATTAACATTGAGGCAGCTGAGCTCTTTCAAGAATGTCTCTCTGTCTGTCCCAAGTACTTGTCCATGGGATGCATGTTGTAAGGAAATTTTTTTTTAAGATTTTATTTATTTATTTGACAGAGAGAGATCACAAGTAGGCAGAGAGGAAGGCAGAGAGAGGGAGGAAGCAGGTTCCCCGCTGAGCAGAGAGCGCGATGTGGGGCTCGATCCCAGGACCCTGAGATCACGACCTGAGATGAAGGCAGAGGCTTAACCCTCTGAGCCACCCAAGCACCCCTGTAAGGAAATTTAATGTTCTTTCTACATTTCCTCTGCCTTTGTTCTTCACATCAGGAAGAGTCATTCAAAGAGGTGAAGAGACCTTGGGCTAACAGACCATCTTCAGCTAAAAGAAAGGAAGAAGAATGCGGGGAAGGCAGGCTCCAGGAAGGTAACAAAGGAAAGTATAATAAACAAAGGTAAGGTTTGTTAAGCAGAGTTAAGTCTGTGCCTTCCTTTTTCTTTCTTTTTTTTTTAAAGATTTTATTTATTTATTTGACAGATAGAGATCACAAATAGGCAGAGAAGCAGGCAGAGAGAGAGGGAAACAGGCTCCCTGCTGAGCAGAGAGACTGATGCCAGGCTCATTCCCAGGACCCTGGGATCATGACCTGAGCCGAAGGCAGAGGCTTTAAACCACTGAGCCACCCAGGCACCCCAAGTCTGTGCCTTCTTGATTGGTAAGAATTTCTTGTGACTTAGAGGCATGTTTATCTTGTTACTAGGCACAGGGAAACACCCTTAGGGAATAGATATTTTCTATATGATGATAAATGTCTCTTATTTGTAAGTGGGTGATTTATAGGCTACTTTCAGAAATTCTCCTTGTCTTCTGTTTCTCAATATAATCAGCTCAAAATCATCTGTGTGCCAAAGAACCATCTTTTTAGGTGTTACATTCTGATCTCCTATAGGAAAGAGTCTGGTTGGCGTAACTTGAATCTCCTGACCAACACTTGACTCATTAGAGGGGAATTTGAAACCTTGGGATGACCCCACCAATACTGCACACAAGCAGGGGAGGAATAGCTCCCAAAAGGAAATGAATATGCAGCTATCCAAATGGGGTAGGAGGAGTGGATGTGGGAAAACCAAAGCAACAGCACAAAGCTGTTATATTAATTGTTTTTAAATCCATTTTCCTACCATATGGTATTCACTACCATCTTTTAACCCATTAATAAAAGGAATTTTTTAGAGCTTCTAAAATGTATTGTGAGAACTTACTGTGGGAGACCAGAACAGGTGACTCTGGAATATAAGTATAGGCAACCAGAATACAGTAACACAAACAATGCCAATACATTTTGTTTTTGTTTCATTCATTTTTCTGAGTTTTTTATTTCCATTTTTTTTAGAGAGAGATAGTGTCTGAGAGTATGGTGTAGGTGAAAGAGGGAGAGGGAGAGACAATCCCAAGCAAACTCCACACTCATGACAGAGCTGGATGTGAGGCTCAATCTCATGACCCTGAGATCATGACCTGAGCCAAAACTCAGAGCCAACACTTAACAGGCTGAGCCACCCAGGTGTCCCACATTGGACATTTTGAGGCAGCTTTTATAAACTGAGACAAACAATCAATATTCCTCATCTTTATATTGATTAGTGATACAGAACTCCTGGTTCAACACTGATCTCTTGTGAATTTGGTTACTATAAGTCTTCATCTCCCCAGTATCTGCCCATCCCCTGGTGCACTGAAAATTGCAAAGCTCAGGAGCTGTTCTTGAAAAACGATGACCAACCTAGATTCCTTGGCTACTTATGGGGGCTAGGTGTCTAGGACTAGGAATGCATCCACCTAACTGAAAATGTTATGATGTTATGATGTTGGCCTTTTCTCCAAGTGTTTCAAGACTGGAGTCCTTCAACAATGCAGGAGGCTAAAGAACACAAGGTACTTTAGTGTTCCACATTTCTCCTCCCCATACCTGCTCGAGGCAAAATTATATGAAGTGAAGGATTATCTTTCTCTGTATCACTCTTCCCCATTTAGCAAACAGACTTCTTATGGACGTTACTTGCTTGTTTCCTCAACATTCCCTTCTGCAATGAACTACCCCTATCCTCCAACAAATTTAATCTTAAGACCCATTCTTCTTTTTTTTTAATTTTTAATTTTTTATAAACATGTATTTTTATCCCCAGGGGTACAGGTCTGTGAATCACCAGGTTTACACACTTCACAGCACTCACCAAAGCACATACTCTCCCCAATGTCCATAATCCCACCCCCCTTCTCCCAATCCCCCTCTCCCCAGCAACCCTCAGTTTGTTTTGTGAGATTAAGAGTCACTTATAGTTTGTCTCCCTCCCAATCCCATCTTGTTTCATTGATTCTTCTCCTACCCACTTAAGCCCCCATGTTGCATCACCGCTTCCTCATATCAGGGAGATCATATGATAGTTGTCTTTCTCCGCTTGACTTGTTTTGCTAAGCATGATACACTCTAGTTCCATCCATGTTGTCACAAATGGCAAGATTTCATTTCTTTTGATGGCTGCATAATATTCCATTGTGTATATATACCACATCTTCTTTATCCACTCATCTGTTGATGGACATCTAGGTTCTTTCCATAGTTTGGCTACTGTGGACATTTCTGCTATAAACATTCGGGTGCACATGCCCCTTTGGATCACTACGTTTGTATCTTTAAGGTAAATACCCAGTAGTGCAATTGCTGGGTCATAGGGCAGTTCTATTTTCAACATTTTGAGGAACCTCCATGCTGTTTTCCAGAGAGGTTGCACCAGCTTGCATTCCCACCAACAGTGTAGGAGGATTCCCCTTTCTCCGCATCCTCGCCAGCATCTGTCATTTCCTGACTTGTTGATTTTAGCCATTCTGACTGGTGTGAGGTAATATCTCTTTGAGGTTTTGATTTGTATTTCCCTGATGCCGAGTGATATGGGGCACTTTTCATGTGTCTGTTGGCCATGTGGATGTCTTCTTTGCAGAAATGTGTGTTCATGTCCTCTGCACATTTCTTGATTGGATTATTTTTTCTTTGGGTGTTGAGGTTGCTAAGTTCTTTATAGATTTTGGACACTAGTCCTTTATCTGATATGTCATTTGCAAATATCTTCTCCCATTCTGTCAGTTGACTTTTGATTTTGGTAACTGTTTCCTTTGCTGTACAAAAGCTATTGATCTTGATGAAATCCCAATAGTTCATTTTTGCCCTTGCTTCCCTTGCCTTTGGCAATGTTCCTAGGAAGATGTTGCTGCGGCTGAGGTCGAAGAGGTTGCTGCCTGTGTTCTCCTCAAGGATTTTGATGGATTCCTTTCTCACATTCAGGTCCTTCATCCATTTTGAGTCTCTTTTTTTGTGTGGTGTAAGGAAATGGTTCAATTTCATTTTTCTGCATGTGGATGTCTAATTTTCCCAACACCATTTATTGAAGAGGCTGTCTTTTTTCCATTGGACATTCTTTCCTGCTTTGTTGAAGATTAGTTGACCATAGAGTTGAGGGTCTATTTCTGGGCTCTCTATTCTGTTCCATTGATCTATGTGTCTGTTTTTGTGCCAGTACCATGCTGTCTTGATGATGACAGCTTTGTAAAGAGCTTGAAGTCCGGAATTGTGATGCCACCCACGTTGGCTTTCTTTTTCAATATCCCTTTGGCTATTCGAGGTCTTTTCTGGTTCCATATAAATTTTAGAATTATTTGTTCCATTTCTTTGAAAAAGATGGATGGTACTTTGATAGGAATTGCATTAAATGTGTAGATTGCTTTAGGTAGCATAGACATTTTCACAATATTTATTCTTCCAATCCAGGAGCATGGAACATTTTTCCATTTCATTGTGTCTTCTTAAATTTCTTTCATGAGTACTTTATAGTTTTCTGAGTATAAATTCTGTGCCTCTTTGGTTAGGTTTATTCCTAGGTATCTTATGGTTTGGGGTGCAATTGTAAATGGGATGGACTCCTTAATTTCTCTTTCTTCTGTCTTGTTGTTGGTGTAGAGAAATGCAACTGATTTCTGTGCATTGATTTTATATCCTGACACTTTACTGAATTCCTGTATAAGTTCTAGCAGTTTTGGAGTGGAGTCTTTTGGGTTTTCCACATACAGTATCATATCATCTGTGAAGAGTGATAATTTGACTTCTTCTTTGCCGATTTGGATGCCTTTAATTTCTTTTTGTTGTCTGATTACTGAGGCTAGACTTCTAGTACTATGTTGAATAGCAGCGGTGATAATAGACATCCCTGCCATGTTCCTGACCTTAGCAGAAAAGCTTTCAGTTTTTCTCCATTGAGAATGATATTTGCGGTGGGTTTTTCATAGATGGCTTTGATGATATTGAGGTATGTGCCCTCTACCCCTACACTTTGAAGAGTTTTGATCAGGAAGGGATGCTGTACTTTGTCAAATGCTTTCTCAGCATCTATTGAGAGTATCATATGGTTCTTGTTCTTTCTTTTACTGATGTGTTATATCACATTGACTGATTTGCGGATGTTGAACCAACCTTGCAGCCCTGGAATAAATCCCACTTGGTCGTGGTGAATAATCCTTTTAATGTCCTGTTGAATCCTATTAGCTAGTATTTTGTTGAGCATTTTCGCATCTGTGTTCATCAAGGATATTGGTCTATAGCTCTCTTTTTTGGTGGGATCCTTGTCTGGTTTTGGGATCAAGGTGATGCTGGCCTCATAAAATGAGTTTGGAAGTTTTCCTTCCATTTCTATTTTTTGGAACAGTTTCAGGAGAATAGGAATTAGTTCTTCTTTAAATGTTTGGTAGAATTCCCCCGGGAAGCCGTCTGGCCCTGGGCTTTTGTTTGTTTGGAGATTTTTAATGACTGTTTCAATCTCCTTACTGGTTATGGGTCTGTTCAGGCTTTCTATTTCTTCCTGGTTCAGTTGTGGTAGTTTATATGTTTCTAGGAATGCAGCCATTTCTTCCAGATTGTCAAATCTGTTGGCGTAGAGTTGCTCATAGTATGTTCTTATAATAGTTTGTATTTCTTTGGTGTTAGTTGTGATCTCTCCTCTTTCATTTATAATTTTATTTATTTGGGTCCTTTCTCTTTTCTTTTTGATAAGTCTGGCCAGGGGTTTATCAATTTTATTAATTCTTTCAAAGAACCAACTCCTAGTTTCGCTGATTTGTTCTATTGCTTTTTTGGTTTCTATTTCACTGATTTCTGCTCTGATCTTTATGATTTCTCTTCTCCTGCTGGGCTTAGGGTTTCTTTCTTGTTCTTTCTCCAGCTCCTTCAGGTGTAGGGTTAGGTTGTGTACCTGAGACCTTTCTTGTTTCTTTAGAAAGGCTTGTACCGCTATATATTTTCCTCTCAGGACTGCCTTTGTTGTGTCCCACAGATTATGAACCGTTGAATTTTCATTATCATTTGTTTCCATGATTTTATTCAATTCTTCTTTAATTTCCCAGTTGACCCATTCATTCTTTAGAAGGATGCTGTTTAGTCTCTATGTATTTGTGTTCTTTCCAAACTTCCTCTTGTGGTTGAGCTCTAGCATCAGAGCACTGTGGTCTGAATATATGCAGAGAATGATCCCAATCTTTTGATACCAGTTGAGTCCTGATTTAGGACCAAGGATGTGATCTATTCTGGAGAATGCTCCATGTGCACTAGAGAAGAATGTGTATTCTGTTGCTTTGGGATGAAATGTTCTGAATATATCTGTGATATCCATCTGGTCCAGTGTGTTGTTTAAGGCCTTTATTTCCTTGCTGATCTTTTGCTTGGATGATCTGTCCATTTCAGTGAGGGGAGTGTTAAAGTCCCCTACTATTATTGTATTATTGTTGATGTGTTTCTTTGATTTTGTTATTAATTGGTTTATATAGTTGGCTGCTCCCACATTGGGGGCATAGATATTTTAAAAAGTTAGATCTTCTTGTTGGACAGACCCTTTGAGTATGATATAGTGTCCTTCCTCATCTCTTTTTATAGTCTTTGGCTTAAAATCTAATTGATCTGATATAAGGATTGCCACTCCTGCTTTCTTCTGGTGTCCATTAGCATGGTAAATTCTTTTCCACCCCCTCACTTTAAATCTGGAGGTGTCTTTGGGCTTAAAATGAGTTTCTTGGAGGCAACATATAGATGGGTTTTGTTTTTTTATCCATTCTGATACCCTGTGTCTTTTGATTGGGGCATTTAGCCCATTAACATTCAGGGTAACTATTGAGCGATATGAATTTAGTGCCATTGTATTGCCTGTAAGGTGACTGTTACTGTATATGGTCTCTGTTCCTTTCTGATCTACCACTTGTAGGCTCTCTCTTTGCTTAGAGGACCCCTTTCAATATTTCCTGTAGAGCTGGTTTGGTGTTTGCAAATTCTTTTAGTTTTTGTTTGTCCTGGAAGCTTTTAATTTCTCCATTTTCAATGATAGCCTAGCTGGATATAGTATTCTTGGCTGCATGTTTTTCTTGTTTAGTGCTCTGAAAATATCATGCCAGCTCTTTCTGGCCTGCCAGGTCTCTGTGGATAAGTCAGCTGCCAATCTAATATTTTTACCAGTGTATGTTACAGACTTCTTTTCCCGGGCTGCTTTCAGGATTTTCTCTTTGTCACTGAGACTTGTAAATTTTACTATTAGGTGACGGGGTGTAGGCCTATTCTTATTGATTTTGAGGGGCATTCTCTGAACCTCCTGAATTTTGATGCTCGTTCCCTTTGCCATATTGGGGAAATTCTCGCCAATAATTCTCTCCAGTATACCTTCTGCTCCCCTCTCTCTTTCTTCTTCTTCTGGAATCCCAATTATTCTAATGTTGTTTCGTCTTATGGTGTCACTTATCTCTCGAATTCTCCCCTCGTGGTCCAGTAGCTGTTTGTCCCTCTTTTGCTCAGCTTCTTTATTCTCTGTCATTTGGTCTTCTATGTTGCTAATTTTTTCTTCTGCCTCATTTATCCTAGAAGTGAGAGCCTCCATTTTTTATTGCACCTCATTAATAGCTTTTTTGATTTCAACTTGGTTAGATTTTAGTTCTTTTATTTCTCCAGAAAGGGCTTTTATATCTCCTGAGAGGGTTTCTCGAATATCTTCCATGCCTTTTTCGAGCCCAGCTAGAACCTTAAGAATTGTCATTCTGAACTCTAGATCTGACATCTTACCTATGTCTGTGTTGATTAGGTCCCTAGCCTTTGGTACTGCCTCTTGTTCTTTTTTTTGTGGTGAATTTTTCTGCCTTGTCATTTTGTCCAGATAAGAGTAAATGAAGGAGCAAATAAAATACTAAAAGGGTGGCAACAACCCCAGGAAAATATGCTTTAACCAAATCAGATGAGATCCCAAATCATGAGGGGGGAGAAGGGGGATAAAAAGAGGTTCAAAAAGAAAGAAAGGGGGAAAAAAAGAATTAAAAAAAGAAAACGAATAAAGAAAAGTATAAAAAAGAAAAAATATATATATAAGATATAGTTAAAAATGTTAAAAAAGAAAAGGGTAAAAGTTAAAAAAAATTTTAGCAGAAGAAGAGAAAAAATAAATGAAAAAGAAAAAAATTAAATTAACTGCAAGACTAAAAAATCACAGGGAGAAAGCCATGAGTTCCTTGCTTTGCTTTCTCCTCCTCTGGAATTCTGCTGCTCTCCTTGGTTTTGAAACTGCACTCTTTGGTAGTTGAACTTGGTCTCGGCTGGATTTCTTGTTGATCTTCTGGGGGAGGGGACTGATGTAGTGATTCTCAAGTGTCTTTGCCCCAGACGGAATTGCACTGCCCTTACCAGGGGCCGGGCTGAGTAATCCGCTTGGGTTTGCTTTCAGGAGCTTTGGTTCCCTGAGCGCTTTCTGTAGAGTTCCAGAGGACGGGAATACAAATGGTGGCCTCCTGGTCTCCGGCCCGGAGGAGCCGAGAACCCGGGGCCCCACTCCTCAGTGCGCCCTCAGAGAACAGCGCCCAGTAACTCCCGTCTGCCCAACCTCCAGCCGCGCTCTGAGCTCACCGAGCCTGTGGCTGGTTCAAGGTAACCCTGAGCTGTGATCTTACTGTCGGCTCTGTCTCTGTAGCCGGCTTTCCCGTTCCAATACCTGCAAGCTCTGTGACACTCAGACACCCCCGATCCTTCTGTGACCCTGCGGGACCTGAGGCCACACTGACCCGGCATGGGCTTCGCCCCGATTTAGCCTCTGGAGCGATGACCCTCAACGGAACAGACTTTTAAAAGTCCTGATTTTGTGCTCCATTGCTCCGCCACTTGCCAGGAGCCGGACCCTCCCCCCGGGGTCTATCTTCCCGACATTTTGGATTCACTTCTCCGCCGGTCCTACCTTTCAGAAAGTGGTTGTTTTTCTGTTTCCAGAATTGCTGTTCTTCTTTTCTTCAATCTGCCGATGGATTTGCAGGTGTTTGCAATCTTTAGATAAGCTATCTAGCTGATCTTCTGCTAGCTGAAGTAGTCTCAGCCTGCTACTTCTCCGCCATCTTGACTCCCCCCTTAAGACCCATTCTTGAAGGTTACCTTTTTACATCCCATATCCACTCTATACCTCTGCCTAGTGAAAATGATTATTATAAGAAACCCCATTTCTTCCATTATCTTCTTTCTTTTCTGTTTCTTTTTTAAATTAACATATAATGTATTAGTTATGCGATTATCTTCTACTTAATATATTATGCCTCAGGAAACATAATGACTTAACCTATCTAAAATGCATGCGTTTCCTTAGAGACATGTTTAAGGAATGAGTCCAATGACACACATCTTCAGCCTACACGTGCACCCATCACATCCAAGCACAATGTGTATCAAACACCCTGGGACACCTCCACCAATCTCACAACATATAACATATGTGATTGTCACACATGGTAAAGTGACATAATTTATTTAGGGAAGGAAGACCATTCAGGTTTGGTCAGTGTAATGAGAGTCATTTTCAAGAACATGTCTGGTTCAGCAAAACAGAAAAGCCATATAGAGCCTAATCTTAAAATACTGTAGGAGCAAATTAGATACATGAGGGCACAGGAATATTCCAGGCAGAGAAACTGTGAGTGGTTTTGATAGGAAACAAGCATGTGATGATGCATAACTCTAAGTAGTTGTAAAATGTTGGCACCACAAATGCAAAGGATGGCATAGCAAGGGCTGCTGACCGAGGCACGGGCTCGGGAAGTATTGGATACTCTTCTCAAACCTCTGGGTATGGGTAGACTTTCTATTTTTTGATGTCTAACAACTGGATGTCCTCTATGCCATCCACATACCCGTTCATGCCACAGTGGAATTCAATGTAGCTGTAGCCGCCATGCTCTCTATAGCTCTTTTGGTTGCCCTCCTGGTAGCACTGGAGTATTTTGAAGGGATGCTGGGCCCATATGTATACATTTCTGTAACGGTCTCTCCACTTCCTGAGGCAAATATGCTCGATTTTGTGCCAAAAGGTATAGATAAAGATGTGATAGTTTCTGTCTTGTGGAGCTTCTCTTTCCCTCATGAGATCATTGCATTTGTAGTCGCTGAATTTCCAGCTCGTGCTCAGGTAGTGCTGTTTCATGAATTCCCTCCAAGAAAGGTTCTGGCTGTGTACAAGCAGCCCAGCTAGAGGAAACAGCAGGGTCAAGAAAGGGCCTAGGATCTTTAGAAAGGATGCCATCTCAGTCACCAGAGCCACCTGTGGGTCTGCAGGAAAGGAAGAGGAAAGCATTATCTCAACACTGCCATAAGAGTTGACCTGCACCTTAAAATTCCCCTTGGCAGTGTAGACACTGGCACCCAACTTTACCTTTTTGTTCCCAGGCTTGAAGAGGATAAATCTCGTTAGGTAGTTAAATTATGATAACTAAACATATGCTAGAACCTGACTGAGACAAACACAAAAATGGTAAAAAATAGACAAAGTTTATTTTGAGAATTTCAAACACCTGCTGTCTGGCCTATCTTCTACCCAAACGGTGGAAACCCATCACCCTCTAACTATCTCTATTCAATAGTCCAGATCAATTCTCTGAAAGGCGTGGCTTTAAAAGAAAATGGTATTTTAAACTTTCTGGCTGTGAAGTGGAAAGTGTTGTCACCACTTAAGTGAATGAGGAAGTTAGGTGAAGACTTGGGTGATTTTCCAAGAAACAAGGCTCTGGTTCCCTCAAACCCCAGGCTACAATTACATTGATTCTGCAAAACGGAGTTTATCTGATCCTGATTTCCTTAGAGTACTTCCCCAAAGCCTGGGTGAAATCTCTTATCACTTCTGACTACCCACGTACTATTCAGTGGCCATTTATCACATTATCATAATTATAAATCTTCTTGATTTGGTTTCAGAATGCAATCATATAGGAACTCAAGTTTTGAAATATCGTTCTGTTCAATCAAGTTCCAAGTTTGGGACTGCCCTCACAAGAGCTACTCAGATCAAAATGAAGGTACAGTGTTGTTTGTAAACAATAGGTTGTTTATGATGAGGCATACAGCTGATCCTGTGGAATCTCTAACCTGGTTCTCAAGCCCTATGTCAACAAATGGGGTTAAGAATAGCTGCTTCCAAGACCTGTGAGCATCTAATGAGATATGTCAGTGAGAGCACTTCTGAGCATGGTGTAGGGACCCAGGACAGCCCACCCCAAAAGGTGTCCCAATGGCATATTCATCATTTTGAATTGAATCTATTTGGAAAACAGACAGGACAAGGATACTCAGACCCTCTTCAGCCCCCCCAAAGCAGAAATTGAATCTCTCCTGTGAATGGTACCCTCCCTGTACTAAGAAATAAAAAGGCATTCTTATCACCAGAGATAGGGATTTTACTTATTTTTTACTTTTTTACATAATCTCTAGGCCCAATGCGGGGCTTCAACTCACAACCCTGAGATCTCACAACCCTGAGATCACAACCCTGAGTGAGGCAGCCAGGCACCCTACCAGTGATAGGGATTTTAAAGCCAAGAAAGCTATAAAAACAAACTTCCTTGCTTTTTACTAATCTACTACCTCAGCCCAGAATGTGCTTGGAATTCCTTACTAATTAGCACTCCCCAACATTTGTTTTGTCTGTCCTGTCAATTCCTCACAAATCTATTGTCTCATTGTTTAAAATGTCTAAAAACAGCCTGCCTCCGTCATTTCTTTGGGACTCGATTTCATTATTGGGCCTCTATGTGCACATTATGGAAAGTTTGCTTTTTTCCCCCCTTTGATTAAATCTGTCTGGTGTCAACTTAATCTTAAACTGGGTGGAAGAATCTTGAATGATACAAGGAAATTTTTTTTTCGTCCTCTATCGTGTGAAGTGCTATATCAGGTACAGAAGGCAGAGTAGGTACATTCACTTCTGGGCCACCCTGTACCTGACCCAAAGTTCCTACCCTGGTTAGAAGACCAGGAGTCCAGCTGCTTCAATCTATTCTGCTTGGGAAGACTGGGGAGGAAGTGGGAATAGGGGTAGATGGATTGAAGGGAGACATACATACTTAGGGCTCCATCCCAGGACTCAAAGGCAGACTCTTAATTGAAAAACCACCCAGGCACCCTAAGGAGAATGCCTTTGTACATTATTTACAAAGAATTTTTATGGGTGTTGGTGCCTGAAAACTAATCTTGAATAAACATAATTGGTTGCTAAGGTGATCACAGTGCAAAGTCCAATAGATACTGTAGCAAGATGCAGGTGTTCTATAGTCTTAGAGTCTTTAAGGTTTGGCCCAGTTCAAACTTCATGAGGCCACCCAGTGAGGGTGTATGTAAGAGCCACCTCCTTAATGACTTCTCTGCTCCATTTAAAGCCCCTTGACATAAGTAACTTAATTTATTTTTTGTTTTGGTGTAAACTCTACCCACATCCTAGGGCTCAACTCATGACCAAAGATCATGAGTCATATGCTCTACCTACTGAGGCAGTCAGACAAACTACTGATGACTTTATTGTCTTTCAGCTTTCACGGAGGATAGAGGGCAATTGTTCTTTTCTGTTTTTTAGTCAGAATGTTCAGTTTATACCCAGGACTTCTCTTCAAAGCATATTAGTAACAATGCCATTCTGGAGTATAGTCTCCCGATTCTCTCTTTGAATGGGAAATATGTCAGCAGGATTAGAAAGAGAAATACAGGTATTTATAGAAACCCATTGGTTTTTCTATATAGAATCTCTGGTGCACCTCAAAACCCAGCTCAAGTCAAGCATTCCTTGAATAACAGGGACTTCTGTGCTCATATACTGAATGGGGATTGTTTCATAAGCATGCCATGAAGGCACTCCCAATTGTTGTGTCATTCCATAATGTCAGCTTTAGTCAATCATAAAGCAAAGTTAAATCAGAATTAGAAACCAGGCTCAGGATTCCAAACTCAATGACATTTCACCATGTGATTCACGCTGGCTTCCTACACAGCACACAGAGCAGGACACAAGACAAACCACAGCACGAAGCAGTTAACAGAAGGATGTAGTAAGTTAACAAACCAAACTCAAAGTCAGTTTGTGGGTGTAGAGTTGAGATAAGGCCTTGGTCAGGTCTGGGTCAACTCTGGGTGGTCACTGTTTCCTACGATCCAGCAGGGAAGGATCTAGGTTCAGTATGGAAATCAATGGGCAGAATCTTCGAGGGAAGTTGCTTTTTTAAGTGGTCAAACATGGAGGGCTCAGGTCTTAAGGGTCTGAGGTTGCGCTGCCAAATGCTCCCCTTTCTGAAAGGATTGAATCTGTCTCAGGCCCCTGAAGACCTCTTCTGGTTCTGCTTGCATTAGTTCTAGGATGTCAGCGACACTGGATCCAGGGAATATCTACTAGCTGCAGTACCTTTAACTTCTTGTCATAGCTTGATCCAGGGTGCCTCTTGACACAGGGTCCCGCTTGACATGAAAGACTCCATTTTGCTCTCTACATGTCATCCTGTGATTCCTTATGGGAAATTCTATAAGAGCCATGCACGAATCAAATATATCTTAAAGCAGATAGCAGTTCTAGTTTGGTAACATAGCAAAAAACATATTTAGGTAATTCAATCAAGTTTTCAATAGAAATCAAACACAATCAATAAAATTCAAACCTTATCAGATAAAAATCATATCACATCAAACAAGAGGGGTACATTAAACTGAATCAAGCAAACAATGAGGATATAAGTCAAAGGATTCCAACTCAAAGTCACATCTAATAAGAAGTAAATTGAGTCAAAAAGAAAAGACAAAAAACAGAAAAGAACAATTGCCCTCTACCCTCTGTGAAAGCTGAAAGACAATAAAGTCATCAGTAGTTTGTCTGACTGCCTAACATCATATGAGGACTACCTTTTTTTAAACTGTCTCTTTGACTTAGCAAAATGTAAGCTATATCCAGGGCCTGTTGAAAACTTCCTTGATTTTCTAATCCTAATTCTCCTTCTAAGGATCTGTTAAACCCCTCTATATATGCAGTGGCCGTAGGGTTGTAAACTAGATGGTAAATCCATTGTAAGTACCATAGATCCCAGAACTTTTTAACCAAGGTGGGTGTAAAATGATCACTTTCTACTATTTCTGGTGCTCCAAAGTGAGATGCCCAGGACTCTGAGCTCCTGTTGTTGCATGAGCTGAAGGGCTAGAGGCAGCCATAGCTATCCCTAATCCTGTGTACATGTCTATCATGTTAGTGGCATATTTCTGTTGATAGCTGTGATTTAGTGGTCCTACAAAAGTCTATTTGTATAGTGAAATTAGATGTGGTGGGCTTGTATGTGTCTGTTGGTGCAGTGTACCTGCATTTATCGATCATCTGTTTACATGGGAGGCATCCTTGGAATCTTTTTTTTTATTTCCTGCCAGCTGACCTTAAGCTTTCCTTCAGGGTACCATTTATCTAAGGCATGTGCTTCTGTATGTCCTTTCTATGTATTTCCACAATTGTATGTGATGTTATTTTTCTTTATGTTGTTTCCTTATTTCTGTGTTATTGGTTTCCCTGCCTTTCCAATGTCAATGGTGTCACTTGAGGTCCCTCCATTTTTCCATCCCTCTCTGTTTAATATTATCAGTGGCAAAGTGTGCCTCCATCCTTCTTATCCATCTTTAATTTTAATTTCAATCTTCCCTTTGTTTCTATTGTCTTAATGTTTCTTGTCAATGCATCAACCTAATTATTATATTTTGAAACATCTGTTTTGTCTTTTATGTGCTGACATGTATGTAACATATGCTTAATTCTTTCTGAGGTTATATCTAATTCTTCCCATTATTCTCTTGACCATAGTCTTTGCCATTTATTAAAAAATGGCAGAAAATTTTTTTTCCTAAGGAAAAGAAAATTTACTTATATTTGATGGGATTGGAGATGGAGAGGGAGAGAATCTCAAGCAGACTCCTGGCTAAGAAAAGAACCCCACTGAGAGCTCAATTCCACAACCCTGATACCATGGCCTGAGCCAATAACAAGAGTCCGAAGCTTCACCAACCAATCCACCTAGGTGCCCCTAAAATCTTTTCTTTTCCATTTTCACGACCATAGGGCTATTTCGTTTGCTACTGCCCATGAGTCAGTAAAAATATATATGGTGCTTGATTCTCCTCTATTGCTTTTTTTACAGCCAATAGTACTGCTATTAATTCTTGCTATAAATACAAGTTGTACCCATTGAATCTTACCTTCTTCGCTGAAGAGCAGCTCATCCTGAGGTCTCAGTGCTGCAGCTGTCCATTCTGTTTCTCCAGAGATTGTGGAGTCTGATCTGTCTCTAAACCAGGAATTTGGTAGACCTGGTAGATCAGGATTTGGTAGATCAGGATGGGCCCCATTTCCCTAGGTTTTGAGTATGGATTTACCCTTCCCTCAGAATGAATTCCCACAGGTCTGCTTCAGTCTTATGTATCTCCTCGGTGAAGAGTTCTGGTTGTCCCTGGAAAGAGGTGTCCCTTCCTGGGATATACCATTTCCAAGTTAGCAATTTCAAATCAATTTGGATACCTGTTGGTTCTTCCAGGCTCAGTTTCATCCAATGGAGCAGTGGTAATTAGTGCACTATCATATCTTGTTTTCCCATTAGGGGCTCTGTACTTAACCTTTGTAGAGTCATCATATATTTTTTTAAATTTTGAATATTTATGTTCTGACTACGGGAACTCTGTAGTCCAAAATTCTGTGAGTAGAAAATTAGGCTTATGTTCTTTCTTTGTTCATGAGACCATGTACCATTTTCCATACTCATTGATAATTCTGTTTATAATGGTTTTCCCAGTGCTGGAGTATGTATTGTTTGAAATGTCTTAATGAAAGCTTATAATGTATTGAAAACTTGTTGTTCTGTCCATTCAAAATCTGTGCTTTTCTAGTTGTTTTGCATATGGGATTTAAAATTACACTGATGCATGCTATGGGTATCTCTAAGTTCCAAAAAGGCCTAAAAGTCTCTTGGCCTCTGTTTTATCTTTAGGTGATCCCATTGCTTGTATTTTACCTATTCCTTTGCTGCTAACTTCCTCCCTTCAGAAGACCATTGAATTCCTAGAAAATTGCAATGAGTGTCTGGGTCTTATGTTTTTTTCATCATTAATAGCCAATTCCTGTTCCCTTTTCCTTTTCTTATCTAAATCACTCCTTATCATTATTAGTTATTATTAAGCCATCAGTATAGGATATTACTAGAGATTTCTACCATGATTGAGCTCCATATGAGGAGTCACCAGTCTATATCAGGTATATGTTTTTGACAAAGATGTGTTCTAATCATCAGAAGCTCAGCTTGAGTGTATTCTCTACCTTCTGCTACTTCCACAGGTTTTCCTTGTCCATTACTATAATCTAATGTTTTTTTTCCTTGAAATTATAGGTTTGCTGTGATAATACCCCCCCACCCATTGTTTCATAGTCTCCTGGATCCTCAGGATGGCGATCCCAGGGTCTTAAGAGATTAGCATCATCTTTTAAACTTAAATGATTCATTGATTTGGCCTTACTCACTACTTCATAAGCTAAATGAAGCTTTATTAGCTTCACTACTTTGCCTCTTTGCCTGTCCTGGTCCAGATGTGAAATGGATTCATCAGTAAGATGAGAACCTCTGTGAGGGGCCCTCAGGACACTAAGGGATTTACATTTCTAGGATCCTTCAGATCCATGATTACATTTCCCAGGGTCCTGGTTGTGAGTTTTTTCCTAACTTCTAACTCCATGGCAGTACCATGGGTCTTCTATACAAAGTGCAGCATCAGGCCTGTTGGCCTTTTACACCCAACTTTTTAGGCATTTACCTAGGGCCCACATCTTTTCCTTTTTTGTAACCTAGCAGCTGCTATATACAATTTCTTAACTATGTACAGCTCTATTTCCCACTTATCCCTGGGATATTTGTACAGATTTTCCCACAACTTTTGTTCACATCTTTCTTCCAAGTTGTAGATTAATTTGGCCAGTAGTGACCAGTATCATTGCAATGTCCCCAATGCTTTAAGTTTTCTAGCCTTCCAAGAGCCTTTCTGAGGCAATCCCCCCTGGTCTCAGCTTTGGCCAGTTTCACCAATTGCTCACATGCAGAGAGGTAAGTCCCAGACCAGATTCTGCTGCCAACTGCTTCTTGCATAGAACTCATCTATGTTTCACCTGGCACTGCCTGTACCTTGGGATTTCACCCTAAGGGAGATGCTTGGAAAGTGTAAGTTCACACAAATTATTCCACAGTTTATTATTTCTTTTTAGGTCTGCATACCCCATTCAAGACTTTAGAAGACTTTATGATTCTACTAAGTTTTCTAACACATGATGAGTCAAAGGCATGGAATCCTGATGACTATGCCAACCTCATGAACACATTCTGAGGACCCATACATGAGCTGTGTCTTTCCACAATGAAAGCTTTAGTCAATCATAAAGCAAAGTTAAATCAGAATTAGAAACCAGGCTCAGGATTCCAAACTCAATGACATTTCACCATGTGATTCACATTGGCTTCTTACCCAGCACACAGAGCAGGACATAAGACAAACCATAGTACAAAACAGATAACAGAAGGATGTAGTAAGTTAACGAACCAAACTCAAAGTCAGTCTGTGGGTGCACAGTTGAGATAAGGCCTCGGTCATTTCCTGGTCAGCTGTGGGCACTCACTGCTTCCTCTGATCCAGCAGGGAAAGATCTCAGTTCTGTTTGGAGATCAACGGGGCAGAACCCTCAGAGGCAGTTGCCGTTTCAAGTGGTCAGACATCGAGGGCTTAGTTCTGCAGCATCTGACATTGTGCTGCCAAATCCTCCCTTTCTAAATGGATTGAATCAGTCTCAGGCCCCTGCACACCTCCTCTGGTTCTGTTTCTTATTAGTTCTGGGATGTCAGCGACACTGGATCCAGGGAATATCTCCTAGCTGCAGTACTTTAACTACTGTGTCATGATGTGACATGGGCCCCTCTTTTTTTTTTTTTAACTTTCTTTTTAAATTTATTTTCAGCATAACAGTATTCATTGTTTTTGCACCATACCCAGTGCTCCATGCAATCCGTGCCCTCCATAATACCCACCACCTGGTTCCCTCAACCTCCCACCCCCGCCCCTTCAAAACCCTCAGATTGTTTTTCAGAGTCCATAGTGTCTCATGGTTCACCTCCCCTTCCAATTTACCCCAACTCCCTTCTCCTCTCCATCTCCCCTTGTCCTCCATGCTATTGCTATGCTCCACAAATAAGTGAAACCATATGATAATTGACTCTCTCTGCTTGACTTATTTCACTCAGCATAATCTCTTCCAGTCCCATCCATGTTGCTACAAAAGTTGGGTATTCATCCTTTCTGATGGAGGCATAATACTCCATAGTGTATATGGACCCCATCTTCCTTATCCATTCGTCCACTGAAGGGCATCTTGGTTCTTTTCACAGTTTGGCGACCGTGGCCATTACTGCTATAAACATTGGGGTACAGATGGCCCTTTTTTTCACTACCTCTGTATCTTTGTGTTAAATACCCAGTAGTGCAATTTCAGGGTCATAGGGAAGCTCTATTTTTAATTTCTTGAGGAATCTCCACACTGTTCTCCAAAGTGGCTGCATCAACTTGCATTCCCACCAGCAGTGTAAGAGGGTTCCCCTTTCTCCACATCCTGTCCAACACACATTGTTTCCTCTCTTGCTAATTTTGGCCATTCTAACTGGTGTAAGGTGGTATCTCAATGTGGTTTTAATTTGAATCTCCCTGATGGCTAGTGATGATGAACATTTTTTCATGTGTCTGATAGCCATTTGTATGTCTTCATTGGAGAAGTGTCTGTTCATATCTTCTGCCCATTTTTTGATAAGATTATCTGTTTTCTGTGTGTTGAGTTTGAGAAGTTCTTTATAGATCCTGGATATCAACGGGCCCCTCTTTGACACAGGGTCCCCCTTTTGACATGAGAGACTCCATCTTGCTCTCTACAGGTTGTTTCAGATCACACTCCAGAAATAGAACTGCCCTCTGGTATTAGGGGCTGAAGAAAGAGAGTATAAGGACACGGGTACTGGGCACCTGGGTTTGGAGGACTTGAAAGATGTCTCTGAGGGATGCCTGGATGGCTCAGTCAGTTATGTGTCTGCTTAAGTCAAGATCCCTGGGTCCTGGGATCCAGTACCACACTGGATTCTTTGCACAGCTCAGTGCCTGTTTTTCCCTCTGTCTGCTGCTCCCCCTGCATGTGCTCTCTTTCTCTCTCTCTAACAAATAAATAAAATCTTAAAAGCAAAATAGGAAGATGATTTTGAGAGAAGTTAAGGTGGACATCATGTGGCCCTATATCCACAGCCCTTCCTAACAAGTTCATGTGATCCACTGAACACCTAAATCAGGCAGTGACTCAGTGAGTGCAGAGAGAGGCAGCAGGGAGGAGCTAGGAGGACTGACCTGTGAAGGGGCAAGCTCAAAGAGAGATCCACGGGTGTCCAAGGAATCCTATTTCACAATGTATTATAGGACTTCAGCCAGAAATTTTGAGAACCATAGGAAGCAACATATGGAAAGTAGTTTTCTAAATAATAAAGCATTCATGATCTACATTATTCATATCATCTTAATGTTGTTCTACCCAAGCACTCCAGTTTTAACCATTAACCAGTGTTTCTAAAATAGTGTGATATTCTACTTTTGATGTGGAGGAAAAATGATTGAGAACCCAAAGCAGATATCCATACATTCAAATATGAGTTCAGCCATAAGCTCTGAGTCTTCTCTGAAATGAAGCCATTAGGGGAGCACCCTAAACTGACTGTAGGAACATATCCCTTTATCTCTGCAGAAATCAACTACCAAAGCAGCCCAGGCAAGTCAGTTAATCCTTGTTTAGTGGGCCTCCTTCCTCAAGTTCTGTCTACCAGCTTCTGTAACAGACACTGCTTGGGTTGTGGCTTCTAATTTGATTTCCTAAAGAGATATTAGCCCTTGAATATAAATTTAAAATCATTTGTTACTTCTATTCTTTCTTAAACATTTTCTTTGATTTAACTCCTTTCTATTAATTCTTTGATATTTCCTTTTGTTAACCATCATTCAATTTTTTTCAGTGTTTGGTACAACTCTGTCTCAAAACCATAATAAATGTCTTCATGCAGTCTTAGGGTGTCTGAACCTGGAATCCATGGGCTTCCAAAGACTCCGTGGAAGGAACTGATAGAGTCATGAACTGATATGGGGTATTAGCCTCAAAAAATAAAACTACCAGTTATTTTTACCTGAAAAAATGGGCTTATTCAAGAATAGCAGAGAACAACAATCAGGGACAAGGAAGCTACAGCAAAAGTGTAGGCAAGTGCCTGAACAAAGAAGAGGAGCACTCTTTTCCAGAGGCAAGGAAGAAGTTTGGAGGGCTGTTATAAACACAAAGCCCTCTGGAGTAACAGGGAGTTGGAAGTGTGGTAGCTTTGCTTTGGCAGGGTTGTGACAGACTCAGTTGGCTGAATTGTTGAGGATCAGGGTGGGGAATGCTCTCATCCTGCTGGGTTAGTAAAGTAGTTTGCCTTGCAAAGTAGTCTTGTCCTGTTGGACCTGAATTTGGTGTGAGTGATAAGGAATGAGAGCACCCTGCTGGCCCCTACAGCCATTCTAAATCAGGTTTCCATGTATTAATTTGCACAGGGGGAGAAAAAATTAACATCTTCATTTTCACTATCCTGCCACTGAGATTTAATAATTCCTTCAGTTCTGGGGGCACCTTATTCAGAATAGTATGCAAGTCTTAAAAACAGCTTCATGAGTTCAAGCCCCACTTTGTGTGTAAAGGTGACTTAAATACAACTTAATAAAAAATAAGAGAGACTTCTTTCTGTTTGTGGTCTTTGGGTCACTTCCCTTTCTTGCTACTGTTAAAATACCTCAATCAACATAGGGTTGTGGATATCTCTTTGAGATCTTGATTTCAATTCCTTTGTATAAACCCCCTGAAGTGAGATAGCTGGATCATATGGTTGTTCTATATATATATTATGGAAAACAGTATGGAGAGTCCTCCAAAAAGTAAACAAAGAAGTACTGGGGCACCTGGGTGGTTCAGTCAGTTAAGTGTCTGGCTCTTGATTTTGGCTCAGGTCATTTTCCCAGGGTTGGGAGATCAAGCCCCATATTGAACTCCGCGCTCATTGGGGAGTTTGCTTGGGATTCTTCCTCTCTCTCACTCTCTTGCCCTGACCCTCCCCAACCCCCAATAAATACACAAATCATTAAAAAATATTGAATGAAATAAGTCAAGCAGAGAGAGTCAATTATCATATGGTTTCACTTATTTGTGGAGCATAACAAATAACTTGGAGGACATGGGGAAATGGAGAGGAGAAGGGAGTTGAGGGAAATTGGAAGGGAGATGAACCATGAGAAACTATGGACTCTGAAAAACAACCTGAGGGTTTTGAAGGGGCGTGCGGGTAGGAGGTTGGGGGAGCCAGGTGGTGGGTATTATGGAGGGCATGTATTGCATGGAGCACCAGGTGTGGTGTATAAACAATGAATTCTTTTATGCTGAAAAAAAATAAATAAAAGCAAAAACAAAACCAAAAAAAAACCTCAAAATGGAGTCCCTTGTGCTAAGCCCCATATCACCAAATTGAGACTTAACTCCAGTTTTGACTCTCCCAGTAATTGGAACCTGCTTGTTCAGCACTAGTTAGATAATCTGCCTGATAGATCCCTGCCATTCCCTAAAGGAAAATAACTTTGCAAGACCGGACCTGCTTTTTTTGCTTAGTGTATCATCGCTATTCCTGCTTCCTCCTGCCTATAAACATCTTTCATTTTGTACAGCTCCTTGGAGCTCCTTTCTCTCTGCTAGATTGGATGCTGCCTGATCCATGACACTGAATAAAACCAATAAGTTAAAAACTTACTCAGTTAAGAAGTCCTTAGCTGGCTCAGTCAGAGGAGTGTGTGATTCATGATATCTGGGTTGTGCTTTTGAGCACCACTTGGGTGTAGAGATTACTAAAAGTAAATAAACTTAAAAAAATCCTAAAGTTATTTTTTAAAAATTTACTCAGTGAAGTATTTTTTACAGTGGCAGTACACTACTATACATTTGAAATTTGATAACAGGGTAAATACTAAGTGTTCTTACAACACACATGAAGGAATCTCTATGGGAGGTGATAAATTTGTTAATGAGTCTGATTGTAGGGAGAATTGCATAAGGTATAAGTATACCAAGTTAATTTTTTAAAAAGATTTCTTTCTGTACCTGCTGTAACTCAAATTTCAGTTTTGTCCTTACACACACACACACACTTCCTTTCCTTAGCAGCTGGCATCTGCAAATAACACTGTTCCCCAGTTTGTTTAAAAGAGTCAAAGGTAGAAGGAAGGGGCATGGGAATTGAGAAAAATCATTCTCTCTGGAGCAAATGAGATAAGGGGTTCTGTGTCATGGTTATGGATGTGGTGGGCGTTAGCCTTTTGACCAGAGTATATGAGGATAGTAAGGTATGTGCATGCTTATAAACTGCAGAGGGTAGGAGGAAAAAAAAATCCCCCTACAAGAACCTTAGCACAGCCTTCTCAGATACCTGCATAGACACCTTCTCAGATAGCCTTAGCATAGACTTCTCAGATACCTGCAGTTCAAGTCCTTTATTACAAGGAAAATATGAAAGATGTTTCTGTCAGGAAGAGTGAATGAGTCTTAAATGATGTTATATATTTCTAATATACTGACTTACTTAAGAGATTGAAAAGTTGGGAAGAGAGAAAGTGAATCTGTATTATTTCATGATGCTGTTAGATCCCAGCACAACAAGGGAGCCAGATTATCCAGATAGGGCTCTCATTTTGCCAGCATGCATTTCCAAATTTCTAATGCTTCTCCCAACAGTTAACTTTTGGGAATAACCAAAAGCAGTTACTTTCAAAACTCTCCTTGTGATGAAGTGGAAAAAAACCTGGATTAGGAGCCAGTTCAACTGGATTTTTGCCTCAGCTTTTCCACTATTATCTGACAATCAGATGAATAGACAAATACACTATATGCTAATAATTGTAAATAGCTCTCTGGCTGTGGTGGAGGAGATGCCAGAGGAAGATGAGGAGCCAGTAGAGAGGAGGCCACAACACCAGAGCTGATTGTGAGGATTAACGAGAAGTTAGGTGAAGAGGATGGTAAGGTCATCCCAAAGAAGGAACTGTGTGCGAACCCGAGGCCAGACACATGCTTTCTGGATCCATTTTGAAAGCATAAGCAAAGCTAGAGTTGTATGAGTTGCATAATGAAGTTGGCCTCCATTATTTTGTTATCTACCTAATTATGTTTTATGTACCTCTATTTTTTTCTTTGAAAGATTTATCTATTTGAGAGAGAAAAATGAGAGAGAGAGAGAGAGAAAACTTGAATAGGTGGAGGGGCAAAGGGAGAGAATTCCCAGGTAGAATTCCCACCAAGCATTTAGCTGGATTGGGGTTCTATCCCCCCATCCATGAGATCAGGACCTGAGCTGAAACCAAGAGCCAGAGGCTCAGTTGCCTGAGCCATCCAGATGCCCCTGATTTACTTACCTCTAAACCCCAAGCCCGATTAGTCATTAACTCTGCCTGTTCATTCCTACTCCCTGTTAACCCACTGATTGTAGAAACATAACAGAGACCAGGCAGTAACATGTGTTTTGATGTATCTGATCCCAGGTCCCACATAGTGCCTCATTGTGATGAGGAAGCAAAAGCCTAGCTGAGGACAAAGGAGAAGGTGACACCCACAACCTCCCCCCGCCACCGCATGTGATATGAGTGACATTTCCCAGACATTCTTGGCTGCCCTAAAGGAAGAACAAATATTTACTGATAGAGATCACAGTTCTGCAGGACAGAAGTCTCCCTCAGTTTACAGACGTCCTAGTGATTTTCAAGGAAGAAGCTTTCTTATCAAGAGCCTAACTTCTAAGAGACCCATAACTCAAGTTTCCTGAAGCCCTAACATCACCCTATCCACCATAACATTGAGGATGGCTGAGGCAGAAGGAAACGTAAATAAAATTGAATTCCTTCTAAACCTAAAGCTCATTGCCAAGGACATGTGACAGGTGGAGTGTCACATTCCACCAGGAAACTTCCAATGGGGTTCACGTTGGTACCTCATTACAGGGAAAAACAGTTTGGCTTGACAAAAGTAGGTCTCCATTTTCCTGAGAGTCTTCTTTACCATGTGACAGCCCTCCTGAACACCCTCTTTGTCCTTGCCTCCACAACTCCTGAATATGTAATCATCCTCTCCTTGGGGCTGCAGTGCAGCAGCTCTTTCTGCCCATAGGTCCTGTCCCTGTGCTTTAATAAACCACCATTTTGCACCAATGACATCTCAAGAATTCTTTCCTGGTTGTTGGCTCCAGACTCCACCCCACCGAAACTCACCTATATTCCAAAACTTCATCCATTGTCCACAAGAATGCTAACCTTTAAATTGTTTCAAGGAGACTCCCCAACAAGGATCAAGAAACCCCTTACTTTTCCTTTCATGTATATAAGTTGTCTCTAAGCTCACAGGACAAGGCAGCTTTGGGAATGATCCCCTGCTTTCTTCTTGGGCTGCCCTCTTGACTCTAAAGCTTTCATTGTATTAAATCCAGTGTCTTAGAATTTGGCTTACTGCACTTCGGGTACATGGACAAGTTGAAGGCTGGTAAGAGAGATGCATAGGCATGAAGGAGAAGGGTCAGTTGAGGGTGTTTGCCTCTTGAACCTCTTCTTACTTTCCACTGGTGCTGTAAATCCCTTATTTGGATACTTGTTGTCTCCTGGAAAGCTCACAGAAAAGTTTTCTACAGGGACTCCCTGCCTCTAGCCTCTTTTCCTTCCAATGTGTGCTACAAATCCCTTCCAGACTAGTGTTCCTTGAGCAAAATAGAATAAATAGAATAGTAGAACACTCTTGCTTTTAGTGAATTGAGGGATTATCTACAGGATAAAAATTATGCCTTTTTAGAGCAAAATTGCAAGATACAAGGATAATATACAAAAATCAATTGCTTTCTTAGATACCAGCAATGAATGAATAAAATTTGAAAAAAATTTACATCCACACCAAGGAAAAAAATGAAAAACATAGACATAAATCTACTAAAAATTGAACAAGATCAATATGAAGAAAACTACAAAACTCTGCTGAAAGAAACAAAGAAAGTCTAAATACATGAGGAGATCTTCCTTGGTCATGTGGAAGGAAACAAGACCGTGTCACCCCAAATTATGGCTCTTTGAGACAAAAATTTGTTGGCACTAAAGGCACTCAAGAATCAAAAGGCAGGGGCATCTGGGTGGCTTAGTTGTTAAGCATCTGCCTTTGGCTCTGGTCATAATCCCAGGGTCCAGGATTCAAGCCCCTCATTGGGCTACCTGCTCGGCTGGAGGCCTGCTTCTCCTTCTTCCATTTCATCTACTTGTGTTCCTTCTCTCACTGTGTTCCTCTCTGTCAAATAAATAAAATCTTAAAAAAAAAAAAAGAATCACAAGGCAGAAATGCTCTCCCTTTTTTGCCTAAAGGCAGGAAATAACAGCATCTGGGTTGCTTGAGTGGTTGGGCATCTGTCTTTGGTCATCATTGTCTGTCTTTGGTCTTGATCATGGGGTTGTGGGTCCTGCCCCAAGGCAGGTTCCCTGCTCCATGAGGAGTCTGCTTCCCCCTATCCTTCTGCCCCTCCCCCTGCTTCTGCTTTCTCTCTCCCACTCCCTCTCAAATAGGTAAAATCAATTTAAAAAAATAATAAATTAAAAAATAATTAAATTTTTAATTTTTTAATTAAAAAGACCCCCCAGTGGGGGGTGCATACTGTCTCCCTAGTTACCAAGGCAATAAAAAAATTCTTTGCCTGACAATTTTTTACCAGCCAGAGGTAGCAGCAGAGGAATCTGGAAACAAACCTTGTTAAACTAAACCTTTTCTTTCTAGTTACTTCTTCACCATCTACTACCCAAAAACCAAACCCCTTTATCTTGTCAATTCTTCACAAATCTACTGTTATTGTGTCTAAAAGATAAAAAAGCTTCCTCTCTGGTCACTTCTTCAGGTCTTCATTCTCTTGCAAAGGCTACTATGTACAAGTACTGTAAGGGCCTATTCAGCCAGAGTGGCCCCACCCCGGTTGAACTGCCATTTTGTTGTAAAACTTAAATTTAACCTACTCCCCAGGGGAACTTACTTAAAAACAAGTCATGGAAACCAGTCCCAGGTAACAAAGCCCAAAAACAAGGGTGGGTCAGGCCAGGTAGAGACATCCCATCAGTGGGGGATGCATACTGTCTCCCCAGTTACCAGGGAGTATGGGTACCTTTTGGGTACCAATTTTGACCAAGGCGATAGGCTTCAAATATCTACTAGGGTAAATTGTAATTCACTTGGTCACCTAGCATGACTGTGCAGCTCTCTCTGTGTGTTACAATTTCATTGGCCACCTGTGCGATGCCAGGCCCAGCCACATGGCTTTTGCTCTGTAAAAGTTAGTCTGTGAGGGAGAGAGAGGTTGCCCTCTCTGTAAGAGGCGCAGCCCCGAAAGTTCAGTTTGATTCTTGATGCTTGGTGCAAAATAAAGCTTTGCTTGACCTTCGCTTTGTATCAGTCTCGCTCCTTTAATCATGGACCCATTATTGGGGGACCCAACAGTACAAGTCTAATCAAATCTCTATGCTTTTCTCTTACTTATCTCTGTCAACTCAATTTTCAGACCCAGCCAGAAACCATAAGAGAGTCAAGGAAAATGGTTTCCTCTCCTACAAGGACATTATTGTTAAAACCCTTAGAACTATTGAATGCAATGAATTAATGCTAATTAAATTGTTGCCTTTAGTTAATAATGAACAATATTGACTCATCAATTATAGCAAAAGTACCACACTAATGCAAGATGTTAATAAGAGGAAAACTGTGGGCTGTGTGGGTAGGCGAATGGGTAAGGGAGAAGACTATGAAAATTTTCTATACTTTTACTCACTTTTCCCATAATCCTAAAACTGCTCTGAACCAATCTATTGATTAAAACACACACACATAAGTTGTGTGTGTGCCTAGCACTCATCTAACCTATTGTACAGCCACACATCCCCCTTCTCTTTGTAGTCACACAACTTGATAGCACCCTGAGTCCACTTGCAGAGGAAAACAGTATCAGATTACCCCTGTGCCTGGGCAGGAGTTCCCAACCCTGGCCCCTCTCATCAGAAGTGCCTAAGAGACTTTTAAGAAGGCCTAGATTCCAGGCCTCCTGAAACAGATTCTTTGGGAACCAGATCTTTTGCATGTCTGTGTTTGATGAGCTCCACAGTGAGTCTCCTACCCATTTCTGGTGAAGAACCATTTTCTCTGATTCACACTGATTTTCACCCAGTGCCCAAGTTCTCAAGACTGGCCTTCTGCCTGATTCCTGAAACAAAGTTTCTACCTTGTCTTAATTCAGGCAGGTGAAAGACGGTCTTGCTACCCCAAGTAAAGTGCAAGACACATTGGGGAGGATGCAACTGGGAGAGTCTACCTCTGCTCCCTATCTCTCTTAAATTATCACAACTCTTACAAGTGTAGGGGAGGGAAAATATCGATTCCTTCTACCCTTCTAAGTTCTCAGCTGGGCCCCCATAACAAAAACAAACAAACAAACAAACAAACAGACCAAAAAACCCAGATTAACAAGAGAAAAGCATGCACATTTATTTCACATGAGTTTAAGGTGACATGGGAGCCTTCCCTAGGGAAAAAAAAAGCCCAAAAGAAATGGTTACACCTGAGTGTTTGTGTGCTAGGTTTGAAGAAGTGTTGGAAGTTGTGGAAAGATGTAATAGAACCAAGGGTATGAACTAAACCCTCTTCCAGGATGGTTTTATGATCTTCTTCTGCAGAAGGCCAGTCCTTACTGCACCTGTCTTTTCTCAAATTTCTTCAGGTTAAAAGATTGAATTTGCCAAATTGCCAGATTCTGGAGTAGCATATCCTGAACTCTGTCAGAAGCTCCTAGTGATGGGAATGGACTCTAGTGGTTGGCTTGGTCCTTTTTCCAGTCCTACAATCCTAAAGCAACTTCAGGGCATTTGATGTGTCCATTGTGGGGTTTCTGTAGAAACAAGCCTATATCTTCTCCACATTCCTGTCTGGCTGGAAGGGGATTAGGCTGAAGTCCTGCTATTTGGTCTGTTCCTTCTCTAGACTTTTACATGCTTGCTGAATGGAAAAGGAATAGTGCCAAATTCTTGTCACTGAAATAACAGAACATTAGTATCTCGAATCATACATGATATTCAGCCATATTCAACCTCCTAGAACACTCCCTCTTCCGTGGTTGCTGAGGTCTTTTTGTCAGGCCCCTGACAAGTGAGTGGTCAGAACAGTGAGTCAGAGACTGATGCTACCTGATGAACTAGCTCCAAGTTCCTTTGTGAGGTTTAGTTTTATTGTTTCTGCAGAGCTACAATCCTGACTGTCAAAATGGCTCCCAAGACTTAGCCCATTGCTCACTTCGGGCATCTGTTTTTGTCCAGTTGCTAGGTCAGACTATGTTATGACTCCATCTTCTTTCCACACCCGTCATTAGGAACTCTATATATTTTTCTGTATAAGTTGTAAGTTTCCCATATCTGCTAAAGTGAAACTGTCCAAAATGTGGAAATGGACCAAAGAAATGATAGTGTTTCCTTTCATTGGGGTGTCAGTGTTTGTTCACCCCGGGGATGAGCTGACACTACAGAGGTGTATACTTTGGCTTGACTTGCAGGAAACAAAGGAAATTGTGCAAACTGATAAGAGCCCAGATATGTCCTGTTCACCACATTGCAAATGAATTTTGTCTAGTAGAGAATAGAAATGTCCATAAACCAAGATCATAATTGAACTATTTTTACCATGTTACAGGTTTCCTAATTATTAATCCATGAACTGAATAAAATGAGTTATTTATGTGTCTATTCAATGAAATGGTTTATTTTTTTTAAGCTTCCATAATAGCCACATGTTTTCCTTTTAGAACAAATTCTAGTCTAACCTTGACATTTTCATGGGTATTATTTCCTTTGCTCAGAATATTCTTTCTAATCTCATCTGCTGGGTTTCTTAACCATCCTACGAAGCCATGCTCAGATACCCTCTCCTCTGAGCTCCTCAGTAAGGCACAGAACTACTGTTTCAGCCTTCATTTGCCCAGATCTTACTAGCTTCCATTGCAGTCTATTATACTAATAAATTACCTTATCACTGTAAAAAGTGTACTTGCAAGGTAAATTCAGTTCAAAAATTTCAGATCTGAAGTGCCTTGGTGGCACAGTCAGTTAAGCCACCAACTAATCTCGGTTTTGGCTCAGGCCTTGATCTCAGAGTTGTGAGACTGAATACTGAGTAAGGCACTGGGCTCAATGTGGAGTCAGCTTGCAATTGTCTCTTCCTTCCCCCTGCCCTCCTACTCCCACCCTCTCTCCCTCTAAAATAAAAATAAGTCCTAAATAAATAAAAAACTTCAAATCTGCTGTCTCCATCCTCTGCTCCTTACTGTAGTTCCTCAAGACAGGATAGCTTTTACAAACCACATATTTATACACTAGCTTTCCCTCCTTCCTTCTAATTGGGCTAGAGTTCCTCTGTTATGCAAGCACAGGAATTAATTTCTCATCCCAGCCAAATTCTTTTTTTAAGATTTTATTATTTATTTGAGAGAAAGGGAGAGCAAGCACAAGGGGGGAAGAGGGCCAGAGGGAGAGGGAGAAGCAGGATCCCCTCTGAGCATCAAGCCTAATGGGTGCAAACCCAGAGATCAAGACCTGAGTAAAGCGGAGGCTTACCTGTTTAACCAATAAGCCACCCAGGTGCCCCAAACCACATACTTACTCCCTGTCTTCAGGATCTAAATCAACTGTCTGTTCCAAAACACCATTAGTTCATAGTTGAGTATTTAGGTAAGGGAAGAATGTTTTCAGTTCCCCAGCACTTTTCTTTTTTTCTTGATCTATTCTTTCTTTCATGCATTCCAATAGATCATGGGAGAAGTGACTCTAAAGCTACAGTGGATTATTATTCCTACTAGTGGTTATATTTCAGACAGTATCTGATGAAATATGGAAACCAACAGAAAATATGTAGTATGCATTGGTTTTTAGGCTTAGAACCTGTGTGTGAAGGACTATGCAGACTCAATGAGGTATCCATTCCACCTCCAACTAAACATAGACCATGGCTTCTAAGGAAATATGTAAAAGCCTTGAGCCAGAGTTTGAAGGGATGGAGAACATTCTTGCTCCAAAGTCCAAAAGACACAGGGGTGGGAGAAGTGGCAGCAGCCTTGTGTTGCTCAATAACCTCAAAGGACACCTGGGCC
The DNA here is from genome assembly GCF_011764305.1 of Mustela putorius furo. Taxonomy (NCBI): domain Eukaryota; kingdom Metazoa; phylum Chordata; class Mammalia; order Carnivora; family Mustelidae; genus Mustela; species Mustela putorius. Next base: position 13,601,565 of record NW_025422045.1, read on the forward strand.
CAAACAGCTCTCCTGAGAATGCTGGTGAATACAATCCAGATGGCCCCAGGCTGACAATGACATGACCAAGATCCCAGACACACACACTCAAGGTCATTACAGTGCAGGAGAAAATGATTTTATTGTTGTGAACACAATATCGCAAAGCTTGGCAGAAGTTTCAAGATTAAAAATAGGGGGCCTGGGTCTTTCTTTGCTTTCTTTCCTATGGCCTTCCTTAGAAACACGCAGAGCTCCAAAGCAAGAAAGAATCCTATTTGTTTTTTGTCCCCAATCCTGATCTTGCATCTTGGCCCTCTAATTTTCTCACTCCCCACCTTCTTTCTTTCATGGGAACCATGGGAATCAACAAAGGAAAAGAAAAGGCAGAACAGATCATCAAGAGAACCTGCATTGTAAGAGGGACTTTGGCCTTAATCAAAGTGTAAGTGAACCCGGGGAATGGTTCTATCTAAGTGCACAGGAAGCAGTTGATTGGGAGGGAAGCCCCGTTGATGACGTTCACAGCCAACAACATAGAACCGGTTCTGGAGAGTAGTACTGTAGTTGCAGTTGGGATATGGCCCTGGAGGACAACTGCAGTAAGTCATGCTAATACGATTTGCGCTCTTGTAGCAGTTATTCTGGCCATTCCTGCAGGTCATGTTGGTCAAAAGACAAGTAGCAGCCACGTTCTGGAGGGAGGAGTGCAGAAAGGTGTTTTCAGGCTTACAGTGCCGAGTATAATTATTGACACGACTCATTTCCATCTTGCATTGGACAGGACCTGCTCTTATATGCTGAATTTCAAACCATTGAACCCTGGTGACATTTTTAGGCCTAGCAGCAAGTGGCACTGGCCCCCATGATCCCAGCAGCACCAGAAGGAGAGGAAAGGGTCCCAGAAGATCCAGCATCATCTCTTCTGTGTAGGAAGAGAGAGGAAATGGAGAGAATGATAGTAGTAGAAGCCATAAGAGCAAAATTATCATTCACAACTATTTAGTTGTTAAGTTAATTAGTTAGTTAAGTTATTATCATAATTTAACCATTTAGATCCTTAGTGTGCCTTTTAAGATTTCATTGATCTTTTTTCTGTTCTTTAAACCATCTTCTCTCTGACATGCATCTCACAATTCTAGGAATGATGTGAAGCCCAGGGAGGAGGAATGTGATAAGATGACTTTTCCTCTGGGGTGCCTGGGTAGCTCAGTGGGTTAAAGCCTCTGCCTTTGGTTCAGGTCATGATCCCAGGTCCTGGGATCAAGCCTCTAATCAGGCTCTCTGCTCAGTGGGGAGCATGCTTCCTCCTCTCTCTCTGCCTGCTTCCCCCCTCCCCCGCCTGCCTCTCAGGCTATTTGTAACCTCTGTCTGTCAAATAAATAAATAAAATCTTAAAAAAAAAAAAAAGATGACTTTTATTCTAAGTGGCAGATTCCATTCTTGTCTTTGTCTTATACCTCCTGGTCCAAAACCTTGTCTCTTCCCTCCTCCCTCCTGGAATATTTCTCCTCCATCTACATCACCTGAACCTTCCGGTCATCATCAGGACTTTACTCTCCCCCAGACTTCTCCTCTTACCAGGTTTCTGTGCTGGGGCTCCTGCTGAGGACAGAGGCTGTGGTTAGTCCCAGGCTCAGAGGCTTTTGTCTGCTGTTCCTCTGCCAGGTATGCAAGCGTGGCCTGCGTGCAGCAGGGAAGGGCTCTGAGCCCTAGGAAAGAGGAAAGGGAAACCCAGGGCTTGGAAGATGCCTTTCTTGTGCACACCCTCCAACTCACTGTTTAAAGCCAGTAGCCCTGCAGATGCAGGAAGAGCAAGCCTACTTAAAGGAACAAAGGAGAAGTGATTACTCCTCAAAGAAGTGTGAGGAAACAATTTCCTTTTGATATGGGTTGAGTGCTTCCTTCTAGATAGAAGCTTCAGTATTTTGAAGCTCTATGATTTCAATCTTTTAGGAGAAAATGCAGGATGTAAATTTGATAGAATTGTTACCATGTACTTGGTAATGTTCCAACAACATTGGTGAGTCCCAACAACAGATTTGAATGAATTATTCATTTATGTGTCCATTTATTGGGCCAGATACTGAGATTCAGGAGATCATGACCTAATGAAAGAGATGGTCACTCACTTAAATAGGGAAATACATTATATATAAGAACTGTCAATAGCTCTAGCGTCTGTGGTGGAAGAGTGCCAGGGGGCTGTGAGGAGCTGACAGAGAGAAGGTCACAACACATGAACTGGGTTTTGAGGATTAAGTAGAAATTAGGGAAGAGGATGGTAAGGTCATCCCAAAGAGGGAGCTGTGTGTGAAGACAAGGCAAGTTCCTTGGCTTCTAGACCCATTTTGAAAGCATAAGCAATCTATAGTGTATTAGTTGCATTATTAACTTAACTCTATATTGTTTTGTTCCCTACTTAAATACATTTCATGTATCTTTTTTTTGTTAAAAAATTATTTATTTATTTGGAGAGAGAACAAGAGAGAGACAGAGTACAAGCGAATGGAAGGGCAAAGGGAGAGGATCCCCAGGTAGACTCCCCACCTACCACTTAGCCAGATCAGGCCTCAATCTCACCACCCATGAGATTATGACCTGAGCTGAAACCAAGGGTCAGAGGCTCAACTGAATGAGCCAACCATGTACCCCTGTTTCCCTTATCTCTTAACCTCATGCAGGATTAGTCATTATCTTTGTCTTTTCACTCTTACTCTGTGTTTACCCACTGAGGGTAGAAACATAACAGGAACCAGATAGTAACATTTGTTTTGATGTATGGGATCCCAGGTCCCAAAGAGCACCCCAGTGTGCACAAGAATGAGTACAACCAGATTGTTTCAAGGACCTCCCAACTAGTTTCAAAAAACACCTTATCTACCTTTCATGCGTGTAAGTTGCCTCTACGCTCAACAGAGCAAGGCAGCTTTGGGAATGATCCCCTGTTTTCTCCTTGGGCTGCCCTCTTGACTCTAAAGCTTTCTTTGCTTTAAATCCAGTGTCTCAGAATGTGGCTTACTGCATATTGAGTACATGGACAAGTTGGAGTTTGGTAAGAAAGACACCCATAGGCATGAAGGAGAAGGGCCAAATTAGGGTGTTAGCCTCTCGAAACTTTTCTTACTTTTCCATTGGTACCATAAACCCCTTATTTGGAAATGTGTAGTTTCTCAGAAAAGCCTCCCAAAGGGTCTCCCTGCTTCTAGCCTCTTTTTCTTCCAATGTGTTCTACGTATCCCTTTCGGGTTAATACTCCCTGAGCATAAATAGAATAGTAGAACACTCTTGCTTTTAGTGCCTTCAATTATCTACAGGATAAAAATGATGTCTTTTTAGAGAAAAACCATAATATTCAAGGTTAATATACAAAAATCGATTGCTTTCTTAGATACCAGCAATGAGTGATTGAAATTTGAAAAAAATTTACAACAGCTCCAAAAAAAAATGAAAATATAGACATAAATCTACTAAAAAGTGAACAAGATCAATATGAGGAAAACTGCAAAACTGCGATGAAAGAAATTAAAGAAAATATATTTTTAAAAAAAGAAGGGGGGCACCTGGGTGGCTCAGTGGTTTAAGCCTCTGCCTTTGGCTCAGGTCATGATCCCAGGGTTTTGGGATCAAGCCCCGCATTGGGCTCTCTGCTCAGCTTCCTCCTCTCTCTCTGCCTGACTCTCTGCCTACTTGTGATTGTAAAGTTTTCCAACGAAATAAACACAACACCAGGCGAAGTGGGTGTAAGGCAAGGTTTATTAAAAACGCTCTCCGGTGAAGTTTCAGGACTCAGGAGAAGGGGAGCCAGGAAAGTTGCGCCAGGAGGAGGTGGGCACCCTCGGGCAACGTTCGGCGACTCTGGAAAGCAGAGTGGCGGAAGTCGCGCCCAAGGCAGGGAGGAGGGGGCTTTTAAGGGGTCTTGGGGAAAGCTCAGGGGTCTTCTGGCAAGTTTCCCTTATTTGGATATCCCGCCTGCTCATCGGGATCCCATTGGTCCACAGAAGCCCAGGGCGGGGGTCTCAGATTCCTGCTTGGGCCTTTGTTCTCCTGTCCGAGCTTAGGTTTTGTGGCAGGAACCTTTCGCCATCTTTAGTAGCCCTTCCTGCCAGCCCAACAGTGATCTCTGTCAAATAAATAAATAAAATATTTTTTAAAATAAATAAAAAAAAAAGGGGGGGGTGCCTGGGTGGCTCAGTGGGTTAAGCCGCTGCCTTCGGCTCAGGTCATGATCTCAGCGTCCTGGGATCAGCCCCTCATCGGGCTCTCTGTTCCGCAGGGAGCCTGCTTCCCTTTCTCTCTCTCTCTGCCTGCCTCTCTGCCTACTTGTGATCTCTGTCTGTCAAATAAATAAATAAAATCTTTAAAAAATAAAAAAAAAATTAAAAATAAATAAATAAATAAAATTTTTAAAAGGACATACTCCTTGTCCATGCTGAAGGAAAGAAGACTATGTCAAACCAAAATATTTCTCTTTGACATAACAATTATTTAGCACTAAAGGCACTCAAGAATCAAAATGCAGAAAGGACTCTCCCTTTTTTGACTAAAGGCAGAAAATAAATTCTTTTCCTGATGATCATATCTTACCAGTTAGAGGTGGTACCAGAGCAGCCTGCAAACAAACCTTGTAAAACTAATCCATTTCTTTCTAGTTACTTCTTCACCATTTACTAGCCACACATCAAACCCTTTATCTGGTCAATTCTTCACAAATATATTGTTTCTTTGTCTAAAAGGTTTAAAAGCTTCCTGTTCTGGTCATTTCTTCGGGTCTTCATTCTCTTGCGAAGGCTCCCACATACATGTGAAAATTTAATCAAATTTGTATGCTTTTCTCCTATTCATCTCTGTCAGTTCAATTTTCAGACCCAACCAGAGACCATAAGAGAGCTGAGGAAAATGCTTTCCTCTCCTATAATGACATTATGCATTGTCAAAACCCCTAGAGCTATTGAATGCAATAAATTAATGCTAATTAAATTGTGGACTTTAGGACACCTGGGTGTCTCAGTCACTTAAGTGTCTGCCTCCTGTTGATGTCATGATATCAGAGTCCTGGGATGGAGCCCCATGTTGGGCTCCATGCTCAGTGGAGAGCCTAATTCTCCCTCCCCTTCTGCCACTCCCCCTGCTTTTGCTCTCTCATCTTCTTTCTCTGTCAAATAAATATGTAATTTTTTTTTAAAACTGTGGACTTCAGTTAATAATAAATATTGGCTCAGCAATTGTCACAAAATTATTACAGTAATGCAAGATGTTAATAATAAGAAAAGGGGTGCCTGGGTGGCTCAGTTGGTTGGGCAACTGCCTTCGGCTCAGGTCATGGTCCTGGAATCCTGGGATCAAGTCCCGCATCAGGCTCCCTGCTTAGCAGTGAGTCTGCTCTCCCTCTGAGCTCTCCACTCTCACACTCTTGTCTCTCAAATAAATAAAAATGTTAAAAACAAAAAACTTAGCAACATGAAAATCATTGGTAACCTTGTGAGAAGGAGTTTTGGGGAAGGGGCGTGTGTGGAAACCTGAATGGTTTAATAGAAAGTGGGAGGAGACAGAATTTAAAAATAATAATAATCATCATCATAGGAAAAATGAGGACTGTGTGGATAAGAGAGCGCAGAAGGGAGAAGCCCATGAGACTTGTCTATACATTCTTTCTTTCCTCTCTCTTTAGACTTTTATATGCCTGCTGAGCCTGATGCAGAGCTCTATTCTGGTTTTCTGGAAACATAATCTGAGCCTTATACAGACCCTTAACTTGCTGAGCCAACCAGGTGCCTAAGAGAATGCTTTTATACATTGGTTCCAAAGAAGTTTGATTGGGTTGGTGCCAGAAAACTAATCTTGAATAAACACAATTGGTTGCAAAGGCAATCACAATGCAAAGTCCAATAGATACTGTAGCAAGATGCAGGTGTTCTGTATAGCCTTAGAGTCTTTATGGTTTAGACCAGTTCAAATTTCATGATGCCACCCGGTGAGGGTGTGCATAAAGGCTACCTCCTTAATGATCTCCATGCTCCATTTTAAACCCCCACGACATAAGTAACCTTGTTTATTTTTATTTTGGTGTAAACTCTATCCCTAACATGACCCTAGGATCAGCGTCATCTGCTCTACCAACTGAGCTAGCCAAATATCCCATAAGTGACTTTATTTCACCTTTGACAGGGGGCAGAGGGAAATTATTTTTTTCTGCTTTTTAGTCAGAATGTTAAGTTTATGCCCAGAACTTCTCTTCAAAGCATATCTGCCATTCTGGTGTATAGTCTCTTGATTCTCTCTTTAAATGGGAAATATGTCATCAGGATTAGAAAGAGAAATACTGGCATTTATAGAGACTCGTTGGTGTTTCTATACAAAATCTCTGGTGCACCTCAAAACCAAGCTCAAGTCAAGCATTCCTTGAATAACAGGGACTCATATGCTGATAGACTGACTGGGGGCTATATCATGACCACGTTATGAAGGAGTTCACATTAGTTTTGTCTTTCCACAATGTCAGCTTTAGTCAAACATAAAGCAAAGTTAACTCACAATTAGAAAGCAGGTTCAGGGTTCCCAATTCAATTGCTTTTCACCATGTGATTCATGTTGGCTTCTTATACAGCACACAGAGCAGGGCATAAGACAAACCACAGCAGAAAACAGATATCAGAAGGATGTAGTAAGGTAACGAACCAAACTCGAAGTCAGTCTGTGGGCGCACAGCTGAGATAAGGCCTTGGTCAGGTCCTGGTTGGCTCTGGGCACTCACTGATTCCTATGTTCCAGCAGGGAAGGACCTCAGCTCTGTCTGGAGATTAACAGAGTAGAGCCTTTGGAGGCAGTTGCCTTTTTAGGTGGTCTCTGACATAGAGAGGTAAGGTCTGAAGAGTCTGACAGTTTGCTGTCTAATCCTTCTCTTTCTAAAGGGACTGAATTGGTTTCAGGCCCCTGCAGACCTTTTTTGGTTCTGCTCCTTATTAGTTCTGGGATGTCAGCTGACACTGGTCCCAGGGAATTTCTGCTAGCTCCAGTACATTTAACAACTGTGTCATGGCTTAGACCAGCCATGACACAGGGTCCCACTTGACATGAGGGACTCCATCTTGCTCTCTACAGGTCGTCTCAGATCTCGATCCATAAGTCTAACTACCCTCTGGTATTTTGGGGTGAAGGAAGAGAGTAAAAAGATAGGAATTCTGGACACATAGGTTTGGAGGACTGGAAAGACGACTCTGAGAAAAATTAAGATGGCCATTGCATGGCCATATATCCATAGCCCTTCCTAACAAGTTCATAGGAGCCACTGAAGACCTAAATCAGGTAGTGACTGTGAGTGCAGAGAGAGGCAGCAGGGAGAAGCTAGGAGGGCTGACCTGTGAAGGGGCAAGCTCAGAGAGAGGTCCACAGGTGTCCAAGGCATCCTATTTCACAGTGTGTTATAGGACCTCAGCCAGGAATTTTGAGAATCGAAGGAAGCAATACATGTGGGTGTAGTTTTGTAAACAATAAAGTGTTAATGTTGATCTATATTATTTATAATATCATCATAATGTTGCTCTACTCCAGTCACTGTCAGTTTTAACTGGTTAACCCAGTGTTTCTGAAATAAGTGTGATATTCTACTTTTGATGTGGAAGACAAATTATTGTGAACCCAAAGCAGACATCCAACATTCAACTATGAGCTCAGCCGTAAGCACTAAGGCTTCTTTGAAATGAAGTCATTAGGAAGCACCCTAAACTGACTGTAGGAACATATCCCTTTATCTCTGCAGAAATCAACTACCAAAGCAGCCCAGGCAAGTCAGTTAACCCTTGTTTCTGAGAGCTGTTTAGTGGGCCTCCTTCCTTGAAGTCTGTCTACCAGCTTCTGTAACAGACACTGCTTGGGTTGTGGCTTCTAATTTGAGTTCCTAAAGAGATATTATCCCTTGAATATAAATTTAAAATCATTTGTAACTTCTATCCTTTCTTAAACATTTACCTTGATTTAACTCCTTTCTATTAATTCTTTGATATTTCCTTTTGTTAACCATCATTCAATTTTTTCAGTGTTTTGGTACAACAGTTTCTCAAAACCATAATAATAGATAAATGTCCTCATGGAGACTCTAATAATGTCTTAGGATGTCTGAATCTGGAAATCACGGGCTTCCAAGACTCCATGGAAGGAATTAGTAGAGGCATAAACCAGTACGGAGTATTAACCTCAAAAAATAAGCTACCAGGTATTTTACCTACAAAAATGTGCTTATTCAGGAATAGCAGAGAACTGCAATCAGGGACAAGCAGGTTACAGCAGAAGTGTAGGCAAGTGCCTGAACAAAGAGGAACACTTTTTTCCAGAGGAAAGGAAGACATTTGGAAGGCTGTTTTAAACAGAAAGTCCGTTGGAGCAAGCAGGAAGTTGTAAGTGTGGTAGCTTTGCTTTGGTTGGGTTGTGACAGACTCAGTTGGCTGGACAGTTCAGAGCAGGGTGGGGAAGCCTATCTTCCTGCTGGACTGATAAAGTAGTTTGCCTTGCAAAGTAGTTTTTTCCTGTTGGATCTGTAAATCCTATGAGAGATAAGGCATGAGAGCGCCCCCTGCTGGCCACCACAGCCATTCTAAACCAGGTTTCCATTATTTTCACGGGGAGGGAAAAAAATTAACATCTTTATTTTCACTAACCTGCCACTGAGATTTAAAAATTCCTTCAGTTCTGGGGGCACCTGACTGGCTTATTCGTGAGAGTATGCAACACTTGATAATGGGGATGTGTGTTCAAGCCCCACATTGGATGTAGAGTTGACTTAAATAAATACAACTTATTTATTATTATTATTATTATTATTATTATTATTACTAACTTATTGTTCCTTTGTATAAACCCCCTGAAGTGGGATTGCTGGATCATATGGTAGTTCAATATTTTTAAAGATTTGTATATTTGTTTGGGGGTTGGGGAGAGGCATAGCAAGAGAGTGAGAGAGAGGAAGAATTGCAAGCAAACTCCCAAATGAGCACAGAGTTCAATATGGGGCTTGATCTCCCAACCCTGAGAACATAATCTGAGTCAAAATCAAGAGACAGACACTTAACTGACTGAACCACTCAGGTGCCCCAATACTTCTATGTTTAATTTTTGGAGGAATCTCCATACAGTTTTCCGTAATATCGGCACCAATTTACATTTCCACCAGTAGCATACCAAGGTTCTCTTTTCTCCATATCCTCACTGTCTTGTGTTAGCCTCAAGTATTAAAGAGTGATGCCATCAACTAGGGCATGTACATTGCCTTCACTGTTCGTTTTCCCATCCTGAGTTGATCTTGTGGCTGATAGATCTTGTGATAGATTTGTTAATCAGCCCTTGTTGCTCTTAGGTTGATTGCAAGATACACCTCAGCAACAACCCTCAGCAAGCTTTGAAAAAGTGAGGCTTATAAGCCTCATTTTGGGGGGAGGTACATGGAACACCCAAAGTCACACAGTGAGGTCTTGAGTAGAGAAAGAGTGCAAGTGCAGAGACTTGGGGCTCTGCCTTTATTGGAGTCAAGGGTGGGATCCCCAGGATTTTGAGGTTTCACTTTTCATTGGTAAATTTAAAACATAAGAGTGGGAATGAAAGCATGGGAAAGGAAAAGGGGGGCCACACAAATGGTCAGTTATCTAGGTCACCCAGAGCCAAAGGGGGTGCATCATGGGTGGGATGGCATTGCTCTTAGCTAGCTGTACAGCCAGCAATGTGTGTATTTGAGATGGATGCCTTTGAAACAAATGGATGCCTTGGCAATCAAAAGCTTTTTGTCAGGCACATAATGATACACTTACACCACTTCTTATCTTTTTTTTTTTTTTTTTAAAGATAACCATCCTTTATCTGATGTGTGGTGACACTTCATTGCAGTTTTGACCTGCACTTCCTTAATGGTTTGTGATGGTGAATGGCTAAAGAAAACATGGTATAAACATACAATGGAATGTTATTCAGCCTTTAAAGGGAAGGAAGTCCTGTGATTTTGGACAACATGGATGGACCTGGTGGACATTATGTTGAGTGAAATAAGTCAGACATTGAAAGAAAAATACTGTCTGATCTCACTTATATGTGGAATCTACAGTAGTCAGACTCCTAGAAGCAGAGTACAGTGGTGGTTTCTAGGGCTTGGTGGTAGGGGAAATGGGAAATGTTGGTCAAATTTCAGTTTGGCAACTGAATAAATTATGGAGATCTGATGTGTAGCATAGTGACTACAGGAATGTAAAACTTCACAATGGAATTCCTTGTGCTAAGCCCCACATCACCAAATTGAGACTTAACTACAGTTTTGACTCTCCCAGAAGGCAGGACCTGCTTTTTCAGCACTAATCTGCCTGATAGATAGATCCCTGCCATTCCCTAAAGGAAAGTAACTTTGCAAAAACTGAACTGCATTTTTGCCTAGTATAGCATCCTTCCTGCTTCCTCCTGCCTATTAATGTCTTTCATTTTGTACAGCTCCTTGGAGCTCTTTTCTCTCTGCTGAATTGGATGCTGCTTGATCCATGAATCATTGAATAAAGCCAGTTAAGATCTTAAAAATTTACCTAGTTAAAAAGCCCCTGGCTGGCTCAGTCAGAGGAGCATGTGACTCTTGATCTCAGGTTGTCGTTTTGAGACCCACTTGGGTGTTTGGATTACTTTAAAAAAAAAGAAGAAGAAGAAGAAGAAGAACTTCAGAAAAAGAAAGTCATTTAAAAACAATTTGCTCAGTTAAATTTTCTTAACAAGTGGCAATACAGTACTATAGTCTTGAAATCTGTTCTGATAAATCCTCAGTGTTCTTACCACACACACAAAGATTCCCTATGTCAAGTGACAGATTTGTTAATCAGTTATTTGTTAATAAGTAATAGATTTGTAGGGAGAATTTCACAATGTATATGTATACCAAATTAATTTTTTTAAATTTTTTATTTCTTTTCAGCGTAACAGTATTCATTGTTTTTGCACCATACCCAGTGCTCCATGCAATCCGTGCCCTCTATAATACCCACCACCTGGTTCCCCCAACCTCCCACCCGCTACCCCTTCAAAACCCTCAGATTGTTTTTCAGAGTCCATAGTCTCTCATGATTCACCTCCCCTTCCAATTTCCCCCAACTCCCTTCTCCTCTCCATCTCCTCTTGTCCTCCATGCTATTTGTTATGCTCCACAAATAAGTGAAACCATATGATAATTGACTGTCTCTGCTTGACTTATTTCACTCAGCATAATCTCCTCCAGTCCCATCCATGTTGATACAAAAGTTGGGTATTCATCCTTTCTGATGGAGGCATAATACTCCATAGTGTATATGGACCACATCTTCCTTATCCATTCGTCCGTTGAAGGGCATCTCAGTTCTTTCCACAGTTTGGCGACCGTGGCCATTGCTGCTATAAACATTGGGGTACAGATGGCCCTTCTTTTCATTACATCTGTATCTTTGGGGTAAATACCCAGGAGTGCATTTGCAGGGTCATAGGGAAGTTCTCTTTTTAATTTCTTGAGAAATCCCCACACTGTTTTCCCAAAGTGGCTGCACCAACTTGCATTCCCAGCAAAAGTGTAAGAGGGTTCCCCTTTCTCCACATCCTCTCCAGCACATGTTGTTTCCTGTCTTACTAATTTTGGCCATTCTAACTGGTGTAAGGTGGTATCCCAACGTGGTTTTAATTTGAATCTCCCTGATGGCTAGTGATGATGAACATTTTTTCATGTGTCTGATAGCCATTTGCATGTCTTCATTGAAGAAGTGTCTGTTCTTATCTTCTGCCCATTTTTTGATATGATTGTCTGTTTTGTGTGAGTTGAGTTTGAGTTCTTTATAGATTCTGGATATCAACCTTTTGTCTATACTGTCATTTGCAAATATCTTCTCCCATTCCGCAGGTTGCCTCTTTGTTTCGTTGACTGTTTCCTTTGCTGTGCAGAAGCTTTTGATCTTGATGACGAGAGACAAGATGGTGGGGAAGTAAGAGGAGGCGCCATTTCAACCTATACCAAATTAACTTTTAAAAAATGTCTTTCTGCATCTGATCTAACTCAAATAATCTCAATTTAACACACACACACACACACTTCATTTCCTTTGCAGTTAGTGTCTGCATACATCTCTATTCCCCAATTTGTTTAAAATAGTCATAGGGAGGGGGAACACACCTCAATATCATAAAATCCATCTACAAATAGCCCACAGCAAATGTCATTCTCTTGGGAAAAAAACTGAGAGCTTTTCCCCTAAGGTCAGGAACATGACAGGGATGCCCATTCTCACCTCTTTTGTTCAACATAGTTCTAGAAGGCCTAGACTCAGTAATCAGACAACAAAAAGAAATAGAAGGCATTCCAATTGGCAAAGAAGAAATCAAGCTCTCTCTCCTCGCAGATGACCTGAAACTTTATTTGGAAAACCCAAAAGACTCTACCCCAAATTACTAGAACTCATACAGCAATTCAGCAACATGGCAGGATACAAAATCAATGCACAGAAATCAGTTGCATTTCTATACACTAACAAATGTGATTGAAGAAAGAGAAATAAAGGGATCACTTCCATTTATAATAACACCAAAGACCATCAGATACCTAGAAATAAACCTAACCAAAGAGGCAAAGGATCTATACTCTAGAGACTATCGAACACTTATGAAAGGAATTGAGGAAGACAAGAAGAGATGGAAAAACATTCCAGGCTCATAGACTGGAAGAACAAACATTGTGAAAATGTCTATGCTGCCCAGAGTAATTTACACTTTCAATGCAATCCCTATCAAAACACCATTGACATTTTCCACAGAACTGGAATAAACAATTGTAAAATTTGAATGGAACAAGAACAGATCCTGAATCACCAGGGGATTGTTGAAAAAGAAAACCAAAGTTGGGCACATCACTTCAATGCCTTACTTCAAGCTATATTACAAAGCTGTGATCATCAAGACAACATGGTATTGGCACAAAAAATAGACACATAGATAAGTGGAACAGAATAGAGACCCCAGAAATGGACTCTCCACTCTGTGGGCAACTAATTTTCAGCAAATCAGAAAAGACTATCCAACAGAAAAAAGAGAGTCTCTTCAATAAATGGTGCTGGGAAATTGGACACCCACACGCAGAAGAATGAACCTGGACAATTCTCTTATACCATATATAATAATAAACTCAAAATGGATGAAAGACCTACATGCAAGACAGGAATCCATCAAAATCCTGGAGGAAAACATAGGCAGTAACTTCTTCAACGCTGGCCACAACAACCTCTTTTAAGGCATGTCTCTGAAGGCAAGATAAACAAAAGCAAAAATGAACCTTTGGGACTTTATCAAGATAAAAAGCTTTTGCACAGCAATGGAAACAGTCAACAAAACTAAGTGGCAACCCACGGGATGGACAAAGATATTTGCAAGTGACATTATAGATAAAGGGCTGGTATCCAAGGTCTATAAGAAAATTATCAAACTCAACACACAGGGAACAAATAATCCAGTCAATAAATGGGCAGAAGACATGAACAGACATTTCTACAAAGAAGACACCCAATGGCATGAAAAAGTGCTCAACATTGGTTGGCATCAGGGAAATACAAATCAAAACCACAATGAGATACAACCTCACCAATCAGATAGGCTAAAATTAACAAATCAGGAAACAACAGGTGTTGGCAAGAATGTGGAGAAAGGGGAATCCTCTTACACTGTTGGTGGGAATGCAAGCTGGTGCAGCCACTTGGGAAAACAGTATGGAGATTCCTCAAAATGTTGAAAATAGAGCTACCCTATGACCCAGCAATTGCACTACTGGGTATTTACTGCAAAAATACAAATGGTGTGATCTGAAGGGGCACCTGCACCCCAGTGTTTATAACAGCAATGTCCACAATAGCCAAACTATGGAAAGAGCCCAGACACCAAAAAATGAAATCTTGCCAATTGGAATGATGTAGCTAGAACCAGAGGGTACTATGCTAAGCAAACTAAGTTAGTCAGAGAAAGACAATAATATGATCTCACTGATACATGGAATTTGAGAAACAAGGCAGAGGATCAAAGGTGGAAAGAAGAAAAAAATGAAACAATATGAAACCAGATAGGGATGCAAACCATAAGAGACTCTGAAAACCAGGAAACAAACTGAGGATTGTTGGAGTGGAGGGGGTGGGAGAGATGGGGTGGCTGGGTGATAGACATTGGGGCAAGTATGTGTTGTGGGGAGTGCTGTGTCTTGTGTAAGACTGATGAATAATCTGTACCACTGAAACAAGTAATACATTACATGTTAATAATAAAAAAAAAAAGAAAAGAAAAGAAAACAGAAATAAATAAATAAAACAGTCAAAGGTAGATGGAAGGGGCATGGGAACTGAAAAAGATCATTCTCTCTGGAATAAATGAGATAAGGGGTTCTGTGTTGTGGTCATGGATGTGGGCACTAGTATTTGAGAGAGTTATGAGGATAGTAATGTGTGTGCATGCTTATAAACTGAAGAATTGAAAGAAGGTAGGAGGGGAAAAAAAATCTCCCACCAAGAACCTTAACATAGGCTTCTCAGATATTTCAGATACCTGCAGTTTAAGTCCTTTATTAAAAGGAAAACATGAAAGACGTTTCCGGGAGGAAGAGTAAATGAGTTCTAAATGATTCCTAAAATTTTTAATATTCTGACTTATTAGAGTGATTCAAACGTCTGGGAAGAGAGAAAGTAAATTTCTTGTATGCTTCTTTTTTAAAAAAAAAATATTTTATTTACTTATTTGTCAGAGAGAAAGCACAAGTAGGCAGAGTGGCAGGCAGAGGCAGAGAGAGAAGCAGGATCTCTGCTGGACAAGGAGCCTGATGCGGGACTCGATTCCAGGACCCTAGGATCATGACCTGAGCTGAAAGCAGCGGCTTAATCAACTGAGCCACCCAGGTGTACCTCTTTGTATCCTTTCTTGATGTTGTTAGACCGCAGCACAACAAGGGAGCCAGATTATCCAGATAGAGCTCTCATTTTGTCAGCATGCATTTCCAAATTTCTAATATTTCTCCCAACAATTGACTTTTGGGAATAACCAAAAGCAGTTATTTTCAAAACTCTCCTTGTGATGAAGTGGAAAAAAATCTGGATTAGGAGCGATTTCAAGTGTTTTTTTTTTTTAAGATTTTATTTATTTGACAGAGAGAGAGATTACAAGTAGGCAGAGAGGCAGGCAGGGGCGCGGGGGAGGGGGGGAAGCAGGCTTCCTGATGAGCAGAAAGCCCAATGTGGGTCTCGATCCCAGGACCCTGAGACCATGACCTGAGCCAAAAGTAGAGGCTTAACCCACTGAGCCACCCAGGTGCCCCTCAACTGGATTTTTGTCTCAGCTTTCCTGCTATTTATCTGACAGTCAGATGAACAGAAAAATATACTTTATGTTAATAACTGTTAATAGCTCTCTGGCTGTGGTGAAGGAAGTGCCAGGAGAAGATGAGGAGCCAGTAGAGAGAAGGCCATAACACCAGAGCTGAGGATTAAGGACAAGTTAGGTGAAGAGGATGGTAAGATCATCCCAAAAAGGGAACTGTGTGAAAACCAGGCTGAACATATGGTTTCTGGACCTGTTTTGAAAGCATAAGCAAAACTATTATTAATTTAGGTCTCTGTTGTTTTGTTTTGTTCCCTACTTAATTGTTTTTATGTACCTCTTTTTTCTTTGAAAGATTTATTTATTTATTTATTTATTTATTTGAGAGAGAATGAGAGAGAGAGAGAGACAGTGCGTGGAGGGGCATAGGGAGAGAATCCTCAGGTAGACTCTCCACCAAACATGTAGCTGGCTTAGGGCTTCATCCCACCACCCACAACATCGTACCTGAACTGAAAGAAAGAGTCCAAAGTTCAACTGACTGAGCCACCAAGGTGCTTCAGATTTACTTACCTCTAAACCTCATGCATGGTCAATCATTAACTTTGTGATTTTACTCCAACTCCGAGTCTACCCAGCTATTGTAAAAACATAACGGGAACCAGACAGTAACATCCGTCTTGATGTAGCTGATCCCAGATCCCAAATAATGCCTCATTGTCCACAAGAATGCTTATCTGTAGTTGTTTCAAGAACACCCCAACAAGTTTCAGGAAATCTCTTACCTTACTTTCATGTATGTAAGTTGTCCCTAAGCTCAACAGGGCAAGGCAGCTTTGGGAAGGATCCCCTGCTTCTTCCTTGGGCTACCCTCTTGACTAAAGCTTTCCTTGCTTTAAATCCAGTGTGTCAGAATTTGACCTACTGCCTATTGGGTGCATGGACATGTTGGAGTTTGGTAAGAAAGAAACCTATAGATGTAAAAAAGAAGGGCCAATTTAGGGTATTTGTTTACACATTGATAAGAATCTGATGGGAAACAGATGATAACATTTGTCTTAAAATTAGCTGATGTCTCATGTCCCAGGGACACCTCATTTTCCGGCAGAATACATATTTCCAGATTGTTTCAGGATGCTTCCATCATCAATAAGCTTTCAAGAAAGTCCTTACACTCCTCTCAAATGTTCACTTTCTTCCCCAAACATATGTAAGCTGTTCCTAGTCTCAACAGGGCAAAGCAACTTTGGGAATATCCCCTGCCTTCTTGTTGGGCCACCCTTCTGATGATTAAATAGCTTTCTTTGCCTTCAAACCAATGTCTCACATGTTGGCTTACTGCACATGGGGCACAGACAAGTTTGAGTTCAGTTTACCAATAGTTGACCTAGGACATTCTACTAGCTGGTAAAACCAGGATTCTTCAAGATTTGAGTAGAAGGATTAAAAAACTATAAAATTCAGGAGAGCCTGGGTGGCATAGTAAGTTAAGCATCTGACTCTTCAACTCAGCGCAGGTCTTGATCTCATGGTCTTGAGGTCAAGCTGCACTTAAAAACAAACAAACAAAGAGAAAGCAAAAATGAAAAGGTATGCCATGGTAACTAAATCAATTAACCGTCTGCCTTCACCTAAGGTGATGATCCCAGGGTCCTTTGATCAACTCCTGCACCTGGCTCCTGCTCAGCTGGGAGCCTTCTTCTCCCTCTGTTTACCTGTCACCCTGCTTGTGTGCTCTCTCTCTCTGACAAATAAGTAAACAAAATCTTTTTTAAAAATCTAAGAATTAGGGGGAGGAGTCAAGATGGCGGAGAAGTAGCAGGCCGAGACTACTTCAGCTAAATAGCTTATCTAAAGATTGTGAACACCTGAAAATCTATCAGCAGATCAAAGAGAAGAAGAACAGCAATTCTGGAAACAGAAAACCAACCACTTTCTGAAAGGTAGGACCGGCGGAGAAGTGAATCCAAAGCGACGGGAAGATAGACCCCGGGGGGAGGGGCCGGCTCCAGGCAAGCGGCGGAGCAACCACGCACAAAATCAGGACTTTTGAAAGTCTGTTCCGCTGAGGGACATCGCTCCAGAGGCTACCCGGGGCAAAACCCACACGGGGTCAGCATGGCCTCAGGTCCCACAGGGTCACAGAAGGATCGGGGCTGTCTGAGTGTCGCAGAGCTTGTGGGTATTGGAACGGGAAAGCCGGCTACAGAGACAGAGCCGACAGTAAGCTCGCAGCTCCGGGTGACCTTGAACTGGTCGCAGGCTCGGTGAGCTCGGAGCGCGGCCGGAGGTCAGGCAGATGGGAGTAACTGGGCGCGGTTCTCTGAGCGGGCACTGAGGAGTGCGGCCCTGGGCTCTCGGCTCCTCCGGGCCGGAGACCAGGAGGCCGCCATTTGTATTCCCGTCCTCCGGAACTATACGGAAAGCGCTCAGGGAACAAAAGCTCCTGAAAGCAAACCCAAGCGGATTACTCACCCCGGCCCCGGGTAAGGGCAGTGCAATTCCGTCTGGGGCAAAGACACTTGAGAATCACTACAACAGGCCCCTCCCCCAGAAGATCAACAAGAAATCCAGCCGAGACCAAGTTCAACTACCAAAGAGTGCAGTTTCAAAACCAAGGAGAGCAGCAGAATTCTAGAGGAGGAGAAAGCAAAGCACGGAACTCATGGCTTTTTCCCTGTGATTTTTTTTAGTCTTGCGGTTAATTTAATTTTTTTCTTTTTCATTTTTTGTTTTTTTTTCTCGCCTTCGGGTAAAATTTTTTTTAAACTGTTACCTTTTTCTTTTTTAACGATTTTTTACTAGTTTATCTAATACATATATTTTTTCTTTTTTATATTTTTTTAGGTGTTTTCTTTTTTTTTAAATTCTTTTCTTTTTTTTTTTTTTTCTTTTTTTTTTTTTTTTTTTTTTTTTTCTTTCTTCCTTTTTGAACCTCTTTTTATCCCCTTTCTTCCCCCTCACGATTTGGGATCTCTTCTAATTTGGTTAAAGCATATTTTCCTGGGGTTGTTGCCACCCTTTTAGTATTTTACTTGCCCCTTCATATACTCTTCTCTGGACAAAATGACAAGACGGAAAAATTCAACACAAAAAAAAGAACAAGAGGCAGTACCGAAGGCTAGGGACCTAATCAATACAGACATTGGTAATATGTCAGATCTAGAGTTCAGAATGACAATTCTCAAGGTTCTAGCCGGGCTCAGCAAGATATTAGAGAAACCCTCTCGAGAGATATAAAAGCCCTTTCTGGAGAAATAAAAGAACTAAAATCACACCAAGTTGAAATCAAAAAAGCTATTAATGAGGTGCAATAAAAAATGGAGGCTCTCACTGCTAGGATAAATGAGGCAGAAGAAAGAATTAGTGATATAGAAGACCAAATGACAGAGAATAAAGAAGCTGAGCAAAAGAGGGACAAACAGCTACTGGACCACGAGGGGAGAATTCGAGAGATAAGTGACACCATAAGACGAAACAACATTAGAATAATTGGGATTCCAGAAGAAGAAGAAAGAGAGAGGGGAGCAGAAGGTATACTGGAGAGAATTATTGGCGAGAATTTCCCCAATATGGCAAAGGGAACGAGCATCAAAATTCAGGAGGTTCAGAGAACGCCCCTCAAAATCAATAAGAATAGGCCCACACCCCATCACCTAATAGTAAAATTTACAAGTCTCAGTGACAAAGAGAAAATCCTGAAAGCAGCGCGGGAAAAGAAGTCTGTAACATACAATGGTAAAAATATTAGATTGGCAGCTGACTTATGCACAGAGACCTGGCAGGCCAGAAAGAGCTGGCATGATATTTTCAGAGCACTAAATGAGAAAAACATGCAGCCCAGAATACTATATCCAGCTAGGCAATCATTGAAAATAGAAGGAGAGATTAAAAGCTTTCAGGACAAACAACAACTGAAAGAATTTGCAAACACCAAACCAGCTCTACAGGAAATCTTGAAAGGGGTCCTCTAAGCAAAGAGAGAGCCTACAAGTGGTAGATCAGAAAGGAACAGAGACCATATACAGTAACAGTCACCTTACAGGCAAAACAATGGCACTAAATTCATATCACTCAATAGTTACCCTGAATGTTAATGGGCTAAATGCCCCTGTCAAAAGACACAGGGTATCAGAATGGATAAAAAAACAAAACCCATCTATATGTTGCCTCCAAGAAACTCATTTTAAGCCCGAAGACACCTCCAGATTTAAAGTGAGTGGGTGGAAAAGAATTTACCATGCTAATGGACATCAGAAGAAAGCAGGAGTGGCAATCCTTATATCTATCAGATCAATTAGATTTTAAGCCAAAGACTATAATAAGAGATGAGGAAGGACACTATATCATACTCAAAGGGTCTGTCCAACAAGAAGATTTAACAATTTTAAATATCTATGCCCCCAACGTGGGAGCAGCCAACTATATAAACCAATTAATAACAAAATAAAAGAAACACATCAACAATAATACAATAATAGTAGGGGACTTTAACACTCCCCTCACTGAAATGGACAGATCATCCAAGCAAAAGATCAGCAAGGAAATAAAGGCCTTAAACGACACACTGGACCAGATGGACATCACAGATATATTCAGAACATTTCATCCCAAAGCAACAGAATACACATTCTTCTCTAGTGCACATGGAACATTCTCCAGAATAGATCACATCCTCGGTCCTAAATCAGGACTCAACCAGTATCAAAAGATTGGGATCATTCCCTGCATATTTTCAGACCACAATGCTCTAAAGCCAGAACTGAACCACAAAAGGAAGTTTGAAAAGAACCAAAATACATGGAGACTAAACAGAATCCTTCTAAAGAATGAATGGGTCAACCGGGAAATTAAAGAAGAATTGAAAAAAATCATGGAAACAAATGATAATGAAAATACAACGGTTCAAAATCTGTGGGACACAACAAAGGCAGTCCTGAGAAGAAAATATATAGCGGTACAAGCCTTTCTCAAGAAACAAGAAAGGTCTCAGGTACACAATCTAACCCTACACCTAAAGGAGCTGGAGAAAGAACAAGAAAGAAACCCTAAGCCTAGCAGGAGAAGAGAAATCATAAAGATCAGAGCAGAAATCAATGAAATAGAAACCAAAAAAACAATAGAGCAAATCAACGAAACTATTGGAGCTGGTTCTTTGAAAGAATTAATAAAATTGATAAACCCCTGGCCCGACTTATCAAAAAGAAAAGAGAAAGGACCCAAATAAATAAAATCATGAATGAAAGAGGAGAGATCACAACTAACACCAAAGAAATACAAACTATTATAAGAACATACTATGAGCAACTCTACGCCAACAGATTTGACAATCTGGAAGAAATGGCTGCATTCCTAGAAACATATAAACTACCACAACTGAACCAGGAAGAAATAGAAAGCCTGAACAGACCCATAACCAGTAAGGAGATTGAAACAGTCATTAAAAATCTCCAAACAAACAAAAGCCCAGGGCCAGACGGCTTCCCGGGGGAATTCTACCAAACATTTAAAGAAGAACTAATTCCTATTCTCCTGAAACTGTTCCAAAAAATAGAAATGGAAGGAAAACTTCCAAACTCATTTTATGAGGACAGCATCACCTTGATCCCAAAACCAGACAAGGATCCCACCAAAAAAGAGAGCTATAGACCAATATCCTTGATGAACACAGATGCGAAAATACTCAACAAAATACTAGCCAATAGGATTCAACAGTACATTAAAAAGATTATTCACCACGACCAAGTGGGATTTATTCCAGGGCTGCAAGGTTGGTTCAACATCCGCAAATCAGTAAATGTGATACAACACATCAATAAAAGTAAGAACAAGAACCATATGATACTCTCAATAGATGCTGAGAAAGCATTTGACAAAGTACAGCCTTCCTTCCTGATCAAAACTCTTCAAAGTGTAGGGGTAGAGGGCACATACCTCAATATCATCAAAGCCATCTATGAAAACCCCACCGCAAATATCATTCTCAATGGAGAAAAACTGAAAGCTTTTCTGCTAAGGTCAGGAACATGGCAGGGATGTCCATTATCACCACTGCTATTCAACATAGTACTAGAGGTCCTAGCCTCAGCAATCAGACAACAAAAGGAAATTAAAGGCATCCAAATCGGCAAAGAAGAAGTCAAATTATCACTCTTCGCAGATGATATGATACTATATGTGGAAAACCCAAAAGACTCCACTCCAAAACTGCTAGAACTTATACAGGAATTCAGTAAAGTGTCAGGATATAAAATCAATGCACAGAAATCAGTTGCATTTCTCTACACCAACAGCAAGACAGAAGAAAGGGAAATTAAAGAGTCAATCCCATTTACAATTGCACCCAAAACCATAAGATACCTAGGAATAAACCTAACCAAAGAGACACAGAATCTATACTCAGAAAACTATAAAGTACTCATGAAAGAAATTGAGGAAGACACAAAGAAATGGAAAAATGTTCCATGCTCCTGGATTGGAAGAATAAATATTGTGAAAATGTCTATGCTACCTAAAGCCATCTACACATTTAATGCAATTCCTATCAAAGTACCATCCAACTTTTTCAAAGAAATGGAACAAATAATTCTAAAATTTATATGGAACCAGAAAAGACCTCGAATAGCCAAAGGGATATTGAAAAAGAAAGCCAACGTTGGTGGCATCACAATCCCGGACTTCAAGCTCTATTACAAAGCTGTCATCATCAAGACAGCATGGTACTGGCACAAAAACAGACACATAGATCAATGGAACAGAATAGAGAGCCCAGAAATAGACTCTCAACTCTATGGTCAACTAATCTTCGACAAAGCAGGAAAGAATGTCCAATGGAAAAAAGACAGCCTCTTCAATAAATGGTGTTGGGAAAATTGGACAGCCACATGCATAAAAATGAAATTGGACCATTTCCTTACACCACACACGAAAATAGACTCAAAATGGATGAAGGACCTCAATGTGTGAAAGGAATCCATCAAAATCCTTGAGGAGAACACAGGCAGCAACCTCTTCGACCTCAGCCGCAGCAACATCTTCCTAGGAACAACGCAAAAGGCAAGGGAAGCAAGGGCAAAAATGAACTATTGGGATTTCATCAAGATCAAAAGCTTTTGCACAGCAAAGGAAACAGTTAACAAAATCAAAAGACAACTGACAGAATGGGAGAAGATATTTGCAAACGACATATCAGATAAAGGACTAGTGTCCAGAATCTATAAAGAACTTAGCAAACTCAACACCCAACGAACAAATAATCCAATCAAGAAATGGGCAGAGGACATGAACAGACATTTCTGCAAAGAAGACATCCAGATGGCCAACAGACACATGAAAAAGTGCTCCATATCACTCGGCATCAGGGAAATACAAATCAAAACCACAATGCAATATCACCTCATACCAGTCAGAATGGCTAAAATCAACAAGTCAGGAAATGACAGATGCTGGCGAGGATGCAGAGAAAGGGGAACCCTCCTACACTGTTGGTGGGAATGCAAGCTGGTGCAACCTCTCTGGAAAACATCATGGAGGTTCCTCAAAATGTTGAAAATAGAACTGCCCTATGACCCAGCAATTGCACTATTGGGTATTTACCCTAAAGATACAAACGTAGTGATCCAAAGGGGCACATGTACTCGAATGTTTATAGCAGCAATGTCCACAATAGCCAAACTATGGAAAGAACCTAGATGTCCATCAACAGATGAATGGATCAAGAAGATGTGGTATATATACACAATGGAATACTATGCAGCCATCAAAAGAAATGAAATCTTGCCATTTGCGACAACATGGATGGAACTAGAGCGTATCATGCTTAGTGAAATAAGTCAAGCGGAGAAAGAAGTCAAGCGGAGAAAGACAACTATCATATGATCTCCCTGATATGAGGAAGTGGTGATGCAACATGGGGGCTTAAGTGGGTACGAGAAGAATAAATGAAAGAAGATGGGATTGGGAGGGAGACAAACCATAAGTGACTCTTAATCTCACAAAACAAACTGAGGGTTGCTGGGGGGAGGGGGTTTGGGAGAAGGGGGTGGTATTATGGACATTGGGGAGGGTATGTGTTTTGGTGAGTGCTGTGAAGTGTGTAAACCTGGTGATTCACAGACCTCAACCCCTGGGGATAAAAATATATGTTTATAAAAAATAAAAAATTATATTAAAAAAAATAAAAAAAAAATTTAAAAAAATCTAAGAATTATGCAATGAGGAAAGTTTACAAAAGCAGCTGGGATAGTAAATTTCTCCATACAGACAAATTGCAAAGATCGTGTTTCAAGCTCTCTGTACCTCCCTCATACCCACTCATTACCAGGAGTATGGATATAAATCAAGTTTTGTGGTAGGTTGTAAATATGTATAAGAATATTTATAGAGTTAGTATAATTTTGGTGGTAGAAATGAGTTAGAGATTTTTTGGAAGAATCTTGGAGGAATCACATTATGAAAAAAAAAGAGAAGGATCAGTCTTTGGAAATAGGGTCTAAGGGTCGTGAAACTGCTTTAACGTTTTTTCTCATTAAAATCCTGTGATGTAGGAATTGGTTGGGGTTTCAAGCCTCTGGTCAAGAAAGCATTCCTGAGACATCTTTGGTGCCAAGAGTTGATTTTATTAAAGCACCAAGAAGAATCCCTAGGGAGGAAGAGCTACACTGGGGTCATGACAAGAGGACCATTACACACTTTCCAGTAGGGAGGGTGTTTGGGATAGGGTAAGTCTCTAAGAATTTGGAAGCAAGGTTTCCAGGACCCTGGGGGAACTAGCTATTGTTAGAAAAAGGTCATTTATTACTGTCTAGTAAAACCTTAGTCATGAGACCCTTCAGATATATATTGGTGGGCCATATGAGTGGGAGATGATTGCCATGAGATATCTTGGGGAGAGGGATGGGGATTGGGTAGAGATATAGAAAATTTCCATAGGAATTTTTATAGGATCTAGCAGATCGGGCTAAGATTGCCTTTTGGCCTCAGTAATGTATTAACATTGAGGCAGTTGAGTTCCTAAAGGAATTTCACTCTACTTGTGTCAAGGCTGTAGGCAGTAAGGAAATTTAATTTTTTCTTTCACCTTTGTTTCCCACAGCATAGATGTGTTTGTCAACTTGAAAGTTCCCTGAACCCCATACTTGTGATTTTTATAGAGGCTACAACACATAGGCAAGATCATTATTACCTCCATTTCCATCCCCTCTCTCCTCTGTAGAGGATGGGGCTGAGGCTGAAATTGCCATGCTTTTTGTTTTTAAAATTTTATTTATTTATTTGACAGACATCACAAGTAGGCAGAGAGGCAGCAGGGGTGGGGGTGGGACAGGCTTCGCACTGATCAGAGAGCATGACTCAGGGATGGATCCCAGGACCCTAGAGCTGAAGGCAGAGGCTTTACCAATGGAGCCACCCAGGCACCCCTAAAGTGCCATGCTTTTAATCATGGCTGGATTTTCCTTGTGATCAGCCTGCATCCAGGGACCATACCCATGTGTCTTCCAAAAACAAAACTTCCCAGTGCTCTTATCACTTAGGAATTTACAAGGGTTTCAGGAGCTCTGTGACAAAAATCAGAAGCAGGGGTGCTTCCTTCCACTGAGGTCACCGTCTCAGAGTCCTGGGATCGAGCCCCACATCAGGTTCTCTGGTCAGCGGGGAGCCTGCTTCCCCCTCTCTCTCTCTGCCTGCCTCTCTGCCTACTTGTGATCTCTCTCTCCCTCTGTCAAATAAATAAATAAAATCTTTATGAAAAAATAACAACAAAAATCAGAAGCAGAAATCAATATACATTTTCTACTATGTTACAGGAATATAGTCCATTGATTGATTGATAAAGGGTAACAGAATATGTTGACCCAAAATACAACTTTTTGGCATACGAATAACATTAAGCTGTTTATTTTGAGAAAACACAGACAAGGAGAAATTCTGAAATCAGACTAAAGATTTGTAAACCTCAGTGTCTAGATGCCTTTAGTCTCATTTTCTATGGGGCTACCAAATGTTTTTACATAATTAAAATACTTTTTGTCTTATTAATCAGTCTTTTTATAATGGGAGGGGGGTTTCATCCAAGAACCTAGAATGGTGGAGAGAAAATTATTTTCCCTCCTATACCTAGAACCTAAATTCTTAATCCCAGCCTAATTCCTTTTTTTTTAATGTTTTTATTTATTTGAGAGAGTCAGAGAGAGAGAATGAGCATAAGGGGAGAGGGGGGACAGGGGAGAGGGAAAAGCAAGCTCCCTTCTGAGCAGGGAGCTGGAAGGGGCTTGAACCAAGGACCTGAAGATTATGACCTGAGCACAAGGCACAGATATAACAGCTTAACCCACTGAGCCACCCAGATGCACCCCAGTCAAATACTAAACTCCTGTCCTTCGGTGTCTAATTCCAATATTGGTTCCAAAACATCATTACTTCTGTGATATTTCAGTATTTAGGTAAGGAAAGAATGTTTTTCATTTCCCAGTGCATTTTTCCCCCTTGATCTTGTGCTATCTTTCATGCACTCCAATACATCATGGGACAAGTGACTCTAAAGCTACAGTGGATTATTATCCCTACTACTACTTATATTTAAAACATCATCTGATGGAATAGGAAAACCAATAGTAAATATGTACAATGCATCAGTTACCAAGGTTGGAATCTGTGTGTGAAAGACTATGCACACTCTATGAGATATCCATTCCACCTCCAAATAAACATAGACAATGGTTTCAAGGGAAATGTGTAAAAGCCTTGAGCAGAGTTTGAAGGGATGATGAACTTCCCTCCTCCGAAATTCAAAAAGACATGGGGGAGGCAGGGGAGTGGCAGAAACCTTGGGCTAAGGTATAACTTTGAAAGTCACCTGGGGCCCAAATAGTTCCCCTGAGAATGTGAGCAACTGCAATTAAGATGGCCCCAGGCTGACAGTTTGTGAAAGGGATCCCAGACACATGCATTTAAGGTCATTACAGTGCAATAGAAAGAGATTTTATTGCTGTGAACACAATGCACAAAGCTTGACAGAAGTTTCAAGAGTGAAACTAGGTGCCTGGGTCTGTCTTTGCTCTCTTCCCTGTTGTATTCTTTCAAAACACACGGAGCTTCAAAGCAGAAAAGTATTTGGACACATTTGTCCACAGCTCTGGGCTGGCATCTTGGGCCTCTAATTTTCCCACTCCCTGACTTCTTTCTTCTGTGGGATCCATGGAAATCAGCAAAGCAAAAGAAAAGACAGAAGAGATCATGAGAGAAACTGCACCAAATGAGAGAAACCTTAGTTTTAATCTAAGTGCACAGGAACTAGACGATAGTGAGGGTCACCCAGGTGATGGGGGTTACAGGCAACAGTGTAGAACTGATTCTGGGGAGTAGTGCTTACTGTAGCTGCAGTTGGGCTATGTCCCTCCAGTGTGACTGCAGTAAGTAATGCCAATACAATTTGCACTCTGGTGGCAGTTATACTGCCCATTCCTGCAGGTCCTCTTGGGCAAAAGACAGGTAGCAGCCACGTTCTGGGAGGAGTTATGCAGAAAGGTGTTTTGAGGTTTACAGTGCTGAGTAAGACTATTGACAGCACACATTGCATTGTTGCATTATACGGGACCTGCACTTATATGCTGAATTTCAAACTTTCGAAACCTAGTGAGTTGAGCCATAGCACCAGGGGGAAGCACTGGCCCCCATGATCCCAGCAGCAACAGGAGAGGAAAGGGTCCCAGAAGATCCAGCATCATTTCTTCTGTGTAGGAAGAGAGAAGAAAATGAGATAATGATCGTAGTAGAAGCCATAGAGCAAAATTATCATTCACATTTTAGATGTGTTTGTGCCTTTTAAGATTTCATAGTCCTTTTCTTGTTCTTTAAACTATCTTCTTTCTGACATGAGTCTTAAAATTCTAGGAAGGACCTGAAGCCCACAGAGGAGGAATGTGAGTTAAGGTGAACTTTTCTCTGGCTGGGAGACCCCATTCTTCTCTTTCTACTGTGCTTATGCAAACAGAACCTAGTCTTCCTTCCTTGCTTCTGGAATATTTCTCCTCCATGTATGTGAACTGGACCTTCTGGTCATCGTCATAGCTCTACTCTTCCCAGTCCCCAGGCATCTCCTCTTACCAGGTCTCCTTGCTGGGGATCCTGCTCAGGACAGAGGCTGTGGTTAGTCCCAGGCTTAGATGCTTTTGTCTGCTGTTCCTCTGCCAGATATGCCAGCATGGCCTGCTTGCAGCAGGGAAGGGTTCTGAGCCCTAGGAAAGAGAAAAGGGAAACCCAGGGCTTGGAAGATGCCCTTCTTGTGGACAATGTGGATGAGAGCCACATTCCCCAACTAACTGTTTAAAGCCAGTATCCAGTATCTGCAGAGGCAGATGCAGGAAGAGCAAGCCTACTTAAAGGAACAAAGGAGAAGTGATAACTTCCTCAAAGAAGTGTGATGAAATTTGAATTCCTGATATCAGTTGAGTGCTTCCATCCCTGAAGCTTTGTCATTTTGAGCTCTATGATTTCACTTTTTTTTTAAAGATTTTTATTCATTTGGAAGACAGACATCACGAGTAGGCAGAGAGGCAGGCAGAGAAAGAGAGGGTGAAGAAGGCTCCCAGCTGAGCAGGGACCTGGAATCCAAGCCAAAGGCAGAGGCTTAACCCACTGAGCACCCAGGCATCCCCATGATTTCACTTCTTTAGGAGAAACAAACCACAAACACACAAGACTCACCCAATCCAGTTGCCAAATGCAAGTCCTGCTTGTCTCCTCTGCTTCTGACTGCCTGGCTATAAATCTGAGCTTCCCCAACTCCCTATTTGTTCCCATTACTTTGCAAGAGTGGCACACAGAACTCGAGGAAACACTCATGGTTTATCAGTTTCTTAAAGGATATGGTAAAGGAGACAGATGAACAGCCAGATAAAAAGATACCTAGTGTGGGGCACCTGGTGGCTCAGTGTAGGTTAAGCCTCTGCTTTCGGCTCAGGTCATGATCTCAGGGTTCTGGGATCGAGTCCCGCATGGGGCTTTCTGCTCAGCAGGGAGCCTGCTTCCCCCTCTCTCTCTGTCTGCCTCTCTGCTTAGTTGTGATCTCTCTCTCCCTCTGTCAAATAATTTAAAAATTTTTTTAAATTTTTTTTTTTTAAAAAAGATACCTCGTGTAAGGCGGGAGGGTTGTAGTGAAGGAGCTTCTTTCTTCATGGAGTTGGGGTGCATCATCACCCTCCCAGTATAGATTGTGTAGGAAATATGTTAGGGTTTGAAGCCAACATCCAAGACAGAATTCTTGAGATATCTTTTGTGCAAAAAGGTGGTTTTATGAAAGCATGTGGACGTGACCCAAGGGCAGAAAGAGCTGCACTAGGGTTGTGAAGGGTGGCTGATTCTATACTTTTAAGTTCAGGTGGTGTTAGGGATAAGCAAAGCCCTGAAGGAATTTGAAAGTAAGGCTTTTAGGGCCTTGCAGGGCTAGCTGCTATTAAGATGAGGTCATTTACTAGTGTCTGGTACAGCATGAGTCATGAGACCCTTCAGGTGTCTACTAAGTGGGCCATAAGTTTGGAGGATGATCACTGATATATAACCTGGATGGGGTACAGATAAAGGAAGTTTCCAAAGGGATTTACATATATACTTTTTAAATATCTTATTTATTTATTTGACAAGCAGGGGGAGCCTCAGAGAGAAGGAGAAGCAGGCTCCCACTGAGCAGAGAGCCCATCAGGGGAATTCAATCCTAGGACCCTGGATTCATGACCTGAGCAGAAGGCAGACACTTCATCAACTAAGCCATCCAGCTGTCCTGGGATTTTTATATGTTAAAGGGCACATACAAGATGCAGGGGGTTGGGCTAATGTCAAGCTAAGGTTATCTTTATCCTTAGCAAAGTATTAACATTGAGGCGGCTGAGCTCTTTCAAGAAGGTCTCTCTGCCTGTCTCCAGTACTTGTCAATGGACTGCATGTTGTAAGGAAATTTAATTTTCTTCCTACATTTCCTTTGCCTTTGTTCTTCACATCAGGAAGAGTCATTCAAAGAGGTGGTGAGACCTTGGGCTAACAGACCGTCTTCAGCAAAAGAAAGGAAGAAGAGTGTGGGGAAAGGTAAGGTTTGTTAAGCAGAGTTAAATCTGTGCCTTATTGATTGGTAAGAGTTCCTTGAGACTTAGAGGCATGTTTATCTTGTTACTTGGCAAGGGAAATACCCTTAGGTATAGAGATTTTCTCTATGATGATAAATGTCCCTTATTTGTAAAAGCATGATTTATAGGCCTGTTTCAGAGCTTCTCCTTTGTCTTCTGTTTCTCAAAATAATCAGCTCAAAATCATCTGCATGCCAGGCTACAGTTACATTAATTCTGCAAAACTGTGTTTATCTGATCCTGCTTTCCTTAGAGCACTTCCCCAAAGCCTGTGTGAAACCTGTTATCACTTCTGACTACTCATATACTTCTCAGTGGCCATTTATCATTATCATTATTATAAATCTTCTTGATCTGGTTTCAGAATGGAATCATATAGGAACTTGAATTTTGAAATGTTGTTCTGATCAATCAAGTTCCAAGACTGGGACTGCCCTTACAGGATCTGCTCAGGTCAAAATGAGGGTATAGTGTTGTCTGTAAACAAAAGCTTGTTTATGATGAGGCATAAAGCTGGTCCTGTGTAATCTCCAAACTGGTTCTCAACTCTCCAAGCCCTGTGTCTACTAATGGGGTTAAGAGCAGCTGCCTCACAGACCTGTGAGAATCTAATGAGATATGTAAGTGAGAGCACTTCTCAGAATGCTGTAGGGACCCAGGATAGCCCACCCCAAAAAGGTGTCTCAGTGGAATATTGATCATTTTGAATTGAATCTACTTGGAAAACAGCCAGTGCAAGGACACTCAGACCCTCCTCTGTCCCCCCAAACCAGAAATTGAATCTCTCTTAAGAATGGTACCCTCCCTGTACTAAGAAATAAAAAGACATTCTTATCACCAGGGATAGGGATTTTACTTATTTTTTATTATTTTTTTTAAGTAAGCTCTAGGCCCAATGTGGGGCTTCAACTCATAACCCTGAAATCAAAAGTATCATGTTCCATTGAGTGAGGCAGCCAGGCACCCTACCAGTGATTGGGATTTTAGAGCCAAGAAAGCTATAAAAACAAACTTCCTTGCTTTTTACTAAACTACTACATCAGCCCAGAATGTGCTTGGAATTCCTTACTAATTAGCACTCCCAAACATGTGTATTGTCTGTCCTGTCAATTCCTCACAAATCTATTGTCTCATTATTTAAAATGTCTAAAAACTGCCTGCCTCCATCATTTCCTTGGGATCTCTCTCAATTTCATTATTGGGCTTCTATGTGCACATTATGAAACTTTGCTTTTTTTTCTTCTATTAAATCTGTCTGGTGTCAACTTAGTCTTAAACTGGCTGAAAGAATCTTGAAGGGAAATTTTTTTTCGTCCTCTATCATGTGAAGTGCTATATCATATACAGAAGACAGAGGAGGCACATTCACATCTGGGCCACCGTGTACCTACCCCAAATGTCCTACCCAGGTTATTAGACCAGGATTCAAGCTGCTTCAATGTATTATGCTTGGGAAGATTGGGGAAGAAGTGGGAATAAGGGTAGACAGATTGAAGGGAGACACTATTTCACTGGGATTAATACTGAGTTGAATTCAGGTTTGCTTCTTATAAAATTGGATCACTTTCCAACCTTAACTCTGATGAGGGAGCAGGAGGCTGGCTTAAGACAAAGCAAAAGCTGGTACCTTGCACCCCCTCTCCATCCGCTCCCCTCAATAATACGTGTAGCATTCCTTAGACACCCCTGACCTTATCAATAGCACAAATTTCCAGAGGCAAATAACTCCGTTCCTCGAGCCCTAATGTCACCTAATGTTTAACTTAAGGAGGCTGAGGTAGAAGGGAATGTAAATATAGTTAAATCTCTTCTAAACCTAAACCTCACTAACAAAGACAATTGATTATGACATCCCACCAAGAACCTCCCAACTATCTTGATGTTAATGGCTGGCCTAAAGACAACATTGATCAAGCCACAAGGGCAAGGCCACCCAGTAGGCCTCCGATATCAGGGTACCTTGTGGGCCCTCTTTAGCATATGAAAGCTCTGTTGAAACCTCCCTTCCCCTCACCTTCCCAACCACAAGGTACATAACCTGCCATCTCTCAAAACCCAGGGCAGCAGCTCTTCCTGCCCATGGGTCCTGTCCCCATGCTTTAATAAACCACCATTTTGCACCAAAGATGTCTCAAGAATTCTTTCTTGGTCATCGGCTCCAGACCTCCGCCCACCGAACCTCACGTAGGTTCTAGAACTTCATCATATGGCGCCCAACGTGGGGCTGTGAGTCTTTACATTTGGACTCTGAGCTTTGGTGCAAAATTGGTAAGTACTTTCTCTCCTTTTCCTTTACTCTCATTTCAGGGATTTTTAAGGAGTATGGTCTTATTGGAATACTTTCATGTCAATTTCTCGGGCTTTAATCCTCTAGCCCGTGGCTACTCTACGGAGAGGAGAGCGTCTGCCTTTTGGCTGTAAGTTAGTACCCTGACTAGAATGGCAATAAGACCCAGAAACTTGATACCCTCTCTTTATTCCTGTTCTTATATAAAGTTGTCTCTCTTGGGCACGGGACAGCCACCTAAGTCACCAGGATGGCTGCCAACCTTAAGACTCCCGTGTGAGGTTTCCTCTTGATTGATCTAATGTGATCCCCTCCTCATTCCTGGTCTATCCACTTCTGGCCACGGGACCTCCACTGGGAGTCAGCCAAAACCAGTACCCGATTGAATTAAAATGCAACTGGGGACCGTTTCCTAGGGAAGTTGGCTGTAAGGACCACATGTGTTGGAATGTTGTGTAGACCATGATGGATTTCAGTCTTTACTGTTTCTTGTCAGTGTCTTCTACAAACTGCATAAAGCTATGAAATTGGGTAATTTCCCCTTGCCAAACTTTTCTAGTATTTCCATGGGTTAAAATGGCAAAACAGTATGCAGTCTTCAGGACAGACGATGGCATGGCATCGCACAGCATTTTGGTCCATTCACCAGGCACCCATCAGCAGCCTAGGATGCGATGGGGAAGAGGAGGGATGCTGGCAACCCCTCCAGGGACTTTTACAGCAGGAATGCCTTCCTGGGGAAGGCAGGATGGTGATCAGTAGCAATATCTTGAGAGACGCCTCTGGTCGCTTTTGACACACGGAAACCTCTGACATATCCTGCGTGGGATGCCACCCAGGAGTCGGGGGGGATTTGGTAATGGACTGTCTTTACTTTTCTGGGAGCATGGCCTCAGTAGGCTTCTGTAGTTTCCAAGGACTCTACCTTGGGGTGCCTTTTAACCCACTGGAAATAATTTGGATTGCAAAACTTAGGAAAGGACTGAGCTCCTGTAACAATTCATGGCCTCAGTGGGATCTATCAGTTAGATCTCTGCAGGAAACAGGGCAAATGGACCTAGGACCTTCATTGATCATACCTAGGCCTTCATTGCTCTACACCAGGACCCCAGACGAAGGGGTTTTTGCAGAATGTGTTTGCCCAAATGAGTCAGCTAGTAAACTTTCTCCTGACATATTGGATGATAATTATGTAAATAAAGCTTCTAGTAAACCCAGGTTGCTGGGCCATCCCTCGCAAAGAGGACTCTGACTTTATTTCTCTCTGTTTCTCCTAATAGCTGTGGGGCTTCTCCCTTACTCACTTCCCATGTTAATGGCTATAACTGGAGCCAACTGGGGTTAGTCTAACTTGAGACAGAGACTGTAAGGAATATTCCCCAGCAGCTGCCAAATCTCTCTTTGTTTCAGGGCAGTTTCCCTGTGTTCTCTGGCCCGACTTGGACTGCTTAACGCCTCCCCCCTTGCTGGTGGGAAAGCATGGCGTCTGCTCCTCTGTTGGGGCTTATGAGCTCTAAAACCAGGAATCATTTCTCTGCCTCCTGGCAGCACTTTGTTTCTTCTATCTCCCCCTTTTCCTTTTTCTGCACCAATGTGCCTGTGGCCTGCATGACTAGCCTCTGGATCATGCACCATGGCTCCTTCTCTCTTCACTGTCAAGGAGCAAGAAGAGCACCCCCTGGACCTAACACCCCCCACTCCGGACCTTCCCACCCGTGTCTCAGGTAAACATTCAAAGTGGAGTGGACCCAGGTGGAACGTAAATCAGTATCAGAACTAAGTTAAGTTTGTTGGTTTAATTAAGATAGACCTGTCTTTTAAGTTATCAACAGTAAATGTGAAACTTCGAAGCTTACTGCAGGTCAAATAAGCTTGTGTTATTTGTTAAAATTTGTTAGCAAAGAAATGACTAATGGTTAATTGTCTGTCTCAAAGTTTTAATGGGTAATTGCTGAAGTAACTTTCAAAGTCTTTGGTAACCTGGAAATTTAAAGTTTTGCTTGGATAACAAATGGAATTAAATTATGACATCTAGGTCTTAACCAAACGGGATAAAATGCTGTCGTTAATTACTGGATGTAGGTATGTGCTTTTGACTTCTTACTGCAAAGAAACTAAGAGTATTTAAATCGGTTGGTAAACATGTTTTGTGCTTAACTGATTCATACATTTTCCATCTGAAGAATTCTGTTGCAAGTTCACAATTGGTTAATACTTAGTCTTCACTAGAGATTAAGGTATTTCTAAGAATTCAAAGTTCTGCTTGGTATAACTAAGACTGATGGAAATAAGGGAAACAACCCTGGAAAAGTAGATGATATGTAAGAAAGATATAAGGAATGGGAATACATTTTCTTGAGGGTAAGACAAGGTCATTTTGTCCTAAATGAAATGGTTGTTTGAAGGAAATGGCTTGGGACAAAACCTGAATGCAAAGCAAAGTTGTAGAAGGTGTGAAGGGAAATCTTCAGAAAAGGAATTTTAGCTATGGTCAAGATGGACTAAATGAATGGGTTTTAAAGGTACATTGGTATAAGACTGAAATTGTCTCTGTTCAAAAGGACAAAGTTTTCTTAGATTAATTGATCTGCTGTTAAGAGAATGTAAATGGTTTTCTCTTTGCCTGCTCAGAAAACCCAGTTTCTATGTTTTATCAGGTGTTTAACATCCCTAATTATATTTAGGCATGTGCTTCAGAACTTTATAAGATTTTAGCAAATGTTACAAGATTTAAGTTGTAAATCTCTTTAACTTGGGCTTTTCCTTGATATGTGAAGTTGCTCATGAAGTACTACTGAACCATTGATAAACCTTGGGTTACATTTGGGAAAATGCTATACTTATTTTAGAGATTCTATGCACTTCCTAAAGTTTTAATGTTTTGAGAGATCATCGCTTGATATTGTAATTATGGCAATGTTATGTGTCACAAAAATAACCTGATTTCCTTGCCAACTAAAGTGGAAACTCTCATCTCATCAGCTCTAACTATGTCCATTTTGAGTTTTTGTCATTTATAATTATTTTAATTCTCTTGTAAAAATGAGTCTTATCTTCAAGGAGATTCATATAAAGGACTTTCAGGACAAATACAGATATTTGATATACTTGAAAATCCTAAAACTGAAATGGGTAAGAATTTCCAAAACTAACTAAAGCTGCATTCACCTGATTTAGTAACATGGGACTAAATGAACTAAAAGATTATAGTGTTCTATCACTTAATATTTTGTCTTACTTTAAACATTGCTGGTTCTCTCTAATGTTTGCTCTTCCAGACTAGGGATACTTTTTCTTAAGTTATATGTAACTTACAGAGATGTAAAAGTATTGATTTGTAAACAAATCAAGGCATTCAACTTTTCTTTCTATCTGAACCCTCTGAAGCCAAAAGGTCTCAGTAAGTATTCTTTCTTCCATGGCAATCAGTCATTTGCATAAGTTCAATAAGAATCTGCTCTTCTTGTAACAGGACAGCATTGGAAACTGGTTATTTCACCAAGGCTTTGCTTGGAATGTCATATTTGAGAAAGACATGCATAGACTCAGATATGACTAGACAGCTTTAAGGGATTAAGGTTGACTTTATGAAACCTGGAGCCATAAAGCCCCTTGGGACTGTTGGCCTGATACCTTGCTTACAGAGTTCCCAGCAGCTTCACCAGGTAAGTAAAGAATGTCACTCCTTGGTAGGTGCAGAGTCTCAGGAAGAGGCATTTGCCGAAATTGACAGATATTGCAGGCATGCCTGATGGCAAGTACGTGGGTTGGCTTCTGGCCCGGAGAAGCTACTAAAAGCTCAACCTAGAGATTCCTTATAAGAAGTTCCAGCAAAGCAGATTCTAAAAGATCTATATGATCACACTCAACTGTTCTTGCTGAGCTTATGTAACTAATAGGCCAAGTTTGTTAAAACTGGACTTATTTCTCAAGTGAATTCATCCTGATTTGGCTATCTCTGGAATTGAGGGTTATTTTAGAGAGAAAAATTATGTTTTAGTAACACACCTTTATGCATGTTATTCTAGATTTGATTGTCTTTAAATGTTTGTTTACCTAAGCTAAACAATTTGAGGTAAACTTCAGAAAAGTTACACAATAGCTCATTTAGATGATCTTCTTGCTTTTTTTATTTTGTGGGGATAATAACAAGACCTCACGGCACATGAGTTGTTGTTTAACTGTTGTTTAACAGTTGTTTAACTGGAAAAATGGGATTGATTCCCCTACAATTGTATAACTTAACTATCACCTTGTGTGTGGCTGGGATAATGAAATTGCCTAAAAGCCAGCATACCACTCTCCATAGGATTAACCATGGACTTGTGGAGATAATGGATGACTCCACTTTCTTTATGATAGGATTGGATGACGCATGGGGTACTCCCCTTATCTCTTGACAAGTGTTCTCCCACTTGCCAGTGATCCTCTGTATTCAGGATATTGTTAAGGCTGGACCACTCGAAGGGCTTCTTAATGGTTTCATCCTTTAGTAATATTTATCCTAGAGGCCACCTCTGTTGAGGTACAGTTGCAAATAGATGCTTTAGCTAAACATAGAACAGCCCTCCTCATAAAAAGAGCCTCAAAGCTCACTATGGGACAGTCCCTGACTGTAATGACTTCACATTAGGTCCATATTTGTTTTAGAAGCCAAAGGCCACCAATGGATGATGGAGGCCAACTTATTAAATACTGTGCTATACTTACAGATATGCCAGAAATAATACTTAAAACTTGTCAAACTTTAAACCTAGTTACCCATATGCCTGAACCTGACCCCTGTACTTCTTTCTCGATAGAGCAAAACTGTTCAGAGGTTACTGATCTTGCTTACTCTAGTTGGCCAGATTTAAGATGCTCCTCTTAAAAATATAAATGACAGTTGGTTTACTGATGACAGTAGCTTTCATAGAAAGAAGAAGAAAAGCTAGATATGCCATAGTGCTCACTAGCACTTTGCAATTGCCAAAGCCTAAAAATAAACATTAACACTGGCTCCAAATATGCCTTCCTGGTACTACATGCCCGTGGAGCTATTTGGAAGGAAAGGGGAGCCATAACTCCCCAATCAAATATGGGCCTAAGTTACAAAACCCTCCTTCTCGCTATACTGAGGATGGCATATATCAAATCTGGGATACATATTTGTGGTTCATACCCACACCCATTGGACAGCTCAGTCAAAAGGTAGTTTTCTGCTGGGAACAAAAAAATCATACGTATGATACTTGGGCAAATAACACACGATATCTAGGATGGCTATCATTAAAAATGTGTTCCCAAGTAATAGTATTCCAGGCTACTGACTGGTTTGCTACTGACTGGGCAAGGCGACCTGGCATTAGATGGTTAGCTCCAAATGGAATCCACTGGATATGTGGAACTAACCTGTGGCCCTGTTTCCTCCTGGGTGGATAGGTCACTGTACTTTAGGATTTGCCTGGATTCATGGGCACTTTACTAAAACTATCACCACTCCAACTAATCTCCCTACTTAATACCAAAGTCTCACAAATACACAAGGCAGTCCAGAAAATAGGATGGCCTTAGATGTCCTGACAGCAGCACAGGGTGGCACATGTGCAATTATCAAACAGAATGTTGTATGTACATCCCAGACCATCACAAAAATGTCACACTAATAAAAGATACAAATGCCCAGACTAAGGCTCTACAAGATCCTTCTCTCTCAATCTCTCTCTGTGAATGGTTAAGTTCCTGGTTTGAAGGATGACTATGGCCAACAATTAAAAATCTCCTTTTTGGGCTTCTCATTCTTATCGCCTTATTAATCTTAATATGTTGGTTTGTTCAGTGTTTCTCTACTTGGTGCCAAGACTCCATTGCTGCAGTGACTTCACAACAACAGATGATCCTGACCACGCACAGAGACATTTCTTCACTGTCAGCGCTGTGAATTCAGCTGCCTCCACCTTTTGTAACTCCCTTATACATTCCTCCACTGATCAATATTGACCCGAGTAGATAAGGACAGCTCTACACCCCTATTCAGCAGGAAGAAGTTACAGAAGATGAGACCTTCTGCCTTCAACTACCTTAAAGATTTAAGGGTCAAAATTGTTCAGGGGGGAATGATGAGGGAGCAGGAGGCTGGCTGAAGACAAAGAAAAGCTGGTACCTTGCACCCCCTCTCCATCCGATCCCCCTCAGTAATATGTGTAGCATTCCTCAGACACCCCTGACCTTATCAATAGCACAAATTTCCAGAGGCAAATAACTCCGTTCCTCAAGCCCTAATGCCACCCTCCCCACCATAAACAAAACTGAAGGAGGCTGAGGTAGAAGGGAATGTAAATATAGTTAAATCTCTTCTAAACCTAAACCTCACTAACAAAGACAATTGATTATGACATCCCACCAAGAACCTCCCAACTATCTTGATGTTAATGGCTGGCCTAAAAACAACATTGATCCAGCCACAAGGGCAAGGCCACCCAGTAGGCCTCCGATATCAGGGCACCTTGCAGGCCCTCTTTAGCATATGAAAGCTCTGTTGAAACCTCCCTTCCCCTCATCTTCCCCAACCACAAGGTACATAACCTGCCATCCCTCACAACCCAGGGCAGCAGCTCTTCCTGCCCATGGGTCCTGTCCCCGTGCTTTAATAAACCACCATTTTGCACCAAAGATGTCTCAAGAATTCTTTCTTGGTCATCGGCTCCAGACCTCCGCCCACCGCACCTCACCTAGGTTCTAGAACTTCATCAACTCTACCATCTAGAAGTTCAGTGAGACACTTCACAGTGTTTCTGGGCCTTTTCCTCCTCATGCATGTTTAGCATCAGCCCTAACTCAACTCACCCTATTCAGGTCCAACACTCAGGTGTCACTGGTTGAGGAAATCAATATGTGGGTCTGAAGATCAGAGAGCAAGGAAGTCTGCAGTTATGAAGAAAGGAATAGCAGTGAGAGGTGCTCACTCCAACTGATTAGTAGTCTGTCATGGGTGGGGGACAGCCTTCCTAGGTGAACCTGTTCTGTGTCTTCTCATCCATCTAGAACACTTAAGTTCCCTCTGAGAATAGCCTGGAGCAAAGGTGTTCAATATCAAAACCTCCCTTCTGGGTACAGAGGAATGACAAGACTCTGGGGAGGGGTAACTCTGGAGAAGGGTAATCTGAACTTACCAGGAAACAATCAGAGATCTAGTTCCTAAAGTCACTTCCCTAAAATCTTCTGGGGGAAAGTCCCCAGATGACTAGGGGCTTGTGTCAAGAAATAGCAAACAACAAAAACAAAACAAACACCTCTGGTGTTGTAAACTGTGGAATCTTCATTGAGGGGGGAGAATATGTAGTCAAAGACATAATTTGTGGTTGAAGTGGGATCCTTGAGTGTGTTTCCTATCAGTGCACTTAAGCCAGCATGGTTGAGTTTCTCACAGGGCCACCTTACTTTCATATAGTCATGAAGGATAGCAGAGTTTGCTACTCCAAATGTTATCTCTTGGGCATAAGGATGATTTTGAGCTGGTGATTTTTACGGAACTCCAAAGTAGGAGAAGCTCTGAAACCAGAGTGGAAGTAAGTCTTTTTAAAGGAACATTTACATTAATAAAGGAAATTTCCATTTGTACGTTTATTTCCCACTTAGTAAGAGAAAGAGGAGCATGACTCTACAAATCATAAGAAATGCTTATCAATGAAAAGAAAGAAGAAAAAAAAGAAAGTAAGAGAGAGAGAGAGAAAGAAAGAAAAAAAAAGGAAAGAAAGAAAGAAACAAAAGAAGAAAGAGGAATAAACCAAAGGAAGGGAGGAAGGAAGAAGAAAGAAAGGGGGGAAAAAACCTCTTATCAATGGAGAAGCCTTAGAGTTAAATATACCTAACAAATATTACTACCGTGGCTGGGTTTTTCCTGGTAACCTCCATAATTGTCCACCCCACCCTCTTTCCAACATCTTCCTTTTGTCCTCAGCTTAAGATTGCATTAAAGGTGATGCCTTGAGCCATTTGGGGACATTTAGTCAGTTTTTCTGGATATCTGTAACATACATACGTACAGGACATACAGGAGGGGTATGCTCTTTCTTTTTCTTTTCCCAATCTCTTTTTATTACAGTGGTAATAAAAGAACCTGTTAGGTGTCTGCCAAAAATTGTAAGGAGACATACTTAAGCACAAGTAAGAGGTGGATACAAGACAAACTACAGCACAAAGGACATAACAGAAGGATGTAGTAAGGTAACAAACCAAACTTGAAGTCAGTCTGTGGGTGCAAAGTTGAGATAAGGCTTTGGTTAGGTGTGGGTCAACTCTGGGTGGTCACTGCTTCCTATGATCCAGCAGGGAAAGATCTCGGTTCTGTTTGGAGATCTATGGGGCAGAGCCTTCAGGGGCAGTTGCTTTTTTAAGTGGTCAGACATCCAGGGCTCAGGTCTGAGGAGTCTGACGTTGTGCTGCCAAATCCTCCCCTTTCTAAAGGGATTGAATCTGTCTCTGGCCCCCGAAGACCTCTTCTGGTTCTGCTCCTCATTAGTTCTAAGATGTCAGCAACACTGGTCCCAGGGAATATCTTCTAGCTGCAGTACCTTTAACTTCTTTTAATAGCTTGACCCAGGCTGCTTCTTGACACAGAGTCCCACTTGACACGAGAGACTCCATTTTGCACTCTACATGTTACCCCATGATTCCTCTTGGGAAATTCTGTAAGGGTCATGCACAAATCAAATATATCTTTTTTTTTTCCTAGTATCTTAACAACTTTAAACTTTTTGTTTGTTTGTTTGATTTATCTTTATTTTTTATTTTTTAATAAACATATAATGTATTTTTATCCCCAGGGGTACAGGTCTGTGAATTGCCAGATTTACACACTTCACAGTACTCACCATAGAATCAAATATATCTTTTTTTAATTAAATTTATTTATTTTCAGCATAACAGTATTCATTATTTTTTCCCCACACCCAGTGCTCCATGCAATCAGTGCCCTCTATAATACCCACCACCTGGTACCCCAACCTCCCACCCCATCGCCACTTCAAACCCCTCAGACTGTTTTTCAGAGTCCATAGTCATCTTAAAGCAAATAGCAGTTCTAGCTTGCTAACATAGCAAAGGACATATTTAGGTAATTCAATCAAGTGTTCAATAGAAATCAAACACAATCGATAAAATTCAAATCTTAGATAAAAATCACATCACATTAAACAGGAGGGGTACATTAAACTGAATAAAGCAAACTTAATGAATATTTAAGTCAAAGGACTCCAACTCAAAGTCACATCTAATAAGAAGTAAGTTAAGTCAAAAAGAAAGAAGACAAGTTAATAGGGTATCTAACATCTTACAAAGACTACCTTTTTTTAATCTGTCTCTTTGACTTAGCAAAGAGTAAGCTATACCCAAGGCCTGTTGAAAACTTCATTGAATTTCTATCAATCTTAATTCTCCTTCTAAGGATCCATTAAATCCCTCTCTATATGCAGTGGCTGTAGGGTTATAAACTAGATGGTAAATCCATTGTAAATCCCATAGATCACAGAGCTTTTTAACTGAGGCGGGTGTAAAACGAGTTCCCTGAAAACTTTCTACTATTCCTGGTGCTCCAAAGTAAGCTGAGCTCCTGTTGTTGCATGAGCTGAAGGGCTAGAGGCAGCCATAGCTATCCCTAATCCTGTGTACATGTCTATCATGTTAGTGGCATACTTCTGTTGATAGCTGTGATTTAGTGGTCCTACAAAAGTTTATTTGTATAGTGAAATTAGATGTGGTGGACTTGTATGTGTCTGTTAGTGCAGTGTACCTACATTTATTCATCATCTGTTTACATGGGAGGCATCTTTGGAATGCTTTTTTAATTTCCTGCCAGCTGACCTTAAGGTTTCTTTCAGAGAACCATTTATCCAAGGCATGTGTTCCTGTATGCCCTTTCTATGTATTTCCATAATTATATGTGAAGTTATTTGTCTTTCTGTCATTTCCTTATTTCTGTGTTATTGGTTTCCCTGCCTTTTCAATGTCAATTGAAAAGGGTCACTTGAGGTTCCTCCCATTTTCCATCCCTCTCTGTTTATTATTATCAGTGGCAAAGTGTGCCTCCATTCTTCTTACCCATCTTTACTTTAAATTTCGATCTTTCCTTTGTTTCTATTGCCTAAATGTTTCTTGTCAATGCATCAACCTCATTATTATATTTTGAGACGTCTGTTTTGTCTTTTATGTGCTAACATGTATGTAACATATGTTTAATTCTTTCTGAGGTTATATCTAACTCTTCCCATTATTCTCTTGACCATAGTCTTTGCCATTTATTTCAAAATGGCAGAAAATTTTTTTTCTGAAGGAAAAGACAATTTATTTATATTTGATGGGACTACAGATGGAGAGAGAGAGAATCTCAAGCAGACTCCTGGCTAAGAAAAGAGCTCCACACAGGTCTTAATTCCACAACCCTGACATCACGGCCTGCATTGATACCAAGAGTCTGAAGCTTCACCAACCAAGCCACCTAAGTGCTCCTAAAATCTTTTCTTTTCCATTTTCCTGACCATAGGGCTATTTCGTTTGCCCATGAGTCAGTAAAAATATATATGGTGCTTGATTCTCTCTATTGCTTTTCTTACAGCCAATAGTACTGCTATTAATTCTGCAAGTTGTACCCATTGAGTCTTACCTTCTTCTCTGAGGAGCAGCTCGTCCTGAGGTCTCAGTGCTGCAGCTGTCCGTTCTATTTCTCCAGAGACTGTGGAGGCTGATATGTCCATAAACCAGGAATTTGGTAGACCTTTAGAGCAGGATGGGCCCCATTTCCCTAGGTTTTGAGTATGGATTTGCCCTTCCCTCAGAGTGAATTCTCACAGGTCTGCTTCAATCTTATGTATCTCTTCGGTGAAGAGTTCTGGTTGTTCCTGGAAAGAGGTATCCCTTCCTGGGATATACCATTTCCAAGTTTGCGATTTCAAATCAATTTGGATACCTGGTAATTCTTCCAGGATTAGTTTCATCCAATGGAGCAACAGTAATATCTTGTTTTCCCACCAGGGGCTCTGTACTTCGTAACCTTCCTAGAGTTATCATATATATTTTTCAAATATTGAATATTTATGGGTGGAATATTTATGTTCTGATAATGGTAACTCTGTAGTCCAAAATTCTATGAGTAGAATTTTAGGCTTATGTTCTTTCTTTGTTCATGAGACTGTGTACCATATTCTGTACTCATTGATAATTCTGTTTGGAATGATTTTCCCGGTGCTGGATAGTATATTGTTTGAAATGTCTTAATGAAATCCTATAATGTATTTAAAACTTGTTGTTCTGTGCATTCAAAATCTGTGCTTTTCTAGTTGTTTTGCATGTGGGATTTAAAATTACACTGATGCATGCTATGGGTATCTCTAAGATACAAAAAGGCCTATAAGTCTCTTGGCCTCTGTTTTATCTTTAGGTGATCCCATTACTTGTATTTTTACCTATTCCTTGCTGCTAACTTCCTCCCTTCAGAAGACCATTGAATTCCTAGAAAATTGCAATGAGTGTCTGGGTC
The DNA here is from genome assembly GCF_011764305.1 of Mustela putorius furo. NCBI lineage: Eukaryota > Metazoa > Chordata > Mammalia > Carnivora > Mustelidae > Mustela > Mustela putorius. The sequence goes on from NW_025422045.1 coordinate 13,644,781, forward strand.
TTGTGTTTTTTTTCATCATTAATAGCCGATCCCTGTTCCCTTAAATGCTTTATTAACTTTTCCTTTTCTTATATAAATCGCTCCTTATCATTATTAGTCATTATTAGGCCATCAGTATAGGATATTACTAGAGATTTCTATAATGATTGAGCTCCATATGAGGAGTCAACAGTCTACATCAGGTATATGTTTTTGACAAAGATGTGTTCTAATCTTCAGAAGCTCAGCTTGAGTGTATTCTCTACCTTCTGCTACTTCCAAAGATTTTCCTTGTCCATTACTATAAGCTAATGCTTTCTTCCTTGTAATTGTAGGTTTGTTGTGATAATCCGCTCCCCCAGGGTCTCCTAGTCTCCTGGATCCTCAGGATAGTGATCCCAGGGTCTTAAGAGATTAGCATCATCTTTTAAACTTAAATGATTCATTGATTTGGCCTTATTACTTCATTAGCTAAACAAAGCTTTATTAGCTTCATTACTTTGCCTCTTTGCCTGTCCTGGTCTAGATGTGAAATGGATTCATCAGTAAGATGAGAACCTCTGCGAGGGGCCCTCAGGACACTAAGGGATTACATTTCTAGGATCCTTCAGATCTATGATTACATTTCCCAGGGTCCTGGTTGTGAGTTTTTTCCTAACTTCTAACTCCATGGGGGTACCATGGGTCCTCTATACAAAGTGCAGCATCAGGCCTGTTGGCCTTTTACACCAAACTTTTTAGGCATTTACCTAGGGCCCACATCTTTTCCTTTTTTGTAACCTAGAAGCTGCTATATACAATTTCTTAACTATGTACAGCTCTATTTCCCACTTATCCCTGGGATATTTGTACAGATTTTTCCACAACTTTTGTTCACATCTTTCTTCCAAGTTGTAGATTAATTTGGCCAGTAGTGACTAGTATCATTGCAATGTCCCTGATGCTTTAAGTTTTCTAGCCTTCCAAGAGCCTTTCTGAGGCAATCCCCCTTGGTCGCAGCTTTGGCCACTTTCAACTCATGCCCCACATGCAGAGAGGTAAGTCCCAGACCAGATTCTGCTGCCAACTGCTTCTTGCATAGAGCTCGTCTCTGTTTCACCTGGCACTGCCTGAACCTTAAGATTTCATGCTCAGTGTGGCGTTTGGAAAGTCTATGTTCACACAAAATATTCCACAGTGTATTATTTTTGTATCTGTTATACTCCATTCAAGACTTTAGGAGTCTTTCTGATTCTACTAGGTTTTCTAACATATGATGAGTCAAAGGCATGGAATCCTGATGACTATGCCAACCTCATGAACACACTCTGAAGACCCACATATGAGCTATGTCTTTCCACAATGAAAGCTTTAGTCAATCATAAAGCAAAGTTAAATCACAATTAGAAAGCAGGTTCGGGGTTCCAAACTCAATTGCATCTCACCATATGATTCCCCTTGGCTTCTTACACAGCACACATACCAAAGCAGAAGACAAAACACAGCACAAAGCAGATAAAAGAAAACTGTAGTAAGTTAACGAACCAAACTTGAAGTCAGTCTGTGGGTGCACAGTTGAGATAAGGCCTCAGTCGTGTGCTGGTCTGCTCTGGGCACTCACTGCTTCCTACGATCCAGCAGGGAAAGATCTCAGTTTTGTTTCAAGATCAGTGGGGCAGAACCTTCAGGGGCAGTTGCCTTTTTATGTGGTCAGACATGGAGGGCTTAGGTCTGCAGCATCTGACATTGTGCTGCCAAATCCTCCCCTTTCTAAAGGGATTGAATCAGTCTCAGGTCCCTGCACACGTTTTCCTGGTTCTGTTTCTTATTACTTCTAGGATGTCAGCGATACTGGTCCCAGGGAATATCTCCTAGCTGCAGTACCTTTAACTACTGTGTCATGATGTGACACAGGCGCCTCTTTGACCCAGGGTCCCCCATTTGACATGAGAGACTCCATCTTGCTCTCTACAGGTTGTCTCAGATCACACTTCATAAATAGAACTGCCCTCTGGTATTTGGGGCTGAAGAAGGAGAGTATAAGGACAGGTATTCTGGGAATCAGTGTTTGGAGGACTTGAAAGATGACTTTTTTTTTTTCATTTTTTTGGTACAACTGTGTCTCAAAACCATAATAAAAGATAAATGTCTTCATGCGGAATATAATAATGTCTTAGGGTGTCTGAACCTGGAATCGATGGGCTTCCAAAGACTCCATGGAAGGAACTGATAAGAGTCATGAACTGATATGGGGTATTAACCTCGAAAAATAAAACTGCCAGTTATTTTACCACCAAAAATGGGCCTATTCAGGAATAGCAGAGAATTGTAATCAGGGACAAGCAAGCTACAGAGAAGTATGGGCAAGAGCCTGAAAAAAGAAGAGGAACACTTTTTTTTCCAGAGGAAAGTAAGATGTTTGGAGGGCTGTTATAAACACAAAGTCCCCTGGAGTAACAGGGAGTAGGAAGTGTGGTAGTTTTGCTTTGGCTGGGTTGTGGCAGACTTGGTTAGCAGGACTGTTGAGGAGCAGGGTGGGGAAGGCTATCTTCCTACTGGGCTAGTGAAGTAGTTTGCCTTGCAAAGTAGTCTTCTCCTGTTGGATCTGTAATTGGTGCATGATGGGACATGAAAGCACCCCCTGCTGGGCCCCACAGCCATTCAAAACTGGGTTTCCATGTATTAATTTTCACAGGGAGGGAAAAAATTAACATCTTTTTCACTAACCTGCCACTGAGATTTAATAATTCCTTCAGTTCTGGGGACACCTGACTGGCTATTTGGGAGAGTATGCAAATCTTGGTCACGGGGTGGTGAGTTCAAGGCCCACACTGGGTGTAGAAGTGACTTATGTAAATACAACTTTTTGGTCACTTCCCTATCTTGCTACTGTCAAAATGCCTCAATCAACATAGGGTTGTGGATATCTCTTTGAGATCTTGATTTCAATTCCTTTGTATAAACCCCCTGAAGTGGGATTGCTGGATCATATGGTCTTTCAATATTTTTTAAAGATTTATGTATTTATTGGGGTGGAGAGGGGCAGGACAAGAGAAAGAGAGGAAGAATCACAAACAAACTCCCCGATGAGCGTGGAGTTCAATATGGGGCTTGATCTCCCAACCCTGAGAACATGACCTGATTCAAAATCAAGAGTCAGACACTAAACTGACTGAACCACCCAGGTGCCCCAGTACTTCTATGTTTGCATTTTGGAGAAATCTTCATACTATTTTCCATAATATCTGCACCAAATTACGTTCCCACCAGTAGTATACCAGGGTTCTCTTTTCTCAGTATCCTCCCTGTCTTGTGTTAGCATCAAGTATTAGAGAGTTATGCCATCAACTATGGCATGTACATTGCCCACACTATTCGTGGTCAGCCCCACAGACGTTTTCCCATCCAGAGCTGATCTTGTGGCTGGACTGTCCCTTGTGACTCTTAGGGTGATTTCAAGATACACCTCAGCAACAACCCTCAGGGAGCTTTGAAAAAATGAGGCTAATAAGCCTCATATATTCGGGAAGATACATGGCACAGCCAAAGCCACACAGCGAGGTCTTGAGTAGAGAAAGAGTAAAAGTGCAGAGACTTGGGGCTCTGCCTTTATTGGAGTCAAAGGTGGGATGCCCAGGATTTTGAGGGTTCACTTTTTATTGGTGAATTTAAAGCATAAGAGTGTGAATGAACTCATACAAAAGGAAAAGGGACGGGTCACACAAATGGTCAGTTATCTAGGTCAACCAGAGCCAAAGGGGATGCATCAGGGGTGGAATGGCATCACTCCTTAGCTAGCTGTACATCCAGCAATGTGTGTATTTGAGGGATGTCTTTGAAAAAGATGCCTTGGCAATCAAAAACTTGTCAGGCACTTAATGCTACACTTACACCACTTCTTATCTTTTTTTTTTTTTTAAATGATAGCCATCCAATGAAAGATGTGTGGTGATATCTCATTGCAGTTTTTTTTTTGCGTTTCCTTGATGATTAGTGATGGTGAATGGCTAAGGAACATATGGTATAAACACACAATGGAATGTTATACCTTAAAATGGAAGGAAATCATGTGATTTTGGACAACATGGATGGACCTGGTGGACATTATGTTGAGTGAAATAAAGTCCTAATTAAAGACAAGTACTGTCTGATCTCACTTATATGTGGAATCTACAATAGTCAGACTCACAGAAGCAGAGTACAGTGGTGGTTACTACGGGCTTGAAAGGTAGGAGACATAGGGAAATGTTGGCCAAATTTCAGTTTAGCAACTGAATAAATTCTGGAGATCTGATGTATAGCATAGTGACTGTAGTCATGTTAAAACTCAAAATGGAGTTCCTTGTGCTAAGCCCCACATTACCAAACTGAGACTTAACTCCAGTTTGACTCTCCCAGAAACTGGGACCTGCTTGTTCAGCACTAGTTAGATAATCTGCCTTATAGATCCCTGCCATTCCCTAAAGGAAAATAACTTTGCAAGACCGGACCTGCTTTTTTTGCCTAGTGTATCATCGCTATTCCTGCTTCCTCCTGCCTATAAACATCTTTCATTCTGTACAGTTCCTTGGAGCTCCTTTCTCTCTGCTAGATTGGATGCTGCCTGATCCATGACACTGAATAAAGCCAATAAGCTCTTAAAAATTTACTTACTTCTTAAATTTAAGAAGTTCCTAGCTGGCTCAGTCAGAGGAGTATGTGATTCGTGATTTCTGGATTGCGGTTTTGAGCACCACTTGGGTGTAGATATTACTAAAAGTAAATAAACTTTTTTAAAAAATGAAAGTTATTTTTTAAAAATTTACTCAGTGAAGTATTTTTTACAGTGGCAATATACTACTATACATTTGAAATTTGTTAACAGGGTAAATCCTAATTATTCTTTCAACACACATGAAGGAATCCCTATGAGAGGTGATAAATTTGTTGGAAGTCTGATTGTAGGTAGAATTTCATAATGTCTAAGTATACCAAGTTAATTTTTTAAAAAGATTTCTTTTTGTATCTGCTGTAACTCAAATGATTTTAGTGTAGTCTTTACATACACACACACACACGCACACACACACACACATACACACACACCCTTCCTTTCCTTATCAGCCAGCATCTGCAAATAACATGGTTCCCCAGTTTGTTTAAAAGAGTCAAAGGTAGAAGTAAGGGGCATGGGAATTGAGATCATTCTCAATTCCCAAGATCATTTTCTCTGGAATAAGTGAGATAAGGGGTTCTGTGTCGTGGTTGTGGGTGTGGTGGGCATTAGTCTTTGACCAGAGTATATGAGGATAATAAGGTGTGTGCATGCTTATAAACTGTAGAGGGTAGGAGGAAAAAAATCCCTCCCAAGAACCTTAGCACAGCCTTCTCAGATACCTACAGATTAAGTCCTTTATTATAAGGAAAATATGAAAGATGTTTCCGTCAGGAAGAGTGAGTGAGTCTTAAATGATGTCATATATTTCCATTATTCTAACTTACTAGAGGGAATCAAAAGTCTGGGAAGAGAGAAATTAAATCTCTTGTATCATTACATGATGCTGTTAGACCAGCACAACAAGGAGCCAGATTATCCAGATAGGACACTCATTTTGCTGTATGCATTTACAAATTTCTAATGCTTCTCTCAACATTTGAAATTCGGGAATGACCAAGCAGTTACTTTCAAAACTCTCCTTGTGATGAAGTGGAAAAGAACCTGGATTAGGAGCCAGTTCCACTGGATTTTTGTCTCAGTTTTCCCACTATTTATCTGACAGATGACATAAATCTACTAAAAAGTGAACAAGATCAATATGAGGAAAACTACAAAACTCTGCTGAAAGACACAAAGAAAGTCTAAATACATGAGGAGATCTTCTTTGTTCATGCGGAAGGAGACCAGACCATGTCACCCCAAATTATGGCTCTTTGAGACAAACATTTGTTGGTACTAAAGACACTCAAGAATCAAAATGCGGAAAGGCTCTCCTTTTTGCCTAAAGGCAGGAAATAAGGGTGTCTGGGTTGCTTGGTTAGTTGGGCGTCTGCATTTGGTCATGATCTCCCGGAACTGGGTCTGGCCCCAAGTCAGGTTCCCTGCTCCGTGAGGAGTCTGCTTCTCCCTCTCCCTCTTCCTCTGCCCCTCCCCCTGCTTGTCCTTTCTCTCCCCTACTCCCTCTCAAATAGGTAAAGTCTATGGGGGGAAAAAAAGAAGTATTTAAGGCAGGAAAAAAATTCTTTGCCTGACAACCTTACCAGCCAGAGGTGGCACCAGAGGAATCTGGAAACAAACCTTGTTCACCTAACCCTTTTCTTTCTTGTTACTTCTTCACCATCTACTACCCAAAGGACCAAACCCCTTTATCTTGTCAATTCTTCACAAATATACTGTTATTTAGTCTAAAAGATACAAAAGCTTCCTTCTTTGGTCACTTTTTCAGGTCTTCATTCTCTTGTGAAGGCTACTATGTACACGTACAAATCTAATCAAATCTGTATGCTTTTCTCTTACTTATCTCTGTCAACTCAATTTTCAGACCCAGCCAGAAACCATAAGAGAGTCAAGGAAAATGGTTTCCTCTCCTACAAGGACATTATGCATTGTCAAAACCCCTAGAACTATTGAATGTAATGAATTAATGCTAATTAAATTGTTGCCTTTAGTTAATAATAAACAATATTGGCTCATCAATTATAGCAAAAGTACCACACTAATGCAAGATGTTAATAAGAGGAAAACTGTGGGCTGTGTGGGTAGGCGAGTGGGGAAGGGAGAAGACTATGAAAATTTTCTATACTTTTACTCACTTTTACCGTAAACCTAAAAACTGCTCTGAACCAATCTATTGATTAAAACACACACACACACACACACAAAGGTGTCCATGTGTCTAGCACTCATCTATCCTATTGTACAGCCACACATCCCCCCTCTACTTATAGCCGAAAAACTTGTTTGCCCACTAGCAGAGGAAAACAGTATCAGATTACCCCTGTGCCTGGGCAAGAGTACCCAACCCTGGCCCCCTCATCAGAAGTGCCTAAGAGACTTTTAAGAAGGCCTAGATTCCAGGCCTCTGAAACAGACTCTTTGGGAACCAGGTCTTTTGCATGTCTTTGTTTGATGAGCTCCATGGTGAGTCTCCTACCCATTTCTGGTGAAGAACCGTTTTCTCTGATTCACACTGATTTTCACCCAGTGCCCAAGTTCTCAAGTCTGGCTTTCTGCCTGATTCCTGAAACAAAGTTTCTACCTTGTCTTAATTCAGGCAGGTGAAAGACGGTCTTGCTACCCCAAGTAAAGTGCAAGACAGATTGGGGAAGACACAACTGGGAGAGTCTACCTCTGCTCCCTATCTCTCTTAAATTATCACAACTCTTACAAGTATAGGGGAGGAAAAATATCGATTCCTTCTACCCTTCTAAGTTCTTAGCTGGGCCTCCATTAAACAAACAAACAAACAAACAGACCAAGAGAAAAAAAAAACAGATTAACAAGAGAAAAGCATGCACATTTATTTCACATAAGTTTAAGGTGACATGGGAGCCTTCCCAAGGAAATGAAGCCGGAAAGAAGTGGTTACACATGAGTGTTTGTGTGCTACGTTAGAGGAAGTGTTGGAAGGTATGGAAAGATGTGATAGAATGAAGGGTATGTACTAATCCCTCTTCCAGGAGGGTTTTATGATCTGCTTCTGCAGAAAGTCAATAAGTCCTTCCTGCACCTGTCCTTTCTCAAATTTCTTCAGGTTAAAAGATTGAATTTTCCAAGTTGCCAGATTTGGGAATAGCATGTCCTGAACTGTCAGAAGTTCCCTGTGATAGGAATGGACCCTGGCAGTTGCTTGGTCCTTGTGCCAGCCCTACAATCCTAAAGCAACTTCAGGGCATTTGATGTGTCCATTGTGGGGTTTCTGTAGAAACAAGCCTATATCTTCTCCACACTCCTGCCTAGCTGGAAGGGGATTAGGCTGAAGCCCTGCTATTTGGTCTGTTCCTTCTCTAGACTTTTACATGCTTGCTGAATGGAAAAGGAATAGTACCAAATTCTTGTCACTGAAATAACAGAACATTAGTATCTTGAATGATACACAATATTCAGCCGTATTCAACCTCTTAGAATGCTCCCTCTTCTCTGGTTGCTGAGGTCTTTCTTGTCATGCCCTTCACAAGTGAGTGGTCAGAACAATGAGTCAGAGACTAAAGCTACCTGATGAGCTAGCTCTAAGTTCTTTTGTGATGTTTCATTTTATTGTTTCTGCAGAGCTACAAACCTGTCAAAACGGCTCTCAGGGCTTAGCCTGGTGCTCATTTCGGACATGTAATATCTTTTACTTTTTGTCCCATTGCTAGGTCAGACTGTCTTATGACTCCCTTCTTCTTTCCACACCCATCATTGGGAACTCCATATATTTTTCTGTATAAATTGTAAGTTTCCCGTTTCTGCTGAGGGGAAAACTGTCCAAGACTTGGAAATGGACCAAAGAGATAATAGTGTGTCCTTTCATTGGGGTGTCAGTGGTTGTTCACCCCCAAGGATGAGCTGACACTCCAGAGGTGTATATCTTGGCTGGACTTGCAGGATACAAAGGAAATTGTCCAAACTGCTAAGAGTCCAGATATTTCCTGTTCACGGCAAAGTAAATAAATTTTGTCCAGCAGAAAATAGAAATTTTCTACAAACCAAGATCATATTTGAACTGTTTTTACTGTGTTACGGGTATCCTCATTATTTTTTTCCTTTTTTTTATTTTTTATTTTTATTTTTTCAGCCTTTCAGTATTCATTATTTTGCACCACACCCAGTGCTTCATGCAATCCATGCCCTCTCCAATACCCACCACCTGGTTCCCCCAGCCTCCCACCCCCTGCCCCTTCAAAACCCTCAGATTGTTTTTCAGAGTCCATAGTCTCTCATGGTTCACCTCCCCTTCCAATTTACCCCAACTCCCTTCTCCTCTCCATCTTCCCATGTCCTCTATATTATTTGTTATGCTCCACAAATAAGTGAAACCATATGATAATTGGCTGTCTCTGCTTGATTTATTTCACTCAGCATAATCTCTTCCAGTCCCGTCCATGTTGATACAAAAGTTGGGTATTCATCCTTTCTGATAGACGCATAATACTCTATAGTGTATATGGACCACATCTTCCTTATCCATTCGTCCGTTGAAGGGCATCTTGGTTCTTTCCACAGTTTGGCGACTATGGCCATTGCTGCTATAAACATTGGGGTACAGATGGCCCTTCTTTTCATTACATCTGTATCTTTGGGGTAAATACCCAGTAGTGCAATTGCAGGGTCATAGGGAAGCTCTATTTTTAATTTCTTGAGGAATCTCCACACTGTTCTCCAAAAAGGCTGCATCAACTTGCATTCCCACCAACAGTGTAAGAGGGTTCCTCTTTGCTATTTTTGCCATAAAGCCAATGTGCTATCAGAATAGGATGAAAAAAAAATGCCTCACTTATCAGTAACATAAAAAAGCAAGATAGTGTGTAAAGACACAAAAAGGCTTAAAAGTACTTTACAGGAAACGTGTAAAGAAGACTTGTTATGCAAGAATGTGAGTCCATCATAAAACTCAAGATGACGAAAATTTCAAATGCTCTTTTTGAAATGGCAAATGTATGTAAATATTATCAAACATTTAGAGAACTCCTTAGTCTTATTGATAGCTATTACTATTAACTAGCCTGGAAATTACAGTATAACTAAGTATAAAAAATTATTTAAATAATCTATAGACTAACTCATTTTAGAAAGGCTTTACTATAAAAGGAAAATACATTCAACCGTACCCTGCTATTCAAGACATAAAAATTATATAAAAGCAAAAGGAATTGTCACCTCAGACACTGGCTATTGTATTATCGATAGTAACATTACAAAACCAAGTTTGTTTTATTTTGTTTTTCTGCTTGACTGCATTATTTGGTTTGGACCTCATCTGCTATTACTCTTTGCTTTGCTTTATATCATGCAATACTGAGAAACTCCTATCTCTTAGCCATGTTACACTTTTATCCCTTTGTGCTTCATTTCATTTTTGTGAGTTCCCATTGTTTAAATACAGGAAAAGTAGATATTATTGGTTTCTATTAGTAAAAGAAATAAAGAAGGCCTCTTATCAATGAAAAAACCATGGATGTAAATATATTTGACAAATATGACCATTGTTTGCTGGGCTTTTCCTGGCAGCCTCCATAATTGGCCACCCCAGCACCATTCCAACATCTTCCTTTTGTCCTTAGCTGAAGATGGTATTCAAGGGGGTGCCTTGAGCATTTAGGGACAATTTACTCAGTTTTTCTGGATATCTCCAGTATACATAATACAGGAGATGTATGCTCTTTGTTTTTCTTTTCTCAATCTGGTTTTATTACAGTGGTAATAAAAGAACCTAGAAGGTGTCCACCAAAATTTATAAGGAGACATACTGTTTATTTGACATCAAGAATTGTAAATTGGTATATACTGATTATACAACCCAAATACTGTTGAACTAGAGAGCAAATAACAGGGGTTTGTGGATAGAAAAGAGGAATGCTTTTTTTCTTTAATATTTTATTTATTTACTTGAGAGAGAGAGAGAAGGAACTCATCTGAATGGGGAGAGGGGCAGAGGGAGAAGCAGACAAACCACTCAGCAGGGAACCAGACTTAGGACTCCATCCCAGGACCCAAAGGCAGACTCTTAATTGAAAAAACACCTAGGCACCCTAAGGAGAATGCCTTTGCACATTATTTACAAAGAATGTTGATGGGTGTTGGTGCCAGAAAACTAATCTTGAATAAACATAATTGGTAGCTAAGGTGATCACAATGCAAAGTCCAATAGATACTGTACCAAAATGCAGGTGTTCTGTAGTCTTTAGAGTCTTTAAGGTTTGGCCCAGTTCAAACTTCATGAGGCCACCCAGTGAGGGCGTGCATAAGGGCCACCTCCTTAATGACCTCTCTGCTCCATTTTAAACCCCTTTGACATAAGTATATTTATTTCTTGTTTTGGAGTAAACTCTACCCACATCCTGGGGCTCAAACACATGACCAAAGATCATGAGTCATATGCTCTACCAACTGAGGCAGCCAGACAACCTATTGATGACTTTATTTTCTTTCAGCTTTCACAGAGGGAAGAAGGCAATTGTTCTTTTCTGTTTTTTAGTCAGAATGTTCAGATAATACCCAGAACTTCTCTTCAATGGCATGTTAGTAACAATGCCATACTGGAGTATAGTGTCTTGATTCTCTCCTTGGTTGGGAAATATGTCAACAGGATTAGAAAGAGAAATACTGGGGGGCACCTCGGTGGCTCAGTAGGTTAAAGTCTCTGCCTTTGGCTCAGGTCATGATCCCAGGGTCCTGGGATCAAGCCCTGCATCAGGCTCTCTGCTCAGCAGGGAGCCTGCTTCCTCCTCTCTCTCTGCCTACTTGTGATCTCCATCTGTCAAATAAATAAATAAAATCTTTTTAAAAAATTTTTTTAAAAAAAGAATAAGTTGGGTATTCATCCTTTCTGATAGACGCATAATACTTTATAGTGTATATGGACCACATCTTCCTTATCCATTCGTCCGTTGAAGGGCATCTTGGTTCTTTCCACAGTTTGGCGACCATGGCCATTGCTGCTATAAACATTGGGGTACAGATGGCCCTTCTTTTCACTACCTCTGTATCTTTGGGGTAAATACCCAGGAGTGCAATGGCAGGGTCATAGGGAAGCTCTATTTTTAATTTCTTGAGGAATCTCCACACTGTTTTCCAAAGTGGCTGCACCAACTTGCATTCCCACCAACAGTGTAAGAGGGTTCCCCTTTCTCCACATCCTCTCCAACACATGTTGTTTCCTGTCTTGTTAATTTTTGCCATTCTAACTGGTGTAAGGTGGTATCTCAATGTGGTTTTAATTTGAATCTCCCTGATGGCTAGTGATGATGAACATTTTTTCATGTGTCTGATAGCCATTTGTATGTCTTCATTGGAGTAGTGTCTGTTCATATCTTCTGCCCATTTTTTGACATGATTGTCTGTTTTGTGTATGTTGAGTTTCAGGTGTTCTTTATAGATCCTGGATATCAACCTTTTGTCTATACTGTCATTTGCAAATATCTTCTCCCATTCCGTGGGTTGCAACTTTTGTAGCAACATGGATGGGACTGAAAGAGATTATGCTGAGTGAAATAAGTCAAGGAGAGAGAGTCAATTATCATATGGTTTCACTTATTTGTGGAGCATAACAAATAGCATGGAGGACAAGGGGAGATGGAGAGGAGAAGGTTGAGGGAAATTGGAAGGGAGGTGAACAATGAGAGACAATGGACTCTGAAAAACAACCTGAGGGTCTTGAAGGGGCAGGGGTTGGGAGGTTTGAGGAACCAGGTGGTGGGTATTAGAGAGGGCACAGATTGCATGGAGCACTGGGTATGGTGCAAAAACAGTGAATACTGTTATGCTGAAAAAAATTAATAAATTTTTTTAATTTAAAAGGCAAAAAAAAAGGAAAAAGAGAAATACTGGCATTTATAAAACATCATGGGTGTTTCTATATAAAAACTCTGGTGCACCTCAAAACCCAGCTCAAGTCAAGCATTCCTTGAATAACAGGGACTCATATGCTGATAGACTGACTGGGGGCTATATCATGACCACGTTATGAAGGAGTTCACATTAGTTGTGTCTTTCCATAATGTCAGCTTTAGTCAATCATAAAGCAAAGTTAAAGCACAATTAGAAAGCAGGTTAAGGGTACCAAACTCAATTGAATTTCACCATGTGATTCAACTTGGCTTCTTACACAGCACACAGAGCAGGACACAAGATAAACCACAGCACAAGGGAGATAACAGAAGGATGTAGTAAGGTAACGAACCAAACTTGAAGTCAGTCTGTGTGTGCACAGCTGAGATAAGGCCTTAGTCATGTCCTGGCCAGCTCTGGGCACTCACTGCTTCCTATGTTCCAGCAGGGAAGAATCTCAGTTCTGTCTGGAGATTAATAGGGTAGAATCGTTGGAGGCAGTTGCCTTTTTATGTGGTCTCTGACATAGGGGGTTAAGGTCTGAAGAGTCTGACAGTTCACTGTCTAATCCTCCCCTTTCTAAGGGGATTGAAATGGTTTCAGGCTCCTGCAGACCTTTTCTGGCTCTGCTCCTTATTAGTTCTGGGATGTCAGCTGACACTGGTCCCAGGGAATATCTCCTAGCTGCAGTACCTTTAACTACTGTGTCATGGCTTGACACAGGGTCCCACTTGACATGAGAGACTCCATTTTGCTCTCTACAAGTTGTCTCATATCTCTCTCCATAAATCCAATGACCCTCTGGAATTTGGGGTGAGGATGAGGGTAAAAAGACAGGAATTCTGGGCACCTGGGTATGGAAGACTTGAAAGATGACTCTGAGAAAAATTAAGATGGCCATCATGTGACCATATATCCACAGCCCTTCCTAACAAGTTCATGGGAGCCACTGAAGACCTAAATCAGGTAGTGACTGTGAGTGCAGAGAGAGGCAGCAGGGAGAAGTTAGAAGGGCTGACCTATGAAGGGGCAAGCTCAGAGAGAGGTCCACAGGTGTCCAAGGCATCCTATTTCACAGTGTATTTATTATAAGACTTCAGCAAGGAATTTTGAGAATCAAAGGAAGCAGTGCATGTGAGAGTAGTTTTGTAAACAATAAGTTGTTAATGTAGATCTATATTCTTCATGTAGATCTATATTCTTCATAATATCATCATAAGTTTGCTCTATGCCAGTCATTGCCAGTTTTAACTGGTTAACCTAGTGTTTCTAAAATAAGTATGGTATTCTACTTTTGATATGTAAGACAAATTATTGTGAATCCAAAGTAGACATCCAACAATTCAACTCTGAACTCAGCCATAAGCCCTAAGTCTTCTCTGAAGTGAAGTCATTAGGAAGCACCCTAAAGTGACTGGTAGGAACACATCCCTTTATCTCTGCAGAAATCAACTATCAAAGCAGCCCATGTAAGTCAGTTAACCCTTGTTTCTAGGAGCTGTTTAGTGGGTCTCTTTCTTCAAGTTCAGCCTACCAGCTTCTGTAACAGATGCTGCTTGGGTTGCAGCTTCTAATTTGAGTTCCTAAAGAGATATTATCCCTTGAATATAAATTTAAAATCGTTTGTTACTTATATTCTTTCCTTAAACAATTTCCTTGATTTAACTCCTTTCTATTAATTCTTTGATATTTCCTTTTGTTAACCATCACTCAATTTTTTTCAGTGTTTTGGTACAACTGTTTCTGAAAACCAAAATAAAAGATAAATGTCTTCATGCAGACTATAATAATGTCTTAGAGTGTCAGAACCTAGAATCAATGGGCTTAGGACTCCATGGAAGGAATTGATAGAGTCATGAACCATATGGAGTATTAACCTCAAAAAATAAGCTGCCAGTTATTTTACCACCAAAAATGGGCTTATTCAGGAATAGCAGAGAAGTGCAATCAGGGACAAGCAAGCTACATCAAAAGTGTAGGCAAGTGCCTGAACAAAGAACACTTTTTCTAGAGGAAAGGAAGAAGTTTGGAAGGCTGTTATAAACAGAAAGTCCATTGGCGTAAACAGGGAATTGGAAGTGTGGTAGATTTGCTTTGGTTGGGTTGTGACAGACTCAGCCGGAGTGTTGAGGAGCATGATGCGGAAGCCTATCTTCCTGCTGGCTAGTACAGTAGTTTGCCTTGCAAAGTAGTCTTGTCCCCTTGGAGCTGTAATTGGTGTGAGTGGTAGGACAATAGAGCTCCCCCTGCTGGCCACACAGCCACTCTAAACCAGGTTTCCATTTATTAATTTTCACAGAAGGGAAAAAATTAGCATATTTATTTTCACTAACCTGCCGCTCAGATTTAACAATTCCTTCAGTTCTGAGGGCACCTGGCTGGCTTATTCAGGAGAGTGTACAACTCTTGATCACGGGGTCGTAAGTTTAATCCCCACATTGATGTAGAGGTGACTTAAATACAACATAAAAAAAGATTTCTTTCTGTTGGTGGTCTTTTTGGTTATTTCCCTATCTTGCTACTGTGAACAATGCCTCATTGAACATAGGGGTGTGAATATCTCTTTTAAATCTTGATTTCAATTCCTTTGTATAAACCCCCTGAAGTGGGATTGCTGGATCATATGGTAGTTCAATATTTTTTAAAGATTTGTATAGTTGTTTGGGGTACAGGAGAAGCATAGCAATAGAGTGAGAGAGAGGAAGAATCCCAAGCAAACTCCCCAATAAGCATAGAGTTCAATATGAGGCTTGATCTCCCAACCCTGAGAATATGACCTGAGCCAAGATCAAGAGTCAGACACTTAACTCACTGAACCACCCAGGTGCCCCAGTACTTCTATGTTTCATTTTTGGAGGAATCTCCATACTGGTTTCCATAATGGCTGCACCAATTTACATTCCCACCAATAGCGTACGAGGGTTCTTTTTTCTCAGTATCCTCACTGTCTTGTGTTAGCCTCAATATTGGAGAGTGATGTCATCAACTATGGCCTGTACGTTGCCCGCACTATTCGTAGTTAGGCCCACAGACGTTTTCCCACTCAGAGCTGATCTTGTGGCTGGACTGGCCCTTGAGGCTCTTCGTTTGATTGCAAGATACACCTCAGCAACAACCCTCAGGGAATTTTGAAAAAATGAGGCTAATAAATAAGCCTCATATGTTCGGGAGGGTATGTAGCCCAGCCAAAGCCACACAGTGATGTCCTGGGTAGAGAAAGGGTGCACAGACTTGGGGCTCTGCCTTTATTGTAGTCAAGGGTGGGACCCCCAGGATTTTGAGGTTTCACTTTTTATTGGTGAATTTAAAACATAAGAGTGGTAATGAAATGGGGTGCCTGGGTGGCTCAGTGGGTTAAGTCTCTGCCTTTGGCTCAGGTCATGATCCCAGGGTCCTGGGATCAAGCCCTGCATCAGGCTCTCTGCTCAGTGGGGAACCTGTTTCCTCCTCTCTCTCTGCCTTCCTCTCTGCCTACTTGTGATCTCTGTCTGTCAAATAAATAAGATAAATAAAATCTTTTTTAAAAAGAGTGGGATCGAAAGCATGGGAAAAGAAAAGGAGGGTCACACAAATGGTCAGTCATCTAGGTCACCCAGAGCCAAAGAGGGGGCATCATGGGTGGGATGGCATCCCTCCTTAGCTAGCTGTATAGCCAGCAATGTGTGTATTTGAGAATAATGTCTTTGAAAAAGATGCCTTGACAATCAAAAGCTTATTGTCAGGCACTTAACACTACACTTACACCACTTCTTATCTTTTTTTGTTTTGTTTTAATGATAGCCATCCTTTATCAGATGTGTGGTGATATCTCATTGCAGTTTGATTTGCATTTCCCTGATGGTTAGTGATGGTAAATGACTAAAGAAAAAATGGTAAAAACATACAATGGAATGTTATGCAGCCTTAAAAGGGGAGGAAATGCTGTGAATTTGGACAACATGGATGGACCTGGTGGACATTATGTTGAGTGAAATAAGTCAGACACTGAAAGACAAATACTGTTGAACTCACCTATGTGTGGAATCTACAATTGTCAGACTCACAGAAGCATAGAGTACTGTGGTGGTTACTAGGCCTTGGAGGTAGGGGAAATGGGAAATGCTGATCAAATTTCAGGTTAGCAACTGAATAAATTCTGGAGATCTGATGTATAGCATAGTGACTATAGGTATGTAAAACTCAAAATGGAGTTGCTTCGGCTAAGCCCCATATCACCAAATTGAGACTTAACAGAGTTTGGTTTTCCCAGAAAGCAGGACTTGCTTGTTCAGCACTATTTAATCCACCTGGTAGATAGATCCCTGCCATTCCCTAAAGAAAAGTAACTTTGCAAGAACTGATCTGCTTTTTTGCCTAGTATAACATCCTTGCTCCTGCTTCTTCCTGTCTATTAAAGTCTTTCATTTTATACAGCTCTTTTGAGCTCCTTTCTCTCTGCTATATTGGCTGCTGCCTGATCCATGAATCATTGAATAAAGCCAATAAGATCTTAAAAATTTACCTAAAGAGTCACTGGCTGTCTCAGTCAGAGGAGCATGTGATTCTTGATCTCAGGTTGTCATTTTGAGCCCCACTTGGGTGTATGGATTAAAAAAAAAAAAAAAAAAAAAAAAAAAAGAACTTAAGAAAAAGAAAATTATTTAAAAACAATTTGCTCAGTTACATTTTCTTAACAGGTGGCAATACAGTAGTATAATCTTGAAATTTGTTAAGGTAAATCCTAGGTGTTCTTACCACACACACAAAGAATCCCTATGTGACGTGATAGATTTTTTTTTAAAGATTTTATTTATTTATTTGACAGAGAGAAATCACAAGTAGATGGAGAGGCAGGCAGAGAGAGAGAGAGAGGGAAGCAGGCTCCCTGCGGAGCAGAGAGCCCGATGTGGGACTCGATCCCAGGACCCTGAGATCATGACCTGAGCCGAAGGCAGCAGCTTAACCCACTGAGCCACCCAGGCGCCCCCAGATAGATTTATTTTTTAAATTAATCTATTTATTTTCAGAAAAACAGTATTCATTATTTTTTCACCACACCCAGTGCTCCATGCAATCCGTGCCCTCTATAATACCCACCACCTGGTACCCCAACCCCCCCCGCCACTTCAAACCCCTCAGATTGTTTTTCAGAGTCCATAGTCTCTCATGATTCACCTCCCCTTCCAATTTACCCCAACTCCCTTCTCCTCTCTAACACCCCTTGTCCTCCATGATATTTGTTATGCACCACAAATAAGTGAAACCATATGATAATTGACTCTCTCTGCTTGACTTATTTCACTCAGCATAATCTCTTCCAGTCCCGTCCATGTTGCTACAAAAGTTGGGTATTCGTCCTTTCTGATGGAGGCATAATACTCCATAGTGTATATGGACCACATCTTCCTTATCCATTCGTCCGTTGAAGGGCATCTTGGCTCTTTCCATAGTTTGGCGACCGTGACCATTGCTTTTATAAACACTGGAGTACAGATGGCCCTTCTTTTCACGACATCTGTATCTTTGGGGTAAATACCCAGGAGTGCAATGGCAGGGTCATAGGGAAGTTCTATTTTTAATTTCTTGAGGAATCTCCACACTGTTCTCCAAAGAGGCTGCACCAACTTGCATTCCCACCAACAGAAAGGGAAATTAGAGAATCGATTCCATTTACTATAGCACCAAGAACCATAAGATACCTGAGAATAAACCTAACCAAAGAGGTAAAGGATCTGTACTCGAGGAACTACAGAACACTCATGAGGGAAATTGAAGAAGACACAAAAATATGGAAGACCATTCCATGTTCTTGGATCAGAAGAATAAACATTGTTAAAATGTCTATACTGCCTAGAGCAATCTATACTTTTAATGCCATTCTGATCAAAATTCCACCGGTATTTTTCAAAGAGCTGGAGCAAATAATCCAAAAATTTGTATGGAATCAGAAGAGACCCCGAATTGCTAAGGGAATGTTGAAAAACAAAAATAATGCTGGGGGCATCATGTTACCTGATTTCAAGCTTTATTACAAAGCTGTGATCACCAAGACAGCATGGTACTGAAATAAAAACAGACACATAGACCAGTGGAACAGAGTAGAAAGCCCAGATATGGACCCTCAACTCTATGGTCAATTAATCTTCCACAAAACAGGAAAAAATATACAGTGGAAACAAGACAGTCTCTTCAATAAATGGTGCTGGGAAAACTGGACAGCTATATGTAGAAGAATGAAACTCAACCATTCTCTTACACCGTACACAAAGATCAACTCAAAATGGATAAAAGACCTCAACATGAGACAGGAATCCATCAGACTCCTAGAGGAGAACATAGGCAGTAATCTCTTCGATATCAGCCACAGCAACTTCTTTCAAGATATATCTCCAAAAGCAAAGGAAACAAAAGTGAAAATAAACTTTTGGGACTTCATCAAAATCAAAAGCTTCTGCACAGCAAAGGAAACAGTCAAAAAAACAAAAAGGCAACCCACGGAATGGGAGAAGATATTTGCAAATGACAGTACAGACAAAAGGTTGATATCCAGGATCTATAATGAACTCCTCAAACTCAACACACATGAAACAGGCAAACATATCAAAAAATGGGCAGAAGATATGAACAGATACTTCTCCAATGAAGACATACAAATGGCTATCAGACACATGAAAAAATGTTCATCATCACTAGCCCTCAGGGAGATTCAAATTAAAACTACATTGAGATATCACTTTACACCAGTTAGAATGGCCAAAATTAACAAAACAGGAAACAACATGTGTTGGAGAGGATGTGGAGAAAGGGGAACCCTCTTACACTGTTGGTGGGAATGCAAGTTGAAGTGATAGATTTATTAATCAGCCTGATTATAGGGAGAACTTCACAATGTATATGTATACCAAATGAATTTTTAATTTATTTCAGTATCTGCTGTAATTCAAATGATTTCAGTTTAATACACACACACACACACACACACACACACACTTCATTTCCTTTGCAATTAGTGTCTGCATACATCTCTGTTCCCTAATTTGTTTAAAATACTCAAAGGGAGAGGGAACATACCTCAATATCATAAAATACATCTAAAAAAATCCCACAGCAAATGTCATTCTCTTGAGGAAAAACTGAGAGCTTTTCCCCTAAGGTCAGGAACATGACAGGGATGCCCACTCTCACCACTTTTGTTCAACACAGTACTAGAAGTCCTAGCCTCAGAAAGAGAGTAGCAATCAGACAACAAAAAGAAATAGAAGGCATTCCAACTGGCAAAGAAGAAGTAAAACTCTCTCTCCTCGCAGATGACCTGAAACTTTATTTGGAAAACCCAAAAGACTCCACCCCAAATTATTATTAGAACTCATATAGCAGTTCAGAAACATGGCAGGATACAAAATCAATGCACAGAAATCAGTTGAATTTCTATATACGAGCAATATGATTGAAGAAAGAGAAATAAAGGGATGACTTCCATTTATAAGAGCACCAAAGACCATAAGATACCTAGGAACAAACCTAACCAAAGAGATAAAGGATCTATACTCTAGAAACTATCGAACACTTATGAAAGGAATTGAGGAAGACAGAAAGAGATGGAAAAATATTCCAGGCTCATAGACTGGAAGAGCAAACATTGTGAAAATGTCTATGCTTCCCAGAGCAATTTACACTTTCAATGCAATCCCTATCATAATACCACTGACATTTTTGACAGAGCTGGAACAAACAATCTCAAAATTTGAATGGAACAACAAGAGATCCTGAATCACCAGGGGATTGTTGAAAAAGAAAACCAAAGTTGGGGGCATCACTTCAATGCCTGACTTCAAGCTGTATTACAAAGCTGTTATCATCAAGACAACATGGTATTGTCACAAAAATAGACACATAGGTAAGTGGAACAGAATAGAGACCCCAGAAATGGACCCTCCACTCTGTGGTCAACTAATCTTCAGCAAACCAGAAGAGACTATCCAACAGAAAAAAAGAGAGTCTCTTCAATAAATGGTGATGGGAAATTGGACACCCACATGCAGAAGAATGAACCTGGACAATTCTCTTATACCATATATAATAATAAACTCAAAATGGATGAAAGACCTACATGCAAGACAGGAATCCATCAAAATCCTGGAGGACAACATAGGCAGTAACTTCTTCAACACTGGCCCAACAACCGCTTTTAAGACATGTCTCTAAAGGCAAGAGAAACAAAAGCAAAAATGAACATTTGGGACTTCATCAGGATAAAAAGCTTTTGCACAGCAATGGAAACAGTCAAAAAAACTAAGTGGCAACACATGGAATGGGAAAAGATATTTGCAAGTGAAATTTATAGATAAAGGGCTGGTATCCATGGTCTATAAGGAACTTATCAAACTCAACACCCAAGGAACCAATAATCCAGTCAATAAATGGACAGAAGACATGAACAGACATTTCTGCAAAGAAGACATCCAAATGGCCAACAGACACATGGAAAAGCACTCAACATCAGCTGGCATCAGGAAAATCAAAACCACAATGAGATACCACCTCACCAATCAGATTGGATAAAATTGACAAGTCAGGAAACAACAGATGTTGGCAAGAATGTGGAGAAAGGGGAATCCTCTTACACTGTTGGTGGGAATGCAAGCTGGTGCAGCCACTCAGGAAAACAGTATGGAGATTCCTCAAAACATTGAAAATAGAGCTACCCTATGACCCAGCAATTGCACTACTGGGTATTTACTGCAAAGATACAAATGGAGTGATCTGAAGGGGCACATGCACCCCAGGGTTTATAACAGCAATGTCCACAATAGCCAAACTATGGAAAGAGCCCAGATGTTCATCAACAGATGAATGGATAAAGAAGTGATATATATATAAACATAGATGTGTGTGTGTGTGTGTGTGTGTGTGTAATATTATGCAGCCACCAAAAACTGAAATCTTGCCAATTAGAATAATGTAGCTAGAACTAGAGGTATTATGCTAAGCAAAATAAGTTAATCAGAGAAAGACAATTATAGGATCTCATTGATATGTCGAATTTGAGAAACAAGACAGTGGATCATAGGGGGAAAGAAGAAAAAATGAAACAATATGAAACCAGATAGGAAGACAAACTATAAGAGACTCTGAAACTCAGGAAACAAACTCAGGGTTATTGGAGTGGAGGGGATGACAGGGATGGGGTGGCTGGTGATAGACATTGGGACGGGTATGTGTTGTGGGGAGTGCTGTGTCTTGTGTAAGACTGATGAATGACATGTACCCCTGAAACAAATAATACATTATATGTTAATATTTTTAAAAAAGAAAAGAAAAAAAAACAGAAATAAATAAAATAGTCAAAGGTAGAAGGAAAGGGCATGGGAATTGAGAAAGATCATTCTGTCTGGAGTAAATGAGATAAGGGATTTTGTGCTGTGGTCATGGATGTGGTGGGTATTGGTCTTTGACCAGAGTATATGAGAATAGTAAGGTGTTAAAAGAGGAAGAGGGAAAAAATTGAAGAATTAAAAGAGGAAGAGGAAAAAAATACCACCACAAGAACCTTAGCACAGCCTCTTCAGATACCTGCATTTTAAGTCCCTTATTAAAAGGAAAACATGAAAGAAATTTTCATGAGGAAGAGTGAATGAGTCCTACATGACCTGGTACATTTTTAATATTCTGACTTACTAGAGTGATTCAAAAGTCTGGGAAGAGAGAAAGTAAATCTCATATCATTTCATGGTGCTGTCAGCACAACAAGGGAGCCAGATTATTCGGATCGAGCTCTCATTTTGCCAGCATGCATTTCCAAATTTCTAATGTTTCTCCTAACAACTGACTTTTGGGAAAAACTAAAAGCAGTTACTTTCAAAACTCTCTTTGTGATGAAGTGGGGGGAAAAAACCTGGATTTGGAGCCAGTACAACTGGATTTTTGTCTCAGCTTTCCCACTATTTATCTGACAATCAGATAAGTAAACAAATACACTGTATGCTAATAGCAGTAAATAGCTCTCCAGCTGTGGTGGAGAAGAGGCCAGGGGAAGATGAGGAGCCAGTAGAGAGGAGGCCACAACACCAGAGCTGATTGTGACAATTAACTAGAAGTTAGGTGAAGAGGATGGTAAGGTCATCCCAAAGAGGGAACTGTGTGTGAAAGCGAGGCTGAACATATGCTTCCTGGGCCTGTTTTGAAAGAATAAGAAAAACTACTATTAATTTAGGTCTATGTTGTTTTGTTCCCTAGTTAATTCTGGCTTTTTGTACCTCTTTTTTCTTTGAAAGATTTATTTATTTATCTATTTATTTGAAGAGAGAATGAGAGAGAAAAATAAGAGTGTGGGTGGAGGGGGCATAGGGAGAGATTCCCAGGTAGACTCTCCACCAAACATGTAGCTGGATTAGGGCTTCATCCCAACACCCATGACACCATAACTGAAATGAAAGCAAGAGTCTGAAGCTCAACTAACTGAACTACCCAGGTGCTTCTGATTTACTTCCCACTAAACCCCATGCACAATCAATTGTTAACTTTGTCTTTTTACCCCTACACTGAGTCTACCGAGCTATTGTAGAAACGTAACGGGAACCAGACAGTAACATCTGTCTTGATGCAGTTGATCCCAGGTCCCAAATAATGCCTCATTGTCCACAAGGATGTTTACATCCAGGTGTTTCAAGGACCTCCCAACAAGGTCCAGGAAACCTGTCACCTTCCTTTCATGTATGTAAGTTGTCCTTAAGTTCAACAAGGCAAGGCAGCTTTAGGACTGATCCCATGATTTCTCCTTGGGCTTCCCTCCTGACTCTAAAGCTTTCCTTGCTTTAAATCCAGTGTCTCAGGGGCACCTGACACCTGGGTGGCTCAGTGGGTTAAAGCCTCTGCCTTCGCCTCAGGTCATGTTCTCAGGGTCCTGGGATCAAGCCCCACATCGGGCTCTCTGCTTGGCAGGGAGCCTGCTTCTTCCCTCTCTCTCTGCCTGCCTCTCTGCCTACTTGTGATCTCTCTCTCAATCAAATAAATAAATAAAATATTAAAAGAAAATCCAGTGTGTCAGAATTTGACCTACTGCACAAAAATAGGGGTGTTTCATCCAAGAACCTAGAATGGTGGAGGGAAAATTATTTTCCCTCCTACACCTAGAATCTAAATTCTTAATCCCATTGGGTACATGAACAGGTTGGTGTTTGGTAACAAAGAGACCCATAGGCATGAAAGAGAAGGGCCAATTTAGGGTATTTGTTTACACATTGATGATAAGAATCTGATGGGAAACATATGATAACATTTGTCTTAAAATTACCTGATGTCTCATGTCCCAGGGACACCTCATTTTCTGGCAGAATGCATATTTCCAGATTGTTTCAGGATGCTTCCATCATCACTAAGCTTCCAAGAAAGTCCTTACACTCCTCTCAAATGTTCACTTTCTTCCCCAAACATACGTAAGCTGTTCCTAGTCTCAACAGGGCAAAGCAACTTTGGGAATATCCCCTGCCTTCTTGTTGGGCCACCCTTCTGATGATAAACAAGCTTTCTTTGCCTTCAAACTAATGTCTCACATGTTGGCTTACTGCACATGAGGGCACAGACAAGTTTGAGTTCAGTACCAGTAGTTGACTTAGGACATTCTACTAGCTGGTAAAACCAGGATTCTTCAAGACTTGAGTAGAAGGATTAAAGAATTATAAAATATAGGAGAGCCTGGGTGGCATAGTCAGTTAAGCATCTGACTCCTGAACTTATCGCAGGTCTTGATCTCATGGTCTTGAGGTTGAGCCCCACTTAAAAGCAAACAAACAAGCAAACAAACAAAAGAAAACAAAATGAAGAGGTATGCCATGGTAGCTAAATCAATCATCTGCCTTCACCTAAGGTCATGATCCCAGGGTCTTTGGATCAACTCCTATATCTGGCTCTTGCTCAGCTGGGAGCCTTCTTCTCCCTCTGCTTACCTCTCTTCCTGCTTATGCGCATGCTCTCTCTCTCAATCTGACAAATTAATAAACAAAATCTTTTTTAAAAATCTAAGAATTATGTAATGAGGAAAGTTTACAAAAGCAGATGGGGTATTAAATTTCTCCATACAGAAAGAATAGCAAAGATCATGTTCCAAGCTCTCTCTCTGTACCTCCCTCATACCCACTCATTACCAGGAGTATGGATATAAATCAAGTTCTGTGGTGGGTTGGAAATATGTGTAAGAATATTTATAGAGTTAGTATAATTTTGGTAGTAGAAATGGGTTAGAGATTTTTTGGAAGAATCTGGGAGAAATCACATTATGAAAAAATAGAGAAGGATCAGTCTTTGGAAATAGGGTCTAAAGGTCATGAAACCACTTTAACGTTTTTTCTTATTAAAACCCTGTGATGTAGGAATTGGTTGGGGTTTCAAGCCTCTGGTCAAGAAAGCATTCTTGAGACATCTTTGGTGCCAAGAGTTGATTTTATTAAAGCACCAAGAAGAATCCCTAGGCAGAAAGAGCTACATTGGGGTCATGACAAGTGGACGATTACACACTTTCCAGTTGGGAGGGTGTTAGGCATAGGGTAAGTCTCTAAAGAATTTGGAATCAAGGTTTCCAGGACCCTGAGGGGACTAGCTATTGTTAGGAAAAGGTCATTTATTACTGTCTAGTAAAACCTTAGTCATGAGACCTTTAAGATGTATACTGGAGGCCCATACGATTGAGGGATGATTGCCATGAGATATCTTGGGGGGGTAGTTGGGGATAGGGTAGAGATACAGAAAATTTCCATAGGAATTTTTATAGGATCTTGCAGATCAGGCTAAGATTGCCTTTTGTCCTCAGTAATGTATTAACATTGAGGCAGTTGAGTTCCTAAAGGATTTCACTCTACTCGTGTCAAGGCCCTGTCAGTAGGCTGTAGGCAGTAAGGAAATTTAATTTTTTCTTTCACCTTTGTTTCCCACAGCATAGATGAATTTGTCAACTTGGAAGTTCCCTGAACCCCATACTTTGTGATTTTTATAGAGGCTACAACACATGGGCAAGATCATTATTACCTTCATTTCCATCCCCTCTCTCCTCTGTAGAGGATGGGGTTGAGGCAGAAATTGCCATGCTTTTTTAATTTTTAAGATTTTATTTATTTGACAGAGATGACAAGTAGGAAGAGAGGCAGGCAGCAGGGGACGGTGTGGAGGTGGGGAGCAGGCTCCCCTCTGAGCAGGGAGTATGATGCAGGGCTCAATCCCAGGACCTTAGGTCATGACCTGAGTCGAAGACAGAGGCTTAACCCATGGAGCCACGCCGGCGCCCCTAAATTGCCATGCTTTTAATCATGGCTGGATCTTTCTGGTAATCAGCCCGCATCCAGGGGCCGTACCCAGGCGTCTGCCAAAAACAAAGATATTCCCGGTATTCTTATCACTTAGGAATTTACAAAGGTTTCAGGAGCTCTGTGCCAAAAATCAGAAGCAGAAATCAGTACATATTTTCTACTTTCTCACAGGGTTGTAGTCATTGATTGACTGATAAAGAGTAACAGAAAATGTTGACCCAAAATACGGGTCGACTTTTCAGCACAAGAATTACATTAAGCTGTTTATTTTGAGAAATTGCAGACCAGGAGAAATTCTGAAAGCAGACTAGAGATTTGTAAGCCTCATGTCTAGCTGTCTTTTAGTCTCATTTTCTATGGGGCTACCAAATGTCTTTACATAATTAAAATACTTTTTGTCTTATTAATCAGTCTTTTTATAATGGGAGGGGGGTTTCATCCAAGAACCTAGAATGGTGAAGGGAAAATTATTTTCCCTCCTACACCTAGAACCTAAATTCTTAATTCCAGCCATATTCTTTTTTTTTTCCCATGATTTTATTTATTTGAGAGAGACAGAGAGAGAGAATGAGCTTAAGGGGAAAGGAGGGAAGAGGAGAGGGAAAAGCAAGCTCCCTTTTGAGCAGGGAGCTGGAAGGGGCTTGAACCTGGAGATTATGACCTGAGCCCAAGGCAGAGGTATAACAGCTTAACCCACTAAGCCACCCAGATGCACCCCAGCCAAATATTAAACTCCTGTCCTTCAATGTCTAATTCCAATATCCATTCCAAAACACCATTACTTCTGTGATATTTCAGTATTTAGATAAGGAAAGAATGTTTTTCATCCCCCAGAGCTTATTCCCTGCCCCCCAATCTATGCTTTCTTTCATGCATTCCAATAAATCATGGGACAAGTGACTCTAAAGCTACAGTGGATTATTATCCCTACTACTACTTATATTTAAAACATCATCTGATGAAATAGGAAAACCAATAGTAAATATGTATGATGCATCAGTTGCCAAGGCTAGAACCTGTGTGTGAAGGACTATGCACACTCTGTAAGGTATCCATTCCACCTCCAAATAAACATAGAGCATGG
Organism: Mustela putorius furo; assembly: GCF_011764305.1. NCBI lineage: Eukaryota > Metazoa > Chordata > Mammalia > Carnivora > Mustelidae > Mustela > Mustela putorius. The sequence continues at coordinate 13,671,605 of NW_025422045.1, forward strand.
TTTCAAGGGAAATATGTAAAAGCCTTGAGCAGAGTTTGAAGGGATGATGAACTTTCCTCCTCCAAAATTCAAAAGACATGGGGGAGGAAGGGGAGTGGCAGAAGCCTTGGGTTATGGTATAACCTCAAAAGTTACCTAGGGCCCAATTAGTTCTCCTGAGAATGTGAGCAACTGCAATCAAGATGGCCCCAGGCTTGTGAAAGGGATCCCAGGCACACACATTTAAGGTCATTACAGTGCAACAGAAAGTGATTTTATTGCTGTGAACACAATGCAACAAAGCTTGACAGAAGTTTCAAGATTGAAACTAGGGGGCCTGGGTATTTCTTTGCCCTCTTCCCTGTTGCCTTCTTTCAAAACACACAGAGCTCCAAAGCAGAAAAGTATCTGATCACTCTTGTCCACAACTCTGTCCGCTCCCCTTCTTCTTTCTTCTGTGGGAACCATGAAAATCAACAAAGGGAAAGAAAGGCAGAAGAGATTATAAGAGAAACTGCACCAGGTGAGAGGGAATGTAAAGAAAACCTTAGTCTTAATCTAAGTGCACAGGAACTAGAGGATAGGGAGGGTCGCCCTGCTGAGGGGGGTTACAGGCAACAGTGTAGAACTGGTTCTGGGGAGTAGTACTGTAGCGGCAGTTGGGATATGTCCCTCCAGTGCGACTGCAGTAAGTCATGCCAATACGATTTGCACTCTGGTGGCAATTATTCTGGCCATTCCTGCAGGTCCTGTTGGGCAAAAGACAGGTAGCAGCCACGTTCTGGAAGGTGTCATGCAGAAAGGTGTTTTGAGGTTTACAGTGCTGAGTAAGACTATTAACAGCACGCATTACATTGTTGCATTGTACGGGACCTGCTCTTATATGCTGAATTTCAAATATTTGAAACCTAGCGAGTTGAGCCATAGCACCAGGGGGAAGCCCTGGCCCCCATGATCCCAACAGCAACAGGAGGAGAGGAAAGGGTCCCAGAAGATCCAGCATCATCTCTTCTGTGTAGGAAGAGAGAAGAAAAGGAGAAAATGATTGTAGTAGAAGCCATAAGACCAAAATTATTATTCACAACCATTTAGATGTGTTTGTAACTTTTCAGATTTCATAGTCCTTTTCTTGTTCTTTAAACTGTCTTCTTTCTGACATGAGTCTTAAAATTCTAGGAAGGACCTGAAGCCCAGTAAGGAGGAATGGGAGGTAAGATGACTTTTCCTTTAAATAGCAGATCCCATTCTTCTTTTTGTCCTATACCTTCTGGTCCAGAAACTTGGCTCCTCCCACCTCCCTCCTGGGATATTTCTCAAATATCTATGTGACCTGGACCTTCTGGCCATTGTCATGACTCTGCTGTCCCCAGACCCCAGGCATCTCCTCTTACCAGGTCTCCTTATTGGGGCTCCTGCTGAGGATAGAGACAGTGGTTAGTCCCAGGCTCAGAAGCTTTTGTCTGCTGTTCCTCTGCCAGCGTGGAAGGGTTCTGAGCCCTAGGAAAGAGGAAAGGGAAACCTGGGGCTTGGAAGATGCCCTTCTTGTGCACAGTGTGGATGAGACCCACACCCTCCAACTCACTGTTTAAAGCCAGTATCCCTGCTGATGCAGGAAGACCAAGCCTCCTTAAAGGAACAAAGGAGAAGTGATAACTTCCTCAAAGAAGTGTGAGGAAATTACGAAATCCTGATGTCCGTTGAGTGCCTCCATCCCTGAAGCTTTATCATTTTGAGCTCCATGATTTCACTTCTTTAGGAGAATACAAATGACAAACACACAAGACTCCCCCAGTCCAGTTGCCAATTGCAAGTGGCACTCGTTTCCTGTGTTTCTGATTGCCTGGCTATAAATCTGAGCTTCCCCAACTCCCTGTTTATTCCATTACTTTGCTAGAGTGGCACACAGAATTCAAGGAAACACTCATGGTTTATCAGTTTTTTTTTTTTTTTTTTTTTTATTTTCAGCATAACAGTATTCATTATTTTTGCACCACACCCAGTGCTCCATGCAATCTGTGCCCTCTATAATACCCACCACCTGGTACCCCGACCTCCCACCCCCCTCCCTTCCAAACCCCTCAGATTGTTTTTCAGAGTCCATAGTCTCTCATGGTTCACCTCCCCTTCCAATTTACCCCAACTCCCTTCTCCTCTCTAACTCCCCATGTCCTCCATGTTTTATTTGTTATGCTCCACAAATAAGTGAAACCATATGATAATTGACTCTCTCTGCTTGACTTATTTCACTCAGCATAATCTCTTCCAGTCCCGTCCATGTTGATACAAAAGTTGGGTATTCATCCTTTCTGATGGAGGCATAATACTCCATAGTGTATATGGACCACATCTTCCTTATCCATTCGTCCGTTGAAGGGCATCTCAGTTCTTTCCACAGTTTGGTGACCGTGGTCATTGCTGTTATAAACATTGGGGTACAGATGGCCCTTCTTTTCACGACATCTGTATCTTTGGGGTAAATACCCAGGAGTGCAATGGCAGGGTCATAGGGAAGCTCTATTTTTAATTTCTTGAGGAATCTCCACACTGTTCTCCAAAGAGGCTACACCAACTTGCATTCCCACCAACAGTGTAAGAGGGTTCCCCTTTCTCCACATCCTCTCCAACACATGGTTTATCAGTTTCTTTAAAAATATGGTAAAGGAGACAGATGAAGAGCCAGATAAAAAGATACCTAGGGTAAGGTGGGAGGGTCATAGTGAAGGAGCTTCTTTCTTCATGGAGTTGGGGTGCATGATCACCCTCCCAGTAGAGATTGTGTTAGAAAGATGTTAGGGTTTGAAGCCAACAGCCAAGAAAGAACTCTTGAGATATCTTTTGTGCTAAAAGGTGGTTTTATGAAAGCATGTGGACAGGACCCAAGGGCAGAAAGAACTGCACTAAGGTTGTGACAGGTGACTGATTCTATACTTTTAAGTTTAGGTGGGGTTAGGGATAGACAAAGTCCTGAAGGTATTTGGAAGCAAGGGTTTTATGGCCTTGCAGGGCTAGCTGCTGTTAAGATGAGGTCATTTACTAGCATCTAGTACAGCATGAGTCATGAGACCCTTCAGATGTCTATCAGTGGGGCCATAAGCTTGGAGGATGATTGCTGACATGTAACTTGGATGGAGTAGAATTAAAGGAAGTCTCCAAAGGGATTTACATAAATTTTTTTTAAAGATTTTATTTATTTATTTGACAGAAAGAGAAAGTACAAGCTAGGGCAGCCTCAGAGAGAAGGAGAAGCAGGCTCCCACTGAGCAGAGAGCCCATCAGGGGGATTCAACCCTAAGACCCTGGATTCATGACCTGAGCAGAAGGCAGACACTTCATCAACTAAGCCACCCAGGTGTCCTGGGACTTTTACATGTTAATGGGGACTTACAGGATCCCGAAGTTGAGGTCCATTATCAAAGGAACGAGGCTGATATAAAGCAAAGGTCAAGTAAATCTTTATTCGTGCCAAGCATCAAGAATTGACTGACCAGTCAAGGCTGCCTCTACAGAGAGCGACCCCTCTCAATCTTACAGGCTACCTTTTATTGGGTAAAACCACAACCCATATTTTGTTATTTTAACCCACTGGGTTTGTGTGTCTCTTGCTGATTGGCTAGTACCATCTGGTCTGGTGACTTGTTACTTAAGATTACCCCATACCAGGAACTGTTAACAAACAGTACTTTCCAGAAGGCTTAGTCATGTTAGGCCACACACAGGTGGCTAATTGAATTACAATTGACCCTACATTAGCTGTTTGAACTACCCTATCACTCTGGTCAGAATTGGCACCCAATGTGTGGCGGCCAAAAGCTAGGGTTTACATTCTTTGGTGGTTAGGGAAGTTACATATGTGCTTTGTACTGATTAGATGTCTCCATCTGGTCTAACTTGTCCTTGTATTCTGGGCTCTGTTATCAGGAATTACTCAACCACATTTTACTGGTTTCCTGGACTTGCTTTTAAGGAAGTTTCTCTGAGGGGCAGGGACAATTTAAGTTTACTGCACAAACAACAAAAATTGCTGTTTAACAGAGATGCAGTCACTCTGGCTAAGTAGGCCCTTACCCCTGGGAGTTGGGCTCATGTCAGTCTAAGGTTACCTTTTTTCTCTAGCAAAATATTAGCATTGAGGTAACTGAGCTCTTTCAAGAAGGTCTCTCTGCCTGTCTCAAGTACTTGTCAATGGGCCATGTTGTAAGGAAATTTAATTTTCTTTCTACATTTCCTTTGCCTTTGTTCTTCACATCACCACATTCAAAGTGGTGATGAGACCTTGGGCTAACAGACCATCTGCAGTTAAAACAAAGGAAGAAGAGTGTGGGGAAGGCAGACTCCAGGAAGGTAACCAGGGAAAGTATAGTAAACAAAGGTAAGGTTTGGTAAGCAGAGTTAAGTCTGTGCCTTCTTGATTGGTAAGAGTCTCTTGTGACTTAGAGGCATGTTTATCTTGTCAGACATAGGGAAAACCCTTAGGGATAGAGATTTCCTCTATGATGATAAATTTCTCTTATTTGTAAGTGGGGGATTTATAGGCTACTTTCAGAGCCTCTCCTTTCTCTGCTGTTTCTTAAAATAATCAGCTCAAAATCATCTCCATGCCAAAGAGCCATCTTTTGGGCTGTTACATTCTGGTCTCCTATAGGAAAGAGTCTGGTTGGCCTAACTTGAATCTCATGACCATCACTTCACTCAGTAGAGGGGATTTGAAACCTTGGGATGACCCCAGCAACACTGCACAGAAGCAGGGGAAAAATAGTTTGAGAAAAGAAATGAATATGCACCTATCCAAATGGGGTGGAGGAAGTGGATGTGGGAAAACCCAAGCAACAACACATTTTTTTAGAGAGAGATAGTTTGTGAGAGTATGGCTCAGGTGACAGAGAAAGAGGGAGAGAGAATCCCAAGCAAGCTCCACGTTCATGACAGAGCTGGATGCGGGGCTCGATCTCATGACCCTGAGATCATGACCTGAGCTGAGATTCAGAGCCAATACTTAACAGACTGAACCATCCAGGGCCCCACACCATACATTTTGAGACAGTTGGGTTTTTTTTTTTAAGATGTTATTTATTTATTTGACAGACAGAAATCACAAGTAGGCAGAGAAGCAGATAGAGAGAGAGAGGAGGAAGCAGGTTCCCTGAGAGCAGAGAGCCCGATGTGGGGCTCAGTCCCAGGACCCTGAAATCATGACCTGAGCCGAAGGCAGAGGCTTTAGCCCACTGAGCTACCCAGGCACCCCAAGACAGTTTTTATCAACTGAGAAAAACGATTAGTAATCTTCATCTTTATACTCATTATTGATACAGAACTGCTGGTTTCTCTTTTTTTTTTTAAAGATTTTATTTATTTACTTGACACAGAGAGAGAGAGATCACAAGTAGGCAGAAAGGCAGGCAGAGAGAGAGAGGAGGGGAAGTAGACTCCCCACCAAGCAGAGAGCCCGATGTGGGGCTCGATCCCAGGACCCAGAGATCATGACCTGGTACAAAGGCAGAGGCATAACTGACTGAGCCCACCAGGTGCCCCAGAACTGCTGGTTTAACACTAATCTCTTGTGAGTTTGATTACTATAGGTCATCATCTTCCCAGTGTCTGCTCATCCCCAGGTGCACTGAAAAACTGCAAAGCTGAGGAGCTCTTCTTGAAAAATAATGACTAACCTAGATTCCTTGGCTACTTATGGGGCTAGATGTCTAGGACTAGGAATGCAGCCACCTAACTGAACGTGTTATGATCTTGGCCTTTTCTCCAAGTGTTTCAAGACTGGAGTCATTTAACAATGCAGGAGGCTAAAGGACACAGGGTACTTTAATGTTCCACATTTCACCTTCCCATATCTGCTGGAGGCAAAATTTTATGTGAAGGTTTATCCTTCTCTGTATCACTCTTCCCCATTTAGCAAACAGAATTCTCATGGACATTACTTACTTGTGTCCTCAACATTTCCTTCTGCAATTTACTTCTTCTTTCCTCCAACAAAACTTAAGTCTTAAGACCCATTCTTGAAGGTTACCTTTTAACATCCCATATCTACTCTATACCTCTGCCTAGTGAAAATGATTATTATAAGAAACCCCATTTTTGCCATTATCTTCTTTATTTTCTGTTTCTTGTATTATTTCTGCCATTATCTTCTACTTAGTTTTTTATGCCTCAGGAAACATAATGACTTAACCTATCTAAAATGCATGCGTTTCCTTAGAGACATGTTTAAGGAATGAGTCCAATGACACACATCTTCAGCCTACACTATGCGCCCATCACATCCAAGCACAATGTGTATCAAACACCCTGGGACACCTCCACCAATCACACAACATATAACATATGTGAATGTCACACACATTGGAGTGACATAATTTATTTAGGGAAGGAAGACCATTCAGTTTTGGTCAGTGTAATGAGAGTCATTTTCAAGAACATGCCTGGTTCAGTAAAACAGAAAAGCCATATAGAGCCTAATCTTAAAATACTGTAGGAGCAGATCAGATACATGAGGGCACAGGAATATTCCAGGCAGAGAAACTGTAAGTGGTTTTGATAGGAAACGAGCATGCGATGATGCATAACTCTAAGTAGTTGGAAAATGTTGGCACCTCAAATGCAAAGGATGGCATAGCAAGGGCTGCTGACCGAGGCACGGGCTCCCTCTTGGGAAGTATTGGATACTCTACTCAAACCTCTGGGTATGGGTAGACTTTCTATTTTTTGATGTCTAACAACTGGATGTCCTCTATGCCATCCACATACCCGTTCATGCCACAGTGGAATTCAATGTAGCTGTAGCCGCCATGCTCTCTATAGCTCTTTTGGTTGCCCTCCTGGTAGCACTGGAGTATTTTGAAGGGATGCTGGGCCCATATGTATACATTTCTGTAACGGTCTCTCCACTTCCTGAAGCAAATATGCTCAATTTTGTGCCAAAAGGTATAGATGAAGATGTGATAGTTCCTGTCTTGTGGAGCTTCTCTTTCCCTCATGAGATCATTGCATTTGTAGTCGCTGAATTTCCAGCTTGTGCTCAGGTAGTGCTGTTTCATGAATTCCTTCCAGGAAAGGTTCTGGCTGTGTACAAGCAGACCACCTAGGGGAAATAGCAGGGCCAAGAGAGGGCCTAGGGCCTTTAGAAAGGATGCCATCTCAGTCACCAGAGCCACCTGTGGGTCTGCAGGGAAGATAGAGGAAAGCATTATCTCAACACTGCTGTAAGAGTTGACCTGCACCTTAAAATTCCTTTCTTGGCAGTGTAGACACTGGCACCCAACTTTACCATTTTGTTCCCAGGCTTGAAGAGGATAAATCTCATTAAGTAGTTAAATTTATGAGAACTAAACAGATGCTAGAACCTGACTGAGACAAACACGAAAATGGTCCAAAATAGACAAAGTTAATTTTGAGAATTTCAAACACCTGCTGTCTGGCCTATCTTCTACCCAAACAGAGGAACTCATCACCCTCTAGCTAACTCTGTCCAACAGTCCAGATCAAAAGTCTAAAGAGTGTGGCTGTAAAAGAAAATGGCAATTTAAGCTTTGTGGCTGTGAAGTGGAAAGGGTTGTCACCACTTAAGCGAATGAGGAAGTTAGGTGAAGACTTGGGTGATTTTCCAAGCAACAAGGCTCTGGTTCCCTCAAACCCCAGGCTACAGTTACATTGATTCAGCAGAATGGTGTTTATCTGATCCTGATTTCCTTAGGGTACTTCCCCAAAGCCTGGGTGAAATCTCTTATCACTTCTGACTACCACGTACTATTCAGTGGCCATTTATCACATTATCATAATTATAAATCTTCTTGATTTGGTTTCAGAATGCAATAATATAGGACCTCAAGTTTTGAAATATCATTTTGTTCAATCAAGTTCCAAGTTTGAGACTGCCCTCATAAGAGCTACTCAGGTCAAAATGAAGGTACAGTGTTATTTGTAAACAATAGGTTGTTTATGATGAGGCATGCAGCTGATTCTGTGGAATCTCTAACCTGGTTCTTAAGTCCTATGTTCACAAATGAGGTTAAGAATAGCTGCTTCAAAGACCTGTGAGTATCTAATGAGATTTGTCAGTAAGAGCATTTCTGAGAATGGTATAGGGACCCAGGACAGCCCATGCCAAGAGGTGTCCCAATGGCATATTCATCATTTTGAATTGAATATATTTGGAAAATAGACAAGGCAAGGATACTCAGACCCTCTTCAGTCCCCCCAAAGCAGAAATTGAATCTCTCCTGTGAATGGTACTTTCCCTGTACTAAGAAATAAAAAGATATTCTTATCACCAGAGATAGCGATTTTACTTATTTTTTTATTATAATTTTTTAAGTAAGCTCTATGCCCAATGTGGGGCTTCAGCTCATACCCTGAGATCAAGAATCGCATGTTCCATTAAGTGAGCCAGCCAGGCACCCAACCAGTTTTATGGATTTTAAAGCCAAAAAAGGTATATAAAAGGTATATTCCTTGCTTTTTACTAATCTTCTACCTCAGCCCAGAATGTGCTTGGAATTCCTTACTAATTAGCACTCCCCAACATTTGTTTTGTCTGTCTTGTCAATTCCTCAGAAATCTATGTCTCATTGTTTAAAATGTCTAAAAGTAGCCTGCCTCCGTCATTTCTTTGGGATCTCAATTTCATTATTGGGCCTCTGTGCATATAATGAAACTTTTTTTCCCCCTCCTTTTAAATCTGTCTGGTTCAACTTAATCTAAACTGGGTGGAAGAATCTTGAATGATACAAGGAAATGTTTTTCAACCTCTATCGTGTGAAGTGCTATAGAAGACAGAGGAGGCACATTCACATCTGGGCCACCCTGTACCTGACCCAAAGGTCCTACACAGGTTAGAAGACCAGCAGTCAAGGTGCTTCAATGTATTATGCTTGGGAAGATTGGAGAAGAAGTGGGAATAGGGGTAGATGGCTTGAAGAGAGACACTGTTTCACTGGGATTAATACTGAGTTGATTTCAGGTCTTTGCTTCTTATAAAATTGGATCACTTTCCAACCTTACCTCTACCATCTAAAAGTTCAGTGAGACACTTTGCAGTGTTTCTGGGCCTTTTCCCTCATGCATGTTTAGCACCAGCCCCAACTGAACTCACCCTGTTCAGATCCAACACTCAGGTGTCAGTGGTGAGGAAATCAATATGTGGTTCTGAAGAGCAGAGAGCCAGGAAGTCTGCAGTTGTGAAGAAAGGAATAGTAGTGAGAAGTGCAGCATTCCAACTGATTAGTAGCCTGTCATGGGTGGGCGACAGCCTTCCTAGGTGAACCTGTTCTGTGTCTTCTCATCTAGAACACTTAAGTTCCCTCTGAGAATAGCCTGGAGCAAAGGTGTCTAATATCAAAGCCTCCCTTCTGGGTACAGAGGAATGGCAAGGCTCTGGGGAGGGGTAAACTGGAGACGGGTAATCTGAACTTATCAGGAAACAATCAGAGATCTAGCTCCTAAAGTCACTTCCCTAAAATCTTCTGGGGAAAATCCCACAGATGACTAGGCTATGTTCAATGAGAACTTCAATGGAAAACAAAAAAAGAAACCCCAAACAACAAAAACAATAAAACTCCTCTGGTTTTGTGGACTGTGGAATCTCCATTAAGCGGGGAGAGTATGTAGTCAAAGGTGCAATTTGTGGATAAACTGGGGTCCCTGAATTGTTTCCTATCAGTGCACCTAAGCCAGCTTGGTTGAGTTTCTTACAGGGCCACCTTATTATCGGATAGTCATGAAGGGTAGCAGAGTTTTCCACTCCAAATGATACCTTTGGGCATAAGGATAATTTTGAGCTGGTGATTTTTAAGAAACCACCAACACAAGAGAAGCTCTGAAACCAGAGTCTAAGTTAGCCTTTTTATAGGAACATTTCCATTAATAAAGGAAATTTCCTTTTGTAAGTTTATCTCTCTCCTAGTATCAGAAAGAGGAGCATGACTCTACAAATCACAAGAAACTCTTATCAACAGAAAGAAAGAGAGGAAGGAAGGATGGAAGGAAGGAAGGAAGGAAGGAAGAAAACCTCTTATCCATGGACATAAATATACCTCACAAATATTACCAGTGTTTGCTGGGTTTTTCCTGGCAAGCTCCATAACACTGGCCCACCCCAACCTCATTCCAACATCTTCCTTTTGTCCTTAGCTGAAGATGGTATTCAAGGTGGTGGACGGGATGGGGGTTGCTTCATGAGCACACTAGGAAGGCGTTCACATTAGTTGTGTCCTTCCACAATGTCAGCTTTAATCAATCATAAAGCAAAGTTAAATCAGAATTATAAACCAGGTTCAGGATTCCAAGCTTAATGACATTTAACCATATGACTCAACTTGGCTCCTTACACAGCACACAGAGCAGGTCAGAAGAAAAACCACAGCACAAAGCAGATAACAGAAGGATGTAGTAAGTTAATGAACCAAACTTGAAGTCAGTCTGTGGGCGCACAGTTGAAATAAGGTCTTGGTCAGGTCCTGGCAGCTCTGGGCACTCACTCCTTCCTACGTTCCCCCGGGGAAGGATCTCAGTTCTGTCTGCAGATTAACAGGGTAGAGCCTTTGGGAGCAGTGGTCTTTTCAAGTGGTCTCTGACATAGAGGGCTAAGGTCTGAAGAGTCTGACAGTTTGCTGTCAATCCTCCCCTTTCTAAAGGGATTGCATTGGTTTCAGGACCCTGCAGACCTTTTTTTGGTTCTGTTCCTTATTAGTTCTGGGAAGTCAGCTGACACCGGTCCCAGGGGATATCTCCTAGCTGCAGCACCTTTAACTACTGTGTCATCACTTGACACAGGCCCCTGCTTGACATAGGTTTCCACCTGACATGAGAGACTCTATCTTGCTCTCTACAGGTTGTCTCAGATCTCACTCCATATATCCAACTACCCTTTGGTATTTTCGGGTAAAAAAAGGAGAGTAAAAAGACAGGAATTCTGGGCAAGTTCATGTGATCCACTGAAGACCTAAATCATGCAGTGACTCAGTGAGTGCAGAGAGAGGCAGCAGAGAGAAGCTAGGAGAGCTAACCTGTGAAGGAACAAGCTCAGAGAGAGATCCACAGGTGTCCAAGGCATCCTATTTCACAGTGTATTACAGTACTTCAGGCAGGAGTTCTGAGAATCTAAGGAAGCAATGCATATGAAAGTAGTTTTGTAAAGAATAAAGTGTTAATGTTGATCTATATTACTCATAATATCATCATAAGGTTACTCTACCCCAGTCATTGCCAGTTTTGACTGGTTAACCCAGTGTTTCTGAAATAAGTGTGATATTCTACTTTTGATGTGGAAGACAAAAAATTGAGAACCCAAAACAGACATCCAACAATTCAACTATGAGCTCAGCCATAAGCTCTAAGGCTTCTCTGAAATGAAGCCATTAGAAAGTACCCTAAACTGACTGGTAAGAATATATCCATTTATATCTACAGAAATCAACTACCGAAGTAGCCCAGGCAAGTCAATTAACCCTGGTTTCTGAGAGCTGTTTAGTGGGTCTCCTTCCTCAGAGTTCTACCAGCTTCTATAACAGACTCTGCTTGGGTTGTGGCTTCTAGTTTGAGTTATAATTTTTTCTAATTCTAATTTAAGTTTGTAAAGAGATATTATCCCTTGAATATAAATTTAAAATCATTTGTTAATTATAGTCTTTCTTTGAACATTTTCCTTGACTTTAACTCCTTTCTATTAATTCCTTGATATTTCCTTTTGTTAACAATCATTCAACTTATTCAGTGTTTTGGTCCAAATGTTTCTCAAAACCATAATAATACATAAATGGCCTCATGCAGACTATAATAATGTCTTAGGGTGTCTGAACCTGGAATCCATGGGCTTCCAAAGACCCAGGGAAGGAACTAATAGAGTCATGAACGGGTATGAAGTATTAACCTCAAAAAATAAAACTACCAGTTATTTTACCAGCAAAAATGGGCTTATTCAGGAATAGCAGAGAACTGCAATCAGGGACAAGCAAGCTACAGCAGAAGTGTAGGCAAGTGCCTGAACAAAGAAAAGGAACACTTTTTCTAGAGGAAAGGAAAAAGTTTGGAAGGCTTTATAAATAGAAAGTCCCTGGAGTAACAGGGAGTTGGAAGTGTGGTAGTTTTGCTTTGGCTGGGTTGTGACAGAATCAGTTGGCTGGACTGTTCCGGAGCAGGGTGGAGAAGCCTATCTTCCTGCTGAACTAATAAAGTAGTTTGCCTTGCAAAGTAGTCTTTTCCTGATGTATCTGTAATTGGCCTGAGTGATAGGACAATAGAGCGCCTCGGGCTGGTCCCCACCGCCATTCTAAAACAGGTTTCCTTTTATTAATTTTCACAGGAGGGGAAAAAATTAACATCTTTATTTTCACTGACCTGCCACTGAGATTTAACAATTTCTTCACTTCTGGAGGCAATTAGCTGGCTCAGTCGGAGTATACAACTCTTGGTCGCAAGTTCAAGCCCCACATTGAGGAATCTCCACACTGTTCTCCAAAGAGGCTGCACCAACTTGCATTCCCACCAACAGTGGAAGAGGGTTCCCCTTTCTCCACATCCCCTCCAACACATGTTGTTTCCCGGCTTGCTAATTTTGGCCATTCTAACTGGTGTAAGGTGATATCTCAATGTGGTTTTAATTTGAATCTCCCTGAGGGCTAGTGATGATGAACATTTTTTCATGTGTCTGATAGCCATTTGTATGTCTTCATTGGAGAAGTGTCTGTTCATATCTTCTGCCCATTTTTTTATATGATTGCCTGTTTTGTGTGTGTTGAGTTTGAGGAGTTCTTTATAGATCCTAGATATCAACATTTTGTCTGTACTGTCATTTGCAAATATCTTCTCCCATTCTGTGGGTTGACTCTTTGTTTTCTTGACTGTTTCCTTTGCTGAGCAGAGGCTTTTGATCTTGATGAAGTCCCAAAAGTTCATCTTCGCTTTTGGAGACATATCTTGAAAGAAGTTGCTGTGGCTGATATCGAAGAGATTACTGCCTATGTTCTCCTCTAGGATTCTGATGAATTCCTGTCTCACGTTGAGGTCTTTTATCCATTTTAAGTTTATCTTTGCATACGGCGTAAGGATGTAGAGGTGACTTAAATAAATACAACTTTAAAAAAAAGAGAAAGATTTCTTTCTGTCAGTGGTCTTTGTGAACAATGCCTCAATGGTCATAGATGTGTGGATATCTCTTTGAGATCTTGATTTCAGTTCCTTTGTATAAACCCCCTGAAATCCCCTGAAGTGGGATTGCTGGATCATATGGTAGCTTAATATTTTTTACACAATTTATGTATTTATTGTGGGAGGGGAGAGGCAGAAGGAGAGAGAGAGAATCCCAAACACAGAACCGGAGAGACTCCATGTTATACTCATCTTTTCATTGGAGTGCCAGGGGTTGTTCAGCAGATCCCTGGGGAATTAACAGACACATATGCATACCTTAGCTCAACTTGCAGGATGGAAGTGAAATTGTCTAAAGCAATAACGCAGATATTTGTGTTCACCACAACACAAATGAATTTTGTCCAGCAGAGAATGTAATTTTCTATAAACCATTATCACATTTGAACTGTTTTTACCATGTACAGTTTTCCTCATTATTAATTAACCAGCCAAATAAAAGAGGTTTATTTATATATTTATTTATGACATGGGTTTTTTTTTTAAGATTTTATTTATTTATTTGACAGAGAGAGATCACAAGTAGGCAGAGAGGCAGGCAGAAAGAGAGAGAGGAGGAAGCAGGCTCCCTGATGAGCAGAGAGCCCGATGTGGGACTCGATCCCAGGACCCTGAGATCATGACCTGAGCTGAAGGCAGTGGCTTAACCCACTGAGCCACCCAGGCACCCTGACATGGGTTTATTTTTAAACTTTCATGATAGCCTCATGTTTTACTTTTAGAAAAAATTAAAGCTTAAATTTCACAGTTTTACAGGTGTTGTTTCTTTGCCCTGGAATACTCTTTCTAACCTCATCTGTTTGGTTACTTAACCATCTTTCAAGGCTGTGCTCAGATATCCTCTCCTCTGAGCTTTCCCCTTTAAGGCACAGGACTATGTTTCAGCCTTCATTTGTCCAGCACCCACTGCATTCTATTACAATTATTAAGTTACATTATGATTATACAAAAGTGTACTTGAAGAGTAAATTCAATTTGAAAACTTCAGATCTAGGGTCCTAGGTGGCACAGTCGGTGAAGCCACAAACACATTCGTCCTTTCAGCCAAGTCCCCGGTCTCAGGGTTGTGAGATCGAGTGCTCAGTGGGGAGTCTGCTTGGAATTCTCTCTCCCTCTCCCTCTCCCCCTCTTGCTCTGCTCTCTCTCTAAAATAAAAATAAATAAATCTTTAAGAAAAAAAAAAAAGAACCTTCAGGTCTGCTGTCCCCGTGCTTTGCTCTTTACTACAGCTCCTTGAGGCAGCATGGCTCTTACTAAATACACGTTCACACAGTGGCTTTCCCTCCTTCCTTCTAAATGGGCTAGAATTCCTTCTATCCTTAGACCTACAGCTTTCCTACAATAAGACTACTGGGGGAAATAAGAATGTGTCCTCCTGTGTCTGGAATGGAAATTTAGGAATGTGACAAAGAGCACCACAAGCTCAAGAGAGAGTCATTTTTGCTAGGACAGGTCACCAGGCTGGGGCTTCATACGGATCAAACTATGCTTTCAACCTCCCCAGAAATGTCATCTCAACTGGTGGTAAGTCAGGAAATTTCTCATCCACACCAAGGAGATAATCTCCCACATGGGCTCTTTCCATTCCCCAAAGGAAGAGGAGCTCAGTGGCTTGATAAGCACCCTCTGTTCTTCCCCCTAAAGAAAAGTGACCTCATCTCAAATAATCCTTTCTTTTATTTTGCTAAAATTTCCTTGCCCCACAGCCCTGCCTTTTTGTAAATCTCCTCTGAGCTCCTTTCTGCCTGTTAGGTGGAATGCTGCCCCATTCATGAATCACTGAATAAAGCAAATTAGACCTGGAAATTTGCTCAGCTGAATTTTTATTGTTTAATTTTGCATTTTGATGATAAGACCAGGCACTTGGTTCCTGGACTTGTTTTGAAAACATAAAGCAGCACTATACTTAAACTCATCATATTATGGACTTACCTTCACATTCTGTTTTGATCCCTGTTTAAATTACATTTCATGCACTTCTTAAACCCTGTGCATGATTAATCATTATCTTTGCCCTTTTGACTCTACCCCTTGTTTGTACATTGATGTTAAGAATCTGATGGGAAACAGATGATAACTTTTGTCTTAAAACTACCTGATGCGTCAAGTCCCAAATGCCACCTCATTTTCTAGCAGAATGCTACCTCCAAACTGTTTCAAGTTCCCCCTCAGTTCCCTCAAGGTTTCAAAAAAGCCCTCCCCTTCCTCTCTTGTGTTCACCTCCTTCCCAAACTTCCCCAAGCTGTTCCTAATCTCAACAGGGCAAAGGAACTTTGGGAATGATACCCTGCCTTCTTGTTCAGCCACCCTTCTGATAATAAGAAAAACTTTCTTTGCTTTCAAACCAGTGTCCACACATTGGCTTACTGCACATGGGGGCACAGACAAGTTTGAGTTCAGTCCAAAGGTTGGCCAGGACATTCTACTAGCTGGTAAAACCAGGATTCTTCAAGAATTGAGGGGAAGGATTCAAGAATTATAAAATGCAGGGGCATTTGGGTGGCTCAGTCAGTTAAGTATCTGACTCTTGATCTCACTTCAGGTCTTGATCTCAGCGTTCTGAGCTTTAAAAAAATCTTAAAATAATTATAAAGTGCAGAAAGTTCACAGAAGCAGATAGCATAGAAAATTTCTCAATATGGAATAAAGAGCAAAGATAGCATAGCAAGTTCTCTCTCCCTATATCCTTTCACACCCACTCACCACTAGGAGTATGGATATAAACTAATGTGTTATGTTTACTTGGAAATCAATGTAGGAGTATTTATAGAGTAGGTATAATTTTGATTCTTTAGTATCTTCTGGAAATGTCTGTCTTTGAATAAGACAGTTGAATAATATCTTTGTTTTGGATAATGCTGACTCCTCTGATATGGGTTATACAATGTGGACACTAAAATATGAAATTTTGCCAGTCTATTGCTACTTTAATATCAATTACTTTGAGTCCAGTAGTTGTAGTTAGTAAATGAGTTCTAACTAGTTTTAATGGTATTTTTGGTAGTTATGTGCATATGTGTGCTGTTTATATTTTAGCCACTAAACCAAAGGCCATACAATTCTGTGATAATTTGATAAAAAACTATTGACCTGCTGTCTAAAAATGGAAACAACAAGATGTATTCAAACAATTTCAGTGGGTTCACAAACTTCTTGAAGTCCTCAGGTTAGAAGCAACTATTCTAGAAAACTTGATCCCTTTGAGTGCTTGGATATTGGCTTTTTCATCCTTATATCATTGCTTACCATAGCATTTACACACAGTAGACATTCTACAAATGTTGTGTATTTGTACTTATTCACATAAGTGAATGCTTGAACAAATGAATGAAAATGAGAAAAAAATGTAACCATATAAAGTAGGGCATGCTAAGTACCAAAAGTGTGGTATGAAGGGATTAGGAGGGAGGAATCACCAGGAGCTGGAATCTAGAAGCTTCTTGATGGTCTGAACTGACCCTGGGATGTAAAGGCTGGACAGACTCTCACCAAGCAACAACAAGCAAGAATGAAGTTTCAGTGGTTGGAATGTGTATGGTATGTTCCTGGAACTGTCAGTGGCTAGGTATGATTGATATGAAGAGAACAGGTGATGTGAGTGATAGGAAACAAGGCTAGACAGGTGGGCAGAAGTCAGGTTATGGAGATTGTGACATATGCTGTGCTAAAGAAAGTTGATGTTTCCTGTAGGATAGGCACCTTGTATGCATGGCAGGTCCCAATATTTGCCAGGAACAAGTAGAATGACCTGCCTTATCCACACTGTGGGATTACAGTCCCTCTTCACCTCTCCCCTTTTTCTTAATTTTTAAATTTTATTCTTACAATTCATTTGGCTCTGTTTTTCTGTAGTGGCTTCCTACCACTCTGTATTTTGCCAGAGTGCATTGTCTGGGTCCTAGTTGACATTTTGGACTCTGTTCATTTGCCCACCCATCATTCTATGGAAAAAATGCCAAGAAGGAGGAACTCACATACAATAAAAAGTGAAATAGTGTTCTCTGCCACAGAGCTAATCAATGTGGATATAAGTAAAATGTCAGAGATAGAATTCAGGATAGCAATCATAAATTCAATAGCTAGGCTTGAAAAAAGCATTAGTGATAATATAGATTCTTTAAGGGCAGAAATGAGATCCAATCAGGCCAAATTTTAAAATGTTATGAATGAGATGCAGTCTAAATTGAATACTCTAACAACCAGGGTAAATGAGGTAGAAGAACAAATTAGTGATCTCAAAGAAAAGCTGATTGAAAGGAAAGGAAGCTGAGGAAAACAAAGATACATAACTAGTAGTCCATGAAAAAAAGGCTTGGAGAGATTAATGATGCCATGAAACATTCCAATGTCAGAATTACTGGAATCCCCGAGGGGTGGAGAGAGCGAGAGAGAGGGCTAGAAGATATATTTCAGCAAGTGATAGCTGAGAACTTCCCTAATCTGGGGATGGAAACAAGAATTCATATCCAAGAGGCAGAGAGAACCCCTCCCAAAATCAATAAAAATAGAAACATAGAAACATCCTAAGAGTAGCCAGGGAGTGGAGTTTCCTTACATATAGAGGGAGGAACATAAGAATAATATCAGACCTATTCACAGAAACCTGGCAAGCCAGAAAGAGCTGGCAAGATAAATTCAGTGTACTAAATGAAAAGAACATGCAGCCAGAAATACTTTATCCAGCAAAGCTATTATTCAGAACAGATGGTGAGATAAAGGACTTCCGGGACCAGCAGAAATTGAAAGAATATGTGACTTCACAGATATACACAGAACATTCAATCCTAAAACAATGTAATACTCATTCTTCTTGAGTGCACATGAAACTTTCTCCAGAATAGACCACATACTGAGTCACAAATCAGGTCTTAACCAACACCAAAAGACTGAGATTATTCCCTGGATATTTTCAGACTACAATGCTTAAAATGGGAACTCACCCCAAGAAATTTGGAAGGAACTCAAAAACTTGGAGGTTAAAGAGCATCCTGCTAAAGAATTAATAGATCAACCAGGAAATTAAAGTAGAACTTAAACAATCATGCAAACCAATGAAAATGAAAACACATCAGTTCAAAAACCTGTGGGGTACTGCAAAGGTTGTCTTAAGAAGGAAGTACATAACCATCCAAACCTCTCTCAAAATTTTAGAAAAATCCCAAATGCACAAGCTAATTTTACTCTAAAGGACTTGGAGAAAGATCATCAAATAAAGCCTAAGCCAAGCAGGAGAAAATGAAGATTAGAGCACAAATCAATGAAATAGAAACTAGAAGACTAGGAGAACAGATGAACGAAACTAGAAGCTAGTTCTTTGAGAGAATTAATAAGATTGATAAATCTCTGGCCAGCCTTATCCAAAAGAAAAGAGAAAGAATTCAAATTAATAAAATCATGAATGAGGAGATATCATGACTATACCAAGGAAATAGAGACAACTGCTAGACATTATTACTGACAGCTATATGCCAACAAACCAGGCAATCTGGAAGAAATGGATGCTTTCCTGAAAACCTATAAACTGCCAAGACTGAAACAGGAAAAAATAGACAATCTGAACAGACCAATAACCAGCAGAGAAATTGAAGCAATAATCAAAACCTCCCAAAAATCAAGAGTCCAGGGGCAGACAGCTTCCCAGGGGAATTCTACCAAACATTTAAAGAAGGAATAAAACCTAGTCTACTGAAGTTGTTTCAAAAGATAGAAATAGAAAGAAAACTTCCAAACTTGTTATAAGAGGCCAGTATTACCCTGATCCCAAAACCAGACAAAGACCTCATCATAAAGGAGAATTACAGACCAATAATCCTGATGAACAAAATACTCAACAAGATCCCAGCCAATAGGATCCAACAGTACATTAAAAGGATTATTCACCATGACCAGGTGGGATTTATTCCTGGGAAGCAAGGGTGATTCAACATTCACAAATCAGTCAACATGATAGATCACATTAACAAGAGAAAAGAACCTTATAATTCTCTCAATTGATGCAGAAAAAGCATTTGACAAAATACAACATCCCTCCCTGATTAAAGCTCTTCAAAGTATAGGGATAGAGGGAATATACCTCAATATCAGAAAAGACATCTATGAAAAATCCATAGCAAATATCATTCTCAATGGGGAAAAACAGAGCTTTTCCCCTAAAGTCAGGAACATGACAGGGATGCCCACTCTCACCACATTTGTTCAACATAGTCCTAGAAGTCCTAGACTCAGCAATCAGAAAACAAAAAGAAATAAAAGCATTCCAGTTGGCAAAGAAGAAGTCAAACTCTCTCTCTTTGCAGATGACATGATACTTTATGTGGAAACCCCAAAAGACTCCACTCCCAAATAGAACTCATATAGCAGTTCAGCAACATGCAGGGATACAAAATCAGCTGCATTTCTATACACTAAGAATGCAACTGAAGAAAAAGAAATTGAGGAATCAAATCCATTTACAATAACAACAAAAACCATCAGATACCTAGGAATAACCCTAACTAAAAAAGTAAAGAATCTATACTCTAGAACCTATAAAACACTTATGAAAGAAATTGAAGAAGACACAAAGAGATGGGAAAACATTCCATGCTCATGGATTGAAAGAATAAACATTAGGAAAAGGTTTTTGCTGCCCAGAACAATCTACACTTTCAATGCAATCCCTATCAAAGTACCATCGACATTTTTCACAGAGCTGGAATTAAACAATCCTGAAATTTTTATGAACCAGAAGAGACCCCCAATCGCCAGGGGAATATTAAAAAGAAAACCAAAGCTGGGGGCATTATATTGCCTCACTTCAAGCTATGTTACAAAGCTTGTGCTTATCAAGACAACATGGTATTGGCACAAAAACAGACATATAGATCAGTGGAACAGAATAGAGACCCCAGAAATAGACCCTCAATTCTATGATCAAATAATCTTTGACAAAGCAGGAAAGACTAGCTAATGGAAAAAAGTCTCTTCAATAAATGGTGCTGGGAAAACTGGACAGCCATATGCAGAAGAATGAAACTGGATCATTCTCTTACTCCATACACAGAAATAGACTCAAAATGGATGAAAAACCTAAATGTGAAACAGGAACCTATCAAAATCCCAGAGGAGAAACTAGGCAGTACAATTCAACACTGGTCTCTACTCTTCTTTCAAGACATGTCTCCAAGGGCAAGAGAAACCAAAGCAAAAATGAACTTTTGGGATTTTACCAAGATAAAATGCTTTTGCACAGAAGATGAAATAGTCAACAAAACTAAGAGGTAACCCACAGAATGGGAGAAGGTATTTACAAATTACATTACAGATAAAAGGCTGGTATCCAAGATCTATAAGGAATTTCTGAAATTCAACGCCCAAAAAACAAGTAATCCAGTGAAGAAATAAGCAGAGGGGGTACCTGGGTGGCACTGTTGGTTAGGTGGCTGCCTTCAGCTCAGGTGGTGATCCCAGGATCCTGGGATCGAGCCCCACATCAGGCTCCCTCCTCAGTGGGGAGTCTGCTTCTCTCTCTGCCTGCAGCTCCCCCTGCTTGTACACACACACACACACACACACACACACACACAGTATCTCTCTCTCTCTCTCTGTCAAATAAATAAATAAAATCTAAAAAAGAGAAAAAGGAAAGAAAGAAAAGAAATGGGCAGAAGACATGAACAGACAATTCTCCAAAGAAGACATACAAATGGCTAACGGACACATGAAAAAATGTTCAACATCACTAACCATCAGAGAAATAAAAATCAAAACCACAATGAGATATGACCTTACACCAGTTAGAATGGCAAAAGTTAACAAAACAGGAAACAACAAATGTTGGCAAGGAAGTGAAGAAAGGGGAACTCTCTTACACTGTTGGTGGGAGTGCAAGCTGGTACAGCCACTCTGGAAAAGAGTACGGAGGTTCCTCGATATGTTAAAAATAGAGCTACCTATGACCCAGCAATTGCACTACTACGTATTTACCCCAATGATATAGATATAGTGAAAAGAAGGGGCATGTGCACCCCAATTATCTATTAGCAATATCCACAATAGCCAAACTGTGGAAAGATCTAAGATGTCCTTCAAAGGATGAATAGATAAAGAAGATGTGGTTCATATATGCAATGGAATAGTACTCAGCCATCAGAAAGGATGAATACTTATCATCTGCATCAACATGGATGGAACTGGAGGGGATTATGTTAAGTGAAATAAGTCAAGCAGAGAAAGATAATTATCACATGGTTTCACTCATATATGGAACATAAGGAATAGTGCAGAGGACCATAGGGGAAGGGAGAGAAAATTGAATGGGAAGAAATCAGAGAGGGAGACAAACCATGAAGAGAGTCTGGACTCTGGGAAACAAACTGAGGGTTACAGAAAGGAAGGCAGTAAGCAGATGGGTAATGGGTGATGGGTATTAAGGAGGGCATGTGTTGTGATGAGAACTGGGTGTTATACACAACTAAAGAATCGTTGAACATTACATCTGAAACTAATGATGTACTGTACATTGCCTAATTGAACATTATGATATAAATAAGCAGAAAACTTTATCTTTTGAACAGAGAGACAGTTTCAATCTTATACCACTGTACTTTTAAATACCTTTATTTTAATCTTAGTTTATTATGACCACACCTAACATTCCTTTCCAAAGATTTTCCTTCACAAGCCTTCCACAACTTTCTTTTGCATTCATATTTTGTCTCAATCCATTTCTCTTCAAACAACCATCTTATTTAGGACAGAAGCACCTTCTTTTACCTTTGACAAAAATACATTCCCATTCCTTATATCTTTCTTACATGTCTCCTGCTTTTCTACATACAGAGTTGTTTCATGTTATTTCCATCAGTCTTAATTACATTTAGCAGAATTTTGCACTCTTAGACACCTTTGTCTCTAGTGAAAACTAAGAAGTAAACTAATTGTGAACTGTTACACCAAAACTTTTTAGATGGCAAATTTGTGAATCAGTTAAGCACAAAGCATGTTTACCAATAGACTCAAATATCCTTAGTTTTTTGTTTGGTTTTGTCGGGGTTTTTTGAAACAAGTAGTCAAAAGCACAAACCTACATTCTGTACTTAATGCTTTAACACTTTATCCTATTTGGAAAAGACCTAGATGTCCAATGAATTTAATCCCATTTACCATCCAAGCAAAAGTTTAAAGTTTCAGATTATCAAAGACTTTGAAATCTTTCTTAACGATTACCATGAGAACTTTCATGAGACAGACAAAATTAACCATCATTTTAGGTCATTTTTTTAATAAGAAATTACAACAGAGATAACATGAGCTTATTTGACCTTTAGTAAACCTTGCTAGAATAAAAGTTTCACACTTAATGTTGATAACTTTAAAGACATGTCTATCTTAATTACCAAAAAACTTAAATAAATTAGTTTTAATACTGAATTATTTTCCACCTGGATCCTCTTTTAAAAGTCTACTTGCTCCCCACTGTCAATTTTTTTTAAAGATTTTATTTATTTATTTGACAGAGAGAAATCACAAGTAGATGGAGAGACAGCCAGAGAGAGAGAGAGAGGGAAGCAGGCTCCCTGCCGAGCAGAGAACCCAATGCGGGACTCGATCCCAGGACCCTGAGATCATGACCTGAGCCGAAGGCAGTGGCTTAACCCACTGAGCCACCCAGGCGCCCCCCCACTGTCCATTTTTAGTGGAGATACTGGTGGAGAAATCTGTAGTGGGTGGTGTTAGGTTCAGGGTGTGCTCTTCTTTACCCCTTGATAGTGAGGGGGGGAAGGGGGAGCCAATGGTGCAGGAGGCACCAAGGATAGTATAGGAACAAGCTATGCAGGCTGTACCCAAGATATTGCAGAAACAGGAGGAGGGGGACAGAGAGGCAGAGAGGCAAAGTGCTGCCAGAAGGCAGAGAAAAGGTTCCCAGTTCTAGAGCTCAGCAGCTCCAACGCTGGAGCAAACGCCATGTTTTCCCACCAGGGGGGAAATAGGCAGTCCATGTTGGGCCAGAGAAGACTAGGAATTTCCTCAAAACAGAGTTTCAGCAGCTGATTGATAATATTCCTTAAAATCCCCATCAGGAGGTAGACTAACCACAGTTGGCTCCAGTTAATGGCTTCCCATTAACCTGGGAAATGAATGAATGAGGGAGAAGCCCCCACATTTATTAGGAGGGACAGTGAGAGATAAAGAGAGTCAAGAATTCCCTTTCTCTGGGAAAGACTGTGTTTCCTCCAGCAACCTAGATTTACTTGGAGGAGGCCTGTTTAGAAAATTATCCAATTTTTCAGGAAGGATTTTACTAGCCAAATACATTCTGCAAGAGCCTTTAGGTCTGGGTCCTGATTTAGAGGCCTGAAAGCCTGGATAGACCTAGGGTGCCTCTGTCTATTTGCCTTGTTTTCTGCAGAAGAGATCTAATTGATAGATCCCACTGTAGCCATGCAGTGTACAGAAGATCAGTCCTTTCCTAAATTTTGCATTCCAAATTGTTTTCAGTGGGTTAAGAAGACATGAAAGGAGAGTCTTTGGGGAGTGAAGAAGAAGCCCACAGAGTCCACACTCCTGAAAAAGTAGAGAAGGTCCAAAATCCCACCCCTACCCCCATCCTCCACCCCCGACTCCTGGGTGGCATCCCACAACAGGATATGTCAGAGGCTCTGTGTGTCAAAAGAGACTGGAGGCATCTCTCAAACAAAAGATTGCTATTGATCACATTCTGCCTTATAAGGAAGGCATTCCTGCCCTAAAAGTCCCCGGGGAAAGATACTGGCCCCCTTCCCTTCCCCATGATGTCCCAGGCTACAGATGCTTGCCTGGTGAATAAACCAAAATACTGTGCCATCCTATGCCTCAAAGCTGCTTTATTGCCCTGCCATTTTTAATTCATGGAGAACACTAGAAAAGTTTTACAAGGGGAAATTACCCAATTTTGTAACTTGAGTATTTAGTAGAGGACATTGATGGAAAAGAGGAAAGATAGAAATCCACTGTGGCCTAAGTGACATTCCAACACATGTAATCCATATAGCCAACTACCCTAGGAAATGGTCCCCATTTGGGTTTTAATTCCATTGGATACTGGTTTGGGGCAGCTCCCTGTGGAGTTCCCCCAGCGAGAAGTGACCAGGGATGTGGAAGGAATCACATTAGATGAATCAGGAGGAAACCTCACATGGGAGTCTTAAAATTGGCAGCCGTCCCTGGTGACTTAGGTGGCTGTCCCATGCCCAACACAGCTTTGTTTAAGGACAGGAATAAAGAGAGGGCATCAAGTTTCTAGGTCTTATTACCATCCCGGCCACGGGTCTAACTTGCAGACAAAAGAGAGGCTTTCTCCTCCCCATAGAGTAGCCAGGGGCTAAAGGTTTACTGCCTGAGCAATTGACATGAAAATTTTCCAGTAAAGCCAGAGAGCCCCTGAAGGGAGAGTAAAGGAAGGGAAGAGAAGGTTTTCACCAAGTTTGCACTCAAGCTCAGATCCAGATGAGCAGATTCAAACCCCCAAGTCTGGATGCCAGATGATGGGGTTTTGGAATATAGGTGAGGTTTGGTGGGGTGAGTCCAGAGCCAATGGCCAAGAAAGAATTCTTGAGATGTCTTTGGTGCAAAATGATGGTTTTATTAAAGCATGGGGACAGAAATTGTGCACAGAAAAAGTTGCTGCACCAGGGTTGTGAGGGATCGCTGATTATATACTTGGGAGTTGGGGGAGGTAAGGAAAAGGGAGATTTCAAAAAGGATTTTGAAATGTTAAAGAAGACTCAAAGGATACCAGAGGCCCTGATATTGTCAAGTAAAGTTTTTCCCTCTAACAAGGCATTAACATTAAGGAGATATTGGGTGCTTCCTGGAAGAATATCACTCATATCCCACCAGGAGTGGGGAGGTAGGGAGTTTGCAGGGTGTCAGCTTGTGCTTTGTCCTTAACTAGACTTCTGCTCCCTCAGCAATGACACAAGCCAAGAGCAGAGGCTTAACAGCTTAACCCACTGAGACAGTCACATGCACCTCAGCCAAACTTATTCCCTGTCCTTCAGTGTCTAAATCCACTAACTGTTCCAAAACAGCATTATTTCTGTAATATTTCAGTATTTAGGTAAGACAAGAATGTTTTTAGTTCCCCAATGCTTTTTTTTTTCCTTGATCTATGCTTTATCACTATGCATTCCAATAGATCATGGGAGAAGTGACTCCAAGGCTACAGTGGATCATTATCCCTACTAGTACTTATATTTAAAACGTTATCTGGGGGCACCTAGGTGGCTCAGTCATTGAGCTTCTGCCTTCAGCTTGGGTCATGATCCCAGGGTTCTGGGATCAAGCCCCGCATCAGGTTCCCTGCTTGGCAGGAAGCCTGCTTCTCCCACTCCCACTCCCCCTGCTTGTGTTCTCTCTCTCACTGTGTGTGTCTCTCTCTATCAGATAAATAAATAAATAAATCTTTTAAAAAATAAAACATTATCTGATGAAATAGGGAAACCAATAGTAGAGATGCATGATACATCAGTTCTCAGGGTTAAAACCTGTGTGTGAAGTACTATCAAGCAAACATAGACCATGGCTTCTAGGGAAATACGTAAAAGCCTTGAACAGAGTTTGAAGGGATGATGAACTTTCCTCCTCCAAAGTCCAAAAGACACAGGGGTGAGGGAAGTGGCAGAAGCCTTGGGTTGCTGAATAACCTCAAAGGGCACCTGGGCCCAAATAGTTCTCCTGAGAATGCTGGTAAATGCAATCATGATGGCCCCAGGCTGACAATTTGTGAAAGGGATCCCAAACACACACATCAAGGTCATTACAATGCAACAGAAAGTGATTTTATTGCTGAGAACACAATGCAACAAAGCTTGGCAGAAGTTCCAAGATTAAAAATAGGGGGCCCTCTTCCCTATTCCCTTCCTTCAAAACACACAGAGCTCCAAAGTGGAAAAGAATCCTGTTTATTTTTGTCTCAATTCTGGTCTTGAATCTTGGTCCTCTAATTCTCCCAGTCCCCTTCTTCTTTCTTCTATGGGAACCATGGAAATCAACAAAGGAAAAGAAAAGCAGAAGAGACCATAAAAGAACAAGTACCAAGGGAGAGAGGAAGTAATGGGAACCTTGGAAACCCTGGCATTTTTTTTTAAGATGTTTATTTATTTATGGGACCATGACCTGAACCAAAGGCAGATGCCTAAGGACTGAGCCACCCAAGTACCCCTGGAAATCTCAGTCTTAATCTAAGTGCACAGGAACTAGAGGATAGGGAGGGTCGCCCAGCTGAGGGGGGTTACAGGCAACAGTGTAGAACTGGTTCTGGGGAGTAGTACTATAGCGGCAGTTGGGATATGTCCCTCCAGTGTGACTGCAGTAAGTCATGCCAATACGATTTGCACTCTGGTGGCAGTTATTCTGGCCATTCTTGCAGGTCCTGTTGGGCAAAAGACAGGTAGCAGCCACGTTCTGGAAGGTGTCATGCAGAAAGGTGTTTTGAGGCTTACAGCGCTGATTATAATTATTGACACGACGCATTGC
Source organism: Mustela putorius furo (assembly GCF_011764305.1). Lineage (NCBI taxonomy): Eukaryota > Metazoa > Chordata > Mammalia > Carnivora > Mustelidae > Mustela > Mustela putorius. The sequence goes on from NW_025422045.1 coordinate 13,698,230, forward strand.
CATGTTGCATTGGACAGGACCTGTACTTATATGCTGAATGGCAAACCATTGAGCCCTGGTTGGGGGTTGAGCCCAAGCACCAAGTGGATGCACTGGCCCCCATGATCCCAGCAGCAACAGGAGGAGAGGAAAGGGTCCCAGAAGATCCAGCATCATCTCTTCTGTGTAGGAAGAGGGAAAAAAGTGAGAGAATGATAATAGTAGAGGTCATAAGAGCAAAATGATCATTTATAACCATGCCTTTTAAGATTTCATTGGTCCCTTTCTTGTTGTTTAAACCATCTTCTTTCTGATGTGAGTCTTAACAATTCTAAGAAGGACCTGAAGCCCAGGGAGGAGGAATGTGAGTTAAGATGACCTTTTCTCTGACTGGCAAATCCCATTCTTCTCTTTGTCCTGGGCTTATGCAAAGAGAAACTTGTTTATTCCCTCCTCCCTCCTGGAATATATCTCCTCCATCTATGTGACCTGGACCTTCTGGCCATTGTCACGGCTCTACTCTCCCCAGCCCCCAGGCTTCTTCTCTTACCTGGTCTCTTTGTTGGGGCTCTGGCTGAGGACAGAGGCCGTGATTATTCCCAGGCCCAGAGACTTTTGTCTGCTATTCCTCTGCCAGGTATGCAAGCGTGGAAGGGTTCTGAGCCCTAGGAAAGAGGAAAGGGAAACCTAGGGCTTGGAAGATGCCCTTCTTGTGCACAGAGCGGATGAGACCCACACCCTCCAACTCACTGTTTAAAGCCAGTATCCCTTCAGATGCAGGAAGACCAAGCCTCCTTAAAGGAACAAAGGAGAAGTGATAACTTCCTCAAAGAAGTTTTGAGGAAGTACTGACTTCCTGATATGGGTGGAGAGCTTCCTTCCTGATCTAAGCTTTAGTGTTTTGAAGCTTTATGGTTTCAGTTCTTTAAGAGAAAACACACCATGAAAATTTGATATGGTGATTGCCATTTATCTGTTAATGATTTGAGTTCCAACAACAAATTTGAATGAATTAATTTACATGCAATTTTACTGGGCCAGATACTGGGCTACTCAGATTCAGAAGCTCATGATCCAATGAAAGATATTATCAGATAAATAGACAAATACATTGTATACAATAACTATAAATAGCTCTTTCAGCTGTGGTGGAGGAGATGCTAAGGGGCTATGAGGACCTGGTAGAGATAAGGCCACAACACTGAACTGAGTTTTGAGGATTAATTAGAAGTTAGGTGAAGAGAATGGTAAGGGCATCTCAAAGAGGGAGCTGATGAGGGAGTAGAAGGCTTGCTAAGGACAGAGCATGGGCTGACAACCTGCAACTTTGAATAAGATCAATATGGAGAACACTGCAAAACTCTGATGAAGGAAGTTTAAGAAAATGTAAAGAAGTTTAAGAAAATGTAAAAAAATGAGGAACTAGTCCTTGTCCATGCTGAAGGAAAGCAGACTATGTCATTCCAAACTATGGTTCTTCAACATAAAAATTATTTTGCACTGAAGACAGTTAAGAATCAGTAAATGCAGAAAAGTTTGTCCCTTTTTTGCCTAAAGGCAGGAAATAATTTTTTTTTTTTTCCTGGAGACAAACTCTTACCAGTCAGAGGTGGTACCACAGGAATCTGCAAACAAACCTTGTTAAATGAGTTCTTTTCTTTCTAGTTACTTCTTCACCATTTACTACCCATAGACCAAACCCCTTTATCTTGTGAATTCTTCACAAATGTACGTGTTCTTTGTCTAAAAGGCACAAATGCTTCCTACTCTGGCACTTCTTCAGGTCTTCATTCTCTTGTGAAGAGAATGAACATGTAAAAATTTATCAAATGTGTATGCTTTTCTCCTATTCATTTCTGTCAGTTCAATTTTCAGACCCAGCCAGAAACCATAAGAGACCTGAGGAAAACAGTTTCCTCTCTTATAGTGATATGCATTATCAAAACCCCTAGAACTATATAATGCAAAGAATTGATCCTAATTAAATTGCGGACTTTAGTTAATCATAATCAATATTGGCTCATCAATTATAGGAAAAGGACCACACTAAAGCAAGAAGTTATCAACAGGAAAACTGTAGGCTGCGTGGATAGGAGAGAGGGGAAAGGAGAAACATATGAGAATTTTCTATGCTTTCTCCCCAAATTTTCTGCAAACCTAAAACCGTTCTGAAGAATTAAGCGTACTTAATTAAAACAAAACAAACTGTCTCTTTGCCTAGCCCTCATCCACCCTTTTCTACAGCCACACACACCCCACTTCCCTCTGCAGTCCCACAACTTGACAGCACCCTGAGCCTACTAGAAGAGGAAAACAGTATCAGATTACCCCTGTGCCTGGTCAGGAGTTCCCAACCCTGACCCCCTCATCAGAAGCGCCTAAGACTTTTAAGAAAGCCTAAATTCAGGGCGCCTGGGTGGCTCAGGAGGTTAAGCCTCTGCCTTCAGCTCAAGTCATGATCTGGGGTCCTGGAATTGAGCCCCAAATCTGGAGCTCTGCTCAGCAGGGAGCCTGCTTCCCTCTCTCTGCCTACTTGTGATCTCTCTCTGTGTGTCAAAGAAATAAAAATTTAAAAATCTTTAAAAAAAGAAAGAAAGAAAAGAAAGACTAGATTCCAGGTCTCCTGAAACAGACTCTTTGCATGTCTGTGTTTGATGAGCTCCACAGTGAATCTCATACCCATTCCTAGTGGAGAACCATTTTTCTTAGCTGACACTGATTTTTCACCCAGTGCTCAAGTTCTCAAGACTGGCCTTCTGCCTGATTCCTAAAACAAAGCTTCTACTTGTCTTAATTCAGGCAGGTGAATGACTGTCTTGCTACCCCAAGTAAAGTGCAAGACAGATTGCAGAGGACACAACTGGGAGAGTCTACCTCTCCTCCCTATCTCTCTTTATCGCCACACTTACAAGTGTAGGGGAGGAAAAATATCCATTCCTTCTACCCTTCTAAGTTCTCAGCTGGGCCCCCATAACAAAAGAACAAATTAACAAGAGAAAAGCATGCACATTTATTTCACATAGGTTTAAGTAACAGGGGATACTTCCTAAGGTAATGAAGCCCCCAATGAAGTGGTCAAACCTGTGTCTGTATGCTAGGTTTGATGAAAGGTGGAAAGATGTGATAGAATAAAGTGTATGAGCTAAACCCTCTTCCAGGAAGGTTTTATGATCTGCTTCAGCAAAGGTCAGTAAGTCCTTCGTACCTCTGTCCTTTCACAAATTTCTTCAGCTTAAAAGATTGAATTTGCCAAGTTTCCACGTTCTGGAGTAGCATGTCCTGAACTCTGTCAGAAGCACCCTGTGATAGGAATGGACCCTGGTGGTTGGCTTAGTCCTTGTTCCAGCCCTACAATCCTAAAGCAAATTCAAGGCATTTGATGTGTTCATTGTGGGGTCTCTGATGAAATACGTCTGTGTCTTCTGCACACTGCTGCCTGGCTGGAAGGAGATTAGTCAAAGGCCTGCTATTTGGTCTGTTCCTTCTCTAGACTTTTATATGCTTGCTGAATGGAAAAAGAATAGTGTCAAATTCTTGTCACTGAAATAACAGAAGATTAGTATCTTTACCCAAACAAAATTATCAGCCATATTCAGACCTCTTAGAACACTCCCTTTTCTCTGGTTGCTGAGGTCTTTCTGTGTCAGGCACCTGACAAGGTAAGGGTCAGAACAGTGAGTCAGAGACTGATGCTACCTGATGAGCTCCACGTTTAGTTTTGTAAGGTTTGTGAGGTTTAGTTTTATTTTGTGAGGTTTAGTTTTATTTCTGCAGAGCTACCTGATTGTCAAAATGGCCTCCAACCCTTAGCCCATTCATCAATTCGGACATGTAATGTCTTTTACTTTTTGTCCAGTTGCTAGGTCAGACTATCTTATGACTCCCTTCTTTTCACGCCCATCATAAGGAACTCTATAAGTTGTAAGTTTCCCATATCTGCTGAGGAGAAAACTATCCACAACTTGGAAGTGGACCAAAGAGATCATATTGTGTCCTTTCACTGGGGTGTCAGGGGTTGTTCAGCATTTCTCCAGGGGATGAGCTGACACTACAGAGGTGTATACCTTGGCTTGACTTGCAAGATACAAATGAAATTGTCCAAACTGATAAGTGCCCAGATAGTTCCTGTTCACCACACTGCACATGAATTTTGTCCAGCAGAGAATATAATTTTCTGTTGATGTGTAACTCTTAATCTCAGGAAACAAACAGGGTTTCTGGGGGTGACGGGGGGCAGGATAGGGTGGCTGGGTTATGGACACTGGAGAGGGTATGTGCTATAGTGAGTGCTGTGAAATGTGTAAGCCTGATGATTCACAGGCCTGTGTCCCTGAAGCAAATAATATATTGTATGTTAATTTTAAAAATTTTTAAAGAGTATAATTTTCTATAAGCCAAGATCACATTTGAACTGTTTTACCATGTTACAGTTTTCCTTATTATTAATTCACTAGCTGAATAAGTAGGGTTTATTTATGAGTTTATTCAATGACCTGAGTTTATATTTAATCTTTCATGATAGCCTCATGTTTTACTTTTAGAAAAATTAAAGCTTAAATTTCACAGTTTTACAGGTGTTGTTTCTTTGCCCTGGAATACTCTTTCTAACCTCATCTGTTTGGTTACTTAACCATCTTTCAAGGCTGTGCTCAGATATCCTCTCCTCTGAGCTTTCCCCTTTAAGGCACAGGACTATGTTTCAGCCTTCATTTGTCCAGCACCCACTGCATTCTATTACAATTATCAAGTTACATTATGATTATACAAAAGTGTACTTGAAGAGTAAATTCAATTTGAAAACTTCAGATCTAGGGTCCTAGATGGCACAGTCGGTGAAGCCACAAACACATTCGTCCTTTCAGCCAAGTCCCCGGTCTCAGGGTTGTGAGATCGAGTGCTCAGTGGGGAGTCTGCTTGGAATTCTCTCTCCCTCTCCCTCTCCCCCTCTTGCTCTGCTCTCTCTCTAAAATAAAAATAAATAAATCTCAAAAAACAAACAAACACATGGGGCACCTGGGTGGCTCAGTGGGTTAAAGCCTCTGCCTTCGGCTCAGGTCATGATCCCGGGGTCCTGGGATCGAGCCCCGCATCGGGGGTCTCTGCTCAGCAGGGAGCCTGCTTCCTCCTCTCTCTCTGCCTGCCTCTCGGCCTGCTTGTGATCTCTGTCAAATAAATAAATAAAATCTTAAACACACACACACACACACACACCTTCAGATCTGCTGTCCCCGTGCTCTGCTCATTACTGCAGCTCCTTGAGGCAGCATGGCTCTTACTAAATACACATTCACACGGTGGCTTTCCCTCCTTCCTTCTAAATGGGCTACAATTCCTTCAGTAACCAAATTGACTTCTATCCTTGGACTTACAACTTTCCTACAATAAGACTACTGGGGGAAATAAGAACGTGTCCTCCTGTGTCTGGAATGGAAATTTAGGAATGTGACAAAGAGCACCACAAGCTCAAGAGAGAGTCATTTTTGCTAGGACAAATCACCAGGGTGGGGCTTCATACTGACCAAACTGTGGTTTTAACCTTCCCAGAAATGTCATCTCAACTGGTCAGTTAGGAAATTTCTGGTCCACACCAAGGAGATAATCTGTCACATGGGCTCTTTCCATTCCCCAAAGGAAGAGGAGCTCAGTGGCATGAGAAGCCCCCCATTCTTCCCCCTAAAGGAAGCTGACCTTGCCTCAAACAATCCTTTCTTTTCTTTTGCTAAAATTTCCTTGCCCCATAGCTCTGCCTATAAAAGCCTTCCCTTTCCTATAGCTCTTTTGAGCTCCTTTCTACCTGTTATGTGGGCTGCTGCCCCATTCATGAATCATTGAATAAAATGAATTAGATCTTGAAATTTGCTCAGCTGAATTTTTGTTGTTTAATTTTGATTTTTTCCCCAAAAGGTCCAACTTTTTTTTTAAAAGATTCTATTTATTCATTTGTCAGAGAGAGCATGCATGCACAAGGGGAGGGGACAGAGGGAGAAGCAGGCTCCACACTGAGCAAAGAGCCTGATGCAGGACTCAATCCCAGGACCCCGGGATCCTGAACTGAGCTGAAGGCAGACATCTAACTGACTGAGCTACCCAGGCATCCCTAATTTTGAATTTTGATAATGAGGCAGGACACTTGGTTCCTGGGCCTGTTTTGAAAGCATAAGCACCACTACACTTAAACTAGGTGTATTATGAACTTAGCTTCACATTCTGTTTTGTTCCCTGCTTAGTCATATTTTACACACCTCTTAAGCATTGTGCATGATTAATTATCATCTTTGCCCTTTTCACTCTACCCCTTGTTTGGACATCGATGGTAAGAATCTGATGGGAGAGTGCCTGGGTGACTCAGTGGGTTAAGCATCTGTCTTCAGCTCAAGTCATGATCCCAATGTCCTGGGATCAAGTTCTGCATTGGGCTCCCTGCTCAGTTTGCTTCTCCCTCTCCCTCTGCTCCTCCCCCTGCTCATGTTCTCTCTGTCTCCCCCACTATCTCTCAAAAAAATAAAAATCTTTAAAAAAAATTTCTTTTGGTTGCAAATCACCACAAATTGAGCTACCACTATTTAGTTACCCTAAGGGGAATATATTTTAAATCACTGTAGGAATGGGGTAGGGATATTTTGAATGAATCTTTGAGTAACTACATTATGAAAAAATAAAGAAGGATCAGTCTTGGGAAAAAGCTGGATCCTTGAGTGAGCTGGAGACCAGGGCCCAATGGGCATGAATCCACTCTAAATTTTTTTCTCTTAAAATCCTTGAGATGTAGCAATTGGTTGGGTTTTGGAAATGACAGCCAAGAAAGAACTCTTGAGACAACTTTTCATGAGAAAAAAAAAAAGACAAATTCATGCAAATTCTTGAGACGTCTTTCATGCATTAAAGTATGAGGACAGGACCCATGGGCAGAAAGAACTGCACTGGAGTCATGAGGAGTGGCCCATTTTATACTTTCTAGTTGGGAGGAGGTTAGAGATACTGTTAGTCTCTAGGGAATTTGGGAGCAAAGTTTCTAGGACCTTCAGAAGACTAGCTGTTTTAGGAAAAGGTCATTTATCGTAAGTATATCTCTCTTTTAGTACCAGAAAGAGAAAGATGACTCTATAAATCATAAGAAATAATTTTTAAATTTTAAATTCAATTAGCCAACATATAAGACATCATTAGTTTCAGAAGCAGAGTTTGGTAATTTATCAGTTGCAAATAACACCCAGTGCTCATCATACCACGCACCCTCCTTAATGCCCAGCACCCTGTTACCCCATGCCCCCACCAACCTTTCTTCCAGCAACCTTCAAGGAAACCTTGTTTCCTATGATTAAGAGTCTCTCATGGTTTGTCTCCCCTTCTGATTTCTTCCCATTCAGTTTTCCCTCACTTCCGCTATGATCTTCTACACTATTTATTATATTCCACATATAAGTGAAAATATATGATAATCTTCTTCCTCCAATTGACTTATTTTGCTCAACATGATACCCTTCAGTTCCAACAAAGTTGAGGTAAAAGGCAATATTTCAACTTTTCTGATGACTGGGTAATATTCCATTGTGTATATATACCACATCTTCTTTATCCATTCATCTGTTGATGGACATCTGGACTCTTTCACTAGATTAGCTATTATGGACATTGCTGATAGATATATTGGGGTGCAAGTGCCCCTTCGAATCACTACATTTATGTCTTTGGGGCAAAGACCTAGTAGTGCAATTGCTGGGTCATAAGGTAGCTCTATTTTAACTTCTTGAGGAACCTCCATACTGTTTTTCAGAGTGGCTGCACCAGTTTGCATTCCCACCAACAGTGTAAGAGGGTTCCCTTTTCTATGCATCCTTGCCAACATTTGTTGTTTCCTGACATTTGTTCATTCCAAGACCCTGGGATCATGACCTGAGCCATAACAGACTGTCAGACTGAGCCACCCAGGAGCCCCAAGGGGAAATGCTCTTATACATGGTTTCCAAAGAATTTTGATTGAGTTGGTGCCAGAAAACTCATCTTGGCTAAACATAATTTGTTGCTAAGACAATCACTATGAAAAGTCCAATAGATATTGTAGCAAGTTGTAAGTGTTCCCCCTGAGATCTTAGAGCCTTTTTTTGGTTTGGCCCAGTTCAAAATTCATGATTCCACCCAGGGAAGATATGCATAAGGACCACCTCCTTAATGACCTCCCTGTTTCATTTTAAACCCCCTTGACATAAGGACTTAATTTTTGTTTTGGAGTAAACTCTACCCCTAATGTGGGGCTCAAACTCATGACCCTAGGATCAGTGTCACCTGCTTTATCAACTGAGAAAGCCAAATCCCCATAAATGACTTTATTTTATTTCACCTTTCATAGTGGACAGGGGGAAATTGTTGTTTTCTGTTTTTTAGTCAGAATGTTCTGTTTATGCCCAGAACTTCCCTTCAAAGCATATTAGTAACAATGCCATACTGGTGTATAGTCTCCTGATTCTCTCCTTGGATGGGAAATATGTCATCAAAATTAGATAGAGAAATACTGGCATTTATTGAAAGCACTGGTGTTTCTATACAAAAACCCATCTCAGGTCAAGCATTCCTTGAATAACAGGGACTCATATGCTGATAGACTGGATGGGGGTTATGTCATGACCACGTTATGAAGGTCCTCCCATTAGTTTTTTCTTTCCACAATGAAAGCTTTAGTTAACCATAAAGTAAAGTTAACTCACAATTAGAAAGCAGGTTCAAGATTTCCAGCTCAATGACATTTCACCATGTGATTCAACTTGGCTTCTTACACAGCACACAGAGCAGGACACAAGACAAACCACAGCAGAAAACAGATAACAGAAGGCTGTAGTGAGTTAACAAACCAAACTCAAAGTTAGTCTGTGGGCGCACAGTTGAGATAAGGCCTTGGTCGTGTCCTGGTCAGCTCTGGCCACACTGCTTCCTATGATCCATCGGGGAAGGATCTTGGTTCTGTTTGGAGATCAATGGGCAGAATCTTCGGGGGCAGTTGCCTTTTGTAAGTCGTCAGACATCAAGGGCTCAGGTTTGAAGAGTCTGACATTGTGTTGCCAAATCCTCCTCTTTCTAAAGGGATTGAATCTGTCTCAGGCCCTAGGAAACCTTTTCTGGTTCTGCTCCTTATTAGTTCTGGGGTGTCAGCAACACTGGTCCCCTGGAATATCTCCTAGCTACAGTACCTACTGTGTCATGGCTTGACACAGGCCACTGCTTGACACAGAGACTGCTTGACATGAGAGACTCCATCTTGCTCTCTACAGGTTGTCTCAGATCACAATTCATAAATCCAAATACCCTCTGGTATTTTGGGGTAAAGAAGGAGAGTATAAAGACAGGAATTATGGGCACCTGGGTTTGGAGGACTTGAAAGATGACTCTGAGAAAAATTAAGATGGCCATCACGTGACCCTATATCCACAGCCCTTCCTAACAAGTTCATGGGATCCACTGAACAACTAAACCAGGCAGTGACCCAGTGAGTGCAGAGAAAGGCAGCAGAGAGAAGCTAGGAGGGCTGACATGAGAAGGGGCGAGCTCAGAGAGAGATCCACAGGTGTCCAAGGCATCTTATTTTACAGTGTATTATAGGAATTCAGCCAGGAATTTTGAGAATCAAAGGAAGCAATGCATGTGAAAGTAATTTTGTAAATAATAAAGTGTTAATGTTGATCTATATTATTTATAATATCATCGTAAGGTTGATCTACCCCAGTAATTGCCAGTTTTAGCTGGTAAACCCAGTGTTTCTGAAATAAATGTGGTATTCTACTTTTGATGTGGAAGACAAACCATTGTAAACCTTAAGCAGACATCCAACAATTCAACTATGAGCTCAGCCATAAGCTCTAAGGCTTCTCTGAAATGAAGTCATCAGGAAGCACCCCAAACTGACTGGTATGAACATATCCCTTTATCTCTTCAGAAATCAACTACCAAGTAGCCCAGGTATGTCAGTTAACCCTTGTTTCTGAGAGCTGTTGAGCTGACCTCCTTCCTCGAGTTCTGTCTACCAGCTTCTGTAACAGACTCTGCTTGGGTTGTGGCTTCTAATTTGAGTTCCTAAAGAGATATTATCCCTTAAATTTAAATTTAAAATCATTTGTTACTTCTATTCTTTCTTTAGCATTTTCCTTGACTTTAACTCCTTTCTATTAATTCCTTGATATTTCCTTTTGTTAACCATCATTCAATTATTTATTTATTTGTCACAGAGAGAGAGAGATTACAAGTAGGCAGAGAGGCAGGTTGGTGGCAGGGCTCAATCCTAGGACCCTGAGATCATGACCTGGGCCGAGGGCATAGGTTTAACCCACTGATCCACCCAGGCACCTCCCATCATTCCATTTTTTTCAGTGTTTTGGTACACTGTTTCTCAAAACCATAATAGATAGATGTCCTCATGCAGACTATAATAATGTTTTAATGTGTCTGAAGCTGGAATCCATGGCCTTCCAAGGACTCCATGGAAGGAACTGACAGGGTCATGAACTGCTATGGGGTTATTAACCTCAAAAAAATAAATCTTCAGGTAATTTTACCAGCAAAAAATGGGCTTATTCAGAATAGCAGAGAACTGCAATCAGGCACAAGCAAGCTATAGCAAAACTTTAGGCAAGTGCCTGAACAAAGAGAACACTTTTTTCTAGAGGAAAGGAAAAAGTTTGGAAGGCTGTTATATTTATTGGAATAAATAGAGAGTGGGAAGTGTGGTCGCTTTGCTTTGGCTGGGTTGTGACGGACTAAATTGGCTGGACAGTTCAGAGCAGGGTCGGGAAGCCTATCTTCCTGCTGGACTAATAAAGTAGTTTGCCTTGCAAAGTAGTCTTTTCCTGTTAGATCTGTAATTGGTGAGTGATAGGGCATGAGGGCGCCCCCTGCTGGCCTCCACTGCCATTCTAAACCAGGTTTCCTTTTATTAATTTTCACAGGGAGGGGAAAAAAATAACATCTTTATTTTCACTAACCTGCCACTGAGATTTAACAATTTCTTCACTTCTGGGGGCAACTCACTGGCTCAGTCGGAGGAGTATGCGACTGTTGGTCGCAAGTTCAAGCCCCACCTGGGTGTAATGGTGACCTAAATAAATACAACTTTAAAAAGAGAGAGAGATTTCTTTCTGTTGGTGGTCTTCTTGGCTATTTCCTTATCTTGCTACTGTGAACAATGCCTCAATGAACATAGGGACGTGGATATCTCTATGAGATCTTTATTTCAATTCCTTTGTATAAACACCTAGAATTAAGATTGCTGGATCATATATGGTAGTTCAATATTTTTTTTTAAGATTTATATATTTATTTGGGGTGGGGAAAGGGCATAGCAAGAGAGTGAGAGAGAGAAAGAATCCCAAGGAGATACCCCAATGAGCAGGGGGCTTGATCTTCCAATATGGACCTTGATTTCCCCACCCTGAGAACATGACCTGAGCCAAAGTCAAGAGACAGACACTAAACTGACTGAGCCACCCAGGTGCCGCAGTACTTCTATGTTTAATTTTTGGAGGACTCTCCATACTGGTTTCCATAATGGCTACACCATTTTTACGTTCCCACCAATAGCATAACAGGGTTCTCTTTTCTCAGTATCCTCAATGTCTTGTGTTAGCCTGAAGTATTGGAGAGTGATGCCATCAACTACGGCATGTACATTGCCCTCACTATTTGTGATCAGCCCCACAGACGTTTTCCCATCCAGAGCTGATCTTGTGGCTGGACTGACCCTTGTGGCTCTTAGGTTGATTGCAAGATACACCTCAGCAACCCCTCAGGGAGTTTTGAAAAAATGAGGCTAATAAGCCTCATATATTCGGGAAGGTATATGGCACAGCCAAAACCACGCAGTGATGTCTTGAGTAGTGAAAGAGTGCACAGACTTGGGGCTCTGCCTTTATTGGAGTCAAGGGTGGGATCCCCAGGATTTTGAGGTTTCACTTTTTATTGGTGAATTTAAAACATAAGAGTGGGAATGAACGCATAAGAGTGGGGGGGGGGGTCACACAAATGTTCAGTTATCTAGGTCACCCAGAGCCAAAGAGGATGCATCATGGGTGGGATGACATCCCTTCTTAGCTAGCTGGACAGCCAGCAATGTGTATATTTGAGGGATGTCTTTGAAAAAGATGCCTTGGCAGTCAAAAGCTTATTGTCAGGCACTTAATGGTACACTTACACCACTTCTTATCTTTTTTTTTTAATGATAGCCATCCTTTATCAGATATGTGATGATATCTCATTGCAGTTTTGATTTGCATTTCCCTGATGGTTAGTGATGGTGAATGGCTAAAGAAAATAAGGTATAAACACACAATGGAATGTTATTCAGCCTTAAAAGAGAAGGAAATCCTGTGATTTTGGACAACATCGATGGACCTGGTGGACATTATGTTGAGTGAAATAAGTCAGACACTGAAAGACAAATACTGTCTGATCTCGCTTATATGTGGCATCTACAATAGTCAGACTCACAGAAGCAGAGTACAGTAGTGGTTACTTGGGGCTTGGAAGATAGGAGAAATGGGGAAATGTTGGCCAAATTTCAGTTTAGCAGCTGAATAAGTTCTGGAGATCTGATGTATAGCATAGTGACTGTAGTCATGTTAAAACTCAAAATGGAGTTCCTTGTGCTAAGCCCCACATTACCAAACTGAGACTTAACTCCAGTTTGACTCTCCCAGAAACTGGGACCTGCTTGTTCAGCACTAGTTAGATAATCTGCCTGATAGATCCCTGCCATTCCCTAAAGGAAAGTAACTTCGCAAAACTGGATCTGCTCTTTTGCCTAGTAGTTCATCGCTGTTCCTGCTTCCTCCTGCCTATAAATGTCTCATTCTGTACAGCTCCTTGGAGCTCCTTTCTCTCTGCTAGATTGGATGCTGCCTGATCCACGACATTGAATAAAGCCAATAAGCTCTTAAAAATTTACTCAGTTAACATGTACCTGGCTGGCTCAGTCAGAGGAGTGTGACTCTTGATCTCCGGGTTGTGGGTGTAAAGATTATTAAAAGCAAATAAACTTTTTAAAAAAGAAAGACATTTTTTAAAAATTTACTCAGTTAAATTTTTTTGACGGGTGGCAATACACTACTATACATTTGAAATTTGCTAACAGGATGAATCCTAAGTGTTCTTACCACACACACAAAGGAATCCTGATATGAGGTGATAAATTTATTAATTAGCCTGATTGTAGGGAGAATTTCATAATGTATATGTTTACCAAATCAACTTTTTAAAAAGATTTCTCTCTGTATCTGCTGTAAATCAAAAGATTTCAGTTTAGTCCTTACACAACACACACACATACACACACACATACTTCCTTTCCTTAGCACCCAACATCTGCATATATCTCTGTTCCAGAGTTTGTTTAAAACAATCAAAGGTAGAAGGAAGATGCATGGGAATTGGAAGGATCATTCTCTCTGGAGTAAATGAGACAAGGGGTTCTGTGTCATGGTTATGGATCTCGTGGGTATTAATCTTTGGCCAGAGTGTATGAGACTAGTAAAGTGTATGCATGCTTATAAGCTGAAGAGGGTAGGCGGGGGGGAAAATGCCCCCCCACACAAGAACCTTAGGACAGCCTTCTCACATACCTGCAGTTTAAGTCCTTTATTATAAGGAAAACATGAAAGATGTTTCCGTCGGGAAGAGTGAATGAGTCTTAAGTGAGCTCCTACATTTTTAATATTCCGACTTACTAAAGAGATTCAAAAGTCTGGGAAGAGAGAAAGTAAATCTCTTGTATCATTTCTTGATGCTGTTAGAGCCCAGCACAACAAGGGAACCAGATTATCCAGATAGGGCTCTCATTTTGCCAACATGCATTTCCAAATTTCAAATACTTCTCCCAACAGCTGACTTCTGGGAATAACCAAAGCAGTTACTTTCAAAACTCTCCTTGTGATGAAGTGGAAAATGGCCTGGATTAGAAGCCAGTTCAACTGGATTTTTGTCTCAGCATTCCCACTAATTTCACGGTCTTCAGCAAATCCCTGAACTTTGGGTTCCTACATATAACATCAGCAGCATTATACCAGTGCTGTGTTATTAAAATGAGATGATTTCGATGTAAGCCCTTTGAAATGTTGGTAATGCTTTATAAATCCATATAATGACTAAATCCCAGAGGATAGGATCTGAGAGAGCTAAGCTAACCAGTATTATAAAAGAAAGCCAAAACATTTACTACAGAAAGCCCGGACTCATCATAAGTTTATGTCTCCATTTCTCTTTGATATAATGTACTTAACAGAATGGGCTATAAAGAGAAAAAGAGTCAGAAGCAGAGGAGACAGAGCCAAGGGCAGCCCAAATGCATTATTCATTGCTATTCAAGGAGTAAGTTAAAGGCCAACAGGTCAGGCAGTAACCCACACAGGCTGGTGTCTATCTGTCGAAGTGCACAGGCAACTGCGGGTCGCCCTCACAGGCAATGACCACATGCCTAGTGCTCGCCGATGCCCGGTATCTGCAGTTGGGGAACCTGGAACTTCCTGTCTCCCTGCAGTCTGTGACCCTCACTACACCCTCATGGCAGTTCATCTTGCCATTCTTGCATTGGATATTGGTGGTGCTGCAGATACTACGAATGTTCCAGATGTCTTCATGGACAAAGGTGTTGAAACGCTTGCACTGACGCGCGGTCATCTTCCGTCTTTGCATCATCAAGTTGCAGTAGGTGTCATTGCCACCTGTCTCCTCAGGGTCCACATGCTGCCGCAGGAATCGGTGATACATACGATCCTGGCCGTAGGAGGGCTGCACCAGCCCCAGCCCCAGCAGGGTCAGCAGCAAGAGCAGAAGCAGTGAACGGATCCTCTGGAGAGCCATCACTACCTTGGAGATGCCTAGATGGAAACCCAAGGGGCAGGAGAAAGGAAGGTGAGATGCGGCACTGGGGAGAGGTGTGGGCAATGGCAGATTGACATTGCCTCAACTCTAGTCTCCTCTTTCCTCCTTATTTGTACCAGTTCCCCCACTCTTCACTGTTCACAACTTTTCCCGTCTTGCTTTCCCAAGAGCGAATAGTTTGCAAAACGTGTTTTTCTCTGAAAACTAGAACCGATCTCTTTTATGAAGAGAACTGGCTTCATCAAGTACAGCGACCCAGGACAGACACTGACCATGTGGCTCTCCAGTATGTCTGGCCTCTGTGGTCACAGAGGGAACAGGAAGAAACGGCAGATCTAAGGGAAAACTGGAGTGGACCATCTCTTGAGGTAATTTTCTGGTCATAGGATCTTTGGAGTTTTGGGTACTCTGGAGACTCCGATTTCCGAAAGTTTGGATACACTCATGATACGTCAGAGCAAGTTTAAGAACTAATTTTCACTCCTTACATCTAGAACTGAGGAAGGTGCAGAAAAGAGGCCAGAGTAATACCAGCGGTACCTTTCCTCTCCTATGACTGTTCTTCCTGTGGTATTAAAATCAGGTCCTTTTGGAAATCCTGTTCATCGTCTATAAAGAGCCCCTACAAAAGCAGAGTACCCAGCCACTGTGCTTTGAAGGTAGTGAATATTGGCTAAATAAATGAATGTAATGAGTGAGCTCGTGAACAAATGAAATGAAATGGATATAGAGAGTGAAGGTGTTTTCCAGGCTTGTGGAATTGATCACTAAACTAAGAAACATTTAAAAAATAAATTTAAACAGCACAATCTCCACAAAAAAGGACATGGATTGTGTCTTTTATTTCCCCCCTGGGTGAATGTACAACCCAAAATACTAGGCCCTGGTGATACAGTCTATCTATTGTCATGCATCTATCTTGATGCTCTGCCTGTCTTGTCCTTAGCTGTTGGTAATTATCCATAGTCTCTGGTTGCAGGTTCTTTGTGTTGTCCCCTCTTGATGGTGGGAAATAAACATTTGTTTTACAGAGTTAGAAATTAACAAACAGAAACCTCTGGAACAACAACAAAGAAAGCACTGTGGTATGGATTAGAGAAATTGCTTTGGTGGACTCATTAAAGAAAGGAAACCAGTTCTCTCTGGCTCTAAAATCCGTACTCTTTCCACCATCCTCTGACTGCCTCTCCCGTCCCACTTCCTAAATATTCAAGATACCAACGATGTTTACGCTCCGAGTTGCTTCTCCCCAGCAACAGAATTGAATCCGGGGTGGAATAGGGTGGGAGGGGAAGTGCGGGTCACTCACCAACACTAGCTAGATGCTGCCCTCTGGCGGTCAATCTCGGATTGACATGGAGTCCAACCTCGAACTCCTTGACTCTTGCTGGGGGGCAGGGCTGCCTCACGAGGGCAAAGAAAAATCATCTCCAATTCAACCTGGAGTCAGACAGACCCGTTTCTACACGTGCAGTCCACAATCAGCCTCAGCTAAACTCCTGGGTTGATATCTCTGGGTACTACTGTCCTTCGCTTTCAGAGATGCCGCGTCTTGGTGCCGGGTCATGAGCGTAAAGGACTGAAACGGCTGAGGAGGGACCTGCAATCGGTCCCACCTAAGCCTACACTTTGGTTAGTGGTGACGACCAGGATGAAAGAGAACCATCGCTCTTTTCCATGCCACCTCCTAGGTTCATAGCCGCCTTCTGCCTCTACACAGAAAGTTATAAAGCTCTAGGTCATTCCTTGGGCCTGTAGCTGATATGGGAAATAGAGTAAGGAAGAGAGGGAAGACGAGGAGCTGTGAGAAGAAGGGGGCAGGGAGAAATTATGTTCAATTTACTCCTCACCCCTGCACCAAAGGATATAACTTCTGAAGGCGCACTTAGCACTTGGGTAATGGTTTCATCACGATGGTGTGCTTTGTTTTCCCCAAATTTAATCTTGTACCTCTCATCTTGCACAGTTCTGTCTACTTTCTCTCATCCTGATTCTTTGTAATGGAGATCGTGGTTTAGCAAAATAACTGGCTACAGAGAAGACGTAAACTACTCATGCAGAGCAAACCCCCAATCTCAGCCGCACAGACCGACTGATTTAACAAGATAGGGGAAAATATTAGCCAACAGAAGTCCAATGTAGGGGCCCCTGGGTGACTCAGTGGGTTAAGCCGCTGCCTTCATGATTCCAAGGTCCTGGGATCGAGTCCCACATCGGGCTCTCTGCTCAGCAGGGAGCCTGCTTCCTCCTCTCTCTCTGCCTGCCTCTCCAACTACTTGTGATTTCTCTCTGTCAAATAAATAAATAAAATCTTTAAAAATATATATATTTTTAAAAAAATAATAAAAATTAAAAAAAAAAGAAGAAGTCCAATGTAAACGTCAATGGGTACATCTCAAGGCTCTAGGAACAACAGAAAATCAAATGACCGCCAAATCATCCCAACACATACTTTTTGGTCAGAACACGCCTCAAAGCCTTTTTCTGCTGCACCAGATTGACTCTCAATAAGAACTAATTTGGAGGGCGCCTGGGTGGCTCAGTTGGTTGAGCAACTGCCTTCGGCTCAGGTCACAGTCCCGGATCGAGTCCCGGAGGATCGAGTCCCGGAGGATCGAGTCCCGGAGGATCGAGTCCCGGAGGATCGAGTCCCGGATCGAGTCCCGCATCAAGCTCCCAGTTCCATGGGGAGTCGGCTTCTCCCTCTGACCTTCTCGCCTCTCATGTTCTCTCTCACTGTCTCTCTCTCAAATAAATAAATAAAATCTTTAAAAAAAAAAAAAAGAACTAATTCAGATACCATGATCCCAAAAACCTAGCTCTGCCACATTAACTGTGTGACCTTGGGGAAATTACTTAAACTCGCAGCATATTTTCTCATAAGTAAAATGAGCATAATCATAATCCCTACCTCTCAGAGATATTATAAAGAATAAATGATAAAATCGCGGTAATGTGCTTATCACAATGTCTAGCCCATAATAAGTGTTTAGTAAATGTTGGCAAAATCTTTTCACAATTTCCATTCTTCTTGATTTCCTTTGCTTCCTTCAATCTGATAAAAATAATGAATGACTACAGCAAATTGCATATATTTTGGATCCCCTCCCCTTTATGTTGTAGAGTACTTCTATTCCCAGGAAACTATGAGGCTTTTTTTTTTTTTTAAGATTTTATTTATTTGACAGACAGAGATCACAAGTAGGCAGAGAGGCAGGCAGTGGGTGAGGGAGGGGGTGGAGCAGGCTCCCTGCTGAGCAGAGATCCTGATGCGGTTGGATCCCAGGACCCTGATCTCAGGACCCTGATCTCAGGACCTGAGCTGAAGACAGAGGCTTAACCCACTGAGCCATTCAGGTGCCCCTATAAGGCTCTTTTTAAGGTGAACTACTAGAATTTCTGCTCCGTCTCTAGAGAAATCTGTCCTCTCTAAACTGCATGGAATTTTCTTCCTAGAATGCCACCATTCCTTGAAGGACATGACATTTTTGAGGTTATTCTTCTCTTTTCCTTGCGAAGTCAATAAAGTACAGCTGACCAGCACTTCAATTCCTCAAATGATTCACTCCAGATAAAATGACCTGCCTGTAACTTGATATTTCATTTTAAAGAGCTTTTGAAAATGAGAGAATAAGAGACCCAGAGCAAAAAGTACTAGGATTCGCTCCATAGCTGCTAGCTTCCTCTACAAGTCAGGAAGCACCTCTACCCCACTGCCATGCAATTTCCCAGGAAATAGTCATTTGTCCTAATACTAGAGCAGAGCATGCAATGGCAATGCTGTAAGCAGATGTTTGGAGAAGACACCGGTTTTCATAAATATGGTGTGATCAATGTAACAAGGGTCCATGCCTTTGACCTTCTCTATCATGAGCTTAAGTGGGGCAATGATCTGTATGGAAGTCACTTTGCTTCATATCAGGGAGATAGTACTGGTTGGAGAACCTGAGAAAGGATCCAAATATTCTACCAAAAACTCGTACTTACTTACTTTAAGTAATTAAGCCTTACTTATTCCTTAAGGGTTTTTGAGATTTTATAGTAAGACAGTTTTTCTAATAAGAGAGGTTTGGAAAATTCTTCTTCCTAACTACAGACAGTGTTTTCAGTTTGGAAATAGAGAACTCAAAGTGGACAGATTCATGGGTTGAGGGTACACCAGTAACCTACTTCTCCATCACTTCTTCCCAAAATCTGAACATTTCCAGCAAGGCCTAGCTCTCCTGGGTGGCATCTAGATACTGGTCTATAACCTGAGTATTGAGCAACTAGGGTTTTGGGCCTACTTCAGGGCAATGTGGGCAGCAGGAGAGGCCACCATTGGGAATATGGTAACCACAATAGTTATATATTCACAAAATAGCAAAACTGTGACTTATAACTGTAATTTATTAACTACTTTCCAAATAAAATATTGAGGCAGCAGTTGATAGAAATTAAGTTAACAGGAAGTTAATCACTTAATCTGTGGATCGGTTAGTATATTTTACAAAGAGAGTATTATCAACCTAAGCGTATGTTTACTTGAAAATCAAGTCTAGTTGAGGAAGAATAAGGGATAATGTTTGCAGTCTATGATCTCGGACAGTTACCAGACATTGGTCAATAAAGTAGGAGATTAAGGAGAAAATAATGTAACAATGAATAAATACGTAAATAATAAAATAATCACTTTTGTATCCTTATATAAAATAGCCATGAAAATATCTTAGGAACATTCCATTCAAATCAACATCAAAAAATTACCTCCTGCTTAAGATGAGTGGTAGCTGCGCTTTGGAATTCATGCAGGAGTGCATGTACAAGCACGTGTGTGAAAGAAAGTGGAATGAATCTATTGGTATTTACTCTTAAACTGTTCTTCTCAAGGTTTAACATTTGTAAAAGTAATACTGGCTTATAATTTTCCCCTATCTATTTTCCCCTTCTGTTATTTGCCACAAGCCCTGGAGTTTTCCTAGTTCTCTCTGCAAAATGAATCTAACCACCTTACCTTTACAGAAGACTAAAGTCCACCTCCTTACTGACTGATAAGGAACTGATAATGAAAAGGGCATTTCTATTCTATCCAATCCTCTCTGGGAGCAGTTGAACGGAGAAAATGGATGAGATTAATAGGCCAATAATTAGTGACAAGGCTCTGAGCCTTACTGATTTCAGAGACATTTTTATTTATTGAACATGTTGTAAAATAAAGAGATCATGTTGGAAAACAAGAGATCCAGGCAGCTCATTCTCTAGGCCCCTGACCATGAATGTTGCCACCACCATTCTGGGATGTGGAGAGAAATGCAAGGAAAAGAGAGCAGAGCCAGCTGTGGCCTCTGATTACGGACTGAAAAAGGACTCATCAAAGTGAACAGGTAAGCCATGTTCACAGCCAACAATGATGTGTCTGAACCCTGCGGTAGCTCTATACTGGCATGGAGGCCGAGGGGACCCTCCCCTATGCCTGCAGGTGGTGACCTGGAAAAGAGACTTGCTTCGTCTTAAACCTTCTCAGTAAGGTTCTCCAATATTTCCACAGATGGCTTTGATGTTGTTCTTGTTGTCATGAATAAAGGTATTGGTGTCTTTGCAGGGTGTGGTCAGGCCTCTTCTCTTCATCATGATTTCACAGTATTTGTCATTCCGGCCCCATGGTTTGGCATCATAGTGCTTGGTCAGGAAGCTTCTGTACCTAGGGTCATCCTGAGCCAGGGCTGGTGGGGTCAGACCCAGACCCAGCACGTAGACCAACAACAGGGAGCCCAGGCCCATCATCATCTCTTCCAGTAAAGGGTCCTGCCAAAGGCCAAAGGAGGTGTGCTAGGGGTATAGAAGAGCATTGCCCGATCAGGCTAAAAGTACAGGGACTTTGCTCTCTGACATGAATCAAGTATCTTCAGTCACCTAATTACATCTTTTCTTTTCTCTTCCTCATTAATCTCAAACTTTTCATCAATCTGTTTCTTTGGAAAGTCTATTTTAAAAAGTTTCCTGAGAGGCGCCTGGGTGGCTCAGTGGAGTAAGCGTCTGCCTACAGCTCAGGTCATGATCCCAGGGTCCTGCAAGGGGCTCCTTGTTCAGCAGGGAACCTGCTTCTCCCTCCTCCCCTGCCTGCCGCTCCCTCCCCTGCTCATGCTCGCTTGCGCTCTCTCTCTCTCTCTCTGACAAATAAATAAATAAATAAATCTTTTTTTCCTGAACACAATTTCATGTCCCAACCATGTTTTTCTATTCCTCAGAATTGGTGAGTATTGATTTACCATATTGTAGCATTACAAAACCCACTCACACTCTTTCACTCATTTATCAGTTACTATAGTAACAAATTTTACACAAGCCCTTGCAGGTATCAGACCACTGTGCTAGGTCCTGGGACACAAAGACCATCAAGACACACCAAATGCCTCCCTAAAAGAGGATGTAGCATCCACGCAGAAGGGATGGGAGCTCCAATTTCCTGAGATGATACAGTACGATAGGAGGTGAGAGCTATGAAGAAGGGGGACTTTTAGGCAACCCTGAGCCCAGGGAAGGTTCAATCAGAGGACTGTTGAAGACAGGATTCTGGGTAATCATGATAGTTTGTCGGCGGGCTGTGAGGAGAGAATATGAGAGCAGTTTATCCTCAGGTGAAGGGAGGCAGCCCTAGTTTCCCAAGAAGTAGACGTTTCATGGCCAAAGGTGCAATTATGATGTACCATTGAGAAAGATCAGGGAGAAACATGGAAGAACCCATGTAAAGCTTACAAGTGGTTCTGGGGTGAACTCTTACAAAGGACTGGAAAAAGAAGAATAAAAGCTTATTCCTAGGTGCCTCTTACATTGAAAACACCTTGGATTATTCTCAAAGAATATTACCTAATTTTCCCTGCACATGTATATAGACTGTACACCACAGTTAAATGACGTCTCCATGTGGTAAAAACAAAAACAAACCCCAAAACAACTCCTTAGACCTTTTTTTATTTTTTCTAAGTAAACTCTAGGACACACATGGAGCTCAAACTCACAACCCTGAGATCAAAAGTCACATGCTCTACCAACTGAGCCAGCCTGGCCCCTCTCCTTAGATCTTTTCATCAAGTCAAAGGCTTTACAACTTGCTGCAATGATTTCTCAAATCTTTCTCAAAAGAAGAAGAAAGAGAAGAGGATTGCTGCCATATCTCTCAGGAAAGAGCTGTCAGTCTCAAACTCTAGAACTCCCACATCCCAGGGGTGGTGTGCCAGATACTCAAACACACCCACAGGGTAAACATGGTACTTCTTCCTGGAGCATGATTTTAGCTCAATGATGGATAATTAAAAATGGAATTAAGCAAATACAGATTATAATAAAACAGAGAACAATTTTTTATGAACTATTAAGGTCTTATTTCTTATGAAATTTGAAGATTTGGGAATTGAAAGATACTTGGTGTTTGCAGCAGGTAGTTTCTGATTATACTTCTAGTTCTCTGGAGAAAATTTTAAAGAATATTCAGAGCTTTTAAAAACCACCATAGTCCACGCTTGCTTTGGCAGTCCATATACTTAAACTGGAATGACAAAAATCACCATACTCCTATACATTATATCAAATATATGTGAATATCCCCCACATTCAACAATAAAAATTATTTTCACTGTAAATTTGAAACCGATTTTATAGAGTGCCTGGGTGGCCCAGTCAATTAAGTGTCAGACTCTTGATTTTGGCTTAGGTTATGATCGCAGGGTTGTAAGACTGAGTCCCCATGTTGCCTCAGCTGCATGCTCAGTGTGGAGTCTTCTTAAGATTCTCTCTCCACTCTGCCCCTATCCACCTCTCTTCCTCTCAAAAAAAAAAAAAAAAAAAAAAAAAGAGGGAATTGATTTTTATAATTTTGTTTCTCAAATTGTCAGTAATTCATTTAATTTATGACCGGGTAGGGTGTTTTTTGGCAATCATCACACATACTTAGAAATTCTTGCAAGGGAAAAAAATTTGACCTTCAAATTATTCTTAAATGTAATATAATTCCTATGAAAACTAAATTTAAAAATAAATGGTATATTTTCATGGACATTAAATTATTAATCTTTATTTTGTGCTTTCCTGGGCGCCTGGGTGGCTCAGTTGGTTAAGCAACTGCCTTTGGCTCAAGTCACCATCCTGAAGTCCTGGCATCAAGTCCCACATCAGGCTCCCTGCTCAGCAGAGAGTCCGCTTCTCCCACAGACCTCTCTCCTCTCATACTATCTCTCTCTCAAATAAATAAATAAAATATTTTTTAAAAAAGAATAATCTTTTGTGCTTTCTTGTGAAAGTCATAACCACAATTTTCATATTAAGTAAAATTTTTTAAAGATTTTTTTTAAATTTATTTGAAAGAGAGAGAGATTGAGAGGAGGAAGGTCAGAGGGAGAAGCAGACCCCCTGTTGAGCAGAGAGCCTGCTGTGGGGCTGGATCCCCCGACTCCAGGATTATGACCTGAGCTGAAGGCTGTCGCTCAACCAACTGAGCCACCCAGGTGCCCATATCAAATAATTTTATAGCTCTCACAGAGGCCATAGGTTCTAGCACTAGACCTGTAGGGTTGCTAAACAGTACTGGGAGTATGACTGTGCATCCAGAAAAACAAGGGAGTCTGGGATTTTGCTGGTTACATGGAAAGACATGTGACAATAGTAAACAAAGTGAACTCTCTTATCAACATTTGGCATTGATTTGCCTTGTCTGTTTCATAATAACTATAAACAAATTTGGTACACTCCTAAAAAATCTTTTGACTATTCCACAACACTGATGTAAGTAGCAGCTGGAAAGTTTTCCATTAAGCACTTAGCGTATCATTTGCAACAGAATCAAGTGAAATTGCACTTAGCAAGAAAGTGGTATACAACGGGGGGAAAGTCACCCCTAAAAGACTAACAAGTATTCCTACAGGGCTGCTGCTCCAACACAGCTGCTCAGCTACCCTGCTGCCAAGCTCTTTACATTTATATTGTGCTTTCCAGTCTCCTGGGTGTGTTCTCTTTTTTTAGTTTTTTGGAAGACCTCATCAAAGTTTTATTGATTTGGAATCAACTGAGTTTCTTGCTGAGCAATTGACAAATATTGCCTTTTTTTTTTTTAATAAACATATAATGTATTATTAGCCCCAGGGGTGAATCGCCAGGCTTACACACTTCACAGCAAATATTGCCTTCTAAAGTCAAAGGTAACTGTAGAATTACAGGATATCAAGATCCTAGGCACCTTAAAAGAGTTCACACAGTCGCACATCTCTTGCAGAGTCAGAGTCCCAGGGTTTAAAAAAAAAAAATCAGGAAATAGAACCAGAACTGGTAGTCCCCCAGAGAGTCCCTAGGTGGCAGTGGTGGATAGGGATGTTCCCAACCATTCAAGGCTGCAGAAGAGACCTTGGGTCCTTGTAGATGTGCCACTCAGGTTGTGGGGATACTGCTGCTCACAGAAGGGAGTGTGAGCCCACAGGTCTACCTAGAGTCTCTGTCCAAACACTCTATGCTTTAGATATTAAGATGAAGGACACTTCACTAAATATAAGTGTCAAAGCAAAAATCACAAAGCTGATCTGTCCACAAGGATATAATCAAATAAAGATTTACCTGTTGTCAGCTTTCATAGGTGCCATTTCCACAATTATCTATGTGGTCTTGGGCAAATAGTGACCTGTTTACTTGTCGGTGTTTCCTACTGGTGTGTAATCAGTAGGAGGACAGAGCCCATATTAGTCAACTTTGAATCATAGTGCCTGCCTCATGGTAGGTCCTCTATAATTATGTTTTTAATGACTGACTTCATTTTCCCCTCCAGACCTAAATTTGTTCATCTGTAAAAAGAGAGTTGCTATCAGTTACGGCCTGAAATTCCGTAGTTCTCATTAAGTATAGAAGCCTTTTCCTTTCCTTTCCTTTTCTTCCACTTGAATTGAGAGACAAGTAAGTTACTTGTGTAAGTTTAGTTTGGTGGCAAAAGGCACCAGCCAGAAGAAATAGCTAATAGATTGACTGAGGAGCATCATTCTTTAAGGCTCAGCAGGTAAGCCAAGCCCACAGACCACCTCTAGTTAAGACACTGGACCGACACTACATAGGCTCTTCATATCCTAAAAATGCATTTGCTTATTGGAGGTTGAAGGTCCTCACATCTCAGTCTTAGAGGTTAAAGAATATCTTTGTTTCTGATTTGCAGAATTTGCACATTCGTTCTGTAGTAATTCAGCTAAGGTTCGTCCAGGCTTATTATAATCTTAATTTCCTAAGACATTCAGAGACCAAATCCCAGCAAGTATACACTAGGGTTACCAGTAACAACATCTGCTCTGCCACCCATAACTTCCTCACTTATATATTCCATACGAAATTTCCCAAAAATGGGAGCTGAAACGGAATTGGGAGAAAACACGTAAGACATTATATGGGGTGCAGAAGTGAATCTGCCTAGGCCAAGTGTGCAGAGCCTCTCATCTGGTGGCCAAATTCATTCACACATACCTTTCTAGACCTAAGCACATAACTGTCAGATTTTCATCGCTGGAATTTGTCCCACAACTTGTTTTTTAGACGAACTTCACCTTCTGTCTCAAACCAGTCCCTTAGTCTTCACAAAAAGTAAAATACTCTTTCTCTCCCCTTAGACAAAGTTTTGTATTCAAAAGATCTATCAAACTTTATACACCAGGGAGTTAACTTGATAATTTATGATTATGACTATGAATACAACTTCCATTAACATAGCCTCACGCTTTTATATGTTCTAGGGCAATATTATCCAAACTGAAAGCTTACCACCCAATGCATATTCCTCTATCTCCTTCCTTCTTTCTTCTCTTCAAACTGACAGTATACCTTTTTTTTTTTTAACCTTGGCATTTGTTGTTCCATTGTGTTTTCAAAGAGCAACCAAAACTTTAAGGAAAGAAATTAGTGGGAAGGTTTACAAGAAAACAGAGCTAAAAGTATATTCTCTGTTTCTTTCCTTGCTAAGTCACATAAAATGTCAGGGCAGGGAGCTCCAGATAACCTTCCAGCAGATGCTTTTTCTAGATCTTTGGGGACTTTACCACAATTTAGGAATCCCTCCCAAATCACCACTTGCTCCCAGTCTTACTAATTTCCCTTTATCCACGTTTAGGCTATTCCAGAAGAAATCTGTTTGCATTTTAAACTTTAGAATCTAATTTGTTTCTTTCTTAATTCATGAACTTGGGCCAAGAGTTTTTAAAAGGGAAAAAATGGTTTTTTTGAAATGGATGGATGTCTAGAAATAGTATACATATATCAACAAATAGAGAAATAGGTTACCCAGGAGGAAGAGTCTTACAGAAGTCTAGAATTTTCCTTCCAACTGAAGATGGGTTCCAGCTATTGGTTCCTGGAGATGGGTTCCAGCTGTATGGACCTGGAGGTCCCTCTAGGTTCTGATTATATAGTGATCAGACAAACGGGGAGGGAAGACTAGGTCTAAAGATCCCCGATGCTGGCAGAGACATGAAAACCAAGGACACTGCGCTTGGACAAACAAACAGAGTCATTCACCTTTCCCTGGGCATGACTGGGTCGAACATTAACCCACATAAATTAGAGATTTGTTCTGGGAGGCCAACTTTGATAAACATGGTCTTTTGTCCCACAGTTGCTTTTTTCTGATGTCTGTGGTTCCGACTCCTACCCATGACAAGAACATGCAGTGATCTGGATCCAGAAGATATTGTTTCTGATCTTATGGGCCATCTCTAAGAACTGTGTTGGAGGAAGCCTGCAGAGTAAGATGTGGCCTCCCAGTAGGATGCTGTCCCACTGTCCTCTCTTTTTACCCACATAATTTGGTTTCACAAAAAGATGCTAAGTAGACTCTTCCATAGATTGCACAGAACCAGGAAAGCATTCCTAGAGAAGGTTATGTGACAGCTCTTACTACCCTGCCCCTGCCCTCAACCTTCCAGCCACTAGCCCCCAGAAGTTTCCTTGACTTATTTCAAGGGCTTCTCCTTTCTTTCATCCTTACCTGTTCACAAGAAATTAATCCTCAGCACTCAAACTTCTGTTCCTTGTAACACAGATGTAAAATTGGTTATCTCCACCATCAGTGCAACCCTGGTATTGCATCTACTCACTAAGTGAATCTGTCGCTCGAATAGAAACAAGCCAACTGGGTCAAAGTTTACTGGGGTCACTTTATAAGGATCCTACGGTTTCAAATATCAGGCAGTGCAGGATGCCAACTCTTTCACAGACCCTCAGTAACCACCTCCACTGCTGCTGAATCTCCAAGAGTGCTATTTTTTTTAAAAAATCCTCAACCCTCAGTAGCCATCCATCCACCTTCAAGTTTTCAGTCTGCCTGTCTCTGAGGTATCAATCCAGACTGGCATCCTGCCAATAAAATAACTGGACTTAAAATCATCCTAATAATTATAATCATAATAATAGTCATTGCCTTTCATTTAAAGAAACTCTCACACACTTGATAATATTTAACCATCACCAGGACTGTGTGAGGTAGGTGTTACGGAAGTCAGTTTTTCTCATGAAAGAAACTGCCAGTTCAAACAACAGAAGGATAGTCCAGTCGGACTTCAAACTCCTTGTCTTCAGGGAGAGGATCTACTCATCTTTCCAGACTCGGCATGAGCAACACCGCCTCTGAGTCTGACAGGCTCTCCTCAATCCCAACCCATCCCAGGAGAAGGGGGCCACATCTTCCTTGGAGGATTCTCTGTACCCAGTACACACCAGGCTGAGGCAAGCACGGAGCCACAGTCCCAAGCTGACAGCTTATGCTGCATTGCTTCTAGACTTCCAACGTGCCTTGGTGTGTGTGTGAAAAGCTGGTGAGTCAGCCCGAGTGAAGCCTATCTGTGTAAGAGTCTGTGATGTCCCGGGAAAGGATTCATCCATAGAGAAGGACATGATGAGAGGAGGGAGAATGATGCCAAGGCTATAGAGCAGTGTCAGGCAAGGACTACAGTGTGCCCCGCCTCCTGGGGCCTAGAGGAAGGAGGGCACTACGCAGTAACAGCTTTCATAAAAATCAAGGTTGTTTCACTAAATCTCTATACGGTTCAGAAAGCATACAGCAAGTTAGTGTGAAGGAGCTCACTCTACGGTTGACCAGAGGTGGTATGGGAATGGGGCGGGAGGTAAAGCACCTTCCCCACGGTGAGGATCCCTTTGCAGATTGAGGCACGTCTGGACAAGAGCTAGAACAACAGGTCAGACCATTTGCTCTATCAAAAAGGAAGAGGACACTGCGTGTTGGCACCTTCAGACATTTTTAGCAGCACAGGCCAGGTGCAGAGACAGACCTCACCCAGGGAGGTAGAGCAAAAAGAAGTAAATGGCAGCCTCTCTGTTTGGGTTAAAGGGGCTAGTTTGCAAATATGTTTACACCCCCTGGGAACTTCAGGAATGCTCAGAGAAGAATGTGAGCTGATCTGGAGATCTTACAGCATGGGTGGGATGGATCTGGCTTTACTTTAGGTTGGCAAACGGGCCATTAGCCATCATCTTTTGATGATTAATTAATCTTCTTGAATCTCCACTAGATGGAACCCTTAGAGAGAAGAATAATTACGTCACTCACTTCTGCATTCTTAGTATCTCAAAGAGTGGCTCACTCCTAGGCCCCAAGTTCTTCTTGTTAGCCCTCAGTGCTTCTATAAATGTGCCATCTGGTCTCACTTTGGAGATCCCAACCATACAGATGCTCCTGGCTTCTGTTAAGACTTGCAGGCACAATTGGGTTTCGCAATAGTTAGCAAACAAGGTAGGCCTAATTCCCAGGTAGAACTGGAAGGCTTCCAAGGTTCCCAGGAAAACTCTGCTTCTGGCATTAGTGGTAAAACCTGACCTTCATTTCTTAGGTATTGGTCCCTATTCTAATGTAAAAATCTATAGGAGGATTAACTCCTTAAACAGGCTGTGATTCACACATGCTTGTGCATGAGCTGTAGAGGCTGTCCTAAGAATGGTTTTTGGAGGGGGTGCCTGGGAGCTCAGTTGGTTAAGGGTCTGCCTTGGCTCAAGTCACGATCCAGGGGTCCTGGGATCAACCCCCACATAAGGCTCCCTGCTTGGTGGGAAGTCCGCTTCTGCCGCTCCCTACTGACATACTCTCACTCTCTCTCTCACATAATTAAAATCTTTAAAAATGAATAGATTTTGGTAGCTGAAGTGGCTTGAGGATTTGAGGAGGAGGAAAAGTAGACAGCATGGCAAAGCTGGAAAAGACAAACTTCAGTGGCTTTTCAGCTGTGGTAAGGCACAGTTCTGCCTTGCTTCGCCTTTTTCCCCTGCCCTCTTCCCTTTTTCCTACATCTCCACCCAAATTCTGAGCTAAAAGGAAAAAAGTCTGAGGAAGTGAAAAAAGGACCAAGCACACAGCCACAAACTACCTCTCCCTCAGTACCTGGTGCCTCAGAGTTACTGAAGTCTCTGGAAAGGAAAGGACAGGTGTCTCTGCCCATACAATTGTTCTGCCAAACACCAAAGTTCAAAGTCCTTTAGGTACAGAGAGATTATTCAACAAGACGTGGGGCTCGCTGAGTGGGGCCTCTACTGGTATCTAACAGAGCACCCGAATGCGGACTTTCCTTTTGTGGGCAAACCCTAACTATTTGAGTGGTACCTATTTTAAATTAATCATGTATCACTTTTTTAAAAGAGGCTGAAGAACTGAATTCTAAAGAGATACAAGCCTGTAGTTTGGTGGGGAAGACACTGCCAGGCCCATACAACACCCTTAAGACCTCAGCAATCCCAGACTACAGAAGAAGCTGCTCACTCCCAAAGTCTGTGGGGATCAAGATGACTTGAGCAACAGGCTTGAGTAAATCTCTGGTAAATCACCTGAAGGCAGAGATAAGGTACTCCATTCCAGCATCACACGCCCATACACACACTCACACACACACACACAGTCCCATGGCTTGAAACACCAATTCAAACACCAACTCACACAAACAGATCACCTTCTGATGTTAGCTTTATGCTGTGGTGCTGGGGAGCAGCCTCTAGTGTCTGAACACAGCCAGGTCACTTTCTGGCCTCTGGGATTTCACTTGAAAACTTGGGGAGAATTCACAGCCTCCCCCATGCAAAAAAACAAAAAACCAGTTAGGTGAATGGTGAATGGTGAGTGGTTAATTGTTTTTCTTTCTTTTTTTTTTTCTTTTTTTTTTTTTCATCTTGGCACAATGAGGTTTTGATGAAACAGAAAATAAAGGTTTGGAGAAAAAAAGTTTGACTATTTCATTAAAATGCCTCTAAGTGCTTATTCATTTGTATTGCAAACTACCTAAAACAAGGAGTATATATATATATATATATATATATATATATATATATATATATAATCTTCAGTAATTTTAATAGGTGTAAAGCAATTGTCAATTGAAAAAAGCCCAATCATATATTTTTTTTAAATGTTTTGACAGCTTCAACTTAAAAGTCATCACCCTTTTCCTGAAAATTTTCCTGTGTCTCTTCTTCACATCTTGCACATAGACACAGGCAACCCAGGGTTCTTCTTCTAAGGACTCAAGTGCTGGCGTCCTTTACCCTTTATACAGAGTACATATGTTTAATTCTGTCCTTAAGACAAATTATAAAATTAGGTGATGGAGAGAAGTGACTAATCTTTTCATTTTTTTGAACTCTAACATTTTTTTTAGGTTTATAAGCATGAAATTAATTTACTAACAGAACTAATGGTTAAAAGAGGATGAAGATCCAATGAAAAGAAGGATAACATCTCCAGGAGTGGGAGACACTATGACTAAGGGAGAATGGGCCAAAGTCTTGTTGACATGCCTGTGTGTTTTCAAACAAAAACAGAAGTTACACATTCACTTTTCAACAAACTGAGCTTTGTGCCCATTCTCTTTCCCAGATATCAAGGTGTTCTGCTGAGAATAACTGTTAACAGAAATTGCTCTTCACTTAAATTCAGATTAAATGAAAACTTTTTTTAAAAGATTTTTTTATTTATTCGACACACAGAGAGAGAGAGAGAGAGAAAGATCACAAGTAGGCAGAGAGGCAGGCAGAGAGAGTGGGGGAAGCAGACTCCCAGCTGAGCAGGGAGCCCTATGTGGGGCTCAATCCCAGGACCCAGAGATCATGACCTGAGCCAAAGGCAGAGGTTTAACCCACTGAGCCACCCAGGCACCCCTAAATGAAAACTTTTAATGAGGGGTTTCATTGGCCTGCTTCGGTCCACTTTCTTAGCCATCTACTTTAATTTCTGAATCACATGGGCAAATGCTTCCAACAATAACTTGACAAATCTCTTACCTTTGCCTGATTGTAACCTGACATCTGCTCTTGCACCAATAGCCAGAGCCATTCTTCTTTTCCTGGAATGGTTTCCCCATCTGTTCTGCCAAACTACATAGCTCTTGTCCACATTAATAGAGTACCTTCTTTCCTATAAGTACCATCTTACTACCACCCTGCCACCCCAAGAAGTCATAGAATAAGAAAGAGGGAGACCTGGAGGACTATCTCTCAAGGCCTCATAGAACAGATGAGGATACTGAGGTACAGAGAAAGAAAACATGTACTGCACCAGGAACATCTGGTGTTCCAGGGACTAGAAGCTTTCTAATGCACCACAGAGGTTTCATAGTCCACACTAGCAATTTCTAGAAAAATAAAGCTAATTTTAAAGATGCCACCGAAAGCTGCTGTTTGAGGAAAACCTACTGAATATTCCATGAATTTCAATAATATTTTATCTGTAAAAAGAGTTGCTTAAAATAAAGTGTGTGTAACAAAATTATCCTTCTGCAGTTAGTAACTGTGTTGTTAGTAGTTCTTTGAATACCTAAGACTGCTTCTGGGAAGTTGGCCAGTGCTGTTCAGATAATAATACCACTTGAGTTTCTAGTGATTATATTTATGACTTGATTATAAGGTTAGGGACACAAAGGGAGGGTCTTGCCTCATTTGAGATTTCCCTAGTCCCCAGAATGATGCTGAAATTGTTTTTACTGTCCTTCTTGAATAAAGATGTTCTCTTTTGCCCATGTGTTACCATATGACACGCTGTCTCAGAGTAAAAAGACTGAGGATCCCAACACTTTAGTAAGAAAGCTTAAAGAAGAGCCTGTTGGCAGTGAATCCTGCAATTTTGCAACATTGGCTGCGGGTGGAGAGAGAGAAGTGAGTCACCAGAAAACAAAAACGCAAGCTCCACAAGGCAGTTATGCTGGCAAAAACTGGACAAGGCCTAAATCTGGCGATCCACCTGGGTACCAAGTAAAGAATCCTTAGGTTTGGGCAAGTGCAGGCCTTCCTGGGCCTCCACCCCGTTCGCCAATTCTGCGCCCTCTTCTGAACCTACATTCTAGGCGCTAGACTTTCCCGAAGCCGTCTTTGCTTCGGGAAAGTCTAGCGCCTAGAATGTCTCTGCTCGGCTGCGGGAAGTAAATCTCAGGGTAGAAATGTAGAGTCGCTAACTCATAAAAGAACAAGACTTTGGACCTTCCTTCGTACTCCTGAGCGGCTCCAACGCGGTTCTGCAAACGTCTCCCCGAGGAGTCCCACACTGTCTCTGCTAAGAAGGGGCTCCTCGGGCCAAAACGCTCTTGGTAAAACTACTGAGGAGGAGGAAAGAGAGCAGGATGTGAACCCACCTCGGCCTGGAACGGGGCTGCAGAAACGCGCAGGACAGCGGAAAGAAGTTTTTCTCACGGCTTCTTCCCCTACCTGTAGGATGATAGGGAGCAGGTAGAAGACGCAAAGACTTCCTTTTAAATCTTGCTTTGGATCCTGGGTGGGGTCGGCATATGTGTGTGTACACGAACGGACGGGGCACGCAGCAGGGAGAGGAAGGCGACGCGGGAACCTCGGTGCAGTTGGGACCGCGCCCTGTTTCTCCCCGGACGCCCCTCCCGCCTAGACCCGCCTCTGCAGTGGGCGCGGCGGGCGGGCCCTGCCTGGGAAAGGAGAGGGCCTGCAGACCCGAGCCCCACGCACCTCCGGGGACAACGGGCCTGGGGACACCAATCCCTGCTCCTGGGAGCGAGGCGGTCCCTCCGAGGTGTCAGCTGGCGGTCAGTCCAGGAGACCAGGCGGTTTCTCCCTGCACAGCTCGTCAGCCCTCTCTGGCATTCGTTGGTTCAGCGCACCTCTTGTGCAGAACAGTCGGAAAGCGAGGAAGTTTGTAGAGATCTGAACTTTTGCATAGTTTCGAGGGCAGGAGGAGAAAAAAAAAAAAAAAAACAAAAAACTAGGGCTCGTCCGGGATTTGAACCCGGGACCTCTCGCACCCAAAGCGAGAATCATACCCCTAGACCAACGAGCCAATGCGACAAAAGTGGCTTTATTTCCTCTGAACAGTACTTTCTAGTGTGCAGTTTGGCCGCCAGGCTGTTTCGGAGCTTCGTCCTGCATTGTGACATTTACATTTGGCCTTGCTTCGTTGTCTCTCATTTTCATGAAGTCTCACTCCTTTGAAGTCTGGCTCGGCCCTAGCCTCGCTTATTCTCCCCGATCCACATCCTGGACCCCTCCAGGGGCCGGATGGGGTGAGGAGGGTCAGTTTCCAGACCTCGCGCCGCGTGGGTGAGCTCCACCTAGCACGGCCGGACGGCTCTGGGCGCGAGCTCGAGCGCGGCGGGCGCGCGGCGGGAGTCCGAGGACCCGCGCGGAGCTCGCTTGCGAGCCTGGAGGGTCCTGAGCCTCAGGCTGGACGCGCGGGAAGCGTGTCAGTCTGCTACCACGTCGAACGAGCCTAACATCCTAGGCGGGAAATGGTGGGCATCAAAATCCCAGGAGCCCGAGTTGGTGGGAGGTGCGCCAGTCTGGCGTGTGTTCGGCCCTGAAGGAGAATCAAGGGTTCCATCTCCCACCTTTGTTTCACTTGTCCCCTCGGTCTGGAATTCTTCGTCTCAGCCAAATTCGCGTCAGATCCTGTTGGCCCTTCCTGTTCTGGCCCAAAATCTTTTTTGTAGAACTACAGATATGTATAAAAAGATAAACTAAAGCTGCCTTGTAAGGACCTCCCCCTGAATGGCTGTGTGTATGGAAGGGGGCAGACTCTCGGGTCGGGGGTCCCAGTCCAAGCGGTTTCTTCCTCAAGGTGGAGTCGCTCCGGGCGCACCACGCAGACAGCGCACACAGCGTTTATATATAATGTTCTGTATCAACGAGTGGATCAACTAGAAGCCAAAAGAATCATGTGAGGGGACGTTAACTCAAAATTCTCCCAGCTGGCTGACAGAGTTGGCTCACACTCGCCACCTCACTAAGAAACTGCCCAAAGGGATCCATTTGTTCATATATGCTTGGAGAGCTCAAACTTTCTCTTGGGGACAGGAATAAGGTCTGGAGAAGTCGATTCCAGAAGACAAAATGCCCCACAGGAAACAAGTGGTAGTCGACTGCAAACCCCAAAACTGCAGCTCCTCCTTCGAGCCGGAATCGAACCAGCGACCTAAGGATGGCCACACAGAAAGCGCGCTACAGTCCTCCGCTCTACCAGCTGAGCTATCGAAGGGGATACGAGTTTTTCCTCTCTAGAGTCACCTATTCAGGACACCTACAAATAGGCGCGCGGGAGAAACAATCTACGGAGGCGTGGACATCGCAGGGTCACAAAGCCAGCCTCTGAGAAAGCCCCGCCCGCATTTCTGGGGACAACCCTTCTAGAGCCGGATTCCCCGACCGCACGGAGGGGCTTCCAAAGCAGGACAACCCGTGGGCTCCTCGCAGGCACCCCCAGACCCGGTACATCACGAGGCCGCCCAGGGCTGGGGGCATCTGCTCGCCCGGGGGCGGTTGGCTGCCGTGAGCGCGCAGCCCGAGACCTCCCGCCGTGATGTGTGCGGCGTGGAAGCCGCCAACGGCCGGGAAGAACTAGGGAGTGCGGCGGTGGGACACGCAGCTCCGCCCGCGCAGCTCGGCGCCAGGCGGAGAGGGCGGGCCTCCCGGGTCTGGCTCGCGCCTCTTCGCTTTTCCTCACTTCCTGTGCTCGCCTCGGAATCCAACCGCTTCTGCACAGGCGAGGCGCAACTCTTCCGTGAATACGTCCACAGACTCGGGGAGAAAGAGGATGTGGAGCATAGCACATAAGGGTAACCCCAGTGTTTCCGCGAGAAAGGACTTCTGGAGAAAATATCTTAAGGTGTTTCAAAGAGGAAGCCGCAATTCCTCTGAGCCGATAACAAACTTAGTGACCCAAGTCTCGGCCTTCGTTTTCCCGCTGGGGTAGTCAAGTGTTGGAAAACTCGCGGTCACAGGAAACCTTGCGGAACAGCCTACTCCTCCCGAACGCCTCCTCCCTTTCGGGAGGGGAGCTTGTTCAGGGTTCAAAGCCTGTGCTGAGCGGGGCACTGGGCCGGACTCCCATGGTCTACCCCCACCCCCGTGCCACCGCCCCCACCGCCCTCAGCCCTTCTCGGGCTCCGGCCGTCCTCCGGAAGGGCTCTCGCGGCGGGTCAGCACAGCCCCGGCGTCCGCGGACGCAGGGAGCGCTTCTTGCAGCTTCTAATGGACTCCGCCGCATTCCAGGCGGCAGACCCGCACTTGCGCAGTAGCGCGTAAGAGGAAACGGATCTCTTAAGCTTGGTTTATTCAGGTAGTGGGACCGTGGCGAGAAGACACACGAACCGAATTTCCGCAAGGGTTAAAATTACCGGAGGGGAGGGCGGGAAGTCTTATTTAAAAGAGTAAGAAATAAGGGTTAAGGCCCCAGCGAGATTTGAACTCGCGACCCCTGGTTTACAAGACCAGTGCTCTAACCCCTGAGCTATAGGGCCTCGTGAGCGATTCGTTTGCTTCTTTCTTTGAAAAGGAACGTTTTTTAATGCTGGGCCTTTGTTAGGGAAATTAAATGTAGGAAGTGGACAAAATTTGGATTTTGTTTCAATCTATTTACTCTTGGAATTTGGTCTGCACGCCCTTGCTAGGGATAACGCAATATGAGGGCCAGTGATAACAGACACCACTATTTTAAAGATCGGAGAAATCTGCCTAAACCTACACATTACAACCCGGAGTCCACCTCAGACCTCCCCTCGCCAGGGAGAGGAAACGCGAAGTAGAGGAAGTTGACGACCACAGATCTCTCGGCCTTCCCACCAACTTTCAACCTCCTTCTTCAAGTTCTTTCTGTGTATGGACCTTCCGTACAGCTCGAGCCTCTGCGCCAGAGCAAGCATTTGTTGGTTCGTTATTTAATTCATTTCTTCATGCAACAAACACGGAACTCCCAAATCTGTGCTGGGCTGTGCACTAGGAACAAGGCATCAGATACGGTCTTTAACTTGAAGTCCCTGTCACAGTCTTATGGAATAAGAGAAATTTAGTTTTTATGAAAGAGAATAGTGAAAAGTAGCTGTGCCAGCTGTGAGCGGGTGGTGGACAGTGCCAAGCTTCGCAGATTTGCAGGGTGAGCCATCACTCTTCAAATCTTCAGGTGGGAGTGGGATTTGAGCTGCACTTGAGAGGTTAATAGGCAGTTTGGCAAGGAGTGGCCTCTGGTAGAAGAAAATGTCTGAGCAAAGTCTGAAAGAAAAACCGAGGCTTTTAAGGAACCAAGGCCGTACACTGCCTGGGGCAGATATCTGCCCTCCTGGAAGTAACGGAAACGGAAGAAGTCAGGTTAGTAGGAGACTGAGAGATTTGTGGAATGAAGTTACACCCTTTTAAAAATCGAAAATGGACACTGAACACTATGTCAGAAACTAATGTACTATATGTTGGCTAATTGAATTTGAACTAAAAAAAAAATATGGAAAATGGAAACTAACAAGGCATGGGTATGCAGAATGAATTGAAGGGAAGAAAAACCAGAGTCAGAGATCCATCAGAGACTGGCCATGGTGCAGACGCTCAAACATAAAACCAAAAGAGATTGACCGTAATGGAACTGGAAAAGAAGGAAAGAATGAGGGAGATAGAAGGAAGACAGATTCAGCTGAAGTTAGATATGAATAAAAACTAAGAGATAATAAAGATGAAAGAGGCAGGACTTTCAAATATTATACCTTGATAAAGCAAGATGATGTTGCAGGAAAAAAAAAGTTTAAAGAGAAGGGTACCTAGAAAGGGCAGGGGATGGTGTGCAAGGATTTAGGTAGGATGAATTTGAAGTGAGATTGGGGGAGTTTAGGGAAATTGTACAATTGCTAGAATACTCTTATGTCTAGAAGTCCATAGATCAATAGGTCATGTTTAGATCAAATTACATAAGGTATCCTTTGAGTTATAGGCTCTAAGAGTTATGGGCTCTTGAAGGAAGAAAGTACAAAAAGAAAACTGGTGAGGCCTGAACATGAGCTGAATAGATCTGTTGCAGGCATTTGTCCTATGAGTGGACGTTCAGTATTTTTTTAACTTTTACTTACATCTGATAATTTCACATATTATTAGTAAGTCTGCCCTAGAAAAACTGCTTTCCCAGCATGTGGAGTGGGCATGTGATCTAGGTTCCACCAGTTAGATTCATCCAGGATAAGATTTCAATTTAAATGTATAAAGCAGGAGTGAATGATACCATAGGGAAATCACATATTTTTTCAGTGGTGAGATATGGGATTTCTTAAGTCTGTAGATCATTACCTTTCTTCAGATCTGGAAAATCCTTGGTCAGCTTTTCAAATGTTGTTTTGC
This sequence comes from Mustela putorius furo, assembly GCF_011764305.1. Classification (NCBI taxonomy): domain Eukaryota; kingdom Metazoa; phylum Chordata; class Mammalia; order Carnivora; family Mustelidae; genus Mustela; species Mustela putorius. The sequence goes on from NW_025422045.1 coordinate 13,735,658, forward strand.
TCTATTTTTCATTCTCCATTTCTGAAATTGGAATTACATCTTCATACCTTGTCCTTCATTTCTTTTACCTTCTCATCCATATTTTCTTTTTCTCTCCATGTTGCATTCTGAATAACATATTCTTAATCCACTAATGCTTGTTACAGCTGTGTTTAATCAGCTGTTAAATCCACCTACTGAGTCAACGTAATTATAAACTGTAATTTTCAATTCTAGAAGTTCTGGTTCTTTTTCAAAACTATGAAGCCAATATTTTTTCCAGTTTTATTGAGACATAATTGACATACATCACTGTATAAGTTTAAGGTGTACAGCCTAGGGGCACCTGGGTGGCTCAGTTGGTTAAGCATCTGTCTTCTGCTCGGGTCCTGATCCCAGGGTCCTGAGATCCAGCCCCACATAGGCTCCCTGCTCAGCGGGGAGCCTGCTTCTTCCTCTGCCTGCCGCTCCCCCTGCTTGTGCGCTAGCACCCTCTCACTCTCTCTTTGTTAAATGAATAAATAAAATATTTTTAAAAAATAAGGTGTTCTGCCTAATGGTTTGACTTCCATATATTGTGAAATGATTGCTGCTATAGTTAGCATCCACTATTTCATATAGATATAATAAAAAAAGAAAGCAAAGAAAGAAGGAAAAAAGCTTTTCCTTGTGATGAGAACTCTTAGGATTTAACCTTTGAAAAATTTTCATGTATATCATGCAGCAGCATTAACTGTAATCATCATGCTGTCCATTACATCCTTGTACTTAAGTTCTTATTTATCTTGTAACAAGTAGTTTGTACCTATTGACAATCTCTCCTAAACCCTTTCCCAAACCCTGCCTGTTAACCACAAATCTGATCTGTTCTTCTATGAATTGGGAGGTTTTTTTGGTTTTGGTTTTTGTTTTTAGATTCCACATATACATGAGATCATACAGTACTTGTCTTTCTCTGTCTGACTTATTGCACTTAGCATAACGTCCTCAAGTTCCATCCATGTTGTCCCAAATGGCAAGATTTTCTCATTTTTATGGCTAAATAATATCCCATTATATATATATATATATATACATACACACACACATATATCCCATCTTATATACATATATATATGTATGTTCCATGTATATATATGTATATTCCAGAGTTATATACCACAACTTCTTTATCCATTCATTCGTCAGTAGACACTTAGTTTGTTTTCATATCTTGGCTATTGTAAATAATGCTGCCATGATGCAGGTGTGTTTTTTAAGTTAGTGTTTTTGTTTCCTTTGGCTATATTCCAAGAAGTGGAATTGCTGGATCATATGGTGGTTCTGGTTCTGTTGTTTGTTTTGTTTTTGTTTTGAGGCTCCTCCATACCGTTTGCTATAGCAACTATACTCATTTACAATCCTACCAGCAGGTAAGTCAAATTGTTGAATTTCCTCTTCCTTGCAGATGTTTACCACCTTTTCTTCTATTTCTTTAAACACATTAATGATATTCATTTTAATATGTATAACTGATAATCCCAATATTATTCTATCTATTGTTCTAGTCGATTCTTACTCATGTCACTGTGTTTCCTTGTGTAATTAGTCCTCTTTGTGCACTGCTCAATGTCTTGGCAAAATTATATGCAATGAATTTTTGAGGCCAAGATGAAGGCGACTTCCTGAAAAAATAATATATTATTATAAATATAAAAATAAATATAAATATAAAACCTTTTGTTTCTCCCAGGCAGGTGGAGCACTATCAGCCCAAAAGGATCCTAAAAATAGTTATTGGCTGGACATTTCCTGAGCCTTCAAGATGAAGTTAAACCCAAGCTTCTCAGGAGAAGTTGAAAGCTCATTCTTTCCAGTTTTCCTTGCTAAGCTTAGCTGACTTCTGCTGAGCTCCATTACAGTTATTGTAAGTGGGATGATAGAGGTAGGTTTACTTCTTGTTCATCCTTGCCTTATGGGAATAGCTCTTTAATATTAATGTTAATATTAAACTTAATATTTGCGGAGAGCATCTTACTTGCTTTTCCATTTTGGATAGGTGCTGGGTCTTGACATCTGTTCCTCTTATTTCTCCTATCCAGAGTCTGCCAAAACTATAGCTCAGTTTTGCAGTAATTAGCAAATGTCTTCAGAGCTACAAAAGTCAGTGCTTCCCTTACCTATCAGATTCCATCTTTTGCTTGGATTCTGCCCTAGTAGTTGCTTGCTACCATTTTAGTACTTTGATGCTTTTAAGGAGATATGGTCAAATCTTACCCAATATTTTTTCATTTTTCTTCAAGGAGTTTGGTCCAAATTAATTAGCCCATAATTACTAGAAAGGAAATTGGAGTTGTAGGACTGTAACATCAAGCATACTCCACCAGATGAACTGAGAAGCCGAGAAAACATCACCATAGAAAAGAGCATGCCAAAGTACAAGGAGAGGTGATAGCAAGAAAGGGAGCCTGGACACCTTCTAAGTCCCTACTAGCTATGGCCCATTCCAGAGTTCTCAGTGTTTTCCACTCTTGGAATCTATGAGATTTTCCTGGATTATCACAGAAATCCCCCTTTTTTATTTTAGCAAAAATTGTTTTCAACTTAAAGACTCTTAACTACACTAATGTACTCTCAGTATGTGCCTCTCTACCTTAATGCTTTTATCTTCTAATATTTAGATCAACATTTCCCAAATGACAGCCGTATACTTCCAACAGATCTTTGTTCTAGTTAACTTGATCCACTTATAATTCCTCAAATAGAACTCACACCTTTTTCAGTTGTTATCATTTGCTTCATCAACTAGAATGATTTCTCATTTCACCATACTTGTCAAACACTACTTACCTGGAAAACCATCTCGATGTTCTTATAATTCACAATGCCTTTACTGTTTATGGAGTAGATTTAATCTCTTCTTTCCTCTGAAATCCATGATACATTTTTTTTTTATCCTTGCCATTCCTTCCTCTTCACTCCCTCTCTTAAGATACTGAACAGGACAGATACAATGGAGGTGACCCATGATACCTAGACGTAAGCACCCAGACTGACATTCCCCTTCAACATATATTCAACTGTTTATGAAATTGTCAAATTGTTCTGTTCTCCTTCCCATATTTCTTCATCTTATATGAAAAGAGTGTCAAAAGATAGCACACATTTTAATTTTATTTTTTAATTTTCCAGAGTTCTAAATTGTGCTTCTAATGTGCAATTAATTAGAGGACTAATTACATAAGGAAACACAGTGACATGAGTAAGAATCAACTAGAACAATAGATAGAATAATATTGGTATTATCAGTTATACATATTAAAATGAATATCATTAATGTGTTTAAAGAAATAGAAGACAAGGTGGTAAACATCTGCAAGGAAGAGGAAATTGTACTTCTAAATTGTGGTTTCCTATCTATTCCTATGCCCATCTTTTTTTTTTTTTTAAGATTTTATTTTTAAGTAATCTCTACACATAGTGTGGGGCTTGAACTCCCAACCCTGAGATCAAGAGTCACATGTTCCACCAACCTAGCCAGCCAGGCACCCCACCTATGTCCAACTTTTTGAAAATGCTACAAAAGCCACAGAGAAAGAACAAATAAGAATGCAAAGAAAAAGGGTAGGAGATTCTAGTGCACTTAGCTATAGACTATTAAGTTTATTTTGTTTTAAGAATCAGGGGCGCCTGGGTGGCTCAGTGGGTTAAGCCGCTGCCTTCGGCTCAGGTCATGATCTCAGGGTCCTGGGATCGAGTCCCGCATCGGGCTCTCTGCTCGGCAGGGAGCCTGCTTCCTCCTCTCTCTCTCTCTCTGCCTGCCTCTCTGCCTACTTGTGATCTCTCTCTGTCAAAGAAATAAATAAAATCTTTAAAAAAAAAAAAAAAAAAAAAAAAAAAAAAAAAAAAAAAAAAAAAAGAATCATATGCATTAGTGTTGTGTCCTCAGCTTATTCCTCAGCAACTTGAGGGGAAGGTTGTATGATTCATACTTCTTAGTCTCCAAATACCTAACAAAGTGATCAGCACATATCAGGGCATTAATAAGTATTAGAAATGGAGAGCAAACAAATGCAAAGGCAAGAGTAGGGGGGAATAAAAGGATATTTCAACCCACAGAAATCTGGAATACCAAGAATCTTTTAGTTTCCAGTTCCTGAAGTTCTTGGTAAACAAGAACTGAAAATCTCTAAGGACCTTCCAGGTCTCATCCAGTTTAAGTGTAAACTCTACGAAACCAGTCTGAATTCAGGTGCCAGGTCTCCTGTGTATGTTGTCACTAAATGGTGTGCCAGAAACCAGTACACAGAGTATCTCCACAGAAAGGGGAGGAATTACCTAAACATAAACCTGTGGTTATCTATTGAGAGTGAGAATCTCTAAGGCAAAATCCTCAGATAAACACTAGGTAGAATCAGTTTGACATGTCATGTGCATTCAGCCCCTGTAGGGCTGGTTTTCCTCCAGAAAATGTCCAACCTCCTTTCTCCAGCCAGCAAATGGTTTCAGATTCCCATGGAAACACACTTTCCACGAAGAAAAGTCTCTGTCCTGCCAAGTGGATGACCAGTGCCACCCATCTTTCGGCTTTTCATTAAACTGAGCAGCACTGGGTGTGGTCTGAGCCACATCTGGATGCTCTCAGGTCTTGGCAAGTAGGATAGGCTACTGGGATGCTAAAAGGAGGTTTCTTGGACTCACAGCTTCTGTAAAACTCTGATTTTCTAAGGCCGAGATGGAATGCCCTTCAATCCCAAATAGGGTGAGCTTAACTGCAGGATTGGAGCAAGAGATTTCACGTTTTTAACAGAGTATGAGGAAACTAAGACTGGGTAATAGGGGGATCAGAGTAATAAAAGTATAATAAAGAACATCACAAGACTTCCCAGAAACTGCCTGGGATGGGTTGCAATGAAAATGCATGTCCTTCAAAAGATGTGCTGTTCAGGCCTTCTGCTCATGAAAGGATTCTCACTTTGGGCACTGGAGGGCAAAGGTTCAAACTTGTAAGACCCAACCTTGTGACACGAAAAACAATAGTGACTCCTCAAGATCATTTCTGCATTTCATCAGTGCCCCTTACCCCCATTTTGGACCCAACAAACTTGTAGTACTGTTCTGTCCCATCTATTAAGAGATTCAAACCTTGCAGCATCCTAAACACAGAGTAGGGAAATGTGGGATCCCTAGATAGTTCAGCAAGAGGAGGACAATAGTGCTTATTGTACAGCTGTCCTTGAGCCACTGGCTCCATGAACAGGCTGGGGAAGGGTTTCAGCTGGCTCTACAAAAGTTGACTGTTTGTCTTCTGAAAGAAATCTTTTAAGAATTGAAAAGTGAAGCTCTACCCTACAAACTCTTGCCTGGTGACCAGGAATTCCTGCTGACTTATTCTGCTTTCCATGGCCCCTTTAAATGTCACCTGAAGATTACTTTGGTGTCTGTAAAAGCTTTCTCCTGCTACCTCTGTTCAGACCTTTCACTATCGTCCTTTTGACTTTGATTTCTTCCTCCTTATACAGCTCACGACTGTCCACCTGTTTTATCAGGATGATTTTGTAAGTACTGTTCTCAGGCATATGCCCAGATGAACCACCAGGAATGCAGAGGGCTGAGAGGCTAGCTAGCTGGCTAGCACATTAGAGGAAGAATGTTTAATGGAACTGAAGATCTTAGATATGCAAAAGAGAAAACTCGAGGGACATCATCACCATGCTCTAATACTTCATATGCTGTCATGAGGAGAGATGAAACAGAAGTATTCTTTGTGATAAAAGAGAATCAATTCTTAAGTTACAGGAAAATTGTTATTTATAGACATATGTATACATGTACTTAAGTAAAGATGTAAAAGATTTATACACTGAAAATTATAAAACATTAATGAAAGAAACTAAAGATGCAGATAAATAGACATCTGGTGTCCATGAATTGGAAGAATTAAAGCTGTTTAACAGTTTTTATTGGACCCATAGTTTTGGGTCCAAACAATCCAAAGTGATCTACAGGTTCAAGGCAATCCCTATCAAAATTCCAATGTCATTCTTTACAGAGATAGAAACAAACAATCCTAAAAATCACATGAAACCACCAAAGTCCCTAATGTAAACTACGCTTTTGGGTGAGAATGATGTGTCAGTGTTGGTTCATCGATTGTAACAAATATACCACTCTGGTGTGGGATGTTAATAGCAGAGAAAGCTGTGCATATGTGGGAGCAGGAGGTATATGGGAATTCTTTGTACTTTCTACTCAATTTTGCTATGAATCTGAAACTGTCCTAACAAATTCTCTTTTAAAACCCCACAATATTCCTGAATTTCTATGTATCTAATAACACAGCTTGTTATAAGATGTAAAGATAAAAAGATACAGGTTTTATAAGATAAAAACATAGTACAAAAAGCAAATAGAAGAAGCACTGTAAGAATAAGATATATATAAGGGATGCCTGTGTGGGTCAGTCTGCTAGGTATCTGCCTTAGGCTCTGGGAAAGCTTGAGTCAAGATCCCAGGGTCCTGGAATGGAGCTGTGCATAGGGTTCCTTGCTCAGCGAGAAGACTGCTTTGCCCTCTCCCTCTGCCTGCCGATCCCCCTCTTTGTGCGCTCTCTCTGTGTCTGACAAATAGATAAATAAAATCTTTTCTTTTTTTAAGAATAAGGTATATAAGAAGCATAAGTTGACAGAACTAAGGAGAAATAGAAAACTGTATTTATAATTTGGTAGTTTTCTCTGAATACTGAGCAGAGTTGCAGGATCTCAAAAGGCACCTGTTTTTCTCTGAAATCTAGGTACTAATTGTGAATTACATTTTCTGTTACTGTCACATGCTAGCAAAAGAGGCACATCAGCATATTGGCGTTCTGTACTTTCCTCCTGGAGGGCCAAGACTTCTTTTCTGGCTTCGGAACTGAAAAGTATCAAACTCAAAATTTAGCGCTGAATTCAGCTTTGGTCTTCCTTACTCGCCCAGCACGACCTTTTACCCCCCTTACCCCCACCCCAAAGCTATCTGAAGACAAAAGGAATTCATTCCTCCGTGGCGTAAACACTTGTTGAGCGCTTTCTGGGCGCCAGGAGGAAGCTGGCGCGACCCCTCACTTCGGAGTGCGCTTACGTTCTGGATCCCAAGGGCCTCGCTTCCGGAGCGGATGGTTTTAAAGAATTTTCCCTTCAGTTTCTGGAGTGAGAAGAGCTGTTCCGGTTGGGCGGATCCAGGTTGGGTCCAATGGAGCGGAGGAGGAGGGGAAGAATTTCTTCCGTAGGGTCCTTTGGCAATATCTACACTCTCGGTCTCAGGTTGGGGGTTCAGAAGACAACACTGAAAAAAACCAGCAGAGAGATATAGCTAGGAAGTGCAGGCAAAACTCCTCCGTAGGTTTGGTAGCGTGGCCGAGCGGTCTAAGGCGCTGGATTTAGGCTCCAGTCTCTTCGGGGGCGTGGGTTCGAATCCCACCGCTGCCAGGGTTTTGTTTCTAAATAGTCGTAGCCTTCATCTTTCCTTCAAATAAAAGTGTAGATTCCTGCGGCATTTGGCCAAATCTCAAAACGCAGTATCTGAATTTTCTGAACACTTGGCTCTAGTGAACGAGTGACTCAGTTTACCGGCGTGGAGCTCGTAAGTCAAGCGGATCTCTAGAAGACACACTCCTCAGGATCCTCGACCTCCTTTCTGTTTAAGGGAGAGAATAGGTGTTGCTTGCCAAAGAGATGGCATTTAACCTGGGGCACTCTAGAGAGTGGAGATAGTTTTGGAATCTTGACATAACCTTGAAAGCGCAGTAAAAGTTAAGGTGGGGCATAGAGGGCATCAGGGAGTGAAGTGAGCCTTTGTCACACCGTTTGCTCCTAAGAGTTAACTCGAAAACATTCGGCAATCCTACTCAGAGCTGAAGTAACAAATTCAGACAGTCAAACCCAGCACCCAAAGTGGTACCTGGTGCTTTCCTCCCAGACCCTTAATGGGTCACCTATAGGGTGTTCCTTCTTATTTCCCTTTCCTCTTGCCTCTGGTGTCCACACAGCTACTACATCACCCCTTTCCCTGCCTCCCACCCGCTTTCTGCCTCTCCCTCCAAGCCCACCATAAGGACAGCAAAGAAGTGTGTTAGGCAGGAAGATAATAATTGAAGGAGACAGTTGCTCACCAGGTCAGGGAAGTGATTCAATAACCAGTCTTAGCCAGGCAAGGAAAAACATCCGGACTCCTACCTAGCCGGAAAAGAGTCCTAGGATGGGTTTGAAGTCAGAATTATAGCTCTTTAAGAAACATTCTCACTTTCTGTCCTTTGAGGGCAATGCCTTTCCTGCCCCATGTATGTGTACAGCCTTTGGTACCCAGAGGATGAATTGGGCATGATTTGGATACATATATACAGATTTGAATACATACTGCTTACAGATTTATGTTCAGGCACTGTCCCCTCCTCAAGACTTCAAGAAGGAGTAATGGGCTCATTCTAGTAAATGGTGATGGAACTTGACTGTCCTGTGCCCTAAAGGAGGCAAGAGCTCAGACTGTCCATCTGGCTTCTTACTCTAGTCAACCTCAACAATGATGACATTTTAGACTGGATAAATCTTTACTGCGGGGATTGGGGGTCATGTGTATTGTAGGATGTTTAGTAGCAGTAGTATTGTCCCAGTTATGACAGGATATCAGTAATATTGTCCCAGTTATGAAAACTGAAAATGTTTCCAGGCATTATCAATGTCCCCTTGGACATTGGAGGCAAAATCATCCTTAAAGACTGAGGGTACAACTGTCATGTCCCACTGTGTGGCTGGTCTTCTCAATACCCCAACAGTGACTTTTGAAGGGCAAAGTTTTCTAATTTTGTTGAAGTACAATTAATCATGTTTTTCTTTTATGGATCATGCTTGTGGTGCTGCATCTAAAAAAAAATCTTTCCCTGATGCAAGGTGACAAAGATTTCATTCTAAATATATTTTTTTAAATTTTATTTATTTGACAGACAGAGATCACAAGTAGGCAGAGAGGCAGGCAGAGAGAAGCAGGCTCCCTCCTGAGCAGAGAGCCCAACGTGGGGCTCGATCCCATGACTCTGGGATCATGACCTGAGCCGAAGGCAGAGGCTTTAACCCACTGAGCCACCCAGGTGCCCCTCATTCTAAATATTTTGTGGTTTAGATTTATGATCCATTTTGAGTTCATTTTTTATGTGAAGTAAGGATCAAAACTGTTTTTTTAACATTTGTTGAAAAGCTTACCTTCTTAAACAGTACATTTATCATGAGCACTCAATAATGTATAGAATTGTTAAATCACTATATTGTACACCTGAAACTAATATAATGCTGTATGTTAACCATGCTGGAATTAAAATTTTAAAAACTTAATAAAAAAATAAATTTGAAATGGTCACATTTCTCTACTGAATTGCCTTTGAAACTTTGTCAACCATTAATTGATAATATTATTTGTGGTTCTATCTCTGTACTCCTGTTCCATAGATCTACTTTTCATATTTTAATGCCAATACTATAGTCTTGATTATAGTAGCTTTTAATCTTGATGCCAGGCAGAGTGACTTTGCTCCAACTTTATTGTTCTTTTAAAGTTGTTTTTGGCATGCTATATCTTTGAATTTCCATGGGAATTTTTGGAATCAGCTGGTCAATTTCTAAAAACAAAACAAAACCAGGGGTGCCTGGCTGGCTCAGTTGGAAGGCAAGTGACTCTAGATAATGGGGTTGTGGGTTCAAGCCCCACACTGGGTGTAGAGATCACTAAAATAAGTGTTCTTTAAAATAAAAACTTGTCTTAAAAATAAATAAAAACCAAGTCTTGCTGTTATTTTGATTAGGGTTACACTGAATCTGCAGTCAAATGCTCTACCACTGAGCTATACCCCCAGGGTTACACTGAATCTGTAAATCAATTTAGGAATAATTTATATCTTAACAATATTGAGTCTTCTCATTTACAAATGTGAAAAAATTTTCCTTGTATTTAGGTTTTCTTCCATCCATCTCAGCATTTGTGTGTGTGTATAGACATACTTTATTGGACATACTTTATTTATTGGACATACTTTATCCCTAAGTATCTCATATTTAATTATTCTGTTGTAAATTGAATTGCTTTCTAAATTTTCAATTTCTGATTGTTCATTGCTAGGTATAATTATACATATGTAGATATAGTATAAACAGTAGCAATGCAATTAATTTTAAAATTTACCTTGTATCCAACAACTTTGCTAAATTCACTTATTACAGCTTTCTGTAGGTTCTGTAAGATTTTCACATAGCCTTTCACATTTTCTTGGAATAAGAAATACTTGTTTGTTTAAACCCGGATTCCTTCTATTTCAATTTTTTTCCATTATTGATTGGGCAAGAATCCCCAGAACAATGTTGAACAAAAGTGATGAAAGCAGATGCCTACATTTTGCGCCCAGTCTTACAGGGAAAACATTCTGTCTTGTGTCATTAAGTGTGAAGTTCTTCATAGCTTCCCTTTATCAGGTTGAGGAAGTTTCCTTCTTTTCCTAATTTGCTGAGGGTTTGTGTCAGGAATGAAAGTGGACATTGTCAAATGTTTTGTCTGCTTTTTTTAGTAAGATCATATGATATTTCTTTTTAGTCTGTTGAAATAATAAATCACATTGATTTTGAGTATTAAGCCTACTTTACTCTTCTGGGATAAATACCACTGGATTCAGATATATTGTTATTTTAAATATTATGGATCCAACTTGCTAAAGCTATTCAACTAGGTGGGGAGGGGACTGGATTTCACATTTTAGCCACTGCCAGATTCGCTAACTCCAGAGTTACAGTTTCTTGTTGTATTATTCTAAGAGAGGCCGTCATTTTGTTGATCCACAATCTACAAAACCGGCAGAAGGAAGTAACAGATACTAGCCCCCAGGCTCAAGTAATTACAACTCATCCCCCCCAGGCCGCTGCACTCAGAAACAAAGCCCGGGGCTCCGCCCGCCCCACCCGCCACGAGACAGGAACAGAATCTGCAAAGATGAAGCCTGCGCGTCTGAGTTTGGAGGCAGCCGCAGCTGCAACGCCCCCCTCCCCCAACCCCGGATTTATCCTGCACAATAACCATTAGTCTCTCCTAACCTGGAAAATCTCTAAAGTGTTGATGCAGATCGCTCTGAGAGTGGCTCCAGAATCTCCCACAAGGCTCTGGGTCTCCGACAGTCTCCCAGATTCCTGGGCTGAAGCTTTGGGAGGGGTTTCTCTGTCCCACCTCTTCTATAAACTGTGTAAAAGGCCACGGAAAAGTCAATACTTCAGAATATACTGATAGTCAGCGTCCGAGGATTAAATGAACCATTTAAGATCCACACTACCGTGTACTGGAAACCCCATTCTCAGCTGTCATTCAGGGATGTATTTGTTCTTAAAACTAAGGCGTTCAGTCCAGAGCTCCTTTCAGGTGTGCAGGAGGAGATAAGGGAGTGAGACGATTTAGTTCAACTCGATATGCATAAAAACACCAGACTGAAAGACAAGCAGAAGGACTCGGGAAGAGTCCTTCCTATATGTGGCTTCTTATTGTAATCTGCGGTCCTTTGCAACCCACGTACTGTGTGGCTTGTGGTCTGGTAATGGTAGCCAAGCAGCATTTGGCAACTGCCACCCAGGCATTGATCCCCCCCAGGACCTTTCTTGGCTGTGTCACAGCAGGTGTCCCGAGAAAATAGCCTCTGTCTTCAGCCACTCTGACGAGACCCGCAGGACAAGTGAGCTGTCCTCAAAAGGTATACGAAGGCTTGTTGAAATCTCCTCAGGCACTGGTTTTCTCTGTTGTCTGCACTTGGGAAACTATAAAACACCGAGGCTTGGATCCCACCACTAGAGATCAGGGTGTCATCGGTCTAGAGTACGGCCTCCATGTGAGAAATTTTAAGAATTCCACACGTGCTTCTCATGAATCGAGTTAAGAGCTATGGCTCCAGGGACAATAGGAATCCTTTTGGACGTGATGTGCAGGGTCAAAAACCGGACCAAACCTGAGTGCTTTTGAAAAAAGGCATCAGCTATGAAATGAAGGTGACTTATAAACAGGGGCAGAATATTCTGAGATTGTGAAATCTGCCAGATAGGAGAGGGTAGCTGCAGGGATTGGAAGCCCCAGTCCGGCGTCTGTGCAGCTGTGGGACTTTTTCCTGTCACTTCTCACTAAAACGTCTTTCAGGGGAAAATGAGCACATGGTGTCACTGGGCTTAGAGGAAGGTCTGGAGAGGATGCTCCTTCCAGGGGCCCGGGCATGGCTGTGACGGGTGCATTGAGACTGACAGAATTTGTTCGCAGGGAACTTAAGTGCTGCTGTCTCTGCTCACCTGGGCGTTTCCCCACACAAATTCTGGAGCAGCAGGAGCAGTCTCAGAGGGTCGGTACTGCAATGCTGAGATGTCCACGTGGTGATCTGGGAGACCCCTAAAGTCCCCAAACAGTCAAATTCTAAAGGAATGAGCATCTACCCTTTCTCTCTGAGAACAGAAAGGAGACATCTCCCAGTATTTTAGGAATAGAGTATAAAACCATATACGGGCTTTGTGTTCTCAGAAGAAATAATTTAGCAGAGCCGCAAGTGTGAACTGTTTGATATCTCATCTGGTAAAAGGAAGGACTGTAGCGTTCCACTGGCATCTTTAGTTTATTGGTCAGACTCCAGCTCTAATTAGTGTTCAAGCATTTGCAAATACCCTAAATCTCCATTTGATAAGTCACGCTCCCAGGAAGGTAGGATTTTATGGCCTTAATTAGCTTGACTCTTCCTTTATCTTCCTTAGAAATCTGCAGCAAGAGGGGGAGGAAGCCAACAAAAATAAAACATACTCGGCACCTGCAACAGACCCACAGTTTTCTGTGTTTCAAATTGAATTCTCTCAGTAAAATATTCCTCTTGTTAGCCCTGGGTGGGAGATGAACAATCCAGAGCCTACAAGGGAAGTAAGCTTTTGCGATGAGCCCTGCTGTTCTCCCAACGCCACCCCCCCCCCACTTGCTCTTAAGGTTAGGACTTTAGAACACAAATCTATGTGATAGAGCTGAGATGTAAAGAAAGTTACTATCAGAAAAAAAAGGCAGACCAGCCATCCCCAAGTGGTAGCGTGGCCGAGCGGTCTAAGGCGCTGGATTAAGGCTCCAGTCTCTTCGGAGGCGTGGGTTCGAATCCCACCGCTGCCAAGCAGGATTTTTGCCAGTTGAGGAACTGAGGTCAAAAGATGAGGAATAAATATTCCAATAACTTGATAGGGTAGCACAGGATTGGGTGTGGGTTGAGTGGGTGAGTACACGAGGATCATGGAGGGTTGTCTTTCAGATCAGACTGTCGGAGTGCAGAAGGTCCCTGTTTTGCAGCTACGTAGCCTCTGGAAAGTCTTGCCATTTGGCAAAGCTTTTATATAAATTTTCAAAGACCAAGTTCACCAGGAGGCTAGGAGACCAGAAAAAAAAAAAATTTAAGACTTCACAGGGGTGCGTGTGTCCACAGAAGTAGCTGTCACACATGCATTGATAGGAGGATTGATGTAAGGGCTAGGAAGGGACAGGGAGTGTTTTTTTGTTTTACATTTTCCCCCTCATAAATGGAAACGCAAAGAAGCTTTGCACCCAGTTGAGGAGCAAACATCACACAGTATCTCTTTTGGTCAGAGCGCAGAGCTCAGACCTGTGGGGGTGTACTATCACTGGCGCATACCAGCAACTTCAGAGCTGACTCCTTTGTCCCCAGGTCCCCACTGGCATGTTAGCTCTAGCCTCCCTGCTCCCTTTTCTGCCTCCCCACTGCAAAGCCCCATTTCTGGTCTCTCGATGCAGTGTCTCCCCTTACCTCCAGGTCTCCTTTCTGTGCCTGGAAGCGAGAAGAAAGGAGAGGGTCTGAGTGAAACTGTCAACAAGGAGGCAATACTCACAGGAGGAGGGAGGTATTTCAATTCTTGCAGATTTAAGTCCAGAATCCCTGACAACTAACTTGGAATGTTCACTCATGCTTGCTCTCAAAGAGCTGAAGAAGGTTTCCACCTCAAATCCAAACTCCTATTAGACATTTTCATCTCTTGAACTGTACGAACTTCCTGATCCGTGCGTGTGGTTTGGGAGCCCTGAAGAGTGGATGGGTGAGATTTGGTGTCCACAGTAACCCAATTTCAATGGAAGAGTTGCCCCTTTCTGTGTCTCTTTAGAGAGGCTGTGAAGGAGAGAGAGCCTTTGGGCAGAAAGGGAAACTTCATTTCAAGGAGGAAGTGAAGAAATGGAGGTGCCTCGAGTCCTTAAAAGAATGATGAAGAGAAACTTCAAGTTTTCTGGAGGCTTCTCGATCTAGGACTTTGAGTGTGGTTGTCCCCCTTTTGCTTAAGCATACCCACTTAACAAAAAATCATAATCCTTACTTAAGAAAGTATTCAGTCCCTACACTCACCTAGCTGCACTAAAATGGAGAGAAACAGTGATGCTGGAGTGGCCTCAATTTAAATTCATTGCAGTGGTCTCTAGCATGCCAGTCTTACTGTTTTTCATAAGCCTTTTAGTATACATTCTTTTTCTTTTTTTTTTTAATTTAGTATACATTCTTAAAGACTGTTCTTTCATCCCTTCTCCTGTGTCCTCAAAACAGCCACCACCTCCTTATACATTCTCACCCTCTGCTTTCTATTTCACTGAGAAAACAGAAGCAGCCATAGGAAAACCGCTAAGGTCCCCATTAACCTGCTTCTGAGTGTCTCTTTGCGTCTTGTTGCTGTGGATGACCTATGCGAGATCCTAGGTAAGCCATCTCTGCCTTCTGTGCTCTAGATGCCATCCTCAGTTGCTTACCCAAGAATATTCTTTCAAACAGTTGTTTCCTCTCTCTTCTGTAGGATCATTTCCAACAGCCTACTGGTTTGCTGTTATTATGATCCCATTATCAAATTAAAATAGTACATTCTGGCCCCAATTAGGGGATCAGATACAAGGCTCACCTTATATACCCACGGTCACTCTGAGTCTCCACAGGGCTCTTTCTAGGTCTCTTAGTATCATGCTAATGAGTGGTGTAAAGAGCTGAAATATGGGTGCATGGGTGGCCTGTGGGAATGGGTATTTCCTTTCTCCCTACTGCCTCCCCTCCAACACTCCTAGGAGGTGACGTAGATCAAGATGTATGCTTCTTGAACAAATTAGTGAGTGCCTTTTTTTTTTTTTTTTTTTTTTTTTTTTTTGCCCAGGATTGTGCTTGGCTCTCGGAGGCAAGGCTGGTCCTCAGGGATTTCACTTTCTAGAATGCAAAAAATTATTTTCTCAAACAAATGGTGATACTCAACTCCACCATCTCCATCTAGTTTATTAAATGTGAAAGTAAGTGAAGAAGTTAAGTATGAGATAATGTGGCAGAGTGGTCCAGTGCCCAGGGTTTAGATTACAGTCTCTTGGATTTGTGAGTTTAAATTCTACCACTGCCAATGCTTTGATTTTTTTTTAAATAAAAAAATCCATCCTTTAAATTTCCCTTACATACTAAAAAGTCAGTACAAAAAAATGCGATCTACAGCAGGTGTCTGATTCTGATTCATGAGGGACATCCTCACAATCCCGCTGGGCATATGTTACTGATTCCCACTGGGAAAGAAAATTATATATATATATGCCTTTTCTATAGTTTACAGAGAAAAGAGAATTGCTGCTCTATGAAATAACTGAAATATTGTGATCTCTAAAAACCATTCTGATTAAAGAGAACTACAGCTTCTTAGATGAGTAGCTGATTTCAGATTTGGGACAAGAGACATACATGAAGACTTGGCAAGAAAGCAAGAATTTCTGAAACTCCTGGACCATATCAAAAGTTCTCAGGAGCCAACAAATTTCCGTTGACCAGAGATGGAACAAACTGATGACCAAAGGAATACTTACCGCAATACATTGAAAATAACAACACATAATATTCTTTTACATGCAGTAAGAAAAACAACTCATTGATCACCAGTGGGAATAACTAGGGAGAAAATTATTTGATCAGGAATTTGGCAATTCTTGGATAAGAATCAAGCATTGTCTTTACCTATTATAAGTAAATTCTATGTAAGATAACTAAGTAGCTCTACTTGGTGAATAAAAGTTCTATGAAGAGGAAATCTAGCTAATGAATATGGAAGAAATATAACATTGGAAATCATGATTTAGCTGTGAAGATATTAATGTTTAACAGTAAGTTGATGAAGGAATTTACATTGGAAGGGTCAAGCTCTCTATATGCGAGCCCACTGACCAACATTAACATTTAAAACTGAATGTTTATTTGCCCCTGGAAGGGATACTCAATATGAAAAGTACATTGAATTTCTTCTGAAGTACTTTTGTAAAAATTCTGACCTGAACTTAATCAAGCATTAACAGTTAATGTTCTACTTTCAAGAAATGAAAGAGCAGAATAAATTATAATGAAAGAAAGCATTAGACAAAAAAGGAATGTACAACATTGTCTGAAAGAACTAATTCAATTTCTTTAATATCTCATTGGCAGAGAGAAGAAAAAGGAGAGAGAAACAGAGAGAGACTGATCTAAAAGAGAGGAGGCTTAAAGACAATGCAATCAGATATATGTGTAAAGTTTGTTTCACTCTTGATTAGGTTAAAAACCTATTTAAGTGCCATTTTGAGAAAATCGGGAAATTTTAATATGCACTATATATTAAAGTACAAAAGACTGAATGTTAACTTTATTAGGTATAAATTTGTGGATATGCAATAAATGTTCATATGACTAGAGAATCATGCTGAAATGTAATAGTGATGATAAATGACACCTAGATTTGCTTCATCATACTTCATATAAAAGAAAATAGAAAGGGGGACCCTGTCTGGCTCAGTTGATAGAACATGGGACTCTTGATCTCGGGATCATGGGACCCTTGATCTTGGGATCGGGAGTTCAAGCCCCGCATCTGGTATGGAGTCTGTTTTTAAAAAGAAAATAGAAGAAAAAGGGACAAATAAAGAAATCAGTAAAGCCCTGGAGATGGCCGAATTTGGATAATGATTATGATTATTGTATGTCACCATTTACTTTACATGAAAATTGATAAAGTGATGATAAAAATGAAATTCCCTTAGACTTTTGAAAAGGTACCATTTTTATACTTAGTATTTACAAAAATCTAATGTGAAATATAATTTTCTACTTACATAGATAAAAACATTCTCATTCTCTAGAACCCATTAATATTTAGTATTCTATTTTTAGTGTCCTGATATGTATCCAGAATGTGTCAGTGTTGAGCATCCTGCTCATCTATGATTGGACTATATCATTGTATGAATTAGTTCCCGATAATTCAGATTAACTACCTTTATTTTAACTACATTTACCAGAGTTTTCCCTAATAAAACTCCTGTAAGATTATGGTTAGACATTCAGGATTGACCACTCATTATTTTAACATCGACATTTTATATTCTATACCTTGTTATTCTTAATATTTTGGGGAATAGTTCAGCATATATGTAAATAAATAACCACAAACCAAATGAATTTATTGATTTTTTCAATTAAAACACTTTATATTGGGGAGTTTTATGTTAAATTAAGCACAGACTACATAGAGAAAGTTCCCATATATATTCTAACTGCCTTACATCCACTCTTTTCTCCTATAGTGACAACGTGCACTGCTGCAGTATATTTGGCTGCAATCAATGAGACAATTTTGACGGTTCATTAATAATTAAAATCCATGGTCACATTTCACTATGGCAAAATACCTGTGCTCAAAAGTGAAGCTTGTTCCCAACAGGGTAAGTAAGAGAGGGTTGCAGGAAAGCGTGAGATGACCAGAGCATGCAAAACTACAGATCCTGCTCGGCTGACCCTACCTGCCTGGTACCGCACAGAGAGAGCAGCACGGGCTCCAAGGAGCCGCCCCTATCCCTGTCCTCACAGGCGCAGATATACCTGTCGCCCACTCAGGCGGCGACCGCACACTCGCTCCAGGCAAGGGCACTGGAGATGGCATGCCGACACTCTGGGGGACCTTCGCTGGCTGGGTGAGGTGTTCTGGGGAAGGCGAGCTCACACCAGGTGGGATCTGAAATGTCTGTGAAAGACGTGACCCAGAGCAAACGAGTCCATCCAGGATCACACCGAGCATCTCTGCCCCTCTTGTCTTCCGGGCGCCTCCGGGAAGCCCACAGAACCCTGAGCTACTTCAGCGAGCAGCCGGCCCTGCCAAAGGAATCCGGGTCGGTGCGCAGAGGAGGGGCGCCCAGGACAGGAGCTGCGGGAGGAGGGGAGCCACACTGGCCGCGACGCCCGGGCTCGGTGGACGTGGTCTCCCCGCCTAGCCCCAGAGCTTCTCCCATCACTTCCCGGTGGGTGACCCCGCGCCGAAAGTGAGCCGACATCCTGGGGGGCAGCCGGGTTTGGTGCGTGTAGGGCGGGTGCATGGGTGGGTGGGGTGGGGATGGAGCGGGCACGTCAGAACCCTGGGTTGGAGGAGGAGGCCGAGGGCCCTGAGAGCGGGCGTTCCTCCACCCGAGCCTGAGGTCCTGCGGTTCGCGGCCGCCTCCCCGGGGCCCACCGGGGTGGGTTCGCCTTTCATTTGCTCCGCAAACCCTGCCCCACCCGAACTCACGCAACCCTTTTGCCAACACTCCTTTCCCCTCCCCCCTAATCCGGTTTCTGGCCCCCGGCCCACTCTCCCCCCGACCCTTCCCACTGAGGAAAGGAACTCGGAGAGGAGAAAGGAGGCAACAGGTGAGAGCCCGGGCCCTTGAAAACCGTGTCTTGAAAATCGCCGCCAAGGGGTGCCTGGCTACCGGCAGGTCGCAGCGCGTGTTTAGTTCTCTTCAAAGGGAACTTCCGACCAATCCGGGGCAAAGTGCACCTGGGGGCGGGCGGGTGTCTTGGTCCCGTCATTTCCAGAAAGAGCAGTGACTCAGCCTTGACCCCGCGCACCCTTCGATAGCTCAGCTGGTAGAGCGGAGGACTGTAGACTAGACACGTGTGTGGACATCCTTAGGTCGCTGGTTCGACTCCGGCTCGAAGGAGGTGCCTGATGCTTTTGCCGGTCCCCATGAAGGTCTCCACCCGCTAGTGCCAGAGGCCGAGCAACACAGGCTGAAGCCAGGAAATCACTTTCCGGGAGGAACTCCTACAGCTGTGTGTGTGCAGCGCCCAGGGAACACACCTGCACCATCTCTCCGCAGTTACCAGACCCATTCCCTGTAGCTCAAAAACAGCCTGCTTGTTACTCATGCTTTATCAAGCAGTCCTAGCCAGGCAGCCCGGTCCTTCCATGCCCTTTCCCCCTTTATGCACCCAGTGCTCCAGCTCCATGATCCACCACTACTGGTTTGCTAAACAGACTGCCAAAGAAGTGGGCAAACAGGAGCTGCCCAGGACAAGCCACTGGAGATTGAGAAGCACACAGGCCATCACTGGAGTCCTGGACAACCACGGCAATCTCTGTCTCAGTCCCCTTCTCAGCTTCCTCCTAGGATGCTTACTGTCTCACTTCTGTCTAGCCCAACCTCGGACTCTGTCTCTTATCTCTCTGCCTGTCTGTGTGCGGGTACTTCAGGGTTTTTTTTTCCCACTGTAGGTCTCCTTCCTGGTCACTCAAATGGCTTATAAATACAGAGGCCTACAGAGACAGGAAACTGTCTTTCCACTGTGCTTTACCCAGCTGTGGGAGGGAACTCTACCCTGAGCTTTTCCAAGCCCATGCCAACTTTCCTCCTGTACGGAGGGAGGCTGACACTGGCAAGAGCAAAAGAGAGCAGGGCTCTCAGTGGGCCTTGATGGTCACCACGAGAACTTCAGGGGCCCATTCAGGTTGGCTGTCAGTATGAAGACAGGGCGGTGGCCGTTGGTGAACTTCATTTCACATGTCTTCACACCAGTTCTTCTGGCTGCAGGTGGGCTTTTGTTCCTTTGAAAGAGCAATGACTGCTCACCCTCTCTACCATGGTGGTAAACACACCTTGCACAGATTCCCCTGCAACTTCTGATGGAGAGTGAGAGAGAGAGAAATAGAGATAAAGAGAGAGACAGAGAAACAGGGTGAAAGAAAGGGAGTTTGAAAGCAAAAGGACTGACACAGATGAAACTCAGAGCCCTGAGAATGAAAGCCGTAGGCAGCAAAGGCAGGGAGCAGAAGTGTAGAGGGAGTGGGGGTTGGGACTGGTAATATAGGTAGCAGCGGTCATCCACTTACCTCCTCACACAGGCCATTGACTTGTGGATTCTAACCAGTTTGCTAAATTGGGTGCTGACCACTTAAGGCTAAATGGGCAGCATTTTCCCCTGCCTTATCCACCCCCAAGAAGCAGATGAGGTGCCACAGTCAGAAAGCACCCAGGAGGAAATGGGTTAAGCTTCCACAAAATAGAAAAGATCAGGGCTTTGCCAAAGGCCAGAGCCAGGTTACAGGGGTTTGAGGCTAGGACGATGGGATGGGGAGTTTGGGTGCCGGGAAGAGTACAAGGCAGTGGCCCTTGCACTCTTCTCTCATGTGGAAGGACAGTCCAGAGACTTGATGGACAGCTGAGGTGCATCACGGAGAGGACTTGCAGCAGATCCCTGATTGGAATGTGGCTCTCTGAAGCCCTGCCCTCCCCTGGCCCCTGAGCCCACAAGTACCTTTTTCCATTCTGTCTCTGACTCATAAACTGTGGACTGTGTATCCCCACATATCTTCCTTTATTGGCAAGCTGCTCCCCGTCTCTCCGCCCCTCTGCAATCTCAACTGTCTCAGTGCTAACTCCCATTGAGCCTGAGTTGGTAGAGTCTGTACTGGTCCAGGAGGCAGTGTCATCATGACCCCACAAGTGACTTCAGGAGGAGCCTATAGTTCTGCAGCCACGGAGAACAACCAGCATTGAATGTCACCATCTGCAGAGATGAGTGGAGAGGGAACAGGTAGAAATGTAGGCCTTCTTGGTTATGCACCTTGAATGCCATGTGGAGGCGCTGAATCTTTGGGAACCTAGCTTTGGGGAAATATCTAGTCGGAGGGTGTGGTCAGGGGGTCAGTGGCCTCTGGTGAGCAGCACACTGGAGGGTGAGCCCCTGTCTTCCAGGCTGACCCTTCCTGCATGGTACCTCACAAAAATTGCTGCCCCTCTCCCACTCCTCACAGGTGCAGATACACACTCGGGAGGTGATCACACACTTGCTCCAGGCAAGGGCACTGGAGATGGCTTGCCGGGCCTCTGGGGGACCTTCGCTGGGTGGGTGAGGTGTTCAGGGGAAGGCGAGCTCAAACCAGGTGGGATCTGAAATGTCTGTGAAAGACGTAACCCAGAGCAAACGAGTCCACCCGGGATCACACCGAGCATCTCTGCCCCTCTTGTCTTCCGGGCGCCTCCGGGAAGCCCACAGAACCCTGAGCTACTTCAGCGAGCAGCCGGCCCTGCCAAAGGAATCCGGGTCGGTGCGCAGAGGAGGGGCGCCCAGGACAGGAGCTGCGGGAGGAGGGGAGCCACACTGGCCGCGACGCCCGGGCTCGGTGGACGTGGTCTCCCCGCCTAGCCCCAGAGCCTTTCCCATCACTTCCCGGTGGGTGACCCCGCGCCGAAAGTGAGCCGACATCCTGGGCGGCAGCCGGGTTTGGTGCGTGTTGGGCGGGTGCATGGGTGAGTGGGTGGGGTGGGGATGGAGCGGGCACGTCAGAACCCTGGGTTGGAGGAGGAGGCCGAGGGCCCTGAGAGCGGGCGTTCCTCCACCCGAGCCTGAGGTCTTGCGGTTCGCGGCCACGTCCCCGGGGCCCACCGGGGTGGGTTCGCCTTTCATTTGCTCCGCAAACCCTGCCCCACCCGAACTCACGCAACCCTTTTGCCAACCCCTTTCCCCTCCCCCCTAATCCGGTTTCTGGCCCCCGGCCCACTCTCCCCCCGACCCTTCCCACTGAGGAAAGGAACTCGGAGAGGAGAAAGGAGGCAACAGGTGAGAGCCCGGGCCCTTGAAAACCGTGTCTTGAAAATCGCCGCCAAGGGGTGCCTGGCTACCGGCAGGCCGCAGCGCGTGTTTAGCTCGCTTCAAAGGGAACTTCCGACCAATCCGGGGCAAAGTGCACCTGGGGGCGGGCGGGTGTCTTGGTCCCGTCATTTCCAGAAAGAGCAGTGACTCAGCCTTGACCCCGCGCACCCTTCGATAGCTCAGCTGGTAGAGCGGAGGACTGTAGACTAGACACGTGTGTGGACATCCTTAGGTCGCTGGTTCGACTCCGGCTCGAAGGAGGTGCCTGATGCTTTTGCCGGTCCCCATGAAGGTCTCCACCCGCTAGTGCCAGAGGCCGAGCAACACAGGCTGAAGCCAGGAAATCACTTTCCGGGAGGAACTCCTATAGCTGTGTGTGTGCAGCGCCCAGGGAACACACCTGCACCATCTCTCCGCAGTTACCAGACCTGTGCCCTGCAGCTCAAAGCAGTCCACCTTGCTTCTGCTTTTTGAAGCAGCCCTGACCAGCCACTTCCCTCACCACCCTCTGCACTTTGCAGTTTTATGCCCCCACCACTTGTGCCCTGTGTTCTGCCATCAGCACCCATTTGCCCAAAGAGGTGGCCAAACAGGTGCTGCCCAGGGCAAGCCCTGGAGGCACACAAACATATAGACCACCGTAGGGGGTCACTGTCAACTATGGCATCCTTGAAGACTTTACTCTTCCACTCCGTGTCTCTCCTCCAGTGGTATTCTGTTCTCTTCTTTCTGTCTCTCTGTGTTTTCGTTCCTGACTCTGATGCTGTGTACATACTTTAACCTAGAGAGACAGAAACTGCTCATTTTCCTGCTTAGTGTAGTATTTGTACAGAATTGCCGTTGGAGAACTTTCAAATTGCCAATTCTCTACTTCACTTTAGCTGACATTTGTAGGATGCAAATGCAGTTTTGTCCATGCAGTTTCAGAGGGCTGTTATAACTGTCCATGGCCTATTTAGGTGGCTGGTCTCATGTCTCAACTGTTGCTTCTCGGTTTTATTTGTACAGGTTTTATTTGTACTGCATTTTTTGCCTCTTGGAGGTTTGTGGCTCTTGTTGTAAGAGCAGTGGTCCTCCTCTGTTCACACCATTTGGCACACACAGATGATCTACATGAGGATTTTATAGCTTTTTCTCCACAAAGTGATCTGAGTTTTGAATATCACCATATACAAAAATCAGAGTCATGCAATCAAGGATGGAATCTTTGGCCTCTCTTTGACATTCTAGAATTCTATCCCTTTTAAACTGAGCTAATGCTTCCACCATTACATTTAGAATTATTTTTCTTGTCTGCTAAGAAATGTACTCTGAGAATTATGAACTGAGACAGGTATTCATCAATAAGGGAATAGTAAGTCCTGCATCCTCTTAGCTCAAGAATCCATGTCATTTGATTCAAAAGAGCTGTCACTCCTTAGGACTGGTGTTCAGGTATGTTTTATTCACAGTTGTTTTTTTTTTATAACCTCCTAATCTGCCTCAGGTACTGCAACTGTACCAGGGAAATAGAGATTAAAATAAAGGTATTGCTCTAAAACAGTTTAGTGTCTGTAGGGATCAGATAGATGGAGCAGATAATTACAATATAATATCTTGAAAACTGCAATAGAGGTAGATAGAACATTCCATGCAATCTTTCAGGCTGAGGTAGAGGTCAGGGTAGAAAACATGGGATGTCTCTTGGTAGTGCCAGTGTACTGGACTCGGTTGAGTTTTAGAAGAGTAGAGTAGATCTGTGATCAAGTGAGTTCAGTGGATGCAGAACAGTTTTAGGAAAAATAAACAGAAACTTGAAGGGTGTTGATTTTGTGTGTTACCATGTATGATATCACTAGAGCATATGTATAACCCCAGGACTAGCAAGAAATGAAGATATCAACAATTGTGCCTGAAATTTTATCCACTCTCATCATATCCCTAGGGTTCTAATTGCTGCTCATCTCAGAAGCAAGGGGAAGATTTCTTAACATCTCTTTTGAATCTTCATAAAGAAGGTACCATGACTTTATCACTTGATCTGTATATTATTCTACCAGAATAGCCAGCAGAAAAATGGATAATGTCCATGCACTTCAGTATTCACCTCCACTCATTATCATTTTCTCTGCACATGCTTTTTTTGTCGCTGCCTGGTTTGAGACAGCTGACGGATAAAGGCAGAAATATTGCAGATGCCAAGAGAGAAAAATCTTATGTCAAATGAAGGCTTTGCTTCTGTTTAGATTTGACAAGAATAGGGAACAGGGAAATTTCCACTCAAGATCCCTAGAGGGGATCCTAGCTCTTGATCTCTGGATTGTGAATTCAAGCCTCCGTTGGTTTGGGTGTAGACATTGCTTAAAAATAATATATTTTGGTAAGTAGGACACAGGGTTTGAACTTAGGACCCAAAGATCAACAGTTAGATGCTTAACTGACTGAGCAACACAGATCTCTTGAAACTGTTTTTCTCCTCAGACCTCACCATCTCTTTACCCCCTGGGGAGCCTTTCTCAGCAAGTACTGTCTCTAACTGGGTTCCTGATGCCTGGATCAATATAATCCTCTAATGCAGACACTCCCCAGTGGCAGCTAAATGGCTCTAAACAGGTTATAAATAAAACTGCTTACCTTTCAATAATGGAATTAATTAGAAACCAAAGCTTTTGTTACTCTGCTTCTGTCTCTGCAGTTGTGCTAATACCAGCAATCAAGAACTACATGGCCCAGGGTGCCTGGCTGGCTCAGCTAATAGGGTGGGTGACCCTTGAACTTGGGGTCAGGAGTTCAAGCCCCACATTGGGCATGAAGCACACATTAAAATATATTTGGGGGGGGGGGCCCATGGGTGGCTCAGTGGGTAAAGCCTCTGCCTTCGGCTCAGGTCGTGATCTCAGGGTCCTGGAATGGAGCACCGTATCGGGCTCTCTTCTCAGCGGGGAGCCTGCTTCCCTCTCTCTCTGTGCGGGCCTCTCTGCCTACTTGTGATCTCCCTGTCAAATAAAAAAATAAACATACAAAAAAATAAAAATTTTTTAAAAGGCTGTAGTCCAAGACTGGTAAGAGTGGCTACTGGCATGTAAAATCCATAAATGAGAAAACACAAGACCCAGCTTCGAGTGGGATATATTTTCAATTAGTAATGGTTAAGGGGAGAGTGGGAGAATGTCAGCCTCTATCTGTTCATGATGGAGGATGAGGGATATCTTCCTCTCGGGTGCACTTTTGCCTGCTAAGTTCCATATTGTACACAGACTGAAATATCTTGGGGCACTTAGTGGCACAGTTCTCTTATTTAAGTATCAGATATCAGATGGGTGCACCTGAGTGGCTCAGTTGGTAGAATGTCCTAGAGTGTCAGACTTGAACTCATGGTTGTGAGTTCAAGCCCCAGCTTTGGCGAGGAGCCTATTAAAAAAAAAAAAAAAGTTAGATATCACATAAAATCAGAGCCTACTCCACCTAAAATCACTGAGCACTTTCCAATAAACAAAACTTTCTAAAATAGGGAGCAGTGAGGTCCTGGAGCGTGGTGGCCATGAAAGATATTATGGTGACTCAGGATCAGAAGGCACTTTCCCCTCTCTTTTTTGACCAGGCGGAAGAGAACATTGTCTGAGAAGTCACACCTGAGATGAAAGCCTAAAAAACAAGCAGTTTCTTCCTAAGCAGGGCTTGGTTTCCCAGTGCTTTTCCCATCCCTGCAGCTTCATGGTTTCCCTCAGTATGTCAGATAATAGGGCAAGAATCTGAGTCGGGGGGACTGAGTTCCTGCCCCTCTGTCCTGCAGCATGAGGGGCAGGCCGATACTGCCTCAGAAGATGGGCCGACACCTTACAAGTGAGTGTTTCTTCTCATCTTAATATTTTACTGAAAATATTGGAGGCCCCAAAAGGGCCACATCTGAAGTAACTAACTTTATTTTTAAAGATTTTATTTACTTGAGAGAGAGAGAGAGAAATAGAGTGAAGAAGCTGAGGAGAGGAGCAGAGGGAGAGGGAGAAGCAGGCATCCCCCTGAAGGAGGGGCCTGATTCAGGGCTCCATTCCAGGACCCTGGGATCCTGACCTCAGCCGAGGGCAGACGCTTAACTGCCTGAGCCACCCAGGTGCCCCTGAAGTAACTAACTTGGTCAATTCAATACTCTCCACTCCCACCTGCACCCAAACTCTGTGACTCAGTCAAAATATGCCATATTTCCTGGCTTATAAACATGAGGTAGGGACACCTGGGTGGCTCAGTTAGTTAAGCATCTGCTTTCAGCTCTGATCGTGATCTAAGGGTCCTGGGGTCAAGCCCTGAGTTGGGCTCCTTGCTCAGTGGGGTGTCTGCATCTCCTTCTTCCTCTCTCCCCACTTGTGCTCTCTCTCTCAAATAAATAAATAAAATCTTTAAAAAAAAAAAAAACAAAACAAAACACCAGGTGGTGATAAGGTTCTCACTCTGATTTCATCCTTCTGTCTTTTATCAAATTCCTTCCTATTCTCTTACTCAGTTCAGGATCATCTTTTACCAGAATCTTTTCCTAGCTCCCCAAGTGTCAGTTTGGTTCTCCTCCTCTTTGCCTCTTTGGTCCTCCTAGATTACTTTTGCCTTTCCACTTATCACAATATACTGGTAGTATACTTTCACGTCCTCTTTAGGAGCAAGCTCCTTGAAATCTGGAGCAATTAATTCTTTCTGGTATCATCAGCACCTTGCACAGTGCCTTGCAGAGGACAGACACCAGTGAATGTGAAATTATTAACTGGCCTAAGGCATTTTAACATCAGCTCAAGAAAGACTAGGGTTCTGAGCGAATTATTACATTTTGGAGTAATAACTAGAGATCTTCTTTCTTGAAAGACAAAAAAAGCTCACAGTTTCTTTCTTCTAAGGTAACAACCAGAGATGACATATATCCCATGTAAAGAGCCCAGGGTTTTCTGTGATGAAAACCAAGTGAGGAAATGTCTGAGAATTACACAGTAAGCTATTCTAATTAACCCGACTGCTGAGGAAATCTGAAAGTTGAAAAAACAAATGAAAACATCTGCTTGATGGCTCTGGAGAAATAACAAAGATGAGAAGCATTACTCAGCCAAAATATGAGAGAGGTAAAAATCCAGAGTGAAAATAACTAGAAAATTCCCACATTTAAGTAAATAGCTCATATTATGAAGCCAGTGTGAATTATATATCCAAAGCAGACAAGAACATAAGAGCCAATTTCATTCATAAACATGGATATAAAATTCTAAACAAAAAATTGCAAACTAAACAGAGCTATATATAAAAATTGTATCTGACAGAATTGGAGTTACTAGATAAAAGTAAGACTGATTTAACAGCAGAAAAATCAATGTACTTCACTACACTAAAAGAGCAAAGGAGAAAAATAATGACTATTCTAATAGGTGCAGAAAATTAGTTTAATAAAAGTCAATATGTGTCATGATAAAAATGATAAGTAAACTATGAATAGAACACACACTTACTTAGCTTGATGAAGTGTACCCACCAAAAAAAAGTCTCATTGTATTTTGTATCTAACAACATATTTAATGGTGAAATTGCATTAAATTTCTGAGACTGAAACAAGATTAGGATGTTCACTAATCTCCTATTCAATATTATACTGAAAGTTTTCATTAGAAGAAATGAAAATGAAGAAATGATTGTGTAAAAAGAGAATTTAAGAAATCTACAAACTAACAATACTGTTGACACGAGTTGTGGGATTTAAGATGCATGGACTGATGAATGAACTCCCTCCTAGGTGTTTCTCCCTCTTGTGCATCGGATGGCTTTTAATGACAATAATTAGTCTCAAGCACCTTCTCCTCTCTTCTCTCTTCCTGCTAGACTCTCTGGTGAGGTTGTGAGGTATGAGGGCTCACATACATCTTCCTCCCACTCCCACCTTGCAGTTAAGCTGATCAGGTGAGCAGTCCTGGCCAGAGATGTGTGAGCACAAGTGATGTAAGTGTCCACTGTGCCAATCCTGTGCTCTTCTTTCATCCTTGGTGACTGTGCAGACTTGACATTGAGGAGCCTGGATCCCTAAGCTTCTGCTGCAGCCCACAAGACTGTGATATGAGTAAAAAAATAAATCTTCATTGCATAAAGGCAAAAAAGAAAAAAAGAAACCTCCAGGTTTGTTACTAGAAATTATAAGCAATTTTAATAAACTTAGCAATACTAAAAGTCAATATTCAAAGATTACTTACATTCTTCTATACATCATCAATTGGTTAGAATATTACAATTTTAAAAGAGTACCTTTATAATAGCATCAAAAAGGGCAAGCTACAACAGAGCCAGTGGATATAATAGCATCAAACAATGAAATACATAGAAACACATCTTTTTAAAATGTGCAAAAAATATCCAGGTATGAAATGCAAAATATTACTGAAGAATAAAAGAAAAGCTATATAAATGGAAAACTCAATATTATAAAAATGCCAAATTTCTCAAAGTAATCTATGATCTTAAAATCCAATAAAAATCCACAATTGGGCAGTGCAACTTGACAATTCTAAAGTATATATAGGCATGCTCAGGTTAAAACTAGTTAATAGACTCTTGGAGAAGAACAGAGAAGACCTGCTGTATCAGGTAATGATCAGTATTACTTTGAAGACACAATTTAGTCAGAGTAGTAGTGATAAAGGATAGGCAAATATACCAATGGAACAGTACAGTTTAGAAATAGTTGAATAGGGGCACCTGGGTGGCTCAGTGGGTTAAGCTTCTGCCTTCGGCTCAGGTCATGATCCCAGAGTTGTGGGATCGAGCCCCACGTCGGGCTCTCTGCTTAGCGGGGAGACTGCTTCCTCCCATCTCTCTCTGCCTGCTTGTGATCTCTCTCTCTCTCTCTCTGTCAAATAAATAAAAATAAATCAGTAAAGAGAAAAGAAAAAGATGAATAGTTGGGGCACCTGCATGGCTCAGTCAGTTAAGTGTCCAACTCTTGATTTCCACTCAGGTCATGCCAGCCCCATGTTGGGCTCTGCCCTGAGCAGGGAGCCTGCTTGAGATTATCTTTCTCCCTCTCCCCCTGCTGCTCCTCCACTTGCCTCATTCTCCCTAAAAAATTTTTAAAAATAGATGAATGGTTGGCTACTGATTTATGACAAATCTTACACTGTAGTGCAGTAAGGAAGAAAACTGTCTTTAATAAATGGTGATGGATCATTCACCTAACACAATGGGGGAAATAAATCTTGATTCAAGGCACATATCACATGTAAAATGATCAATGATAAACCTAACTGTGAAATGTAAGACAGTAAAGGTATTTTTAAAAATGTAAGAGAATTTCTTGATGACAATGAGAGAGGCAAATATTTCTTAAACTAGTCATATGAAAACAAATATAAAGAGCTAAAACTGATAAATTGTACTACATTAAAAGTTAAGATCTTCTCTTTTTAAAAATTTCATTGAAAAAATTAAATGAAAATTCCCATTGAATGCAAGTCCCTGCCACAGAGAATGTATTTGCATATCCAACAAAGGATTTACGTCCCAAATATATGAAGAGTGCCTAAAAATGTATAAGAAAAACAAATGATAACTATCCTAAGGGCTTCTTCTTTCATCAGTTTTTAAAGCATTGTCATTTCTGAAATGATTTTTTATGAGCTTTTATTTCATCTAGAAAAAAATGGGTTCTTCTAAAACTTAGCAAATAATGTTTATATGTACCAAAGGTTTAAATAAAACATTTTTTAAAAGATTTATTATTTATTTGACAGAGAGAGATCACAAGTAGGCAGAGAGGCAGGCAGAGAGAGAGAGAGAGGGGAGGAAGCAGGCTCCCTGCTGAGCAGAGAGCCTGATGCAAGACTCAATCCCAGGACCCTGAGATCATGACCTGAGCCGAAGGTAGCGGCTTAACCCACTGAGCCACCCAGGTGCCCCTAAATAAAACATTGTTAAAGCCTTAAAATTCTTCTTTGAGTTTTTATGTGAAATATTGAGCTTCTTCAGGAAAATAACTTTTAATATCTAAAGCAAAGGATATTAAAATTAATCACTTTTAAAGATAGATAAATATTCATACAAAAAGGCTTTTCTTTATCATCTTCTACCTAAGAGAAACACAAACTATTTCACTACCTTTAATAAACTCTCAAACTACTTCTGTTTAAAAACTTTAAATCAGATGAATCACATTTTTCAACTCTCACGGGGCCAAAGGTGTTCTGATTTCACATATTAAAGAACTACTTTATAACTTTTGATAGCTCAAACAGCCAATAACACGTAACTGCTACTGTTTCTAGATAGTCAAAAGTCAGAAAGAATTGCATGATTGCAGAGTATTTTAAGTTATGTGAAGTCATTGATCTTTCATATGTAATTCAAGTATGATATTGTAATTAAAAAGTATCACTTTTAAAATCTAACCATAATAATAAAGTCTGGAAAATTAGTTTTGTCTCCACCTTTAATTTACATTGTTAGATATTGGAGCTTTAAGAACCTCTTAAAAATTCAATAGACCTTACTTTTTTTAAAGTGAAGTTTCAGGTTTACAAAAAAATTGCATAGAAATTACAAGGAGTCTACCTACTTCCTGGTTTCCGTTATTATTGAAATGTTGCATTCATGTAATACATTTGTTATAATTAATGAACCAATGCTGCTACATTAATACATTAAGTCTATGGTTTAGAGTTTACTCACCATGTGGTATAGTTTTATAGATTTGAGAAATGCATCATCTCATGTATCTTTTGCTATAGTGACATATAGAATAGTTTTACTGCCCCCAAATACCCTGTGCTCCACTATTCATTCTTCCCTCTCACACCTCCAATCTTTTTGTTTTTTAAGATTTTATTTTTAGGTCATCTCTACACACACTACGGGGCTCAAACTCACAAGCCTGAGATCAAGAGTTGCATGTTCCACTGACTGAGCCAGCCAAGCACCCAACCAGTGATCTTTTTATTTTCCCAATAGTTTTGCCTTTTCTCATATAGTGGAATCACAACAATGTCCTTTTCAGGCTAGCTGGAAACACACAGTATCCTTTTCAGGCTAGCTTCCTTTACCTACCAATAAGCATTTAACTTTCCCTCCATGTCTTTTCATGGCTTGATAGTTCATTTCCTTTTATTTTTTTTTCAAGATTTTATTTTTAATCTTTACATGCAGGGTGGGGCTTGAACTCACAATTCCAAGATCAAGAGTTGCACAGTCCACCAACTGAGCCAGTCAGGCACTCTAGCTCATTTCTTTTTAGCTCTGAATAGTATTTCATTGTCTGGAAGTACAAGTTTATTTATCCCTTCACCTACTGAAAGATGTCTTGGTTGATTCTAAGTTTTGGCTGTTATAAATAAAGCTTTCATAAATATTCATTTGCAGATTTTTGTGTAGTCATGGTTTTTAAGTCATTTGGGTAAATACATAGGAGCCTGATTGCTGGATCATATGGTAAGTCTTATGTTGGGCTTTCTAAGAAACTGACAAGCTGTCTTCCAAAGTGGCTGTACCTTTTTTCATTCCTACCAGCAATGAATGAGAGTTCCTGTTACTGTACATTATGGTCAACATTTGGTGTTGTCAGTGTTTTGGATTTTAGCCATTCTAACAAGTATTTAGTGGTATCTCATTGTTTTGATTTGCAGTTCCTAATGATATATGATGCTTTTTCATATGCTTATTTGCCATCTGTGCGTCTTCTTTGGTGAGATGTGTCTTCACATCTTTTACCCATTTTTTAAACAAGGCTGCTTGTTATTTTATTGTTGAGTTTTAAGAATTCATTTTATATTTTGGATACAAGTTCTTTACTTTGAATACAAGTTATTTACCACATACATGTTTTGCAAATATTTTCTCCCAGTCTGTGTCCTGTTTTCATCCTTTTAACAGTGTATTTCACAGAGATGAAACTTTCAATTTTAATGAAGTCCAATGTGGCAATATTTTTTTCATGGATTTTGCTTTCAGTGTTCCATCAAGAGTCAGTGCAAAATGCAAGGTAATTTAGATCTTCTTCTATGTTATCTTCTAGAAATTTTATTTGTATTTTACATTTAGACTTGTGATCTATTTTTAGTGAATTTTTGTGCAAGTGTGAGGTCTGTGTCTAGATTCCCCCCCCCCCTTTGGCATGTGGATGTCTACTTACTTCAGCTCCATTTGCTGAAAAGACTATACTGTTTTTCCATTGAATTGTTCTTGCCACTTTTTCAAAGTCCACTATATTTATGTAGGTATATTTCTGAGTTTTCTAGTCTATTCCATTGATCTAGTTTTTCTTCCATTGATCTGTTTGTCTATTCTTTTGTCATTACCATTAGTGTGTTGATTACTGTAGCTGTATAGTAAGTCTTGAAATTGGATAGTGTTGGTCTTCCAACTTGTGGGTCTGCCACCTTTCCATATAAACATTTCAGTTTGTTGATATCTCAAAATTTGCTAGGATTTTTATTGGGATTGTGTTGAATCTATAGCTCAAGTTAGGAAGAACTGACATCTTAACAATATTGAGTCTTCCTACTCATGTACACAGAATATCTCTCAATCTATTTGGTTCTTCTTTGATTTCTTTCATCAGCATTTTGTAGTTTTCCTCATATAGATCTAATACATACTTTGTTAGAATTGTACCTAAAGATTTCTCTTTTTTGTTGTGCTAGTATAAATGATACTGTATTTTAAATTTCAAATTCCACCTGTTCCTGTATACAAGTTGGCATATAGGAAAGCAATTGACTTTTTAGATATTAAATCTGTGTCCTTGCTATAATTGCTTATTAGTTACAGGAAAAAAAATTTTTTTTGTCCATTCAGGAATTTTTATATAAACAATCATCTGTGAACAAAGATAGCTTTATTTCTTCCTCCTCTATCTGTATACCTTTTTTTCTTGTCTGATTGCATTAGTTAGGACTTCCAGTATGATGCTGAAGAGGAGTGATAAAAGAGGTTCTCCCTGGTCTTTGTTCCTAATGTTAGGGGAAAAACCATTTAGTTCCTCACAATTAAGTATGATGTTAGCTGTAGGCTTTGTAGATATTCTTTATCAAATTAAGAATGTTTCCCTTGGGCCACCTGGGTGGCTCTGTTGGTTAAGCAACTGCAGTCAGCTCAGGTCATGATGCCCGAGTCCTGGGATCCAGTCCTGCATCGGGTTCCCAACTCCATGGGGAGTCTGCTTCTCCATCTGACCTTCTCCTCTAACATGCTGTCTCTCACTGTCTCTCTCCCAAATAAATAAACAAAATATATATTTTTTTAAAAGAACATTCCCCTCTATTCATAGTTTACTGAGAGTTTTTATCATGAATGAATATTTGATATGTCGGATGCTTTTTCTGTATCAGTTGATATGATTATATGACTTTTCCTCTTCAGCCTGCTGATACAATGGATTAAATTAATTAGTTTTTGAATACTGAGACTTCATATTTACAATGAATCCTACTTGGTCATGATGTATATAATACATTGTTGGATTTGATTTGCTAATATTAAATATGAATATTAAATATTTTTGTATCTGTGCTCATGAAAGATATTAGTCTGTAATTTTCCTTTCTTGTAATGTTTTTGTCTGGTTTTCATATTAAAGTAATTTTGGCCTCCTGGAATGAGATAGGAAGTATTCCTTCTGCTTCTATTTTTGGTAGAGAACTAATATTTCTTTTTTTTTTTAAGATTTTATTTATTTATTTGACAGAGATCACAAGTAGCAGAGAGGCAGGCAGAGAGAGAGGAAGGGAAGCAGACTCCCTGCTGAGCAGAGAGCCAGATGCTGGATTGGCTCAATCCCAGAACCCTGAGATCATGACCTGATCCAAAGGCAGGGGCTTTAACCCACTGAGCCACCCAGGCATCCCTGATATTTCTTTCTTGAAAGTCTGGTAGAGGGGCACTTGGGTGGCTCAGTGGGTTAAAGCCTCTGCCTTCTGCTCAGGTCATAATCCCAAGGTCCTGGGAGCAAGCCCTGCATCAGGTTCTCTGCTCAGTAGAAGCCACAGTGATGTTTTTTTGAAGATTATTAATTCATGATTCAATTTTTTTTAATATATAAAGGCATATTAACATGACCTACTTTTCCTTGTGTGAGTTTTGGTAAAACGTGTCTTTCAAGGATCTGTCTCATTTCACCTAAGTTATCAAACTTATAGGCATAAAGTTGTTTATATTATCCTTTTAATGTCCATGAAAACAGTAATGATACCTCTATTTCATTTCTGGTATTAGTAATTTGTGTCTTTTCTATTTTTTCTTGATTAGCCTATTTAGAGATTTATAAATGTTACTAATCTTTTCAAAGAACCATCCTTTGTTTTCACTGATTTTCTCTATTAATTTCCTGTTTCTAGTTTCATTGATATTTGCTCTATTATTATTTCTTTTCTTTTGTTTATTTGGACCTAATTGTCTCTTATTTTTCTAGTTTCCTAAGGTAAAAGGCTAGATTATTGATTTTGATCTTTCTTCTATCCTAATGTATGTATTCAATGTAATAAATTTTCCCCTAGTGCCTGCTTTTGTTGCATCCAACACATTTTGATAAGCTGTGTTTTCATTTTTAGGTCAAAATATTTAAAAATACTATTTTATGTTTCTTTCTTGACCCATGAGTTACTTAGTAGTGTATTGTTTAATCTCCAAATATTTTGGTATTTTCCAACTTTCTTTCTGTTACTGATTTCTGGTTTAATTCCATTGTGATCTGAAAGGATTATATAGTTTCTATTCTCTTAAAATTGTTAACATGTGTTCTGTGGCCCAGAATGTGGTCCACCCAAATCAACTTACATCAGTACAGCAAGGAGAAAACACCAAAATGATTTTTTTCTAGCCAAAATCCTGAAGTGCAAAATCTTTTTCAGTAAGGAAGGAGCTTACTCCTTTCTATCAAATACAGCCAGAGAGAGCTAAGAAACTATCTGGCAGTTAATGCACAATTCAGCCCCCAAAGCCCCTTTGAGATTTGAATTTGTGAGCCCTGATTTACAATGCCATCACTAACTTCTGAGCATACAGCCTTTTGCAAGCACCATTTGGGAGAGATTCTAAATTGAGCTTCAGAACAAAATTAGGTAGCGAAAGCCCAACTTGAATACTTGCCCAACATGTGTAAGCAATTGCAACTCCAGATTTAGAGCACAGAGAGACAGATAGGTCTGAAAGAAACCCTGACCTGCCAGGCAAGACTCCCCACATGGCACTAGGAATCAGCAGGCCACAGAGATTACTCTTTCCCCTGGTAATGCAAGACCTATAAGGTGGCAGCCTTGTAGGTCTTATTGAGGTAGACTGCCTTGATCCAATCAAACCTTCCTCTAGAATCCCTGCTGGGTACACTCACCTGGATTCCTGTGTACTGGCTTGAGAAATATACAGAGGAGTCTTCACTTTTCAATTGAAGTTCCTATGAGGGAAACCAGGGAAGCTGAACCTTGACTACAGAGACCATGTTGGACTCTGGGGATCAAAGAGAGAGTCCACACATTCATGAAAGAGATGACTCTTTCTCAATGGAGTATTCACAAACATCATTGCTTCTAGACATGAAGGCTTTGGTAAGAGATGGGGGACTCTTGCTCCTGTCAGTTGTGATTGGTGGAGAACACGGGTCAGATATGGTCTTCAGAAGGAGCTGAGGCCTCAATGACCAGCCAAGTGGATTCAAGTATAAATGATAGTGAAAGTGAAAGCAATACCAAAAAGTGGAAGAAAGGGTGGGTGAGGTACAAAGCCCATGGGCAGATGATCTGATGCCTAGGAGGAGCTGGCCTATTTCTGTTCTTGTGGGTTTATGTATGGTTAGTAATTCTGGCATTGGATATGAAAGGGCCCAAATCAAATCCTGGGTCAGCATAGTTTTAAGACTGAAAGAAAACAGAAAGAGAAGGCAACTCTGGAAAACACCCTTATAAGGAACCTCAGAGCTAGGAGGACTTTGACTTGTAGGTTTGGAGGGACTAAGAGAACCCACCATTGTCCTCCAGGAGAAGGCAGTCCTGGAGGTCCTAGGGAAACTTCTGTTGGTCCATGGGTTCCTGACATGACTGGCAGGGTCAGTAGAAGCTCTTAAAAATAATTAATACAACAGTTTTTTCAGATGGATGCAGATCTGTCTATGCTTCTTGCTTGGAATGTTTTAAAATCCAGGGTTAAACCCCAGGACATTTTGCAAAAAGTCTTCTGGACCAAATAAAAAATCCTGCCACCATTATCATCTCCCTTTAGAAGTCCAAATTGCTGTCTCGATCATGCTATTAAACCTTGATCTGCTGCAAGAAGCAGACACCTCCAGGAGGAAACTGAGTGACTGAGGAGCCTGCAGGGGAGGGGCAGGACTGCAGTGGAGCTCTGACAAGGGCCTGGCCTTGGCTAACAGCTCCCCTGCTCCTTTAGAGCAGAGACTTCTTTTCTTGACCATTTTCACCAAGTCGGAGCAATTAGCTGGAAAGAAAGGAAGCAGCACTTGGTGGGTGAGAAGGGGTGACTGCAATTAAACACTCTTCCAGGGGCCACAATCTTAGGTTAAGTTGACTTTAGCCTTGAGCTTACAGACTTTGGCCTCCCTAAACCTTTTTCACCACTTCTACTCTTCAAATCCAGAGTTGTTCTAAGAGAGTCATTCCTCACCTCTCTGAGTACCTGATGGTCATAACATTAAGCCAGGGACTGAGAGAGGTGGCCTGGTGGGACTGGAAGGGCACCAATGACTGTAGCATAGAGTCTAGAAGGTGTGTTTCAATCTTTCCAGGCAGCCTTTCCAAACAAGGCTCTTGCCTGTGGTGAACAAAGAATTTTCCAAACACTCTCAGCATGTGCCTTTGCTGGTAGAGTGGAGGACTATAGTTTGATCTATGTAGGGATCCTTAGGTAATTGGTTTGATTCCCACTGGAAGAAATTTCTACAATCTTGTCCTTTGCAAATGGAGCTACCCTACAGTTGGGCTTTATTTATTTATTTATTTTCTTTTTTAAAATTTTAATTTTATTTTTTCAGTGTTCCAAGATTCATTGTTTAGGCACCACACCCAGTGCTCCATGCAATAAATACCCTCCACAACACCCACCACCAGTCTCACCCAAACCCCCACTCCCCTCCCCTCTGAAACCCTTAGTTTGTTTCTGAGAGTCCACAGTCTCTCATAGTTCATCTCCTGCTCCAATTTCTGCCACCTCACTTCTCCTCTTCTTCTCCCAAGGTCCTCCTTGAGCTTATTCCTTATGCTCCACAAGTAAGTGAAATCATATGATAATTGACTCTCTCTGACATAATTTCCTCCAGTCCCATCCATGTTGATAAAAAGGTTGGGTAAAATATCCTTTCTGATGAAGGCATAATACTCCATTGTATATAAAAATATGGAACACTTCACAAATTTACGTATCATCCTTGCACAGGGGCCATGCTAATCTTCTCTGTATCATTCCCATTTTAGTATATGTGCTGCCGAAGTGAGCACTACAGTCGGGCCTTTAATTAGAACTGGAACCTGAGGATGATGGATACTAAGGTGAGCACATGATGTAATGAGCACTGGGTATTATATAAGACTGATGAATCACTGAACTCCACCTCTGAAACTAATAATACACTGTATATCAATGAACTGAGTTTAAATTTAAAAATAAAAATAAAAAAATTCACACACACACACACACACACAAAAGAACTGGAACCTGACCTGATCCAATCAGCCTATTGAATGCAAATTTTTGCTAGTTCTCAGCTGCATGAAAGAGTGGGTTTGGGGGTCTGGCTGGAAGCACAGACAACTATAAGCCAAGTGAGAACTGATGAGGGAGATGGAGAGGAAGGACTAGATCAGTATAGCAAAATTAATATGCATGCCACTACCTGGGAAGTGGGAGGAAGAGGAGAGAATCTGAGAAGAGGACCTGGTACAGCCACATAAAATCACGCATGCAGAAAAACTATCAAGAACAAGGATAAGATAGACATTTTCTGATAAATAAAAACTAAAAACATTAGTGATCAACAGAACTTTATTAAAGGAACAGCCAAAATATTTACCTTAAAAATGAAAATAAGCTTGGAAAGTGAGACTGAGATACAAAAAGGAAAGGTCAACAAAGAAATTGGTAAAAAAAATTTAATGGGCATAAATCTGATAGATTGAATACATACATGTATATTCACTCCCTCCTGAAGCCCCACTAAAACTATAGCATGAAAAGGAAACAATAGCAACCGAATTTCAGAAGATGAAAAGCAGATAATTTAGCAATAAATGACGTGGAAAAATTGGCTGAAGAAGATGAATTCTAGTCAAGCAGTGAGAAAAAACAAGAATCAGTTCAATTTGTTCCAGAGTCCCTCTACATTTTTGGAAGTAGAGAGAATGGAAGGCTAAATTAAGCATTGGTTGAAAGATGTTGAAGAAGCAGTTTGATTCTCCATACCTTCTTTATTACCCAGGCTGATTGTTGTCCCTCTCCCACTCTCAGCAAGAGTCTAGTTGATTTGTCTCTGAACAGGTAAAGCATAGGGTCTTTTACCTTTGAAACTAGGAGATTAAATAAATTATGCATACTAGTTACTGTGATGCCTATTTTGATGCCACATATTTGGCAGCTAGACAGGAAACTGAAGAATTTTCTTTGCATTATCTGACAAGTACAAAAGGAAAGATATGAAGATACTAGCGTTGGTGCTTCTTAAAATACAAGCCAGCCATATCACTGTAGAATGAGGCCCAGAATCATCAAGTAGCATCCATATGATGCTTGAAGGTTGCAGTTCAGAGCCGATCGCCAAGAAAGAATTTTCTTGTCTTCAGCATAAAAAGGTGTGTGGGTTTTTTTTTTTTTTTTAAGATTTTTATTTGATTTATTTGTCAGAGAGAGACACAGCGAGAGAGGGAACACAAGCAGGGAGAGTGAGAAAAGGAGAAACAGGCTTCCTGTGGAGCAGGGAGCCCTATGTAGGGCTCAGTGAGGGGCTCGATGTGGGGCTTGATGTGGGGCTCAATGTGGGGCTGAATCCCAGGACCCTGAGATCATGACCTGAGCTGAAAGTAGACTGAGCCACCCAGGCATCCCCAAAGGTGGTTTTAGTAAAGCATGGGGACAGGACCTGTGGGCAGCAAGAGCTGCCCTGGGGTTTTGAGAGGTGACTGATTACATACTATCAAGTTGGGAAGGGGTTATATACAGCATATGCCCCCCAGGTATTTTGGAAACAAGTTTCCAGTACCTTGAGACTACTAATGTTAGGAAAAGGTCATTTATTACTGTCTAGTTATCCCTCAGTCACAAGACCCTTCAGATGTCTATCAGTGGGCCATATGCTAGGAGGATGATTGCCAACATGCATCTTGGGGGGTAGAAATAAGTTTCCAAAGGAATTTTTATGACTTAAAGAAGACGTGCAAGATCCTGGAGATCAGGCTAGGATTGCCTTTTGCCTTAGCAAAGTGTCAACATTAAGGCAACTGAGGTCCCAAAAGAAGGTCACTTTACCTGTTTTAAGGACTTGTCAATGGGCTGTAGGCAGTAAGGAAATTTAAATTTTTATTTTGCCTTTGTTCCCCACATCACATGCACTCAGAGGTTCCAAACAGCTACTTAGTTTCCCTTTCTTAAATATAAACATTTAACTAAGGATCAGCCAATTACTGAAAAAAAATCATCTAATATGATTTTATTTGTCTGAAACAAGTAAGCAGGAGGAAGTAACTTGGAGGAAACAGTGACCATTATTGGGAGAAGATAATTTTACTTTAAAAATTTTTTAAAGTTTTTAATTTTTTAAAGATTTTATCTATTTGGCAGAGAGAGACACAGCAAGAGAGAGAACACAAGCAGGAGGAGTGGGAGAGGGAGAAGCAGACTTCCTGCTGAGCAGGTAGAGGGATGCAGAGCTAGGATCCCGGGATCATGACCTAAGCTGAAGGCAAACGCCCAATGACTGAGCCCCTAAAGTTTTTATTTTTAAGTAATCTCTACACCCAATATGGGGCTCAAACTTACAACCCCAAGACCGAAAGTCACATGTTCTACCAACTAAGCCAGCCAGGCACCCAGATAATTTCATTTTTTTAAAAATGTCATTAATGTTCTCAATGATATTATGTTGCAATCATAAGACAAAAAGGGGTATTGCAAAACCAACCAAACAAATACACTCAGAACAAAAAGGAGCTCTTATGAATTAAAAAATATGATTGATTTTTAATATGTACCATAATGTAAGGATAAGTAAAGCAAATGATTACTAATAGAAAATAGGATAGAAAAGATAAGAACATTTGAGGATCAATAAGGGAAGATATATTTTCAGTCAACAAAAGGGAGAGAGAAAAAGTGGAGGCATAGAAATTACCAAAATAACCCATGAAAATTTACCATATTTTAAGGGCATTAGTTTCTTGATGGTGTTGTTTGATACTCAAAAGTCTTTTTTTGGGAGCATCTGGCTGGATCAGTTGGTAGAGTGTGTGACTCTTGGTCTTACAATCTCAGCGTTGTGAATTCAAGCCCCATGTTGTGTACTGGTTACACAGTGGTTACACTGTGACTCATTGTATTATTCTATTTTTAGTATGTTTGAAATATTTTATAATAAAAAAGCCTCAGAAATATGACAATCAAGTCTCTATTTCAAGAAAATTCTAACTTTTTAGAAATTAGGTAAGTACTAATGAATGTCAGAAATACTTTCCTAAACATAGCAACTCTAATTCCACGGAATTAGCCAACTAACCACTGGGGAATGTCAAATATCATGTGGGCTACTCAGAGACAGAAAATGTAGAACTATAATAAACTACCAACTCCAAGAGGAGTTCAACTCTCTCCTCTCTTAGCAACACCCTGTTTTCTGATCCAAAAGTAAAGGAGGCAGGGGCGTCTGGATGGCTCAGTGGGTTAAGGCCTCTGCCTTCGGCTCAGGTCATGATCCCAGGGTCCTGGGACCGAGCCCCACATCGGGCTTTCCGTTCAGCAAGGAGCCTGCTTCCTCCTCTCTCTCTGCCTGCCTCTCTGCCTACTTGTGATCTAGGTCTGTCAAATAAATAAATAAAATCTTAAAAAAAAAAAAGATACATTAAAAAAAAAAAGTAAAGGAGGCAATATAGAAACCCACACATACACACAGAATCATAGTTCAGAATGGGAACATTGGATTAAAATAATACACTGAGCACAGAAATCTTCTTTTTTGCTATGACAAATTTCTTAAAAGGAAATAAATATTATATTTTCTCTTCCTCCTTTTATTGCTTTTTCATTTTTTAAAAGAGTAACTGCCTGACAACACAGAAAAACAAGACAGAGTGCCATCACCAAATCTTTATATAAAAAGAACTTCCAGGAGGGAAAAAAAAAAAAAGTTGGGTAATTGAATTTAAAAGAACAGAGAAATACAATGGAAATTTAAACTACAAACAGAAAGATATCTATCCCATAATTCTTAACTGATACATTTTAACTGATACCCAAATATCACCTGGCTTTGAATAATAGCCACAGTGGAAAAAAGAAAGATAAAGCAGGACAAGTGAACTTAGAGGAAACAGGTACTTAAAGTAGAAAAGAAAAAATCTTTAATTTTTCAAATTTCTATTAATAATACAATTTAAATTTTCATAAATCAAGAACAAGTTGTTATAGAAAATAGATTCTAAGAAGCAAAGAGTTCTTTAATTAATAATGAAATTATCAAAATTCACATAATATAAACATATATCAATTATAAAAGGGATTTGGCTGAAGACAAATTTCCAGAACATAGAACAAAGATGAGGGAAATGTTAAGTGACATAAAGGTAGACAAATATCTATGAAACAGAGTAGAAGGTGCAGGGGCACCTGTTTGGCTCAGTCAGTTAAGGATCTGACTCTTGATCTTGGCTCAGGTCATGATCTCTGGGTTTCGAGATCCACCCCAGGGTCCATGGTCAGTGCTCAGCGAGGAGTCTGCTTGAGATTCTCTCCCTCTCCCTCTGTCTCTCCCCACACTTGTGTGTCCGCTCTCTTGTGCACTCTCTCTCTTTAAAGTAAATAAATAAATCTTAAAAAAGAATAGGGGGTGCAGAAGTAGACCCACATATACATAGCCACTTGATTTTCAATAAGAAAAAAAGAATGAATGGTCAAGTTAATTTTACCTATACCCCCAATCACTATTTTGAAGAAAATCCCACATATATTATTTTGCTATAACATTATTTTTGACATATAACATTATATTAGATCGGGTGTACAACATAATGATTTGGTATCTGTATATATTGCTAAAAAATCACTACAATAAATCTAGTTAACATCTGTCACCATATATAGTCACAAAATTTTTTTCTTGTGATGCAAACTTTCAAGGTCTATTCTACTTGTTTAAAAGATTGTATTTATTTGAAAGAGAGCACAAGTAGGGGGAGGGTCAGAGGAAGAGGGACAAGCAGACTCCATGCTGAGTAGGGAACCCTATATGGGACTTTATCCCAGGACCCTGGGATTATGACTTGGGCCAAAAGCAGATGCTTAACTGACTGAGCCACCCAAATGCCCTCACGATCTATTCTTTTAGCAACTTTCAAATATGCAATACAGTATTATTAATTATAGTTGCCTTACTGACATCACATCCCCCATGTCCTAATTATTTTATAACTGGAAGTTTGCTATAACTTATTTTTTTCTTACAAAATGATAATTAAATTTTTGATACAATTTCTACCACAGTAGGACTTTTACTGATGAGGAAAATTGGTCAAGAGATATCAAACAATGATTAAAGCAGAAGTGTAATTCAGAAATGTTGCAATCCATTCATTGAACACATTTGTCAATCTAATAGTTTCCTTAGTTTAAGTATCTTCTTTCGTCTCTCTATGTACAGACAGGAAAAGTTCTCCAGGGTATCTTAGAACAAGAAACAAGGTATAGAACAGCATAAGAAAGTCACAGGTAAATAAGCATTCTGATATTCACTTATATACACAAATACACTGAAAGGATGCACAAGAAAATAATGAAAATAATTAATAAGGCAATGGATATAAGGTGGATGGGGAGGCAGATGACCACAATTTTTTAATCCATATATTTTTATATTTTTATTTTTGAGTCATACAAGCATGTTTTATGTCTTAAAAATAAATAATAAATAAATATTTTCTTCTCAAATGTTCTATCTCATGCAAAAACTAGGCTATTCCTATGATCAAGTCAATTTGAAAGTACAGTTTTCTGAATACCAAAACTGTTGTCAGTTGGACCAATAGCTATGTAATATTTAAAAATTACCTGACTTTGATCTCATCTCTTTCTGCTGTACTTTTAAGCGTTACAGTTCAATCAGAATTTATTTATTTATTTGAGAGAGAGAAAGATGTGGGGGATGGGCAGAAAGAGGGAGAGAATCCTAAGCAAGCTCCATGCCCAGTGAGGAGCTCTACACCGGGTTTGATCTCAAGGCCCCAAGCTCATGACCTGAGCTGAAATCAAGAGTCAGGCACTTCACTGACTGAGCTACCCAGGCACCCCCAATCAGAATTTAAAATGTATATAGTTTAAGTGTGGTTATCTGGTTTTCAGACTTCATGAGTCTCTCTTTTTGCTGAGACCTCTCCCTTCTACTGCTCAACAAATAAAAGCTTCAGTTTCTAGTTTAGTTTTGTTTGGTTTAGTTCAGCCAATTCTACCAGTCCCTACTCCTACTCTTTCCTCCAAATATGAAGTTATGACACTTTTTATGCCTCATCATGCCTCCATTTAGGTATTTTGTTTTCTCTAAAAAGGAGTATGTCCAGAAGGATGGAATCCAGCCGCACTTAGTCCCAAGAGTGTACTCTTCCTCCCATTATTTAACTGGTATTTACCTCACAAAAGCAGCTGTTCCTCAAGTCTGAGGTTCAGAGCAGTTTAGCTCACATACCATTTATTAAGCACCTAATGTGTGCCAGGCACTGTGCTTGGTGCCAGAAATACAAAGATCAAAACATAATTCTCATCCTAAGAGTTCAGAACCTGGAGGGGACATAGATGAGAAAGCAGAGTTACAGTAAAATGGGTTAGGTATTGAGACTGAGGTGAGCAAAACGTGCTACAGTTCAA
Source organism: Mustela putorius furo (assembly GCF_011764305.1). Classification (NCBI taxonomy): domain Eukaryota; kingdom Metazoa; phylum Chordata; class Mammalia; order Carnivora; family Mustelidae; genus Mustela; species Mustela putorius. The sequence continues at coordinate 13,779,609 of NW_025422045.1, forward strand.
GTTGGAGAGTGATGGGTAGGTAGGAGAAGATTCTCAGAAGAACTGATATGCACCAGAGTACATTCAGTATGAATACGAATTAATCCAGTCGTCAGTCAGGGGCATAGAGCAGACACTAATGGAAAAATGTGAAAAACAGTCCAGAATTCTAAACAATACTTGGGCTTATGGTACAGTATATGCTCCTACTAGAGGATAAGGTTTAAGGCTGGAAGAACCAGAAAAAGCTAGAGATGGCTCAGGGAATCTTTCCCTATCTTATCATACCTTGGGAGCTCCTATTGCTTGCCGGAAGCTAGGATAGGGATTTCCAATATCATTTTAAGTCCTCAGGGAAAAGACACAGTGTCTGTGTTACTTGGGGAATAAACATTTCCCCTGAGTGCCCTGCAGAAGAAAGTTGGATGATGCCTATGGCCTTCCGAAGTTGGTCAAAATCCATCTTTTATCTCATTCCCACTGTATTGTCCCCAGACTTTGGGGGCTGCTGGGCTTGGGGTTATTGGCAGATGGAGGCAGAAACATTCCCAGCCACTTTGTTGAATGAAAGGTCACCCTTTTATCTCGGATGGAGATTTATCTTGAATAGAGTCTGGGAAATTTCCATTGAATTGCAAATCTCCCTTGGGTCTCTGAGGAACTGTTTTCTCCTTCTCTCTCTTGGTTTTACCTCAATACTTGGGTCTCTCTTCTCTAGCAGGCACTGTGGCTAGCCAGGCTTCTGATGTCTAGATTAATCAATCCTCATTTGGGGAAATCTCCATTGAAAACTGAAGTTATATACGAAAGATCCTATCCTACAATGGAGGGATTGATTAGAAACCAATGATTTCTTCAGCCTTTTCCTTCTATGCCCTTAGGCAAATGCCAGGATTCAGGAAGGAAACCCGACAGTTTGACATAAACTCATCAGCAAAAAAGTGAAGACGTGGCTTTGTAAATGGAACATTTTTCAACTGTCAGAGATGAACGGAACTGTAGGTAAGTGCAATAAGTCTTTTCATGGATGAATGGTTTAACCCATCCATATTCACCATTTGCATTCCAACCCCATGTGATTCTTAGAGTTCCATCCCTTGGAGCATGGTGAGATCATTGTCCTTCACTTGAATTGTGCCTCTTCAAGCCTAAGGCAGTGATCACATTGCAGAAGACACTGTTTCTACAGGGAGGGAGAGGTAGGCCTGATGGCTGACATGCACATGGCCATAAGAAGGGGCCATGTGGATGTAGTTGCCTCTTAGAAAGCCCCTTTGTTTACAAGGCAGAAGAACAGCATCTAAAGATTTATACCCGAGAGAAAAGCGCAAGAGAAGAAGCAGATTATCCAGTTGCTGCCTGTTTTCCCAAGTGCTTTGCCTTCCTTAGGAACCCCAACCTATTATTGTTAGCCTCACACTATAAGGCATGAAAAGAATCAGGATGGAGCAGACCACTGAGTCATAAGAAAGGAAAGAGAATTCTTACAGGGTGATCCTCACCCTCATGGAAGAGACATCAAAGAGCTTCAGGGGTAGGTAGGAAAGAGTCCTTCCATATTTAAGGTTGGGATGTATCTTCCTCTCACTTAAGATATAGTTAGGTTCAGTTTGGTGGAAATATTTTCACAGAGAGCCAGAAAGAGTCCCATTTGAGGTGACTAGTTCTATCTTACTCCACTCCATACCTTATGTTCTGTGTTTCAGCCCAAATGTACTATGTGCACATGATACTCTTTTCCATTACAAAACATCTTTTCTCTCCTATCAAATCCACAGTCATTTTTAGCACTTATTTTAGGCATCACCTTTCTCCCGAACACTTCCTGTCTCTCTAAGTCTCAGTTTGGTTCTTTTCCCACATGCCCCCTTAGGGGCTATTCTTACTGGTGTCATTCTGTCTGTGACATATATTACCTTCTATGTTATTCTCATCAGGCAGTGAGCTACATGAAGTAGTGACAATGTCTCCTTTATTTCTGAATCATCAAGTATAGTTAGCACCCAATATATAATCAATACAGAAGAAGACTTGAATAATTTTATTGACAGTGAAGCCCTTTCTGTAGGAGCTGAGGAAGATGAGGCTCTGAATGGAATCCCTAGGGAGAAAGATGACAGAATTTCTTTATCCTAGACAAAGGTACCAAAATGTTTCTACTTATGTGGGACCCACAGTTGAGACACTGTAAGTAAAGAGGTTACTGTTTTCTGGAGTGCTTCAAAGAACAGGGCTGAGAACCAAGGCCTTAAGGTAATTCTCATGCTTTGCATGACTAAAGATGATCAGTATTCTAATAACTGAAGCATTTTTAAAGTCAAGTTTCAGAGTATCATTGATTTGATTCTTATAACTGGTAGTGGACATGTTCAAAACTGGACTTCATTTCTGATTTCATGAGTAATTACTAGGAATTCCTGATTCTGTCTCTGGCAAGTCATCTAATAGAGCCCAGGTTTGTGAAAGGGCGTTGGATTGCTACCATGGACTGAAAGAGCATAAGAAACTCATTTTAGGGACATCTGGGTGATTCAGTCAGTTAAGTGCTTGACTCCTGTCTTCTGCTCAGGTCATAATCTCAGGGGTCATGATCTGTGGGTCTTGAGATCAAGCCCCAATTCTGGCTCTGTACTCAGCGGGGAGTCTGCTTCTTTCCCTCTCTCTCTTCCCTTCCTCCTGTCCAAGCATGCACTCTTTCTTTCTCTAAATAAATAAATTAGTCTTAAAAAGAAAAAACAAACAGGAAACAAGATGGGATCAGGAGGGAGACAAACCATAAGAGACACTTAATCTCACAAAACAAACTGAGGGTTGCGGGGGACAGGGGTGAAGGGGGTAGGGAGAGCGTGGCTGGTTATGGACATTGGGGAGGGTATGTGCTATGATGAGTGCTGTGAAGTGTAAACCTGGCGATTCATAGACCTGTATCCCTGGGGCTAATAATGCATTATATGTTAATAAAAAATAAAAAATTAAAAAAGGAAACATCCTAATATTCCCCAGAATATTTAGCTTATGTTGATATTAAATAAATAGATCTGATTGAATGATTCTGTACAGTTAGAATTATTACAATAATTAATAATAATAATAATAAATTATTACAATTAGAACCCTATTCTACCCTTTAAATATGCCATAACTTGCTTAAGATAGGCAAGCATTTTATGACAAGCTGAGTTCAGATAGACCCTTAGGTTGCTGGGGAAATTCTTCATTAAAAAGGTAGTTTTATATAATAGATGTACTAATGACCTAGCTACCTATGACTCATTCCACAGCCAAGCAGTTGAAGGACAAATGAGCTGGATGTGTGGATCACTTTCCAAGGGAAATGGCAAGCCAAATCTAGAGTCTGGTGCCCTAACTTACAGAGCTTTCTCTACTGCATCATTTGTCAGCTAAGTGCTAGAAATTCTTCTGAATGTTTACACTCTTATTTCACTTGCTTCTTACAACATTTCATGATGGAGTAGTGCAGGGGTGGCTAAATAAGTCTCCCAAGGCTACTCGGCTAGAAAATGGAGATGATCAGATTCAAAGCTAAGCAGTCTACTCAAGTCCTGATCCTGGTGGAATGGGAATCATATCCTTCATGAAATCATTTTTTGGATACTTTTGTCAAACTCAGATATCTGATCAATGATCTCATTATTATAAAAATGAGGCTCACCATTTAGGATCTAAGAATGGAGGCTCCTGGCATTTTCATACATAAGTGTTGGCTACCCTTTCTGAAATATCTTCTCCAGCTTTAAAAGTAATTAGAGGAGGACCTCAGGTTCTTCAGATCTTAACAGGGATTGGAGAAAGTGGGGATATGTATGCCATATCACAATAAAATAAGTTACGGGATTGTTCTGGAGAAGACTTGTCCTCACTTGGATCATGTTCCTGTTGTCACACAGGTGGGAAAGATAATGGCTCCAGGCGAGAATCAGAGCAGTGGTGTGACGGAGTTCATCTTGGCAGGTTTCCCGAATCTCAACAACACAAAAGCAGAACTGTTTTCTGTCTTCCTTCTTGTCTATCTGCTGACTCTAACAGGCAACGTGTTGATCGTTGGGGTGGTAGGAGCTGATACTCGCCTGCAGACTCCCATGTACTTCTTTCTGGGTAACCTGTCCTGCCTAGAGATCTTTCTCACTTCCGTCATCATTCCCAAGATGCTGAGCAATTTTCTCTCAAGGCAACACACTATTTCCTTTGCTGCATGTATTACTCAATTCTATTTTTACTTCTTTCTTGGGGCCTCTGAGTTCCTGCTGTTGGCTGTCATGTCTGTGGATCGCTACCTGGCCATCTGTCACCCTCTGCACTACCCCTTGCTCATGAACGGCACTGTGTGCTCTCGGGTAGCCTTGGCCTGCTGGATGGGGGGACTTTTTCCTGTGCTTGGCCCCACAGTGGCTGTGGCCTTACTTCCCTTCTGTGAACAGGATGCTGTGGTGCAACACTTCTTCTGTGACAGTGGCCCACTGCTCCGCCTGGCATGCACCAACACCAAGAAGCTGGAGGAAACTGACTTTGTACTGGCCTCTCTTGTCATTGTATCCTCATTGATGATTACTGCTGTGTCCTATGGCTACATAGTTCTGGCTGTCCTGCGCATCCCCTCTGTTTCAGGCCGTCAGAAGGCCTTCTCTACCTGTACCTCCCACTTGATGGTAGTCACCCTCTTCTATGGAAGTGCCATTTTTCTCTATGTTCGACCATCACAGAGTGGCTCTGTGGATACTAACTGGGCAGTGACCGTGGTAACAACATTTGTGACACCACTGCTGAATCCATTCATCTATGCCTTACGCAATGAGAGAGTCAAGGAAGCTCTGAAGGATATGTTTAGGAAGGTGGGAGCAGGCTTTCTAGGGGATCTTCTACTTGTTAAGAGTTTCAATAGGAAAACAGTAAAGTGAAAGTGAAGGGAGTCTTGAGTCCCTTGACTCCAGTCTTGAGTCCAAGTCTTCTCCATCATCTCTCGCTTTCCTGTGGTCATTGTGGACATAACAAAATGACCAAATTCTGGAACCACAAAAGAACTCCAAAATCATCAAGGCTGCCTTTCTCTTTCAAGCAAAATTCCTTGATTCTATTTCACCTATAAATCATAACCAATGCCATCATTACATCATAAGATCCTCCAGTCTGTGAGATCTTAAGCTAAAGGGCCCATGATCACTAAGGAATCTAGGATGGGTTTCAGAAAACTTTTTGCCTAACTAGAATTTAAATAAAATTTGAGGGTAAAAAAAATTTATAAGACCTGTTAATGTTAAAATAATAAATTTTATGTGTTTGATCTTATATGCATTTTTCTGGGAAGAGATCTGTCTTTGAACTTGCCAAAAGTTAAAAATTTATTTAAGTTCTCAGTAGAGTCTGTCAGTTGTTTATTAAAATCAAGAATAATAAGAAAAAATTCCCTATAACCTTCAAAATCAATAAAAATAAACAAATTTTCTGTGTATATTTATATACACTTTATGAGAAACATTGCATTTACTGTCAGGTGGAAAAGAAGTAAAGCAAATTGAATTAGGGACTAACTTTTCCACAGTAATCCCTAGTGTCTTTGCAAAAGCAGTTCCAAGAGCAAGTTCATGAATAGTAGTGTTTAATGTAGTTTTCTAATTTTCACTGTATTACAAGGATGAATTAAAGACATCACTCATTTTTTCACTGGTTGCATACCTTTCATTAGTCCACTTTTGACATTCTTATATCTGTTGTGTTCAATTTTGTTTTGTTTTTAGTAAAATTGGAATTGGGTCGGGGACCTTTAATATCAGAGAATTATGAATGCCAACTGTTGTTGTACCAACCAGGAACCAGACTTTGTGGTATGTTTTATGTTCTTCACTGGATATTTGAAAGGTGGTAAGGATTCCTATTTGTGGGGTCTTTGGACATCCTGGACAAATATTCACTTATTTATTTGTTCACTTTTTTTTCATTTGTTTAGCAAAGTTCTGTGAAGTATCTTTGATATGTGCTGATATGTGCTAAGATGAGCAAGAAATGGTTCTTCACCTCAAGCAGCTTTGATTTTAGAGGAGAAGACCGAGAGACAAATAATAATTCAAAGGAATAAGGATGACAAAGAGGTTTACAAAACGACATTGGAGATCATAGGAAAACTGATTTACCCTCTCTGGTATTTTCTTGTTAGAGAAGTTTTCAGAGGTTATCATCCATTAAATGGGGATTGATCCCATGTTAGAGTGTGTTTGTATACATAGAGACAATGCTTATATATATATATATATACAAGTATGGACAGCACATCAACCTCAATACTACTGCAAAGCTGGGAAGCTGAGCATTAGCATGCAAAGAGACGGCCATAAAACTTCAGTGGGCACCAGAAATAGTAATGCTTTCATCTAATTTTATTAATAATACACACACACATGAAACATTTCAATACCCAAAGTATTTTTGAGTGAAAACTAAAGGAATGGGAGGAATGTGGTTTAAAATGCAAAAAGAAGGGTGCCTGGGTGGCTCAGTGGGGTAAAGCCTCTGCCTTTGGCTCAGGTCGTTATGCCCGGGTTCTGGGATCGAGCCCTGCAACCGGCTCTCTGCTCAGCAGGGAGCCTGCTTCCTCCTCCCTCTCTCTCTGCCTGCCTCTCTGCCTGCCTCTCTGCCTGCCTCTCTGCCTACTTGTGATCTCTATCTGTCAAATAAAATAAATAAAATCTTAAAAAAAAATAAAATGGAAAAAGAATACTTCTGGAGTGAACTTGGAGTTCTGCTCAGAGAACAGATGAACTATTGCTTAAAAATTCCCTATCTTCACAGAGCCTAAAAATCTGAAGCCAATCCCCAACATTGGCCAAGGAGAATTCATATAACAGTTTATAATATTTTTGGAAATAACCACTCCCATATTTTGGCAATAAAGCACGTTAAACCATCTATTTTCAAAATTACCTTATTGTAGGAAATTACTCGGGACTCAATTCAATAAAAGTTTATCGAGTACAATGTTCAGGGAAATAAGCTGGTAAGGAGAGAGAGGCATATATGGTCACTGCCACCAAGGAACTCATAGACCATATAAATGAGAGATGTTAAAATACATAATAAAATTATATTAACATAAAAATAAAATAAAGATTATATATGTGTATATATATATATATATATATATATAAAACTGTAGGTCAAAATATAATAAGACCATTGTAAGATTTAAAAGTGGATCTGACACTCTTAATGTCACAAAACAAACTGAGGGTGGCTGCAGGGAGAGGGGTCGGGAGAGGGTGGTGGGGTTATGGACATTGGGGAGGGTATGTGCTATGGTGAGTGCTGTGAAGTGTGTAAACCTGGTGATTCACAGACCTGTACCTCTGGGGCTAATAATACATTATATATTTATTTAAAAATTTTTAAAAATTTATTTTTAAAAAGTGGGTCTGACAAAGTGATATTTTACTAATAAAGCATAAGAGAAAATATTAGGTAATTGAATGTGATCACAATAAAAATTGTACTAGGAAGCACTGTGCAATTTTCTTTTTTTCTCAATTTTATTTTTTCAATCTTATTTTACAAGTTCCTATTCCATAAGGAATTATTTATTCTTCATCTGAATGTTAACAGCATAATTGATTTTGGACTCTTATTTAAAATCATTTTGTTCTTTGTTTCCCCTGGGACTCCATTTGCTTGGTTTTCTCACCACATTTCCAGCTACTTTGTTTTGTTTTACAGATGTATTCTTTTCAATAAAGCTATTAATTAGCTAATTGTAAAGTTATTCTTAGAAATCACAAATTAAGAGAAGGCTGAAAATAAGAATGTATTTCAAACACCTCGAACAGAGCCTGGTTCATAGAATGTGCCCAGGAAATATTTGTTGAATGAATTAAAAACTCAGAAGCAGATGATAGCCACTGCCCTGAGAGAAGTGCTAAACTCAAGTAAGCAACAGTTTGGGTGTTAGTACTCATTTGCATATTAGGCTTACTCCAGTGACTATTTGAAACTGAATCTCTCACGTACAGCTAGAACACTTATTATCACTGAAACAGTAGACTAGAAAAAAATTTCCCTTGCCACAATCAACAAATTTGTCTGCTTCTAGGAAAAAGTCTTCTTTAAGAATTCTTAATTAAAGCTCTCTTTGACTTCATACACAAAACTTGTGTCATCTGGGGTTACCAGAGGGGAGGTGGGCAGGGAGATGGGTGAAATAGGTGATGGAGATCAAGGAGGGTACCTGTTGTGATGAGAACTGTGTGATGTATGGAATTGTTGAGTCACTGTATTATACAAATGAAACTAATAGAAGACTGTAGGTTAACTGTTTTAGAATTAAAATAAAAACTTAATAAAAAATAAGAATTATGAAAAAACATTACAAATATTTGTGTTATCTGGGAAACTGTAAGCCAATACATTAATATAAACATTATGCTCAGTTAATAACACCCATGGGCAGAATGAATACATCTCTCAAGAGGGTCACAGCCTCAGCACAGATAATAAAAGTCTCCCTTAGATAAAGCCTTCTTGAACATAGCTCACAATCCAAAAACAAACAAACAAACAAAAGCAACCACATACAAGGCACTTCATCATAATTAAAAATTTTTGTGCTTCAAAGGATACTATCAAGACCGTGAAAAAGACATCTCACAGAATGGCAGGAAGTAGTTGCAAATCATACATCTGAAAAAGGACTTGTATCCAGAATATATATAAACATCTATTTTCAAAAACACAAAGAACATAACTCAATTAAAAATAGCAAAGATCTGAAGAGACATACAAAGTTATATAAATAGTCAATAAATACATGAAACTTGACATCATTAGTCATCAGGGAAATCAAATGAAACCACAATGAAAGACCACTTTGTATCCACTAAGATGGCTATAATGAAAAAGATATTTATAAGTATTGATGAAGATGTAAAGAAATGGAACACTCATGCCCTTCTAGTGGGAATGTAAATTAGTGTGTCCACTCTAGAAAAATTGGTCGTTGGTCAAAAGCTTAAATGCAGTGTTACATATGACTCATCAATTTCACTTCTAGGTATATGCCCAGGAGACATGAAAAATTTTGTGTCCTCACAAAAACTTGTATACCATATTCATAGCAGCACTATAATGCCAAAAAGTGGAAACAACTCAAATGCCCACCAACTGATGAATGGATGAATAAAATGTGGTATATCCATTCAACAGAATATTACTTGACACAAAGGAATGAGGTACTGATAAATACTACAACATGGATGAACCTTAAAAACATAATGCTGGGTGTCTGGGTGGCTCAGTGGGTAAGCCTCTGCCTTCCGCTCGGGTCATGGTCTCAGGATCAGGGATTGAGCCCCACATCAGGCTCTCTGCTCAGCGGGGAGCCTGCTTCCCCCTCTCTCTCTCTGCCTGCCTCTCTGCCTACTTGTGATCTCTCTCTCTCTCTCTCTCCCTGTCAAGTAAATAAATAAAATCTTTTTAAAAAATAATGCTAAATGAAAGAAGCCAGTCACAAAACACTATGTATTGTATGATTCTACTCACATTAAATATCCAGAATAGTCAAATCTATATAACGGGAAAGTAGAGTAGTAGTTGCCTGAGCTGCAGAAGAGGGATGGGAGGAAATGAAGAGTGACTTCTATGCTGTAAAAGGGCTATTTCTAAAGTGATGAAAACACTGTAAAATTGATTTTGATGGTGGTACAAATCCTCAAATATTCTAAAAAAAATTCACGTGTACTTTTAAGTGTGTGAATTGTATCAATAATTCCTATAATACATTTTAGGCTTCATAACTTATACTGGTTCTACTATGAATCCTAAATGATATACTTTTTCTGGCAATTGACACCATTTTCCCTGTTTCCCCATTATTTTGAAAAATGCCTTGAAGACAGAGACTGGGTTCTACCTGAGTTTGTTCTTTGCCAATAAGAAGAGTACCTAGTAATCTGGAACACAGCAAACTCTCATCGCATTGATTTTTGAAAGGACAGATGACATAAGGGCTAGATAAGGGTCAAACAGCCATGATCACTAGTGATTTACCAGGGACTCTTTTGCATGATTCAAAGCAGCGGTGCCACATTGTTAATAGTGTAGAATTTTTTTTTTTTAAAGATTATTTATTTATTTATTTATTTGACAGAGAGAGAGATCACAAGCAGATGGAGAGGCAGGCAGAGAGAAAGAGAGAGGGAAGCAGGCTGCCTGCTGAGCAGAGAGCCCGATGCGGGACTCGATCCCAGGACCCTGAGATCATGACCTGAGCCGAAGGCAGCAACTTAACCCACTGAGCCACCCAGGCGCCCCTAGAATATTTTTTTTTAAAGATTTTATTCATTTATTTGACAGAGATCACAAGTAGGCAGAGGCAGACAGAGAGCGGGGGGGAAGCAGGTTCTCCTCAGAGCAGAGAGCCCGATATGGGGCTCAATCCCAGGACTCTAGGATCATGACCTGAGTCGAAGGCAGAGGCTTTAACTCACTGAGCCACCCAGGCGTCCCAATAATGTAGAGTATTAAAGGCCCACATCAGCTCCCATAATCAATATTGTTTAAAAAGCTGTTATATTACCAACAAAACAACCACAAGCAACCAGGACTCTTGAGTCTGTTGTTCAGACAGACTTAATCAGACCCTTAAGAACTTCTGACAATATAACCATTAATTGGGTCCTGAAACCCACACCTCTCTCCCACCTAAGATGATAATAAACCTATTTCTGCTTTTCAGAACTGGCTTCCCTTCTCTCACCTCCCTCCTCAGGCCATGAGCTAGTTCCCTTTAATTTGCTCCTTTGTGCCTTTCTTCAAATGCTGCTGAGTTCTTCCTGTCTTGATTGTAAGCCCAGCCAGTATGCCTGCCTCCTACCATGGCAATAGGAGGAGTAATGGCGCCACTTTCATCTGTGCTGGTTATAAAAGCCCCTGAGAGTCCTTGATACGCCAAAAAACCTCTGCCTTGTCTTGAGGGCAGGGAAAGGACCCACTAAATAATCGTGAACTACCCTGAGAACTTTGAGCCAAATGTGAAAGGTCTAGGTCTTCCTCTTCACAGCCAAGCTCCTACAAAGAATTCTTTACCTATGTGTCCACACATTCCCCTCATTCTTCAACCCACCCCTGTCATCTTCCTTACATTTCCTGCTTTAAATGCTGGTAAAGGCTGTCAGCAGCTCCTGAGGAATCAAACTGGCTGCCCGGACAAGTAACTGCCATGATGCTTCCTTTTCCAGTTCCTCCACTCATTGGATTCCATTCTCAACTTTTTACACACGGGGCCTGTCCTTAAATTCTTTCTCTGTGCATGCTCTTTCCTGTGTATTCTTCTCCAAACCAACGTTAACCACCATCTTGTGTGGTGTTGTTGTTTTTTAATTGTAGTTGACACACAATGTTCCATTAGTTTCAGGTGTACAACATAGAGATTCAATAAGTCTATACATTACGTTGTGTTCGCCACAAGTGTAGCTCCCATCTTGTCACCATACATACAATTACCTGTTTTTCGTTTGAATCTTTCTTTTGTTTGAATATTTCTCCTGAACCCTTTCTTTCGTTTGAAGCTTTCTCCTGAACCCCAGGACTGTGCATTTCCCAGTAGCAAACACATCCAACACATAAAAAGCCCAGGCTAGATATGTCACATTTCTGGCGGGACAACCAAATAGGCAGGGCATCCTGGCACATTCTACCCTCTCTTTTCCCTCCTTCCAATCACCAATCACCAAACCCTCCATTCTTGCCGGGCCACGTAATCTTTCCAAGATCGGAACCTCCGTAAGGACAAATATGACCGAGTGAATCAGAAATTCAGTCAAAGGTTCCCCTTGTACAAGCAGGTTCGGAAGGTAAACAAACTTGAAGGCCTATTATTCCAGCAGTTCACAGGTTTGGGCTACTTTCTACAAACCAGAATCTGCAACCACGATGTAAGGTTTCAGGTAGACACCTCACACTGCTGACCTCTGGTTTTCCAGGTAAGCAACCAAAGAGCTCCAAAGGGTCTGGTAGATTCTTGCTAGAAATGGCAAGACAACTATCACTACGTTATACGGTCAGAGTCTTGGAAAATATTCAGTTGGGCTCTCTTTGGGTGGAATGGATGTCTGCGCCTTTGGAGCTCAAAGGTCCCCAGGTCGCAACTTTACATTATTCGAAAAGGCACTTGTGACTGTGGGGTAAACGGTGTCCGGAACAGTGAGCGCAGTCGCTCTCCTCACGGGGATCGGGCTCCCGGGGCGGGGGCTAGATCCCGCACCGCGGAAGGATCGCTGCCGCGGACCCTGGACTCAGGAAGACGATTCTGGTCCGACACTGCGATCCTAATACACCTCCGGGTACCACTCTGCTCCGTGTGAAATGCCCTAGCGAGAAGCGCACTAGCTTTTTTCCCCACGAGGTGCCTGGGTAAGAACCGCAGGAGCAAGCTATTCCTGACAAAAGAGCCTGTCAAAGCCACACCCGTGCACCCCGATCTCAAGAAGCCCTTGGCTCGCGGTGGCATCTTCATTGTTCCTGTATTGGTCCACTGAAGGTGCGACTTGTCCGGAAGCTGATCTCGGAACAGGTCCAGGCTGGAGCGGTTCTCAGCCTAGGTGCATTTGGGCGGCGTTGGCTTTATTTGGCTCTAAACGGGGGGTGTGTCCAAAAAAGCCAGAAAAACTGGGCTCGTCCGGGATTTGAACCCGGGACCTCTCGCACCCAAAGCGAGAATCATACCACTAGACCAACGAGCCGGCCCTGAAGGCAAGCTTTCCTCTTTTGCAATGTTCATTCATCCTATTAGCTGCCTCACACTGTTTTTGATGCTGCTCGTAAGCCCATCGATTTCCTCCAGACCCCCAAAACATCAGTATGCGCATTCGGAGGAACCTGACCCACACCGTTCCGGAGGTAGGAATGCTCATGCAGAAGCTCAGGCTGAACTGTGAGTCTGTCTGTGACCCTTCTGAGGTGGGGTCTGGCTGCTTAGATGGTTGGGACCAGAACCATTGCAGGCACCCAGGGGTGTAAGGATAAAGGAACAATAAGAACCACCCACCTCACTAAAAGGCGAAGGTTACCTCCAGGACCAGTGGAAGACCTGGACACTATGGCCTCTATGGGGGTCAAATCCTAGAACCACTGTCTTAGCCCGCTCTGCTCTCCCTCTCTCTTTCAACACTTGCATGCATGCGTTGGCTGTTTCCTTCCAGACTTATTTAATAAACTTTGTGCTTTAGGTCTGGATTTAAGGTACCCTTCATGGGCCGGCCGAAGGTGACCTCGGGGAAGAATTGCCCGCTTCCTATACCCTCTTTTAAAGAAGGCTGGACCCCCGCTTCTCTATCACCCAGAAGGTGGTGGGTGGAGAGGGAAGGGAAGGCTTAGTCCTTACTCTGCAAGGCTTTCTGCTTGGGGAACGAAGTTCTTGGGCTCTGACTTGTCTGCCTTGGTCACATTGTCTGCTCTTGCGGCTAACATGTTCCTGGCACAGGGTACAGACTCGGTAAACGGCTATGGGATTTCCTGAACCAGGCACCAGACTCCTGGGCCGCCTACCAGAGGAGAGAAAAGGAGAAGAGGCGCGTTCCCTTCCCAACCCTCCCACAAGTGGCCACTTTCTATTTGTTCTGGACTTCAAGTTGGGCATTTACAAGAGCTTGAGGGCCCAGAGAGGAGTTGCCTCGCGCCCTCCAAGTTGTTAACAGAGAGTGTTAAAGGACCGAGGAAAGGATTAGCCAAGGTCAGCTTCAGGAGACCTGGAGGATCTCAGACCCAGGTGGACTGTGGCCAAGCTTGATTCAGCCCATAGGCTGGGAAGCCGGGCAGGGAGGTCCGGATGCCTTGGTGTCCTCACCCTCTCAGCTGCCAAATTCTGAGGGTGGGAAGGGTATGAACTGGGCTTAGAGAAAGTCGCCTCCCTGTAAAAAAAAAAAGAAGAAGAAAGAAAAGAAAAGAAAACAAGCATAAAACCACCCCAATCATAATCTACAAGACCTGGAGAGGTTCATTTTATGAATCCAAGCAGATTGGAGACAATGAGGCTGCTGCCATGTCTTCCATCCCTTCTCTTCTGTAAGACACCCTCACACCACTCCACTTGACCCCAGGCCTCCCTCCACTCCGGGCCGTGCTGTGGCCCGAGTTCAGGGACTTGTCAGGACTGAGGCTGAGGAGCATGAACCATGGTGCTTACATCCTAGTTTAGGCCTAGTCAAGAACACGGTTCTTTGTCACTCGGTTGTTTGAGGGTACTTTCTTAAAAACAAATTCCTTTTGAGTCTGAATTGTCTGTTAAACTTCAGACATAAGGGCCAGTTGGCCACAGTTTTTAAAACAAGGGATTCAATGCTGAAAAAAAACAGAGCCTGTGAGGTGGCTCCATAGCTCAGGGGTTAGAGCACTGGTCTTGTAAACCAGGGGTCGCGAGTTCAAATCTCGCTGGAGCCTGTGAGGGTTGGTTATTTTCCCACATTATTCTCCATTTTTGTCCACTTACTGAAACAGACTTGGAGGGGAAAAAAGCACTGTGTGATCTTTCTGGGGAAATAGGATCCTGGAGATGCAGGATAGAAGATCATAGAATCTGGGCTCCCGTGATCCTGAGGGAAAAGTAGGGTGTCTACCTTCCAATAAGCAGGAGAGGAACCAGATTACTCAAGTCTCTGCTGGAAGACAGAATGAGGGTGGCAGGAGTCGACACCTCCCTGTTTGCGGAACAGGGCAACGTAGGCCTATTGACAGCCATGACACCGTTCGCGCGAAGTCTTGCGCACTTCCCAAGTGCCGGCGGGCGCCGGATTTCTCCCGTGCCTCTGCAGCCACCGGTTCTCGAGTTAATTCCGCGGCGTAGTCCAGAAGCTGGGCGGATACGCCCCCATCGGGCTTCTACCCTGCTTCCATGATCACTTTCTCAGACTCAGAGTCCGCGTCTGACGCCCCAGGTTACTCCCCGGATTCGACTGGTTATCGATAAGACTCTCTGGGGACTTGGTGGGCTTCAATTTTAGTCTGAATCGCAAATACAAAGGAGCCAGACGTCTCACCAGCTGTTTACTATAGCCACAAAAATCTGTGCTAAGAAAGCGGTGCCGCGCCCTTCGGTAGCTCAGTTGGTAGAGCGGAGGACTGTAGAGGGAATCAGTTGCGGTCATCCTTAGGTCGCTGGTTCGATTCCGGCTCGAAGGAGGCGCATTACATTTTAACGACGTCTCCTACTCAATTTCCTGAACGTTTTATCCTCCCAATCGGATGACCTGAACATTTAGATTCTAATTTCAGGCAACAAGAGAGCAGCTTTCCGCCTGCCAAGAAACTTCACACACCTTCTTTGCGATCATGCGGTAGATGTTGCTTCAGTTTACTCGGTTTACTGGCAAATGTAAACTAATGGCTTTCGTATTAGATTTGAATGTTACCTCCTAAACTTTAGGGCCAGTTTAAGTTGATTAAATAGCGGGGTAACATCCCTCGGCCTCACCAGACACCTACACTTTTTCATAAGCGTGAATAATGTATGCTAGAGAAATCAGAGGTTAAGGAAAATCCGCCCTTGGAAAGGATAAATACACAATAGAGAATAAGCAATGCAAAAGTCTAAATATACATATGGAGCTGTTCATTCATTAATAAGGGAGAAATACTGATTTAAACGAGAGGATATTGTTTCATCACCGGATTAGAAAATGTTGATTAATATTTAATACTGACTGGGGTGTAGTGAGAAGGACATTCTTTGTAGAATGTTGTTTCTGGAGGGCACTGAGCATTATAAATCAGGAACCTTAAAAAAGATAGTGTTTGGCCAAGTATTCTATCCTACTTCTATACATTTATCATTTATACATGAAAAAAGGAAATACGGTAAAATATACTTATTTGTAGGTGATCTGTATTCTTTATATTTTTATTTTTTCTTTCAAAATATACCACGTGTATACATTAAATTAATTTTTAAAAAGTGTTTTACCTTTACAAAATGAAGGTGAAACATACTCTGTGCCACTGTGGAAGACATTTTAGCAGTTTCTTACAAAACTAAACACACTCCTATCATGTAACCCAGGAATCATGTTCCTAGATAACTACCTCAATGAGTTGAAAGGTATGTCCACAAAAACCACAATAAACTGTGGCACATTGATACAAATGGAATATTTATTCAGCACTAAGAAAAAATGAGACATCAAGCCATGAAATAACAGGGAGAAACTTTAAATGCATATTACTAAGTGCAAGAAGCCAATCTGAAAAGTCTACATATCTGAAAGATGCAAAATTATGGAGACAGTAAATAGATCAGTGGTTGCAAATGGTTAAAGGCAGGGAGGGATGCATTGGCAAAGCACAATTTTTAGGGCCGTGAAACTATTCTGTATGATGCTAGAGTGTAATGGTGGATATATGTAATTATACAGTTGTCAAAATCCATAAAGTACATAGTACAAAGAGTAAATCCTCATGTAAACTGTGGACTTGAGTTGATAATGATATATACTTGTTGGTTCATTCATCGTAACAAATGTATCTCACTAGTGCAGCAGGTCTTGATGGTAAGGAGGCTATGCGGTGGGTAGGGAGGAGAGAAGGTAGGTAGGAACTCTGTATTTTCTTACCCAATTTTGCTGTGAACCTAAAACTTCTAGTCTTGGTCAGTTCAGGATGCTCTAACAAAAATATCATTGCAGCTTACACCAAAAATGTATTGCTCACAGTTCTGGAGACTGGGAAGTCCAAGATCTAGATGCTGACAGAGTTGGCGTCTGACAAAGCCCTGCTTATATAAGACGGCTGACTTGTCACTGTATCGTCACATGGCTAAGAGAAATCTCTCCATTTCTGAGAAAAATATGGTCTCTTTTGTGAAAACCGTAGGTGCCCCTGATTTTCTTGGTGAGAGGTGGGTGAAAAGGAAGGGAACATCAAAGAGGAGTCATTGAAGGGAAATGAAGGGGCCTGGGAGAACATGGAAGAGGATTTTGAATGATGAGGGGAAAAGTCATAAAAAGGAAGGCACAATCAAAAAGTGATGTGAAAAAACCCAAGACCTTGTTTCTTGCAGAGTCTTAGTTCCCTCCTCCCTTTATTTTACTCATTCCTCATGACACTCCTAGGAAGTTCCTCTACCTTCTCCAGGGGAGCTGCCTGCTCAAATGCAGGAGTAGGACTGTAAGGAACAGGGGCTGTAAATGGCTGAAAATTGCAGTGGGGTAACCCTTCTAAGAGGACACCACCAAGCAGTCCCTGAGTACATCATCTCCTCTTTCATGCTCGGAGTCAGGTTCTGCACAGATATTGCAGTTGAGTGGTTTAGAGACCTGGACAGTCTCCAAGATAAATAGATTCATTTGGAAGGAACTGGGGAGTGGCTAAGCCAACACCATTCACAGCACACACTCCCTGGGCCCTATGTAAGGAGTCAGTCAAGAATCAGTTTACAAACCTACCTGCAAAGTCAAATTCAAAACAGCTATTTACCTGCCCAACACCACCCCATGGAGCAATGATGCCTGAGTGAGAGCTTGAAGGCTGGGAAATATTGGGTTTCTAATTCATCATATTCAATTACAAAAGTAATGGAATTAGAACCAAAATAGAGTCTGTGCAGGTTGTTTCTCAGAGTATAGAGCTGCAGCTCTTAAATGAATATCAGTGGTGGACTGATGGGGGGGCAGGGAGGGCAATTTCTGGGAAGTCTTCCTGACCAGATGATGACTAAGCCACCTCATAAGAACAAATCAGTGTGAGTGTGGATTTTAGAAGAGGAAGACCAAAAACGTTACCGATTGAGGGAACACAAAAGCAGTGTTTTTGGAAAGCCCAGTGCAAATACTAAGCCTGGGAGGGAGTATCAGAAGAGCAGGAGAATCTGAAGCAGTAAACCAAGGTAGTCTGACGTTCAAATAGAGAAATCAATGTCAGCTAGGAACTTTCCGAAGGGGAAGAGGAATTTCAAACAGATACTGGTACATAGTCTTCGAACTTCCTTCTAACAAAGAACAGAGGAATTTCAAACAGATACTGGTACATAGTCTTCGAACTTCCTTCTAACAAAGAACAGAGTTTAGGGATTTGTGGCTAGATTAAAATGCAGCAATGGCAGCGGTGGGATTCGAACCCACGCCTCCGAGGAGACTGGAGCCTAAATCCAGCGCCTTAGACCGCTCGGCCACGCTACCAACTGTCGCGAAGCTCCCCCCGCCCCATCTCTAAGTTATTTACCCATCCCAGCCTGCGGGCTCAAAATTCCAATCTTTTCCTTCATGGTTAGTAGGGTTCTCCGCAGCGTTTTCATTCATCCCTACAGATCTGATTAAATACAGGAAAGGAGGAATCATCGTATCCTCACCCGCCTGGAAAGTGAGCACAAGGTAGTCAGCGATTATCAGCGGGAACGTCCTTGAGAGATCTCTACCTTTTCTTTAACCCAGGCAATAAGACGCAGAAAAAATAAAAATCCCGCCGGCGACTTATTACAGGTAATTAAATAAGATTGAATAAAGAACTCCTTGCTGTTGAGTCATTAGTCTGTGGCTGAGTCTCAGCGCGAATGAGGTCGGAGTTCAGATCCAGCAGGAGGCCAGCCTGCCACCGCGTTCCCGGGGAACTCCCTGGTCGCCTCCTCCTCCAGGTTCAGTCAGAATGGAGAGACTGGGTCTAGTTGGGGCCATCGTAGTCAGTAACCACCGTGCGCTGTCCTACCCGAACCGTTTCTCTTAGATAGGGACCAAAATGACCCCCCTCCCGGGCAAGGGAGGTTTCATTCCAGGAGCGTCCCCAACCTAGAAAAGGGTGGGTTCCGGGCTTCCCTTGGGTCCAGAAGCCGCTAGCGCCATGCGCTTTCTTTTGAGAGGAGAGGAGGGAAAGCTAGGAAGAAGTTTCATGAGTGATACCTGCATTGTCCAGACCCAAAGTGTGATCTCCTACCTGTCCATGAACTCTACTCTGCCCAAAGCCCTGGATGCTGTCTTAACTCTATTCATATTTTTGCTATTTCTGGTTGGCCACTTCTGGGTCTCTGGAGCCAGAAATTCTCCCAGGAGTCTACGTTTCCGATCTTCAAGGGCCCGTCTCCCAGCTCTCCCACCTCCTGCTTCTCCTTGCCTGAGGGCTCTCTGAGGTCTTTCCCCCAAGTCCTCGTGGCCTGGTGGCAGGAGTGGGGGGGGGGAGGGTGTGGTACGCTGGGTGTGCGCGGAAAGAGAAAAAGTTGTTCTTCCCTGGATCTTCACGGAGCGAAGGTCCTGCTAGCTCCTGTCCTCCCTGCTATGGGAGGGGGCGACGAACAGAAAAGACGTTCCAGAAAAGCTGCTTGGAAATAGGGCGCAGGGAGCGTCTGGTGGCTGTAGACCTAGGCGGAGAATTGGGGCCAAGAGAAGGTTGAGTTGCGCGACGGAAAGGGCCTGGACTGACCGGGATTGGAGGCGGAGTCTTCCTGGGCGTCCCATCAGCATCCCATCCCCCCCGCCAGGCTCGCTGCCTGCTGGGCCTTACCCCCTCCACCCTGCCACCTCCACCCCTATAGCACCCGACCCCTCCTTGCTGACAATATAGTAAGTGCTGCCTTTTTGCCTCCTGCTTTCCCCCTCTCTAGTTCTAGTTCATGAGCACTCTGAGCTCCCCGGGCAGACATGGGTGTCCACCCTTAGGCTCCAACCAAGTTCTTTTTCTCTCCAGAAGCTCCCAGAGCCAGGAGCCAGGCACAGGCTTGGAAGTTGTTAGCAGTGAAGGTCATGGACACCATCCTGTCTACCGGGGTGGTCGAAGGTGTGGCTTCTGGGTCCTACACACTGGAGGCAGAGGGATTCAAATACCCGTAGCTAGCCCTTTTGGCTGAAGGGTAGACTTCTAAGAAATTTCACTTTGTGTTTCAGAATCCTCAGAAGAAAGCCAGTGTGAGCTGTCTGCCTTCAGCACTACACAGAAGTCTTTGCCACTTTTGAAAGACTGATGTGGGAAGACTGGTGTTAATCTCAACTTGGAGAGAACCCAGAAGTTGTGTGTAACCACCTCAGTAAGATAAGGAAGCATCAGTCCAAAAGGGAGAAAAGAACCTGGGGCTTTTTATGATTTGAAAGAAGTGGGGCAGAAATGGGAAGGGAGAGAACAAATATTTAAAATATCGGTTGAGGGAGCCTGGCTGGTTTGTGGGTGGAGCACCCTTGATCTCAGGCTGGTGAATTCAAGCCCCAGGTGGGGCAAGGAGTCTACTTAAAATAATTATTAAAACAAGTTTTAAAAATTAAAATGTCAGTTGAAATATTATGCCTCCTACTGAGCCAGACAAGAAACTCAGGGTCTATGGATAGGTCTTGGGAAAGTCTTATTGACACTTCTGATGAGATCTTCAGATGTGATTACACAGGCATACTTGTGTTTGTGTATGTTAGGGCACATACACATTTGAATAAGCCACAGTTTGTGTAACAAGGTTTAAACTAAAACAACAACAACAACAGAGATTCTCGTAAGATGGAAGTGAACTGAGCCCTTCTTGATCAGTCCCGAAAAAGAACCAGTCAACAGGAAAAAACCTGGTCATTACAGCAGAGCTCCGTTACATCATGGGATGCTGCATGTTTGTGCCTACCTTGAACTCCCTGGATCCTTCAGTGGAGAGAGGAGCCTTGGTCTATACCCTTGAAGAAATGGATCCTATGTTGGACCCCTAACCAATCAGAGAGGGATACCCTGCTTCTAGATTTATTGTCTACAGCTTCCCCATGCCAACAGCCTTCAGTCAAGGCCCACCTGAAACCTTCCTTTTTTCCACTATAAAACTTTCCCACTTCTCTGTGTGCCTTTGAGTGTCTGCCGAAACTCAAGTGGTGACAGCTGACGTCCTTGCAATAGCAAGCTCTGAATAAATAGCCTGTTCTTGTTGTCATTTAGCTCCACATTAGAATGTCTGAATAAATAGCCTGTTCTTGTTGTCATTTAGTTCCACACTTCATTTATTTCCACACTAGAGTTAAAATTTTGCAAAACAAAGAGTTGAGGGAAAATGGAAGAAACAGAGACAAATAAAGAGGCAAATGATTAAGAACAACCCTAGGATCGCTAGTAGGGGTCAAGTTAGAAGTCAAGAATTTCTAATTGTCCAGAGCACTCTGGAACATGCCTTTTTGATGTTGTTTTCAGGAAGGGACTAGTGGAATGGGGTCCTAAGTCAGACCAACCCAAGTGAGCTGAGGGCAGTGCGTGGCTGGAAGAATGAGAGAGGTAGATGCGAGATCCTGAGACAAACTTCAGGGGTAGGAAATAGACTGTATGTAGATAGGGTCTGTTAGGGAAAAGTTTATTTATACTGTGAGAAGAGTGAGGAGCCTGCCTCTGAAGATGATCTCTGTGAACAAGAGACAAAAAACAACATCAGGCCCGTGGTTGTCACCCTGGCTTCTCCTCTTGGAATGTTCCTTTGAGCATTTTAAATTCCTTTTAGATGTGTGACAAGCAGTGTATGGGTTATATGGAAGAAATCAGTCTATACAGGGAATAGAAGTGAGCTTGCCGAGTTGTGGCAGGATGAGGATGAGGAAACAGAGTCTAGAAAAAGGTAAGAGGAGCCAAGAATGCAACAGGAGAGTAAGAGGAGGAGAAACAGCAAGCAGGGGCTGGAGGAGAAGGCTGTTGGGGAGACAGTTTTGAAGGGTTAGCAATTTTGCCCTAGGCTGGTGTCTCTGAATAAATGGACAATAATAAAGATGGTAATAACAATGAGGATATTAACGAATCCTCATCTCCAAAACAAGGATACTTCCTCTCTGCAAGGCTAAGTAACTGACCCAGGTGTTTTCTAACCACTACACTGCATACTCAGTGACTGCACACATCAACACCTCCTATGAGTCCACATTTGTTTTGGTTTGATTTTTCTGCCCCAGAGAAACAATCAAGCACCCTGCCATTTTCTTAAGAATTACGACACCTGTCTTTAGGTCCAAAGGGATGACCATGCTGATTACCTTGGAGGTTTCCACCAATAAAATGCTTTGTGTGGGCAAACGGTTTACAAAAACCAGTTCTGGATTCTCCAGAGCAGAGCAGTCAGATCAAAGACTTGCAGTTCTCTTGCAGACAAGGAGAGAGAGAAGGACTGAAGTTTGGGCACCACGGGAGCACTGGGAGAAGCAACTGTTGTTAAGCCACAGAAGATCCTATCACCTCTTGGCCCTAAACAGCTGGATATGTTCGTCTTATCTTAGGACCTTGTGAGGCCTCTCCACGACTTGTCCCTGAACCAAGAATATCTGCCATAAATGCCCAATTTTGCCTATCTAGAGATTTCTCTTTCTTAAAAATCTGTAAGTTCAGCGGCATCACATTTTACATTGACACCGTGAGAATTACAGGACACAGTAACCACTGTGAACACAGTAACCAGGTGAACTGCGTGTGGTATCTCTCCCTACTAGATGTTGTGTGTGGGGGCCCACATGTGGGGCCATGATCTGATGGAAGCCAATGGTGCTTCAGGTGAAAGAATTCACCTGAAGCAGAACAAAGGAGTTAGAAAAATTTATTGAATACACCTCAAGGGAGCTGGAGGCAGGAGAGCAAAGGAGACTGTCTGCAAGGAGGCAGCAGGGAAGGACTGTATATAAAGGGAAAGGGGAGCCTGGGTGGTTCAGTAAGTTAGGCGTCTGCCTTCGGCTCAGGTCATGGTCCTGGGGTTCTGGGATTGAGCCCCACATCAGGCTCCCCACTTAGCAGGGTGTCTGCTTCTCCCTCTGGTCCTCCCCCCTCTCCTGCTCTGTCTTTCTCTCACTCTCTCAAGTAAATAAATAAAATTTTTTAAAAGGAGTGGGAGGAGGTGAGAAGATATGGGGAAGGTATGGAATTTTCCCTTTTTGGCAAGTGTGCCTGGTTTTAAGTAGCCCATTGGTCAATTAGGGCTTATGGATATGTTGACATGGGTCACCTGATGTGCCTGTCTGTATTTAACCAGGGGGTTATCACTGGCCCTTTTGTCTTGATCAGGTTTCTATTGCTCAAGCCTGCTGCCTGAAAGGGGCATCTACACTGTGGACATCCGGGGCCCTGGGGCCTCAACCCAGCCAGAACCAAGGAGTAGTGGGAGGTTCTTGGTTTTGTCATGAGAAATAAATCAAGGACAGAAATGCAACACAGCAGATGAGCAAGAAGCACACCCAGGAAAGTTTATTAAGGCAAAAAATACACTCTTAAGATATGAGAACAGGTGAGCTCAAGAGAGAGTACTGCATCCCTGGGGTTTGGGTTCCTATCTTTTACCTGCAGTTGCTAACTAGGGAGTGGGAAATTCATTTGTTGGGGGCCAAAAGCAGGGTTTCCCACTTCTTCTTTGCAACTGGGTCAGGGGTTTCTTGTCTTGGCATCTGCCATCTTGGGACTGGATGGTTTGGTCCTGCTGCTTATGGATTGCTGCCGGGACAGGCCTCTGACTTTGACAGCTGTCCATGACTTCATCCTCGAGGACCTCCCAAGTATTCTGTTAGAACCTAACTATCTGCCTACTCTAATACAATGAATCACAGGCTTACAGATTTCTGACAAACTTCATGATCATGGACAAATGAAAACATTAAAAAATAGTGGGTACAAGAGCAGGTGTGTGGGCAGAGGGTCTAAATCTTACTAAACAGAATTGGTTCACTCCTTGGGGTTGCATGAACGAGAGCTTTTTTCCAATGTTCTCATCTATTATTGTATTTGCAATAATAAAAAAAGTACAAGATCTTAATTTTTAGTTCCTGTTTACTAGCTTATATAAACAAGGTTTTCAAGGTTTTCTTTTATACCAAAGATGTATATAAATCTGTATATGTCTTTAAGGAAGGATTAAACTCTTTCTCCCCAATATGTCTTTTCCCTACTTGCTCCTACACCTCAACTTTTGTGAAGGAGGCATTAATTCCAAAATACAAAGTTAAGGTTTGGGGCTCTGAAATCAGAAAGGACAAAACTGTGGTAAATCTCTTTTCACCTTCCCCAGATTTTACCACAATATTAAGTGAAAGGAGTGCATTATCTAATCTGCCCATCAGACACCCTCTCTATGTGCCTCTTACTTCTCAGGTGGGTCTCCCAGGCACCCAAATATCTGCAATTCTTAAATCTGCATCTTTTCTGGACACCAGAGGCACAGGAGGCAATGTCTCAGGAAAGTATCAAGATGAGAGACGCTACGACGGCCTGGTGGTGGCTGTACTCAAAACTGAGTCTTTTAGAAGAGTTGGCAGAACATGAAGAAAATCTAACTTTGTGGGAGAAGATCTTTTCACTCCCGTCAAAAAGTTCGATTTAATACTCCAGGATGCTGGCTTTTCTGAGTGCTTGTACAAGATGAGTGGTAGAAAAACCCAGGCCAGGGGAAGGCTCCATAGCTCAGGGGTTAGAGCACTGGTCTTGTAAACCAGGGGTCGCGAGTTCAAATCTCGCTGGGGCCTGTGGTCCTTTTTTCCTCCAAATCTTGTTCCAGAGTCAATCAAGAGTTAAGCCGGAAGGTCTGTCGAAGGGTGGGTTACGAAGGCCGCAGATTCTCCCAGGCCCTGCCTTTGGCCTGAGGAGGCGTTCAGGCATTCCCTGATTTGCTCTCGGGTTCTGGATGCATCATAGCAGCTGATAAGGACTCCTGTAGCTTGAGACTTAGGTTTTCTGAGAAAGCAAGCACGCATTCCTTCCAACAGAAGGCACTCGATGACAGTTTTTCTGGAAACGCCTAGCGCCGGGAATGAGCCTTGAGGCAGAGTTAAAAGACGCCTACAGGGTGGCTCGTTGGTCTAGGGGTATGATTCTCGCTTAGGGTGCGAGAGGTCCCGGGTTCAAATCCCGGACGAGCCCTGTTTTTGCCTCGATTCCCGTGTTCAGAGTATTTACGCCACAGCATTTTGCTCTCCCTATTCTGCTTTAGAAAGTTGCAACCGAAGGCTCCCTGGCCAATGGGAAATAGCGAAACAGACACAGCCGCAAGCTAGCCTTTGATCTCTGTCTGACGAGCTGTTTCCTCGCTCTCCCTGGCGGACTGGCGGGCGGGCAGGTCGGAGATCAGATCCCTCTGCCAGCACTGCCTCCGTCGCGAAATGGGAATGGTAACAATTTCCTGTCCCCAGCCCGATTCCCGGGATCTCTGTCAGTCACAAAATACTGTATAGGAAATTTCTTGGAAACTTTATATAGTGCCAAATATACGGAGCTGTTTTCTTTCCTGCGAAGGAACTGGGGCTGATGCATACTGACATTGTCACGGTTTTATGAATATTTTGATGCGTTACCCTTTAAAAGAATTTTTAGGTGTGGTCACATAGCAGTGTCTTTTTCCTTTTCCTTCCTCCCTCCATCCCTCCCTCCCTCCCTTTCTCCTTCTTCCCTTCCTCTTTTCCTTCCTCCCTCCTTCCCTTTCTCTTTCCTCCCTTCCTCCCACCCTCCCTCCTTCTCACTCATTCTGTTCTGGCTACACTGGCCTTCTGACTGTTTCTCAATTACATGGCCCTTATTTCCTGTTCTGGACCTTTCACTTGCTGTTTCCTCTTCTTGGGATATTATTTCCTCAGATATTTGTATAACTTTCTCACTAATTCCTCCTGTACTCAAATGTCACCTCTTTAGAGACAACCTCCTTGATCACCCTTTCCAGAATAGCCTCCAATTGACACTATTCCCTACATTATTTTTTTCTTTACAGCACTTATCAGCATTTGACGTGATTATGCACATTTGCTTCTTTTTTTCTTCTCTTTCCCCCCTATTAGGATATAAGCTCCAGAAGGCCAAAGATTTTATTATGCTTGCAGCTGTTCCCTAAGCACTTAGCACTGTGTATGGTAAGTAGTGGGTGATTAATGTGTGAATGAATGAATGAATGAGCGTTGCCATTTTCCTAGACATACCTGCCACAATTAAATAGCATTTATTTCTGGCTTTTGTAGATTCATATTAAAATCTTCCCAAAGGATAGGAACCATGACTATGGGCTTATATTAAAAATGGAAAACCTAACTTGATCGTCTCTCCACTTGGGCCCCTGTACCCAATTCAGGCTTCTTCTCAGAGAGATACTACCAAATTGCTTATCTGCACAAGAATTACAAATGTCTGTATTGATAAATAATGAGAACTTTCATATAGATTTATTTGTTCTCTGGGGCTTTCTGTAGACAATCTCATCTAATCTGTAGTGGAATTTCAACCCAGATGGGAGAAAAGAAAGGGTAGGTCCTGTAGTCTCAAATGTGGCAAAATGTGTATTTAAGTTATGAAAATACTTAACATTTTTTGACCGCCTGAAAATACTTAACATTTTTTGACCGCCAGACTCTGTGCTAAGCACCTTAGGTGTATGAAATAATTTTCATGAAACTTCTGTGAGGTAAGCAGTGTTATTATCTCCATTTTACATGTCAGGAAGTTGAGGCACAGAGAACATAAGCCACCTGCCCAAGGCCACACAGCTAGTAATGTGAGAAGTGGAACTCTGGTATTCTAAGAGCAGTGCTGGCCCCTTAGGACTCTCCCCAATGACTGCCTTGCCTTCCTCAGAGGGCATCTGTCTTTTGCTTGAGGATGTCTTACAGTGTGTCAAGACTGAGTTACTCTTCCAGTCTGGTCAGTGGGCTTCCCTTGTGCGCAGGCATTATGTTTTGTTCATGTCTTTGGTACTCCTCAACGGTTCAACAGTGTCAATAACAAGACAAGAGATCAAACTTCGCTCTTTGGTTGAGTGAAGAAAGGCAAAGCAAAGGTTATAGGTTGATGATATTAAAGGACTAGCACTTTACCTCCGGGAAACCATGGGTTCAAAGCATCGTTAATGCGATGGCATTATGCTCTTTAATAAGAACTCTGAGATTTGAAAGACTAAAAAAAATATATGAGAAATTGCAAAACAGTGCATACCTACAGTCCTACCAACTAGAGAAAGCGGTTGGAGGCCGGGCGCGAAAGGAGCCCGAAGACATTCACTGCTCTAACATGGCTACCTCAATGCAATCATCGCTGTCACAAACGGGTTAAAAAAAAAGAAAGAAAGAAAACAACGGATGGCAGCGGTGGGATTCGAACCCACGCCCCCGAAGAGACTGGAGCCTTAATCCAGCGCCTTAGACCGCTCGGCCACGCTACCTGCCGTAGCGACAGGCTGAAGCACGTTCTCTATCCTTCTTCTCTTCCCCGCTCCCTCCCCCTCTGCGGTCCATCTATTTGGAGTTTGTCCGGGGTTTTCTATCTCTTTTTTTGCATTCCTTCCTGCTTTGTGTGACTTTCTCTCTCTTTCCAAGCCGCAGTATTCGAGACTGATGGAAAGGGCCTTACCGCACGTCCTGTCCTGAGACAAAACAACCCCGGTGAGGTCTAGGTGTTCGGGGTGCCTGCCCCGGGCCGGGCACAGGCTGCTCAGCCGGGAGAGTCGGGACCCTCCTCGGTCTGGCGGGGCCCCTCACGGAGGCCGTCACGCGGCGGGAGCTCTAGCTCCGCCAGCCACGCCGAGTCTGGCGCCGGCCGGCGGCTGGGCGCCCGGACGCGCGGGGAGGCGCCGCGGGGAGCCGCGGAAGCTTTCCGGAGACGTTCCGTGGAACCTATAGCCGGGCCGGAGACGCCCGAGCCTGGTCGAACCCAGGAGCCGTCAGCAGTGCGCCGACGCCGGGAGGAGCCTCCCCATCGCCCCGCTCTCCCGAGGGCCGCGGACAGCCCTCCGGGCGGGGCGCGTCCTCCCTTCCCCATGCCCCCGGGGTCACCCCGTAGCCCCTGACCGTCCCTGAGGCGATGGCCTCCCACTACTCCCGCAGCGAAAATGTGTGGAAATTATTCTCGTTGATGCCTGGGTTTTCCCTGAGAAAAATCAGTATTCTACGAGCCCGCCTTCCGGCATTGGGGCGAGGGAGCCTGCAGTGATTGGTTCATCCACTAGGCGTCACCCCAAGCCCACAGTTGCAAAAGATTTTTTTTTTTTCTTTTTTTCCTAGCCATCTGTGGACGTGGCTAAAATTTTCTTTACTAAACTTTAGAAATTGAGGGGTAGTCGTGGGTGGCTCGTTGGTCTAGGGGTATGATTCTCGCTTAGGGTGCGAGAGGTCCCGGGTTCAAATCCCGGACGAGCCCTGTTTTTCTCCTCTTGTCACCATCAGGCTTCAGGGAGCACCTTCTATGGTTAATGTTACTGAACAGGCACCGACGTATGCTCCACTAGTTCAGATTTATACACTTAATCTTTGTGTTGTTAAATCAGGATAAAAGCCAGATGTTATTATAAGTAATTTATATAGCATTTCTTTTAGAAAATCACTGTTTCTAAAGTCGATCATAATTTCTCTTCTGCAGTTTTTTGTCGTTATCCAAAAATCGTTCATTCGGGACTGGGCCAGGCCTATTTTATATCAATCATTTTGCATAACCCTCACTTTTCCTCACTGCAATCACGGGGACCTTCTTTGGGTGCTGGGACCTCCAAAGGTCAGCAAATGCAGCAAGGTGTCTCATCACCTAAAACCTAGGATCCCTCCCTCCTTCAGGCCTAACATTCCGGGGACCTCGTGCCTGTGGGGGTGGCGGAGTCTCGGATGCTATAGCACTGTGGGATGACCTTCTAACGATGACGCTCAGGCCTGCCGGCATATTGGACTCACCTGTGGAGCTTTTCAATCATTCCAATTAAACTGGATTTTGTGAGGGTAGGCCCTTGACATGGCATCTGGATAAGTTTAGTTCTGGGTGCAACCATGTGTCAAACTTAGTTCCTCTGTGACCCTCCTTACTCACCCAGGCCATAGAAACAGATCGCTAAGAGCAGGAAACTCCAAAAGAGAAGAGGCCACCCCATGGGTCAGTGTATGTGGTTTGAGGGGGACCTCAAACTATGTGTGGCTTTCAATCCTTACAGAAAGGACTAGATCCTAACATCACACCTTCCCACCACTATCTACCTGCTGGGTAATTAGTCATGGATCACATCCTCCTATTTCAGTCACATATGCCCTGACTCACCTGATGAATTAGCTAGAAACCAGAGGTATTTTTCACCTCACTCTTAGCTATGCTGCTGAGTCTTTAACTTCTGGTACCTCTTCAATATTTGGAAAACCCGCTAAACAATCTTGGAATCATCCATTAATCCTTTCTCTCAATAATCCACATTCAATCCTTTACCATATGATGTTGGCTGTACGGTTACAATCTTTCCAGAATCCAGTCAGCATATAAGAAAATGACATCCTAATACCAAACCCCAAGTTTTTCTTAGTAAAAATATATGTAAAACAATGATTTTATTTTGGTCTAATCCGAATTCTTCCAGTTTTCAACAACTCCTTTTTGTATCTTGTCATTTCTGTCAGTACATTTGCTGAGTTTACTTTAGGTGCAGGCTTTTCACTGCATTTCTGAGGTGAGTTACTTCCTATAATAAAGTGGAAAATACTAAAAAAAAAATCTTTCCAGAATCCAAACACTTAACTGATTCCACCCCCACTATAGCCCAAGCCGCCACCATCTCTCACCTGTGCTGCTGCAGTGGCCCCTTGCAGGTCTCTCTGGCTGGCCCTTGTGCCCCTTCACGCTCTTTCTAACAGGACAGACAGAACAATCTCATTGAAACCTAGGTCAGAGCTGGTCACTGCTTAAAACTCTCTGTGGGTCTCCATTTCATTCAGCATAAAATCAAAGCTCTTTGTCATGGCTTTAAAAAAATCTCTGTGATTTTGCTGCTTCTTGGACTCCCCTCACTTTGCTGACCTTATCTCCTACTACTTAGTTCTTCCAGGTGGCTGCATTCCAATGACATTAACCCCTAGTATGCCACAGAAATTCCCACCTCAGGGCCTTTGCATGTGTCCTTTTCTCTGTCTTTAATCCTGTCTCCCTCCTGCCACCATGGCTCAGTTCCTCACTGTGTTTAAGACCCCTGCACAGATGTTACTACGTACCAGGAAGGACTTTTCTGACCACCTACATGAGCTAGCCACCCCCCTTTGCTCTCTGTCCACCTTTCTCCACTCTGAGTTTCCTCTTTGCACATACCACCACCCGACTTTTGCTGCTGCTGCTGTTGCTTTTCTTAATTCTCCCTCTCCCATCACCAGAATGGAAGCTCCATGAGAACAGGGTTTTTATAACTGCTGACATTTCAGAGGCTGGAACAGTTTTTAGCACCTAGTAGATACTTGAGAAATATTTGGTTGATGCATTGTATGAATTGCTTTAAATCACAAAGTTATACAGGTTGATAAAGAATGCCTGATCCCATAGCACCCGGAGTACTGGGGGCTTGAATGGAGAGAGGGCTCCTGCAGTGTGGGGAATGTGCCATCTTTGGGAAAGTCTGAGAGTGGGGGCATGCTTGGAAAATATTCTGTGGCAGCTCTCCTTTTGGGCCACAGTATGTTTTAAAGAAGCCTGGAAAGACTCTTCCAGCCAGACATACAGGAAGGCACAAAGTAGGCTCTCGGGAGCTGTAAATTGGGTATCAGTGCCATTGATT
This sequence comes from Mustela putorius furo, assembly GCF_011764305.1. NCBI lineage: Eukaryota > Metazoa > Chordata > Mammalia > Carnivora > Mustelidae > Mustela > Mustela putorius. Next base: position 13,810,015 of record NW_025422045.1, read on the forward strand.
GCTGTTGCATCCAGGCAGAGTTGCTTAAAAACAGGGCTGCTTTAGGCTTTGATCACTTTCAGCCGATTCTGAACCAGATGGTGTTTGGGGGTCATACTGTAAGGTTGCACAGAGCAGGGTCTTAAAATAATTGATCTGATAAGATGAAGAACAGATGTCCACAATAGAGACACTAGAGAGGAAGAGGAAGACTAAGGTTAGGGAAAGAATTGTACAACCAACAGGACTTCATAGCCTCATTTGATCAGGCTTTGTGATGAGGGATCACTGTGAATATGAGTCCTAAGGAAATATTGTTGGCATGCTGGGAGGATTTATTGAAGAGAGAGTGGGAACTTCTGCTGGTCAGGAAACTTGCATAAACAGGCAGTGTCTGCTCTCTGGAGCTATGAATGCAAGCTGGAATCTGCCCCGTTGTGGACAAAACAAGTACTGTCATGGATTGTCCCTTTAGGGTCTTAAAGGAGAGACTATAGATAAAAAGTTAATTTCTGGGCACCCCACGACCTTTCTGCTGATCCTCCTGTGTGCATGATATAAAGGTGGAACTTACAGGGAAGAGAGCTGTGCTATCATCCAGGGAGATGGTGCTTATGCAGTTAAACTGAAGCATATTTTTTAAGTAGGCTCCACACTGGGTGCAGCCAAAGAGGGGCTTGAATTCACAACCCTGAGATAGGGACCTGAGCTGAGACCAAGAGTTGGAGACCTAACCAACTGAGCCACCCATGTGTCCCTAAGCTGAATTACTTATTAAGGTGGATAGGATCCCTTGGATCTGGAGGGAGAGGAAAAAATTGAGCCAGCGCCGCTAGCAAAACTCCGGAGTTGGTCTTTAACAGCTGAAGTGAGTTGTTCTGAGAGGGAACCTTAGATTTGAGCCTTGAGTAGCAGAGATGAACCAACATTTTTCTTTCCTTTCATTGATTGTCGCCCTCAGCCAGCAAGGACGACAATGAGCCTGGTATGGCGTTAATGCTTCATTTCCGTTTATTTAATCAACTTCCTTAGCTTATATACAGCAGGGTGACCAATAAGGGGCCAAGCAATGGGGAGAGCCAATGAGAGTCCTGTTACTATGCTGATTAAATTTGATACAGCCAATAACTATGTCCTCCTTTAGGCGGGCTTCACCAGAAAGTTCACTGTATACTTGCAGCGTATTTTGCTAGCAGTGAGCCAAGCGCCATCTTGTAATGGCGGGGACTTTCCCGGGTGGAGGCAGTCCCCGACAATTGATCTTTCTGATCTTATGTCCGTATGGCGGTACAGGGTTCTACCCAATGTATCACAAAAGATGACCAAGTCTTACAAAGAATAAAGAATAGCTCTCTGATACTATCATTAAAAAAAAAAAAAAAAACACACACACACAAAATCTTGGGGCACCTGAGTAGCTCAGTGGGTTAAAGCCTCTGCCTTTGGCTTGTGTCATGATCCCAGGTCCTGGAATCAAGCCCCACATCAGGCTCTCTGCTCAGCAGGGAGCCTGCTTCCTCCCTCCCTCTCTGCCTACTTGTGATCTCTGCCTGTCAAATAAATAAATAAAATCTAAAACAAACAAACAAAAACACCAAAATCTTCAGGTCATTCACTCATGCCTTCTTCCAGTCAATCAACATTTACTAAACATTTATTGAGCAAACATTTGTCAAACATCTATAGTATTCCAGGCACTGTGCATGGAACCAGACAGATGAGGCTTCTACCCTAATGAAATAAGCAGATAATTTTAAAAATCAGGAAATACAATTAACTTATTGTACTAGTGATAAAGCCCACGAAGAAAAAAAATACAGAGTGGTAGGCAAACGAAACAGAAGCTGTTCACTTACTCTGGGGTGAAGAAAGGAGGGACCCACACGATTTAACCCGTGGGATTCCACCAGGCAGAATGGGGATGGGGAGTGGAGTCAGGAACATTCCAAAATGAGAGAACTAGATGTTAAGAATCTTGAGCTGGAAGAAAGCTTGGTGAGTTTAGAGAACTGAAAGGAGGACTGTATGGAGGGATAGAGAGAGACAGAGAGACACAGAGAGAATGGTTTGAGGTGAGGTTCTCTATACAAGGTTGGTAGGCAGAGGTCATTATTTTAAGACTTACAAAAAGCCATTGACACATTTTTGGTGGGGATGGGGGTAGATAGCACAGGCCCAGAACTAAATGTGTGTTTTAAAAAGATTACCATGGTCAGGGTGGCTGGGTGGCTCAGTGGGTTAAAGCCTCTGCCTTCCACTTAGGTCATGATCCCAGGGTTCTGGGATCGAACCCCACATCAGGCTCCCTGGAGCCTGCTTCCTCCTCTCTCTCTCTGCCTGCCTCTCTCCCTACTTGTGATCTCTGTCTGTCAAATAAATAAATAAAATCTTTTAAAAAATGGTTTAAAAAGATTACCATGGTATAATAACGTTGACAAAAAACCATGGGGAGCCCTGACTCAGCTTCTAATAAGCACAGAGCCCTGCATCAGGAAATGTTACAGCTGGATGGCTTTCACCAACTCTAAAAATTATCAGTTGTTTTGGCCTCATGCGTTCCACTTCCCAGCCACCACCACTAAAAGAGGTTGGTGAGAACCACGAAATTAAGCTCCAGGCCACAGAGCTAGGTAATGGCAGAGCCAGTGTCAAGACAGGAATCTAGCTTACAGGACTCCGGAGCCTCCTTCAGTCCTAGTTGGGTGCTTCTGAGAAAGGAGCTAGTTTATTCATTTGTTTTTTTGAATGAATCTGATTCTTGAGGGCCTCAGTGATTATGTGGGGCCAGGGGACAATTGTTCTTTCAGGGAATCTTATCTGAATTTCAGGGGAGCTGGAACTGGCGGGGAGAGGAGAGCAGAGCTTGGGAGTATATGAAAGATCTGGATGTCCTTGGAGGTGCATGGGGAAGGCTCGGTTAATGATCCTCCCCCAATGAGCATTCAAAGGAAACTGCTGGGGGCTTGACCTGAGGACACACATGAGAAGCCAGATATGCTAAGATCAAAGCCTTCTCAGAAGTGGAAATCTGAATGGGGGGGGGCAGGCAGCTACCGAGCAGCTGTTAGAAAGGCAGGCTTATTTATGGAGCATAACAAATAGCATGGAGGGCAAGGGGAGATGGAGAGGAGAAGGGAGTTGAGGGAAATTGGAAGGGGAGGTGAACCATGAGAGACTATGGACTCTGGAAAACAATCTGAGGGTTTTGAAGGGGCAGGGGGTGGGAGGTTGGGGGAACCAGGTGGTGGATATTAGAGAGGGCACGGATTGCATGGAGTACTGGGTGTGGTGCAAAAACAATGAGTACTGTTACGGTGAAAAGAAAAAAAAAAAGGCAGGCTTAGGCAACCTCCACTCAACATGACCTCCCCTGGGCCATGGCCTGGTTGCAGTCATTTCAGGGATACACATAACAAAACAAAACAAAAAAGTCTTCCTTTGACCCCAAGGGAGAACAGGATCTCCCCTGTCCACAACTTGGGACTTTTCACTGTGAGGCTGAGATTGACAGCCTGTGATGTGATTGTGAACACAGCCTGCCCAAGTCAGGAGCAGCTTGTTCTTGCACACACACAAGCTCTTAGTCTGATTCTTTCACCTGGAGAAACCTACTGGGAGGGCAGTTGGCAGCTGGCCCAGAGGCTTAGAAAGGTATCACCTGGGGGTGCCTGGGTGGCTCAGTGTTTTAGGCCGCTGCCTTCTGCTCGGGTCATGGTCTCAGGGTCCTGGGATCGAGTCCCGCATCGGGCTCTCTGCTCAGCAGGGAGCCTGCTTCCTCCTCTCTCTCTGCCTGCCTCTCTGCCTACTTGTTATCTCTCTCTGTCAAATAAATAAATAAAATCAAAAAAAAAAAAAAAGGAAGAAAGGTATCACCTGAATCCTGCAGGTAACAGCTTGTCTAGGGAACTGCTCAGCGGTTGCCAAAGGTAGCCAGTGAACCCTTAAGAGTAGGGGTGCTTCATGTTTCATGACCCCCATTGGGTAATATAATAGTAAGTGTTTTGATTTGGGGAGGTGTGTGTACCTTTGACCAAAATGTCAATTTCCTAAACCATTTCATAGGGTTACTCCACGTTTACCACATTTCTTAATCAGAGCTCTATCTCCTCACTTCTGAACCTGGTGGCCAAGAGCCAGCCCCCCCGTTTGCCCACTGCTCACCCTGACTCCAGGCTGGGAGGCAGAGACCACATCTCTACTCCCTCTGTGTGTGGGGGCAGGGGGAGGGTGGAAACAAAAGTAGTAGCCAGAAAACTGTCATCTGAAGAGAACAGCTCTCGGGGTCATTTAAGTTTAGCTCAGAAACTCACTTTGTGACAGCAGGAAGGGAACCTTATGGAGTCGAAGTCTTCCTTTATTCGTTTCTCCTACTTCCATTTGAGAATGATGGAACTCAGACTCAGAGGTGACACGACTTTCCCAAGATTACACAGCTAGTTCGTGGCAGAGGGAGAAGAGGATCCGAAGTCTTTCCCTTTTTCGTCTGTTGACCAACACCAGACAGAATGGCAAGCTGTGGAATAAATGTGCGTGTATTCGGGGTCTTAGGGATGGCCATCTGGAAGGCACCAAGAGGACAAAAAGTGTGCTCTGCAGAGACAAAGGAGGTTAGGGTACTTAAAGAGGAAAGAGAATTTACAAGAGTTGTTTTGCCTAAAATGTGATTGGCGATAGCTGCATTAATGCTGAGCTGTTAGAATGAGATTGGACAATCACAAGCAATGGCTGCAAAATGAGTGTTTGCAGCCTTGTGGCCAGGTTGTGTGGCCATTTTCCAGGATGTTGTTTGCACTGAGGTTTGATTCCATCTGGGTGAGGACATGCTTCCAGCTTCCTTCCCCAAGGGCTTTGGGCTCCATTTTCTGGCCCCTTCACATGCCTGACTCCATCTTAGGAATTTTCTTTTACACACCACACCTTTTTTCCCCAAAGACTTTTTATTTATTTATTTGGTAGAAGAGAGACAGCAGGAGAGGAAACACAAGCAGGGGGAGTGGGAGAGGGAGAAAAGCAGGCTTCCCGCTGAGCAGGGAGCCTGATGCAGGGCTTGATCCCAGGACCCTGGGGTCATGACCTGAACTGAAGGCAGACACCCAACAACTGAGCCACCCAGGTGCCCCAGGAGACACTTTTTGACTGCTTGTGACATGCTGGGCAGTACTGTGCTAGAACAAACAGGTTCATTGTTCTGAATCTCCAGAAGCCCACAGCATGTGGGAAAGAAGGCCAAATAAACCCTTCACAGCCCCACAGAGCAATCACTCAGCCTAAATTACATACAGGAAGTGTGGAGGAGATGGAGGTGGTTAACATAAAAAAAGATTCCTGGAGGAGATGGTAAGGCCCCATGCCCTTTGCACTGCACTTAGAGATATTTCCTGATACAGGGCTTACTTTGGCTGCCTGAGGGTTTATGGGAGCCAGCATAGATTTCCTCACAAGCGAGGCTCAATTCCAAGGTTAGAAAGAAACCTATCGGGGTGCCTGGGTAGCTCAGCCGGTAAAGCATTGGTTAACTCACTCACTCACTGACTGTTGGTTTCTGCTCAGGTCATGATCTCAGGGTCATGAGACTGAGCCCCTGTCCAGCTCTGGGATTGGTACAAAGATTATCTCCCTCTCCCCCTCCCCACCCCCCTAATAAAATACATAAAATCTTTAAAAACCAAACAAACAAACTGGGCCACCTGCGTGGCTCATTCGTTTAGGCATCTGCCTTCTTTGGCTCAGGTCATGATCTCTGGGTCCTAGGACTGAGCCTTGCATCAGGCTTCCTACTAAGCAGGGAGTCTGTTTTTCTCTCTCTCTCTCTCCCTCTGCCCCTTGCCAGTGGTCATTCTCTCTCTCTCAAATAAGTGGATAAATCTCTAAAAAAAAAAAAAAAGAAAAAAGAAAAAGAAAGAAAGAAAAAAAGCCAATCAGCAAGCTAGCTATCATCTGGCTGTTCTCCACACCAGGGTAGGAAGTGAAAATGGTTTAGGAGGGTTCCTTAGTGGAAATTAACAGAAAGGAAAGAAATCAGTTCCCAATTTAGAAGTACTTCCAAACTTTTAGTCTTCAGGAAGGGGCATCTGGGTGATAGAGAAGTGGGCACAAAGAGGGTTAGAAAATGGTGGGGTAGGAGAGCCCCTTCTGTCCTAACTGACCTTCCTAAATGCAACCCATCCCCAGCTTTCCAGCTGCCCACTGTGACTCCCTGCCCCTGCGGGGCCCTGCTGCCAGCCCATGGGCACGCTGGCACTTCTCCCGCCCTCCTGCCTGGCTTTGGAACCTCCTTTCCGTGGAACTCACACCACCCAGTTCATCTCCATGATCCCCTATGAAATGGCTCCCAGACTTGCTGAAAGAACACAGGTAACTGAGCACCACAACTAAGGAATACAGACCAGTCCTCCCTCCTCCAAAGGGGGTGCGGTTGGGGGGCAGGTCCTCCCCCTGTCCAGGGAGAGAGACAGTCCAAGGAACTTCTTAGTCATGTGACATGAGGCAAGCTCATACCCTTTGTCTGGTCTGGGTATCATATTACAATATGATAAATAAAAATTGTGAGATGGGTCCAACTCTTTAGAAATTATGCTGTTTACAGTTCGGAGCTCATCTATTGTGGTGACCCTAAACACCTGTGTGCATTAGAATCACCCGAGATGGCCTCCTGATTACAAAAGCAGATTCCAGGGCCTCACCTCCCGAGACTGATTCAGTAGGTCTGGGGTAAGGCCCAGGTATTTTTAATTAGTAGCCAAGAAACTCTGAAGCATTTCAGTTAGAAGCCATCTCCCTCTACCACATATATGCATATCTATTTTTTTAATCTGTGAGAGCCAGGCAGACCAAGGGTGGTGGTTAAGGGTCAGTGTGAGGCCCCCATTTTTTTTTTTTTTTTAGTATAGATTTTGTTTATTTATTTGACAGTGATACAGCAAGAGAGGGAACACAAACAAAGGGAATGGGAGAGGGAGAAGCAGGCTCCCTGCTGAGCAGAGAGCCTGATGCAGGGCTTGATCCCAGGCCCCTAGGATCATGACCTGAACTGAAGGCAGATGCTTAATGACTGAGCCACACAGGTGCCAGATGGTGAGGTTATTAACCCTTCCCCAATACACTCTGCAAACTCAGTCCTTTCCCCTTCTTTGATAGGGGCAATTCATGCTTCCTCAGCTTTAGGTGAAGCACTTAGAACATTCCATCTCCAAGAAGAGTGCCCTTAGCTCCCCCTTGTGGCATGATCACTGTGCCCTGCATCCTCCCGGTGGGGGGGGGGGGCGGGGGCTGTTACACTGTGGTCACCACTGTAGAGGGCCGGAGCCCCAGGACTGGAGGAAGAGGAGATATAAAGCGGGGGATAATAAGGGGAATAAGCAAACCTCATATCAGAATGACCAAGGAAAGGGACGTTCAAAAGGAGTTCTAGTGAAGGCCTGCTGATGGCTGCTAGAAGCTGTCCATGTGAGTTATTGTTAAGATTTTTCTCTTGGGGAACCTGGGTGGCTCAGTTGGTTAAGCAGCTGCCTTTGGCTCAGGTCATGATTCCAGAGTCCTGGAATCAAGCCCCACATCAGACTTCCTGCTCAGTAAAGGCCACTCTGCTTACTTGTGTTCTCTGTCAAATAAATAAATAAAATCTTAAAAAACAAAACAAAACATAACGTTTTTTTCCCTCTCAACACCATATCTTTGTGTTTCATGGGCTTTAGAGAGTACAGGACGGGGGCCGTATCCAGGCTTTGGGAGGATGGTGAAGCAGGTCAGAGGCTGTAGCCCCATGGGGAGAAGCACTTATGAGAGTCCAGGGATTAAGAGCAAGCAAGTCTGGAAGATCAGTTTTGGACAAGAAATTTAAAAAGCACTCCTCTGGAGAGCTTCTAAAACATTTTGGGAAGGGGACTAAAATTCTAGTAGCAGTGAGGGATGCGTTTGGATTTTTTTTTTTTTTTTAAGAGTTGGGGAGGGGCAGAGGGAGAGGGCGAGAGAGAATCTCAAGCAGGCTCCACATCCAGGGCAGAGCCCCACATGGGGCTCAATCTTACAACCCTAAGATCATGACCTGAGCAAAAATCAAGAGTTGGACGTTCAACCGAATGAACCATCTGGGTGCCCTTGGATTATTATTTTTTTATTAACTTTTTTTTTTATTATTTCTTTTCAGCGTAACAGTACCTTGGATTATTTTTATGTGAATATTAAAGAAAGGACAATCCCCCAAATCTAACAAACTGGGATTATTTAAGTTAGTTTCCCTTTGTTTATTGCTTCCTGGGTTCAGACTCAGATGCCATCTATGGCTCCTACTCCCTTGCATCATTTCCCAAACTGATGATCCTTTGGATGTTAATAGTGTTAACCAGTAATAGTCAGATGAAGCTCCATGCTCAAATCAGTTTGTAAAATTCTGAATAAAATAAGATTAGCTTCTCAGAATCTCAGAATCTCATGCTTTGTGAATCTTTTGACTCTTACTAAACAGTATTTTTGAAACTTTTGATCAAGGACACTTCTTTCCTTGAAGCGCACTCATTAACATTTTCCAGAACAGTGTTTGCCTGAAGGCAAGCAGAAGTGCCGCTGGTTGTCCCCCAGTGTTTACTCCCCCCTTCTTCCTTGGTCATAGGACACCAGAATTTGAGCCAGGCACGTGCTCACCCAGAATACACCCAGCGTTTGCCACTGTCCCTTGCAGTTGGATGTGACCACGTGACCAGGTTGTTGCCAGTGAGACGTTAAGGGGCTATATTGTGGGAAACTGTGCCCCTAGAAGGCAGTGCCATGGCCCTTTTGTGCCTTGCTTCCCCCTGGTGGTGGAATGCAGACATGCCGACTAGAGCTAGAGCAGCCATCTGCACCAGGACAGAGAAGCCAGGTGCTGGGATTGAAGTCGAGGACCTTGGAGCACATTGCAATCCTGGACTAACTACCCCGGGCTCTCTTTTATATGGGAAATAAACTTCCATCTCATTCAGACTACTGTCACTTCATGTTTCCTGTCATTAGCTGCCATCGGGGAAAGATGTCAGGATAACTCCTTTAGATTTGCTTTTTTTGTTGTTTTTCAAAACCAGTTGTGTATTAGAATATATGGATAGCCTGGGAATTTATACAGAAGCCAACAAAAATATTAAAGGATATCAAGAAAGATACTTGGAATATGGTGAGGGCTCTTCCTATTAAGAGCATTTAAGATCAAAATGTATATTCTACCAATAAATATGCTAATTATAATAAATTAGGTCATTTGAAAGTATTCTTCTAAAGTTTCTGCACATAGGGAGAGTACATAGAAGGGAAACCAGTAAGAATGATTTTCCTTTGGTTGGTGCTGTTGGCCAATACAGGTCCCATAGTGGGAAGCAGTAAGAATGGCAAGCCTTCCAGATTCTCAGGGACCCCTAGCTAGGGAGGAAGAGGAAACTTAATGATGGCGTAAGTTGAATTTCTCCCTAGTTTAGTAGGCTAGAAGACTTAGAATTGATTTCAATTTGACACAGAAGCAGTTAAGAAATGTAAATTTCTTGCCCATGTTTGTAGAGTAAGATTCATAGCCACTAGGTAGCAAAATATTTACTTATAGGACTTCACTGATTTTTTTTTTAAGTGACTGAATGATCAGGAAGGGTCTTTATTTGGTCACAAGGTGATTGATGGGAAGGTAGAGGGCATGGGGGGCTGGTGGAATCCGGGAGACCTTGTGAGCTAGTCCATAAAGCAGGGGAGGCTCTCTGAGCAGGGATGGAGAGAGTTGGAGAGTTGGAAAGAAACTTTAAGGAGTTTCACATCAGATGGAGATTTTAAAACTATCTCTGCAGGGTGCCTGGGTGACTCAGTCCGGCAAGCATCTCAGGGTCCTGGGATTGAGCCCTGCATCAGGCTCCTGGCTCAGCGGAGAGTCTGCATCTCCCTCTCCCTCTGCCTGTCCCCCCCCCCACCCCTGCTTGTGCTCTCCCCCTCTCTCTCTGAAATAAATAAACAAAATTTTTAAAAAATAAATAAAACTAATTTTGCTTTACTGTTTGTGTGAGAACCTATACTCCATATCCAGGAATACTTCAGTGGTATCTATTACTTCCTTAACCTTTGTGGGATTGGATTTGCTTTGGGAGATTTAGCAAAGTGGTGAGTCCTGTGCTCTGCTGATCTACTGCTGCTTCACAATCACCTTAAAACAGTGACGGAAAATAGGAACAATTAGGTGGATCCTGAATCTGGAGGCTGACTGAGCTCAGCTGGACAGTTCTTCTTTGAGGTCTTGCCTGTTTTTTATTCACGTGACGGCCAGAGTTGGTTGATTGCATAGGTTTTTCCATTCCACAGTCTGGCATCTGGGCTGAGAAGACTCAAGCATCAGGGAACTGGAACGGGTGTGGCAACCTGGGCATCTCTTTCTACCCAAGTGGCATCTCCAGGTGGTAGCCTCAACATTGCTAGACTTCATACACGGGCGCTGAAGGCACCTGGAGCAAATGTCCCAAGAGAGCCACAGCCAGACAGAAGCTAGATGACCTAGTCTCAAAAGTCACACAGGACCCTTTGCACTATACTACCTTAGTGGGAGCAGGCACAGAGGCCCACCCAGGTTCTCAGAAAAGCACCCAGATGCTACCTCTTAATTTTGTGGCCATGTTTGGAAAATATCATCTGCTACATTGCCTTAAGTTGAGCACAGCATCAGGTGACTGCAGAGGCCTTGCAAGGGTGTCCAAGCGCATCCGCAGGACATGAACAACCTCTGCAGCTTCCTGTAGCAGAGCCAAACCTGGGAGCTCTCGGAGCATTTCTCCCTAGCCACGCGTCCTCTCCGTGTGGGGGCCTCAACACAGGACAGCTGGAGGCACCCAGCGTATGTGTTCCCTTCCTCTGCTGTCGCTCGGAGATGGAGATGGCTGCCTGCTGTCACAGGAGGCTGGAGCAGGGGAGTTCCCTGGCCACTCTGCAAGGCAGCTTATTCATGTGATGAAACGAGTAATAATGATGTTTTACAGCCTGACATGAATTTTAGTTTCCAACAGCTATGTGGCTCCTCTAGTGCCCTGTGCATTGTCCTAAGGTTCAACAAAGTGGGGGGTGGTCAGGGTATGGAGAAGAGTTTTAGGACAAGGGCAGGCATCTAAAAACAGAGCCCATTTCTCTTTTCCTTTCCTCTTTTTTTTTTTTTTAAGATTTTATTTATTTATAACTAAGACACAGAGACACAGAGAGAGAGGGAACACAAGCAGAGGGAGTGGGAAAAGGAGAAGAAGCAGGCTTCCCACTGAGCAGGGAGCCCAATGTGGGCCTTGTTCCCAGGACCCTGGGATCCTGCCCTGAGCCCCCCAGGCGCCCCTCCTTCCTTTCTTCTTAATCTTTTTCATCTTCCTCCCTCTCTTCCCCCACTCCTCCTCCCCCTCCTCATCTCACCGCCCCCCCCACAACTCCTTCCTTTCTTTTTCTTCCTCCTCCTGCTCCTCCTCTCCTCCTCCTCTTGCCCCCTGCCCTCCATCTTTCCTTCTTTCCTCTCTCCCTCCTCCTTTTCAGACACACGGAATTGGGTATGTCCTAGTCCATTTACAGCCCATGCTAGGCTTCTCTTTTGTTTTATTCAATTTTATTATTTCCTCTCTTATTCCTTGTGCCTGCTTCGATTCCTCGCACCCTCCTAGGCACCTATGCTAGAGTATTTAATCCATGTTCTTCCATCCTACTTAGATATTGTGAAACCTTGGGAAATTCGTTGTCATATTTTGGAACATGTATGTTTTAAATTTAAATAAACTGGAAAGAATTTTCATTCTGTTTCTTACTATTTTTTACACAGCACCATGTTTTTGAGTTCTATCCATGTTGCTATTTGTAAATCTAGTGCATTATTTGAAACTGCTTCATACTATTTTATTTTATGTATCCAGTGCTTCTTTACTGGGGGACACTTAAGTTGCTTCCAGTCCTGTTTGGCCACCTGGAATGAATATCCTTCCATGTGCTCCATCTGGAAGAACTCACAAGGGCTCAGGGTATACCCATTCTTCATTTCACCAAATACTTCCAAATTATTTTCCAGCATCACCACACCGATTTTCATGGCCACTAACATTTTTACCAGCACTTGATGTAAGATTTCTCATTTTTGGCGATCTGATGTTTATGAACTGATATCTATTGGTTAGCTTAATTTCCATTAATTTGATTACTAATGAAGTTGAGCATCGTTCAATTTTGGCTTTCTCTTCTCAAATTGGCTTTTCGTTGTTTTTGAGTTTTTTTTCCTTCTCTGTTAATTTTTTTTTAAGATCTTATTTATTTATTTGATAGAGAGAAAGCAAATACAAGTAGGGGGAGTAGCAGGCAGAGGGAGAGGGAGAAACAGACTCCCTGCTGAGTAGGGAGCCTGTTGTGGGGCTTGATCTCAGGCCCCTGAGATCACGACCTTAGGCTTAACTCCGTGAGCTATGCAGATGCCCTTGAAGTTTCCTTTTTACTGATGACACGAGTGAGTCCATTATATCTAGATGTTAACTCTTTTTTTTTTTTTTTTAACGACTTTATTTATTTATTTGACAGAGAGAGTAGTCACAAGTAAGCGGAGAGGCAGACGGGGAGGTGGGTGGGGGAAGCAGGCTCCTTGCCGAGCAGAAAGCCTGATGCGGGGCTGGATCCCAGGACCCTGAGATCATGACCTGAGCCAAAGGCAGAGGCTAAACCCACTGAGTCACCCAGGTGCCCCCTAGATTTTAACTCTTAATTGGTTTTAGACATTACAAGTATTTTCTCTCAGGGTGCCAACACTATTGAACAATTGAACCCAGTCTCAGTTCAATTTCTACAGGGTAATTTTCTGAAATGTACAGACAGATTCAGCTGCCTCAGATGAGGATAAATTTTGTGATAAATGTTGCCTTCGGGTTTGTAAATTTAACATACCATCTGTAATTCAACTACTTGGAAGTCTCAGCAGGATATATTGAACATGTTACAATATGTATATATATTTCTCTTTATACAGTGGAAATGTTTCTGCGAATAGTGTGTGAATCAAAATTTGATCACTAGAAACAATTAATTAATGCATTTATGTCTTGGTGGCACTGGGCAACCCACACCCCGAACAGGACAGTTTGAATTCTGAAATGATGCTCATTATGTACATTTGGGGAAAGTAAATAATAACCTCCTCGTTGTTCATTTTCATGCTCTGGAATTATGCTTTTGTCATACAGAAAGAGATCCCATTCTTTGAAGCCTTTTCCAGTATTTTCCACCCCCAAATCCTTTTCTTTTTACCAGTTAGAAAGACACCAATGTGCACAGGAGAGACTATGTTGTTGTCTCTCCTAGAGAGAAATCATTTCAGGGCAAGAAGTAGTAAAAACAAGTCCATTTTCCCATTTCTATATCAAATGACCAGGAGATGATAGCAATAAAAAGTCTTCTATTTTCTCAATGCCTTATGACTCTGTCTTTCACCAAACCCTCGTCTGCTCGTTCCCCATGTCAGTTTGCCAAGAATACCATAGGCGAGTGATTCCCAAATTTTGCTCCATATTAGAATCACTCGGGGAGCTTTTACTAATCTCAAACTCAGGTCACACCCAACATCAATTAAAGTAGAATGCCTCAAGGTGGCATTGAGAATTGCACAGGGGATTCCAATGTTCAGCAGGGTTTAGGAACCATTGCCACCCCCACCCCCAGCAGCCCAGGGCTTTATCAGGACTAATGTTAACATCAGGGAGTTGTTTCTGTCCTATCCTGGACACCTCATGGGAATGACACTTGCTAGAACTTGGTGTTCAAGTGTGAAGTGTTGAGAGGGTGAGACTCTTGCTACTCTCGCCATCTCCCTCTCTGCCTCAAGCTCTCTGCAATTCATCTCTTCTTTAATGAAATCGGGGTAATGAATGAGGGTAATAGGGGTTTGTAGTAAGGACTGACTGAAAATCTGGAAAACAGAGGATTCTCTGTCTGACACACATCAGGATCTTAATAAACATTTGGGAAAGTTCACGCTTATTTAATGAGGACACATTTAGGACCTTCCTTAGTCAACTCTCCCTCTGAAGGTAACTTGTTGTCCTTTCCAGTGGCACCCAAGCACACTCCCCCCAGGCTCCTCCCTCTTTATAGTCTGGCCCTCCCCACACCCAACTGGCTGCCTACCCATTATTGTCAAGGAACAGCTAGGACTTTCTCAGATCCATGATCACAAGAATATGTTACCAGTGAGAGCTACAGCAAAAACAACAGGTGAGAGGAACTAGCCTAGTAGGAGAGATCGGGAAGAACTGGGAAGAACAGATTGGTAGGCAGTGCTGAAAAACATGTGGAATTGGATAGAATTAGTGTTGATACAATTATGGGAGAGGAAGTCACTTGGCAATAGGAAAAAAACAATCAGGCATGGGTACTTCTGAGCATCCTTCTATATGTTTGGCTCTGTGGTAAGCACTCTGATGGATTCAAGAGAAACAGCAGCTCTCAAGGAGCTTGCAGAAGCAAAACAAATACAACACAACAGACTGATCAGAGAACAGTTCAGTGCCAGACTTGGAGAGCTGAAATAGTCCAGAAGGGCTTTTGAGTTTGCAGGGTCACTTGAGAATTTATTTATCATTTTTAAAGATTTTATTTGTTTATTTGGCTAGTTATTTGACAGAGAGAGAGAGCGCACAAGCAGGGGGAACAGGAAAGGGAGAAGCAGGCTTCCCACAGAGCAGGGACCCCACTGCAGTGCAGGGCTTGATCCCCAGGCCCTGGGATTATGACCTGAGCTGAAGGCAGATGCTTAACTGACAGAGCCAACCAGGTGTTCCTCACATGAGTTTTCAATTAGCAGAGAGAAGGAAGTAAAATATCTCAAGTGTGGGGGAGAAAATCATGGGCTGGGGCTTGAGGAATCTGATTACCCTTGGTTATGTCCTATCTCTTCTTACTCTATAGGAGTTAGAGCAGAAGATGTGAAGGGACTCTTACCTCTGATGATCCTAATGGTGGTCATTTTTCTGCTGCTTCTGTTCTGGGAGAATGAGCTGAATGAGAAAGGAGAGGGGCCAACCATGGAGCAGCTGCATGTAGACTACCCTCAGAGTGACATTCCCATACGGTACTGCAACCACATGGTCTTGCAAAGAGTCATCAGGGGACCTGACAACACCTGCAAGAAGGAGCACGTTTTCATCCACGAGAGGCCTAGAAATATCAATAAGGTCTGCACCTCTTCCAAGAAGAGGATTTGTCAGAACCATTCTTCCATTTTATGTTACCAGAGCATGACCAAGTTCAAAATGACTGTGTGTGGGCTCATTGGAGGCACTAGATATCCTGCCTGCAGGTACAGTGTATCCTCCATAAAGGGGTTCATCATGGTCACTTGTGATGACATGGGGCCAGTTAGTCTCCAGAGGTATGTTGAGTAAGTTGAGAGCAGCACCTGGGATCCTCTCTTCTCTCTCAGGGGTACTTGCTGTCCTCAAGGCACACCTGAACTGTGGACTTGGGGTAATGCCTTGAGTGAACTGGGTAGCTGTTAGTAATTCATTTATCCTTCCCTTATTGCTGAGCTGGAATCTTTTTATTCTGCTTTAATAATAATAAAAAAAAAAAACTCTACTGAATTAAATCATAAACTCTGCATGTGTTTTAATTTCTTGTCCCGTTTCTTTGGGTCATTTGTTGAGAGCCAAAAGTGAATCTGAGGCAGAACTGAGATTAGAGCAAGGCATCTTTAGAATTAGAAGGCAAGGGGAGAGAATTATTCTGGGGATTTGATTAAGTCCTGTTCTTCTCTGAGCATGAGTCCCCACACCTGGGAAGTGAGGGGCTTGGACTAGCTAGGTTCAAAATTTAAGGGGCACCCAAAATCCCAATAATCTAGATACACACATTTAAGAAATCATGCAGAAATCTCTGGTGAATAAAATATCTAAGTTTTAAGTCAAGATCCAGTCTGACGGGGTTGGAGTTAGGGTGTTAGTGAAATGTGCCAGTACAGGGTCAGATTCTTGATCACATGTTATTTTGCATTAAATTAAGATTTTTAACTATTGCATTAAAATGTTATGTATCTTGATTACGGGGCTTTTTGGTAGCCTCCTTAAGTTTTGTACCTGGAGTTGAGTGTCTCCTCTCATCACGTTGTACTCCCACACTTGATCCTAGGTGTTGAGGCACTTGGAGTAGTCAGTTAGGGACTTCTCTAAAGATGGCACATATAATTCAAACTGCACCTGTTTCCATTCAGCAGCTGCCTCTGTGCCTTGAAAGAAAGGGAAAGGGAGATCGATCGGAAGGATTGCCTGACTGGTCAGAAACCATATCCCTTAAAGACTGGAGAGTAGCAAATCAGAATTTCTAGGACGGGATTGAGACTCTCAGAGCTCTGTGCCCCTCCTCTTGCATCCCTGGAAGAAACAGAGAACTTGCATCCAGACTCCTAACTTGTTTCCCTTTTTAGATCTTACAGCTGAGTTGGTTGTTTAGCTCTATCACATCCAGCTGTGGGCAGGGCATCTTTAGAATTAGAAGGCGAGGGGAGAGAATGAAAAGAAGGAGAGGCTCCTTATTCCGGGGATTTGATTAAGTCCTGTTCTTCTCTGAGCATGAGTCCCCACACCTGGGAAGTGAGGGGCTTGGACTAGCTAGTCTTTGAGGTTTCCAGGCCTGTTACTCCACAATTCCATCTCTCCTTGTTGGAGGGGAGGGTTAGTACAGAGGAGTAGCGAGAAACAAGGGGTAACTGGCAGCTAAGCGCCAGATTATGGGGTCATTGATTCTGAGCTATGATATTTCCATCCTGTGAGAGTCAGAAACACAGTGACCTAGAGCGGACACAGGCAATGCACAAGATTTAGAGGGCCCTTTCTGTTCTTATCTTTTCAGTCGAGAGACTTCAACTATTGCATTATTTATATGGACTTAGTTCAAGGTCAGATCAGAAAAGGAGGTACACCTATGCTAGTTGTTAACTCTGTCTTTTGCAAGCATCAAGTTCTAACTGATTGATTCAGTTCACAGAGAGAGGACATTTACAGTTGCAAGTAAAGGACACTTTGCATCCTTGTAAGTAGGCAAGGCTTGCTCAAGACCCATTTCTCCAGGGAAGTCCCACTGTCATTGCTGTCTTCATGGACGTTTGGATGTCACCAAAGAAGCTGAACAGGATCAAGTGGTCCCTAGCATATGACCTATAGCCCCATCATTTCTTGGGCAAAATTTTGAAGTAGCTGAAATGAGTCTTTAAAGTCTCTATTTCTATGTTCTGAATTCTGATTCCTTTTCCTGGACCTCTCACTAGGCTTTATTGTCTCTTTTTTATTGTCTCTTTTTCTTTCCTTCCTCCCTCAACCTCCCTCCTTCTAAGTAGAAACAATAACTTGCAGATAAATGCATTCCCACCAAGGTGTGAGTAAATGAGACTCTCCAGTGGAATTTATTCTCAGAATATTTTCATTCAATAGGGATCAAGACCCAATTCAAATGAATTGCAATGTCTTAGACATTTGTAGTTCAAGAATGTTTTTGTTTTTGTTTTTGTTTTTAATGGACACGTAGTAGTCCAAATCAAACCCAGGTAGCTATGAATTCTATGCACTTGAAAAAATGTTTCAGAAAAATAGTTCAGTGCAGAATCTCTGCACTGTTCTTCCTTTTCATTTTTCTCCTCATTGTCTTTCTGTTTTTCTATTATCATCTCACTACTGATGTTGACAGTAGAAGATATTTAGGAAAAAAATCTAAATGCTTCTTCTCTACTCCCTTCAACTTGCAGCAAGTCTATGCTCAAGCCACACACATGAATACATCCATTAATTCCTGATCATCTCTCAATAATCTAATCAACCCCAATTATTAAGGCTCATATATTCTTAGTACTGGGTCTTTGCTCTAATTTCACACCCAGAACATTTTAAAATTAAATATAAAAAAATACAAGTCCATTTGTGTTCATGTCAAATGAGTGGCATAAGAAGTGAATGATTATATAGAATTATAGAATCAATATGTTGCACATCTGAAACTAACAATATTGCCTGTCAACTATACTTCAATAATAATAAAAGAAAGAAATGAGTGATAAGAAGACCAGGGAAGTGAACAACGGATTTGGTAGACTTAATTAGTGAAAAATGTGTTAAAGAAAGAATATGACTTAATTGGGCTTTGAAGGATTTCAAGAGGCAGAAAAGAGTAGGCTTCCAAGAAAGGACCAAAAATGGAGAGACAGAATAGGGCGTATTCAGAGAAGGGTGGGTCACGCTGATTTGACTAGGACAGCTTTGTGTACCAAAATAATGGGAGAGAGCCCTGAGAAGCAGGTTGAGATTAGATCAAGAAGAGCCTTGACTAGGTGGCCTCAGGGGGTTAGAATACCTCCAGCAGGCAATGTGAATATTTTAAGGTTTTTGAAATAGTAATTTCAAGTGCTCTTTTTAGAAAAGTAGTATATCCAGGGAATTGGAGGGGCAAGGAGAAGTGGTTAGGAGGTTAAGAGTGATAATGCAGGGATACAAGGAAATAGAGGCTCTTAGACGTGGTAATGAAAGAAATGCTTTCTAGAGCAAGAGAAAGAATTCTCACCCTGAATAACCATTCTTTCTGAGATTTTCATTATGAATTTCCCAAAACTGATCTTAAGTAAAGGATTTTCTGCATTTGTCAAGCCATGTTATGTTGTTAACAAATGTTGAGAAACAAGCATTTTTGCAGTTTGGTGTTTGATTCTGTACAGAATAAAAAGATGCAGAAACTAAGTTCCAGGCTCAAGGAATTTTCATACTTAAAAAGGAAAAAAGAATTACATATATCAACTAACGTGAAAATTTTAAAAAGAACATATAAAATGAAGTAAATAAATTTAAAAGAACATAAGAACATATAAAATGTGGGGCGCTGGGGTGGCTCAGTGGGTTAAAGCCTCTGCCTTCAGCTCAGGTCATGATCCCAGGGTCCTGGGATCGAATCCAGCATCGGGCTCTCTCCTCAGCGAGGAGCCTGCTTCCCTCTGTCTCTGCCTGCCTCTCTGCCAACTTGTGATCTCCATCAAATTAAAAAAAAAAAAAAACCTCTAAAAAAAATAAGAACATATAAAATGAAGTGTGATATAATCTATGCTATAGGGTTTCAAAAAAACTAAAAACAAATCACTGGGTTAAACGATAAACAGGGAAGTTTCCACAGAAGAAGGAACAGTGATGCTGCCCATTTCACAGGGATTCTGGTGGCCAAAGGCTTATTTATGAAGTTCTCAGAGCATTCTTGTCTCCTCCTTCTGTCTCATGCCATTCTAGCTACCCTTTCTTGCCCCTCCTTCCCTCAGCTAGACCAATAGCAGAAACTTTCAGGAAACAAATACAGTTTCACTTCATGGTCCTGTAGCAAGCTGGATTCTTTCTCTGTAGGACCCACTTACCAAAGGAACTGGTAAAGAGGAATTCCATGATGAGGTTGGGTGGGAAAAGAAATGAGCGATGTTTTTAAATGGCTGGCATGCGTCAGGTACCGTGTGAGGCTGTAGGAGACCTGGCAGTAGTAAGGAATGTGTTGGGTGAGATTATTGAGCCACAATATGGGTTACAAACCCTTCCAGTGAGATTATAGACACCGGAAAAAGGGAGAGAGCTAACTACTTGGTTTGGGGCACTTTAAACACATTCCCTTATATAAGTCTCACCTTTCCTTTTATCACATGGGGGAAACTGAGGTTAAAAGAGGCAGAGTAAATTGTTTATGAGTGGTTAGGCAGAGATTTGAAGCTGGGTCTGCAAATTCCACAACTGATTACCTTTTCATGCCATCATCCTTCCTTTGAAGGAGCCCAAGCTTGTATGTCGGAGTCAACCCTGAACTAACTGCCATAAGGAAAAGAGAATGATCTCATTAATATTCTGCTTATTTTCATCTTTTACTTTTTTAAAATTTCTATTACAGAAGAGATTATCCTAGATCTGAGATGGAGACCTTCTCTCTGCTGCTACTCAGCCTAGGTTTGGTTCTCACAGGAGCTTCAGAAAGCATAATGGAGATAATTAAAGAGGAATCTTCAAGGGGAGAGATGAAGTATGACTTGGCAAACAGGGACCAAGAAAAACAGACTCTTGAGGTATTAATGAACTTGACTCTGTTCTATAAAAATACCAGCCTCAGTTTGTCCAGGGGTATCTTGTCTTCCTCTTTGTTGACCTTCGGAAGATTACATTATACCTTCGCCAAAGGAGACAGTCCAGGTAATGACAAAGAGTACTGCAATGACTTGGTGGCCTGGAGAAAAGTTTCAGAAGCTAATGAGTCATGCAGGTTAAGCTACAACTTCATCCATGGTTCCATGGAAGTGATTCATGGAGCCCCCAAAGCCTCCAGCTGCAAGTATGGACAGAATCTTGGCACAAGCTGCTCTAGGAACCCAGACCTGGACACCACTATGTGCCAACTCACCATGGGCAAACAATTCCCCAGATGCCAATACCAGAGTGATACCTCATTAAAGAAAATCTTGGCAGTGCTGACAGGTCATTCTCTGATGAGCTGGTTAGTTAGTGGCTCTAAGTTGTAAATCCTATGGAGCTTTGAGACCAGAGTCCATCTAAAGAAGGACATACTTATTTTCATTGTGTTTATTTACTTCTATTATCTGTATCTACCCTTTCATCTCTGTAGTAAACTCTTGGTTATCTATACTAACTGGAAAGTGAAAAAATCCCAAATTGTGGAGAATTTGATTAAAATTTATAACTGATCCTGGAGTACAGATACTCTCTTTCTTTTATCTCTTACAGTTTCTCTGAACTAAACTGAATTCCATCCTAGCATAGCTATAAAGCCAAGAAGTAGGGTCCACCCAGCTTGACAAAACTGAGGAGAAAAGGCCCCAAACCAATATTGGTAATTGAAAGTTAATGGTACTGCCACTGAGACTATTCAGAGAAATAGTGAATGAGCATCAGGGATATTATTATCACTGTTTCTTTTCAAATAAATGTGTACATTGATACACACAAACTTGAGCACCCGGCCATGTCACCAGGTGTCTCCCGATCCTCCAGAAGATGCCAGAGGAAAAAGCTGCTTTTTTGATTAGCTCTTGCCCTCAGTCAACAGGTCTGGCCCTGTGCAATCTCTGTTCCTCCATTATCCATACCCCAGGTTGCTAGAGATGGAGTAATAAAGATCGTACTGCCATTTTTACTCAGCATAGCCATAATTTCCTGAGGGATGGCAAGCCCCGGAGGAATAGAGCAGGTAGAAAGATGGCAAATGAGATATCTGAGCCAAGTGCTGGGCAGGCTTAGTCTTCAATCTTGTTTATGATGCCATATTGGATTTTTTTTTATTACCAATTATGTATTTATAAGTTTTTATGGTTCAACACTCTACATAAAGTATGGGCAATGATCTCGTTCATTAATGGTGTGCCTACATGTTCTGGCTCCCTCATCTTACATCCTCCCTCCACCCCAAGACAACTCTTTTTTATGTCCTGATTTCAAATAAAGGCTTGTAAATAAATGTTACATCATTGAAACACTTTTCTTACTGTACATCACTCTTTAGATGTCAGTTTTCCTAATGTTGTTCAAATTTTGTGCAGAATCCTCATTGCATTAAAACTGCAGAACTCTGGCAATCAACCAGGATGAGGCATTAAGGGCAGATATTTGTGTATCTTTTAGCTGGGTTTTCCTTGTCAGTGTGTTGGTGCTTAAGTTAACAGTCACTATGGGCTTGGCTAAATAGGTGGGTAGTTGGCACTCCCTTTTCTCTTGGCAGCCAGAGGAGAAGGTGATAGAAGGAAATGCTTGGGGCTCAAAGTTTTCTTCTCTGCAGGGGGAGAACCCAGGGCCCTGGAAGGTAGATGTGGTCACTGGGTTCCATTCCAGGAATAAGATTATGTAGCAAGGCTGGTGTTACCACTCCTAAACCAGACATGGAATGTAGGTGCTATGGTTAGCAGAGAAGTCCAATGGGTCTCCTTTTGTTTCAAACTTGGTTCAAATCTGAATAACTTCTTTCCTACAGTAGAGTCTTACTATAGAGTCTAGCTCTAGGTGATGAACATGTCAGCCCCAGAGACAACAACAATTCAATCTCTGGCAGAGTTTTTGGGTAATGGGTAAGAAAAAAGTAAATACAGCCTCATTCAGAATTTAGTACAGATTTCTTCCTTCACCAGGAGAGAAGAGCAAAGACCCAGAGAAGATACCTCTTTCTAGACCAGGAACATCCTCTAAAGAGTCTTAATTAAGACCAAACCTCTCCACTTCTGCAAAGGAATCAGGAGCTCCCAGGATCTTGCTAATCATCATATTATGAAGTCTGAAAGATATCAAATATGGGGGCGCCATTGGGAATCAAGGCTCCTGAGTATTATCATTTCCTACCCTTGAAGACTGTCACCTCTTTGGCATAGTGGGTATCCTAAGATCATTCATGATGACAATAGGCAACGGAGTTCAGATTTTAAAGCATTAAGTCTTCATAATGTCCCGTCTCTCCTTCCAAACCATAGAGGGCTAGAGGGCTTTTTTTTTCTTGTAGCTTTATACCTAAATTTCTCAGGCTGGCTTTCAAAGCTGTTAATGCCCCATTCTCATCTCACCTAGCCTAACCCAGCACTGCCTGGCTCTGTTGCTTTAAGGCTGTTGTCTTCACAGCCCACACAACTTGTATCCTTGTCTTCGCTCTGCTGCTGGGCTGGTCCTAATACACCAGCCCAGCAGCAGAGGGTCCTTTCTTATTCTATCCCCTCACTCTGCTCAATCACACAAGCCCACCTGGCTAGGGAGGGCCCAACAAATATCTCTTACACTCGCTAGAAAGTTACCTGAGAGTGGATACGTGTCATCTCCCTGTAGTGGTAAAGAAACATTAGAAAGGATGAAATGAGGGAATAAAGGAGACAGATCTAATCACAAGACCCATGGAAGGGAGAGTCAGATAGAGAGAGGACCCTGGGGATGTAGTGATAGAGAGGTTTGAGAAAGGGATACTAAGGAGGTTACTTAGCATAAGAGAAGTGCCCTTCTGGCTTCTAACCATTCCCTCTGCTTTTCTGACATAAAGTGCACTAAATTCTCTTTAACGAACAATTCTAATGCAAAACAAGTCCCTGGCTCCAAGGGCCCAGGATGGTACTGAAGTAAGAAGAGCCTTCCTGACATCACAGGTAAGTCCTCATATGCTTTACTGACCCATCGTGCTCCCCCAACCCCGAGTCATTCCACATGACTAGGATTCAGTTTCCTTATCTACACAATGCAGAGGCAGGATTGGATCTGGGTTCTTAGACTTGGGTATGCATCTGAATCATTTCAGGTTGCCCACCCCCAACCATCCTCTTTGCTCTCAAGTGGAAGGGGTCCGGTGAGACACGGAGCTTCCTAGTGAGACTTCTCTTCCTGGGCTCTCTGAGCTGCCATGATGCATGCCACTTCGACATCCCGGTCTTGTGACACTGGACTGGTCTCCTCTGTGATTTTTTTCTCTTCCCAACAGCTAGATCCCAGAATGAAATGTGTGTGACTCAACTGCAATCACTCAGATGATAATAGCATTCTAGGCTTGGGCTGAACAGCAAAAGGGAAGGAAAGCGTGTGCCTGAACACCTGTGTGAGGCAGAGTTATCTTGCCAATTTGGACTGCTTAATTTGGGACTACTATATGAGAGAAAAATAAATATGTATATTTTTAAGTGCACTGTATGTTGAGATTTTGTTCTGTTAGCCAAGCCCTACCCTAAAAATTTACTAGCTTTTGGAGCTATTATTAAATAGCTGTTTTTATTAAATCCCTGGGCCCCAGTCCAGGAGATTTGGGTTCAAAAGCTCAGAGATAGGACTAGAACATGTGGGATTTTTACAAGTGTTAGGTTTGCTGATGTGGTTCGAAGTTTGGACACCAACAGATTAGATGAACTATGTTTCCAGGTACAAAACATTCTAATTCTAGTCCCAATGAGAGGAAAAAAAAAAAGGTTGCTTAAGGTTGCTTAGGCATTCAGAGCTTTTGAGGACAGCACCAGGGCAAAACAAGTCAATTTAACTCAAAAGATCATCTACTTCATATACAGTGTCCCAGAACTACCAAGACAGTATTTTGCTGTCCTGAAGCTCCCTGGCCATGGGATACACCTGGGAGCAAACACATCTGCACTTTAATGGCGACTCCTGTTTCCCAAAATGCAAGAGTTGCCCACATGTTAGAAGAAGGATCACACACATGAAACACATTCTTTTCACTCCAGCAAACAGAGAACTGGCAGATTGTGGAGAAGATGGCTGTTTTAAAGCCCTACACCTTCCTGTTTATTAATATGTTAAAATTTTTCAAGATCACATATGAAAATTACCCCAGGGATGATTCATAGGTAATAATAGTAATTAATAACAATTGAGTGCTTCTAAAGGGTCAGGTGCTTTTGTATTCTCAGGAAACCTCCACAAGATAGGTTACTATCATCCCACTTCAGTGAAAAAGAAACTGAAGCACGAAGACTTTAGATAATGTACAAAGTCTCACACACACAGTAAGTGGCCCCCCGCCCAGAACAAAGAAGGATGGTCTGATTCCATAGGCCACGCTTTTTTAATCCTAGGAGAAAGCAAACTTGCCCGTAACTATACAGAAAGATAATGGTGAAATGCTCCTGAGTAAAAAACCCACCTCATAGGAATGGTTTGAGAATTATCATTTCTATTTTTATTATGATTAGATTGGTGCACTGTGTTAAACACAACTGAAGAAAAGCATTTGCAATATATATATGGCTGACAAAGGGGTGATGTCTTTCATATATAAAGAGAGCTGTCTGTTTAATAAGATAAAGATAAATACGCCTACAGAAAAATAAGCCAGGAACACAGACAGAAAATTAACAATTAACAAAAGGAGAAATAAGTAGTCATTAAACATTTGGAGATTTCCCCTCTTTCTACTAATGGCAATATAAATAAAAACAATGTGATATTTTTTACCTGCCCAATTAGCAGGAATAAGATTTAAAATAATAACATAGGTGGTATAGGTACAGGAAAGGGGACATTCTTGTGCACTCCTCCTGGGAGAACACATTAGTACACTTGCTCTCTGTCTGAAGAACAACTTGAACTAAGACCCATTCTAGTTTTCAGGTTCTCTGCACATTTGATTACTTAACTGATGATACTCCCTCCTCCTCTCATACATCCTCTAGGTAAGAGACTCAACTCAGTCAATTCTGGCCCTTATGACTTTGAGTTTGGGATCTCACTGGGAGCCTGAGTAGGCCCTGGGGCCTGTCCTGTATATGGTCAAAGAATAGGACCTCCCCTGGCAGAGCCCGAGGCATGAAAGCTCCGGGCTATGCCGCTTGGTTTGCTCCCCTCGCTCTCCCGAGCTCAGGCTGTTCTAAGAATTCCATGTTCTCCTTTCTGGGAACATGAGCTGAGCTCTCAGACCCAACCCATTAAACATCCCTCCTGGCCACAGGTCACAGGGCCCCTCAGAGAAAAAATCAGGGAGACTAGGGACATGGGAACAAGGCTGGAAGGATGGACCCTTGAGACATGCCCACAGGAAGAGTGACCACTCTTCCTGTTCCCCTTCTGACACCTTTCCCCTTCTATGCCTTCCTCATCCAAAGTCTGTGTTCTCTTCTCTTGCCCAGATTGTGCCCCCAACACACGTCTCCCTTCGGCACCCTATAGTGGTCTCTGCTTTCTCTTTTCCTTTCAGGCTTTGCATGACTTGACTTTAGTGTTCTTCTCTGGTCTTGCACTCAGACTCACTGATCAGGCCTTACTTAGGGGCCACTATTCAATCTGCCATGGTTTTAGCACCTGTCAATGCAGGCTCCTGGAACACATGGCTCTGAGTTGCCCAGGTGGAAAAGGACAAGAACAGCATGAATTCCTGGACTCCCCCTGGGTACACATCAAGCCCTTTTGTGGGTGCCTCTGCTAGTCTGCTCCCTAGTCTGCTGACCTCCCCCTTGTTTTCCTTTAGAAAACTCTGGAATTGCTCGGCTGTCTCTATGAATGTCATGCTCATTGTTGTAACAATTTTAATGAACTGCTTCCTTCTGTGCTTCATGACCAGACAATATGATTGTGGCTATGAACGTCGCTCAATGGGTAGCAAATTGTACTGATGTAAATTTGTTTTTATCACAGTTCAAAAATTATGTTCATCTTTTTTTTAATCACTTTGTAATTTTATTTCTCACATCAGGCAGTCACCTGTCCGTAAATTATAAAAGTTGAAAGGTGGAGAACCTGGCTGGCTCAGCAGTTAAGTGTCTGACTCAATTTTCGGCTCAGGTCATAATCCCAGGGTCGTGAGATTGAGTCCCAAATCGGGCTCCATGCTCAGTGTGGAGTCTGCTTGGAATTCTCTCTCTCCCTCTCCCCTGCTTGAGCTCACTCTCTCTCTAAATAAATGAATAAAATCTAAAAAAAAAAAAAAAAAAAAGGTTGAAAGGCATCTTTGTTTAGGCTCAGAATGGTTGGATAAGCATTTGGACCTTGTGTGGAGAGAACTGTAATGATATTACAGTGACATGGCCTGTTAAGGGCGCAGAGTAGTTAGAGCAGTTAATGAGCAGAAGATGTTTACAAGGAAGCAATTGAGAAACTTCCATATGTAAGGCATTGTACCAGCTACTGTGAGGGAAAAAAATAAATAAATGTATCCTCACTCCCCAAGATATTGGATGCAGGACAATTGAAGAATAGCTTAAGAGAGAGAGAGAGAGAGAGACATACATATATCTCTTTCATCTGGAGTGATTAGTGTAGGTACCTATAAAAGAATAAAATCTTGAACTTGATGGATGATCTGTTCAAATAGCTAAGATTTGAACAGAAGAAGAAAAAGGTACTAGGAATGGAAACAAACACATAAGGAGAAGGTGGGAAGATCACTGTAAACAGATGGGCACTGGATCCTTTGAGTAATAGAATAAATAATGCAGATGCTGTTTTCCCTACAGAATTGTGGTTGCCTGAATAACGGTTCCCAGAGATGTCCAGGTCCTAATCCCTAGAACTGGCAGATGTTATTCGGCAGATGAGGCTTTGCAGATACAACTAAGTTAAGGAGCTTGACATGTGGATTATCTGTGTTGGTCCTGTGTGCAACTGTACATGCTCCCATAAGAGGGGGAGTGTGGCCATTTGATTACGACAGAAGAAGACAATGTGACTGGAACAGGATAATTGCAGAGCATTGACTTTAGCTTACAGTTGGGCAAAATCATCTGACACAAAGCCTATTTTATAACAAAGTGTTGAATATCTTATGAAATTTTTGAATAATGTACTGAAAGGGAAAACAGAATGCTTGTATGGGTACAGAATGGTTGTAAGTGTATCAGATGTTTACCCTCATGATCTGTGGCTGCCCAGCATGAGAGTGTGGTACCATGCGTCCCTAGCGAGCCCAAGAGAAGGACCAAATTCAAAAGTCAAAGCACAGTTTCTGCTGAATGTGTATCACTTTTGCATCATCATACAGTTAAAAAATTGTTAAGTATTTAAACCACCACAAGTACAGACACAAAATAGATGAGACCTTGCCAAGGGGTGGTGGGAGAATGGGGAGTGATGGCAAGGACATTTGAGGGATCTTTTAAGGGTCATGGAACTGTCCTAAAACTGGATTATGCAACAATCACACAACCCTAAATTTACTAAAAATTGCGGAATTGTGCTTTTTTTAAAAAAATTAAATTAATTTATTTATTTTCAGAAAAACAGTATTCATTATTTTTTCACCACACCCAGTGCTCCATGCAATCCGTGCCCTCTATAATACCCACCACCTGGTACCCCAACCACCCCCCTGCCACTTCAAACCCCTCAGATTGTTTTTCAGAGTCCATTGTCTCTCATGATTCACCTCCCCTTCCAATTTACCCCAACTCCCTTCTTCTCTCTAACACCCCTTGTCCTCCATGCTATTTGTTATGCTCCACAAATAAGTGAAACCATATGATAGTTGACTCTCTCTCCTTGACTGATTTCACTCAGCATTATCTCTTCCAGTCCCGTCCATGTTGCTACAGAAGTTGGGTATTCATCCTTTCTGATGGAGGCATAATACTCCATAGTGTATATGGACCACATCTTCCTTATCCATTCGTCCGTCGAAGGGCATCTTGGTTCTTTCCATAGTTTGGCGACCATGGCCATTGCTGCTATAAACATTGGGGTACAGATGGCCCTTCTTTTCACGACATCTGTATCTTTGGGGTAAATACCTAGGAGTGCAATTGCAGGGTCATAAGGAAGTTCTATTTCTAATTTCTTGAGGAATCTCCACACTGTTCTCCAAAGAGGCTGCACCAACTTGCATTCCCACCAACAGTGTAGGAGGGTTCCCCTTTCTCCACATCCTCTCCAACACATGTTGTTTCCTGTTTTGTTAATTTTGGCCATTCTAACTGGTGTAAGGTGATATCTCAATGTGGTTTTAATTTGAATCTCCCTGAGGGCTAGTGATGATGAACATTTTTTGATGTGTCTGATAGCCATTTGTATGTCTTCATTGGAGAAGTCTGTAAATATCTTCTGCCCATTTTTTGATATGTTTGCCTGTTTCGTGTGTATTGAGTTTGAGGAGTTCATTATAGATCCTGGATATCAACCTTTTGTCTGTACTGTCATTTGCAAATATCTTCTCCCATTCTGTGGGTTGCCTCTTTGTTTTTTTGACTGTTTCCTTTGCTGTGCAGAAGCTTTTGATTTTGATGAAGTCCCAAAAGTTTATTTTCGCTTTTGTTTCCTTTGCCTTTGGAGACATATCTTGAAAGAAGTTGCTGTGGTTGATATCGAAGAGATTACTGCCTATGTTCTCCTCTAGGATTCTGATGGATTCCTGTCTCACGTTGAGGTCTTTTATCCATTTTGAGTTGATCTTTGTGTACGGTGTAAGAGAATGGTTGAGTTTCATTCTTCTACTTATAGCTGTCCAGTTTTCCCAGCACCATTTATTGAAGAGACTGTCTTTTTTCCACTGTATATTTTTTCCAGTTTTGTCAAAGATTAATTGACCATAGAGTTGAGGGGGAATTGTGCATTTTAAATGAATGAATTTTATGTTATGTAAACTGTACTTCAATAAAACTACTAAGGAAAAACCCAAAGAATTTATCCTTGACGCACTTTCCTGATTTATGTTAGGTCCGTTATTAAACGAAATGAGACTTGGGGTGCCCAGGTGGCTCAGTTGGTTAAGCGGCTGCTTTCGGCTTGGGTCATGATTCCAGGATCCTGGCATGGAGCTCCGCATCGGGCTCCCTGATCAGCAGAGAGCCTGCTTCTCTCTCTCCCCCTCTCCCTGCCGCTCTACTTACTTGTGCTCTCTCTCTAGCTCTCTGTCAAATAAACAAATAAAATATTAAAAAAAAACAAAAAAAACCCGAGACTTAGACAAAGTGAAAGTTATTTAAAGCTTTATTTTATGCCAAGTGTTAGAAGTCAGACTGATCGGCCAGGGCCGTCTTCCAAGAGAGTGACCCCTTCCAGCCTCATAGACTAACTTTTATGGAGCAAAAGCCTGGCCACACATAGGTGGCCAATGAGATTGGAACATTGCATAGTCATGTAGGCCACACGCAGGTGGCCAATTGAATTACAATTTACCCTTTAAAAAATTTTTTTTAATTTATTTATTTGACAGACAGAGACCACAAGTAGGCAGAGAGGCAGGCAGAGAGAGAGGAAGGGAAGCAGGCTCCATGCTGAGCAGAGATCCTGATGCAGGGCTCAATCCCAGGACCCCGGGATCATGACCTGAGCTGAAGGCAGAGGCTTTAACCCACTGAGCCACCCAGGTGCCCCCAATTTACCCTTTAATAGCTGTTTGAACTAACCTATTACTCTGGTCAGAATGGCGCTCAAGTTTGGCGCCCAAAAGGCGGGGTTTACATTCTTTGGTGGTTAGGGAGACAATATGTGTGCTTTTTACTGATTGGATATCTCGACCCGGCCTGATTCGTCCTTGTATTCTGGGCTCTGTTATCAGGAACTAGCTGACCATATTTTACTGGTTTCCCAGACTTGCTTCTAAGTAAGTTTCTCTGTGGGCAGGCAGCAGGGTCAGTTTAAGTTTTACTGCATAAGCAACAAAATGGCTTTTAACCAAGATGGAGTCACTCTGGCTAAATAGGCCCTTACAGTTTATTCATCCTAATAGCAAGTCCTGTGATTTTTTTAATGTCCTAAGTAATTTTAAAGCCTATCATTTATCTTCGTTCTGTTCTGCCCAATTTTTGTCTAAGATATTCCCAGTCACTTCCCATCGATTTTTTCTGACACAACCTCATGCCTGCCCAGCCATTCTCTGGTGTGCAAGCACAATTTTATGATCAAAATATAAATCTGTTCATGTCTACTCAAGTCAAGATTCTTTTCAGATGATATTTGGTCATTTACAAACACTATTTTCTATTGGGTGGCTGCTTTTTTTTTTAATCAATAAGAAGTAATTTTCTACACATATTTTTTAAAAGATTTTATTCATTTTATTTGTCAAAGAGAGAGAGCA
The DNA here is from genome assembly GCF_011764305.1 of Mustela putorius furo. NCBI lineage: Eukaryota > Metazoa > Chordata > Mammalia > Carnivora > Mustelidae > Mustela > Mustela putorius. The sequence continues at coordinate 13,840,474 of NW_025422045.1, forward strand.
CAAACAGGGGGATCGGCAGGCAGAAGGAGAAGCAGGCTCCCTCACAAGTAGGGAGCCCAATGAGGGACTTGATCCCAAGACTCTGGGATCATGACCCAAGCCTGAATTAGACACTTAACCAACTGAGCCACCCAGGTGTCCAAATTTTCTATACATATTACAGATATAACCATCTTTCCTATTATGTGCATGGCGGGATAATTTATTAAGATACAATGAGGTTGGGTTTTTTTTTCTGTCATTTTCCAAGAGGCAAAAACAATATCATGCATTTTTCTCTTTTCCATCACTAAAGAAGGTTTTTGTACATATGGCTCATGGGTTGTTAACACCTTTTATATTACAGACCAGGTAACGAAAGTGATCAGTAATGAACAGTAGTGGAAAATGTGCTAGTTTCCCAGAGATTCGTGTGTTAGGTCCAATGAAGAAAGTCATAGCCAGGACTAAAAGAAGAAAGTCCATTTCCTTGAAAGTGGAAAGAAAGGAGAATGTTCTTTGAGGGTAGTGTAATTCTTTTTTTTTTTTTTTAAGATTTTATTTATTCGACAGAGAGATCACAAGTAGGCAGAGAGGCAGGCAGAGAGAGGGAAGGAAGCAAGCTCCCTGCTGAGCAGAGAGCCCAATGCAGGAAGACCGATGCAGGGCTTGATCCCAGAACACTGGGATCATGGCCTCAGCTGAAGGCAGAGGCTTTAACCCACTGAGCCACCCAGATACCCCAAGCAATTCTTGACCCAGGATTCATGACCCTCAAATGGAGAGATGTAAGGGCTGGATTCTAAGTTCAGGGGTGGCCTGTGGATTTTTTTTCTAGTGCACTCTGAGGAGGGTTCATGTTATATAAATGAACCAAAGATAGTCCCTGTATATCAGCCCTATGTTTACTTCTTTATAGCAAGTGGGACACATAGGCTCAAAAGATCACCAGTGTCAAGCTCAGATTTTTACCCATCCAACTGTTTTAAATCTATCCTTAGTGAGTATATTTTTTGCCTGTTAGAACATGTATGCTTTGCATACCCCATAAAACTATGTCTAACATGGGACACCTGGGTGGCTCAGTGGGTTAAAGCCTCTGCCTTTGGCTCAGGTAATGATCTCAGGGTCCTGGGATCAAGGTCGGTATTGGGCTCTCTGCTCGGCAGGGAGCCTGCTTCCATCTCTCGCTCTCTGCCTGCCTCTATGCCTACTTGTGATCTGTCTCTCTCTCAAATAAATAAATAAAAATCTTAAAAAAAAAAAAAAGAAAACTATGTCCAACATCTGTAAGGCGCATGGTAAATAAACATTTTAGCTATAAAACAAACAAAAAACTCACAAGCTGCTGTTGCCCTTTGGAGCTGCTTGACATAGAGATTCCCCTGAGTTCTGCTGAGTGCCATCTTTTAGACATGTAAGCCTCCTTCTTAATTCCCTCTATGCTGGGAGTTTTCTCGCTCCCCACTCACTTCAGGATGATGCCTCACCTCCACATTGTAGTCTCTGGGAGTTCTCCTGCTGGGAGGGACTTTCACCCACATGCAAACCCACCAAGAAGCACCCAAATAAAATTTGTTGTGTGCTCCTGCTACACTGTGGCCAAATCTTTTTCTTTGACCAGCCCCCAAATTCCCCAAACTCCCTACAATTCTTGTGTTTATATGGCGATCCCTGTTCCAAGGCCCCAACCTCTGCCCAAGTCTTTGTTTTTTTCCTCCCTGATAACAAAATTCTAAAGGTGTGGCAGATAATCAGTCAATCATCACTAAGACTTGTTATATGACTTTATATTTTAATTTTCAAAGCAGCTTTATTGAGATGTAATTAACATATGATAAACAGAATTTATTTAAATTGTCTAATTTCCTAAGCTTTGACATATGTCTATGCCCTTTAAATCATATCCAACATTTACCAAATTTCATGTCCTTCAGTTATTCCTTCCTCTCACCTGTCCCCACCCTCCATCTCCCAGTAACCATTGATCTGTTTTCTTTTCATTACAGATTCATTTCTGTTTTCTAGAGTTTTATAGAAATGAAATCATACCCTATGTAGGATGTTTTGTTTGGCTTCTTTAACTCAATTTAATTATTTTGAGATTCATCTATGTTGTGTGTATAGTAGATAGATAGATAGATGTATTGCATTTATTATGGATATGTAGTGTTGATCAGTTTTCTCTTCAATACTGCTTTAATAGGATCCCATAAATTTTGCTATGCTGTGTTATTGTTCACAACAGTATTCAGATCAAATATTTTCTACTTTCCATTCTGATTTCATGTTTGTTCCATGGGTTATTTAGAATTAGTTTATTTAGTTCCCAAATGTTTTGAGATTTTTGAGAGGTCTTTCTCTTACTCATTTCTATTTTCGTTTCAGTGTCAGAGACTGTATCTTGTTTAACTTAAATCCTTTTGAGTTTATTAAGACTTGTTTTGTGGCAGAAAATTTGGTGTATCCTAGTCAATGTTCTGCAGGCACTTGAACAAGTGTGTATTCTGCTTTTGTTGTACAGAGTATTCTATAAATGTCAATTGGAGCAAATTGGTTGTTAATGTCATTCAAGTCTTCAATATTCTTGCTGATTTCCTGCCTACTTAATCTAGTAGTTACTGAGAAGTGGATATTGAAAGCTCAAACTATAATTATAATATAATTTCAAATTATATTATAATTTGAAAGCTCAAACTATAATATAATAATTATATTATTATATATTATAATTATTATAATTATATTATTATATAATATAATGTAATTATTATTAAATTATATAATAGTTTAATATAATAATTTAATGGTTATATTAAATTATTATAACAATTTATTATAATTATTATAATAAACTATAGTTATTATATATATTATATATATAATAGGATCCCATACATTATTATATATATAATATATATTATAGGATCCCAAAAATTATTTTATATACTATATATAATAACTATATAATTAATTTATATGATTAAATTATATAATCTACTTATATAATTAAATTATATAAATTAATTTATATATAAATTTATATAATTTCAATTATATATTGAAAGCTCAAGCTATAATATAGCTCAAACTATATTATAATAACTATAATAGTTATTATATAACTATATATATAACTATATATAGTTACAGTTATAACTATAACTATAATTAAAGCTCAAACTATAATTATAATTATAATTAAGCTCGAGCTTGAGCTCAAACTATAATTATAGCTTAATTATAATTAAGCTCAAATATAATTATATTTGTTCAAACAAATTATGAACATTTGTTTGTTCACTTCTCCTTATAATTCTTCCTGTATTTGCTTTGTGTAATTTGAAGCCCTATTTTTAGAGCCATAAAAATTGAGAACCGTTATGTCTTGTTGTTTAATTGATCCTCTCATCATTCAGAAGTGACCCCCTTTAGCCTTGGTAATATTTTTTGCTTTGAAATCTACTTTGTCTGATGTTGCTCTAGCACTCCAGCTTTGTTCGGACAAGCAGTGCTATGGGACACGTTTCGACATCCTTTACGGTTAACCTATTTGAATCTTCATATGAAGTGTAATTTTTGTAGATGGTATATGTTGAAACTTGTTTTTTTTTTTTAAATCTGGTCTATCATGAGCTTTTAACTGGTATGCTAAGGTCACTTGAACTCATTCCACAGCTTGCTGATGCTCTTTTCACTTTGTTTTGTTTTGTTTTCTTGTTCACTTGGATCATTCTTAGACCCTTCAAATTCACTAAACTTTCTTCTGCAATATCTAACCTGCCATTAATTCCATCTGGATTATTTTTCATCTCACACATTTTAGTTTTCATCTTTTTTTTAAAAGATTTTATTTATTTGACAGGGAGAGGTCACAAGTGGGCAGAGAGGCAAGCAGAGAGAGAGAGAGAGAGGAGGAAGCAGGCCCCCTGCGGAGCAGAGAGCCCAATGTGGGACTCGATCTCAGGACCCTGAGATCATGACCTGAGCTGAAGGCAGAGGCTTAACCCACTGAGCCACCCAGGTGCCCCTAGTTTTCATCTTTAAAGTTTGATTTTTTTTCTATTGTCCATGAACCTACTTAATTTTTTGCATATAAGAAGTACAGTTATAATGATAGTTTTAATGTCTTTATTCTGTGCCCATTGGGGGTCACATTCAATTGAATGATTATTGTCCTCATTATGGTTTGTGCTTGCCTGCTTCCACTCATGATTAGTCATTTTTTTAAAAAAGATATTAATTATTTGAGAGAGAGATAGCACAAGCAGGGGGAGAGGCAGAGGGAGAGAGACAAGCAGACTCCCTGCTGAGTGGGGAGCCCAATATAGGGCTCAAACCCAGGACCCTGAGATCATGACCAAAGCCAAAGTCAGACGCTTAACCGACTGAGCCACCCAGGTGCCCCTCATGCTTAGTAATTTTTGATTGGATGCCAGATGCTGTGAATTTTACGTTGTTGGTTTACCTCGTAAGGATATTTTTGTATTCCCATAAATCGTGTTGAACTTTTTTCTGGAATACACATAAGCTATTTGCAACCACATTGATCCATTTGATTTGTTACGTGGGTGTAGAGCAGTCATGGTCTAGGGATAATTATTCCCCACTACTGAGGCAAGACCTTTCTGAGTACTCTATCTACTGCCCCGCGAATTTCGACTTTTTCCAGCCTGGCTAGTGGGGTTAAGGCACTATCTCCTCTGATTCTTTTAGTTATTTCCTCAGCCTCAGGTGGTTTTCTCCCATACACATGATAAATAGTACTCTGATGAAAGAGAAGTTCTTCATAACACAAGAAATAGTCATACTTTGGGGTCTTGATAGTTCCAAGGGATGTTAGTGGCTTTTGTGTTAAATTTCAAGAATGTTATCTAGAAGGTGAGGTAACAACAACACTAGGTTCCATATTAAGACAATTTGTAATAGCAAGAGAAACTGTGATATTGCCACTCAACATCCACATCCCAAAAAAGAACTTTCTGTTTTACCAGGACAGATTCAGATACTTTGACTTTTCTTAATTAAGAAAGGCAGAAGACACTGAAAATACTGACAGAGGTAAGTTTCACTGCTACCCTTAAGAGCTGGGATTTTGGTGCAGACATGTTAGATTTAAAGAAGTTCACATTTTTCTTACACCTGAGTTTCAGAAGCATGTCTTCAGCAGGACCCTGAGCCCTGCTGTCCATGCACCTGCCGTCCTGTTCTTTCCAGTCCACAACATCGCAGAGGCTCTAGGTTCTCCTTTGTGGGAATGTGTGCTGAGCTCCTGGACTGTCACAATGGGCTCACTCTCCTGAAGAGAGGCCCTGGGGGAGCCTGATGAGAGTGTGCAAGCAGGGATGGGAGGAAGGGTTTCTGAATATGGTCACACACCAGACTGCCCACTCTCACAGCACCAACTTCCAGTCTAACTCGCTGCTCTCTTGCCTTCACTCTTCCTGTTCTCTCCACTGGCTCACGAGTGCCCCCAACATCTGCCTTTCTTCAACCCCTCTCTTCTCTGACTTAATTCTATTCATATACACACAGGTTGCACCCACCCTGGAATCAGAGGTTCTCAGTCTGCATCTCCACGTCAGTCTGGGTCTCCAGGTTACAAGTATTAGAGAATCCCTCAGGTTGCCTTACAGAGGCCAAGGGCACAGTGGAGTGAGGAAACCCAGGACACCACTTCTGCAACAACACAGTTAGGCTTCATGCCATGGCGGCCAATTTCTCACAGCACTCTAATGGTTCCAAGACAATTCTGGTTCTGGCCACTTTTGTGATCTCTGTTTCTGTTAGTGTCTTCCGATAGTTACAAAGACAGTGTGGAGAAGGAGGTACATGTAGGTCTCAGGAAGGGAAACTAGACTGATAAAGGCCACAGAAGAGCAGTGAAGAACAGAGATATGGATATTCAGCAAGATTAGTGACCTGGGCTTGAATCAGGGTTCTGCTGGGGCCAGCCTAAGATTTTAAGCAACCTCCTTTCACAAAGAGATGCTCATTACAATGCAAAACAAAAAATACTCAAGGAAAACATGTTTATCAAAGGTTATTTGGATGATGAAGATGGCCATATGTATTTAGTACTTAGCATAGGGCTTGGCACATGCTTGCTCATTATGCCAGCCACGATTATTTATTATTTTTCTTTTATTTTGGGGTGAACCCAAGAATGTATGTATGTCAGCTGCTCTGACCTGTTTTTCTCCCTTCCCACTCCAAACTCCTGTATTCTTAGAGGAAGCCAATGCCCCCCATATTAGGATTTCTCCAGCACAGACCCAGAAACATCCCTTCTCTGAAGCATGGACAAGAAAAAGACTGAGCGAGGTAAAGAGACCACAGGCTGAGGAAGGACTGGAAGCCTGCTATCCAGCACACCTAAGGTACTTGTCTTTCTCTGGGAGGAAAGCCTCCTTGGAGAATTCGTGATTAACTAATTTATTAGTTTATTATTAGTGATTTGGAATAGAAGTGGAAATCTAATCACTAATTAATTACTAGTGATTAGTGATAATAATAGATTACTATATAATCACTAATCACTAATTAATTAGTGGTTTGGAATAGAAGTGGGAATATAATTACTAGTAATTAGCAATTATATAATAATTAGATTATATAACATATATAATATATAATAATTGAATAATGATCTAATTACTATATAATTACTAATCAATTAGTGATTTGGAATAGAAGTGGAAAATGATAGCTGGGCCCAGGAGCTCTCTGTGAAAGATGACATTTTGCACTAAAGGGACGACTATATGCCCTGATGTCCATCAATGGGACATAATTCCTATGACACATGTTACTGCTGCTCTGGTTCTTGCAAGGAAAGTTTTAAATTATTTAACATCATGACCATGAAGCTTAGTGACAACATGCTTTGTGAGTATGTACCAAATTAGATATTTTCATTTCTTTTTAAAGTAGGACAATTTTTTTTTTTTTAAGAGAGAGTGTGAGAGTGGGAGGAGGAGTGGGGAGAGGGAGAGAGAGAATCTTAAGCAGGCTCCATGCTCAGCAGGGAGCCCGACGTAGGGCTCAATCCCGCGACCCTGAGATCATGACTCGAGCAGAAATCAAGAATCAAATGCTTAACCAACTGAGCCACCCAGGAGCCCCTAAAATAGCACAATTTAAAAATGTATTTCATCTCAGTTTACACATTTGTGTAGCAAAGGCACTTGCTCATGTGTATTTAAAGTCCCAGGGGTAAGCAGACAAGGGGACCCACAGAGAGGCAGGAAAGCGAGGACTGAGATCTCTGATGGTGAGGTTACCATAATTGCAGAATAGGCACACAGGGTGGAGAGAGAAATGAAGGCATTTTGCTGGAAAACAGAAGCAGGCAGAGTGCGGGGGTGGCACCCATCTCTTTCTCTCTCCTAGCCCACCAGAGAACATGCAGATTCTGATCACTGTGTGTACCCTGGCTCTGCTGCTCCTGCTGCAGCAGCCCCTGCAATTTAAAAGTTGGCGTTTCCAACTCGAGGAGTCAGAGGAAGACATAGAATGGTTTGAAGGTTACTTGGTGGAAATGCACAGTTCAGGACCTCCCAGACCTCTGACCAAAGAAGCTTTCCAAAGACAGATGATTATCGATCCTGAAAAACCACTAACTGATTCTAAGTACGGTACTGATGGAATGAAGATGAAAATGTCCATGACAAGTTCTGTTGTGTCAGAGAATATTTCTTCCTTTGAATAGCACATGAGGACTTGCAAAAGATCCGTAGCAACGTATTTGTGCCTTGTAAGAATGGAGTTAAGAAATGTCACAGGAGCAGGCACCTAGTAAGAGTGTACTGTAATTTAACAAGAGGAGCTAGAATGACAGACTGTGAATATGACTCTTCTTATAGGCAGGGCCATGTCCTTATCACTTGCCAATGACAAAATGATATTCAAAAAATTGTTCCTGCTCATATAAGTAATATTATGGTTTTAGATGATGATACGCAGGGTAGTAGCATCTTCCACAATGAAGCCGAGTGTCCATTCTTTTTTTTTTTTTTTCATTTTATTTGTTTGACAGAGAGAGATCACAAGTAGGCAGAGAGGCAGGCAGAGAGAGAGGAGGAAGCAGGCTCCCCGCTGAGCAGAGAGCCTGATGTGGGGCTCGATCCCAGGACCCTGAAATCATGACCTGAGCCAAAGGCAGAGGCTTTTAATCCACTGAGCCACCCAGGTGCCCCCCGAGTGGCCATTCTAAAATAGTATTCTTTAAAAAGTCATGATAGGAGGATATCACCTGCTCCATCCCGATCCTTGCAAGTTAAAATTGAGAACGGTCGTTTGAGTCCATTCATGTTCATCATCTGTCTTCTTCCCTTCTTTTAACCATGCAAAGGCAATGTGGGCTCAGTTCACCGATGACTCCTGGAGATGTGGTTTCAAACAGGTCAAGTAATTTAGCACATTTTGAGTGTGTTATGAGGACAAATGCCTGCAGTGAAAGGAGAGCCAGCTCCAAGAGGAACAGGAAATGGTTGTCTGAAGTATGCTCCTGAGTCGTATTCATGTGACTCTCTAGTTCAGTAGAACTAACAAAGTGCATTGACCTACTGAAGTGTCTCCAGCATGATTATGAGGGGTTTCTGGATTTGGAATGACCTTTCTCTGTAACATGATTTGAAAAGAAAAGAGCTCAAAGCTCCTCGAGAAGTTGTGCAATTCAACTTTCCAGTACTATATTTGTAGACATTTCACTTGTTCTGTTCTTTCCATTCAATGAAATACAATGAGAACATGAAGATGTAGATTCTAATAGGGGACATCTCAGGATAAATACCTAAATATTCAGGATAGCAAGCTCCCCAAAGTACTTTTCAATTGCCCAATGCTGTGTCTGTAGATTCCCACATCTTTGCTTTGGATTAGCCATCACTGTTCACAAAACTCCAAACAATTCCTCAGTTTCTGGCACAGTTACCTTTCTTTATGATTCCTTTCCTCACTTGCCAGTAGATGTGGCTGCATCTGAGAATATGCCACTTCCAAAAAAGGCTGGGGAGTCTGTATGATAAGAGAAATCTGTCTGTCTAGTAAAAGTAATAATTTCTCTCTTTTTGTCTGTGAAATTCCATAATATCCTTTAATTATGAGTCTCAGTAACTTACAGAAGATGGGATAAGGCGTAGTGAAGGGAGATGGTAGGGAGAGTGTCTATTACTTTTGCACATTGCACTGAAATCCTATCTGCTCATTTCCTCCCCTGCCCTTATTCTTGTCTTCAGACTCAGAGCTAAGAGCCTACTTTATCAATCATTTGATGTAAATTAAGGGCCTAGGGCCAAGGACTGCCAGAACCCATTTCAGTGACTAAGAAAAGAACACCAGAAAATGAAACTACTCTTCATGTGGGAGCCTGGGGCTTTTAATTGTAATGTCTGCATGAATGAGGATCCCATCAAACTTTAAAAATCTTATGACATGCTCTAAGAGTCAACCTTCTATACATGAAGCAAAGAAGTTCTGCACAAAGGCTAGCCTGGATATGTGCTATGGGCCCTCTCATCTGGTCCACTCATCTCACCTTTCTCGGGATTATACAACACATAATATATTTGTAAGAGTATGATATAGTACATAAGGCATGAAATAATCATAAGATTATCTCTTTCTCTCCAGATAAGTGGTCTGATCCATACACATTGAAAACTTGAATCAAGGAACTAGAAGGATTATTTATACAGTTTTTTTTTCATCACACAATTTATTCTTTATGTTGGAATTGGAATCCCAGTAATGATGATGCAACAGTAATTTTTTTAATTGTGTTAAGATATAGATAGATAGATAGATAGATATAGATAGATATAGATATGGCATAAAATTTACTACTGTAGCCATTTTTAAGTGTACACTTCAGTAGCAATTAATGCATTCATGCTCTTGTGCAACCATCCCAGTGGCTGTCTCCAGAAATTTTTCACCTTGCAAAATGAAACACTGTGTGCATTGAACAATAACTCCCCCATTTACCCCGCCCTTCTTCCCCAGTAACCACCATTTTACCTTCTGTCTCATGAATTTGACTACTCTAGATACCGCATGTGAATAGAACTATACAGTCAGTGTCTGTCCTTTTGTGACTGGCTTATTCCACTTAGCATGTCTTCAAGGTTCATCCATGTTATAGCATATGTCAAAGTTTCCTTCCTTTTTAAGGCTGGATAATATTCCATTGAATGTATATATACTACATCGTGTTTGATGGACACTCACTTGGGTTGCTCCTACTTTTGGGCTATTGCGAACAATGCTGTTATAAGCAAGGATGTACAAAGACCTGTCTGAGTCTTCACCTTCTATTCTTTTTGGTCTATGCCCAGAAGTGAAATTGCTGGGTCATACAGTCATTCTTTTCCATAGCAGCTACACTGTTTTACATTCTAATGGCCATGTGCTGCGGCTTCAGTTTATCCAATCCTCACCAAAACTTGTGAGCTTTTTTTTTTGTTTTAAATAACAATTCTAATTGGTGTGAAGTGGTGATACAACCTTCATTTAAAATTTTAATTATTCAGCGAAGGAATGTGGGCAGCCGCATTCGTAAGAGTAAGGGGGAAAACTAGAAATGGTGTTGTCTCCTAACCAGAATAAACCCAATTGGTATTCTCCTTCAAAATGTATGATGGTGGGGCACCCAGGTGGCTCAGTTGGTTGGGCATCTGCCTTTGGCTCATGTCACAGTCCCTCGGTCTCCCTGCATGGTAGGAGCCTCTTTCTCACTCTCCCTCTGTGGCTCCCCGTCCTTGTGCTCACACACACACACACACACACACACACACTCTCTCTCTCTCTCTATTTCTCTCTCTGTCAAATAAATAAAAATAAATTTTTTTTTAAAAAGAGAAAAATGTGTGATGGACATTATGTCATTGAATAAGAACAGAAGAGTATAGTACAGCAAGAAGAGAGCATAGTTGCTCCATCCCTTTTTTGTTTTGTTTTGTTTTAAGATTTTATTTGTTTATTTGACAGAGAAAGAGAGAGATCACAAGTAGGCAGAGAGGCAGTCAGAGAGAGAGGGAAGCAGGCTCCCCACTGAGTAGAGAGCCCGATGTAGGGCTCGACCCCAGAGCCCTGAGATCATGACCTGAGCTGAAGGCAGAGGCTTAACCCACTGAACCACCCAGGCACCCTTGTTCCATCCCTTCTGTCCTAGCACAACATTATGAAATGACATGAGAGGGGAGTATAGAACTGAAGCTTGCATCTATCCCTGTGCTGTTCTTTATTAAAGAAAACTAATGATGCCAGGTTGAACCCTATTCATTTGCCCCTGCATATTTTTGAGCAAAATTGAATTCATACTTCTCATTCCATTTGGTACATTCTATGACTTGCATTGAATATATGATATGTAGCAGAATATATAAATATTCTACCCTAGTTTTCATGGTTAGAAGATTACAAAAGCTAGTAAATATTATCAAGTTCTTCTTAAGAGATCTAAGGAAATACCTCCAGTGACATAGAGCTGCTGGATAGTGACTCTAGTCTATCAACACAAGAAATAAAAGATACTTTATCCAAATGAGATTTTGAATTCAGGAATACCTTTTCCATGAGATGGGACTCTGAGACTATGTCTTCCAACCACTAGAATATAAACTCCAAGAGAACGAGGGCATTCATGGTGCTAATGAGCATATATATACATATGCGCTGACTTAACCCTTATTACTGTCGCCCTCAACCCGCAAGGACGACAAGAAGCCTGGTTCGGTGTTAATGCTTCATTCCCCCTTTTATTTCGTCAACTTCCTTAGCTTATATGCAGCAGGGTGATCAATAAGGGGCCAAACAATGGGGAGAACCAATGAGAGTCTTGTTACTATGCTGATTAAATTTGAAACAGCCAATGACTATGTCCTCCTTTAGGTGGGCTTCACCAGAAAGTTCGTTGTATACTTGCAGTGTATTTTGCTGGCAGTGAGCCAAGCGCCATCTTGTAATGGTGGGGACTTTCCTGGCCGGAGGCGGTCCCCGACATATTACAAAATGTCAATATTTGACATTATTCAGTTATTGAAGATTACCTTCCTCCTCTTATTAAGATATATTCATTACAAGTAAGTACAGCAATTTACTACTTCAGTATATGCTCTAATAATATTACCAGAGCAGAGGGAAGAAAAGCAGGTTTTGAGGATTTCATGAAGCAAAATAGGTTATGACTATTGGACTAGAAGCTTGTGAAACAAATATGATCAAAATATCATATTTGTTTAGTATCAAAATAGAGGGATCACTTTTTTTTTTAGGTGGGAGGGTGCAGAGGGGGAAGGAGAGAAAGATAGAAATAGAGAGCATCAACCAGGCTCTATGCCCAGCATGGAGAGAGGGATCACTTCTAAGAAAGGGATAGACGTTAAGAATATAAGAGGGAGAGATTTCAAGGAGAAAAGAGAAGTAAGAGAAAGAATTATTTTTTTCCCTATTGGGAATAGAGAGAGAAGATGAAAATGAGGCTTGGACATGAAGAGGCCTCTATACCAGGAATAAAACTAATGTCAGTAAAGGGCAATTTAAGGAGCATTGTTAGCCCATGGGAAGTCATCAGTCAGTGCTATCCAATGTCTGTGTCTTCATACCTTCTGCATATTTATATGCTGAGGATGTGGGGGAAGGAATAGGAATAGGAAAGGCAGAGGGAGACACAGCTAGGCCTCAGTTCTAAAGGCACATGTTCCCTCATTGATCCTAGGAGGTGCTGAACACTCCGTAAGATATAGAGTTGCCATAACCTACTACCAACAAAAGATGTGAGGTTGCACATTTAGAAAAAGGGACAGTGAAAGTCTGTTAGTGTCTCATTTGTTGACATTCTGACTGCAGCATTTTGGAGAAAGGTATAGTGACAGGAATTCAGCAAGTCAGTAAAGATCTGAGACTACTGGTCCTGTAGGCTTCTGTCATAATTATGGTACAGAGGAATCTGATACAACCAAAAGTCCTAAAACACAGTACCTCAAACAGATCAATGTTTACCTCTCCTTTCTGTAACAACCCAGGGGAGGCAATCTGTCCAGGACGGGAAGATGGCTATGTTCTACGTGATCACTGAAGGACCAGGGTTCTTTCCACATGATCGCTCTGCCATTTCTCCAGCTCTAAGTGCTGTCTTTGTCCAGCTGGCTGCAGACAGCTCACCACACCTCTGTACTCCAGGGTATGGAATGCAAAAAGGATAGAGGGGAGCCAGCTTTCTCTACAGGGAACATGGCAAGGAATTTGCTCCCATTTCTTCAACTCACATCACACTGGCCAGAACTTAGTGCCAAAGACACACTGAAGGCCAGGACTCTGGAGACTGTGGTTTAGTGCTAAAAGGAAGAATAGAAAAATGTATATTGGGAAGCAGTTATTAGCCTGTAAAACATCTGATCTGACCTAAGGAAATGTTTTTCTCAATGCAATTAAACATCACTGTTACTATTATTCAGTCTTTAAACATCTGCCTTGACCAACTCCAGACCTCTATAGGAATCCAGGGAATGTACTAATGACTCCTACTGAAGCCTCCAAGTATGAGCATCTCTAGGTAGGATTATAATTGAGGAATAGAGTGTTGACTCCTCATGCAGAATCTTATTTCAGCCAACCTGTAACAGAAATACAGAATCCGTGACCCAGAGTGTCAACCTGAAGTGATAGCTAAAACCTAACTGCAAAAGTTTGGTCCAGTGATTTTCAATTGTCTTTCATGAACCAGAGTCTTTTGTAAAACCTTAACAAAATTACTGAAGCATCTGCCGATTTATTTGATTCACCAGGATTGGATGAGACCTAGCCATCTGTGTCTTTAACAAGCCCCACAGGCAATGCTAAGGCTCAGCCAGAGCTCAGGATCACTGACTCTAGTGTTATGCCAGAAGCCTGACTGTTGAAAAAACCAACAAGAACACATTATACCCATGATAGGAAATTCCTTTCACTAGAGATGTGTGCATCAGGCCATCACAGATGGCTGACAAAACTCATTAACCTGCCAAACCACAAGTTCCCTTGCTGTGGGAAGCAACCCATTAAAATAACATGGGATCATGACCAAGGGATAAGAATTAGTCTTCCTGGCAGCTCTACTTCTCATTTGAATTTCGTTATAAGTTAATATATGGATGATGTACAGCAACAAATTTCCTTAATTTGGGGTGTGTTAATAAAATTAAGTGTCTGTCTGGAAAGCAAAGCTGAAAACCGATGGTCAGGTACAGCAGTCTTGCTGGCCTCAATTAGGGACACTTTTGTCACATCTCTAACCTAAGTGCAATGATCTCCATACAGAACAATCTTAAAATTTACCTTATGCTATAACTCAGATGTGTAGGAAAGAAGGCAAAGTCTTTATGTTGTGGATAATGAACCTGCCATTCTCACGAGGCACCACTCACAGGGAAGTTGATAAACAAATTAACTCCATATCTAGTACAGTTCCAACTTAAACTCATTCAATAATTTAAACGGCCTCTTAGGAAATAGTTTCTCCTTGAGATTAATGTGCTCAGACTCTAGAATACTCCTCCCTCCCTTTTCCACTTCTCTGTGGAAAGGAAACACCTGAGGAGAGAGGGAATTCTGTTTCTACAATGTGACAGAAGAGAGTCAAATCAGAGACTCAAGCAGCTCTTTGCACACCAATATTCATAGGAGCATTATTCACTGTAGTCAAAGATGGGGAAAAACCCAAATGTCCATCCACGAATGAACAGATAAACAAAATGTTGTGTGTACACACAGTAGAATTATTATTTCGCTTTAAAAAGGACTGAAATTCTGATACATGCAACAACATGAGTGGCTCTTGAAACATTAAGCAAATAAACCAGACTCAAAAGAATGAATATGGTATGGTTCCACTTATATGAGGTACCTAGAATAATTAAATTCCTAGAGACAATGTAGAATGGCAGGGTAGAACCAGCTTCTGGAGGCAAGGAATTCCTCCCACACGCACATAAGAAGGTCAGAAGAAGGTGCCACCCCTCCTTAGCAACAAGTACAAAGCTCAACAGACTAAAAAGTCAACAACACTTCTAGGATCTGTAAGAGTTGAGGAGAAAGCAAAGCTCTGTCCTCAAGACTGGAGAGATTGACAGACAAATACAGAGAGAGATTCCTGAAGGGTGCTAAAGTAACTAGACCACGGGAGCCATTAGACAGAAGGGGCTTTAATGCCTTAGTCATCTAGGTAAATAGAACAAAACCTAAGCCTGAAATGCCTCTAGGTTAAAAAATTAAAACCTAAGGACAACCAAACACAAGCAGCCAACTAGGTTTTCCCAAATAAAGGGACCATGTCAACTAGAGCCAATTAAATAATTTCCTTCCTTTGCTTCTTACCTCTTTATAGAACTCTTTCCCCTCACTCCTTTGGTGAAGCACTCCTAACCACCTCTGGTTTAGCAAATGATTCAAATTGGTTTTTCCTCAAATAAACTGAAAAATTCAATACATCTCATTTTATCTTTAACAGAGGAAACCACTGTGAGAAGCAGTGCAAGGGGAGGAAAATCAGAACGGTCATTGATAAATTGCTGGAGGCTCAGTATGGACAACTCCAAGAGTTAAAAATTCACAGGAGACCCAGTCATGGGGAGGCCCCACAGTTTTGTGAGATTTACTTCCCGAAGCTTGAACAGGTTTCTCACATCACAGAAAAATCCCCTAGAGCTTTTGGAGGGAGGGAAGAAAGCAACCATGTTTCCTCTATTCTTAGCACTCTGTTTTCTTAACAGATGCATCCTGTTTTTCTTAATAAACTTTGTCCTCAGGAGAAACTAATTAACCTGAGGCTAACATGCTAGGGAATTCTCAGAGGCTAACTGACCTAAGGGAAAGAAAATACCCAACTCCAACCCATTCTAGCCATCCTCTCCCCTGGAGAATCCAAGATGGGGCAGACATGACACAAACGAGATTCTAAGCATGAGGATAGTGTAGGGTAGAGCAGAAGGTACCTGTTGTCCCTCAATACGGTCATTCCTGTCTTCCTCTGGGGGTTGTAATAGGAAGCTCAAATTTTACCTGAGCACACAGTCACCCAAAATAAGAGTTTTCTTCCCCAGGTTTCTTTGCAAGTAAAATTGTCCACGTGACTAATTTCTAGACAGTGGGATGTCCACAGAAATTGATCGAAATGAGGGAAACTTCTGAGACATATCCTTAAAGGGGAGGGAAATGTCCCTGTTTTCCTTTTCATTTTCATAATGGCTGGAATAGAGCCAGGATGGCTGACACTAGAGGAGCCATTTTGGATGCCGACATGGAAGCCACATGCTCGTTTGAGCAAAACAAAACTGACCGATAAAAGAGGAAGAGACTGGATATCTTACACCATGGAACTCCATATCAGACTTAAGTTGACTGTCATTGGACTTTAGAACAAGAGATGTGGGAGAGAAGTTAACACTTACCCCGTTTCAACCATTGTTATTTGAAGTTTCTGTCCCGCCACAACAATTGCAACTGATACATATGGGATTTGGGGAGGAGGGAGTATAATCATGTGAAATGTAGGTGGTTACCATTTTTCTTTTTTAAGATTTATTTATTTATTTAAGAGAGAGCATGTGCTTTCACACACACAGGGGTGGTAAGGAAGGGCAGAGGAAGAGAGAGTGTTATGCAGACTCACACTGAGTGTGGAGCCCAACACAGGGCTCAATCTCACAACCCTCAGAGCACAACCTGAGTCTAAACCAAGAGTTGGACGCCTCACTAATTATACCACCCAGGTGCCCGAGCAGGTGGTTACTATGAAAGCAATTCCATCAGTAACCCCAGACTGATGAAGTCTGATGAGATCTAGGTTGTCTAGGTGCAGGCCTGGTGTGAATTTTAAGAATGACATGTAATGGTATAATTAGAAAAACAAAAGCACATCAGTGACTGTGTTAGAGAAATAGTGACTCTCTTTTAACTCCTGCTTAATCCCCACTCTTTATTTTTTATTTAGTTTTAAAGATTCTATTTATTTATTTTATTATTTGACAGAGAGACAGCAAGAGAAGGCAAGCAGGGGGAGTGGGATAGGGAGAAGCAGGCTTCCCGCTGAGCAGGGAGCCTGATGTGGAGCTTGATCCCAGGACGCCGGGATCATGACCTGAGCCAAAGGCAAACGCTCAATGACAGAGTCACCCAGGCATCCCAATCCCCTCTCTTTAATTCAAGTGTTCTGGCATGGTAGAACAGCAAAAGAACATTCAAATATAAGGATTAGTAGAAGGAGCTCTTAGGTTGGGGAATTACAGTTTGAGTTGCATCACTAACTTATGAGCCTGGAGGACCACAATTACTTGTGTTTCATTAGCCTCAGATCATTCTTCTCAATCCAGAGACTGTGACAGGCAAAAGTGAGGCTCTCTACGCCCCAAGCCAAGACCCAACCTGAGATTCCCTGTGCTCAGCCTCCTCCATATATCCATTTCATGAATTATGACCATGGCTCACAAGAAAGCTTTGTGAGATCCTCCAAATACAGGCAGGTATCTACTGAATTTATGAATAAATAATAAAATTTGTAATTTAAACTTAAAAACTAAGGAAGAACTATGGGTTTTATTTTTGTATTTTAACCAATTTAATTCCCATTGTTAAAACCAAAATGAAATTCTTACTAAGTATTTTGGAAAAAGGGCTTTGGGTGCACCAAAAGGCTCACATCAACCTGCACACCCCCATTCCTCAGTAGGCTGCTACTAATGTTCAGTGCTAAGTATACAGAAAAATCCTGATGTTAGGCCTGGTGCCTGCTCTGCGCCTTCTGTTTCTGGCTGGGGTCCAAGACAAGAAGACTGATGCCTCTGAACCTCACTGAGACCTTGGGAAAGCCCTGGGGCAGAGTTTGGGCATGATCAAAGGACACACCTGATAGGTAAAAAAAGATAATGTAGAAAATTAGGAACATTCTGGTATGTGTTGCCCATGTACACACTGACCTCATTCGCCTCATTGTTCAGGAATTATCAGGGGTCAGGTGTTCTCTTTACATGGGACCAGGTACTGATTTCCTTTTTATTTCAAATAAACTCCTGATTTTTCATAAAATCATGAAAGCTACATGTCCAGACTTCCATAGCCTCTAAGTATAAAATAAGGTTATTCTTCGATTTAAAAACCCATTTTAGGGCTCTTGGGTGGCTCAGTCAGTTAAGTATCTGTCTCCGGCTCAGGTCACAATCTCTGGATCCTGGTATCGAGCCCCAACTTGGGCTCCCTGCTCAGCGGGAGCCCTGCTCTACTTCTCCTTCTCCCTCTGCCCCATGCCCCGTTTGTGCTCTCTCTCTCTTTCAAATGAATAAATAAAATCTTTTTTTTTTTTAAGATTTTATTTATTTATTTGTCAGAGAAAGAGAGGCAGAGAGAGCAAGTGAGCACAGGCAGACAGAGTGGCAGGCAGAGGCAGAGGGAGAAGCAGGCTACCCGCCCAGCACAGAGCCCAATGTGGAACTCCATTCCAGGACGCCAGGATCATGACCTGAGCCGAAGGCAGCAGCTTAACCAACTGAGCCGTTCAGGCGTCCCTTTTTTTTTTTTTTTTTAAGAAAGAAATCCAACTCTACTGACTTTCAAGAAATAGACCAATGTGTCTTCACTAGTCTCAGCTTCTGGTTGACTCCTGGAGTGTGAGACATGGGATGTAGAACCCAGTTGAGCCAAAATTCAGACCTACTGAACTCTGAAATAATAAATAGGCATTGTATTAAGCCACTAAGTTTGTAGTAGTTTGTTACACAGCAATAAAATAACAAATACAGCAAGGTTGAGAATTTTGATAGCAACAAAAACAATGCTATAGAGAGGCACCATGTTGAAATTAACTTTTAAAAGCTTCCTCCAAAATGATAGAATTATAAAAACAAATGTAGTGGAATGTTAATACATGGGGAAACTGGGTTAAAGATATATAGGAAGTTTGGGCTTTTTTTTTTTAATTTGGGGGGGTGTTTCCTTTTTACTGTTTTTCAAATGTTCTCCAAGTCTGATATGAACTAGCAATTCTCAGAGTAGCAGAAGCAGTAATGTGAATGGTCATTAAGCATTTGAGATGTTCAATTCCACTGGTAATGTGGGAAGTGTAAACTATTATGATAATGAGATAATCGCATAGATATTGCAATTTGGAATTCTTCCAAGTATATATCCTAGAAAAACACATATATAGGCAAAGGAAGATGCCCAAGAAAGCTCATGAATGCACTATTTGTACAATTACTGTCAGGAAATTTAAATGTCCATTTATAAAGGAAAATAAATACTCCAATATACTTATAGAATACAATAATAGAAAATCAACAAACAGGATCTAGATGCAGTAGTGTTGATAATGTCAATAACAATGTTGGTTGTTAATTGCAAGTGGCAAAAGGATATGCACAACATGAATTAAGTTATGTCCATTTCAAAAACACAAAGTAGTATACATATGTATTTATATATATTGTTTGAGGTATATGCAAAGCTAATAAAAGCATAAAACTAGGGGCGCCTGGGTGGCTCAGTGGGTTAAGTCTCTGCCTTTGGCTCAGGTCATGATACCAGGGTCCTGGGATTGGGCTCCACATCGGGTTCTCTGCTAAGCAGGGAGCCTGCTTCCTCCTCTCTCTCTGCCTGCCTCTCTGCCTACATGTGATCTCTTTCTCTCAAATAAATAAATAAAAATCTTAAAAAAAAAAAAAAAGCATATAGCGAAATAAGTCAATCAGAGAAAGACAACTATCATATGATCTCCCTGATATGAGGAAGTGGAGATGCAACGTGGAGGATTTGCGGGGTAGGAAAAGAATAAATGAAACAAGATGGGATCGGGAGGGAGATAAACCATAAGAGACAACCTCACAAAACAAACTGAGGGTTGCTGTGGGGAGGGGTTCAGGAGAGGGTGGTGGGGTTATGGACATGTGCTATGGTGAGTGCTGTGAAGTGTGTAAACCTGGCGATTCACAGACCTGTACCCTTGGGGCTAAAAATAATTGTTTATTAAAAATTTTTAAAAATTTAATTTAAAAAAGCATAAAACTATCCAGGCGGAAAATATTCACTAACATCTCTTGAGTAGTTATTTCTGGAAAATGAGGATGAAAGAATGGGGGAGTAATATTAGCTGCATCTGCATCCTTTAATTCTTTTTAAAAATATCTTTACCAAATATGGCTAATCATTAACATTTTAAAAATACTGATGGAAGTGTATATGTTCTAGTATTTTTCTTATTCTTTTCTATATAGCTGATTTATATTATTCTTAAAAGAAATCAAAGAGACCTAATTATGGAGTTCTTTTTTTTTTAAATTATAGTGTTCTTAAATGTGGAGATAGGAGGTGGTGGAGAGGGAAGTGTCTTTAATTTTTTTAATGTAATTAGATGAAAAAGAACATTCTGAGGAGTCTGTTCATGAGATTAGCTTTGGAGTAATAATTTCAAATAGTGACAGGAAAATAGTCACCAGTTTGTACCTTTATGTTAGTTTCTGGCCCTCCTAAATATTAAGAGTTGTGTATCATAACATCTAGAAACTGTACTGTTTTATAGAGATATATCATTTTGATTTATATCCCTCAAATAATGCATAGTAATTGTTAAGTAAGAAAAGAGTACTATTGAAACAATTAACCATATTCTGTCATCCAGAGAAAATTATGGTTAAATTACCAGTTAATATTCACAGATTCTATTCAGTAAAATATGTACCTGAGTACTCAAATTTTTATTTATTTAATTTATTTTTTATTAGATTCAGAGATAGAATTTAGTGATTCATCAGTTTCATACAACACCCAGTGCTCATTACATCATATGCCCTCCCTAATGTCCATCACCCAGCTACCCCAATCTCCCAACTCTTCCCTTCCAGCAACCCTTAGTTTGTTTCCTAGAGTTCAGCATCTCTTACAGTTTGCATCCATCTCAGTTTTCATCTTATCTTATTTTTCCTTACCTTCTCCTATGGTTATCTTTTTTGTTTCTTAAATTCCACAATGGGGGAAATCATATGCTATTTGTCTTTCTCTGACTATTTCACTTAGCCTAATATCTCTAGTTCCATCCACATCACTGCAAATGCCAAGATTTCATTCTTTTTGATAGCTGAGTAATATTTTGTGTGTGTGTGTGTGTGTGTGTGTGTGTGTGTGTGTGTGTACCACATCTTCTTTATCTGTCTATGGGCATCTGGGCTCTCCTCAGATTATTTTGGCTATTGTCGACATTGTTGCCATAAACATTGGGATGCATCTGTATCCTTTGGATAAATACCTAGTAGTACAATTGCTGGGGGGTGGGGTAGTTGTATTTTTAACTTTTTGAGAAATTTTTAGCTTTTGAGGAACCTCCATATCATTTTCCAGAATGGCTGCCTCCCAGGGGAATTCTACCAAACATTTAAAAATGAATTAATACCTATTCTTCTGAAATTGTTTCAAAAAAATAGAAATGGAAGGAAAAGGAAACTTCCAAACTCATGAGTACTCATATTTTTAAAGAAAGCTTGGGACCCAGGTAAGAGTTGAGCATGGTTTCATAGTTCTGGTCCTGAAACTTGTGCACTGGTGCCATCTGGTGGCCCGCATCATACATGTTGTAGGTGCTGTGGGGTTTGTTATTTTTGAGAAGTGAATACATAAAAGAGGAAAAATTAGATCTATCATAAATTCAGCACTTACTACTTCCCTGGTATTACACACGCACACGCACACACATGACACATACCACTCACTCACATGCCTGTATGTTTCCAGATATCTTTTAATAATATTGAATTATCTTTATTTTTTTTTTTTTATTTTTTTTTTAAAGATTTTATTTATTTATTTGTCAGAGAAAGCGAGCGAGATCGAGCACAGGCAGACAGAGTGGAAGGCAGAGTCAGAGGGAGAAGCAGGCTCCCTGCGGAGCAAGGAGCCCGATGTGGGACTCGATCCCAGGACGCTGGGATCATGACCTGAGCCGAAGGCAGCTGCTTAACCAACTGAGCCACCCAGGCGTCCCTTGAATTATCTTTATTTTAAAGAGAAATTTACTTGTCCAAGTCTACAAAATCAGTCCTTTTTGTTTGCAAAGTCCATTTTCTTCACATATTGAGTGGTTTCCATATCTCTTCGAAGATTGCAATTAAAAAACACGAAGTTGGACAACCCTTTTGGGTCCTCTCTGTCTTTGGGAGCTTTGTACTATCACTCAATAAACTTTGCTTTGTTGCCTACCCGAAACAAATAAACAAACAAAACTCATGAAGTAAAAACAAACTTCACAAATCAGAGACCGGAAGATAAAATCACAATAACTAATAATTAGATCTTGAGTTACTGTATTCTGAGTTATCAGAGGAGCTATTGCTTTCATAAAAGAAAAACAGGATGAAAACCTAACAATAGAAAAAGAATAAACACTTGCAAAATAAGTATATAAATGCGATGGGAATAAAAGAATCAGTATTAGGATCAAAAGATAAGGACAAAGAAATTAGCCAGCGCAGGAAGTGGTGCCTCTTAGGACTTGGACCGGATTCAGAAAGTGGTGGGAAAGAGATGGTAGCTTCTGTCTCTGTGCAAGTATTACTTTGATAAACACAAAATGTGATCTGAGTGACAGAATTTTTGCTTGGGTAGTGATGGTTCCCCAGCATTGTGAATGCAGTTAATGCCACTGAATTGTATACTTTAAAATGATTAAAATGGCAATTTTTATGTTTACATATATTTTACCACGATAAGGAAAAAGAAGCATGATCCACGGTAAGATTCATATTTTGTTGACTCCATGAATTCCTCAAGATGGATTGAAGTGACCACAACTGTGAAGAAGGAAAGAACTGTGGGGATAGGGAATCACACTCATCCTATTTGGTTATTTCTGGATGTGATGCTGCCTGTTCAGAATAAAAAACATGTATCACCATTAAACAGGGCCTTCAGGGGGAAAAGTTCTCATTTTGCAAATGGCTTGTTCTTTTTTTTAATCTAGTCTTGGCCTTTTAACTAAATCTCTTTCCATTCTAGGATTAACATTAAAAGAGTCAAGAACTGATTGAGGTGACTAAACTGGACAAGACAAGTAGATTATAAGAGGAGAAGCCTGGATATGGGAGCAGGATGTCCAGGCTGCTATAGATAATCTGGAAAATGGTAAACGTTAGGTCCGTAATCAAAGGAGCGAGACTGATACAAAGGGAAGGTCAAGCAAAGCTTTATTTCGTGCCAAGCATCGAGAATCAAACTGACCGGCCAGGGCCATCTCTTGCAAAGAGGCGACGACCTCTCTCTTCTTTACAGACTAGCTTTTAAGGGCAAAGGCCATGTGGTTGGGCCTGGCCATGCGCAGGTAACACACAGAGAAAGCTGCACAGTCATGCTAGGTCACATATAAGTGACCAATTGAATTACAATTTACCCTATAGTAGATATTTGACCTAGCCTATCACCTTGGTCAGAACTGGCGCCCAAAAGGTGCCCAGAGGACGGGCCCATACTCCTTGGTATGTGCTCCCACTGATTGGATACCTCCACCTGGCCTGACCCACACTTGTCTTCCGGCTTTGTTACCTGGGACTGGTTTCTGGGACTTGTTTTAAGTAAGTTCCCTGAGGGGGGCGGGGGGCAAGGTCAGTTTAAGTTTTACTGCTTAAACAACAAAATCACTGTTTAACCAGAGTTTAACCGGATGGAATCTCTCTGGCTAAATAGGCTCTTACAGTAAACACTGATGCTGGCATGACCCATGAAAGGGCGTGGGGCCAGACTGAATACGGGTGAATAATGAGACGTCCACAGTGCTTGCACAAACTGAGCACTATTTGTAATTTCCCTCTGGGAATCTGGGTGGGTCGAGGAGCACCCTGCACCAGCAGGAAAATTTCTCTAGGAGAAATTCCTGAACCATATCTTCCCTGGATATCTTCCCAAACAATCCCAGATTCAACATGCTGAGTGCATGACTGAAGACATCATGCAGTCATCATGAACAATCCACTCAAATCTAAAGAGTTTTTAATTTGTGTTTACAGACTATCAAGAGTGTGTGTGCAAAAATCAGATTCATGAGGGTTTGTGTCATGCAGTGGAGAGAATCTCAGGGAAGAGGAGACACTGAGTCATTAAGAATTTATTTAGAAATGGCCTGTTCAGTAAAAGATATGCAAAATTAATATGTTTCAGTAAAAGATATGCAAGAGTTAATAATGAGAAGTTAGTATGTTCAGTAAAAGATATGCAAAGTTAATAATGAGAAGCTATATTTTGCCTATCAAACTGTCAGATTAAAATAAAAGATAATGCCAAATTATGCAAAGGATATAGTTGGCATGGGCCCAACCTGTGTACTGGTAGGTGGGGATATAAGTACAACTTCACTGAAAGGGAAGGTGTGAAAACCTAAAAGTACATACAACTTTAAGATTATTTATACTTCTTGACTTAATAATTCCTATCAGAAGAATTTTTCTTAAGGAAAAGTATCTGTGCAAATTATTTATCAGTGGAAGTCACTTCAGTGTCCAAGAGTAGGGAAATAGTTAAATAGATAATATTTCATTAATGAAATAATTTATTCGTAGTAACATTTTTAAAATCCAGAAAAAGCTAATGCATAATTTGAATTTTCAACAAATAGAACTTCTTTCCTTTCCTTTGCTCATTTCCCCATCTCTTCCCCTTTCCTTCCCTTCTCTTCACATTCCTCCCTTTATTTCCACTTTCTTCCCTTCCTATACAATTTATTCCTGAAACTATTAGACAGGGCAGACCAAGGTAGGCATCCACAGGAGGGTGGGGCCGGTGTGAAGAATGTTAGGTTGAGGTATGATGGGAAAATCCAGCATGAAGAGTCAGAGCTTGAGCAGCTAGAGGAGGTGTCCACTCAGAGGATGACCTGGTGTGGGGTATGGTAACTGAAATGGGGAGCATCCATGTAGGAAGGCAGCCTGGCACAGAGTGTCAGAGTCAGAGTAGGCAACAGACATCCATATGGAAGGGGGACAGCGGCAGCTATGGAAGACTGGTTACATATGTGGAGATTGAACAAATAAGTAAAAATACTGAAGAAAATATGGGGGAAGAAGGTTATAAATATGGAAATGAGGATATAAATACAGAAAGGGAGAAAACTAATATGAGCCCCGTGGGGTTAGACTGGAATTGGAGGTATTGGTGTGAACTCATGGTTTTCCATGTAAATATGTAAATAACACACATGTAACTGTGTGTGTGTGAGTCTGCATGTGTGTGTTTGTAATTGGATCTCTTTGCTGTATTCCCAAGCTCTGTCCACTGACAGAGTCTTGGAGCTCTCTCACCCCAACAACCACAAATATACAAAATTCTGTTCTCCACAGGAAAAAAAAAAAAAACAGGCATCTTTGGAGAACTGACTGGTTCCAGGGCAAGGAAAATATAAGGTAAGCTTGGACCATCTTGTTGTTTCTCAAAGCAGGGAAGTGCCTAAAGAATCATGGGGACATGGCAATAGCACCCAGAAGCCAGATTTAAAGGGCTTCCACTGACTAATTCAGGGACAGGCTATATAACTCCTTAAATTAAACAAGAAACTATGAGCCCCTACTGATATAAGTAAATAAGTACATTGAAAATGTGATTAGGAATGAAATACTTGCATAGTTTCAAAGTACATTTACCACAAAATATGTATCATTTATTAGTTACAAGAGAAACAAATATTGTGAAAATGTCTATGCTACCTAAAGCAATCTATACATTTAATACAATCCCTATCAAAATACCATCAATTGGGCACCTGGGTGGCTCAGTGGGTTAAGCCGCTGCCTTTGGCTCAGGTCATGATCTCAGGGTCCTGGGATTGATTCCTGCATCGGGCTCTCTGCTCGGCAGGGAGCCTGCTTCCTCCTCTCTCTCTCTCTCTGCCTGCCTCTATGCCTACTTGTGATCTCTCTCTGTCAAATAAATAAATAAAATCTTTTAAAAAATGCCTTCAATTTTTTTCAAAGAAATGGAACAAATAATCCTTAAAAAGACCCCAGTTAGCCAGAGGAATGTAGAAAAAGAAAACCAAAGCTGGTGACATCACAATTCCAGACTTCAAGCTCTATTACAATGTCGGGGACTGCCTCCGGCCGGGAAAGTCCCCGCCATTACAAGAAGCTGCTTGGCTCACTGCTAGCAAAATACGCTGCAAGTATACAATGAACTTTCTGGTGAAGCCCGCCTAAAGGAGGACATAGTTATTGGCTGTATCAAATTTAATCAGCATAGTAACAGGACTCTCATTGGCTCTCCCCATTGCTTGGCCCCTTATTGGTCACCCTGCTGTATATAAGCTAAGGAAGTTGATTAAATAAAGGGAAATGAAGCATTAACACCATATCAGGCTCATTGTCGTCCTTGCGGGCTGAAGACAGTATGGTACTGACACAAAAACAGACACATAGATCAATGAAACAGAATAAAGAACCCAGAAATGGACCCTTAACTCTGTGGTCAACTAATCTTCAACAAAGCAGGAAAGAATGTCCAATGGAAAAAAGACGGTCCCTTCAACAAATGGTGTTGGGAAAATTGGATGGCCACATGCAGAAGGATGAAACTGGACCATGTGCACCCGAATGTTTATAGTAGCAATGTCCACAATAGCCAAACTATGGAAAGAACCTAGATGTCCATCAACAGATGAATGGATAAAGAAGAGTGGTATACATATACAATGGAATACTATGCAGCCATCAAAAGAAATGAAATCTTGCCATTTGCAATGATGTGGGTGGAGCGAGAGGGTATCATGCTAAGCGAAGTAAGTCAATCGGAGAAAAACTATTATCATATGATCTCTCCGATATGAGGAATTTGAGAGTCAAAGTGGGGGGGTTGGGGAGTAGGGAAGGGAAAAATGAAACAAGATGGAATCAGGAGGGAGACAAACCATAACAGACTCTTAATCTCACAAAACAAGGGGTGATGAGGTAAGGATATGGTGGCTGGGTTATAGACATTGGGGAGGGTATTGCTATGGTGAGTGCTGTGAAGTGTGTAAACCTGACGATTCACAGACCTGTACACCTGGGGCAAATAATACATTATATGTTAATTTAAAAAAAAGAATTCTTGAGATGCCTTTGGTGCAAAAAGGCAGTTTTATTAAAGCAAAGGACATGATGTAAGGGCAGAAAGAGCTATAGCCCCAGTGGTTGTGAGGGGTGACTGATTATATACGTTGGGGTTGGGGGAAGTAAAGGTAAGGGAGGTTTCAAAAGGATCTTCATACACTAAAGAAGACTCTCGGGATCCTGGAGTCCTTGCTATTGTCAAACGAAGATTGTTTTTCCCTCAAGCAAGGCATTAACATTACGATAGTTGGGAGCTGGGATCCCTGGGTGGCTCAATGGATTAAGCCTCTGCTTTCAGCTTGGGTCATGATCTCAGAGTCCTGGGATTGAGTCCCACATCAGGCTCTCTGCTTGATGGGGAGCCTGCTTCCTCCTCTCTCTCTCTCTGCCTGCTTGTGATCTTTCTCTGTCAAATGAATAAATAAAAATCTTTAAAAATATATATATATATAGTTGGGAGCTTCCTGGAGGATTATACTCTGCCTGCCTCAAGTATTTGTTGGGCTGCTGGTTATAAAGACATTTTAATCTACATTTCTTTCTACCTTTGTTTCCCACATCAGTCTGGTCTTGCTAGATCTAGGAACTACTTCATTGTGTTCTTTATTGCCAAACGTATTATTCTTAGTTAATTTTACCTCTTCCACCATAAGAGAAAGGAAGTACAATGTCATGACTCTTCAAAACCTGCCTGAATTTAACCAATGTAGCACTCCCAGCCACTGCAGTTTCCTACCCTGTTGTGAAATGCCAATTGAATATTACCCCCACCTTAAAAGACCACCAGAGACGTGAGTCAAAGCCAATCAGCAAGGGTCGTTTATTGCAGGTTCGAACCTGGACCTCTGCACCGCTCGTTGCCGATAATGCCGAGAGGTCCGGAGCTGGGTCGGTGCAGGATTTTTATAGACAGATACAAACAAGTTTCGGGTGGGGCTGAGCTGATTGATTGACAGTTTGAACAGGCATACTTGGCGTCAGTGGATTGGGTCAGGGGACCCCGCGCGCGAAAGCAGACAAAGCAATCTTACAGAAGCAGAACTGGCCGGTTAGCCCACGCATGCGAAAAAGCACTATCAGGATATTGAAAGCCTGGTTACTTATCAAGTAAAGACAATTGGGAGTCTCCTGGTGGAATGTTACATTCCTGCTATCAAGCATCCTTGTTAATGAGATTTAGGTTTAGAAGAAATTTAACTTTATTTGCTTTTCCTTCTACCTCCGCCTCCTTCGGTTTTTTATGGAGGGGAGGGTGACATTAGGGCTTGAGGAACTGAGTTCTGTGTCTTTGGAAATTGGGCTATTGATAAGGTAACTTCTTTGTTGTAATCTCAAGGACATTTGCAAACCAAGGGAGACTCCTGTCTTGCAGGATTGTGATCTCAGCAAGTTAACTATTTATCATTTTATGGCAGTCAGGGGTGCCTGAGGAATGCTACACATATGGAGGGGAGCGGATGAAGAGGGGGGTGCAAGGCGCCAGCTTTTGCTTTGCCCTCAGCCAGCCTCCTGCTCCTTCAGTTGATTTAGTGCTGGCAATATCCTGACTCACGACACTGTGTCACACACCCCCTCACCCCAGCTGCCCATGCACACCAGCTTCCAGTGACTCTCTCCAAGTTTACCCTGTTACTTTACCTTGTTAACATTAACCACAAATGCAAGTCTTACCCAGTAGCTTTGTCCCTCCAGGTGGCTATAACAAAATACCGCAGACTGGGTGTTGAATAAGCAACAGAAATGTATTCCTCACAGTTCTAGAAGCTGGAAGTCCCAGCTCAGGGTGTCAGCATGTTTGGGTAGGGCTGTCTTCTGGGTTGCAGACTTCTTGTAGCATCCTCATGAATAGGGAAAGGATGGGACTTTAGGGAGGGAAAGAAGAGGCCCTTGACTAGCTTCTGAGGGCATTTCATGTATGCAGATGCTGAGACAGAACAAACAGATCAAGAAAATTTAGACCACCCTATCTCAATTACTAGGGTTAAAATGTTTTCCTTATAATTGAATTGTAACCACAGAAAATAAAAATAACCACAAAAACTAATTAGGCCTCAAAGGAAAAGTTCACTATAAAGATTAACCAGACCTGGCAATACATACTTATATCACAGATGTCACAGAAACAAAAATTCACACAATGTACAAACGTCATTTCTAGTTCTAGGCCACTGACCTAACCACCAGTAAGTTTCCTGGCAAAGTCTTAATAAAAGGTCAGAGATGGGGACATCTGGGTGGTTCAGTTGGCTAAGCATCTGCCTTTGGTTGGATCATGATCTCAGGGTCCTGGGATCAAGTCCACATAGGGCTCCTTGCCCAGCAGGGAACAAGACCTGTGGGCAGAAAGAGCTGCCCTGGGGTCATGAGGAGAGGCCCATTATATAGTTTGAAGTTGGGAGAAGGTTAAGGATACCATAAGCCTCCCAGGTTTTTTGGAAACAAGGTTTCCAGGATCCTGCTATTGTTAGGAAATGATCATTTATTACTGTTTAGTAAACCCTCAGGCATAAGACCCTTCAAATGTATATCAGTGGGTCATATGCTTGCAGGATAATCGCCAAAATGTATATCGGGGCGTAGAGATAAAGGAATTTTCCAGAGGAATTTTTATAGGTTAAAGTAGACTTACAGGATCCTGGGGGTTGGGCTAAAGTTGCCTTTTGCCCTTAGCAAAGTATTAACATTGAGGCAGTTGTGTCCCTAAAGGAATGTCACTCTGCCTATTTCAAGGACTTGTCAATGGGCTGTAAGTAGTAAGGAAATTTAATTTTTCTTTTGCTTTTGTTTCCCACGTCACTTACCTTAGGTCCTCCCTTCTAATACCATCACATGGGGCATTAGGATTCCAACATGTGACTTTAGGGGTGACCTGTATTCAGCCCATGGCACCAAAAGTATGAAGAAAAATGAGAATGATAATCCATTTTCTGGTCATGTAGAATCTGTCATTCAGAATTTTATAGTGTAAACATAAAACAAAGCATCCTCCCGCGATATCTTCTCTTGAACTCTACAGGTTGTAATCATTGCATTCTTAGAATGTGAACGCTTTTTTAACTTCTCACTACACTCACTACACTCCTACCTTCTACACATACCCATCAGCAAGGATGATAGGCAAGGAGTCAGGGGAAAAGTAAGAACAGTGGTCCTGTTTGTATAAGGAAGGAGTATCATTTACCTTTATGAAGGCCAACCCAAGAGAGCACATCATCGTCTATCAATCAGAGGTGAGAGAAGACACTGATCAGAAGTGCCCCATGGGCACTGCAAAGCAATGGCCTCAAAAGTCCTTACAAGAGACAGGAGGAGCTACCCCCATCTCCGCATGGTGTGAGGCTGCAAACAGTGGAGTAAACACGCTGGGTGCCAATGTGGGGGGCTGACAGGGTGAAGACCGTGTGCTGCTGAATAGGGAAAGGATGGAACTGTAGGTAGGGAAAGAAGAGGGGCCCCAACTAAGCTCTGAGGGTTTTTTAGGTATGTAGACATGGAGACAGAACAAAAACAAAGATCAGAAAGAAAAATTCAGATTACTCTGTCCCAACTCCAAGGGAAACCAGCCCTGTGTCCAACTGCTACGGTTAAAATGTTTTCCTCATAATTACGCTGTAACCACAGAAAACAGAAAATAACCACAAAAAATTACCAGGCTTAAAGGAGAAGTAAACTATAAAGATTAACCAGACCTAATAAAACAAATGTAACAAGAAACAAAGACTCTCACACAATGTACAAGCATCATGTTTAGCCCCAGCCCACTGACCTAACCACTGGCAAGTTTCCTGGTAAAGTTCTAATTAAAGGCCAGAGATGAAAAGCCCTGCTGGGCACCCTGGTCAGGACCCCTCTCACTTCTGAGAGCTCTTTCTGCATCCTTGCTTACTAAAGCTCCTTGCTTACTAAAGCTCCATCCCTTTACTCACTCTCCTCTGTCTGCAAGATCCGTTTTTCGATTCCAGGAAATAAGAACCTTACTCTCCTGCTTACTGCTCCTTGCCATCCTCAAGTATTGTAGGCCAGAAGTAGCAGAACAGTAAGAACAGAAATGAATGAAAGCCTCCCACCTATGCTCTCAACGTCAAGAGTCAGTAGTGACCACGGGTGACCCAGAATCCTAAATTCATACTGTGTCCAGGATGTGCTTCAACCCAAAATCATATGTGAGCACCATCTGGTGACCCATATTCATGTAATCCTACAAAGAAATACTATGCCTGCCAGACAGAGTGACCCACTTCCCAGGCCACCATTCTGGAACCTAGGCTTGGCTTCAGGACTTGAGGATGGTTGCATATGTGCAAGTCTCAGAACTTTTAGGGAGTGGCCAGTTGGCTCTATCCATGGGGAACAGTGCCCTGATGGGGAGAAATGGGATGTAAGCCCACACAGCTGCTGGTTCAAGCTCAGGGCACCTGACCAGTCAGTCAGTACCAGATGCAAGAGGACTTCCTATGTGGAAGGCATTTCAAAGGGTAGGGTACCCCTGAAGGGCTACGCCCAGGGCAAGGGCCCTATTTGCTCAGTTCAAAGGATTGCACTAGCCCCAAGTATATAAATTTCGTAGCCACCCAAATTTCAAATGAAATTTGAGGAGTTTTTACAGGACCCCACATATCCACATACTAGCCAATGTGCCCCAAATTGAAAGCTGTGCTGATATTGCATTTTGTACCATAGCACTGCTACCAGGGAGATCCTGTCAAAGAACTTAGGAGCTCTCTGTGGGAAGCGAACCCAGCAACACCACCACCAAAGGCAGCCGCTGTCACGGCCAGCGCAACAAATCGATCAGGAACGTGAGGGTAAGAGGATGGTGAAAAGAAATTAAGAGACAAAGAGATAGGGGCAGGAGGAACACCAAGGAGGATGTCCAATAGTGCCGAGTTTATTCAAGGCAGCAAGGCATTATATAGCTAACAGAAACAATCATAAGAAAGTATCTGTTTTTAGCTGATTACTAAAGAGTTTACAACATGCACAGAAAACCTTTCGAGCTTTCCTATTATCTATTTCCCAAGCACCAATAGCAGACCCTCTAGCGCCAGATGTACTAACTTCAAGGCTACTCAATACATAGTTTGTGTAAGCACAGCACAATCTTACAATGGTGTAGTCTATAGCCCGCGCAAGGACAGCAAGGACCAGCCAAGAATTTCTGACCCCGGCCAAATCGTCTCTATCTGACTAGCAAACGTGTGGGAAGTCATGTAGGCGAGCGCACAACACATAGCACAGACCCTTTCTCAGTGCTACTCGACTTTATCGACCTAAGCCTTTTGTTTGGCTATTCAGCCTTTAGAGGAGGCACAAGTCAGGGCCTGGTTTGGTCCTCGTCTCAAGCCTTACCGGGGCCTCCCACAAGCCGCCATTTGCTGAAGCCTACTACGGGCCATCGGGTCTCACACAATCCTCATAACAGCCCTATAAAGTAGGTTTCATCTCGTTTTACAAGTAAGGAACTGAGGTTCCAAGAGCCTACAGCTACTATCTGTGGTCACAACTGCTGTGGTCACAGCAGAGCTTCGATTTCATGCCACGACTGTATGATTCCCAAGAACCGGCCCTTCTCACCTACGGCAGCACGTTGATGTCATTTGGGAACGTTGGTGAGGTCTGGAGTCCACGGCCAAGAAAGAAATCTTGAGACGTCTTTAGTGCAAACAGGTGATTTTATGAAAGCACAGGACAGGACCCGTGGGCAGAAGGAGCTGCTGAGCTGGGGTTGTGAGGAATGGTTGATCATATACTTGGGAGTTGGGGGAGGCAAGGAAAAGGGGAGGTGTCCAAAAGGACTTTGATATGCTATAGAAGAATCTTGGGATGCTAGAGGCCTTGCTACTGTCAGGCTAGGGTTGTTCTTCCTTCTAGTAAGTCATCAACCTTAAGACAGTTGGGAATTCCTGGATTAATGTCATACTCTGCCCATTGTCAATGGGCTGCAGATCAAGAAGAAACTTAATTTTGTTTACTTTCCTTTCTGTCCTGGTTTCCCACATCACTCAAGGAAGGGAGGGTGATGTTACAGCTCCAGGAAACTGAGTTATGGGTCTCTGGGAGTTAAGCTGTTGACAAGAACGCTATTTCCTTGTAACTCACCCTCAATACTTAAGATAGTTCCACATTAAAAACCCCTAAGCTGAGAAACTCTGGAGAGGGGGGCAACCCTCTGGGGCCCCCTCCCTCTCTGAGAGGTTTATACTCTTTCTCATAAACTTTGCTTTGCTGCCCACCACTCTGTCTGGTCTGCGGCGTGACCAAGAACTATGGGCACTAAAGGCAGCAAATCCTGCAAGACTTCCAGGGTGATGTAAAATCCTTTTAGAGCAGGGGGCCCCTTGTCCCTGCCTGCTTTTCTTCCGACTATCCTTCATTACTAGTACATAAGTGCTTATCACAAAGGCAAAGAATCCAGAATCCTGGCCCTAAACTCTAGTTAGAGTTGAATGTCACCATTTGGAGTCCAGGAGAGCAAACTGAAGGGTTCCAGAAATCAGGAAGCAGCAAATAGGGGGAAGGGCAGGAGCACTCTATTTACATGACAGATCAACCATTCATAAATTGGGTGATCTTGGTCAAGATAAACTTGGCGTCTCCAAGCCTATTTATTACTCTCTTCTGCAAAATGGGCCAATCTACTCTACTATCACCTCTTTTTTTTTTTTTTATTTTTTTTTTTTAAGATTTTATTTATTTATTTGACAGAGAGATCACAAGCAGGCAGAGAGTCAGGCAGAGAGAGAGGGAGAAGCAGGCTCCCCGATGAGCGGAGAGCCCGATGCGGGGCTCAATCCCAGGACCCTGAGATCATGACCTGAGCCGAAGGCAGAGGCTCAATCCACTCAGCCACCAGGCGCCCCTCTACTATCACCTCTTTATAGGAATTATGCAAAACCAAGTACGTGACAGCATCTGGTAGAGTGCCTGCATACTGGTATGGTTTCCTTCCTGCTTCCCCGGAAAAGAACACACTGAGCCCTCTGAAATGTGAAGCAGACTGCACAGAATTTGGCAGGAGTCCGAAAACTTGCTCCTCTTGAATAATTCTATGTTTCATACAATTTTTATAACTTGTGAGAAGGTTCTAGATAATCAACAAGCAGGTAATCTTTGATCAATAAATGTGCCAATGGGACACCTGGGTGACTCAGTTGGTTAAGTGCCTGCTTTTGGCTCAGGTCATGATCCCAGGGTCCTGGGATATAGTCCCGCATTCCACTACCCACCCCCTTCCCCGGCTCAGCAGGGAGCCTGCTTCTCCCGCTGCCTCTCCCCCTGCTTGCGCGCTAGCTCTCTCTCTCTCTCTCTTTCTCTCTGACAAATAAATAATCAGAAAAAAAATCAGAAAAATAAATCAGAAACTTACAATATAGTTGCTTCTACAGAGATGCTTATGACTTCATTACGCCATATATTGTATACTGAAATTAAATAAGGGCTGACTAAATTGTGTATACAAGTCCACATCCCTTACCTAAAACTTTTGGGGCCGATGCATTTTGAAACTTAAAATTTTTCAGATTTTCAAAAGCAATTATGTGTAAGTGTGTGTGTACGTACGTGGGTGATATTGCTTAAACATCCCTAGAGGAGTCGATCTGAAGCAGTGTTCATAAACAAACTCTGACATTTCCTCAAAGAAATGTGTAATGGGCATACAGCATAAATGAAGCATAAAGATAATAAGTAGGCTTGCGCCATTAGTTCAGTCAGGTTTTGCATCTAAAGCAGTTTTGGAGCCACTTTGAAAGAAACCCCTTCAGTTTTCAGAGCAGTTAGGATTTAGGAATAGTAGGTAAAGGCCAAGGACCTGTTACAGGGCTAATGCATGTGACTGAAAGGGTAAGGATGGAGCTACACTGGAGTTGAAGGAGTTGGTGACAGTTTTGTGAATGAGGCAGCATTTGGACTACTATGAGTTAATTTTCTGTCCCAGGTAGGTGGGGGTGTGTCTTGTCACCTTGTTCTGTGGGTCACGGAAGCTGTGTTTTCCTGCGTAAACCACCGGGAGCCCAAAGACCAAAGAGGGTTTTGTGAGTTGCTTTCCTAAGACAGTCTCCACAGTCGAGAGCCTGACCCCTGAGAGTGTCCCAAGTGGAGACTAGAGGAGGAGACGAGGACGGTGTGGGACCACCGAAGGAGAGAAGCTGGCCGCAACCTATCTACAAATGAGACAATACAGCCTTTAATTCCTAGCTAATCCCATCTCTTAATATTTAGAGCCAGACAATGTGGATCCTTTGGCTTTTGGTAAAGATGAAGTCACCCTTACAACACTTGCACATTCCTTAATGCCTTTGGTTTACCCTCTGGACAAATTCCCAACAAGGCTGATTTCTCTGACATCCATTCTTCTCTCCTCTCCCCCCTCCTCATTTTTTATTTTCTCTCTGGCCTGAGATAACCTTTTGTTTCTCCTGAAAGGGATTCTGCATCAGGAAGAATAGGAATCTGCCCCAGCCTTGACCTTGGCCTTGGCTTTGGCCACACTTCGTGCCCTTCTCCTCACCCCCTCCCACCTCTAAAGGTCAGGGCCCCTGCAGATGCAGACATACTTCCTGCCCAGCAACACTGCTCCTTCTAGGTTATTACTGCCAGAAGATGAGAGTGAGAGGTCTAAAGGGAAATGTTGAACCACGGGAGTCTGAGAGGATACCAGAGGCAACACATTTAATGGTTGCCTGATTGGGAGAACAGGAAGGACAGAAGAAATTGGAGAATAAATGAAGAAAGAGCAGGAAAGTGAAAGCCAGATCAGGGTAAGCCCAATCTCCACCATCCCTCACCCCCCCACCGCCCAGCCTTCCATTATGTATGTCCCCAACTCTGGAGTGTGTTACTATCTAGAAGAATGAAGCAGAGCAGCCTCACCCCCTAGGGTGAGGAAATCTCAAAATTAAGTCACACAGCAATTTTCTTGGATTCCCTTCTGCACCCATGCATGTCTCACTACACTATTTCTTTCTTTTTTTAAGATTTTATTTATTTATTTGACAGAGAGACATCACAAGTAGGCGGCAGAGAGGCAGGCAGAGAGAGAGAGGGGAGGAAGCAGGCTCCCTGCTGAGCAGAGAGCCCGATGCGGGACTCGATCCCAGGACCCTGAGATCATGACCTGAGCCGAAGGCAGCAGCTTAACCCACTGAGCCACCCAGGCGCCCTACACTATTTCTTGATGGAAATTAATTCAGAGGAAATGGGCTGAGGGCAGCCACTTCCATCCTCTATTTATTCAACTCATAGTTTTTCTGCTCCACGAATAGATTCAACCCCTTCTCTGCTGAAATTATCCTTTCACCAACGTTCTTCTGCAGAGCAAAAAGGGGGAAGAGGTGATGACTGACAATAAGACTCTCTTGACCCCATTCATTTTGCATCATTGAGCACCTGAAGTGAGCACCAGTCTCACTTCTGGACATAAGTAAACCTTCTGGAAAGAGCTCTCTTTCTCTGTCCTCCCTCAACTCCCTATGACCGACTCTTTAGACTATAGGACCTGCACCTTCTTAACTGGCATAGCATAAATCATCCATGTTGGCTGAATGAATTTCTTTTTTTTTTTTAATTTTTTAAAAGATTTTATTTATTTGACAGAGAGAGATCACAAGTAGGCAGAGAGGCAGGCAGAGAGAGAGGAGGAAGCAGGCTCCCTGCTGAGCAGAGAGCCCGAAACGGGACTCAATCCCAGGACCCTGAGATCATGACCCCAACTGAAGGCAGCGGTTTAACCCACTGAGCCACTCAGGCACCCGAATTTCTTTATTTTTAAAGATGAATTTATTTATTTGAGAAAGAGCGTGCTTGCAATCAGGGGATGGGGGCAGAGGGAGAGAAGAGAATTCCCACTGAGGACAGAGCTGGGGGGCAGTGCTCAATCCCACTACCCTGAGATCCTAACCCAAGCTGAAATCTAGAGTCTGACACTTAAGTGGCTGAATGAATTTCTAAAGGGATTCAGAGAACGAACAGAGAGCGCCCAAAAAGTAGAGGAAAAGGAAAACAGAGGAAGGGTGTTGGCGGTAAGAGGGGTATGCAAAAGAAAAAAACAAAGAGATGGAAAAAGAAGCAAGAC
Source organism: Mustela putorius furo (assembly GCF_011764305.1). Lineage (NCBI taxonomy): Eukaryota > Metazoa > Chordata > Mammalia > Carnivora > Mustelidae > Mustela > Mustela putorius. The sequence continues at coordinate 13,877,608 of NW_025422045.1, forward strand.
AAAAGGGCAGATAGTAGAAGATGGGAGGAGAGAGAAAAAAGTTGAGAAAAATGAAAGAGCACTGTCCTTGCCCCATCACATGTTCTAGCTCTGTCTGTGCCACTCAGCACCTTCCCAACACAGCCCGACGACTAGTCCTCTCTTTCAAGGGCTGCAAGAAAAAAAACCTGACCCACGTGGTTTACCAGGTGCAGTCACAGCTTGAGTCACTCATTTCCATCCGCAGCTCACAGGTGCGTGTGGAAAGCCCAGGAGGTTCCTGTGATGGTTGCAGCAGGGAAGGACGTGGGTGGAGGATGCGTCAACCTCTTACAGTCCACACCCAAAGACAAAGGGACTGGGAAACAGGCTGATGACCAGAGTCACCACAGAAACTAGAGCAGTTCTTCACTTATCTCCTCCCAGAGCAGGGCAGACGGGAAGACCTAGAGACACTACAGATCGTTAGCCTATTCTTTCACCTCTAGCCCTAGGAGCGAACTGCAAGTTGGGTGAAACCTAGGGGAAAAGAAGCACTGTGTTCTCAGGGGAGAATGATCCAGAGGAGGCCAGCCTCTCTTCCCAGAACCTTTTTATCCAGAACACCAGGGAGGAGGAAACCAGTAGGAGAGAGAAGTGAAAAGGAAGAGAAAGAGGAGAAGGGTGAAGAGGAAGGATGAAGAAGATAAGTCGTTTCATTGTCCAGACGTTATCTGGAACTTCGAGTCATTACAGGATATAATAATATACTTTTCAAAAATGACAGTGAGGTAATTGCAGTGAGGAGGGACCTGGCCTGGTTTGGACAGCCTGCAGAGCGTCAAATCGAAAGGACGGGAACTTCTGTGGCATTTGCCCCCCTTGAGCTCACAGGCAACTGGAGGACTGTTACAGACAGCCTTGACTGTATCCAGATCCTCGTGGATGAACGTGTACTGGCTTATGCACGTGCGGTTGTGTTCTTTCAGCTTGTGTGACATCAGGCTGTTACACTCCCTGGTCATCAAGTCAGACCTAAGATAGTCTTTGTGGCTGGGAAGGAGAGGCTCAGCTCTGAGCATCTTGCTTCCCCGAACTTCGTCTTCCCCAAGGACGGTGTCTTCAGACCAGCCCGGTTGCACCACTCCTTTGTTGCTAACCAGCAAGGTTTCTGTAGTTTGGCTGCCCTCTCCTTGATTGGCCTTGGTCTTGTCCTCGGAGTCACTGGACCACAGCTCGCTCAGGGTCTGATCGCTCTCCTGTAGGACTGCTGCAGCCATCTGCAGCCCCAGCCCCAGGCCAAGTCCCAGGCCCAGCAGGAGCAGCAACATCATAAAGAAGATCTGCACCAGAGTCAGCTTCATTTTTCCTGGAGGGCGGAAGGGATACAGAAGGGCTGACTTGGAGATGCAACTTGGCTCCAGGAGGGGCCCTAGACTCCCTACTAAACACTGACTCCATAATCTTCGGCGTCTCCTCCCTCCTCAGGGTTACCCTCCTGGCAGAGATTCTTTCTTGTCTTTTTCCCCGTTTCTCTGGTCCCTCCCCACAACATTCCTGTTGCTGTGTAATAATGTGTAGGTGACCAGGAGAAGCAGTTCTGAAATTGGTTTGCATATGGGGAATCAGTGGGGAAAGTTGACCTAAAGTGGCTCCTACACAAGTATTAGTTCCAAATAACCCAAGAGACTAGTTGAGAAGACAAGCAATTACAGTGTCATACTTTCCTTAAGAGAATTTTTTTTTTTTTTTTTTTTAAGATTTTATTTATTTGGGGCACTGTGTGGCTCAGTGGGTTAAGCCTCTGCCTTGGCTCAGGTCATGATCCCAATGTTCTGGGATCAAGCACCGCATCGGGCTCTCTGCTTAGCAGGGAGCCTGCTTCCTCCTCTCTCTCTGTCTGTCTCTCTGCCTACTTGTGATCTCTCTGTCAAATAAATAAATAAATTCCATTTATTTATTTATTTGACAGAGAGAGATAGGGAGTACAAGTAGACAAAGCAGCAGGGAGAGGGAGAAGCAGGCTCCCTGCAGAGCAGCGAGCCCGATGCAGGCCTCAATCCCAGGACCCTGGGATCATGGCCTGAGCCGAAGGCAGCAGCTCAACCGACTGAGCCACCCAGGGGGCCCCTTTAAGAGGAATTCTTATAGAAAACCTTATTCTCAGTAAAGGACTAGAATTGCCATAGGAAACTATCTCTCTATTTTTATCCCAAATTAATGTTTGTTCATTCAAGTGTCTATTACTGTCCTCTCTACTCATCCTTCCCCTCAGAAGATAAAAAGAAATAGAAAAAGCACTATGGTCCATTCTTATTCCTAAGCCCTAAGCAGAGGCTACATGATAGGGACAGGTGGGGCTTTGAGGGGGAGGCAATGCCCAATTTCATATCTCGGGACCCTGTTAAAGCTACATGCATGGTGTCAATACCAGAACTCTTTTACTACTAAAGATCTCTTAGCACTTGGGTATTTCCTGCTGATTAGTTTTGTACTCTTAGAGAGGAAATGGCATAAGAATGAAACAAACAAACAAACAAAAAAAGTCCCCCAAACTCCAAAACTGACCTCCTGGGATTCCATTACTAATAAAGACCCCAGTGAGAGCTGAGAGGAAAAAACATGTATCTTTGTCCTGTGAGGTCAGTTTCATCCCTCTATCAAAGACACTTCCTCCCAGAAAAAAAAAAAAAAAAAAGATTTCTGTAAAGAACATCGAGACAATTGATAAACTAGGATATAGTCTGTGGAATAGAAAGGATTATATCAATCTTTGCTATACTGAATTTGAAAATTATACTATGATTATTTAAAAGAGTATCTTTGGAAAAAAAAAAAAAAGTATCTTTGGGGCACCTGGGTGGCTCAGTCGTTGAGCGTCTGCCTTCGGCTCAGGTCATGATCCCAGGGTCCTAGGATCGAGCCCCACATTGGGCTCCCTGTTTGGTGAGAAGCCTGCTTCTCCCTCTTCTACTCCCCCTGCTTGTGTTCCCTCTCTCACTGTCTCTCTCTGTCAATTAGATAAATAAAATCCTTTAAAATATAAAAACTAAAAAAAAAAACACTTTATAAAAGGGTGTATTTGTTCTTTAAAAAAAATGAAGCCTGAAATATTATGGAACAAAGGGGCATACTGTACGCAGCCTACACTCAAATCATTCAAAATATAGATTACATGTATGTGTATACATGAGTTTGCAGAGAAAGAAAGAAAATGATTTTGTTAATGTGGGAGAAAAGTTTTTAAAATTATGTATCTGGATAGAGGATATTCAGGAGTTCTTCGTATTATCATTGTAACTTTCCTTTAAAGTTGAAAAATTTCGATATTTAAAAATGCTTTTTAAAGAAGAACTTCCCGTCTTGTTCCCTGGGGCACTCAACACTACAAGGACTTACCTCCACACCTAAGCAGCTTCAGAGATTTTTGTGCTTTCCTGTTCCCCAAGCACTTCCCTCCCAGGTTTTCCTTCTTTTTGAAAAGTGCCCCGGATGCTGGTCTGTAGAAAAATGGTTGGCTCCTGCCGGTCCCTGTGCTCTTAAACACAGACTTAATTCCCAAGTCCACCCACCATCCATTCCTCCCACCAGCACTGGATAAACACTCACTCAATTCTCTTTGCTCCCACAGACGCTTTGAAGTAAGGCTATTTGGACAGACAAATACCCAAGGCAGGAAATCGCTCTAGCCTGGGAACACTGCAGACAGTTTTGTCTGGTCAGTTGTCTCACTCCCGAGTTCCACCCACTATCCTGAGCTTTATTGAAGCTTGACCTTACCATGAAGCTCAGATCAAGTCACTGTTTAATATTCTCCACATGTACACCCTTCAGCCCTTTCTTGTTCGTTTTCTAGCACGTCAAGATCCTTGGCCTTTATTTGGGTCAACTCTCCAACATGGTTATTTTGTACCTTAAGCTTAGCACTGCCCTCCACTCCCTTCTCCCTGTTTCCAACCCAACCAAGATCCACATTCCCATCAGAACATCCACATTTTGCAACCCTGGTAATTTAGCCCTAGATGAGACCAATCCAAAGCAGCACCATCACTACCAGTCCCTGTAGCCTGGGTGAGAAAAACTGGGAGGTTATTTTTCAATGCTGATCCTAGTCACGTCTTTAGCTAAAAGTGACAGCAGAAGATGTTTTTTAAATCACCCTGGAGATTATTGAGGAGCTATAAAAACCCCTTCTGGACATAAACAAGACTCTTTAGGAGGATGTTTTGCTTTGTCATTCAGGCAGGAGTTTTCAAACAGTGGTCTGGGAGCTGCCTCTGTGATTGGCAGCGTCCACTTGGCTGGCCTTTTGCAGTGCTGATGTTGATAATTTAGGAATATAATAGCAACAACTAAACAATACTGAGCACTTACTTCACACTAGGCGTTTATTACATTTCACCATCTACTTGTGGTGGTGCCCATTCTGCCCATTCAGTCCATTGAGGTCTACCGGTAACATGAAGAGGACATAAAGAATCTTCTCCTGAGTACCCCCTCCCTCCTCATGCTCACTCTCTCTTCCACTCTCTTTTGTCTCTCTTTCAAATAAATAAATAAAGGGCGTCTGGATGGCTCAGGAGGTTAAAGCCTCTGTGTTCAGCTCAGGTCATGGTCCCAGGGTCCTAGGATCCAGCCCTGCATCGGGTTCTCTGCTCAGCGGGGAGCCTGTTCTCCACCTGCCTCCACGCCTGCCTCTCTGCCTACTTGTGATCTCTGTCTGTGATCTCTGTCAAATAAATAAATAAAATCTTAAAAAAAATAAAAAGGGTGGCTCAGATGGTTGGCTGTCTGCTTTCCCTCAGGTAATGATCCTGGAGTCCTGGGATCAAGGGAGACCTGATTGGGCTTCCTCCTCAGCCGGAAGCCTTCTTCTCCCTCTCCCTCTCCCCCCCCCCCACTCATGTGCACTCTCTCACCCTCTCTCTCTCAAATAAATAAAATCTTTAAAAAATAAATAAAATAAAATGTGGACTTAAAAAAGTAATGGACTTCCACTTGTAGTCAGGATGGAGGAACAGTGATTGGATTTTGCCTAAAACTCCTGGAATAATGGGCAAATAATATGAAATAATAGACTTTTAACACATTGGACAAAGGTGATGAAGTCCAGCGATCACTGAGAGAGGGAAAACAAAGGGGATGAGCCTACTCCTCCAATTTACTCCCTGCGGAGAGTTTCTGGGCCAGATGGCACAGAGACCAGGATGTGGGCGGAGCCTCTCAGTCTTCCAGCCGAGGAGATGGAACTGAGAGTCCAAGGAGGACCAGGCAACTTGAGTTCATGCAGCAGACTACCAGGCGGGACAGGACTGCAGAGAAACAAGTCCAGGGACCTTCGGTGGGAAGACACTGCTACACATCTATCAGAATGGTTATAATGAAAAAAAAGAAAGTAGTGATAATACGGAACACTGGCAAGGATGCGAAAAAACTGGATCTCTTGTATATTGCTGATGGGAATATAAATAGTACTATTACCTGGGAAATAGTTTGGCAGATTTTTTAAAAATACTAACTACATGCTTATCCTACAACTCAACAATCACACTCGTGGGCATTTATCTCAGAGAAATGAAAACATGTGTCCACCCAGAAACTTGTACATGAATGTTAACAGCATTTCATTTGTATTAGCCCACACTAGAAATAGCCCACATGTCCTCCACTGGGTGAGGGGCTAAACAAACTGGAAGGCATGCACAGCACGCAATCCTACTCAGCAGTAAAGAGGGATGGGCTGCTGACACTCGGAATCACCTGGATGAATCTCAGAGGTATTACCCTGCATGAAAGAAATAATAACATCAAAGGCCGTGTACCCTATAACTCCATTTAGATGACATCCATGCAATATGGAGAACAGTGTCAGGGGTTTGAATGGTGGGCGTAAGGACACAGATGTGGCTCTAAGGAGGTACTACAAGGGAGGTCCTTTTGTAGTTTTTTTTGTTTTGTTTTGAAGTAATATCCACACCCATCGAACTCAGGACCCAAGATCAAGAGTCCCACGCTCTACTGCCTAAGCTAGCCAGACACCCACACAAGGGAAATCTTGGTGGTGATGAAGTCATTCTGTATCTTGTTTGCAGCAGTGACTACATAAATTAACACATAAAATAAAAAGACACAGAACTACACACACACGCACACACACACACACACATTATGCTACTGTCAATCTCACACATCATGTGGATGCGTAAGATGTAATCACGAGGAAGCGGGTGAAGGGTACATTAGAGCTCTCTGTGTTATCTTGGCAACTTCCTATGAACCAATAATTTTTGCAAAATAAACACTTATATTAAGTGTCAAGCCTCATTATAGATAGTTTACTAACAGTATGGAGAAACACATGTCTGCACACATAGGACCCTTACCTACACGGTTATTTACACAGGATATCTAGCCTGTGGTCTTCTTCCACCCCACTCAGCCCTGTGTGGATGTTAAATTCAACACCCGTATTAAATTTTCAAGTCGAGATGTCAGGCGGTAAATATAGTGACTATAGGAGACTGTACAGCAGACCAGTGTGAGCTGGAGCTACAAATTTCAGAGCCATCAGCATATGACCAGGTATCTAAAGTATGAGACTGAAAGGGCATAAGGGTCAAGAGAAGGTTGGTTTTCTACTTTGTTTTGTTTTTAAGAAAAGACAACACCAGCTTGTTTACAGATAATAAAGACTAAGCAGAGAAGAAAACCAATAATGCAGGAGTGAAAGGCAAGACTTGTTGGAGCAATGATGTTTGAGTGCTCGGACTCCAAAGACGAGTTGCCTGGGGGTAAGTGTGAATCCCTGTGATTGCATCTGAGAATCACACCTCAGGGTAGTGAAAGGGAGGTACAGCGTCTTTGCTATGAAAGTCCGGATTTGGGGATGCGGTTGAGAAGCACTTGGTTATGCAAGAATTAGCAATGGTCAGCACACTCCTCCACTGGGCACACAGGAGCTTTTCCCTCACCCTGCAGTGGCAGCTGCTTCTGTCTAGTGACAGCTGACTGGATGGATGTGAAACCAGCTCAGCCTCCAGCTGGATGTTCTCCAAACTACGAGGAGTTTCTCAGGATGAGAAACATAAAAACAAAAGAAGGGAAAATGAACATCAATTCACTACGAAGGGATTCAACTTTGCTGTGGGTCCCAAACGAGCCATTGCCTTTTTTCCCCAGGGTTTTCATCACACACATGCCCTCCAAATGCACCTAGGTTCAGAGTGGGGCCAGTGGGGTGGGAGGCATTTTTCAGAGACAGACAGGTTACTTGAGATGACCCTATGCTCAAACACTGACCTCCGTTAGGACTGCAGAGTGCTCAGGAGTGTGCAGAGCCTGGTGTTGGTTTAGCCCGACCCACGAAACCCAAAGGGACCTAGCCATGGAGGAGACCAGGCAATCATCTTGGTAGGGAACGCTTCCTGGTGCTCCCACGCAGTGTCATTTCCCATGCAGAAACCGTTCTACAGGGGCGCCTGGGTGGCTCAGTGGATTAAAGTCTCTGCCTTTGGCTGGGGTCATGATTCCAGGGTCCTGGAATGGAGCCCCACCTCAGGGCTCTCTGCTCAGCGGGGAGCTTGCTTCCCCCCTCCCTCTCTGCCTACCTCTCTGCCTTCCTGTGATCTCTATCAAATAAATAAATAAAATCTTAGAAAGAAAGGAAGGAAAGAAGGAAGGAAGGAAGGAAGGAGCCGTTTTGAAGTTTACTCTGTGCTCGGGATAGCCAGCCATGCAGTACGTAGAGACCAGAACCTAACTGTGCTCTGTGCAACAAACTGTGCAAACTGGTGCAGAGCTGATTTCACCCAGAGGAAGTGCCTTTCCTTTCAATTCATACAATGGTGGTATTTAGGCTTTCTGAGGACCTAATCAGATGGCTTTGCATTTTAGTTTACTTCCACCTAAATGACCTTATATGACCCTTACAACTTCCTCAACAAGTAAAAGGAACTAAAATTATTTCTCTTGTTTTACAGTAATCTCGAAGTAAGTGACTTGCCTCGGGCCACATAGCTAGGAGGCAGTAGAATGGGGGCAGGACTCTGACCTATAGGATCCCACCAATTGTTCCTTCTTTTATCCCAGATATCTTGCCCCTGATGGTCTGGTCCTATTGAAGTCATTTCCTCATGGATCTAGAGAACAACTGGTTATCACTGATGCCCAAAACAATCTTAAAAATATGTATCTCATATAAGATGGATATTTTCGGTTCTTAGTAAGAATCATGATAATTCACATTTATAAAATGAACTCACATAAACCTGGTCAAATCCATAGAACTCAACCCTTCTAACCGGTGCTGGATTTTTCTTTTCTTTTTTTCTTTCTTATTTTTTTTTAAGATTTTATTGATTTATTTGTCAGAGAGTACAAACAGGGCAGCAGCAGGCAGAGGGAGAAGCAGATTCCCCACTGAGCAAGGAGCCTGACATAGGACTTGATCTCAGGATCCTGAGATTATGACCAAGAGGAAGGCAGATGTCCACCCAGATCTTTCATCCTTATACTTCTTTGTCACCTCTAATTTCTGCAGTCACCCTGGTCTGGGCTTGTCTAGTGTAGGCCCTGTCTAGCCCTGGTTCCATTTAGTAGATGATCCTCTGGGGAGTTATGGCCCTGCATCCTGTTCTTTCTAACTGAGTGATTTTGGCACCTTCTGTAATGTTGGAGGGGTTTTGCTAATAACATATGATCAATAAAACAGACCACAACCATCCCTACTCTAGTGCGACAGGAACTTCTAGAACCAACAAAGTTTACAGAACGAACTCCCCAAATTATATCTAAATCCTACACCTCTGCTAGGAAAGATGCCAGCTCAGTAATATTCTGGGTTGCATTTTCTATAAATATTACATTCATCCATTTTTATCAATCAGCACAAGTAACATGCACTGACTACTTTGAAATAGGCTTAACTATCTTTAAAGACATTTTGTCTGAAGTTTTTTTTGAAATGGCTTTTATTACTGTTTTACATTCCAAAGAAACAACCAAATTTCCTTGTGAGGTGCGTTATTCTTATTATGAAACTTCCTACATGTTCACATCTGAAGATTATCAGCAATAAACTAACCACAGGCATTTTAAGGTTCTGTCACCCATAGGTAGTTTTTGTTTATTGCTGGCCTGAAGGCTCCGTTATAAATACTAATGAGAATTTGTGTCTTTGATAAAAGGTGGTGTCAGAGCCTTGTGAAAAAGGACTGTACTAGATACTTCAAGGCATTGGCCCTTTAAAGCATAGACTCCTAAGGACAGGTTTTTGAGTTAATGATATTTAGACAACTTTCATACCAAACCAGTGGATTGAGCCAAAATTTCCAGAACTCTTGGTCAATAAGCAAACAACTTCATGGGACTGCTTACGCAAGATCTAGCAGAATAAGAATTAGTTGTATGGGACTGAAGGAACTAATACGGGAAATTTGCAGTTATTTGTTTGGAATATTGGGGTTTTTTGTTTTTTTTTTTTTTTGTTTTTTGGGCTTTTTATTTTATTTTATTTATTTATTTGACAGACAGAGATCACAAGTAGACAGAAAGGCAGAAGCAGGCTCCCCGCTAAGCAGAGAACCTGATGCGGGGCTCGATCCCAGGACCCTAGGATCATGACCTGAGCCGAAGGCAGAGGCTTTAACCCACTGAGCCACCCAGGTGCCCCTGGAATATTGTTTTAATGTCTATTTCAATGTTGATGCTATTTTAATGTTCTACTCTGAATATCCAAATAAGGCTTTTTTCTTTATTCTTAAACTCTCTGTAATCCATAACAAATTCCTAGATTCTGCTTTTTTTTTTTTTTAAGATTTTATTTGTTTATTTGACAGACAGAAATCACAAGTAGGCAGAGAGGCAGGCAGAGAGAGGGGGAAGCAAGCTCCCTGATGAGCAGAGAGCCCAATGCGATGTGGGGCTGATCCCAAGCCTCTGGGATCACGACTGAGCAGAAGGCAGAGGCTTTAACCCACTGAGCCACCCAGGCGCCCCTAGATTCTGCTTTTTTAAAACTGAAATAAACATTCTTAAATGATGTCTCCTTCTTACTGACTCACACATCATTACCAAGAATTCAGAAACTTACCAAGTCTCCTTATTTTTCATGGCCATGTAGTTATTTACCCAGGCCTCTGGTCAAATGGCAGCTCCTCAGGCTTTCCCCAAAATAACCCACTTGAAATCTCTTGCCCTTTTATTACTTTCTTTAAAAAAAAAACAAAAAAAAACCCTTTACTGAGGTATATTTTACATATCATAAAATTTACCCATTTCAAGTGTACAATTCAGTGACTTTTTTTTTTTAAGATTTTTAAAATTTATTTATTTGACATAAAGAGATCACGGAGAGAGAGAAAAGAAGAGGAAGCAGGCTCCCTGCTGAGCAGAGCACTGATGTGGGACTCAGTCCCAGGACCTTGGGATCATGACCTGAGCTGAAGTCAGAAAGGCTTAACCCACTGAGCCACCAATTCAGTGACTTTTAGTAGCGTTACTAGCAATGCACCCATTTGTTCTGTTCTCATCCCCTAAGATCCCTTATGCTTCTTTCATTTCCATTTCCACCCTGGACCCCAGGAAACCACTATCTACTTTCTGTCTCCACAAGTTTGTCTTTCCTGGAATTTCATATAAACAGAATCATAGAATGATTCTTTTGTATCTAATTATTTTACTCAGCAGGTTCTTGAGGTTCATCCATGACAAGAACAGTGTGGGTAGTTTGTTTCTTCTTATAGCTGAATGGTATTACATTGTATGGATATATATTTTTTGTTCACCAATTATTTCATTTTTTATTACGACTAATGTTGCTGTGAACATTTGTGTGTAAGTCTTTAATGGATATAGTTTTTTTCTTTTTTTATTTTTTTTCAACTGAGCCTGCCAAGCACCCCTGGGTGGTTATGTTTTTATTTCTCTTTGGTAGATACCTAGAAGTGAAATTGCTGGGCCATATGGTAATTTTGTGCTTAACTTCTTGAGAAACTGCCAAACTGTTTTGTGGCAACACCCTATTACCTTCCCACCAGTGAGCGATGCATGACCGTTCCTGTTTCTGTCTCCTTGCCAACACTGGTTAATGTCTGCCTTATTGTAGACATTCTGCTGAGTGTGAAATGGTATCTCACTGTAGTTTTGACTTGCCTTTCCTTCCTCTATTACTATCCATTTCCCTCACTTTATTTTTTCTTAACCCTTACCATTTCCTTAGATTTCTTTACATTTGTATTTATTTGTAAATTGACTCCCCCAATTTAAGGTAAGCTCCACAAAGACAGGCATATTGTCTCATTCTTCTCTGTTCCTTAATCTCTGGAACATACGTAAATAAACATACCTTCCTTGTTCATCTTTTTCCCTGCGGCGCAGCCCAGAAACTTACATTTGAAGAGTGCCCTGTCTGAGACATTGGGAAACTTCAAGTTTTTTCAAGTTTTCATGGGCAGACAAGAGTTTTTAAGTTGATAATTTTGGTTTTTGCACATATGCATATATGCACACATATGCACACCCACACACGCCAGCATTTCTGGCTTAATAATCTCATTATAAAAGGACAAAGTTCAAAATAAATGGAAAAAAAAATGGACAAATGTAATGCAGGATCATCAGGTCAAAGTTCTGGTTATCTGAATGCCCTACTAGGTGCAGACTGATGACAAGAACTGACCCAGATATCCTTTGAAGAAAAAACCAAGTAGGATTATTTATCCAAAGGGCAAAAAATAGCTCAATCAGAGAAATGAACACATTTTCCAACTCAGATGGGACTACAAACATCCTGACTCCAATGTCTTTACCAGAAGAGTGCACTGTTACCGAAAACTCCCAAGTAAGCGAGGGTCACATTAGACTATGTCGACCCTAGTTGTCTCATAAATGAGTGTGACTGCCAAAAGCCCCTCCTTGGATGGAGACTCCTCATGTGTCTAAGGGTTACACAATACACAATACCACTGCAGGACAGGGTTTGCTGCATAAGGCATCTCTCGGACCCTTCAAAATAAAATAAGAAAAAGGAAGTCTAAGGCCAAAATCAAATAGCCAACAAACAAAACGGCATTTTAAAAATGAGTAACAAAGAGATAGAAAGCAGGGGTGCCTGGGTGGCTCAGTGGGTTAAGCTGCTGCCTTCAGCTCAGGTCATGATCTCAGGGTCCTGGGATCGAGTCCCGCATCAGGCTCTCTGCTCAACGGGGAGCCTGCTTCTCTCTCTCTTTCTCTCTCTCTCTCTGCCTGCCTCTCTGTCTACTTGTGATCTCTGTCAAATAAATAAATAAACTCTTAAAAAAAAAATCCTGCCTTTAAAAAAAAAGAGAGAGAGAGAAAGCAAGAAAAAAAGAGAGAGTGGCTGTTGAGATAATAAGCTTCCCACAATGAAGAAACTCAGAATGGACGTGAGTTGAATATGAAAACCAAATGGAAGGGGCAGGGGAGGTCTTCGACCTAAATACCAGAGAATAAGGATTCATTCCAAACAATGTCAAGTCTAATGGAGTTCAAAACAAAAAATCTGGCAAAAAGGCTAAGGACTGGAAATATTCCATTTTCGTTAGAGTCCAAGTTCACAATAACAGGAACACCAGGCAGAGAGCCAGTGTTTGTTCAAACGATATCCTTTAGAAACACAAAGTAGTTAGGAAGAGCAGATGCCTGTTTACAAAGAAAAAAAATGCAAATCTAAGCCAAATCAGATCTAGACAGAGGGCACAACACAGAAAGAACAGTTCTGTTCTCCCCGACCTTCTTGTTTTAAAGGGATGGCAGGTGGTATTATCTGGGTCTCTATTCCTATTGGCGATCAACAAATAGCCTGGACAGTGGCTAAAAAACATCAAGGCCATATTCTTCCTTTGCTTCTAAAAAAACTTGAGGTGACAGACATGTATCCTTGACAGTGCTGACCTAGTCATCAAAAAAGCACACTGATACGTGTATAGTACATGCAAAACATCTCAAGACATAAAACAGCAATCTCTCTCTTTCACAAATAGATAAAATCTTAAAAGAGAACAAAGAAAGAAAATAGCAAGATGCAGGACAATATATATAACCTATTAGCTTCCATGGATAATAGGAGGTAAAAATGAGAACATATATTTACATTTGCTTATATTTTTTATAAATCCTGGAAGAATGCACAGAAAACTAAAGTGGTTACCAGTGGGGTGGGGAAGGAAAGGCAGATGGAGGACAGGATGCAAGTGAAACTTCACTGCAGGCAACTTTTTTTTTTTTTAGATTTTTATTTATTTATTTGACAGAGAGAGAGAGACAGTGAGAGGGAATGCAAGCAGAGGGAGTGGTAGAGGTAGAAGCAGGCTCCCGGCTTCCAGGAGCCTGGAATCATGACCTGAGCCAAAGGCAGATGCTTAATGACAGTCACCCAGGTGCCCCTCACTGTATGCATCTTATGTTGCTTAAGTTTTAAACTATGTGCTCAAAGTTTTAATGTAAAAAAAAATGAAAACCACTAATTTGACTTAAGTGTATATTTTCATTGCTAAATTGCTTGCACTTTTACCTTTACATTTTATTTTATAACAGTGTAGTCTTTTAAGCACTACAAAAGACCAATTTGGTTAAATACTTAATGCTACCGGTGATGTTATTATATTCAGCGAGTTTGGGGTGGAAGTTCTTTCTACCATCAAAACAGCCCGAAAGGAAGCCAAAGCTTCCAATTTGGCTTCTGTCCATCAGAACAGTAGCATGATTTTCACCCATCAGTCCCTACTTAAAAAGCCTTCTTTTTTTTCCTAAATGAAGATTTTCACTCCTTAGCCTGGAATTGGACCCCTGAACAATCTAGCTTTGTTCACTTATCTCCCACTGTTCCCACTCATGGTTTCTTCAATTTTGCCATTTTGTTCTGTTCAGTGATCAAACATTCCTCAATCTACCTTCATGGAGTGCCTTCCCTGGAGTGCAATACCCTCTTCACCTATTTTTCCTGTAGGGCCTAACTCAAGTCTCACTGCCCCTTCCCACTCCTCATCCCATGCTGGTTCTCTTTGAATCCCTGTAGTACCTTTTATCATTGGCACTTAGCACAGGCTACTTTTCACACATTATTCCTTTTTCAAAAATTTTCCAAATACTGACATCATAGGAAAAGACTAAAAGTAGGTGTAGAGGACACAAATGATTCAGCTTTTCTTTAACCCACGTATCCAATATCTGATTTAGATTGGAAGCCCTTTGTCCTTTTGCCAATTTATTTCATGGTTTGTAGGACAATGTTCTGTACAAAGTACATGATTAATAAACATTATTGGTGTTGATAAAGGTGACCATGATATGGCCAGGGCAGAAAAGCCTGCCTTGAAATGTGTGTTTTGACACCTATCCTGAGATTAAAGAAAATCAATTTTGGGGGGTGCCTAGGTGGCTCGGTCAGTTAAGCATCTGCCTTCCATTCAGGTCATGATCTCAGGACCCTGGGATTGAGCCCCGGGTCTGTTTCTCCCTTTGCCCCTCAGCTTTCCCTTGCTTGTGCTCTGTCTCTCAAATAAATAAAATCTTTTTCTTTTAAATCTCTTTTGCAGGCACCTCTAGAGAGTAAGTCTCATCACAGACTGTTTCTGAGAACTACCCTTCTCTGAGTTATCTTCCCAGACCTCCTTCCTTGACTTTTGCTTTATTCTCTTGCTCACCTAAACTGATCCATTCAGTTTGGGTTGAGTTGGTTGGCACTTTGAAGATACTTGATAAAATGCAGTGTACCTGGGGCGCCTGGGTGGCTCAGTGGTTAAGCCGCTGCCTTCAGCTCAGGTCATGATCTCAGGGTCCTGGGATCGAGTCCCGCATCGGGCTCTCTGCTCAGCAGGGAGCCTGCTTCCTCCTCTCTCTCTCTCTGCCTGCCTCTCTGCCTACTTGTGATTTCTCTCTGTCAAATGAATAAATAAAATCTTTAAAAAAAAAAATGCAGTGTACCCATGCTATGGACTATTCCTTGGTTATAAAAAGAAACGAGGTACTGACAGAGGCTGTAACCCAGAAGAACCTTGAAAACATGCTAAGTGAAAGAAGCCAGATACAAAGTCCACATGATTCTATATACAATTCCCTTCATATAAAGGTCCAAGATAATTCTATCTATAGAGCAGAAACTAGACTAATGGTTGCTTGGGTTAGGGAGTGTTGAGGGCATAGTAGCTAAAAGGTACAAGGTTTCCTTCTGAGTTGCTTAAAATATTCTTTAATTTCCTGTGGGGATGATTATACTGACCTGTGAAAATACTAAACGCCAATCAATTATTTACTTTAAATGGATAAATATACATAAATTAACTTAATAAAGTTGCTTTTATTCTTCTTGTAAAATTTTTCTTATATGGATGCCTGGGTGGCTCAATGGGTTAAGCCTCTGCCTTTGGCTCGGGTTCTGATCTCAGGGTCCTGGGATTGAGCCCCATTTTGGGCTCTCTGTTCAGCAAGGAGCCTGCTTCCCACTCTCTCTCTGCCTGCCTTTCTGACTGCTTGTGATCTCTGTCAAATAAATAAATAAAATCTTTAAAAAAATAAAATGATTTTATTTATCTGAGAGAGGAGGAGGGGCATAGAGGGAGGGAGAAGCAGGCTCCCCCATGAGCAGGGAACCTGGGAACAGGGAGGGAGGGTGGATCCCAGAACTCTGGGATCACAATCTGAGCCGGAAAGCAGACACTTCATCGACTAAGCCACCCAGAAACCCTTGAATCTAGTATTTTATCATTAAATACATGACACCCTTTACAGGGTAAATGGGCAAACCCATCTACTACATTTAAATGGCTAAAGGTGTGTCTAACAATTCCATTTGAATCTCTCTGGGACCTATTTTTTAGATGGCACCGTTCTCATTCCCGAGCCATCTCACCATGAGGCAGATCAGGGGTAGGAAAGCCAAGCAACAAATGCTTTCCCTTTCTAACCTCCAAGTATGTTTGCCCGTGTCTCATTAGAACCCTCATGTTTTCTGTCCTCATTATACTTGTTGTGACAATGACCCATGAACATGTCTAGTACTTTTTATAGCTCTGTGCTTTGGCTTACCTGATTATGAAAACCTTTTCCTCTCTTCCATCCTTTAGGGCTAAACTCAAAGTTTTCATGAAACAACCCAATCTTTAAGGTCCAGAGTATACAACAGGTATATCCGTTGGGCTCCCATTTTATGTAACTTTTACACATTTTACATCATCTTGTATTAACAGTTAATGGTTTCACAAATGCATCTCTCTTAAGATTGAAGGGCAGTTAAGAGGACTTTTATATTTTTAATTTAATATTTTCTTGGCTGAGGGTGTTATAATTCACTAACTTGATAAAAAAATGTTTATGAACCATCTCATTAGATCAACAAGTTACAGTTAACATACGTATCTGAAGGACACACAGTACTTCCCTCTAAGCCAGCTCTCTCACGGGCGCGTGGCATACACCAGCAGAGTACCTGAAGGTCCAGGTAGGGTTTAGAGCCAGTGGATGTACAAAAAATAGACAAGATAGAGAGTGGGGACAGGGCCATTCCAGGATACCTTTTCTTTGTGCTGGGTTCAGGTAGGTAGGTCAGTTACCAAACAAAGGATGATTTGAGAGGCTTTAAAAGTTTTCAATGGACAACTGACATTCACTACTATTAGTGGCTCATCCAATTCCACCTTTCCTCAAAAGGCAAAGAGGTCTGGGAGAGTAGCGTGGTTTTGCAACTCACCGGCCAGCTGAATGCAAACTGGTGAGTGAACAGAATAGTGCAATGAACCAGCAAATGCCTGGATGTTGGGTCACTGGGGTTTTCTGAGCAAGCAAAAGTGAAGAGAAAGATTAGAACCCAGGAATGAAACACTAGGAGAAAAGGAGGTACGCAAAGAGAAGTGAAGTATGACTAACTTCACAGGTTTGCCTGGCGCTGGCAGGACTCGAACCTGCAGCGGGATGACTGGTAGCAGAGAAAGAGGTATTTGCCACAGCATTGCCAGAATGCAGAGAGGGAATGTAGGGTTGCCATTAATTATGGCACAAGTTAGGGTAAGGGAGAGAAAGAAACCAACAAGAAATATCATCAGGGCATAAGAAGAAAATAGCCAACTGTGGAACAGCTGAGACCAGTGAAGCAATTCAGATATTCATCAGAGTGTAGACAGGGCATGAAGCAATCAGAAGGCAAAGGACAGAGGCAAGACTGGTCTGAAGAAAGGGGCCGTCTTGTGCCAGATGTTAGCCCTTCCTTCTTTACCTTCTAACATCTGTATCTTCCCGTCTTGGCTCTCCTCATGCTTCCATGCAGTCACACGCCACCCATCTCAGTTCTTCGCCACTTGTCTTAGAAGCAGATAGTCACACAAGACATGGGATCTCAACCTCTGATGCCAAACTGGGCCTGTGCCCCTACCCTCATCCCAAACCACATAAAAATGAAGGAATTATTTCATCTTTCTTTTTATTCTCAAAATATGGGAATACAAAAGTCCTAGGGGTATTGGACTGTGATGGCCCTTACGGGGGGCTCTCCTGCTTTGGAGGAGTCAGAACCGAGTCCCCAGGAATGTGAATGCATTACATCAGAAGGACAGCAGTAGCTACTGTGCCAAGTTCAACAGCCCAGGTCACACCCCCGCCATAGACACAGCAAGGGCTGGGCTCTAGCTCCTGAAGAAGAGGGTAGGGAACTGATAAATGATTTGAGGTAACGATAAAAAAAGCCTGCGCAGAATGGTCTGGTGGGAGAAATGGTGAAGGTGAAGGACAGGGATCTTCCTCTCCTTTCTCCTACTACTGAAGGGCAGAGGCACATGACCCCAGCAAGGGACCAAAGTAGACAGCAGCTACTTGGATCCCATTAGGGAAAGGCCAGATCACTCCAGCTCACAGGCTTTGGCAGGTGGTGGGATACTGGCCATAATAACAGAGACAAACTGTTCCAACTTTTCTGCAGCTTGTCTTCCAGCCTCCAGTACTTCCTCATGATTGGCCTTCTCCTTGGTTTCATAATCCAAGATGACTTTGTTAGTGATGAGGGAGAAGCCAAAGACTCGAAGTCCACAGTGCCTTGCAACTATAACTTCTGGAACTGTGCTCATGCCTGATGAGGAGAGAGAGGAAATCAACCATCAGGATCCTCAAAGGACTATTTTCCTCACCCTCTGGCCTCATCTCCATTCATTACCTCACTGACAATTTAGTATCTCAAAAAATCATCCAGAGAAGCAGCTAATTTCCTGTCTGGCTTGGGTTGTTCTGTATTGCTTCAGTGAGTGGGGCCTCAGAGGGCCTTACACATCACTTATAAACACTACGATTACTTCTCTATCTGTTTCTGGTTATTCTGAAGTCAATTCTAAGGATGAGGTTCCATCTTCCAGCCAGAGGTACACAAAGTGGTCTATAATACTATTTTTTTAGAATAATCTTTAGAAGTAGTCATGGAATCATGGATGGGTCATTAGCATTACGGCTGTTAAAGCCCGAGGTGCTGGGTGGGGAGGTTTAATGCTGACAAGACACCAAATCTCAACACCTTTCAAATCACTTTAACTCAATCTTCCCTTAAATTAGATCCTCTCCCAATTCACCATTGAGGTCTATCATTTTTTACTCCTTTCCATCCCTATTTTTACCACGCCCCTCCCTCTTCGAGCCTCCAGCCAAAGTTCCCCTGCTCACCAACAGCATCTGCCCCCAGCTTCTGCAGCAGCCCACACTCTGCCACAGTCTCAAAGGAGGGGCCTGCCAGCATCACATAGGTGCCTTCCTTTAGCTCTCTCTGCTCCCCCATCTGTTTCCAGGCACTGTGAGCCTTCTGCCTCATATCCCGGTCATAGGCATTGGACATGGCAGGGAAACGAAGTCCGAACCTAGAGCACAGGTTAGAATCTCAGATTCCTGGAACCACATGAGCCCGCTCCTGATTTCCAGACAAATCCTTAAACCTTACCCAGCTATAAAAAAAATTACAAAGCAAGATACACACCTTTCATCATTGGGCCCCATAAGAGGATTCACACCACTGAAGCCAGGTAAGTTGATATGATCACGGATTAGCATGATATCTCCGACCTCAAACTCAGGGTTGAGTCCTCCAGCTGCATTGGTGACCACTAGGGTGTCCACACCCATAAGGTAGAAGACCCTCACTGGGAATGTCACCTTACAAAGCACAAGACAAAAGACCATAAAGTGTTCTTAACAATGTCACCAACCCACTCACACAGATAGGCAAGATACAGATCAGGAAAGAAGAGAAAGGAAAGGCCTAAAACCTATCTAGCCCAGGAATCTAGGTAATAAAATAGGATTAAGAACTCTCTCCCCCTCCTTCCAGATCCATCCAGGCTTTGACCTGACTTACCTTCCAGATCGAGTAGCCTTCGTACATGTGGAATCTGCCCTGCATCACCACACAGGCCTTGCCATTCAGGAATCCAAACACCAGTCGACCAGCGTGACCTGGCACTGTATGCAAAACAGAAAGGAGAAAGAATAGGGTGATGCCTTCATAGGATACATATCCACTGAACGAGCACCCACTACCAGCCAACTCATTGCGCCCAACATGTGAGGATGTAATTAAGCCGAAGAAAACATTCTTCTCTCTGCTTTCAGAAAGCTGAAGTCTGGCAGAGACAGAAATAAATCAATCATAAGCCTACAAATAAGCATATAAATACATCTTGAGATTGGGGCTATGGGAGTAAGGATGTTCAATGTGAAGCATGCATGTAGCAAAGGAAAAGAAGGAGGGTTTTTTTTTTTTTAAAGAAACTTCAAAAGGATAAGAAGGCCATACCACAAGAGAATGAAAGTGAGTAAAAAATAAGAGTAAGTGGGAAATAATGACTGCAGTAAATGTAGTCATTACATATTACTTTTCCAAAAATTTAAAAATTCTCAAAATGTCTTTCTGGGTGGCTCAGTGGGTTAAGCCTCTGCCTTCGGCTCAGGTCGTGATCTCAGGGTCCTGAGATCGAGCCCCACATCGGGCTCTCTGCTCAGCAGGGAGCCTGCATCCCCCTCTATCTCTGCCTGCTGCTCTGCCTATTTGTGACCTCTCTCTCTCTGTCAAAGGAATAAATAAAATCTTTATTTTATTTATTCCTTTGTCACAGAGAGACAGAGAGAGAGAGAGACAGCACAAGCAGGGGGAGCGGCAGGCAGAGGGAGAGGGAGAAGCAGGCTCCCAACTGAGCAAGGAGCCTGACGAGGGGCTCAATCCCAGGACCCTGGGATCATGACCTGAGCCGAAGGCAGACACTTAACTGAATGCGACACCCAGGTACCCCTCTTCTTATTTCTTACCCTAACTAAACCATGGTTTAATTGACTCTTAAAAGGGAGCTCATGGTATATTCTAGCTTCCTAAAGAGGCTACTGACCAGCAGGCAAATGGGCAGAGTTTGGACCCATCTAAGTCACCTCCATTATGACCCACAAAACCATCGTGTAGGAATACAGGCCCCTAGTGGGGCCTGCAGGGATGTGGGAGTGCCAAATAACTCCCCACACAGACATAAGAACCACTATTACCATTTCCCTTCTCTGGCATTTCTCCTCTAATGGACTCGACCACCTAACCAAGAGGCAATGGGTGGTGTGAGAGAGGAACCAAAATCAAGAGGAAAAGTTGATGGATGGTCAGAGACAAAAGAGCTTATAAAAAAAAGTAAAAAAAACCTGCCAGTAATAGAGCAGAGATAACAGCTAGGAAAACGAAAGTATAAAAAAATAGGTTGATAAAGAAAACTTTGCCCTTTGCCTTCCCTCTCTCTCTTTTTTTAAGGATTTATTTATTTGAGAGAGAGAGGGTGCACAGGGGGAGGGTCAGAGAGAGAGAGAGTCTTAAGCAGAATCCCCACTGAAAGTCAGCAGGATTCTGGGCTCCATCTCACAGCTCTGAGATCAGACCTGAGCTGAAACCAGGAGTCAGAGTCAGAGTCTGGGTGGCTCTGAGCCACCCAGATGCCCTACCCTCCCCCTCTTTTTAATCTTTCTTTCCCCAACCCCCCATTCCCACCTCTGTGCTCTGGTCTCCCAATCTTGCTTCATAGGGTCTGAAAAATACCTGTGCAAAGTCTTAACTCCTAGAGAAAAGGGGAAGGAAGACAGGAATTTAAAACATGAGTAAGGGGCACCTGGGTGACTCAGTGGGTTCAAGCCTCCACCTTCTGCTCAGGTCATGATCCCAGGATCCTGGGATGGAGCCCCACATCGGGCTCTCTGCTCAGTAGGGAGCCTGCTTCCCCCTCTCTCTCTACCTGCCTCTCTGCCTACTTGTGATCTCTGTCAAATAAATAAATAAAATCTTTAAAAATAATAATAATAAAATAAAATAAAACATGAGTAAACAAATCAATGGATATTAGTTATCTGAGAATTAATAAGTAAACCAAATAAACCACTCTTGCCCTTATTTTACCTGGTCTATCTGCCCTCCCCTCTTTTTCCCCCAGAGAACCGGCTAAGGTCACTAACCTAAAATTCATGAACCACAGGTGAAAACAGAGTTTCATAGGTAGTAAATGGAAAAATGTCAGTAAATTAAGAGGTTCAGCCAACATGGGAGAGTAGCAGTAGCAAAGGGAAGTGCGTGGCCGCTCCAGGAGTTGCCCACAGTTAGGGGTGGGGGGGCTTAAACCCTGAAGGTTAATCCAGTTTATTACTTACAAGTAATAGAAACTTCCCAGCCTCATTTATTACTTTCATATGAGCCTACTCTCAGTGTGAAAGGGGACGAGCAGGAGCAGATCGTGACTCCCAGGCATCTTGTAAAGTAGGTACATCACCTTAGGTGCAATCTTTACCCACTCAAAAATCTATCCCATGTTAGCAGTAAGGATTTGGGCGTCACCCCGAATTGTTATTTTCCTTACTCATAAATTGAAGGCATGGCTTCCTCCCTTTTTAAGTAAACTCTTCCCCAACAGGGGATTCGAAGTCCTAATCCTGAGACCAAGAGTTGCATACTCTACCCATGAGCCCAACAAGTACTCCCTACCTGCCTCTGTTCTGAGGGGTAGGCTTAGAGTTTTCTAGCTGCTATTAAGATGCTGGATATGCCATCCTCAGACCCCACAGAGCTCCATGTGCATAGGGGACATCAGCTCCTTTCCCCTTCCAAAAGGTGAGTGTCAATCAGGTCTTGCGTATCCATGCATTATCTGTGTATTTTGTCTACAGGAACATGGCAGTCTGCGTGTTCATTTATTATTGGGCACCAGTGTGCACCTTATCCTGGGACAGGAGCTAGAGCTGGGGAGATTGAGAATGGTAGGGCTTCCCTGACTGTCCCTAGGAGCACTACTCTTTCCATTTAATCTGCAGACTGAAAAGAAATGAGAGGGGCTGTGCAGATGCAGTGTCTACATAGTGTGTGGGGGTAAGGAGCATGGGAGTGAGATGCTGCAAAGCTTTATGAAATTCAGAATCATTACACCACTGGAAATATGTCATCATGTGGTACCATTGCCACACACCTGCCCTGTCTATTACAAAATTTCTTTTGGGGGTATTTCCTTCTAAAGTCACTCTGATTCATGGTGGTCTCTTTCCACCACCACCACCCCCCTTTTTAAAGACAGATTGAGAGAGAGAGCGTGCACAAGCAGGGGGAGCAGCAAGCAGAGGAAGAAGCAGGGACCCCACTGAGCAAGGAGCCTGATGCAGAACTCGATCCCAGGGATTATGACCTGAACCAAAGGCAGATGCTTAACCAACTGAGCCACCCAGGTGTTCCTCTTTTCCCCCTCTCTTAAACAAGCTGTCCTTAGTCAAATGCTGTAGAGGCCAAGCAGGTGCAGGCATGAAAGAAGCACGCCTTCTCATCAGTATCCCTTGGTCCAATTCCTCCCCCACCCTTGCCAGCACCTGTACTTTGGGGAAAGTTTGGAATCTTGCTGTAGTCAAAGCTTTGGGTCTCCGTTAATTTATTGGCCAGATTCCCTAGCCCAGAGCCACAGATAATCGCCACTTGAGGTCGGTGCTTGGTTTGGCACAGAAGCCATTTACTCGTTTCCTGATAATCATCATACGTAAATCTAGGAGAAAAGGAAAATCAAGGTAAGTTTCTCTCCCAACCCAACACAGACTAAGGACTTTCCATGCAAAAAGGCTGGGAGGTGTGCCAGGGTGGTAGGAGACACAGAAGCTAGACAAAGAACAGTCCCAGAGGGGCGATCCTTACTCTCAGGAAATACCACACTAAGTACCCACCCACTCCTCTTTCTGAATCAGACCCACCGAGAAAAAGTCTGGCTGGAAACTCCCTCCTCATTCCAGAGCCTGGCATAAGTTAATGACACCTATGTTTCCACCTTGACCCCAAGCCCCAACTTCAGTTTTGCTACCCTTGGCAGGTTTAGTATCTCTCTCTACGGCAAAGATTTAGAGAGGAAAGGCCCATAGAGTCTACAGAGAAGTACAGTAAAATAATCAAATCAAGGAGGCTAAAATGGCTGGGTCTCAGGATTAAGACTTCTTTAGGGCAGTGACAAGCCCAATAGAATCCTTCTATCCAGTCTATCACTGAGGATACTCAAAATGTAATTAAGACTACCCTGTGGGCAGGGATAAAAGGCAATGGGAACACTCCTAATAAAAATCTATGTGCCAGGGACGCCTTGGTGGCTCAGTGGGTTAAAGCCTCTGCCTTCGGCTCAGGTCATGATCCCAGGGTCCTGGGACTGCACTGGACTCTCTGCTCAGCAGGGAGCCTGCTTCCTCCTCTCTCTCTGCGTGCCTCTTTGCCTACTTGTGATCTCTGTCTGTCAAATAAATTTTTAAAAAATTCTATGTGCCTGTTATTTCCCCCACATCCATACTGCCTGGATACTCAGACCAACACAGATCCTGTTCAATGGAATTACAAAGGGTAATTTGCCACCAGCAACCAGATTAAGCACAAAAAAGGAGCTTTGGTTGTCAACAGCTCCAACAGAACTAAATGCCTCATGTTTCTCAACAGCAGCTGGTTACAAATTCTGTAAGCCCACCCCTAGAGATCCGTAATTCTGGGGAGAGTCCCGAGGATCTGTATTCTTTACAGAAGTGTCTTAGGTAATTCTGATTCTAAAACCAGGTTTAGGAATTTATGGTCTAGAGGAATGCAAACTCAAACTGGATTCTAGTCTCAATTTTGCCTGGTTAAGCAAATAACCGGTGTTTCAAGTATAAAGCAAAGGAACGTCATCAGCCCCACCTGTCTTACAGGTGCAGTCTGAAAATGTTTTAGAAACTTATCAGTAAGCTCCAAAGGCCTTACACTCCATAAATCAAGGTTCAGGACCACAGCACTTGAACCTTTCTCCTACTTTCCCCATCTGTGTTCTCCACCCTGCTCTCTCCCATCACCCTACTCTTCACCAAGGTTCTCTGCTCTTCAAAGACCTAACCATAGACACTTACTCAGAACCCATGCATACCCAAGAACCAACTGAGAATTCTTCTCACAATTCCAATCCAATTCTCAAACACCCAACTGGAAAAAAAAAACAAAGATGGGGTGGCAGGGGAGGGAGGGCTGCGACTGGGACTGAGATGTGACAGAGCTGAAGACAGCTAACCAAACCTTCAAAGGAAATCTTTTATTTAAAAGCAGAGGCTTTGAAACCAGATGACTCTACAGTTGAACAGGATACTCTCAGGGTAGTAACTGGATGAAGGATGGGGGGGGTGGATAATGAGGCTGGGGCCACAGGATGATGCAAAGAAGCAATGAAATGGTTCATCAAATAGAATCCCCAAGAGGTGCAAAAGAAATGAAAGTGAGAAGCTCTGGACATCTAGCATATCTAGTAACAGTTTATACAACTTCTTCATGGGCCATCAGTCCCCCAAGAACATCCTGGATCTCAGTGCATCCAAGAGCTACTGTGATCCCCAATGCTGGTGACTTGGAATGCAATTTCTGGGACCAAAGCACAGTTTTCCAAGGTGCGAGGTGGAAGGAATGGGCAATCTTTTGCTCAGTTCAATAAGTAAGGATTTCCTTCTCTCCTTGGAAACTCCATCCTCAACTTACTTAATTTAAAAAAAAAAAAAAAAAAAAGGAGGTGGGACGCGCGCCTGGATGGCTCAGTTGGTTAAGAGTCTCAATTCGGATCATGAGGCTCAGTCCATGAAGTCAGGGTCCTCTAATCTAGTCTCCCCGAGGGCTCCCTACTCAGCTCCTCCCAGTTCCTCTACCTCTCCCCTCTGCTCCTGCGCGCATTCTTTCCCTCAAATTTTAGAAGTCTTAAACTTTAGGCGCCACGCCCAAGGTGGGGCTTGAACTCAGGACTCTTGAGATCAAGAGTCACAGAGTCTCTACCGCCTGAGCCAGTCAGGCGCCGGGACTCGAAGTTATTTTAATTGGATCTCCAATTTGAAGGGAAGGGAGGCGCTGTGTGGGACTTCAGGATCTCTCCTCTGAAAACGGTCACCAAAAAAAAAAAAAAAACAAAAAAACACCTCGCAGTTTTACCTAGACCCTACAACGTACATCTGTGAAAAGCACACGGGGTGGGAAGACCTCTTCCCGGTACGCGTGTCAGGGTGGCTGGGGGACAGGGCGTACGCCCCCCTGACACTTGGATCTCAGTGCGCGCGCGCACACCCACACAAACACACCGGTTCCTTTCCCGAGTAGACTACACCGTATTTACACTACACGGGTCCCCTTCATGCTCCTGTGACGCCAGCCCTGCTCGATTCCTGCCACCCCAGTACTGCGCCGCGCGGCCGCGACACCTGGCTCCCCGCCAAGCCTCTCTGCATTTCCAGGGCACTCGTTCCCCCTCTTGGCCCCCTCGGGGCCCCGGTACTAGGCTTCCACATCTCGGGGACAGCAGTTTCCCCCTCCCAGATTCCCTGGGCCTGGTATCCGTCTCACCGCTTCTCCATGGCGCCGCCGCCGCCGCCCTGTGGAAGAGACCGCCCTTGGCCTCTCGGATGCGGTCCACGGAGCCGCTCCGCGCTGAGCTGTACCGGCCGGGAGCGAGGTGCCCAGTCAATGCAGTTACTCGCAGCTGGCTCTCAGCCCAGCCCGGAGTCCCCAGCCAATGGCAGCCGAACACGCAAAGCCAGCCCCATCTCCATGGTGACACACCCAGATTCAATCGCCCGAGGTTGGGCTAACTACTTAATCTGAGTTCTCCCTGCACGGAACCTGACCTCGCTCCACCCCACCCGCTGGAGGCTTCTAGCACAGCATCCCAGCCCCCACTTCCGTTTGCAAGGCCGAAGTTTCCCAAAAGCAAGCCTCTTCGGGAAGAGGGTTACAAGCCAGGTCACAAGCCGAAACCCTTTGTAACTCCATTCCGGGTTGTGTCTAGAGCGAACCGCGAGAAATTTGAAAAGACAAAAATTTAAACCTTATATCTTGCAACTGCAGAATAAAATTAAGTGAGCCTGTATCTGAATTGGTTCAAAATTTGCAACGAGGATGCAAGGCAAACACAAATTTATTGGGGGTCTTAGGAATTGCAATTTGGGAGACTTGGATTTGGGAGGAAAACCAAATTGTGCTCCGCTGAAGGGAAAATGTTAAAAAAAAAAAAGGGGGGGGGCGGGGAAGTCCAAGAAGATTTACATAAATTGTTTTGCCAAATTAGGATTGTCTAAGAGAGTCTAATTTCCGTTGAATTTCCAGTTTGCTTTCCGGGGCTGCAAGAAGCCAAGATGTTGCAGTTTGGCAACGAACTATATTTAAAGTTTATGCTCTGTGCAGAGATGGATCTACATAAGCCCCACTTCCCTAAAAGCCTCCTGGTTCCACTTTTCCTGACAGTAGTGATTCCATTCCAGGTTTTCCACTTCATATTTTTTCCCTTTTGACCAACATCTTTCCTTGGAAAGCATTGATGATCAGCCACTGGGTCATCTGTTACCCACCTAGCTCAGAAGGTTCATTCCTAAAAGGTCATGCATGTCCCAAAGAGGAGGGAAAATGAAATGTTATAGATGATGAATGTCATGGAGAGCTTACAGTCACAGCAACAAAGAGTTTTTTAAGAAGCAAGTCTTAGACATTGTCCTCATCTTAAAAATCCATGGAGTTAAAAAAAAAAAAAAAGTCCATGGAGTTGATTTGTCTTCAGGGATTGCCAATGGTTAGTTGTAGGTTGATCATTTAAACCTCTGTGTGACCATAATTTTGACATCTTGAATGGCTAAACAACAGTGAGAAATACAAAGCATCATTGATTTAATTATAATTAAAAAGGAGCATGTAAGTATAATAATAAATATGATTATTTGTAATCCAGATCTTAGAAGGGCTCCAAGTCCTGTGGGGAGTCCACTGAAAAGTGGACTGAAAGAAAACTTTAAACTGACTTAGAGGACTGAAAAGAATTCTTTTAATGATGACAAGTTTAAGTATTTTGGTGGTTTTCAACTGAGCCTGTTTGTGAGGTGTTACGCTAGGTGCAGCACGAAGTCATGGGGATGGCACAGATTCCTTGAGCAGCCAGCAAGTAATCCAAAGCTCTTCTGTCATCTGGTACAACTCAAGCAAGGGAATCTAGAGACCACTGTGCTCTAATGGTCCTCACAGTGGATCTGGCTATTCTATTAACCATCCAGGACAGATTCCTAATCATGACCTCATTTGTGGCAGGTCCTGCCAGAAAAAAAGATCATGAAATTCTAAGGAAACCCATACCTTCGTTAGGATTGTATCCTATAATATAGGATACAATAGATGTCCATAGCGATTGTCCAGAATGATGATCTTCCTATTTGTAGAAGTCATCATCTGCGAGGTCTTTTTTTTTTTTTTTTAATTTATTTGACAAACAGAGATCACGGCCAGGCAGAGAGGCAGGAAGGAAAGCAGGCTCCCTGCTGAGCAGAGAGCAGAGAGCAGAGATGCGGGGTTCAATCCCAGAACCCTGGGATCACGACCGGCCCGCGGCCCCTCCCTGGACGCTCCCTCCGGAGCGCAGCGCGCGTGCGCGACGCCCCGAAGCGCGCGAAGTCGGGCCGCCGGGGCCCTGCGACACGGTGCGCATGCGTCAGCGTGTCGGTGCGCCGGGTCAAGGGTCAGCCACAAGATGGCGGCGGCAGTGACATTCTGCCGGCTGCTGGGCCGCACCGGCCCGGCGGCGCTGAGCCTGCCCCGGGGCGCCCGGTGCTTTGGGGTGCGCACGTCGCCGACCGGGGAGAAGACTACGCACACCGGCCAGGTCTACGACGATGCGGACTACAGGAAGGTCCGGTTCGAGGGTCGCCAGAAAGAGGTGAATGAAAACTTTGCCATTGACCTGATCGCTGAGCAGCCCGTGAGCGAAGTTGGAAATTGTGTGATCGCGTGTGACGGCGGCGGGGGGGCTCTTGGCCACCCGAAAGTGTACATAAACCTGGACAAGGACACGAAGACGGGGAGGTGAAAGCAGAGGCTTTAACCCACTGAGCCACCCAGGCGCCCCATGGGAGGTTGTTTAATGGAAATCATTTAATGGAAAGAGCTCTCTTGTTTCTATGGTGAGTGTCTTTAGGGCAGGAGAGATCCATGTAACCAACTGAAATACAGTGAAGGGAGAAACTAGATATTCTAGGAGACACTGTCTTGTCATTCTCTGACTATGATGAGGGAGCAGAAGGCAAGCTGAGGACAAAGCATGGGCTGACACCCCACAATGTACCTCTCCCCAAGTGGGATCTGTGTTCCTCAGGCACTCCTGGTTCCTGACTGCCCTAAAACTAAGGGAAGGAAAAAACAAATGGTTTTAATAGAGATCACCGTCTTGCAAGACATGAGTCTCCATCAGTTTACCAATGTCTTAGTGATTTACAAGAAAAAGAGCATTCTTATCAATAGCCTACCTCCCAGAGACCCATAACTCAATTTCCTGGAGCCGTAACATCACCCTCCCTTCCTTGAGTGATGTGGGAAACCAGGACAGAAAGGAAAGTAAACAAAATTAAGTTTCTTCTTGATCTGCAGCCCATTGACAATGGGCAGAGTATGACATTAATCCAGGAAATTCCCAACTGTCTTAAGGTTGATGACTTACTAGAAGAAAAAACAAGCCTAGCTTGACAGTAGCAAGGCCTTTAGCATCCCGAGAATCTTCTATAGCATATCAAAGTCCTTTTGGACACCTCCCCTTTTCCTTGCCTCCCCCAACTCCTAAGTATGTGATCAACCATTCCTCACAACCCCAGTGCAACAGCTCTTTCTGCCCACAGGTCCCGTCCCTGTGCTTTCATAAATCACTTGTTTGCACCAAAGACATCTCAAGAATTGTTTCCTGGCCATTGGCTCCGGATTTCAATAATATTCAAAGACTACATCATCTAGGCAGTAAAATGTCCAAGGCTGCCACTTGTAGGCATGGACAAATGCCTACATATATCCCATAGGATATGGGGAGCACAAAATATTTTTTTCTAAGTCTTATTATCTATAGACTCATCTGTAGGTATGGAGGGTAAGATAGGAGAAAACCAGGGGTCTGTTTTGTTCAAGCAGCCAGATGACTGCTTCTTTTGATAGCAGAGCTTAGTTGAAAGACTCTTTTGCAAAGGGGTGGCAGGTAATTCGTTATGAAATTTAGAACAGTGTTAGAGGGTGAGTTTATGGTTAGGTCAGTAAAATGAGATCCCCAACCACTATGAAGTTCAGCAGGGACTCCCCAGGTAGGAATAGCTTTTTTTTTTTTAAGATTTTATTTGTTTATTTGACAGAGAGAGATCACAAGTAGGCAGAGAGGCAGGCAGAGAGAGGGAGGGAGAAGCAGGCTCCCCACTGAGCAGAGAACCAGACATGTGGCTTGATCCCAGGACCCAGGCATCATGACCTGAACTGGAGGCAGACGTTTAACGACTGACCTACCAATGGACCCCTGATAATTTTTGGTAATGACTTCAAGTTGTATTGTTTACCCCATGAAACCATCTAATCGGTTTTCTAATGTGTTAAATCATGTACATATTGCAGGACATATCTCTATAGGCAATCAGGGAAAATTGTTAGAACCTATCCATAGATTTCACCTGGGGTCAAATTTACAATCTATTCTGTTCATTTCTTTCTAGTTTGCCAAACAAATTTGTCAACAAATTCAGGAGAAACGGACGTTGCAAGTGGTAAGTGATAGGGTAGGGACTGACTTAAAGCAGCTGGGGTAGTAGCTGTATCAGCCAAATGATCTCCTTTGCTTTTCTCCATGTTTGTCTTAGAGTGTCATGGAATTTTAATGACCAAGAGATTTGGGCAGTTGGGTAGCATTTAAAGATCAAATATATCTTAAAAATTTTTTTCATTTTCTGTTCAGAAGTCAAGAAACCCCCTTTATTTCCAGATACCAGAACCATGAGTATACAAAAACCACGAGCAATACCAAACGCTTATCTACTATTGATATGATGTTAGCAGCTTTATTTTTACCTAGAAAATAGGCAGTAGGTATTGCCAGAGAGTTCTGCCTGCTGAGCAGAACTGGCCTGTGGTATGGGTTTAGCCTCAGTGGTTTCAGTTAAGGATATTACGACATCACTGGCTCAGTAGTGACTGGTTTCACCTTTTAAGTAGGATCTGTCAGTAAACCAGATTAATTCAGCATTCTTATTTTTTTCTTTTTAAAAATTCTATTTATTTATTTTATTTATTTATTTGAGAGAGAGAGAGAGAGAGAGTGAGCAGGGGAGGAGCAGCGGGAGAGCTGAGACTTGGCGCTGAGTGTAGAGCCTACTCGGGGCTCAATCTCACACCCCTGAGATCATGCCCTGAACTGAAATCAAGAGTCAGACACTTCACCAAACGATCCCAAGCGCCCCTAATTCGGCATTCTTGAGAGGCACTTCCTGTTTATCAATTCAAGGGGTTAAAAGTTGGTTCCTCTGTGTTAAATGGTCATGAGAGTTTTCATCACCTGGCAGAGAAAGAATGGCAGGAAATCCTCTTGAGGTTTTTCATCAGGCTCAAATGTGGAAATATTTTCCTCTTTTGGGAAAAGATATGTGTGCCTCATGGGCCTCAAGGACATCTCATCCTAAAGGATGAATAGCTGCTGAGGTACTAAAATGAATTGTCGAGTCCCTTGGATGAAACCGGTCTGAAAAGGGACTGGTAATGATTTTAAAACAGTTATAGGTATATTAGAAACTCTCAGCACTTGAGTAGTTCCAGGACTCTGAGGAGGCGGATGGGGTTAAGGACAGACAGCGTTGCCCAGTGTCCACAAGCTTTGGTCACCTCATCTCCCACAGCGAAATCTATCTCCTCCAAAGGATTGACCTGGAGGGTGGCTTGTTTTCCTGGGAAAGATGCCGTGAAATTTGAGGGCTAACAATCTTGTCATAGCCTCTCGAGTTTGAAGCAGTTCATCCAATGCTGAGGCTTTTTGCAGTACTGGCAATCCCTTAAGGGGTGATTTGCCTGGAGGGTTTGGTAAGAAAGTTTAGTCAATTGCTGTAATTGCAGGCTGGTAACCTGGCTTGCTTATATTTGAGTATTTAGGGCTTGTGTGGGTTTCCTTTTGGTATCATTTTGAATAGCCCACCAGAGCTGCCTGGCAGTAATTAACTCGGTCATGAGGTTGGTTGCATAGCAGTGCAGTTAAGTTCCAGTTTTTGATCTGAGTTGCAGGTTCCTCTTACAAACCTTCAATATAAGCAGAATTTAATGGGGTGAAGAATGATGGTCAACTTTTTCAGTGCCATATAGCGGTTTAAAAGATTTCTCAAATCTTTAAACAAACAAACAAACAAACAATTCATCAGATGTTTGGACACATTTTTGGATTTTTTTTTTCCAGTCAGTAGTATGGGAGAAATCACTAGGAAGCTTTCTGTGGAGTCTTTAGCTAATTTTGAGGCTTCCTTCACGCCTAAGGCCTTTTTGTGGGGAAGTCCAATAAAGAATCTTTTTGCATCCATTCTCTGCCAAGTCTTTCATCTACTAACATGTGAAAGAGCTGATAAGAGAAAGAGAATCCTGGGGCACCTGGGTGGCTCAGTGGGTTAAGCCTCCGCCTTTGGCTCAGGTCATGATCTGCTGCTCCCCACCCCCTACCTGCCTCTCTGCCTTCTTGTGATCTCTCTCTCTCTATGTCAAATAAATAAATGAAATGTTTAAAAAAAAAAAAGAATCCTGGCTTATAAATTTGGACTACAATCAAGAATTCTCTAGCAAACCCAGTAGGGTTTTCTTTAGGGTTGGGGAACTGCTTGGTAATAGCTCCAAAAGAGTTCAGCTTTAGTCCTAGGAGAATGAGAGAACTGGGGCCCTAAGATGTCATCTCCTGGCTTAACTTTAAAAGGGGGTACATCATGGCAGGCCTGTACATCATGGGACATCTCTGTGGCTCAGTTGGGTAAGTGTCTGCCTTGGGCTCAGGTCATGATCCTCGAAGGAGTCCCACCTGGAGCACCCTGCTCAGGAGGAAGCCTGTTCCTCCCTCTGCCGACAGCTCTCTCTGCTTGTGCTCTCTCTCTCTCTCTCATTGACAAATAAGTAAAATCTTAAAAAGAAAAAGGGGGGGTTCCCTCCTGAGGAGCCTCCAGATAATCATTACAGAAAGGAAGTTCAGCAGGTAAAGGGACAGGAATAGTGTATAGGTAAGCAGGGGTGGAGCAGAGGGAGGGAGGGATGGAGCAGCAGAGGATTCTTCTAGTTGAGTAAATCTCTGAGATAATTCAGAATTTGCCTTAGTTTAGAACTACTATCTTAGAAGGAATTTTTGAGTCATTAACACGTTTTGAGGCCTTGAAATGCTAGTTAAAATTAACTTCCCATTCGGGTTGTTGTTTAGCCTTATATCCTTTCTCTAATTGATTGCACAGATAAACTAATTTAGGAATCCTGAAGGAGCTCCGAGTTGGCCAATTAAATTTTAAATCATCCCAGGTAATCATTGTCCAGACAGATAGGAATTTGCAGGATGAGGGCCCATAATTCTTTTTTTTTTTTTTTAATATTTTATGTATTTATTTGACAGACAGAGATCACAAGTAGGCAGAGAGGCAGGCAGAGAGAGAAGTGGAAGCAGGCTCCCCGCTGAGCAGAGAGCCCAATGTGGGGCTCGATCCCAGGACACTGGGATCATGACCTGAGCCGAAAGCAGAGGCTTTAACCCACTGAGCCAACCAGGCGCCCCAGGGCCCATAATTCTTATACTTAAAACCAGCACTATTTCCAGAATGGTGCCTAGCAGCCTTGCTTCAGAAAGCAAACTTCCCCTTTTCAAGAGAAACTGAGAACAACAGCGGGCCACAGAGGACACTCCAATAAAGCCAAACCTCAAACTTAAAAGTTCAGATTACAAGAGGACTCAGCAGACTCTGACTGGGACCACTGAGGAGTTAAAGGAGCAAGATAGACTCTGTACGTACCTTATTTGAATCTACGGTAGAGACAGAGAAGGGAGGTGAGACACTCAGCAGGCCCACTTCTGACACTATGTAATGTCAAACAAAATTTGCAATGAACTTGCAAGGCAAACAAAAAATGTATTTGGGTAACCTCCCAGTATGATGTGAAAAGAATATTTTATCATTCTCTTGCTTTGTTTCCAAGTTTGGGATAATTTTTCTCAAGAGCCCTTTTTCATTCTCCCAACACATCCCAGTTCAGACAATCACATGGCAACCAAACGTATAGAATATCATGGATATATTCTCCACCTTCCCGGCCATCCTTTTCTTGACATATTCTTATCCAGGTTTATCCTTTTAGGATGTGGCACCCAGAACCAAAAATTAAGAATCTCCACATATGCCTTGAACCATGAAGGCTACAGAATAATTCAGACTCCCATAATTTCAACACTATCTCAGCACAGCTCATAGAATGAACAAAGATCACATCAGTAGCCACATGGTATCTCATTGGCTTATGTTAAGCAACTGAAATCTTCAAAGTCTTCTCTATCTCGAATGCTCCTTTTGTAAAAATCTTTCAAAATGCTGAATTTACTCCTCCTGACACATAAAATTATTCCTCTTTTGTATTTTCTTCCACCTATGCATCCCCTTTCTATTAGAACTCAGTTAATATTGAAACTCACCAGACTTCAAATATGTATTACCTCTGTTTGGTGAATATTGCATACACACACACACACACACACACACACACATATGTGTGTGTGAATAAACATTCTTTTTATTGTTAAATCAGTCTGGGTGGGTTTTGTTTTTAAAGATTTTATTTATTTATTTATTTATTTGACAGAGAGAGAGAGAGAGAGATCACAAGCAGGCAGGCAGACAGAGAGGGGGAAGCAGGCCCCCTGCCAAGCAGAGAGCCCAACACGGGGCTCAATCCCAGGACCCCGAGATCATGACCTGAGCCAAAGGCAGAGGCCCTACCCACTGAGCCACCCAGGCGCCCCTCTTATACATGTTTTATAAAACAAATTGATGGGATGTCTGGGTGGCTCAGTGGGTTAAGCCTCTGCCTTCGGCTCAGGTCATGATCCCAGGGTCTTGGGATCAAGTCCTGCTGGGCAAGGAGTCTGCTTCTCCCTCTACCCCTTGCTCATACTGTCTCTTGCTATCTCTCTCTCATATAAATAAATAAAATCTTTCTTTTAAAAAAAGAAGCCCCAGCAAGCCAGCACATACAGTTGCTAGACATATGAGTAAGGCCATCTTAGACCATTCTGTTATTTCCAGTCACCCATTACGTATTCATGAATGAGCCCAGGTGAGACCAGCGAAAGAACCATGCAGCCAATATGCAAAATAACAAGGAGAAAACACATATCACTTTGTTTGGGGGTTGTTCATTATTTGCAATAGACAGCTAAAGACAAGAAGTATTCCTTTCCTCCATGCCAGCAGGGATTTTTCCCACCTCTTTTATGGCCCTTCTCACAAATTACTGCCTTGCTTTATGGGTATGAATCTTCCCACCACTACAGATTGTAATGTCACTGAGGGCGAAACAATTTATTGGCCTTAGATTTCTCCTACAGGACTATACTCAGAACTGTAGGTATTAGATGATGAGTCCATTTGCAGATTAAATAATGGCTCCTTGGAATTCAAGTCCCAAAGGAATTTATTATAAGGCAGTTTTCCTTGTGAGAGCACTTAGAGAACCACTGTCCTTCCTTAGTATTATTATATGGATGGAGGTGAATCCTGCATTGAAAAGGATCTAAGCAGGACATATTCAGGGATTATTCCATCAGACCTCCCATCAAAGCCTCACATTCCTGTTCACAAGCATGTTCTGTTGGACAGGAATGTCCAACAGAATGTCCAACATTCCTGTCCAACAGAACATGCTTCTTACTGGTTAACATTTACATCTCATCATGGGATGCGTGGGTGGCTCAGTTGGTTAAAGTCTCTGCTTTCGGCTCAGGCAGGATCCCAGGATCCTGGGATCCAGCCCCTCATCAGGCTCTCTGCTCAGCCGGGAGTCTGCTTCCTCCTCTCTCTCTCTCTCTCTCTCTCTCTCTGCCTGCCTCTCCGCCTACTTGTGATCTCTGTCAAATAAATAAATAAAATATTTAAATGGGATGCCTGGGTGGCTCAGTTGGTTAAGACGCTGCTTTCAGCTCAGGTCATGATCCCAGGGTCCTGGGATTGAGTCCTACATCGGGCTCCTTGTTCGCAGGGAACCTGCTTCTCTCTCTGCCTCTGCCTGCCACTCTGGCTTCTTGTGTGTGCTCTCTCTCTCTCTCTCTCTCTCTCTCTGACAAATAAATAAATAAATAAAATCTATAAATAAAATCTTTAAAAAAAAGATGTGGTTCATATACACAATGGAATTTTACTCAGCCATTAGAAAGGATGAATACTCACCATTTGCATTGACATGGATAGAACTGGAGGGGATTATGCTAAGCAAAATAAGTCAAACAAAGAAAGACTATCATATGGTTTCACTCATATGTGGAACATAAGGAATAGTATGGAAGACCACAAGGGAAGCTGGGGGGAAACTGAATGGGAAGAAATTAGAGAGGCAGACAAACCATGAGAGACTCTGGACTCCAGGAAACAAACTGAGGGTTACAGAAAGGGGGTGGGGGTCGGGAGATGGGGTAACGGGGTGATGGGTATTAAGGAGGGCATCATGTGTTGTGATGAGCAGTTGCTGTTATATGCAACTAATGTATCGCTGAACACTACATCAAAAACTAATATATGTTGGTTAACTGAATATAATAAAAAAATAAATAGATATCAAATATGACTTTGGTGAAGGTGGAGAGAGTCATAAAAGGACAGGTTTTGGAATGTAAGTATAACTAACATACAAATAATGAACACTGTTACACTGTAGAGTGAACACTTGGGTTTGTGTGCCAGAAACACTATAAAGAGCAGCAGACTGGCCTGTCCCCCTGTAGAGCTCCAGTCCTTTCCCCATTTGAATCCAGATGTTCCTTAGTTCATTAGGTGTATGTGGGGCCTAGGTGGTGGGAGGATACCAGCATCTAAGTAGAACCTGCCCTGGGAAAGTTGTCTAACGATCAGAACCCAGGTGAAGTCTCCAGCTCCTGCAGCAGCCACAAGTGCTAGGACAGCAGTGATTCCTTTATCATCCCGTATTTGGGGTGGGTTGTACTTCCTTCAATGTTAGGCTCAGCGGAGAGGCTTTTGGCTAACCTGGCCATGGTCCTTGGAGTTGTCTTTTCAATTCCCTGTCACCTCCCAGATGGAAGGCAATTACCTTTTGAGCTATGACCTGGGGAAACTCAGTGTGGTTACGTTCCTTGTGTGATAGAGACACAGCCATTCCAGCATGGTTTTCAGTCAAGGATCCTCTATATTTAATAGATCTGAGCTAAAATTGCCCATCTGTCTCAATCAGATATTTACCATGACCATGAGCTGGTACTACCTTGTGTCTGTGTCTCCCAGTATTTCCTCATCCTATGACAATGGGGCCTTTCCCAACTGTACTTGCTTAATTAGAGGAAATTACTTCAGTAACACCTGAAACAAAGACTTTTATTCTATCTTCCATCATTAATCCCAGAATAATAGCTCATCCTACACGGACATAATTAAAGAAATCCTCCTAAACTATTCTTTACATAACAAGGGATCACTCACCTTGACTTCTGAACCTGCCCAACTTGAAACACCCAATAAAGTTGAAAGATGTGGGGGGATCCTGCTGTTTAGGTACCCATTTGGTAGAGCACTTTGGTAGGCTTGAAAATTGCAGGTGTCCCCTACTTTTTGCAAGTTCAAGTTATGCCGCTTTGGTTTATGAAACACCTACATTAGTACAGGTATACCTCAGAAATATTGCAGGTTTAGTTCCAGACCATTGGAACAATGATAATACCACAATAGAGTGATTCAAGTGAGTTTTTTGGTTTTCCAATGTGTATAAAAGTTACGTTTACACAATATTATAGTCTATTAAGTGTGCAATAGTGTATCTGAAAAAGTACTTACCTTGATTAAATACTGCTAAAAATGCTAACCATTAATTAAAAAAATTAAACCCAAAGATATATATACCTTGTCATCAAAATCTACAAAAGAAAATACAGATGGACATAAAAATTTTAATGTAATATATTTTTGGAACAACACGGCATAGTTGGGGATAGAAAGGTATAATTCAAAGGAGGTAAAGCCAATGCAAACGTGCATTCAAGAAGGAGCATAAAGAAATGATTTAATGTTCCTAGGATCTGTTTCCACCTAACAAGTAACTGAGAAGGCAAAAGCCCTTGGTATACTGACGCAAGATATTTCAGTAATGAGGCTTAATCATTTGTTAATAAGTAGCTCATATTTTTGAAAATTTCATAATGTCATAATTTATTACTGTTGCTTTTGGAAGGATGGATTTCATGAGGCATCCAATTAAGAAATAAAATTTCCCACCTGGTAAGAAAAAGGCTAACTAATCATCTGAGCTTTCAGCAAGTTGTAATCACTAATTACAGATCACCACAACCAATATAATAATAATGGATAAATTTGCAGTGTTGTATAATTACCAAAAGGTGACTCAGACACGAAGTGAAAAAATGCTGTTGGAAAAATGGCGCTGATAAATTTGCCCGACACCGGATTGCCACAATCTTCAGTTTGTAAAAAACCGCAATACCCGCGACGAGCATTAAAGCCAAGCGCCCTAAAACTTGGTATGCCTGTAAATGTTTTCCCTAAGCGTAAGAAATCCGAAGAGCCTTTTCGCTTTAAAAAAAAAAAAAAAAAAAGGAAAAGAGCTTTCACTGTTCCGCCGCGGACTCCAGTGAAGGCAACACGTCTAGAAGGGAAAGTGGCACCACCCGGCTCCTTCCCTGGGAACTACACTCAGCATGAAGCCACCATAGATTTGAATTGTGTCTTTGAAGCTCTGTGCTTTTTTTCTCCATGTATTTTGTTCATATCTTAGCAAGATGTGTCCTACTGTATCAGAAAAGCCTAAGAGATTATTTTGGGGGTTTGGGACCACTCAAAAAATTTTTCCATAATAATTAATGATAATTGTTTCTTCCCTTTATTTACTTCAGCTTAGGAAAGATTTCATAAGACTTCTCCTTTTGGAAACAGGTGTTTTGGAACTTCTCCTTTCGGAAACAGGTGTTTTGGGGGAACCTGTAGTCTTATCAGCCATGCAAGTTGAGTATGGAGGAATACGGATGAACCGGAGAGTGAGTAGGATTGGCTCTATGTTTAAACGCCCGAGCTGCTCAGGAGCTTTTCCAGTACTTGTCAGAATAACCTCCATTAGCAGTATCCTGGTTGGGGCAAAGTTGTGACTAGTCTAAAAAGGGTCTCATCTTGTCAGACAAAGTAATTAAAATATCCCTATACTTAATCGGGTCAAGAAATTGAGTAAAACATGAGATATCTTTGTAGTGGTAGATCCAGACTCATTAAAGAGGTAAATTCATAACAGGGATGAGGAGTGGGAAGGTGGAGTTTGCAAGGCATGTTCCTGGAGAAGCCAGGCTTGGGTTTGGTTCCAGAAGTAACTCCAGCGAGAAAGGCTGGGTAACCTTAACGTTTCAATCCATTTCGTACTGGTACATCTTTACTCCCAACTTTTTCCAGGTGTCTTTGCAGCCTGCCTAAGCACCACCGACCTCCCTCCTCTTGCAGCTCCGCCCCAGCTCTGACACCTTCACTGCCCGCTCCTTCAACCACGCCCCCGGCTTCTGGACCGAAGTTCGGGCCAATACAGTTGCACCCCACGGGTCACAGGACCAGAGAGGCCAGCCAATGGGAGACCAACTGTAACCGCAAAGAGGAGATGTCTTTTAGTGGCATCTTTGGGCCAATAAGGAGCAATGATTCCGCGCCCACTGTGGGCGCGTAACAGAGGACGCGCGGCTTCCTGAAACACGTGACCAGCCCGCTGAAGCCGCCTAGCCCCACCTCCTGGTCTGGAGGTAACGCGATGGCCACGCTTCCAATGGCTCGCAGAACCTCTCGTCACGTGCAGTTTTTGTAGGCCCAGCGGCCTCCGGGAGGTCATGTGACAGTTGACGTTGCCGCGGCGCTCCCCAATGGGAAAAAAAGAGCTGCCTTGGCAGGACCAAGAATTGATTTGTGGCCACGAATAACAGCACGGCCGGGGCGGGGATAGCCTATCACGTGCTTGCGGGACGGAATCGGGCGGGGTGGGCCACTGGTTGCGGGGCGAGCTGGGCGCGAGGCGCGCAGGCGCCCTGGGGACCCGGTAGCGGCGGCGGCGGTGGCTGCGGAGACGGCAGCGGCGGAGAGAGCCGGATCCTTGGCCGAAGCAGGAGGCGGTGGCGGCGGCGGCCATGGCGGCAGACGGAGAGCGATCCCCGCTGCTCTCCGAGCCCATCGACGGTGGCGCCGGCGGCAACGGATTAGTGGGGCCGGGCGGGAGTGGGGCTGGGCCCGGGGGAGGCCTGACCCCTTCCGCACCACCTTACGGAGCCGGTAAACATGCCCCGCCCCAGGGTAAGCCGGGGCGGGTCCGAGGTGTTCCCGGGGGGTACTCTAGAGCAGAGGGAGGGGGCGGGGCCTGGGGCGGAGGCGGGGCCCCAGCGCCAGGTGCGGAGCAGTTGCACCTGTGACTGGGTGAAGCTGTCTTTTTCTTTCGCAATTGCTAAGGAGCTTGGGAAAGGAAGGGGCTTCTAGGGAAGCACGGATTATAAGAAGCCCGCCGAGCTAGGTCAGCAGGGTTGCGGACGAAAAAGAGTTCCTTGACCCTTTGGAGCATCAGTGAGGTGCCTGCAAGTGATGCCACCCTCCTTTTTACTTTCCCCTTCAGCATTTCCCCCGTTCCCTGAGGGACACCCCGCCGTGTTGCCTGGGGAGGACCCGCCCCCCTACTCCCCTCTGACCAGCCCGGACAGTGGGAGTGCCCCTATGATCACCTGCCGAGTCTGCCAGTCTCTCATCAACGTGGAAGGCAAGATGCATCAGCATGTAGTCAAATGCGGCGTCTGCAATGAAGCCACTGTGAGTTATACATATCTATGAAATGGGCCCTGTTTCCTAGATCCGCTTTCTGATCCCTCGATTCTAGACCCTGACCTTCAGGTGTTAGCCAAGTGCTAGTCATGAAACCCAGTTTCAGTTCCAGAAGTCTCACACTGTCAATTCCCCAGAAGCCACTCAACTGAAGATAATGTTTACCATCCTGTACCTTCATACCTGTCCTGGATACTTAAGCCTA
Source organism: Mustela putorius furo (assembly GCF_011764305.1). NCBI lineage: Eukaryota > Metazoa > Chordata > Mammalia > Carnivora > Mustelidae > Mustela > Mustela putorius. The sequence continues at coordinate 13,918,118 of NW_025422045.1, forward strand.
GTTTTTATTTGTGAATCTCATGTTATAATTTCATCTGTCTGTCCTGGCTAAAATCTTATTTCTCTGATCTCTCCTCAGAAGGTGTTTTTGGAGGAAATGGAAGGGATTGGAATTAGAGGTTTGCTTACCGATATCCTCATTATTCTCTAGCCAATCAAGAATGCACCTCCAGGGAAAAAATATGTTCGTTGCCCCTGTAACTGTCTCCTTATCTGCAAAGTGACTTCCCAGCGGATTGCCTGCCCTCGGCCTTACTGGTAAGAGACATAAAGTGGAGAAGGGCATTAGTGGGAAAAATTGGAAAGCTGTAAAAAGGATGAATGTTTGCAGAGAACCTTGAGTTGAAAGAGCCTCATGTTTATTTAGAAAGAGGAAAATACTGCGGACTGTTGTATCTTTTAGAATATTATAGCCATCTTTCACATCTGACAATAAAAAGATTGGGGTGAAATGGTGTCTTATAGGAAATAGTCTAGTGAGCTGGGTGAATTATCATGAGATAAAAGAGAAATTAGAGATCTGAAGTTTAAATTGTGTTATTCCTCAAATCCCTGGGGATAGGGTTGGGGTGGTATAGGGTATAGTACACATACAGAGAAGTAGAGGAACTTAGGCCGGGAGTGGAGGGTGTGGAGGAGGGATAGTGTGGGGACCTTTAGGATTAAAAGTTATTTATTTATTTATTTATTTATTTATTTATTTTTATAAAGATTTTATTTATTTATTTGACAGACAGAGATCACAAGCAGGCAGATAGGCAGGCAGAGAGAGAGGGGGAAGCAGGCTCACTGCTGAGCAGAGAGCCCGATGCGGGACTCGATCCCAGGACCCTGGGATCATGACCTGAGCCGAAGGCAGAGGCTTAACCCTCTGAGCCACCCAGGTGCCCCGATTAAAAGTTATTTAAACGTAGTCATTTTCTTCTTTACAGCAAAAGAATCATCAACCTGGGGCCTGTGCATCCAGGACCTCTGAGTCCGGAACCACAACCTATGGGTGTCAGGGTTATCTGTGGACATTGCAAGAATACTTTCCTGGTGAGGAGGGATATTGGGAAGTCTTGGGAAGGAGGGGGAGAAACAGAAGTAATCATGAATGTATTTCTGAGTTATGATAATTAATCCTAAAAAGGCTTGTTCTGATTTCCCTTCTGTTCATTTCCTACCCTCCCCTGTACCAAGGCCTTCATCAGACATGGCCCTGCTTCTATTAATTGGTTCTCCCCTTTTTGTTCTCCATAGTGGACAGAATTCACAGACCGAACCTTGGCCCGTTGCCCTCACTGCAGGAAAGTGTAAGTGATTGGAGTGGCATTGTTGAGTGAGTAATTGTTGACATATGTGGGAAAATCTGCAGGGCCTTTGCAAACATCCATTTGTTTGCCTCCCCACAGGTCATCTATTGGGCGCAGATATCCACGAAAGAGATGTATCTGTTGCTTCTTGCTTGGCTTACTCTTGGCCGTCACTGCCACTGGCCTTGCTGTGAGTAATCTTGATCCAGCCCCTCTCAGTCTTCAGCCTCATCTCCATAGCCTAAGATTTGGGAAATGGCTACCTTAAAAACAGTGAAAGATTAACTGAGGGGGTTTTGTTTTAATGTGTAGGTGAACTGAACTTGAACGTAATTGATAATCTTCATTGTTACTGTAGGAGTAAAAATCAGCCATCTTCTTTATGCAGAAGATAGGGCAGTGGAGAATTGGGTTAAATTAGAGTTGTTGTAAGGAAACCTGGCTCACCTGTCAGAAAAACTGACAGATGTCTGGGATTGTATAACTTATGTACCTCCCTAGGGGAAGGGAGCAGAACAAGGCTAAGAAGGTCCCTGAAGATGGATACACATGGATAGGGAACCAGGGATTGAAACTCCCAGTCTGTTACTATGATTTCTAGAAAATGTTAAGAGATCAACAGTAACCCCATCTTCCTTCATCAGTTTGGCACATGGAAGCATGCACGGAGATATGGAGGCATCTATGCAGCCTGGGCATTTGTCATCCTGTTGGCTGTGCTGTGTTTGGGCCGGGCCCTCTATTGGGCCTGTATGAAGGTCAGCCACCCTGTCCAGAACTTCTCCTGAGCTTCATGACAACCCACAGACTGTGCCTGGCCCCTCCCTGGTGGGGACAGTGACACTACAAAGGGAACCGTGGTAAAAGGTTCCCTCGGCTTCTGTAAAGGGAGCCAAGCAGCTGCCTTCCTTTTCCCTGGGGAGAGGTAGGAAGGAACCAGGCCCTCACCTAGGTTTGGAGGGGTAGAGAAGACCACTGCTGGCCATCTGCTTTCCTCCAAGGGCTGCTGTGTTTAGGGTAAAATAGACAGAATGTTGCCCCTAAACCTGGGTCCCAGAAGAGGGTTCTTGCCTTGTCCTTCCTAATATGCTCCCTGAGAGCCATTCCTGTCCCTTAAACATTCCAGGGCAGGGTGGGGGTGGGTAGCCCTGGGGGTTCCCTCCCTCTTGTGCACCATTAGGACCTTGCTGCTGCTATTGCACTTCACCAGGGGCTGGCTCTGGCCTCAGTACCCTCAGTCTCCTCTCCCCCCATTCCGTGTCCTGGGGGGTGGGGTCAGCCGCTGCTCTGTACAGAACCACAGGAACTGATGTGTATATAACTATTTAATGTGGGGTATATTCCCCTAGTCCTGTATTTCCCTTAATTCCTCCTTCCAACCTTACCCCCTAGTTGGAGTATTTAACTGGGCTGGGTAGGGTTGCTCTGTCTTGGGGGAGGCTAGGGATTCATCCTGTGCTTGTAAATAAATACGGTCATGACTACCCTTTTCTAGTTGTTTATCTTTATATGTAAAAAATGAGGGGAATTTGTAGCCCCACGAAGGGGTAGAATACAAAGACAGCAAGGCTGAAACTATGGCTCTTTATTTTCATGTGGACAGTTCAAAGGAAGTCATCAGTAGCTTTTTTTAATGTAAAAAAATCCGGAGGTTTAAAGAAAAGCATCAGTAGTAGGCTGGTTAAAGGATTTGTATTGTTAGAAGGGAAATACAGTGCACATGTTTCTAGAGAGCAGTTTTTAAAGATGTTTTGGGGAGGTTAAGTTTTAAAGCTAAATTGGGGGGCTTATTTCCCAGGTTTAAAGTAATTTAGGGATGGTGTCACAGTGCTAAGTATAGGGTGATAGGACAGTGGTCACTACCCAGGGCCTTGGAACGGATCTTGCTGTCACACAATGCAGGTAACAGAGAGTGAGACAACAAAAAGTAATCAAGGCGCCAACCGACATTTTTGGATCGAGCATTCATCATATAGGTCCAAAAGGTATAGGCATAGGCCGTGTTGGGGTAGAGGTGCCGGAAACTGTCAGCCAGTGGCACGGCCTGTAGTAATTCCCCAAAGCCTTGACGCTCTTGTGGAGTGAAGCCAGCATTCTTTTTGTTTCCCTTGGGGTTGCGAAGGTCGATTTCTTCATGAGCCACATTGAGGTCCCCACATAGCACAAGGGGCTTGCGGGAAGCTAAACCCTTCAGGAATTTGCGAAAGGCTTCATCCCAGCGCTGCCGGTACTCCAAGCGTACCAGACCTCGGCCTGCATTAGGTACATAGGCTGTTACCAGCACAAATGCATCAAATTCAGCCACGATCACTCGGCCTTCCTGATCATGTTCCTCTTCACCTACAGAAATGATGAAACAAAATCAGCATAAATAAGTGTAAGAAGGGGCCTCTGGGTAGCTCAGTTGTTAAGCATCCGCTTTCCCGCTTTCAGCTCAGGTCATGATCTCAGCATCCTGGGACTGAGCCCCATGTTGGGCTCCCTGCTCAGCAGGAAGCCTGCTTCTCCCTCTCTCACTCCCCCTGCTTGTGTTCCCTCTATTGCTGTCAAATAAACAAAATCTTAAAAAAAAAAAAAAGGTGTAAGAAAAGGAAAAGCAATTCACATTAGGGGCTGGAGTAGGGTATTAGCCGTTGGATTGTAAGAGCTCAAGGATTAGGAATGAACAGGGTCTCACCAATGCCATAGGAGACTTTCAGGGGGCACTGGCGGGAAAGCAGGCCCACACCACTGTACCCCTCCTTGTCTGAAGGAGCTGACCAGTACTGATGGGATAGTCCAGGTAACTCTTGAAGTTCAACTGGTAGTTTGTTCTCTGAACATTTGGTCTCTTGGAGGCAGAGGATATCTGGGGCTTCTTCCTTTACCCACTGTGAGTGAAATGAAAAGTAGAAAAAGTACTATCAATTCAGACATTCACTGAAGACTCTGTGCCAAGTACTAGAACTACACTGCTTAGACACAATCACTATGCTTAAGAGTCTAATAAGAACATGGCACCTAGGTGGCTCAGTTAAACATCTGCCTTAAGCTCAGGTCATGATTTCAGGGTCCTGGGATGAGCCCAGGGTTGGGCTCCTTGCTCAGTGGCACGTCCGCTTCTCCCTCTCCATTTGCCCCCCCAACCCTTTGTGCACTCTAATAAAATATTTAAAGAAAAAGTCTAGTAAGTGTAACAGCTAAATTCTATAACTGGCAACTAAAAGAAAAAATGAGTATTACATGCAACGCTGAAGAGACGGTATTTCTTTCATAGGCAATGGATAGCCAAGTTAAGATTTTTAGGCATATTTTTAAAATTTAAACTCCAGGCCACAGGTGGGGCTCCAACTCACGACGCCCCCAAATCAACTAGCGAGGCACTCCTAAACCGTAATTTAAATGGAAGACCTACTGGAGATGAAGTGAAGCAAGTCCAAAAACAAGGTGCATGGCAAAGAGATGAAGCCATTAATTAAAACTATAGAAATGGAGTTGAAAAATTGGACAGTTCTCAAAAATACAGTAGTTCTATAACTTGGTGAAGCTCCTCTTTTTAACTTTCACCAAAAAAAAAAAAAAAATCTACACACAAAGGGAAAATAAAACTTACACGTTGGGACTAAAATGTTAAGGTGATTAAATCCCAAGATCGTTCAATACGAAAGACTGTCCCTTCCCCCTCCCTGAATTTCACTCACATCTAAACCTTTCTTCTTAATCCAGGCTCGAAGCCCATCCACATTCCAGGAGCAGATCTTGAGGGTGGCCGATTTACCATTGGGCGAGGTTTTCTGATCTGGGGGGTCCTCATACAAGACTGGCCCCTCTCCTGCCTCTTTTTCGTTTTTCTTTGCTCCCGCCTTACTTTTCTTGGCTTCTGGCTCTACAAAATAAGTAATACACTATGATAAAAAGCTGACAAAAGGCAACTTCGATCCGCTTTACTATAGACCCACTGAGAGTTGTTACGACTTTCTTACAATCTGCAAGAACACGCTGAGTACGTTCCCACTTCCCGTTCACTGAAGGAATCAGAAACCCCCACGGCAGCCTCTAGGGATATGGGGCTCATTTCGTTCTCTTACCAATCTTGGGTTCTTCCCCGTCTTCTACCACGGCTCCCTTTTTCCCACGCTTCGGCATCACTGTAACGAAAGCCTTTCTGAACCAGTACCACGTCGCCCACCGAAGCAGTATTTTTACCGTGTTCCCTGCAGACAGGAAGAGGTCGTGAAGTCAGCTAAGGTTTGGGAAAAGACTCCTCCCTGGGGCGCCCCCGCACTAGGTACCGCCTCTCAAACCAGATTATCTCTGAATCCTTTCCCCGCCTCCAGGCACCACAGGCCCTTCAGCCCCTCACCCACAAGACTAGATCATTTCAGGATGCCTTGTGCAGTCCTCGTGAGATCCGCCCTCCGGCCAATCGAGGGCCTTAATTCAGGGTTTTGATTTAGGCTTGCGGATCAGAGTCCGGGAAGCCCCTCTGCTCGGCAAACAAGACCAACCCAGTATCTGACCTGCTCCGACGCCAGCCTGGCTCCTCCTTACCCGAGCACAAAGAGTCTTGCACGCTGTGCCCCCACGTGGGTAAGGGGAATGGTCACGTGACCCGGGGAGCACCGCCTCAGGCAGAGGAGCGCGTGTGGCTGGTCGTCTGGGGCCATGTGACAGAGAGGCTCGGCCTTTCCCGCTCCCCGCCTCCAAGTCTCCCAGGGACTGAAGGCCCCAGCCTTTCATTCTTGGGCTGTTTATGGTGTGCCAGATGCACGACTCGTTCTACCGTCCCGACCGAAGGCTCCCCGTGCTGGGCAAGAGCGGGAAAAAAATCAGTGGAGGTGTCTGGGCTGGACCACGGGAGAGAAGTAAAGGAATGGCTAGGAATGCAAGGAGCAGATGCCGGCTCAGCGTCCCTGGCAGTTAGGAGGACAGATCCTTGAAGGGGCCTTGATGGGTCGCCGGGACGACGGGGGTGGGGCTGGCGCGGGCGTGCGAGCCTTGGAGCCCTTTGGGGCCCGTCTCGGTGCGCGTTTCTGCCTGGCACCTGGCGTTTTGAGTCTCCCTGCGCGCTCCGGAATCCGCGGTCCGGCGCGGCCTGGTGAGGGCCCTGCGGCTCCTGTGGTAGCCAGCCCTGCCGGCGTCTTCTCTCAGTCTCCGCCATGCCGGCGGTGCTAGGGTTTGAAGGCAGCGCGAACAAGATTGGCGTGGGAGTGGTCCGGGATGGCGCGGTGCTGGCGAATCCGCGGCGGACGTACGTCACGCCTCCGGGCACCGGTGCGTGTGGGGGGGGCGAGGGGGCGAGAGTTCGCCGCGCGCTCCTCGGCCCGGCCGCACCTTCCGTCTGAGCGCTGGCTAGCAAAGTAGGGCGTGGGGCGCATTGTCCGCTTGTAGAGGTTTTTGCTCCGAATCTCTGAGATTATGTGACAGAATGAACATGACAGGCTGATGGTTAGAAGAGTCACAGGCCCTTGGACCTGGATCTTCTGGGTTTCTTTTGCTTTTATTGAGTGCTTTTTATATACTAATCGTCAGCTGGGTGCTAGATACAAGAGCAGATATTAGGAACCGCTTTGGAGTTGGACCTAAGAACAAAACTTTGCAGTATGATGAACAGTATAATAGTGGCAATCAGAATTATCTAGAATGAGAAGGAGTGTAGAGACTTTCACCTTGGGTGTTAGACAGGAACAGTAATATACCTGTTCAGTATTTGGTTTGGGGCTTATGTTCCTGACTCTTTAAATGGAAATAATAATATCTGCATTATTGGGTCTTGAGAAATAAGTGAAACTACTAAACATGTTACAACTCATCTAACAAATGTTATTTCTAAGTTATTATGTTGTAATTTTTAAAAGATTTTATTTATGTGAGAGAGAGAAAGTGAGAGAGCATGAGAGGAGAGAAGGTCAGAAGGAGAAACAGACTTCCTGCAGAGTTGGGAGCCCTATGTGGGACTCGATTCCAGGACTCCAGGATCATGAACTGAGCCAAAGGCAGTTGCCTGAAGCCACCCAGGCGCCCCTCTTACATTGTATTTTATCCACCATCCCTTAAAACTCCTGCATATAAAGGAAAAGGCGACTGACTTGCATATACCTGCAAAGCCTCCCTGAAACGATGATGTTGTGATGGGTTACTTGTTAGAAAATACATATCTTGTGTTTAGTCATCACTCCTTTAGGCATTTTGGCACCAGGATTACAGAGGTAAATAGCCAGTGCTTTACGATGCTCATGGTTAAACTAGGGAAACTACAAATAATTATAATGCTCTAATTGTTATATGTCTAATGTGGTATGTAGAGTATAAAGATGTGATTGTGCATGGGGTTTGTGGGGCCACAGAGAAGATCACCAAAGGGTGAAGTGAAAAGTAGCTTTCACTTGAATTGAGTCCTAAAGGCTGAGTAGGAGTTGGGTATGAAGAAGTGCATTTCTGGAGAGCTGGTCAGCCTAGCTGAACAGGCTAGAAAGAGTGTATCTGAAAACCTGGAAGACAAGATGCTTGAGGAAAGTGAAAGGGACTCTTCCTACACTGTGTAAATGTTAAAAACAAAACAAAACAAAAAACCAGTCAGTTGTTTTGCCAGTAAAATGGGTTTATTTAGGAATAGTAGAGAATTGCAATTTGGATCAGGGAATCTATAGCAAAACCATAGGCAAGTCTACCTGCCTTTGCTGTAGAAAAACCCTGTGATCTCTGACCTGTGTCCATCTCCTAGGATTCCTTCCGGGTGATACTGCTAGGCATCACCAAGCTGTTATCCTGGACCTGCTACAGGAGGCACTGACAGAGGCTGGATTAACCTCCCAGGATATTGATTGCATTGCCTACACCAAAGGTATAGCTGGGATAGTGGTTGACAATGGAAGAATATACCTGGAGCCTGGCTAGGTTAGAATAGCCCGCTGCTCCCCTTTCCTACCACCACTACCCCTACCTCACCTCTTGCATCCCTTACTTTCCCCAGCTCTGTTTTTCCCAGTATCCATAGGATTCTAACTCCCATTTCTGTCCCCCTAGGCCCTGGCATGGGTGCCCCACTGGTTTCTGTGGCTGTTGTGGCCCGCACTGTGGCCCAGCTGTGGAATAAGCCATTGCTGGGCGTGAACCACTGTATAGGCCACATTGAGATGGGCCGCCTTATCACCGGAGCCACCAGCCCAACTGTGCTGTATGTCAGTGGAGGAAACACACAGGTATTTGGAGTACTCTATCGTTCCCTCGTAATTTCTAAGGCACTGTGCCAGCAACTTTCATGTACTCAGTGTGGCACCTGCGAGAACAAAGCTAGACTCATCTGAACCTAAAATGTTATGCACTAGAAAACCCACAAGAAAGTTTGCAGTATTGCAGATTTGGACAGGATGATCACGATATTGGATGGCACTTATTTATTTAAAAGATTGTATTCATTTATTAGAGAGACGGAGAGAGAGCATGAGCAGGGGAGAGGGGGAAGCGGACGACTTCCCCCTGAACAGGTTGCTCAGTGTGGGGCTTGATCCAAGGACCTTGGGATCATGACCTGAGTGGAAAGCAGAAGCTTTAGTGACTGAGACACCCAGGCGCCCCTTACATGGTTTTTATATATGTGGTTATAAAGATAAGAAATTTCCAATTTAGAAAAAAAAGAATAGTAAATAGTGAAGCCTTCAAAGTAATGAAAGGATTCTTTCTTTTGTTAATCTGAAGCTTATTTTTTCTCTATATCTTAGCAATTAAAACTAAGGGGCACTATGTGATTTGTTTCTTCACAATAATTTCATGTTTTGTTTTACTTTACTGGTAGTAAATAGAAGTTGTTAAGAGTGTGAAAACAGAAATAATTTAAAAAACATTTTATAAGTGGTAGAAGGCATTTTAAGTTTATAGGTGAAGCCAGAGTTGTTTGGAGTACCACGCAAGACCCTTTTCGGTTGTGATTGGAGAACTCTAGTCTTTCTTTCCCATGGAACACCTGACAGGGTTATTTTGAGAAAAAGTGATCATCCCCAGCTAATGAAAGGCTTAAAACTTTATTTTGTGACATAGTTATTTAGGATGAAGCACATATTCCTATAAAAATGATGTGGGAACTTTTATAGGTAGAGGACATATAGCTGGCAGGGGCCTGAAGGATGGCATACAAAATTAGGGACTTGGGGTATGCACAGTAGCAATGGAGGCTTGCAAGAGTTACTGAAGAGAAGCAGTGATGGTTTTCTCTTCTTCCCTCTTGAAATGTGTTAAGGTGGGAAAACAGGGAGATGATTGGGTAGGGGAGTAGACAACAGAAGTAGAAAGGCAGAATTTTTTTCTCCCCTTTCCCTTTTGTGGCCAGCCTTTTAACAGCAGATTACAATCTCTATCAGAATGGAAGGAAATCCTTAGCAGCATCAGAAAGGGAAAGGACTTCTTATGGTCTTAAGGAGACACTGAATGTCAGAAATATACGTGTCAGTGGGTGGTAAATATTCTCTGGTAGAAGCTGGTCATATGTGAAGAATGAACATAAGTTGTTTGCCATGCTGAGTTGGGTGTGTTATTAGTGTGATCCGGTATAGGATTTTTGGAGGTTTTCTTTTTTCTTTTTTTTTTTTTTTTTTTTTTTTTTTTTTTTTTTCTTTTTTTTTTTTTTTTCTTCTTTTTTTTTCTTTTTTTTTTTTTTTTTTTTTCTTTTTTTTTTTTCTTTTTTTTCTTTTTTTTCTTTTTCCTTTTTTTCTTTTTTTTTTTTTTCATTTTTTTTCTTTTTTTTTTCTTTTTCTTTTTTTTTTTTTTCTTTTTTCTTTTCTTTTTTTTTTTTTTTTTTCTTTTTTTTTTTCTTTTTTTTTTTCCTTTTTTTTTTTTTTTTTTTTTTTTTTCTTTTTTTTTTCAAGGCTTTTGGAGGTTTTCAACTCTGCCTTTTGTGTTGTTTCCAAATAACACTGCCCTGGTAGAATAGTCTAGAAGGACTCTGGTTCCATGCCTCCAAGCCTGAAAGCCTGCTTAGTCCATACTGTCAAGACTGCCTTTAAAGGCTATATTGGGAACCTCCAAGCTAGAGAAATGTATTTGAAATGAGAATTGCTTCTACCCTGACCTAGGGTGCCTTCTGTAGATTAGGAACCTGCTCTGGGAATCCTCAAGGTACATATAAACTTCTGAGATAAGAGCTATGAGAAAGTACCTATTCAGGGTTTGGGTGAGTTCTTTTGTTCCATTTTTACTGGAAGCTGCAGCGGCCATGTTGATCCTCTGCTATGTTCTTCCCCAAAGCCAAATACTCCTCTTTACAGACTTGAGGTTTCATGGACATCCTCATCACCCTTAGGTGATTGCATATTCAGAACATCGTTACCGCATCTTTGGGGAAACCATCGATATTGCTGTGGGTAATTGTCTGGATCGTTTTGCTCGAGTGCTGAAGGTAAGCCACTGGGGCTAGAGAAAACATAAGGTATGGATAAATTTCTGGGGAGCCATGGAAATGGAAGTAGGAAATAGTGAATTAGTTTCTTATGCTTTCTGAATATCTGATTCCTTCCTCTTTTACCTTCTGCTAGATTTCCAATGACCCCAGTCCAGGCTACAATATTGAACAGATGGCAAAGCGGTAAGGGAACATAAGAGGGAGAAGGCTGACTGGTGGGTCTTCCGGGATTTCCCTCTACATACAGTAAGGAGGTTTGGGAGCACTTTGGAGGTTGAGCAGCCAGCTGACTAAAGCCTTCATGCCTCATACGCTCACTCCCACACAGAGGCAAGAAGCTAGTTGAGCTGCCATATACTGTGAAGGGGATGGACGTTTCATTCTCGGGGATACTGTCTTTCATTGAGGTGAGTGTGGGACAGGTGAAGAGAGAGCACTGCCATGCTTTTTAATGAGGCGTATCTGTTTTGCTCACCATTGTATTTCCTGTCTGTATTAATGATGCTGACTAAATTCATTAAGCAAATATTTATTAAACATCTGTGTGCCAGGCACTGTTCCAGGCAGTAGCAGTACAGCATAGAGCAAAATAAAAATTTCTTTGTACTTGGCACTTACTTGTCTTGGGGGGTGGTAGTGACAAAGAAACAAGTGGGGGTAGAAGATAATAACACAATAAAAAGGGTCAGATAATGATAAGCATTAGGGAGAAAGTTAAGCCGAGTAAGGGGTTGGGAGGGAAGGGGGTGCCAGGGCAGACATTTGTGATTGAATTCCGAATAAATGCTGCCCATTCCATAGCTCAGTGCCAGTGAAAAGCAAAGTGCGGTGTAGACATGCTGGTAAGTGGAATTGTAGTGAGACACAGTGATCCTCCAGGCACACTAATTTTTGCTCTCACGTCATCCCTAAACCTTTATTTATTTATTTTCTTTAATTATAGGATGTAGCCCAGCGGATGCTGGCCACAGGCGAGTGTACTCCTGAGGATTTATGTTTCTCTCTGCAGGTAATGGGATAAAATGCCGGGAGAGAAAGTTGGGTCTGGAGGAGCTTTTACGTAGTAGAACAGAACCAGGATCCCCTCTGTTGTTCTCACTTTATCTGTCCCCCACAGGAAACCGTGTTTGCAATGCTGGTAGAGATCACAGAGCGAGCCATGGCACATTGTGGCTCCCAGGAGGCCCTCATCGTGGGAGGTGTGGGGTGTATGTATCATTAAACTGTGCGCCTCTTTCCTGGTTCTTGGACATTAGTGTCTTCCTCCTGCTAGTCTAAATCTCTTAAGGGTTTGAGAAAATTAGAAGTTTCTGCTTCCTAGCTTGTCCCCAAACCCCTACTTCATAATTGTAAGTAAACACACATGAGGTGTACAGCTTGACCATGCAGAAAGGGCTGCCTAACCCCTACCTCCTCACAGGTAATTTGAGGCTACAGGAAATGATGGAGACAATGTGCCAGGAACGTGGAGCCCGGCTTTTTGCCACAGATGAGAGGTAAAGGCCCTTTCCCTTTCTTGATTTTTTCTTTTTTTCCTCCAATTACTATGATTCTTCACCCTTGAATCCCAAATTTCATGTCTTTGTTCTTCCTAGATTCTGCATTGACAATGGAGCCATGATTGCCCAGGCTGGCTGGGAGATGTTTCGGGCAGGACACAGGACCCCCCTTAGTGATTCTGGGATCACGCAGAGGTGTGTATCCTCCTTGCAGGGGTAGATAGAATTATATGGGAGGTAGGCAAAAATCAGCAGGGAAGAGGGTCCAGAATCATGAGGGTAGAGAAGAATGGAAGCTTCTAAGGGATAGCTGTCCACCAGGTTTTCTTTTCTTTTTTTTTTTTTTTTCACAGGTATCGGACAGATGAAGTAGAAGTGACTTGGAGGGACTAACAAGGTTAACAGGATCAGAGTAGGTAGTGCCTAAGTGGAGCCTACGGGAACTTGGGCCTTAATCTCTGTCCTGACCTGAGTGTCCTGGCAAGGCTATGGACTCCTGTCTCCCATCGTTTGAACCTCAGGTTGACTCAGCAATAAACTGTTTTTGGTTTTGTATGTTTTTGGTGATTGGCTTGTGTTAATCAAGAATGACACAGGGTTGGCACTGGATAAATTCTTGTTGGTGGGGGAATGGGTAGGGAGGTAAGGGTCAGAGCAGAGCCTTGGCCGACTCTTCAGGGCTGCTGCTTTGAAGTTAAAATGGAAGTTAAAAAAATTTAAAATGAAGTTAAAAAAATTTTTTTTAATATATATATATATATTTTTTAAAGATTTCATTTATTTGTTTGACAGAGAGAGATCACAAGTTAGTAGAGAAGTAGGCAGAGAGAGAGGAGGAAGCAGGCTCGCTGCTGAGCGGAGAGCCCGATGTGGGCCTCGATCCCAGGACCCTGAGACCATGAACCTGAGCTGAAGGCAGAGGCTTAACTCACTGAGCCACCCAGGCGCCCTGGAGGGGGCCATCTTAGGTGCTCTTCTAACATCCTCTTAATAATAATAGTATCATTACTAATACTATTTTAGTGTCCTGCTTCATGCCAACTGCTTTGTGTTTGTCATCTCATTTAAATTCTTTGAGGTAGGTTCTTAGGACTTGCCTTAAAATACCCGGGAGCCAGGTCTCATTTTGTACTAATTTGTAACTAAAGAGCAAAACTGTTCTCCATGCACTTATTCCTACATACTCCACACACTTCCAGGGGCAGGCCTGTAGGGGTGCCCTGGATCCCTCCCTCCCTGCCCCAGCTGCCAGAACTAATGTCATCGTGGGCTTTATCTTGTTTGTTAGTCACCATGAGAAGTCGCAAACTACCAAGGCACCTTCAGCTCTGCACTCTAATAACCATTACTTTCCACGCCTTTTTTTGTTTCTCCTGAAATCCTTTTGTGCTCTTTGGAACTAATAGCTGGTTATTCGTAAAATTTCCTATATCCTCAAGCTCTCTTCTGAAAGTTCTCTTTACATTCCTGCTCAGAGCCCCAGTTTCTCCTGAGGACTCTGCTTCTCTTACCGCCTCTAGTGGTACTGTTTTCTCTCCCCCACATCCTTTGTACCACTGACACTGGAGGTGGTGGTGGGGGTGTCCTCATTTTTCCTCATTCTGTGTTGTCTGTTCCCTCTCATCCCTACCACACCTTACCTTTGAAACACATGTCATTTATTAGACTAGACCATGCCACAGCCGCTCCTGTTAAATCTTGATTTTAGGTGTGCCTGGGTGGCTCAGTTCGTTAAGCATGTGCCTTCAGCTCAGGTTATGATCCCAGGGTCCTGGGATGGAGTCCCGAGGTGGGCTCCCTGCTCAGCGGGAAGTCTGCTTCTCCCCCTTCTTCTGTCCCTCCCCATTACTCGTGCTCTCCCTCTCTCTCAAATAAATACATAAAATCTTTAAAAAAAAAAAAACCCAGATCTCAATTTTAGTACCTATGTGGATCATCCTTCTAATGCTCTGGTCTCAGCTCTGTGCTGCTCCCATGATCTGTCCCCCTGCCCCTCCTGTAGCCACTCATTCCCTTGGTCCTAGTCTAGACCTATAGCCCCACCATATCTCAATCTCAGACATCCCTCCTGTCTTTCCAGATCATTTCCTTTGGTGCACTGAGTCTAACAATTCACCTCTTTACTAGGCCCTGCAATCTTTTGATTTTCCTTTCCACTGACCTCATCCCCTGTGTGTCTTCATTCCCCTCCTGCTGAACTCCAGTTATGAGCACTTCACTACCAATGCCCTCACCTCTCTTGCCCTTCTTGCTTTTGTCACACTTCAACTCTTCACATACTTGATTCCTAGAGCCATGCAGCTGAAAGGGCTAGCGAAAAACAGCCAAGCTAACTCGTCTTGCTTTAAATGCATCGTCCCGAAACTTAGGCCACCTCACAGTATACCCTAGTCCTTTCACTTGCCTTCTTTCCAGTAACCATTTTATACCTTCTAGCCCCTCAAATCTGTGTCTCCCCTGATTTTCACTCTTTGGCTCCTATTTTAGTGAGAAGATAGAAACTATCAGAACATTCATGAGCTCCCACCACTACATCCAACCACCTTACAGTATTTGTTCCAGTGTACTCTGCTTTCCCTTCTGTTCCTGTATTAGCAGTATACTGTTAATACCTGTTACTGTAGGGGCGCCTGGGTGGCTCAGTGGGTTAAAGCCTCTGCCTTCGGCTAAAGTCATGATCCCAGGGGCCTGGGATCGAGCCCCACATCGGGCTCCCTGCTCGGCGGTGAGCCTGCTTCTCCTCTCTTTTCTCTGCCTGCCTCTGCCTACTTGTGATCTCTGTCTGTCAAATAAATAAAATCTTTTTTTTTTTTTTTTTTTTTTTTTTTGTTAGAGAGAGAGAGAAATACAGAGCGCAAGCACAGGCAGACAGAGTGGCAGGCTAGAGGCAGAGGGAGAAGCAGGCTCCCTGCCGAGCAAGGAGCCCAATGTGAGACTCGATCCCAAGACGCTGGGATCATGACCTGAGCCGAAGGCAGCCGCTTAACCAACTGAGCCACCCAGGCGTCCCACAAATAAATAAAATCTTTAAAAAAAAAAAAAATACTTGTTACTATATACTCAGTTGGGATTGATTTTGCTCCCCAGAGGACATTGGTTGTCACAACTGGGAGACAGGGCTACTGGGTAGAGACCAGGGATGCTGCAAAATACCCTGCAATGTACAGAACAGCTCCTCACACAAAGAATTCTCTAGGCTAAAATGTCATTGAGAATCCATGCTGAAACAAACTGTCCATGCTCCTGTCCAACTACTTTGATGGTCCATCCCATCCTCTAGCCTTTCAGGACATCTCTCAGTTCTCTCTCATTTTCTGTAGAGTCTGTATTTCCCTTTCTTCCTAGATCTTCCTCTCAGCACACAGTTATGCTTTCATTTTCCTCATCTGAAAACACATGATTGCCTCTTGCACCCATTTTCCCCTTTCAGTTGCTTCCCATTTTTCTGCTCCATTTTATAGCAAAACATCTTAAAAAGTTGTTTCCAGTTCCTCGCAACCAACTCCCTATGAAGAAGTCCACTCCACCAAGGCTGTCTTTTTGTTTGTTTTTGTTTTTTTTATAAGATCGTATTTATTTGCAAGGGACGGGGAGAGAGAGGGAGCACAAGCACACACGTGTGTGCTTGAGTTGGGGGAGGGGCAGAGGGAGAAGGAGAAGCAAACTCCCTGCTGAGCAGGGGCTTTATCCCAGGAACCCGAGATCATGACCTGAGCCAACCAGGCGTCCCCAGGCTGTTCTTATGATGGTTCTTATGATGGTCACCAGTGACTTCACATAGCTAACTTTAATGGCCTATTCAGCTTCATCCCATGTAGGCTATCAGCAGCTTTTGACACTCCCTCCCAAGTAAAGAAAAAGTAAAGAAAAAGCATTTTCTTTACTTGGCTTTAGGACACATTCTCTGGTTTGCCTCCTAGCTTACTGACTGCTCTTTGTTTGTCTCCTTTGATGGTTTCTCCTCATTTTCACAAGCTAGTAACTCTAGGGTTCAGTCCTTGGACTGCTTCTGTACACACATACCTTCAGTGATTTTGTCCAGTCTTCTACATTAAAACTATTTCAATGTGGGTGACTCCCAATTTTTTAGCCCCAACCTGAACTTCTGTTCTGAATATTTAGCTGCCAATTGGCATTTCAACTTGGATGCCTGATATCTCAAATTTAACATCCACAAAACTAAACTTATTTTCCTCCCCATCTTCTTGCTGCTGACTTCAACAACCCCATCCTTCTAGTTCATATCAAAGTGCCCTGGTGTTACTTGGCACCTGTTTTTCATCTCCTCCAGTTCATCAAATCACACTGACTTTACGTTCAGAATATATCCAGAATCCTGTTTCTTCTTACTTCCATTGCTCCCACCGTAGACCAAGCCAGAATTCTCTGTCTCTGATGTGGCAGTAGCTGGTGTATCTGTCCACTTAAACTCCATTTTCAACACAGCAGCCACAGTGAATGGTATTAACATAAAAGCCAGATTATGTTACTCTGCTGCTCAAAACCCTCTGTGTCTTGCTGTATTGCAGTAAAAGCTAGAGTCCTTCAAAGGTCTGTTACACCTTCCAGATCTGCCCTGCATCTCCCCACTTACTTCTTTGACCTCATTTCCTGCTATTCACCTTGATCATTCTGTTCCAGCAATAGTGGCCTTTTTGTTTTTCCTTAAACAATGAAGATCTGCCAGCCCCTCAAGGGTCTTCATTCTTTTTTTTTTTTTAATTAACTATAGTGTATTACTTGCCCCAGGGGTACAGGTCTGTGAACCATCAGGCTTACACATTTCACAGCACTCACCACAGCACATACCCTCCCCAGTGTCCCTCACCCAACCACCCTCTCCATACCACCCTCCCCACCCCCAGCCAACCCTCAGTTTGTTCTGTGAGTCTTGTATAGTTTGTCTCCCTCCTGATCCCATCTTGTTTCATTTTTTCCTTCTCTACCCCCAAACCCCGCACTTTGCCTCTCAAATTCCTCATATCAGGGAGATCATAAGATAATTGTCTTAACCCACCCACCTGGGTGGCTCAGTGGGTTAAAGCCTCTGCCTTTGACTCAGGTCATGATCCCAGGGTCCTGGGATTGAGCCCAGGGAACCTGCTTCCTCCTCTCCCTGCCTGCCTCTCTGCCTACTTGTGATCTCTGTCTGCCAAATAAATAAATAAAATCTTAAAAAAAAAAAGTTGTTTAAAAAAAAGATAATTGTCTTTGATTGATTTATTTTGCTCAACATAATACCATCTAGTTCATCCACATTGTTGCAAATGGTAAGATTTCATTTCTTTTGATGGCTACATAGTATTCCATTGTGTATATATATAACATCTTCTTTATCCATTCATCTGTTGATGGACATATAGGTTTTTTCTATAGTTTGGCTATTGTGGACATTGCTATTATAAATGTTCAGGTGCACGTGCCCTCAGGGTCTTCATTCTTGTTGCTCCCTCTGCTCAAGAACTCTTCCTCAGCTAGAGCTTGTTCCATTAGTCTCATAATCTTTAAGTCTTTGCTCTATGTTTTTTCTTTCTTTAGTGAGGACTTTCTGACAGTCCTACTTAAAATTACACTCCTCCAGCACTTTTTAGCCCCCTTCCTGTTTTATTTCTCTTCATAGCACTTATCACCTTCTAATCTAATAGGTTTTTTAAAAAAAGATTTTATTTATTTATTTGACAGACATCACAAGTAGGCAGAGAGGTGGGCAGAGAGAGGGAAGCAGGCTCCCCACTGAGCAGAAAGTCGGATGTGGGGCTCAATCCCAGGACCCTGAGACCATGACCTGAGCCTAAGGCAGAAGCTTAACCCACTGAGCCTCCTAGGCATCCCTCACCTAATAGTTTTATTTGTGTTTGTTGTTTGACTCCTCTTGTTAGAATAGGAACTCCATGAGATGAAGGATTTTTATCTTGTTTTATTCATTGCCGTGTAATCTCCCAGTACTTAGAATAGGGTGGACATTCAGTTAGCATTTGCTGAATGAATGAGTAAGTTGCTGTGGAGGTAAACCAGAGATAATCAAAGACTATCAAGTAAGACTTGGGCCAAAAGATAAAACAAATTGGGATTATATGCACTTGGGAAAAGAGTAAGTTACTGGTTGCGTACTAAGTAGAAAGTGCTGATAAACACTTTTTTCATTGACAAGGAGCGGCCCATAAATGGTTTGAAAATACACTGAGACATGGACATTTATAATCAGAAATTTGGGGGTAGAAGACAGAGTGTTTGGGATAGAGGTAGAAAGGTAAATTCTTCTCCATGAATATATTTGAGGACAAGAATGATCACTGCCTCTCTAGGCTTGGGGAGTTAATTTGGTAAATGGGAATCAAGCATATTATTTTGTATTAGCCTCGGGTATTGTAAGTTTTTATTAATATTGTGGGATGGAATGGATCTCGGAGGGGGACCTTTTTTAGCCCCATAGACCCAGCTGGTTCTGCTTAGTAGGAGACTTCTTTAGGGAGCTTGGGCTCTTGGCTGAGGCTTCTTAAGATAGCCTCACAGTTTGTAAAACCAGAGACTAAAATCATGGCTCCTTGAGTCCCGAATTGTGGACTTCTCCTAGCTTAGTCTCTCCCAAGTCTCCTAGTGGCAGTACAGGGTCAGTGTCTGCTGCTGATTTCCACAAGTGAAGACACTGGGGGATTGTCAGGCCCCTGGACAGCATCCAACTGAGTCATATATAGGTCCCCAGAGCAGGCTGACTAAAGGATCAGAAGGTAGGCTCCTGTTACAGAAGGCAGTGTGAGAAAGGGAACCTGTTTCTCAGCTCACCTAGCCTTGAGACTAGCTCTGCCCTGGAGTATTTGCTCTGTGGTTTGGAGTTTCGCCAAACTCATGACTATGAGGGCGGCATCCTGGAAATGTTGTTGCAGGACTTCATGAAGATACATGCCACTCAGACTACACAATTAGGAAGAAAGCAGAGGACAGGTGAGCACCATGGTCAGTTCCTACTCTCAGACAGTTTCCCTATTTGCTGGCCCTGTTCCTGTATACCTACTTTGATTCACCTGTAAGTCCTGCTCAGAGGTGTGGCCTGAAGGAACAGGAATATTGAAAGAAGTACGTTTCAGTTTCCCCCTTTAGTGGTTCTTTTGCTTCTGCTTCTCTGGTATAAGATCACAATACCACTTTGTGAAACCAATATCACAAAGGCTTCAAAAGGCTTCCAGCTGCAGAAAAAAGAAACCCCAAATTCAGCAAGGAACAGAGATCAGCTCCTCCCCACCCACTGGGGGATTTTAGAGAGGATTTTAGGGAGAAACCAAGAATATTGGGCTTTTCCATCTCACAGTGCAATGAGGGAAGCTGAGAACCCTGATTCCTGTGGTGTCTGCTTTGCCAGGGAGCATCCTTCCTCAAGGAGGCCTACTCTCTCTACCCTTCCCCTCCCGGATTTGGGAAAGCTGGTTTCCTTTTATGGCTAGAGCAGCAATTAGAAACTCAAAAGCCTGTAAGAATCAGACATATAAGAGCAAAGACTAAAGTACCAGGTGAGAACTGTGACAAACATAGGAATACCTGTCCTGTTCTGTGGAGCAGCAACTACTTGGCTCCAAGTGAGTGTGTCCTATGGGATGGAGGCCTCAAACTACCGGTTGCATGTTAAATATTGGCAATTAGTTTTAAAAATTGTAAATTCTGTATGATCTGAACTAAACTTGTACAGCTAAGCTCCAGTCCAGAGGCCACCAGTGTTCAACCCCTGGTCTAGAGACTCCCTCACCAGAAGTTCTTGACATGGTCCTGCACACTGTTCAAGCTTACTGAATAGGACAGAGGCATGTGATAGGTGCCCGCCTGGACTGAAGAGCTCCAGTTCACATCTGCTGAGGAAGGTGGGTTGCAGAATGACTAGAGGTGGGGCCTCATTTCTCAGGCAGGAGAGGAAATGAGTTACTGTTGGTAGTTCTGGATTTCTAATGGGTGTCCACCTTGAGTTGTATCTCACTTCCTCATCCCCTTACTGGCCTGCTCACTTACCAGGTTTCTTGTAGAATGTATAGAGCAGGAGCAGAGGGATAAGCAATATAGCAATGAGTACTGCCCACCAAGTGAGAAGGAACATGAGCAGGCAAAGCAAAGCCCAGGAGGGAGAGCCAGGGATGGTACCGATGGAAGGAAGGGCACCAGATTGCAGAGGGGAGTGAATGCCGCCTATCCTTTGTCCAAACCTCAGTGCCACCCACTCTTGTACCCCAAGGATGCTCCTCCAACTCTCCCAGGTCCTCCTAACCCAGGACCTGACCCCGTGATAACAAGTGCCCATACTAACCAGGCAACCACCTAAGGGAGGCGTGGAGACAAAGTTGACAAGGGCATAGGAGCAGAGGAAAAGTTGGAGATGATAGGGGTGATGTTCAGATCAGTTTTGGGAGAGATGTAAGGTCAGGAGGTCAGTCTGCAAATGAATCATGGGTTTGAGGTTTAGAGAGACAAGGACAGCAAATTCTGGCTTCCTTCCCTCATACTCCATTCCCTACTTGTCACCGCAACTTCCATGCACACCACCACAGAGTTAGCAGACTTTTTTTCCACTTTCAGAACTAGACATAAAGAAAACAGGCGTGTCAGGGCCAAGCCCTAAAAGTCAGAGGTAGGGCAGTGAAGGGCAGGAGGGGACAGGTGATTAATGAAGGCCCGTGTGGGAGTGGAAGAGGAGTACTCACCAATAAGAATAAATACTACAGCAATAAGGAATGTGAACAGATAGCCTCACATAGTTCATGGGTCCTGCCTTAGCCTTTCCCAAAAAGCTGATGATTGGGTATAGTTTATTCTGGCAGAGCTACTATAAGAGGGCACAGCAATCACTGGGGAACGGTCCCAGGAAGAGAATGATTGCCCCCTTCTCCTTTCGAGAAGTAAGAGGGAGTGAGCAAAGAAGAAAGAGTTGAGGGAGCTTAGGGGTTTTAAGGGGAAGAAAGGATGGGAGTAGAGTGCAGTGAGACACCTGGTAAATGAGGGATGGAAAGATGGGAGGCAGATGGAAGACAGTTATTCTCCCTAAACTTTGCCTTGATATACAGACAGACTTTGAGTTTTTCTATACGAGCTTGGACTGTCTCTTAAACACTGGCCAACCACAATCATCACCTCCCTACATTGTCATCTAATTACTGGTTGCTGAGTTGGAACCCTCTTGTACTCCTCATCCTCCAAAAATTATACTCTTAGGATAGCCCTAGATTCTACCTACATTTTCTCCTTTTTCTCCTTTTCTCCTTTTTCCTCCAAGACCCTTGGTAAGATAACAACTAACCTGGAAGACTTCAGGGGTTGAAGCAGGAAAGGACAGAGGACAGAAGAGCATTGAAGATTAAGGGCAGTCATGAGAGGGACAGAGACAGACACCATCCATGCTCATGCCTGAGGAGAAGGGCAGGCAGAGGCAGAAATCAGTGCATTGCAAACGCAATGCATTCCCCTCATATTTTCACCTAGCTTTCCCAGAAGTTGCTTGACATACTAAATTTTATACTATCTTTGAAGGTTTTTACCCCGTCCACATAATCCCCTTAGGTCATTCTTGGTTTTTGAGCACCTACTCTGGCAGGCGATGGACTAAGTCAAGTTTCTCTCTCTCATCTCCTCCTTAGGTTCACTCACCTGATGGTGATTAGAGAGCGCATACAGGCAGGACCCTTGCTCTGCCTAACTGTGGAAATCCTAGCCACACTGGTATTCTGGCCCCAGGCAGCTCCCATCCGCACGCCCACATCGGTCATATTTCCTGGAGCTTCTCCAGTCATACAGGAGCCTGGAAATGAGCTTGGGAACAGACATTCCTTTGTGGGGAGAGAACCACATCACAGAGCAGTAGGACTATGTAGGTACCATCAGTGCCAAAAGGGGGAATGGAAGCTTGTTTGAAGGTGCTGGGGTGGGGAGAATACCAAATTTTATTCTATTAATAAAAAAAAGATTTTTATGTATTTTTTGAGAGAGAGGGAGAGGGCATACAAGGAGGGGGAGGGGCAGAGGGAGAAGCAGGCTTTCCGCTGAGCAGGGAGTCCCACAAAGGGCTTGATCCTGGAAGCCTGGGATCAAGACCCAAGCTGAAGACAGACACTCAACCGACTGAGCTATCCAGATGCCCCAGGAATACCAAATTTGATAATCAAAGACCACCACACAATTTTTTAGTGAAATGAGGGATGGGAAGAAATGGTGAAGGAAGGCAAGGGGCTACCTGTACATAAACTATTTTTAATGTGATTGATGAAGTCTCCTGCTCATTTCATCACTTATACCCTCAGCCCTCAGAGGCAGAAAGCAGGGCTCCAGGTCATTCTGCCCAGAAGGCTGGAGTGGAGGGCTTTACTGCTTGTGGCAGAGATCCCCAGGTAGGAAAGTGTGTTCACATGATGGCAAAGATAGCTGTCGCAGGGTCCTGGAAACAACAGTGGAAGCATTAATGGTGAGAGAAGGGGTAGATGGTAAGTATGTCCCATGCCTTGGTGACCTCACCTTGAGGTCTCCAGAGATGCTGGTCCCTGTGAGTACCCCAGTGGCTAAAGAGAAAAAGATGGAAAACATGCCAAAGAAACTGCCCTCTGGACCTCACCACTGTGGGACCATATTTTCCAAGAAAACGCTATTTATGTAAAAGAACAGAGAAAAACTGGGGTTTGGAGGGGACAAGTCCCAGCTTCCCTACATAGTCCTACTGCTCTGTGATGTGGTTCTCTCCCCACAAAGGAATGTCTGTTCCCAGGCTCATTTCCGTCCCTGGGCTAATTTACAATCTTGCCTTATTTGTCCCAGCCTAAGTCACTGACAGTAAACTGGATACAGGTGTTATCTAGCCCAGACAGACGGAATCAGAACTCATGGGGTCTTTTCTGGGGAGATGTGGGCTAATGAGGTGCCCTGCTTGGGGGAGGTGACATTTTGAGGCATGCGTTCCCTTTAATACATTTCTCAGCCAGCTTCTGGTTGTCTCACCTGGGCACCCAAAGAAGAAAGTGGCTGGTCAGGTGGGGTTTGTGGGGAGGAATGTTCTAGCAGATAGTTGATGAAAGAGAGGATTGCGGGGGTGGGGGGGGGCTAGGTGGCTCAGTTGATTATGCATCTGCCTAACACAGGGTCCTGGGACCCAGCAAGAGAGTCTGCTCCTCTGACTTCCAGCAGCGAAGTCTATCCTCCCATAGCCCCTTCTTGTGCTTTCTTTCAAAGTCAAATAAATAAATAATTTTTTAAAATGAGGGGGATCAGGAAGATTGTTTGGAGGAATACCATGGGTGTTAAAAAAAAAAAAAAAAGGAGGAGTGAGTGGTAGGGAAGGAAGAGCTCCCACCCCCACCTCCTCACTCTCTTCTCCCATCCTCTTAAGTTCCGTTTCCCATCAACCTCTTCCCATAAAGGAGTCTGGCTAAATGGGTGTCCTTTTCCCTCTTGCCTCAAATTTCAAAGTGTCCCTTCCATTACTAGAAGGGTGGATCTCAAGATTGTGAAAATCTGGGAGCTGGAAATGGCATTTCTCATCTGGTAGTCTTGTCTAGTGCTCATCCTAGCAGATCCCTAGAATACATCCTTATTTTCCCTGAAAGAGTTGTCATATGGAGTCTGTTCCAGCAAATCTGTGCAGTTTCAGGTTGGGTCCCTGAGAATCTGCTCTGCCAGCTACACACACACACACACACACACTTCCAGATCTCCTCACATTTGGCCCTTTCCAGATCTGTCCAGCTCTTACAGCCATCCTCTCAGTTACTCTTACCCTCACCTTGACTCCGTGGCCATTGCCTTAGACCTCCACTCCACACTGCCCATTGCCAAGCATAGAAGGACTGTCAGGGTCACCAGGCCCAACACTAACTCATTTTCCAGATCTGTGTTAGGTAGCTGCACCCATGCTCCCGGAAGGGCAGAGACTTTATTGACTGATTTGATGCCTCCACCTGATTCTTAAAATGACTTGTCCAGGCTGGAGTCACAAAAAGTGCAGGCTGATGGTCAGCGGATTTGGGAAAAGGGCATATCAAAGAAGGGGATGAACATTACCTGGAGCAGGTTTGAAAAGATCTCTGTGAAAACTGCCTTGTTCATAGCTATGACTTGTTAGCCAAAGTGAAGGTGATCCAGATGGAACCGCCAAGTGCTGGACCCAGGCTTCTTTAAATAGGAAATAGTGCCACCAGAGAGGAGAGAAAAGAGGAACAAGTCTGGTCTCACCCCTCCCTGATGTGAAAGCCATCCTATCACCGCTGTGTGAGGAACAGTCATGCTTTGCTCCCTGGTTGAGTCAGACTGGACAAATCTTTTTATTGGTCAGCTAATCCACCCCAGCAGCCACGCCCCAAATCCCCATCCTTATCTTCCAGGGAGAGGGGGAAAGAAGAGGCATTGCTTATTCCCTATATTTCTTCCCCATAAAGATACCTAGAACTGTAGCAAACCCCCAGATATAGGGGTCTCAGAGTAAGAAAGAGGTGTTATCCTGGACAGAGGGAGCAGCTGTTGGTGTCCCACCCCAGTGAAAATGCTCATGGCCCCCCAGAACATTGGCTCCCCCCAGCAGCTGAGATCACCCCACCTTCCACTGTTGGGTCTTCATCCCAGGGATCTAGGTGAGGATTAGACTCACCCTGACTCTCTGAACACGCAGGGTTGGGCTTCTCTTTCTCACCACTGACCCCACTTCTGGACAGGGAGGAAATCCTAAGCTGTGGGGTGGATCACCGGTCGTAGGTATCCCTGACTCCTTCCCCTTCACCTCTACCCTGGGTGGATCCAGCCGGGTTATGTGTGCATTTCATGTCAGTACTGTTCCCTCCAGAATCTCAGCTTTATCGTGCACAGGAAAACCAACAGCCAAACCCTAGAACTGACCCCAAACACATCCTTCGATTTTCTGGTCCCATGCTCCCGCAGGTCTGCGCAGACCTCCACACCCCTCCACCCCTTAGACCCGTCCGGTGAACGCAGCCTTTATAGCCTGGCTCACTCCCCCATCCCTGCATCCTCCTTGGCTTCTGAATTTGCCTCGCTCAGCGCAAGGACGTGACCTACAGGTGGAAGGGAGGAGGTCATCTCGGGACGAGCCCCGGGGGATTGGATGTCAGAGTTTGGGCGCCTGGAGCCCAGTCCCCAAGCCCGCCAGCACCGGCTATAATTAGTTGGGTGGGGCCGTTGACCCGGTTGCGGGGCAAGTTCCCTCTGCCATATGGTCCGAAGCTAAGAAGGTTTAAGTGAGAGGCAGGAGGAACGCTGGTTTCTCGGGAGGGTGACTATCGGGATGGGCTGGGGGCAAGCCGGGTGGGATACACTGAGGGTACTGAGTCCGTACACAGGCTCCTTGCACGCTTCGCTGCGCTTGGTGAATCCCAGGGTCGGACAGCATAGCCTAGGGGCTCGAGCCTTGGGATTGGGGGTGGGGAGTGGGGTTTGAAGTAGGGAGAGGGACTGTCATGTTGCCGGTTGGAGGCAGGAGTTCCTCCGGCCTCTCTGGGTCCAGCTCTGAACCCCTCCTCTCTTTCCCTGCAGCAAAACAGCGAAACCGACCATGAGCGTCTCGGACTCCGCACATCATCCCTCCGACCCCGGGAGCGTCTCTCTTCCTGCCCAGAAGGACTTCCTCGGCCTCCCTTTACCCGACCGGAGAACCCCTTCCTGGCCTCCTTCCCCGGACGAGGATCCCGGTTTGCCCCCCTTTCCTCTGGAAGGGACTGTCCCCAGGCCTTTGGCCCCGGGGAACCTTCCATCTCCAGCCTTGTCCCTAGAGGAAGAAGAGGAGGAAGAGACTGAAGACGGAGATGACACGGTGGAGCCGGAGGGACTGCGCAGCGAGGAACACCCGAGTCAGTTTTTCGCGGAGGCACAGCGGCTTCGGGAGCAGAGGTTGTTGCTGGACGAAGAGGTGTCCGTTGCTGGGCGAGTATACGGGGTGCATCGGGTAATCTTGGCTGCGATTAGCAGCCTCTTCCGAGACAGGCTGCTGGGCGGCAGAGGTCCACAACCGCCCCTCAGCCTCAATGTGACCGCCAGGGCCTGGGAGGCCGTGCTGACCTTTGCCTATGAGGGGTTCCTGGGCCCTGCCCCGGGAGGAGATGTGCTGGTCGTGGCGGAGGCTCTGGGAGCACCCCGGGTGAAGGTCGCAGCCCAGTGGAGATGCGAAGGGGTTGGAAATGCCAGGGAAGACGGAAAGCCGCCCAGTCAGGTGGAGGAGCTGAGGGAGAACCTGCGCAGTATTGAGCTCCTATACAAAGAGGGTGTCGGGTGTGACCTGGAGCTGGAAGCAGGCGGCTGTCGGCTGCGAGGTGAGGACCTGGGTGGCATTACATTACTGCAGGTGCAAATATGTGTGTGCAAGATGTGGGTGGTTTGAACCCTACCACAGTGGTTTTGATCTCTGTTGCAGTCAGAATTTCCTTGGGGGTGGCCTTTGGTGCCTTTCCTGACCCACTGAGAGTGAGGCATGCGCAGCTGAGTTGTTTTCCTGGGAGCACTGACAAATTTAAGATGACCCTTCAACGTGTGGCTTTCCCTGTGCCCAGTAACAAGGGATTTCCAGCCAGCTGGCTGGTGTTAGGAGTATAGTCTAAGCCAGGAGAACAAGCAGAAAGTGATTGACTTAAACAGGGATTAACCAAAGGCCCTTCTTGGCATCTTCTATTTAGGACACAGGAAAGCCAGAGGAATATGGTGAGAAAACTCACTGTGTGTCCTCTCACCTAAGTGTGCTTGACACCATGGTAGACAGGAGTCCTACAGCTAACAACAAGATCTGGTTTTGTATTTCCACAATCTTAAAGACTACTTTGAAGTTAACTGTGTTCATCACTAGGAAAGCTAAGGACAGTTGAATAAATTGAGTATTATTCAGATTCTACTAACTTAGTGAGGTACGGGGGTCCAGGAATTTTTACACGTCCTCTCTTTTCATTCTTGCTTTAAACTAGTGAAGTAGGTATCATTATCCCTAGGTGCAGGGGGAAAGTGGTAAACTAAGAGATGATAACTGGTGAGAATAGGGATATTAGCTGATATTCAATAGCCCAGTCTGCTTTCACTAGGCCATGCATTCCCTTCTGTGCAACCAAACCAAAGACACATAGGATCTGACAAATGGGAGTTAGAATGCAGGCACATACAAATTTGAAATTAAAAGGTATTGGTTCAGAGATTATCTGGTTCAGCTTTTATACCTTACTGAGAGACCAGACTTTAAGACAGGTCCAAAATCACAAAGTTACTGCTCATTGGAATGACTGGAACTCAAAGTGCTTCTGGGACTCTCAGAGGAAAAACCATCCAGTCTTAGCTTGGACTGCTTTAACAAAAATACCATAGACTGGGTGGTTTGACAATAGAAATTTATTTCTTAACAGTTCTGGAGCCTGAAAGTCCAAGATCAGGGTGCCCTTATGGTCATGTTCTGGTTAGGGCTCTCTTCCAGGTTTGCAGAGGGCCACCTTCTCACTGTATCCCCACCGGTGGAGGGAGAGGTTATCTTGCTAATGTCTATTCTTATAAGGGTAGTAATCCCATTCATGAGGGTTCCACTCCCATACCTAATTACCTGCCAATGGCCCCACCTACAAATATCACCACACTGGGGACTATGGCTTCAACATATGATTTGGATGGGGGGGGCGAGATTCAATCCACAGCAGGCCTCTGTGTGCTTGTTATCATTTCTGATAGTAGTAACTGGAGGGAGGATTTACAATTTCATAGTTATAAAGTTTTCTCTAGGGTTTGGAATTTAAACGTACTTCTATCCCTGCCTTCATTTCCCTAAGAAACATTTCAACTTAATGGTGGAAACCTGCCATGTAAAATTCTAGGGAATAATGATGAATACGAGGGAGAATACAAGTGGCCATAACCCTTTCCCTGTGGCCCTGAGCTACAGGTTGGTTGACTATATGGGAACTGAAAAGGCTTACCTGCCTTGAGGAATGCAGATTTTCTTAAGCTGCCACTGATAATCACTTCTCAGGAAGCACTGAGGCACTACTGACTGCTTAAAAAGATAGTGGAAAGCCACATCAACATCACCTGTCCTTTGAGAGAGGCCAATGTGCCACAGTTGGTCAGAGCAGCTGGAGGTTTGTAAGCTTTTCTGGGAGTTCAGCTCTGTTACCTGCCTCAGAGCACTTCCAATAGCATTTCCCCCTTTTTTCTTATGAAGCATTTCAAACACATAGCAAATTAAGAAAATATTAATGTGAGCACTCAAACACCCATCTCCCAGACTTAATAGTTAACATTTTTCTAAAAAGATTTTATTTATTTATTTGACAGACAGAGATCACAAGTAGGCATAGAGGCAGACGGGGGGGGGGGGGCGGGGAGCAGGCTCCCTGCTGAGCAGAGAGCCCTATGCGGGACTCGATTCCAGGACCCCGGGATCATGACCTGAGCTGAAGGCAGAGGCTTTAACCCCCTGAGCCACCCAGATGCCCCTTATGATATTTGTTTCATCTCTTTATTTATCAGTGAAGTTTAAAGTAAATCTGACATTTTGCTAATAAATACTTGGGTCTATGTCTCTTTAAAAGAGGACATTACCATAATACCTTCCTTATGACTAATGAAGTGAATAATAATTCCTTAGTATTATCTAGTCCATGTTGAAATTTTCCCACTTGTCCAAAAAACGTCTTTTAGAGCTGGTTCTTTCAACCTAGGACCCCTTTGAGGATTATGCTGTGCTCAGATACACATCTCTTATGCTTCCTTTACTCTTGTGAGGACTTGACTTAGCTGAAAAAACAGGATTAGTTAGCTTGTAGAATGCTCCATTTTCTAGATGTGTATGTGTTTTCCATTATGGTTTTAACTTGTTCCTTTAGTCTCTCAATTTCCTATAAATTTGAATTGAGAGCTAGAGCTTCGATTAGATTTAGGTTAAATACTTTGGTCATGATACTCCATGCCAAATGCCAAATATCTTAAACTGAGTTGCATTAGGAAGCATATGAGTTTAGTGAGTTAGTAGCTTTGGTTAACCGGATAGTTTGGTGTCACGGGGGCCATGCAGACAGGAAGGGTATGGATACCCGAGTATGCTCCTTGCAGCCTGACATCATTGCCATTGGGTGGTGAGATCAGCTCAGATCTTATCTGTTGGATAGAAAATAAATCACTTCCTTTCTGTAGGATTCAGTTTCCTTCTCTTAAAAGGAGCAACAGAACTGGATGATTTCGAAGGCTTCCAGTTTAAAATGTCATGATTCCATGAATTGTACTGACATGGGCGGGAGGTGTGCAGAGAAAAGCTGTAAATGGGAAACCTTAAGTAGGAGATGGCAGTTAGAGGAGGTTAGGTCACAGCCATTCCTGCATGTGGTACCATTTTCTAATTAAAACTGGAATAACAGAATAACTGAAGCCAGTGGCTTTTACGATGGCAAAGGAAAGAACTTTATTTTGCTCACAATACAAACTTATATAAATTTCACATTGGTCTTTGCAGTTTGTTTTTTGCCCCCTTTTAGCAAATGTTGTCTATAGCATCTACTCAACTTGATCCATCAAGGCTCTTTTTCTAATTGACCTAGATTAAAAAAAAAAAACCACCACAAAACAAAAAACTAAAGCAATGTTTATCACAGTGTCTTTAGGCCACTAACATGAGAATCATGCAGGATGCTTGAAAATGTAAAGATACAAATTTCTAGGGTCTCCATGCAGACCAACTGAGTCAGAATCTTTGGGGGTTTTGGGGGTGGGTCCCTGAATCCTGCATTTTAACGAGCACCCCATGGTATTCTTTTGCACACCACAGTTTGGCCTGTGGCCTTGGGTGGTGGCCCCAAGTTGGGGGTGTGAAGCTGGGATCCTGCCTGGCAATTTGCAACACTCTGGATTCCCCTCTGCTTCTTCTTGCAGTGCACCGAGCAGCTCTGGCCTGTGGCAGTGAGTTCTTTGGCGCCATGCTCCTGAGTGGGATGAGGGAATCCCAGGGCACAGAGGTGTCTCTGCATACCATCTCTGCCCAGGACCTGAGACTCCTCGTCTCTTTCGCCTACTCTGGTGCCCTGCGGGCAAGGTGGCCAGGACTACTGAGAGCTGCCCAGGCTGCTTTGCAGTACCAGAGCTCTTCTTGCCTTGCTCTGTGCCAGAGAGCCTTGGCCCGGGGCCTCAGCCCCGCACGCTGCCTGGCACTGTTCCCCATAGCTGAAGCCCCTGGATTAGAGAGGCTTTGGAGCAAAGCCCGTCACTACCTCCTCACCCACCTGCCTGCTGTGGCTTTGTGCCCCACTTTCCCTTCTTTACCATCTGCCTGCCTGGCCGAGCTCCTGGATAGCGATGAACTACACGTGCAAGAGGAGTTTGAGGCCTTCATGGCTGCATGGCGTTGGTTAGCTGCCAACCCCGAGACCCAGGAGTCAGAGGCCAAGACCCTCCTTCGATGTGTTCGCTTTGGCCGCATGTCCACCAGGGAGCTGCGGAGGGTACGGGCAGCTGGGCTGCCTCCAGCCCTGCCCCCTGACTTGCTGCATCAGCTCCTGGTGGAGGCTGCAGTTCCAGGTCAAGTGAGGCGGAGGGAGCCTGACCAGGCCCTGGTAGTGATTGGCGGAGATGGGCTCCAATCAGACATGGCCAGAAGACAGCCATCCCGAGGAGTGTGGTGGGCCCGGGCCTTCTGCTGCGGTACAGGATTGGTTCGAACTGTGGAGTGGGGACGGCTCCCTGCCCTGCCTGCCCCAGGGCGTTTCCGGCACGGGGCTGCGAGCCTGGCAGGAAGTGAACTCTATGTGTGTGGGGGACAGGATTTCTACAGTCATGCCAACACCCTGGCTTCAACTCTCAGGTATGGGCCCCATTGAAGAGCAGGCCTCAGGGTGGGCAGCTGAGGGAAGTTTTGGCCCAGCCAACCACAGAGTCCTGGGGTCACTACTCTCACCTTTCATTCCACTATGTCCAGGTGGGACCCCAGTCAAGAGGACTGGGAGGCGAAGGCGCCTTTGTGCCAGGCTCGGAGCTTTTTTCCCCTGGTGGCCCTGGATGGACTACTCTATGCTCTGGGCGGCCGGAACGGTGATGTTGCTCTGGACTCTGTGGAGGCATATAACCCCGAGCTCAATGTCTGGAGGTGAGCAGGAAGGGGCTGTTTCTAGACATCAGGGAGGGACTAGGGGGCTTGGAGGGGAAGCCGAAGAGGATTTTCGCCTGATCAGGTGCCCTGTTCTCCCTCAGGCCAGCTCCTGCCCTTCCAGCACCATGCTTTGCCCACGCAGCTGCTGTTTTGGAGGGCCGACTGTACGTGAGCGGTGGCTGCAGCAGTGCTGACCAATACCTGTCTTCCTTGCTGCACTATGACCCCAAGCTGGAAAAGCCAGGGACACTTCTGAGCCCTATGGGCATACCTCGGGCTGGCCATGTCATGGCCGCTCTGGGGGGCCGGCTGTATGTAGCAGGTGGGCTAGGCAAGATAGGGGACCTACTGAGCTTTGAGACCTATGAGCCAAGGACTGATAGCTGGACTCATCTGGCACCTTTGCCCTCCCCCCATGTGGGGGCTGCAGGTGCAGCTCTGCAGGGGGAGCTCCTGGTGCTGGGGGGCTACAGCCACCGTACTTATGCCCTCTCCCACCTTATCCATGCTTACTGCCCTGGCCTGGGCCGCTGGCTCTGCCTGGGAACTCTGCCGAAGCCTCGGGCTGAGATGCCGGCCTGCATCCTGGAGCTGCCCACTGTGCAGCACATAGCTTTGGTTCCCACGCGGCACCAAACCAAACCTGCTGGGTGAGTGGGGAGCAGCAGGGGCTGAGGGGGTGGAGGAAGGGATCAGAAATATCATGAGAGAAGGACACAGATGATGGGGGGAGAAGGAGAAGGCTTTATTCACGATAGCATTTTATTCTAGCACAATGTTTCATAACTCACAAACTGCTTTTGTATATATGATCTCTGTTGAGCAAAAGGTAGCTCCAGAACTCCTGGAAAAAGGGGGAGGCAGCTGAATGCCTGGATAAGGTGAGGAGGCCCAGGAGCAGCTCTACAAGGTTTAGGGACCCTGACACAATTGTTGGTAGGGCAAGTGTATCTAGTGGGGAAGACAGTTAAGAAGTAGTCAGTGTGTAGGGGCCACGAGAGGACAGTCAGCAAAATGCTGATTCTGACCCATGGATCAAAATGAAAAATGTGGAAAGGCCACCCCTGAAAGAGTATGAGGAGTGTGGGGAAAAGGACTGTAATTGTCATGCTCTTCCCTTTTTTAGGACTTGCTCCTTTCTACTCTCCAATCCCCGGGACACCTAAACCCTCTTGGCAATATTCTTTCTCAGGTAACTTGCAGGTTCAGTCCAATGTTTCCTCAGCCCACACACTTCAGGCTGCCCCTAACAGCCTCTTGGCAACCTGGTGCTGCAAAGGAGCCTGAGTTGCCCAGGAGATGAGGCGGGAATGCTGCGTGTGGGGAAGAGGAGGATGCCCGGGCAAAGGAGCCAGGTGTCTATAGTGGGAAAGGGATGGAATGAGATTTGAGGGGTGGGATGGAAAAAGCCAGAAGGCTGACTGGCTTCTTTCCTTCCTTTGAGGTGAGTTCAGGGATCAGGAGTGACAACAGGACAGTTGTGGTATGAGGTCCTAAGTTGTGAGAGGAGGTGGAAGAGAGGAAAAGTGAGAGACAAAGAGGACTCAGAAAAGTGGTTTCCCCCCTTTCTTTCTCTTTGCTCTTGAGTTTTTAAGATTCATTTCCCTTTTTTTGGCCAGGCAAAGTTAAGTCAGATGCTTTCTTTCTCCCTTCCTCTACCGTGCTCTTTCTTCCTTTCTTTTTCCTTTCCTTTTTTCTTTTCTTTCCTTTTCTTCCTTCTTTCTTTGCTCTTCTCCCTTCTCGCACATAGTGATCAATCCCCTACTATGTGCCAGGCACTAAATGAGGCACAAGGACACAGAGATTGGAGAGCTCCTGACCAGCAGGTAGACTTGTGGGTGGACTTAGGAGTAGGGACACTTATCTCCTTCCTCTCTTCGCTCGCTCTTAGAGGTGTGAGAACTCAGACAACAGAGGAGTGAACTCTGCCCAGGAAAAGCTTCTGCTAAGGAAGTCGTCATCAAATGGGTGTAGTTTGGATTGGATTTTGAAGACTCCTTGGAAACTCACCAGTCAGAAAAGGGGAAAGGCACTCCAGTCAGAGAAAAGGAGCAGGTGGGACATGTAGTGCCCTGTGTCTCTCTAGCAAAGGGAATGCCAGTATTCCAGATGGTTCTTTGGAGGCTTCTGCTGCTGTTTCCAGCCCACCCTCTTCTCTGGAGCTTTTCTGAAGATAGTAGCTTGCACTTAATTATATATTCCCTCCATCCACATCTCTCCTAAGTCTTTCCTGTTTGGTATTTCCATTTCTGACCCCTGAGCAGCTCAGGGCAAAGAAGGGCCAGTTCTTTGTATAGGTCAGTTTTCTATTACCATTGTTCATTAAGATTCTCATGCTCCTAAGGGTGAGATAAAGGAGTCTCTCTTGTGCCTTTCTTCATCCTGGCCTGGAGGTGCTTGACATACTTTTTTTTTTTTTTGAGGTTTCATTATTAAGTTCTTTTGCCCCCCTATATCTCTGGTTTGGAGCATAGATGAACATAAGGAGGGATAAGTAGGATATATATGAGAAAAGGGAAGAAAGACTGAAGAAACCAGAGAAGAAGGAAATTGAAGGTTCTGAGAAACTATGAGGATTGAGTTTTTAGGATGAACTTCTGTGAACATATTTTTTGTGGTTTGTAGGCAAAGGCAGACTAAAATAAAGGTTTCATAATTATTGAATGATTCTTGTCTCAGTTTTTCTATTATAAAAATCATGTAAAAGTCCCATGTAATTTGGCTTCTATCTCCACCACACTATTGAAACCACCTACCCTCATAGTCACCATGATCTACTTGTCACTTAATAATATAAGGCCATCCTCATTCTCCCTTATCTTTCTGCAGGATTGACTGGCTTGAAAATTGGCTCTTTCCTGAATATTTCTCCTCCCCTGGTTACAGAGAGCACACTCTCCTGGGCCTTATCTTACTTCTCCAATCCGAAGAGGCGGTAGAGGGGATATCTGGCTGGCTCAGTTGGAGTAACATGTGACTCTTGATCTTGGGGTTGTGAGTTCAAGCCCCATGTTGAGTGTAGAGATTATTTAAACAAACAAACAAATAAATAACCTTCAAAAAATTATTTAAAAAAAACCCAAAGAGGTGGCAGAAAGCTATATTATCCAAAAGAGCATGGCTCCATTCCAGGCAGAGCTAGCAGCCAAGGATCCAAAAGTATGTGGATAGGGGTAGTTAGTTACAGAAGTCTCTAGCTTTTGCTATTTAGGATTTTGTGTGTTTGTTTTTAAAGGTAGGCATCCCACCCAGATGTGTATGGAGCCTGATTCAGGGTTTGAACTCATGACCCTTAGCTCAGGAATTGGATACCTAACCAGCTGAGTCACCCAGGAACCCCCTCATTATTGGGTTTTGGGTTGAGGAAGGAGTGAGAAGAGAGAAGAAGGCCTCTGATTTGTAGCAGGACAGTGGTCAGTGGTCTACTCCTCACTGAGAAAGTCCTGATATAGGGCAGGTAACAGGTTGGGGCCCTAGCCAAGTAGTCTGAGATTCAGACCCCAGAAGGGAGGTGGAGTGAGAATCAGGAATGGGATGGAAAACACTCACACAGAGTGGTCAAGCATGGGAATCCAGGGATTAAGCTACAGTTTGGTGAGTGTGTAGAGGCCCAGGACTCTTACCTTTGGTACATCAGATAATGAGGATTTTAGATATTCCCCTACTAGGTCCCTCCACACTCTTCTTTCAACCTTTGTGGGTAAGGATGAAATTTCTGTATTGCTCCTATCTTTTCAAGACTGACTCAGGACCTGGATAGGACTGGGCATGCAGGCTGATGTCTGGTATCAGTAAATACATTGGACTACCAGGATCCTTGGTCTCCTGTGGCTCATTCTAGGTTGTCCATGTTCTTCCTTTACCTTGCTTTATGTTCATTGTCTTTGAGAAATCTTCCCTCCCCTCCATGTAAAGTCATAATAACCAACCTGGGTTCTAGTCTGATTTTTTTTCCTGCCTTCCTCACCTATACTTGGATGAACCACCGTCATGACTTCAGATTCATCAGGCTTTGTTGATACTATCAGTTTTGCCTTTGTCCTATACACAAAGCTTTGAAATCATTTAAGCTTGTTCTCCCCTTATCTTTCTTCTTTACTTGACTCATCATGTGATTCTGAGCTACTGAAATAGAAACCTAACTGGTTTCTTATCCCAATGTTTTATCTGTTAAAAACATTACATGTATTATGTCCTGGATACCTGGAAAGTTTAAGAGGAGAAAAAGTTTAAAATGAGAAAAAAAGGAGGGTGAAAGTTATGTGAAAATCCTAGCAGATACAAAACCAAGTATTCTTATTTGCCCAGAAAGAGCCAGGGCTGAAGAAGCCACAAGGCCAGAAAACTGGAAAATTGCCCAGCAAGATTGTTTAATGGAATAATAGAAAGAGGAGATTTTAGAGATCATGTCATTCAAACTTTTCTTTATAAAGTGCAGGAAGCCAAGGTATGTGGCACAGTCTAGGTAATGAGGAGGAAAGCTGTTTATGAGAGCAGTTTCCAGGTGACATATCTATACATAAGGACCAAGAGGCTGGCTTGGACAAGCGTCACAGTTTGGGGTCTATAGGCAAGAAAGTCCTAACTACTCTTTCAGGGCCTAGACTGCATTCCAAATCTTAGCCAACCCCTGGGATCAAGGGGCTACATGTGGAAGAGTGTAAATGTATCATAGTTCCTGTTAATACAGGACCAAAAAAAAAAATACACACACACGTATATACATATGCAGCGATATATGTGTATGTCACTAGCAGTGAGATTATAGTCTTTTTTCTCCCCGCCTACCTCTCTGCCTACTTGGGATTTCTGTCTGTCAAATAAATAAATAAAATCTTTTTAAAAAAACCCGAAACTTAGAGGAGTGACTTTATTTACCTAAGGTTATATTGTTTATAAATGTTAAGTGTGTATTCAAACTCAAGTAGAAGGAATTCAAGCCCATTTTCTTTCTATCTTTTTTAAGATTTTATTTATTTATTTGAGTGAGAGAGATAGAGAGTGCAAAGGGGAGGGGCAGAGGGAGAGAGAGAGAGAAGCAGACTCCCTGCTGATACAGGGCTCCATCCCTGGACCCTGAGATAGTGACCTGAACCTAACGCATATGCTTAACCAACTGAGCCACCGGTAGCCCAGATCCTGCTTTCTTTAATTATGTCACCTCTCCAATGTAGATCCGCCTCTACAGAATGGTGGGTTTTATTTATGAAACCCATTACTGGATACTACAAATGGGAGCAATTAAAGGTATAAATGACACTGGAGGCTTAGAGACATAGTTCTGAGGAGTCTGATATAAAAGTGCTGTAACACATACTAGTTGTGAATTTCAAAGAAGCTCAGCTAGAGCACAAAGCTCTTCCTTCCAGTAGTTTGTTTCATTTGCTAGGATGTATTGAGCCAGGGATTGTTGTGAGTATAGTATATCAGGTGAAACTTTTCAAACAGAGGACCTTGACTGGCCGTTTTACCTTATCAGCAATATCTGGTCTTAGTGCAGACTCAAGGACCAGTCTCTTACTCAGTTCAGGGTTTATGATATCACCTTACCTTATTTTCTTCTGCAGCCTAGGTCACACAGCTCATCAATAGCAGAGTAGAATTTAGACACAGATCTGTTGAACTCCAGAGTGCACATTTAGTTACTATACTATACCATCTCCACACCCATCTTAGAGTCTCTAATGTGGTGGCCAAGTATTCCACTCCTCCTGGGACTATCCTTATTCCCATATATGGTTTCATTATTCCCACAAGCCATTAAAAGATTCCCCCAAGTCCACTATTTTTACATCCAAAGTTTACTATGAAATGCCCCAACCACCCAGAAGCAGAACTCAAGTCCTATGTGAGATCAGGTTTCCTGATCATGTTATTAATATGATTACTCTTTGTTTGTTTGTTTTAATATGATTACTCTTTGACATGAGTCTGTACTCCTCAGACAGGCCCCATCTTCCAAGACTTATGAACTGCTAACATCCTCTTTTAATGTGTGCATGAAAAAGGCCTCCAGGGGCACCTGGGTGTCTCAGTCAATTAGGTGTCTATCTTCGGCTCAGATCATAAACTTGGGGGCCTGGGATCGAGCTCAACCTCAGGTTCTCTGCTGAGTGGGAAATCCCTCAGTCACTCCCGTTGCCCATGTTCTCTCTCTCTCTCTCTCTCTCTCAAAACAAGTAAATAAAATTTAAAAAGAGAGAGAAAGAAAGAGGCCTCCAGGACAGCAGTTCATTTTAACATTTAAACAGTGGCATTCTGGGGGCGCCTGGGTGGCTCAGTGGGTTAGGCCGCTGCCTTCGGCTCGGGTCATGATCTCAGGGTCCTGGGATCGAGTCCCGCATCGGGCTCTCTGCTCAGCAGGGAGCCTGTTTCCCTCTCTCTCTCTCTCTACCTGCCACTCCATCTACTTGTGATCTCTCTCTGTCAAATAAATAAATAAAATCTTTAAAAAAAAATAAAAAAAAATAAACAGTGGCATTCTGTAGGCA
Organism: Mustela putorius furo; assembly: GCF_011764305.1. Classification (NCBI taxonomy): domain Eukaryota; kingdom Metazoa; phylum Chordata; class Mammalia; order Carnivora; family Mustelidae; genus Mustela; species Mustela putorius. Next base: position 13,955,838 of record NW_025422045.1, read on the forward strand.
ATAATGCTAAAGACATGTCAAAGCTAACAGATTACTGTGGTCAAGGTCTGGACTGGGAATCAAGGGACTTGTGTTCTAGTCCTAGCTCCTTCTCTTACTGACGGTTTCAACTGGGGCAGGTCATTCGAACCCTTTGGACTGTCAAGTGAGAAACTGAGTAGTTAGGAAAGTGTTAACAGCTCTTTTTCTCCAACTGCTAAAATGTGGCTAGCAAGCTACAGGCAGGATTGTCCAGCCCTGTTCAGAGCCTCCAGGATTCACAGCATGGACTCCTTTTCTCAGGTGCTCACAAGGAGCAGTGCTATGGGACAATACTAAGTGTGAGATTACCTGGCCATAGCAATTTCTGTAGTGAATCTGGGTAAGTTTTTGTTAGAGCTGCATATCTAGAATGTGGCCACCCAAAATGGCCTCCGACCACTTGTGTAGTCTGTTCAAACACATGTTTGCTGGGCGCCTGGGTGGCTCAGCGGGTTAAGCTGCTGCCTTCGGCTCAGGTCATGATCTCAGGGTCCTGGGATCGAGGCCCGCGTCGGGTTCTCTGCTCAGCAGGGAGCTTGCTTCCCCCCTCTCTCTCTGCCTGCCTCTCCATCTACTTGTAATTTCTCTCTGTCAAATAAATAAATAAAATTTAAAAAAAAAAAAAACACACATGTTTGCTAATATGCAGGGAGCAGGTGTTGAAGTTACCGGTTAACTGAGTTTTAAAGGTTTTTTTTTTTTTAAGATTGTATTTATTTATTTGACAGACAGAGATCACAAGTAGGCAGAGAGAGAGGAGGAAGCAGGGTCCCCGCTAAGCAGAGAGCCCGATGCGGGGCTTGATCCCAGCACCCTGGGATCCTGACCTGAGCTGAAGACAGAGGCTTTAACCCACTGAGCCACCCAGATGCCCCCCTAACAGTTTTAGGCAGCATGGATTCTTTTGTTCTAATATTATGTAACAATGTCCCAAGACATTATGAAAGTTGATATTACATTTTTATACAAAAGGTAGAAGAAAGCAGAACAATATATTAAATCTATTCACTGTCTTCTGTTAAGACCTCTTCCCAATACCTCTCTGTGGGCTGAGAAACAAGGTCACTTCCCTGAACACAATGACTAGACTGATCCTAGGGCACAAGGGTGGGAAGGAGTGCTAAATCTGATAGATCACCACAGTGTCTCCTTGTATTTGTTGACTGTAACCCTGGGGCTATACAGCTATTAGGGAAACATGACTTCACTGCATACATCTCAGAGGTTGGTTTGGATGCTGATTAATCTGATATCAATGAAGAAATATTTGTTGAATGAATAATGAGGGAATGTAGCCATTTCTACAGATATGAGCCTCCTTGTCCAAGCAGAGATGCTTGCTACCTGGATTGACATCTACTTCAGCTAACCTACCTGCCAGGATAAGCAATTCTACTGCAAGTCACTATTGCACAAACCAATGTATTAGGATGTGATTTAAGATGTTAAGGAGGGTGGGTTGGCTACAATGTAATCTGATGTAAACTAACCTTAAATGTTGCAGGTCTAGTGTTCCAGTTATCTAATGATGCATAACAAACTACCCAAAACTTAGTGACTTAAGACAACAACTACTTCACCATTTTTCTCATGATTTTATGTGTCATTGGTTTCACTTAAATTTAGGTAGGGTTTAGCTAGATGATTTTTCTGTTCTTTGTTCATTGATGGAGGTTACTTGGGTTGTATTCAGCTTGTCAGTGGGCTGGTCTGGAATGCCCAAGACAGCTAGGTTCACGTGTTTGGTGCCCTCATGGGAGTGGCTGGAAAACTAACTCAACTGAGATCATTAACTAAAGCTCCAGTACATGGCCTCTTCCGTGTGGTAGTCTAAGGGTAGCTGAACTTACTCGGCAGCCTCCAGAGGGAGGCTTCCAAGAGTCCTGGGTAGAAGGTGCAAAGTTTCTTTGACCTAGCCTCGAAAGTCCCAGAATGACACTTCTGCGCATATATTGGCCAAGAAAGTCACCAAGTCATCCCAGATTCAAGAAGTGAAAAATCAGACTCCATTTCTCAGTGACAGGAGAAGCAACAAATTTGTGATCTACTTTAATCTGTCATACCTGATAAGGAAGACTAGACAAAGAGGGAGAGTTTACAGTCCCTTACAGGAAGGTGAAGGGAGGTGTTAGTAAATGTCAACAGGTCAGAGACCAAAAACGCAGGGATGTTTTGAGTTAGAGGGGTCAGAAAGAAAAATGCCCTAAAGTTCTTGCAATCTGCTGATGGGCGTCTGTAGCTTTCAGGTGGCCCAGAGGGCTACTTTGGGATGTCAGGTACTACTGAATAAGTGCTTGTCCATGTATCACAACTTGTATGATGTTTCGAAGTTGGTAGTAGTTAGACTGAACAGAAACACAAGCTGTAAGTCTAAAGGTAATTATTCACAAAGAAGAACAAATCCATTGAAACCAGTGGCCTTTACATTCCCAAGGTTCTCACTCATCTCAGCTTCCTATCTGAGGAGGCCTGCCCTTCCCAGTTCAAAGTCCTATCTCTCCAGGAAGTTGCTCAAAGTCCCTTCCCCACATAAACCTGTAGTTTGTTTCCTAGTGGAATATAGCATTTCTCATAATCTGCCTATTTGTTAAAAATATTTTACTTATTTATTTGACATGGAGAGAGAGATCACAAGTAGGCAGAGAGGCAGGCAGAGAGAGGGGGGGAAGCAGGCTTCCTGCTGAGCAGAAAGCCTGATGCAGGGGGCTTGATCCCAGGACCCTGAGATCATGACCTGAGCAGAAGGCAGAGGCTTAACCCACTGTGCTACCCAGGCGCCCCATGCCTATTATTTTTTTTTTATAAAAGCTTTTTTTAAACATTATTTTTATTAACATATAATGTATTATTTGCCCCAGGGGTACAGGTCTGTGAATCGTCAGGCTTACACATTTCATAGCACTCACCATAGCACATACCCTCCCCAATATTCATAACCCAACCACCCTATCCCTACTCCCCCATTTCCCAGCAACCCTCAGTTTGTTTTGTGACATTAAGAGTCTCTTATGGGTTGTCTCCCTCCTGATCCCATCTTGTTTCATTTTTCCCTTCCCTACCCCCCACAACATCCCCCTGCCCTGCCTCTCAAATTCCTCATATCAGAGAAATCGCATGATAATTATTTTTCTCTGATTGACTTATTTCATTTAGCATAATACCTTCTAGTTCCATCCATGTCATTGCAAATGGCAAGATTTCATTTCTTTTGATGGCTGCATAGTATTCCATTGTGTATATATATCACATCTTCTTTATCCATTCATCTGTTGATGGACATCTAGGTTCTTTCCATAGTTTGGCTATTGTGGACATTGCTGCTATAAACATTTGGGTGCACATGCCCCTTCAGATCACAGTCTTTGTATCTTTAGGGTAAATACCCAGTAGTGCGATTGCTGGGTCATAGGATAGCTCTATTTACAACTTTTTGAGGAACCTCCATGTTGTTTTCCAGAATTCTGCGTAATTATTTTGTGACTTCTGCGTATGTCTGTTTCCTTCATGAGATCATGACACCTTGAGAAGAATGCATGTTTTATATATTTTACATGCTATCATTTGCACTTGGTAGATGCTTAACAGATTAGACAATTTTTTAATTGAAGTGTAGTTGATATATAATATTATAGCAGGTGTTTGTTGAATCAAAATGGGGGAGGACAAGAAGTGTGCAATAAAGCAGATAAGAAGAGATGAACAATTTTCATAGGTGGGAGGGCCCTTAATAAAGGTGTTTCAAAAGGCTCAGAGGATGGCACTCCTTCGCCCCAGAAAGGAATCAGACTGGACACTACAATCTGAAGAAAGTTTGCTTCAACTCAAGAGGCTAATTTAGGAAAGCAAGACTCAATGGAACAAACATTGGCAATGTGCATTTATAACTGTCCACTGGAGAGAAAAACTACATTTGGACTTTGTAAACTTTTTGCTAGTCGAGAGATTTTCTCTGTTGCAAGGCAGAGATAATTCATCTGGCTCCCTCAAAATCCAGCTGAAATATCCTTATGGATTAGTCAGTGGCTCTCTCACTGGGACAGAATCAAGTTGGGCCCAATATATATGAACTATATATATGAAATTCAGGTGTCGCAGAGGCTTTCCTTATTAAACTGCAGTAGGGTAGGTAGTTACTGTCTCTCTGTCTGGAGAATCACTCCAGACCAGTGTTTTTCAAAATGTGATCCCAGAATCAGAGATCAGAATCAACATTACCTGAACAATACTTGTTAGAAATGCAAATTCTTGGGTCCTATCCCAGATCTACTGAATTAGAAATTTTAAGGGGTGTGGAGAGTGGTGAGAAGCAATCCCAGTTTTAATCAGGTGTTATTAAACTTTAGCATATATCAAAATCTCCTGGAGAGCCTGTTAAAACACCACTTGCCAGATCTGGCCCCCAGGGTTTGGAAAAGCAGACGCCAGGGCCCACTCCACTTGTCAAGATTAGTGCTTCTCGGGGCGCCTGGGTGGCTCAGTGGTTGGGCTGCTGCCTTCAGCTCGGGTCATGATCTCAGGGTCCTGGGATCGAGCCCCGCATCGGGCTCTCTGCTCCGCAGGGAGCCTGCTTCCCTCTCTCTCTCTCTCTCTGCCTGCCTCTCTGCCTACTTGTGATCTCTGTCTGTCAAATAAATAAATAAAATCTTTAAAAAAAAAAAAAAGATTAGTGCTTCTCAAAGTTTAATGTGAGTGGGAATAATCTGGGAATCTTGTTAAATTATAGTTTGTGATTCATAGGTCAGGGGTGGAGGCTGAGAGTCTGTGTTTCTAGCAAGGTGATACTGATGATAGTGGTCAACAATTCCATAGTTTGATTAGCAAGACCCTGGGGCAGAAGTTCCCAAACTTGCCTGCGTATTAGTATCATCTAGGGAGCTTCAAAAACTGCTGGTACCCGACTCAGAAGACTGTGATTTAACTGGTCTGCGGTGGGGCCAGGGTTATGGAATTTTTAAAAAAAGATTTTTAAAATGTATTTATTCACTTATTTATTTTAGAGAGAAAGAGAGACTGCGAGTCCTGAGCCAAAGGGAAGAGGGAGAGGGAGAGAGACAATCTCAAGTAGATTCCCTGCTGAGAGCAGAGCCTGCCAGTGGGCTGGATCTCACAACCCTGACTGAGATCATGACCTGAGCCAAAACCAAGAGTGGGAGACAACAAAGTGAGCCACCCAGATGCCTCTGGGTTATGGACTTTTTAAAAGATATCCAGTAGTTCCAGTGTTTAGGCTTTGCTGGCCTTAAATTTCTTTGTTGCGACAACTAACCAGAAAGTAAACTCTTGATCTTCCTAGTAAATCAGGAAGTAAGGGGCCCCGGTTGGTATTCTCCCTGCATCTGATGGGAGTTCTCTGATCTGAAGCTTCAAAGCTCATTGGACTAAGTTGGAAGGGCTTGCATATCCTGTTCTTTCACTGGTAGGGCAGATAGTTCCCATGGAGAGCTGCAGAGGAGGAGGCCTTGAGGTGGGACAATTATCTAAGGTATTCCCCTTATTCTAAGGGGAGCAGGCCTTAGAGATTTAGGCCTTCAGAAGGAAGTCATATGTGCACTCCACTCTTTTCATCTCTTATTTCCTTCTTCTCACTATGCCACCATTAGAGTCTCTTTGCAGGACCTCTTCTTTCTGGCTTCCCAGGGTTGTTTTTTTGTTTGTTTGTTTAGAGAGAGTGCGTGGGCATATGGAGGGCAGGACAGGCAGGGAGGGGCAGAGAGAGAATGTAAAGCAGGCTCAATGCCCAGTGCAGAGCCTGTCCCAGGGCTCAACCTCATGACCCTGAGATCACGACCTGAGTGAAGTCAAGAGTTGGAGGTTTTATCTATTAAGCCACCCAGGCACCCCAACGGGTTTCCTAGATCTGGTGTTCCTTCACCAAACTCCTCTCCTTCCCCTTGAGACAGACCTCCAATGAGCAGTAATGCACCTGGGGAGTGGATTCAGAAATTTGTGGAGGCTTTTTTCCCTCTCATAATTATTACAGTTATCCATAGACATTTAATGGGCAGGATTAATGTCTAGCCAAGATTGCTAGACATTCAGCAACTGTGCAGGGCCCTCCCACGTAATAAGCGACCCTGCATCACTGAAAACTTTGAATGATTTGCCAGTCACTCATGTAGTTGAAAACCCATTATAATTAAGATTTTATTTTATTTTAAATATAATCATAAGGCATTTTATATATGGTTTAATATATCCTGACCTTTCCAGGAATGCTACTACTATAAATATTATGGGATGATCACTTCTTGTTTTGTTTGAAAATTTGCCAGAAATTATTTGGCATTTTGGAAATCATGCCACATCAGTACCTCTATTTTGGTATTTGTCTTTTTTTTTTTTTTAATAAGATAGCATTTTATTTTATTTATTTTTATTATTATTATTTTTTAAAAGATTTTATTTATTCATTTGACACAGAGAGATCACAAGTAGGCAGAGAGGCAGGCAGAGAGAGAGAGAGAGAGGAGGAAGCAGGCTCCCTGCGGAGCAGAGAACCCGATGTGGGACTCAATCCCAGGACCCTGAGATCATGACCTGAGCCGAAGGCAGCGGCTTAACCCACTGAGCCACCCAGGCGCCCAAGATAGCATTTTTAAAAAGGATCTTATTTATTGATTTCACAGAAATAAATTTATTTCACAGAAAAAGAGATATCACAAGTAGGCAGAGAGGTAGGCAGAGAGAAGGGGGGAAGCAGCCTCCCTGCTGAGCAGAGAGCCCCATGCAGGTCTCAATCGCAGGCCCCTAAGATCATGACCTGAGCTGAAGGTAGATGCTTAACCCACTGAGCCACCCAGCCACCCCTATTAATGTATTTGAATCACCATCCTAACATACCCATTTTGTGCTGTATTTGTAGCTGTTACAGTCAAGGTAATTCTACATAGAGTTGCATGTATCTGAGGACCACATTGTCTTTTTGAATGTTGTGCCCAAATATTTATGTATTAAATGCACAGTATTTTATTTTTTAAAACATATTTTATCTATTCATTTGAGAGAGAGAGAGCACAAGTAAGGGGAGAGGCAGAGGGAGAGGGAGAAGCAGAATTCTTGTTGAGCTGGGAGCGGGACTGATAGATGTGGGCTCAATCCTGCACCTGGAGATCATAATCTTGAGCTAAAGGCAGACGCTTACCCATCTGAGCACACAGATGCCCCCACATAGTGTTTTATAATAAATCATCTTCCTTCTATTCTTTTATATCTCTTCAGACATTTTATAAATTTTTAAATTATGTGTGTAGGTAAAATACATTATTTATACATTGTAGTTCATAATGCCTACATAAATGTAGGCATAAAAATATCTGTTTTAAGAACGGAGTGTTGGGACTGATAAGGCAGGTAAGCTAGGGAATCATCTAAGGAAAGAAACTGGACTCTGGCTCAATAATTTGAGAAGACAGGATGTTCCCAAGTCGGAGCTAATGCTCAGGTGATTACCTGAGAACTAAGAGTACCTCCCTAACGAAGGGGTTATTTTCCAGAAGACAGATAATCTGTCTACCCAAGCTAAACACATTTCTCCTGCTACTATCTGTTTGGCTCTTCTCTTTATGAAATGGCACTAGCATTACCATCCTAAAGGTCACTTGTCTCTTTCCAGAGCCTAGCTAGACCTACCTTCTGGGAAAAGTTCTGCTTAGCTTTTCAGGATAGCTCCAAATAGATTCTTTGTAATCCACGGATCTCTTCCAGGTGGACGCTGGCACGCTCTCAGCTCACTCTGCCTTAATTATTCCATATCTACACCTGCTAACAGGCCACTGCATTTCCCCAGGTTACAGGGAATTAGACTTTCTCTCACCTTTTATTTCCACTCTCACCAAGTGACTTTAGGAGGAAGGGTCCACCTATTTTTGACACCAAGAGAAAAGGAGCCCAGATAGGAGGAGAACATGCCAAAATCCCTCCCCAGAAGCCGAGTTTGAGGACACAACAGGAGAAAGGAGGAGGCGGGAGGGGGAGTGCGAGGGACGCGAGTGGGGCGGGGACTAAAGTCGGGTCCGGGAGAGGTTGCAGCGTCCTCTACGCGTTCCGGCCACCAGCCGGCGGCTCAGCTCCCCGTGGCCTTGTGCGCGCTCGCGGCAGCCGCCGCACCCGGCCCGGGCCGCGTCCACGCCCGAGCGCCGTCCCCTCCCCGTTCCCCGCTCGCTCCTCCTCCGGCTTCCACTCTTCCTACCGGCGGAGCCGAGAGTCCTGCCCGGCTTCCTGCTGCCGAGAACCGGCACGCTCGCCGTCAGCCAGCGTCTGCCAGCCCCGTGGGTTCCGGGGACGGTCCGGGTGCAGGTAGAAGCCGGCCGGGGCCTGGGGTCCGGGGCGCTGAGCTCGGCAGTGGGGAGCCGGACGCTCGGGAGAGCCGGGAGGTCCTGGCGCCGGCAGGGAGCCTTTGGCCGCCGCGTCCTCCGGCTGCTCGGGACGGGGTGTGGTTGTGAAAGGAAAAGTGGGGGAGCCGGCGGAGACTGTGGGGGTGGGGTGGCAGGGGATGGAAGCACTTGGAAAGAGACCCGGTGAGAATGAGTCACTCTGCTCTAGAGAAGCTGCCATTACAGAGCAGTAGATGGTGTGACCGTCGCTTCTAATACCGGGGTGTGCCGGCGCAGGAGAGTATCAGCCCGCTTAAAAGCGGTACTAATGTGTTACCCCGGCAAGGTCTCCAAGATCTACTAAGTAGAGAATAGTGTGTAAAGTGTGGTCCTCTTGGTGTACTGCAAAAAAAAAAAAAAAAAAAAAAAAAAAAAGGGTGGGTGGGGGATAAACGTGTATATGTATAGGAAGTGTCTGAAATTGTTCATATAGAACAGTTAGCAGTGGTTATTTCTGGAGAATCGAACTGGGATTTTTACTTTTCAGTTGTAGTCCAGCTGAGTCTCCCTTCACAAACAACTCTAGGGTGCAAAAATATTTAACTGTATTTTTCTGTTAGCTTAGTTTTTATTGTAAGACTTTTAAAATATTTTATTTAGTTTTCTTAAAGAGTTTATTTGTGGGGGGGGGGGGAAGCAGGAGGAGCAGCAGGCAGAGGGAGAAGCAGGCTCCTGGCTGAGAGAGGAGGCTGACTGCGGGAAGCACTGGATCCCAGGACGGTGGGATCATGACCTGAACCAACTGAGCCGCCCAGACATCCCTATTTTAAGACTTTTTATTTTGTTTTGATATATCTTGAGTCAGTTCTGAGATTTCCCACTCCTCTTCCTTATATAGTGCAAAGACATGAAGGAAGTCTACTAGGGCACAGAGGCCATCACTCTTGATGTAATTTGTTCACACTGATGTACTAATGTAGTGTACTAGTGTCTGGTGAGATAGCATTGTCTTTTCTAGTTATGGATTGTCAGTCTAATTAAGTCTTCTTGGAAGTATTCTGCAGTCCTGTCCCTAAGCTCTTGTGCATTAAGTCAATCAAGTGATTGACTTAACAACATACTTATTCCTAAAATACTTAAATGTAAATAGGTGATAAGCACTTGTCCAATAAGTAAGTAAATACATTCCTCATGATAGAAATTTAAGCATTTGCCAGGCAGAAGTTCTTAATTTGCACTTAATGGGGGATTTTAAGAGATCCATGAATGGACTCCCTGAAAGTTCGAGTGCAAAATGGTATATACTCATCTTTTTCTTTGAAAAAGCTACACAGCTTTCACCAGATTCTCTAAAAGCCTCTAAATCCCTCTGACAAGGCATTTTAGAAATATTGGTGAACAAGGCAAAAAGGATCTCTGTCCTCAGGAACTTATAGTCTGGTGGGGGGAAAGACAGACAACTACAAGGTAAGGAATGTGTTTTGTAATAGAGCACGTTTGCTGTTGTGAGAACATAGAGGCCACTATATTAGACGGGCTGGCTGTCAGCAAAGGCTCCTTGGAGGAACTGACTGTTAAACTGAGGCCTGCAGAATGGCAAGAAAGTAGAATTTGGACTGGTAAAGGAGGAGCTGGGAAAGGAAGTGCTCCTGGTAAAAGGAAGAGTATTATAGGCGTCTACCTGTGTAAAGATCCAAAGTCAAAAGATACCTTGGCAATTCACAAACTTAAAAGAGTATGTATGATTGCAGCTTAGATGGGAGTAGCACTAAGGGATGAGGCTGGGAGAGGATCAAAAGCCAGGTTATGTGTGTGTTGCTGGCCATGCAGAGGAGTTCCTTGACCCTCAGGGAGTTTTATTTTAGTAAGGAGAAACCCGGAACAAGTAGGCAAGTAAGCAAACAAAATAATTTTTTATCATGGTAAAATAAATAAGGCAATATAAATGGTGGCTGTGGTATATCCTGAGGAACTCCTTTAGACAAATTTACATACTGTGTGAGAGTAGGGTTTCAACAAAGATGGTGGCAGGCAGAATGGAGAGAACTGGATAGATTTGAGAGACATTGAGGGAGTAGAGCCAATAGGATTTGATAGTTTACTGATAATAACATATATAATAATAATAGCTTCCATTTATTGAATACTTACTAATTACCAGGCACTGTTCTAAATGCTTAGTACATTTTTATTTATTCTTATAATAACTCTATGAGGTAGGCATTTATGTCAGTTTTGTAGATGAGGAAACTGAGGCACAGAGAGTTCAAGTAACCAACCCAAGTAGATTCAGGGTCCCATCAGGATTCAAACTCAAGTCTATTTCACTCCATATCTGTATAAGCAGAGAGGGGAAAGGAGATGGAATAGAGTTGAGAAAGAGTGGGAGAAAGATGATACATTTGGGTCTGGAGTTTTGGGTACCTTTGAGTCATCCAAGTGGAGATGTCCAGTAGGCAAATGGGTAAATGAATATGAAGCTCAGATGAGATCTAAGTCAGGGAATAATTTTGTGCATTTGCAGCACAGAAATGTTATTTGGAGCCTTTCTTGGGAAAGTATGTAAGATTAGAATAGAATTCTAAGGGGCTTCAACATTCAAGCGATGGCGGGGAAAGAGCCTTCATGAAGAGAAGGTAAGAGATATAAGAGGAAAATCAAGACAGTGGCACCAAGACAGCCAAAGAGAAAAGAGGGTTTCAGTGAGAGAGTGAGCCACAGTGTCATATTCTGCTTGAGAGATGAGGTAAGATAAGGGCCAAGATGTGCTTGTTCTCATTGTAACAAGAATTCCATTGGTTAACCAAGGGGACAACCTTGGGGGAATAGGAGGGACAGAATGCCATTTAGTTGGTTGAACAGTGAGTAGGAGGCAAGGAAGTTGAGGCTGTTAAATATAGACATCTTGATCAAAATATTTGTTTTGGGCACCTTGGTGGCTCAGTGGGTTAAGCCTCTGCCTTCAGCTCAGGTCATGATCTCAGGGTCCTGGGATGGAGCCCGGCATCAGGCTCTCTGCTCAGGGGGGAGCCTGCTTCCCCCCTCCTCTCTCTGCCTGCCTCTCTGCCTACTTGTGATTTCTGTCTGTCAAATAAATAAATAAAATCTTAAAAAAAATTTTTGTTTCTCTAGAGCTTAGAGTCTAGAGTCCAGATTACAAATATGATCCCTTAGTTGGGATTGCACTAATAGCCCTAGGGGCCTCCTTTACCCCTTTGTGAGGAGACATATCACTTTCATCTCCAGTACTTTTTTTTTTTTTTTTTTAATTTCTCTGCTCTTCAGCTTCTGCCTTATCTTTCCCCTATTTCTCTCATTTAATGCTCCCTGAATTCTCTCTGTATAATATTTTCAGAATATATCCTTAGAATGAACCCATTCTTTGAAAAAGAAATATTGGTTGTTCCCTGCCTGCAGGTCACTGGGATTACCAGGAGGACTGTGGGAAAGACATACTCCGAGGGCAAACACACTCCAATGCAGCCAGGAGCTCATCACCTGTCTTTCTCTCCTTCTAGGCATATACTGGTTGGGGTCCAGCTATGGAGAAACTCCACCGGCATGCGTCTGCCCACCTGGACATTCTCTCCTTAGAAAACCGGAGCCTGGCCACCCTCCCCAACCTGCAGCCCATGGAGAAACCACATGGGCATGTCTCTGCCCACGCAGATATCTTCTCCTTAGAAAACCGGTGCCTGGCCACACTTCCTGACCTGAAGATCATGGAGAAACCACGTGGGCATGTATCTGCCCACCCAGACATTCTCTCCTTAGAAAACCAGTGCCTGGCCACACTTCCTGACCTGAAGACTATGGAGAAACTACATGGGCATGTTTCTGTCCACCCAGACATCCTCTCGTTGGAGAATCGGTGCCTGGCCACGCTCCCTGTTCTAAAAAGTTCTGTGTCTACTAGCCCCTTGCTCCACTGTCTCCAGAAAGCTCACCTGGTGCAAGCTGATGTGTGTAGTCTGAACATCAGCAGCTTCTCACTCTCTGAGCCTCCTAGGGCCCAGTGCCTCTCTGAGGGGCTAGCCTGTCTGAGCTGCCCCACAGCCTCGAAATCCATCTCTGCCACAGAGAAAGCTCCTGAAACAGCTTTGGTAATAGCTCCAGGCACTTGTCCATGCATGTCTGTTGGATGCTTTTGTCCCTAGCCTTGGTGCCTCAGTTTCCCCTCTGCTGCTCTGTGTCTGTGTACCTTATGTCCTCAGAGCGTCTTCCTGAGGGCCCCTTGACCCTCGGGCTGTCGTCTTCAGCGTCACTACTTTTACCGCATATCAAGTTCAGATATTCTGTACAATAGAGCTGGCCTTAGAAAGCCTCTGCTCAGGAGGACGGGCAGCGTGATATTGGAGTAGCAGCCAAGCAAGTGCTTCTGAGGTCTTATGTCCAGCAGGGATGACATCTGCCATACCATGGCCCACTTCCCTATATTTACAGGTGTAAACATGTGTCCACTTATACACATCTATACACACACATTTAGCATACAAGGCAGAATCAGTAGATAAACACATATTTCTTCTGTATGGACTTGGGTATCAGACTGAGGCAGAGGCTATACTGTCTCTGCCAACAACAAGCCGTACAACCTTGGCCAAGACGTAACCTGTTGAAGCTTTGATTTCTTTCCCTTTAAAATATGGTCTGTGAAAATCTGTCTCAGAGGGTCATTGTCAGGATTACTATTGCCGTCTTACATTTATTTAGGGCTTTGCAATTTGCAAAGAGCCATATATATATTACCCCATTTAATCTTCTAATGGCCCCATCAAATAGGTTGTAGGGAGTGAAGAAGCTGAGACTCAGAAGTTAAGCAGCTCACGGTTGCTGGGGGATTGATCTGGGACTTGGCCTTTTTTTTTTTTTTTTTCCTGAATCCAGAATATCTTAATAGTATCGTAGGAGGTGTGTGTGAGGAGCCTTGGACTCCTTGGCTGTGGCATCAATAAGGAAATGAAAGCAGGGAAAGATCTCAGAGCGTCTGAGCAAAGGCTCAGAAGGTTGAATTGGGAAAGTTGGTGTGTGTGACAGTGAGGGGTCACTCTGTCAGCCAAGAGAGATGGATGCCCGGGTGTGAGGGGGGAGGGAGAAGGAGTTTTGGTTCTGGAAGATAGATGTAGACTCCTCCTGTGCCTGGGATCTGCCTTCAGATCTGTCTGTGTTTGAGAGATCTGTCTTCGGATCTGTCTATGTGATTATCAACTGCCACTATCCCCAGGGCTCTTGTTCCTCTTCAGAAGAGAAATTGCCGGAAGAGAAGGAACGGGTAGAGGTTCAGATGCCTGTTTATAATCTAAGCTTGGGAGAGGAAGAGAAGGTGGAGGAGCCTGTCCTGAAGCTCACCACTGAGGACTCTGAATCTCATCCTGGGCCCACTGACCAGGCCCTTAAGGACAAGAAGGTAAAAGTTCCAGTGCTGGGGAGAGATTGATGATGGTGGAGGGAATGGTGTGAGGTGGTGTGGGAGGGGTGGTGACCAAGGGCCAAACCAGTTCACCTCCACAGATGGCAGGGGAAGGATGGGGTATCACCCAGCTCTTATTTCTCATTCCCTAGTCACCTTTTCTAACCTCTCAGTTGGACAGACATCTTTCTGAAAGTGGGGGTCATTTCTCTCTGCTCTTGATTTCGTAAATCAGCCTGAGTGGGTGCTTGAGTTGGTCCTCATGATCTCTTTCATCCTTTCTCCCCTCTCTTTCTCAATTCTCAGATGGTTCTCATAAGCCTGCTGTGCTCCTCTCTGACATCAGAGGTAAACATAGAAGCTGCAGCTGACATGACCTCGGGTACTCTCTTTGAAGTCTGTAGTGAACTTGCACCTTTGGAGCCTGAATTCATCCTTAAGGTACTGTGGTGTGAAGGAGTGGTTGGATGGGAACTGGAAGCTGGGAGGCAGGAACTGTGGCCATGGTGTGGGAGGGGAATAGTGGCCAGCTTTGTGGGAAGGGAGTAGGATCTCTGGGTGAGTCTGAGGGCTAGTCCCTGAGGTTCTTTGAGGAGTGGGGGGAAGATGAGATTGGGAAAGAGTATACTAGGGCTCATTTGTTTAGTAACTACACAGGCTAAGTACTCAAAACTAGGCCTTGAAGATCATGAAACTTAGATCTGGCTTTTAAGGAGCTTATGATATTGTTAGGGAAGCAGAACATTCCCAAGTATTACATAAATGCAAATGGAGTAGTAGGCAGTGAATGTTTCAGAAGAAGAGAAACAGGGGAGGAGGGATGTTTTCTATGACCAGGTTGAGCACGGATTGACTGGGGGACAGGGTGGCCTGAAAATTACCCTGGGTAATTTTCAATGGCCCTTGGTGATGGGAAGCCCTCTAAGTACCTGGTTGACTTGGAAGGTGATCAGTAGACTCAGAAGAAGCCATGCTGCAAAGGTGGATAAGGGCTAGAGTATGGAGGATGTAGCCTTCCAAGTCAGCAGGCTTGGGCTTTCTGTTTTATAGACATTGTGAAGTGTTCAGAAAAGGTTTTAAGCAAGTGGATTAAGCAAGTGAGTTTGTTTGGGGCATGATGCTTTGGGACAAGTGGCTGAGATGCCAGCTCTCCCCACCCTGTGCCTCAGGCAGCTCTGTACGCCAGGCAGCAGCTGAACATCCGGACTGTGGCCAACAAAGTGTTGGCCATTGCTGCCTTCTTGCCGGTCTGCCGCCCCCACCTGCGACGCTATTTCTGTGCCATTGTCCAGCTGCCTTCTGATTGGATCCAGGTAGCCACGTTCTACCAGGTATGTTCCCTGAGCTTTGGCTCTCACTGGTTCTCTCTCCCTTGCTTATCACATCCCTGCGGAAAATTCTCATCTAGTTCCACCTCCCCTCAGTTGTCCTCAGCTTTGCTTCCCGGATAGGACAGCTTCTCCCTGGATTGTGCTGGGTTGCCCAATAGAGAGAATATGACTGAGAAGAGCTGGACCACAGTGGGAGAAAAATTGGTCTTATTCTGGACCTCGTGTTTACGATGCAGGAGATGAGAATCAGAGAAGTCTGCCAACTGGCCAGGACTGTAGAAATGATCACTCTAGAGCTGGGGCTGGAAGCCATCTTCTTCTTCTGTGCCCTCATTTATCCCTGTGAAGTGGTCTTGCCTTGTTGTAGAGGGTTGATCTGTGTCTCACTCCTGAGGGTCTTTCCTCTCTCACTGACAGAACCTGGCTGGAGGAGAGGAGGACAGGCTGGTGCCCCTGCCTGCCTGCCTGCGTGCTGCTATGACTGACAAATTTGCCCAGTTTGATGAGTACCAGCTGGCTAAGTACAACCCTCGGAAGCACCGGGCCAAGAGTTGCCCCCGCCCGCCTCCCCGGCCCCCAGTCAGTCCCTGCTCAGTCTGATCATTCACAGCCTAGGCCCTTTCTCTCTGGAAAAGGGGGGTGGGCAGGAGGTCCAAGGAACCTGCTGACCCTGGGGGATCCCACACTAAGCCTCTGACATGTTCCTACCATATTAAAGGAGTCAGAGAAAGGCAGAGGGAAGGGCTGAGTAGAGCTCAGGGGGCAGACAGGGCAGGGCTGTCTTGGCTGGCTTCCTTTTTGGCAGAGATGGACCTTTGGTACCATTGGAATGGATCTCTCCAAGGATGGGTTCCATTTCCCATTTTGAAATTGCTTCTCCTATCCCTACAGAAGACAGGGCGCCCATTTTCTGAGACACAAAAATACTGGCCGAGGTACCTGAGGCCTCTTAAAGATGAACAGAAGAAGGTGAGTGCCTTGTTCTGGGGTTCCACATGTGCATGTAAAACCTTTTCTCAGCTAATATTTAGAAATGGAATTCTGTTTGGTTTAGAAATACTCAAGATGTGGTAGGCATATTCCAATTTCCAACTTCCTGGGGAGTTCTCAGTTGTGATTGTAGGGTCAGGTTTGAGAGCACTGGGAAAGGCTCCTTTTATTTCCCATGTTGCTTCCCTTACTATTTATGGACTGGTGGCACGTACAGCTGGGTAAGTGAGCTAACAGTGTATGAAATATGGGCACATGGGTGGCTCAGTTGGTTAAGCATCTGACTCTTGATTTTGACTCAGTTCATGATCGCGGGGTCATGGGATTGAGCCCTGCACGTTGGGCTTCTCACATATCAGGGAATCTTCTTGAGGTTCTCTCTCTCCACCCCCCACCATTCTCTTCCAAAGAAAGAAAGAAAGAAAGTATGAAACTTATAAAGTATATACTTTATAAAGTATAAAATTTCTGCAGGAAGTTTTAAAACCAAACCAAGCATTTTTGCATTTAATGACAAATAAAGCACTGCACTTTGTGGTTAAAAGCATAGAATCAGGAATTAGACCTAGATTTGAATCCCCCGACCAGCACCACTCGCTGGTTATGCAAACTTTGCCAAATGACTTACCCTGTCTTACCTCTGTTTCCTCAGATATAAAATAGGGATAATAGCAGTGCCTCATTGGGTACTTCATTGGGTTCTTGTGAGGATTAAATCAGTCACTGAATTTAAAGTATTTCTTTTTTTTTTTTTTAAGATTTTATTTATTTTGGGGTTCCTGGGTGGCTGGGTGGGTTGAGCCTCTGCCTTCAGCTTGGGTCATGGTCTCAAGGTCCCGAAATTGAGCCCCACATTGGGTTCTCTGCTCAGCAGGAGCCTGCTTCCTTCTCTCTCTCTCTGCCTGCCTCTCTGGCTACTTGTGATCTCTCTCTGTCAAATAAATGAATAAAATCTTTAAAAAAAGATTTTGTGTGTGTGTGTGAGAGAGAGGTATTGAGAGAGAGAGACAGAGACAGAGACAGAGTACAAGTTGGGGACAGCAAGAGCTGCTGAGCAGGGAGCCTGATATGGGACTAGGACCCCAGGATCATGACTTGAGTCACCCAGGCACCCTGAATTTAAAATATTTCTCACAATACCTGGCACTGAGTAAGTGTTAGCTATCACCAACATCATCATCATTAAAATAGATTACTGGGAAAATATTATGGTGATTATTACAAGAGAAAACATTCTCAGTTGGTCAACTGATCTTTTCTCTTCATTCTAATAATATATCCCAATCTTAGCTCTTCTATTGTAGAAGACACCATAGAAAGGCAACTTTGTTCTGTTTTTCCACTCCCTGTGGCTTGTGTTTTCTGATGCCTCCATTTACCTCCTCCTCCAAGTCTCAGTGATTTAAATAAAAGCTGCTTTTTCCTTTCCCTCCCTCTGAGAAGGAGATGTTCTCTGTTCATTCCATCCCCATCTTGTTTTTCACAAGCCAGTTATCCTGTGTTAACTATTGATAGTTCAATCTTGCGTACATGAAACACAGTGACCCCAAAGAGCTACAATGGTATGCTCACTGCAGAAGTTCTTGTTGCTGGTGACTTTTGCTGCCTCTTCCTACTCTTTGCCCAGATCTACATTGGGGGAAGAAATTACCTCGTAGGTATAGGATGTCTGCAGTTCTGATTTCTGAAGCAAGTGACATGGTCATAGATTAAATGACTTCTGTGGGACTTGGGGGATATTTCCACAGTTTGAGGAGACCTACAGTGCAGTACCAGAGAAAAAGAAGCAGCCGAGGTTCACTCTCAAGAAGTTAGTGCAGCGACTGCACATCCGGGAGCCGGCTCAGCACGTCCAAGCCCTACTGGGCTACAGGTGAGAAGACACACCCTGAAAATACCATCCACATGGGTGACCCTGTGGCTTTTCAACCTCCATGGCCCTGTGCCTATAGTTCTGACTCCAGTCACATTAGTGGCAAGTGCAACTGACTAGCTTTGACTGACTGACTTTCTCTCTTCTGTGTTATTTTCTGCCAGCTTTGAAATGGTAAGATTTTCCTCTTCTGTTCCAGATATCCTTCCAGCCTACAAACATTTTCTCGAAGTCGCCTTCCTGGGCCATGGGATTCTAGCAGAGCTGGGAAGCGGATGAAGCTCCCTCAGCCAGAAACCTGGGAGCGGGAGCTGAGCCTGCGGGGGAACAAAGCTTCTGTCTGGGAGGAGCTGATTGGTAGAGTAACCTTGACCATACAGTCCCATCCTCTTCCCCACTCACACCTCTACGTTTTGGACCCTGAGTTAACTTCTGTGGCATGATACAGTTATTCTCTTGCCTGGGGGTTGCATCACTGAAAGTGATTGGGTTTGTGAGTTTTGCCATCGACCATGCCCAAGCAGACCAGTGGTGTCTGCTTTGACGGCACTGACTTCATAGGGAGGTCGTTATTCCAGATGTGGTTAGGTGATTTACAAGCCTTGATCAACACAGGACAAAGTGGTACCTTCTCTCTGATTTCACTTAGGTCATACTGGGTAAGTCATCTAATCAAGGTAGGATTGGCATATGGAGTATTGGAATCTCCGCAGGAACCCATATTTAGGACTTTGAGGTAATTTGCCCATACTGATAAAGAGAAAAAAAAAAATTAAATCAGAAGGACCAAGTTATTTCAGTCTTCTGTTTGTCTCTTTTTGTTGCTGTTGTTAGTTTATTTTTAACTCTACAAGGCTCTTTCTAGTCTGTCTTAAGTTCTATTTCATCTTTGAAAATTTTAAGTTAGTATTTTTCTGTTGAAAGACATCTTGCTGTAGAATTTGTGACTGGGTTTTGGAGACTTCATATTTTGGGGCTTCAGAAGCCTGTCTTTTTTTTTTTTAAATCTATTTCTCTGCGAACTGCCATGTGCAGATTGTGCCCAGGGCAGCTCAAATTCTCAGCTGCTTATCTGTCATGGTTCTCACTGTGTGGTTGTCGCTGGGAGTATCAACATGAGAATCACATGGGCATTAAAACACATGCATACGGGCGCCTGGGTGGCTCAGTGGGTTAAGCCGCTGCCTTCGGCTCGGGTCATGATCTCAGGGTCCTGGGATCGAGTCCCGCATCGGGCTCCCTGCTTAGCAGAGAGCCCGCTTCCCTCTCTCTCTCTCTGCCTGCCTCTCCATATACTTGTGATTTCTCTCTGTCAAATAAATAAATAAAATATTAAAAAAAAAAACACATGCATACACACACACATGCCTGACAACCTCTTCCCCAATATTTGACACTTTGGGTGGAACAGGAGAAAGTTGCCTGGATGGC
The DNA here is from genome assembly GCF_011764305.1 of Mustela putorius furo. NCBI lineage: Eukaryota > Metazoa > Chordata > Mammalia > Carnivora > Mustelidae > Mustela > Mustela putorius. The sequence goes on from NW_025422045.1 coordinate 13,975,206, forward strand.
AGCCAGGATGTGTAGCTGATTCTGGTATGTCATCTGTACTTCCTCTCTCTGCCCTTAAAAAATTAAAACTGTGACATTTGTCTAGGCTTAGTCTAATGCCCATAGTCTAATCCTCTAGACTCCACAGAGTTTTTTGATCATATATTGCAAAAAAACTTTTGTTTGACATCACAATATATGTATATATAATTTAAACAATTTTATATATGTACTAATGAATTATGTACTTGAGAGAATACATAAAATATTTAAATATAGATCTGAAAATGTGTATAAAAATATAAATATACTAATAAAATATAAGACAAAATGTAATTAGATATACAGACCCCTCCACCTGGGTGGCCCAGTGGGTTAGGCCTCTACCTTTGGCTTGGGTCATGAACTCAGGGTCCTGGGATGGAGCCCTGTTGGGCTCCCTGCTCAGCAGGGAGCCTGCTTCTCCCAACCCCCTGCCTGCCTCTCTGCCTAGTTGTGATTTCTCTTTCTGTCAAATAAATAAATAAAATCTTAAAAAAAAAAGAGATATACAGACCCCTCTTGGGAGACCACAAGGCTCATTAATAACTCAGTAACAGTTTTTCTTTTAAAGATTTTATTTATTTATGTGACAGAGAAAGAGAGAGCGCAAGCATGGGGAGCAGCAGGCAGAGGGAGAGAGAGAAGCAGACTCCCCATAGAGTAGGAGAAGCCCCATATGGGACTCGATCCCAGGATTCTGGGATCATGACCCGAGGCAAAGGCAGTCGCTTAACTGACTGAGCCACCCAGGTGCCCTCATTAGCAGTTTTTTTTTTTTTTTTAAGATTTTATTTATTTATTTGACAGAGAGAAATCACAAGTAGACTGAGAGGCAGGCAGAGAGAGGGAAACAGGCTCCCTGCTGAGCAGAGAGCCCCATGCGGGACTCGATCCCAGGACCCTGAGATCATGACCTGAGCCGAAGGCAGCGGCTTAACCCACTGAGCCACTGAATAATAATTCTAAATCCACTTACAATTCAAAGATAAGTTTGGTAAGTCATTATGCAGAAACCAAAAGAGAGTGAGGGGCTCTGTGGAGTTTTTTTGAATGAAATCAGTGAACTTCTCAGTCTGAAGGATAAAGGTTAAATTTATTTTCTAGTATCATAAATATGATATTGGACTTAATTTCTTATTTAAATGTTCTAGAAAGCCTCTCATACATAGCAACAGTTGAGAACAATTTATGAACTGACAAAGGATGTAATTGTTTATGAGTTCTTCCCCACCATTTGCATGGTGTGCACAACCTAATTCTTCTATACAGTTTGTGAATAGAATTATGACTCAAGAACTGCAGGACTTCCAGAAGGCTGGAAGCTTCTATCTTGTAATTCAAATGAGACTTAAATCACCTTAAAAAAAGACACCACCACTCTCTTGACAGAAGCTGCTGCTAGTGCCTGGGAACGTGGCTGGGGGCTGACAGGCCATGTCTCTGAGGTGGTCCGAAAGCACCTCTGGGGGTACCCAAGAAAAATATCACACCTCACACTTATGGTTTCCCTTGTCTAAAAGAAAGAAAGGAAAGGATTTTCCCAATATTTACCAAACAGATTGCGCCCCTGTGGTCACTCGGTCTGTGTGTAGTATGGTACATGGCACATATAAGAGTTCAGGTTTGTGGAGGAAGAATAGGGTTTCTCTAGTACAAGGGTGTCCACAGAGCCCCTCACTCTCTTTTGGTTTCTGCATAATGACTTACCAAACTTATCTTTGAATTGTAAGTGGATTTAGAATTATTATTCAGTCTTAACCAAACTAACCATCTGAAGTAGACATAAGCCTTAAAGACGTTATTATCAAGAAACTATGACTTGAAAATGACACTAATATCACAGAACAAATGGACAATATGAAAGTAATAGGGGTGAAATTCTTTAGTGCAAATCTTCTTCACCTCAATTTCAATGAAAAATAATGACTATTTAATCAGATCTCACAAGAAGTTTGCCAGAAAACTTCAAAATTTCCAGGAAGATTATTTGAAATATGAATTTATATACATTATTATTAAAGGTGAACCTTACTTTAGCTTATGTTGTGCCTGGAAATATTAACCCGATGATTACACTACATGTATACAATTTATAAATAAATAAACTTACATTAGAAAATTTCATGTTTCACCACCTAAAATGTTTGGAAATCTTTACTCTAGATTAGAGAATATATTTTTGCTGGTTCAACCCAATTGCGTGGCTGGACCAGCAGACAAAGCAACAATAGGAGTTGTTTATTCAAACAGCTGTCTTGTAAACAATGTTATATAAATCTTGTACCACACTTTAGGCCAATCCTGTTTTCATCTTTCTAGATGTCTGAAACATTTTGAGTCGGGTATATTGTATGTTAGTACCTCACTCTCTCCGTTCTGCATTTTCTTTGTGGCCTCTGAATGTCTTACTCTGGTCTCTGACCTTCCTTATTCATCCTTTGTCTGCTTTCCTTACCCTGTGCCTGACCTTCCACAGACAATGGGAAGCTTCCCTTCATGGCCCTGCTTCGGAATCTGTGCAACCTGCTGCGGGTTGGAATCAGTGCCCGCCACCACGAGCTTGTACTCCAGAGACTCCAGCATGAGGTATGTGGGGGGGGCAGGGGGACTAGAGGTGGGTGCAGTGATGCTGCTGCTTCTTCCTCATGGCTGTGGAAGGTCCTGGCCACGAGCTATTTTATGTGGGCTATAAATAGGTATGGAGATATGGATAGGCTGGCAGAGACAGATCTGCTGTCTCTGCTGGCAGAGACAGTTCAAGTATAAGAACTTTCCTTGGATCACTGATTTACCAAGAAGAGGCACTTATATGATGTAACTGACTTTGGAGGGAGTCTGATATTAAAGAAATCAGCCTCCTTCCTTTACTTCTTCCCTCTTTTTCTTTTTTTCTTCTTTTAAAGATTTTATTTGTCAGAGAGAGAAAGAGAGAGGGAAAACAAGCAGGGGCAGCAGCAGGCAGAGGGAGAAGCAGGCTCCTCATTGAGCAAGGAGCCTGATGCAGGACATGATCCTGGGTACGTGGGATCATGACCTGAGCCAAAAGCAGATGCTCAAGACTGAGCCACTCAGCCATCCCTCCCTTCTTTCCTTCTTTTCATAGTCTACCTGACAGCTTTCTTTTTCATTTATTCTTCTCCACTTTTTTCTGTATCTCTTCTGTAATATCCATTTTATCCTTCCTCATTTTCCCACAAATCTAAGACAGTGGTTATCTAGTACTCCTGGTCCCTGAGGACCCTGATTAATCCCACCCCCATTCTCCCTGATATGTTGCTCGTGACCCCTCCCTTGCTTTCCAGAATTCGGTGATCCACAGTCGGCAGTTCCCATTCAGATTCCTTAATGCCCATGATTCCATCAATAACCTTGAGGCTCGACTCAAAAGTAAAGGTATTATCTATCTTCCGAATCCTGTTTGTCTCCCGAGTCTGAGAGTAGATGAATTAGGAGCACTGGTATGTTTCAGCCTCTTGCCTTCTGGTCTCAGGATGTGGGGTGGGCAGAGTTCAGACACTTGCCAGCCCGAGGGTCAGGGCTTAGGGCAGGTATTGGTGGGAGGACAATAGGAGAGCACAGGCTGACTGACACTGACTCACTTACTTACCTGTTTACCACACAGCATTGCCACTCCCTTCCAATGCAAAACTGATGTGTTCAATAATGACTAGAAATGCAAAAAAGAGCAAGAATTGGATGACCTATCGGAGGTATCCTTTCAACCCAAGTCGCCAGAACCTTCGGACAACAATGATGATACCCGTGATATATGAGCAGCTCAAGTGGGAAAAGCTGAAAATACAAAAGGCCAGGTGTGTGTGTGTGTGTGTGTGTGTGTGTGTGTGTGCGCGCGCGCGCGCGCCTATGCATGCTATGCTCTCTGGGAGCAAAGGGTGGGCAACAAGAGGTACCATTACAGGGCTCGGGAGTCATCTGGGAACCCCAACTTTTATTCTGTGAAGATATGTTTGTCCCAGTGGCTCAGACTTGTCTGGTTCCAACTCTTTACATGGCAAACCTTGCCTTTAATGTTGTCCTATGGAGAAATCATGAGAAAAAAACTATGTTGAGGCCTCCAATTTATTATCTGGGATTGTTTTATTGGTTTCTGGGGGGCTCTGTGAATCTGTGCAGCATTCTCCTTTCTCTGTCCTCTGCTCCTGTTCTGGTTCAGTTTCTTTTTTCTTCCATGATATCTGTTTTCTCTCTCTCTCTTGTCCTGTCTTTATTTATTTATTTGTTTGTTAGTTTATACATGTAAAGATCATAACCACCGAGCAGGCTCAAAGTCAGACATAAAACCTGTTCTGTAAGGTTGTTGAAGTCCCGGCACTCTGCCCTTTAGATGCTTCAACAGGATCTTCATTCAAGACAAAGGCAGGGCTCATCTAACCTACTAGGGAATGCGTGGCTGAAGCCAGGGCAACTTAAAAGTCAAGTCTGGAGTCCAGTCCAAAAAACAAACATTCGCTGGCCATCTCAGTAGCCACAAGCCACACACAGCGAGTTGGAATTGAGATGTGCCAGATTTTGAGGACAGTATGAAAAAGGGTGTAAAATATCTCCTCTGTAACTTTTGTATTAATTTCATGTTAAAATGAAAATAGTTTAATATGTTTAATCAAATGTCATATTGGGTTAATATCTCCAGTTTATTTTTACTTTCTTCCTACAGCTACTAAAAATTTTTAGTTACATGTGAAATTTAATTTTGTTTCATTAACTGTAACTTAATTCTATTGGATAGCACTGGTAGAGAATACTGAATTTTCTAGTTTAAAAACATTATTATAGGGGTACCCGGGTGGCTCAGTGGGTTAAGCCTCTGCCTTCAGCTCAGTTCTTGATCCCAGGGCACTGGGATGGTGTACCCCCCCATCGCATTGGGCTCTCTGCTCAGCAGGGGGCCTACTTCCCCCCCCTCCCCCCCGCCTCTGCCTGCCACTCGCCTACTTGTGATCTCTTTCTGGTCAAATAAATAGATAAAATGTTAAAAAAAATTATTATGAAAAAAGTTTTAAACATGCACACAAGTAATGATAATATTATAATGGGCTCTCATGAAACTGTTAGCCACATTCTGTAATTATCTAGATTTTACCATAGTTCTTTTAGTGGTCCATTTCTTCTTTTTTCTGGGAAGGTGTTTTATGAACAAATGCCATATAATATAATTTTATTTCATCCTTTCCTATCTCCACATGTGTCTTTTAATACATTTTATTATGTAGTTAGAATGTCATTAATAAACCTAATAATTATAATAATTCCTTGGTATTATCTTTTATTATCTAGTCCATATTCAAATTTCCCAATCATCTCAAAATTATGATTTCACAATTTTATTCAAATCAGAATCCAAATAAGGCATACGCATTACATTTAACTATTAAGTCTCTTATATCTCTTTTAATATTTTCATTGTCTTCAGGCCATTGACTTACTATAGAAACTGGCTTCAGGGACCTTGCAGTGTGTCCCACTTTCTGGATTTGTCATCCTCCTCATGGTGTCTTCTAACTTGTTTCTCTGTTTCATGTGCTGAGGGTATTAACTCTAAAGGCTTACATAGATTTAAGATTCACTTTTTTTTCCTTGTAAGACTATTTCTCATAGGGGATTCTTTGTATCCTGTAAATGAGACCACCTTTTTTTTTTTTTAACTGTTTTTTTTTTTTTTAAGCCTTGTAATAAGATACAAGATCAGGGGACACCAAAGCTCTGGTGGTCCTACTCATAGTGCTGCTACCCATGCCTTTGAGTGGTTATAGCCTGATCTCTTCTCTGTAAGTCGATGGTTCATGCTTTGGTGATCTTTGCCTGAACCCGTTGTTTCATTAGCTGCTCTAGAGTGGGAGTTTTCTATCATTCCCCATATTTATTAGCTGGAACTCTAAAAAGAACCTCTCCTATCAATTTAAACTATTCAGTTACCCTGAAGTAGAGATTCTACTAGAAAGGTGGGATGAATGGATGAATGTTTTCTTCTTTCCTCTTTAACTGCTGGTTTTCAGAATATGAGTTAGTATTTGTTCTTTAAAATACAATTAAAAGTATGTAGCAGTTAAATCTTGCCTCATGAAGTAGGTACGGATTTATGTGGGAAGTATGGCAAAGGATTTCAGAGAGTGGGTCTACAGATGACTCCCCTCTTCTGCCATGAGAAAGGTCAGTAGAGGCCCTTGGAATGGAAATGGGGAAGTTCTGCCCCAGTCTCCCCTGCCGGCAGTGGAGGCGAGCTGTGGCAGGGGCGGAAACACTCCTTGCCGGAGTGCCAAGTTCTCATCTTCCTATCTTCCTCAAAATGGCAAGTAGAGAAACCCCTGAGCCCTTCTGTTTGTGTCTTTTCTGTTGACAGATGGGGGAAGTATGATGGTGAGATGCTGGCTCGGTACCGGCAGGCCCTGGAGACAGCCGTGAACATCTCTGTGAAGCACAACCTGCCCCCGCTGCCTGGCCGCACCATCTTGGTCTATCTGACGGACATGGGGACGGAGGAGCTCTGTCGGAAGAGCAACTTGCAAGGGGTAAAAGAAAAAAAAAAGAGAGAGAGAGAGAGAAGAAAAAGAAAAAAATTAAAAGGTTGGGGGTTAGAAAAGGGGCTGGGGATTCTGAGAGGTATCCTGTTCCCAGACATGGTTTTCCCAAGGAAGTACTCAGACCTGAAATAAATGGCATGCATTTGCATCTCAGTATTGGACCCTGGTTCCTAGGGACAGTTCCTAGAATGTTGTCTAATGCCTGTTCCTGCATTATAATACTTCTGTTTTTCACATTTGGCTGGTACTTAATTCTCTCTAAATTTCTGTCACCAAAGTATGTCTCATTTTCATTTCCCTATATCCCAGTTTTCAATTTGGGCATGAATCCTGGTCCTTCTCCACCTTTCTCCCTGACCAGCTCTTCTTGAGAGCTGCTGAAGCTATCCCTTCCTAACTGGGGATTTTGTCCCTTTTCCCCAACCAGTGGAGTGTTTGACCTCCAGGGCTGGATGGGTAAAGGTAGGTTTCTAAATAAGGGAGCTGGGGAATCTGGCTGGCTTGGCTGGCTTAGTTGGTAGAGTATACAACTATGGATCTTAATGGTGGTGAGTTTGAGCCCTGTGTTAGACATGGAACTTACATTAAAAATGTGGGGGGTGGGGGGGTGGCCGTATCTCACTGTGATGTTTGTCCAAGCAGCCCCCCATAAGCTATGTGCTGCTGCTGATTGGGATGATGATTGCACGGGCGGAGCAGGTGGATCTTTTATTCTGTGGAGGAGGCACTATGAGGACTGCTGTGCTTAAAGCAGAAGAAGGTATCCTGAAGACTGCCAGCATGCTCCAGGCTCAGGCCCAGGTCAGACACCCACCCCCACCAAGCAAAAATGCATGAATGGACACGGTCCTTGAAACGGCCTGATAAATCAGGAAAGGCTTGGATATAGATAGTTCTGAAGATTTCCCAAGCAGAAAATGGTGTTTGTTGCTTACTGATGATCTCCCATGCCAACACGGAACATAAGACTCTTTTCTTCAGGATTTGGATGAAGAGGGTGAATGGTCCTTGCAGACTTTTGGGAAGTACCTGCTGTCCCTGGCTGCCCAAAGAGTCCCTGTGAGTCCCAGTCCCTGAGAAGCCCTCCCACTCCTTCACTTTTCCCTCCACAACCGATGTCTCTAATTTCTCGAAGATCATCTTTCAAACTAAGTACGGTACCCACATCCACTCCCAGCTGGCTGTAGTACCCTATCCAGTGGTGTGTTGGTGAATGCTTAACACCCAGCTCTCTGGAAAAAATTAGTCTTTGTTAATAGCATTTGCTAATTTCTATGGTGTAAATACTCCTATCACAGCTGATTTCAAGCTACCGACATGGTATCGGTGAGCAGAGTTGGGAAGTGATGCCCAGTAGTATAGCACTACATGGTATTTCTACAGTATAGATACAGTAGATGTAAATAAGACCAAGAGTAGATAATGGTAACATGTAGTAAAAGAATTAGGAAGTGATGAGTTTTGAGTATTTGTTGCCTTCATTTTTAATATAATTTAAGTTTATACAATTTAATGTTTAGTAGTGGCCATGTTTAACAACTGGCTCACAAAATTCTTAAAATTATTTTAAAATTTTGAAAAAAGATTTTACTTACTCATTATTCATCTAACAGAGAGAGAGAGAGAGAGAGCACAAGCCGAATGGAGAGGTAGAGAGAGAAGGAGAAACAGATTCCCTGCTGAGCAGGACCCAGGACCCTGGATATCATGACCTGAGTCAGAGGCAGACAGTTAATGATCTGAGCCACCCAAGCACTTCTCTAAAAATTTATCGATCAGCTCTTGTGAGCCTGAATTAGCCAGCTCCAGCAGCCCTCCTCCCTTCCCCCCTTCCTCCTTACTCCATGTCAGGTTGTAGTGGCTTCCCCCAACCTCAGTGTTCTCTGGAGAAGCAATTTCCATTCCTGTCAGAGCTGTCCTAATCCCCTAATCCCCAGAAATCTTTTCTTTAGATATCCTGAGTTTATTAGCATTTCTTCTTCTGCCTCCTGATCCCAGCCCCTTCCTTTTCATCTTACAGGTGGACAGGGTCATCCTCTTTGGCAACACTATGTGTAACAGACTGGTAAATGAGGCCAAACAGCTTTTCTGGCAGCATGTGAATTCCAAGTGCCTCTTCGTTTCTGTCCCCCTACAAAGGACATGTAACATGTAAGGATGCTCAAACTCCTTGTCCAGTGCCAGAAGATAGGTTCCCAGATTTCCTCTCTACCCTTACTGTAGTTTGGGATCCTCCCACTCGCCAGGCACGTCCCTATCTCTGCCTAAATACTAGAGCTTTCTCTGAAGTCTTCAGCCTGGCTCCATGCCCCAGCCTAGCACATAACCCTATTCAAAGTGCACAGCTGGGGTATCCATCCTAGAGAGCAGTGACTCTGTGCTCCTGGCACTGTTTCTGATGGCTAGTGACTGCTTCTTCCTTTGCCAGATTACCAGATTCGAATCCCAACAGCGTGACTCTCTCAGGCTACACTGATGGGATATTGAAGTGAGTACTGAATGAGCACTGAAGGGGTTGGGGTTTTGTTAGAACATCTTTCCGAGATTACCTGGCTTCTACTCCCTTTACTTCTTTTTTTAAGCAATATAGAAGCTTATTGCTCTTCTGCAGCCATCCTGGTATAGCAGCAACAGTGTTAGAGGGGCTCAGTCACCTTTTACTGCTCCATCATCCTCAAATATTCTGCTTTCACCTCATGGCTCAAGACAGCTGCTCCAGCTCCAGCCCTCATCTTTGTGTTACATATAGGAGGCAGAAGGATAAAGGATGGGCAAGGTTGTACTGTTTGTTTTTAAGGGAACAACTCAAGAGTTGGTCATATTATTTCTATTCATTGTTTGTGGCCTCTTTTCATTCTTGATCCAGAGGAAATCTCATGCCAAGTTTATTTATAGAATCTAAATTTATAGAATCTTTTTACTTTGTCTTTCTTTCCATGTTCTCTCACTTACTTGTTTTCTCTCCAACATTTTCCTTTATATGCCTCCACTGGCATCAACTGCTATTAGGAAGACTCATGCCCATTCCTCCTTTTCCAGGTAGCTTTTATAGCTGATACAGAGCTGAAGAAGTTCTGGGATGGCCTTAATCTTTAACCTTAAATCTTCACCTTTACCAGCCCAATTGCTCCTGGCCCAAAGAAAGCCCGTGATAAACATGCATAGCAGGAGGGCTAGAGCTGGGTTTCTTCTCTCTTCCTTTATCTGGGTGGTTCTGCATCCTGGTTATTTTAAGTCTACATTAACTGCTTATGGTTGTCTTCTTAAGGAGCTCCGGTTAATTAGGTGACCTTCCCTAGCTGTATCTTTGTCCCCTGTCCCCTTGGAAGATCTGATTCTGCCTCTGGTATTCACTCTTATTTATTTGGTCACATTTATGTCAGGTTCATTGCAGAGCGTGGAGCCTCCCGTCTTCTAGAACATGTGGGCCAAATGGACAAAATATTCAAGATTCCACCCCCCCCAGGAAAGACAGGGGACCTGTCTCTCCGGCCACTGGAAGAGAGCACTCTTCGCCACTTGGCTCTGATTTCCCAGCCTCGGTTGGTCTATGTTTCTATGCCTTTGTGAATTGGGAGAGGCAGTGGGCAGGTGGTTGCATTTCTGGATGTTGAGATGCTCCTGTTCTACTCACCAAGGTATGCTTCCTCTTTCCCAGGTAGGGATTCCTCTGCCAGAGGAAGTTGTCACATTGTGAGCCAACTCTTCTCTCTACTGGGGAAGGGAGTCAGAGGGTGAGGCAGGCTCAGGTAGAGGGCTCAGGAGAAGAGGCTCTGGCTTTCTCATCACAGCTCAGCCAAATAGTAGCTTGAATCTTGGGCTACTTGTTTTTCTTCATTTCTTGATGCTTTAGCTTTTTGATTAGTAAAAGGGAGATAATGATTGTGCTTTCTTCACCGTGTTGTCACGAGCACACAGTAGGTGAATAGTAAGTGTCTAATGATCAGCTGACCAAGGAGGGTGTGTGAGAAATGGCAAGTAGGGTTTATGTTCCAGGGCTCTGAGGCCTACTGCACGCCCCACCCCCTCCGCTGCTGCTGTCCATCAGACCTTATTTGTGCCAGCTTGTGCATTAGGGTGAGCCTAGCTAGACTGAGCCTAGGCCTCTGCTTACCCTCAGATGGTGCAGCATCCGGCTTTTCATTTCCTCCACTTTCCGGGACATGCATGGAGAGCGGGACCTGCTGCTACGGTCCGTACTGCCAGCTCTGCAAGCCCGAGCAGCACCCCACCACATCAGCCTTCATGCCATCGACCTGCGCTGGGGCATCACGGAGGAAGAGACCCGTAGGAACAGGTGAGGGGGCCACAGGGAAGGGGAGCCAGGTCAGGGGTGAGGGGCTTGTGTGGTAGAACTGACGTGGGTAGGGTGGAGGTTGCAAGGAGGGCTGAGGGCTTAGGGCAGGGGGAGCTCTTTGGATGCTAACAAGAGCAGCTTGCCTTGGCTTTGAGCCATGGCCCTGTCTTCCTATTTGTACCTGTATTCCCTGATCTGGTGCTTCCATAACCATGTCTGCAGACAACTGGAAGTGTGTCTGGGAGAGGTGGAGAATTCGCAGCTATTTGTGGGGATTCTGGGCTCTCGCTATGGCTACGTTCCTCCCAACTACAACCTCCCTGACCATCCTCACTTCCGCTGGGTAAGGCAGACAGCGGGGCTGGAGCAGGGTCTGGGGAGGAAATGGAGTTTGGGCAGGGGTGGAGAGAAACCCCAGGGTGTCAGGAACCTTGGGACTATGGCCAGGCATCTCCTTGAGAGTTGAAGTGAATCCCAGGCAGAAGACTGCACAAGTGGCCAAGTCCTAGATGAGGGGATTCCTTTGAGAAGTATCTTTCAGTTGGCCAAGGGATGCGAGAGGTAAGAGGGAAGGTCTGTTCAGGTTTTGCTATCAGAGCTGGATTCTGATGTCCCTTTTGTCATTTACAGACTGTGTGACTTTGTGGGACATGGCTTATCCTAATCCAACCTCCACTTCCCCATATATTAAAGAGGACTAGTGGTGTCTGTACTACAGAGTTACTTTGAGAATTAGAAATCTGTTTTTTAAAAATGCTCAACACCTGACAGGCATTCAATAAATGTTAGCTAGTCTCTGTGTTTTATTGGCTTGTATCTGGCGGGAGGGAAGGAGGAACATTACTGAGATGCTGGAGCCCTGGGATCTTGGCAGGTCTCGGGGGATGGGTTAGTGTGACCTGGGACTGAAACCACCTGTCTTCTGCCCTCTCCCCTCAGGCCCAGCGGTACCCTCCAGGCCGCTCTGTGACAGAGATGGAGGTGATGCAGTTCCTGGACCGGGGCCTGCGCCTGCAGCCCTCTGCCCCGGCTCTCATCTACTTCCGGGATGCCAACTTCCTAAGGTACCTACTGTTGTGTCTGGGGCTCAGCTCAGTGGCCATGTCTTCTCTCCCTGGCATTCAGAGTATAGGACGGGGGAGGCTGGAAGAGCGCATGGGGCTCGGATAGCTGGCCTCACAGCACCACATTAGCCTTGCCTCTGAAGCCAGGAGATTTCTGTTGGGTCCGTTATCAAAGGAACGAGACTAAGACAAAGTGAAAGTTATGCAAAGCCTTATTCTATGCCAAGCATTAGAAGGTAAACTGACTGGCCAGGGGAACGAGGCTGAGACAAAGTGAAAATTATGTAAAGTTTTATTCTATGTCAAGCATTAGAAGTCAGACTGACCAGCCAGGGCCTCCTCTGAAGAGAGTGAACACCCCTTGGTCTTACAGGCTAGTTTTATAGGGCACAACTGCAGACATCTACATATGTGGCTTTGGCTGACTGGATGTCTCCTACCTGTGTGTTTTAGTAATGGTTACCTGGAACCGATACTAGTAACTGCTGAGGCGTTTATTAAACAACAAAATGGCCTTGTTTTAGGTATGTGTTTTGGCAACGGTTACCTGGAACCGGTATCAGTAACTGCTGAAGCATTTATTAAACAACAAAATGGCTACCTAGGCAACATGGAGTCACTATGGCTAAGTAGGCCCAGGCAGGCCGTAGGGGTTTAACAGGTTTTAACGTGGAATTGGCCCCAACAATCTCCACTTGGGGAGTTTCAGGGAACCACAGCCAGGTCTGATGGTTGGGGGTGAAGAGAGGCTGGGGTCTGAGTGTAGACCACTCTTGGGGTCTCTTTGGGGGTCAGCTCTGTACCAGATACATGGAAACCTGACTTTACTTCTGAGTCTGAAGAGGCTGCTCATCGGATCTCAGAACTGAAAAGCTTCCTGAGCAGACGGGAAGGGCTTACCTGTCGTAGGTGAGCTGGGGGAGGTAGAGAGCCCTTGCAGGGAGAGATATGGGGAGGGGAACCAGGCCCTGTCTAACTCTGCTTGTGCTCGCTTTGCCCACAGTTACCCTTGTGAGTGGGGGGGTGTGGCAGCTGGCCGACCCTATGCTGGGGGGCTGGAAGAGTTTGGGCAGCTGGTTCTGCAGGACCTGTGGAATATGATCCAGAAGCTTTACATACAGGTGAGTGGACAAGGGAGTGGTCTGGGTAGTTCTGGATGGGAAGTAACTTGGTGGGGCTCTGTGAGTTTTCAGGCCTGGGGGTTCTAGGGCCATAGAAATATTGTCATTTATTGGCCCATGTGCCCTCAGCCTAGGGCCCAGCTGGAACAGCCAGTCTCCGTCCCAGATGATGACTTGGTCCAGGCTACCTTCCAGCAGCTGCAGAGCCCACCGAGTCCAGCCCGACCGCACCTTCTTCGGGACACAGTGAAGCAGCTAATGCTTCACCGAGAGAAGCTGAGTCTGGTGACTGGGCAGTCGGGACAGGGCAAGACGGCCTTCCTGGTACATAGTCTCAGAGCCCTGGGCAGGAGGAAAGGGGTGCTGTGTGGGCAAAGGAAGTGGGCCACAGGGAGTTGTGCGTGGAAAACATAACCATGTTTTCTCTTTGCTTTCCATGCAGGCATCTCTTGTGTCATCCCTGCAGGCTCCCAGTGGGGCCAAGGTGGTCCCCTTAGTCTTCTTCCACTTTTCAGGGGCCCGCCCAGACCAGGGTCTTGCCCTCACCCTGCTCAGACGCCTCTGTGCCTATCTGCATAGCCAACTGCAAAAGCCAAGCAGCCTCCCCACCACCTACCGGTGTGTATCCCCCATTAGCCCAGCCTCTTGATGCCATATGACACTACCAGTATGTCTTCCTCTCCTGCTGACCCTAGTCCTTACCCTGCACACACAGGGGCCTAGTATGGGAGCTCCAGCAGAGGCTGCTGCCTGAGTATGCTCAGTCCCTGAAAAGTGGCCAAGCCCTGGTGCTGATCATCGATGGGGCTGACAGGCTGGTGGGTCAGCATGGGCAGCCAGTCTCAGACTGGATCCCAAAGACCCTTCCCCCGGTGAGTGTGAGAAGGAAGTGGGGTGGGATGCAATAGTGGGGAAGGGAGCTCTCCAACATTGTCCTGCTCTTTTTCTTTCCACCTCCTTTCCCTTTTGCCCAAATATCACAGAGGGTGCACCTGGTACTGAGCGTGTCTACTGATGCGGTCCTGGTGGAGACCCTTGAGCAGAGCCAAGGTGCCCATGTGGTGGCCCTGGGGCCCCTGGAGCCATCTGCCCGGGCCCGGCTGGTGAGAGAAGAGCTGGCTCTGTACGGGAAACGGCTGGAGGAGTCACCTTTTAACAACCAGGTTGGATGTAGGCCAGGGGTGGTGGGGGTGAGGACCCCGTGCAGCCTGCTCCTTGGTTTCTGAAGGAGCTCTGTGCCAGTGAAAGCTGTCAATAACTGGGAATCCTTATAATACCAGCCAGCCTTTTCCCCCTGGTGAATGGCCTCCCGGGGCCTGTCCTGATGAGGGAAGGAGTAAGGCTGTGGTTATTGGGTGCGCTAGGCTGAACCATTGGGGGCTTTCCGGAAAGAGGGTCTGGCATAGCACCGGAGGGCAGGGATGGCTGTGTTCTGAGGTGAGGCCATCAGGTGATGCCTGTTGGGGGCTCTCAGAGGAGGCACAGCCCTGCTGTCTGCTCCCTGCACTGAGTCCCCTTTGTCTCGTCAGATGCGGCTGCTGCTGGTGAAGCGGGGGTCCTCTCTGCCGCTCTACCTGCGCTTGGTCACCGAACATCTGAGGCTCTACACGCTCTATGAGCAGGTTGGCTGGGGGCGTAAACCCTCACTGCTCATCTTTTCAGTCCTAATCCACTTCCCATTCTTTCATTTGGCTCCTTTCACCCCTATCCCTCTACTTTTCCTGCCCTCATCCTGTGCCGCCTTGGGGTGGATCTCCCCCATGCTTTCTCTTTTTTTTCTCATCCTTTTCCACAGTTCCTCCTGCTGCCCACTCCCCTCCTTACAATGAAAGCTGCCTCTTCTCCTCCCCCCACTGTCTGAAGCCCAGTCTCCCTCTTCTCCCAGGTGTCTGAGAGACTCCGGACCCTGCCCTCCACTGTCCCGCTGCTGCTGCAGCACATCCTGGGCACCCTGGAGCAAGAACATGGCCCTGACATCCTTCCCCAAGCCTTGGCCACCCTTGAAGCCACATGTAGTGGTCAGTGGTTGGGGTGGCGTGGGAGACAGAATGCGCAGGGGTTAGATGGCATTGGCTCAGTTGGGGTCTCAGTGAGTGGTATGAGGAGGACCGGGTGCCATGGCATGGGTACACTCTGTGGTTTGGTGGGAGCTTCAGAGATCTGGGGTTTTTAGGTCTGACCGTGGACCAGTTGCATGGAGTGCTGAGTGCATGGCGGATACTTCCCAGGGGTGCTGAGAGCTGGGAAGAAGCAGTGGCTGCTGGCAACAGTGGGGACCCCTACCCCATGGGCCCATTTGTCTACCTCGTCCAGAGTCTGCGCAGGTACAGCTGCCCCTACTTGGACTCCCACCAATCTCCTGTGCCTTCCTGTCTTTGAGCCTGGGCCCCGTATGAGCCTTTCTTCATTCCACCCTTCCCTGGATATAGCCCCTGACACCTGTCTCCCAGGCTCCAAATGGGCTGCTTCTTAATTTACCACTCCATGGGATGGGCACGGGAGCCCACAGCTATGCCAGGTGCTCACTGACAGACCTCCTCCCCTCCTCTCCTGCCCTCTCTCCCTCACATGAGAACAGTCTGCTAGGGGAGGGCCCTCTCGAGCGTGCTGGTGCCCGGCTCTGCCTCCCTGCCGGGCCCCTGAGGACAGCAGCTAAATGTCGATATGGGAAGAGGCGGGGGCTGGAGAAGACAGCACACGTCCTCATCGCAGGTGATTTCGGCCTGAACTGGCCCAAACTGACCCCGGGAGACTGAGGGTGGGGCTGATGCCTGGAAGCCAGGACCACCCACTGGTGCTCCCATTCGGCTAGTGCCCTCACCTGCCACCCCATTGGGTGGATGGCTTTTGCTGTGACCTGTGCCATGCAATCTTTGGAGCTGCTTCAGGACCGAGCTTGTCTCACTGTCTACTCTGACCCACACCTGCAGCTCAGCTCTGGAAGACCTGTGACCCTGATGCCTCAGGCACCTTCCGAAGCTGCCTTCCTGAGGCCCTGGCAGATCTGCCTTACCACCTGGTTAGTCTCCAGATCCCATAGGCACCTTCTCCCAGGCAACTGCTTTGACTATTCTGAGACCCCACTCCCCCTTGACCACCACTACCGCCACCCCTCTCTACCTTTCTCCATCCAGGTTTCCTGCCCTCTTCCTCCATGTCCTTTGTCCCAGCTCCTAGGTCGAGGTCCTGGCTGCACAGAGTCTAAAACTAGATTCTTCCTTCTCACCTGCCTCTTCACATCCTAACGAGTCCCATCCAATCTTCCCAGCTCCAGAGCGGGAACCGTGGCCTTCTTGCAAAATTCCTCACCAATCTCCATGTGGTGGCTGCACACCTGGAACTGGGTCTGGTTTCTCGGCTCCTGGAGGCCCATGCCCTCTACGGTAAGATCAGTCAGTGGCTTCTCTGAGATACGGGCCTCCTCGGTGTGTTCACAGGGGGTGTGCTGGGGGTGGGGGGCGGGAGGTATAATGCAAAGAACAGTTAAATTTCTATTCTAGGCCGAAAAGGCCAAGAGGGTAAGGAGGTGATTTTCAGGGGATCTTCTGCCCCGGTCTCTTAGACCAAAGGTTCTCAAACTTTATTTAACAGGCCTAAAATTACCTGGAAATGTTGTTCAAATTACAGATCTCTGGGTTCCTGGATTCTGGTTCCCTAGGTCCAGAGTGGGGCCTAAGGCTTTGTACTTTTAATGGGTCTTCCTGATGGCCAGAAGGCTTCAAGACTTAACATTTTGACACATCATATGACTATATTTGGTACTGGGGTTAATGGGGCTATGGGCTGGCTCTCCAGTGATGCTCCGCATCTTTCCCACAGCTTCCTCTGTCTCTGACGATGAACAAAGTCTTCCTGAGGCTGAGACTGCCATGTTTCACACGTTCCTGAGGCAGCAAGCTCCTGTCCTCAGCCAGTACCCCCTGCTCCTGCCCCAGCAGGCAGCCAACCAGCCCCTGGACTCACCTCTTTGCCACCAGGCCCCACAGCTTTTCCAGCGATGGCGCCCCCAGCACACGCTACGATGGCTTAATAAACCCCACACCGTGGAGGGCCAGCAGAAGTAAGGTCCATGGCCCCGGGTACTGGGAAGCCTGTCAGAGAGCAAGCCACAGCCCTTTCTGAAACTAGAGAAGAAAGACAGACCAGAGTCACAAAGGAGGAGGGGACTCAGGCACAGGAATGCAAGTGTGAATTCCTGGCCCCTTCCTTCTCTGAAATCCTGGTTTCCTCCCTTTCTTCCCACTCTTTATCTAGCTCCAGCCTATCTCTGGCAGTTTCCTCATCCCCCACAGCGGTGGCCCTCTCCCCCAGTGGGCAAAGAGCTGCTGTTGGCACTGGCAACGGGATGGTTTACTTGTTGGACCTGAGAACCTGGCAGGTATGACACTCAAGGTGGGCAGAGTTTGCCTCTAGAAAAAGCCTCACAAACTGTCCTGAAGACCTCAGCAAGCCAGCCCCATCTGTTATCACCCTGTTTGATTCAGCAACTTGCATTTCCCTCACATAAAATCAAAGGCTTGGTATTAAATCAGTCACACCTGCCAAATATTTGCTGCATACCTTTCCATTCAGGGCTGTACTAAGGCTGTACTGTACTAAGCATCTCCAGGTACATACCTGTCTTTGCCTACCAAATGGCCATTTTGTTGAAAGAGAAGACATACAAGGTGGAAAGGAACCAAAACATAACTGAATAATATAGACAAGAGCTGAGTGAGTTGGATACCTCCGGGAGAACATGGGACAGGCAAGAGCGCACATTCCAGTTGAGTAAAAGGCACAGGGGAGAATGTTTCCAGGAAACTTCTGGGAATGATTGCAGCAGAGGGTGCTTGAAGGAAGGTAACAGCAGATTAGGCTGAAGTGGGTCCCACAGCCATAGCCACTCCCTTTCTCTGCCTCCCACCCATATCAGCTCCCACTGCCATATATGTATATATGCGTGCATACATACACAAACCCCTCAGAATCTTCTGTGATTTGGGGATGCATATGGGGTTGGGCATAGGGGAGATGTGGCACCACTTGAACCGAGGCTTGGCCCACATCTGGAGTGGGGCCCAAAGCTCTTGATGTGGGGCCAGAGGGCCACCCTTTCTCTATCCCTTCTTGCCTTGGCCTCCTTTTTGGTTGGAGCTTGGAGTGGCTGGACACTGGGGGTCAGGGGAATGTTCTGAGCATGCTTCCCTGCTCGTTCTCATAGGAGGAGAAGTCTTTGGTGAGCGGCTGTGATGGGGTCTCCTCTTGCTCATTCCTCTCGGATGGTGCCCTCTTTCTTACTGCCTTTGATGGGCTTCTGGAGCTCTGGGACCTGCAACAAGGTTGTCGGTAAGGGACCCCTCCCCCATGTCTTGGAGTGAGAGTCTTCCCTGCTTGTCAGAAGCCCTCAGGGCAGGGGAAAGAGGAGGGAGGCCAGGGGCTCCCAGAAGCCTAACTTTGTCTCCCTGGGCTAGGGTGCTCCAGACCAGTGCTCACCAGTATCAAATCACTGGCTGCTGCCTAAGCCCAGACCGCCGGCTGCTGGCCACCGTGTGTCTAGGGGGATGCCTAAAGGTAATGACCAAGGGGCAGTGGTAGTCAAAGTGGCCCTAAATGCAAGTCATCCCCGCAAGTTGTTCTCTTAGTGTGGCTTGGCCTGGGGGAGGCTTTTCCTGGTGCCTGGGGGAGGCTGAGGGCAGGGGGCTGGACAAGATGGCCTCTGGGCTTGAGAGGCTTAGGTATCTGTACTAGGCACCTAGTTTTCTCCCTTTCTTTCTCCTTCAGCTGTGGGACACAGTCCGTGGGCAGCTGGCCTTCCAGCACACGTGTCCCCGGCCTCTGAACTGCGTTGCTTTCCACCCAGAGGGGCAGGTGATGGCTGTGGGCAGCTGGGCTGGCAGCTTCAGCTTCTTCCATGTGGACGGGCTCAAAGCTGCCAAGGTGAGAATTCCTGCGAGGCTCTGGGGCAGGAAGGCCAAGAGGGCAGGAGTGGAAGATACGGGATTATGGACATCCACATTCTGTTTCACTTTGGGCTTGTTTTGAGGGCAGGTCCCCACATTTCTGTTTCTACTTCCTTGGGTAGGAACTGGGAGCCCCAGGAGCCTCTGTCCGTACCTTGGTGTTCAATGCGCCTGGGCGGGTTGTGGCTGTGGGTCGGCTGGACAGCACGGTAGAACTGTGGTCCTGGCATGAGGGGGCACGGCTAGCTGTCTTCCCGGCCCACCACGGCATTGTGGCTGCTGCCCTCTTCCTGCGCGCTGGGCGCCAGTTACTGACAGCCGGAGAGGATGGCAAGGTCAGGTGGCAGAGGCTGGTGGTGGGTTAGGAGGAGGGGGGAGGGCAGGGGTATTTGGGTGAGGGTGGAGCCTTTGTTGGGGACACTGTGGAGGGGCTTCGCTGGTGCAAGCTACAGGGAGAGGGGTGCAGTGTATGCATGGGCTGCTTTCTGAGAAGAGAGGGGAGCCCTTTAGGGAGGAGGAGGACTTTAATGGGGGTGGCTCTTGCTCTGGGGGTAGAAGTGTTGTATCTTTAAGTCCTGTTCTTGGCCCTCAGGTTCAGGTGTGGTCTGGATCTCTGGGTCAGCCCCGGGGGTGCCTGGGTTCCCTTTCTCTCTCTCCTGCCCTCTCTGTGGCTCTCAGCCCAGATGGTGATCGGGTGGCCGTTGGGTACCGAGCAGATGGCATCAGGATCTACAAAATCGCTTCAGGTGCTGAAGAGAGAGGGGATGGGGTGTTTGAGCCTTTGGAAAGAACCTCCCCACCCTGAATTCCCTTTCCCAGTGTCTCACTCTGCTTTTTCCTCATACTCTAGGTTCCCAGGGGGCTCAGTGTCAGGCAGTAGATGTGGCAGTGTCTGCACTGGTCTGGCTAAGCCCTGAGGTGTTGGTGAGTGGTGCAGAAGATGGGTCCCTGCAAGGCTGGACTCTGAAAGGAGGTTCCCTTCAGTCCCTCTGGCTCTTGTCCAGGTACCAGAAGCCCGTGTTGGGGCTGGCCACCTCCAAAGAACTCTTGGCTTCTGCCTCAGGTACTGCTGGGCATTGGGCAGCTTCCTTTCAAATATGCTTGTGCCTTCCCTCAATTTATATGTGTATGTGTATAGGAAACACACACACACACATATATAATTATCTTTAAAACTTTCAAAGTACTTGTATGTGCACTTGTCTTGCATCATCAATCTACACTCTTTCTTCTTGTTTTCTAACCCTGATTCTGGGACCTCTGTTAATTGCTGGAATCCTCTGAGTTTCTGCCCAGGGGTCTCAGACTTTGCTGTGTATGGGGATGGGTTTCCCTTAGGAGGAGGAGAGAGATGTTGAGGTGGAAATGCAGAATGGTCTTAGTCCTCTCCAGGTAGGAGACTTGGTCCAAGTGATAGTGGAAGAGGAGAAGAGGAGGGTCCGAGGTGTAGCACGGAGTTGGGGAGCTGAAGAGCCAGAGCTAGGAGTGCCTGGTGTTCCTGTCTTGTGACCTCATACAATGACTGACCCTTGTCACTCGGGTACTCCATAGCCTGTGACTCACTGCCATTGGACATCACCCTCACCCAGCATGCTTGCCTTTGTCTTTGGGATCCTGTCTCACGTCCTCTTTCAGGGAATCTTTCTTTCTCCCTCTTTCCAATGCAGAAGATTTCACAGTGCGGCTCTGGCCAAGGCAGTTGCTGACACTGGCACAGACAGCAGAAGACTTTCCCCGTGACACTGAGCTCCGGAAACATGAGGGTCCTGTGAGCTGTTGTAGCTTCAGCACCGATGGAGGCAGGCTGGCTACCGGGGGCAGGGACCGGGTGAGCCGCGGGCTCCCTCCTTGAGCCCACAGCCCCTCTGAGTCTTGGACTCCTCAACAGTCCATTTCCCATGGCTCCCGAGGCATTTTGCTTTACCACACCCCCTAGGCCACCTCTTTCTACCACCCCTTCCCTAATATTCCCTACTCCTTTAAACTTTCTTGCCGGAAATGGCCCTGATGTTCCTACCTCCCTCCTCTGGTCCTGACTGCTCCCTGTCTTGGGACCTATCCAGAATCTCTTCTGCTGGGATGTGCGGATGCCCAGAGCCCCTGTTCTGATTTGCTCCTTCTCTGCCTGTCACCGTGACTGGGTCACTGGCTGTGCCTGGACCAGAGACAACCTACTGGTAAGGGAAGGGGTGGGGGTGGGGCAGAGCCCAGCAGGGTTCCTGGGGGAGGACCACATGGCCCAAGTCATCCTGCTTCCAACACCTGTTTATAATAATAGTAATAGCTGACATTTATTGAGCAAGTATGTGCCAGGAATTGAACTAAGCTCTTCATACATCTTGCCTCATTTAGTCTTTACAACTCTGTGTGAAGTAGACAGTACTACTATCTCTATTTCACAGATGAGGATCTTGAGCTCAGATAGATTAAAGAACATTTTCAAGGCCGTATAAGTGATGAGGCTGAGGCACTAATCATAAGAGAGCCCTGATTCTTAATAAGAACACAGAACTGTCTCCCCAAAGGCTTAGGGTACCTATCCCTGCAGTGAGAGGATACTGCTGTATTTTCTTTGGTCCTAAGGCAAAAAACAAAAAACAAAAACAAAGACAAACCCCTAAGATTATGCACTTAAGGTTGGTGAAGCCTAGTTTTCCCATGCACAGTTCCCACACTTGTTCTCAGGAACAGATGAGAAAGGAGTGAGAATCAGTTGACTAGAATTGTCACAGACTGCTCTCTGCCCCTGCCTGCTGGGCAGCTGCATCTTTCCTTGGTATTGCAGGCTGTTCACCTTTGTCTGGTTTGTTGACTGACAGTTTGTGAATAACAGGGACAACAGCCACTATGCATTCAGTGTTCAGTACGTACCAGGCAGCCCTTCGTGTAGGTGCAGGTACATCAGCCCCGCAGCAGCCACAGCAAATAGTGACACTGTTACTATCCTCGTTGACTGGACGACAATCCCAAGGCGCAGAGAGATGAACTTGCCACAGGTCACAAAGTAAAGGATGGTGGAGCTTGGAACTGAACCCAGCACAGCCAATGTTCTTAATCACCAACCTTAATGCCCACCCCACCCTGTGCCCGCGTTGTCAATGTACAAAAATGCTGGAGGCATGCTGCTAATCCCACTTCTATGACCTCTGACTGTGCAGGTCTCCTGCTCCAGTGATGGCTCTGTGGGGCTGTGGGACCCAGGACAGCAACAGCAGCTTGGCCACTTCCTAGGTCATCAGAGTGCCGTGAGCGCCGTGGTGGCCGCGGTGAGGAGGTGGCAGAAAACTCACTCGGGGCCCTGGGAAGGCTAAGGAGGCTTTGGGAGATGGGTGCATTGGGTATCTAATCTCAAAGGCAAAAGAAGTATAAAGAATGAGATACTCGGGCCTGAATTAGAGCAGGATGAGGGTATTGAGATGGAGGGTTGGTGTGAGGGGAGGAAGAGGGCAGCTCAGTGTCTGAACTGTGTGCAGGATTGCAGTCCTGAGCCACCCAGCCTGTGTCCCCAAGTTCTCCACACTCTTGGACATCTCGTAGGCCTTTAGTCCTCAGCCCTCACCTCTGTGGTAGGAGGCATACTCCTCTTGTCCTGCTCGGTGCGATTCTGGTCTGATCCTGTGCTCTGGAATAGGAAGAACATGTGGTGTCTGTGGGCCGAGATGGAACACTGAAAGTGTGGGACCATCAGGGTGTGGAGCTGACGAGCATCCCTGCTCACTCAGGACCTATCAGCCACTGTGCCGCTGCCCTCGAGCCCCGGGCAGGTAAGGAAATGCCAGTTCCCTTTTCCTCCCTTCCCCCCTGCTTTCCCCCTTCTTCTGACTTCATCTCTGTGCCTTCTCAGCTGGGCAGCCTGGGTCAGAGCTTCTAGTGGTGACTGTTGGACTGGATGGGGCCACACGGTTGTGGCATCCGCTCTTGGTGAGTTCCCTGAAAGGACTGGGGTGGATGGAGTGGAGAGGGCAGAGTAGGACAACTATGACGCTGAGCCCTTACTCTCCCACCTCCGTCCTTTCCTCCTAGGTGTTTCAGACACACACCCTCCTGGGACACAGTGGCCCAATCAGTGCAGCTGCAGTTTCAGACACCTCAGGCCTCCTGTTGACCACCTCAGAGGATGGTTCTGTACGGCTCTGGCAGGTACCCGAGGAAGCAGGTGAGAAGGCATGGAGAGAGGCAGTATCTAGAGGGGTGTGTTAGTGGGACCATGAAGGTCAAGGGTGGCCTGATATCTCCTTGTGTCCTAGGAGTGGTCCAGCTTCTAATGCATCACCTACTTCCTTCTCCAGATGACACATACACACCCAGGAGTCCTGTAGCCATCACTGCTGTGGCCTGGGCCCCCGACGGTTCTGTGGCAGTATCTGGGAATCGAACTGGGGAACTAACTCTGTGGCATGAAGCTAAGGCTGTGGCCACAGCACAGGTGAATTGGATCAACCTTGGTGCTTGTCTGTGTGACTTCTGCCCCAGCTGTACATGTACTGGTGTGTGTAGGTGGCTGGGAGGGAATGAGGGTTAACCCTGGCTCTTCGGGAATACTGAGATGAACATGTCATGCTCCCCAGGCTCCAGGCCACATCAATGCTCTGGTGTGGTACTCGGCACGTACCTTGATTGTTCTCAGTGCTAATGAAAAGGTCAGTGAGTGGCACGTGGACCTGCAGGAGGGTTCAACATCCAGAAATTTCAGGTGAGATGGGGCAGCTGGGTCCATGTGATATGTCGATGGTCTCCTTATAGATTTTGTGCAAATCACTCCACCCCTACTTCTGAACTAGGTCAATAGGATGTTAGTAAGTGGGAAAAAGTCCTTGGGAAATTGTTTTGGCTCCCCTTCATGTCAACTTAAATAGTTATCAGTGTCTACTTTAGGCTAAGCTCTGAGCCAGGCTGTGTGAACCAGATTGAAATTACCTTTTAATTTAGGAAGCACAGTAGAGGAATATGCACTGAAGTCAACCACCGGCAACAGGCAGAGTGATTAGTGCTATAAGGAAGAGATCTATAATTCCCAGAATTTGAGAAATTTATAGTTTACAAAAGAGTTGCTATTTGAGGTTGGGCTTTAAGGGTGAGTAGGAGTTCTCTGGACCCTTAAGGGAAGGAAATGGTGTTTCAGTAGTATTAACAAAAGGCAAGGAGGCATGAGAGTGCATGGTATATTCTGGCACAGCTGAGACGTTGGGTTCTTGGGGAGAGTGGTGGTGGGGGGTTTGGGGAATTGGATTGAAAAGATAAACTGGGGGAAGGCTGTAGAGGGCACAGTGTCAAGGATTTTGAGAATAGTTAGCTGCAGTTTAGGAAGAAGACTCCAGTGGCATTATGGAAGATGGGTAGTAGTAGAGAGATACTACAGGCAGAGAGGCCACCTTCACAGCAGTTGCTCTAGTCCAGGGAAGACATAGTGTGGGCCCCGAGCCAGACAGTGGGATGAGAAGGAGGGATAGAGATTTAGGCAGGTATTGGCAAGTAGAATCCACAGTGCTTATTAATCAGTTGGAGGTCAGGAGGGAAGGAAGAGACAAGAAGCCAAGAGATGCCTCATTTGAGCGGGTGAGGGGATGGTGATGATGAATACTAATATAAGAAAAACAGAAAGAGGAAGAGAATTTGTAGGGAAGGTAATTGATCGCATTCTGTACTTCTCTCCTGAGGAATTCATGGGGAGCCAAGGAGCCTGAGAGAGGTGGACTAAAATAGGGTCTCTCTTTGTCCTTGTACCTTTTTTGAGTTGCAGTCTTCACCTGAACCGAGTTCTGCAGGAGGACTTAGGGTTCCTGACAGGTGTGGCCCTAGCTCCAGACGGTCACTCCCTCATCTTGGCCGATGCGGGTTTGCGGTTACAGTGCATGAAACCAGGGGAGGCTCCTTCTGAAATCTGGTAGGATTCAAAAAGCTGTTTCCGCTCAGGCTACAGAAAAAGGAAAAGTGGGTTAGTGGTTACCCTGAACTTGGGTCTAACTTAGAACAAAACCCTGGGGTCTTACAGAGAGATGTTCATGGGTTCAGCCTCTTTCTTTCTTATAAACCAGGAGCTGCCGCTATTCGGAAGGTGCTATGTTGTTGTCCACCCATCAGGACTATGGTGTGTTTGTCCTGCAGTCAGTGGAAACTAGAGGCCTTTATCTCTTAGTAAGTCTGATTTGAGTGTGTTAAAACATTTGTCCACGACCAACACTTTTAAAACCTTGGGGCCATGGTTGAGGATAAGAGGAGGGTAAAGGCATTGGTTCCAAATTCCCTTCTGTTCCTTCAACTGGAGTGGCTCTACTTCAGAGCATTCTATAGTGGGTTTCAGCTTCCCTGTAATATTTTACTGATACAAAAAAAGATTCCAGTGTTAAAAAAAAAAATCACAGGGAACCATCAATGTAGGAGTTTTCTTAATTGCTTTTTTTCTCATGTCTCTCTTGTCTTGTCACTGTGAGTACTAGTGTCTGGAACAATACAGACATATCTCATAGACATGACATCGGGTGAAAGAAGTCAGACACAAAAGAGTACATACTACATGCTTTCATTCACATAAAGTTAAAGAACAAATGGAACTAATTTATGGTGACAAAACTCAGAATATTGTTAGCTCTGGTATTGACTGGGAAGGGTCACGAAGGCAAGTTTCTAGGGTGACAGAAATGTTCTACATGTTGACTTGGGCAATGATTGCACGGATGTATACATATGCAGAAGTTCCTTGAGATGTACATTTAAGATTCGTGCACTTAGGGATGCCTGGCTGGCTCAGTTGGTTAAGGCTCTGCCTTCGGCTGTGGTCATGTTCCTGGGATCCTGGGATGGAGTCCTTGGCTCCTTGCTCAGTGGGGAGCCTGCTTCTTTCTCTGCCTGCTGCTCCCACTGCTTGTGTGTTTTCTCTCTCTTTCTTGCTCTCACACAATAAATAAATAAAATCTTAAAAAAAAAAAAAAAGCGTTCACGCTCTTTACGATGTCTAAATCACAGTTAAGAAAGTCCTGACCAGGGATGCCTGAGTGGCTCAGTCAGTGAACCTGCTGATCCCAGGATCCTGCGATCAAGTCCCGAATTGGGCTTCTTGTCCAGAGGAGAGCCTGCTTCTTTCTCTCCCTCTGCCTGCCACTCTGCCTGCTTGTGCTCTCTCTCTGACAAATAAGTAAATAAAATCTTAAAAAAAAAAAAAAAAAAAGTGCTGACCAGCCCAGAGCCTAAAACAGTTGCTTTGGCTGTATAGTGTCAAGTGCTATGAGTAGGCTGAACAAAATGAGCCATCCTTTCACAGAAGCAAAAGGAGTCAGGAGAGTTTCAAGAGAGCCTCGAGTTTGAGCCAAACCTGGAGAATCCTACTGGGACCTACGTGTTGGTAACCCAAGCCAAACCGGAATCTGGTGAGTGGGATGGGAGGACCCACAGGTCTGGAGATGCCTTGTAGGTGACGGTGGGTCCTATGAAGCCAGAAACCTAGCTCTAACCTCTGTCCTTGAAATGGCAGAGTCCTCATTTTTGTGTGCCAGCTCTGATGGGTTGCTGTGGAAACTCGCCAAATGCACCCCTGAAGGAGAATGGGAGACAAGCAACCTCTGGCAGAAAACAGAAATGCCTGAAACCCCAACTCCAGAGACGGCCCCATCTGTGCAAGACAGCAGCACAGATAGCTGGTCCCCACCCTCACAGCTGAGGACTCAGCAGCGTAGAAAGGTGAGTTAGAGGCATGGGTCACAAATAGAGGGGACGAGGCCTTCTGTCTGACAGGTGGATGCTTCCTTGACAAAGGAAGGCCCACTGAAAGCTCAGCACATCACTTCTCCTTCCCCTCCAAGATTCACTCGGGCTCGGTCACAGCCCTCCATGTCCTGCCTGGGTTGCTGGTGACAGCTTCAAAGGACAGAGATGTTAAGCTGTGGGAGAGACCCAGTATGCAGCTGGTAAGTGTGTATGTGTGCAAGGAGGGCTCAAAGAGCGTCACAGAGGGCAAACTTGGGCAAAGAATGTACAAAAGATCAAAATTCTGTTTTCTTCTATTCTTGCTATCATGTGCAACTAACCTATTTCTAAATAAAAGGCATTAATGTGAGAGAAAAATGAGTTAGTAAGGAGGCCCTAGGCTTGTATCCTTCACCTCCCCATCTTTTGTTCCCCTTTGTAGCTGGGTCTGTTCCAGTGTGAAGCGGCTGTCAGCTGCCTGGAACCTTGGCTGGGCCCCGACTCTACCCTGAAGCTTGCAGTGGGAGACACACTGGGCAACGTGTACTTTCTCTCCTGGGAGTAAAGATGTCCCACCCACTTGTGCTTGAGATGCAAAGCCGGAAGACACTAGTGGCTCCTTTCTTGATTCAATTTTTTAAATAAAGTGTCAGAAAATCTCCAGTGCAATCTGCCTGTGTTCTGATGTGGATGTGGATCAGAGGAATATGGATGTTCTCATGTTTCTTTTCTGATTTAACATTAGTCCTTACTAAAACTGCAAGAAAGGGAACCAGTTCTTTCATAGATATTCTTTGAAATCAGGCTTTAGAAGTCTTGTGTCACTTGCTCGTCCAAGGGTCCTGAGATGCCGTTCCTGGCGGGGGAAGGAATGAGTGATGTTGGCCGGCAATTAGTTTGAACAGAGAGCTGAAGACATCTCACTTAGTCAAGAAAGATTAAGAAAAGGAGGAGTGAGGGGCGCCTGGGTGGCTCAGTGGGTTAGGCCGCTGCCTTCGGCTCAGGTCATGATCTCAGAGTCCTGGGATCGAGTCCCACATCGGGCTCTCTGCTCAGCAGGGAGCCTGCTTCCTCCTCTCTCTCTCTCTGCCTACTTGTGATCTCTCTCTCTGTCGAATAAATAAATAAAATCTTAAAAAAAAAAAAAAGAAAAGAAAAGGAGGAGTGAGTTGAAAGTGCCCCCCAGTCAGGGCGTTTAGAGAGAACATTAAGTTCCTCCCACAGAAGCAGCCTCTTCTGTGCGGAACTGACTGCCCAGATGAGAAGTGAGAAGCTAGGGTGCTGAGTGGAATGGGACTCCTGGCTTTCACAGCCACTGACTAGGCAGCAGCAGCCACTTGACCTGCACATGTTTGTCAGTAATAGTAATTTGCATTCTTGGAAGAAACCCCAAAAGTGTAGCTCTCAAATTGAAGTTTGTGAAGATTAAAACAAATGGAGAGATGGAACAATCCTACCCATGGACTCACCATGGACTGTGATCCTTTTAAGTTCTAAAACCTTGTTTTCCTATAGTTTTATCTTATGGGAGAGGAAGTTTCCTGAGACTCTAAGAGTTAGGGAAAAGTTCAAGGTCTTCTATGTCCCAAAGCTCAAGGACTCGTATATGAGAAGCCAGGCTTACAAGATTTTGTTCTAAGTTGGTAGGGTTTTCTCAGAGAACTACCACTGCACTCTGATTAGAAATGAGTTTTGATGGGTGCCTGGGTGGCTCAGTTGGTTAAGCGACTCTCTTTAGCTCAGGTCATGATCCCGGAGTACCTGGGATCAAGCCCCATATTGAGCTCCCAGCTCCATGGGAGTCTGCTTCTTGCTCTGACCTCCCCTCTCATGCTCTCTCTCACTCTCTCTCTCTCAAATAAATAAATAAAATCTTAAAAAAATAAAGAGAGAGAGAGAGAGAGAAAGAAATGAATTTTGAGGAACTGGGGAGTTGAGGGGTATTGAGTTTTGTTCTTTCTTTGCCCTGATTCCAGGTTTTCGTGGACAGATCATCTGAGAGACTTTCCCCTTATTTCTACTAGTTCCCCATGGTCTCCCTCAGCTGGAGGATAAAGATATAAGAAATTCCATCAACTGATGTTTTAATCATGGGTCATGCTTCTATCTTCTCTCATGTGTCTCATGCAAGGGCTCTAAAAGTACCTTCTAGACCACCTCCTCCACGTACCTTGTGACCAGAATCCAAATTAAGGTTATTTGAAATTTATGATTTATAATACTACCCAGAAATGCTACAGAGAACCATGGCACAGCATCATCCTGAAAGTTGCTGGTTTCAGTCTTTTGCTTTTTGCTCTACTGAGAGCATGGGCCAAGGACAGGAGGAAGCCCTAGACGTCTGTGCTCCAAGCTCTAAAAATTCTACAAAAGCACCCCATCTAAGGCTGGAGGATGGGGATGGAGAAAGTTAAGAAAAGGATAACTTGACCTTTGCTCAGTAGACTCAGCCTTGTTGGCCAGGCCCGCCTGAGGTATTTTTGTCTTTCTTACCTTATAGGTGTACAGCAAGGTCATAGTATAATTGCTGTGAGTGACAATAAGAGACTCTGGGTAACTGTAAACATGTGCCCAAGGGAGTTGAAGGGAAAATTAATTTAGGTAATTTATTTTATTTTATTTTATTTTTAAGATTTTATTTATTTATTTATTTGACACTGAGATAGAGACGGCAAGAGAGGGAACACAAGCAGGGGGAGTGAAAGAGGGAGAAGCGGGCTTCCCTCTGAGCAGGGAGCCCAATACAAAGCTCAATCCCAGGACCCTGGGATCATGACCTGAGCTGAGGGCAGCTGCTTAAGGACTGAGCCACCCAGGTGCCCCTAATTTAGATAGTTTAAACATTTTGAGTTTTTTTTGTTTGTTTGTTTTTAAAGATTTTATTGTATTTATTTGACAAGAGATAAGAGTCAGAGAGCAGAGTTGTGGGGGAGTCCAGGGATGGCAGAGGGAGAGGGAGAAGCAGGCTCTTCGCTGAGCAGGGAGCCCCAAATGGGGCTTAATCCCAGGACCCTGGGATCATGAAGTGAGCCAAAGGCAGATGCTCAACTGACTGAACCACCCAGGTGTTCCAATTTTGATCACTTTATTTTTCTTTTACTGTTATTTTTCCATTCTCTGTTAGAAGCAAGTCATTAAACCCAGCCCCCACTTAAAAGGAGAGAGACTAAACCTCTGGAGGGAGAATTACCAAAGAATTTATGCTCCTATTTTAAAATCACCATAGTAATCAGTAAATCTTGAAGTAGGTTTTTTGAAACTATGGAAGTTATCCTGTTCCACTAATTTTAGCATCCGTCCGTTGATCCTGACTATAGCAATTATTACTGTGATTTTTTTTTTTTTTTTTTTAAGAGAGAGTGTGTTGGGGGCGTTTGGGGGAGGGTGCAGGGGGACAGTGGCAGAGGGAGAAGGAGAGAGAAAATTCCAAGTAGGCTTTTGAGCTGAAATCAAGAGTCAGATGCCCAACTGACTGAACCACTCAGCACCCCATTTCTAATGATTTTCTATTTCCCTCGAGCCTTCTATGTTAATTGAAATCCTTTTGGAAGGATTATTTATCATTTCTTTCCAGAATGTACGGAGTCATTCCAGTATGTATGGAGTCATTCATCTATTTCAATCTTTCTGTGGGTTTTTCATAGATGTCCTTTATCAGGTTGAAGCTCCCTTCCATTCTTTGCTGAATGTTTATCATGAAAGGGTGCTAGATTTAGCCACATGCCTTTTCTGCATCTAATAAGATAGTCATATGACTTTTGTCCTACATATGTCCTAAGATAGTCATATGATTTTCATATATTGAACCAACCTCACATTCCTTTAATAAATCTCTTTGTCATGGTGTAGAATTCTTTTTACTTTACTGGTTTAGGCTTGGTAGCATTTTATTGCACATCTGTATTTTTTTTTTAAATTTATTTATTTGACAGAGATCCAAGTAGGTAGAGAGGCAGGCAGAGAGAGAGGAAGCAGGTTCCCCCCTGAGCAGAGAGCCAGATGCAGGGCTCCATCCCAAAACCTTCCAGAACCCCAGGATCATGACCCAAGCTGAAGGCAGAGGCTTTAACCCATTGAGCCACCCAGGTACCCCACACATCTGTATTCTTAAAGGACATTGGTCTAGAGTTTTCTTTCCTGGTGGTATCTTTATCGGATTTTGGTTTCATATTGCCTCATGGAATGAGGTGTGAAGTATTCTCTTCTACTTTTTAGAGAAGTCTGTATAGTCTAGTTTTAACAGCAGCACAGTATTTCAGTGAGTGAGTATGTTTAACTAGTTCCTTATCTAGGGATCTTTTGCATATGACAATGCTGCACTGACTTCATCTATACAAACAAGTACGTCTGTAGTTTTTAGGTCAAAGGGTATGTATATTTTAAACTTAGATAGATATTGGTAATCTGGTCTCTAAAACGTTACAGGCTACTGTTTTCATTTAAATAACCTTTACTGTTATCTCAGTAATATGTGTTATGTGTGTGTAAGTGTGTGTGTGTGCATGTATCTATGTACATATATTTGTGTTGCACATGTTTATGAATAATCAGGAAGTCTTTGGTCTGACGTGGACTTTGGTACTTCTTAGGTGGAGCAGGCAGCTCAAAACTCATTCTAATTCCTCTCCTTTCCTCCCTGAGATGTATTTAGACTTAAGAGACAAGTCCTCTAAGTGCTTGCAGATTTTTGGACATCTGCTGAGTCCTAGGATAAGTGGTGGGAGACCTGGTCTGCAGTTGTTTCAACACCCCCCCTTTTTTTTTTAAAGATTTTTTTTTTACTTATTTGAGAGAGAGACAGTGAGAGAGAGCATGAGAAGGGAGAAGCTTAGAGGGAGAAGCAGATTCCCTGTGGAGCTGGGAGCCCAATGAAGGACTAAATCCCAGGAGATCGGGGATCATGACCTGAGCCAAAGGCAGTTGCTGAACCAACTGGGCCATCCAGGTGCCGTCTCTACCCTTCTAATAGTAATACCCAACAAACTCCACGTTGCAGAAAAATTTACTTAAATGGGGAAAAGCATCAGTCACCATTAGTGTCCTTCAAGGCACAGAGGTTATTCTGCTGTTAGGAACAGGATCCTGAGTAACTTGCAGCTAGCTATGGGATACATAGAGCAATGTGTACTTCCTGTCCTGAAGATGAAGAAGTATGAACATGAGAAGAAAATACGTGGTTGGAGAAATAAAGCCCAAAGAAGCCAGTGGTAGATTTGTGCCATTTTTATTACATAAAAGATCAAAAATTCAAGAGTACAACACTGCTTATTTTCTTGTTTGAAGATCAGACCTTATCTAGTTTATTTAATATTCACCACAGCTGCAGGAAATTAAACCGAACCTTTAGCAGGTATCGCATACGGACCTGGTTGGGGTTATAGACAATAAATTCATTGTAGTTGAGGGTATAACCGTCTGGATTCAGAACTCCTGTGTCACTTGCTGGTCCTAAGGGTACCATACTCCCATTCCTGCCAAATGAAAAAAAAAGTGTGTCAATATCTGCCTCTGAGAAGCTGGAATATAGAAAGTAGAGAGAGAGTTTTTTTTTTTTTTTTTTAAATATTTATTTATTTGATAGAGATCACAGATAGGCAGAGAGACAGGCAGAGAGAGAGAGAGAGAGGGGGAAGCAGGCTCCCTGCTGAACAGAGAGCTCGATGTGGGGCTTGATCCCAGGACCCTGAGATCATGACCTGAGTGAAGGCAGAGGCTTAACCCACTGAGCCACCCAGGCACCCCGAAAGTAGAGTCTTATTTGGCCAAAAGAAGTCTTCTGGCTTTACAGGCTCTGAGTACTCACAGGGTGATGAAGGAGGCAGGACTGGGAGCCATCTTGCCTAGTCCCTTGGTGCTATGTTTGCCCTGAAGTAATCTTTCTGCCTCAGGATTGGCCTCTAATAGCTCATTACACTGACCTAAAGCGACCTGCAGAGCAAAAAGATCTTTGAACACCCACATCTTCCTGAGAACTGGATGGCTCTAAGTCCAAACAGAAAATCCCATCACTACTTTCTTCCCCTCCTCCTGCACAGGAATGGAATGGAAATTGCCCTTGGCTCCCCTTTCAAGTTCTCCCAGGTGAACCTCTTGGTTCGGAATCAAACTTTTCTCTCTGGAAAAACAGGAACTAATAATAAACTAGAGATCATAAATATGTTCATCTCACCTCTGATAAAAGCAGTAGTCCAGTATCCTTCACTCGAGAAGCAAAGCAGTAATTGGCACTCTTAGAAGACATGTCGGCGAAGTAGATTCCTTTCCCAAACTGAAATATATAAACAAACTTGAAGGTCAGCTGCTTAACCCACTGTGTTAGCAAGAAGGCCTGTACCACTGACCCTGTGCTTCATGATCTTAAACACAATATAGACCTTTCTCCATTTCCCTTTGCAATTCTTTTCCAGAGAAGCAGGTGTATTCATGAGTCTGCTTTCTGAGGGGGTAGAAAGGATATCTTTAGGAATTTAAAGAAAGAGGGACATAGTAAGAAATGTTATGGTGTGAAAAAAGAAAAAAAAGTCAGGGTTATCAGTGAGCTGGTTTACTTCTTGGGAAGGGTACTATGGAATCCTAATCTAGAAGAAAAAAGGGAGGGGGGGAAGGGACTAAGAAAATTATTGTATCCTTTACCCTTGTGCCTCCTTCCAGGATTCTACTCACCATGTAACCTGTGATGGGAGCCTCAGGTGGGGCAATTCGAAGCCCATGGCTCAGGATTCCCACCCAGTTACTAAGTCTGGAACCATGCCATAGCAGCATCCTAGAGAACAAGTATTATTATTGTACTCTGTTGCTCTCCAGCAGAGATAGGCCATAAGGATAAAAAAGCCATTTTCTCACATTTTCCAAAAGTTCCATAACTGCACTTCTGGCAAAGCAATGTCTTCCCAAACCCAAAGCTAAACTGAGACCTGTTATGAAGGTCCTCTCTGAAGGCTTCTTTCTCACCCTCCTTCTCCACTTCAAAGACATCCAGCAAGGTCATGGTATAGTCCCTGTGTGTGGGAGCATGAGTAGACTGCAGGTACTGGGAAATCACCTGTGAGAAGAAATGAAAGCAATGGCTGGTGTGGACTCTACAAGAGACCAGACCAAACTGAAGAACCTCAGGGCTTCTGGTAAAAATCAGAGACTTTCTGCTCCCTAATGGCCTCACAAGACAGTGAGAAAGAGCTCTACTTTCCCTAATTCCTGGTAAACTGAAATTCTGCTCTATACAAAAGTTTGCTCTTGGACAACCCTTTTGGGTCCCCTCCTTTGGGAGCTTAGTATTATCACTCAATAAACCATGCTTGCTGCTCTCCAAAAAAAAAAAGTTCATTCTTAACCAGAGTGGTCACAGAACAATGGGGTAAGGAGCATGAGTCTTACAAGTAGGAAAATAAATGATCATTTTTCTTACTTTGAACTCATAACTTTCATGGTCTAGAGGGTGCAGGGCACAATGCAGTTTTCTATAGTGTTGGTCCAATGGGTGTTCTGGGCTTTGCAGCTCTGTCTTCACCAGCTTAATGGCAATTTCAATGTCTCCCAAAGCCTGACAAGATGAGATATAGGATCAATGTGTAGGGACTTGGAACCACAGAGTAATACTTCCCAATTCACACGTCTCACCTCTAGTAATTGTACTTTGTCTGACAGTTCTTTCTCTGTTCGGATTAATGGAGGGGTACGGAGTCTAAGGACAGAGATATAATCCATAATCAGTTCCCTGAGGGTGGCCAAAGGCATATGACTAAAAGTAACAGACTAAAGATAAAACACACACACTGTATAGATTCTGACATCTGGAACTAGAAATGAAATTATTTTTTATGGGTTCCCTTAATACATTTCAGATGTACAGCTTTGTAATTTTAAAGTCAGCACTGCAAGTTCAGTTACTATCCCTCACCTTATAGCAGCTCCCTTCACCCATTTCACCCACCCCCAACCCCTTTCCTCTGTCTGTTCTTTGTATCTATGAATTTTTTTTTTTTTAGAATCTACATGAATTAAGTCATATGGTATTTGTTTTTCTCTGTTGGCTTATTTTGCTTAGCATAATACCATCAAGATCCATCCAACCATGTGCAAATGGCAAGATTTCACTCTTTTTTTATAACTGAGTAGTATTCCATTGTATATATATACCACTTCTTCTTTATCCATTCATCTGTAATGAACACACAGGTTGTTTCCATATCTTGGCTATTGTAAATGATGCTGCAGTGAACACAGGGATGCATTATATCTTTTTGAATTCGTGTCTTCATATTTTTCAGATAAATATCCGGAAGTGGTATGGTGGGGTCATATGGTAGTTCCACTCTTAATTCTTTGAAGAATCTCCATACTGTTTCCTATAGTGGCTGTGCTAATTTACAGTTCTATCAGTAGTATACAAGAGTTCCTTTTCCTCCACCACCTCTCCAACCCTTGTTATTTCTTGTTAGCGATAATACCCAAATCTTATTTATTTATTTATTTATTTATTTTTTTAAAGATTTTATTTATTTATCAGAGAGAGAGAGAGGAGGAGAGAGCGAGCACAGGCAGAGAGAATGGCAGGCAGAGGCAGAGGGAGAAGCAGGCTCCCTGCTGAGCAAGGAGCCCGATGTGGGACTCGATCCCAGGATGCTGTGATCATGACCTGAGCTGAAGGCAGCTGCTTAACCAACTGAGCCACCCAGGTATCCCCCAAATCTTATTTTTTAAATAAGATATATCAACATCAAAAAGTAACAGCTTGGAGATAGTCCTGTCTAGAAACAGAAGTAGACCTGCAGGCCACTCAGGGTTATTTTTAGGTCATAGAGTGCTATAAAGAAAGAAAAGAATAAAAACAGAAAAAGTACCAGAATATAGAATCAACAAAGATAAAATGTATTTTCTATACCTACTGTCATTTGAATAGGGAATAGGGAGTTTCACACCTGAAGCTATTTTACTTGTTGGCTGGATATCTAGGCCTACTTTTCTTGGTAATTTCTACTCGGTCAGAAAATATGGTTATAATCAGGCCAGGAGACGGCATCCCAAACTTGTAAGTGGACTACACAGGCTATCTATAAATCATTTTGGCTCTGTATCTATCTAAGATGATCATTTCATTAGAAATGAGAGTAAAAAGATTATAGTTACTGTTGAGTGATGTAGATAGATATAGGTAGGTAGAAGACCAAAGAGAAGTGTAACAGCACAGGCCTTACCCAAAGTCATGTGGGATCCTGGTGTAGAATTCATTGCAGGCTTCCATGAGAGCTCGTCCATGCTGACCAGCCCGAATACAGTCCTCAATCTTCTTTAGAGACCGGTAGCCTGCCTTGATTTGTGCCACTGTCAGCTTCCCTGCAGGCCCATCCAGAGATCATCAGAACTCACAACTAGGGTCCTATCCTGAAAACAGTTCATGTGCCTAATCGACAAAGACTCCCACCTTTCAGCTCTCAAAACAGCGTCTCTTACCCAACACTATCTCTCACCCCAGATCTCCTTTCTTTCATTCACAGTATCGACAAGCTTTAAATCATGAAGGTGATGAAATATCCTATTAAAGGAACTAGGAAATACAAAGAGAGAATGTGGGATAGAATCTGAAGTCCTAAAAAAAAAAAAGAATCTGAAGTCCTACCCAGTGGGGCTTTCTTGGTGTCATATTTCATTTCTACCATCGTTTCTTCCATGGCCTGGACATTACAGATCAACTCTATCAGCTCCTGCACACGAAGATCTAGCTGTGATTCTGGTTTCAAAGGGGATTTAAGAGAGTCCCCTTTTGATTCTTCTTCACTCTACAATGGAAAAAAAGAGAATTACAAAATCTGGAAGGAACTATTTTAAGGTCCCTGCAAGGGCTGGCTCTACAGTACCCCTGGCAGGTGAACACCAATCAGCTTCTGCTTGAACACAGGCTCATCCCATTTTTAACCTGGGTAGAGTACTTGATGTGATTCTACCTTCTACTCTTCCCTATGCCTCCCACAGTTAAACTCCCAGAACAAGTCTAAAAGGCTCCCCTAATGAGTTGCTATGTTTAAGTATGTTATGACAGCCATTAGGTCTCAGATCTTCTCATTTTAAAAAGACTTAAGATTTTTACATTTCTCAGATACTGTGGCAGTTTTCAGCATCCTGGTTCCAACTCAACTTGTTGAAATTAATTTTTTTAAATGTGGTGTATAACCAGAAGTGAAGACAACTTTAAATGCTATTTCATGGTGTGACTATATATTACTCCTCTCTCAACCCATACATTAAACTTCTGGAAATAGGACCAAAGATTTTAAAAGAACCGTATTAAATAACGAGACTAGAAAGCATATTCTATCTTTAATCTATGGTCCTTTCAAGATTACAAAGATCCGTGAAAGTTACCCCTGAGGGAACTGTTTCCTTTGCTTAGGGGGGAAATAGCAAGACTCAGGATATCCTGATCTGTTCTAGTCTGGGACCTGATCTAAGCCATTCTGCTAGACTTCACCTTGGTTCAGAGGAAGCAGTTTTCTCCCCAAATGTACAGCTGGAGTTTACCTGTGTATTGGTGGTATAGTCCATTTCTAGCATATCATATTTTCCAGGCACCTTCTCAAACTTCTCACGGTCCTCCCAATTGTTTTTTGTTTTGTCAAGGAATCTGTGGGATCCACAATGGTGAGAAAAGGCTTATAAAAAAATCTTACAAGTAAGAAAACTCTTACTACTAGGAATGGGCTTATAATTGTTTCCTTAGAACATCTCCAAACCATTTCTTTTTTTTCCTCCCAACTATTTCTTACAACTCTTATATCTGAATTCCCAAAAATCCTGGATTCTAAATTAGGACCCTAAATGAAAAAAAGAAAAAAAGGCTCTAGAGTCAATGGGAATAAAAAATGGAAAAAAAGGACTCTTGAGTTTCCCAAAGGCCCCAAAATACCACAAAAGCCTTTGAGATTTTAGACAAAAGATCCCTTTCTGAGTTCTTTCTCTGAAAGATTCCCAGAGACCAGAAAGTTCTGTCTCTATATCATAGTGAAAGAATTTTTAAAGCTCTAACTGAATATTCGCATCCTACCCACTTTTCCCAAATTTCCTTAATTGTTGGTCATATGCTAAATATATTAGATTCTTCTGTTTTTAGTTAATTTCTTTTTTTTTTTAAGATTTTATTATTTATTTGACACAGAGAGAGAGATCACAAGTAGGCAGAGAGGCTGACGGAGAGAGAGGGGAGGAAGCAGGCTCCCTGTGGAGCAGAGAGCCTGATGCGGGGCTCGATCCCAGAACCCTGGGACCATGACCTGAGCGGAAGGCAGAGGCTTGAACCCACGGAGCCACCCAGGCGCCCCTATTTTTAGTTAATTTGAAGGTTCCAGGTGATGTAATCACTAACTAAGGATGCAGTTTGGTTTTCTATTCATAGAATGTCACAGTGGAAACACATTAACATTGAGGCCAAATCACACTTCTTATAAATTCTTAAAGAAGATACATGGAAGAAAAAGAATGGTATTTTTTGATACTCATTTCTTAGAACTCACTTCTTCTGAAAGATTTCCTTGGCTTTGTTGAGGTCCCCTGAGCAAGCCACCAAGCTGTGCTGCCCCATTTTCCCAACTGCAAAATAAATTCCACACATAAGATGGTTTCCTGCCTCCCAATGCAAGAAGAATTTTCTCAAAGTCTCCCCACTTAAGCATCTGACAAATAGGCAGGAAGGGGAAAGGGAAAGGTGAATGGGTCAAGTGGACTGATCCTGTTGGTATTAGTTACCTGCTAACTGCCACAGTTCCTGAACAGCATTAGCAGACCAACTGCAGGACACTTCCCTGCCTCAACAGGCTGCTCTTAGTTTTTCCAGTGGGAACTTGTTAATGAAGATGCTTGCAATTTCCCTTTTGCAAGCCCCTCCTAGGTTATAAAGCCTCCTTTCCACCAATTTAAACCCAGAGGATCTTCTGGTTACTCACTAAGCTGTCTCTGGCTTTCTGAATGACAAATGAGAAAACCAATAAGAGTCATTACCTCGGCCCCATCTCATCCAAACGCTGAAGTGCCTCTGGGCATCATCTTCTAACAGCTGAATCAAATAGTACTTGTTGTTGTTGAACTGAAGATTGGTCTATGATAAGAGAAACACACGAACATGAGACAGGTTTACAAATGGAAGCCACATAAATTGATGTCTTCCTTGGTCACAGGTACTAGTAACTGCTGTAAGGAAAAAGCTATAAGAGAAACACACGAACATGAGACAGGTTTACAAATGGAAGCCACATAAATTGATGTCTTCCTTGGTCACAGGTACTAGTAACTGCTGTAAGGAAAAAGCTACTATAAGGCTAACATCAGGGACTTAAGAATTAAAGATCTGGGCATTGAGACATGCTCATCTGTAATTACCAAGAAAAAAATTCCCATACATAGAACAGCTCCTTCCCTTACCTGATTTAGCATGACATCATAGACATCATTCCCTTCACAGTACACATGGGCCTAGAGAGAGAAGGAAAACATTGACATTAGTGTAGTCTCAGTCCTCATGAGAGCCTTAGTAATGCTCTAAATTTTCTTCTGTCTCAAGGTGTCATTCTCCAGCACCACCAATATCTACCTTCCAGGAAAGAACTGCAAAAGCATGTTCTTTTACATATAACCTATTATTCCTATAATAAAAACATGTTGGCTTTTTTTTGTAATTACAGAAAAACAAATGATTCTAACACTTAAAGGAAACTTGCTCCAGAGGAAGCCTTTCTTCTGTATTCTTCAAATCCTTTTCACATTCGTAACTCATGCCATACCACAGCACAGTTTCTCATGAGAACAAAGATGTTTCATCCTTGATAATGGTATAATTTGCTACCTGAGAAAGAGAATGAGGTGCGGAAAGCTGATGATAACCCCAGAAGTTAAAAAAACATCCTGATTATTAACCCCAAACTCCAGCACCCCCATCTCTTAATCTTTGAGAAAATTAATCATTAGTAGCGTTTTGGAGGATTCCTAAAATGAATACTAGTAGCGTTCCAGACAGGAATCCCAGTAGCAAAAGAACAACTGCTCTCTGAGAAATTGATGGGCAAAGGAATCTCTCACCTTTCCCACCTTGGCTGTGCACTCAGGATCCACGGGAGCTTTGCCCTTTAACAGCAAGGTCTTCACGGACTCTGAGGGAGGAGATATATACTACAGCTACTTGTATGGGAATCAAAAATAACTATCATGTCATAATGAACTTTGCCCATCCCAAGCAATCCTGATCTGTCCAGGTCTCAATCTGTCTAAATTACATGAAACTGAAGATTCCAAGAAAGGAGATTCGTATTGTGGTATGCCCAAAGGATAGAAAATTAATGATATCTTTAAGAAAGGAAGAGTAAGATTTGAAAGAACAAGGCATCCTTTGTCCTCACCCCTCCCACAGGCAATCCTGCTAGTCCATGTCCTCTCTGGCCTACCACTTGAAGCTGACCTTGCTTGTCTTCTGTTTTGTTATTATTGGCCTCTCCTCCATTCACAGGCTCCTTTTTTACCCCCTGCCTCTGGCATCTTCGAGTTTTCTTTGCAGGCAGAGGGTCTTCTACAGCTGTGTTGCCATTATGAACTCGTCCAGCTTCATCTAATGCTACAGAGGCCATGTGCATAAATAGGCAAAGAACCAAAAGAAAGAATGAGTATCCAATGAACACAATCCTACTCTGAAAAAAACATCATCTTTTTAAAGAAAAGGCTTAAGATGGTTTTGTAAATTTACAAAGAAATAGTAACTGCCATATCACTGTTCTTGGCAATAGTCTGAGAAATCACATCCTAATTTGCTATTCTAGCCAAATTAAAATAAAATAAGATAAAATAAGATGGAGCCCCAGGGCTCTTGTGAGCTCATAGCCTGAGGCATGAGTGTCATATAGACTGTTTATCTCTGTTTACTTGCATCCCCAAACTTTACCAATACCTATCTTCCAACTACCCAACGTGGTATGAGATAATGGTTAACAGAGTGCTCTGGAATCTGTCTCTAGTTTAGAGCCTAGCTGGGTCTCTTCCAGCTGTGGAAACTTGTAGAATTTACTTCACCTCTTTGTACCTCAGTTGCCTCGACTGTAAAATCCAGAGGAGGGCAACAATAGCACCTAATTTGTAGGATGGACCTATACAATTGTAGGATGGATGCACATAAGAACATAACACAGAGAGAGTGTAATACTCCTCAATTCTAAGACCTGAATTTTACTATCTTTGAAACTGGGCTGCATCTTACAATGGATGACATATAAACAATGAATCACGTTTTAACTGGAAGCATTTTTTTCCCTTTCTTAGTGATACATAAAATAATGATGCATCTTAAT
Organism: Mustela putorius furo; assembly: GCF_011764305.1. Lineage (NCBI taxonomy): Eukaryota > Metazoa > Chordata > Mammalia > Carnivora > Mustelidae > Mustela > Mustela putorius. The sequence goes on from NW_025422045.1 coordinate 14,016,188, forward strand.
AAATATTATTAATAAATAAATATATTAATAAGTAAATACTTTCAATTAGATGACATTAAGTATTTAAAATAGTGCTGGCACTGTGTTAGTTACTACAGGTCCACAAGCTCTTATACACAATTCTGTAATCCGAAAAGCTCTGAAAACTGAAGTTTAAAAAGTTCAGCACCTAAACTAGCGTGATAGCCAAGGACGGGTCAGGGTACGACGGAAGGGGTGGAGCTAGAGCAGAGGGCCCCGCTCCTCTTCAGACTCCCCACCCCCCAGTATTCGCCCCCTACACTGTGCACCGAACCTCCGACCCCGTTGCTGCGCGTCCCCCGCCGTCTGGCAGCCATGAAGCCTGAACGTTCCTGTCAGCAAACCCGCCCCTGGAAATACCCGCCTGGAGTCACAGGGCGGGAACACAGCGCGCGTGCGTGCGTGCTGAGAAAGACGCGTGCATGGGACAGGGGCGGTACTCTCCACGATATTTGCATGTTGCTACGCGTTGTGGGAAGTCACCATAACTGTAAAATGTCTTTAGATGCGGGAGCCTTATAAATGCTCGGTGGGTCCACCCTTTCCCATAGGGCGGAGGGAAGCTCATCGGTGGGGCCACGAGCTGAGTGCCTTGTGTCACTCTACCCTATGTCCCCTGGGAAGGTCTGAGACTAGGGCCATAGAGCGGCCCTAACAGGGTCCTCCCTGATTTCGGGGAGGTGAGTTCCCAGAGAACGGGGCTCCGCGCGAGGGCAGACTGGGCAGGAGATGCCATGGACCCAACCCTCTGCGGAAGGGCCTGGCGGATGCCTCCTTAGCCGGAGCTTGGAACAGACTCACGGCCAGCAAAGTGAGTTCAATGGCTGAGGTGAGGTACCCTGGCTGGGGGGCCTCATAACCTAATTCAGACTACTCTCCCCCGCCCGTTTTTGAAGAAAAGCAGAGTATGAGGGGGGAGGGGGAAATGTGATGATTTTGGGTCAGGAGTGGGGCCAAGCTTAACAAGTCTCCATTTGGACCTTGAGGTAAAGAAGGGGGTTTCTTAAGACAAAAGTCACTGATTATAAGAGAAAAGATGGATACACTTGATTTCCTGGAATTAAAGAGCTTTGTTCGCAAAATATAAAAACCAAAATTCTTATTGTTTGTATGTGGTTTGGTTGTGAATAAGAAACTACAAAATACAAATTTTTAACTCATTACAGAAGTTTAACAAGGCTGATAGAAAATAACACATAAGAATAAATTGCATCTTTACAAGAGCTTCAAATAGAAATAGAATTTTTAAGAAATAATAACATTTACTATAACATCAAAGTCTATCAGATACT